>NC_092125.1:89406956-91895740 GCF_043159975.1 Macaca nemestrina
GAGTTACAGCATTCCCCTTAAGAAGTCTTTCGCTAAGACAGTTCTTGTGGAATTGGCAAAGTGATATTTGGAAGCCCATAGAGGGCTATGGTGAAAAAGGAAATATCCTCAGAAAATCTGGAAAGAAGCTTTCAGAGAAACTGCTGAGTGTTCTGTTAATTCATCTCACAGAGTTACATCTGTATTTCGTTGATCTCTTTGCTAGTCTTATTTCTGTGGAATCTGAGAACAGATATTTCGGATCCCGTTGAAGCCTATAGGGCCAAAGGAACTATCCTCCGATAACAAAGAGAAAGAAGCTGTCTGAGAAACTTCTTTGTGTTCTGTGAAATCATCTCACAGAGTTACAGCTTTCCCCACAAGAAGCCTTTCGCTAAGACAGTTCTTGTGGAATTGGCAAAGTGATATTTGGAAGCCCATAGAGGGCTATGGTGAAAAAGGAAATATCCTCAGATGAAATCTGGAAAGAAGCTTTCTGAGAAACTGCTCTGTGATGTGTGACTTCCACTCACAGAGTTACATCTGTATTTCGTGGATCTCTTTGCTAGCCTTATCTCTGTGGAATCTGAGAACAGATATTTCGGATCCCTTTCTAGACTATAGGGCCAAAGGAAATATCCTCCGATAACAAAGAGAAAGAAGTTTTCTGAGAAACTTCTTTGTGTTCTGTGAAATCATCTCACAGAGTAACATCTTTCCCCTCAAGAAGCCTTTCGCTAAGACAGTTCTTGTGGAATTGGCAAAGTGATATTTGGAAGCCCATAAAGGGCTATGGTGAAAAAGGAAATATCCTCAGATGAAATCTGGAAAGAAGCTTTCTGAGAAACTGCTCTGTGATGTGTGACTTCCATTCACAGAGTTACATCTGTATTTCGTGGATCTTTGCTAGCCTTATTTCTGTGGAATCTGAGAAGAGATATTTCGGACCCCTTTGATGACTATAGGGCCAAAGGTAATATCCTCCGATAACAAAGAGAAAGAAGCTTTCTGAGAAACTTCTTTGTGTTGTGTGAAATCATCTCACAGAGTTACAGCATTCCCCTCAAGAAGTCTTTCGCTAAGACAGTTCTTGTGGAATTGGCAAAGTGATATTTGGAAGCCCATAGAGGGCTATGGTGAAAAAGGAAATATCCTCAGATGAAATCTGGAAAGAAGCTTTCTGAGAAACTGCTCTGTGATGTGTGACTTCCACTCACAGAGTTACATCTGTATTTCGTGGATCTCTTTGCTAGCCTTATCTCTGTGGAATCTGAGAACAGATATTTCGCATCCCTTTGAAGACTATAGGGCCAATGGAAATATTCTCCGTTAACAAAGAGAAAGAAGCTTTCTGAGAAACTTCTTTGTGTTCTGTGAAATCATCTCACAGAGATACAGCTTTCCCCTCCAGAAGCCTTTCGCTAAGACAGTTCTTGTGGAATTGGCAAAGTGATATTTGGGAGCCCTTAGAGGTCTATGGTGAAAAATGAAATATCCTCAGATGAAATCTGGAAAGAAGCTTTCTGAGAAACTGGTTAGTGTTCTGTCAATTCATCTCACAGAGTTACATCTGCATTTCGTGGATCTCTTTGCTAGCCTTATTTCTGTGGAATCTGGGAACAGATATTTCAGTTCCCTTTGAAGACTATAGAGCCAAAGGAAATATACTCCGATAACAAAGAGAAAGAAGCTTTCTGAGAAACTTCTTTGTGTTCTGTGAAATCATCTCACAGAGTTACAGCTTTCCCCTCAAGAAGCCTTTCGCTAAGAGAGTTCTTGTGGAATTGGCAAATTGATATTGGAAGCCCATAGAGGGCTAAGGTGAAAACGGAAATAACCTCAGATGAAATCTGGAAAGAACCTTTCAGAGAAACTGCTGAGTGTTCTGTTAATTCATCTCACAGAGTTACATCTGTATTTCGTTGATCTCTTTGCTAGCCTTATTTCTGTGGAATCTGAGAACAGATATTTCGGATCCCTTCGAAGACTATAGGGCCTAAGGAAATATCCTCCGATAACAAAGAGAAAGAAGCTTTCGGAGAAACTTCTTTGTGTTCTGTGAAATCATCTCACAGAGTTACAGCTTTCCCCTCAAGAAGCCTTTCGCTAAGACAGTTCTTGCGAATTGTCAAAGTGATATTTGGAAGCCCATAGAGGGCTATGGTGAAAAAGGAAATAACCTCAGATGAAATCTGGAAAGAAGCTTTCTGAGAAACTGCTTAGTGTTCTGTTAATTCATCTCACAGAGTTACATCTGTATTTCGTGGATCTCTTTGCTAGCCTTATTTCTGTGGAATCTAAGAACACATATTTCGGATCCCTTTGAAGACTATAGGGCCAAAGGAAGTATCCTCTGATAACAAAGAGAAAGAAGCTATCTGAGAAACTTCTTTCTGTTCTGTGAAATCATCTCACAGAGTTACAGCTTTCCCGTCAAAAAGCCTTTCGCTAAGACAGTTCCTGTGGAATTGGCAATGTGATATTTGGAAGCCCTTAAAGGGCTATGGTGAAAAAGGAAATATCCTCAGATGAAATCTGGAAAGAAGCTTTCAGAGAAACTGCTCTGTGATGTGTGACTTCCACTCACAGAGTTACATCTGTATTTCGTGGATCTCTTTGCTAGCCTTATTTCTGTGGAATCTGAGAACAGATATTTCGGATCCCTTTGAAGCCTATAGGGCCAAAGGAAATATCCTCGATAACAAAGAGAAAGAAGCTGTCTGAGAAACTTCTTTGTGTTCTGTGAAATCATCTCACAGAGTTACAGCTTTCCCCTCAAGAAGACTTTCGCTAAGACAGTTCTTGTGGAATTGGCAAAGTGATATTTGGAATCCCATAGAGGGCTATGGTGAAAAAGGAAATATCCTCAGATGAAATCTGGAAAGAAGCTTTCTGAGAAACTGCTCTGTGATGTGTGACTTCCACTCACAGAGTTACATCTGTATTTCGTGGATCTCTTTGCTAGCCTTATCTCTGTGGAATCTGAGAACAGATATTTCGGATCCCTTTGTAGACTATAGGGCCAAAGGAAATATCCTCCGATAACAAAGAGAAAGAAGCTTTCTGAGAAACTTCTTTGTGTTCTGTGAAATCATCTCACAGAGTAACATCTTTCCCCTCAAGAACCCTTTCGCTAAGACAGTTCTTGTGGAATTGGCAAAGTGATATTTGGAAGCCCATAAAGGGCTATGGTGAAAAAGGAAATATCCTCAGATGAAATCTGGAAATAAGCTTTCTGAGAAACTGCTCTGTGATGTGTGACTTCCATTCACAGAGTTACATCGGTATTTCGTGGATCTCTTTGCTAGCCTTATTTCTGTGGAATCTGAGAATGGATATTTCGGATCCCTTTGAAGACTATAGGGCCAAAGGTAATATCCTCCGATAACAAAGAGAAAGAAGTTTTCTGAGAAACTTCTTTGTGTTCTGTGAAATCATCTCACAGAGTTACAGCATTCCCCTCAAGAAGCCTTTCGCTAAGACAGTTCTTGTGGAATTGACAAAGTGATATTTGGAAGCCCATAGAGGGCTATGGTGAAAAAGGAAATATCCTCAGATGAAATCTGGAAAGAAGCTTTCTGAGAAACTGCTCTGTGATGTGTGACTTCCACTCACAGAGTTACATCTGTATTTCGTGGATCTCTTTGCTAGCCTTATCTCTGTGGAATCTGAGAACAGATATTTCGCATCCCTTTGAAGACTATAGGGCCAAAGGAAATATCCTCCGATATCAAAGAGAAAGAAGCTTTCTGAGAAACTTCTTTGTGTTCTGTGAAATCATCTCACAGAGATACAGCTTTCCCCTCCAGAAGCCTTTCGCTAAGACAGTTCTTGTGGAATTGGCAAAGTGATATTTGGAAGCCCTTAGAGGTCTATGGTGAAAATTGAAATATCCTCAGATGAAATCTGGAAAGAAGCTTTCTGAGAAACTGGTTAGTGTTCTGTTAATTCATCTCACAGAGTTACATCTGTATTTCGTGGATCTCTTTGCTAGCCTTATTTCTGGGGAATCTGAGAACAGATATTTCGGATCCCTTTGAAGACTATAGAGCCAAAGGAAATATACTCCGATAACAAAGAGAAAGAAGCTTTCTGAGAAACTTCTTTGTGTTCTGTGAAATCATCTCACAGAGTTACAGCTTTCCCCTCAAGAAGCCTTTCGCTAAGAGAGTTCTTGTGGAATTGGCAAAGTGATATTTGGAAGCCCATAGAGGGCTATGGTGAAAAAGGAAATATCCTCAGATGAAATATGGAAAGAAGCTTTCTGAGAAACTGCTTAGTGTTCTGTTAATTCATCTCACTGAGTTACATCTGTATTTCGTGGATCTCTTTGCCAGCCTTATTTCTGTGGAATCTGAGAACAGATATTTCGGATCCCTTTGAAGACTATAGGGCCAAAGGAAATATCCTCCGATAACAAAGAGAAAGAAGCTTTCTGAGAAACTTCTTTGTGTTCTGTGAAATCATCTCACAGTGTTACAGCTTTCCCCTCAAGAAGCCGCTCGCTAAGACAGTTCTTCTGGAATTGGCAAAGTGATATTTCGAAGCCCATAGAGGGCTATGGTGAAAAAGGAAATATCCTCAGATGAAATCTGGAAAGAAGCTTTCTGAGAAACTGCTTAGTGTTCTGTTAATTCATCTCACGCAGTTACATCTGTATTTCGTGGATCTCTTTGCTAGCCTTATTTCTGTGGAATCTGAGAACAGATATTTCGGATCCCTTTGAAGACTATAGGGCCAAAGCAAATATCCTCCGATAACAAAGAGAAAGAAGCTTTCTGAGAACCTTCTTTGTGTTCTGAGAAATCATCTCACAGAGTTACAGCTTTCCCCTCAAGAAGCCTTTCGCTAAGACAATTCTTCTTCAATTGGCAATGTGATATTTGGAAGCCCTTAAAGGGCTATGGTGAAAAAGGAAATAAACTCAGATGAAATCTGGAAAGAAGCTTTCAGAGAAACTGCTGAGTTTTCTGTTAATTCATCTCACAGAGTTACTTCTGTATTTCGTGGATCTCTTTGCTAGCCTTATTTCTGTGGAATCTGAGAACAGATATTTCGGATCCCTTCGAAGACTATAGGGCCAAAGGAAATATCCTCCGATAACAAAGAGAGAGAAGCTTTCTGAGAAACTTCTTTGTGTTCTGTGAAATCATCTCACAGAGTTACAGCTTTCCCCTCAAGAAGCCTTTCGCTAAGACACTTCTTGTGGAATTGGAAAAGTGATATTTGGAAGCCCATAGGGGCCTAGGGTGAAAAAGGAAATATCCTCAGATGAAATCTGGGAAGTAGCTTTGTGAGAAACTGCTTAGTGTTCTGTTAATTCATCTCACAGAGTTACATCTGTATTTCGTGGATCTCTTTGCTAGCCTTATTTCTGTGGAATCTGAGAAGAGATAATTCGGATCCCTTTGAAGACTATAGGGCCAAAGGAAATATCCTCCGATAACAAAGAGAAAGAAGCTTTCTGAGAAACTTCTTTGTGTACTGTGAAATAATCTCACATAGTTACAGCTTTCCCCTCAAGAAGCCTTTCGCTAAGACAGTTCTTGTGGAATTGGCAAAGTGATATTTGGAAGCCCATAGAGGTCTATGGTGAAAAAGGAAATATCCTCAGATGAAATCTGGAAAGAAGCATTCTGAGAAACTGCTTAGTGTTCTGTTAATTCATCTCACAGAGTTACATCTGTATTTCGTGGATCTCTTTGGCAGCCTTATTTCTGTGGAATCTGAGAACAGATATTTCGGATCCCTTTGAAGACTATAGGCCCAAAGGTTATATCCTCCGATAACAAAGAGAAAGAAGCTTTCTGAGAAACTACTTTGTGTTCTGTGAAATCATCTCACAGAGTTACAGCTTTCCCCACAAGAAGCCGCTCGCTAAGACAGTTCTTCTGGAGATGGCAAAGTGATATTTCGAAGCCCATAGAGGGCTATGGTGAAAAAGGAAATATCCTCAGATGAAATCTGGAAACAAGCTTTCTGAGAAACTGGTGAGTGTTCTGTTAATTCATCTCACACAGTTACATCTGTATTTCGTGGATCTCTTTGCTAGCCTTATTTCTGTGGAATCTGAGAACAGATATTTCGGATCCCTTTGAAGACTATAGGGCCAAAGGAAATATCCTCCGATAACAAAGAGAAAGAAGCTTTCTGAGAACCTTCTTTGTGTTCTGAGAAATCATCTCACAGAGTTACAGCTTTCCCCTCAAGAAGCCTTTCGCTAAGACAGTTCTTCTGGAATTGGCAATGTGATATTTGGAAGCCCTTAAAGGGCTATGGTGAAAAAGGAAATAACCTCAGATGAAATCTGGAAAGAAGCTTTCAGAGAAACTGCTGAGTTCTCTGTTAATTCATCTCACAGAGTTACATCTGTATTTCGTGGATCTCTTTGCTAGCCTTATTTCTGTGGAATCTGAGAACAGATATTTCGGATCCCTTCGAAGACTATAGCGCCAAAGGAAATATCCTCCGATAACAAAGAGAAAGAAGCTTTCTGAGAAACTTCTTTGTGTTCTGTGAAATCATCTCTCAGAGTTACAGCTTTCCCCTCAAGAAGCCTTTCGCTAAGACACTTCTTGTGGAATTGGAAAAGGGATATTTGGAAGCCCATAGGGGCCTAGGGTGAAAAAGGAAATATCCTCAGATGAAATCTGGGAAGTAGCTTTGTGAGAAACTGCTTAGTGTTCTGTTAATTCATCTCACAGAGTTACATCTGTATTTCGTGGATCTCTTTGCTAGCCTTATTTCTGTGGAATCTGAGAACAGATATTTCGGATCCCTCTGAAGACTATAGAGCCAAAGTAAATATCCTGCTATAACAAAGAGAAAGAAGCTTTCTGAGAAACTTCTTTGTGTTCTGTGAAATCATCTCACAGAGTTACAGCTTTCCTCTCAAGAAGCCTTTCGCTAAGACAGTTCTTGTGGAATTGGCAAAGTGATATTTGGAATCCCATAGAGGGCTATGGTGAAAAAGGAAATATCCTCAGATGAAATCTGGAAAGAAGCTTTCTGAGAATCTGCTCTGTGATGTGTGACTTCCACTCACAGAGTTACATCTGTATTTCGTGGATCTCTTTGCTAGCCTTATTTCTGTGGAATCTGAGAACAGATATTTCGGATCCCTTGGAAGACTATAGGGCCAAAGGAAATATCCTCCGATAACAAAGAGAATGAACCTGTCTGAGAAACTTCTTTGTGTTCTGTGAAATCATCTCACAGAGTTACAGCATTCCCCTCAAGAAGCCTTTCGCTAAGACAGTTCTTCTGGAATTGGCAATGTGATATTTGGAAGCCCTTAAAGGGCTATGTTGAAAAAGGAAATAACCTCAGATGAAATATGGAAAGAAGCTTTCAGAGAAACTGCTGAGTTTTCTGTTAATTCATCTCACAGAGTTACATCTGTATTTCGTGGATCTCTTTGCTAGCCTTATTTCTGTGGAATCTGAGAACAGATATTTCGGATCCCTTCGAAGACTATAGGGCAAAAGGAAATATCCTCCGATAACAAAGAGAAAGAAGCTTTCTGAGAAACTTCTTTGTGTTCTGTGAAATCATCTCACAGAGTTACAGCTTTCCCCTCAAGAAGCCTTTCGCTAAGACACTTCTTGTGGAATTGGAAAAGCGATATTTGGAAGCCCATAGGGGCCTAGGGTGAAAAAGGAAATATCCTCAGATGAAATCTGGGAAGTAGCTTTGTGAGAAACTGCTTAGTGTTCTGTTAATTCATCTCACAGAGTTACATCTGTATTTCGTGGATCTCTTTGCTAGCCTTATTTCTGTGGAATCTGAGAAGAGATAATTCGGATCCCTTTGAAGACTATAGGGCCAAAGGAAATATCCTCCGATAACAAAGAGAAAGAAGCTTTCTGAGAAACTTCTTTGTGTTCTGTGAAATAATCTCACAGAGTTACAGCTTTCCCCTCAAGAAGCCTTTCGCTAAGACAGTTCTTGTGGAATTGGCAAAGTGATATTTGGAAGCCCATAGAGGGCTATGGTGAAAAAGGAAATATCCTCAGATGAAATCTGGAAAGAAGCTTTCTGAGAAACTGCTTAGTGTTCTGTTAATTCATCTCACAGAGTTACATCTGTATTTCGTGGATCTCTTTGCCAGCCTTATTTCTGTGGAATCTGAGAACAGATATTTCGGATCCCTTTGAAGACTATAGGGCCAAAGGAAATATCCTCCTATAACAAAGAGAAAGAAGCTTTCTGAGAAACTTCTTTGTGTTCTGTGAAATCATCTCACAGAGTTACAGCTTTCCCCTCAAGAAGCCGCTCGCTAAGACAGTTCTTCTGGAATTGGCAAAGTGATATTTGGAAGCCCATAGAGGGCTATGGTGAAAAAGGAAATATCCTCAGATGAAATCTGGAAAGAAGCTTTCTGAGAAACTGCTTAGTGTTCTGTTAATTCATCTCACACAGTTACATCTGTATTTCGTGGATCTCTTTGCTAGCCTTATTTCTGTGGAATCTGAGAACAGATATTTCGGATCCCTTTGAAGACTATAGGGCCAAAGGAAATATCCTCCGATAACAAAGAGAAAGAAGCTTTCTGAGAACCTTCTTTGTGTTCTGAGAAATCATTTCACAGAGTTACAGCTTTCCCCTCAAGAAGCCTTTCGCTAAGACAGTTCTTCTGGAATTGGCAATGTGATATTTGGAAGCCCTTAAAGGGCTATGGTGAAAAAGGAAATAACCTCAGATGAAATCTAGAAAGAAGCTTTCAGAGAAACTGCTGAGTTATCTGTTAATTCATCTCACAGAGTTACATCTGTATTTCGTGGATCTCTTTGCTAGCCTTATTTCTGTGGAATCTGAGAACAGATATTTCGGATCCCTTCGAAGACTATAGGGCCAAAGGAAATATCCTCCGATAACAAAGAGAAAGAAGCTTTCTGAGAAACTTCTTTGTGTTCTGTGAAATCATCTCACAGAGTTACACCTTTCCCCTCAAGAAGCCTTTCGCTAAGACACTTCTTGTGGAATTGGAAAAGTGATATTTGGAAGCCCATAGGGGCCTAGGGTGAAAAAGGAAATATCCTCAGATGAAATCTGGGAAGTAGCTTTGTGAGAAAATGTTTAGTGTTCTGTTAATTCATCTCACAGAGTTACATCTGTATTTCGTGGATCTCTTTGCTAGCCTTATTTCTGTGGAATCTGAGAACAGATATTTCGGATCCCTTTGAAGACTATAGAGCCAAAGGAACTATCTTCCGATAACAAAGAGAAAGAAGCTTTCTGAGAAACTTCTTTGTGTTCTGTGAAATCATCTCACAGAGTTACAGCTTTCCCTTCAAGAAGCCTTTCGCTAAGACAGTTCTTGTGGAATTGGCAAAGTGATATTTGGAAGCCCTTAGACGGCTATGGTGAAAAAGGAAATATCCTCAGATGAAATCTGGAAAGAAGCTTTCAGAGAAACTGCTGAGTGTTCTGTTAATTCATCTCACAGAGTTACATCTGTATTTCGTGGATCTCTTTGCTAGCCTTATTTCTGTGGAATCTGAGAACAGATATTTCGGATCCCTTCGAAGACTATAGGGCCAAAGGAAATATCCTCCGATAACAAAGAGAAAGAAGCTTTCTGAGAAACTTCTTTGTGTTCTGTGAAATCATCTCACAGAGTTACAGATTTCCCCACAAGAAGCCTTTCGCTAAGACAGTTCTCGTGGAATTGATAAAGTGATATTTGGAAGCCCATAGAGGGCTACGATGAAAAAGGAAATATCCTCAGATGAAATCTGGAAAGAAGCTTTCTGAGAAACTGCTTAGGGTTCTGTTAATTCATCTCACAGAGTTACATCTGTATTTCGTGGATCTCTTTGCTAGCCTTATTTCTGTGGAATCTGAGAACAGATATTTCGGATCCCTCTGAAGACTATAGGGCCAAAGTAAATATCCTGCTATAACAAAGAGAAAGAAGCTTTCTGAGAAACTTCTTTGTGTTCTGTGAAATCATCTCACAGAGTTACAGCTTTCCTCTCAAGAAGCCTTTCGATAAGACAGTTCTTGTGGAATTGGCAAAGTGATATTTGGAAGCCCATAGAGGGCTATGGTGAAAAAGGAAATATCCTCAGATGAAATCTGGAAAGAAGCTTTCTGAGAATCTGCTCTGTGATGTGTGACTTCCACTCACAGAGTTACATCTGTATTTCGTGTATCTCTTTGCTAGCCTTATTTCTGTGGATCTTAGAACAGATATTTCGGATCCCTTTGCAGACTATAGGGCCAATGGAAATATCCTCCGATAACAAAGAGAAAGAAGCTTTCTGAGAAAGATCTTTGTGTTCTGTGAAATCATCTCACAGAGTTACAGCTTTCCCCTCAAGAAACCTTTCTCTAAGACAGTTTTTGCGAATTGGCAAAGAGATATTTGGAAGCCCAAAAAGGGCTATGGTGAAAAAGGAAATATCCTCAGATGAAATCTGGAAATAAGCTTTCTGAGAAACTGCTCTGTGATGTGTGACTTCCACTCACAGAGTTACATCTGTATTTCGTGGATCTCTTTGCTAGCCTTATTTCTGTGGAATCTGAGAACAGATATTTCGGATCCCTTGGAAGACTATAGGGCCAAAGGAAATATCCTCCGATAACAAAGAGAATGAACCTGTCTGAGAAACTTCTTTGTGTTCTGTGAAATCATCTCACAGAGTTACAGCATTCCCCTCAAGAAGCCTTTCGCTAAGACAGTTCTTGTGGAATTGGCAAAGTGATATTTGGAAGCCCATAGAGGGCTATGGTGAAAAAGGAAATATCCTCAGATGAAATCTGGAAAGAAGCTTTCTGAGAAACTGCTTAGTGTTCTGTTAATTCATCTCACAGAGTTACATCTGTATTTCGTGGATATCTTTGCTAGCCTTATTTCTGTGGAATCTGAGAACAGATATTTCGGATCCCTCTGAAGACTATAGGGCCAAAGGAAATATCCTCCGATAACAAAGAGAAAGAAGCTTTCTGAGAAACTTCTTTGTGTTCTGTGAAATCATCTCACAGAGGTACAGCTTTCCCCTCAAGAATCCTTTCGCTAAGACAGTTCTTGTGGAATTGGCAAAGTGATATTTGGAAGCCCATAGAGGGCTATGGTGAAAAAGGAAATATCCTCAGATGAAATCTGGAAAGAACCTTTGTGAGAAACTGGTGAGTGTTCTGTTAATTCATCTCACAGGGTTACATCTGCATTTCGTGGATCTCTTTGCTAGCCTTATTTCTGTGGAATCTGAGAACAGATATTTCGGATCCCTTCGAAGACTATAGGGCCAAAGGAAATATCCTCCGATAACAAAGAGAAAGAAGCTATCTGAGAAACTTCTTTGTGTTCTGTGAAATCATCTCACAGAGTTACATCTTTCCCCTCAAGAAGCCTTTCGCTAAGACAGTTCTTGTGGAATTGGGAAAGTGATAATTGGAAGCCCATAGAGGGCTATGGTGATAAAGGAAGTATCCTCAGATGAAATCTGGAAAGAAGCTTTCTGATAAACTGCTTAGTGTTTTGTTAATTCATCTCACAGAGTTACATCTGTATTTCGTGGATCTCTTTGCTAGCCTTATTTCTGTGGAATCTGAGAACAGATATTTCGGATCCCATTGAAGACTATAAGGCCAAAGGAAATATCCTCCGATAACAAAGAGAAAGAAGCTTTCTGAGAAACTTCTTTGTGTTCTGTGAAATCATCTCACAGAGTTACATCTTTCCCCTAAAGAAGCCTTTCGCTAAAAGAGTTCTTGTGGAATTGGCAAAGTGATATTTGGAAGCCCATAGAGGGCTATGGTGAAAAAGGAAATATCCACAGATGAAATCTGGAAGGAAGCTTTCTGAGAAACTGCTCTGTGATGTGTGACTTCCACTCACAGAGTTACATCTGTATTTCGTGGATCTCTTTGCTAGCCTTATTTCTGTGGAATCTGAGAACAGATATTTCGGATCCCTTTGAAGACTATGGGGACAAAGGAAATATTCTCCGAAAACAAAGAGAAAGAAGCTTTCTGAGAAACTTCTTTGTGTTCTCTGAAATCATCTCACAGAGATACAGCTTTGCACTCAAGAAGCCTTTCGCTAAGACAGTTCTTGTGGCATTGGCAAAGTGATATTTGGAAGCCCTTAGAGGGCTATGGTGAAAAAGGAAATATCCTCAGATGAAATCTGGAAAGAAGCTTTCTGAGAAACTGCTTAGTGTTCTGTTAATTCATCTCACAGAGTTACATCTGTATTTCCTGAATCTCTTTGCTAGCCTTATTTCTGTGGAATCTGAGAACAGATATTTCGGATCCCTTTGAAGACTATAGAGCCAAAGGAAATATCCTCCGATAACAAAGAGAAAGAAGCTTTCTGAGAAACTTCTTTGTGTTCTGTGAAATCATCTCACAGAGTTACAGCTTTCACCTCAAGAAGCCTTTCGCTCAGACAGTTCTTGTGGAATTGGCAAAGTGATATTTGGAAGCCCATAGAGGGCTATGGTGAAAAAGGAAATATCCTCAGATGAAATCTGGAAAGAAGCTTTCTGAGAAACTGCTTAGTGTTCTGTTAATTCATCTCACACAGTTACATCTGTATTTCGTGGATCTCTTTGCTAGCCTTATTTCTGTGGAATCTGAGAACAGATATTTCGGATCCCTTTGAAGACTATAGGGCCAAAGGAAATATCCTCCGATAACAAAGAGAAAGAAGCTTTCTGAGAACCTTCTTTGTGTTCTGAGAAATCATTTCACAGAGTTACAGCTTTCCCCTCAAGAAGCCTTTCGCTAAGACAGTTCTTCTGGAATTGGCAATGTGATATTTGGAAGCCCTTAAAGGGCTATGGTGAAAAAGGAAATAACCTCAGATGAAATCTAGAAAGAAGCTTTCAGAGAAACTGCTGAGTTATCTGTTAATTCATCTCACAGAGTTACATCTGTATTTCGTGGATCTCTTTGCTAGCCTTATTTCTGTGGAATCTGAGAACAGATATTTCGGATCCCTTCGAAGACTATAGGGCCAAAGGAAATATCCTCCGATAACAAAGAGAAAGAAGCTTTCTGAGAAACTTCTTTGTGTTCTGTGAAATCATCTCACAGAGTTACACCTTTCCCCTCAAGAAGCCTTTCGCTAAGACACTTCTTGTGGAATTGGAAAAGTGATATTTGGAAGCCCATAGGGGCCTAGGGTGAAAAAGGAAATATCCTCAGATGAAATCTGGGAAGTAGCTTTGTGAGAAAATGTTTAGTGTTCTGTTAATTCATCTCACAGAGTTACATCTGTATTTCGTGGATCTCTTTGCTAGCCTTATTTCTGTGGAATCTGAGAACAGATATTTCGGATCCCTTTGAAGACTATAGAGCCAAAGGAACTATCTTCCGATAACAAAGAGAAAGAAGCTTTCTGAGAAACTTCTTTGTGTTCTGTGAAATCATCTCACAGAGTTACAGCTTTCCCTTCAAGAAGCCTTTCGCTAAGACAGTTCTTGTGGAATTGGCAAAGTGATATTTGGAAGCCCTTAGACGGCTATGGTGAAAAAGGAAATATCCTCAGATGAAATCTGGAAAGAAGCTTTCAGAGAAACTGCTGAGTGTTCTGTTAATTCATCTCACAGAGTTACATCTGTATTTCGTGGATCTCTTTGCTAGCCTTATTTCTGTGGAATCTGAGAACAGATATTTCGGATCCCTTCGAAGACTATAGGGCCAAAGGAAATATCCTCCGATAACAAAGAGAAAGAAGCTTTCTGAGAAACTTCTTTGTGTTCTGTGAAATCATCTCACAGAGTTACAGATTTCCCCACAAGAAGCCTTTCGCTAAGACAGTTCTCGTGGAATTGATAAAGTGATATTTGGAAGCCCATAGAGGGCTACGATGAAAAAGGAAATATCCTCAGATGAAATCTGGAAAGAAGCTTTCTGAGAAACTGCTTAGGGTTCTGTTAATTCATCTCACAGAGTTACATCTGTATTTCGTGGATCTCTTTGCTAGCCTTATTTCTGTGGAATCTGAGAACAGATATTTCGGATCCCTCTGAAGACTATAGGGCCAAAGTAAATATCCTGCTATAACAAAGAGAAAGAAGCTTTCTGAGAAACTTCTTTGTGTTCTGTGAAATCATCTCACAGAGTTACAGCTTTCCTCTCAAGAAGCCTTTCGATAAGACAGTTCTTGTGGAATTGGCAAAGTGATATTTGGAAGCCCATAGAGGGCTATGGTGAAAAAGGAAATATCCTCAGATGAAATCTGGAAAGAAGCTTTCTGAGAATCTGCTCTGTGATGTGTGACTTCCACTCACAGAGTTACATCTGTATTTCGTGTATCTCTTTGCTAGCCTTATTTCTGTGGATCTTAGAACAGATATTTCGGATCCCTTTGCAGACTATAGGGCCAATGGAAATATCCTCCGATAACAAAGAGAAAGAAGCTTTCTGAGAAAGATCTTTGTGTTCTGTGAAATCATCTCACAGAGTTACAGCTTTCCCCTCAAGAAACCTTTCTCTAAGACAGTTTTTGCGAATTGGCAAAGAGATATTTGGAAGCCCAAAAAGGGCTATGGTGAAAAAGGAAATATCCTCAGATGAAATCTGGAAATAAGCTTTCTGAGAAACTGCTCTGTGATGTGTGACTTCCACTCACAGAGTTACATCTGTATTTCGTGGATCTCTTTGCTAGCCTTATTTCTGTGGAATCTGAGAACAGATATTTCGGATCCCTTGGAAGACTATAGGGCCAAAGGAAATATCCTCCGATAACAAAGAGAATGAACCTGTCTGAGAAACTTCTTTGTGTTCTGTGAAATCATCTCACAGAGTTACAGCATTCCCCTCAAGAAGCCTTTCGCTAAGACAGTTCTTGTGGAATTGGCAAAGTGATATTTGGAAGCCCATAGAGGGCTATGGTGAAAAAGGAAATATCCTCAGATGAAATCTGGAAAGAAGCTTTCTGAGAAACTGCTTAGTGTTCTGTTAATTCATCTCACAGAGTTACATCTGTATTTCGTGGATATCTTTGCTAGCCTTATTTCTGTGGAATCTGAGAACAGATATTTCGGATCCCTCTGAAGACTATAGGGCCAAAGGAAATATCCTCCGATAACAAAGAGAAAGAAGCTTTCTGAGAAACTTCTTTGTGTTCTGTGAAATCATCTCACAGAGGTACAGCTTTCCCCTCAAGAATCCTTTCGCTAAGACAGTTCTTGTGGAATTGGCAAAGTGATATTTGGAAGCCCATAGAGGGCTATGGTGAAAAAGGAAATATCCTCAGATGAAATCTGGAAAGAACCTTTGTGAGAAACTGGTGAGTGTTCTGTTAATTCATCTCACAGGGTTACATCTGCATTTCGTGGATCTCTTTGCTAGCCTTATTTCTGTGGAATCTGAGAACAGATATTTCGGATCCCTTCGAAGACTATAGGGCCAAAGGAAATATCCTCCGATAACAAAGAGAAAGAAGCTATCTGAGAAACTTCTTTGTGTTCTGTGAAATCATCTCACAGAGTTACATCTTTCCCCTCAAGAAGCCTTTCGCTAAGACAGTTCTTGTGGAATTGGGAAAGTGATAATTGGAAGCCCATAGAGGGCTATGGTGATAAAGGAAGTATCCTCAGATGAAATCTGGAAAGAAGCTTTCTGATAAACTGCTTAGTGTTCTGTTAATTCATCTCACAGAGTTACATCTGTATTTCGTGGATCTCTTTGCTAGCCTTATTTCTGTGGAATCTGAGAACAGATATTTCGGATCCCATTGAAGACTATAAGGCCAAAGGAAATATCCTCCGATAACAAAGAGAAAGAAGCTTTCTGAGAAACTTCTTTGTGTTCTGTGAAATCATCTCACAGAGTTACATCTTTCCCCTAAAGAAGCCTTTCGCTAAAAGAGTTCTTGTGGAATTGGCAAAGTGATATTTGGAAGCCCATAGAGGGCTATGGTGAAAAAGGAAATATCCACAGATGAAATCTGGAAGGAAGCTTTCTGAGAAACTGCTCTGTGATGTGTGACTTCCACTCACAGAGTTACATCTGTATTTCGTGGATCTCTTTGCTAGCCTTATTTCTGTGGAATCTGAGAACAGATATTTCGGATCCCTTTGAAGACTATGGGGACAAAGGAAATATTCTCCGAAAACAAAGAGAAAGAAGCTTTCTGAGAAACTTCTTTGTGTTCTCTGAAATCATCTCACAGAGATACAGCTTTGCACTCAAGAAGCCTTTCGCTAAGACAGTTCTTGTGGCATTGGCAAAGTGATATTTGGAAGCCCTTAGAGGGCTATGGTGAAAAAGGAAATATCCTCAGATGAAATCTGGAAAGAAGCTTTCTGAGAAACTGCTTAGTGTTCTGTTAATTCATCTCACAGAGTTACATCTGTATTTCCTGAATCTCTTTGCTAGCCTTATTTCTGTGGAATCTGAGAACAGATATTTCGGATCCCTTTGAAGACTATAGAGCCAAAGGAAATATCCTCCGATAACAAAGAGAAAGAAGCTTTCTGAGAAACTTCTTTGTGTTCTGTGAAATCATCTCACAGAGTTACAGCTTTCACCTCAAGAAGCCTTTCGCTCAGACAGTTCTTGTGGAATTGGCAAAGAGATATTTGGAAGCCCATAGAGGGCTATGGTGAAAAAGTAAATATCCACAGATGGAATCTGGAAGGAAGCTTTCTGAGAAACTGCTTAGTGTTCTGTTAACTCATCTCACAGAGTTACATCTGTATTTCGTGGATCTCTTTGCTAGCCTTATTTCTGTGGAATCTGAGAACAGATATTTCGGATCCCTTTGAAGACGATAGGGCCAAAGGAAATATCCTCCGATAACAAAGAGAAAGAAGCTATCTGAGAAACTTCTTTGTGTTCTGTGAAATCATCTCACAGAGTTACATCTTTCCCCTCAAGAAGCCTTTCGCTAAGACAGTTCTTGTGGAATTGGCAAAGTCATATTTGGAAGCCCATAGAGGGCTATGGTGAAAAAGGAAATATCCACAGATGAAATCTGGAAGGAAGCTTTCTGAGAAACTGCTCTGTGATGTGTGACTTCCACTCACAGAGTTACATCTGTATTTCGTGGATCTCTTTGCTAGCCTTATTTCTGTGGAATCTGAGAACAGATATTTCGGATCCCTTGGAAGACTATAGGGCCAAAGGAAATATCCTCCGATAACAAAGAGAATGAACCTGTCTGAGAAACTTCTTTGTGTTCTGTGAAATCATCTCACAGAGTTACAGCATTCCCCTCAAGAAGCCTTTCGCTAAGACACTTCTTGTGGAATTGGCAAAGTGATATTTGGAAGCCCATAGAGGGCTATGGTGAAAAAGGAAATATCCTCAGATGAAATCTGGAAAGAAGCTTTCTGAGAAACTGCTTAGTGTTCTGTTAATTCATCTCACAGAGTTACATCTGTATTTCGTGGATGTCTTTGCTAGCCTTATTTCTGTGGAATCTGAGAACAGATATTTCGGATCCCTCTGAAGACTATAGGGCCAAAGGAAATATCCTCCGATAACAAAGAGAAAGAAGCTTTCTGAGAAACTTCTTTGTGTTCTGTGAAATCATCTCACAGAGTTACAGCTTTCCCCTCAAGAAGCCTTTCGCTAAGACAGTTCTTGTGGAATTGGCAAAGTGATATTTGGAAGCCCATAGAGGGCTATGGTGAAAAAGGAAATATCCTCAGATGAAATCTGGAAAGAACCTTTGTGAGAAACTGGTGAGTGTTCTGTTAATTCATCTCACAGGGTTACATCTGCATTTCGTGGATCTCTTTGCTAGCCTTATTTCTGTGGAATCTGAGAACAGATATTTCGGATCCCTTCGAAGACTATAGGGCCAAAGGAAATATCCTCCGATAACAAAGAGAAAGAAGCTGTCTGAGAAACTTCTTTGTGTTCTGTGAAATCATCTCACAGAGTTACAGCTTTCCCCTCAAGAAGCCTTTCGCTAAGACAGTTCTTGTGGAACTGGCAAAGTGATATTTGGAAGCCCATAGAGGGCTATGGCGAAAAAGGAAATATCCTCAGATGAAATCTGGAAAGAAGTTTTCTGAGAAACTGCTTAGTGTTCTGTTAATTCATCTCACAGAGTTACATCTCTATTTCGTGGATATCTTTTCTAGCCTTATTTTTGTGGAATCTGAGAACAGATATTTCGGATCCCTTCGAAGACTATAGGGCCAAAGGAAATATCCTCCGATAACAAAGAGAAAGAAGCTTTCTGAGAAACTTCTTTGTGTTGTGTGAAATCATCTCACAGAGTTACAGCTTTCCCCTCAAGAAGCCTTTCGCTAAGACAGTTCTTGTGGAACTGGCAAAGTGATATTTGCAAGCCCATAGAGGGCTATGGTGAAAAAGGAAATATCCACAGATGAAATCTGGACGGAAGCTTTCGGAGAAACTGCTCTGTGATGTGTGACTTCCACTCACAGAGTTACATCTGTATTTCGTGGATCTCTTTGCTAGCCTTATTTCTGTGGAATCTGAGAACAGATATTTCGGATCCCTTTGAAGACTATAGGGCCAAAGGAAATATCCTCCGATAACAAAGAGAATGAAGCTGTCTGAGAAACTTCTTTGTGTTCTGTGAAATCATCTCACAGAGTTACAGCATTCCCCTCAAGAAGCCTTTCGCTAAGACACTTCTTGTGGAATTGGCAAAGTGATATTTGGAAGCCCATAGAGGGCTATGGTGAAAAAGGAAATATCCTCAGATGAAATCTGGAAAGAAGCTTTCTGAGAAACTGCTTAGTGTTCTCTTAATTCATCTCACAGAGTTACATCTGTATTTCGTGGATGTCTTTGCTAGCCTTATCTGTGGAATCTGAGAACAGATATTTCGCATCCCTCTGAAGACTATAGGGCCAAAGGAAATATCCTCCGATAACAAAGAGAAAGAAGCTTTCTGAGA
This sequence comes from Macaca nemestrina, assembly GCF_043159975.1. NCBI lineage: Eukaryota > Metazoa > Chordata > Mammalia > Primates > Cercopithecidae > Macaca > Macaca nemestrina. The sequence goes on from NC_092125.1 coordinate 89,425,777, forward strand.
ACCTTCTTTGTGTTCTGTGAAATCATCTCAAAGAGTTACAGCTTTCCCCTCAAGAAGCCTTTCGCTAAGACAGTTCTTGTGGAATTGGCAAAGTGATATTTGGAAGCCCATAGAGGGCTATGGTGAAAAAGGAAATATCCTCAGATGAAATCTGGAAAGAAGCTTTCTGAGAAACTGGTGAGTGTTCTGTTAATTCATCTCACAGGGTTACAACTGTATTTCGTGGTTCTCTTTGCTAGCCTTATTTCTGTGGAATCTGAGAACAGATATTTCGGATCCCTTCGAAGACTATAGGGCCAAAGGAAATATCCTCCGATAACAAAGAGAAAGAAGCTGTCTGAGAAACTTCTTTGTGTTCTGTGAAATCATCTCACAGATTTACAGCTTTCCCCTCAAGAATCCTTTCGCTAAGACAGTTCTTGTGGAATTGGCAAAGTGATATTTGGAAGCCCATAGAGGGCTATGGTGAAAAAGGAAATATCCTCAGATGAAATCTGGAAAGAAGCTTTCTGAGAAACTGCTCTGTGATGTGTGACTTCCACTCACAGAGTTACATGTGTATTTCGTGGATCACTTTGCTAGCCTTATCTCTGTGGAATCTGAGAACAGATATTTCGGATCCCTTTGAAGACTATAGGGCCAAAGGAAATATCCTCCGATAACAAAGAGAAAGAAGCTATCTGAGAAACTTCTTTGTGTTCTGTGAAATCATCTCACAGAGTTACATCTTTCCCCTCAAGAAGCCTATCGCTAAGACAGTTCTTGTGGAATTGGCAAAGTGATAATTGGAAGCCCATAGAGGGCTATGGTGATAAAGGAAATATCCTCAGATGAAATCTGGAAAGAAGCTTTCTGATAAACTGCTTAGTGTTCTGTTAATTCATCTCACAGAGTTACATCTGTATTTCGTGGATCTCTTTGCTAGCCTTATTTGTGTGGAATCTGAGAACAGATATTTCGGATCCCTTTGAAGACTATAGGGCCAGAGGAAATATCCTCCGATAACAAAGAGAAAGAAGCTTTCTGAGAAACTTCTTTGTGTTCTGTGAAATCATCTCACAGAGTTACAGCTTTCCCCTCAAGAAGCCTTTCGCTAAGACAGTTCTTGTGGAATTGGCAAAGTGATATTTGGAAGCCCATAGAGGGCTATGGTGAAAAAGGAAATATCCACAGACGAAATCTGGAAGGAAGCTTTCTGAGAAACTGCTCTGTGATGTGTGACTTCCACTCACAGAGTTACATCTGTATTTCCTGGATCTCTTTGCTAGCCTTATTTCTGTGGAATCTGAGAACAGATATTTCGGATCCCTTTGAAGACTATGGGGACAAAGGAAATATTGTCCGATAACAAAGAGAAAGAAGCTTTCTGAGAAACTTCTTTGTGTTCTCTGAAATCATCTCACAGAGATACAGCTTTGCCCTCAAGAAGCCTTTCGCTAAGACAGTTCTTGTGGAATTGGCAAAGTGATATTTGGAAGCCCATAGAGGGTTATGGTGAAAGAGGAAATAACCTCAGATGAAATCTGGAAAGAAGCTTTCGGAGAAACTGCTCTGTGGTGTGTGACTTCCACTCACAGAGTTACATCTGTATTTCGTGTATCCCGTTGCTAGCCTTATTTCTGTGGATCTGAGAACAGATATTTCGGATCCCTTTGCAGACTATAGGGCCAAAGGAAATATCCTCCGATAACAAAGAGAAAGAAGCTTTCTGAGAAAGCTCTTTGTGTTCTGTGAAATCATCTCAGAGAGTTACAGCTTTCCCCTCAAGAAGCCTTTCGCTAAGACAGATCTTGTGGAATTGGCAAAGTGATATTTGGAAGCCCATAGAGGCCTATGGTAAAAAAGGAAATATCCTCAGATGAAATCTGGAAAGAAGATTTCTGAGAAACTGCTTAGTGTTCTGTTAATTCATCTCACAGAATTACATGTGTATTTCACGGATCTCTTTGCTAGCCTTATTTCTGTGGAATCTGAGAACAGATATTTCGGATCCCATTGAAGACTATAGGGCCAAAGGAAATATCCGCCGATAACAAAGAGAAAGAAGCTTTCTGAGAACCTTCTTTGTGTTCTGTGAAATCATCTCACAGAGTTACAGCTTTCCCCTCATGAAGCCTTTCGCTAAGACAGTTCTTGTGGAATTGGCAAAGTGATATTTGGAAGCCCATAGAGGGCTATGGTGAAAAAGGAAATATCCTCAGATGAAATCTGGAAAGAAGCTTTCTGAGAAACTGGTGAGTGTTCTGTTAATTCATCTCACAGGGTTACATCTGTATTTCGTGGATCTCTTTGCTAGCCTTATTTCTGTGGAATCTGAGAACAGATATTTCGGATCCCTTCGAAGACTATAGGGCCAAAGGAAATATCCTCCGATAACAAAGAGAAAGAAGCTGTCTGAGAAACTTCTTTGTGTTCTGTGAAACCATCTCACTGAGTTACAGCTTTCCCCTCAAGAAGCCTTTCGCTAAGACAGTTCTTGTGGAATTGGAAAAGTGATATTTGGAAGCCCATAGAGGGCTACGGTGAAAAAGGAAATATCCTGAGATGAAATCTGGAAAGAAGCTTTCTGAGAAACTGCTTAGTGTTCTGTTAATTCATCTCACAGAGCTATATCTGTATTTCCTGGATCTCTTTGCTAGCCTTATTTCTGTGGAATCTGAAGAACAGATATTTCGGATCCCTTTGAAGACTATAGGGCCAAAGGAAATATCCTCCGATAACAAAGAGAAAGAAGCTTTCTGAGAAACTTCTTTGTGTTCTGTGAAATCATCTCACAGAGTTACAGATTTCGCCTCAAGAAGCCTTTCGCTAAGACAGTTCTTGTGGAATTGGCAAAGTGATATTTGGAAGCCCATAGAGGGCTATGGTGAAAAAGGAAATATCCTCAGATGAAATTTGGAAAGAAGTTTTCTGAGAAACTGCTTAGTGTTCTGTTAATTCATCTCACAGAGTCACATCTGTATTTCGTGGATATCTTTTCTAGACTTTTTTTTGTGGAATCTGAGAACAGATATTTCGGATCCCTTCGAAGACTATAGGGCCAAAGGAAATATCCTCCGATAACAAAGAGAAAGAAGCTTTCTGAGAAACTTCTTTGTGTTCTGTGAAATCATCTCACAGAGTTACAGCTTTCCCCTCAAGAAGCCTTTCGCTAAGACAGTTCTTGTGGAACTGGCAAAGTGATATTTGGAAGCCCATAGAGGGCTATGGTGAAAAAGGAAATATCCTCAGATGAAATCTGGAAAGAAGTTTTCTGAGAAACTGCTTAGTGTTCTGTTAATTCATCTCACAGAGTTACATCTGTATTTCGTGGATCTCTTTGCTAGCCTTATTCCTGTGGACTCTGAGAACAGATATTTCGGATCCCTTTGAAGACTATAGGGCCAAAGGAAATATCCTCCGATAACAAAGAGAAAGAAGCTTTCTGAGAAACTTCTTTGTGTTCTGTGAAATCATCTCACAGAGTTACAGCTTTCCCCTCAAGAAGCCTTTCGCTAAGACAGTTCTTGTGGAACTGGCAAAGTGATATTTGGAAGCCCATAGAAGGCTATGGTGAAAAAGGAAATATCCACAGATGAAATCTGGAAGGAAGCTTTCTGAGAAACTGCTCTGTGATGTGTGACTTCCACTCACAGAGTTACATCTGTATTTCGTGGATCTCTTTGCTAGCCTTATTTCTGTGGAATCTGAGAACAGATATTTCGGATCCCTCTGAAGACTCTAGGGCCAAAGGAAATATCCTCCGATAACAAAGAGAAAGAAGCTTTCTGAGAAACTGCTTTGTGTTCTGTGAAATCATCTCACAGAGTTACAGCTTTCCCCTCAAGAAGCCTTTCGCTAAGACAGTTCTTGTGGAATTGGCAAAGTGATATTTGGAAGCCCATAGAGGGCTATGGTGAAAAAGGAAATATCCTCAGATGAAATCTGGAAAGAAGCTTTCTTAGAAACTGGTGAGTGTTCTGTTAATTCATCTCACAGGGTTACATCTGTATTTCGTGGATCTCTTGCTAGCCTTATTTCTGTGGAATCTGAGAACAGATATTTCGGATCCCTTTGAAGACTATAGGGCCAAAGGAAATATCCTCCGAAAACAAATAGAAAGAAGCTTTCTGAGAACCTTCTTTGTGTTCTGTGAAATCATCTCACAGAGTTACAGCTTTCCCCTCAAGAAGCCTTTCGCTAAGACAGTTCTTGTGGAATTGGCAAAGTGATATTTGGAAGCCCATAGAGGGCTATGGTGAAAAAGGAAATATCCTCAGATGAAATCTGGAAAGAAGCTTTCTGAGAAACTGCTCTGTGATGTGTGACTTCCACTCACAGGGTTACATCTGTATTTCGTGGATCTCCTTGCTAGCCTTATTTCTGTGGAATCTGAGAACAGATATTTCGGATCCCTTCGAAGACCATAGGGCCAAAGGAAATATACTCCGATAACAAAGAGAAAGAAGCTTTCTGAGAAACTTCTTTGTGTTCTGTGAAATCATCTCACAGAGTTACAGCTTTCCCCTCAAGAAGCCTTTCGCTAAGACAGTTCTTGTCGAATTGGCAAAGTGATATTTGGAAGCCCATAGAAGGCTATGGTGAAAAAGGAAATATCCTCAGATGAAATCTGGAAAGAAGCTTTCTGAGAAACTGCTTAGTGTTCTGTTAATTCATCTCACAGAGTTACATCGGTATTTCCTGATTTTCTTTGCTAGCCTTATTTCTGTGGAATCTGAGAACAGATATTTCGGATCCCTTTGAAGACTACAGGTCCAAAGGAAATATCCTGCTATAACAAAGAGAAAGAAGCTTTCTGAGAAACTTCTTTGGGTTCTGTGAAATCATCTCACAGAGTTACAGCTTTCCCCTCAAGAAGCCTTTCGCTAAGACTGTTCTTGTGGAATTGGCAAAGTGATATTTGGAAGCCCATATAGGGTTATGGTGAAAGAGGAAATATCCTCAGATGAAATCTGGAAAGAAGCTTTCTGAGAAACTGGTGAGTGTTCTGTTAATTCATCTCACAGAGTTACATCTGTATTTCGTGGATCTCTTTGCTAGCCTTATTTCTGTGGAATCTGAGAACAGATATTTCGGATCGCTTCGAAGACTATAGGACCAAAGGAAATATCCTGCGATAACAAAGAGAAGAAGATGTCTGAGAAACTTCTTTGTGTTCTGTGAAATCATCTCACAGAGATACAGCTTTCCCCTCCAGAAGCCTTTCGCTAAGACAGTTCTTGTGGAATTGGCAAAGTGATATTTGGAAGCCCATAGAGGCCTACGGTAAAAAAGGAAATATCCTCAGATGAAATCTGGAAAGAAGCTTTCTGAGAAACTGCGTAGTGTTCTGTTAATTCATCTCACAGAATTACATGTGTATTTCACGGATCTCTTTGCTAGCCTTATTTCTGTGGAATCTGAGAACAGAAATTTCGGATCCCATTGAAGACTATAGGGCCAAAGGAACTATCCTCCGATAACAAAGAGAAAGAAGCTTTCTGAGAAACTTCTTTGTGTTCTGTGAAATCATCTCACAGAGTTACAGCTTTCCCCTCAAGAAGCCTTTCGCTAAGACAGTTCTTGTGGAACTGGCAAAGTGATATTTGGAAGCCCATAGAGGGCTATGGTGAAAAAGGAAATATCCACGGATGAAATCTGGAAGGAAGCTTTCTGAGAAACTGCTCTGTGATGTGTGACTTCCACTCACAGAGTTACATCTGTATTTCGTGGATCTATTTGCTAGCCTTATTTCTGTGGAATCTGAGAACAGATATTTCGGATCCCTCTGAAGACTCTAGGGCCAAAGGAAATATCCTCCGATAACAAACAGAAAGAAGCTTTCTGAGAAACTGCTTTGTGTTCTGTGAAATCATATCACAGAGTTACAGCTTTCCCCTCAAGAAGCCTTTCGCTAAGACAGTTCTTGTGGTATTGGCAAAGTGATATTTGGAAGCCCATAGAGGGCTATGGTGAAAAAGGAAATATCCTCAGATGAAATCTGGAAAGAAGCTTTCTTAGAAACTGGTGAGTGTTCTGTTAATTCATCTCACAGGGTTACATCTGTATTTCGTGGATCTCTTGCTAGCCTTATTTCTGTGGAATCTGAGAACAGATATTTCGGATCCCTTTGAAGACTATAGGGACTAAGGAAATATCCTCCGAAAACAAATAGAAAGAAGGTTTCTGAGAACCTTCTTTGTATTCTGTGAAATCATCTCACAGAGTTACAGCTTTCCCCTCAAGAAGCCTTTCGCTAAGACAGTTCTTGTGGAATTGGCAAAGTGATATTTTGAAGCCCATAGAGGGCTATGGTGAAAAAGGAAATATCCTTAGATGAAATCTGGAAAGAAGCTTTCTGAGAAACTGCTCTGTGATGTGTGACTTCCACTCACAGAGTTACATCTGTATTTCGTGGATCTCCTTGCTAGCCTTATTTCTGTGGAATCTGAGAACAGATATTTCGGATCCCTTCGAAGACTATAGGGCCAAAGGAAATATACTCCGATAACAAAGAGAAAGAAGCTTTCTGAGAAACTTCTTTGTGTTCTGTGAAATCATCTCACAGAGTTACAGCTTTCCCCTCAAGAAGCCTTTCGCTAAGACAGTTCTTGTGGAATTGGCAAAGTGATATTTGGAAGCCCATAGAAGGCTATGGTGAAAAAGGAAATATCCTCAGATGAAATCTGGAAAGAAGCTTTCTGAGAAACTGCTTAGTGTTCTGTTAATTCATCTCACAGAGTTACATCGGTATTTCCTGAATTTCTTTGCTAGCCTTATTTCTGTGGAATCTGAGAACAGATATTTCGGATCCCTTTGAAGACTATAGGTCCAAAGGAAATATCCTGCTATAACAAAGAGAAAGAAGCTTTCTGAGAAACTTCTTTGGGTTCTGTGAAATCATCTCACAGAGTTACAGCTTTCCCCTCAAGAAGCCTTTCGCTAAGACAGTTCTTGTGGAATTGGCAAAGTGATATTTGGAAGCCCATATAGGGTTATGGTGAAAGAGGAAATATCCTCAGATCAAATCTGGAAAGAAGCTTTCTGAGAAACTGGTGAGTGTTCTGTTAATTCATCTCACAGAGTTACATCTGTATTTCGTGGATCTCTTTGCTAGCCTTATTTCTGTGGAATCTGAGAACAGATATTTCGGATCCCTTCGAAGACTATAGGACCAAAGGAAATATCCTCCGATAACAAAGAGAAGAAGATGTCTGAGAAACTTCTTTGTGTTCTGTGAAATCATCTCACAGAGATACAGCTTTCCCCTCCAGAAGCCTTTCGCTAAGACAGTTCTTGTGGAATTGGCAAAGTGATATTTGGAAGCCCATAGAGGCCTACGGTAAAAAAGGAAATATCCTCAGATGAAATCTGGAAAGCAGCTTTCTGAGAAACTGCGTAGTGTTCTGTTAATTCATCTCACAGAATTACATGTGTATTTCACGGATCTCTTTGCTAGCCTTATTTCTGTGGAATCTGAGAACAGAAATTTCGGATCCCATTGAAGACTATAGGCCCAAAGGAACTATCCTCCGATAACAAAGAGAAAGAAGCTTTCTTAGAAACTTCTTTGTGTTCTGTGAAATCATCTCACAGAGTTACAGCTTTCCCCTCAAGAAGCCTTTCGCTAAGACAGTTCTTGTGGAATTGGCAAAGTGATATTTGGAAGCCCATAGAGGGCTATGGTGAAAAAGGAAATATCCTCAGATGAAATCTGGAAAGAAGTTTTCTGAGAAACTGGTGAGTGTTCTGTTAATTCATCTCACAGAGTTACATCTGTATTTCGTGGATCTCTTTCCTAGCCTTATTTCTGTGGAATCTGAGAACAGATATTTCGGATCCCTTCGAAGACTATATGGCCAAAGGAAATATCCTCCGATAACAAAGAGAAAGAAGCTCTCTGAGAAACTTCTTTGTGTTCTGTGAAATCATGTCACAGAGTTACAGCTTTCCCCTCAAGAAGCCTTTCGCTAAGACAGTTCTTGTGGAATTGGCAAAGTGATATTTGGAAGCCCATAGAGGGCTACGGTGAAAAAGGAAATATCCTCAGATGAAATCTGGAAAGAAGCTTTCTGAGAAACTGCTCTGTGATGTGTGACTTCCACTCACAGAGTTACATCTGTATTTCGTGGATCTCTTTTCAAGCCTTATCTCTGTTTAATCTGAGAACAGATATTTCGGATCCCTTTGAAGACTATAGGGCCAAAGGAAATATCCTCTGATAACAAAGAGAAAGAAGCTATCTGAGAAACTTCTTTGTGTTCTGTGAAATCATCTCACAGAGTTACATCTTTCCCCTCAAGAAGCCTTTCGCTAAGACAGTTCTTGTGGAATTGGCAAAGTGATATTTGGAAGCCCATAGAGGGCTATGGTGATAAAGGAAGTATCCTCAGATGAAATCTGGAAAGAAGCTTTCTGATAAACTGCTTAGTGTTCTGTTAATTCATCTCACAGAGTTACATCTGTATTTCTTGGATCTCTTTGCTAGCCTTATTTCTGTGGAATCTGAGAACAGATATTTCGGATCCCTTTGAAGACTATAGGGCCAGAGCAAATATCCTCCGATAACAAAGAGAAAGAAGCTTTCTGAGAAACTTCTTTGTGTTCTGTGAAATCATCTCACAGAGTTACAGCTATCCCCTCAAGAAGACTTTCGCTAAGACAGTTCTTGTGGAATTGGCAAAGTGATATTTGGAAGCCCTTAGAGGGCTATGGTGAAAAAGGAAATATCCACAGATGAAATCTGGAAGGAAGCTTTCTGAGAAACTGCTCTGTGATGTGTGACTTCCACTCACAGAGTTACATCTGTATTTCGTGGATCTCTTTGCTAGCCTTATTTCTGTGGAATCTGAGAACAGATATTTCGGATCCCTTTGAAGACTATGGGGCCAAAGGAAATATTCTCCGATAACAAAGAGAAAGAAGCTTTCTGAGAAGCTTTTTTATGTTCTGTGAAATCATCTCACAGAGATACAGCCTTGCCCTCAAGAAGTCTTTCCCTAAGACAGTTCTTGTGGCATTGGCAAAGTGATATTTGGAAGCCCATAGAGGGCTATGGTGAAAAAGGAAATATCCTCAGATGAAATCTGGAAAGAAGCTTTCTGAGAAACTGCTTAGTGTTCTGTTAATTCATCTCACAGAGTTACATCTGTATTTCCTGAATCTCTTTGCTAGCCTTATTTCTGTATAATCTGAGAACAGATATTTCGGATCCCTTTGAAGACTATAGAGCCAAAGGAAATATCCTCCGATAACAAAGAGAAAGAAGCTTTCTGAGAAACTTCTTTGTGTTCTGTGAAATCATCTCACAGAGTTACAGCTTTCCCCTCAAGAAGCCTTTCGCTAAGACAGTTCTTGTGGAATTGGAAAGTGATATTTGGAAGCCCATAGAGGGCTATGGTGAAAAAGGAAATATCCACAGATGAAATCTGGAAGGAAGCTTTCTGAGAAACTGCTCTGTGATGTGTGACTTCCACTCACAGCGTTACATCTGTATTTCGTGGATCTCTTTGCTAGCCTTATTTCTGTGGAATCTGAGAACAGATATTTCGGATCCCTTTGAAGACTATAGGGCCAAAGGAAATATCCTCCGATAACAAAGAGAAAGAAGCTTTCTGAGAAACTTCTTTGTGTTCTGTGAAATCATCTCTTAGAGATACAGCTTTCGCCTCAAGAAGCCTTTCGCTAAGACAGTTCTTGTGGAATTGGCAAAGTGATATTTGGAAGCCGATAGAGGTCTATGGTGAAAAAGGAAATATCCTCAGATGAAATTTGGAAAGAAGCTTTCTGAGAAACTGCTTAGTGTTCTGAGAATTCATCTCACAGAGTTACATCTGTATTTCGTGGATCTCTTTGCTAGCCTTATTTCTGTGGAATCTGAGAACAGATATTTCGGATCCCTTTGAAGACTATAGAGCCAAAGGAAATATCCTCCGATGACAAAGAGAAAGAATCTTTCTGAGAAACTTCTTTGTGTTCTGTGAAATCATCTCACAGAGTTACAACTTTCCCCTTAAGAAGACTTTCGCTAAGACAGCTCTTGTGGCATTGGCAAAGTGATATTTGGAAGCCCATAGAGGGCTATGGTGGAAAAGGAAATATCCTCAGATGAAATCTGGAAAGAAGCTTTCTGAGAAACTACTTAGTGTTCTGTTAACTCATCTCACAGCGTTACATCTGTATTTCGTGGATCTCTTTGCTAGCCTTATTTCTGTGGAATCTGAGAACAGATATTTCGGATCCCTTTGAAGACTATAGGGCCAAAGGAAATATCCTCCGATAACAAAGAGAAAGAAGCTTTCTGAGAAACTTCTTTGTGTTCTGTGAAATCATCTCACAGAGTTACAGCTTTCCCCTCAAGAAGCCTTTCGCTAAGACAGTTCTTGTGGAACTGGCCAAGTGATATTTGGAAGCCCATAGAGGGCTATGGTGAAAAAGGAAATATCCACAGATGAAATCTGGAAGGAAGCTTTCTGAGAAACTGCTCTGTGATGTGTGACTTCCACTCACAGAGTTACATCTGTATTTCGTGGATCTCTTTGCTAGCCTTATTTCTTTGGAATCTGAGAACAGATATTTCGGATCCATTTGAAGACTATAGGGCCAAAGGAAATATCCTCCGAAAACAAAGAGAAAGAAGGTGTCTGAGAAACTTCTTTGTGTTCTGTGAAATCATCTCACAGAGTTACAGCATTCCCCTCAAGAAGCCTTTCGCTAAGACAGTTCTTGTGCAATTGGCAAAGTGATATTTGGAAGCCCATAGAGGGCTATGGTGAAAAAGGAAATATCCACAGATGAAATCTGGAAGGAAGCTTTCTGAGAAACTGCTCTGTGATGTGTCACTTCCACTCACAGAGTTACATCTGAATTTCGTGGATCTCTTTGCTAGCCTTATTTCTTTGGAATCTGAGAACAGATATTTCGGATCCCTTTGAAGACTATAGGGCCAAAGGAAATATCCTCCGATAACAAAGAGAAAGAAGCTGTCTGAGAAACTTCTTTGTTTTCTGTGAAATCATCTCACAGAGTTACAGCATTCCCCTCAAGAAGCCTTTCGCTAAGACAGTTCTTGTGGAATTGGCAAAGTGATATTTGGAAGCCCATAGAGGGCTATGGTGAAAAAGGAAATATCCTCAGATGAAACCTGGAAAGAAGCTTTCTGAGAAACTGCTTAGTGTTCTGTTAATTCATCTCACAGAGTTACATCTATATTTCGTGGATGTCTTTGCTAGCCTTATTTCTGTGGAATCTGAGAACAGATATTTCGAATCCCTCTGAAGACTATAGGGGCAAAGGAAATATCATCCGATAACAAAGAGAATGAAGCTTTCTGAGAAACTTCATTGTGTTCTGTGAAATCATCTCACAGAGTTACAGCTTTCCCCTCAAGAAGCCTTTCGCTAAGACAGTTCTTGTGGAATTGGCAAAGTGATATTTGGAAGACCATAGAGGGCAAAGGTGAAAAAGGAAATATCCTCAGATGAAATGTGGAAAGAAGCTTTCTGAGAAACTGGTGAGTGTTCTGTTAATTCATCTCACAGGGTTACATCTGTATTTCGTGGATCTCTTTGCTAGCCTTATTTCTGTGGAATCTGAGAACAGATATTTCGGATCACTTCAAAGACTATAGGGCCAAAGGAAATATCCTCCGATAACAAAGAGAAAGAAGCTGTCTGAGAAACTTCTTTGTGTTCTGTGAAATCATCCCACAGATTTACAGCTTTCCCCTCAAGAAGCCTTTCGCTAAGACAGTTCTTGTGGAATTGGCAAAGTGATATTTGGAAGCCCATAGAGGGCTACGGTGAAAAAGGAAATATCCTCGGATGAAATCTGGAAAGAAGCTTTCTGAGAAACTGCTCTGTGATGTGTGACTTCCACTCACAGAGTTACATCTGTATTTCGTGGATCTCTTTGCTAGCCCTATCTCTGTGGAATCTGAGAACAGATATTTGGGATCCCTTTGAAGACTATAGGGCCAAAGGAAATATCCTCCGATAACAAAGAGAAAGAAACTATCTGAGAAACTTCTTTGTGTTCTGTGAAATCATCTCACAGAGTTACATCTTTCCCCTCAAGAAGCCTTTCGCTAAGACAGTTCTTGTGGAATTGGCAAAGTGATATTTGGAAGCCCATAGAGGGCTATTGTGATAAAGGAAGTATCCTCAGATGAAATCTGGAAAGAAGCTTTCTGAGAAACTGCTTAGTGTTCTCTATAATTCATCTCACAGAGTTACATCTGTATTTCGTGGATCTCTTTGCTAGCCTTATTTCTGTGGAATCTGAGAACAGATATTTCAGATCCCTATGAAGACTATAGGGCGAGAGGAAATATCCTCCGATAACAAAGAGAAAGAAGCTTTCTGAGAAACTTCTTTGTGTTCTGTGAAATCATCTCACAGAGTTACAGCTTTCCCCTCAAGAAGCCTTTCGCTAAGACAGTTCTTGTGGAATTGGCAAAGTGATATTTGGAAGCCCATAGAGGGCTATGGTGAAAAAGGAAATATCCTCAGATGAAATCTGGGAAGTAGCTTTGTGAGAAAATGCTTAGTGTTCTGTGAATTCATCTCACAGCGTTACATCTGTATTTCGTGGATCTCTTGCTAGCCTTATTTCTGTGGATTCTGAGAACAGATATTTCGGATCCCTTTGAAGACTATAGGGCCAAAGGAAATATCCCCCGAAAACAAATAGAAAGAAGCTTTCTGAGAAACTTCTTTGTGTTCTGTGAAATCATCTCACAGAGTTACAGCTTTCCCCTCAAGAAGCCTTTCGCTAAGACAGTTCTTGTGGAATTGGCAAAGTGATATTTGGAAGCCCTTAGAGGGCTATGGTGAAAAAGGAAATATCCTCAGATGAAATCTGGAAAGAAGCTTTCTGAGAAACTGCTTAGTGTTCTGTTAATTCATCTCACAGAGTTACATCTGTATTTCGTGGATCTCTTTGCTAGCCTTATTTCTGTGGAATTTGAGAACAGATATTTCGGATCCCTTTGAAGACTATAGGGCCAAAGGAAATATCCTCCGATAACAAAGAGAAAGAAGCTTTCTGAGAAACTTCTTTGTGTTCTGTGAAATCATCTCAGAGAGTTACAGCTTTTCCCTCAAGAAGCCGCTCGCTAAGACAGTTCTTGTGGAATTGGCAAAGTGATATTTGGAAGCCCATAGAGGTCTATGGTGAAAAAGGAAATATCCTCAGATGAAATCTGGAAAGAAGCTTTCTGAGAAACTGGTGAGTGTTCTGTTAATTCATCTCACAGGGTTACATCTGTATTTCATCGATCTCTTTGCTAGCCTTATTTCTGTGGAATGTGAGAACAGATTTTTCGGATCCCTTCGAAGACTGTAGGGCCAAAGGAAATATCCTCCGAAAACAAAGAGAAAGAAGCTGTCTGAGAAACTTCTTTGTGTTCTGTGAAATCATCTCACAGAGTTACAGATTTCCCCTCAAGAAGCCTTTCGCTAAGACAGTTCTTGTGGAATTGGCAAAGTGATATTTGGAAGCCCATAGAGGGTTATGGTGAAAGAGGAAATATCCTCAGATGAAATCTGGAAAGAAGCTTTCTGAGAAACTGCTCTGTGATGTGTGACTTCCACTCACAGAGTTACATCTGTATTTCGTGTATCTCTTTGCTAGCCTTATTTCTGTGGATCTGAGAACAGATATTTCGGAACCCTTTGCAGACTATAGGGCCAAAGGAAATATCCTCCGATAACAAAGAGAAAGAAGCTTTCTGAGAAACTTCTTTGTGTTCTGTGAAATCATCTCACAGAGTTACAGCTTTCCCCTCAAGAAGCCGCTCGCTAAGACAGTTCTTGTGGAATTGGCAAAGTGATATTTGGAAGCCCATAGAGGTCTATGGTGAAAAAGGAAATATCCTCAGATGAAATCTGGAAAGAAGCTTTCTGAGAAACTGGTGAGTGTTCTGTTAATTCATCTCACAGGGTTACATCTGTATTTCATCGATCTCTTTGCTAGCCTTATTTCTGTGGAATCTGAGAACAGATTTTTCGGATCCCTTCGAAGACTGTAGGGCCAAAGGAAATATCCTCCGATAACAAAGAGAAAGAAGCTGTCTGAGAAACTTCTTTGTGTTCTGTGAAATCATCTCACAGAGTTACAGCTTTCCCCTCAAGAAGCCTTTCGCTAAGACAGTTCTTGTGGAATTGGCAAAGTGATATTTGGAAGCCCATAGAGGGTTATGGTGAAAGAGGAAATATCCTCAGATGAAATCTGGAAAGAAGCTTTCTGAGAAACTGCTCTGTGATGTGTGACTTCCACTCACAGAGTTACATCTGTATTTCGTGTATCTCTTTGCTAGCCTTATTTCTGTGGATCTGAGAACAGATATTTCGGAACCCTTTGCAGACTATAGGGCCAAAGGAAATATCCTCCGATAACAAAGAGAAAGAAGCTTTCTGAGAAACTTCTTTGTGTTCTGTGAAATCATCTCTCAGAGTTACAGCTTTCCCCTCAAGAAGCCTTTCGCTAAGACAGTTCTTGTGGAATTGGCAAAGTGATATTTGGAAGCCCATAGAGGCCTATGGTAAAAAAGGAAATATCCTCAGATGAAATCTGGAAAGAAGCTTTCTGAGAAACTGCTTAATGTTCTGTTAATTCATCTCACAGAATTACATGTGTATTTCACGGATCTCTTTGCTAACCTTATTTCTGTGGAATCTGAGAACAGATATTTAGGATCCCATTGAAGACTATAGGGCCAAAGGAACTATCCTCCGATAACAAAGAGAAAGAAGCTTTCTGAGAAACTTCTTTGTGTTCTGTGAAATCATCTCACAGAGTTACAGCTTTCCCCTCAAGAAGCCTTTCGCTAAGACAGTTCTTGTGGAATTGGCAAAGTGATATTTGGAAGTCCATAAAGGGCTATGGTGAAAAAGGAAATATCCTCAGATGAAATCTGGAAAGAAGCTTTCTGAGAAACTGCTCTGTGATGTGTGACTTCCATACACAGAGTTATATCTGTATTTCGTGGATCTCTTTGCTAGCCTTATTTCTGTGGAATCTGAGAACAGATATTTCGGATCCCTTTGAAGACTATAGGGCCAAAGGAAATATCCTGCTATAACAAAGAGAAAGAAGCTTTCTGAGAAACTTCTTTGTGTTCTGTGAAATCAGCTCACAGAGTTACAGATTTCCCCTCAAGAAGCCTTTCGCTAAGACAGTTCTTGTGGAATTGGCAAAGTGATATTTGGAAGCCCATAGAGGGCTATGGTGAAAAAGGAAATATCCTCAGATGAAATCTGGAAAGAAGCTTTCTGAGAAACTGCTCTGTGATGTGTGACTTCCACTCACAGAGTTACATCTGTATTTCGTGGATCTCTTTGCTAGCCTTATTTCTGTGGAATCTGAGAACAGATATTTCGGATCCCTTCGAAGACTATAGGGCCAAAGGAAATATACTCCGATAAGAAAGAGACAGAAGCTTTGTGAGAAACTTCTTTGTGTTCTGCGAAATCATCTCACAGAGTTACAGCTTTCCCCTCAAGAAGCCTTTCGCTAAGACAGTTCTTGTGGAATTGGCAAAGTGATATTTGGAAGCCCATAGAGGGCTATGGTGAAAAAGGAAATATCCTCAGATGAAATCTGGAAAGAAGCTTTCTGAGAAACTGCTTAGTATTCTGCTAATTCACCTCACAGAGTTACATCTGTATTTCGTGGATCTCTTTGCTAGCCTTATTTCTGTGGAATCTGAGAACTGATATTTCGGATCCCTTTGAAGACCATAGGGCCAAAGGAAATATCCTCTGATAAAAAAGAGAAAGAAGCTTTCTGAGACACTTCTTTGGGTTCTGTGAAACCATCTCACAGAGTTACAGCTTTCCCCTCAAGAAGACTTTCGCTAAGACAGTTCTTGTGCAATTGGCAAAGTGATATTTTGAAGCCCATAGAGGGCTATGGTGAAAAAGGAAATATCTTGAGATGAAAACTGGAAGGAAGCTTTGTGAGAAACTGCTTAGTGTTCTGTTAATTCATCTCACAGAGTTACATCTGTATTTCGTGGATCTCTTTGCTAGCCTTATTTCTGTGGAATCTGAGAACAGATATTTCGGATCCCATTGAAGACTATAGGGCCAAAGGAAATATCCTCTGATAACAAAGAGAAAGAAGCTTTCTGAGAAACTTCTTTGTGTTCTGTGAAATCATCTCACAGAGTTACAGATTTCCCCTCAAGAAGCCTTTAGCTAAGACAGTTCTTGTGGAATTGGCAAAGTGATATTTGGAAGCCCATAGAGGGCTACGGTGAAAAAGGAAATATCCTCAGATGAAATCTGGAAAGAAGCTTCCTGAGAAATTGCTTAGTGTTCTGTTAATTCATCTCACAGAGTTACATCTGTATTTCGTGGATCTCTTTGCTAGCCTTATTTCTGTGGAATCTGAGAACAGATATTTCGGATCCCTTTGAAGACTATAGGGCCAAAGGAAATATCCTCTGATAACAAAGAGAAAGAAGCTTTCTGAAAAACTTCTTTGTGTTCTGTGAAATCATCTCACAGAATTACAGCTTTCCCCTCAAGAAGACTTTCGCTAAGAGAGTTCTTCTGGAATTGGCAAAGTGATATTTGGAAACCCATAGAGGGCTATGGTGAAAAAGGAAATATCCTCTGATGAAATCTGGAAAGAAGCTTTCTGAGAAACTGCTCTGTGATGTGTGACTTCCACTCACAGAGGTACATCTGTATTTCGTGGATCTCTTTGCCAGCCTTATTTCTGTGGAATCTGAGAACAGATATATCGGATCCCTTCGAAGACTATAGGGCCAAAGGAAATATACTCCTTTAACAAAGAGAAAGAAGCTTTCTGAGAAACTTCTTTGTGTTCTGTGAAATCATCACACAGAGTTACATCTTTCCCCTCAAGAAGCCTTTCGCTAAGACAGTTCTTGTGGAATTGGCAAAGTGATATTTGGAACCCCTAGAGGGCTATGGTGAAAAAGGAAATATACTCAGATGAAATCTGGAAAGAAGCTTTCTGAGAAACTGCTTAGTGTTCTTTTAATTCATCTCACTGAGTTACATCTGTATTTCCTGAATCTCTTTGCTAGCCTTATTTCTGTGGAATCTGAGAACAGATATTTCGGATCCCTTTGAAGACTATAGGGCCAAAGGAAATATCCTCCGATAACAAAGACAAAGAAGCTTTCTGAGAAACTTCTTTGTGTTCTGTGAAATCATCTCACAGAGTTACAGCTTTCCCCTCAAGAAGCCTTTCGCTAAGACAGTTCTTGTGGAATTGGCAAAGCGATATTTGGAAGCCCCTAAAGGGCTATGGTGAAAGAGGAAATATCCTCAGATGAAATCCGGAAAGAAGCTTTCTGAGAAACTGCTCTGGGATGTGTGACTTCCACTCACAGAGTTACATCTGTATTTAGTGGATCTCTTTGCTAGCCTTATTTCTGTGGATCTGAGAACAGATATTTCGGATCCCTTTGCAGACTATAGGGCCAAAGGAAATATCCTCCGATAACAAAGAGAAAGAAGCTTTCTGAGAAACTTCTTTGTGTTCTGTGAAATCATCTCTCAGAGTTACAGCTTTCCCCTCAAGAAGCCTTTCGATAAGACAGTTCTTGTGGAATTGGCAAAGTGATATTTGGAAGCCCATAGAGGCCTATGGTAAAAAAGGAAATATCCTCAGATGAAATCTGGAAAGAAGCTTTCTGAGAAACTGCTTAGTGTTCTGTTAATTCATCTCACAGAATTACATGTGTATTTCACGGATCTCTTTGCTAGCCTTATTTCTGTGGAATCTGAGAACAGATATTTCGGATCCCATTGAAGACTATAGGGCCAAAGGAACTATCCTCCGATAACAAAGAGAAAGAAGCTTTCTGAGAAACTTCTTTGTGTTCTGTGAAATCATCTCACAGAGTTACAGCTTTCCCCTCAAGAAGCCTTTCGCTAAGACAGTTCTTGTGGAATTGGCAAAGTGATATTTGGAAGCCCATAGAGGGCTATGGTGAAAAAGGAAATATCCTCAGATGAAATCTGGAAAGAAGCTTTCTGAGAAACTGCTCTGTGATGTTTGACTTCCACTCACAGAGTTACATCTGTATTTCGTGGATCTCTTTGCTGGCCTTATTTCTGTGGAATCTGAGAACAGATATTTCGGATCCCTTTGAAGACTATAGTGCCAAAGGAAATATCCTCCGATAACAAAGAGTAAGAAGCTTTCTGAGAAACTTCTTTCTGTTCTGTGAAATCAGCTCACAGAGTTACATCTTTCCCTTCAAGAAGCCTTTCGCTAAGACAGTTCTTGTGGAATTGGCAAAGTGATATTTGGAAACCCATAGAGGGCTATTGTGATAAAGGAAGTATCCTCAGATGAAATCTGGAAAGAAGCTTTCTGAGAAACTGCTTAGTGTTCTCTATAATTCATCTCACAGAGTTACATCTGTATTTCGTGGATCTCTTTGCTAGCCTTATTTCTGTGGAATCTGAGAACAGATATTTCAGATCCCTATGAAGACTATAGGGCCAGAGGAAATATCCTCCGATAACAAAGAGAAAGAAGCTTTCTGAGAAACTTCTTTGTGTTCTGTGAAATCATCTCACAGAGTTACAGCTTTCCCCTCAAGAAGCCTTTCGCTAAGACAGTTCTTGTGGAATTGGCAAAGTGATATTTGGAAGCCCATAGAGGGCTATGGTGAAAAAGGAAATATCCTCAGATGAAATCTGGGAAGTAACTTTGTGGGAAAATGCTTAGTGTTCTGTGAATTCATCTCACAGCTTTACATCTGTATTTCGTGGATCTCTTGCTAGCCTTATTTCTGTGGAATCTGAGAACAGATATTTCGGATCCCTTTGAAGACTATAGGGCCAAAGGAAATATCCCCCGAAAACAAATAGAAAGAAGCTTTCTGAGAAACTTCTTTGTGTTCTGTGAAATCATCTCACAGAGTTACAGCTTTCCCCTCAAGAAGCCTTTCGCTAAGACAGTTCTTGTGGAATTGGCAAAGTGATATTTGGAAGCCCTTAGAGGGCTATGGTGAAAAAGGAAATATCCTCAGATGAAATCTGGAAAGAAGCTTTCTGAGAAACTGCTTAGTGTTCTGTTAATTCATCTCACAGAGTTACATCTGTAGTTCGTGAATCTCTTTGCTAGCCTTATTTCTGTGGAATTTGAGAACAGATATTTCGGATCCCATTGAAGACTATAGGGCCAAAGGAAATATCCTCTGATAACAAAGAGAAAGAAGCTTTCTGAGAAACTTCTTTGTGTTCTGTGAAATCATCTCACAGAGTTACAGATTTCCCCTCAAGAAGCCTTTAGCTAAGACAGTTCTTGTGGAATTGGCAAAGTGATATTTGGAAGCCCATAGAGGGCTACGGTGAAAAAGGAAATATCCTCAGATGAAATCTGGAAAGAAGCTTCCTGAGAAATTGCTTAGTGTTCTGTTAATTCATCTCACAGAGTTACATCTGTATTTCGTGGATCTCTTTGCTAGCCTTATTTCTGTGGAAACTGAGAACAGATATTTCGGATCCCTTTGAAGACTATAGGGCCAAAGGAAATATCCTCTGATAACAAAGAGAAAGAAGCTTTCTGAAAAACTTCTTTGTGTTCTGTGAAATCATCTCACAGAATTACAGCTTTCCCCTCAAGAAGACTTTCGCTAAGAGAGTTCTTCTGGAATTGGCAAAGTGATATTTGGAAACCCATAGAGGGCTATGGTGAAAAAGGAAATATCCTCTGATGAAATCTGGAAAGAAGCTTTCTGAGAAACTGCTCTGTGATGTGTGACTTCCACTCACAGAGGTACATCTGTATTTCGTGGATCTCTTTGCCAGCCTTATTTCTGTGGAATCTGAGAACAGATATATCGGATCCCTTCGAAGACTATAGGGCCAAAGGAAATATACTCCTTTAACAAAGAGAAAGAAGCTTTCTGAGAAACTTCTTTGTGTTCTGTGAAATCATCACACAGAGTTACATCTTTCCCCTCAAGAAGCCTTTCGCTAAGACAGTTCTTGTGGAATTGGCAAAGTGATATTTGGAACCCCTAGAGGGCTATGGTGAAAAAGGAAATATACTCAGATGAAATCTGGAAAGAAGCTTTCTGAGAAACTGCTTAGTGTTCTTTTAATTCATCTCACTGAGTTACATCTGTATTTCCTGAATCTCTTTGCTAGCCTTATTTCTGTGGAATCTGAGAACAGATATTTCGGATCCCTTTGAAGACTATAGGGCCAAAGGAAATATCCTCCGATAACAAAGACAAAGAAGCTTTCTGAGAAACTTCTTTGTGTTCTGTGAAATCATCTCACAGAGTTACAGCTTTCCCCTCAAGAAGCCTTTCGCTAAGACAGTTCTTGTGGAATTGGCAAAGCGATATTTGGAAGCCCCTAAAGGGCTATGGTGAAAGAGGAAATATCCTCAGATGAAATCCGGAAAGAAGCTTTCTGAGAAACTGCTCTGGGATGTGTGACTTCCACTCACAGAGTTACATCTGTATTTAGTGGATCTCTTTGCTAGCCTTATTTCTGTGGATCTGAGAACAGATATTTCGGATCCCTTTGCAGACTATAGGGCCAAAGGAAATATCCTCCGATAACAAAGAGAAAGAAGCTTTCTGAGAAACTTCTTTGTGTTCTGTGAAATCATCTCTCAGAGTTACAGCTTTCCCCTCAAGAAGCCTTTCGATAAGACAGTTCTTGTGGAATTGGCAAAGTGATATTTGGAAGCCCATAGAGGCCTATGGTAAAAAAGGAAATATCCTCAGATGAAATCTGGAAAGAAGCTTTCTGAGAAACTGGTTAGTGTTCTGTTAATTCATCTCACAGAATTACATGTGTATTTCACGGATCTCTTTGCTAGCCTTATTTCTGTGGAATCTGAGAACAGATATTTCGGATCCCTTTGAAGACTATAGGGCCAAAGGAACTATCCTCCGATAACAAAGAGAAAGAAGCTTTCTGAGAAACTTCTTTGTGTTCTGTGAAATCATCTCACAGAGTTACAGCTTTCCCCTCAAGAAGCCTTTCGCTAAGACAGTTCTTGTGGAATTGGCAAAGTGATATTTGGAAGCCCATAGAGGGCTATGGTGAAAAAGGAAATATCCTCAGATGAAATCTGGAAAGAAGCTTTCTGAGAAACTGCTCTGTGATGTTTGACTTCCACTCACAGAGTTACATCTGTATTTCGTGGATCTCTTTGCTGGCCTTATTTCTGTGGAATCTGAGAACAGATATTTCGGATCCCTTTGAAGACTATAGTGCCAAAGGAAATATCCTCCGATAACAAAGAGTAAGAAGCTTTCTGAGAAACTTCTTTCTGTTCTGTGAAATCAGCTCACAGAGTTACATCTTTCCCTTCAAGAAGCCTTTCGCTAAGACAGTTCTTGTGGAATTGGCAAAGTGATATTTGGAAACCCATAGAGGGCTATTGTGATAAAGGAAGTATCCTCAGATGAAATCTGGAAAGAAGCTTTCTGAGAAACTGCTTAGTGTTCTCTATAATTCATCTCACAGAGTTACATCTGTATTTCGTGGATCTCTTTGCTAGCCTTATTTCTGTGGAATCTGAGAACAGATATTTCAGATCCCTATGAAGACTATAGGGCCAGAGGAAATATCCTCCGATAACAAAGAGAAAGAAGCTTTCTGAGAAACTTCTTTGTGTTCTGTGAAATCATCTCACAGAGTTACAGCTTTCCCCTCAAGAAGCCTTTCGCTAAGACAGTTCTTGTGGAATTGGCAAAGTGATATTTGGAAGCCCATAGAGGGCTATGGTGAAAAAGGAAATATCCTCAGATGAAATCTGGGAAGTAACTTTGTGGGAAAATGCTTAGTGTTCTGTGAATTCATCTCACAGCTTTACATCTGTATTTCGTGGATCTCTTGCTAGCCTTATTTCTGTGGAATCTGAGAACAGATATTTCGGATCCCTTTGAAGACTATAGGGCCAAAGGAAATATCCCCCGAAAACAAATAGAAAGAAGCTTTCTGAGAAACTTCTTTGTGTTCTGTGAAATCATCTCACAGAGTTACAGCTTTCCCCTCAAGAAGCCTTTCGCTAAGACAGTTCTTGTGGAATTGGCAAAGTGATATTTGGAAGCCCTTAGAGGGCTATGGTGAAAAAGGAAATATCCTCAGATGAAATCTGGAAAGAAGCTTTCTGAGAAACTGCTTAGTGTTCTGTTAATTCATCTCACAGAGTTACATCTGTAGTTCGTGAATCTCTTTGCTAGCCTTATTTCTGTGGAATTTGAGAACAGATATTTCGGATCCCTTTGAAGACTATAGGGCCAAAGGAAATATCCTCCGATAACAAAGAGAAAGAAGCTTTCTGAGAAACTTCTTTGTGTTCTGTGAAATCATCTCACAGAGTTACAGCTTTCCCCTCAAGAAGCCGCTCGCTAAGACAGTTCTTGTGGAATTGGCAAAGTGATATTTGGAAGCCCATAGAGGTCTATGGTGAAAAAGAAAATATCCTCAGATGAAATCTGGAAAGAAGCTTTCTGAGAAACTGGTGAGTGTTCTGTTAATTCATCTCACAGGGTTACATCTGTATTTCATGGATCTCTTTGCTAGCCTTATTTCTGTGGAATCTGAGAACAGATTTTTCGGATCCCTTCGAAGACTGTAGGGCCAAAGGAAATATCCTCCGATAACAAAGAGAAAGAAGCTGTCGGAGAAACTTCTTTGTGTTCTGTGAAATCATCTCACAGATTTACAGCTTTCCCCTCAAGAAGCCTTTCGCTAAGACAGTTCTTGTGGAATTGGCAAAGTGATATTTGGAAGCCCATAGAGGGCTACGGTGAAAAAGGAAATATCCTCAGATGAAATCTGGAAAGAAGCTTTCTGAGAAACTGCTCTGTGATGTGTGACTTCCACTCACAGAGTTACATCTGTATTTCGTGGATCTCTTTGCTAGCCTTATCTCTGTGGAATCTGAGAACAGATATTTCGAATCCCTTTGAAGACTATAAGGCCAAAGGAAATATCCTCCGATAACAAAGAGAAAGAAGCTATCTGAGAAACTTCTTTGTGTTCTGTGAAATCATCTCACAGAGTTACATCTTACCCCTCAAGAAGCCGTTCGCTAAGACAGTTCTTGTGGAATTGGCAAAGTGATATTTGGAAGCCCATAGAGGGCTATGGTGATAAAGGAAGTATCCTCAGATGAAATCTGGAAAGAAGCTTTCTGATAAACTGCTTAGTGTTCTGTTAATTCATCTCACAGAGTTACATCTGTATTTCGTGGATCTCTTTGCTAGCCTTATTTCTGTGGAATCTGAGAACAGATATTTCAGATCCCTTTGAAGACTATAGGGCCAGAGGAAATATCCTCCGATAACAAAGAGAAAGAAGCTTTCTGAGAAACTTCTTTGTGTTCTGTGAAATCATCTCACAGAGTTACAGCTTCCCCTCAAGAAGCCTTTCGCTAAGACACTTCTTGTGGAATTGGCAAAGTGATATTTGGAAGCCCATAGAGTGCTATGGTGAAAAAGGAAATATCCTCAGATGAAATCTGGGAAGTAGCTTTGTGAGAAAATGCTTAGAGTTCTGTGAATTCATCTCACAGCGTTACATCTGTATTTCGTGGATCTCTTGCTAGCCTTATTTCTGTGGAATCTGAGAACAGATATTTCGGATCCCTTTGAAGACTATAGGGCCAAAAGAAATATCCTCCGATAACAAAGAGAAAGAAGCTTTCTGAGAAACTTCTTTGTGTTCTGTGAAATCATCTCACAGAGTTACAGCTTTCCCCTCAAGAAGCCTTTTGCTAAGACAGTTCTTGTGGAATTGGCAAAGTGATATTTGGAAGCCCTTAGAGGGCTATGGTGAAAAAGGAAATATCCTCTGATGAAATCTGGAAAGAAGCTTTCTGAGAAACTGCTTAGTGTTCTGTTAATTCATCTCACAGAGTTACATCTGTATTTCGTGGATCTCTTTGCTAGCCTTATTTCTGTGGAATTTGAGAACAGATAT
Organism: Macaca nemestrina; assembly: GCF_043159975.1. Lineage (NCBI taxonomy): Eukaryota > Metazoa > Chordata > Mammalia > Primates > Cercopithecidae > Macaca > Macaca nemestrina. The sequence goes on from NC_092125.1 coordinate 89,449,701, forward strand.
TTCGGATCCCTTTGAAGACTATAGGGCCAAAGGAAATATCCTCCGATAACAAAGAGAAAGAAGCTGTCTGAGAAACTTCTTTTTGTTCTGTGAAATCATCTCAGAGAGTTACAGCTTTCCCCTCAAAAAGCCGCTCGCTAAGACAGTTCTTGTGGAATTGGCAAAGTGATATTTGGAAGCCCATAGAGGGCTATGGTGAAAAAGGAAATATCCTCAGATGAAATCTGGAAAGAAGCTTTCTGAGAAACTACTCTGTGATGTGTGACTTCCATTCACAGAGTTACATCTGTATTTCATGGATCTCTTTGCTAGCCTTATTTCTGTGGAATCTGAGAACAGATATTTCGGATCCCTTTGAAGACTATAGGGCCAAAGGAAATATACTCCGATAACAAAGAGAAAGAAGCTTTCTGAGAAACTTCTTTGTGTTCTGTGAAATCATCTCACAGAGTTACAGCTTTCCCCTCAAGAAGCCTTTCGCTAAGACAGTTCTTGTGGAATTGGCAAAGTGATATTTGGAAGCCCAAAGAGGGCTATGGTGAAAAAGGAAATATCCCCAGATGAAATCCGGAAAGAAGCTTTCTGAGAAACTGCTTAATGTTCTGTTAATTCATCTCACAGAGTTACATCGGTATTTCCTGAATCTCTTTGCTAGCCTTATTTCTGTGGAATCTGAGAACAGATATTTCAGATCCCTTTGAAGACTATAGGGCCAAAGGAACTATCCTCCGATAACAAAGAGAAAGAAGCTTTCTGAGAAACTTCTTTGTGTTCTGTGAAATCATCTCACAGAGTTACAGCTTTCCCCTCAAGAAGCCTTTCGCTAAGACAGTTCTTGTGGAATTGGCAAAGTGATATTTGGAAGCCCATAAAGGGCTATGGTGAAAAAGGAAATATCCTCAGATGAAATCTGGAAAGAAGCTTTCTGAGAAACTGCTCTGTGATGTGTGACTTCCATTCACAGAGTTATATCTGTATTTCGTGGATCTCTTTGCTAGCCTTATTTCTGTGGAATCTGAGAACAGATATTTCGGATCCCTTTGAAGACTATAGGGCCAAAGGAAATATCCTGCTATAACAAAGAGAAGGAAGCTTTCTGAGAAACTTCTTTGTTTTCTGTGAAATCAGCTCACAGAGTTACAGATTTCCCCTCAAGAAGCCTTTCGCTAAGACAGTTCTTGTGGAATTGGCAATGTGATATTTGGAAGCCCATAGAGGGCTATGGTGAAAAAGGAAATATCCTCAGATGAAATCTGGAAAGAAGCTTTCTGAGAAACTGCTTTGTGATGTGTGACTTCCACTCACAGAGTTACATCTTTATTTCGTGGATCTCTTTGCTAGCCTTATTTCTGTGGAATCTGAGAACAGATATTTCGGATCCCTTCGAAGACTATAGGGCCAAAGGAAATATACTCCGATAACAAAGAGACAGAAGCTTTGTGAGAAACTTCTTTGTGTTCTGCGAAATCATCTCACAGAGTTACAGCTTTCCCCTCAAGAAGCCTTTCGCTAAGACAGTTCTTGTGGAATTGGCAAACTGATATTTGGAAGCCCATAGAGGGCTATGGTGAAAAAGGAAATATCCTCAGATGAAATCTGGAAAGAAGCTTTCTGAGAAACTGCTTAGTGTTCTGCTAATTCACCTCACAGAGTTACAACTGTATTTCGTGGATCTCTTTGCTAGCCTTATTTCTGTGGAATCTGAGAACTGATATTTCGGATCCCTTTGAAGACCATAGGGCCAAAGGAAATATCCTCTGATAAAAAAGAGTAAGAAGCTTTCTGAGACACTTCTTTGTGTTCTGTGAAACCATCTCACAGAGTTACAGCTTTCCCCTCAAGAAGACTTTCGCTAAGACAGTTCTTGTGGAATTGGCAAAGTGATATTTGGAAGCCCTTAGAGGGCTATGGTGAAAAAGGAAATATCTTCAGATGAAAACTGGAAGGAAGCTTTGTGAGAAACTGCTTAGTGTTCTGTTAATTCATCTCACAGAGTTACATCTGTATTTCGTGGATCTCTTTGCTAGCCTTATTTCTGTGGAATCTGAGAACAGATATTTCGGATCCCATTGAAGACTATAGGGCCAAAGGAAATATCCTCCGATAACAAAGAGAAAGAAGCTTTCTGAGAAACTTCTTTGTGTTCTGTTAAATCATCTCACAGAGTTACAGCTTTCCCCTCAAGAAGCCTTTCGCTAAGACAGTTCTTGTGGAATTGGCAAAGTGATATTTGGAAGCCCATAGAGGGCTACGGTGAAAAAGGAAATATCCTCAGATGAAATCTGGAAAGAAGCTTCCTGAGAAATTGCTTAATGTTCTGTTAATTCATCTCACAGAATTACATCTGTATTTCGTGGATCTCTTTGCTAGCCTTATTTCTGTGGAATCTGAGAACAGATATTTCGGATCCCTTTGAAGACTATAGGGCCAAAGGAAATATCCTCTGATAACAAAGAGAAAGAAGCTTTCTGAAAAACTTCTTTGTGTTCTGTGAAATCATCTCACAGAATTACAGCTTTCCCCTAAAGAAGCCTTTCGCTAAGAGAGTTCTTCTGGAATTGGCAAAGTGATATTTGGAAACCCATAGAGGGCTATGGTGAAAAAGGAAATATCCTCTGATGAAATCTGGAAAGAAGCTTTCTGACAAACTGCTCTGTGATGTGTGACTTCCACTCACAGAGGTACATCTGTATTTCGTGGATCTCTTTGCCAGCCTTATTTCTGTGGAATCTGAGAACAGATATTTCGGATCCCTTCGAAGACTATAGGGCCGAAGGAAATATACTCCTTTAACAAAGAGAAAGAAGCTTTCTGAGAAACTTCTTTGTGTTCTGTGAAATCATCTCACAGAGTTACATCTTTCCCCTCAAGAAGCCTTTCGCTAAGACAGTTCTTGTGGAATTGGCAAAGTGATATTTGGAACCCCTAGAGGGCTATGGTGAAAAAGGAAATATACTCAGATGAAATCGGGAAAGAAGATTTCTGAGAAACTGCTTAGTGTTCTTTTAATTCATCTCACTGAGTTACATCTGTATTTCCTGAATCTCTTTGCTAGCCTTATTTCTGTGGAATCTGAGAACAGATATTTCGGATCCCTTTGAAGACTATAGGGCCAAAGGAAATATCCTCCGATAACAAAGAGAAAGAAGCTTTCTGAGAAACTTCTTTGTGTTCTGTGAAATCATCTCACAGAGTTACAGCTTTCCCCTCAAGAAGCCTTTCGCTAAGACAGTTCTTGTGGAATTGGCAAAGTGATATTTGGAAGCCCCTAAAGGGCTATGGTGAAAGAGGAAATATCCTCAGATGAAATCCGGAAAGAACCTTTCTGAGAAACTGCTCTGGGATGTGTGACTTCCACTCACAGAGTTACATCTGTATTTCGTGGATCTCTTTGCTAGCCTTATTTCTGTGGATCTGAGAACAGATATTTCGGATCCCTTTGCAGACTATAGGGCCAAAGGAAATATCCTCCGATAACAAAGAGAAAGAAGCTTTCTGAGAAACTTCTTTGTGTTCTGTGAAATCATCTCTCAGAGTTACAGCTTTCCCCTCAAGAAGCCTTTCGATAAGACAGTTCTTGTGGAATTGGCAAAGTGATATATGGAAGCCCTTAGAGGGCTATGGTGAAAAAGGAAATATCCTCTGATGAAATCTGGAAAGAAGCTTTCTGAGAAACTGCTTAGTGTTCTGTTAATTCATCTCACAGTGTTACATCTGTATTTCGTGGATCTCTTTGCTAGCCTTATTTCTGTGGAATCTGAGAACAGATATTTCGGATCCCTTTGAAGACTATAGGTCCAAAGGAAATATCCTCCGATAACAAAGAGAAAGAAGCTGTCTGAGAAACTTCTTTGTGTTCTGTGAAATCATCTCACAGAGTTACAGCTTTCCCCTCAAGAAGCCTTTCGCTAAGACAGTTCTTGTGGAATTGGCAAAGTGATATTTGGAAGCCCATAGAGGGCTATGGTGAAAGAGGAAATATCCTCAGATGAAATCTGGAAAGAAGCTTTCTGAGAAACTGCTCTGTGATGTGTGACTTCCACTCACAGAGTTACATCTGTATTTCGTGGATCTCTTTGCTAGCCTTATTTCTGTGGATCTGAGAACAGATATTTCGGATCCCTTTGCAGACTATAGTGCCAAAGGAAATATCCTCCGATAACAAAGAGAAAGAAGCTTTCTGAGAAACTTCTTTCTGTTCTGTGAAATCAGCTCACAGAGTTACAGCTTTCCTCTCAAGAAGCCTTTCGCTAAGACAGTTCTTGTGGAATTGGCAAAGTGATATTTGGAAGCCCATACAGGGCTATGGTGAAAAAGGAAATATCCTCAGATGAAATCTGGAAAGAAGCTTTCTGAGAAACTGCTTAGTGTTCTGTTAATTCATCTCACACAGTTACATCTGTTTATCCTGGATCTCTTTGCTAGCCTTATTTCTGTGGAATCTGACAACAGATATTTCGGATCCCTTTGAAGACTATAGGGCCAAAGGAACTATCCTCCGATAACAAAGAGAAAGAAGCTCTCTGAGAAACTTCTTTGTGTTCTGTGAAATCATCTCACAGAGTTACAGCTTTCCCCTCAAGAAGCCTTTCGCTAAGACAGTTCTTGTGGAATTGGCAAAGTGATATTTGGAAGCCCATAGAGGGCTATGGTGAAAAAGGAAATATCCTCAGATGAAATCTGGAAAGAAGCTTTCCGAGAAACTGCTCTGTGATGTGTGACTTCCACTCACAGAGTTACATGTGTATTTCGTGGATCTCTTTGTTAGCCTTATTTCTGTGGAATCTGAGAACAGGTATTTCGGATCCCTTCGAAGGCTATAGGGCCAAAGGAAATATACTCCGATAACAAAGAGAAAGAAGCATTCTGAGAAACTTCTTTGTGTTCTGTGAAATCATCTCACAGAGTTACAGCTTTCCCCTCAAGAAGCCTTTCTCTAAGACAGTTCTTGTGGAATTGCAAAGTGATATTTGGAAGCCCATAGAGGGCTATGGTGAAAAAGCAAATATCCTCAGATGAAATCTGGAAAGAAGCTTTCTGAGAAACTGCTTAGTGTTCTGTTAATTCATCTGACAGAGGTACATCTGTATTTCCTGAATCTCTTTGCTAGCCTTATTTCTGTGGAATCTGAGAACAGATATTTCGGATCCCATTGAAGACTATAGGGCCAAAGGAACTATCCTCCGATAACAAAGAGAAAGAAGCTTTCTGAGAAACTTCTTTGTGTTCTGTGAAACCATCTCACAGAGTTACAGCTTTCCCCTCAAGAAGCCTTTCGCTAAGACAGTTCTTGTGGAATTGGCAAAGTGATATTTGGAAGCCCATAGAGGGCTATGGTGAAAAAGGAAATATCCTCAGATGAAATCTGGAAAGAAGCTTTCAGAGAAACTGCTTAGTTTTCTCTTAATTCATCTCACAGAGTTACATCTCTATTTCGTGTATCTCTTTGCTAGCCTTATTTCTGTGGAATTTGAGAACAGATATTTCGGATCCCTTTGAAGACTATAGGGCCAAAGGAAATATCCTCCGATAACAAAGAGAAAGAAGCTTTCTGAGAAACTTCTTTGTGTTCTGTGAAATCATCTCAAAGAGTTACAGCTTTCCCCTCAAGAAGCCTTTCGCTAAGACAGTTCTTGTGGAATTGGCAAAGTGATATTTCGAAGCCCATAGAGGGCTATGGTGTAAAAGAAAATATCCTCAGATGATATCTGGAAGGAAGCTTTCTGAGAAACTGCTTAGTGTTCTGTTAATTCATCTCACAGAGTTACATCTGTATTTCGTGGATCTCTTTGCTAGCCTTATTTCTGTGGAAACTGAGAACAGATATTTCGGATCCCTTTGAAGACTATAGGGCCAAAGGAAATATCCTCCGATAACAAAGAGAAATAAGCTTTCTGAGAAACATCTTTGTGTTCTGTGAAACCATCTCACAGAGTTACAGCTTTCCCCTCAAGAAGCCTTTCGCTAAGACAGTTCTTGTGGAATTGGCAAAGTGATATTTGGAAGCCCATAGAGGGCTATGGTGAAAAAGGAAATATCCTCAGATGAAATCTGGAAAGAAGCTTTCTGAGAAACTGCTTAGTTTTCTCTTAATTCATCTCACAGAGTTACATCTGTATTTCGTGGATCTCTTTGCTAGCCTTATTTCTGTGGAATTTGAGAACAGATATTTCGGATCCCTTTGAAGACTATAGGGCCAAAGGAAATATCCTCCGATAACAAACAGAAATAAGCTTTCTGAGAAACTTCTTTGTGTTGTGTGAAATCATCTCAAAGAGTTACAGCTTTCCCCTCAAGAAGCCTTTCGCTAAGACAGTTCTTGTGGAATTGGCAAAGTGATATTTCGAAGCCCATAAAGGGCTATGGTGAAAAAGGAAATATCCTCAGATGAAATCTGGATGGAAGCTTTCTGAGAAACTGCTTAGTGTTCTGTTAATTCATCTCACAGAGTTACATCTGTATTTCGTGGATCTCTTTGCTAGCCTTATTTCTGTGGAAACTGAGAACAGATATTTCGGATCCCTTTGAAGTCTATAGGGCCAAAGAAATATCCTCCGATAACAAAGAGAAAGAAGCTTTCTGAGAAACTTCTTTGTGTTCTGTGAAATCATCTCACAGAGTTACAGCTTTCCCCTGAAGAAGCCTTTCGCTAAGACAGTTCTTGTGGAATTGGCAAAGTGATATTTGGAAGCCCATAGAGGGCTATGGTGAAAATGGAAATATCCTCAGATTAAATCTGGAAAGAAGCTTTCTGAGAAACTGCTTAGTGTTCTGTTAATTCATCTCACAGAGTTACATCTGTATTTCGTGGATCTCTTTGCTAGCCTTATTTCTGTGGAATCTGAGAACAGATATTTCGGAACCCTTTCAAGTCTATAGGGCCAAAGGAAATATCCTCTGATAACAAAGAGAAAGAAGCTTTCTGAGAAACTTCTTTGTGATCTGTGAAATCATCTCACAGAGTTGCAGCTTTCCCCTCAAGGAGCCTTTCGCTAAGACAGTTCTTGTAGTATTGGCAAAGTGATATTTGGAAGCCCCTAGAGCGCTATGGTGAAAAAGGAAATATCCTCAGATGAAATCTGGAAAGAAGCTTTCTGAGAAACTGCTTAGTGTTCTGTTAATTCATCTCACAGTTACATCTGTATTTCATGGATCTCTTTGCTAGCCTTATTTCTGTGGAATCTGAGAACAGATATTTCGGATCCCTTTGAAGACTATAGGGCCAAAGGAAATATCCTCCGATAACAAAGAGAAAGAAGCTTTCTGAGAAACTTCTTTGTGTTCTGTGAAATCACCTCACAGAGTTACAGCTTTCCCCTCAAGAAGCCTTTCGCTAAGACAGTTCTTGTGGAATTGGCAAAGTGATATTTGGAAGCCCATAGAGGGCTAAGGTGAAAAAGGAAATATCCTAAGATGAAATCTGAAAGAAGCCTTCTGAGAAACTGCTTAGTGTTCTGTTAATTCATCTCACAGAGTTCCAACTGTATTTCGTGGATCTCTTTGCTAGCCTTATTTCTGTGGAATATGAGAACAGATATTTCGGATCCCTTTGAAGACTATAGGGCCAAAGGAAATATCCTCCGATAACAAAGAGAAAGAAGCTTTCTGAGAAACTTCTTTGTGTTCTGTGAAATCATCTCACAGAGTTACAGCTTTCCCCTCAAGAAGCCTTTCGCCAAGACAGTTCTTGTGGAATTGGCAAAGTGATATTTGGAAGCCCATGGAGGGCTATGGTGAAAAAGGAAATATCCTCAGATGAAATCTGGAAAGAAGCTTTCTGAGAATCTGCTCTGTGATGTGTGACTTCCACTCACAGAGTTACATCTGTATTTCGTGGATCTCTTTGCTAGCCTTATCTCTGTGGAATCTGAGAACAGATATTTCGGATCCCTTTGAAGACTATAGGGCCAAAGGAAATATCCTCCGATAACAAAGAGAAAGAAGCTTTCTGAGAAACTTCTTTGTGTTCTGTGAAATCATCTCACAGAGATACAGCTTTCCCCCAAGAAGCCTTTCGTTAAGACAGTTCTTGTGGAATTGGCAAAGTGATATTTGGAAGCCCATAGAGGGCTAAGGTGAAAAAGGAAATATCCTCAGATGAAATCTGGAAAGAAGCTTTCTGAGAAACTCTTTAGTGTTCTGCTAATTAATCTCACAGAGTTACATCTGTATTTCGTGGATCTCTTTGCTAGCTTTATTTCTGTGGAATCTGAGAACAGATATTTCGGATCCCTTTGAAGACTATAGAGCCAAAGGAAATATACTCCGATAACAAAGAGAAAGAAGCTTTCTGAGAAACTTCTTTGTGTTCTGTGAAATCATCTCACAGAGTTACAGTTTTCCCCTCAAGAAGCCTTTCGCTAAGACAGTTCTTGTGGAATTGGCAAAGTGATATTTGGAAGCCCATAGAGGGATATGGTGAAAAAGGAAATATCCTCAGATGAAATCTGGAAAGAAGCTTTCTGAGAAACTGATTAGTGTTCTGTTAATTCATCTCACAGAGTTTCATCTGTATTTCGTGGATCTCTTTGCTAGCCTTATTTCTGTGGAATCTGAGAACAGATATTTCGGATCCCTTTGAAGACTATAGGGCCAAAGGAAATATCCTCCGATAACAAAGAGAAAGAAGCTTTCTGAGAAACTTCTTTGTGTTCTGTGAAACCATCTCCCAGAGTTACAGCTTTCACCTCAAGAAGCCTTTCGCTAAGACAGTTCTTGTGGAATTGGCAAAGTGATATTTGGAAGCCCATAGAGGGCTATGGTGAAAAAGGAAATATCCTCAGATGAAATCTGGAAAGAAGCTTTCTGAGAAACTGGTTAGTGTTCTGTTAATTCATCTCACAGAGCTCTATCTGTATTTCGTGGATCTCTTTGCTAGCCTTATTTCTGTGGAATCTGAGAACAGACATTGCGGATCCCTTTGAAGACTATAGGGCCAAAGGAAATATCCTCCGATAAGAAAGAGAAAGAAGCTTTCTGAGAAACTTCTTTGTGTTCTGTAAAGTCATCTCAGAGAGTTACAGCTTTCACCTCAAGAAGCCTTTCGCTAAGACAGTTCTTGTGGAATTGGCAAAGTGATATTTGGAAGCCCATAGAGGGCTATGGTGAAAAAGGAAATATCTTTAGATGAAATCTGGAAAGAAGCTTTCTGAGAAACTGCTTAGTGTTCTGTTAATTCATCTCACAGAGTTATATCTGTATTTCGTGGATCTCTTTGCTAGCTTTATTTCTGTGGAATCTGAGAACAGATATTTCGGATCCCTTTGAAGACTGTAGGGCCAAAGGAAATATCCTCCGATAACAAAGAAAAAGAAGTTTTCTGAGAAACTTCTTTGTGTTCTGTGAAATAATCTCACAGAGTTACAGCTTTCCCCTCAAGAAGCCTTTCGCTAAGACAGTTCTTGTGGAATTGTCAATGTGATATTTGGAAGCCCTTAAAGGGCTATGGTGAAAAAGGAAATATCCTCAGATGAAATCTGGAAAGAAGCTTTCAGAGAAAATGCTGAGTGTTCTGTTATTTCATCTCACAGAGTTACATCTGTATTTCGTGGATCTCTTTGCTAGCCTTATTTCTGTGGAATCTGAGAACAGATATTTCGGATCCCTTTGAAGACTATAGGGCCAAAGGAAATATCCTCCGATAAGAAAGAGAAAGAAGCTTTCTGAGAAACTTCTTTGTGTGCTGTGAAATCATCTCACAGAGTTACAACTTTCCCCTCAAGAAGCCTTTCGCTAAGACAGTTCTTGTGGAATTGGCAAAGTGATGTTTGGAAGCCCATAGAGGGCTATGGTGAAAAAGGAAATATCCTCAGATGAAATCTGGAAAGAAGCTTTCTGAGAAGCTGCTTAGGGTTCTGTTAATTCATCTCACAGAGTTACATCTGTATTTCGTGGATCTCTTTGCTAGCCTTATTTCTGTGGAATCTTAGAACAGATATTTTGGTTCCCTTTGAAGACTATAGGGCCAAAGGAACTATCCTCCGATAACAAAGAGAAAGAAGCTGTCTGAGAAACTTCTTTGTGTTCTGTGAAATCATCTCACAGAGTTAAAGCTTTCCCCTCAAGAAGCCTTTCGCTAAGACAGTTCTTGTGGAATTGGCAAAATGATATTTGGAAGCCCATAGAGGGCTATGGTGAAAAAGGAAATATCCTCAGATGAAATCTGGAAAGAAGCTTTCTGAGAAACTGCTCTGTGATGTGTGACTTCCACTCACAGAGTTACATCTGTATTTCGTGGATCTCTTTGCTAGCCTTATTTCTGTGGAATCTGAGAAGAGATATTTCGGATCCCTTTGAAGACTATAGGGCCAAAGGAAATATCCTCCGATAACAAAGAGAAAGAAGCTTTCTGAGAAACTTCTTTGTGTTCTGTGAAATCATCTCACAGAGTTAGAGCTTTCCCATCAAGAAGCCTTTCGCTAAGACAGTTCTTGTGGAATTGGCAAAGTGATATTTGGAAGCCCATAGAGGGCTATGGTGAAAAAGGAAATATCCTCAGATGAAATCTGGAAAGAAGCTTTCTGAGAAACTGCTCTCTGATGTGTGACTTCCACTCACAGGGTTACATCTGTATTTCGTGGATCTCTTTCCTAGCATTATTTCTGTGGAATCTGAGAACAGATATTTCGGATCCCTTTGAAGACTATAGGGCCAAAGGAAATATCCTCCGATAACAAAGAGAAAGAAGCTTTCTGAGAAACTCCTTTGTGTTCTGTGAAATCATCTCACAGTGTTACAGCTTTCCCCTCAAGAAGCCTTTCGCTAAGAGAGTTCTTGTGGAATTGGCAAAGTGATATTTGGAAGCCCATAGAGGGCTATGGTGAAAAAGGAAATATCCTCAGATGAAATCTGGGAAGAAGCTTTCTGAGAAACTGCTCTGTGATGTGTGACTTCCACTCACAGAGTTACATCTGTATTTCGTGGATCTCTTTGCTACCCTTATCTCTGTGGAATCTGAGAACAGATATTTCGGATCCCTTTGAAGACTATAGGGCCAAAGGAAATATCCTCCGATAACAAAGAGAAAGAAGCTTTTTGAGAAACTTCTCTGTGTTCTGTGAAACCATCGCACAGAGTTACAGCTTTCCCATCAAGAAGCCTTTCGCTAAGACAGTTCTTGTGTAATTGGCAAACTGATATTTGGAAGCCCATAGAGGGCTACGGTGAAAAGGAAATATCCTCAGATGAAATCTGGAAAGAAGCTTTCTGAGAAACTGCTTAGTGGTCTGTTAATTCATCTCACAGAGTTACATCTGTATTTCGTGGATCTCTTTGCTAGGCTTATTTCTGTGGAATCTGAGAACAGATATTTCGGATCCCTTTGAAGACAATAGGGCCTAAGGAAATATCCTCCGATAACAAAGAGAAAGAAGCTTTCTGAGAAACTTCTCTGTGTTCTGTGAAATCATCTCACAGAGTTACAGCTTTCCCCACAAGAAGCCTTTCGCTAAGACAGTTCTTGTGGAATTGGCAAAGTGATATTTGGAAGCCCACAGAGGGCTCTGGTGAAAACGGAAATATACTCAGATGAAATCTGGAAAGAATCTTTCTGAGAAATTGCTTAGTGTTCTGTTAATTCATCTCACAGAGTTACATCTGTATTTCGTGGATCTCTTTGCTAGCCTTATTTCTGTGGAATCTGCGAACAGATATTTCGGATCCCCTTGAAGACTATAGGGCCAAAGGAAACATCCTCCGATAACAAAGAGAAAGAAGCTTTCTGAGAAACTTCTTTGTGTTCTGTGACATCATCTCACAGAGTTACAGCTTTCCCCTCAAGAATCCTTTCGCTAAGACAGTTCTTGTGGAATTGGCAAAGTGATATTTGGAAGCCCTTAGAGGACTATGGTGAAAAAGGAAATATCCTCAGATGAAATCTGGAAAGAAGCTTTCTGAGAAACTGCTTAGTGTTCTGTTAATTAATCTCACAGAGTTACATCTGTATTTCGTGGATCTCTTTGCTAGCCTTATTTCTGTGGAATCTGAGAACAGATATTTCGGATCCCTTTGAAGACTATAGGGCCAAAGGAAATATCCTCCGATAAGAAAGAGAAAGAAGCTTTCTGAGAAACTTCTTTGTGTTCTGTGAAACCATCTCACAGAGTTACAGCTTTCCCATCAAGAAGCCTTTCGCTAAGACAGTTCTTGTGTAATTGGCAAAGTGATATTTGGAAGTCCATAGAGGGCTACGGTGAAAAGGAAATACCCTCAGATGAAATCTGGAAAGAAGCTTTCTGAGAAACTGCTTAGTGGTCTGTTAATTCATCTCACAGAGTTACATCTGTATTTCGTGGATCTCTTTGCTAGCCTTATTTCTGTGGAATCTGAGAACAGATATTTCGGATCCCTTTGAAGACTATAGGGCCTAAGGATATATCCTCCGATAACAAAGAGAAAGAAGCTTTCTGAGAAACTTCTTTGTGTTCTGTGAAATCATCTCACAGAGTTACAGCTTTCCCCTCAAGAAGCCCCTCGCTAAGACAGTTCTTGTGGAATTGGCAAAGTGATATTTGGAAGCCCATAGAGGTCTATGGTGAAAAAGGAAATATCCTCAGATGAAATCTGGAAAGAAGCTTTCTGAGAAACTGGTGAGTGTTCTGTTAATTCATCTCACAGGGTTACATCTGTATTTCATCGATCTCTTTGCTAGCCTTATTTCTGTGGAATTTGAGAACAGATATTTCGGATCCCTTCGAAGACTATAGGGCCAAAGGAAATATCCTCCGATAACAAAGAGAAATAAGCTTTCTGAGAAACTTCTTTGTTTTCTGTGAAACCAGCTCACAGAGTTACAGCTTTCCCCTCAAGAAGCCTTTCGCTAAGACAGTTCTTGTGGAATTGGCAAAGTGATATTTGGAAGCCCATAGAGGGCTATGGTGAAAAAGGAAATATCCTCAGATGAAATCTGGAAAGAAGCTTTCTGAGAAACTGCTCTGTGATGTGTGACTTCCACTCACAGAGTTACATCTGTATTTCGTGGATCACTTTGCTAGCCTTATTTCTGTGGAATCTGAAAACAGATATTTCGGATCCCATTGAAGACTATAGGGCCAAAGGAAATATCCTCCAATAACAAAGAGAAAGAAGCTTTCTGAGAAACTTCTTTGTGTTCTGTGAAATCATCTCACAGAGTTACAGCTTTCCCCTCACGAAGCCTTTCGCTAAGACAGTTCTTGTGGAATTGGCAAAGTGATATTGGAAGCCTATAGAGGGCTATGGTGAAAAAGGAAATATCCTCAGATGAAATCTGGAAAGAAGCTTTCAGAGAAAATGCTGAGTGTTCTGTTATTTCATCTCACAGAGTTACATCTGTATTTCGTGGATCTCTTTGCTAGCCTTATTTCTGTGGAATCTGAGAACAGATATTTCGGATCCCTTTGAAGACTATAGGGCCAAAGGAAATATCCTCCGATAAGAAAGAGAAAGAAGCTTTCTGAGAAACTTCTTTGTGTTCTGTGAAATCATCTCACAGAGTTACAACTTTCCCCTCAAGAAGCCTTTCGCTAAGACAGTTCTTGTGGAATTGGCAAAGTGATGTTTGGAAGCCCATAGAGGGCTATGGTGAAAAAGGAAATATCCTCAGATGAAATCTGGAAAGAAGCTTTCTGAGAAGCTGCTTAGGGTTCTGTTAATTCATCTCACAGAGTTACATCTGTATTTCGTGGATCTCTTTGCTAGCCTTATTTCTGTGGAATCTTAGAACAGATATTTTGGTTCCCTTTGAAGACTATAGGGCCAAAGGAACTATCCTCCGATAACAAAGAGAAAGAAGCTGTCTGAGAAACTTCTTTGTGTTCTGTGAAATCATCTCACAGAGTTAAAGCTTTCCCCTCAAGAAGCCTTTCGCTAAGACAGTTCTTGTGGAATTGGCAAAATGATATTTGGAAGCCCATAGAGGGCTATGGTGAAAAAGGAAATATCCTCAGATGAAATCTGGAAAGAAGCTTTCTGAGAAACTGCTCTGTGATGTGTGACTTCCACTCACAGAGTTACATCTGTATTTCGTGGATCTCTTTGCTAGCCTTATTTCTGTGGAATCTGAGAAGAGATATTTCGGATCCCTTTGAAGACTATAGGGCCAAAGGAAATATCCTCCGATAACAAAGAGAAAGAAGCTTTCTGAGAAACTTCTTTGTGTTCTGTGAAATCATCTCACAGAGTTAGAGCTTTCCCATCAAGAAGCCTTTCGCTAAGACAGTTCTTGTGGAATTGGCAAAGTGATATTTGGAAGCCCATAGAGGGCTATGGTGAAAAAGGAAATATCCTCAGATGAAATCTGGAAAGAAGCTTTCTGAGAAACTGCTCTCTGATGTGTGACTTCCACTCACAGGGTTACATCTGTATTTCGTGGATCTCTTTCCTAGCCTTATTTCTGTGGAATCTGAGAACAGATATTTCGGATCCCTTTGAAGACTATAGGGCCAAAGGAAATATCCTCCGATAACAAAGAGAAAGAAGCTTTCTGAGAAACTCCTTTGTGTTCTGTGAAATCATCTCACAGTGTTACAGCTTTCCCCTCAAGAAGCCTTTCGCTAAGAGAGTTCTTGTGGAATTGGCAAAGTGATATTTGGAAGCCCATAGAGGGCTATGGTGAAAAAGGAAATATCCTCAGATGAAATCTGGAAAGAAGCTTTCTGAGAAACTGCTCTGTGATGTGTGACTTCCACTCACAGAGTTACATCTGTATTTCGTGGATCTCTTTGCTACCCTTATCTCTGTGGAATCTGAGAACAGATATTTCGGATCCCTTTGAAGACTATAGGGCCAAAGGAAATATCCTCCGATAACAAAGAGAAAGAAGCTTTTTGAGAAACTTCTCTGTGTTCTGTGAAACCATCGCACAGAGTTACAGCTTTCCCATCAAGAAGCCTTTCGCTAAGACAGTTCTTGTGTAATTGGCAAACTGATATTTGGAAGCCCATAGAGGGCTACGGTGAAAAGGAAATATCCTCAGATGAAATCTGGAAAGAAGCTTTCTGAGAAACTGCTTAGTGGTCTGTTAATTCATCTCACAGAGTTACATCTGTATTTCGTGGATCTCTTTGCTAGGCTTATTTCTGTGGAATCTGAGAACAGATATTTCGGATCCCTTTGAAGACAATAGGGCCTAAGGAAATATCCTCCGATAACAAAGAGAAAGAAGCTTTCTGAGAAACTTCTCTGTGTTCTGTGAAATCATCTCACAGAGTTACAGCTTTCCCCACAAGAAGCCTTTCGCTAAGACAGTTCTTGTGGAATTGGCAAAGTGATATTTGGAAGCCCACAGAGGGCTCTGGTGAAAACGGAAATATACTCAGATGAAATCTGGAAAGAATCTTTCTGAGAAACTGCTTAGTGTTCTGTTAATTCATCTCACAGAGTTACATCTGTATTTCGTGGATCTCTTTGCTAGCCTTATTTCTGTGGAATCTGCGAACAGATATTTCGGATCCCCTTGAAGACTATAGGGCCAAAGGAAACATCCTCCGATAACAAAGAGAAAGAAGCTTTCTGAGAAACTTCTTTGTGTTCTGTGACATCATCTCACAGAGTTACAGCTTTCCCCTCAAGAATCCTTTCGCTAAGACAGTTCTTGTGGAATTGGCAAAGTGATATTTGGAAGCCCTTAGAGGACTATGGTGAAAAAGGAAATATCCTCAGATGAAATCTGGAAAGAAGCTTTCTGAGAAACTGCTTAGTGTTCTGTTAATTAATCTCACAGAGTTACATCTGTATTTCGTGGATCTCTTTGCTAGCCTTATTTCTGTGGAATCTGAGAACAGATATTTCGGATCCCTTTGAAGACTATAGGGCCAAAGGAAATATCCTCCGATAAGAAAGAGAAAGAAGCTTTCTGAGAAACTTCTTTGTGTTCTGTGAAACCATCTCACAGAGTTACAGCTTTCCCATCAAGAAGCCTTTCGCTAAGACAGTTCTTGTGTAATTGGCAAAGTGATATTTGGAAGCCCATAGAGGGCTACGGTGAAAAGGAAATACCCTCAGATGAAATCTGGAAAGAAGCTTTCTGAGAAACTGCTTAGTGGTCTGTTAATTCATCTCACAGAGTTACATCTGTATTTCGTGGATCTCTTTGCTAGCCTTATTTCTGTGGAATCTGAGAACAGATATTTCGGATCCCTTTGAAGACTATAGGGCCTAAGGATATATCCTCCGATAACAAAGAGAAAGAAGCTTTCTGAGAAACTTCTTTGTGTTCTGTGAAATCATCTCACAGAGTTACAGCTTTCCCCTCAAGAAGCCCCTCGCTAAGACAGTTCTTGTGGAATTGGCAAAGTGATATTTGGAAGCCCATAGAGGTCTATGGTGAAAAAGGAAATATCCTCAGATGAAATCTGGAAAGAAGCTTTCTGAGAAACTGGTGAGTGTTCTGTTAATTCATCTCACAGGGTTACATCTGTATTTCATCGATCTCTTTGCTAGCCTTATTTCTGTGGAATTTGAGAACAGATATTTCGGATCCCTTCGAAGACTATAGGGCCAAAGGAAATATCCTCCGATAACAAAGAGAAATAAGCTTTCTGAGAAACTTCTTTGTTTTCTGTGAAACCATTTCACAGAGTTACAGCTTTCCCCTCAAGAAGCCTTTCGCTAAGACAGTTCTTGTGGAATTGGCAAAGTGATATTTGGAAGCCCATAGAGGGCTATGGTGAAAAAGGAAATATCCTCAGATGAAATCTGGAAAGAAGCTTTCTGAGAAACTGCTTAGTTTTCTCTTAATTCATCTCACAGAGTTACATCTGTATTTCGTGGATCTCTTTGCTAGCCTTATTTCTGTGGAATTTGAGAACAGATATTTCGGATCCCTTTGAAGACTATAGGGCCAAAGGAAATATCCTCCGATAACAAAGAGAAAGAAGCTTTCTGAGAAACTTCTTTGTGTTGTGTGAAATCATCTCAAAGAGTTACAGCTTTCCCCTCAAGAAGCCTTTCGCTAAGACAGTTCTTGTGGAATTGGCAAAGTGATATTTCGAAGCCCATAGAGGGCTATGGTGAAAAAGGAAATATCCTCAGATGAAATCTGGAAAGAAGCTTTCTGAGAAACTGCTCTGTGATGTGTGACTTCCACTCACAGAGTTACATCTGTATTTCCTGGATCTCTTTGCTAGCCTTATCTCTGTGGAATCTGAGAACAGATATTTCGGATCCCTTTGAAGACTATAGGGCCAAAGGAAATATCCTCCGATAACAAAGAGAAAGAAGCTTTCTGAGAAACTTCTTTGTGTTCTGTGAAATCATCTCACAGAGATAAAGCTTTACCCTCAAGAAGCCTTTCGCTAAGACAGTTCTTGTGGAATTGGCAAAGTGATATTTGGAAGCCCATAGAGGGCTATGGTGAAAAAGGAAATATCCTCAGATGAAATCTGGAAAGAAGCTTTCTGAGAAACTGGTTAGTGTTCTGCTAATTCATCTCACAGAGTTACATCTGTATTTCGTGGATCTCTTTGCTAGCCTTATTTCTGTGGAATCTGAGAACAGATATTTCGGATCCCTTTGAAGACTATAGGGCCAAAGGAAATATCCTCCGATAAGAAAGAGAAAGAAGCTTTCTGAGAAACTTCTTTGTGTTCTGTGAAACCATCTCACAGAGTTACAGCTTTCCCATCAAGAAGCCTTTCGCTAAGACAGTTCTTGTGTAATTGGCAAAGTGATATTTGGAAGCCCATAGAGGGCTACGGTGAAAAGGAAATATCCTCAGATGAAATCTGGAAAGAAGCTTTCTGAGAAACTGCTTAGTGGTCTGTTAATTCATCTCACAGAGTTACATCTGTATTTCGTGGATCTCTTTGCTAGCCTTATTTCTGTGGAATCTGAGAACAGATATTTCGGATCCCTTTGAAGACTATAGGGCCTAAGGAAATATCCTCCGATAACAAAGAGAAAGAAGCTTTCTGAGAAACTTCTTTGTGTTCTGTGAAATCATCTCACAGAGTTACAGCTTTCCCCGCAAGAAGCCTTTCGCTAAGACAGTTCTTGTGGAATTGGCAATGTGATATTTGGAAGCCCACAGAGGGCTATGGTGAAAACGGAAATATCCTCAGATGAAATCTGGAAAGAATCTTTCTGAGAAACTGCTTAGTGTTCTGTTAATTCATCTAACAGAGTTACATCTGTATTTCGTGGATCTCTTTGCTAGCCTTATTTCTGTGGAATCTGCGAACAGATATTTCGGATCCCCTTGAAGACTATAGGGAAAAAGGAAACACCCTCCGATAACAAAGAGAAAGAAGCTTTCTGAGAAACTTCTTTGTGTTCTGTGACATCATCTCACAGAGTTACAGCTTTCCCCTCAAGAAGCCTTTCGCTAAGACAGTTCTTGTGGAATTTGCAAAGTGATATTTGGAAGCCCTTAGAGGGCTATGGTGAAAAAGGAAATATCCTCAGATGAAATCTGGAAAGAAGCTTTCTGAGAAACTGCTTAGTGTTCTGTTAATTCATCTCACAGAGTTACATCTGTATTTCGTGGATCTCTTTGCTAGCCTTATTTCTGTGGAATCTGAGAACAGATATTTCGGATCCCTTTGAAGACTATAGGGCCAAAGGAAATATCCTCCGATAACAAAGAGAAAGAAGCTTTCTGAGAAACTTCTTTGTGTTCTGTGAAATCATCTCCCATAGTTACAGCTTTCCCCTCAAGAAACCTTTCGCTAAGACAGTTCTTGTGGAATTGGCAAAGTGATATTTGGAAGCCCATAGAGGGCTAAGGTGAAAAAGGAAATAACCTCAGATGAAATCTGGAAAGAAGCTTTCTGAGAAACTGCTTAGTGTTCTGTTAATTCATCTCACGGAGTTACATCTGTATTTCGTGGATCTCTTTGCTAGCCTTATCTCTGTGGAATCTGAGAACAGCTATTTCGGATCCCTTTGAAGACTATAGGACCAAAGGAAATATCCTTAGATAACAAAGGGAAAGAAGCTTCCTGAGAAACTTCTTTGTGTTCTGTGAAATCATCTCACAGAGTTACAGCTTTCCCCTCAAGAAGCCTTTCGCTAAGACAGTTCTTGTGGAATTGGCAAAGTGATATTTGGAAGCCCATAGAGGTCTACGGTGAAAAAGGAAATATCCTCAGATGAAATCTGGAAAGAAGCTTTCTGAGAAACTGCTTAGTGTTCTGTGAATTCATCTCACAGAGTTACATGTGTATTTCGTGGATCTCTTTGCTAGCCTTATTTCTGTGGAATCTGCGAACAGATATTTCGGATACCTTTGAAGACTAGAGGGCCATAGGAAATATCCTCCGATAACAAAGAGAAAGAAGCTTTCTGAGAAACTTCTTTGTGTTCTGTGAAACCATCTCACAGAGTTACAGCTTTCCCCTCAAGAAGCCTTTCGCTAAGACAGTTCTTGTGGAATTGGCTAAGTTATATTTGGAAGCCCATAGAGGGCTATGGTGAAAAAGGAAATATCCTCAGATGAAATCTGGAAAGAAGCTTTCTGAGAAACTGCTTAGTGTTCTCTTAATTCATCTCACAGAGTTACATCTGTATTTCGTGGATCTCTTTGCTAGCCTTATTTCTGTGGAATTTGAGAACAGATATTTCGGATCCCTTTGAAGACTATAGGGCCAAAGGAAATATCCTCCGATAACAAAGAGAAATAAGCTTTCTGAGAAACTTCTTTGTGTTCTGTGAAACCATCTCACAGAGTTACAGCTTTCCCCTCAAGAAGCCTTTCGCTAAGACAGTTCTTGTGGAATTGGCAAAGTGATGTTTGGAAGCCCATAGAGGGCTATGGTGAAAAAGGAAATATCCTCAGATGAAATCTGGAAAGAAGCTTTCTGAGAAACTGCTTAGTTTTCTCTTAATTCGTCTCACAGAGTTACATCTGTATTTCGTGGATCTCTTTGCTAGCCTTATTTCTGTGGAATTTGAGAACAGATATTTCGGATCCCTTTGAAGACTATAGGGCCAAAGGAAATATCCTCCGATAACAAAGAGAAATAAGCTTTCTGAGAAACTTCTTTGTGTTGTGTGAAATCATCTCAAAGAGTTACAGCTTTCCCCTCAAGAAGCCTTTCGCTAAGACAGTTCTTGTGGAATTGGCAAAGTGATATTTCGAAGCCCATAGAGGGCTATGGTGAAAAAGGAAATATCCTCAGATGAAATCTGGAAAGAAGCTTTCTGAGAAACTGCTCTGTGATGTGTGACTTCCACTCACAGAGTTACATCTGTATTTCGTGGATCTCTTTGCTAGCCTTATCTCTGTGGAATCTGAGAACAGATATTTCGGATCCCTTTGAAGACTATAGGGCCAAAGGAAATATCCTCCGATAACAAAGAGAAAGAAGCTTTCTGAGAAACTTCTTTGTGTTCTGTGAAATCATCTCACAGAGATACAGCTTTACCCTCAAGAAGCCTTTCGCTAAGACAGTTCTTGTGGAATTGGCAAAGTGATATTTGGAAGCCCATAGAGGGCTATGGTGAAAAAGGAAATATCCTCAGATGAAATCTGGAAAGAAGCTTTCTGAGAAACTGGTTAGTGTTCTGCTAATTCATCTCACAGAGTTACATCTGTATTTAGTGGATCTCTTTGCTAGCCTTATTTCTGTGGAATCTGAGAACAGATATTTCGGATCCCTTTGAAGACTATAGAGCCAAAGGAAATATACTCCGATAACAAAGAGAAAGAAGCTTCCTGAGAAACTTCTTTGTGTTCTGTGAAAACATCTCCCAGAGTTACAGCTTTCACCTCAAGAAGCCTTTCGCTAAGACAGTTCTTGTGGAATTGGCAAAGTGATATTTGGAAGCCCACAGAGGGCTATGGTGAAAACGGAAATATACTCAGATGAAATCTGGAAAGAATCTTTCTGAGAAACTGCTTAGTGTTCTGTTAATTCATCTCACAGAGTTACATCTGTATTTCGTGGATCTCTTTGCTAGCCTTATTTCTGTGGAATCTGCGAACAGATATTTCGGATCCCCTTGAAGACTATAGGGCCAAAGGAAACATCCTCCGATAACAAAGAGAACGAAGCTTTCTGAGAAACTTCTTTGTGTTCTGTGACATCATCTCACAGAGTTACAGCTTTCCCCTCAAGAAGCCTTTCGCTAAGACAGTTCTTGTGGAATTGGCAAAGTGATATTTGGAAGCCCTTAGAGGGCTATGGTGAAAAAGGAAATATCCTCAGATGAAATCTGGAAAGAAGCTTTCTGAGAAACTGCTTAGTGTTCTGTTAATTCATCTCACAGAGTTACATCTGTATTTCGTGGATCTGTTTGCTAGCCGTATTTCTGTGGAATCTGAGAACAGATATTTCGGATCCCTTTGAAGACTATAGGGCCAAAGGAAATATCCTCCAATAAGAAAGAGAAAGAAGCTTTCTGAGAAATTTCTTTGTGTTCTGTGACATCATCTCACAGAGTTACAGCTTTCCCCTCAAGAAGCCTTTCGCTAAGACAGTTCTTGTGGAATTGGCAAAGTGATATTTGGAAGCCCTTAGAGGGCTATGGTGAAAAAGGAAATATCCTCAGATGAAATCTGGAAAGAAGCTTTCTGAGAAACTGCTTAGTGTTCTGTAAATTCATCTCACAGAGTTACATCTGTATTTCGTGGATCTCTTTGCTAGCCTTATTTCTGTGGAATCTGAGAACAGATATTTCGGATCCCTTTGAAGACTATAGGGCCAAAGGAAATATCCTCCAATAAGAAAGAGAAAGAAGCTTTCTGAGAAACTTCTTTGTGTTCTGTGAAATCATCTCACAGAGTTACAGCTTTCCCCTCAAGAAACCTTTCGCTAAGACAGTTCTTGTGGAATTGGCAAAGTGATATTTGGAAGCCCATAGAGGGCTAAGGTGAAAAAGGAAATAACCTCAGATGAAATCTGGAAAGAAGCTTTCTGAGAAACTGCTTAGTGTTCTGTTAATTCATCTCAGGGAGTTGCATCTGTATTTCGTGGATCTCTTTGCTAGCCTTATCTCTGTGGAATCTGAGAACAGCTATTTCGGATCCCTTTGAAGACTATAGGGCCAAAGGAAATATCCTCCGATAACAAAGAGAAAGAAGCTTTCTGAGAAACTTCTTTGTGTTCTGTGAAACCATCACACAGAGTTACAGCTTTCCCCTCAAGAAGCCTTTCGCTAAGACAGTTCTTGTGGAATTGGCAAAGTGTTATTTGGAAGCCCCTAGAGGGCTATGGTGAAAAAGGAAATATCCTCAGATGAAATCTGGAAAGAAGCTTTCTGAGAAACTGCTTAGTTTTCTCTTAATTCATCTCACAGAGTTACATCTGTATTTCGTGGATCTCTTTGCTAGCCTTATTTCTGTGGAATTTGAGAACAGATATTTCGGATCCCTTCGAAGACTATAGGGCCAAAGGAAATATCCTCCGATAACAAAGAGAAATAAGCTTTCTGAGAAACTTCTTTGTGTTCTGTGAAACCAGCTCACAGAGTTACAGCTTTCCCCTCAAGAAGCCTTTCGCTAAGACAGTTCTTGTGGAATTGGCAAAGTGATATTTGGAAGTTCATAGAGGGCTATGGTGAAAAAGGAAATATCCTCAGATGAAATCTGGAAGGAAGCTTTCTGAGAAACTGCTTAGTTTTCCCTTAATTCATCTCACAGAGTTACATCTGTATTTCGTGGATCTCTTTGCTAGCCTTATTTCTGTGGAATTTGAGAACAGATATTTCGGATCCCTTTGAAGACTATAGGGCCAAAGGAAATATCCTCCGATAACAAAGAGAAAGAAGCTTTCTGAGAAACTTCTTTGTGTTCTGTGAAAACATCTCCCAGAGTTACAGCTTTCACCTCAAGAAGCCTTTCGCTAAGACAGTTCTTGTGGAATTGGCAAAGTGATATTTGGAAGCCCACAGAGGGCTATGGTGAAAACGGAAATATACTCAGATGAAATCTGGAAAGAATCTTTCTGAGAAACTGCTTAGTGTTCTGTTAATTCATCTCACAGAGTTACATCTGTATTTCGTGGATCTCTTTGCTAGCCTTATTTCTGTGGAATTTGAGAACAGATATTTCGGATCCCTTTGAAGACTATAGGGCCAAAGAAATATCCTCCGATAACAAAGAGAAATAAGCTTTCTGAGAAACTTCTTTGTGTTGTGTGAAATCATCTCAAAGAGTTACAGCTTTCCCCTCAAGAAGCCTTTCGCTAAGACAGTTCTTGTGGAATTGGCAAAGTGATATTTCGAAGCCCATAGAGGGCTATGGTGAAAAAGGAAATATCCTCAGATGAATTCTGGAAAGAAGCTTTCTGAGAAACTGGTTAGTGTTCTGCTAATTCATCTCACAGAGTTACATCTGTATTTCGTGGATCTCTTTGCTAGCCTTATTTCTGTGGAATCTGAGAACAGATATTTCGGATATCTTTGAAGACTATAGAGCCAAAGGAAATATACTCCGATAACAAAGAGAAAGAAGCTTTCTGAGAAACTTCTTTGTGTTCTGTGAAAACATCTCCCAGAGTTACAGCTTTCACCTCAAGAAGCCTTTCGCTAAGACAGTTCTTGTGGAATTGGCAAAGTGATATTTGGAAGCCCTTAGAGGGCTATGGTGAAAAAGGAAATATCCTCAGATGAAATCTGGAAAGAAGCTTTCTGAGAAACTGCTTAGTGTTCTGTTAATTCATCTCACGGAGTTACATCTGTATTTCGTGGATCTCTTTGCTAGCCTTATCTCTGTGGAATCTGAGAACAGCTATTTCGGATCCCTTTGAAGACTATAGGACCAAAGGAAATATCCTTAGATAACAAAGGGAAAGAAGCTTCCTGAGAAACTTCTTTGTGTTCTGTGAAATCATCTCACAGAGTTACAGCTTTCCCCTCAAGAAGCCTTTCGCTAAGACAGTTCTTGTGGAATTGGCAAAGAGATATTTGGAAGCCCATAGAGGGCTACGGTGAAAAGGAAATATCCTCAGATGAAATCTGGAAAGAAGCTTTCTGAGAAACTGCTTAGTAGTCTGTTAATTCATCTCACAGAGTTACATCTGTATTTCGTGGATGTCTTTGCTAGCCTTATTTCTGTGGAATCTGAGAACAGATATTTCGGATCCCTTTGAAGACTATAGGGCCTAAGGAAATATCCTCCGATAAGAAAGAGAAAGAAGCTTTCTGAGAAACTTCTTTGTGTTCTGTGAAATCATCTCACAGAGTTACAGCTTTCCCCACAAGAAGCCTTTCGCTAAGACAGTTCTTGTGGAATTGGCAATGTGATATTTGGAAGCCCACAGAGGGCTATGTTGAAAACGGAAATATCCTCAGATGAAATCTGGAAAGAATCTTTCTGAGAAACTGCTTAGTGTTCTGTTAATTCATCTAACAGAGTTACATCTGTATTTCGTGGATCTCTTTGCTAGCCTTATTTCTGTGGAATCTGCGAACAGATATTTCGGATCCCCTTGAAGACTATAGGGCCAAAGGAAACATCCTCCGATAACAAAGAGAAAGAAGCTTTCTGAGAAACTTCTTTGTGTTCTGTGACATCATCTCACAGAGTTACAGCTTTCCCCTCAAGAAGCCTTTCGCTAAGACAGTTCTTGTGGAATTTGCAAAGTGATATTTGGAAGCCCTTAGAGGGCTATGGTGAAAAAGGAAATATCCTCAGATGAAATCTGGAAAGAAGCTTTCTGAGAAACTGCTTAGTGTTCTGTTAATTCATCTCACAGAGTTACATCTGTATTTCGTGGATCTCTTTGCTAGCCTTATTTCTGTGGAATCTGAGAACAGATATTTCGGATCCCTTTGAAGACTATAGGGCCAAAGGAAATATCCTCCGATAAGAAAGAGAAAGAAGCTTTCTGAGAAACTTCTTTGTGTTCTGTGAAATCATCTCCCAGTGTTACAGCTTTCCCCTCAAGAAACCTTTCGCTAAGACAGTTCTTGTGGAATTGGCAAAGTGATATTTGGAAGCCCATAGAGGTCTAAGGTGAAAAAGGAAATAACCTCAGATGAAATCTGGAAAGAAGCTTTCTGAGAAACTGCTTAGTGTTCTGTTAATTCATCTCACGGAGTTACGTCTGTATTTCGTGGATCTCTTTGCTAGCCTTATCTCTGTGGAATCTGAGAACAGCTATTTCGGATCCCTTTGAAGACTATAGGACCAAAGGAAATATCCTTAGATAACAAAGGGAAAGAAGCTTCCTGAGAAACTTCTTTGTGTTCTGTGAAATCATCTCACAGAGTTACAGCTTTCCCCTCAAGAAGCCTTTCGCTAAGACAGTTCTTGTGGAATTGGCAAAGTGATATTTGGAAGCCCATAGAGGTCTACGGTGAAAAAGGAAATATCCTCAGATGAAATCTGGAAAGAAGCTTTCTGAGAAACTGCTTAGTGTTCTGTGAACTCATCTCATAGAGTTACATGTGTATTTCGTGGATCTCTTTGCTAGCCTTATTTCTGTGGAATCTGCGAACAGATATTTCGGATACCTTTGAAGACTATAGGGCCAAAGGAAATATCCTCCGATAACAAAGAGAAAGAAGCTTTCTGAGAAACTTCTTTGTGTTCTGTGAAACCATCTCACAGAGTTACAGCTTTCCCCTCAAGAAGCCTTTCGCTAAGACAGTTCTTGTGGAATTGGCAAAGTGATATTTGGAAGCCCATAGAGGGCTATGGTGAAAAAGGGAATATCCTCAGATGAAATCTGGAAAGAAGCTTTCTGAGAAACAGCTTAGTTTTCTCTTAATTCATCTCACAGAGTTACATCTGTATTTCGTGGATCTCTTTGCTAGCCTTATTTCTGTGGAATTTTAGAACAGATATTTCGGATCCCTTTGAAGACTATAGGGCCAAAGGAAATATCCTCCGATAACAAAGAGAAATAAGCTTTCTGAGAAACTTCTTTGTGTTGTGTGAAATCATCTCAAAGAGTTACAGCTTTCCCCTCAAGAAGCCTTTCGCTAAGACAGTTCTTGTGGAATTGGCAAAGTGATATTTCGAAGCCCATAGAGGGCTATGGTGAAAAAGGAAATATCCTCAGATGAAATCTGGAAAGAAGCTTTCTGAGAAAGTGCTCTGTGATGTGTGACTTCCACTCACAGAGTTACATCTGTATTTCCTGGATCTCTTTGCTAGCCTTATTTCTGTGGAATCTGAGAACAGATATT
This sequence comes from Macaca nemestrina, assembly GCF_043159975.1. Classification (NCBI taxonomy): domain Eukaryota; kingdom Metazoa; phylum Chordata; class Mammalia; order Primates; family Cercopithecidae; genus Macaca; species Macaca nemestrina. The sequence continues at coordinate 89,475,753 of NC_092125.1, forward strand.
TCGGATCCCTTTGAAGACTATAGGGCCAAAGGAAATATCCTCCGATAACAAAGAGAAAGAAGCTTTCTGAGAAACTTCTTTGTGTTCTGTGAAATCATCTCACAGAGATACAGCTTTACCCTCAAGAAGCCTTTCGCTAAGACAGTTCTTGTGGAATTGGCAAAGTGATATTTGGAAGCCCATAGAGGGCTATGGTGAAAAAGGAAATATCCTCAGATGAAATCTGGAAAGAAGCTTTCTGAGAAACTGGTTAGTGTTCTGCTAATTCATCTCACAGAGTTACATCTGTATTTAGTGGATCTCTTTGCTAGCCTTATTTCTGTGGAATCTGAGAACAGATATTTCGGATCCCTTTGAAGACTATAGAGCCAAAGGAAATATACTCCGATAACAAAGAGAAAGAAGCTTTCTGAGAAACTTCTTTGTGTTCTGTGAAAACATCTCCCAGAGTTACAGCTTTCACCTCAAGAAGCCTTTCGCTAAGACAGTTCTTGTGGAATTGGCAAAGTGATATTTGGAAGCCCACAGAGGGCTATGGTGAAAACGGAAATATACTCAGATGAAATCTGGAAAGAATCTTTCTGAGAAACTGCTTAGTGTTCTGTTAATTCATCTCACAGAGTTACATCTGTATTTCGTGGATCTCTTTGCTAGCCTTATTTCTGTGGAATCTGCGAACAGATATTTCGGATCCCCTTGAAGACTATAGGGCCAAAGGAAACATCCTCCGATAACAAAGAGAAAGAAGCTTTCTGAGAAACTTCTTTGTGTTCTGTGACATCATCTCACAGAGTTACAGCTTTCCCCTCAAGAAGCCTTTCGCTAAGACAGTTCTTGTGGAATTGGCAAAGTGATATTTGGAAGCCCTTAGAGGGCTATGGTGAAAAAGGAAATATCCTCAGATGAAATCTGGAAAGAAGCTTTCTGAGAAACTGCTTAGTGTTCTGTTAATTCATCTCACAGAGTTACATCTGTATTTCGTGGATCTCTTTGCTAGCCTTATTTCTGTGGAATCTGAGAACAGATATTTCGGATCCCTTTGAAGACTATAGGGCCAAAGGAAATATCCTCCGATAACAAAGAGAAAGAAGCTTTCTGAGAAACTTCTTTGTGTTCTGTGACATCATCTCACAGAGTTACAGCTTTCCCCTCAAGAAGCCTTTCGCTAAGACAGTTCTTGTGGAATTGGCAAAGTGATATTTGGAAGCCCATAGAGGGCTATGGTGAAAAAGGAAATATCCTCAGATGAAATCTGGAAAGAAGCTTTCTGAGAAACTGCTTAGTGTTCTGTAAATTCATCTCACAGAGTTACATTTGTATTTCGTGGATCTCTTTGCTAGCCTTATTTCTGTGGAATCTGAGAACAGATATTTCGGATCCCTTTGAAGACTATAGGGCCAAAGGAAATATCCTCCGATAAGAAAGAGAAAGAAGCTTTCTGAGAAACTTCTTTGTGTTCTGTGAAATCATCTCACAGAGTTACAGCTTTCCCCTCAAGAAACCTTTCGCTAAGACAGTTCTTGTGGAATTGGCAAAGTGATATTTGGAAGCCCATAGAGGGCTAAGGTGAAAGAGGATATAATCTCAGATGAAATCTGGAAAGAAGCTTTCTGAAAAACTGCTTAGTGTTCTGTTAATTCATCTCACGGAGTTACATCTGTATTTCGTGGATCTCTTTGCTAGCCTTATCTCTGTGGAATCTGAGAACAGCTATTTCGGATCCCTTTGAAGACTATAGGACCAAAGGAAATATCCTTAGATAACAAAGGGAAAGAAGCTTTCTGAGAAACTTCTTTGTGTTCTGTGAAATCATCTCACAGAGTTACAGCTTTCCCCTCAAGAAGCCTTTCGCTAAGACAGTTCTTGTGGAATTGGCAAAGTGATATTTGGAAGCCCATAGAGGTCTACGGTGAAAAAGGAAATATCCTCAGATGAAATCTGGAAAGAAGCTTTCTGAGAAACTGCTTAGTGTTCTGTGAATTCATCTCACAGAGTTACATCTGTATTTCGCGGATCTCTTTGCTAGCCTTATTTCTGTGAAATCTGCGAACAGATATTTCGGATACCTTTGAAGACTATAGGGCCAAAGGAAATATCCTCCGATAACAAAGAGAAAGAAGCTTTCTGAGAAACTTCTTTGTGTTCTGTGAAACCATCTCACAGAGTTACAGCTTTCCCCTCAAGAAGCCTTTCGCTAAGACAGTTCTTGTGGAATTGGCAAAGTGATATTTGGAAGCCCATAGAGGGCTATGGTGAAAAAGGAAATATCCTCAGATGAAATCTGGAAAGAAGCTTTCTGAGAAACTGCTTAGTTTTCTCTTAATTCATCTCACAGAGTTACATCTGTATTTCGTGGATCTCTTTGCTAGCCTTATTTCTGTGGAATTTGAGAACAGATATTTCGGATCCCTTTGAAGACTATAGGGCCAAAGGAAATATCCTCCGATAACAAAGAGAAATAAGCTTTCTGAGAAACTTCTTTGTGTTCTGTGAAACCATCTCACAGAGTTACAGCTTTCCCCTCAAGAAGCCTTTCGCTAAGACAGTTCTTGTGGAATTGGCAAAGTGATATTTGGAAGCCCATAGAGGGCTATGGTGAAAAAGGAAATATCCTCAGATGAAATCTGGAAAGAAGCTTTCTGAGAAACTGCTTAGTTTTCTCTTAATTCATCTCACAGAGTTACATCTGTATTTCGTGGATCTCTTTGCTAGCCTTATTTCTGTGGAATTTGAGAACAGATATTTCGGATCCCTTTGAAGACTATAGGGCCAAAGGAAATATCCTCCCATAACAAAGAGAAATAAGCTTTCTGAGAAACTTCTTTGTGTTGTGTGAAATCATCGCAAAGAGTTACAGCTTTCCCCTCAAGAAGCCTTTCGCTAAGACAGTTCTTGTGGAATTGGCAAAGTGATATTTCGAAGCCCATAGAGGGCTATGGTGAAAAAGGAAATATCCTCAGATGAAATCTGGAAAGAAGCTTTCTGAGAAACTGCTCTGTGATGTGTGACTTCCACTCACAGAGTTACATCTGTATTTCGTGGATCTCTTTGCTAGCCTTATCTCTGTGGAATCTGAGAACAGATATTTCGGATCCCTTTGAAGACTATAGGGCCAAAGGAAATATCCTCCGATAACAAAGAGAAAGAAGCTTTCTAAGAAACTTCTTTGTGTTCTGTGGAATCATCTCACAGAGTTACAGCTTTCCCCTCAAGAAGCCTTTCGCTAAGACAGTTCTTGTGGAATTGGCAAAGTGATATTTGGAAGCCCATAGAGGGCTATGGTGAAAAAGGAAATATCCTCAGATGAAATCTGGAAAGAAGCTCTCTGAGAAACTGCTTAGTGTTCTGTTAACTCATCTCACAGAGTTTCATCTGTATTTCGTGGATCTCTTTGCTAGCCTTATTTCTGTGGAATCTGAGAACAGATATTTCGGATCCCTTTGAAGACTATAGGGCCAAAGGAAATATCCTCCGATAACAAAGAGAAAGAAGCTTTCTGAGAAATTTCTTTGTGTTCTGTGAAAACATCTCCCAGAGTTACAGCTTTCACCTCAAGAAGCCTTTCGCTAAGACAGTTCTTGTGGAATTGGCAAAGTGATACTTGGAAGCCCATAGAGGGCTATGGTGAAAAAGGAAATATCCTCAGATGAAATCTGGAAAGAAGCTTTCTGAGAAACTGCTTAGTGTTCTGTTAATTCATCTCACAGAGCTCTATCTGTATTTCGTGGATCTCTTTGCTAGCCTTATTTCTGTGGAATCTGAGAACAGATATTTCGGATCCCTTTGGAGACTATAGGGCCAAAGGAAATATCCTCCGATAACAAAGAGAAAGAAGCTTTCTGAGAAACTTCTTTGTGTTCTGTAAAATCATCTCAGAGAGTTACAGCTTTCACCTCAAGAAGCCTTTCGCTAAGACAGTTCTTGTGGAATTGGCAAAGTGATATTTGGAAGCCCATAGAGGGCTATGGTGAAAAAGGAAATATCCTTAGATGAAATCTGGAAAGAAGCTTTCTGAGAAACTGCTTAGTGTTCTGTTAATTCATCTCACAGAGTTATATAGGTATTTCGTGGATCTCTTTGCTAGTTTTATTTCTGTGGAATGTGAGAAGAGATATTTCGGATCCCTTTGAAGACTATAGGGCCAAAGGAAATATCCTCCGATAACAAAGAGAAAGAAGCTTTCTGAGAAACTTCCTTGTGTTCTGTGAAATCATCTCACAGAGTTACAGCTTTCCCCTCAAGAAGCCTTTCGCTAAGACAGTTCTTGTGGAATTGTCAATGTGATATTTGGAAGCCCTTAAAGGGCTATGGTGAAAGAGGAAATATCCTCAGATGAAATCTGGAAAGAAGCTTTCTGAGAAACTGCTCTGTGATGTGTGACTTCCACTCACAGAGTTACATCTGTATTTCGTGGATCTCTTTGCTAGCCTTATTTCTGTGGAATCTGAGAACAGATATTTCGGATCCCGTTGAAGACTATAGGGCCAAAGGAAATATCCTCCAATAACAAAGAGAAAGAAGCTTTCTGAGAAACTTCTTTGTGTTCTGTGAAATCATCTCACAGAGTTACAGCTTTCCCCTCAAGAAGCCTTTCGCTAATACAGTTCTTCTGGAATTGGCAAAGTGATATTTGAAGCCCTTAGAGGGCTATGGTGAAAAAGGAAATATCCTCAGATGAAATCTGGAAAGAAGCTTTCAGAGAAACTGCTGAGTGTTCTGTTAATTCATCTCACAGAGTTACATCTGTATTTCGTGGATCTTTTTGCTAGCCTTATTTCTGTGGAATCTGAGAACAGATATTTCGGATCCCTTCGAAGACTATAGGGCCAAAGGAAATATCCTCCGATAACAAAGAGAAAGAAGCTTTCTGAGAAACTTCTTTGTGTTCTGTGAAATCATCTCACAGAGTTACAACTTTCCCCTCAAGAAGCCTTTCGCTAAGACAGTTCTTGTGGAATTGGCAAAGTGATGTTTGGAAGCCCATAGAGGGCTATGGTGAAAAAGGAAATATCCTCAGATGAAATCTGGAAAGAAGCTTTCTGAGAAGCTGCTTAGGGTTCTGTTAATTCATCTCACAGAGTTACATCTGTATTTCGTGGATCTCTTTGCTAGCCTTATTTCTGTGGAATCTTAGAACAGATATTTCGGATCCCTTTGAAGACTATAGGGCCAAAGGAAGTATCCTCCGATAACAAAGAGAAAGAAGCTGTCTGAGAAACGTCTTTGTGTTCTGTGAAATCATCTCACAGAGTTAAAGCTTTCCCCTCAAGAAGCCTTTCGCTAAGACAGTTCTTGTGGAATTGGCAAAATGATATTTGGAACCCCTAGAGGGCTATGGTGAAAAAGGAAATATCCTCAGATGAAATCTGGAAAGAAGCTTTCTGAGAAACTGCTCTGAGATGTGTGACTTCCACTCACAGAGTTACATCTTTATTTCGTGGATCTCTTTGCTAGCCTTATCTCTGTGGAATCTGAGAACAGCTATTTCGGATCCCTTTGAAGACGATAGGGCCAAAGGAAATATCCTCCGATAACAAAGAGAAAGAAGCTTTCTGAGAAAATTCTTTGTGTTCTGTGAAATCATCTCACAGAGCTACATCTTTCCCCTCAAGAAGCCTTTCGGTAAGACCGTTCTTGTGGAATTGGCAAAGTGATATTTGGAAGCCCATGGAGGGCTATGTTGAAAAAGGAAATATCCTCAAATGAAATCTGGAAAGAAGCTTTCTGAGAAATTGCTCTGTGATGTGTGACTTCCACTCACAGAGTTACATCTGTATTTCGTGGATCTCTTTGCTAGCCTTATCTCTGTGGAATCTGAGAACAGATATTTCGGATCCCTTTGAAGACTATAGGGCCAAAGGAAATATCCTCCGATAACAAGGAGAAAGAAGCTTTCTGAGAAACTTCTTTGTGTTCTGTGAAATCATCTCACAGAGATACAGCTTTCCCCTCAAGAAGCCTTTCGCTAAGACAGTTCTTGTGGAATTGGCAAAGTGATATTTGGAAGCCCATAGAGGGCTATGGTGAAAAAGGAAATATCCTCAGATGAAATCTGGAAAGAAGCTTTCTGAGAAACTGGTTAGTGTTCTGTTAATTCATCTCACAGAGTTACATCTGTATTTCGTGGATCTCTTTGCTAGACTTATTTCTGTGGAATCTGAGAACAGATATTTCGGATCCCTTTGAAGACTATAGGGACAAAGGAAATATCCTCCGATAACAAAGAGAAAGAAGCTGTCTGAGAAACTTCTTTGTGTTCTGTGAAATCATCTCACAGAGTTACAGCTTTCCCCTCAAGAAGCCTTTCGCTAAGACAGTTCTTGTGGAATTGGCAAAGTGATATTTGGAAGCCCATAGAGGGCTATGGTAAAAAAGGAAATATCCTCAGATGAAATCTGGAAAGAAGCTTTCTGAAAAAATTCTGTGATGTGTGACTTCCACTCACAGAGTTACATCTGTATTTCGTGGATCTCTTTGCTAGCCTTATTTCTGTGGAATCTGAGAACAGATATTTCGGATCGCTTCGAAGACTAAAGGACCAAAGGAAATATACTCCGATAACAAACAGAAAGAAGCTTTCTGAGAAACTTCTTTGTGTTCTGTAAATCATCTCACAGAGTTACAGCTTTCCCCACAAGAAGCCTTTCGCTAAGACAGTTCTTGTGGAATTGACAAAGTGATATTTGGAAGCCCATAGAGGGCTACGGTGAAAAAGGAAATATCCTCAGATGAAATCTGGAAAGAAGCTTTCTGAGAAACTGCTTAGTGTTCTGTTAATTCATCTCACAGAGTTACATCTGTATTTCGTGGATCTCTTTGCTAGCCTTATTTCTGTGGAATCTGAGAACAGATATTTCGGATCCCCTTGAAGACAATAGGGCCAAAGGAAACATCCTCCGATAACAAAGAGAAAGAAGCTTTCTGAGAAATTTCTTAGTGTTCTGTGAAATCATCTCACAGAGTTACAGCTTTCCCCTCTAGAAGCCTTTCGCTAAGAGAGTTCTTGTGGAATTGGCAAAGTGATATTTGGTAGCCCTTAGAGGCCTATGGTGAAAAAGCAAATATTCTCAGATGATATCTGGAAAGAAGCTTTCTGAGAAACTGTTTAGTGTTCTGTTAATTCATCTCACAGAGCTACATCTGTATGTCGTGGATCTCTTTGCTAGCCTTATTTCTGTGGAATCGAGAACAGATATTCGAATCCCTTTGAAGACTATAGGGCCAAAGGAAATATCCTCCGATAACAAAGAGAAAGAAGCTTTCTGAGAAACTTCTTTGTGTTCTGTGAAGTCATCTCACAGAGTTACAGCTTTCCCCACAAGAAGCCTTTCGCTAAGACAGTTCTTGTGGAATTGGCAATGTGATATTTGGAAGCCCACAGAGGGCTATGGTGAAAACGGAAATATCCTGAGATGAAATCTGGAAAGAATCTTTCTGAGAAACTGCTTAGTGTTCTGTTAATTCATCTCACAGAGTTACATCTGTATTTCGAGGATCTCTTTGCTAGCCTTATTTCTGTGGAATCTGCGAACAGATATTTCGGATCCCCTTGAAGACTATAGGGCCAAAGGAAACATCCTCCGATAACAAAGAGAAAGAAGCTTTCTGAGAAACTTCTTTGTGTTCTGTGACATCATCTCACAGAGTTACAGCTTTCCCCTCAAGAAGCCTTTCGCTAAGACAGTTCTTGTGGAATTGGCAAAGTGATATATGGAAGCCCTTAGAGGGCTATGGTGAAAAAGGAAATATCCTCAGATGAAATCTGGAAAGAAGCTTTCTGAGAAACTGCTTAGTGTTCTGTAAATTCATCTCACAGTGTTACATCTGTATTTCGTGGATCTCTTTGCTAGCCTTATTTCTGTGGAATCTGAGAACAGATATTTCGGATCCGTTTGAAGACTATAGGGCAAAGGAAATATCCTCCGATAAGAAAGAGAAAGAAGCTTTCTGAGAAACTTCTTTGTGTTCTGTGAAATCATCTCACAGAGTTACAGCTTTCCCCTCAAGAAACCTTTCGCTAAGACAGTTCTTGTGGAATTGGCAAAGTGATATTTGGAAGCCCATAGAGGGCTAAGGTGAAAAAGGAAATAACCTCAGATGAAATCTGGAAAGAAGCTTTCTGAGAAACTGCTTAGTGTTCTGTTAATTCATCTCACGGAGTTACATCTGTATTTCGTGGATCTCTTTGCTAGCCTTATCTCTGTGGAATCTGAGAACAGCTATTTCGGATCCCTTTGAAGACTATAGGACCAAAGGAAATATCCTTAGATAACAAAGGGAAAGAAGCTTTCTGAGAAACTTCTTTGTGTTCTGTGAAATCATCTCACAGAGTTACAGCTTTCCCCTCAAGAAGCCTTTCGCTAAGACAGTTCTTGTGGAATTGGCAAAGTGATATTTGGAAGCCCATAGAGGTCTACGGTGAAAAAGGAAATATCCTCAGATGAAATCTGGAAAGAAGCTTTCTGAGAAACTGCTTAGTGTTCTGTGAATTCATCTCACAGAGTTACATCTGTATTTCGTGGATCTCTTTGCTAGCCTTATTTCTGTGGAATCTGCGAACAGATATTTCGGATACCTTTGAAGACTATAGGGCCAAAGGAAATATCCTCCGATAACAAAGAGAAAGAAGCTTTCTGAGAAACTTCTTTGTGTTCTGTGAAACCATCTCACAGAGTTACAGCTTTCCCCTCAAGAAGCCTTTCGCTAAGACAGTTCTTGTGGAATTGGCAAAGTGATATTTGGAAGCCCATAGAGGGCTCTGGTGAAAAAGGAAATATCCTCAGATGAAATCTGGAAAGAAGCTTTCTGAGAAACTGCTTAATTTTCTCTTAATTCATCTCACAGAGTTACATCTGTATTTCGTGGATCTCTTTGCTAGCCTTATTTCTGTGGAATTTGAGAACAGATATTTCGGATCCCTTTGAAGACTATAGGGCCAAAGGAAATATCCTCCGAAAACAAAGAGAAATAAGCTTTCTGAGAAACTTCTTTGTGTTGTGTGAAACCATCTCACAGAGTTACAGCTTTCCCCTCAAGAAGCCTTTCGCTAAGACAGTTCTTGTGGAATTGGCAAAGTGATATTTGGAAGCCCATAGAGGGCTATGGTGAAAAAGGAAATATCCTCAGATGAAATCTGGAAAGAAGCTTTCTGAGAAAATGCTTAGTTTTCTCTTAATTCATCTCACAGAGTTACATCTGTATTTCGTGGATCTCTGTGCTAGCCTTATTTCTGTGGAATTTGAGAACAGATATTTCGGATCCCTTTGAAGACTATAGGGCCAAAGGAAATATCCTCCGATAACAAAGAGAAATAAGCTTTCTGAGAAACTTCTTTGTGTTGTGTGAAATCATCTCAAAGAGTTACAGCTTTCCCCTCAAGAAGCCTTTCGCTAAGACAGTTCTTGTGGAATTGGGAAAGTGATATTTCGAAGCCCATAGAGGGCTATGGTAAAAAGGAAATATTCTCAGATGAAATCTGGAAAGAAGCTTTCTGAGAAACTGCTCTGTGATGTGTGACTTCCACTCACAGAGTTACATCTGTATTTCGTGAATCTCTTTGCTAGCCTTATCTCTGTGGAATCTGAGAAGAGATATTTCGGATCCCTTTGAAGACTATAGGGCCAAAGGAAATATCCTCCGATAACAAAGAGAAAGAAGCTTTCTGAGAAACTTCTTTGTGTTCTGTGAAATCATCTCACACAGATACAGCTTTACCCTCAAGAAGCCTTTCGCTAAGACAGTTCTTGTGGAATTGGCAAAGTGATATTTGGAAGCCCATAGAGGGCTATGGTGAAAAAGGAACTATCCTCAGATGAAATCTGGAAAGAAGCTTTCTGAGAAACTGGTTAGTGTTCTGCTAATTCATCTCACAGAGTTACATCTGTATTTCGTGGATCTCTTTGCTAGCCTTATTTCTGTGGAATCTGAGAACAGATATTTCGGATCCCATTGAAGACTATCGGGCCAAAGGAAATATCCTCCAATAACAAAGAGAAAGAAGCTTTCTGAGAAACTTCTTTGTGTTCTGTGAAATCATCTCACAGAGTTACAGCTTTCCCCTCAAGAAGCCTTTCGCTAAGACAGTTCTTGTGGAATTGGCAAAGTGATATTGGAAGCCCTTGGAGGGCTATGGTGAAAAAGGAAATATCCTCAGATGAAATCTGGAAAGAAGCTTTCAGAGAAACTGCTGAGTGTTCTGTTAATTCATCTCACAGAGTTACATCTGTATTTCGTGGATCTCTTTGCTAGCCTTATTTCTGTGGAATCTGAGAACAGATGTTTCGGATCCCTTCGAAGACTATAGGGCCAAAGGAAATATCCTCCGATAACAAAGAGAAAGAAGCTTTCTGAGAAACTTCTTTGTGTTCTGTGAAATCATCTCACAGAGTTACAACTTTCCCCTCAAGAATCCTTTCGCTAAGACAGTTCTTGTGGAATTGGCAAAGTGATGTTTGGAAGCCCATAGAGGGCTATGGTGAAAAAGGAAATATCCTCAGATGAAATCTGGAAAGAAGCTTTCTGAGAAGCTGCTTAGGGTTCTGTTAATTCATCTCACAGAGTTACATCTGTATTTCGTGGATCTCTTTGCTAGCCTTATTTCTGTGGAATCTTAGAACAGATATTTCGGATCCCTTTGAAGACTATAGGGCCAAAGGAAGTATCCTCCGATAACAAAGAGAAAGAAGCTGTCTGAGAAACTTCTTTGTGTTCTGTGAAATCATCTCACAGAGTTAAAGCTTTCCCCTCAAGAAGCCTTTCGCTAAGACAGTTCTTGTGGAATTGGCAAAATGATATTTGGAAGCCCATAGAGGGCTATGGTGAAAAAGGAAATATCCTCAGATGAAATCTGGAAAGAAGCTTTCTGAGAAACTGCTCTGTGATGTGTGACTTCCACTCACAGAGTTACATCTGTATTTCGTGGATCTCTTTGCTAGCCTTATCTCTGTGGAATCTGAGAACAGCTATTTCGGATCCCTTTGAAGACGATAGGGCCAAAGGAAATATCCTCCGATAACAAAGAGAAAGAAGCTTTCTGAGAAACTTCTTTGTGTTCTGTGAAATCATCTCACAGAGTTACATCTTTCCCCTCAAGAAGCCTTTCGCTAAGACCGTTCTTGTGGAATTGGCAAAGTGATATTTGGAAGCCCATAAAAGGCTATGGTGAAAAAGGAAATATCCTCAGATTAAATCTGGAAATAAGCTTTCTGAGAAACTGCTCTGTGACGTGTGACTTCCACTCACAGAGTTACATCTGTATTTCCTGGATCTCTTTGCTAGCCTTATTTCTGGGGAATCTGTGAAGAGATATTTCGGATCCCTTTGAAGACTATAGGGCCAAAGGAAATATCCTCCGATAACAAAGAGAAAGAAGCTTTCTGAGAAACTTCTTTGTGTTCTGTGAAATCATCTCACAGTGTTACAGCTTTCCCCTCAAGAAGCCTTTCGCTAAGACAGTTCTTGTGGAATTGGCAAAGTGATATTTGGAAGCCCATAGAAGGCTATGGTGAAAAAGGAAATATCCTCAGATGAAATCTGGAAAGAAGCTTTCTGAGAAACTGCTTAGTGTTCTGTTAATTCATCTCACAGAGTTTCATCTGTATTTCGTGGATCTCTTTGCTAGCCTTATTTCTGTGGAATTTGAGAACAGATATTTCGGATCCCTTTGAAGACTATAGGGCCAAAGGAAATATCCTCCGATAACAAAGAGAAAGAAGCTTTCTGAGAAACGTCTTTGTGTTCTGTGAAATCATCTCACAGAGTTACAGCTTTCCCCTCAAGAACCCTTTCGCTAAGACAGTTCTTGTGGAATTGGCAAAGTGATATTTGGAACCCCTAGAGGGCTATGGTGAAAAAGGAAATATCCTCAGATGAAATCTGGAAAGAAGCTTTCTGAGAAACTGCTTAGTTTTCTCTTAATTCATCTCACAGAGTTACATCTGTATTTCGTGGATCTCTTTGCTAGCCTTATTTCTGTGGAATTTGAGAACAGATATTTCGGATCCCTTTGAAGACTATAGGGCCAAAGGAAATATCCTCCGATAAGAAAGAGAAAGAAGCTTTCTGAGAAACTTCTTTGTGTTGTGTGAAATCATCTCACAGAGTTACAGCTTTCCCCTCAAGAAGCCTTTCGCTAAGACAGTTCTTGTGGAATTGGCAAAGTGATATTTCGAAGCCCATAGAGGGCTATAGTGAAAAAGGAAATATCCTCAGATGAAATCTGGAAGGAAGCTTTCTGAGAAACTGCTTAGTGTTCTCTTAATTCATCTCACAGAGTTACATGTGTATTTCGTGGATCTCTTTGCTAGCCTTATTTCTGTGGAATATGAGAACAGATATTTCGGATCCCTTTGAAGACTATAGGGCCAAAGGAAATATCCTCCGATAACAAAGAGAACGAAGCTTTCTGAGAAACTTCTTTGTGTTCTGTGAAATCATCTCACAGAGTTACAGCTTTCTCCTCAAGAAGCCTTTCGCCAAGACAGTTCTTGTGGAATTGGCAAAGTGATATTTGGAAGCCCATGGAGGGCTATGTTGAAAAAGGAAATATCCTCAGATGAAATCTGGAAAGAAGCTTTCTGAGAAATTGCTCTGTGATGTGTGACTTCCACTCACAGAGTTACATCTGTATTTCGTGGATCTGTTTGCTAGCCTTATCTCTGTGGAATCTGAGAACAGATATTTCGGATCGCTTCGAAGACTAAAGGGCCAAAGGAAATATACTCCGATAACAAACAGAAAGAAGCTTTCTGAGAAACTTCTTTCTGTTCTGTAAATCATCTCACAGAGTTACAGCTTTCCCCACAAGAAGCCTTTCGCTAAGACAGTTCTTGTGGAACTGACAAAGTGATATTTGGAAGCCCATAGAGGGCTACGGTGAAAAAGGAACTATCCTCAGATGAAATCTGGAAAGAAGCTTTCTGAGAAACTGGTTAGTGTTCTGCTAATTCATCTCACAGAGTTACATCTGTATTTCGTGGATCTCTTTGCTAGCCTTATTTCTGTGGAATCTGAGAACAGATATTTCGGATCCCATTGAAGACTATCGGGCCAAAGGAAATATCCTCCAATAACAAAGAGAAAGAAGCTTTCTGAGAAACTTCTTTGTGTTCTGTGAAATCATCTCACAGAGTTACAGCTTTCCCCTCAAGAAGCCTTTCGCTAAGACAGTTCTTGTGGAATTGGCAAAGTGATATTGGAAGCCCTTGGAGGGCTATGGTGAAAAAGGAAATATCCTCAGATGAAATCTGGAAAGAAGCTTTCTGAGAAACTGCTGAGTGTTCTGTTAATTCATCTCACAGAGTTACATCTGTATTTCGTGGATCTCTTTGCTAGCCTTATTTCTGTGGAATCTGAGAACAGATATTTCGGATCCCTTCGAAGACTATAGGGCCAAAGGAAATATCCTCCGATAACAAAGAGAAAGAAGCTTTCTGAGAAACTTCTTTGTGTTCTGTGAAATCATCTCACAGAGTTACAACTTTCCCCTCAAGAAGCCTTTCGCTAAGACAGTTCTTGTGGAATTGGCAAAGTGATGTTTGGAAGCCCATAGAGGGCTATGGTGAAAAAGGAAATATCCTCAGATGAAATCTGGAAAGAAGCTTTCTGAGAAGCTGCTTAGGGTTCTGTTAATTCATCTCACAGAGTTACATCTGTATTTCGTGGATCTCTTTGCTAGCCTTATTTCTGTGGAATCTTAGAACAGATATTTCGGATCCCTTTGAAGACTATAGGGCCAAAGGAAGTATCCTCCGATAACAAAGAGAAAGAAGCTGTCTGAGAAACTTCTTTGTGTTCTGTGAAATCATCTCACAGAGTTAAAGCTTTCCCCTCAAGAAGCCTTTCGCTAAGACAGTTCTTGTGGAATTGGCAAAATGATATTTGGAAGCCCATAGAGGGCTATGGTGAAAAAGGAAATATCCTCAGATGAAATCTGGAAAGAAGCTTTCTGAGAAACTGCTCTGTGATGTGTGACTTCCACTCACAGAGTTACATCTGTATTTCGTGGATCTCTTTGCTAGCCTTATCTCTGTGGAATCTGAGAACAGCTATTTCGGATCCCTTTGAAGACGATAGGGCCAAAGGAAATATCCTCCGATAACAAAGAGAAAGAAGCTTTCTGAAAAAATTCTTTGTGTTCTGTGAAATCATCTCACAGAGTTACATCTTTCCCCTCAAGAAGCCTTTCGCTAAGACCGTTCTAGTGGAATTGGCAAAGTGATATTTGGAAGCCCATAAAAGGCTATGGTGAAAAAGGAAATATCCTCAGATTAAATCTGGAAATAAGCTTTCTGAGAAACTGCTCTGTGACGTGTGACTTCCACTCACAGAGTTACATCTGTATTTCCTGGATCTCTTTGCTAGCCTTATTTCTGTGGAATCTGTGAAGAGATATTTCGGATCCCTTTGAAGACTATAGGGCCAAAGGAAATATCCTCCGATAACAAAGAGAAAGAAGCTTTCTGAGAAACTTCTTTGTGTTCTGTGAAATCATCTCACAGTGTTACAGCTTTCCCCTCAAGAAGCCTTTCGCTAAGACAGTTCTTGTGGAATTGGCAAAGTGATATTTGGAAGCCCATAGAGGGCTATGGTGAAAAAGGAAATATCCTCAGATGAAATCTGGAAAGAAGCTTTCTGAGAAACTGCTTAGTGTTCTGTTAATTCATCTCACAGAGTTTCATCTGTATTTCGTGGATCTCTTTGCTAGCCTTATTTCTGTGGAATTTGAGAACAGATATTTCGGATCCCTTTGAAGACTATAGGGCCAAAGGAAATATCCTCCGATAACAAAGAGAAAGAAGCTTTCTGAGAAACTTCTATGTGTTGTGTGAAATCATCTCACAGAGTTACAGCTTTCCCCTCAAGAAGCCTTTCGCTAAGACAGTTCTTGTGGAATTGGCAAAGTGATATTTCGAAGCCCATAGAGGGCTATAGTGAAAAAGGAAATATCCTCAGATGAAATCTGGAAGGAAACTTTCTGAGAAACTGCTTAGTGTTCTGTGAATTCATCTCACAGAGTTACATCTGTATTTCGTGGATCTCTTTGCTAGCCTTATTTCTGTGGAATATGAGAACAGATATTTCGGATCCCTTTGAAGACTATAGGGCCAAAGGAAATATCCTCCGATAAGAAAGAGAAAGAAGCTTTCTGAGAAACTTCTTTGTGTTCTGTGAAATCATCTCACAGAGTTACAGCTTTCCCCTCAAGAAGCCTTTCGCCAAGACAGTTCTTGTGGAATTGGCAAAGTGATATTTGGAAGCCCATGGAGGGCTATGTTGAAAAAGGAAATATCCTCAGATGAAATCTGGAAAGAAGCTTTCTGAGAAATTGCTCTGTGATGTGTGACTTCCACTCACAGAGTTACATCTGTATTTCGTGGATCTCTTTGCTAGCCTTATCTCTGTGGAATCTGAGAACAGATATTTCGGATCGCTTCGAAGACTAAAGGGCCAAAGGAAATATACTCCGATAACAAACAGAAAGAAGCTTTCTGAGAAACTTCTTTCTGTTCTGTAAATCATCTCACAGAGTTACAGCTTTCCCCACAAGAAGCCTTTCGCTAAGACAGTTCTTGTGGAACTGACAAAGTGATATTTGGAAGCCCATAGAGGGCTACGGTGAAAAAGGAAATATCCTCAGATGAAATCTGGAAAGAAGCTTTCTGAGAAACTTCTTAGTGTTCTGTTAATTCATCTCACAGAGTTACATCTGTATTTCGTGGATCTCTTTGCTAGCCTTATTTCTGTGGAATCTGAGAACAGATATTTCGGATCCCCTTGAAGACTATAGGGCCAAAGGAAACATCCTCCGATAACAAAGAGAAAGAAGCTTTCTGAGAAACTTCTTTGTGTTCTGTGAAATCATCTCACAGAGTTACAGCTTTCCCCTCAAGAAGCCTTTCGCTAAGACAGTTCTTGTGGAATTGGCAAAGTGATATTTGGTAGCCCTTAGAGGCCTGTCGTGAAAAAGCAAATATTCTCAGATGATATCTGGAAAGAAGCTTTCTGAGAAACTGCTTAGTGTTCTGTTAATTCATCTCACAGAGTTACATCTCTATTTCGTGGATCTCTTTGCCTACCTTATTTCTGTGGAACCTGAGAACAGATATTCGAATCCCTTTGAAGACTATAGGGCCAAAGGAAATATCCTCCGATAACAAAGAGAAAGAAGCTTTCTGAGAAACTTCTTTGTGTTCTGTGACATCATCTCACAGAGTTACAGCTTTCCCCTCAAGAAGCCTTTCGCTAAGACAGTTCTTGTGGAATTGGCAAAGTGATATTTGGAAGCCCTTAGAGGGCTATGGTGAAAAAGGAAATATCCTCAGATGAAATCTGGAAAGAAGCTTTCAGAGAAACTGCTTAGTGTTCTGTTAATTCATCTCACAGAGTTACATCTGTATTTCGTGGATCTCTTTGCTAGCCTTATTTCTGTGGAATCTAAGAACAGATATTTCGGATCCCTTTGAAGACTATAGGGCCAAAGGAAATATCCTCCGATAACAAAGAGAAAGAAGCTTTCAGAGAACCTTCTTTGTGTTCTGTGAAATCATCTCACAGAGTTACATCTTTCCCATCAAGAAGCCTTTCGCTAATACCGTTCTTGTGGAATTGGCAAAGTGATATTTGGAAGCCCATAAAGGGCTATGGTGAAAAGGAAATATCCTCATATGAAATCTGGAAATAAGCTTTCTGAGAAACTGCTCTGTGATGTGTGACTTCCACTCACAGAGTTACATCTGTAATTCGTGGATCTCTTTGCTAGCCTTATTTCTGTGGAATCTGAGAAGAGATATTTCGGATCCCTTTGAAGACTATAGGGCCAAAGGAAATATCCTCCGATAACAAAGAGAAAGAAGCTTTCTAAGAACCTTCTTTGTGTTCTGTGAAATCATCTCACAGAGTTACAGCTTCCCCATCAAGAAGCCTTTCGCTAAGACAGTTCTTGTGGAATTGGCAAAATGATATTTGGAAGCCCATAGAGGGCTATGGAGAAAAAGGAAATATCCTCAGATGAAATCTGGTAAGAAGCTTTCTGAGAAACTGCTCTGTGATGTGTGACTTCCACTCACAGTGTTACATCTGTATTTCGTGGATCTCTTTGCTAGCCTTATTTCTGTGGAAGCTGAGATCAGATATTTCGGATCCCTTTGAAGACTATAGGGCCAAAGGAAATATCCTCCGATAACAAAGAGAAAGAAGCTTTCAGAGAACCTTCTTTGTGTTCTGTGAAATCATCTCACAGAGTTACATCTTTCCCCTCAAGAAGCCTTTCGCTAAGACAGTTCTTGTGGAATTGGCAATGTGATATTTGGAAGCCCTTAACGGGCTATGGTGAAAAAGGAAATATCCTCAGATGAAATCTGGAAAAAAGCTTTCTGAGAAACTGCTCTGTGATGTGTGACTTCCACTCACAGAGTTACATCTGTATTTCGTGGATCTCTTTGCTAGCCTTATTTCTGTGGAATCTGAGAACAGATATTTCGGATCCCATTGAAGACTATAGGGCCAAAGGAAATATCCTCCAATAACAAAGAGAAAGAAGCTTTCTGAGAAACTTCTTTGTGTTCTGTGAAATCATCTCTCAGAGTTACAGCTTTCCCCTCAAGAAGCCTTTCGCTAAGACAGTTCTTGTGGAATTGGCAATGTGATATTGGAAGCCCATAGAGGGCTATGGTGAAAACGGAAATAACCTCAGATGAAATCTGGAAAGAAGCTTTCTGAGAAACTGCTGAGTGTTCTGTTAATTCATCTCCCAGAGTTATATCTGTATTTCGTGGATCTCTTTGCTAGCCTTATTTCTGTGGAATCTGAGAACAGATATTTCGGATCCCTTCGAAGACTATAGGGCCAAAGGAAATATCCTCCGATAACAAAGAGAAAGAAGCTTTCTGAGAAACTTCTTTGTGTTCTGTGAAATCATCTCACAGAGTTACAGCTTTCCCCTCAAGAAACCTTTCGCTAAGACAGTTCTTGTGGAATTGGCAAAGTGATATTTGGAAGCCCATAGAGGGCTAAGGTGAAAAAGGAAATAACCTCAGATGAAATCTGGAAAGAAGCTTTCTGAGAAACTGCTTACTGTTCTGTTACTTCATCTCACAGAGTTACATCTGTATTTCGTGGATCTCTTTGCTAGCCTTATCTCTGTGGAATCTAAGAACAGCTATTTCGGATCCCTTTGAAGACGATAGGGCCAAAGGAAATATCCTCCGATAACAAAGAGAAAGAAGCTTTCTGAGAAACTTCTTTGTGTTCTGTGAAATCATCTCACAGAGTTACAGCTTTCCCCTCAAGAAGGCGCTCGCTAAGACAGTTCTTGTGGAATTGGCAAAGTGATATTTCGAAGCCCATAGAGGACTATGGTGAAAAAGGAAATATCCTCAGATGAAATCTGGAAAGAAGCTTTCTGAGAAACTGGTTAGTGTTCTGTTAATTCATCTCACAGAGTTACATCTGTATTTCGTGGATCTCTTTGCTAGCCTTATTTCTGTGGAATCTGAGAACAGATATTTCGGATCCCTTTGAAGACTATAGGGCCAAAGGAAATATCCTCCGATAACAAAGAGAAAGAAGCTTTCTGAGAATCTTCTTTGTGTTCTGTGAAATCATCTCACAGAGTTACAGCTTTCCCCTCAAGAAGCCTTTCGCTAAGACAGTTCCTGTGGAATTGGCAATGTGATATTTGGAAGCCCTTAAAGGGCTATGGTGAAAAAGGAAATATCCTCAGTTGAAATCTGGAAAAAAGCTTTCTGAGAAACTGCTCTGTGATGTGTGACTTCCACTCACAGAGTTACATCTGTATTTCGTGGATCTCTTTGCTAGCCTTATGTCTGTGGAATCTGAGAACAGATATTTCGGATCCCATTGAAGACTATAGGGCCAAAGGAAATATCCTCCAATAACAAAGAGAAAGAAGCTTTCTGAGAACCTTCTTTGTGTTCTGTGAAATCATCTCACAGAGTTACAGCTTTCCCCTCAAGAAGCCTTTCGCTAAGACAGTTCTTGTGGAATTGGCAAAGTGATATTGGAAGCCCATAGAGGGCTATGGTGAAAACGGTAATAACCTCAGATGAAATCTGGAAAGAAGCTTTCTGAGAAACTGCTGAGTTTTCTGTTAATTCATCTCACAGAGTTATATCTGTATTTCGTGGATCTCTTTGCTAGCCTTATTTCTGTGGAATCTGAGAACAGATATTTCGGATCCCTTTGAAGACTATAGGGCCAAAGTAAATATCCTCCGATAACAACGAGAAAGAAGCTTTCTGAGAAACTTCTTTGTGTTCTGTGAAATCATCTCACAGAGTTACAGCTTTCCCCTCAAGAAGCCTTTCGCTAAGACAGTTCTTGCGAATTGGCAAAGTGATATTTGGAAGCCCATAGAGGGCTATGGTGAAAAAGGAAATATCCTCAAATGAAATCTGGAAAGAAGCTTTCTGAGAAACTGCTTAGTGTTCTGTTAATTCATCTCACAGAGTTACATCTGTATTTCGTGGATCTCTTTGCTAGCCTTATTTCTCTGGAATCTAAGAACAGATATTTCGGATCATTTTGAAGACTATAGGGCCAAAGGAAGTATCCTCCGATAACAAAGAGAAAGAAGCTGTCTGAGAAACTTCTTTGTGTTCTGTGAAATCATCTCACAGAGTTACAGCTTTCCCCTCAAGAAGCCTTTCGCTAAGACAGTTTTGTGGAATTGGCAAAGTGATATTTGGAAGCCCATAGAGGGCTATGGTGAAAAAGGAAATATCCTCAGATGAAATCTGGAAAGAAGCTTTCTGAGAAACTGCTCTGTGATGTGTGACTTCCACTCACAGAGTTACATCTGTATTTCGCGGATCTCTTTGCTAGCCTTATTTCTGTGGAATTTGAGAACAGATATTTCGGATCCCATTGAAGACTGTAGGGCCAAAGGAAATATCCTCCAATAACAAAGAGAAAGAAGCTTTCTGAGAAACTTCTTTGTTTTCTGTGAAATCATCTCACAGTGTTACAGCTTTCCCCTAAAGAAGCCTTTCGCTAAGACAGTTCTTGTGGAATTGGCAAAGTGATATTGGAAGCCCATAGAGGGCTATGGTGAAAACGGAAATATCCTCAGATGAAATCTGGAAAGAAGCTTTCAGAGAAACTGCTGAGTGTTCTTTTAATTCATCTCACAGAGTTACATCTGTATTTCGTGGATATCTTTGCTAGCCTTATTTCTGTGGAATCTGAGAACAGATATTTCGGATCCCTTCGGAGACTATAGGGCCAAAGGAAATATCCTCCGATAACAAAGAGATAGAAGCTTTCTGAGAAACTTATTTGTGTTCTGTGAAATCATCTCACAGAGTTACAGATTTCCCCTCAAGAAGCCTTTCGCTAAGACAGTTCTTGCGAATTGGCAAAGTGATATTTGGAAGCCCGTAGAGGGCTATGGTGAAAAAGGAAATATCCTCAGATGAAATCTGGAAAGAAGCTTTCTGAGAAACTGCTTAGTGTTCTGTTAATTCATCTCACAGTGTTACAACTGTATTTCGTGGATCTCTTTGCTAGCTTTATTTCTGTGGAATCTGAGAACAGATATTTCGGATCCCATGAAGACTATAGGGCCAAAGGAAATATCCTCCGATAACAAAGAGAAAGAAGCTTTCTGAGAAACTTCTTTGTGTTCTGTGAAATCATCTCACAGAGTTACAGCTTTCCCCTCAAGAAGCCTTTGGCTAAGACAGTTCTTGTGGAATTGGCAAAGTGATATTTGGAAGCCCATAGAGGGCTATGGTGAAAAAGGAAATATCCTCAGATGAAATCTGGAAAGAAGCTTTCTGAGAAACTGCTCTGTGATGTGTGACTTCCACTCACAGAGTTACATCTGTATTTCGTGGATCTCTCTGCTAGCCTTATCTCTGTGGAATGTGAGAACAGATATTTCGGATCCCTTTGAAGACTATAGGGCCAAAGGAAATATCCTCCGATAACAAAGAGAAAGAAGCTTTCTGAGAAACTTCTTTGTGTTCTGTGAAATCATCACACAGAGATACAGCTTTCCCCTCCAGAAGCCTTTCGCTAAGACAGTTCTTGTGGAATTGGCAAAGTGATATTTGGAAGCCCTTAGAGGGCTATGGTGAAAAATGAAATATCCTCAGATGAAATCTGGAAAGAAGCTTTCTGAGAAACTGGTTAGTGTTCTGTTAATTCATTTCACAGAGTTACATCTGTATTTCGTGGATCTCTTTGCTAGCCTTATTTCTGTGGAATCTGAGAACAGATATTTCGGATCCCTTTGAAGACTATAGAGCCAAAGGAAATATACTCCGATAACAAAGAGAAAGAAGCTTTCTGAGAAACTTCTTTGTGTTCTGTGAAATCATCTCACAGAGTTACAGCTTTCCCCTCAAGAAGCCTTTCGCTAAGACAGTTCTTGTGGAATTGGCAAAGTGATATTTGGAAGCCCATAGAGGGCTACGGTGAAAAAGGAAATATCTTCAGATTAAATCTGGAAAGAAGCTTTCTGAGAAACTGCTTAGTGTTCTGTTAATTCATCTCACAGAGTTACAACTGTATTTCGTGGATCTCTTTGCTAGCTTTATTTCTGTGGAATCTGAGAACAGATATTTCGGATCCCATGAAGACTATAGGGCCAAAGGAAATATCCTCCGATAACAAAGAGAAAGAAGCTTTCTGAGAAACTTCTTTGTGTTCTGTGAAATCATCTCACAGAGTTACAGCTTTCACGTCAAGAAGCCTTTGGCTAAGACAGTTCTTGTGGAATTGGCAAAGTGATATTTGGAAGCCCATAGAGGGCTATGGTGAAAAAGGAAATATCCTCAGATGAAATCTGGAAAGAAGTTTTCTGAGAAACTGCTCTGTGATGTGTGACTTCCACTCACAGAGTTACATCTGTATTTCGTGGATCTCTTTGCTAGCCTTATCTCTGTGGAATCTGAGAACAGATATTTCGTATCCCTTTGTAGACTATAGGGCCAAAGGGAATATCCTCCGATAACAAAGAGAAAGAAGCTTTCTGAGAAACTTCTTTGTCTTCTGTGAAATCATCTCACAGAGTTACATCTTTCCCCTCAAGATACCTTTCGCTAAGACAGTTCTTGTGGAATTGGCAAAGTGATAATTGGAAGCCCATAAAGGGCTATGGTGAAAAAGGAAATATCCTCAGATGAAATCTGGAAAGAAGATTTCTGAGAAACTGGTTAGTGTTCTGTTAATTCATCTCACAGAGTTACATCTGTATTTCGTGGATCTCTTTGCTAGCCTTATTTCTGTGGAATCTGAGAACAGATATTTCGGATCCCTTTGAAGACTATAGAGCCAAAGGAAATATACTCCGATAACAAAGATAAAGAAGCTTCCTGAGAAACTTCTTTGTGTTCTGTGAAATCATCTCACAGAGTTACAGCTTTCCCCTCAAGAAGCCTTTCGCTAAGACAGTTCTTGTGGAATTGGCAATGTGATATTTGGAAGCCCTTAAAGGGCTATGGTGAAAAAGGAAATATCCTCAGTTGAAATCTGGAAAAAAGCTTTCTGAGAAACTGCTCTGTGATGTGTGACTTCCACTCACAGAGTTACATCTGTGTTTCGTGGATCTCTTTGCTAGCCTTATTTCTGTGGAATCTGAGAACAGATATTTCGGATCCCATTGAAGACTATAGGGCCAAAGGAAATATCCTCCAATAACAAAGAGAAAGAAGCTTTCTGAGAAACTTCTTTGTGTTCTGTGAAATCATCTCACAGAGTTACAGCTTTCCCCTCAAGAAGCCTTTCGCTAAGACAGTTCTTGTGGAATTGGCAAAGTGATATTTGGAAGCCCATAGAGGGCTATGGTGAAAACGGAAATAACCTCAGATGAAATCTGGAAAGAAGCTTTCTGAGAAACTTCTGAGTTTTCTGTTAATTCATCTCACAGAGTTATATCTGTATTTCGTGGATCTCTTTGCTAGCCTTATTTCTGTGGAATCTGAGAACAGATATTTCGGATCCCTTTGAAGGCTATAGGGCCAAAGGAAATATCCTCCGATAACAAAGAGAAAGAAGCTTTCTGAGAAACTTCTTTGTGTTCTGTGAAATCATCTCACAGAGTTACAGCTTTCCCCTCAAGAAGCCTTTCGCTAAGACAGTTCTTGCGAATTGGCAAAGTGATATTTGGAAGCCCATAGAGGGCTATGGTGAAAAAGGAAATATCCTCAGATGAAATCTGGAAAGAAGCTTTCTGAGAAACTGCTTAGTGTTCTGTTAATTCATCTCACAGAGTTACATCTGTATTTCGTGGATCTCTTTGCTAGCCTTATTTCTCTGGAATCTAAGAACAGATATTTCGGATCCCTTTGAAGACTATAGGGCCAAAGGAAGTATCCTCCGATAACAAAGAGAAAGAAGCTGTCTGAGAAACTTCTTTGTGTTCTGTGAAATCATCTCACAGAGTTACAGCTTTCCCCTCAAGAAGCCTTTCGCTAAGACAGTTTTGTGGAATTGGCAAAGTGATATTTGGAAGCCCATAGAGGGCTATGGTGAAAAAGGAAATATCCTCAGATGAAATCTGGAAAGAAGCTTTCTGAGAAACTGCTCTGTGATGTGTGACTTCCACTCACAGAGTTACATCTGTATTTCGCGGATCTCTTTGCTAGCCTTATTTCTGTGGAATCTGAGAACAGATATTTCGGATCCCATTGAAGACTGTAGGGCCAAAGGAAATATCCTCCGATAACAAAGAGAAAGAAGCTTTCTGAGAAACTTCTTTGTGTTCTGTGAAATCATCTCACAGTGTTACAGCTTTCCCCTCAAGAAGCCTTTCGCTAAGACAGTTCTTGTGGAATTGGCAAAGTGATATTGGAAGCCCATAGAGGGCTATGGTGAAAACGGAAATAACCTCAGATGAAATCTGGAAAGAAGCTTTCAGAGAAACTGCTGAGTGTTCTTTTAATTCATCTCACAGAGTTACATCTGTATTTAGTGGATATCTTTGCTAGCCTTATTTCTGTGGAATCTGAGAACAGATATTTCGGATCCCTTCGAAGACTATAGGGCCAAAGGAAATATCCTCCGATAACAAAGAGATAGAAGCTTTCTGAGAAACTTATTTGTGTTCTGTGAAATCATCTCACAGAGTTACAGCTTTCCCCTCAAGAAGCCTTTCGCTAAGACAGTTCTTGCGAATTGGCAAAGTGATATTTGGAAGCCCGTAGAGGGCTATGGTGAAAAAGGAAATATCCTCAGATGAAATCTGGAAAGAAGCTTTCTGAGAAACTGCTTAGTGTTCTGTTAATTCATCTCACAGAGTTACAACTGTATTTCGTGGATCTCTTTGCTAGCTTTATTTCTGTGGAATCTGAGAACGGATATTTCGGATCCCATGAAGACTATAGGGCCAAAGGAAATATCCTCCGATAACAAAGAGAAAGAAGCTTTCTGAGAAACTTCTTTGTGTTCTGTGAAATCATCTCACAGAGTTACAGCTTTCCCCTCAAGAAGCCTTTGGCTAAGACAGTTCTTGTGGAATTGGCAAAGTGATATTTGGAAGCCCATAGAGGGCTATGGTGAAAAAGGAAATATCCTCAGATGAAATCTGGAAAGAAGCTTTCTGAGAAACTGCTCTGTGATGTGTGACTTCCACTCACAGAGTTACATCTGTATTTCGTGGATCTCTCTGCTAGCCTTATCTCTGTGGAATGTGAGAACAGATATTTCGGATCCCTTTGAAGACTACAGGGCCAAAGGAAATATCCTCGGTTAACAAAGAGAAAGAAGCTTTCTGAGAAACTTCTTTGTGTTCTGTGAAATCATCTCACAGAGATACAGCTTTCCCCTCCAAAAGCCTTTCGCTAAGACAGTTCTTGTGGAATTGGAAAAGTGATATTTGGAAGCCCTTAGAGGGCTATGGTGAAAAATGAAATATCCTCAGATGAAATCTGTAAAGAAGCTTTCTGAGAAACTGGTTAGTGTTCTGTTAATTCATCTCACAGAGTTACATCTGTATTTCGTGGATCTCTTTGCTAGCCTTATTTCTGTGGAATCTGAGAACAGATATTTCGGATCCCTTTGAAGACTATAGAGCCAAAGGAAATATACTCCGATAACAAAGAGAAAGAAGCTTTCTGAGAAACTTCTTTGTGTTCTGTGAAATCATCTCACAGAGTTACAGCTTTCCCCTCAAGAAGCCTTTCGCTAAGACAGTTCTTGTGGAATTGGCAAAGTGATATTTGGAAGCCCATAGAGGGCTAAGGTAAAAAAGGAAATATCCTCAGATTAAATCTGGAAAGAAGCTTTCTGAGAAACTGCTTAGTGTTCTGTTAATTCATCTCAAAGAGTTACAACTGTATTTCGTGGATCTCTTTGCTAGCTTTATTTCTGTGGAATCTGAGAACAGATATTTCGGATCCCATGAAGACTATAGGGCCAAAGGAAATATCCTCCGATAACAAAGAGAAAGAAGCTTTCTGAGAAACTTCTTTGTGTTCTGTGAAATCATCTCACAGAGTTACAGCTTTCCCGTCAAGAAGCCTTTGGCTAAGACAGTTCTTGTGGAATTGGCAAAGTGATATTTGGAAGCCCATAGAGGGCTATGGTGAAAAAGGAAATATCCTCAGATGAAATCTGGAAAGAAGCTTTCTGAGAAACTGCTCTGTGATGTGTGACTTCCACTCACAGAGTTACATCTGTATTTCGTGGATCTCTTTGCTAGCCTTATCTCTGTGGAATCTGAGAACAGATATTTCGTATCCCTTTGTAGACTATAGGGCCAAAGGAAATATCCTCCGATAACAAAGAGAAAGAAGCTTTCTGAGAAACTTCTTTGTGTTCTGTGAAATCATCTCACAGAGTTACATCTTTCCCCTCAAGATACCTTTCGCTAAGACAGTTCTTGTGGAATTGGCAAAGTGATATTTGGAAGCCCATAAAGGGCTATGGTGAAAAAGGAAATATCCTCAGATGAAATCTGGAAAGAAGATTTCTGAGAAACTGGTTAGTGTTCTGTTAATTCATCTCACAGAGTTACATCTGTATTTCGTGGATCTCTTTGCTAGCCTTATTTCTGTGGAATCTGAGAACAGATATTTCGGATCCCTTTGAAGACTATAGAGCCAAAGGAAATATACTCCGATAACAAAGATAAAGAAGCTTTCTGAGAAACTTCTTTGTGTTCTGTGAAATCATCTCACAGAGTTACAGCTTTCCCCTCAAGAAGCCTTTCGATAAGACAGTTCTTGTGGAATTGGCAAAGTGATATTTGGAAGCCCACAGAGGGCTAAGGTAAAAGGGAAATATCCTCTGATTAAATCTGGAAAAAACCTTTGAGAAACTGCTTAGTGTTCTGTTAATTCATCTCACAGAGTTACAACTGTATTTCGTGGATCTCTTTGCTAGCTTTATTTCTGTGGAATCTGAGAACAGATATTTCGGATCCCATGAAGACTATAGGGTCAAAGGAAATATCCTCCGGTAACAAAGAGAAAGAAGCTGTCTGAGAAACTTCTTTGTGTTCTGTGAAATCATCTCACAGAGTTACAGCTTTCCCGTCCAGAAGCCTTTCGCTAAGACAGTTCTTGTGGAATTGGCAAAGTGATATTTGGAAGCCCTTAGAGGGCTATCGTGAAAAATGAAATATCCTCAGATGAAATCTGGACAGAAGCTTTCTGAGAAACTGCTTAGTGTTCTGTTAATTCATCTCACAGAGTTACATCTGTATTTCGTGGATCTCTTTGCTAGCCTTATTTCTGTGGAATCTGAGAACAGATATTTCGGATCCCTTTGAAGACTATAGGGCCAAAGGAAATATCCTCCCATAACAAAGAGAAAGAAGCTTTCTGAGAACCTTCTTTGTGTTCTGTGAGATCATCTCACAGAGTTACAGCTTTCCCCTCAAGAAGCCTTTCGCTAAGACAGTTCTTGTGGAATTGGCAAAGTGATATTTGGTAGCCCTTAGAGGCCTATGGTGAAAAAGCAAATATTCTCAGAGGATATCTGGAAAGAAGCTTTCTGAGAAACTGTTAGTGTTCTGTTAATTCATCTCACAGAGTTACATCTGTATTTCGTGGATCTCTTTGCTAGCCTTATTTCTGTGGAATCTGAGAACAGATATTTCGGATCCCTTTGAAGACTATAGGGCCAAAGGAAATATCCTCCAATAAGAAAGAGAAAGAAGCTTTCTGAGAAACTTCTTTGTGTTCTGTGAAATCATCTCACAGAGTTACAGCTTTCCCCTCAAGAAACCTTTCGCTAAGACAGTTCTTGTGGAATTGGCAAAGTGATATTTGGAAGCCCATAGAGGGCTAAGGTGAAAAAGTAAATAACCTCAGATGAAATCTGGAAAGAAGCTTTCTGAGAAACTGCTTAGTGTTCTGTTAATTCATCTCACGGAGTTACATCTGTATTTCGTGGATCTCTTTGCTAGCCTTATTTCTGTGGAATCTGAGAACAGATATTTCGGATCCCATTGAAGACTATAGGACCAAGGGAAATATCCTTAGATAACAAAGAGAAAGAAGCTTTCTGAGAAACTTCTTTGTGTTCTGTGAAATCATCTCACAGAGTTACAGCTTTCCCCTCAAGAAGCCTTTCGCTAAGAGAGTTCTTGTGGAATTGGCAAAGTGATATTTGGAAGCCCATAGAGGGCTATGGTGAAAAAGGAAATATCCTCAGATGAAATCTGGAAAGAAGCTTTCTGAGAAACTGCTAAGTGTTCTCTTAATTCATCTCACAGAGTTACATCTGTATTTCGTGGATCTCTTTGTTAGCCTTATTTCTGTGGAATTTGAGAACAGATATTTCGGATCCCTTTGAAGACTATAGGGCCAAAGGAAATATCCTCGGATAACAAAGAGTAATAAGCTTTCTGAGAAACTTCTTTGTGTTCTGTGAAATCATCTCACAGAGTTACAGCTTTCCCCTCAAGAAGCCTTTCGCTAAGACAGTTCTTGTGGAATTGGCAAAGTGATATTTCGAAGCCCATAGAGGGCTATGGTGAAAAAGGAAATATCCTCAGATGAAATCTGGAAGGAAGCTTTCTGAGAAACTGCTGTGTGATGTGTGACTTCCACTCATAGAGTTACATCTGTATTTCGTGGATCTCTTTGCTAGCCTTATTTCTGTGGAATCTGAGAACAGATATTTCGGATCCCTTTGAAGACTATAGGGCCAAAGGAAATATCCTCCAATAACAAAGAGAAAGAAGCTTTCTGAGAAACTTCTTTGTGTTCTGTGAAATCATCTCACAGAGTTACAGCTTTCCCCTCAAGAAGCCTTTCGCCAAGACAGTTCTTGTGGAATTGGCAAAGTGATATTTGGAAGCCCATGGAGGGCTATGTTGAAAAAGGAAATATCCTCAGATGAAATCTGGAAAGAAGCTTTCTGAGAAATTGCTCTGTGATGTGTGACTTCCACTCACAGAGTTACATCTGTATTTCGTGGATCTCTTTGCTAGCCTTATCTCTGTGGAATCTGAGAACAGATATTTCGGATCCCTTTGAAGACTATAGGGCCAAAGGAAATATCCTCCGATAACAAAGAGAAAGAAGCTTTCTGAGAAACTTCTTTGTGTTCTGTGAAATCATCTCACAGAGATACAGCTTTCCCCTCAAGAAGCCTTTCGCTAAGACAGTTCTTGTGGAATTGGCAAAGTGATATTTGGAAGCCCATAGAGGGCTATGGTGAAAAAGGAAATATCCTCAGATGAAATCTGGAAAGAAGCTTTCTGAGAAACTGCTCTGTGATGTGTGACTTCCACTCACAGAGTTACATCTGTATTTCGTGGATCTCTTTGCTAGCCTTATCTCTGTGGAATCTGAGAACAGATATTTCGGATCCCTTTGAAGACTATAGGGCCAAAGGAAATATCCTCCGATAACAAAGAGAAAGAATCTTTCTGAGAAACTTCCTTGTGTTCTGTGAAATCATCTCACAGAGATACAGCTTTCCCCTCAAGAAGCCTTTCGCTAAGACAGTTCTTGTGGAATTGGCAAAGTGATATTTGGAAGCCCATAGAGGGCTATGGTGAAAAAGGAAATATCCTCAGATGAAATCTGGAAAGAAGCTTTCTGAGAAAGTGGTTAGTGTTCTGTTAATTCATCTCACAGAGTTACATCTGTATTTCGTGGATCTCTTTGCTAGCCTTATTTCTGTGGAATCTGAGAACAGATATTTCGGATCCCTTTGAAGACTATAGGGCCAAAGGAAATATCCTCCGATAACAAAGAGAAAGAAGCTGTCTGAGAAACTTCTTTGTGTTCTGTGAAATCATCTCACAGAGTTACAGCTTCCCCCTCAAGAAGCCTTTCGCTAAGACAGTTCTTGTGGAATTGGCAAAGTGATATTTGGAAGCCCATAGAGGGCTACGGTGAAAAAGGAAATATCCTCAGATGAAATCTGGAAAGAAGCTTTCTGAAAAACTGCTCTGTGATGTGTGACTTCCACTCACAGAGTTACATCTGTATTTCGTGGATCTCTTTGCTAGCCTTATTTCTGTGGAATCTGAGAACAGATATTTCGGATCCCTTTGAAGACTATAGGGCCAAAGGAAATATCCTCGGATAACAAAGAGAAATAAGCTTTCTGAGAAACTTCTTTGTGTTCTGTGAAATCATCTCACAGAGTTACAGCTTTCCCCTCAAGAAGCCTTTCGCTAAGACAGTTCTTGTGGAATTGGCAAAGTGATATTTCGAAGCCCATAGAGGGCTATGGTTAAAAAGGAAATATCCTCAGATGAAATCTGGAAGGAAGCTTTCTAAGAAACTGCTGTGTGATGTGTGACTTCCACTCATAGAGTTACATCTGTATTTCGTGGATCTCTTTGCTAGCCTTATTTCTGTGGAATCTGAGAACAGATATTTCGGATCCCTTTGAAGACTATAGGGCCAAAGGAAATATCCTCCAATAACAAAGAGAAAGAAGCTTTCTGAGAAACTTCTTTGTGTTCTGTGAAATCATCTCACAGAGTTACAGCTTTCCCCTCAAGAAGCCTTTCGCCAAGACAGTTCTTGTGGAATTGGCAAAGTGATATTTGGAAGCCCATGGAGGGCTATGTTGAAAAAGGAAATATCCTCAGATGAAATCTGGAAAGAAGCTTTCTGAGAAATTGCTCTGTGATGTGTGACTTCCACTCACAGAGTTACATCTGTATTTCGTGGATCTCTTTGCTAGCCTTATCTCTGTGGAATCTGAGAACAGATATTTCGGATCCCTTTGAAGACTATAGGGCCAAAGGAAATATCCTCCGATAACAAAGAGAAAGAAGCTTTCTGAGAAACTTCTTTGTGTTCTGTGAAATCATCTCACAGAGATACAGCTTTCCCCTCAAGAAGCCTTTCGCTAAGACAGTTCTTGTGGAATTGGCAAAGTGATATTTGGAAGCCCATAGAGGGCTATGGTGAAAAAGGAAATATCCTCAGATGAAATCTGGAAAGAAGCTTTCTGAGAAACTGCTCTGTGATGTGTGACTTCCACTCACAGAGTTACATCTGTATTTCGTGGATCTCTTTGCTAGCCTTATCTCTGTGGAATCTGAGAACAGATATTTCGGATCCCTTTGAAGACTATAGGGCCAAAGGAAATATCCTCCGATAACAAAGCGAAAGAATCTTTCTGAGAAACTTCCTTGTGTTCTGTGAAATCATCTCACAGAGATACAGCTTTCCCCTCAAGAAGCCTTTCGCTAAGACAGTTCTTGTGGAATTGGCAAAGTGATATTTGGAAGCCCATAGAGGGCTATGGTGAAAAAGGAAATATCCTCAGATGAAATCTGGAAAGAAGCTTTCTGAGAAAGTGGTTAGTGTTCTGTTAATTCATCTCACAGAGTTACATCTGTATTTCGTGGATCTCTTTGCTAGCCTTATTTCTGTGGAATCTGAGAACAGATATTTCGGATCCCTTTGAAGACTATAGGGCCAAAGGAAATATCCTCCGATAACAAAGAGAAAGAAGCTGTCTGAGAAACTTCTTTGTGTTCTGTGAAATCATCTCACAGAGTTACAGCTTCCCCCTCAAGAAGCCTTTCGCTAAGACAGTTCTTGTGGAATTGGCAAAGTGATATTTGGAAGCCCATAGAGGGCTACGGTGAAAAAGGAAATATCCTCAGATGAAATCTGGAAAGAAGCTTTCTGAAAAACTGCTCTGTGATGTGTGACTTCCACTCACAGAGTTACATCTGTATTTCGTGGATCTCTTTGCTAGCCTTATTTCTGTGGAATCTGAGAACAGATATTTCGGATCGCTTCGAAGACTAAAGGGCCAAAGGAAATATACTCTGATAACAAACAGAAAGAAGCTTTCTGAGAAACTTCTTTGTGTTCTGTGAAATCATCTCACAGAGTTACAGCTTTCCCCTAAAGAAGCCTTTCGCTAAGACAGTTCTTGTGGAATTGGCAAAGTGATATTTGCTAGCCCTTAGAGGCCTATGGTGAAAAAGCAAACATTCTCAGATGATATCTGGAAAGAATCTTTCTGAGAAACTGCTTAGTGTTCTGTTAATTCATCTCACAGAGTTACATCTGTATTTCGTGGATCTCTTTGCTATCCTTATTTCTGTGGAATATGAGAACAGATATTTCGGATCCCTTTGAAGACTATAGTGCCAAAGAAAATATCCTCCGATAAGAAAGAGAAAGAAGCTTTCTGAGAAACTTCTTTGTGTTCTGTGAAATCATCTCACAGAGTTACAGCTTTCCCCTCAAGAAACCTTTCGCTAAGACAGTTCTTGTGGAATTGGCAAAGTGATATTTGGAAGCCCATAGAGGGCTAAGGTGAAAAAGGAAATAACCTCAGATGAAATCTGGAAAGAAGCTTTCTGAGAAACTGCTTAGTGTTCTGTTAATTCATCTCACGGAGTTACATCTGTATTTCGTGGATCTCTTTGCTAGCCTTATTTCTGTGGAATCTGCGAACAGATATTTCGGATCCCATTGAAGACTATAGGACCAAGGGAAATATCCTTAGATAACAAAGAGAAAGAAGCTTTCTGAGAAACTTCTTTGTGTTCTGTGAAATCATCTCACAGAGTTACAGCTTTCCCCTAAGAAGCCTTTCGCTAAGAGAGTTCTTGTGGAATTGGCAAAGTGATATTTGGAAGCCCATAGAGGGCTATGGTGAAAAAGGAAATATCCTCAGATGAAATCTGGAAAGAAGCTTTCTGAGAAACTGCTTAGTGTTCTGTTAATTCATCTCACAGAGTTACGTCTGTATTTCGTGGATCTCTTTGCTAGCCTTATTTCTGTGGAATCTGCGAACAGATATTTCGGATACCTTTGAAGACTATAGGGCCAAAGGAAATATCCTCCGATAACAAAGAGAAAGAAGCTTTCTGAGAAACTTCTTTGTGTTCTGTGAAACCATCTCACAGAGTTACAGCTTTCCCCTCAAGAAGCCTTTCGCTAAGACAGTTCTTGTGGAATTGGCAAAGTGATATTTGGAAGCCCATAGAGGGCTATGGTGAAAAAGGAAATATCCTCAGATGAAATCCGGAAAGAAGCGTTCTGAGAAACTGCTTAGTGTTCTGTTAATTCATCTCACAGAGTTTCATCTGTATTTCGTGGATCTCTTTGCTAGCCTTATCTCTGTGGAATCTGAGAACAGATATTTCGGATCCCTTTGAAGACTATAGGGCCAAAGGAAATATCCTCCGATAACAAAGAGAAAGAAGCTTTCTGAGAAACTTCTTTGTGTTCTGTGAAATCATCTCACAGAGATACAGCTTTCCCCTCAAGAAGCCTTTCGCTAAGACAGTTCTTGTGGAATTGGCAAAGTGATATTTGGAAGCCCATAGAGGGCTATGGTGAAAAAGGAAATATCCTCAGATGAAATCTGGAAAGAAGCTTTCTGAGAAACTGCTCTGTGATGTGTGACTTCCACTCACAGAGTTACATCTGTATTTCGTGGATCTCTTTGCTAGCCTTATCTCTGTGGAATCTGAGAACAGATATTTCGGATCCCTTTGAAGACTATAGGGCCAAAGGAAATATCCTCCGATAACAAAGAGAAAGAATCTTTCTGAGAAACTTCCTTGTGTTCTGTGAAATCATCTCACAGAGATACAGCTTTCCCCTCAAGAAGCCTTTCGCTAAGACAGTTCTTGTGGAATTGGCAAAGTGATATTTGGAAGCCCATAGAGGGCTATGGTGAAAAAGGAAATATCCTCAGATGAAATCTGGAAAGAAGCTTTCTGAGAAACTGGTTAGTGTTCTGTTAATTCATCTCACAGAGTTACATCTGTATTTCGTGGATCTCTTTGCTAGCCTTATTTCTGTGGAATCTGAGAACAGATATTTCGGATCCCTTTAAAGACTATAGGGCCAAAGGAAATATCCTCCGATAACAAAGAGAAAGAAGCTGTCTGAGAAACTTCTTTGTGTTCTGTGAAATCATCTCACAGAATTACAGCTTCCCCCTCAAGAAGCCTTTCGCTAAGACAGTTCTTGTGGAATTGGCAAAGTGATATTTGGAAGCCCATAGAGGGCTATGGTGAAAAAGGAAATATCCTCAGATGAAATCTGGAAAGAAGCTTTCTGAAAAACTGCTCTGGGATGTGTGACTTCCACTCACAGAGTTACATCTGTATTTCGTGGATCTCTTTGCTAGCCTTATTTCTGTGGAATCTGAGAACAGATATTTCGGATCGCTTCGAAGACTAAAGGGCCAAAGGAAATATACTCCGATAACAAACAGAAAGAAGCTTTCTGAGAAACTTCTTTGTGTTCTGTGAAATCATCTCACAGAGTTACAGCTTTCCCCACAAGAAGCCTTTCGCTAAGACAGTTCTTGTGGAATTGACAAAGTGATATTTGGAAGCCCATAGAGGGCTACGGTGAAAAAGGAAATATCCTCAGATGAAATCTGGAAAGAAGCTTTCTGAGAAACTGCTTAGTGTTCTGTTAATTCATCTCACAGAGTTACGTCTGTATTTCGTGGATCTCTTTGCTAGCCTTATTTCTGTGGAATCTGAGAACAGATATTTCGGATCCCCTTGAAGACTATAGGGCCAAAGGAAACATCCTCCGATAACAAAGAGAAAGAAGCTTTCTGAGAAACTTCTTTGTGTTCTGTGAGATCATCTCACAGAGTTACAGCTTTCCCCTAAAGAAGCCTTTCGCTAAGACAGTTCTTGTGGAATTGGCAAAGTGATATTTTGTAGCCCTTAGAGGCCTATGGTGAAAAAGCAAATATTCTCAGAGGATATCTGGAAAGAAGCTTTCTGAGAAACTGTTAGTGTTCTGTTAATTCATCTCACAGAGTTACATCTGTATTTCGTGGATCTCTTTGCTAGCCTTATTTCTGTGGAATCTGAGAACAGATATTTCGGATCCCTTTGAAGACTATAGGGCCAAAGGAAATATCCTCCAATAAGAAAGAGAAAGAAGCTTTCTGAGAAACTTCTTTGTGTTCTGTGAAATCATCTCACAGAGTTACAGCTTTCCCCTCAAGAAACCTTTCGCTAAGACAGTTCTTGTGGAATTGGCAAAGTGATATTTGGAAGCCCATAGAGGGCTAAGGTGAAAAAGTAAATAACCTCAGATGAAATCTGGAAAGAAGCTTTCTGAGAAACTGCTTAGTGTTCTGTTAATTCATCTCACGGAGTTACATCTGTATTTCGTGGATCTCTTTGCTAGCCTTATTTCTGTGGAATCTGAGAACAGATATTTCGGATCCCATTGAAGACTATAGGACCAAGGGAAATATCCTTAGATAACAAAGAGAAAGAAGCTTTCTGAGAAACTTCTTTGTGTTCTGTGAAATCATCTCACAGAGTTACAGCTTTCCCCTCAAGAAGCCTTTCGCTAAGAGAGTTCTTGTGGAATTGGCAAAGTGATATTTGGAAGCCCATAGAGGGCTATGGTGAAAAAGGAAATATCCTCAGATGAAATCTGGAAAGAAGCTTTCTGAGAAACTGCTTAGTGTTCTGTGAATTCATCTCACAGAGTTACATCTGTATTTCGTGGATCTCTTTGCTAGCCTTATTTCTGTGGAATCTGAGAACAGATATTTCGGATACCTTTGAAGACTATAGGGCCAAAGGAAATATCCTCCGATAACAAAGAGAAAGAAGCTTTCTGTGAAACTTCTTTGTGTTCTGTGAAACCATCTCACAGAGTTACAGCTTTCCCCTCAAGAAGCCTTTCGCTAAGACAGTTCTTGTGGAATTGGCAAAGTGATATTTGGAAGCCCATAGAGGGCTATGGTGAAAAAGGAAATATCCTCAGATGAAATCCGGAAAGAAGCTTTCCGAGAAACTGCTAAGTGTTCTCTTAATTCATCTCACAGAGTTACATCTGTATTTCGTGGATCTCTTTGTTAGCCTTATTTCTGTGGAATTTGAGAACAGATATTTCGGATCCCTTTGAAGACTATAGGGCCAAAGTAAATATCCTCGGATAACAAAGAGAAATAAGCTTTCTGAGAAACTTCTTTGTGTTCTGTGAAATCATCTCACAGAGTTACAGCTTTCCCCTCAAGAAGCCTTTCGCTAAGACAGTTCTTGTGGAATTGGCAAAGTGATATTTCGAAGCCCATAGAGGGCTATGGTGAAAAAGGAAATATCCTCAGATGAAATCTGGAAGGAAGCTTTCTGAGAAACTGCTGTGTGATGTGTGACTTCCACTCATAGAGTTACATCTGTATTTCGTGGATCTCTTTGCTAGCCTTATTTCTGTGGAATCTGAGAACAGATATTTCGGATCCCTTTGAAGACTATAGGGCCAAAGGAATTATCCTCCAATAACAAAGAGAAAGAAGCTTTCTGAGAAACTTCTTTGTGTTCTGTGAAATCATCTCACAGAGTTACAGCTTTCCCCTCAAGAAGCCTTTCGCCAAGACAGTTCTTGTGGAATTGGCAAAGTGATATTTGGAAGCCCATGGAGGGCTATGTTGAAAAAGGAAATATCCTCAGATG
This sequence comes from Macaca nemestrina, assembly GCF_043159975.1. NCBI lineage: Eukaryota > Metazoa > Chordata > Mammalia > Primates > Cercopithecidae > Macaca > Macaca nemestrina. The sequence continues at coordinate 89,511,607 of NC_092125.1, forward strand.
AAATCTGGAAAGAAGCTTTCTGAGAAATTGCTCTGTGATGTGTGACTTCCACTCACAGATATACATCTGTATTTCGTGGATCTCTTTGCTAGCCTTATCTCTGTGGAATCTGAGAACAGATATTTCGGATCCCTTTGAAGACTATAGGGCCAAAGGAAATATCCTCCGATAACAAAGAGAAAGAAGCTTTCTGAGAAACTTCTTTGTGTTCTGTGAAATCATCTCACAGAGATACAGCTTTCCCCTCAAGAAGCCTTTCGCTAAGACAGTTCTTGTGGAATTGGCAAAGTGATATTTGGAAGCCCATAGAGGGCTATGGTGAAAAAGGAAATATCCTCAGATGAAATCTGGAAAGAAGCTTTCTGAGAAACTGCTCTGTGATGTGTGACTTCCACTCAAAGAGTTACATCTGTATTTCGTGGATCTCTTTGCTAGCCTTATCTCTGTGGAATCTGAGAACAGATATTTCGGATCCCTTTGAAGACTATAGGGCCAAAGGAAATATCCTCCGATAACAAAGAGAAAGAATCTTTCTGAGAAACTTCCTTGTGTTCTGTGAAATCATCTCACAGAGATACAGCTTTCCCCTCAAGAAGCCTTTCGCTAAGACAGTTCTTGTGGAATTGGCAAAGTGATATTTGGAAGCCCATAGAGGGCTATGGTGAAAAAGGAAATATCCTCAGATGAAATCTGGAAAGAAGCTTTCTGAGAAAGTGGTTAGTGTTCTGTTAATTCATCTCACAGAGTTACATCTGTATTTCGTGGATCTCTTTGCTAGCCTTATTTCTGTGGAATCTGAGAACAGATATTTCGGATCCCTTTGAAGACTATAGGGCCAAAGGAAATATCCTCCGATAACAAAGAGAAAGAAGCTGTCTGAGAAACTTCTTTGTGTTCTGTGAAATCATCTCACAGAGTTACAGCTTCCCCCTCAAGAAGCCTTTCGCTAAGACAGTTCTTGTGGAATTGGCAAAGTGATATTTGGAAGCCCATAGAGGGCTATGGTGAAAAAGGAAATATCCTCAGATGAAATCTGGAAAGAAGCTTTCTGAAAAACTGCTCTGTGATGTGTGACTTCCACTCACAGAGTTACATCTGTATTTCGTGGATCTCTTTGCTAGCCTTATTTCTGTGGAATCTGAGAACAGATATTTCGGATCCCTTTGAAGACTATAGGGCCAAAGGAAATATCCTCGGATAACAAAGAGAAAGAAGCTTTCTGAGAAACTTCTTTGTGTTCTGTGAAATCATCTCACAGAGTTACAGCTTTCCCCTCAAGAAGCCTTTCGCTAAGACAGTTCTTGTGGAATTGGCAAAGTGATATTTCGAAGCCCATAGAGGGCTATGGTGAAAAAGGAAATATCCTCAGATGAAATCTGGAAGGAGGCTTTCTGAGAAACTGCTGTGTGATGTGTGACTTCCACTCATAGAGTTACATCTGTATTTCGTGGATCTCTTTGCTAGCCTTATTTCTGTGGAATCTGAGAAGAGATATTTCGGATCCCTTTGAAGACTATAGGGCCAAAGGAAATATCCTCCAATAACAAAGAGAAAGAAGCTTTCTGAGAAACTTCTTTGTGTTCTGTGAAATCATCTCACAGAGTTACAGCTTTCCCCTCAAGAAGCCTTTCGCCAAGACAGTTCTTGTGGAATTGGCAAAGTGATATTTGGAAGCCCATGGAGGGCTATGTTGAAAAAGGAAATATCCTCAGATGAAATCTGGAAAGAAGCTTTCTGAGAAATTGCTCTGTGATGTGTGACTTCCACTCACAGAGTTACATCTGTATTTCGTGGATCTCTTTGCTAGCCTTATTTCTGTGGAATCTGAGAACAGATATTTCGGATCCCTTTGAAGACTATAGGGCCAAAGGAAATATCCTCGGATAACAAAGAGAAATAAGCTTTCTGAGAAACTTCTTTGTGTTCTGTGAAATCATCTCACAGAGTTACAGCTTTCCCCTCAAGAAGCCTTTCGCTAAGACAGTTCTTGTGGAATTGGCAAAGTGATATTTCGAAGCCCATAGAGGGCTATGGTGAAAAAGGAAATATCCTCAGATGAAATCTGGAAGGAAGCTTTCTGAGAAACTGCTGTGTGATGTGTGACTTCCACTCATAGAGTTACATCTGTATTTCGTGGATCTCTTTGCTAGCCTTATTTCTGTGGAATCTGAGAACAGATATTTCGGATCCCTTTGAAGACTATAGGGCCAAAGGAAATATCCTCCAATAACAAAGAGAAAGAAGCTTTCTGAGAAACTTCTTTGTGTTCTGTGAAATCATCTCACAGAGTTACAGCTTTCCCCTCAAGAAGCCTTTCGCCAAGACAGTTCTTGTGGAATTGGCAAAGTGATATTTGGAAGCCCATGGAGGGCTATGTTGAAAAAGGAAATATCCTCAGATGAAATCTGGAAAGAAGCTTTCTGAGAAATTGCTCTGTGATGTGTGACTTCCACTCACAGAGTTACATCTGTATTTCGTGGATCTCTTTGCTAGCCTTATCTCTGTGGAATCTGAGAACAGATATTTCGGATCCCTTTGAAGACTATAGGGCCAAAGGAAATATCCTCCGATAACAAAGAGAAAGAAGCTTTCTGAGAAACTTCTTTGTGTTCTGTGAAATCATCTCACAGAGATACAGCTTTCCCCTCAAGAAGCCTTTCGCTAAGACAGTTCTTGTGGAATTGGCAAAGTGATATTTGGAAGCCCATAGAGGGCTATGGTGAAAAAGGAAATATCCTCAGATGAAATCTGGAAAGAAGCTTTCTGAGAAACTGCTCTGTGATGTGTGACTTCCACTCACAGAGTTACATCTGTATTTCGTGGATCTCTTTGCTAGCCTTATCTCTGTGGAATCTGAGAACAGATATTTCGGATCCCTTTGAAGACTATAGGGCCAAAGGAAATATCCTCCGATAACAAAGAGAAAGAATCTTTCTGAGAAACTTCCTTGTGTTCTGTGAAATCATTTCACAGAGATACAGCTTTCCCCTCAAGAAGCCTTTCGCTAAGACAGTTCTTGTGGAATTGGCAAAGTGATATTTGGAAGCCCATAGAGGGCTATGGTGAAAAAGGAAATATCCTCAGATGAAATCTGGAAAGAAGCTTTCTGAGAAAGTGGTTAGTGTTCTGTTAATTCATCTCACAGAGTTACATCTGTATTTCGTGGATCTCTTTGCTAGCCTTATTTCTGTGGAATCTGAGAACAGATATTTCGGATCCCTTTGAAGACTATAGGGCCAAAGGAAATATCCTCCGATAACAAAGAGAAAGAAGCTGTCTGAGAAACTTCTTTGTGTTCTGTGAAATCATCTCACAGAGTTACAGCTTCCCCCTCAAGAAGCCTTTCGCTAAGACAGTTCTTGTGGAATTGGCAAAGTGATATTTGGAAGCCCATAGAGGGCTATGGTGAAAAAGGAAATATCCTCAGATGAAATCTGGAAAGAAGCTTTCTGAAAAACTGCTCTGTGATGTGTGACTTCCACTCACAGAGTTACATCTGTATTTCGTGGATCTCTTTGCTAGCCTTATTTCTGTGGAATCTGAGAACAGATATTTCGGATCGCTTCGAAGACTAAAGGGCCAAAGGAAATATACTCCGATAACAAACAGAAAGAAGCTTTCTGAGAAACTTCTTTGTGTTCTGTGAAATCATCTCACAGAGTTACAGCTTTCCCCTAAAGAAGCCTTTCGCTAAGACAGTTCTTGTGGAATTGGCAAAGTGATATTTGCTAGCCCTTAGAGGCCTATGGTGAAAAAGCAAACATTCTCAGATGATATCTGGAAAGAATCTTTCTGAGAAACTGCTTAGTGTTCTGTTAATTCATCTCACAGAGTTACATCTGTATTTCGTGGATCTCTTTGCTATCCTTATTTCTGTGGAATATGAGAACAGATATTTCGGATCCCTTTGAAGACTATAGTGCCAAAGAAAATATCCTCCGATAAGAAAGAGAAAGAAGCTTTCTGAGAAACTTCTTTGTGTTCTGTGAAATCATCTCACAGAGTTACAGCTTTCCCCTCAAGAAACCTTTCGCTAAGACAGTTCTTGTGGAATTGGCAAAGTGATATTTGGAAGCCCATAGAGGGCTAAGGTGAAAAAGGAAATAACCTCAGATGAAATCTGGAAAGAAGCTTTCTGAGAAACTGCTTAGTGTTCTGTTAATTCATCTCACGGAGTTACATCTGTATTTCGTGGATCTCTTTGCTAGCCTTATTTCTGTGGAATCTGCGAACAGATATTTCGGATCCCATTGAAGACTATAGGACCAAGGGAAATATCCTTAGATAACAAAGAGAAAGAAGCTTTCTGAGAAACTTCTTTGTGTTCTGTGAAATCATCTCACAGAGTTACAGCTTTCCCCTAAGAAGCCTTTCGCTAAGAGAGTTCTTGTGGAATTGGCAAAGTGATATTTGGAATCCCATAGAGGGCTATGGTGAAAAAGGAAATATCCTCAGATGAAATCTGGAAAGAAGCTTTCTGAGAAACTGCTTAGTGTTCTGTTAATTCATCTCACAGAGTTACGTCTGTATTTCGTGGATCTCTTTGCTAGCCTTATTTCTGTGGAATCTGCGAACAGATATTTCGGATACCTTTGAAGACTATAGGGCCAAAGGAAATATCCTCCGATAACAAAGAGAAAGAAGCTTTCTGAGAAACTTCTTTGTGTTCTGTGAAACCATCTCACAGAGTTACAGCTTTCCCCTCAAGAAGCCTTTCGCTAAGACAGTTCTTGTGGAATTGGCAAAGTGATATTTGGAAGCCCATAGAGGGCTATGGTGAAAAAGGAAATATCCTCAGATGAAATCCGGAAAGAAGCGTTCTGAGAAACTGCTTAGTGTTCTGTTAATTCATCTCACAGAGTTTCATCTGTATTTCGTGGATCTCTTTGCTAGCCTTATTTCTGTGGAATTTGAGAACAGATATTTCGGATCCCTTTGAAGACTATAGGGCCAAAGGAAATATCCTCCGATAACAAAGAGAAAGAAGCTTTCTGAGAAACTTCTTTGTGTTCTGTGAAATCATCTCACAGAGTTACAGCTTTCCCCTCAAGAAGCCTTTCGCTAAGACAGTTCTTGTGGAATTGGCAAAGTGATATTTGGAACCCCTAGAGGGCTATGGTGAAAAAGGAAATATCCTCAGATGAAATCCGGAAAGAAGCTTTCTGAGAAACTGCTTAGTTTTCTCTTAATTCATCTCACAGAGTTACATCTGTATTTCGTGGATCTCTTTGCTAGCCTTATTTCTGTGGAATTTGAGAACAGATATTTCGGATCCCTTTGAAGACTATAGGGCCAAAGGAAATATCCTCCGATAACAAAGAGAAATAAGCTTTCTGAGAAACTTCTTTGTGTTGTGTGAAATCATCTCACAGAGTTACAGCTTTCCCCTCAAGAAGCCTTTCGCTAAGACAGTTCTTGTGGAATTGGCAAAGTGATATTTCGAAGCCCATAGAGGGCTATGGTGAAAAAGGAAATATCCTCAGATGAAATCTGGAAGGAAGCTTTCTGAGAAACTGCTTAGTGTTCTCTTAATTCATCTCACAGAGTTACATCTGTATTTCGTGGATCTCTTTGCTAGCCTTATTTCTGTGGAATATGAGAACAGATATTTCGGATCCCTTTGAAGACTATAGGGCCAAAAGAAATATCCTCCGATAACAAAGCGAAAGAAGCTTTCTGAGAAACTTCTTTGTGTTCTGTGAAATCATCTCACAGAGTTACAGCTTACCCCTCAAGAAGCCTTTCGCCAAGACAGTTCTTGTGGAATTGGCAAAGTGATATTTGGAAGCCCATGGATGGCTATGTTGAAAAAGGAAATATTCTCAGATGAAATCTGGAAAGAAGCTTTCTGAGAAATTGCTCTGTGATGTGTGACTTCCACTCACAGAGTTACATCTGTATTTCGTGGATCTCTTTGCTAGCCTTATCTCTGTGAAATCTGAGAACAGATATTTCGGATCCCTTTGAAGACTATAGGGCCAAAGGAAATATCCTCCGATAACAAAGAGAAAGAAGCTGTCTGAGAAACTTCTTTGTGTTCTGTGAAATCATCTCACAGAGTTACAGCTTTCCCCTCAAGAAGCCTTTCGCTAAGACAGTTCTTGTGGAACTGGCAAAGTGATATTTGGAAGCCCATAGAGGGCTATGGTGAAAAAGGAAATATCCTCAGATGAAATCTGGAAAGAAGCTTTCTGAAAAACTGCTCTGTGATGTGTGACTTCCACTCACAGAGTTACATCTGTATTTCGTGGATCTCTTTGCTAGCCTTATTTCTGTGGAATCTGAGAACAGATATTTCGGATCGCTTCGAAGACTAAAGGGCCAAAGGAAATATACTCCGATAACAAACAGAAAGAAGCTTTCTGAGAAACTTCTTTGTGTTCTGTGAAATCATCTCACAGAGTTACAGCTTTCCCCACAAGAAGCCTTTCGCTAAGACAGTTCTTGTGGAATTGACAAAGTGATATTTGGAAGCCCATAGAGGGCTACGGTGAAAAAGGAAATATCCTCAGATGAAATCTGGAAAGAAGCTTTCTGAGAAACTGCTTAGTGTTCGGTTAATTCATCTCACAGAGTTACATCTGTATTTCGTGGATCTCTTTGCTAGCCTTATTTCTGTGGAATCTGAGAACAGATATTTCGGATCCCCTTGAAGACTATAGGGCCAAAGGAAACATCCTCCGATAAAAAAGAGAAAGAAGCTTTCTGAGAAACTTCTTTGTGTTCTGTGAAATCATCTCACAGAGTTAGGCTTTCCCCTAAAGAAGACTTTCGCTAAGACAGTTCTTGTGGAATTGGCAAAGTGATATTTGGAAGCCCATAGAGGGCTAAGGTGTAAAAAGAAATAACCTCAGATGAAATCTGGAAAGAAGCTTTCTGAGAAACTGCTTAGTGTTCTCTTAATTCATCTCACGGAGTTACATCTGTATTTCCTGGATCTCTTTGCTAGCCTTATTTCTGTGGAATCTGAGAACAGATATTTCGGATCCCATTGAAGACTATAGGACCAAGGGAAATATCCTTAGATAACAAAGAGAAAGAAGCTTTCTGAGAAACTTCTTTGTGTTCTGTGAAATCATCTCACAGAGTTACAGCTTTCCCCTCAAGAAGGCTTTCGCTAATAGAGTTTTTGTGGAATTGGCAAAGTGATATTTGGAAGCCCATAGAGGGCTATGTTGAAAAAGGAAATATCCTCAGATGAAATCTGGAAAGAAGCTTTCTGAGAAACTGCTTAGTGTTCTGTGAATTCATCTCACAGAGTTACATCTGTATTTCGTGGATCTCTTTGCTAGCCTTATCTCTGTGGAATCTGAGAACAGCTATTTCGGATCCCTTTGAAGACGATAGGGCCAAAGGAAATATCCTCCGATAACAAAGAGAAAGAAGCTTTCTGAGAAAATTCTTTGTGTTCTGTGAAATCATCTCACAGAGTTACATCTTTCCCCTCAAGAAGCCTTTCGCTAAGACCGTTCTTGTGGAATTGGCAAAGTGATATATGGAAGCCCATAAAGGGCTACGGTGAAAAAGGAAATATCCTCAGATGAAATCTGGAAATAAGCTTTCTGAGAAACTGCTCTGTGATGTGTGATTTCCACTCACAGAGTTACATCTGTAATTCGTGGATCTCTTTGCTAGCCTTATTTCTGTGGAATCTGAGAAGAGATATTTCGGATCCCTTTGAAGACTATAGGGCCAAAGGAAATATCCTCCGATAACAAAGAGAAAGAAGCTTTCTGAGAAACTTCTTTGTGTTCTGTGAAATCATCTCACAGAGTTACAGCTTTCCCATCAAGAAGCCTTTCGCTAAGACAGTTCTTGTGGAATTGGCAAAGTGATATTTGGAAGCCCATAGAGGGCTATGGTGAAAAAGGAAATATCCTCAGATGAAATCTGGAAAGAAGTTTTCTGAGAAACTGCTCTGTGATGTGTGACTTCCACTCACAGGGTTACATCTGTATTTCGTGGATCTCTTTGCTAGCCTTATTTCTGTGGAATCTGAGAACAGATATTTCGGATCCCTTTGAAGACTATAGGGCCAAAGGAAATATCCTCCGATAACAAAGAGAAAGAAGCTTTCTGAGAAACTTCTTTGTGTTCTGTGAAATCATCTCACAGAGTTACAACTTTCCCCTCAAGAAGCCTTTCGCTAAGACAGTTCTTGTGGAATTGGCAAAGTGATATTTGGAAGCCCATAGAGGGCTATGGTGAAAAAGGAAATATCCTCAGATGAAATCTGGAAAGAAGCTTTCTGAGAAACTGCTTAGTGTTCTGTTAATTCATCTCACAGAGTTACATCTGTATTTCGTGGATCTCTTTGCTAGCCGTATTTCTGTGGATCTGAGAACAGATATTTCGGATACCTTTGAAGACTATAGGGCCAAAGGAAATATCCTTCGATAACAAAGAGAAAGAAGCTGTCTGAGAAACTTCTTTGTGTTCTGTGAAATCATCTCACAGAGTTACAGCTTTCCCCTCAAGAAGCCTTTCGCTAAGACAGTTCTTGTGGAATTGGCAAAGTGATATTTGGAAGCCCATAGAGGGCTATGGTGAAAAAGGAAATATCCTCAGATGAAATCTGGAAAGAAGCTTTCTGAGAAACTGCTTAGTTTTCTCTTAATTCATCTCACAGAGTTACATCTGTATTTCGTGGATCTCTTTGCTAGCCTTATTTCTGTGGAATTTGAGAACAGATATTTCGGATCCCTTTGAAGACTATAGGGCCAAAGGAAATATCCTCCGATAACAAAGAGAAAGAAGCTTTCTGAGAAACTTCTTTGTGTTCTGTGAAACCATCTCACAGAGTTACAGCTTTCCCCTCAAGAAGCCTTTCGCTAAGACAGTTCTTGTGGAATTGGCAAAGTGATATTTGGAACCCCTAGAGGTCTATGGTGAAAAAGGAAATATCCTCAGATGAAATCTGGAAAGAACCTTTCTGAGAAACTGCTTAGTTTTCTCTTAATTCGTCTCACAGAGTTACATCTGTATTTCGCGGATCTCTTTGCTAGCCTTATTTCTGTGGAATTTGAGAACAGATATTTCGGATCCCTTTGAAGACTATAGGGCCAAAGGAAATACCTCCGATAACAAAGAGAAATAAGCTTTCTGAGAAACTTCTTTGTGTTGTGTGAAATCATCTCACAGAGTTACAGCTTTCCCCTCAAGAAGCCTTTCGCTAAGACAGTTCTTGTGGAATTGGCAAAGTGATATTTCGAAGCCCATAGAGGGCTATGGTGAAAAAGGAAATATCCTCAGATGAAATCTGGAAGGAAGCTTTCTGAGAAACTGCTTAGTGTTTTGTTAATTCATCTCACAGAGTTACATCTGTATTTCGTGGATCTCTTTGCTAGCCATATTTCTGTGGAATCTGAGAACAGATATTTCGGATCCCTTTGAAGTCTATAGGGCCAAAGAAATATCCTCCGATAACAAAGAGAAAGAAGCTTTCTGAGAAACTTCTTTGTGTTCTGTGAAATCATCTCACAGAGATACAGCTTTCCCCTCAAGAAGCCTTTCGCTAAGACAGTTCTTGTGGAATTGGCAAAGTGATATTTGGAAGCCCATAGAGGGCTATGGTGAAAAAGGAAATATCCTCAGATGAAATCTGGAAAGAAGCTTTCTGAGAAACTGCTCTGTGATGTGTGACTTCTACTCACAGAGTTACATCTGTATTTCGTGGATCTCTTTGCTAGCCTTATCTCTGTGGAATCTGAGAACAGATATTTCGGATCCCTTTGAAGACTATAGCGCCAAAGGAAATATCCTCCGATAACAAAGAGAAAGAATCTTTCTGAGAAACTTCCTTGTGTTCTGTGAAATCATCTCACAGAGATACAGCTTTCCCCTCAACAAGCCTTTCGCTAAGACAGTTCTTGTGGAATTGGCAAAGTGATATTTGGAAGCCCATAGAGGGCTATGGTGAAAAAGGAAATATCCTCAGATGAGATCTGGAAAGAAGCTTTCTGAGAAACTGGTTAGTGTTCTGTTAATTCATCTCACAGAGTTACATCTGTATTTCGTGGATCTCTTTGCTAGCCTTATTTCTGTGGAATCTGAGAACAGATATTTCGGATCCCTTTGAAGACTATAGGGCCAAAGGAAATATCCTCCGATAACAAAGAGAAAGAAGCTGTCTGAGAAACTTCTTTGTGTTCTGTGAAATCATCTCACAGAGTTACAGCTTTCCCCTCAAGAAGCCTTTCGCTAAGACAGTTCTTGTGGAATTGGCAAAGTGATATTTGGAAGCCCATAGAGGGCTATGGTGAAAAAGGAAATATCCTCAGATGAAATCTGGAAAGAAGCTTTCTGAAAAACTGCTCTGTGATGTGTGACTTCCACTCACAGAGTTACATCTGTATTTCGTGGATCTCTTTGCTAGCCTTATTTCTGTGGAATCTGAGAACAGATATTTCAGATCCCTTTGAAGACTATAGGGCCAAAGGAAATATCCTCCGATAACAAAGAGAAAGAAGCTTTCTGAGAAACTTCTTTGTGTTCTGTGAAATCATCTCACAGTGTTACAGCTTTCCCCTCAAGAAGCCTTTCGCTAAGACAGTTCTTGTGGAATTGGCAAAGTGAAATTTGGAAGCCCATAGAAGGCTATGGTGAAAAAGGAAATATCCTCAGATGAAATCTGGAAGGAAGCTTTCTGAGAAACTGCTTAGTGTTCTGTTAATTCATCTCACAGAGTTACATCTGTATTTCGTGGATCTCTTTGCTAGCCTTATTTCTGTGGAATATGAGAACAGATATTTCGGATCCCTTTGAAGACTATAGGGCCAAAGGAAATATCCTCCGATAACAAAGAGAAAGAAGCTTTCTGAGAAACTTCTTTGTGTTCTGTGAAATCATCTCACAGAGTTACAGCTTTCCCCACAAGAAGCCTTTCGCTAAGACAGTTCTTGTGGAATTGGAAAAGTGATATTTGGAAGCTCACAGAGGGCTATGGTGAAAACGGAAATATACACAGATGAAATCTGGAAAGAATCTTTCTACGAAACTGCTTAGTGTTCTGTTAATTCATCTCACAGAGTTACATCTGTATTTCGTGGATTTCTTTGCTAGCCTTATTTCTGTGGAATCTGAGAACAGATATTTCGGATCCCCTTGAAGACTATAGGGCCAAAGGAAACATCCTCCGATAAGAAAGAGAAAGAAGCTTTCTGAGAAACTTCTTTGTGTTCTGTGACATCATCTCACAGAGTTACAGCTTTCCCCTCAAGAAGCCTTTCGCTAAGACAGTTCTTTTGGAATTGGCAAAGTGATATTTGGTAGCCCTTAGAGGCCTATGGTGAAAAAGCAAATATTCTCAGATGATATCTGGAAAGAAGCTTTCTGAGAAACTGCTCTGTGATGTGTGACTTCCACTCACAGAGTTACATCTGTATTTCGTGGATCTCTTTGCTAGCCTTATGTCTGTGGAATCTGAGAAGAGATATTTCGGATCCCTTTGAAGACTATAGGGGCAAAGGAAATATCCTCCGATAACAAAGAGAAAGAAGCTTTCTGAGAAACTTCTTTGTGTTCTGTGAAATCATCTCACAGAGTTACAGCTTTCCCATCAAGAAGCCTTTCGCTAAGACAGTTCTTCTGGAATTGACAAAGTGATATTTGGAAGCCCATAGAGGGCTATGGTGAAAAAGGAAATATCCTCAGATGAAATCTGGAAGGAAGCTTTCTGAGAAACTGCTCTGGGATGTGTGACTTCCACTCACAGGGTTACATCTGTATTTCGTCGATCTCTTTGCTAGCCTTATCTCTGTGGAATCTGAGAACAGATATTTCGGATCCCTTTGAAGACTATAGGGCCAAAGGAAATATCCTCCGATAACAAAGAGAAAGAAGCTTTCTGAGAAACTTCTTTGCGTTCTGTGAAATCATCTCACAGAGATACAGCTTTCCCCTCAAGAAGCCTTTCACTAAGACAGTTCTTGTGGAATTGGCAAAGTGATATTTGGAAGCCCATAGAGGGCTATGGTGAAAAAGGAAATATCCTCAGATGAAATCTGGAAAGAAGCTTTCTGAGAAACTGGTTAGTGTTCTGTTAATTCATCTCACAGAGTTACATCTGTATTTCGTGGATCTCTTTGCTAGCCTTATTTCTGTGGAATCTGAGAACAGATATTTCGGATCCCTTTGCAGACTATAGAGCCAAAGGAAATATACTCCGATAACAAAGAGAAAGAAGCTTTCTGAGAAACTTCTTTGTGTTCTGTGAAATCATCTCACAGAGTTACAGCTTTCCCCTCAATAAGCCTTTCGCTAAGACAGTTCTTGTGGAATTGGCAAAGTGATATTTGGAAGCCCATAGAGGGCTGTGGTGAAAAAGGAAATATCCTCAGATGAAATCTGGAAAGAAGCTTTCTGAGAAACTGCTTAGTGTTCTGTTAATTCATCTCACAGAGTTACATCTGTATTTCGTGGATCTCTTTGCTAGCCTTATTTCTGTGGAATCTGAGAACAGATATTTCGCATCCCTTTGAAGACTATAGGGCCAAAGGAAATATCCTCCGATAAGAAAGAGAAAGAAGCTTTCTGAGAAACTTCTTTGTGTTCTGTGAAATCATCTCACTGAGTTACAGCTTTCCCCTCAAGAAACCTTTCGCTATGACAGTTCTTGTGGAATTGGCAAAGTGATATTTGGAAGCCCATAGAGGGCTAAGGTGAAAAAGGAAATAACCTCCGATGAAATCTGGAAAGAAGCTTTCTGAGAAACTGCTTAGTGTTCTGTTAATTCATCTCACGGAGTTACATCTGTGTTTCGTGGATCTCTTTGCTAGCCTTATTTCTGTGGAATCTGAGAACAGATATTTCGGATCCCATTGAAGACTATAGGACCAAAGGAAATATCCTTAGATAACAAAGAGAAAGAAGCTTTCTGAGAAACTTGTTTGTGTTCTGTGAAATCATCTCACAGAGTTACAGCTTTCCCCTCAAGAAGCCTTTCGCTAAGAGAGTTCTTGTGGAATTGGCAAAGTGATATTTGGAAGCCCATAGAGGGCTATGCTGAAAAAGGAAATATCCTCAGATGAAATCTGGAAAGAAGCTTTCTGAGAAACTGCTTAGTGTTCTGTGAATTCATCTCACAGAGTTACATCTGTATTTCGTGGATCTCTTTGCTAGCCTTATTTCTGTGGAATCTGCGAACAGATATTTCGGATACCTTTGAAGACTATAGGGCCAAAGGAAATATCCTCCGATAACAAAGAGAAAGAAGCTTTCTGAGAAACTTCTTTGTGTTCTGTGAAACCATCTCACAGAGTTACAGCTTTCCCCTCAAGAAGCCTTTCGCTAAGACAGTTCTTGTGGAATTGGCAAAGTGATATTTGGAAGCCCATAGAGGGCTATGGTGAAAAAGGAAATATCCTCAGATGAAATCTGGAAAGAAGCTTTCTGAGAAACTGCTTAGTTTTCTCTTAATTCTTCTCACAGAGTTACATCTGTATTTCGTGGATCTCTTTGCTAGCCTTATTTCTGTGGAATCTGAGAACAGATATTCGAATCCCTTTGAAGACTATTGGGCCAAAGGAAATATCCTCCGATAACAAAGAGAAAGAAGCTTTCTGAGAAACTTCTTTGTGTTCTGTGACATCATCTCACAGAGTTACAGCTTTCCCCTCAAGAAGCCTTTCGCTAAGACAGTTCTTGTGGAATTGGCAAAGTGATATTTGGAAGCCCATAGAGGGCTAAGGTGAAAAAGGAAATAACCTCCGATGAAATCTGGAAAGAAGCTTTCTGAGAAACTGCTTAGTGTTCTGTTAATTCATCTCACGGAGTTACATCTGTATTTCGTGGATCTCTTTGATAGCCTTATTTCTGTGGAATCTGAGAACAGATATTTCGGATCCCTTTGAAGACTATAGGTCCAAAGGAAATATCCTTAGATAACAAAGAGAAAGAAGCTTTCTGAGAAACTACTTTGTGTTCTGTGAAATCATCTCACAGAGTTACAGCTTTCCCCTCAAGAAGCCTTTCGCTAAGAGAGTTCTTGTGGAATTGGCAAAGTGATATTTGGAAGCCCATAGAGGGCTATGGTGAAACAGGAAATATCCTCAGATGAAATCTGGAAAGAAGCTTTCTGAGAAACTGCTTAGTGTTCTGTGAATTCATCTCACAGAGTTACATCTGTATTTCGTGGATCTCTTTGCTAGCCTTATTTCTGTGGAATCTGGGCACAGATATTTCGGATACCTTTGAAGACTATAGGGCCAAAGGAAATATCCTCTGATAACAAAGAGAAAGAAGCTTTCTGAGAAACTTCTGTGTGTTCTGTGAAACCATCTCACAGAGTTACAGCTTTCCCCTCAAGAAGCCTTTCGCTAAGAGAGTTCTTGTGGAATTGGCAAAGTGATATTTGGAAGCCCATAGAGGGCTATGGTGAAAAAGGAAATATCCTCAGATGAAATCTGGAAAGAAGCTTTCTGAGAAACTGCTCTGTGATGTGTGACTTCCACTCACAGAGTTACATCTGTATTTCGTGGATCTCTTTGCTAGCCTTATCTCTGTGGAATCTGAGAACAGCTATTTCGGATCCCTTTGAAGACTATAGGGCCAAAGGAAATATCCTCCGATAGCAAAGAGAAAGAAGCTTTCTGAGAAACTTCTTTGTGTTCTGTGAAATCATCTCACAGAGTTACAGCTTTCCCCTCAAGAAGCCTTTCGCCAAGACAGTTCTTGTGGAATTGGCAAAGTGATATTTGGAAGCCCATAGTGGGCTATGGTGAAAAAGGAAATATCCTCAGATGAAATCTGGAAAGAAGCTTTCTGAGAAACTGCTCTGTGATGTGTGACTTCCACTCACAGAGTTACATCTGTATTTCGTGGATCTCTTTGCTAGCCTTATTTCTGTGGAATCTGAGAACAGATATTTCGGATCCCTTTGAAGACTATAGAGCCAAAGGAAATATCCTCCGATAACAAAGAGAAAGAAGCTTTCTGAGAAACTTCTTTGTGTTCTGTGAAACCATCTCCCAGAGTTACAGCTTTCATCTCAAGAAGCCTTTGGCTAAGACAGTTCTTGTGGAATTGGCAAAGTGATATTTGGAAGCCCATAGAGGGCTATGGTGAAAAAGGAAATATCCTCAGATGAAATCTGGAAAGAAGCTTTCTGAGAAACTGCTTAGTGTTCTGTTAATTCATCTCACAGATTTCTATCTGTATTTCGTGGATCTCTTTGCTAGCCTTATTTCTGTGGAATCTGAGAACAGATATTTCGGATCCCTTTGAAGACTATAGGGCCAAAGGAAATATCCTCCGATAACAAAGAGAACGAAGCTTTCTGAGAAACTTCTTTGTGTTCTGTAAAATCATCTCAGAGAGTTACAGCTTTCACCTCAAGAAGCCTTTCGCTAAGACAGTTCTTGTGGAATTGGCAAAGTGATATTTGGAAGCCCATAAAGGGCTAAGGTGAAAAAGGAAATATCCTCAGATGAAATCTGGAAAGAAGCTTTCTGAGAAACTGCTTAGTGTTCTGTTAATTCATCTCACAGAGTTACATCTGTATTTCGTGGATCTCTTTGCTAGCTTTATTTCTGTGGAATCTGAGAACAGATATTTCGGATCCCTTTGAAGACTATAGGGCCAAAGGAAATATCCTCCGATAACAAAGAGAAAGAAGCTTTCTGAGAAACTTCTTTGTGTTCTGTGAAATCATCTCACAGAGTTACAGCTTTCCCCTCAAGAAGCCTTTCGCTAAGACAGTTCTTGTGGAATTGTCAAAGTGATATTTGGAAGCCCTTAAAGGGCTAAGGTGAAAAAGGAAATATCCTCAGATGAAATCTGGAAAGAAGCTTTCTGAGAAACTGCTCTGTGATGTGTGACTTCCACTCACAGAGTTACATCTGTATTTCGTGGATCTCTTTGCTAGCCTTATTTCTGTGGAATCTGAGAACAGATATTTCGGATCCCATTGAAGACTATAGGGCCAAAGGAAATATCCTCCAATAACAAAAAGAAAGAAGCTTTCTGAGAATCTTCTTTGTGTTCTGTGAAATCATCTCACAGAGTTACAGCATTCCCCTCAAGAAGCCTTTCGCTAAGACAGTTCTTGTGGAATTGGCAAAGTGATATTGGAAGCCCATAGAGGGCTATGGTGAAAAAGGAAATATCCTCAGATGAAATCTGGAAAGAAGCTTTCAGAGAAACTGCTGAGTGTTCTGTTAATTCATCTCACAGAGTTACATCTGTATTTCGTGGATCTCTTTGCTAGCCTTATTTCTGTGGAATCTGAGAACAGATATTTCGGATCCCTTCGAAGACTATAGGGCCAAAGGAAATATCCTCCGATAACAAAGAGAAAGAAGCTTTCTGAGAAACTTCTTTGTGTTCTGTGAAATCATCTCACAGAGTTACAGCTTTCCCCTCAAGAAGCCTTTCGCTAAGACAGTTCTTGTGGAATTGGCAAAGTGATGTTTGGAAGCCCATAGAGGGCTATGGTGAAAAAGTAAATATCCTCAGATGAAATCTGGAAAGAAGCTTTCTGAGAAACTGCTCTGTGATGTGTGACTTCCACTCACAGAGTTACATCTGTATTTCGTGGATCTCTTTGCTAGCCTTTTCTCTGTGGAATCTGAGAACAGATATTTCGGATCCCTTTGTAGACTATAGGGCCAAAGGAAATATCCTCCGATAACAAAGAGAAAGAAGCTTTCTGAGAAACTTCTTTGTGTTCTGTGAAATCATCTCACAGAGTTACATCTTTCCCCTCGAGAAGCCTTTCACTAAGAGAGTTCTTTTGGAATTGGCAAAGTGATATTTGGAAGCCCATAGAGGGCTATGGTGAAAAAGGAAATATCCTCAGATGAAATCTGGAAATAAGCTTTCTGAGAAACTGCTCTGTGATTTGTGACTTCCATTCACAGAGTTACATCTGTATTTCGTGGATCTCTTTGCTAGCCTTATTTCTGTGGAATCTGAAAAGAGATATTTCGGATCCCTTTGAAGACTATAGGGCCAAAGGAAATATCCTCCGATAACAAAGAGAAAGAAGCTTTCTGAGAAACTTCTTTGTGTTCTGTGAAATCATCTCACAGAGTTACAGCTTTCCCCTCAAGAAGCCTTTCCCTAAGACAGTTCTTGTGGAATTGGCAAAGTGATATTTGGAAGCCCATAGAGGGCTATGGTGAAAAAGGAAATATCCTCAGATGAAATCTGGAAAGAAGATTTCTGAGAAACTGATCTGTGATGTGTGACTTCCACTCACAGAGTTACATCTGTATTTCGTGGATCTCTTTGCTAGCCTTATCTCTGTGGAATCTGAGAACAGATATTTCGGATCCCTTTGAAGACTATAGGGCCAAAGGAAATATCCTCCGATAACAAAGAGAAAGAAGATTTCTGAGAAACTTCTTTGTGTTCTGTGAAATCATCTCACAGAGATACAGCTTTTCCCTCCAGAAGCCTTTCGCTAAGACAGTTCTTGTGGAATTGGCAAAGTGATATTTGGAAGCCCTTAGAGGGCTATGGTGAAAAATGAAATATCCTCAGATGAAATCTGGAAAGAAGCTTTCTGAGAAACTGCTTAGTGTTCTGTTAATTCATCTCACAGAGTTACATCTGTATTTCGTGGATCTCTTTGCTATCCTTATTTCTGTGGAATCTGAGAACAGATATTTCGGATCCCTTTGAAGACTATAGGGCCAAAGGAAATATCCTCCGATAACAAAGGGAAAGAAGCTTTCTGAGAAACTTCTTTGTGTTCTGTGAAACCATCTCACAGAGTTACAGCTTTCCACTCAAGAATCCTTTCCCTAAGACAGTTCTTGTGGAATTGGCAATGTGATATTTGGAAGCCGATAGAGGGCTATGGTGAAAAAGGAAATATCCTCAGATGAAATCTGGAAAGAAGCTTTCGGAGAAACTGCTTAGTGTTCTGTTAATTCATCTCACAGAGTTACATCTGTATTTCGTGGATCTCTTTGCTAGCCTTATTTCTGTGGAATCTGAGAACAGATATTTCGGATCCCTTTGTAGACTATAGGGCCAAAGGAAATATCCTCCGATAAAAAAGAGAAAGAAGCTTTCTGAGAAACTTCCTTGTGTTCTGTGAAATCATCTCACAGAGTTACAGCTTTCCCCTCAAGAAACCTTTTGCTAAGACAGTTCTTGTGGAATTGGAAAAGTGATATTTGGAAGCCCCTAGAGGGCTATGGTGAAAAAGGAAATATCCTCAGATGAAATCTGGAAAGAAGCTTTCTGAGAAACTGCTTAGTGTTCTGTTAATTCATCTCACAGAGTTACAACTGTATTTCGTGGATCTCTATGCTAGCCTTATTTCTGTGGAATCTGAGAACAGATATTTCGGATCCCTTTGAAGACTATAGGGCCAAAGGAAATATCCTCCGATCACAAAGAGAAAGAAGCTTTCTGAGAAACTTCTTTGTGTTCTGTGAAATCATCTCACAGACTTACAGCTTTCCCCTCAAGAAGCCTTTCACTAAGACAGTTCTTGTGGAATTGGTAAGGTGATATTTGGAAGCCCATAGAGGGCTATGGTGAAAAAGGAAATATCCTCAGATGAAATCTGGAAAGAAGCTTTATGAGAAACTTCTTAGTGTTCTGTTAATTCATCTCACAGAGTTATGTCTGTATTTCGTGTATTTCTTTGCTAGCCTTATTTCTGTGGAATCTGAGAACAGATATTTCGGATCCCTTTGAAGACTATAGGGCCAAAGGAAATATCCTCCGATAACAAAGAGAAAGAAGCTTTCTGAGAAACTTCTTTGTGTTCTGTGAAACCATCTCACAGAGTTACAGCTTTCACATCAAGAAGCCTTTCGCTAAGACAGTTCTTGTGTAATTGGGAAAGTGATATTTGGAAGCCCATAGAGGGCTACGGTGAAAAAGGAAATATCCTCAGATGAAATCTGGAAAGAAGCTTTCTGAGAAACTGCTTAGTGGTCTGTTAATTCATCTCACAGAGTTACATCTGTATTTCGTGGATCTCTTTGCTAGCCTTATTTCTGTGGAATCTGAGAACAGATATTTCGGATCCCTTTGAAGACTATAGGGCCAAAGGAAATATCCTCCGATAACAAAGAGAAAGAAGCTTTCTGAGAAACTTCTTTGTGTTCTGTGAAATCATCTCACAGAGTTACAGCTTTCCCCTCAAGAAGCCTTTCGCTAAGACAGTTCTTGTGGAATTGGCAAAGTGATATTTGGAAGTCCATAGAGGGCTATGGTGAAAAAGGAAATATCCTCAGATGAAATCTGGAAAGAAGCTTTCTGAGAAACTGCTTAGTGTTCTGATAATTCATGTCTCAGAGTTACATCGGTATTTCGTGGATCTCTTTGCTATCCTTATTTCTGTGGAATCTGAGAACAGATATTTCGGATCCCTTTGAAGACTATAGGGCCAAAGGAAATATCCTCCGATAACAAAATGAAAGAAGCTTTCTGAGAAAATTCTCTGTGTTCTGTGAAATCATCTCACAGAGTTACAGCTTTACCCTCAAGAAGCCTTTCGCTAAGACAGTTCTTGTGGAATTGGCAAAGTGATATTTGGAAGCCCATAGAGGGCTATGGTGAAAAAGGAAATATCCTCAGATGAAATCTGGAAAGAAGCTTTATGAAAAACTGCTCTGTGATGTGTGACTTCCACTCACAGAGTTACAGCTGTATTTCGTGGATCTCTTTGCTACCCTTATTTCTGAGGAATCTGAGAACAGATATTTCGGATCCCTTTGAAGACTATAGGGCCAAAGGAAATATCCTCCGATAACAAAGAGAAAGAAGCTGTCTGAGAAACTTCTTTGTGTTCTGTGAAATCATCTCACAGAGTTACAGCTTTCCCCTCAAGAAGCCTTTCGCTACGACAGTTCTTGTGGAATTGGCAAAGTGATATTTGGAAGCCCATATAGGGCTCTGGTGAAAAAGGAAATATCCTCAGATGAAATCTGGAAAGAAGCTTTCTGAGAAACTGCTGAGTGTTCTGTTAATTCATCTCACAGAGTTACATCTGTATTTCGTGGATCTCTTTGCTAGCCTTTTTTCTGTGGAATCTGAGAACAGATATTTCGGATCCCTTTGAAGACTACAGGGCCAAAGGAAATATCCTCCGATAAAAAAGAGAAAGAAGCTTTCCGAGAAAATTCTTTGTGTTCTGTGAAATCATCTCACAGAGTTACAGCTTTCCCCTCAAGAAGCCTTTCGCTAAGACAGTTCTTGTGGAATTGGCAAAGTGATATTTGGAAGCCCCTAGAGGGCTATGGTGAAAAAGCAATTATCCTCAGATGATATCTGGAAAGAAGCTTTCTGAGAAACTGCTCTGTAATGTGTGACTTCCACTCACAGAGTTACACCTGTATTTCGTGGATCTCTTTGCTACCCTTATTTCTGTGGAATCTGAGAACAGATATTTCGGATCCCTTTGAAGACTATAGGGCCAAAGGAAATATCCTCCGATAACAAAGAGAAAGAAGCTGTCTGAGAAACTTCTTTGTGTTCTGTGAAATCATCTCACAGAGTTACAGCTTTCCCCTCAAGAAGCCTTTCGCTAAGACAGTTCTTCTGGAATTGGCAAAGTGATATTTGGAAGCCCTTAGAGGGCTATGGTGAAAAAGGAAATATGCTCAGATAAAATCTGGAAAGAAGCTTTCTGAGAAACTGCTTAGTGTTCTGTTAAATCATCTCACAGAGTTACATCTGTATTTCGTGGATCTCTTTGCTATCCTTATTTCTGTGAAATCTGAGAACAGATATTTCGGATCCCTTTGAAGACTATAGGGCCAAAGGAAATATCCTCCGATAACAAAGAGAAAGAAGCTTTCTGAGAAACTTCTTTGTGTTCTGTGAAACCATATCACAGAGGTACAGCTTTGCACTCAAGAAGCCTTTCCCTAAGACAGTTCTTGTGGAATTGGCAATGTGATATTTGGAAGCCCATAGAGGGCTATGGTGAAAAAGGAAATATCCTCAGATGAAATCTGGAAAGACTTTCTGAGAAACTGCTTAGTGTACTGTTAATTCATCTCACAGAGTTACATCTGTATTTCGTGGATCTCTTTGCTAGCCTTATTTCTGTGGAATCTGAGAACAGATATTTCGGATCCCTTTGTAGACTATAGGGCCAAAGGAAATATCCTCCGATAACAAAGAGAAAGAAGCTTTCTGAGAAACTTCTTTGTGTTCTGTGAAATCATCTCACAGAGTTACAGCTTTCCCCTCAAGAAGCCTTTCGCTAAGACAGTTCTTGTGGAATTGGCAAAGTGATATTTGGAAGCCCATCGAGGGCTGTGGTGAAAACGGAAATATCCTCAGATGAAATCTGGAAAGAAGCTTTCTGAGAAACTGCTTAGTGTTCTGATAATTCATCTCACAGAGTTACATCTGTATTTCGTGGATATCTCTGCTAGCCTTATTTCTGTGGAATCTGAGAAGAGATATTTCGGATCCCTTTGAAGACTATAGGGCCAAAGGAAATATCCTCCGATAACAAAGAGAAAGAAGCTTTCTGAGAAATTTCCTTGTCTTCTGTGAAATCATCTCTCAGAGTTACAGCTTTCCCCTCAAGAAGCCTTTCGCTAAGACAGTTCTTGTGGAATTGGCAAAGTGATGTTTGGAAGCCCTTAGAGGGCTATGGTGAAAAAGGAAATATCCTCAGATGAAATCTGGAAAGAAGCTTTCTGAGAAACTGCTAAGTCTTCTGTTAATTCATCTCATAGAGTTTCATCTGTATTTCGTGGAACTCTTTGCTAGCCTTATTTCTGTGGAATCTGAGAACAGATATTTCGGATCCCTTTGAAGACTATAGGGCCAAAGGAAATATCCTCCGATAACAAAGAGAAAGAAGCTTTCTGAGAAACTTCTTTGTATTCTGTGAAATCATCTCACAGAGTTACAGCTTTCGCTCAAGAAGCCTTTCGCTAAGACAGTTCTTGTGGAATTGGCAAAGTTACATTTGGAAGCCCATAGAGGGCTACGGTGAAAAAGGAAATATCCTCAGATGAAATCTGGAAAGAAGCTGTCTGAGAAACTGCTTAGTGTTCTGTTAATTCATCTCACACAGTCACATCAGTATTTCGTGGATCTCTTTGCTAGCCTTATTTCTGTGGAATCTGAGAACAGATATTTCGGATCCCTTTGAAGACTATAGGGCCAAAGGAAATATCCTCCGATAACAAAGAGAAAGAAGCTTTCTGAGAAACTTCTTTGTGTTCTGTGAAATCATCTCACAGAGTTACAGCTTTCCCCTCAAGAAGCCTTTCGCTAAGACAGTTCTTGTGGAATTGGCAAAGTGATATTTGGAAGTCCATAGAGGGCTATGGTGAAAAAGGAAATATCCTCAGATGAAATCTGGAAAGAAGCTTTCTGAGAAACTGCTTAGTGTTCTGATAATTCATGTCTCAGAGTTACATCGGTATTTCGTGGATCTCTTTGCTATCCTTATTTCTGTGGAATCTGAGAACAGATATTTCGGATCCCTTTGAAGACTATAGGGCCAAAGGAAATATCCTCCGATAACAAAATGAAAGAAGCTTTCTGAGAAAATTCTCTGTGTTCTGTGAAATCATCTCACAGAGTTACAGCTTTACCCTCAAGAAGCCTTTCGCTAAGACAGTTCTTGTGGAATTGGCAAAGTGATATTTGGAAGCCCATAGAGGGCTATGGTGAAAAAGGAAATATCCTCAGATGAAATCTGGAAAGAAGCTTTATGAAAAACTGCTCTGTGATGTGTGACTTCCACTCACAGAGTTACAGCTGTATTTCGTGGATCTCTTTGCTACCCTTATTTCTGAGGAATCTGAGAACAGATATTTCGGATCCCTTTGAAGACTATAGGGCCAAAGGAAATATCCTCCGATAACAAAGAGAAAGAAGCTGTCTGAGAAACTTCTTTGTGTTCTGTGAAATCATCTCACAGAGTTACAGCTTTCCCCTCAAGAAGCCTTTCGCTACGACAGTTCTTGTGGAATTGGCAAAGTGATATTTGGAAGCCCATAGAGGGCTCTGGTGAAAAAGGAAATATCCTCAGATGAAATCTGGAAAGAAGCTTTCTGAGAAACTGCTGAGTGTTCTGTTAATTCATCTCACAGAGTTACATCTGTATTTCGTGGATCTCTTTGCTAGCCTTTTTTCTGTGGAATCTGAGAACAGATATTTCGGATCCCTTTGAAGACTACAGGGCCAAAGGAAATATCCTCCGATAAAAAAGAGAAAGAAGCTTTCCGAGAAAATTCTTTGTGTTCTGTGAAATCATCTCACAGAGTTACAGCTTTCCCCTCAAGAAGCCTTTCGCTAAGACAGTTCTTGTGGAATTGGCAAAGTGATATTTGGAAGCCCCTAGAGGGCTATGGTGAAAAAGCAATTATCCTCAGATGATATCTGGAAAGAAGCTTTCTGAGAAACTGCTCTGTAATGTGTGACTTCCACTCACAGAGTTACACCTGTATTTCGTGGATCTCTTTGCTACCCTTATTTCTGTGGAATCTGAGAACAGATATTTCGGATCCCTTTGAAGACTATAGGGCCAAAGGAAATATCCTCCGATAACAAAGAGAAAGAAGCTGTCTGAGAAACTTCTTTGTGTTCTGTGAAATCATCTCACAGAGTTACAGCTTTCCCCTCAAGAAGCCTTTCGCTAAGACAGTTCTTCTGGAATTGGCAAAGTGATATTTGGAAGCCCTTAGAGGGCTATGGTGAAAAAGGAAATATGCTCAGATAAAATCTGGAAAGAAGCTTTCTGAGAAACTGCTTAGTGTTCTGTTAAATCATCTCACAGAGTTACATCTGTATTTCGTGGATCTCTTTGCTATCCTTATTTCTGTGAAATCTGAGAACAGATATTTCGGATCCCTTTGAAGACTATAGGGCCAAAGGAAATATCCTCCGATAACAAAGAGAAAGAAGCTTTCTGAGAAACTTCTTTGTGTTCTGTGAAACCATATCACAGAGGTACAGCTTTCCACTCAAGAAGCCTTTCCCTAAGACAGTTCTTGTGGAATTGGCAATGTGATATTTGGAAGCCCATAGAGGGCTATGGTGAAAAAGGAAATATCCTCAGATGAAATCTGGAAAGACTTTCTGAGAAACTGCTTAGTGTACTGTTAATTCATCTCACAGAGTTACATCTGTATTTCGTGGATCTCTTTGCTAGCCTTATTTCTGTGGAATCTGAGAACAGATATTTCGGATCCCTTTGTAGACTATAGGGCCAAAGGAAATATCCTCCGATACAAAGAGAAAGAAGCTTTCTGAGAAACTTCTTTGTGTTCTGTGAAATCATCTCACAGAGTTACAGCTTTCCCCTCAAGAAGCCTTTCGCTAAGACAGTTCTTGTGGAATTGGCAAAGTGATATTTGGAAGCCCATCGAGGGCTGTGGTGAAAACGGAAATATCCTCAGATGAAATCTGGAAAGAAGCTTTCTGAGAAACTGCTTAGTGTTCTGATAATTCATCTCACAGAGTTACATCTGTATTTCGTGGATATCTCTGCTAGCCTTATTTCTGTGGAATCTGAGAAGAGATATTTCGGATCCCTTTGAAGACTATAGGGCCAAAGGAAATATCCTCCGATAACAAAGAGAAAGAAGCTTTCTGAGAAATTTCCTTGTCTTCTGTGAAATCATCTCTCAGAGTTACAGCTTTCCCCTCAAGAAGCCTTTCGCTAAGACAGTTCTTGTGGAATTGGCAAAGTGATGTTTGGAAGCCCTTAGAGGGCTATGGTGAAAAAGGAAATATCCTCAGATGAAATCTGGAAAGAAGCTTTCTGAGAAACTGCTAAGTCTTCTGTTAATTCATCTCATAGAGTTTCATCTGTATTTCGTGGAACTCTTTGCTAGCCTTATTTCTGTGGAATCTGAGAACAGATATTTCGGATCCCTTTGAAGACTATAGGGCCAAAGGAAATATCCTCCGATAACAAAGAGAAAGAAGCTTTCTGAGAAACTTCTTTGTATTCTGTGAAATCATCTCACAGAGTTACAGCTTTCGCTCAAGAAGCCTTTCGCTAAGACAGTTCTTGTGGAATTGGCAAAGTTACATTTGGAAGCCCATAGAGGGCTACGGTGAAAAAGGAAATATCCTCAGATGAAATCTGGAAAGAAGCTGTCTGAGAAACTGCTTAGTGTTCTGTTAATTCATCTCACACAGTCACATCAGTATTTCGTGGATCTCTTTGCTAGCCTTATTTCTGTGGAATCTGAGAACAGATATTTCGGATCCCTTTGAAGACTATAGGGCCAAAGGAAATATCCTCCGATAACAAAGAGAAAGAAGCTTTCTGAGAAACTTCTTTGTGTTCTGTGAAATCATCTCACAGAGTTACAACTTTCCCCTCAAGAAGCCTTTCGCTAAGACAGTTCTTGTGGAATTGGCAAAGTGATATTTGGAAGCCCATAGAGGGCTATGATGAAAAAGGAAATATCCTCAGATGAAATCTGGAAAGAAGCTTTCTGAGAAACTGCTTAGTGTTCTGTTAATTCATCTCACAGAGTTACATCTGTATTTCGTGGATCTCTTTGCTAGCCTTATTTCTGTGGAATCTGAGAACAGATATTTCGGATCCCTTTGAAGACTATAGGGCCAAAGGAAATATCCTCCGATAACAAAGAGAAAGAAGCTTTCTGAGAAACTTCTTTGTGTTCTGTGAAATCATCTCACAGAGTTACAGCTTTCCCCTCAAGAAGCCTTTCGCTAAGACAGTTCTTGTGGAATTGGCAAAGTGATATTTGGAACCCCGTAGAGGGCTATGGTGAAAAAGGAAATATCCTCAGATGAAATCTGGAAAGAAGCTTTCTGAGAAACTGCTTAGTGTTCTGTTAATTCATCTCACAGAGTTTCATCTGTATTTCGTGGATCTCTTTGCTAGCCTTATTTCTGTGGAATCTGAGAACAGATATTTCGGATCCCTTTGAAGACTATAGGGCCAAAGGAAATATCCTCCGATAACAAAGAGAAAGAAGCTTTCTGAGAAACTTCTTTGTGTACTGTGAAACCATCGCACAGAGTTACAGCTTTCACATCAAGGAGCCTTTCGCTAAGACAGTTCTTGTGGAATTGGCAAAGTGATATTTGGAAGCCCATAGAGGGCTACGGTGAAAAAGGAAATATCCTCAGATGAAATCTGGAAAGAAGCTTTCTGAGAAACTGCTTAGTGTTCTGTTAATTCATCTCAGAGAGTTACATCTGTATTTCGTGGATCTCTTTGCTAGCCTTATTTCTGTGGAATCTGAGAACAGATATTTCGGATCCCTTTGAAGAATACAGGGCCAAAGGAAATATCCTCCGATAACAAAGAGAAAGAAGCTTTCTGAGAAACTTCTTTGTGTTCTGTGAAATCATCTCACAGAGTTACAGCTTTCCCCTCAAGAAGCCTTTCCCTAAGACAGTTCTTGTGGAATTGGCAAAGTGATATTTGGAAGCCCATAGAGGGCTATGGTGAAAAAGAATATATCCTCAGATGAAATCTGGAAAGAAGCTTTCTGAGAAACTGCTTAGTGTTCTGTTAATTCATCTCACAGAGTTACATCTGTATTTCGTGGATCTCTTTGCTAGCCTTATTTCTGTGGAATCTGAGAACAGATATTTCGCATCCCTTTGAAGACTATAGGTCCAAAGGAAATATCCTCCGATAACAAAGAGAAAGAAGATTTCTGAGAAACTTCTTTGTGTTCTGTGAAATCATCTCACAGAGTTACAGCTTTCCCCTCAAGAAGCCTTTCGCTAAGACAGTTCTTGTGGAATTGGCAAAGTGATATTTGGAAGCCCATAGAGGGCTATGATGAAAAAGGAAATATCCTCAGATGAAATCTGGAAAGAAGCTTTCTGAGAAACTGCTTAGTGTTCTGTTAATTCATCTCACAGAGTTACATCTGTATTTCATGGATCTCTTTGCTAGCCTTGTTTCTGTGGAATCTGAGAACAGATATTTCGGATCCCTTTTAAGACTATAGGGCCAAAGGAAATATCCTCCGATAACAAAGAGAAAGAAGCTTTCTGAGAAAATTCTCTGTGTTCTGTGAAATCATCTCACAGAGTTACAGCTTTCCCCTCAAGAAGCCTTTCGGTAAGACAGTTCTTGTGGAATTGGAAAAGTGATATTTGGAAGCCCATAGAGGGCTATGGTGAAAAAGGAAATATCCTCAGATGAAATCTGGAAAGAAGCTTTCTGAGAAACTGCTCTGTGATGTGTGACTTCCTCTCACAGAGTTACACCTGTATTTCTTGGATGTCTTTGCTACCCTTATTTCTGTGGAATCTGAGAACAGATATTTCGGATCCCTTTGAAGACTATAGGGCCAAAGGAAATATCCTCCGATAACAAAGAGAAAGAAGCTGTCTGAGAAACTTCTTTGTGTTCTGTGAAATCATCTCACAGAGTTACAGCTTTCCCCTCAAGAAGCCTTTCGCTAAGACAGTTCTTCTGGAATTGGCAAAGTGATATTTGGAAGCCCTTAGAGGGCTATGGTGAAAAAGGAAATATCCTCAGATGAAATCTGGAAAGAAGCTTTCTGAGAAACTGCTTAGTGTTCTGTTAATTCATCTCACAGAGTTACATCTGTATTTCGTGGATCTCTTTGCTATCCTTATTTCTGTGAAATCTGAGAACAGATATTTCGGATCCCTTTGAAGACTATAGGGCCAAAGGAAATATCCTCCGATAACAAAGAGAAAGAAGCTTTCTGAGAAACTTCTTCGTGTTCTGTGAAACCATCTCACAGAGTTACAGCTTTCCACTCAAGAAGCCTTTCCCTAAGACAGTTCTTGTGGAATTGGCAATGTGATATTTGGAAGCCCATAGAGGGCTATGGTGAAAAAGGAAATATCCTCAGATGAAATCTGGAAAGAAGCTTTCTGAGAAACTGCTTAGTGTACTGTTAATTCATCTCACAGAGTTACATCTGTATTTCGTGGATCTCTTTGCTAGCCTTATTTCTGTGGAATCTGAGAACAGATATTTCGGATCCCTTTGTAGACTATAGGGCCAAAGGAAATATCCTCCGATAACAAAGAGAAAGAAGCTTTGTGAGAAACTTCTTTATGTTCTGTGAAATCATCTCACAGAGTTACAGCTTTCCCCTCAAGAAGCCTTTCGCTAAGACAGTTCTTGTGGAATTGGCAAAGTGATATTTGGAAGCCCATAGAGGGCTGTGGTGAAAACGGAAATATCCTCAGATGAAATCTGGAAAGAAGCTTTCTGAGAAACTGCTTAGTGTTCTGTTAATTCATCTCACAGAGTTACATCTGTATTTCGTGGATCTCTTTGCTAGCCTTATTTCTGTGGAATCTGAGAACAGATATTTCGGATCCCTTTGAAGACTATAGGGCCAAAGGAAATATCCTCCGATAACAAAGAGAAAGAAGCTTTCTGAGAACCTTCTTTGTGTTCTGTGAAATCATCTCACAGAGTTACAGCTTTCCCCTCAAGAAGCCTTTCGCTAAGACAGTTCTTGTGGAATTGGCAATGTGATATTTGGAAGCCCTTAAAGGGCTACGGTGAAAAAGGAAATATCCTCAGATGAAATCTGGAAAGAAGCTTTCTGAGAAACTGCTCTGTGATGTGTGACTTCCACTCACAGAGTTACATCTGTATTTCGTGGATCTCTTTGCTAGCCTTATTTCTGTGGAATCTGAGAACAGATATTTCGGATCCCATTGAAGACTATAGGGCCAAAGGAAATATCCTCCAATAACAAAGAGAAAGAAGCTTTCTGAGAAACTTCTTTGTGTTCTGTGAAATCATCTCACAGAGTTACAGCTTTCCCCTCAAGAAGCCTTTCCCTAAGACAGTTCTTGTGGAATTGGCAAAGTGATATTTGGAAGCCCATAGAGGGCTATGGTGAAAAAGAATATATCCTCAGATGAAATCTGGAAAGAAGCTTTCTGAGAAACTGCTTAGTGTTCTGTTAATTCATCTCACAGAGTTACATCTGTATTTCGTGGATCTCTTTGCTAGCCTTATTTCTGTGGAATCTGAGAACAGATATTTCGCATCCCTTTGAAGACTATAGGTCCAAAGGAAATATCCTCCAATAACAAAGAGAAAGAAGATTTCTGAGAAACTTCTTTGTGTTCTGTGAAATCATCTCACAGAGTTACAGCTTTCCCCTCAAGAAGCCTTTCGCTAAGACAGTTCTTGTGGAATTGGCAAAGTGATATTTGGAAGCCCATAGAGGGCTATGATGAAAAAGGAAATATCCTCAGATGAAATCTGGAAAGAAGCTTTCTGAGAAACTGCTTAGTGTTCTGTTAATTCATCTCACAGAGTTACATCTGTATTTCATGGATCTCTTTGCTAGCCTTGTTTCTGTGGAATCTGAGAACAGATATTTCGGATCCCTTTTAAGACTATAGGGCCAAAGGAAATATCCTCCGATAACAAAGAGAAAGAAGCTTTCTGAGAAAATTCTCTGTGTTCTGTGAAATCATCTCACAGAGTTACAGCTTTCCCCTCAAGAAGCCTTTCGCTAAGACAGTTCTTGTGGAATTGGAAAAGTGATATTTGGAAGCCCATAGAGGGCTATGGTGAAAAAGGAAATATCCTCAGATGAAATCTGGAAAGAAGCTTTCTGAGAAACTGCTCTGTGATGTGTGACTTCCACTCACAGAGTTACACCTGTATTTCGTGGATGTCTTTGCTACCCTTATTTCTGTGGAATCTGAGAACAGATATTTCGGATCCCTTTGAAGACTATAGGGCCAAAGGAAATATCCTCCGATAACAAAGAGAAAGAAGCTGTCTGAGAAACTTCTTTGTGTTCTGTGAAATCATCTCACAGAGTTACAGCTTTCCCCTCAAGAAGCCTTTCGCTAAGACAGTTCTTCTGGAATTGGCAAAGTGATATTTGGAAGCCCTTAGAGGGCTATGGTGAAAAAGGAAATATCCTCAGATGAAATCTGGAAAGAAGCTTTCTGAGAAACTGCTTAGTGTTCTGTTAATTCATCTCACAGAGTTACATCTGTATTTCGTGGATCTCTTTGCTATCCTTATTTCTGTGAAATCTGAGAACAGATATTTCGGATCCCTTTGAAGACTATAGGGCCAAAGGAAATATCCTCCGATAACAAAGAGAAAGAAGCTTTCTGAGAAACTTCTTCGTGTTCTGTGAAACCATCTCACAGAGTTACAGCTTTCCACTCAAGAAGCCTTTCCCTAAGACAGTTCTTGTGGAATTGGCAATGTGATATTTGGAAGCCCATAGAGGGCTATGGTGAAAAAGGAAATATCCTCAGATGAAATCTGGAAAGAAGCTTTCTGAGAAACTGCTTAGTGTACTGTTAAATCATCTCACAGAGTTACATCTGTATTTCGTGGATCTCTTTGCTAGCCTTATTTCTGTGGAATCTGAGAACAGATATTTCGGATCCCTTTGTAGACTATAGGGCCAAAGGAAATATCCTCCGATAACAAAGAGAAAGAAGCTTTGTGAGAAACTTCTTTATGTTCTGTGAAATCATCTCACAGAGTTACAGCTTTCCCCTCAAGAAGCCTTTCGCTAAGACAGTTCTTGTGGAATTGGCAAAGTGATATTTGGAAGCCCATAGAGGGCTGTGGTGAAAACGGAAATATCCTCAGATGAAATCTGGAAAGAAGCTTTCTGAGAAACTGCTTAGTGTTCTGTTAATTCATCTCACAGAGTTACATCTGTATTTCGTGGATCTCTTTGCTAGCCTTATTTCTGTGGAATCTGAGAACAGATATTTCGGATCCCTTTGAAGACTATAGGGCCAAAGGAAATATCCTCCGATAACAAAGAGAAAGAAGCTTTCTGAGAACCTTCTTTGTGTTCTGTGAAATCATCTCACAGAGTTACAGCTTTCCCCTCAAGAAGCCTTTCGCTAAGACAGTTCTTGTGGAATTGGCAATGTGATATTTGGAAGCCCTTAAAGGGCTACGGTGAAAAAGGAAATATCCTCAGATGAAATCTGGAAAGAAGCTTTCTGAGAAACTGCTCTGTGATGTGTGACTTCCACTCACAGAGTTACATCTGTATTTCGTGGATCTCTTTGCTAGCCTTATTTCTGTGGAATCTGAGAACAGATATTTCGGATCCCATTGAAGACTATAGGGCCAAAGGAAATATCCTCCAATAACAAAGAGAAAGAAGCTTTCTGAGAAACTTCTTTGTGTTCTGTGAAATCATCTCACAGAGTTACAGCTTTCCCCTCAAGAAGCCTTTCGCTAAGACAGTTCTTGTGGAATTGGCAAAGTGATATTTGGAACCCCGTAGAGGGCTATGGTGAAAAAGGAAATATCCTCAGATGAAATCTGGAAAGAAGCTTTCTGAGAAACTGCTTAGTGTTCTGTTAATTCATCTCACAGAGTTTCATCTGTATTTCGTGGATCTCTTTGCTAGCCTTATTTCTGTGGAATCTGAGAACAGATATTTCGGATCCCTTTGAAGACTATAGGGCCAAAGGAAATATCCTCCGATAACAAAGAGAAAGAAGCTTTCTGAGAAACTTCTTTGTGTACTGTGAAACCATCTCACAGAGTTACAGCTTTCACATCAAGGAGCCTTTCGCTAAGACAGTTCTTGTGGAATTGGCAAAGTGATATTTGGAAGCCCATAGAGGGCTACGGTGAAAAAGGAAATATCCTCAGATGAAATCTGGAAAGAAGCTTTCTGAGAAACTGCTCTGTGATGTGTGACTTCCACTCACAGAGTTACATCTGTATTTCGTGGATCTCTTTGCTAGCCTTATTTCTGTGGAATCTGAGAACAGATATTTCGGATCCCATTGAAGACTATAGGGCCAAAGGAAATATCCTCCAATAACAAAGAGAAAGAAGCTTTCTGAGAAACTTCTTTGTGTTCTTTGAAATCATCTCACAGAGTTACAGCTTTCCCCTCAAGAAGCCTTTCGCTAAGACAGTTCTTGTGGAATTGGCAAAGTGATATTGGAAGCCCATAGAGGGCTATGGTGAAAACGGAAATAACCTCAGATGAAATATGGAAAGAAGCTTTCTGAGAAACTGCTGAGTGTTCTGTTAATTCATCTCACAGAGTTATATCTGTATTTCGTGGATCTCTTTGCTAGCCTTATTTCTGTGGAATCTGAGAACAGATATTTCGGATCCCTTCGAAGACTATAGGGCCAAAGGAAATATCCTCCGATAACAAAGAGAAAGAAGTTTTCTGAGAAACTTCTTTGTGTTCTGTGAAATCATCTCACAGAGTTACAGCTTTCCCCTCAAGAAGCCTTTCGCTAAGACAGTTCTTGCGAATTGACAAAGTGATATTTGGAAGCCCATAGAGGGCTATGGTGAAAAAGGAAATATCCCCAGATGAAATCTGGAAAGAAGCTTTCTGAGAAACTGCTCTGTGATGTGTGACTTCCACTCACAGAGTTACATTTGTATTTCGTGGATCTCTTTGCTAGCCTTATTTCTGTGGAATCTAAGAACAGATATTTCGGATCCCTTTGAAGACTATAGGGCCAAAGGAAGTATCCTCCGATAACAAAGAGAAAGAAGCTTTCTGAGAAACTTCTTTGTGTTCTGTGAAATCATCTCACAGAGATATAGCTTTCCCCTCAAGAAGCCTTTCGCTAAGACAGTTCTTGTGGAATTGGCAAAGTGATATTTGGAAGCCCATAGAGGGCTATGGTGAAAAAGGAAATATCCTCAGATGAAATCTGGAAAGAAGCTTTCTGAGAAACTGCTCTGTGATGTGTGACTTCCCTCACAGAGTTACAGCTGTATTTCGTGGATCTCTTTGCTACCCTTATTTCTGTGGAATCTGAGAACAGATATTTCGGATCCCTTTGAAGACTATAGGGCCAAAGGAAATATCCTCCGATAACAAAGAGAAAGAAGCTTTCTGAGAAACTTCTTTGTGTTCTGTGAAATCATCTCACAGAGTTACAGCTTTCCCCTCAAGAAGCCTTTCGCTAAGACAGTTCTTGTGGAATTGGCATAGTGATATTTGGAAGCCCATAGAGGGCTATGGTGAAAAAGGAAATATCCTCAGATGAAATCTGGAAAGAAGCTTTCTGAGAAACTGCTTAGTGTTCAGTTAATTCATCTCACAGAGTTACATCTGTATTTCGTGGATCTCTTTGCTAGCCTTTTTTCTGTGGAATCTGAGAACAGATATTTCGGATCCCTTTGAAGACTATAGGGCCAAAGGAAATATCCTCCGATAAAAAAGAGAAAGAAGCTTTCTGAGAAAATTCTTTGTGTTCTGTGAAATCATCTCACAGAGTTACAGCTTTCCCCTCAAGAAGCCTTTCGCTAAGACAGTTCTTGTGGAATTGGCAAAGTGATATTTGGAAGCCCCTAGAGGGCTATGGTGAAAAAGCAAATATCCTCAGATGATATCTGGAAAGAAGCTTTCTGAGAAACTGCTCTGTGATGTGTGACTTCCACTCACAGAGTTACACCTGTATTTCGTGGATGTCTTTGCTACCCTTATTTCTGTGGAATCTGAGAACGGATATTTCGGATCCCTTTGAAGACTATAGGGCCAAAGGAAATATCCTCCGATAACAAAGAGAAAGAAGCTGTCTGAGAAACTTCTTTGTGTTCTGTGAAATCATCTCACAGAGTTACAGCTTTCCCCTCAAGAAGCCTTTCGCTAAGACAGTTCTTCTGGAATTGGCAATGTGATATTTGGAAGCCCTTAGAGGGCTATGGTGAAAAAGGAAATATCCTCAGATGAAATCTGGAAAGAAGCTTTCTGAGAAACTGCTTAGTGTTCTGTTAATTCATCTCACAGAGTTACATCTGTATTTCGTGGATCTCTTTGCTACCCTTATTTCTGTGAAATCTGAGAACAGATATTTCGGATCCCTTTGAAGACTATAGGGCCAAAGGAAATATCCTCCGATAACAAAGAGAAAGAAGATTTCTGAGAAACTTCTTTGTGTTCCGTGAAACCATCTCACAGAGTTACAGCTTTCCACTCAAGAAGCCTTTCCCTAAGACAGTTCTTGTGGAATTGGCAATGTGATATTTGGAAGCCCATAGAGGGCTATGGTGAAAAAGGAAATATCCTCAGATGAAATCTGGAAAGAAGCTTTCTGAGAAACTGCTTAGTGTACTGTTAATTCATCTCACAGAGTTACATCTGTATTTCGTGGATCTCTTTGCTAGCCTTATTTCTGTGGAATCTGAGAACAGATATTTCGGATCCCTTTGTAGACTATAGGGCCAAAGGAAATATCCTCCGATAACAAAGAGAAAGAAGCTTTCTGAGAAACTTCTTTATGTTCTGTGAAATCATCTCACAGAGTTACAGCTTTCCCCTCAAGAAGCCTTTCGCTAAGACAGTTCTTGTGGAATTGGCAAAGTGATATTTGGAAGCCCATAGAGGGCTGTGGTGAAAACGGAAATATCCTCAGATGAAATCTGGAAAGAAGCTTTCTGAGAAACTGCTTAGTGTTCTGTTAATTCATCTCACAGAGTTACATCTGTATTTAGTGGATCTCTTTGCTAGCCTCATTTCTGTGGAATCTGAGAACAGATATTTCGGATCCCTTTGAAGACTATAGGGCCAAAGGAAATATCCTCCGATAACAAAGAGAAAGAAGCTTTCTGAGAAATTTCCTTGTCTTCTGTGAAATCATCTCTCAGAGTTACAGCTTTCCCCTCAAGAAGCCTTTCGCTAAGACAGTTCTTGTGGAATTGGCAAAGTGATGTTTGGAAGCCCTTAGAGGGCTATGGTGAAAAAGGAAATATCCTCAGATGAAATCTGGAAAGAAGCTTTCTGAGAAACTGCTAAGTCTTCTGTTAATTCATCTCATAGAGTTTCATCTGTATTTCGTGGAACTCTTTGCTAGCCTTATTTCTGTGGAATCTGAGAACAGATATTTCGGATCCCTTTGAAGACTATAGGGCCAAAGGAAATATCCTCCGATGACAAAGAGAAAGAAGCTTTCTGAGAAACTTCTTTGTATTCTGTGAAATCATCTCACAGAGTTACAGCTTTCCCCTCAAGAAGCCTTTCGCTAAGACAGTTCTTGTTGAATTGGCAAAGTGACATTTGGAAGCCCATGGAGGGCTACGGTGAAAAAGGAAATATCCTCAGATGAAATCTGGAAAGAAGCTGTCTGAGAAACTGCTTAGTGTTCTGTTAATTCATCTCACACAGTCACATCTGTATTTCGTGGATCTCTTTGCTAGCCTTATTTCTGTGGAATCTGAGAACAGATATTTCGGATCCCTTTGAAGACTATAGGGCCAAAGGAAATATCCTCCGATAACAAAGAGAAAGAAGCTTTCTGAGAAACTTCTTTGTGTTCTGTGAAATCATCTCACAGATTTACAACTTTCCCCTCAAGAAACCTTTCGCTAAGACAGTTCTTGTGGAATTGGCAAAGTGATATTTGGAAGCCCATAGAGGGCTATGGTGAAAAAGGAAATATCCTCAGATGAAATCTGGAAAGAAGCTTTCTGAGAAACTGCTTAGTGTTCTGTTAATTCATCTCACAGAGTTTCATCTGTATTTCGTGGATCTCTTTGCTAGCCTTATTTCTGTGGAATCTGAGAACAGATATTTCGGATCACTTTGAAGACTATAGGGCCAAAGGAAATATCCTCCGATAACAAAGAGAAAGAATCTTTCTGAGAAACTTCTTTGTGTTCTGTGAAACCATCTCACAGAGTTACAGCTTTCACCTCAAGAAGCCTTACGCTAAGACAGTTCTTGTGGAATTGGCAAAGTGATATTTGGAAGCCCATAGAGGGCTATGGTGAAAAAGGAAATATCCTCAGATGAAATCTGGAAAGAAGCTTTCTGAGAAACTGCTTAGTGTTCTGTTAATTCATCTCACAGAGTTACATCTGTATTTCGTGGATCTCTTTGCTAGCCTTATTTCTGTGGAATCTAAGAACAGATATTTCGGATCCCTTTGAAGACTATAGGGCCAAAGGAAATATCCTCCGATAACAAAGAGAAAGAAGCTTTCTGAGAACCTTCTTTGTGTTCTGTGAAATCATCTCACAGAGTTACATCTTTCCCCTCCAGAAGCCTTTCGCTAAGACAGTTCTTGTGGAATTGGCAAAGTGATATTTGGAAGCCCATAGAGGGCTATGGTGAAAAAGGAAATATCCTCAGATGAAATCTGGAAAGAAGCTTTCTGAGAAACTGCTCTGTGATATGTGACTTCTACTCACAGAGTTACATCAGTATTTCGTGGATCTCTTTGCTAGCCTTATCTCTGTGGAATCTGAGAACGGATATTTCGGATCCCTTTGTAGACAATAGGGCCAAAGGAAATATCCTCCGATAACAAAGAGAAAGAAGCTGTCTGAGAAACTTCTTTGTGTTCTGTGAAATCATCTCACAGAGTTACATCTTTCCCCTCAAGATGCCTTTCGCTAAGACAGTTCTTGTGGAATTGGCAAAGTGATATTTGGAAGCCCATAAAGGGCTATGGTGAAAAAGGAAATATCCTCAGATGAAATCTGGAAATAAGCTTTCTGAGAAACTGCACTGTGATGTGTGACTTCCATTCACAGAGTTACATCTGTATTTCGTGGATCTCTTTGCTAGCCTTATTTCTGTGGAATCTGAGAAGAGATATTTCGGATCCCTTTGAAGACTATAGGGCCAAAGGTAATATCCTCCGATGACAAAGAGAAAGAAGCTTTCTGAGAAACTTCTTTGTGTTCTGTGAAATCATCTCACAGAGTTACAGCTTTCCCCTCAAGAATCCTTTCGCGAAGAGAGTTCTTGTGGAATTGGCAAAGTGATATTTGGAAGCACATAGAGGGCTATGGTTAAAAAGGAAATATCCTCAGATGAAATCTGGAAAGAAGCTTTCTGAGAAACTGCTCTGTGATGTGTGACTTCCACTCACAGAGTTACATCTGTATTTCGTGGATCTCTTTGCTAGCCTTATTTCTGTGGAATCTGAGAACAGATATTTCGGATCCCATTGAAGACTATAGGGTCAAAGGAAATATCCTCCAATAACAAAGAGAAAGAAGCTTTCTGAGAAACTTCTTTGTGTTCTGTGAAATCATCTCACAGAGTTACAGCTTTCCCCTCAAGAAGCCTTTCGCTAAGACAGTTCTTGTGGAATTGGCAAAGTGATATTAGAAGCCCATAGAGGGCTATGGTGAAAACGGAAATAACCTCAGATGAAATCTGGAAAGAAGCTTTCTGAGAAACTGCTGAGTGTTCTGTTAATTCATCTCACAGAGTTATATCTGTATTTCCTGGATCTCTTTGCTAGCCTTATTTCTGTGGAATCTGAGAACAGATATTTCGGATCCCTTTGAAGACTATAGGGCCAAAGGAACTGTCCTCCGATAACAAAGAGAAAGAAGCTTTCTGAGAAACTTATTTGTGTTCTGTGAAATCATCGCACAGAGTTACAGCTTTCCCCTCAAGAAGCCTTTCGCTCAGACAGTTCTTGCGAATTGGCAAAGTGATATTTGGACGCCCATAGAGGGCTATGGTGAAAAAGGAAATATCCTCAGATGAAATCTGGAAAGAAGCTTTCTGAGAAACTACTCTGTGATGTGTGACTTCCATTCACAGAGTTACATCTGTATTTCGTGGATCTCTTTGCTAGCCTTATCTCTGTGGAATCTGAGAACAGATATTTCGGATCCCTTTGTAGACTATAGGGCCAAAGGAAATATCCTCCGACAACAAAGAGAAAGAAGCTTTCTGAGAACCTTCTTTGTGTTCTGTGAAATCATCTCACAGAGTTACATCTTTCCCCTAAAGAAGCCTTTCGCTAAAAGAGTTCTTGTGGAATTGGCAAAGTGATATTTGGAAGCCCATAGAGGGCTATGGTGAAAAAGGAAATATCCTCACATGAAATCTGGAAATAAGCTTTCTGAGAAACTGCTCTATGATGTGTGACTTCCATTCACAGAGTTACATCTGTATTTCGTGGATCTCTTGGCTAGCCTTATTTCTGTGGAATCTGAGAAGAGATATTTCGGATCCCTTTGAAGACAATAGGGCCAAAGGAAATATCCTCCGATAACAAAGAGAAAGAAGCTTTCTGAGAAACTTCTTTGCGTTCTGAGAAATCATCTCACAGAGTTACAGCTTTCCCCTCGAGAAGCCTTTCGCTAAGACAGTTCTTGTGGAATTGGCAAAGTGATATTTGGAAGCCCATAGAGGGCTATGGTGAAAAAGGAAACATCCTCAGATGAAATCTGGAAAGAAGCTTTCTGAGAAACTGCTTAGTGTTCTGTTAATTCATCTCACAGAGTTACATCTGTATTTCGTGGATCTCTTTGCTAGCCCTATTTCTGTGGAATCTGAGAACAGATATTTCGGATCCCTTTGAAGACTATAGGGCCAAAGGAAATATCCTCCGATAACAAAGAGAAAGAAGCTTTCTGAGAAAATTCTTTGTGTTCTGTGAAATCATCTCACAGAGTTACAGCTTTCCCCTCAAGAAGCCTTTCGCTAAGACAGTTCTTGTGGAATTGGAAAAGTGATATTTGGAAGCCCATAGAGGGCTATGGTGAAAAAGGAAATATCCTCAGATGAAATATGGAAAGAAGCTTTCTGAGAAACTGCTATGTGATGTGTGACTTCCACTCACAGAGTTACATCTGTATTTCGTGGATCTCTTTGCTAGCCTTATTTCTGTGGAATCTGAGAACAGATATTTCGGATCCCTTTGAAGACTATAGGGCCAAAGGAAATATCCTCCGATAACAAAGAGAAAGAAGCTTTCTGAGAAACTTCTTTGTGTTCTTTGAAATCATCTCACAGAGTTACAGCTTTCCCCTCAAGAAGCCGCTCGCTAAGACAGTTCTTGTGGAATTGGCAAAGTGATATTTGGAAGCCCATAGAGGGCTAAGGTGAAAAAGGAAATATCCTCAGATGAAATCTGGAAAGAAGCTTTCTGAGAAACTGCTGAGTGTTCTGTTAATTCATCTCACAGAGTTACAACTGTATTTCGTGGATCTCTTTGCTAGCCTTATTTCTGTGGAATCTGAGAACAGATATTTCGGATCCCTTTGAAGACTATAGGGCCAAAGGAAATATCCTCCGATAACAAAGAGAAAGAAGCTTTCTGAGAAACTTCTTTGTGTTCTGTGAAATCATCTCACAGAGTTACAGCTTTCCCCTCAAGAAGCCGCTCGCTAAGACAGTTCTTGTGGAATTGGCAAAGTGATATTTCGAAGCCCATAGAGGACTATGGTGAAAAAGGAAATATCCTCAGATGAAATCTGGAAAGAAGCTTTCTGAGAAACTGGTTAGTGTTCTGTTATTTCATCTCACAGAGTTACATCTGTATTTCGTGGATCTCTTTGCTAGCCTTATTTCTGTGGAATCTGAGAACAGATATTTCGGATCCCATTGAAGACTGTAGGGCCAAAGGAAATATCCTAAAACAACAAAGAGAAAGAAGCTTTCTGAGAAACTTCTTTGTGTTCTGTGAAATCATCTCACAGTGTTACAGCTTTCCCCTCAAGAAGCCTTTCGCTAAGACAGTTCTTGTGGAATTGGCAAAGTGATATTGGAAGCCCATAGAGGGCTGTGGTGAAAACGGAAATAACCTCAGATGAAATCTGGAAAGAAGCTTTCAGAGAAACTGCTGAGTGTTCTGTTAATTCATCTCACAGAGTTACATCTGTATTTCGTGGATATCTTTGCTAGCCTTATATCTGTGGAATCTGAGAACAGATATTTCGGATCCCTTCGAAGACTATAGGGCCAAAGGAAATATCCTCCGATAACAAAGAGATAGAAGCTTTCTGAGAAACTTATTTGTGTTCTGTGTAATCATCTCCCAGAGTTACAGCTTTCCCCTCAAGAAGCCTTTCGCTATGACAGTTCTTGCGAATTGGCAAAGTGATATTTGGAAGCCCGTAGAGGGCTATGGTGAAAAAGGAAATATCCTCAGATGAAATCTGGAAAGAAGCTTTCTGAGAAACTGCTTAGTGTTCTGTTAATTCATCTCACAGAGTTACAACTGTATTTCGTGGATCTCTTTGCTAGCTTTATTTCTGTGGAATCTGAGAACAGATATTTTGGATCCCATGAAGACTATAGGGCCAAAGGAAATATCCTCCGATAACAAAGAGAAAGAAGCTTTCTGAGAAACTTATTTGTGTTCTGTGAAATCATCTCACAGAGTTACAGCTTCCCCTCAAGAAGCCTTTCGCTAAGACAGTTCTTGTGGAATTGGCAAAGTGATATTTGGAAGCCCATAGAGGGCTATGGTGAAAAAGGAAATATCCTCAGATGAAATCTGGAAAGAAGCTTTCTGAGAAACTGCTCTGTGATGTGTGACTTCCACTCACAGAGTTACATCTGTATTTCGTGGATCTCTTTGCTAGCCTTATCTCTGTGGAATCTGAGAACAGATATTTCGGATCCCTTTGTAGACTATAGGGCCAAAGGAAGTATCCTCCGAAAACAAAGAGAGAGAAGCTTTCTGAGAAACTTCTTTGTGATCTGTGAAATCATCTCACAGAGTTACAGCTTTCCCCTCAAGAAGCCTTTCGCTAAAAGAGTTCTTGTGGAATTGGCAAAGTGATATTTGGAAGCCCATAGAGGGCTATGGTGAAAAAGGAAATATCCTCAGATGAAATCTGGAAAGAAGCTTTCTGAGAAACTGCTTAGTGTTCTGTTAATTCATCTCACAGAGTTACATCTGTATTTCGTGGATCTCTTTGCTAGCCTTATTTCTGTGTAATCTGAGAACAGATATTTCGGATCCCTTTGAAGACTATAGGGCCAAAGGAAATATCCTCCGATAACAAAGAGAAAGAAGCTTTCTGAGAAAATTCTTTGTGTTCTGTGAAATCATCTCACAGAGTTACAGCTTTCCCCTCAAGAAGCCTTTCGCTAAGACAGTTCTTGTGGAATTGGCAAAGTGATATTTGGAAGCCCATAGAGGGCTATGGTGAAAAAGGAAATATCCTCAGATGAAATCTGGAAAGAAGCTTTCTGAGAAACTGCTCTGTGATGTGTGACTTCCACTCACAGAGTTACAGCTGTATTTCATGGATCTCTTTGCTACCCTTATTTCTGTGGAATCTGAGAACAGATATTTCGGATCCCTTTGAAGACGATAGGGCCAAAGGAATTATCCTCCGATAACAAAGAGAAAGAAGCTTTCTGAGAAACTTCTTTGTGTTCTGTGAAATCATCTCACATAGTTACAGCTTTCGCCTCAAGAAGCCTTTCGCTAAGACAGTTCTTGTGGAATTGGCAAAGTGATATTTGGAAGCCCATAGAGGGCTATGGTGAAAAAGGAAATATCCTCAGATGAAATCTGGAAAGAAGCTTTCTGAGAAACTGCTTAGTGTTCTGTTAATTCATCTCACAGAGTTACATCTGTATTTCGTGGATCTCTTTGCTAGCCTTATTTCTGTGGAATCTGAGAACAGATATTTCGGATCCCTTTGAAGACTATAGGGCCAAAGGAAATATCCTCCGATAACAAAGAGAAAGAAGCTGTCTGAGAAACTTCTTTGTGTTCTGTGAAATCATCTCACAGAGTTACAGCTTTCCCCTCAAGAAGCCTTTCGCTAAGACAGTTCTTGTGGAATTGGCAAAGTGATATTTGGAAGCCCATAGAGGGCTATGGTGAAAAAGGAAATATCCTCAGATGAAATCTGGAAAGAAGCTTTCTGAGAAACTGCTCTGTGATGTGTGACTTCCACTCACAGAGTTACAGCTGTATTTCGTGGATCTCTTTGCTAGCCTTATTTCTGTGGAATCTGAGAACAGATATTTCGGATCCCATTGAAGACTATAGGGCCAAAGGAAATATCCTCCGATAACAAAGAGAAAGAAGCTGTCTGAGAAACTTCTTTGTGTTCTGTGAAATCATCTCACAGAGTTACAGCTTTCCCCTCAAGAAGCCTTTCGCTAAGACAGTTCTTGTGGAATTGGCAAAGTGATATTTGGAAGCCCATAGAGGGCTATGGTGAAAAAGGAAATATCCTCAGATGAAATCTGGAAAGAAGCTTTCTGAGAAACTGCTCTGTGATGTGTGACTTCCACTCACAGAGTTACAGCTGTATTTCGTGGATCTCTTTGCTACCCTTATTTCTGTGGAATCTGAGAACAGATATTTCGGATCCCTTTGAAGACGATAGGGCCATAGGAATTATCCTCCGATAACAAAGACAAAGAAGCTGTCTGAGAAACTTCTTTGTGTTCTGT
The DNA here is from genome assembly GCF_043159975.1 of Macaca nemestrina. Lineage (NCBI taxonomy): Eukaryota > Metazoa > Chordata > Mammalia > Primates > Cercopithecidae > Macaca > Macaca nemestrina. Next base: position 89,553,642 of record NC_092125.1, read on the forward strand.
GAAATCATCTCATAGAGTTACAGCATTCCCCTCAAGAAGCCTTTCGCTAAGACAGTTCTTGTGGAATTGGAAAAGTGATATTTGGAAGCCCTTAGAGGGCTATGGTGAAAAAGGAAATATCCTCAGATGAAATCTGGAAAGAAGCTTTCTGAGAAACTGCTTAGTGTTCTATTAACTCATCTCACAGAGTTACATCTGTATTTCGTGGATCTCTTTGCTATCCTTATTTCTGTGGAATCTGAGAACAGATATTTCGGATCCCTTTGAAGACTATAGGGCCAAAGGAAATATCCTCCGATAACAAAGGGAAAGAAGCTTTCTGAGAAACTTCTTTGTGTTCTGTGAAACCATCTCACAGAGTTACAGCTTTCCACTCAAGAAGCCTTTCCCTAAGACAGTTCTTGTGGAATTGGCAAAGTGATATTTGGAAGCCCATAGAGGACTATGGTGAAAAAGGAAATATCCTCAGATGAAATATGGAAAGAAGCTTTCTGAGAAACTGCTTAGTGTTCTGTTAATTCATCTCACAGAGTTACATCTGTATTTCGTGGATCTCTTTGCTAGCCTTATTTCTGTGGAATCTGAAAACAGATATTTCGGATCCCTTTGAAGACTATAGTGCCAAAGGAAATATCCTCCGATAACAAAGAGAAAGAAGCTTTCTGAGAAAATTCTTTGTGTTCTGTGAAATCATCTCACAGAGTTACAGCTTTCCCCTCAAGAAGCCTTTCGCTAAGACAGTTCTTGTGGAATTGTGAATGTGATATTTGGAAGCCCTTAAAGGGCTATGGTGAAAAAGGAAATATCCTCAGATGAAATCTGGAAAGAAGCTTTCTGAGAAACTGCTCTGTGATGTGTGACTTCCACTCACAGAGTTACATCTGTATTTCGTGGATCTCTTTGCTAGCCTTATCTCTGTGGAATCTGAGAAAAGATATTTCGGATCCCTTTGAAGACTATAGGGCCAAAGGAAATATCCTCCGATAACAAAGAGAAAGAAGCTTTCTGAGAAACTTCTTTGTGTTCTGTGAAATCATCTCACAGAGATACAGCTTTCCCCTCCAGAAGCCTTTCGCTAAGACAGTTCTTGTGGAATTGGCAAAGTGATATTTGGAAGCCCTTAGAGGGCTATGGTGAAAAATGAAATATCCTCAGATGAAATCTGGAAAGAAGCTTTCTGAGAAACTGTTTAGTGTTCTGTTAATTCATCTCACAGAGATACAACTGTATTTCGTGGATCTCTTTGCTAGCCTTATTTCTGTGGAATCTGAGAACAAATATTTCGGATCCCTTTGAAGACTATAGGGCCAAAGGAAATATCCTCCGATAACAAAGAGAAAGAAGCTTTCTGAGAAACTTCTTTGTGTTCTGTGAAATCATCTCACGGAGTTACAGCTTTCCCCTCAAGAAGCCGCTCGCTAAGACAGTTCTTGTGGAATTGGCAAAGTGATATTTCGAAGCCCATAGAGGACTATGGTGAAAAAGGAAATATCCTCAGATGAAATCTGGAAAGAAGCTTTCTGAGAAACTGCTCTGTGATGTGTGACTTCCACTCACAGAGTTACATCTGTATTTCGTGGATCTCTTTGCTAGCCTTATTTCTGTGGAATCTGAGAACAGATATTTCGGATCCCATTGAAGACTATAGGGCCAAAGGAAATATCCTCCAATAACAAAGAGAAAGAAGCTTTCTGAGAAACTTCTTTGTGTTCTGTGAAATCATCTCACAGAATTACAGCTTTCCCCTCAAGAAGCCTTTCGCTAAGACAGTTCTTGTGGAATTGGCAAAGTGATATTTGGAAGCCCATAGAGGACTATGGTGAAAAAGCAAATATCCTCAGATGAAATCTGGAAAGAAGCTTTCTGAGAAACTGCTTAGTGTTCTGTTAATTCATCTCACGGAGTTACATCTGTATTTCGTGGATTTCTTTGCTAGCCTTATTTCTGTGGAATCTGAGAAGAGATATTTCGGATCCCTTTGAAGACTATAGGGCCAAAGGTAATATCCTCCGATAACAAAGAGAAAGAAGCTTTCTGAGAAACTTCTTTGTGTTCTGTGAAATCATCTCACAGAGATACAGCTTTCCCCTCAAGAAGCCTTTCGCTAAGACAGTTCTTGTGGAATTGGCAAAGTGATATTTGGAAGCCCTTAGAGGGCTATGGTGAAAAATGAAATATCCTCAGATGAAATCTGGAAAGAAGCTTTCTGAGAAACTGTTTAGTGTTCTGTTAATTCATCTCACAGAGTTACAACTGTATTTCGTGGATCTCTTTGCTAGCCTTATTTCTGTGGAATCTGAGAACAGATATTTCGGATCCCTTTGAAGACTATAGGGCCAAAGGAAATATCCTCCGATAACAAAGAGAAAGAAGCTTTCTGAGAAACTTCTTTGTGTTCTGTGAAATCATCTCACGGAGTTACAGCTTTCCCCTCAAGAAGCCGCTCGCTAAGACAGTTCTTGTGGAATTGGCAAAGTGATATTTCGAAGCCCATAGAGGACTATGGTGAAAAAGGAAATATCCTCAGATGAAATCTGGAAAGAAGCTTTCTGAGAAACTGCTCTGTGATGTGTGACTTCCACTCACAGAGTTACATCTGTATTTCGTGGATCTCTTTGCTAGCCCTATTTCTGTGGAATCTGAGAACAGATATTTCGGATCCCTTTGAAGACTATAGGGCCAAAGGAAATATCCTCCGATAACAAAGAGAAAGAAGCTTTCTGAGAAAATTCTTTGTGTTCTGTGAAATCATCTCACAGAGTTACAGCTTTCCCCTCAAGAAGCCTTTCGCTAAGACAGTTCTTGTGGACTTGGCAAAGTGATATTTGGAAGCCCATAGAGGGCTATGGTGAAAAAGGAAATATCCTCAGATGAAATCTGGAAAGAAGCTTTCTGAGAAACTGCTTAGTGTTCTGTTAATTCATCTCACAGAGTTACATCTGTATTTCGTGGATCTCTTTGCTAGCCTTATTTCTGTGGAATCTGAGAACAGATATTTCGGATCCCTTTGAAGACTATAGGGCCAAAGGAAATATCCTCCGATAACAAAGAGAAAGAAGCTTTCTGAGAACCTTCTTTGTGTTCTGTGAAATCATCTCACAGAGTTACAGCTTTCCCCTCAAGAAGCCTTTCGCTAAGACAGTTCTTGTGGAATTGTGAATGTGATATTTGGAAGCCCTTAAAGGGCTATGTTGAAAAAGGAAATATCCTCAGATGAAATCTGGAAAGAAGCTTTCTGAGAAACTGCTCTGTGATGTGTGACTTCCACTCACAGAGTTACATCTGTATTTCGTGGATCTCTTTGCTAGCCTTATTTCTGTGGAATCTGAGAACAGATATTTCGGATCCCATTGAAGACTATAGGGCCAAAGGAAATATCCTCCAATAACAAAGAGAAAGAAGCTTTCTGAGAAACTTCTTTGTGTTCTGTGAAATCATCTCACAGAGTTACAGCTTTCCCCTCAAGAAGCCTTTCGCTAAGACAGTTCTTGTGGAATTGGCAAAGTGATATTGGAAGCCCATAGAGGGCTATGGTGAAAACGGAAATAACCTCAGATGAAATCTGGAAAGAAGCTTTCTGAGAAACTGCTGAGTGTTCTGTTAATTCAGCTCACAGAGTTATATCTGTATTTCGTGGATCTCTTTGCTAGCCTTATTTCTGTGGAATCTGAGAACAGATATTTCGGATCCCTTTGAAGACTATAGGGCCAAAGGAAATATCCTCCGATAACAAAGAGAAAGAAGCTTTCTGAGAATCTTCTTTGTGTTCTGTGAAATCATCTCACAGAGTTACAGCTTTCCCCTCAAGAAGCCTTTCGCTAAGACAGTTCTTGCGAATTGGCAAAGTGATATTTGGAAGCCCATAGGGGGCTATGGTGAAAAAGAAAATATCCTCAGATGAAATCTGGAAAGAAGCTTTCTGAGAAACTGCTTAGTGTTCTCTTAATTCATCTCACAGAGTTACATCTGTATTTCATGGATCTCTTTGCTACCCTTATTTCTGTGGAATCTAAGAACAGATATTTCGGATCCCTTTGAAGACTATAGGGCCAAAGGAAGTATCCTCCGATAACAAAGAGAAAGAAGCTTTCTGAGAAACATCTTTGTGTTCTGTGAAATCATCTCACAGAGTTACAGATTTACCCTCAAGAAGCCTTTCGCTAAGACAGTTCTTGTGGAATTGGCAAAGTGATATTTGGAAGCCCATAGAGGGCTATGGTGAAAAAGGAAATATCCTCAGATGAAATCTGGAAAGAAGCTTTCTGAGAAACTGCTCTGTGATGTGTGACTTCCACTCACAGAGTTACAGCTGTATTTCGTGGATCTCTTTGTTACCCTTATTTCTGTGGAATCTGAGAACAGATATTTCGGATCCCTTTGAAGACTATAGGGCCAAAGGAAATATCCTCCGATAACAAAGAGAAAGAAGCTGTCTGAGAAACTTCTTTGTGTTCTGTGAAATCATCTCACAGAGTTACAGCTTTCCCCTCAAGACGCCTTTCGCTAAGACAGTTCTTGTGGAATTGGCAAAGTGATATTTGGAAGCCCTTAGAGGGCTATGGTGAAAAAGGAAATATCCTCAGATGAAATCTGGAAAGAAGCTTTCTGAGAAACTGCTCTGTGATGTGTGACTTCCACTCACAGAGTTACATCTGTATTTCGTGGATCTCTTTGCTAGCCTTATCTCTGTGGAATCTGAGAACAGATATTTCGGACCCCTTTGAAGACTATAGGGTCAAAGGAAATATCCTCCGATAACAAAGAGAAAGAAGCTTTCTGAGAAACTTCTTTGTGTTCTGTGAAATCATCTCACAGAGATACAGCTTTCCCCTCCAGAAGCCTTTCGCTAAGACAGTTCTTGTGGAATTGGCAAAGTGATATTTGGAAGCCGTTAGAGGGCTATGGTGTAAAATGAAATATCCTCAGATGAAATCTGGAAAGAAGCTTTCTGAGAAACTGGTTAGTGTTCTGTTAATTCATCTCACAGAATTACATCTGTATTTCGTGGATCTCATTGCTGGCCTTATATCTGTGGAATCTGAGAACAGATATTTCGGATCCCTTTGAAGACTATAGAGTCAAAGGAAATATACTACGATAACAAAGAGAAAGAAGCTTTCTGAGAAACTTCTTTGTGTTCTGTGAAATCATCTCACAGAGTTACAGCTTTACCCTCAAGAAGCCTTTCGCTAAGAGAGTTCTTGTGGAATTGGCAAAGTGATATTTGGAAGCCCATAGATGGCTAAGGTGAAAAAGGAAATATCCTCAGATGAAATCTGGAAAGAAGCTTTCTGAGAAACTGCTTAGTGTTCTGCTAATTCGTCTCACAGAGTTACAACTGTATTTCGTGCATCTCTTTGCTAGCCTTATTTCTGTGGAATCTGAGAACAGATATTTCTGATCCCTTTGAAGACTATAGGGCCAAAGGAAATATCCTCCGATAACAAAGAGAAAGAAGCTTTCTGAGAAACTTCTTTGTGTTCTGTGAAATCATCTCACAGAGTTACAGCTTTCCCCTCAAGAAGCCTTTCGCTAAGACAGTTCTTGTGGAATTGGAAAAGTGATATTTCGAACCCCTTAGAGGACTATGGTGAAAAATGAAATATCCTCAAATTAAATCTGGAAAGAAGCTTTCTGAGAAAATGCTTAGTGTTCTGTTAATTCATCTCACAGAGTTACATCTGTATTTCGTGGATCTCTTTGCTAGCCTTATTTCTGTGGAATCTGAGAACAGATATTTCGTATCCCTTTGAAGACTATAGGGCCAAAGGAAATATCCTCCGATAACAAAGGGAAAGAAGCTTTCTGAGAACCTTCTTTGTGTTCTGTGAAATCATCTCACAGAGTTACAGCTTTCCCCTCAAGAAGCCTTTCGCTAAGACAGTTCTTGTGGAATTGGCAATGTGATATTTGGAAGCCCTTAAAGGGCTACGGTGAAAAAGGAAATATCCTCAGATGAAATCTGGAAAGAAGCTTTCTGAGAAACTGCTCTGTGATGTGTGACTTCCACTCACAGAGTTACATCTGTATTTCGTGGATCTCTTTGCTAGCCTTATTTCTGCGGAATCTGAGAACAGATATTTCGGATCCCTTTGAAGACTATAGAGCCAAAGGAAATATCCTCCGATAACAAAGAGAAAGAAGCTTTCTGAGAAACTTCTTTGTGATCTGTGAAATCATCTCACAGAGTTACAGCTTTCCCCTCAAGAAGCCTTTCGCTAAGACAGTTCTTGTGGAATTGGCAAAGTGATATTTGGAAGCCCATAGAGGGCTATGGTGAAAAAGGAAATATCCTCAGATGAATTCTGGAAAGAAGCTTTCTGAGAAACTGCTTAGTGTTGTGTTAATTCATCTCACAGAGATACATCTGTATTTCGTGGATCTCTTTGCTAGCCTTATTTCTGTGGAATCTGAGAACAGATATTTCGGATCCCTTTGAAGACTATAGGGCCAAAGGAAATATCCTCCGATAACAAAGAGAAAGAAGCTTTCTGAGAAAATTCTTTGTGTTCTGTGAAATCATCTCACAGAGTTACAGCTTTCCCCTCAAGAAGCCTTTCGCTAAGACAGTTCTTGTGGAATTGGCAAAGTGATATTTGGAAGCCCATAGAGGGCTATGGTGAAAAAGGAAATATCCTCAGATGAAATCTGGAAAGATGCTTTCTGAGAAACTGCTCTGTGATGTGTGACTTCCACTCACAGAGTTACAGCTGTATTTCGTGGATCTCTTTGCTAGCCTTATTTCCGTGGAATCTGAGAACAGATATTTCGGATCCATTTGAAGACGATAGGGCCAAATGAATTATCCTCCGATAACAAAGAGAAAGAAGCTGTCTGAGAAACTTCTTTGTGTTCTGTGAAATCATCTCACAGAGTTACAGCTTTCCCCTCAAGAAGCCTTTCGCTAAGACAGTTCTTGTGGAATTGGCAATGTGATATTTGGAAGCCCATAGAGGGCTATGGTGAAAAAGGAAATATCCTCAGATGAAATCTGGAAAGAAGCTTTCTGAGAAACTGCTTAGTGTTCTGTTAATTCTTCTCACAGAGTTACATCTGTATTTCGTTCATCTCTTTGCTAGCCTTATTTCTGTGGAATCTGAGAACAGATATTTCGGATCCCTTTGTAGACTATAGGGCCAAAGGAAATATCCTCCGATAAAAAAGAGAAAGAAGCTTTCTGAGAAACTTCCTTGTGTTCTGTGAAATCATCTCACAGAGTTACAGCTTTCCCCTCAAGAAGCCTTTCGCTAAGACAGTTCTTGTGGAATTGGCAAAGTGATATTTGGAAGCCCATAGAGGGCTATGGTGAAAAAGGAAATATCCTCAGATGAAATCTGGAAAGAAGCTTTCTGAGAAACTGCTTAGTGTTCTGTTAATTCATCTCACAGAGTTACATCTGTATTTCGTGGATCTCTTTGCTAGCCTTATTTCTGTGGAATCTGAGAACAGATATTTCGGATCCCTTTGAAGACTATAGGGCCAAAGGAAATATCCTCCGATAACAAAGAGAAAGAAGCTTTCTGGGAAACTTCTTTGTGTTCTGTGAAATCGTCTCACAGAGTTACAGCTATCCCCTCAAGAAGCCTTTCACTAAGACAGTTCTTGTGGAATTGGCAAAGTGATATTTGGAAGCCCATAGAGGGCTATGGTGAAAAAGGAAATATCCTCAGATGAAATCTGGAAAGAAGCTTTATGAGAAACTTCGTAGTGTTCTGTTAATTCATCTCACAGAGTTACGTCTGTATTTCGTGGATCTCTTTGCTAGCCTTATTTCTGTGGAATCTGAGAACAGATATTTCGGATACCTTTGAAGACTATAGGGCCAAAGGAAATATCCTCCGATAACAAAGAGAAAGAAGCTTTCTGAGAAACTTCTTTGTGTTCTGTGAAACCATCTCACAGAGTTACAGCTTTCACATCAAGAAGCCTTTCGCTAAGACAGTTCTTGTGTAATTGGCAAAGTGATATTTGGAAGCCCATAGAGGGCTACGGTGAAAAAGGAAATATCCTCAGATGAAATCTGGAAAGAAGCTTTCTGAGAAACTGCTTAGTGTTCTCTTAATTCATCTCACAGAGTTACATCTGTATTTCGTGGATCTCTTTGCTAGCCTTATTTCTGTGGAATCTGAGAAGAGATATTTCGGATCCCTTTGAAGACTATAGGGCCAAAGGTAATATCCTCCGATAACAAAGAGAAAGAAGCTTTCTGAGAAACTTCTTTGTGTTCTGTGAAATCATCTCACAGAGTTACAGCTTTCCCCTCAAGAAGCCTTTCGCTAAGACAGTTCTTGTGGAATTGGCAAAGTGATATTTGGAAGCCCATAGAGGGCTACGGTGAAAAAGGAAATATCCTCATATGAAATCTGGAAAGAAGCTTTCTGAGAAACTGCTTAGTGTTCTGTTAATTCATCTCACAGAGTTACATCTGTATTTCGTGGATCTCTTTGCTAGCCTTATTTCTGTGGAATCTGAGAAGAGATATTTCGGATCCCTTTGAAGACTATAGGGCCAAAGGTAATATCCTCCGATAACAAAGAGAAAGAAGCTTTCTGAGAAACTTCTTTGTGTTCTGTGAAATCATCTCACAGAGTTACAGCTTTCCCCTCAAGAAGCCTTTCGCTAAGACAGTTCTTGTGGAATTGGCAAAGTGATATTTGGAAGCCCATAGAGGGCTATGGTGAAAAAGGAAATATCCTCAGATGAAATCTGGAAAGAAGCTTTCTGAGAAACTGCTCTGTGATGTGTGACTTCCACTCCCAGAGTTACATCTGTATTTCGTGGATCTCTTTGCTAGCCTTATCTCTGTGGAATCTGAGAACAGATATTTCAGATCCCTTTGAAGACTATAGGGCCAAAGGAAATATCCTCCGATAACAAAGAGAAAGAAGCTTTCTGAGAAACTTCTTTGTGTTCTGTGAAATCATCTCACAGAGATACAGCTTTCCCCTCCAGTTGCCTTTCGCTAAGACAGTTCTTCTGGAATTGGCAAAGTGATATTTGGAAGCCCTTAGAGGACTATGGTGAAAAAGGAAATATCCTCAAATGAAATCTGGAAAGAAGCTTTCTGAGAAACTGCTTAGTGTTCTGTTAATTCATCTCACAGAGTTACATCTGTATTTCGTGGATCTCTTTGCTAGCCTTATTTCTGTGGAATCTGAGAACAGATATTTCGGATCCCTTTGAAGACTATAGGGCCAAAGGAAATATCCTCCGATAACAAAGGGAAATAAGCTTTCTGAGAACCTTCTTTGTGTTCTGTGAAATCATCAGACAGAGTTACAGCTTTCCCCTCAAGAAGCCTTTCGCTAAGACAGTTCTTGTGGAATTGGCAATGTGATATTTGGAAGCCCTTAAAGGGCTATGGTGAAAAAGGAAATATCCTCAGATGAAATCTGGAAAGAAGCTTTATGAGAAACTGCTCTGTGATGTGTGACTTCCACTCACAGAGTTACATCTGTATTTCGTGGATATCTTTGCTAGCCTTATTTCTGTGGAATCTGAGAACAGATATTTCGGATCCCTTTGAAGACTATAGGGCCAAAGGAAATATCCTCCAATAACAAAGAGAAAGAAGCTTTCTGAGAAACTTCTTTGTGTTCTGTGAAATCATCTCACAGAGTTACAGCTTTCCCCTCAAGAAGCCTTTCGCTAAGGCAGTTCTTGTGGAATTGGCAAAGTGATATTGGAAGCCCATAGAGGGCTATGGTGAAAATGGAAAAAACCTCAAATGAAATCTGGAAAGAAGCTTTCTGAGAAACTGCTGAGTGTTCTGTTAATTCATCTCACAGAGTTATATCTGTATTTCGTGGATCTCTTTGCTAGCCTTATTTCTGTGGAATCTGAGAACTGATATTTCGGATCCCTTCGAGGACTATAGGCCCAAAGGTAATATCCTCCGATAACAAAGATAAAGCAGCTTTCTGAGAAACTTCTTTGTGTTCTGTGAAATCATCTCACAGAGTTACAGCTTTCCCCTCAAGAAGCCTTTCGCTAAGACAGTTCTTGCGAATTGGCAAAGTGATATTTGGAAGCCCATAGAGGGCTATGGTGAAAAAGGAAATATCCTCAGATGAAATCTCCAAAGAAGCTTTCTGAGAAACTGCTAAGGGTTCTGTTAATTCATCTCACAGAGTTACATCTGTATTTCGTGGATCTCTTTGCTAGCCTTATCTCTGGGGAATCTGAGAACAGATATTTCGGATCCCTTTGTAGACTATAGGGCCAAAGGAAATATCCTCCGATAACAAAGAGAAAGAAGCTTTCTGAGAACTTCTTTGTGTTCTGTGAAATCATCTCACAGAGTTACATCTTTCCCCTCAAGAATCCTTTCGTTAAGAGAGTTCTTGTGGAATTGGCAAAGTGATATTTGGAAGCCCATAGAGGGCTATGGGGAAAAGGAAATATCCTCAGATGAAATCTGGAAAGAAGCTTTCTGAGAAACTGCTTAGTGTTCTGTTAATTCATCTCACAGAGATACATCTGTATTTCGTGGATCTCTTTGCTAGCCTTATTTCTGTGGAATCTGAGAACAGATATTTCGGATCCCTTTGAAGACTATAGGGCCAAAGGAAATATCCTCCGATAACAAAGAGAAAGAAGCTTTCTGAGAAAATTCTCTGTGTTCTGTGAAATCATCTCACAGAGTTACAGCTTTCCCCTCAAAAAGCCTTTCGCTAAGACAGTTCTTGTGGAATTGGCAAAGTGATATTTGGTAGCCCATAGAGGGCTATGGTGAAAAAGGAAATATCCTCAGATGAAATCTGGAAAGAAGCATTCTGAGAAACTGCTCTGTGATGTGTGACTTCCACTCACAGAGTTACAGCTGTATTTCGTGGATCTCTTTGCTACCCTTATTTCTGAGGAATCTGAGAACAGATATTTCGGATCCCTTAGAAGACTATAGGGCCAAAGGAAATATCCTCCGATAACAAAGAGAAAGAAGCTTTCTGAGAAACTTCTTTGTGTTCTGTGAAATCATCTCACAGAGTTACAGCTTTCCCCTCAAGAAGTCTTTCGCTAAGACAGTTCTTGTGGAATTGGCAAAGTGATATTTGGAAGCCCTTAGAGGGCTATGGTGAAAAAGGACATATCCTCAGATGAAATCTGGAAAGAAGCTTTCTGAGAAACTGCTTAGTGTTCTGTTAATTCATCTCACAGAGTTACATCTGTATTTCGTGGATCTCTTTGCTAGCCTTATTTCTGTGGAATCTGAGAACTGATATTTCGGATCCCTTTGAAGACTATAGGGCCAAAGGAAATATCCTCCGATAACAAAGAGAAAGAAGCTTTCTGAGAAACTTCTTTGTGTTCTGTGAAATCATCTCACAGAGTTACAGCTTTCCCCTCAAGAAGCCTTTCGCTAAGAGAGTTCTTGTGGAATTGGCAAAGTGATATTTGGAAGCCCATAGAGGGCTATGGTGAAAAAGGAAATATCCTCAGATGAAATCTGGAAAGATGCTTTCTGAGAAACTGCTCTGTGATGTGTGACTTCCACTCACAGAGTTACAGCTGTATTTCGTGGATCTCTTTGCTACCCTTATTTCTGTGGAATCTAAGAACAGATATTTCGGATCCCTTTGAAGACGATAGGGCCAAAGGAATTATCCTCCGATAACAAAGAGAAAGAAGCTGTCTGAGAAACTTCTTTGTGTTCTGTGAAATCATCTCACAGAGTTACAGCTTTCCCCTCAAGAAGCCTTTCGCTAAGACAGTTCTTGTGGAATTGGCAAAGTTATTTGGAAGCCCATAGAGGGCTATGGTGAAAAAGGAAATATCCTCAGATGAAATCTGGTAAGAAGCTTTCTGAGAAACTGCTTAGTGTTCTGTTAACTCATCTCACAGAGTTACATCTGTATTTCGTGGATCTCTTTGCTATCCTTATTTCTGTGGAATCTGAGAACAGATATTTCGGATCCCTTTGAAGACTATAGGGCCAAAGGAAATATCCTCCGATAACAAAGGGAAAGAAGCTTTCTGAGAAACTTCTTTGTGTTCTGTGAAACCATCTCACAGAGTTACAGCTTTCCACTCAAGAAGCCTTTCCCTAAGACAGTTCTTGTGGAATTGGCAATGTGATATTTGGAAGCCCATAGAGGGCTATGGTGAAAAAGGAAATATCCTCAGATGAAATCTGGAAAGAAGCTTTCTGAGAAACTGCTTAGTGTTCTGTTAATTCATCTCACAGAGTTACATCTGTATTTCGTGGATCTCTTTGCTAGCCTTAATTCTGTGGAATCTGAGAACAGATATTTCGGATCCCTTTGTAGACTATAGGGCCAAAGGAAATATCCTCCGATAACAAAGAGAAAGAAGCTTTCTGAGAAACTTCCTTGTGTTCTGTGAAATCATCTCACAGAGTTACAGCTTTCCGCTCAAGAAGCCTTTCGCTAAGGCAGTTCTTGTGGAATTGGCAAAGTGATATTTGGAAGCCCATAGAGGGCTATGGTGAAAAAGGAAATATCCTCAGATGAAATCTGGAAAGAAGCTTTCTGAGAAACTGCTTAGTGTTCTGTTAATTCATCTCACAGAGTTACATCTGTATTTCGTGGATCTCTTTGCTAGCCTTATTTCTGTGGAATCTGAGAACAGATATTTCGGATCCCTTTGAAGACTATAGGGCCAAAGGAAATATCCTCCGATAACAAAGAGAAAGAAGCTTTCTGAGAAACTTCTTTGTGTTCTGTGAAACCATCTCACAGAGTTACAGCTTTCACATCAAGAAGCCTTTCGCTAAGACAGTTCTTGTGTAATTGGCAAAGTGATATTTGGAAGCCCATAGAGGGCTACGGTGAAAAAGGAAATATCCTCAGATGAAATCTGGAAAGAAGCTTTCTGAGAAACTGCTTAGTGTTCTGTTAATTCACCTCACAGAGTTACATCTGTATTTCGTGGATCTCTTTGCTAGCCTTATTTCTGTGGAATCTGAGAAGAGATATTTCGGATCCCTTTGAAGACTATAGGGCCAAAGGTAATATCCTCCGATAACAAAGAGAAAGAAGCTTTCTGAGAAACTTCTTTGTGTTCTGTGAAATCATCTCACAGAGTTACAGCTTTCCCCTCAAGAAGCCTTTCGCTAAGACAGTTCTTGTGGAATTGGCAAAGTGATATTTGGAAGCCCATAGAGGGCTATGGTGAAAAAGGAAATATCCTCAGATGAAATCTGGAAAGAAGCTTTCTGAGAAACTGCTCTGTGATGTGTGACTTCCACTCCCAGAGTTACATCTGTATTTCGTGGATCTCTTTGCTAGCCTTATCTCTGTGGAATCTGAGAACAGATATTTCAGATCCCTTTGAAGACTATAGGGCCAAAGGAAATATCCTCCGATAACAAAGAGAAAGAAGCTTTCTGAGAAACTTCTTTGTGTTCTATGAAATCATCTCACAGAGATACAGCTTTCCCCTCCAGTTGCCTTTCGCTAAGACAGTTCTTCTGGAATTGGCAAAGTGATATTTGAAAGCCCTTAAAGGGCTATGGTGTAAAACGAAATATCCTCAGATGAAATCTGGAAAGAAGCTTTATGAGAAACTGCTCTGTGATGTGTGACTTCCACTCACAGAGTTACATCTGTATTTCGTGGATCTCTTTGCTAGCCTTATTTCTGTGGAATCTGAGAACAGATATTTCGGATCCCATTGAAGACTATAGGGCCAAAGGAAATATCCTCCAATAACAAAGAGAAAGAAGCTTTCTGAGAAACTTCTTTGTGTTCTGTGAAATCATCTCACAGAGTTACAGCTTTCCCCTCAAGAAGCCTTTCGCTAAGACAGTTCTTGTGGAATTGGCAAAGTGATATTGGAAGCCCATAGAGGGCTATGGTGAAAAAGGAAATATCCTCAGATGAAATCTGGAAAGAAGCTTTCTGAGAAACTGCTTAGTGTTCTGTTAATTCATCTCACAGAGTTACATCTGTATTTCGTGGATCTCTTTGCTAGCCTTATTTCTGTGGAATCTGAGAACAGATATTTCGGATCCCTTTGAAGACTATAGGGCCAAAGGAAATATCCTCCCATAACAAAGAGAAAGAAGCTTTCTGAGAAAATTCTCTGTGTTCTGTGAAATCATCTCACAGAGTTACAGCTTTCCCCTCAAGAAGCCTTTCGCTAAGACAGTTCTTGTGGAATTGGCAAAGTGATATTTGGAAGCCCATAGAGGGCTATGGTGAAAAAGGAAATATCCTCAGATGAAATCTGGAAAGAAGCTTTCTGAGAAACTGCTCTGTGATGTGTGACTTCCACTCACAGAGTTACAGCTGTATTTCGTGGATCTCTTTGCTACCCTTATTTCTGAGGAATCTGAGAACAGATATTTCGGATCCCTTTGAAGACTATAGGGCCAAAGGAAATATCCTCCGATAACAAAGAGAAAGAAGCTGTCTGAGAAACTTCTTTGTGTTCTGTGAAATCATCTCACAGAGTTACAGCTTTCCCCTCAAGAAGCCTTTCGCTAAGACAGTTCTTGTGGAATTGGCAAAGTGATATTTGGAAGCCCATAGAGGGCTATGGTGAAAAAGGAAATATCCTCAGATGAAATCTGGAAAGAAGCTTTCTGAGAAACTGCTTAGTGTTCTGTTAATTCATCTCACAGAGTTACATCTGTATTTCGTGGATCTCTTTGCTAGCCTTATTTCTGTGGAATCTGAGAACAGATATTTCGGATCCCTTTGAAGACTATAGAGCCAAAGGAAATATACTCCGATAACAAAGAGAAAGAAGCTTTCTGAGAAACTTCTTTGTGTTCTGTGAAATCATCTCACAGAGATACAGCTTTCCCCTCAAGAAGCCTTTCGCTAAGAGAGTTCCTGTGGAATTGGCAAAGTGATATTTGGAAGCCCATGGAGGGCTTAGGTGAAAAAGGAAATATCCTCAGATGAAATCTGGAAAGAAGCTTTCTGAGAAACTGCTCTGTGATGTGTGACTTCCCTCACAGAGTTACAGCTGTATTTCGTGGATCTCTTTGCTACCCTTATTTCTGTGGAATCTGAGAACAGATATTTCGGATCCCTTTGAAGACTATAGAGCCAAAGGAAATATCCTCCGATAACAAAGAGAAAGAAGCTTTCTGAGAAACTTCTTTGTGTTGTGTGAAATCATCTCACAGAGTTACAGCTTTCCCCTCAAGAAGCCTTTCGCTAACACAGTTCTTGTGGAATTGGCAAAGTGATATTTGGAAGCCCATAGAGGGCTATGGTGAAAAAGGAAATATCCTCAGATGAAATCTGGAAAGAAGCTTTCTGAGAAACTGCTTAGTGTTCTGTTAATTCATCTCACAGAGTTACATCTGTATTTCGTGGATCTGTTTGCTAGCCTTATTTCTGTGTAATCTGAGAACAGATATTTCGGATCACTGTGAAGACTATAGGGCCAAAGGAAATATCCTCCGATAACAAAGAGAAAGAAGCTTTCTGAGAAACTTCTTTGTGTTCTGTGAAACCATCTCACAGAGTTACAGCTTTCACCTCAAGAAGCCTTACGCTAAGACAGTTCTTGTGGAATTGGCAAAGTGATATTTGGAAGCCCTTAAAGGGCTATGGTGAAAAAGGAAATATCCTCAGATGAAATCTGGAAAGAAGCTTTATGAGAAACTTCTTAGTGTTCTGTTAATTCATCTCACAGAGTTACGTCTGTATTTCGTGGATCTCTTTGCTAGCCTTATTTCTGTGGAATCTGAGAACAGATATTTCGGATCCCTTTGAAGACTATAGGGCCAAAGGAAATATCCTCCGATAACAAAGAGAAAGAAGCTTTCTGAGAAACTTCTTTGTGTTCTGTGAAACCATCTCACAGAGTTACAGCTTTCACATCAAGAAGCCTTTCGCTAAGACAGTTCTTGTGTAATTGGCAAAGTGATATTTGGAAGCCCATAGAGGGCTACGGTGAAAAAGGAAATATCCTCAGATGAAATCTGGAAAGAAGCTTTCTGAGAAACTGCTTAGTGTTCTGTTAATTCACCTCACAGAGTTACATCTGTATTTCGTGGATCTCTTTGCTAGCCTTATTTCTGTGGAATCTGAGAAGAGATATTTCGGATCCCTTTGAAGACTATAGGGCCAAAGGTAATATCCTCTGATAACAAAGAGAAAGAAGCTTTCTGAGAAACTTCTTTGTGTTCTGTGATATCATCTCACAGAGTTACAGCTTTCCCCTCAAGAAGCCTTTCGCTAAGACAGTTCTTGTGGAATTGGCAAAGTGATATTTGGAAGCCCATAGAGGGCTATGGTGAAAAAGGAAATATCCTCAGATGAAATCTGGAAAGAAGCTTTCTGAGAAACTGCTCTGTGATGTGTGACTTCCACTCCCAGAGTTACATCTGTATTTCGTGGATCTCTTTGCTAGCCTTATCTCTGTGGAATCTGAGAACAGATATTTCAGATCCCTTTGAAGACTATAGGGCCAAAGGAAATATCCTCCGATAACAAAGAGAAAGAAGCTTTCTGAGAAACTTCTTTGTGTTCTGTGAAATCATCTCACAGAGATACAGCTTTCCCCTCCAGTTGCCTTTCGCTAAGACAGTTCTTCTGGAATTGGCAAAGTGATATTTGAAAGCCCTTAAAGGGCTATGGTGAAAAACGAAATATCCTCAGATGAAATCTGGAAAGAAGCTTTATGAGAAACTGCTCTGTGATGTGTGACTTCCACTCACAGAGTTACATCTGTATTTCGTGGATCTCTTTGCTAGCCTTATTTCTGTGGAATCTGAGAACAGATATTTCGGATCCCATTGAAGACTATAGGGCCAAAGGAAATATCCTCCAATAACAAAGAGAAAGAAGCTTTCTGAGAAACTTCTTTGTGTTCTGTGGAATCGTCTCACAGAGTTACAGCTTTCCCCTCAAGAAGCCTTTCGCTAAGACAGTTCTTGTGGAATTGGCAAAGTGATATTGGAAGCCCATAGAGGGCTATGGTGAAAAAGGAAATATCCTCAGATGAAATCTGGAAAGAAGCTTTCTGAGAAACTGCTTAGTGTTCTGTTAATTCATCTCACAGAGTTACATCTGTATTTCGTGGATCTCTTTGCTAGCCTTATTTCTGTGGAATCTGAGAACAGATATTTCGGATCCCTTTGAAGACTATAGGGCCAAAGGAAATATCCTCCCATAACAAAGAGAAAGAAGCTTTCTGAGAAAATTCTCTGTGTTCTGTGAAATCATCTCACAGAGTTACAGCTTTCCCCTCAAGAAGCCTTTCGCTAAGACAGTTCTTGTGGAATTGGCAATGTGATATTTGGAAGCCCTTAAAGGGCTATGGTGAAAAAGGAAATATCCTCAGATGAAATCTGGAAAGAAGCTTTCTGAGAAACTGCTCTGTGATGTGTGACTTCCCTCACAGAGTTACAGCTGTATTTCGTGGATCTCTTTGCTACCCTTATTTCTGTGGAATCTGAGAACAGATATTTCGGATCCCTTTGAAGACTATAGAGCCAAAGGAAATATCCTCCGATAACAAAGAGAAAGAAGCTTTCTGAGAAACTTCTTTGTGTTGTGTGAAATCATCTCACAGAGTTACAGCTTTCCCCTCAAGAAGCCTTTCGCTAACACAGTTCTTGTGGAATTGGCAAAGTGATATTTGGAAGCCCATAGAGGGCTATGGTGAAAAAGGAAATATCCTCAGATGAAATCTGGAAAGAAGCTTTCTGAGAAACTGCTTAGTGTTCTGTTAATTCATCTCACAGAGTTACATCTGTATTTCGTGGATCTGTTTGCTAGCCTTATTTCTGTGTAATCTGAGAACAGATATTTCGGATCACTGTGAAGACTATAGGGCCAAAGGAAATATCCTCCGATAACAAAGAGAAAGAAGCTTTCTGAGAAACTTCTTTGTGTTCTGTGAAACCATCTCACAGAGTTACAGCTTTCACCTCAAGAAGCCTTACGCTAAGACAGTTCTTGTGGAATTGGCAAAGTGATATTTGGAAGCCCATAGAGGGCTATGGTGAAAAAGGAAATATCCTCAGATGAAATCTGGAAAGAAGCTTTCTGAGAAACTGCTCTGTGATGTGTGACTTCCACTCACAGAGTTACATCTGTATTTCGTGGATCTCTTTGCTAGCCTTATTTCTGTGGAAACTGAGAACAGATATTTCGGATCCCTTTGAAGACTATAGAGCCAAAGGAAATATACTCCGATAACAAAGAGAAAGAAGCTTTCTGAGAAACTTCTTTGTGTTCTGTGAAATCATCTCACAGAGTTACAGCTTTCCCCTCAAGAAGCCTTTCTCTAAGACAGTTCTTGTGGAATTGGCAAAGTGATATTTGGAAGCCCATAGAGGGCTATGGTGAAAAAGGAAATATCCTCAGATGAAATCTGGAAAGAAGCTTTCTGAGAAACTGCTTAGTGTTCTGTTAATTCATCTCACAGAGTTTCATCTGTATTTCGTGGATCTCTTTGCTAGCCTTATTTCTGTGGAATCTGAGAACAGATATTTCGGATCCCTTTGAAGACTATAGGGCCAAAGGAAATATCCTCCGATAACAAAGAGAAAGAAGCTTTCTGAGAAACTTCTTTGTGTTCTGTGAAACCATTTCACAGAGTTACAGCTTTCACCTCAAGAAGCCTTTCGCTAAGACAGTTCTTGTGGAATTGGCAAAGTGATATTTGGAAGCCCATAGAGGGCTATGGTGAAAAAGGAAATATCCTCAGATGAAATCTGGAAAGAAGCTTTCTGAGAAACTGCTTAGTGTTCTGTTAATTCATCTCACAGATCTCTATCTGTATTTCGTGGATCTCTTTGCTAGCCTTATTTCTGAGGAATCTGAGAACAGATATTTCGGATCCCTTTGAAGACTATAGGGCCAAAGGAAATATCCTCTGATAAAAAAGAGAAAGAAGCTTTCTGAGAAACTTCTTTGTGTTCTGTGAAACCATCTCACAGAGTTACAGCTTTCCCATCAAGAAGCCTTTCGCTAAGACAGTCCTTGTGGAATTGGCAAAGTGATATTTGGAAGCCCATAGACGGTTACGGTGAAAAGGAAATATCCTCAGATGAAATCTGGAAAGAAGCTTTCTGAGAAACTGCTTAGTGTTCTGTTAATTCATCTCACAGAGTTACATCTGCATTTCGTGGATCTCTTTGCTAGCCTTATTTCTGTGGAATCTGAGAACAGATATTTCGGATCCCTTTGAAGACTAAAGCGCCAAAGAAATATCCTCCGATAACAAAGAGAAAGAAGCTTTATGAGAAACTTCTTTGTGTTCTGTGAAATCATCTCACAGAGATACAGCTTTCCCCTCCAGTTGCCTTTCGCTAAGACAGTTCTTCTGGAATTGGCAAAGTGATATTTGGAAGCCCTTAGAGGGCTATGGTGAAAAATGAAATATCCTCAGATGAAATCTGGAAAGAAGCTTTCTGAGAAACTGCTCTGTGATGTGTGACTTCCATTCACAGAGATACATCTGTATTTCGTGGATCTCTTTGCTAGCCTTATCTCTGTGGAATCTGAGAACAGATATTTCGGATCCCTTTGAAGACTATAGGGCCAAAGGAAATACCCTCCAATAACAAAGAGAAAGAAGCTTTCTGAGAAACTTCTTTGTGTTCTGTGAAATCATCCCACAGAGATACAGCTTTTCCCTCAAGAAGCCTTTCGCTAAGACAGCTCTTGTGGAATTGGCAAAGTGATATTTGGAAGCCCATAGAGGGCTACGGTGAAAAAGGAAATATCCTCAGATGAAATCTGGAAAGAAGCTTTCTGAGAAACTGGTTAGTGTTCTGTTAATTCATCTCACAGAGTTACATCTGTATTTCGTGGATCTCTTTGCTAGCCTTATTTCTGTGGAATCTGAGAACAGATATTTCGGATCCCTTTGAAGACTATAGAGCCAAAGGAAATATACTCCGATAACAAAGAGAAAGAAGCTTTCTGAGAAACTTCTTTCTGTTCTGTGAAATCATCTCACAGAGTTACAGCTTTCCCCTCAAGAAGCCTTTCACTAAGAGAGTTCTTGTGGAATTGGCAAAGTGATATTTGGAAGCCCATAGAGGGCTATGGTGAAAAAGGAAATATCCTCAGATGAAATCTGGAAAGAAACTTTCTGAGAAACTGCTTAGTGTTCTGTTAATTCATCTCACAGAGCTCTATCTGTATTTCGTGTATCTCTTTGCTAGCCTTATTTCTGTGGAATCTGAGAACAGATATTTCGGATCCCTTTGAAGACTATAGGGCCAAAGGAAATATCCTCCGATAACAAAGAGAAAGAAGCTTTCTGAGAAACTTCTTTGTGTTCTCTGAAATCATCTCACAGAGTTACAGCTTTCACCTGAAGAAGCCTTTCGCTAAGACAGTTCTTGTGGAATTGGCAAAGTGATATTTGGAAGCCCATAGAGGGCTATGGTGAAAAAGGAAATATCCTCAGATGAAATCTGGAAAGAAGCTTTCTGAGAAACTGCTCTGTGATGTTTGATTTCCACTCACAGAGTTACATCTCTATTTCGTGGATCTCTTTGCTAGCCTTATCTCTGTGGAATCTGAGAACAGATATTTCGGATCCCTTTGAAGACTATAGGGCCAAAGGAAATATCCTCCGATAACAAAGAGAAAGAAGCTTTCTGAGAAACTTCTTTGTGTTCTGTGAAATCATCTCACAGAGTTAGAGCTTTCCCCTCAAGAAGACTTTCGCTAAGACAGTTCTTGTGGAATTGGCAAAGTGATATTGGAAGCCCATAGAGGGCTATGGTGAAAAAGGAAATATCCTCAGATGAAATCTGGAAAGAAGCTTTCAGAGAAACTGCTGAGTGTTCTGTTAATTCATCTCACAGAGTTACATCTGTATTTCGTGAATCTCTTTGCTAGCCTTATTTTTGTGGAATCTGAGAACAGATATTTCGGATCCCTTCGAAGACTACAGGGCCAAAGGAAATATCCTCCGATAACAAAGAGAAAGAAGCTTTCTGAGAAACTTCTTTGTGTTCTGTGAAATCATCTCACAGAGTTACAGCTTTCCCCTCAAGAAGCCTTTCGCTAAGACAGTTCTTGTGGAATTGGCAAAGTGATATTTGGAAGCCCATAGAGGGCTATGGTGAAAAAGGAAATATCCTCAGATGAAATCTGGAAAGAAGCTTTCTGAGAAACTGCTTAGTGTTCTGTTAATTCATCTCACAGAGTTTCATCTGTATTTCGTGGATCTCTTTGCTAGCCTTATTTCTGTGGAATCTGAGAACAGATATTTCGGATCCCTTTGAAGACTATAGGGCCAAAGGAAATATCCTCCGATAACAAAGAGAAAGAAGCTTTCTGAGAAACTTCTTTGTGTTCTGTGAAACCATTTCACAGAGTTACAGCTTTCACCTCAAGAAGCCTTTCGCTAAGACAGTTCTTGTGGAATTGGCAAAGTGATATTTGGAAGCCCATAGAGGGCTATGGTGAAAAAGGAAATATCCTCAGATGAAATCTGGAAAGAAGCTTTCTGAGAAACTGCTTAGTGTTCTGTTAATTCATCTCACAGATCTCTATCTGTATTTCGTGGATCTCTTTGCTAGCCTTATTTCTGAGGAATCTGAGAACAGATATTTCGGATCCCTTTGAAGACTATAGGGCCAAAGGAAATATCCTCTGATAAAAAAGAGAAAGAAGCTTTCTGAGAAACTTCTTTGTGTTCTGTGAAACCATCTCACAGAGTTACAGCTTTCCCATCAAGAAGCCTTTCGCTAAGACAGTCCTTGTGGAATTGGCAAAGTGATATTTGGAAGCCCATAGACGGTTACGGTGAAAAGGAAATATCCTCAGATGAAATCTGGAAAGAAGCTTTCTGAGAAACTGCTTAGTGTTCTGTTAATTCATCTCACAGAGTTACATCTGCATTTCGTGGATCTCTTTGCTAGCCTTATTTCTGTGGAATCTGAGAACAGATATTTCGGATCCCTTTGAAGACTAAAGCGCCAAAGAAATATCCTCCGATAACAAAGAGAAAGAAGCTTTATGAGAAACTTCTTTGTGTTCTGTGAAATCATCTCACAGAGTTACAGCTTTCCCCACAAGAAGCCTTTCGCTAAGACAGTTCTTGTGGAATTGGCAAAGTGATATTTGGAAGCCCATAGAGGGCTATGGTGAAAAAGGAAATATCCTCAGATGAAATCTGGAAAGAAGCTTTCTGAGAAACTGCTCTGTGATGTGTGACTTCCACACACAGAGTTACATCTGTATTTCGTGGATCTCTTTGCTAGCCTTATCTCTGTGGAATCTGAGAACAGATATTTCGGATCCCGTTGAAGACTATAGGGCCAAAGGAAATATCCTCCGATAACAAAGAGAAAGAAGCTTTCGGAGAAACTTCTTTGTGTTCTGTGAAATCATCTCACAGAGATACAGCTTTCCCCTCCAGTTGCCTTTCGCTAAGACAGTTCTTCTGGAATTGGCAAAGTGATATTTGGAAGCCCTTAGAGGGCTATGGTGAAAAATGAAATATCCTCAGATGAAATCTGGAAAGAAGCTTTCTGAGAAACTGCTCTGTGATGTGTGACTTCCATTCACAGAGATACATCTGTATTTCGTGGATCTCTTTGCTAGCCTTATCTCTGTGGAATCTGAGAACAGATATTTCGGATCCCTTTGAAGACTATAGGGCCAAAGGAAATACCCTCCAATAACAAAGAGAAAGAAGCTTTCTGAGAAACTTCTTTGTGTTCTGTGAAATCATCCCACAGAGATACAGCTTTTCCCTCAAGAAGCCTTTCGCTAAGACAGTTCTTGTGGAATTGGCAAAGTGATATTTGGAAGCCCATAGAGGGCTACGGTGAAAAAGGAAATATCCTCAGATGAAATCTGGAAAGAAGCTTTCTGAGAAACTGGTTAGTGTTCTGTTAATTCATCTCACAGAGTTACATCTGTATTTCGTGGATCTCTTTGCTAGCCTTATTTCTGTGGAATCTGAGAACAGATATTTCGGATCCCTTTGAAGACTATAGAGCCAAAGGAAATATACTCCGATAACAAAGAGAAAGAAGCTTTCTGAGAAACTTCTTTCTGTTCTGTGAAATCATCTCACAGAGTTACAGCTTTCCCCTCAAGAAGCCTTTCACTAAGAGAGTTCTTGTGGAATTGGCAAAGTGATATTTGGAAGCCCATAGAGGGCTATGGTGAAAAAGGAAATATCCTCAGATGAAATCTGGAAAGAAGCTTTCTGAGAAACTGCTTAGTGTTCTGTTAATTCATCTCACAGAGCTCTATCTGTATTTCGTGGATCTCTTTGCTAGCCTTATTTCTGTGGAATCTGAGAACAGATATTTCGGATCCCTTTGAAGACTATAGGGCCAAAGGAAATATCCTCCGATAACAAAGAGAAAGAAGCTTTCTGAGAAACTTCTTTGTGTTCTCTGAAATCATCTCACAGAGTTACAGCTTTCACCTGAAGAAGCCTTTCGCTAAGACAGTTCTTGTGGAATTGGCAAAGTGATATTTGGAAGCCCATAGAGGGCTATGGTGAAAAAGGAAATATCCTCAGATGAAATCTGGAAAGAAGCTTTCTGAGAAACTGCTCTGTGATGTTTGATTTCCACTCACAGAGTTACATCTCTATTTCGTGGATCTCTTTGCTAGCCTTATCTCTGTGGAATCTGAGAACAGATATTTCGGATCCCTTTGAAGACTATAGGGCCAAAGGAAATATCCTCCGATAACAAAGAGAAAGAAGCTTTCTGAGAAACTTCTTTGTGTTCTGTGAAATCATCTCACAGAGTTAGAGCTTTCCCCTCAAGAAGACTTTCGCTAAGACAGTTCTTGTGGAATTGGCAAAGTGATATTGGAAGCCCATAGAGGGCTATGGTGAAAAAGGAAATATCCTCAGATGAAATCTGGAAAGAAGCTTTCAGAGAAACTGCTGAGTGTTCTGTTAATTCATCTCACAGAGTTACATCTGTATTTCGTGAATCTCTTTGCTAGCCTTATTTCTGTGGAATCTGAGAACAGATATTTCGGATCCCTTCGAAGACTACAGGGCCAAAGGAAATATCCTCCGATAACAAAGAGAAAGAAGCTTTCTGAGAAACTTCTTTGTGTTCTGTGAAATCATCTCACAGAGTTACAGCTTTCCCCTCAAGAAGCCTTTCGCTAAGACAGTTCTTGTGGAATTGGCAAAGTGATATTTGGAAGCCCATAGAGGGCTATGGTGAAAAAGGAAATATCCTCAGATGAAATCTGGAAAGAAGCTTTCTGAGAAACTGCTTAGTGTTCTGTTAATTCATCTCACAGAGCTCTATCTGTATTTCGTGGATCTCTTTGCTAGCCTTATTTCTGAGGAATCTGAAAACAGATATTTCGGATCCCTTTGAAGACTATAGGGCCAAAGGAAATATCCTCTGATAACAAAGAGAAAGAAGCTTTCTGAGAAACTTCTTTGTGTTCTGTAAAATCATCTCACAGATTTACAGCTTTCACCTCAAGAAGCCTTTCGCTAAGACAGCTCTTGTGGAATTGGCAAAGTGATATTTGGAAGCCCATAGAGGGCTATGGTGAAAAAGGAAATATCCTCAGATGAAATCTGGAAAGAAGCTTTCTGAGAAACTGCTCTGTGATGTGTGACTTCCACTCACAGAGTTACATCTGTATTTCGTGGATCACATTGCTAGCCTTATCTCTGTGGAATCTGAGAACAGATATTTCGGATCCCTTTGAAGACTATAGGGCCAAAGGAAATATCCTCCGATAACAAAGAGAAAGAAGCTTTCTGAGAAACTTCTTTGTGTTCTGTGAAACCATCTCACAGAGTTACAGCTCTCCTTATCAAGAAGCCTTTCGCTAAGACAGTTCTTGTGGAATTGGCAAAGTGATATTGGGAAGCCCATAGAGGGCTACGGTGAAAAGGAAATATTCTCAGATGAAATCTGGAAAGAAGCTTTCTGAGAAACTGCTTAGTGTTCTGTTAATTCATCTCACAGAGTTACATCTGTATTTCGTGGATCTCTTTGCTAGCCTTATTTCTGTGGAATCTGAGAACAGATATTTCGGATCCCTTTTAAGACTATAGGGCCTAAGGAAATATCCTCCGATAACAAAGAGAAAGAAGCTTTATGAGAAACTTCTTTGTGTTCTGTGAAATCATCTCACAGAGTTACAGCTTTCCCCTCAAGAAGCCTTTGGCTAAGACAGTTCTTGTGGAATTGGCAAAGTGATATTTGGAAGCCCATAGAGGGCTATGGTGAAAACGGAAATATCCTCAGATGAAATCTGGAAAGAAGCTTTCTGAGAAACTGCTTATTGTTCTGTTAATTCATCTCACATAGCTCTATCTGTATTTCGTGGATCTCTTTGCTAGCCTTATTTCTGAGGAATCTTAGAACAGATATTTCGGATCCCTTTGAAGACTATAGGGCCAAAGGAAACATCCTCCGATAACAAAGAGGAAGAAGCTTTCTGAGAAACTTCTTTGTGTTCTGTGAAATCATCTCACAGTGTTACAGCTTTCCCCTCAAGAAGCCTTTCGCTAAGACAGTTCTTGTGGAATTGGCAAAGTGATATTTGGAAGCCCATAGAGGGCTATGGTGAAAACGGAAATATTCTCAGATGAAATCTGGAAAGAAGCTTTCTGAGAAACTGCTTAGTGTTCTGTTAATTCATCTCACAGAGTTACATCTGTATTTCGTGGATCTCTTTGCTAGCCTTATTTCTGTGGAATCTGCGAACAGATATTTCGGATCCCTTTGAAGACTATAGGGCCAAAGGAAACATCCTCCGATAACAAAGAGGAAGAAGCTTTCTGAGAAACTTCTTTGTGTTCTGTGAAATCATCTCACAGAGTTACAGCTTTCCCCTCAAGAAGCCTTTCGCTAAGACAGTTCTTGTGGAATTGGCAAAGTGATATTTGGTAGCCCTTAGAGGCCTATGGTGAAAAAGCAAATATCCTCAGATAATATCTGGAAAGAAGCTTTCTGAGAAACTGCTTAGTGTTCTGTTAATTCATCTCACAGAGTTACATCTGTATTTCGTGGATCTCTTTGCTAGCCTTATTTCTGTGGAATCTGAGAACAGATATTTCGAATCCCTTTGAAGACTGTAGGGCCAAAGGAAATATCCTCCGATAACAAAGAGAAAGAAGCTTTCTGAGAAACTTCTTTGTGTTCTGTGAAATCATCTCACAGAGTTACAGCTTTCCCCTCAAGAAGCCTTTCGCTAAGACAGTTCTTGTGGAATTGGCAAAGTGATATTTGGAAGTCCATGGAGGGCTATGGTGAAAAAGGAAATAGCCTCAGATGAAATCTGGAAAGAAGATTTCTGAGAAACTGTTTAGTGTTCTGTTAATTCATCTCACAGAGTTACATCTGTATTTCGTGGATCTCTTTGCTAGCCTTATTTCTGTGGAATCTGAGAACAGATATTTCGAATCCCTTTGAAGACTATAGGGCCAAAGGAAATATCCTCCGATAAGAAAGAGAAAGAAGCTTTCTGAGAAACTTCTTTGTGTTCTGTGAAATCATGTCACAGAGTTACAGCTTTCCCCTCAAGAAACCTTTCGCTAAGACAGTTCTTGTGGAATTGGCAAAGTGATATTTGGAAGCCCTTAGAGGGCTAAGGTGAAAAAGGAAATTACCTCAGATGAAATCTGGAAAGAAGCTTTCTGAGAAACTGCTTAGTGTTCTGTTAATTCATCTCACGGAATTATATCTGTATTTCGTGGATCTCTTTGCTAGCCTTATTTCTGTGGAATCTGAGAACAGGTATTTCGGATCCCTTTGAAGACTATAGGGCCAAAGGAAATATCCTTAGATAACAAAGAGAAAGAAGCTTTCTGAGAAACTTCTTTGTGTTCTGTGAAATCATCTCACAGAGTTACAGCTTTCCCCTCAAGAAGCCTTTCGCTAAGACAGTTCTTGTGGAATTGGCAAAGTGATATTTGGAAGCCCATAGAGGGCTATGGTGAAAAAGGAAATATCCTCAGATGAAATCTGGAAAGAAGCTTTCTGAGAAACTGCTTAGTGTTCTGTTAATTCATCTCACAGAGTTACATCTGTATTTCGTGGATCTTTTTGCTAACCTTATTTCTGTGGAATCTAAGAACAGATATTTCGGATCCCGTTGAAGACTATAGGGCCAAAGGAAGTATCCTCCGATAACAAAGAGGAAGAAGCTTTCTGAGAAACTTCTTTGTGTTCTGTGAAATCATCTCACAGAGTTACAGCTTTCCCCTAAAGAAGCCTTTCGCTAAGACAGTTCTTGTGGAATTGGCAAAGTGATATTTGGAAGCCCATAGAGGGCTATGGTGAAAACGGAAATATACTCAGATGAAATCTGGAAAGAAGCTTTCTGAGAAACTGCTTAGTGTTCTGTTAATTCATCTCACAGAGTTACATCTGTATTTCGTGGATCTCTTTGCTAGCCTTATTTCTGTGGAATCTGCGAACAGATATTTCGGATTCCTTTGAAGACTATAGGGCCAAAGGAAACATCCTCCGATAACAAAGAGGAAGAAGCTTTCTGAGAAACTTCTTTGTGTTCTGTGAAATCATCTCACAGAGTTACAGCTTTCCCCTCAAGAAGCCTTTCGCTAAGACAGTTCTTGTGGAATTGGCAAAGTGATATTTGGTAGCCCTTAGAGGCCTACGGTGAAAAAGCAAATATCCTCAGATGATATCTGGAAAGAAGCTTTCTGAGAAACTGCTTAGTGTTCTGTTAATTCATCTCACAGAGTTACATCTGTATTTCGTGGATCTCTTTGCTAGCCTTATTTCTTTAGAATCTGAGAACAGATATTTCGGATCCCTTTGAAGACTATAGGGCCAAAGGAAATATCCTCCGATAACAAAGAGAAAGAAGCTTTCTGAGAAACTTCTTTGTGTTCTGTGAAATCATCTCACAGAATTACAGCTTTCCCCTCAAGAAGCCTTTGGCTAAGACAGTTCTTGTGGTATTGGCAAAGTGATATTTGGAAGCCCATAGAGGGCTATGGTGAAAAAGGAAATATCCTCAGATGAAATCTGGAAAGAAGCTTTCTGAGAAACTGCTTAGTGTTCTGTTAATTCATCTCACAGACTTACATCTGTATTTCCTGGATCTCTTTGCTAGCCTTATTTCTGTGGAATCTGAGAACAGATATTTCGGATCCCTTTGAAGACTATAGGGCCAAAGGAAATATCCTCAGATAAGAAAGAGAAAGAAGGTTTCTGAGAAACTTCTTTGTGTTCTGTGAAATCATCTCACAGAGATACAGCTTTCCCCTCAAGAAACCTTTCGCTAAGACAGTTCTTGTGGAATTGGCAAAGTGATATTTGGAAGCCCATAGAGGGCTATGGTGAAAAAGGAAGTAACCTCAGATGAAATCTGGAAAGAAGCTTTCTGAGAAACTGCTTAGTGTTCTGTTAATTCATCTCACGGAGTTACATCTGTATTTCGTGGAACTCTTTGCTAGCCTTATTTCTGTGGAATCTGAGAACAGATATTTCGGATCCCTTTGAAGACTATAGGACCAAAGGAAATATCCTTAGATAACAAAGAGAAAGAAGCTTTCTGAGAAACTTCTTTGTGTTCTGTGAAATCATCTCACAGAGTTACAGCTTTCCCCTCAAGAAGCCTTTCGCTAAGACAGTTCTTGTGGAATTGGCAAAGTGATATTTGGAAGCCCATAGAGGGCTATGGTGAAAAAGGAAATATCCTCAGATGAAATCTGGAAAGAAGCTTTCTGAGAAACTGCTCTGTGATGTGTGACTTCCACTCACAGAGTTACATCTGTATTTCGTGGATCTCCTTGCTAGCCTTATTTCTGTGGAATCTGAGAACAGATATTTCGGATCCCTTAGAAGACTATAGGGCCAAAGGAAATATCCTCCGATAACAAAGAGAAAGAAGCTGTCTGAGAAACTTCTTTGTGTTCTGTGAAATCATCTCACAGAGTTACAGCTTTCCCCTCAAGAAGCCTTTCGCTAAGACAGTTCTTGTGGAATTGGCAAAGTGATATTTGGAAGCCCATAGAGGGCTAAGGTGAAAAAGGAAATATCCTCAGATGAAATCTGGAAAGAAGCTTTCTGAGAAACTGCTTAGTGTTCTGTTAATTCATCTCACAGAGTTACATCTGTATTTCGTGGATCTCTTTGCTAGCCTTATTTCTGTGGAATCTGAGAACAGATATTTCGGATCCCTTTGAAGACTATAGGGCCAAAGGAAATATCCTCCGATAACAAAGAGAAAGAAGCTTTCTGAAAAACTTCTTTGTGTTCTGTGAAATCATCTCACAGAGTTACAGCTTTCCCCTTAAGAAGCCGTTCGCTAAGACAGTTCTTGTGGAATTGGCAAAGTGATATTTGGAAGCCCATAGAGGGCTATGGTGAAAAAGGAAATATCCTCAGATGAAATCTGGAAAGAAGCTTTCTGAGAAACTGCTCTGTGATGTGTGATTTCCACTCACTGAGTTACATCTCTATTTCGTGGATCTCTTTGCTAGCCTTATCTCTGTGGAATCTGAGAACAGATATTTCGGATCCCTTTGAAGACTATAGGGCCAAAGGAAATATCCTCCGATAACAAAGAGAAAGAAGCTTTCTGAGAAACTTCTTTGTGTTCTGTGAAACCATCTCACAGAGTTACAGCTCTCCTTATCAAGAAGCCTTTCGCTAAGACAGTTCTTGTGGAATTGGCAAAGTGATATTGGGAAGCCCATAGAGGGCTACGGTGAAAAGGAAATATCCTCAGATGAAATCTGGAAAGAAGCTTTCTGAGAAACTGCTTAGTGTTCTGTTAATTCATCTCACAGAGTTACATCTGTATTTCGTGTATCTCTTTGCTAGCCTTATTTCTGTGGAATCTGAGAACAGATATTTCGGATCCCTTTGAAGACTATAGGGCCTAAGGAAATATCCTCCGATAACAAAGAGAAAGAAGCTTTCTGAGAAACTTCTTTGTGTTCTGTGAAATCATCTCACAGAGTTACAGCTTTCCCCTCAAGAAGCCTTTCGCTAAGACAGTTCTTGTGGAATTGGCAAAGTGATATTTGGAAGCCCATAGAGGGCTATGGTGAAAACGGAAATATCCTCAGATGAAATCTGGAAAGAAGCTTTCTGAGAAACTGCTTAGTGTTCTGTTAATTCATCTCACATAGCTCTATCTGTATTTCGTGGATCTCTTTGCTAGCCTTATTTCTGAGGAATCTTAGAACAGATAATTCGGATCCCTTTGAAGACTATAGGGCCAAAGGAAACATCCTCCGATAACAAAGAGGAAGAAGCTTTCTGAGAAACTTCTTTGTGTTCTGTGAAATCATCTCACAGAGTTACAGCTTTCCCCTCAAGAAGCCTTTCGCTAAGACAGTTCTTGTGGAATTGGCAAAGTGATATTTGGAAGCCCTTAGAGGGCTAAGGTGAAAAAGGAAATAACCTCAGATGAAATCTGGAAAGAAGCTTTCTGAGAAACTGCTTAGTGTTCTGTTAATTCATCTCACGGAATTATATCTGTATTTCGTGGATCTCTTTGCTAGCCTTATTTCTGTGGAATCTGAGAACAGGTATTTCGGATCCCTTTGAAGACTATAGGGCCAAAGGAAATATCCTTAGATAACAAAGAGAAAGAAGCTTTCTGAGAAACTTCTTTGTGTTCTGTGAAATCATCTCACAGAGTTACAGCTTTCCCCTCAAGAAGCCTTTCGCTAAGACAGTTCTTGTGGAATTGGCAAAGTGATATTTGGAAGCCCATAGAGGGCTATGGTGAAAAAGGAAATATCCTCAGATGAAATCTGGAAAGAAGCTTTCTGAGAAACTGCTTAGTGTTCTGTTAATTCATCTCACAGAGTTACATCTGTATTTCGTGGATCTTTTTGCTAACCTTATTTCTGTGGAATCTAAGAACAGATATTTCGGATCCCCTTGAAGACTATAGGGCCAAAGGAAGTATCCTCCGATAACAAAGAGGAAGAAGCTTTCTGAGAAACTTCTTTGTGTTCTGAGAAATCATCTCACAGAGTTACAGCTTTCCCCTAAAGAAGCCTTTCGCTAAGACAGTTCTTGTGGAATTGGCAAAGTGATATTTGGAAGCCCATAGAGGGCTATGGTGAAAACGGAAATATACTCAGATGAAATCTGGAAAGAAGCTTTCTGAGAAACTGCTTAGTGTTCTGTTAATTCATCTCACAGAGTTACATCTGTATTTCGTGGATCTCTTTGCTAGCCTTATTTCTGTGGAATCTGCGAACAGATATTTCGGATTCCTTTGAAGACTATAGGGCCAAAGGAAACATCCTCCGATAACAAAGAGGAAGAAGCTTTCTGAGAAACTTCTTTGTGTTCTGTGAAATCATCTCACAGAGTTACAGCTTTCCCCTCAAGAAGCCTTTCGCTAAGACAGTTCTTGTGGAATTGGCAAAGTGATATTTGGAAGCCCATAGAGGGCTATGGTGAAAAAGGAAATATCCTCAGATGAAATCTGGAAAGAAGCTTTCTGAGAAACTGCTTAGTGTTCTGTTAATTCATCTCACAGACTTACATCTGTATTTCCTGGATCTCTTTGCTAGCCTTATTTCTGTGGAATCTGAGAACAGATATTTCGGATCCCTTTGAAGACTATAGGGCCAAAGGAAATATCCTCCGATAAGAAAGAGAAAGAAGGTTTCTGAGAAACTTCTTCGTGTTCTGTGAAATCATCTCACAGAGATACAGCTTTCCCCTCAAGAAACCTTTCGCTAAGACAGTTCTTGTGGAATTGGCAAAGTGATATTTGGAAGCCCATAGAGGGCTATGGTGAAAAAGGAAGTAACCTCAGATGAAATCTGGAAAGAAGCTTTCTGAGAAACTGCTCTGTGATGTGTGACTTCCACTCACAGAGTTACATCTGTATTTCGTGGATCTCTTTGCTAGCCTTATCTCTGTGGAATCTGAGAACAGATATTTCGGATCCGTTTGAAGACTATAGGGCCAAAGGAAATATCCTCCGATAACAAAGAGAAAGAAGCTTTCTGAGAAACTTCTTCGTGTTCTGTGAAATCATCTCACAGAGATACAGCTTTCCCCTCAAGAAGCCTTTCGCTAAGACAGTTCTTGTGGAATTGGCAAAGTGATATTTGGAAGCCCATAGAGGGCTATGGTGAAAAAGGAAATATCCTCAGATGAAATCTGGAAAGAAGCTTTCTGAGAAACTACTTAGTGTTCTGTTAATTCATCTCACAGAGTTACATCTGTATTTCGTGGATCTCCTTGCTAGCCTTATTTCTGTGGAATCTGAGAACAGATATTTCGGATCCCTTAGAAGACTATAGGGCCAAAGGAAATATCCTCCGATAACAAAGAGAAAGAAGCTGTCTGAGAAACTTCTTTGTGTTCTGTGAAATCATCTCACAGAGTTACAGCTTTCCCCTCAAGAAGCCTTTCGCTAAGACAGTTCTTGTGGAATTGGCAAAGTGATATTTGGAAGCCCATAGAGGGCTAAGGTGAAAAAGGAAATATCCTCAGATGAAATCTGGAAAGAAGCTTTCTGAGAAACTGCTTAGTGTTCTGTTAATTCATCTCACAGAGTTACATCTGTATTTCGTGGATCTCTTTGCTAGCCTTATTTCTGTGGAATCTGAGAACAGATATTTCGGATCCCTTTGAAGACTATAGGGCCAAAGGAAATATCCTCCGATAACAAAGAGAAAGAAGCTTTCTGAAAAACTTCTTTGTGTTCTGTGAAATCATCTCACAGAGTTACAGCTTTCCCCTTAAGAAGCCGTTCGCTAAGACAGTTCTTGTGGAATTGGCAAAGTGATATTTGGAAGGCCATAGAGGGCTATGGTGAAAAAGGAAATATCCTCAGATGAAATCTGGAAAGAAGCTTTCTGAGAAACTGCTCTGTGATGTGTGATTTCCACTCACAGAGTTACATCTCTATTTCGTGGATCTCTTTGCTAGCCTTATCTCTGTGGAATCTGAGAACAGATATTTCGGATCCCTTTGAAGACTATAGGGCCAAAGGAAATATCCTCCGATAACAAAGAGAAAGAAGCTTTCTGAGAAACTTCTTTGTGCTCTGTGAAACCATCTCACAGAGTTACAGCTTTCCCCTCAAGAAGCCTTTCGCTAAGACAGTTCTTGTGTAATTGGCAAAGTGATATTTGGAAGCCAATAGAGGGCTACGGTGAAAAGGAAATATCCTCATATGAAATCTGGATAGAAGCTTTCTGAGAAACTTCTTAGTGTTCTGTTAATTCGTCTCACAGAGTTACATCTGTATTTCGTGGTTCTCTTTGCTAGCCTTATTTCTGTGGAATCTGAGAACAGATATTTCGGATCCCTTTGAAGACTATAGGACCTAAGGAATTATCCTCCAATAACAAAGAGAAAGAAGCTTTCTGAGAAACTTCTTTGTGTTCTGTGAAATCATCTCACAGAGTTACAGCTTTCCCCACAAGAAGCCTTTCGCTAAGACAGTTCTTGTGGAATTGGCAAAGTGATATTTGGAAGCCCATAGAGGGCTACGGTGAAAACGGAAATATACTCAGATGAAATCTGGAAAGAAGCTTTCTGAGAAACTGCTCTGTGATGTGTGACTTCCACTCACAGAGTTACATCTGTATTTCGTGGATCTCTTTGCTAGCCTTATCTCTGTGGAATCTGAGAACAGATATTTCGGATCCGTTTGAAGACTATAGGGCCAAAGGAAATATCCTCCGATAACAAAGAGAAAGAAGCTTTCTGAGAAACTTCTTCGTGTTCTGTGAAATCATCTCACAGAGATACAGCTTTCCCCTCAAGAAGCCTTTCGCTAAGACAGTTCTTGTGGAATTGGCAAAGTGATATTTGGAAGCCCATAGAGGGTTATGGTGAAAAAGGAAATATCCTCAGATGAAATCTGGAAAGAAGCTTTCTGAGAAACTACTTAGTGTTCTGTTAATTCATCTCACAGAGTTACATCTGTATTTCGTGCATCTCCTTGCTAGCCTTATTTCTGTGGAATCTGAGAACAGATATTTCGGATCCCTTAGAAGACTATAGGGCCAAAGGAAATATCCTCCGATAACAAAGAGAAAGAAGCTTTCTGAGAAACTTCTTTGTGTTCTGTGAAATCATCTCACAGAGTTAAAGCTTTCCCCTCAAGAAGCCTTTCGCTAAGACAGTTCTTGTGGAATTGGCAAAGTGATATTTGGAAGCCCATAGAGGGCTAAGTTGAAAAAGGAAATATCCTCAGATGAAATCTGGAAAGAAGCTTTCTGAGAAACTGCTTAGTGTTCTGTTAATTCATCTCACAGAGTTACATCTGTATTTCGTGGATCTCTTTGCTAGCCTTATTTCTGTGGAATCTGAGAACAGATATTTCGGATCCCTTTGAAGACTATAGGGCCAAAGGAAATATCCTCCGATAACAAAGAGAAAGAAGCTTTCTGAAAAACTTCTTTGTGTTCTGTGAAATCATCTCACAGAGTTACAGCTTTCCCCTTAAGAAGCCGTTCGCTAAGACAGTTCTTGTGGAATTGGCAAAGTGATATTTGGAAGGCCATAGAGGGCTATGGTGAAAAAGGAAATATCCTCAGATGAAATCTGGAAAGAAGCTTTCTGAGAAACTGCTCTGTGATGTGTGATTTCCACTCACAGAGTTACATCTCTATTTCGTGGATCTCTTTGCTAGCCTTATCTCTGTGGAATCTGAGAACAGATATTTCGGATCCCTTTGAAGACTATATGGCCAAAGGAAATATCCTCCGATAACAAAGAGAAAGAAGCTTTCTGAGAAACTTCTTTGTGCTCTGTGAAACCATCTCACAGAGTTACAGCTTTCCCCTCAAGAAGCCTTTCGCTAAGACAGTTCTTGTGTAATTGGCAAAGTGATATTTGGAAGCCAATAGAGGGCTACGGTGAAAAGGAAATATCCTCATATGAAATCTGGATAGAAGCTTTCTGAGAAACTTCTTAGTGTTCTGTTAATTCGTCTCACAGAGTTACATCTGTATTTCGTGGTTCTCTTTGCTAGCCTTATTTCTGTGGAATCTGAGAACAGATATTTCGGATCCCTTTGAAGACTATAGGACCTAAGGAATTATCCTCCAATAACAAAGAGAAAGAAGCTTTCTGAGAAACTTCTTTGTGTTCTGTGAAATCATCTCACAGAGTTACAGCTTTCCCCACAAGAAGCCTTTCGCTAAGACAGTTCTTGTGGAATTGGCAAAGTGATATTTGGAAGCCCATAGAGGGCTACGGTGAAAACGGAAATATACTCAGATGAAATCTGGAAAGAAGCTTTCTGAGAAACTGCTTAGTGTTCTGTTAATTCATCTCACAGAGTTACATCTGTATTTCGTGGATCTCTTTGCTAGCCTTATTTCTGTGGAATCTGCGAACAGATATTTCGGATTCCTTTGAAGACTATAGGGCCAAAGGAAACATCCTCCGATAACAAAGAGGAAGAAGCTTTCTGAGAAACTTCTTTGTGTTCTGTGAAATCATCTCACAGAGTTACAGCTTTTCCCTAAAGAAGCCTTTCGCTAAGACAGTTCTTGTGGAATTGGCAAAGTGATATTTGGTAGCCCTTAGAGGCCTACGGTGAAAAAGCAAATATCCTCAGATGATATCTGGAAAGAAGCTTTCTGAGAAACTGCTTAGTGTTCTGTTAATTCATCTCACAGAGTTACATCTGTATTTCGTGGATCTCTTTGCTAGCCTTATTTCTTTAGAATCTGAGAACAGATATTTCGGATGCCTTTGAAGACTATAGGGCCAAAGGAAATATCCTCCGATAACAAAGAGAAAGAAGCTTTCTGAGAAACTTCTTTGTGTTCTGTGAAATCATCTCACAGAGTTACAGCTTTCCCCTCAAGAAGCCTTTCGCTAAGACAGTTCTTGTGGAATTGGCAAAGTGATATTTGGAAGCCCATAGAGGGCTATGGTGAAAAAGGAAATATCCTCAGATGAAATCTGGAAAGAAGCTTTCTGAGAAACTGCTTAGTGTTCTGTTAATTCATCTCACAGACTTACATCTGTATTTCCTGGATCTCTTTGCTAGCCTTATTTCTGTGGAATCTGAGAACAGATATTTCGGATCCCTTTGAAGACTATAGGGCCAAAGGAAATATCCTCCGATAAGAAAGAGAAAGAAGGTTTCTGAGAAACTTCTTTGTGTTCTGTGAAATCATCTCACAGAGATACAGCTTTCCCCTCAAGAAACCTTTCGCTAAGACAGTTCTTGTGGAATTGGCAAAGTGATATTTGGAAGCCCATAGAGGGCTATGGTGAAAAAGGAAGTAACCTCAGATGAAATCTGGAAAGAAGCTTTCTGAGAAACTGCTTAGTGTTCTGTTAATTCATCTCACGGAGTTACATCTGTATTTCGTGGATCTCTTTGCTAGCCTTATTTCTGTGGAATCTGAGAACAGATATTTCGGATCCCTTTGAAGACTATAGGACCAAAGGAAATATCCTTAGATAACAAAGAGAAAGAAGCTTTCTGAGAAACTTTTTTGTGTTCTGTGAAATCATCTCACAGAGTTACAGCTTTCCCCTCAAGAAGTCTTTCGCTAAGACAGTTCTTGTGGAATTGGCAAAGTGATATTTGGAAGCCCATAGAGGGCTATGGTGAAAAAGGAAATATCCTCAGATGAAATCTGGAAAGAAGCTTTCTGAGAAACTGCTCTGTGATGTGTGACTTCCACTCACAGAGTTACATCTGTATTTCGTGGATCTCTTTGCTAGCCTTATCTCTGTGGAATCTGAGAACAGATATTTCGGATCCGTTTGAAGACTATAGGGCCAAAGGAAATATCCTCCGATAACAAAGAGAAAGAAGCTTTCTGAGAAACTTCTTCGTGTTCTGTGAAATCATCTCACAGAGATACAGCTTTCCCCTCAAGAAGCCTTTCGCTAAGACAGTTCTTGTGGAATTGGCAAAGTGATATTTGGAAGCCCATAGAGGGTTATGGTGAAAAAGGAAATATCCTCAGATGAAATCTGGAAAGAAGCTTTCTGAGAAACTACTTAGTGTTCTGTTAATTCATCTCACAGAGTTACATCTGTATTTCGTGCATCTCCTTGCTAGCCTTATTTCTGTGGAATCTGAGAACAGATATTTCGGATCCCTTAGAAGACTATAGGGCCAAAGGAAATATCCTCCGATAACAAAGAGAAAGAAGCTTTCTGAGAAACTTCTTTGTGTTCTGTGAAATCATCTCACAGAGTTAAAGCTTTCCCCTCAAGAAGCCTTTCGCTAAGACAGTTCTTGTGGAATTGGCAAAGTGATATTTGGAAGCCCATAGAGGGCTAAGGTGAAAAAGGAAATATCCTCAGATGAAATCTGGAAAGAAGCTTTCTGAGAAACTGCTTAGTGTTCTGTTAATTCATCTCACAGAGTTACATCTGTATTTCGTGGATCTCTTTGCTAGCCTTATTTCTGTGGAATCTGAGAACAGATATTTCGGATCCCTTTGAAGACTATAGGGCCAAAGGAAATATCCTCCGATAACAAAGAGAAAGAAGCTTTCTGAAAAACTTCTTTGTGTTCTGTGAAATCATCTCACAGAGTTACAGCTTTCCCCTTAAGAAGCCGTTCGCTAAGACAGTTCTTGTGGAATTGGCAAAGTGATATTTGGAAGGCCATAGAGGGCTATGGTGAAAAAGGAAATATCCTCAGATGAAATCTGGAAAGAAGCTTTCTGAGAAACTGCTCTGTGATGTGTGATTTCCACTCACAGAGTTACATCTCTATTTCGTGGATCTCTTTGCTAGCCTTATCTCTGTGGAATCTGAGAACAGATATTTCGGATCCCTTTGAAGACTATAGGGCCAAAGGAAATATCCTCCGATAACAAAGAGAAAGAAGCTTTCTGAGAAACTTCTTTGTGCTCTGTGAAACCATCTCACAGAGTTACAGCTTTCCCCTCAAGAAGCCTTTCGCTAAGACAGTTCTTGTGTAATTGGCAAAGTGATATTTGGAAGCCAATAGAGGGCTACGGTGAAAAGGAAATATCCTCATATGAAATCTGGATAGAAGCTTTCTGAGAAACTTCTTAGTGTTCTGTTAATTCGTCTCACAGAGTTACATCTGTATTTCGTGGTTCTCTTTGCTAGCCTTATTTCTGTGGAATCTGAGAACAGATATTTCGGATCCCTTTGAAGACTATAGGACCTAAGGAATTATCCTCCAATAACAAAGAGAAAGAAGCTTTCTGAGAAACTTCTTTGTGTTCTGTGAAATCATCTCACAGAGTTACAGCTTTCCCCACAAGAAGCCTTTCGCTAAGACAGTTCTTGTGGAATTGGCAAAGTGATATTTGGAAGCCCATAGAGGGCTACGGTGAAAACGGAAATATACTCAGATGAAATCTGGAAAGAAGCTTTCTGAGAAACTGCTCTGTGATGTGTGACTTCCACTCACAGAGTTACATCTGTATTTCGTGGATCTCTTTGCTAGCCTTATCTCTGTGGAATCTGAGAACAGATATTTCGGATCCGTTTGAAGACTATAGGGCCAAAGGAAATATCCTCCGATAACAAAGAGAAAGAAGCTTTCTTAGAAACTTCTTCGTGTTCTGTGAAATCATCTCACAGAGATACAGCTTTCCCCTCAAGAAGCCTTTCGCTAAGACAGTTCTTGTGGAATTGGCAAAGTGATATTTGGAAGCCCATAGAGGGTTATGGTGAAAAAGGAAATATCCTCAGATGAAATCTGGAAAGAAGCTTTCTGAGAAACTACTTAGTGTTCTGTTAATTCATCTCACAGAGTTACATCTGTATTTCGTGCATCTCCTTGCTAGCCTTATTTCTGTGGAATCTGAGAACAGATATTTCGGATCCCTTAGAAGACTATAGGGCCAAAGGAAATATCCTCCGATAACAAAGAGAAAGAAGCTTTCTGAGAAACTTCTTTGTGTTCTGTGAAATCATCTCACAGAGTTAAAGCTTTCCCCTCAAGAAGCCTTTCGCTAAGACAGTTCTTGTGGAATTGGCAAAGTGATATTTGGAAGCCCATAGAGGGCTAAGGTGAAAAAGGAAATATCCTCAGATGAAATCTGGAAAGAAGCTTTCTGAGAAACTGCTTAGTGTTCTGTTAATTCATCTCACAGAGTTACATCTGTATTTCGTGGATCTCTTTGCTAGCCTTATTTCTGTGGAATCTGAGAACAGATATTTCGGATCCCTTTGAAGACTATAGGGCCAAAGGAAATATCCTCCGATAACAAAGAGAAAGAAGCTTTCTGAAAAACTTCTTTGTGTTCTGTGAAATCATCTCACAGAGTTACAGCTTTCCCCTTAAGAAGCCGTTCGCTAAGACAGTTCTTGTGGAATTGGCAAAGTGATATTTGGAAGGCCATAGAGGGCTATGGTGAAAAAGGAAATATCCTCAGATGAAATCTGGAAAGAAGCTTTCTGAGAAACTGCTCTGTGATGTGTGATTTCCACTCACAGAGTTACATCTCTATTTCGTGGATCTCTTTGCTAGCCTTATCTCTGTGGAATCTGAGAACAGATATTTCGGATCCCTTTGAAGACTATATGGCCAAAGGAAATATCCTCCGATAACAAAGAGAAAGAAGCTTTCTGAGAAACTTCTTTGTGCTCTGTGAAACCATCTCACAGAGTTACAGCTTTCCCCTCAAGAAGCCTTTCGCTAAGACAGTTCTTGTGTAATTGGCAAAGTGATATTTGGAAGCCAATAGAGGGCTACGGTGAAAAGGAAATATCCTCATATGAAATCTGGATAGAAGCTTTCTGAGAAACTTCTTAGTGTTCTGTTAATTCGTCTCACAGAGTTACATCTGTATTTCGTGGTTCTCTTTGCTAGCCTTATTTCTGTGGAATCTGAGAACAGATATTTCGGATCCCTTTGAAGACTATAGGACCTAAGGAATTATCCTCCAATAACAAAGAGAAAGAAGCTTTCT
This sequence comes from Macaca nemestrina, assembly GCF_043159975.1. Classification (NCBI taxonomy): domain Eukaryota; kingdom Metazoa; phylum Chordata; class Mammalia; order Primates; family Cercopithecidae; genus Macaca; species Macaca nemestrina. The sequence goes on from NC_092125.1 coordinate 89,593,386, forward strand.
GAGAAACTTCTTTGTGTTCTGTGAAATCATCTCACAGAGTTACAGCTTTCCCCACAAGAAGCCTTTCGCTAAGACAGTTCTTGTGGAATTGGCAAAGTGATATTTGGAAGCCCATAGAGGGCTACGGTGAAAACGGAAATATACTCAGATGAAATCTGGAAAGAAGCTTTCTGAGAAACTGCTTAGTGTTCTGTTAATTCATCTCACAGAGTTACATCTGTATTTCGTGGATCTCTTTGCTAGCCTTATTTCTGTGGAATCTGCGAACAGATATTTCGGATTCCTTTGAAGACTATAGGGCCAAAGGAAACATCCTCCGATAACAAAGAGGAAGAAGCTTTCTGAGAAACTTCTTTGTGTTCTGTGAAATCATCTCACAGAGTTACAGCTTTTCCCTAAAGAAGCCTTTCGCTAAGACAGTTCTTGTGGAATTGGCAAAGTGATATTTGGTAGCCCTTAGAGGCCTACGGTGAAAAAGCAAATATCCTCAGATGATATCTGGAAAGAAGCTTTCTGAGAAACTGCTTAGTGTTCTGTTAATTCATCTCACAGAGTTACATCTGTATTTCGTGGATCTCTTTGCTAGCCTTATTTCTTTAGAATCTGAGAACAGATATTTCGGATGCCTTTGAAGACTATAGGGCCAAAGGAAATATCCTCCGATAACAAAGAGAAAGAAGCTTTCTGAGAAACTTCTTTGTGTTCTGTGAAATCATCTCACAGAGTTACAGCTTTCCCCTCAAGAAGCCTTTCGCTAAGACAGTTCTTGTGGAATTGGCAAAGTGATATTTGGAAGCCCATAGAGGGCTATGGTGAAAAAGGAAATATCCTCAGATGAAATCTGGAAAGAAGCTTTCTGAGAAACTGCTTAGTGTTCTGTTAATTCATCTCACAGACTTACATCTGTATTTCCTGGATCTCTTTGCTAGCCTTATTTCTGTGGAATCTGAGAACAGATATTTCGGATCCCTTTGAAGACTATAGGGCCAAAGGAAATATCCTCCGATAAGAAAGAGAAAGAAGGTTTCTGAGAAACTTCTTTGTGTTCTGTGAAATCATCTCACAGAGATACAGCTTTCCCCTCAAGAAACTTTTCGCTAAGACAGTTCTTGTGGAATTGGCAAAGTGATATTTGGAAGCCCATAGAGGGCTATGGTGAAAAAGGAAGTAACCTCAGATGAAATCTGGAAAGAAGCTTTCTGAGAAACTGCTTAGTGTTCTGTTAATTCATCTCACGGAGTTACATCTGTATTTCGTGGATCTCTTTGCTAGCCTTATTTCTGTGGAATCTGAGAACAGATATTTCGGATCCCTTTGAAGACTATAGGACCAAAGGAAATATCCTTAGATAACAAAGAGAAAGAAGCTTTCTGAGAAACTTTTTTGTGTTCTGTGAAATCATCTCACAGAGTTACAGCTTTCCCCTCAAGAAGTCTTTCGCTAAGACAGTTCTTGTGGAATTGGCAAAGTGATATTTGGAAGCCCATAGAGGGCTATGGTGAAAAAGGAAATATCCTCAGATGAAATCTGGAAAGAAGCTTTCTGAGAAACTGCTCTGTGATGTGTGACTTCCACTCACAGAGTTACATCTGTATTTCGTGGATCTCTTTGCTAGCCTTATCTCTGTGGAATCTGAGAACAGATATTTCGGATCCGTTTGAAGACTATAGGGCCAAAGGAAATATCCTCCGATAACAAAGAGAAAGAAGCTTTCTGAGAAACTTCTTCGTGTTCTGTGAAATCATCTCACAGAGATACAGCTTTCCCCTCAAGAAGCCTTTCGCTAAGACAGTTCTTGTGGAATTGGCAAAGTGATATTTGGAAGCCCATAGAGGGTTATGGTGAAAAAGGAAATATCCTCAGATGAAATCTGGAAAGAAGCTTTCTGAGAAACTACTTAGTGTTCTGTTAATTCATCTCACAGAGTTACATCTGTATTTCGTGCATCTCCTTGCTAGCCTTATTTCTGTGGAATCTGAGAACAGATATTTCGGATCCCTTAGAAGACTATAGGGCCAAAGGAAATATCCTCCGATAACAAAGAGAAAGAAGCTTTCTGAGAAACTTCTTTGTGTTCTGTGAAATCATCTCACAGAGTTAAAGCTTTCCCCTCAAGAAGCCTTTCGCTAAGACAGTTCTTGTGGAATTGGCAAAGTGATATTTGGAAGCCCATAGAGGGCTAAGGTGAAAAAGGAAATATCCTCAGATGAAATCTGGAAAGAAGCTTTCTGAGAAACTGCTTAGTGTTCTGTTAATTCATCTCACAGAGTTACATCTGTATTTCGTGGATCTCTTTGCTAGCCTTATTTCTGTGGAATCTGAGAACAGATATTTCGGATCCCTTTGAAGACTATAGGGCCAAAGGAAATATCCTCCGATAACAAAGAGAAAGAAGCTTTCTGAAAAACTTCTTTGTGTTCTGTGAAATCATCTCACAGAGTTACAGCTTTCCCCTTAAGAAGCCGTTCGCTAAGACAGTTCTTGTGGAATTGGCAAAGTGATATTTGGAAGGCCATAGAGGGCTATGGTGAAAAAGGAAATATCCTCAGATGAAATCTGGAAAGAAGCTTTCTGAGAAACTGCTCTGTGATGTGTGATTTCCACTCACAGAGTTACATCTCTATTTCGTGGATCTCTTTGCTAGCCTTATCTCTGTGGAATCTGAGAACAGATATTTCGGATCCCTTTGAAGACTATAGGGCCAAAGGAAATATCCTCCGATAACAAAGAGAAAGAAGCTTTCTGAGAAACTTCTTTGTGCTCTGTGAAACCATCTCACAGAGTTACAGCTTTCCCCTCAAGAAGCCTTTCGCTAAGACAGTTCTTGTGTAATTGGCAAAGTGATATTTGGAAGCCAATAGAGGGCTACGGTGAAAAGGAAATATCCTCATATGAAATCTGGATAGAAGCTTTCTGAGAAACTTCTTAGTGTTCTGTTAATTCGTCTCACAGAGTTACATCTGTATTTCGTGGTTCTCTTTGCTAGCCTTATTTCTGTGGAATCTGAGAACAGATATTTCGGATCCCTTTGAAGACTATAGGACCTAAGGAATTATCCTCCAATAACAAAGAGAAAGAAGCTTTCTGAGAAACTTCTTTGTGTTCTGTGAAATCATCTCACAGAGTTACAGCTTTCCCCACAAGAAGCCTTTCGCTAAGACAGTTCTTGTGGAATTGGCAAAGTGATATTTGGAAGCCCATAGAGGGCTACGGTGAAAACGGAAATATACTCAGATGAAATCTGGAAAGAAGCTTTCTGAGAAACTGCTTAGTGTTCTGTTAATTCATCTCACAGAGTTACATCTGTATTTCGTGGATCTCTTTGCTAGCCTTATTTCTGTGGAATCTGCGAACAGATATTTCGGATTCCTTTGAAGACTATAGGGCCAAAGGAAACATCCTCCGATAACAAAGAGGAAGAAGCTTTCTGAGAAACTTCTTTGTGTTCTGTGAAATCATCTCACAGAGTTACAGCTTTTCCCTAAAGAAGCCTTTCGCTAAGACAGTTCTTGTGGAATTGGCAAAGTGATATTTGGTAGCCCTTAGAGGCCTACGGTGAAAAAGCAAATATCCTCAGATGATATCTGGAAAGAAGCTTTCTGAGAAACTGCTTAGTGTTCTGTTAATTCATCTCACAGAGTTACATCTGTATTTCGTGGATCTCTTTGCTAGCCTTATTTCTTTAGAATCTGAGAACAGATATTTCGGATGCCTTTGAAGACTATAGGGCCAAAGGAAATATCCTCCGATAACAAAGAGAAAGAAGCTTTCTGAGAAACTTCTTTGTGTTCTGTGAAATCATCTCACAGAGTTACAGCTTTCCCCTCAAGAAGCCTTTCGCTAAGACAGTTCTTGTGGAATTGGCAAAGTGATATTTGGAAGCCCATAGAGGGCTATGGTGAAAAAGGAAATATCCTCAGATGAAATCTGGAAAGAAGCTTTCTGAGAAACTGCTTAGTGTTCTGTTAATTCATCTCACAGACTTACATCTGTATTTCCTGGATCTCTTTGCTAGCCTTATTTCTGTGGAATCTGAGAACAGATATTTCGGATCCCTTTGAAGACTATAGGGCCAAAGGAAATATCCTCCGATAAGAAAGAGAAAGAAGGTTTCTGAGAAACTTCTTTGTGTTCTGTGAAATCATCTCACAGAGATACAGCTTTCCCCTCAAGAAACCTTTCGCTAAGACAGTTCTTGTGGAATTGGCAAAGTGATATTTGGAAGCCCATAGAGGGCTATGGTGAAAAAGGAAGTAACCTCAGATGAAATCTGGAAAGAAGCTTTCTGAGAAACTGCTTAGTGTTCTGTTAATTCATCTCACGGAGTTACATCTGTATTTCGTGGATCTCTTTGCTAGCCTTATTTCTGTGGAATCTGAGAACAGATATTTCGGATCCCTTTGAAGACTATAGGACCAAAGGAAATATCCTTAGATAACAAAGAGAAAGAAGCTTTCTGAGAAACTTTTTTGTGTTCTGTGAAATCATCTCACAGAGTTACAGCTTTCCCCTCAAGAAGTCTTTCGCTAAGACAGTTCTTGTGGAATTGGCAAAGTGATATTTGGAAGCCCATAGAGGGCTATGGTGAAAAAGGAAATATCCTCAGATGAAATCTGGAAAGAAGCTTTCTGAGAAACTGCTCTGTGATGTGTGACTTCCACTCACAGAGTTACATCTGTATTTCGTGGATCTCTTTGCTAGCCTTATCTCTGTGGAATCTGAGAACAGATATTTCGGATCCGTTTGAAGACTATAGGGCCAAAGGAAATATCCTCCGATAACAAAGAGAAAGAAGCTTTCTGAGAAACTTCTTCGTGTTCTGTGAAATCATCTCACAGAGATACAGCTTTCCCCTCAAGAAGCCTTTCGCTAAGACAGTTCTTGTGGAATTGGCAAAGTGATATTTGGAAGCCCATAGAGGGTTATGGTGAAAAAGGAAATATCCTCAGATGAAATCTGGAAAGAAGCTTTCTGAGAAACTACTTAGTGTTCTGTTAATTCATCTCACAGAGTTACATCTGTATTTCGTGCATCTCCTTGCTAGCCTTATTTCTGTGGAATCTGAGAACAGATATTTCGGATCCCTTAGAAGACTATAGGGCCAAAGGAAATATCCTCCGATAACAAAGAGAAAGAAGCTTTCTGAGAAACTTCTTTGTGTTCTGTGAAATCATCTCACAGAGTTAAAGCTTTCCCCTCAAGAAGCCTTTCGCTAAGACAGTTCTTGTGGAATTGGCAAAGTGATATTTGGAAGCCCATAGAGGGCTAAGGTGAAAAAGGAAATATCCTCAGATGAAATCTGGAAAGAAGCTTTCTGAGAAACTGCTTAGTGTTCTGTTAATTCATCTCACAGAGTTACATCTGTATTTCGTGGATCTCTTTGCTAGCCTTATTTCTGTGGAATCTGAGAACAGATATTTCGGATCCCTTTGAAGACTATAGGGCCAAAGGAAATATCCTCCGATAACAAAGAGAAAGAAGCTTTCTGAAAAACTTCTTTGTGTTCTGTGAAATCATCTCACAGAGTTACAGCTTTCCCCTTAAGAAGCCGTTCGCTAAGACAGTTCTTGTGGAATTGGCAAAGTGATATTTGGAAGGCCATAGAGGGCTATGGTGAAAAAGGAAATATCCTCAGATGAAATCTGGAAAGAAGCTTTCTGAGAAACTGCTCTGTGATGTGTGATTTCCACTCACAGAGTTACATCTCTATTTCGTGGATCTCTTTGCTAGCCTTATCTCTGTGGAATCTGAGAACAGATATTTCGGATCCCTTTGAAGACTATAGGGCCAAAGGAAATATCCTCCGATAACAAAGAGAAAGAAGCTTTCTGAGAAACTTCTTTGTGCTCTGTGAAACCATCTCACAGAGTTACAGCTTTCCCCTCAAGAAGCCTTTCGCTAAGACAGTTCTTGTGTAATTGGCAAAGTGATATTTGGAAGCCAATAGAGGGCTACGGTGAAAAGGAAATATCCTCATATGAAATCTGGATAGAAGCTTTCTGAGAAACTTCTTAGTGTTCTGTTAATTCGTCTCACAGAGTTACATCTGTATTTCGTGGTTCTCTTTGCTAGCCTTATTTCTGTGGAATCTGAGAACAGATATTTCGGATCCCTTTGAAGACTATAGGACCTAAGGAATTATCCTCCAATAACAAAGAGAAAGAAGCTTTCTGAGAAACTTCTTTGTGTTCTGTGAAATCATCTCACAGAGTTACAGCTTTCCCCACAAGAAGCCTTTCGCTAAGACAGTTCTTGTGGAATTGGCAAAGTGATATTTGGAAGCCCATAGAGGGCTACGGTGAAAACGGAAATATACTCAGATGAAATCTGGAAAGAAGCTTTCTGAGAAACTGCTTAGTGTTCTGTTAATTCATCTCACAGAGTTACATCTGTATTTCGTGGATCTCTTTGCTAGCCTTATTTCTGTGGAATCTGCGAACAGATATTTCGGATTCCTTTGAAGACTATAGGGCCAAAGGAAACATCCTCCGATAACAAAGAGGAAGAAGCTTTCTGAGAAACTTCTTTGTGTTCTGTGAAATCATCTCACAGAGTTACAGCTTTTCCCTAAAGAAGCCTTTCGCTAAGACAGTTCTTGTGGAATTGGCAAAGTGATATTTGGTAGCCCTTAGAGGCCTACGGTGAAAAAGCAAATATCCTCAGATGATATCTGGAAAGAAGCTTTCTGAGAAACTGCTTAGTGTTCTGTTAATTCATCTCACAGAGTTACATCTGTATTTCGTGGATCTCTTTGCTAGCCTTATTTCTTTAGAATCTGAGAACAGATATTTCGGATGCCTTTGAAGACTATAGGGCCAAAGGAAATATCCTCCGATAACAAAGAGAAAGAAGCTTTCTGAGAAACTTCTTTGTGTTCTGTGAAATCATCTCACAGAGTTACAGCTTTCCCCTGAAGAAGCCTTTCGCTAAGACAGTTCTTGTGGAATTGGCAAAGTGATATTTGGAAGCCCATAGAGGGCTATGGTGAAAAAGGAAATATCCTCAGATGAAATCTGGAAAGAAGCTTTCTGAGAAACTGCTTAGTGTTCTGTTAATTCATCTCACAGACTTACATCTGTATTTCCTGGATCTCTTTGCTAGCCTTATTTCTGTGGAATCTGAGAACAGATATTTCGGATCCCTTTGAAGACTATAGGGCCAAAGGAAATATCCTCCGATAAGAAAGAGAAAGAAGGTTTCTGAGAAACTTCTTTGTGTTCTGTGAAATCATCTCACAGAGATACAGCTTTCCCCTCAAGAAACCTTTCGCTAAGACAGTTCTTGTGGAATTGGCAAAGTGATATTTGGAAGCCCATAGAGGGCTATGGTGAAAAAGGAAGTAACCTCAGATGAAATCTGGAAAGAAGCTTTCTGAGAAACTGCTTAGTGTTCTGTTAATTCATCTCACGGAGTTACATCTGTATTTCGTGGATCTCTTTGCTAGCCTTATTTCTGTGGAATCTGAGAACAGATATTTCGGATCCCTTTGAAGACTATAGGACCAAAGGAAATATCCTTAGATAACAAAGAGAAAGAAGCTTTCTGAGAAACTTTTTTGTGTTCTGTGAAATCATATCACAGAGTTACAGCTTTCCCCTCAAGAAGTCTTTCGCTAAGACAGTTCTTGTGGAATTGGCAAAGTGATATTTGGAAGCCCATAGAGGGCTATGGTGAAAAAGGAAATATCCTCAGATGAAATCTGGAAAGAAGCTTTCTGAGAAACTGCTCTGTGATGTGTGACTTCCACTCACAGAGTTACATCTGTATTTCGTGGATCTCTTTGCTAGCCTTATCTCTGTGGAATCTGAGAACAGATATTTCGGATCCGTTTGAAGACTATAGGGCCAAAGGAAATATCCTCCGATAACAAAGAGAAAGAAGCTTTCTGAGAAACTTCTTCGTGTTCTGTGAAATCATCTCACAGAGATACAGCTTTCCCCTCAAGAAGCCTTTCGCTAAGACAGTTCTTGTGGAATTGGCAAAGTGATATTTGGAAGCCCATAGAGGGTTATGGTGAAAAAGGAAATATCCTCAGATGAAATCTGGAAAGAAGCTTTCTGAGAAACTACTTAGTGTTCTGTTAATTCATCTCACAGAGTTACATCTGTATTTCGTGGATCTCCTTGCTAGCCTTATTTCTGTGGAATCTGAGAACAGATATTTCGGATCCCTTAGAAGACTATAGGGCCAAAGGAAATATCCTCCGATAACAAAGAGAAAGAAGCTTTCTGAGAAACTTCTTTGTGTTCTGTGAAATCATCTCACAGAGTTAAAGCTTTCCCCTCAAGAAGCCTTTCGCTAAGACAGTTCTTGTGGAATTGGCAAAGTGATATTTGGAAGCCCATAGAGGGCTAAGGTGAAAAAGGAAATATCCTCAGATGAAATCTGGAAAGAAGCTTTCTGAGAAACTGCTTAGTGTTCTGTTAATTCATCTCACAGAGTTACATCTGTATTTCGTGGATCTCTTTGCTAGCCTTATTTCTGTGGAATCTGAGAACAGATATTTCGGATCCCTTTGAAGACTATAGGGCCAAAGGAAATATCCTCCGATAACAAAGAGAAAGAAGCTTTCTGAAAAACTTCTTTGTGTTCTGTGAAATCATCTCACAGAGTTACAGCTTTCCCCTTAAGAAGCCGTTCGCTAAGACAGTTCTTGTGGAATTGGCAAAGTGATATTTGGAAGGCCATAGAGGGCTATGGTGAAAAAGGAAATATCCTCAGATGAAATCTGGAAAGAAGCTTTCTGAGAAACTGCTCTGTGATGTGTGATTTCCACTCACAGAGTTACATCTCTATTTCGTGGATCTCTTTGCTAGCCTTATCTCTGTGGAATCTGAGAACAGATATTTCGGATCCCTTTGAAGACTATAGGGCCAAAGGAAATATCCTCCGATAACAAAGAGAAAGAAGCTTTCTGAGAAACTTCTTTGTGTTCTGTGAAATCATCTCACAGAGTTACAGCTTTCCCCTCAAGAAGACTTTCGCTAAGACAGTTCTTGTGGAATTGGCAAAGTGATATTGGAAGCCCATAGAGGGCTATGGTGAAAAAGGAAATATCCTCAGATGAAATCTGGAAAGAAGCTTTCAGAGAAACTGCTGAGTGTTCTGTTAATTCATCTCACAGAGTTACATCTGTATTTCGTTGATCTCTTTGCTAGCCTTATTTCTGTGGAATCTGGGAACAGATATTTCGGATCCCTTCGAAGACTACAGGGACAAAGGAAATATCCTCCGATAACAAAGAGAAAGAAGCTTTCTGAGAAACTTCTTTGTGTTCTGTGAAATCATCTCACAGAGTTACAGCTTTCCCCTCAAGAAGCCTTTCGCTAAGACAGTTCTTGTGGAATTGGCAAAGTGATATTTGGAAGCCCATAGAGGGCTATGGTGAAAAAGGAAATATCCTCAGATGAAATCTGGAAAGAAGCTTTCTGAGAAACTGCTTAGTGTTCTGTTAATTCATATCACAGAGCTCTATCTGTATTTCGTGGATGTCTTTGCTAGCCTTATTTCTGAGGAATCTGAAAACAGATATTTCGGATCCCTTTGAAGACTATAGGGCCAAAGGAAATATCCTCTGATAACAAAGAGAAAGAAGCTTTCTGAGAAACTTCTTTGTGTTCTGTAAAATCATCTCACAGAGTTACAGCTTTCACCTCAAGAAGCCTTTCGCTAAGACAGCTCTTGTGGATTTGGCAAAGTGATATTTGGAAGCCCATAGAGGGCTATGGTGAAAAAGGAAATATCCTCAGATGAAATCTGGAAAGAAGCTTTCTGAGAAACTGCTCTGTGATGTGTGACTTCCACTCACAGAGTTACATCTGTATTTCGTGGATCACTTTGCTAGCCTTATCTCTGTGGAATCTGAGAACAGATATTTCGGATCCCTTTGAAGACTATAGGGCCAAAGGAAATATCCTCCGATAACAAAGAGAAAGAAGCTTTCTGAGAAACTTCTCTGTGTTCTGTGAAACCATCTCACAGAGTTACAGCTCTCCTTATCAAGAAGCCTTTCGCTAAGACAGTTCTTGTGGAATTGGCAAAGTGATATTGGGAAGCCCATAGAGGGCTACGGTGAAAAGGAAATATCCTCAGATGAAATCTGGAAAGAAGCTTTCTGAGAAACTGCTTAGTGTTCTGTTAATTCATCTCACAGAGTTACATCTTTATTTCGTGGATCTCCTTGCTAGCCTTATTTCTGTGGAATCTGAGAACACATATTTCGGATCCCTTAGAAGACTATAGGGCCAAAGGAAATATCCTCCGATAACAAAGAGAAAGAAGCTTTCTGAGAAACTTCTTCGTGTTCTGTGAAATCATCTCACAGAGTTAAAGCTTTCCCCTCAAGAAGCCTTTCGCTAAGACAGTTCTTGTGGAATTGGCAAAGTGATATTTGGAAGCCCATAGAGGGCTAAGGTGAAAAAGGAAATATCCTCAGATGAAATCTGGAAAGAAGCTTTCTGAGAAACTGCTTAGTGTTCTGTTAATTCATCTCACAGAGTTACATCTGTATTTCGTGGATCTCTTTGCTAGCCTTATTTCTGTGGAATCTGAGAACAGATATTTCGGATCCCTTTGAAGACTATAGGGCCAAAGGAAATATCCTCCGATAACAAAGAGAAAGAAGCTTTCTGAAAAACTTCTTTGTGTTCTGTGAAATCATCTCACAGAGTTACAGCTTTCCCCTTAAGAAGCCGTTCGCTAAGACAGTTCTTGTGGAATTGGCAAAGTGATATTTGGAAGGCCATAGAGGGCTATGGTGAAAAAGGAAATATCCTCAGATGAAATCTGGAAAGAAGCTTTCTGAGAAACTGCTCTGTGATGTGTGATTTCCACTCACAGAGTTACATCTCTATTTCGTGGATCTCTTTGCTAGCCTTATCTCTGTGGAATCTGAGAACAGATATTTCGGATCCCTTTGAAGACTATAGGGCCAAAGGAAATATCCTCCGATAACAAAGAGAAAGAAGCTTTCTGAGAAACTTCTTTGTGTTCTGTGAAATCATCTCACAGAGTTACAGCTTTCCCCTCAAGAAGACTTTCGCTAAGACAGTTCTTGTGGAATTGGCAAAGTGATATTGGAAGCCCATAGAGGGCTATGGTGAAAAAGGAAATATCCTCAGATGAAATCTGGAAAGAAGCTTTCAGAGAAACTGCTGAGTGTTCTGTTAATTCATCTCACAGAGTTACATCTGTATTTCGTTGATCTCTTTGCTAGCCTTATTTCTGTGGAATCTGGGAACAGATATTTCGGATCCCTTCGAAGACTACAGGGACAAAGGAAATATCCTCCGATAACAAAGAGAAAGAAGCCTTCTGAGAAACTTCTTTGTGTTCTGTGAAATCATCTCACAGAGTTACAGCTTTCCCCTCAAGAAGCCTTTCGCTAAGACAGTTCTTGTGGAATTGGCAAAGTGATATTTGGAAGCCCATAGAGGGCTATGGTGAAAAAGGAAATATCCTCAGATGAAATCTGGAAAGAAGCTTACTGAGAAACTGCTTAGTGTTCTGTTAATTCATATCACAGAGCTCTATCTGTATTTCGTGGATGTCTTTGCTAGCCTTATTTCTGAGGAATCTGAAAACAGATATTTCGGATCCCTTTGAAGACTATAGGGCCAAAGGAAATATCCTCTGATAACAAAGAGAAAGAAGCTTTCTGAGAAACTTCTTTGTGTTCTGTAAAATCATCTCACAGAGTTACAGCTTTCACCTCAAGAAGCCTTTCGCTAAGACAGCTCTTGTGGATTTGGCAAAGTGATATTTGGAAGCCCATAGAGGGCTATGGTGAAAAAGGAAATATCCTCAGATGAAATCTGGAAAGAAGCTTTCTGAGAAACTGCTCTGTGATGTGTGACTTCCACTCACAGAGTTACATCTGTATTTCGTGGATCACTTTGCTAGCCTTATCTCTGTGGAATCTGAGAACAGATATTTCGGATCCCTTTGAAGACTATAGGGCCAAAGGAAATATCCTCCGATAACAAAGAGAAAGAAGCTTTCTGAGAAACTTCTTTGTGTTCTGTGAAACCATCTCACAGAGTTACAGCTCTCCTTATCAAGAAGCCTTTCGCTAAGACAGTTCTTGTGGAATTGGCAAAGTGATATTGGGAAGCCCATAGAGGGCTACGGTGAAAAGGAAATATCCTCAGATGAAATCTGGAAAGAAGCTTTCTGAGAAACTGCTTAGTGTTCTGTTAATTCATCTCACAGAGTTACATCTGTATTTCGTGGATCTCTTTGCTAGCCTTATTTCTGTGGAATCTGAGAACAGATATTTCGGATCCCTTTGAAGACTATAGGGCCTAAGGAAATATCCTCCGATAACAAAGAGAAAGAAGCTTTCTGAGAAACTTCTTTGTGTTCTGTGAAATCATCTCACAGAGTTACAGCTTTCCCCTCAAGAAGCCTTTCGCTAAGACAGTTCTTGTGGAATTGGCAAAGTGATATTTGGAAGCCCATAGAGGGCTATGGTGAAAACGGAAATATCCTCAGATGAAATCTGGAAAGAAGCTTTCTGAGAAACTGCTTAGTGTTCTGTTAATTCATCTCACATAGCTCTATCTGTATTTCGTGGATCTCTTTGCTAGCCTTATTTCTGAGGAATCTTAGAACAGATAATTCGGATCCCTTTGAAGACTATAGGGCCAAAGGAAACATCCTCCGATAACAAAGAGGAAGAAGCTTTCTGAGAAACTTCTTTGTGTTCTGTGAAATCATCTCAGAGAGTTACAGCTTTCCCCTCAAGAAGCCTTTCGCTAAGACAGTTCTTGTGGAATTGGCAAAGTGATATTTGGAAGCCCATAGAGGGCTATGGTGAAAACGGAAATATACTCAGATGAAATCTGGAAAGAAGCTTTCTGAGAAACTGCTTAGTGTTCTGTTAATTCATCTCACAGAGTTACATCTGTATTTCGTGGATCTCTTTGCTAGCCTTATTTCTGTGGAATCTGCGAACAGATATTTCGGATCCCTTTGAAGACTATAGGGCCAAAGGAAACATCCTCCGATAACAAAGAGGAAGAAGCTTTCTGAGAAACTTCTTTGTGTTCTGTGAAATCATCTCACAGAGTTACAGCTTTCCCCTCAAGAAGCCTTTCGCTAAGACAGTTCTTGTGGAATTGGCAAAGTGATATTTGGTAGCCCTTAGAGGCCTATGGTGAAAAAGCAAATATCCTCAGATAATATCTAGAAAGAAGCTTTCTGAGAAACTGCTTAGTGTTCTGTTAATTCATCTCACAGAGTTACATCTGTATTTCGTGGATCTCTTTGCTAGCCTTATTTCTGTGGAATCTGAGAACAGATATTTCGAATCCCTTTGAAGACTGTAGGGCCAAAGGAAATATCCTCCGATAACAAAGAGAAAGAAGCTTTCTGAGAAACTTCTTTGTGTTCTGTGAAATCATCTCACAGAGTTACAGCTTTCCCCTCAAGAAGCCTTTCGCTAAGACAGTTCTTGTGGAATTGGCAAAGTGATATTTGGAAGGCCATAGAGGGCTATGGTGAAAAAGAAATAGCCTCAGATGAAATCTGGAAAGAAGCTTTATGAGAAACTGCTCTGTGATGTGTGATTTCCACTCACAGAGTTACATCTCTATTTCGTGGATCTCTTTGCTAGCCTTATTTCTGTGGAATCTGAGAACAGGTATTTCGGATCCCTTTGAAGACTATAGGGCCAAAGGAAATATCCTTAGATAACAAAGAGAAAGAAGTTTTCTGAGAAACTTCTTTGTGTTCTGTGAAATCATCTCACAGAGTTACAGCTTTCCCCTCAAGAAGCCTTTCGCTAAGACAGTTCTTGTGAAATTGGCAAAGTGATATTTGGAAGCCCATAGAGGGCTATGGTGAAAAAGGAAATATCCTCAGATGAAATCTGGAAAGAAGCTTTCTGAGAAACTGCATAGTGTTCTGTTAATTCATCTCACAGAGTTACATCTGTATTTCGTGGATCTCTTTGCTAGCCTTATTTCTGAGGAATCTGCGAACAGATATTTCGGATCCCTTTGAAGACTATAGGGCCAAAGGAAACATCCTCCGATAACAAGGAGGAAGAAGCTTTCTGAGAAACTTCTTTGTGTTCTGTGAAATCATCTCACAGAGTTACAGCTTTCCCCTAAAGAAACCTTTCGCTAAGACAGTTCTTGTGGAATTGGCAAAGTGATATTTGGTAGCCCTTAGAGGCGTAGGGTGAAAAAGCAAATATCCTCAGATGATATCTGGAAGAAGCTTCCTGAGAAACTGCTTAGTGTTCTGTTAATTCATCTCACAGAGTTACATCTGTATTTCGTGGATCTCTTTGCTAGCCTTATTTCTGTGGAATCTGAGAACAGATATTTCGAATCCCTTTGAAGACTATAGGGCCAAAGGAAATATCCTCCGATAACAAAGAGAAAGAAGCTTTCTGAGAAACTTCTTTGTGTTCTGTGAAATCATCTCACAGAGTTACAGCTTTCCCCTCAAGAAGCCTTTCGCTAAGACAGTTCTTGTGGAATTGGCAAAGTGATATTTGGAAGCCCATAGAGGGCTATGGTGAAAAAGGAAATATCCTCAGATGAAATCTGGAAAGAAGCTTTCTGAGAAACTGCTTAGTGTTCTGTTAATTCATCTCACAGAGTTACATCTGTATTTCGTGGATCTTTTTGCTAGCCTTATTTCTGTGGAATCTAAGAACAGATATTTCGGATCCCGTTGAAGACTATAGGGCCAAAGGAAGTATCCTCCGATAACAAAGAGGAAGAAGCTTTCTGAGAAACTTCTTTGTGTTCTGTGAAATCATCTCACAGAGTTACAGCTTTCCCCTAAAGAAGCCTTTCGCTAAGACAGTTCTTGTGGAATTGGCAAAGTGATATTTGGAAGCCCATTGAGGGCTATGGTGAAAAAGGAAATATCCTCAGATGAAATCTGGAAAGAAGCTTTCTGAGAAACTGCTCTGTGACGTGTGACTTCCACTCACAGAGTTACATCTGTATTTCGTGGATCTCTTTGCTAGCCTTATCTCTGTGGAATCTGAGAAGAGATATTTCGGATCCCTTTGAAGACTATAGGGCCAAAGGAAATATCCTCCGATAACAAAGAGAAAGAAGCTTTCTGAGAAACTTCTTTGTGCTCTGTGAAACCATCTCACAGAGTTACAGCTTTCCCCTCAAGAAGCCTTTCGCTAAAACAGTTCTTGTGTAATTGGCAAAGTGATATTTGGAAGCCAATAGAGGGCTACGGTGAAAAGGAAATATCCTCATATGAAATCTGGATAGAAGCTTTCTGAGAAACTTCTTAGTGTTCTGTTAATTCGTCTCACAGAGTTACATCTGTATTTCGTGGTTCTCTTTGCTAGCCTTATTTCTGTGGAATCTGAGAACAGATATTTCGGATCCCTTTGAAGACTATACGGCCAAAGGAAATATCCTCCAATAACAAAGAGAAAGAAGCTTTCTGAGAAACTTCTTTGTGTTCTGTGAAATCATCTCACAGAGTTACAGCTTTCCCCACAAGAAGCCTTTCGCTAAGACAGTTCTTGTGGAATTGGCAAAGTGATATTTGGAAGCCCATAGAGGGCTATGGTGAAAACGGAAATATACTCAGATGAAATCTGGAAAGAAGCTTTCTGAGAAACTGCTTAGTGTTCTGTTAATTCATCTCACAGAGTTACATCTGTATTTCGTGGATCTCTTTGCTAGCCTTATTTCTGTGGAATCTGCGAACAGATATTTCGGATTCCTTTGAAGACTATAGGGCCAAAGGAAACATCCTCCGATAACAAAGAGGAAGAAGCTTTCTGAGAAACTTCTTTGTGTTCTGTGAAATCATCTCACAGAGTTACAGCTTTCCCCTAAAGAAGCCTTTCGCTAAGACAGTTCTTGTGGAATTGGCAAAGTGATATTTGGTAGCCCTTAGAGGCCTACGGTGAAAAAGCAAATATCCTCAGATGATATCTGGAAAGAAGCTTTCTGAGAAAATGCTTAGTGTTCTGTTAATTCATCTCACAGAGTTACATCTGTATTTCGTGGATCTCTTTGCTAGCCTTATTTCTTTAGAATCTGAGAACAGATATTTCGGATCCCTTTGAAGACTATAGGGCCAAAGGAAATATCCTCCGATAACAAAGAGAAAGAAGCTTTCTGAGAAACTTCTTTGTGTTCTGTGAAATCATCTCACAGAGTTACAGCTTTCCCCTCAAGAAGCCTTTCACTAAGACAGTTCTTGTGGTATTGGCAAAGTGATATTTGGAAGCCCATAGAGGACTATGGTGAAAAAGGAAATATCCTCAGATGAAATCTGGAAAGAAGCTTTCTGAGAAACTGCTTAGTGTTCTGTTAATTCATCTCACAGACTTACATCTGTATTTCCTGGATCTCTTTGCTAGCCTTATTTCTGTGGAATCTGAGAACAGATATTTCGGATCCCTTTGAAGACTATAGTGCCAAAGGAAATATCCTCCGATAAGAAAGAGAAAGAAGGTTTCTGAGAAACTTCTTTGTGTTCTGTGAAATCATCTCACAGAGTTACAGCTTTCCCCTCAAGAAGCCTTTCGCTAAGACAGTTCTTGTGGAATTGGCAAAGTGATATTTGGAAGGCCATAGAGGGCTATGGTGAAAAAGGAAATATCCTCAGATGAAATCTGGAAAGAAGCTTTCTGAGAAACTGCTCTGTGATGTGTGACTTCCACTCACAGAGTTACATCTGTATTTCGTGGATCTCTTTGCTAGCCTTATCTCTGTGGAATCTGAGAACAGATATTTCGGATCCGTTTGAAGACTATAGGGCCAAAGGAAATATCCTCCGATAACAAAGAGAAAGAAGCTTTCTGAGAAACTTCTTCGTGTTCTGTGAAATCATCTCACAGAGATACAGCTTTCCCCTCAAGAAGCCTTTCGCTAAGACAGTTCTTGTGGAATTGGCAAAGTGATATTTGGAAGCCCATAGAGGGCTATGGTGAAAAAGGAAATATCCTCAGATGAAATCTGGAAAGAAGCTTTCTGAGAAACTACTTAGTGTTCTGTTAATTCATCTCACAGAGTTACATCTGTATTTCGTGGATCTCCTTGCTAGCCTTATTTCTGTGGAATCTGAGAACAGATATTTCGGATCCCTTAGAAGACTATAGGGCCAAAGGAAATATCCTCCGATAACAAAGAGAAAGAAGCTGTCTGAGAAACTTCTTTGTGTTCTGTGAAATCATCTCACAGAGTTACAGCTTTCCCCTCAAGAAGCCTTTCGCTAAGACAGTTCTTGTGGAATTGGCAAAGTGATATTTGGAAGCCCATAGAGGGCTAAGGTGAAAAAGGAAATATCCTCAGATGAAATCTGGAAAGAAGCTTTCTGAGAAACTGCTTAGTGTTCTGTTAATTCATCTCACAGAGTTACATCTGTATTTCGTGGATCTCTTTGCTAGCCTTATTTCTGTGGAATCTGAGAACAGATATTTCGAATCCCTTTGAAGACTGTAGGGCCAAAGGAAATATCCTCCGATAACAAAGAGAAAGAAGCTTTCTGAGAAACTTCTTTGTGTTCTGTGAAATCATCTCACAGAGTTACAGCTTTCCCCTCAAGAAGCCTTTCGCTAAGACAGTTCTTGTGGAATTGGCAAAGTGATATTTGGAAGCCCATAGAGGGCTATGGTGAAAAAGGAAATAGCCTCAGATGAAATCTGGAAAGAAGCTTTCTGAGAAACTGTTTAGTGTTCTGTTAATTCATCTCACAGAGTTACATCTGTATTTCCTGGATCTCTTTGCTAGCCTTATTTCTGTGGAATCTGAGAACAGATATTTCGAATCCCTTTGAAGACTATAGGGCCAAAGGAAATATCCTCCGATAAGAAAGAGAAAGAAGCTTTCTGAGAAACTTCTTTGTGTTCTGTGAAATCATGTCACAGAGTTACAGCTTTCCCCTCAAGAAACCTTTCGCTAAGACAGTTCTTGTGGAATTGGCAAAGTGATATTTGGAAGCCCATAGAGGGCTAAGGTGAAAAAGGAAATAACCTCAGATGAAATCTGGAAAGAAGCTTTCTGAGAAACTGCTTAGTGTTCTGTTAATTCATCTCACGGAATTACATCTGTATTTCGTGGATCTCTTTGCTAGCCTTATTTCTGTGGAATCTGAGAACAGGTATTTCGGATCCCTTTGAAGACTATAGGGCCAAAGGAAATATCCTCCGATAAGAAAGAGAAAGAAGGTTTCTGAGAAACTTCTTTGTGTTCTGTGAAATCATCTCACAGAGATACAGCTTTCCCCTCAAGAAACCTTTCGCTAAGACAGTTCTTGTGGAATTGGCAAAGTGATATTTGGAAGCCCATAGAGGGCTATGGTGAAAAAGGAAGTAACCTCAGATGAAATCTGGAAAGAAGCTTTCTGAGAAACTGCTTAGTGTTCTGTTAATTCATCTCACGGAGTTACATCTGTATTTCGTGGATCTCTTTGCTAGCCTTATTTCTGTGGAATCTGAGAACAGATATTTCGGATCCCTTTGAAGACTATAGGAACAAAGGAAATATCCTTAGATAACAAAGAGAAAGAAGCTTTCTGAGAAACTTCTTTGTGTTCTGTGAAATCATCTCACAGAATTACAGCTTTCCCCTCAGGAAGCCTTTCGCTAAGACAGTTCTTGTGGAATTGGCAAAGTGATATTTGGAAGCCCATAGAGGGCTATGGTGAAAAAGGAAATATCCTCAGATGAAATCTGGAAAGAAGCTTTCTGAGAAACTGCTTTGTGATGTGTGACTTCCACTCACAGAGTTACATCTGTATTTCGTGGATCTCTTTGCTAGCCTTATCTCTGTGGAATCTGAGAACAGATATTTCGGATCCGTTTGAAGACTATAGGGCCAAAGGAAATATCCTCCGATAACAAAGAGAAAGAAGCTTTCTGAGAAACTTCTTCGTGTTCTGTGAAATCATCTCACAGAGATACAGCTTTCCCCTCAAGAAGCCTTTCGCTAAGACAGTTCTTGTGGAATTGGCAAAGTGATATTTGGAAGCCCATAGAGGGCTATGGTGAAAAAGGAAATATCCTCAGATGAAATCTGGAAAGAAGCTTTCTGAGAAACTACTTAGTGTTCTGTTAATTCATCTCACAGAGTTACATCTGTATTTCGTGGATCTCCTTGCTAGCCTTATTTCTGTGGAATCTGAGAACAGATATTTCGGATCCCTTAGAAGACTATAGGGCCAAAGGAAATATCCTCCGATAACAAAGAGAAAGAAGCTGTCTGAGAAACTTCTTTGTGTTCTGTGAAATCATCTCACAGAGTTACAGCTTTCCCCTCAAGAAGCCTTTCGCTAAGACAGTTCTTGTGGAATTGGCAAAGTGATATTTGGAAGCCCATAGAGGGCTAAGGTGAAAAAGGAAATATCCTCAGATGAAATCTGGAAAGAAGCTTTCTGAGAAACTGCTTAGTGTTCTGTTAATTCATCTCACAGAGTTACATCTGTATTTCGTGGATCTCTTTGCTAGCCTTATTTCTGTGGAATCTGAGAACAGATATTTCGGATCCCTTAGAAGACTATAGGGCCAAAGGAAATATCCTCCGATAACAAAGAGAAAGAAGCTGTCTGAGAAACTTCTTTGTGTTCTGTGAAATCATCTCACAGAGTTACAGCTTTCCCCTCAAGAAGCCTTTCGCTAAGACAGTTCTTGTGGAATTGGCAAAGTGATATTTGGAAGCCCATAGAGGGCTAAGGTGAAAAAGGAAATATCCTCAGATGAAATCTGGAAAGAAGCTTTCTGAGAAACTGCTTAGTGTTCTGTTAATTCATCTCACAGAGTTACATCTGTATTTCGTGGATCTCTTTGCTAGCCTTATTTCTGTGGAATCTGAGAACAGATATTTCGAATCCCTTTGAAGACTGTAGGGCCAAAGGAAATATCCTCCGATAACAAAGAGAAAGAAGCTTTCTGAGAAACTTCTTTGTGTTCTGTGAAATCATGTCACAGAGTTACAGCTTTCCCCTCAAGAAGCCTTTCGCTAAGACAGTTCTTGTGGAATTGGCAAAGTGATATTTGGAAGCCCATAGAGGGTTAAGGTGAAAAAGGAAATAACCTCAGATGAAATCTGGAAAGAAGCTTTCTGAGAAACTGCTTAGTGTTCTGTTAATTCATCTCACGGAATTACATCTGTATTTCGTGGATCTCTTTGCTAGCCTTATTTCTGTGGAATCTGAGAACAGGTATTTCGGATCCCTTTGAAGACTATAGGGCCAAAGGAAATATCCTCCGATAAGAAAGAGAAAGAAGGTTTCTGAGAAACTTCTTTGTGTTCTGTGAAATCATCTCACAGAGATACAGCTTTCCCCTCAAGAAACCTTTCGCTAAGACAGTTCTTGTGGAATTGGCAAAGTGATATTTGGAAGCCCATAGAGGGCTATGGTGAAAAAGGAAGTAACCTCAGATGAAATCTGGAAAGAAGCTTTCTGAGAAACTGCTTAGTGTTGTGTTAATTCATCTCACGGAGTTACATCTGTATTTCGTGGATCTCTTTGCTAGCCTTATTTCTGTGGAATCTGAGAACAGATATTTCGGATCCCTTTGAAGACTATAGGACCAAAGGAAATATCCTTAGATAACAAAGAGAAAGAAGCTTTCTGAGAAACTTCTTTGTGTTCTGTGAAATCATCTCACAGAGTTACAGCTTTCCCCTCAAGAAGCCTTTCGCTTAGACAGTTCTTGTGGAATTGGCAAAGTGATATTTGGAAGCCCATAGAGGGCTATGGTGAAAAAGAAATATCCTCAGATGAAATCTGGAAAGAAGCTTTCTGAGAAACTGCTCTGTAATGTGTGACTTCCACTCACAGAGTTACATCTGTATTTCGTGGATCTCTTTGCTAGCCTTATCTCTGTGGAATCTGAGAACAGATATTTCGGATCCGTTTGAAGACTATAGGGCCAAAGGAAATATCCTCCGATAACAAAGAGAAAGAAGCTTTCTGAGAAACTTCTTCGTGTTCTGTGAAATCATCTCACAGAGATACAGCTTTCCCCTCAAGAAGCCTTTCGCTAAGACAGTTCTTGTGGAATTGGCAAAGTGATATTTGGAAGCCCATAGAGGGCTATGGTGAAAAAGGAAATATCCTCAGATGAAATCTGGAAAGAAGCTTTCTGAGAAACTACTTAGTGTTCTGTTAATTCATCTCACAGAGTTACATCTGTATTTCGTGGATCTCCTTGCTAGCCTTATTTCTGTGGAATCTGAGAACAGATATTTCGAATCCCTTAGAAGACTATAGGGCCAAAGGAAATATCCTCCGATAACAAAGAGAAAGAAGCTTTATGAGAAACTTCTTTGTGTTCTGTGAAATCATCTCACAGAGTTACAGCTTTCCCCTCAAGAAGCCTTTCGCTAAGACAGTTCTTGTGGAATTGGCAAAGTGATATTTGGAAGCCCATAGAGGGCTAAGGTGAAAAAGGAAATATCCTCAGATGAAATCTGGAAAGAAGCTTTCTGAGAAACTGCTTAGTGTTCTGTTAATTCATCTCACAGAGTTACATCTGTATTTCGTGGATCTCTTTGCTAGCCTTATTTCTGTGGAATCTGAGAACAGATATTTCGAATCCCTTTGAAGACTGTAGGGCCAAAGGAAATATCCTCCGATAACAAAGAGAAAGAAGCTTTCTGAGAAACTTCTTTGTGTTCTGTGAAATCATCTCACAGAGTTACAGCTTTCCCCTCAAGAAGCCTTTCGCTAAGACAGTTCTTGTGGAATTGGCAAAGTGATATTTGGAAGGCCATAGAGGGCTGTGGTGAAAAAGGAAATAGCTTCAGATGAAATCTGGAAAGAAGCTTTCTGAGAAACTGTTTAGTGTTCTGTTAATTCATCTCACAGAGTTACATCTGTATTTCCTGGATCTCTTTGCTAGCCTTATTTCTGTGGAATCTGAGAACAGATATTTCGAATCCCTTTGAAGACTATAGGGCCAAAGGAAATATCCTCCGATAAGAAAGAGAAAGAAGCTTTCTGAGAAACTTCTTTGTGTTCTGTGAAATCATGTCACAGAGTTACAGCTTTCCCCTCAAGAAACCTTTCGCTAAGACAGTTCTTGTGGAATTGGCAAAGTGATATTTGGAAGCCCATAGAGGGCTAAGGTGAAAAAGGAAATAACCTCAGATGAAATCTGGAAAGAAGCTTTCTGAGAAACTGCTTAGTGTTCTGTTAATTCATCTCACGGAATTACATCTGTATTTCGTGGATCTCTTTGCTAGCCTTATTTCTGTGGAATCTGAGAACAGGTATTTCGGATCCCTTTGAAGACTATAGGGCCAAAGGAAATATCCTTAGATAACAAAGAGAAAGAAGCTTTCTGAGAAACTTGTTTGTGTTCTGTGAAATCATCTCACAGAGTTACAGCTTTCCCTCAAGAAGCCTTTCGCTAAGACAGTTCTTGTGGAATTGGCAAAGTGATATTTGGAAGCCCATAGAGGGCTATGGTGAAAAAGGAAATATCCTCAGATGAAATCTGGAAAGAAGCTTTCTGAGAAACTGCATAGTGTTCTGTTAATTCATCTCACAGAGTTACATCTGTATTTCGTGGATCTCTTTGCTAGCCTTATTTCTGAGGAATCTGCGAACAGATATTTCGGATCCCTTTGAAGACTATAGGGCCAAAGGAAACATCCTCCGATAACAAAGAGGAAGAAGCTTTCTGAGAAACTTCTTTGTGTTCTGTGAAATCATCTCACAGAGTTACAGCTTTCCCCTAAAGAAGCCTTTCGCTAAGACAGTTCTTGTGGAATTGGCAAAGTGATATTTGGTAGCCCTTAGAGGCGTAGGGTGAAAAAGCAAATATCCTCAGATGATATCTGGAAGAAGCTTCCTGAGAAACTGCTTAGTTTTCTGTTAATTCATCTCACAGTGTTACATCTGTATTTAGTGGATCTCTTTGCTAGCCTTATTTCTGTGGAATCTGAGAACAGATATTTCGAATCCCTTTGAAGACTATAGGGCCAAAGGAAATATCCTCCGATAACAAAGAGAAAGAAGCTTTCTGAGAAACTTCTTTGTGTTCTGTGAAATCATCTCACAGAGTTACAGCTTTCCCCTCAAGAAGCCTTTCGCTAAGACAGTTCTTGTGGAATTGGCAAAGTGATATTTGGAAGCCCATAGAGGGCTATGGTGAAAAAGGAAATATCCTCAGATGAAATCTGGAAAGAAGCTTTCTGAGAAACTGCTTAGTGTTCTGTTAATTCATCTCACAGAGTTACATCTGTATTTCGTGGATCTTTTTGCTAGCCTTATTTCTGTGGAATCTAAGAACAGATATTTCGGATCCCGTTGAATACTATAGGGCCAAAGGAAGTATCCTCCGATAACAAAGAGGAAGAAGCTTTCTGAGAAACTTCTTTGTGTTCTGTGAAATCATCTCACAGAGTTACAGCTTTCCCCTAAAGAAGCCTTTCGCTAAGACAGTTCTTGTGGAATTGGCAAAGTGATATTTGGAAGCCCATTGAGGGCTATGGTGAAAAAGGAAATATCCTCAGATGAAATCTGGAAAGAAGCTTTCTGAGAAACTGCTCTGTGATGTGTGACTTCCACTCACAGAGTTACATCTGTATTTCGTGGATCTCTTTGCTAGCCTTATCTCTGTGGAATCTGAGAACAGATATTTCGGATCCCTTTGAAGACTATATGGCCAAAGGAAATATCCTCCGATAACAAAGAGAAAGAAGCTTTCTGAGAAACTTCTTTGTGCTCTTTGAAACCATCTCACAGAGTTACAGCTTTCCCCTCAAGAAGCCTTTCGCTAAGACAGTTCTTGTGTAATTGGCAAAGTGATATTTGGAAGCCAATAGAGGGCTACGGTGAAAAGGAAATATCCTCATATGAAATCTGGATAGAAGCTTTCTGAGAAACTTCTTAGTGTTCTGTTAATTCATCTCACAGAGTTACATCTGTATTTCGTGGTTCTCTTTGCTAGCCTTATTTCTGTGGAATCTGAGAACAGATATTTCGGATCCCTTTGAAGACTATAGGGCCTAAGGAAATATCCTCCAATAACAAAGAGAAAGAAGCTTTCTGAGAAACTTCTTTGTGTTCTGTGAAATCATCTCACAGAGTTACAGCTTTCCCCAAAGAAGCCTTTCGCTAAGACAGTTCTTGTGGAATTGGCAAAGTGATATTTGGAAGCCCATAGAGGGCTATGGTGAAAACGGAAATATACTCAGATGAAATCTGGAAAGAAGCTTTCTGAGAAACTGCTTAGTGTTCTGTTAATTCATCTCACAGAGTTACATCTGTATTTCGTGGATCTCTTTGCTAGCCTTATTTCTGTGGAATCTGCGAACAGATATTTCGGATTCCTTTGAAGACTATAGGGCCAAAGGAAACATCCTCCGATAACAAAGAGGAAGAAGCTTTCTGAGAAACTTCTTTGTGTTCTGTGAAATCATCTCACAGAGTTACAGCTTTCCCCTAAAGAAGCCTTTCGCTAAGACAGTTCTTGTGGAATTGGCAAAGTGATATTTGGTAGCCCTTAGAGGCCTACGGTGAAAAAGCAAATATCCTCAGATGATATCTGGAAAGAAGCTTTCTGAGAAACTGCTTAGTGTTCTGTTAATTCATCTCACAGAGTTACATCTGTATTTCGTGGATCTCTTTGCTAGCCTTATTTCTTTAGAATCTGAGAACAGATATTTCGGATCCCTTTGAAGACTATAGGGCCAAAGGAAATATCCTCCGATAACAAAGAGAAAGAAGCTTTCTGAGAAACTTCTTTGTGTTCTGTGAAATCATCTCACAGAGTTACAGCTTTCCCCTCAAGAAGCCTTTCGCCAAGACAGTTCTTGTGGTATTGGCAAAGTGATATTTGGAAGCCCATAGAGGGCTATGGTGAAAAAGGAAGTAACCTCAGATGAAATCTGGAAAGAAGCTTTCTGAGAAACTGCTTAGTGTTCTGTTAATTCATCTCACGGAGTTACATCTGTATTTCGTGGATCTCTTTGCTAGCCTTATTTCTGTGGAATCTGAGAACAGATATTTCGGATCCCTTTGAAGACTATAGGACCAAAGGAAATATCCTTAGATAACAAAGAGAAAGAAGCTTTCTGAGAAACTTCTTTGTGTTCTGTGAAATCATCTCACAGAGTTACAGCTTTCCCCTCAAGAAGCCTTTCGCTAAGACAGTTCTTGTGGAATTGGCAAAGTGATATTTGGAAGCCCATAGAGGGCTATGGTGAAAAAGGAAATATCCTCAGATGAAATCTGGAAAGAAGCTTTCTGAGAAACTGCTCTGTGATGTGTGACTTCCACTCACAGAGTTACATCTGTATTTCGTGGATCTCTTTGCTAGCCTTATCTCTGTGGAATCTGAGAACAGATATTTCGGATCCGTTTGAAGACTATAGGGCCAAAGGAAATATCCTCCGATAACAAAGAGAAAGAAGCTTTCTGAGAAACTTCTTCGTGTTCTGTGAAATCATCTCACAGAGATACAGCTTTCCCCTCAAGAAGCCTTTCGCTAAGACAGTTCTTGTGGAATTGGCAAAGTGATATTTGGAAGCCCATAGAGGGCTATGGTGAAAAAGGAAATATCCTCAGATGAAATCTGGAAAGAAGCTTTCTGAGAAACTACTTAGTGTTCTGTTAATTCATCTCACAGAGTTACATCTGTATTTCGTGGATCTCCTTGCTAGCCTTATTTCTGTGGAATCTGAGAACAGATATTTCGGATCCCTTAGAAGACTATAGGGCCAAAGGAAATATCCTCCGATAACAAAGAGAAAGAAGCTGTCTGAGAAACTTCTTTGTGTTCTGTGAAATCATCTCACAGAGTTACAGCTTTCCCCTCAAGAAGCCTTTCGCTAAGACAGTTCTTGTGGAATTGGTAAAGTGATATTTGGAAGCCCATAGAGTGCTAAGGTGAAAAAGGAAATATCCTCAGATGAAATCTGGAAAGAAGCTTTCTGAGAAACTGCTTAGTGTTCTGTTAATTCATCTCACAGAGTTACATCTGTATTTCGTGGATCTCTTTGCTAGCCTTATTTCTGTGGAATCTGAGAACAGATATTTCGAATCCCTTTGAAGACTATAGGGCCAAAGGAAATATCCTCCGATAACAAAGAGAAAGAAGCTTTCTGAAAAACTTCTTTGTGTTCTGTGAAATCATCTCACAGAGTTACAGCTTTCCCCTTAAGAAGCCGTTCGCTAAGACAGTTCTTGTGGAATTGGCAAAGTGATATTTGGAAGCCCATAGAGGGCTATGGTGAAAAAGGAAATATCCTCAGATGAAATCTGGAAAGAAGCTTTCTGAGAAACTGCTCTGTGATGTGTGATTTCCACTCACAGAGTTACATCTCTATTTCGTGGATCTCTTTGCTAGCCTTATCTCTGTGGAATCTGAGAACAGATATTTCGGATCCCTTTGAAGACTATAGGGCCAAAGGAAATATCCTCCGATAACAAAGAGAAAGAAGCTTTCTGAGAAACTTCTTTGTGTTCTGTGAAATCATCTCACAGAGTTACAGCTTTCCCCTCAAGAAGACTTTCGCTAAGACAGTTCTTGTGGAATTGGCAAAGTGATATTGGAAGCCCATAGAGGGCTATGGTGAAAAAGGAAATATCCTCAGATGAAATCTGGAAAGAAGCTTTCAGAGAAACTGCTGAGTGTTCTGATAATTCATCTCACAGAGTTACATCTGTATTTCGTTGATCTCTTTGCTAGCCTTATTTCTGTGGAATCTGAGAACAGATATTTCGGATCCCTTCGAAGACTACAGGGACAAAGGAAATATCCTCCGATAACAAAGAGAAAGAAGCTTTCTGAGAAACTTCTTTGTGTTCTGTGAAATCACCTTCAGAGTTACAGCTTTCCCCTCAAGAAGCCTTTCGCTAAGACAGTTCTTGTGGAATTGGCAAAGTGATATTTGGAAGCCCATAGAGGGCTATGGTGAAAAGGGAAATATACTCAGATGAAAACTGGAAAGAAGCTTTCTGAGAAACTGCTTAGTGTTCTGTTAATTCATCTCACAGAGTTACATCTGTATTTCGTGGATCTCTTTGCTAGCCTTATTTCTGTGGAATCTGAGAACAGATATTTCGGATCCCTTTGAAGACTATAGGGCCAAAGGAAACATCCTCCGATAACAAAGAGGAAGAAGCTTTCTGAGAAAGTTCATTGTGTTCTGTGAAATCATCTCACAGAGTTACAGCTTTCCCCTCAAGAAGCCTTTCGCTAAGACAGTTCTTGTGGAATTGGCAAAGTGATATTTGGAAGGCCTTAGAGGGCTATGGTGAAAAAGGAAATATCCTCAGATGAAATCTGGAAAGAAGCTTTCTGAGAAACTGTTTAGTGTTCTGTTAATTCATCTCACAGAGTTACATCTGTATTTCCTGGATCTCTTTGCTAGCCTTATTTCTGTGGAATCTGATAACAGATATTTCGAATCCCTTTGAAGACTATAGGGCCAAAGGAAATATCCTCCGATAAGAAAGAGAAAGAAGCTTTCTGAGAAACTTCTTTGTGTTCTGTGAAATCATGTCACAGAGTTACAGCTTTCCCCTCAAGAAACCTTTCGCTAAGACAGTTCTTGTGGAATTGGCAAAGTGATATTTGGAAGCCCATAGAGGGCTAAGATGAAAAAGGAAATAACCTCAGATGAAATCTGGAAAGAAGCTTTCTGAGAAACTGCTTAGTGTTCTGTTAATTCATCTCATGGAATTACATCTGTATTTCGTGGATCTCTTTGCTAGCCTTATTTCTGTGGAATCTGAGAACAGGTATTTCGGATCCCTTTGAAGACTATAGGGCCAAAGGAAATATCCTCCGATAACAAAGAGAAAGAAGCTTTCTGAGAAACTTCTTTGTGTTCTGTGAAATCATCTCACAGAGTTACAGCTTTCCCCTCAAGAAGCCTTTCGCTAACACAGTTCTTGTGAAATTGGCAAAGTGATATTTGGAAGCCCATAGAGGGCTATGGTGAAAAAGGAAATATCCTCAGATGAAATCTGGAAAGAAGCTTTCTGAGAAACTGCATAGTGTTCTGTTAATTCATCTCACAGAGTTACATCTGTATTTCGTGGATCTCTTTGCTAGCCTTATTTCTGAGGAATCTGCGAACAGATATTTCGGATCCCTTTGAAGACTATAGGGCCAAAGGAAACATCCTCCGATAACAAAGAGGAAGAAGCTTTCTGAGAAACTTCTTTGTGTTCTGTGAAATCATCTCACAGAGTTACAGCTTTCCCCTCAAGAAGCCTTTCGCTAAGACAGTTCTTGTGGAATTGGCAAAGTGATATCTGGTAGCCCTTAGAGGCATAGGGTGAAAAAGCAAATATCCTCAGATGATATCTGGAAGAAGCTTCCTGAGAAACTGCTTAGTGTTCTGTTAATTCATCTCACAGAGTTACATCTGTATTTCGTGGATCTCTTTGCTAGCCTTATTTCTGTGGAATCTGAGAACAGATATTTCGAATCCCTTTGAAGACTATAGGGCCAAAGGAAATATCCTCCGAAAACAAAGAGAAAGAAGCTTTCTGAGAAACTTCTTTGTGTTCTGTGAAATCATCTCACAGAGTTACAGCTTTCCCCTCAAGAAGCCTTTCGCTAAGACAGTTCTTGTGGAATTGGCAAAGTGATATTTGGAAGCCCATAGAGGGCTATGGTGAAAAAGGAAATATCCTCAGATGAAATCTGGAAAGAAGCTTTCTGAGAAACTGCTTAGTGTTCTGTTAATTCATCTCACAGAGTTACATCTGTATTTCGTGGATCTTTTTGCTAGCCTTATTTCTGTGGAATCTAAGAACAGATATTTCGGATCCCGTTGAAGACTATAGGGCCAAAGGAAGTATCCTCCGATAACAAAGAGGAAGAAGCTTTCTGAGAAACTTCTTTGTGTTCTGTGAAATCATCTCACAGAGTTACAGCTTTCCCCTAAAGAAGCCTTTCGCTAAGACAGTTCTTGTGGAATTGGCAAAGTGATATTTGGAAGCCCATTGAGGGCTATGGTGAAAAAGGAAATATTCTCAGATGAAATCTGGAAAGAAGCTTTCTGAGAAACTGCTCTGTGATGTGTGACTTCCACTCACAACGTTACATCTGTATTTCGTGGATCTCTTTGCTAGCCTTATCTCTGTGGAATCTGAGAACAGATATTTCGGATCCCTTTGAAGACTATATGGCCAAAGGAAATATCCTCCGATAACAAAGAGAAAGAAGCTTTCTGAGAAACTTCTTTGTGCTCTGTTAAACCATCTCACAGAGTTACAGCTTTCCCCTCAAGAAGCCTTTCGCTAAGACAGTTCTTGTGTAATTGGCAAAGTGATATTTGGAAGCCAATAGAGGGCTACGGTGAAAAGGAAATATCCTCATATGAAATCTGGATAGAAGCTTTTTGAGAAACTTCTTAGTGTTCTGTTAATTCGTCTCACAGAGTTACATCTGTATTTCGTGGATCTCTTTGCTAGCCTTATTTCTGTGGAATCTGAGAACAGATATTTCGGATCCCTTTGAAGACTATAGGGCCTAAGGAAATATCCTCCGATAACAAAGAGAAAGAAGCTTTCTGAGAAACTACTTTGTGTTCTGTGAAATCATCTCACAGAGTTACAGCTTTCCCCTAAAGAAGCCTTTCGCTAAGACAGTTCTTGTGGAGTTGGCAAAGTGATATTTGGTAGCCCTTAGAGGCCTACGGTGAAAACGGAAATATCCTCAGATGAAATCTGGAAAGAAGCTTTCTGAGAAACTGCTTAGTGTTCTGTTAATTCATCTCACAGAGTTACATCTGTATTTCGTGGATCTCTTTGCTAGCCTTATTTCTGTGGAATCTGCGAACAGATATTTCGGATTCCTTTGAAGACTATAGGGCCAAAGGAAACATCCTCCGATAACAAAGAGGAAGAAGCTTTCTGAGAAACTTCTTTGTGTTCTGTGAAATCATCTCACAGAGTTACAGCTTTCCCCTAAAGAAGCCTTTCGCTAAGACAGTTCTTGTGGAGTTGGCAAAGTGATATTTGGTAGCCCTTAGAGGCCTACGGTGAAAAAGAAAATATCCTCAGATGATATCTGGAAAGAAGCTTTCTGAGAAACTGCTTAGTGTTCTGTTAATTCATCTCACAGAGTTACATCTGTATTTCGTGGATCTCTTTGCTAGCCTTATTTCTTTAGAATCTGAGAACAGATATTTCGGATCCCTTTGAATACTATAGGGCCAAAGGAAATATCCTCCGATAACAAAGAGAAAGAAGCTTTCTGAGAAACTTCTTTGTGTTCTGTGAAATCATCTCACAGAGTTACAGCTTTCCCCTCAAGAAGCTTTTCGCTAAGACAGTTCTTGTGGAATTTGCAAAGTGATATTTGGAAGCCCATAGAGGGCTATGGTGAAAAAGGAAATATCCTCAGATGAAATCTGGAAAGAAGCTTTCTGAGAAACTGCTTAGTGTTCTGTTAATTCATCTCACAGACTTACATCTGTATTTCGTGGATCTCTTTGCTAGCCTTATTTCTGTGGAATCTGAGAACAGATATTTCGGATCCCTTTGAAGAATATAGGGCCAAAGGGAATATCCTCCGATAAGAAAGAGAAAGAAGGTTTCTGAGAAACTTCTTTGTGTTCTGTGAAATCATCTCACAGAGATACAGCTTTCCCCTCAAGAAACCTTTCGCTAAGACAGTTCTTGTGGAATTGGCAAAGTGATATTTGGAAGCCCATAGAGGGCTATGGTGAAAAAGGAAGTAACCTCAGATGAAATCTGGAAAGAAGCTTTCTGAGAAACTGCTTAGTGTTCTGTTAATTCATCTCACGGGGTTACATCTGTATTTCGTGGATCTCTTTGCTAGCCTTATTTCTGTGGAATCTGAGAACAGATATTTCGGATCCCTTTGAAGACTATAGGACCAAAGGAAATACCCTTAGATAACAAAGAGAAAGAAGCTTTCTGAGAAACTTCTTTGTGTTCTGTGAAATCATCTCACAGAGTTACAGCTTTCCCCTCAAGAAGCCGCTCGCTAAGACAGTTCTTGTGGAATTGGCAAAGTGATATTTGGAAGCCCATAGAGGGCTATGGTGAAAAAGGAAATATCCTCTGATGAAATCTGGAAAGAAGCTTTCTGAGAAACTGCTCTGTGATGTGTGACTTCCACTCACAGAGTTACATCTGTATTTCGTGGATCTCTTTGCTAGCCTTATCTCTGTGGAATCTGAGAACAGATATTTCGGATCCGTTTGAAGACTATAGGGCCAAAGGAAATATCCTCCGATAACAAAGAGAAAGAAGCTTTCTGAGAAACTTCTTCGTGTTCTGTGAAATCATCTCACAGAGATACAGATTTCCCCTCAGGAAGCCTTTCGCTAAGACAGTTCTTGTGGAATTGGCAAAGTGATATTTGGAAGCCCATAGAGGGCTATGGTGAAAAAGGAAATATCCTCAGATGAAATCTGGAAAGAAGCTTTCTGAGAAACTACTTAGTGTTCTGTTAATTCATCTCACAGAGTTACTTCTGTATTTCGTGGATCTCCTTGCTAGCCTTATTTCTGTGAAATCTGAGAACAGATATTTCGGATCCCTTAGAAGACTATAGGGCCAAAGGAAATATCCTCCGATAACAAAGAGAAAGAAGCTGTCTGAGAAACTTCTTTGTGTTCTGTGAAATCATCTCACAGAGTTACAGCTTTCCCCTCAAGAAGCCTTTCGCTAAGACAGTTCTTGTGGAATTGGCAAAGTGATATTTGGAAGCCCATAGAGGGCTAAGGTGAAAAAGGAAATATCCTCAGATGAAATCTGGAAAGAAGCTTTCTGAGAAACTGCTTAGTGTTCTGTTAATTCATCTCACATAGTTACATCTGTATTTCGTGGATCTCTTTGCTAGCCTTATTTCTGTGGAATCTGAGAACAGATATTTCGGATCCCTTTGAAGACTATAGGGCCAAAGGAAATATCCTCCGATAACAAAGAGAAAGAAGCTTTCTGAAAAACCTCTTTGTGTTCTGTGAAATCATCTCACAGAGTTACAGCTTTCCCCTTAAGAAGCCGTTCGCTAAGACAGTTCTTGTGGAATTGGCAAAGTGATATTTGGAAGCCCATAGAGGGCTATGGTGAAAAAGGAAATATCCTCAGATGAAATCTGGAAAGAAGCTTTCTGAGAAACTGCTCTGTGATGTGTGACTTCCACTCACAGAGTTACATCTGTATTTCGTGGATCTCTTTGCTAGCCTTATTTCTGTAGAATCTGAGAAGAGATATTTCGGATCCCTTTGAAGACTATAGGGCCAAAGGAAATATCCTCCGATAACAAAGAGAAAGAAGCTTTCTGAGAAACTTCTTTGTGTTGTGTGAAATCATCTCACAGAGTTACAGCTTTCCCCTCAAGAAGCCTTTCGCTAAGACAGTTCTTGTGGAATTGGCAAAGTGATATTTCGAATCCCATAGAGGTCTATGGTGAAATAGGAAATATCCTCAGATGAAATCTGGAAGGAAGCTTTCTGAGAAACTGCTTAGTGTTCTGTTAATTCATCTCACAGAGTTACATCTGTATTTCGTGGATCTCTTTGCTAGCCTTATTTCTGTGGAATCTGAGAACAGATATTTCGGATCCCTTTGAAGTCTATAGGGCCAAAGGAAATATCCTCCGATAACAAAGAGAAAGAAGCTTTCTGACAAACTTCTTTGTGTTCTTTGAAATCATCTCACAGAGTTACAGCTTTCCCCTCAAGAAGCCTTTCGCTAAGACAGTTCTTGTGGAATTGGCAAAGTGATATTTGGAAGCCCATAGAGGGCAACGGTGAAAAAGGAAATATCCTCAGATGAAATGTGGAAAGAAGCTTTCTGAGAAACTGCTTAGTGTTCTGTTAATTAATCTCACAGAGTTACATCTGTATTTCGTGGATCTCTTTGCTAGCCTCATTTTTGTGGAATCTG
The DNA here is from genome assembly GCF_043159975.1 of Macaca nemestrina. NCBI lineage: Eukaryota > Metazoa > Chordata > Mammalia > Primates > Cercopithecidae > Macaca > Macaca nemestrina. The sequence continues at coordinate 89,626,218 of NC_092125.1, forward strand.
AGAACAGATATTTCGGATCCCTTTGAAGACTATAGGGCCAAAGGAAATATCCTCTGATAACAAAGAGAAAGAAGCTTTCTGAGAAACTTCTTTGTGTTCTGTGAAATCATCTCACAGAGTTACAGCTTTCCCCTCAAGAAGCCTTTCGCTAAGAGAGTTCTTGTGGAATTGGCAAAGTGATATTTGGAAAACCATAGAGGGCTAAGGTGAAAAAGGAAATATCTTCTGATGAAATCTGGATAGAAGCTTACTGAGAAACTGCTTAGTGTTCTGTTAATTCATCTCACAGAGTTAAAACTGTATTTCTTGGATCTCTTTGCTAGCCTTATTTCTGTGGAATCTGAGAAGAGATATTTCGGATCCCTTTGAAGACTATAGGGCCAAAGCAAATATACTCCGATAACAAAGAGAAAGAAGCTTTCTGAGAAACTTCTTTATGTTCTGTGAAATCATCTCACAGAGTTACAGCTCTCCCCTCAAGGAGCCTTCCGCTAAGACAGTTCTTGTGGAATTGGAAAAGTGATATTTGGAAGCCCATAGAGGGCTATGGTGAAAAAGGAAATCTCCTCAGATGAAATCTGGAAAGAAGCTTTCTGAGAAACTGCTCTGTGATGTGTGACTTCCACTCACAGAGTTACATCTGTATTTCGTGGATCTCTTTGCTAGCCTTATCTCTGTGGAATCTGAGAACAGATATTTCGGATCCCTTTGAAGACTATAGGGCCAAAGGAAATATCCTCCGATAACAAAGAGAAAGAAGCTTTCTGAGAAACTTCTTTGTGTTCTGTGAAATCATCTCACAGAGATACAGCTTTCCCCACAAGAAGCCTTTCGCTAAGACAGTTCTTGTGGAATTGGCAAAGTGATATTTGGAAGCCCTTAGAGGGCTATGGTGAAAAAGGAAATATCCTCATATGAATTCTGGAAAGAAGCTTTCTGAGAAACTGCTCTGTGATGTGTGAATTCCACTCACAGAGTTACATCTGTATTTCGTGGATCTCTTTGCTAGCCTTATTTCTGTGGAATCTGAGAACAGATATTTCGGATCCCTCTGAAGTCTATAGGGCCAAAGGAAATATCCTCCGATAACAAAGAGAAAGAACCTTTCTGAGAAACTTCTTTGTGTTCTGTGAAATCATCTCACAGAGTTACAGCTTTCCCCTCAAGAAGCCGCTCGCTAAGACAGTTCTTGTGGAATTGGCAAAGTGATATTTGGAAGCCCATAGAGGGCTACGGTGAAAAAGGAAATATCCTCAGATGAAATCTGGAAAGAAGCTTTCTGAGAAACTGCTCTGTGATGTGTGACTTCCACTCACAGAGTTACAGCTGTATTTCGTGGATCTCTTTGCTAGCCTTATCTCTGTGGAATCTGATTGCAGATATTTCGGATTCCTTTGTAGACTATAGGGCCAAAGGAAATATCCACCGATAACAAAGAGAAAGAAGCTTTCTGAGAAACTTCTTTGTGTTCTGTGAAATCATCTCACAGAGTAACATCTTCCCCCTCAAGAAGCCTTTCGCTAAGACAGTTCTTGTGGAATTGGCAAAGTGATATTTGGAAGCCCATAGAGGGCTATGGTGAAAAAGGAAATATCCTCAGATGAAATCTGGAAATAAGCTTTCTGAGAAACTGCTCTGTGATGTGTGACTTCCATTCACAGAGTTACATCTGTATTTCGTGGATCTGTTTGCTAGCCTTATTTCTGTGGAATCTGAGAAGAGATATTTCGGATCCCTTTGAAGACTATAGGGCCAAAGGTAATATCCTCCGATAACAAAGAGAAAGAAGCTTTCTGAGAAACTTCTTTGTGTTGTGTGAAATCATCTCACAGAGTTACAGCATTCCCCTTAAGAAGTCTTTCGCTAAGACAGTTCTTGTGGAATTGGCAAAGTGATATTTGGAAGCCCATAGAGGGCTATGGTGAAAAAGGAAATATCCTCAGAAAATCTGGAAAGAAGCTTTCAGAGAAACTGCTGAGTGTTCTGTTAATTCATCTCACAGAGTTACATCTGTATTTCGTTGATCTCTTTGCTAGTCTTATTTCTGTGGAATCTGAGAACAGATATTTCGGATCCCGTTGAAGCCTATAGGGCCAAAGGAACTATCCTCCGATAACAAAGAGAAAGAAGCTGTCTGAGAAACTTCTTTGTGTTCTGTGAAATCATCTCACAGAGTTACAGCTTTCCCCACAAGAAGCCTTTCGCTAAGACAGTTCTTGTGGAATTGGCAAAGTGATATTTGGAAGCCCATAGAGGGCTATGGTGAAAAAGGAAATATCCTCAGATGAAATCTGGAAAGAAGCTTTCTGAGAAACTGCTCTGTGATGTGTGACTTCCACTCACAGAGTTACATCTGTATTTCGTGGATCTCTTTGCTAGCCTTATCTCTGTGGAATCTGAGAACAGATATTTCGGATCCCTTTCTAGACTATAGGGCCAAAGGAAATATCCTCCGATAACAAAGAGAAAGAAGCTTTCTGAGAAACTTCTTTGTGTTCTGTGAAATCATCTCACAGAGATACAGCTTTCCCCTCCAGAAGCCTTTCGCTAAGACAGTTCTTGTGGAATTGGCAAATTGATATTGGAAGCCCATAGAGGGCTAAGGTGAAAACGGAAATAACCTCAGATGAAATCTGGAAAGAACCTTTCAGAGAAACTGCTGAGTGTTCTGTTAATTCATCTCACAGAGTTACATCTGTATTTCGTTGATCTCTTTGCTAGCCTTATTTCTGTGGAATCTGAGAACAGATATTTCGGATCCCTTCGAAGACTATAGGGCCTAAGGAAATATCCTCCGATAACAAAGAGAAAGAAGCTTTCTGAGAAACTTCTTTGTGTTCTGTGAAATCATCTCACAGAGTTACAGCTTTCCCCTCAAGAAGCCTTTCGCTAAGACAGTTCTTGCGAATTGTCAAAGTGATATTTGGAAGCCCATAGAGGGCTATGGTGAAAAAGGAAATAACCTCAGATGAAATCTGGAAAGAAGCTTTCTGAGAAACTGCTTAGTGTTCTGTTAATTCATCTCACAGAGTTACATCTGTATTTCGTGGATCTCTTTGCTAGCCTTATTTCTGTGGAATCTAAGAACACATATTTCGGATCCCTTTGAAGACTATAGGGCCAAAGGAAGTATCCTCTGATAACAAAGAGAAAGAAGCTATCTGAGAAACTTCTTTCTGTTCTGTGAAATCATCTCACAGAGTTACAGCTTTCCCCTCAAAAAGCCTTTCGCTAAGACAGTTCCTGTGGAATTGGCAATGTGATATTTGGAAGCCCTTAAAGGGCTATGGTGAAAAAGGAAATATCCTCAGATGAAATCTGGAAAGAAGCTTTCAGAGAAACTGCTCTGTGATGTGTGACTTCCACTCACAGAGTTACATCTGTATTTCGTGGATCTCTTTGCTAGCCTTATTTCTGTGGAATCTGAGAACAGATATTTCGGATCCCTTTGAAGCCTATAGGGCCAAAGGAAATATCCTCGATAACAAAGAGAAAGAAGCTGTCTGAGAAACTTCTTTGTGTTCTGTGAAATCATCTCACAGAGTTACAGCTTTCCCCACAAGAAGACTTTCGCTAAGACAGTTCTTGTGGAATTGGCAAAGTGATATTTGGAATCCCATAGAGGGCTATGGTGAAAAAGGAAATATCCTCAGATGAAATCTGGAAAGAAGCTTTCTGAGAAACTGCTCTGTGATGTGTGACTTCCACTCACAGAGTTACATCTGTATTTCGTGGATCTCTTTGCTAGCCTTATCTCTGTGGAATCTGAGAACAGATATTTCGGATCCCTTTGTAGACTATAGGGCCAAAGGAAATATCCTCCGATAACAAAGAGAAAGAAGCTTTCTGAGAAACTTCTTTGTGTTCTGTGAAATCATCTCACAGAGTAACATCTTTCCCCTCAAGAACCCTTTCGCTAAGACAGTTCTTGTGGAATTGGCAAAGTGATATTTGGAAGCCCTTAGAGGTCTATGGTGAAAATTGAAATATCCTCAGATGAAATCTGGAAAGAAGCTTTCTGAGAAACTGGTTAGTGTTCTGTTAATTCATCTCACAGAGTTACATCTGTATTTCGTGGATCTCTTTGCTAGCCTTATTTCTGGGGAATCTGAGAACAGATATTTCGGATCCCTTTGAAGACTATAGAGCCAAAGGAAATATACTCCGATAACAAAGAGAAAGAAGCTTTCTGAGAAACTTCTTTGTGTTCTGTGAAATCATCTCACAGAGTTACAGCTTTCCCCTCAAGAAGCCTTTCGCTAAGAGAGTTCTTGTGGAATTGGCAAAGTGATATTTGGAAGCCCATAGAGGGCTATGGTGAAAAAGGAAATATCCTCAGATGAAATATGGAAAGAAGCTTTCTGAGAAACTGCTTAGTGTTCTGTTAATTCATCTCACTGAGTTACATCTGTATTTCGTGGATCTCTTTGCTAGCCTTATTTCTGTGGAATCTGAGAAGAGATAATTCGGATCCCTTTGAAGACTATAGGGCCAAAGGAAATATCCTCCGATAACAAAGAGAAAGAAGCTTTCTGAGAAACTTCTTTGTGTTCTGTGAAATCATCTCACAGAGTTACAGCTTTCCCCTCAAGAAGCCTTTCGCTAAGACAGTTCTTGTGGAATTGGCAAAGTGATATTTGGAAGCCCATAGAGGGTTATGGTGAAAAAGGAAATATCCTCAGATGAAATCTGGAAAGAAGCTTTCTGAGAAACTGCTTAGTGTTCTGTTAATTCATCTCACAGAGTTACATTTGTATTTCGTGGATCTCTTTGCCAGCCTTATTTCTGTGGAATCTGAGAACAGATATTTCGGATCCCTTTGAAGACTATAGGGCCAAAGGAAATATCCTCCGATAACAAAGAGAAAGAAGCTTTCTGAGAAACTTCTTTGTGTTCTGTGAAATCATCTCACAGTGTTACAGCTTTCCCCTCAAGAAGCCGCTCGCTAAGACAGTTCTTCTGGAATTGGCAAAGTGATATTTCGAAGCCCATAGAGGGCTATGGTGAAAAAGGAAATATCCTCAGATGAAATCTGGAAAGAAGCTTTCTGAGAAACTGCTTAGTGTTCTGTTAATTCATCTCACGCAGTTACATCTGTATTTCGTGGATCTCTTTGCTAGCCTTATTTCTGTGGAATCTGAGAACAGATATTTCGGATCCCTTTGAAGACTATAGGGCCAAAGCAAATATCCTCCGATAACAAAGAGAAAGAAGCTTTCTGAGAACCTTCTTTGTGTTCTGAGAAATCATCTCACAGAGTTACAGCTTTCCCCTCAAGAAGCCTTTCGCTAAGACAATTCTTCTTCAATTGGCAATGTGATATTTGGAAGCCCTTAAAGGGCTATGGTGAAAAAGGAAATAACCTCAGATGAAATCTGGAAAGAAGCTTTCAGAGAAACTGCTGAGTTTTCTGTTAATTCATCTCACAGAGTTACTTCTGTATTTCGTGGATCTCTTTGCTAGCCTTATTTCTGTGGAATCTGAGAACAGATATTTCGGATCCCTTCGAAGACTATAGGGCCAAAGGAAATATCCTCCGATAACAAAGAGAGAGAAGCTTTCTGAGAAACTTCTTTGTGTTCTGTGAAATCATCTCACAGAGTTACAGCTTTCCCCTCAAGAAGCCTTTCGCTAAGACACTTCTTGTGGAATTGGAAAAGTGATATTTCGAAGCCCATAGGGGCCTAGGGTGAAAAAGGAAATATCCTCAGATGAAATCTGGGAAGTAGCTTTGTGAGAAACTGCTTAGTGTTCTGTTAATTCATCTCACAGAGTTACATCTGTATTTCGTGGATCTCTTTGCTAGCCTTATTTCTGTGGAATCTGAGAAGAGATAATTCGGATCCCTTTGAAGACTATAGGGCCAAAGGAAATATCCTCCGATAACAAAGAGAAAGAAGCTTTCTGAGAAACTTCTTTGTGTACTGTGAAATAATCTCACATAGTTACAGCTTTCCCCTCAAGAAGCCTTTCGCTAAGACAGTTCTTGTGGAATTGGCAAAGTGATATTTGGAAGCCCATAGAGGTCTATGGTGAAAAAGGAAATATCCTCAGATGAAATCTGGAAAGAAGCATTCTGAGAAACTGCTTAGTGTTCTGTTAATTCATCTCACAGAGTTACATCTGTATTTCGTGGATCTCTTTGGCAGCCTTATTTCTGGGGAATCTGAGAACAGATATTTCGGATCCCTTTGAAGACTATAGGCCCAAAGGTTATATCCTCCGATAACAAAGAGAAAGAAGCTTTCTGAGAAACTACTTTGTGTTCTGTGAAATCATCTCACAGAGTTACAGCTTTCCCCACAAGAAGCCGCTCGCTAAGACAGTTCTTCTGGAGATGGCAAAGTGATATTTCGAAGCCCATAGAGGGCTATGGTGAAAAAGGAAATATCCTCAGATGAAATCTGGAAACAAGCTTTCTGAGAAACTGGTGAGTGTTCTATTAATTCATCTCACACAGTTACATCTGTATTTCGTGGATCTCTTTGCTAGCCTTATTTCTGTGGAATCTGAGAACAGATATTTCGGATCCCTTTGAAGACTATAGGGCCAAAGGAAATATCCTCCGATAACAAAGAGAAAGAAGCTTTCTGAGAACCTTCTTTGTGTTCTGAGAAATCATCTCACAGAGTTACAGCTTTCCCCTCAAGAAGCCTTTCGCTAAGACAGTTCTTCTGGAATTGGCAATGTGATATTTGGAAGCCCTTAAAGGGCTATGGTGAAAAAGGAAATAACCTCAGATGAAATCTGGAAAGAAGCTTTCAGAGAAACTGCTGAGTTCTCTGTTAATTCATCTCACAGAGTTACATCTGTATTTCGTGGATCTCTTTGCTAGCCTTATTTCTGTGGAATCTGAGAACAGATATTTCGGATCCCTTCGAAGACTATAGCGCCAAAGGAAATATCCTCCGATAACAAAGAGAAAGAAGCTTTCTGAGAAACTTCTTTGTGTTCTGTGAAATCATCTCTCAGAGTTACAGCTTTCCCCTCAAGAAGCCTTTCGCAAAGACACTTCTTGTGGAATTGGAAAAGGGATATTTGGAAGCCCATAGGGGCCTAGGGTGAAAAAGGAAATATCCTCAGATGAAATCTGGGAAGTAGCTTTGTGAGAAACTGCTTAGTGTTCTGTTAATTCATCTCACAGAGTTACATCTGTATTTCGTGGATCTCTTTGCTAGCCTTATTTCTGTGGAATCTGAGAACAGATATTTCGGATCCCTTTGAAGACTATAGAGCCAAAGGAACTATCCTCCGATAACAAAGAGAAAGAAGCTTTCTGAGAAACTTCTTTGTGTTCTGTGAAATCATCTCACAGAGTTACAGCTTTCCCCTCAAGAAGCCTTTCGCTAAGACAGTTCTTGTGGAATTGGCAAAGTGATATTTGGAAGCCCTTAGAGGGCTATGGTGAAAAAGGAAATATCCTCAGATGAAATCTGGAAAGAAGCTTTCAGAGAAACTGCTGAGTGTTCTGTTAATTCATCTCACAGAGTTACATCTGTATTTCGTGGATCTCTTTGCTGGCCTTATTTCTGTGGAATCTGAGAACAGATATTTCGGATCCCTCTGAAGACTATAGGGCCAAAGTAAATATCCTGCTATAACAAAGAGAAAGAAGCTTTCTGAGAAACTTCTTTGTGTTCTGTGAAATCATCTCACAGAGTTACAGCTTTCCTCTCAAGAAGCCTTTCGCTAAGACAGTTCTTGTGGAATTGGCAAAGTGATATTTGGAATCCCATAGAGGGCTATGGTGAAAAAGGAAATATCCTCAGATGAAATCTGGAAAGAAGCTTTCTGAGAATCTGCTCTGTGATGTGTGACTTCCACTCACAGAGTTACATCTGTATTTCGTGTATCTCTTTGCTAGCCTTATTTCTGTGGATCTGAGAACAGATATTTCGGATCCCTTTGCAGACTATAGGGCCAAAGGAAATATCCTCTGATAACAAAGAGAAAGAAGCTATCTGAGAAACTTCTTTCTGTTCTGTGAAATCATCTCACAGAGTTACAGCTTTCCCCTCAAAAAGCCTTTCGCTAAGACAGTTCCTGTGGAATTGGCAATGTGATATTTGGAAGCCCTTAAAGGGCTATGGTGAAAAAGGAAATATCCTCAGATGAAATCTGGAAAGAAGCTTTCAGAGAAACTGCTCTGTGATGTGTGACTTCCACTCACAGAGTTACATCTGTATTTCGTGGATCTCTTTGCTAGCCTTATTTCTGTGGAATCTGAGAACAGATATTTCGGATCCCTTTGAAGCCTATAGGGCCAAAGGAAATATCCTCGATAACAAAGAGAAAGAAGCTGTCTGAGAAACTTCTTTGTGTTCTGTGAAATCATCTCACAGAGTTACAGCTTTCCCCACAAGAAGACTTTCGCTAAGACAGTTCTTGTGGAATTGGCAAAGTGATATTTGGAATCCCATAGAGGGCTATGGTGAAAAAGGAAATATCCTCAGATGAAATCTGGAAAGAAGCTTTCTGAGAAACTGCTCTGTGATGTGTGACTTCCACTCACAGAGTTACATCTGTATTTCGTGGATCTCTTTGCTAGCCTTATCTCTGTGGAATCTGAGAACAGATATTTCGGATCCCTTTGTAGACTATAGGGCCAAAGGAAATATCCTCCGATAACAAAGAGAAAGAAGCTTTCTGAGAAACTTCTTTGTGTTCTGTGAAATCATCTCACAGAGTAACATCTTTCCCCTCAAGAACCCTTTCGCTAAGACAGTTCTTGTGGAATTGGCAAAGTGATATTTGGAAGCCCATAAAGGGCTATGGTGAAAAAGGAAATATCCTCAGATGAAATCTGGAAATAAGCTTTCTGAGAAACTGCTCTGTGATGTGTGACTTCCATTCACAGAGTTACATCGGTATTTCGTGGATCTCTTTGCTAGCCTTATTTCTGTGGAATCTGAGAATGGATATTTCGGATCCCTTTGAAGACTATAGGGCCAAAGGTAATATCCTCCGATAACAAAGAGAAAGAAGTTTTCTGAGAAACTTCTTTGTGTTCTGTGAAATCATCTCACAGAGTTACAGCATTCCCCTCAAGAAGCCTTTCGCTAAGACAGTTCTTGTGGAATTGACAAAGTGATATTTGGAAGCCCATAGAGGGCTATGGTGAAAAAGGAAATATCCTCAGATGAAATCTGGAAAGAAGCTTTCTGAGAAACTGCTCTGTGATGTGTGACTTCCACTCACAGAGTTACATCTGTATTTCGTGGATCTCTTTGCTAGCCTTATCTCTGTGGAATCTGAGAACAGATATTTCGCATCCCTTTGAAGACTATAGGGCCAAAGGAAATATCCTCCGATATCAAAGAGAAAGAAGCTTTCTGAGAAACTTCTTTGTGTTCTGTGAAATCATCTCACAGAGATACAGCTTTCCCCTCCAGAAGCCTTTCGCTAAGACAGTTCTTGTGGAATTGGCAAAGTGATATTTGGAAGCCCTTAGAGGTCTATGGTGAAAATTGAAATATCCTCAGATGAAATCTGGAAAGAAGCTTTCTGAGAAACTGGTTAGTGTTCTTTTAATTCATCTCACAGAGTTACATCTGTATTTCGTGGATCTCTTTGCTAGCCTTATTTCTGGGGAATCTGAGAACAGATATTTCGGATCCCTTTGAAGACTATAGAGCCAAAGGAAATATACTCCGATAACAAAGAGAAAGAAGCTTTCTGAGAAACTTCTTTGTGTTCTGTGAAATCATCTCACAGAGTTACAGCTTTCCCCTCAAGAAGCCTTTCGCTAAGAGAGTTCTTGTGGAATTGGCAAAGTGATATTTGGAAGCCCATAGAGGGCTATGGTGAAAAAGGAAATATCCTCAGATGAAATATGGAAAGAAGCTTTCTGAGAAACTGCTTAGTGTTCTGTTAATTCATCACACTGAGTTACATCTGTATTTCGTGGATCTCTTTGCTAGCCTTATTTCTGTGGAATCTGAGAAGAGATAATTCGGATCCCTTTGAAGACTATAGGGCCAAAGGAAATATCCTCCGATAACAAAGAGAAAGAAGCTTTCTGAGAAACTTCTTTGTGTTCTGTGAAATCATCTCACAGAGTTACAGCTTTCCCCTCAAGAAGCCTTTCGCTAAGACAGTTCTTGTGGAATTGGCAAAGTGATATTTGGAAGCCCATAGAGGGTTATGGTGAAAAAGGAAATATCCTCAGATGAAATCTGGAAAGAAGCTTTCTGAGAAACTGCTTAGTGTTCTGTTAATTCATCTCACAGAGTTACATTTGTATTTCGTGGATCTCTTTGCCAGCCTTATTTCTGTGGAATCTGAGAACAGATATTTCGGATCCCTTTGAAGACTATAGGGCCAAAGGAAATATCCTCCGATAACAAAGAGAAAGAAGCTTTCTGAGAAACTTCTTTGTGTTCTGTGAAATCATCTCACAGTGTTACAGCTTTCCCCTCAAGAAGCCGCTCGCTAAGACAGTTCTTCTGGAATTGGCAAAGTGATATTTCGAAGCCCATAGAGGGCTATGGTGAAAAAGGAAATATCCTCAGATGAAATCTGGAAAGAAGCTTTCTGAGAAACTGCTTAGTGTTCTGTTAATTCATCTCACGCAGTTACATCTGTATTTCGTGGATCTCTTTGCTAGCCTTATTTCTGTGGAATCTGAGAACAGATATTTCGGATCCCTTTGAAGACTATAGGGCCAAAGCAAATATCCTCCGATAACAAAGAGAAAGAAGCTTTCTGAGAACCTTCTTTGTGTTCTGAGAAATCATCTCACAGAGTTACAGCTTTCCCCTCAAGAAGCCTTTCGCTAAGACAATTCTTCTTCAATTGGCAATGTGATATTTGGAAGCCCTTAAAGGGCTATGGTGAAAAAGGAAATAACCTCAGATGAAATCTGGAAAGAAGCTTTCAGAGAAACTGCTGAGTTTTCTGTTAATTCATCTCACAGAGTTACTTCTGTATTTCGTGGATCTCTTTGCTAGCCTTATTTCTGTGGAATCTGAGAACAGATATTTCGGATCCCTTCGAAGACTATAGGGCCAAAGGAAATATCCTCCGATAACAAAGAGAGAGAAGCTTTCTGAGAAACTTCTTTGTGTTCTGTGAAATCATCTCACAGAGTTACAGCTTTCCCCTCAAGAAGCCTTTCGCTAAGACACTTCTTGTGGAATTGGAAAAGTGATATTTGGAAGCCCATAGGGGCCTAGGGTGAAAAAGGAAATATCCTCAGATGAAATCTGGGAAGTAGCTTTGTGAGAAACTGCTTAGTGTTCTGTTAATTCATCTCACAGAGTTACATCTGTATTTCGTGGATCTCTTTGCTAGCCTTATTTCTGTGGAATCTGAGAAGAGATAATTCGGATCCCTTTGAAGACTATAGGGCCAAAGGAAATATCCTCCGATAACAAAGAGAAAGAAGCTTTCTGAGAAACTTCTTTGTGTACTGTGAAATAATCTCACATAGTTACAGCTTTCCCCTCAAGAAGCCTTTCGCTAAGACAGTTCTTGTGGAATTGGCAAAGTGATATTTGGAAGCCCATAGAGGTCTATGGTGAAAAAGGAAATATCCTCAGATGAAATCTGGAAAGAAGCATTCTGAGAAACTGCTTAGTGTTCTGTTAATTCATCTCACAGAGTTACATCTGTATTTCGTGGATCTCTTTGGCAGCCTTATTTCTGTGGAATCTGAGAACAGATATTTCGGATCCCTTTGAAGACTATAGGCCCAAAGGTTATATCCTCCGATAACAAAGAGAAAGAAGCTTTCTGAGAAACTACTTTGTGTTCTGTGAAATCATCTCACAGAGTTACAGCTTTCCCCACAAGAAGCCGCTCGCTAAGACAGTTCTTCTGGAGATGGCAAAGTGATATTTCGAAGCCCATAGAGGGCTATGGTGAAAAAGGAAATATCCTCAGATGAAATCTGGAAACAAGCTTTCTGAGAAACTGGTGAGTGTTCTGTTAATTCATCTCACACAGTTACATCTGTATTTCGTGGATCTCTTTGCTAGCCTTATTTCTGTGGAATCTGAGAAGAGATAATTCGGATCCCTTTGAAGACTATAGGGCCAAAGGAAATATCCTCCGATAACAAAGAGAAAGAAGCTTTCTGAGAAACTTCTTTGTGTTCTGTGAAATAATCTCACAGAGTTGCAGCTTTCCCCTCAAGAAGCCTTTCGCTAAGACAGTTCTTGTGGAATTGGCAAAGTGATATTTGGAAGCCCATAGAGGGCTATGTTGAAAAAGGAAATATCCTCAGATGAAATCTGGAAAGAAGCTTTCTGAGAAACTGCTTAGTGTTCTGTTAATTCATCTCACAGAGTTACATCTGTATTTCGTGGATCTCTTTGCCAGCCTTATTTCTGTGGAATCTGAGAACAGATATTTCGGATCCCTTTGAAGACTATAGGGCCAAAGGAAATATCCTCCTATAACAAAGAGAAAGAAGCTTTCTGAGAAACTTCTTTGTGTTCTGTGAAATCATCTCACAGAGTTACAGCTTTCCCCTCAAGAAGCCGCTCGCTAAGACAGTTCTTCTGGAATTGGCAAAGTGATATTTGGAAGCCCATAGAGGGCTATGGTGAAAAAGGAAATATCCTCAGATGAAATCTGGAAAGAAGCTTTCTGAGAAACTGCTTAGTGTTCTGTTAATTCATCTCACACAGTTACATCTGTATTTCGTGGATCTCTTTGCTAGCCTTATTTCTGTGGAATCTGAGAACAGATATTTCGGATCCCTTTGAAGACTATAGGGCCAAAGGAAATATCCTCCGATAACAAAGAGAAAGAAGCTTTCTGAGAACCTTCTTTGTGTTCTGAGAAATCATTTCACAGAGTTACAGCTTTCCCCTCAAGAAGCCTTTCGCTAAGACAGTTCTTCTGGAATTGGCAATGTGATATTTGGAAGCCCTTAAAGGGCTATGGTGAAAAAGGAAATAACCTCAGATGAAATCTAGAAAGAAGCTTTCAGAGAAACTGCTGAGTTATCTGTTAATTCATCTCACAGAGTTACATCTGTATTTCGTGGATCTCTTTGCTAGCCTTATTTCTGTGGAATCTGAGAACAGATATTTCGGATCCCTTCGAAGACTATAGGGCCAAAGGAAATATCCTCCGATAACAAAGAGAAAGAAGCTTTCTGAGAAACTTCTTTGTGTTCTGTGAAATCATCTCACAGAGTTACACCTTTCCCCTCAAGAAGCCTTTCGCTAAGACACTTCTTGTGGAATTGGAAAAGTGATATTTGGAAGCCCATAGGGGCCTAGGGTGAAAAAGGAAATATCCTCAGATGAAATCTGGGAAGTAGCTTTGTGAGAAAATGTTTAGTGTTCTGTTAATTCATCTCACAGAGTTACATCTGTATTTCGTGGATCTCTTTGCTAGCCTTATTTCTGTGGAATCTGAGAACAGATATTTCGGATCCCTTCGAAGACTATAGGGCCAAAGGAAATATCCTCCGATAACAAAGAGAGAGAAGCTTTCTGAGAAACTTCTTTGTGTTCTGTGAAATCATCTCACAGAGTTACAGCTTTCCCCTCAAGAAGCCTTTCGCTAAGACACTTCTTGTGGAATTGGAAAAGTGATATTTGGAAGCCCATAGGGGCCTAGGGTGAAAAAGGAAATATCCTCAGATGAAATCTGGGAAGTAGCTTTGTGAGAAACTGCTTAGTGTTCTGTTAATTCATCTCACAGAGTTACATCTGTATTTCGTGGATCTCTTTGCTAGCCTTATTTCTGTGGAATCTGAGAAGAGATAATTCGGATCCCTTTGAAGACTATAGGGCCAAAGGAAATATCCTCCGATAACAAAGAGAAAGAAGCTTTCTGAGAAACTTCTTTGTGTACTGTGAAATAATCTCACATAGTTACAGCTTTCCCCTCAAGAAGCCTTTCGCTAAGACAGTTCTTGTGGAATTGGCAAAGTGATATTTGGAAGCCCATAGAGGTCTATGGTGAAAAAGGAAATATCCTCAGATGAAATCTGGAAAGAAGCATTCTGAGAAACTGCTTAGTGTTCTGTTAATTCACCTCACAGAGTTACATCTGTATTTCGTGGATCTCTTTGGCAGCCTTATTTCTGTGGAATCTGAGAACAGATATTTCGGATCCCTTTGAAGACTATAGGCCCAAAGGTTATATCCTCCGATAACAAAGAGAAAGAAGCTTTCTGAGAAACTACTTTGTGTTCTGTGAAATCATCTCACAGAGTTACAGCTTTCCCCACAAGAAGCCGCTCGCTAAGACAGTTCTTCTGGAGATGGCAAAGTGATATTTCGAAGCCCATAGAGGGCTATGGTGAAAAAGGAAATATCCTCAGATGAAATCTGGAAACAAGCTTTCTGAGAAACTGGTGAGTGTTCTGTTAATTCATCTCACACAGTTACATCTGTATTTCGTGGATCTCTTTGCTAGCCTTATTTCTGTGGAATCTGAGAACAGATATTTCGGATCCCTTTGAAGACTATAGGGCCAAAGGAAATATCCTCCGATAACAAAGAGAAAGAAGCTTTCTGAGAACCTTCTTTGTGTTCTGAGAAATCATCTCACAGAGTTACAGCTTTCCCCTCAAGAAGCCTTTCGCTAAGACAGTTCTTCTGGAATTGGCAATGTGATATTTGGAAGCCCTTAAAGGGCTATGGTGAAAAAGGAAATAACCTCAGATGAAATCTGGAAAGAAGCTTTCAGAGAAACTGCTGAGTTCTCTGTTAATTCATCTCACAGAGTTACATCTGTATTTCGTGGATCTCTTTGCTAGCCTTATTTCTGTGGAATCTGAGAACAGATATTTCGGATCCCTTCGAAGACTATAGCGCCAAAGGAAATATCCTCCGATAACAAAGAGAAAGAAGCTTTCTGAGAAACTTCTTTGTGTTCTGTGAAATCATCTCTCAGAGTTACAGCTTTCCCCTCAAGAAGCCTTTCGCTAAGACACTTCTTGTGGAATTGGAAAAGGGATATTTGGAAGCCCATAGGGGCCTAGGGTGAAAAAGGAAATATCCTCAGATGAAATCTGGGAAGTAGCTTTGTGAGAAACTGCTTAGTGTTCTGTTAATTCATCTCACAGAGTTACATCTGTATTTCGTGGATCTCTTTGCTAGCCTTATTTCTGTGGAATCTGAGAACAGATATTTCGGATCCCTTTGAAGACTATAGAGCCAAAGGAACTATCCTCCGATAACAAAGAGAAAGAAGCTTTCTGAGAAACTTCTTTGTGTTCTGTGAAATCATCTCACAGAGTTACAGCTTTCCCCTCAAGAAGCCTTTCGCTAAGACAGTTCTTGTGGAATTGGCAAAGTGATATTTGGAAGCCCTTAGAGGGCTATGGTGAAAAAGGAAATATCCTCAGATGAAATCTGGAAAGAAGCTTTCAGAGAAACTGCTGAGTGTTCTGTTAATTCATCTCACAGAGTTACATCTGTATTTCGTGGATCTCTTTGCTGGCCTTATTTCTGTGGAATCTGAGAACAGATATTTCGGATCCCTCTGAAGACTATAGGGCCAAAGTAAATATCCTGCTATAACAAAGAGAAAGAAGCTTTCTGAGAAACTTCTTTGTGTTCTGTGAAATCATCTCACAGAGTTACAGCTTTCCTCTCAAGAAGCCTTTCGCTAAGACAGTTCTTGTGGAATTGGCAAAGTGATATTTGGAATCCCATAGAGGGCTATGGTGAAAAAGGAAATATCCTCAGATGAAATCTGGAAAGAAGCTTTCTGAGAATCTGCTCTGTGATGTGTGACTTCCACTCACAGAGTTACATCTGTATTTCGTGTATCTCTTTGCTAGCCTTATTTCTGTGGATCTGAGAACAGATATTTCGGATCCCTTTGCAGACTATAGGGCCAAAGGAAATATCCTCCGATAACAAAGAGAAAGAAGCTTTCTGAGAAACATCTTTGTGTTCTGTGAAATCATCTCACAGAGTTACAGCTTTCCCCTCAAGAAGCCTTTCGCTAAGACAGTTTTTGCGAATTGGCAAAGAGATATTTGGAAGCCCAAAAAGGGCTATGGTGAAAAAGGAAATATCCTCAGATGAAATCTGGAAATAAGCTTTCTGAGAAACTGCTCTGTGATGTGTGACTTCCACTCACAGAGTTACATCTGTATTTCGTGGATCTCTTTGCTAGCCTTATTTCTGTGGAATCTGAGAACAGATATTTCGGATCCCTTGGAAGACTATAGGGCCAAAGGAAATATCCTCCGATAACAAAGAGAATGAACCTGTCTGAGAAACTTCTTTGTGTTCTGTGAAATCATCTCACAGAGTTACAGCATTCCCCTCAAGAAGCCTTTCGCTAAGACAGTTCTTCTGGAATTGGCAATGTGATATTTGGAAGCCCTTAAAGGGCTATGTTGAAAAAGGAAATAACCTCAGATGAAATATGGAAAGAAGCTTTCAGAGAAACTGCTGAGTTTTCTGTTAATTCATCTCACAGAGTTACATCTGTATTTCGTGGATCTCTTTGCTAGCCTTATTTCTGTGGAATCTGAGAACAGATATTTCGGATCCCTTCGAAGACTATAGGGCAAAAGGAAATATCCTCCGATAACAAAGAGAAAGAAGCTTTCTGAGAAACTTCTTTGTGTTCTGTGAAATCATCTCACAGAGTTACAGCTTTCCCCTCAAGAAGCCTTTCGCTAAGACACTTCTTGTGGAATTGGAAAAGCGATATTTGGAAGACCATAGGGGCCTAGGGTGAAAAAGGAAATATCCTCAGATGAAATCTGGGAAGTAGCTTTGTGAGAAACTGCTTAGTGTTCTGTTAATTCATCTCACAGAGTTACATCTGTATTTCGTGGATCTCTTTGCTAGCCTTATTTCTGTGGAATCTGAGAAGAGATAATTCGGATCCCTTTGAAGACTATAGGGCCAAAGGAAATATCCTCCGATAACAAAGAGAAAGAAGCTTTCTGAGAAACTTCTTTGTGTTCTGTGAAATAATCTCACAGAGTTGCAGCTTTCCCCTCAAGAAGCCTTTCGCTAAGACAGTTCTTGTGGAATTGGCAAAGTGATATTTGGAAGCCCATAGAGGGCTATGTTGAAAAAGGAAATATCCTCAGATGAAATCTGGAAAGAAGCTTTCTGAGAAACTGCTTAGTGTTCTGTTAATTCATCTCACAGAGTTACATCTGTATTTCGTGGATCTCTTTGCCAGCCTTATTTCTGTGGAATCTGAGAACAGATATTTCGGATCCCTTTGAAGACTATAGGGCCAAAGGAAATATCCTCCTATAACAAAGAGAAAGAAGCTTTCTGAGAAACTTCTTTGTGTTCTGTGAAATCATCTCACAGAGTTACAGCTTTCCCCTCAAGAAGCCGCTCGCTAAGACAGTTCTTCTGGAATTGGCAAAGTGATATTTGGAAGCCCATAGAGGGCTATGGTGAAAAAGGAAATATCCTCAGATGAAATCTGGAAAGAAGCTTTCTGAGAAACTGCTTAGTGTTCTGTTAATTCATCTCACACAGTTACATCTGTATTTCGTGGATCTCTTTGCTAGCCTTATTTCTGTGGAATCTGAGAACAGATATTTCGGATCCCTTTGAAGACTATAGGGCCAAAGGAAATATCCTCCGATAACAAAGAGAAAGAAGCTTTCTGAGAACCTTCTTTGTGTTCTGAGAAATCATTTCACAGAGTTACAGCTTTCCCCTCAAGAAGCCTTTCGCTAAGACAGTTCTTCTGGAATTGGCAATGTGATATTTGGAAGCCCTTAAAGGGCTATGGTGAAAAAGGAAATAACCTCAGATGAAATCTAGAAAGAAGCTTTCAGAGAAACTGCTGAGTTATCTGTTAATTCATCTCACAGAGTTACATCTGTATTTCGTGGATCTCTTTGCTAGCCTTATTTCTGTGGAATCTGAGAACAGATATTTCGGATCCCTTCGAAGACTATAGGGCCAAAGGAAATATCCTCCGATAACAAAGAGAAAGAAGCTTTCTGAGAAACTTCTTTGTGTTCTGTGAAATCATCTCACAGAGTTACACCTTTCCCCTCAAGAAGCCTTTCGCTAAGACACTTCTTGTGGAATTGGAAAAGTGATATTTGGAAGCCCATAGGGGCCTAGGGTGAAAAAGGAAATATCCTCAGATGAAATCTGGGAAGTAGCTTTGTGAGAAAATGTTTAGTGTTCTGTTAATTCATCTCACAGAGTTACATCTGTATTTCGTGGATCTCTTTGCTAGCCTTATTTCTGTGGAATCTGAGAACAGATATTTCGGATCCCTTTGAAGACTATAGAGCCAAAGGAACTATCTTCCGATAACAAAGAGAAAGAAGCTTTCTGAGAAACTTCTTTGTGTTCT
This sequence comes from Macaca nemestrina, assembly GCF_043159975.1. Taxonomy (NCBI): domain Eukaryota; kingdom Metazoa; phylum Chordata; class Mammalia; order Primates; family Cercopithecidae; genus Macaca; species Macaca nemestrina. The sequence continues at coordinate 89,644,488 of NC_092125.1, forward strand.
GTGAAATCATCTCACAGAGTTACAGCTTTCCCTTCAAGAAGCCTTTCGCTAAGACAGTTCTTGTGGAATTGGCAAAGTGATATTTGGAAGCCCTTAGACGGCTATGGTGAAAAAGGAAATATCCTCAGATGAAATCTGGAAAGAAGCTTTCAGAGAAACTGCTGAGTGTTCTGTTAATTCATCTCACAGAGTTACATCTGTATTTCGTGGATCTCTTTGCTAGCCTTATTTCTGTGGAATCTGAGAACAGATATTTCGGATCCATTCGAAGACTATAGGGCCAAAGGAAATATCCTCCGATAACAAAGAGAAAGAAGCTTTCTGAGAAACTTCTTTGTGTTCTGTGAAATCATCTCACAGAGTTACAGATTTCCCCACAAGAAGCCTTTCGCTAAGACAGTTCTCGTGGAATTGATAAAGTGATATTTGGAAGCCCATAGAGGGCTACGATGAAAAAGGAAATATCCTCAGATGAAATCTGGAAAGAAGCTTTCTGAGAAACTGCTTAGGGTTCTGTTAATTCATCTCACAGAGTTACATCTGTATTTCGTGGATCTCTTTGCTAGCCTTATTTCTGTGGAATCTGAGAACAGATATTTCGGATCCCTCTGAAGACTATAGGGCCAAAGTAAATATCCTGCTATAACAAAGAGAAAGAAGCTTTCTGAGAAACTTCTTTGTGTTCTGTGAAATCATCTCACAGAGTTACAGCTTTCCTCTCAAGAAGCCTTTCGATAAGACAGTTCTTGTGGAATTGGCAAAGTGATATTTGGAAGCCCATAGAGGGCTATGGTGAAAAAGGAAATATCCTCAGATGAAATCTGGAAAGAAGCTTTCTGAGAATCTGCTCTGTGATGTGTGACTTCCACTCACAGAGTTACATCTGTATTTCGTGTATCTCTTTGCTAGCCTTATTTCTGTGGATCTTAGAACAGATATTTCGGATCCCTTTGCAGACTATAGGGCCAAAGGAAATATCCTCCGATAACAAAGAGAAAGAAGCTTTCTGAGAAAGATCTTTGTGTTCTGTGAAATCATCTCACAGAGTTACAGCTTTCCCCTCAAGAAACCTTTCTCTAAGACAGTTCTTGTGGAATTGGCAAAGTGATATTTGGAAGCCCATAGAGGGCTATGGTGAAAAAGGAAATATCCTCAGATGAAATCTGGAAAGAACCTTTGTGAGAAATTGGTGAGTGTTCTGTTAATTCATCTCACAGGGTTACATCTGCATTTCGTGGATCTCTTTGCTAGCCTTATTTCTGTGGAATCTGAGAACAGATATTTCGGATCCCTTCGAAGACTATAGGGCCAAAGGAAATATCCTCCGATAACAAAGAGAAAGAAGCTATCTGAGAAACTTCTTTGTGTTCTGTGAAATCATCTCACAGAGTTACATCTTTCCCCTCAAGAAGCCTTTCGCTAAGACAGTTCTTGTGGAATTGGGAAAGTGATAATTGGAAGCCCATAGAGGGCTATGGTGATAAAGGAAGTATCCTCAGATGAAATCTGGAAAGAAGCTTTCTGATAAACTGCTTAGTGTTCTGTTAATTCATCTCACAGAGTTACATCTGTATTTCGTGGATCTCTTTGCTAGCCTTATTTCTGTGGAATCTGAGAACAGATATTTCGGATCCCTTTGAAGACTATCGGGCCAGAGAAAATATCCTCCGATAACAAAGAGAAAGAAGCTTTCTGAGAAACTTCTTTGTGTTCTGTGAAATCATCACCCAGAGTTACAGCTTTCCCCTCAAGAAGCCTTTCGCTAAGACAGTTCTTGTGGAATTGGCAAAGTGATATTTGGAAGCCCATAGAGGGCTATGGTGAAAAAGGAAATATCCACAGATGAAATCTGGAAGGAAACTTTCTGAGAAACTGCTCTGTGATGTGTGACTTCCACTCACAGAGTTACATCTGTATTTCGTGGATCTCTTTGCTAGCCTTATTTCTGTGGAATCTGAGAACAGATATTTCGGATCCCTTTGAAGACTATGGGGACAAAGGAAATATTCTCCGAAAACAAAGAGAAAGAAGCTTTCTGAAAAACTTCTTTGTGTTCTCTGAAATCATCTCACAGAGATACAGCTTTGCACTCAAGAAGCCTTTCGCTAAGACAGTTCTTGTGGCATTGGCAAAGTGATATTTGGAAGCCCTTAGAGGGCTATGGTGAAAAAGGAAATATCCTCAGATGAAATCTGGAAAGAAGCTTTCTGAGAAACTGCTTAGTGTTCTGTTAATTCATCTCACAGAGTTACATCTGTATTTCCTGAATCTCTTTGCTAGCCTTATTTCTGTGGAATCTGAGAACAGATATTTCGGATCCCTTTGAAGACTATAGAGCCAAAGGAAATATCCTCCGATAACAAAGAGAAAGAAGCTTTCTGAGAAACTTCTTTGTGTTCTGTGAAATCATCTCACAGAGTTACAGCTTTCACCTCAAGAAGCCTTTCGCTCAGACAGTTCTTGTGGAATTGGCAAAGAGATATTTGGAAGCCCATAGAGGGCTATGGTGAAAAAGTAAATATCCACAGATGGAATCTGGAAGGAAGCTTTCTGAGAAACTGCTTAGTGTTCTGTTAACTCATCTCACAGAGTTACATCTGTATTTCGTGGATCTCTTTGCTAGCCTTATTTCTGTGGAATCTGAGAACAGATATTTCGGATCCCTTTGAAGACGATAGGGCCAAAGGAAATATCCTCCGATAACAAAGAGAAAGAAGCTATCTGAGAAACTTCTTTGTGTTCTGTGAAATCATCTCACAGAGTTACATCTTTCCCCTCAAGAAGCCTTTCGCTAAGACAGTTCTTGTGGAATTGGCAAAGTCATATTTGGAAGCCCATAGAGGGCTATGGTGAAAAAGGAAATATCCACAGATGAAATCTGGAAGGAAGCTTTCTGAGAAACTGCTCTGTGATGTGTGACTTCCACTCACAGAGTTACATCTGTATTTCGTGGATCTCTTTGCTAGCCTTATTTCTGTGGAATCTGAGAACAGATATTTCGGATCCCTTGGAAGACTATAGGGCCAAAGGAAATATCCTCCGATAACAAAGAGAATGAACCTGTCTGAGAAACTTCTTTGTGTTCTGTGAAATCATCTCACAGAGTTACAGCATTCCCCTCAAGAAGCCTTTCGCTAAGACAGTTCTTGTGGAATTGGCAAAGTGATATTTGGAAGCCCATAGAGGGCTATGGTGAAAAAGGAAATATCCTCAGATGAAATCTGGAAAGAAGCTTTCTGAGAAACTGCTTAGTGTTCTGTTAATTCATCTCACAGAGTTACATCTGTATTTCGTGGATGTCTTTGCTAGCCTTATTTCTGTGGAATCTGAGAACAGATATTTCGGATCCCTCTGAAGACTATAGGGCCAAAGGAAATATCCTCCGATAACAAAGAGAAAGAAGCTTTCTGAGAAACTTCTTTGTGTTCTGTGAAATCATCTCACAGAGTTACAGCTTTCCCCTCAAGAAGCCTTTCGCTAAGACAGTTCTTGTGGAATTGGCAAAGTGATATTTGGAAGCCCATAGAGGGCTATGGTGAAAAAGGAAATATCCTCAGATGAAATCTGGAAAGAACCTTTGTGAGAAACTGGTGAGTGTTCTGTTAATTCATCTCACAGGGTTACATCTGCATTTCGTGGATCTCTTTGCTAGCCTTATTTCTGTGGAATCTGAGAACAGATATTTCGGATCCCTTCGAAGACTATAGGGCCAAAGGAAATATCCTCCGATAACAAAGAGAAAGAAGCTGTCTGAGAAACTTCTTTGTGTTCTGTGAAATCATCTCACAGAGTTACAGCTTTCCCCTCAAGAAGCCTTTCGCTAAGACAGTTCTTGTGGAACTGGCAAAGTGATATTTGGAAGCCCATAGAGGGCTATGGCGAAAAAGGAAATATCCTCAGATGAAATCTGGAAAGAAGTTTTCTGAGAAACTGCTTAGTGTTCTGTTAATTCATCTCACAGAGTTACATCTCTATTTCGTGGATATCTTTTCTAGCCTTATTTTTGTGGAATCTGAGAACAGATATTTCGGATCCCTTCGAAGACTATAGGGCCAAAGGAAATATCCTCCGATAACAAAGAGAAAGAAGCTTTCTGAGAAACTTCTTTGTGTTGTGTGAAATCATCTCACAGAGTTACAGCTTTCCCCTCAAGAAGCCTTTCGCTAAGACAGTTCTTGTGGAACTGGCAAAGTGATATTTGCAAGCCCATAGAGGGCTATGGTGAAAAAGGAAATATCCACAGATGAAATCTGGAAGGAAGCTTTCGGAGAAACTGCTCTGTGATGTGTGACTTCCACTCACAGAGTTACATCTGTATTTCGTGGATCTCTTTGCTAGCCTTATTTCTGTGGAATCTGAGAACAGATATTTCGGATCCCTTTGAAGACTATAGGGCCAAAGGAAATATCCTCCGATAACAAAGAGAATGAAGCTGTCTGAGAAACTTCTTTGTGTTCTGTGAAATCATCTCACAGAGTTACAGCATTCCCCTCAAGAAGCCTTTCGCTAAGACACTTCTTGTGGAATTGGCAAAGTGATATTTGGAAGCCCATAGAGGGCTATGGTGAAAAAGGAAATATCCTCAGATGAAATCTGGAAAGAAGCTTTCTGAGAAACTGCTTAGTGTTCTCTTAATTCATCTCACAGAGTTACATCTGTATTTCGTGGATGTCTTTGCTAGCCTTATCTGTGGAATCTGAGAACAGATATTTCGCATCCCTCTGAAGACTATAGGGCCAAAGGAAATATCCTCCGATAACAAAGAGAAAGAAGCTTTCTGAGAACCTTCTTTGTGTTCTGTGAAATCATCTCAAAGAGTTACAGCTTTCCCCTCAAGAAGCCTTTCGCTAAGACAGTTCTTGTGGAATTGGCAAAGTGATATTTGGAAGCCCATAGAGGGCTATGGTGAAAAAGGAAATATCCTCAGATGAAATCTGGAAAGAAGCTTTCTGAGAAACTGGTGAGTGTTCTGTTAATTCATCTCACAGGGTTACAACTGTATTTCGTGGTTCTCTTTGCTAGCCTTATTTCTGTGGAATCTGAGAACAGATATTTCGGATCCCTTCGAAGACTATAGGGCCAAAGGAAATATCCTCCGATAACAAAGAGAAAGAAGCTGTCTGAGAAACTTCTTTGTGTTCTGTGAAATCATCTCACAGATTTACAGCTTTCCCCTCAAGAATCCTTTCGCTAAGACAGTTCTTGTGGAATTGGCAAAGTGATATTTGGAAGCCCATAGAGGGCTATGGTGAAAAAGGAAATATCCTCAGATGAAATCTGGAAAGAAGCTTTCTGAGAAACTGCTCTGTGATGTGTGACTTCCACTCACAGAGTTACATGTGTATTTCGTGGATCACTTTGCTAGCCTTATCTCTGTGGAATCAGAGAACAGATATTTCGGATCCCTTTGAAGACTATAGGGCCAAAGGAAATATCCTCCGATAACAAAGAGAAAGAAGCTATCTGAGAAATTTCTTTGTGTTCTGTGAAATCATCTCACAGAGTTACATCTTTCCCCTCAAGAAGCCTATCGCTAAGACAGTTCTTGTGGAATTGGCAAAGTGATAATTGGAAGCCCATAGAGGGCTATGGTGATAAAGGAAATATCCTCAGATGAAATCTGGAAAGAAGCTTTCTGATAAACTGCTTAGTGTTCTGTTAATTCATCTCACAGAGTTACATCTGTATTTCGTGGATCTCTTTGCTAGCCTTATTTGTGTGGAATCTGAGAACAGATATTTCGGATCCCTTTGAAGACTATAGGGCCAGAGGAAATATCCTCCGATAACAAAGAGAAAGAAGCTTTCTGAGAAACTTCTTTGTGTTCTGTGAAATCATCTCACAGAGTTACAGCTTTCCCCTCAAGAAGCCTTTCGCTAAGACAGTTCTTGTGGAATTGGCAAAGTGATATTTGGAAGCCCATAGAGGGCTATGGTGAAAAAGGAAATATCCACAGACGAAATCTGGAAGGAAGCTTTCTGAGAAACTGCTCTGTGATGTGTGACTTCCACTCACAGAGTTACATCTGTATTTCCTGGATCTCTTTGCTAGCCTTATTTCTGTGGAATCTGAGAACAGATATTTCGGATCCCTTTGAAGACTATGGGGACAAAGGAAATATTGTCCGATAACAAAGAGAAAGAAGCTTTCTGAGAAACTTCTTTGTGTTCTCTGAAATCATCTCACAGAGATACAGCTTTGCCCTCAAGAAGCCTTTCGCTAAGACAGTTCTTGTGGAATTGGCAAAGTGATATTTGGAAGCCCATAGAGGGTTATGGTGAAAGAGGAAATAACCTCAGATGAAATCTGGAAAGAAGCTTTCTGAGAAACTGCTCTGTGGTGTGTGACTTCCACTCACAGAGTTACATCTGTATTTCGTGTATCCCTTTGCTAGCCTTATTTCTGTGGATCTGAGAACAGATATTTCGGATCCCTTTGCAGACTATAGGGCCAAAGGAAATATCCTCCGATAACAAAGAGAAAGAAGCTTTCTGAGAAAGCTCTTTGTGTTCTGTGAAATCATCTCAGAGAGTTACAGCTTTCCCCTCAAGAAGCCTTTCGCTAAGACAGATCTTGTGGAATTGGCAAAGTGATATTTGGAAGCCCATAGAGGCCTATGGTAAAAAAGGAAATATCCTCAGATGAAATCTGGAAAGAAGATTTCTGAGAAACTGCTTAGTGTTCTGTTAATTCATCTCACAGAATTACATGTGTATTTCACGGATCTCTTTGCTAGCCTTATTTCTGTGGAATCTGAGAACAGATATTTCGGATCCCATTGAAGACTATAGGGCCAAAGGAAATATCCGCCGATAACAAAGAGAAAGAAGCTTTCTGAGAACCTTCTTTGTGTTCTGTGAAATCATCTCACAGAGTTACAGCTTTCCCCTCATGAAGCCTTTCGCTAAGACAGTTCTTGTGGAATTGGCAAAGTGATATTTGGAAGCCCATAGAGGGCTATGGTGAAAAAGGAAATATCCTCAGATGAAATCTGGAAAGAAGCTTTCTGAGAAACTGGTGAGTGTTCTGTTAATTCATCTCACAGGGTTACATCTGTATTTCGTGGATCTCTTTGCTAGCCTTATTTCTGTGGAATCTGAGAACAGATATTTCGGATCCCTTCGAAGACTATAGGGCCAAAGGAAATATCCTCCGATAACAAAGAGAAAGAAGCTGTCTGAGAAACTTCTTTGTGTTCTGTGAAACCATCTCACTGAGTTACAGCTTTCCCCTCAAGAAGCCTTTCGCTAAGACAGTTCTTGTGGAATTGGAAAAGTGATATTTGGAAGCCCATAGAGGGCTACGGTGAAAAAGGAAATATCCTGAGATGAAATCTGGAAAGAAGCTTTCTGAGAAACTGCTTAGTGTTCTGTTAATTCATCTCACAGAGCTATATCTGTATTTCCTGGATCTCTTTGCTAGCCTTATTTCTGTGGAATCTGAAGAACAGATATTTCGGATCCCTTTGAAGACTATAGGGCCAAAGGAAATATCCTCCGATAACAAAGAGAAAGAAGCTTTCTGAGAAACTTCTTTGTGTTCTGTGAAATCATCTCACAGAGTTACAGATTTCGCCTCAAGAAGCCTTTCGCTAAGACAGTTCTTGTGGAATTGGCAAAGTGATATTTGGAAGCCCATAGAGGGCTATGGTGAAAAAGGAAATATCCTCAGATGAAATTTGGAAAGAAGTTTTCTGAGAAACTGCTTAGTGTTCTGTTAATTCATCTCACAGAGTCACATCTGTATTTCGTGGATATCTTTTCTAGCCTTTTTTTTGTGGAATCTGAGAACAGATATTTCGGATCCCTTCGAAGACTATAGGGCCAAAGGAAATATCCTCCGATAACAAAGAGAAAGAAGCTTTCTGAGAAACTTCTTTGTGTTCTGTGAAATCATCTCACAGAGTTACAGCTTTCCCCTCAAGAAGCCTTTCGCTAAGACAGTTCTTGTGGAACTGGCAAAGTGATATTTGGAAGCCCATAGAGGGCTATGGTGAAAAAGGAAATATCCTCAGATGAAATCTGGAAAGAAGTTTTCTGAGAAACTGCTTAGTGTTCTGTTAATTCATCTCACAGAGTTACATCTGTATTTCGTGGATCTCTTTGCTAGCCTTATTCCTGTGGACTCTGAGAACAGATATTTCGGATCCCTTTGAAGACTATAGGGCCAAAGGAAATATCCTCCGATAACAAAGAGAAAGAAGCTTTCTGAGAAACTTCTTTGTGTTCTGTGAAATCATCTCACAGAGTTACAGCTTTCCCCTCAAGAAGCCTTTCGCTAAGACAGTTCTTGTGGAACTGGCAAAGTGATATTTGGAAGCCCATAGAAGGCTATGGTGAAAAAGGAAATATCCACAGATGAAATCTGGAAGGAAGCTTTCTGAGAAACTGCTCTGTGATGTGTGACTTCCACTCACAGAGTTACATCTGTATTTCGTGGATCTCTTTGCTAGCCTTATTTCTGTGGAATCTGAGAACAGATATTTCGGATCCCTCTGAAGACTCTAGGGCCAAAGGAAATATCCTCCGATAACAAAGAGAAAGAAGCTTTCTGAGAAACTGCTTTGTGTTCTGTGAAATCATCTCACAGAGTTACAGCTTTCCCCTCAAGAAGCCTTTCGCTAAGACAGTTCTTGTGGAATTGGCAAAGTGATATTTGGAAGCCCATAGAGGGCTATGGTGAAAAAGGAAATATCCTCAGATGAAATCTGGAAAGAAGCTTTCTTAGAAACTGGTGAGTGTTCTGTTAATTCATCTCACAGGGTTACATCTGTATTTCGTGGATCTCTTGCTAGCCTTATTTCTGTGGAATCTGAGAACAGATATTTCGGATCCCTTTGAAGACTATAGGGCCAAAGGAAATATCCTCCGAAAACAAATAGAAAGAAGCTTTCTGAGAACCTTCTTTGTGTTCTGTGAAATCATCTCACAGAGTTACAGCTTTCCCCTCAAGAAGCCTTTCGCTAAGACAGTTCTTGTGGAATTGGCAAAGTGATATTTGGAAGCCCATAGAGGGCTATGGTGAAAAAGGAAATATCCTCAGATGAAATCTGGAAAGAAGCTTTCTGAGAAACTGCTCTGTGATGTGTGACTTCCACTCACAGGGTTACATCTGTATTTCGTGGATCTCCTTGCTAGCCTTATTTCTGTGGAATCTGAGAACAGATATTTCGGATCCCTTCGAAGACCATAGGGCCAAAGGAAATATACTCCGATAACAAAGAGAAAGAAGCTTTCTGAGAAACTTCTTTGTGTTCTGTGAAATCATCTCACAGAGTTACAGCTTTCCCCTCAAGAAGCCTTTCGCTAAGACAGTTCTTGTGGAATTGGCAAAGTGATATTTGGAAGCCCATAGAAGGCTATGGTGAAAAAGGAAATATCCTCAGATGAAATCTGGAAAGAAGCTTTCTGAGAAACTGCTTAGTGTTCTGTTAATTCATCTCACAGAGTTACATCGGTATTTCCTGATTTTCTTTGCTAGCCTTATTTCTGTGGAATCTGAGAACAGATATTTCGGATCCCTTTGAAGACTACAGGTCCAAAGGAAATATCCTGCTATAACAAAGAGAAAGAAGCTTTCTGAGAAACTTCTTTGGGTTCTGTGAAATCATCTCACAGAGTTACAGCTTTCCCCTCAAGAAGCCTTTCGCTAAGACTGTTCTTGTGGAATTGGCAAAGTGATATTTGGAAGCCCATATAGGGTTATGGTGAAAGAGGAAATATCCTCAGATGAAATCTGGAAAGAAGCTTTCTGAGAAACTGGTGAGTGTTCTGTTAATTCATCTCACAGAGTTACATCTGTATTTCGTGGATCTCTTTGCTAGCCTTATTTCTGTGGAATCTGAGAACAGATATTTCGGATCGCTTCGAAGACTATAGGACCAAAGGAAATATCCTGCGATAACAAAGAGAAGAAGATGTCTGAGAAACTTCTTTGTGTTCTGTGAAATCATCTCACAGAGATACAGCTTTCCCCTCCAGAAGCCTTTCGCTAAGACAGTTCTTGTGGAATTGGCAAAGTGATATTTGGAAGCCCATAGAGGTCTACGGTAAAAAAGGAAATATCCTCAGATGAAATCTGGAAAGAAGCTTTCTGAGAAACTGCGTAGTGTTCTGTTAATTCATCTCACAGAATTACATGTGTATTTCACGGATCTCTTTGCTAGCCTTATTTCTGTGGAATCTGAGAACAGAAATTTCGGATCCCATTGAAGACTATAGGGCCAAAGGAACTATCCTCCGATAACAAAGAGAAAGAAGCTTTCTGAGAAACTTCTTTGTGTTCTGTGAAATCATCTCACAGAGTTACAGCTTTCCCCTCAAGAAGCCTTTCGCTAAGACAGTTCTTGTGGAACTGGCAAAGTGATATTTGGAAGCCCATAGAGGGCTATGGTGAAAAAGGAAATATCCACGGATGAAATCTGGAAGGAAGCTTTCTGAGAAACTGCTCTGTGATGTGTGACTTCCACTCACAGAGTTACATCTGTATTTCGTGGATCTATTTGCTAGCCTTATTTCTGTGGAATCTGAGAACAGATATTTCGGATCCCTCTGAAGACTCTAGGGCCAAAGGAAATATCCTCCGATAACAAAGAGAAAGAAGCTTTCTGAGAAACTGCTTTGTGTTCTGTGAAATCATATCACAGAGTTACAGCTTTCCCCTCAAGAAGCCTTTCGCTAAGACAGTTCTTGTGGTATTGGCAAAGTGATATTTGGAAGCCCATAGAGGGCTATGGTGAAAAAGGAAATATCCTCAGATGAAATCTGGAAAGAAGCTTTCTTAGAAACTGGTGAGTGTTCTGTTAATTCATCTCACAGGGTTACATCTGTATTTCGTGGATCTCTTGCTAGCCTTATTTCTGTGGAATCTGAGAACAGATATTTCGGATCCCTTTGAAGACTATAGGGACTAAGGAAATATCCTCCGAAAACAAATAGAAAGAAGGTTTCTGAGAACCTTCTTTGTATTCTGTGAAATCATCTCACAGAGTTACAGCTTTCCCCTCAAGAAGCCTTTCGCTAAGACAGTTCTTGTGGAATTGGCAAAGTGATATTTTGAAGCCCATAGAGGGCTATGGTGAAAAAGGAAATATCCTTAGATGAAATCTGGAAAGAAGCTTTCTGAGAAACTGCTCTGTGATGTGTGACTTCCACTCACAGAGTTACATCTGTATTTCGTGGATCTCCTTGCTAGCCTTATTTCTGTGGAATCTGAGAACAGATATTTCGGATCCCTTCGAAGACTATAGGGCCAAAGGAAATATACTCCGATAACAAAGAGAAAGAAGCTTTCTGAGAAACTTCTTTGTGTTCTGTGAAATCATCTCACAGAGTTACAGCTTTCCCCTCAAGAAGCCTTTCGCTAAGACAGTTCTTGTGGAATTGGCAAAGTGATATTTGGAAGCCCATAGAAGGCTATGGTGAAAAAGGAAATATCCTCAGATGAAATCTGGAAAGAAGCTTTCTGAGAAACTGCTTAGTGTTCTGTTAATTCATCTCACAGAGTTACATCGGTATTTCCTGAATTTCTTTGCTAGCCTTATTTCTGTGGAATCTGAGAACAGATATTTCGGATCCCTTTGAAGACTATAGGTCCAAAGGAAATATCCTGCTATAACAAAGAGAAAGAAGCTTTCTGAGAAACTTCTTTGGGTTCTGTGAAATCATCTCACAGAGTTACAGCTTTCCCCTCAAGAAGCCTTTCGCTAAGACAGTTCTTGTGGAATTGGCAAAGTGATATTTGGAAGCCCATATAGGGTTATGGTGAAAGAGGAAATATCCTCAGATCAAATCTGGAAAGAAGCTTTCTGAGAAACTGGTGAGTGTTCTGTTAATTCATCTCACAGAGTTACATCTGTATTTCGTGGATCTCTTTGCTAGCCTTATTTCTGTGGAATCTGAGAACAGATATTTCGGATCCCTTCGAAGACTATAGGACCAAAGGAAATATCCTCCGATAACAAAGAGAAGAAGATGTCTGAGAAACTTCTTTGTGTTCTGTGAAATCATCTCACAGAGATACAGCTTTCCCCTCCAGAAGCCTTTCGCTAAGACAGTTCTTGTGGAATTGGCAATGTGATATTTGGAAGCCCATAGAGGCCTACGGTAAAAAAGGAAATATCCTCAGATGAAATCTGGAAAGCAGCTTTCTGAGAAACTGCGTAGTGTTCTGTTAATTCATCTCACAGAATTACATGTGTATTTCACGGATCTCTTTGCTAGCCTTATTTCTGTGGAATCTGAGAACAGAAATTTCGGATCCCATTGAAGACTATAGGGCCAAAGGAACTATCCTCCGATAACAAAGAGAAAGAAGCTTTCTTAGAAACTTCTTTGTGTTCTGTGAAATCATCTCACAGAGTTACAGCTTTCCCCTCAAGAAGCCTTTCGCTAAGACAGTTCTTGTGGAATTGGCAAAGTGATATTTGGAAGCCCATAGAGGGCTATGGTGAAAAAGGAAATATCCTCAGATGAAATCTGGAAAGAAGTTTTCTGAGAAACTGGTGAGTGTTCTGTTAATTCATCTCACAGAGTTACATCTGTATTTCGTGGATCTCTTTCCTAGCCTTATTTCTGTGGAATCTGAGAACAGATATTTCGGATCCCTTCGAAGACTATATGGCCAAAGGAAATATCCTCCGATAACAAAGAGAAAGAAGCTCTCTGAGAAACTTCTTTGTGTTCTGTGAAATCATGTCACAGAGTTACAGCTTTCCCCTCAAGAAGCCTTTCGCTAAGACAGTTCTTGTGGAATTGGCAAAGTGATATTTGGAAGCCCATAGAGGGCTACGGTGAAAAAGGAAATATCCTCAGATGAAATCTGGAAAGAAGCTTTCTGAGAAACTGCTCTGTGATGTGTGACTTCCACTCACAGAGTTACATCTGTATTTCGTGGATCTCTTTTCTAGCCTTATCTCTGTGGAATCTGAGAACAGATATTTCGGATCCCTTTGAAGACTATAGGGCCAAAGGAAATATCCTCCGATAACAAAGAGAAAGAAGCTATCTGAGAAACTTCTTTGTGTTCTGTGAAATCATCTCACAGAGTTACATCTTTCCCCTCAAGAAGCCTTTCGCTAAGACAGTTCTTGTGGAATTGGCAAAGTGATATTTGGAAGCCCATAGAGGGCTATGGTGATAAAGGAAGTATCCTCAGATGAAATCTGGAAAGAAGCTTTCTGATAAACTGCTTAGTGTTCTGTTAATTCATCTCACAGAGTTACATCTGTATTTCTTGGGTCTCTTTGCTAGCCTTATTTCTGTGGAATCTGAGAACAGATATTTCGGATCCCTTTGAAGACTATAGGGCCAGAGCAAATATCCTCCGATAACAAAGAGAAAGAAGCTTTCTGAGAAACTTCTTTGTGTTCTGTGAAATCATCTCACAGAGTTACAGCTATCCCCTCAAGAAGACTTTCGCTAAGACAGTTCTTTTGGAATTGGCAAAGTGATATTTGGAAGCCCTTAGAGGGCTATGGTGAAAAAGGAAATATCCACAGATGAAATCTGGAAGGAAGCTTTCTGAGAAACTGCTCTGTGATGTGTGACTTCCACTCACAGAGTTACATCTGTATTTCGTGGATCTCTTTGCTAGCCTTATTTCTGTGGAATCTGAGAACAGATATTTCGGATCCCTTTGAAGACTATGGGGCCAAAGGAAATATTCTCCGATAACAAAGAGAAAGAAGCTTTCTGAGAAGCTTTTTTATGTTCTGTGAAATCATCTCACAGAGATACAGCCTTGCCCTCAAGAAGTCTTTCCCTAAGACAGTTCTTGTGGCATTGGCAAAGTGATATTTGGAAGCCCATAGAGGGCTATGGTGAAAAAGGAAATATCCTCAGATGAAATCTGGAAAGAAGCTTTCTGAGAAACTGCTTAGTGTTCTGTTAATTCATCTCACAGAGTTACATCTGTATTTCCTGAATCTCTTTGCTAGCCTTATTTCTGTATAATCTGAGAACAGATATTTCGGATCCCTTTGAAGACTATAGAGCCAAAGGAAATATCCTCCGATAACAAAGAGAAAGAAGCTTTCTGAGAAACTTCTTTGTGTTCTGTGAAATCATCTCACAGAGTTACAGCTTTCCCCTCAAGAAGCCTTTCGCTAAGACAGTTCTTGTGGAATTGGCAAAGTGATATTTGGAAGCCCATAGAGGGCTATGGTGAAAAAGGAAATATCCACAGATGAAATCTGGAAGGAAGCTTTCTGAGAAACTGCTCTGTGATGTGTGACTTCCACTCACAGCGTTACATCTGTATTTCGTGGATCTCTTTGCTAGCCTTATTTCTGTGGAATCTGAGAACAGATATTTCGGATCCCTTTGAAGACTATAGGGCCAAAGGAAATATCCTCCGATAACAAAGAGAAAGAAGCTTTCTGAGAAACTTCTTTGTGTTCTGTGAAATCATCTCTTAGAGATACAGCTTTCGCCTCAAGAAGCCTTTCGCTAAGACAGTTCTTGTGGAATTGGCAAAGTGATATTTGGAAGCCGATAGAGGTCTATGGTGAAAAAGGAAATATCCTCAGATGAAATTTGGAAAGAAGCTTTCTGAGAAACTGCTTAGTGTTCTGAGAATTCATCTCACAGAGTTACATCTGTATTTCGTGGATCTCTTTGCTAGCCTTATTTCTGTGGAATCTGAGAACAGATATTTCGGATCCCTTTGAAGACTATAGAGCCAAAGGAAATATCCTCCGATGACAAAGAGAAAGAATCTTTCTGAGAAACTTCTTTGTGTTCTGTGAAATCATCTCACAGAGTTACAACTTTCCCCTTAAGAAGCCTTTCGCTAAGACAGCTCTTGTGGCATTGGCAAAATGATATTTGGAAGCCCATAGAGGGCTATGGTGGAAAAGGAAATATCCTCAGATGAAATCTGGAAAGAAGCTTTCTGAGAAACTACTTAGTGTTCTGTTAACTCATCTCACAGAGTTACAACTGTATTTCGTGGATCTCTTTGCTAGCCTTATTTCTGTGGAATCTGAGAACAGATATTTCGGATCCCTTTGAAGACTATAGGGCCAAAGGAAATATCCTCCGATAACAAAGAGAAAGAAGCTTTCTGAGAAACTTCTTTGTGTTCTGTGAAATCATCTCACAGAGTTACAGCTTTCCCCTCAAGAACCTTTCGCTAAGACAGTTCTTGTGGAACTGGCCAAGTGATATTTGGAAGCCCATAGAGGGCTATGGTGAAAAAGGAAATATCCACAGATGAAATCTGGAAGGAAGCTTTCTGAGAAACTGCTCTGTGATGTGTGACTTCCACTCACAGAGTTACATCTGTATTTCGTGGATCTCTTTGCTAGCCTTATTTCTTTGGAATCTGAGAACAGATATTTCGGATCCATTTGAAGACTATAGGGCCAACGGAAATATCCTCCGATAACAAAGAGAAAGAAGGTGTCTGAGAAACTTCTTTGTGTTCTGTGAAATCATCTCACAGAGTTACAGCATTCCCCTCAAGAAGCCTTTCGCTAAGACAGTTCTTGTGCAATTGGCAAAGTGATATTTGGAAGCCCATAGAGGGCTATGGTGAAAAAGGAAATATCCACAGATGAAATCTGGAAGGAAGCTTTCTGAGAAACTGCTCTGTGATGTGTCACTTCCACTCACAGAGTTACATCTGAATTTCGTGGATCTCTTTGCTAGCCTTATTTCTTTGGAATCTGAGAACAGATATTTCGGATCCCTTTGAAGACTATAGGGCCAAAGGAAATATCCTCCGATAACAAAGAGAAAGAAGCTGTCTGAGAAACTTCTTTGTGTTCTGTGAAATCATCTCACAGAGTTACAGCATTCCCCTCAAGAAGCCTTTCGCTAAGACAGTTCTTGTGGAATTGGCAAAGTGATATTTGGAAGCCCATAGAGGGCTATGGTGAAAAAGGAAATATCCTCAGATGAAATCTGGAAAGAAGCTTTCTGAGAAACTGCTTAGTGTTCTGTTAATTCATCTCACAGAGTTACATCTATATTTCGTGGATGTCTTTGCTAGCCTTATTTCTGTGGAATCTGAGAACAGATATTTCGAATCCCTCTGAAGACTATAGGGGCAAAGGAAATATCATCCGATAACAAAGAGAATGAAGCCTTCTGAGAAACTTCATTGTGTTCTGTGAAATCATCTCACAGAGTTACAGCTTTCCCCTCAAGAAGCCTTTCGCTAAGACAGTTCTTGTGGAATTGGCAAAGTGATATTTGGAAGCCCATAGAGGGCAAAGGTGAAAAAGGAAATATCCTCAGATGAAATGTGGAAAGAAGCTTTCTGAGAAACTGGTGAGTGTTCTGTTAATTCATCTCACAGGGTTACATCTGTATTTCGTGGATCTCTTTGCTAGCCTTATTTCTGTGGAATCTGAGAACAGATATTTCGGATCACTTCAAAGACTATAGGGCCAAAGGAAATATCCTCCGATAACAAAGAGAAAGAAGCTGTCTGAGAAACTTCTTTGTGTTCTGTGAAATCATCCCACAGATTTACAGCTTTCCCCTCAAGAAGCCTTTCGCTAAGACAGTTCTTGTGGAATTGGCAAAGTGATATTTGGAAGCCCATAGAGGGCTACGGTGAAAAAGGAAATATCCTCGGATGAAATCTGGAAAGAAGCTTTCTGAGAAACTGCTCTGTGATGTGTGACTTCCACTCACAGAGTTACATCTGTATTTCGTGGATCTCTTTGCTAGCCCTATCTCTGTGGAATCTGAGAACAGATATTTGGGATCCCTTTGAAGACTATAGGGCCAAAGGAAATATCCTCCGATAACAAAGAGAAAGAAACTATCTGAGAAACTTCTTTGTGTTCTGTGAAATCATCTCACAGAGTTACATCTTTCCCCTCAAGAAGCCTTTCGCTAAGACAGTTCTTGTGGAATTGGCAAAGTGATATTTGGAAGCCCATAGAGGGCTATTGTGATAAAGGAAGTATCCTCAGATGAAATCTGGAAAGAAGCTTTCTGAGAAACTGCTTAGTGTTCTCTATAATTCATCTCACAGAGTTACATCTGTATTTCGTGGATCTCTTTGCTAGCCTTATTTCTGTGGAATCTGAGAACAGATATTTCAGATCCCTATGAAGACTATAGGGCGAGAGGAAATATCCTCCGATAACAAAGAGAAAGAAGCTTTCTGAGAAACTTCTTTGTGTTCTGTGAAATCATCTCACAGAGTTACAGCTTTCCCCTCAAGAAGCCTTTCGCTAAGACAGTTCTTGTGGAATTGGCAAAGTGATATTTGGAAGCCCATAGAGGGCTATGGTGAAAAAGGAAATATCCTCAGATGAAATCTGGGAAGTAGCTTTGTGAGAAAATGCTTAGTGTTCTGTGAATTCATCTCACAGCGTTACATCTGTATTTCGTGGATCTCTTGCTAGCCTTATTTCTGTGGATTCTGAGAACAGATATTTCGGATCCCTTTGAAGACTATAGGGCCAAAGGAAATATCCCCCGAAAACAAATAGAAAGAAGCTTTCTGAGAAACTTCTTTGTGTTCTGTGAAATCATCTCACAGAGTTACAGCTTTCCCCTCAAGAAGCCTTTCGCTAAGACAGTTCTTGTGGAATTGGCAAAGTGATATTTGGAAGCCCTTAGAGGGCTATGGTGAAAAAGGAAATATCCTCAGATGAAATCTGGAAAGAAGCTTTCTGAGAAACTGCTTAGTGTTCTGTTAATTCATCTCACAGAGTTACATCTGTATTTCGTGGATCTCTTTGCTAGCCTTATTTCTGTGGAATTTGAGAACAGATATTTCGGATCCCTTTGAAGACTATAGGGCCAAAGGAAATATCCTCCGATAACAAAGAGAAAGAAGCTTTCTGAGAAACTTCTTTGTGTTCTGTGAAATCATCTCACAGAGTTACAGCTTTTCCCTCAAGAAGCCGCTCGCTAAGACAGTTCTTGTGGAATTGGCAAAGTGATATTTGGAAGCCCATAGAGGTCTATGGTGAAAAAGGAAATATCCTCAGATGAAATCTGGAAAGAAGCTTTCTGAGAAACTGGTGAGTGTTCTGTTAATTCATCTCACAGGGTTACATCTGTATTTCATCGATCTCTTTGCTAGCCTTATTTCTGTGGAATGTGAGAACAGATTTTTCGGATCCCTTCGAAGAATGTAGGGCCAAAGGAAATATCCTCCGATAACAAAGAGAAAGAAGCTGTCTGAGAAACTTCTTTGTGTTCTGTGAAATCATCTCACAGAGTTACAGATTTCCCCTCAAGAAGCCTTTCGCTAAGACAGTTCTTGTGGAATTGGCAAAGTGATATTTGGAAGCCCATAGAGGGTTATGGTGAAAGAGGAAATATCCTCAGATGAAATCTGGAAAGAAGCTTTCTGAGAAACTGCTCTGTGATGTGTGACTTCCACTCACAGAGTTACATCTGTATTTCGTGTATCTCTTTGCTAGCCTTATTTCTGTGGATCTGAGAACAGATATTTCGGAACCCTTTGCAGACTATAGGGCCAAAGGAAATATCCTCCGATAACAAAGAGAAAGAAGCTTTCTGAGAAACTTCTTTGTGTTCTGTGAAATCATCTCACAGAGTTACAGCTTTCCCCTCAAGAAGCCGCTCGCTAAGACAGTTCTTGTGGAATTGGCAAAGTGATATTTGGAAGCCCATAGAGGTCTATGGTGAAAAAGGAAATATCCTCAGATGAAATCTGGAAAGAAGCTTTCTGAGAAACTGGTGAGTGTTCTGTTAATTCATCTCACAGGGTTACATCTGTATTTCATCGATCTCTTTGCTAGCCTTATTTCTGTGGAATCTGAGAACAGATTTTTCGGATCCCTTCGAAGACTGTAGGGCCAAAGGAAATATCCTCCGATAACAAAGAGAAAGAAGCTGTCTGAGAAACTTCTTTGTGTTCTGTGAAATCATCTCACAGAGTTACAGCTTTCCCCTCAAGAAGCCTTTCGCTAAGACAGTTCTTGTGGAATTGGCAAAGTGATATTTGGAAGCCCATAGAGGGTTATGGTGAAAGAGGAAATATCCTCAGATGAAATCTGGAAAGAAGCTTTCTGAGAAACTGCTCTGTGATGTGTGACTTCCACTCACAGAGTTACATCTGTATTTCGTGTATCTCTTTGCTAGCCTTATTTCTGTGGATCTGAGAACAGATATTTCGGAACCCTTTGCAGACTATAGGGCCAAAGGAAATATCCTCCGATAACAAAGAGAAAGAAGCTTTCTGAGAAACTTCTTTGTGTTCTGTGAAATCATCTCTCAGAGTTACAGCTTTCCCCTCAAGAAGCCTTTCGCTAAGACAGTTCTTGTGGAATTGGCAAAGTGATATTTGGAAGCCCATAGAGGCCTATGGTAAAAAAGGAAATATCCTCAGATGAAATCTGGAAAGAAGCTTTCTGAGAAACTGCTTAATGTTCTGTTAATTCATCTCACAGAATTACATGTGTATTTCACGGATCTCTTTGCTAACCTTATTTCTGTGGAATCTGAGAACAGATATTTAGGATCCCATTGAAGACTATAGGGCCAAAGGAACTATCCTCCGATAACAAAGAGAAAGAAGCTTTCTGAGAAACTTCTTTGTGTTCTGTGAAATCATCTCACAGAGTTACAGCTTTCCCCTCAAGAAGCCTTTCGCTAAGACAGTTCTTGTGGAATTGGCAAAGTGATATTTGGAAGTCCATAAAGGGCTATGGTGAAAAAGGAAATATCCTCAGATGAAATCTGGAAAGAAGCTTTCTGAGAAACTGCTCTGTGATGTGTGACTTCCATACACAGAGTTATATCTGTATTTCGTGGATCTCTTTGCTAGCCTTATTTCTGTGGAATCTGAGAACAGATATTTCGGATCCCTTTGAAGACTATAGGGCCAAAGGAAATATCCTGCTATAACAAAGAGAAAGAAGCTTTCTGAGAAACTTCTTTGTGTTCTGTGAAATCAGCTCACAGAGTTACAGATTTCCCCTCAAGAAGCCTTTCGCTAAGACAGTTCTTGTGGAATTGGCAAAGTGATATTTGGAAGCCCATAGAGGGCTATGGTGAAAAAGGAAATATCCTCAGATGATATCTGGAAAGAAGCTTTCTGAGAAACTGCTCTGTGATGTGTGACTTCCACTCACAGAGTTACATCTGTATTTCGTGGATCTCTTTGCTAGCCTTATTTCTGTGGAATCTGAGAACAGATATTTAGGATCCCTTCGAAGACTATAGGGCCAAAGGAAATATACTCCGATAACAAAGAGACAGAAGCTTTGTGAGAAACTTCTTTGTGTTCTGCGAAATCATCTCACAGAGTTACAGCTTTCCCCTCAAGAAGCCTTTCGCTAAGACAGTTCTTGTGGAATTGGCAAAGTGATATTTGGAAGCCCATAGAGGGCTATGGTGAAAAAGGAAATATCCTCAGATGAAATCTGGAAAGAAGCTTTCTGAGAAACTGCTTAGTGTTCTGCTAATTCACCTCACAGAGTTACATCTGTATTTCGTGGATCTCTTTGCTAGCCTTATTTCTGTGGAATCTGAGAACTGATATTTCGGATCCCTTTGAAGACCATAGGGCCAAAGGAAATATCCTCTGATAAAAAAGAGAAAGAAGCTTTCTGAGACACTTCTTTGGGTTCTGTGAAACCATCTCACAGAGTTACAGCTTTCCCCTCAAGAAGACTTTCGCTTAGACAGTTCTTGTGCAATTGGCAAAGTGATATTTTGAAGCCCATAGAGGGCTATGGTGAAAAAGGAAATATCTTGAGATGAAAACTGGAAGGAAGCTTTGTGAGAAACTGCTTAGTGTTCTGTTAATTCATCTCACAGAGTTACATCTGTATTTCGTGGATCTCTTTGCTAGCCTTATTTCTGTGGAATCTGAGAACAGATATTTCGGATCCCATTGAAGACTATAGGGCCAAAGGAAATATCCTCTGATAACAAAGAGAAAGAAGCTTTCTGAGAAACTTCTTTGTGTTCTGTGAAATCATCTCACAGAGTTACAGATTTCCCCTCAAGAAGCCTTTAGCTAAGACAGTTCTTGTGGAATTGGCAAAGTGATATTTGGAAGCCCATAGAGGGCTACGGTGAAAAAGGAAATATCCTCAGATGAAATCTGGAAAGAAGCTTCCTGAGAAATTGCTTAGTGTTCTGTTAATTCATCTCACAGAGTTACATCTGTATTTCGTGGATCTCTTTGCTAGCCTTATTTCTGTGGAATCTGAGAACAGATATTTCGGATCCCTTTGAAGACTATAGGGCCAAAGGAAATATCCTCTGATAACAAAGAGAAAGAAGCTTTCTGAAAAACTTCTTTGTGTTCTGTGAAATCATCTCACAGAATTACAGCTTTCCCCTCAAGAAGACTTTCGCTAAGAGAGTTCTTCTGGAATTGGCAAAGTGATATTTGGAAACCCATAGAGGGCTATGGTGAAAAAGGAAATATCCTCTGATGAAATCTGGAAAGAAGCTTTCTGAGAAACTGCTCTGTGATGTGTGACTTCCACTCACAGAGGTACATCTGTATTTCGTGGATCTCTTTGCCAGTCTTATTTCTGTGGAATCTGAGAACAGATATATCGGATCCCTTCGAAGACTATAGGGCCAAAGGAAATATACTCCTTTAACAAAGAGAAAGAAGCTTTCTGAGAAACTTCTTTGTGTTCTGTGAAATCATCACACAGAGTTACATCTTTCCCCTCAAGAAGCCTTTCGCTAAGACAGTTCTTGTGGAATTGGCAAAGTGATATTTGGAACCCCTAGAGGGCTATGGTGAAAAAGGAAATATACTCAGATGAAATCTGGAAAGAAGCTTTCTGAGAAACTGCTTAGTGTTCTTTTAATTCATCTCACTGAGTTACATCTGTATTTCCTGAATCTCTTTGCTAGCCTTATTTCTGTGGAATCTGAGAACAGATATTTCGGATCCCTTTGAAGACTATAGGGCCAAAGGAAATATCCTCCGATAACAAAGACAAAGAAGCTTTCTGAGAAACTTCTTTGTGTTCTGTGAAATCATCTCACAGAGTTACAGCTTTCCCCTCAAGAAGCCTTTCGCTAAGACAGTTCTTGTGGAATTGGCAAAGTGATATTTGGAAGCCCCTAAAGGGCTATGGTGAAAGAGGAAATATCCTCAGATGAAATCCGGAAAGAAGCTTTCTGAGAAACTGCTCTGGGATGTGTGACTTCCACTCACAGAGTTACATCTGTATTTCGTGGATCTCTTTGCTAGCCTTATTTCTGTGGATCTGAGAACAGATATTTCGGATCCCTTTGCAGACTATAGGGCCAAAGGAAATATCCTCCGATAACAAAGAGAAAGAAGCTTTCTGAGAAACTTCTTTGTGTTCTGTGAAATCATCTCTCAGAGTTACAGCTTTCCCCTCAAGAAGCCTTTCGATAAGACAGTTCTTGTGGAATTGGCAAAGTGATATATGGAAGCCCTTAGAGGGCTATGGTGAAAAAGGAAATATCCTCTGATGAAATCTGGAAAGAAGCTTTCTGAGAAACTGCTTAGTGTTCTGTTAATTCATCTCACAGTGTTACATCTGTATTTCGTGGATCTCTTTGCTAGCCTTATTTCTGTGGAATCTGAGAACAGATATTTCGGATCCCTTTGAAGACTATAGGTCCAAAGGAAATATCCTCCGATAACAAAGAGAAAGAAGCTGTCTGAGAAACTTCTTTGTGTTCTGTGAAATCATCTCACAGAGTTACAGCTTTCCCCTCAAGAAGCCTTTCGCTAAGACAGTTCTTGTGGAATTGGCAAAGTGATATTTGGAAGCCCATAGAGGGCTATGGTGAAAGAGGAAATATCCTCAGATGAAATCTGGAAAGAAGCTTTCTGAGAAACTGCTCTGTGATGTGTGACTTCCACTCACAGAGTTACATCTGTATTTCGTGGATCTCTTTGCTAGCCTTATTTCTGTGGATCTGAGAACAGATATTTCGGATCCCTTTGCAGACTATAGTGCCAAAGGAAATATCCTCCGATAACAAAGAGAAAGAAGCTTTCTGAGAAACTTCTTTCTGTTCTGTGAAATCAGCTCACAGAGTTACAGCTTTCCCCTCAAGAAGCCTTTCTCTAAGACAGTTCTTGTGGAATTACAAAGTGATATTTGGAAGCCCATAGAGGGCTATGGTGAAAAAGCAAATATCCTCAGATGAAATCTGGAAAGAAGCTTTCTGAGAAACTGCTTAGTGTTCTGTTAATTCATCTCACAGAGGTACATCTGTATTTCCTGAATCTCTTTGCTAGCCTTATTTCTGTGGAATCTGAGAACAGATATTTCGGATCCCATTGAAGACTATAGGGCCAAAGGAACTATCCTCCGATAACAAAGAGAAAGAAGCTTTCTGAGAAACTTCTTTGTGTTCTGTGAAACCATCTCACAGAGATACAGCTTTCCCCT
Source organism: Macaca nemestrina (assembly GCF_043159975.1). NCBI lineage: Eukaryota > Metazoa > Chordata > Mammalia > Primates > Cercopithecidae > Macaca > Macaca nemestrina. Next base: position 89,667,832 of record NC_092125.1, read on the forward strand.
CAAGAAGCCTTTCGCTAAGACAGTTCTTGTGGAATTGGCAAAGTGATATTTGGAAGCCCATAGAGGGCTATGGTGAAAAAGGAAATATCCTCAGATGAAATCTGGAAAGAAGCTTTCAGAGAAACTGCTTAGTTTTCTCTTAATTCATCTCACAGAGTTACATCTGTATTTCGTGTATCTCTTTGCTAGCCTTATTTCTGTGGAATTTGAGAACAGATATTTCGGATCCCTTTGAAGACTATAGGGCCAAAGGAAATATCCTCCGATAACAAAGAGAAAGAAGCTTTCTGAGAAACTTCTTTGTGTTCTGTGAAATCATCTCAAAGAGTTACAGCTTTCCCCTCAAGAAGCCTTTCGCTAAGACAGTTCTTGTGGAATTGGCAAAGTGATATTTCGAAGCCCATAGAGGGCTATGGTGTAAAAGAAAATATCCTCAGATGATATCTGGAAGGAAGCTTTCTGAGAAACTGCTTAGTGTTCTGTTAATTCATCTCACAGAGTTACATCTGTATTTCGTGGATCTCTTTGCTAGCCTTATTTCTGTGGAAACTGAGAACAGATATTTCGGATCCCTTTGAAGACTATAGGGCCAAAGGAAATATCCTCCGATAACAAAGAGAAATAAGCTTTCTGAGAAACATCTTTGTGTTCTGTGAAACCATCTCACAGAGTTACAGCTTTCCCCTCAAGAAGCCTTTCGCTAAGACAGTTCTTGTGGAATTGGCAAAGTGATATTTGGAAGCCCATAGAGGGCTATGGTGAAAAAGGAAATATCCTCAGATGAAATCTGGAAAGAAGCTTTCTGAGAAACTGCTTAGTTTTCTCTTAATTCATCTCACAGAGTTACATCTGTATTTCGTGGATCTCTTTGCTAGCCTTATTTCTGTGGAATTTGAGAACAGATATTTCGGATCCCTTTGAAGACTATAGGGCCAAAGGAAATATCCTCCGATAACAAAGAGAAAGAAGCTTTCTGAGAAACTTCTTTGTGTTCTGTGAAATCATCTCACAGAGTTACAGCTTTCCCCTCAAGAAGCCTTTCGCCAAGACAGTTCTTGTGGAATTGGCAAAGTGATATTTGGAAGCCCATGGAGGGCTATGGTGAAAAAGGAAATATCCTCAGATGAAATCTGGAAAGAAGCTTTCTGAGAATCTGCTCTGTGATGTGTGACTTCCACTCACAGAGTTACATCTGTATTTCGTGGATCTCTTTGCTAGCCTTATCTCTGTGGAATCTGAGAACAGATATTTCGGATCCCTTTGAAGACTATAGGGCCAAAGGAAATATCCTCCGATAACAAAGAGAAAGAAGCTTTCTGAGAAACTTCTTTGTGTTCTGTGAAATCATCTCACAGAGATACAGCTTTCCCCCAAGAAGCCTTTCATTAAGACAGTTCTTGTGGAATTGGCAAAGTGATATTTGGAAGCCCATAGAGGGCTAAGGTGAAAAAGGAAATATCCTCAGATGAAATCTGGAAAGAAGCTTTCTGAGAAACTGCTTAGTTTTCTCTTAATTCATCTCACAGAGTTACATCTGTATTTCGTGGATCTCTTTGCTAGCCTTATTTCTGTGGAATATGAGAACAGATATTTCGGATCCCTTTGAAGACTATAGGGCCAAAGGAAATATCCTCCGATAACAAAGAGAAAGAAGCTTTCTGAGAAACTTCTTTGTGTTCTGTGAAATCATCTCACAGAGTTACAGCTTTCCCCTCAAGAAGCCTTTCGCCAAGACAGTTCTTGTGGAATTGGCAAAGTGATATTTGGAAGCCCATGGAGGGCTATGGTGAAAAAGGAAATATCCTCAGATGAAATCTGGAAAGAAGCTTTCTGAGAATCTGCTCTGTGATGTGTGACTTCCACTCACAGAGTTACATCTGTATTTCGTGGATCTCTTTGCTAGCCTTATCTCTGTGGAATCTGAGAACAGATATTTCGGATCCCTTTGAAGACTATAGGGCCAAAGGAAATATCCTCCGATAACAAAGAGAAAGAAGCTTTCTGAGAAACTTCTTTGTGTTCTGTGAAATCATCTCACAGAGATACAGCTTTCCCCCAAGAAGCCTTTCATTAAGACAGTTCTTGTGGAATTGGCAAAGTGATATTTGGAAGCCCATAGAGGGCTAAGGTGAAAAAGGAAATATCCTCAGATGAAATCTGGAAAGAAGCTTTCTGTGAAACTCTTTAGTGTTCTGCTAATTAATCTCACAGAGTTACATCTGTATTTCGTGGATCTCTTTGCTAGCTTTATTTCTGTGGAATCTGAGAACAGATATTTCGGATCCCTTTGAAGACTATAGAGCCAAAGGAAATATACTCCGATAACAAAGAGAAAGAAGCTTTCTGAGAAACTTCTTTGTGTTCTGTGAAATCATCTCACAGAGTTACAGTTTTCCCCTCAAGAAGCCTTTCGCTAAGACAGTTCTTGTGGAATTGGCAAAGTGATATTTGGAAGCCCATAGAGGGATATGGTGAAAAAGGAAATATCCTCAGATGAAATCTGGAAAGAAGCTTTCTGAGAAACTGATTAGTGTTCTGTTAATTCATCTCACAGAGTTTCATCTGTATTTCGTGGATCTCTTTGCTAGCCTTATTTCTGTGGAATCTGAGAACAGATATTTCGGATCCCTTTGAAGACTATAGGGCCAAAGGAAATATCCTCCGATAACAAAGAGAAAGAAGCTTTCTGAGAAACTTCTTTGTGTTCTGTGAAACCATCTCCCAGAGTTACAGCTTTCACCTCAAGAAGCCTTTCGCTAAGACAGTTCTTGTGGAATTGGCAAAGTGATATTTGGAAGCCCATAGAGGGCTATGGTGAAAAAGGAAATATCCTCAGATGAAATCTGGAAAGAAGCTTTCTGAGAAACTGGTTAGTGTTCTGTTAATTCATCTCACAGAGCTCTATCTGTATTTCGTGGATCTCTTTGCTAGCCTTATTTCTGTGGAATCTGAGAACAGACATTGCGGATCCCTTTGAAGACTATAGGGCCAAAGGAAATATCCTCCGATAAGAAAGAGAAAGAAGCTTTCTGAGAAACTTCTTTGTGTTCTGTAAAGTCATCTCAGAGAGTTACAGCTTTCACCTCAAGAAGCCTCTCGCTAAGACAGTTCTTGTGGAATTGGCAAAGTGATATTTGGAAGCCCATAGAGGGCTATGGTGAAAAAGGAAATATCTTTAGATGAAATCTGGAAAGAAGCTTTCTGAGAAACTGCTTAGTGTTCTGTTAATTCATCTCACAGAGTTATATCTGTATTTCGTGGATCTCTTTGCTAGCTTTATTTCTGTGGAATCTGAGAACAGATATTTCGGATCCCTTTGAAGACTATAGGGCCAAAGGAAATATCCTCCGATAACAAAGAGAAAGAAGTTTTCTGAGAAACTTCTTTGTGTTCTGTGAAATAATCTCACAGAGTTACAGCTTTCCCCTCAAGAAGCCTTTCGCTAAGACAGTTCTTGTGGAATTGTCAATGTGATATTTGGAAGCCCTTAAAGGGCTATGGTGAAAAAGGAAATATCCTCAGATGAAATCTGGAAAGAAGCTTTCTGAGAAACTGCTCTGTGATGTGTGACTTCCACTCACAGAGTTACATCTGTATTTCGTGGATCACTTTGCTAGCCTTATTTCTGTGGAATCTGAAAACAGATATTTCGGATCCCATTGAAGACTATAGGGCCAAAGGAAATATCCTCCAATAACAAAGAGAAAGAAGCTTTCTGAGAAACTTCTTTGTGTTCTGTGAAATCATCTCACAGAGTTACAGCTTTCCCCTCACGAAGCCTTTCGCTAAGACAGTTCTTGTGGAATTGGCAAAGTGATATTGGAAGCCTATAGAGGGCTATGGTGAAAAAGGAAATATCCTCAGATGAAATCTGGAAAGAAGCTTTCAGAGAAAATGCTGAGTGTTCTGTTATTTCATCTCACAGAGTTACATCTGTATTTCGTGGATCTCTTTGCTAGCCTTATTTCTGTGGAATCTGAGAACAGATATTTCGGATCCCTTTGAAGACTATAGGGCCAAAGGAAATATCCTCCGATAAGAAAGAGAAAGAAGCTTTCTGAGAAACTTCTTTGTGTTCTGTGAAATCATCTCACAGAGTTACAACTTTCCCCTCAAGAAGCCTTTCGCTAAGACAGTTCTTGTGGAATTGGCAAAGTGATGTTTGGAAGCCCATAGAGGGCTATGGTGAAAAAGGAAATATCCTCAGATGAAATCTGGAAAGAAGCTTTCTGAGAAGCTGCTTAGGGTTCTGTTAATTCATCTCACAGAGTTACATCTGTATTTCGTGGATCTCTTTGCTAGCCTTATTTCTGTGGAATCTTAGAACAGATATTTTGGTTCCCTTTGAAGACTATAGGGCCAAAGGAACTATCCTCCGATAACAAAGAGAAAGAAGCTGTCTGAGAAACTTCTTTGTGTTCTGTGAAATCATCTCACAGAGTTAAAGCTTTCCCCTCAAGAAGCCTTTCGCTAAGACAGTTCTTGTGGAATTGGCAAAATGATATTTGGAAGCCCATAGAGGGCTATGGTGAAAAAGGAAATATCCTCAGATGAAATCTGGAAAGAAGCTTTCTGAGAAACTGCTCTGTGATGTGTGACTTCCACTCACAGAGTTACATCTGTATTTCGTGGATCTCTTTGCTAGCCTTATTTCTGTGGAATCTGAGAAGAGATATTTCGGATCCCTTTGAAGACTATAGGGCCAAAGGAAATATCCTCCGATAACAAAGAGAAAGAAGCTTTCTGAGAAACTTCTTTGTGTTCTGTGAAATCATCTCACAGAGTTAGAGCTTTCCCATCAAGAAGCCTTTCCCTAAGACAGTTCTTGTGGAATTGGCAAAGTGATATTTGGAAGCCCATGGAGGGCTATGGTGAAAAAGGAAATATCCTCAGATGAAATCTGGAAAGAAGCTTTCTGAGAAACTGCTCTCTGATGTGTGACTTCCACTCACAGGGTTACATCTGTATTTCGTGGATCTCTTTCCTAGCCTTATTTCTGTGGAATCTGAGAACAGATATTTCGGATCCCTTTGAAGACTATAGGGCCAAAGGAAATATCCTCCGATAACAAAGAGAAAGAAGCTTTCTGAGAAACTCCTTTGTGTTCTGTGAAATCATCTCACAGTGTTACAGCTTTCCCCTCAAGAAGCCTTTCGCTAAGAGAGTTCTTGTGGAATTGGCAAAGTGATATTTGGAAGCCCATAGAGGGCTATGGTGAAAAAGGAAATATCCTCAGATGAAATCTGGAAAGAAGCTTTCTGAGAAACTGCTCTGTGATGTGTGACTTCCACTCACAGAGTTACATCTGTATTTCGTGAATCTCTTTGCTACCCTTATCTCTGTGGAATCTGAGAACAGATATTTCGGATCCCTTTGAAGACTATAGGGCCAAAGGAAATATCCTCCGATAACAAAGAGAAAGAAGCTTTTTGAGAAACTTCTCTGTGTTCTGTGAAACCATCGCACAGAGTTACAGCTTTCCCATCAAGAAGCCTTTCGCTAAGACAGTTCTTGTGTAATTGGCAAACTGATATTTGGAAGCCCATAGAGGGCTACGGTGAAAAGGAAATATCCTCAGATGAAATCTGGAAAGAAGCTTTCTGAGAAACTGCTTAGTGGTCTGTTAATTCATCTCACAGAGTTACATCTGTATTTCGTGGATCTCTTTGCTAGGCTTATTTCTGTGGAATCTGAGAACAGATATTTCGGATCCCTTTGAAGACAATAGGGCCTAAGGAAATATCCTCCGATAACAAAGAGAAAGAAGCTTTCTGAGAAACTTCTCTGTGTTCTGTGAAATCATCTCACAGAGTTACAGCTTTCCCCACAAGAAGCCTTTCGCTAAGACAGTTCTTGTGGAATTGGCAAAGTGATATTTGGAAGCCCACAGAGGGCTCTGGTGAAAACGGAAATATACTCAGATGAAATCTGGAAAGAATCTTTCTGAGAAACTGCTTAGTGTTCTGTTAATTCATCTCACAGAGTTACATCTGTATTTCGTGGATCTCTTTGCTAGCCTTATTTCTGTGGAATCTGCGAACAGATATTTCGGATCCCCTTGAAGACTATAGGGCCAAAGGAAACATCCTCCGATAACAAAGAGAAAGAAGCTTTCTGAGAAACTTCTTTGTGTTCTGTGACATCATCTCACAGAGTTACAGCTTTCCCCTCAAGAATCCTTTCGCTAAGACAGTTCTTGTGGAATTGGCAAAGTGATATTTGGAAGCCCTTAGAGGACTATGGTGAAAAAGGAAATATCCTCAGATGAAATCTGGAAAGAAGCTTTCTGAGAAACTGCTTAGTGTTCTGTTAATTAATCTCACAGAGTTACATCTGTATTTCGTGGATCTCTTTGCTAGCCTTATTTCTGTGGAATCTGAGAACAGATATTTCGGATCCCTTTGAAGACTATAGGGCCAAAGGAAATATCCTCCGATAAGAAAGAGAAAGAAGCTTTCTGAGAAACTTCTTTGTGTTCTGTGAAACCATCTCACAGAGTTACAGCTTTCCCATCAAGAAGCCTTTCGCTAAGACAGTTCTTGTGTAATTGGCAAAGTGATATTTGGAAGCCCATAGAGGGCTACGGTGAAAAGGAAATACCCTCAGATGAAATCTGGAAAGAAGCTTTCTGAGAAACTGCTTAGTGGTCTGTTAATTCATCTCACAGAGTTACATCTGTATTTCGTGGATCTCTTTGCTAGCCTTATTTCTGTGGAATCTGAGAACAGATATTTCGGATCCCTTTGAAGACTATAGGGCCTAAGGATATATCCTCCGATAACAAAGAGAAAGAAGCTTTCTGAGAAACTTCTTTGTGTTCTGTGAAATCATCTCACAGAGTTACAGCTTTCCCCTCAAGAAGCCCCTCGCTAAGACAGTTCTTGTGGAATTGGCAAAGTGATATTTGGAAGCCCATAGAGGTCTATGGTGAAAAAGGAAATATCCTCAGATGAAATCTGGAAAGAAGCTTTCTGAGAAACTGGTGAGTGTTCTGTTAATTCATCTCACAGGGTTACATCTGTATTTCATCGATCTCTTTGCTAGCCTTATTTCTGTGGAATTTGAGAACAGATATTTCGGATCCCTTCGAAGACTATAGGGCCAAAGGAAATATCCTCCGATAACAAAGAGAAATAAGCTTTCTGAGAAACTTCTTTGTTTTCTGTGAAACCAGCTCACAGAGTTACAGCTTTCCCCTCAAGAAGCCTTTCGCTAAGACAGTTCTTGTGGAATTGGCAAAGTGATATTTGGAAGCCCATAGAGGGCTATGGTGAAAAAGGAAATATCCTCAGATGAAATCTGGAAAGAAGCTTTCTGAGAAACTGCTTAGTTTTCTCTTAATTCATCTCACAGAGTTACATCTGTATTTCGTGGATCTCTTTGCTAGCCTTATTTCTGTGGAATTTGAGAACAGATATTTCGGATCCCTTTGAAGACTATAGGGCCAAAGGAAATATCCTCCGATAACAAAGAGAAAGAAGCTTTCTGAGAAACTTCTTTGTGTTGTGTGAAATCATCTCAAAGAGTTACAGCTTTCCCCTCAAGAAGCCTTTCGCTAAGACAGTTCTTGTGGAATTGGCAAAGTGATATTTCGAAGCCCATAGAGGGCTATGGTGAAAAAGGAAATATCCTCAGATGAAATCTGGAAAGAAGCTTTCTGAGAAACTGCTCTGTGATGTGTGACTTCCACTCACAGAGTTACATCTGTATTTCCTGGATCTCTTTGCTAGCCTTATCTCTGTGGAATCTGAGAACAGATATTTCGGATCCCTTTGAAGACTATAGGGCCAAAGGAAATATCCTCCGATAACAAAGAGAAAGAAGATTTCTGAGAAACTTCTTTGTGTTCTGTGAAATCATCTCACAGAGATAAAGCTTTACCCTCAAGAAGCCTTTCGCTAAGACAGTTCTTGTGGAATTGGCAAAGTGATATTTGGAAGCCCATAGAGGGCTATGGTGAAAAAGGAAATATCCTCAGATGAAATCTGGAAAGAAGCTTTCTGAGAAACTGGTTAGTGTTCTGCTAATTCATCTCACAGAGTTACATCTGTATTTCGTGGATCTCTTTGCTAGCCTTATTTCTGTGGAATCTGAGAACAGATATTTCGGATCCCTTTGAAGACTATAGGGCCAAAGGAAATATCCTCCGATAAGAAAGAGAAAGAAGCTTTCTGAGAAACTTCTTTGTGTTCTGTGAAACCATCTCACAGAGTTACAGCTTTCCCATCAAGAAGCCTTTCGCTAAGACAGTTCTTGTGTAATTGGCAAAGTGATATTTGGAAGCCCATAGAGGGCTACGGTGAAAAGGAAATATCCTCAGATGAAATCTGGAAAGAAGCTTTCTGAGAAACTGCTTAGTGGTCTGTTAATTCATCTCACAGAGTTACATCTGTATTTCGTGGATCTCTTTGCTAGCCTTATTTCTGTGGAATCTGAGAACAGATATTTCGGATCCCTTTGAAGACTATAGGGCCTAAGGAAATATCCTCCGATAACAAAGAGAAAGAAGCTTTCTGAGAAACTTCTTTGTGTTCTGTGAAATCATCTCACAGAGTTACAGCTTTCCCCGCAAGAAGCCTTTCGCTAAGACAGTTCTTGTGGAATTGGCAATGTGATATTTGGAAGCCCACAGAGGGCTATGGTGAAAACGGAAATATCCTCAGATGAAATCTGGAAAGAATCTTTCTGAGAAACTGCTTAGTGTTCTGTTAATTCATCTAACAGAGTTACATCTGTATTTCGTGGATCTCTTTGCTAGCCTTATTTCTGTGGAATCTGCGAACAGATATTTCGGATCCCCTTGAAGACTATAAGGAAAAAGGAAACACCCTCCGATAACAAAGAGAAAGAAGCTTTCTGAGAAACTTCTTTGTGTTCTGTGACATCATCTCACAGAGTTACAGCTTTCCCCTCAAGAAGCCTTTCGCTAAGACAGTTCTTGTGGAATTTGCAAAGTGATATTTGGAAGCCCTTAGAGGGCTATGGTGAAAAAGGAAATATCCTCAGATGAAATCTGGAAAGAAGCTTTCTGAGAAACTGCTTAGTGTTCTGTTAATTCATCTCACAGAGTTACATCTGTATTTCGTGGATCTCTTTGCTAGCCTTATTTCTGTGGAATCTGAGAACAGATATTTCGGATCCCTTTGAAGACTATAGGGCCAAAGGAAATATCCTCCGATAACAAAGAGAAAGAAGCTTTCTGAGAAACTTCTTTGTGTTCTGTGAAATCATCTCCCATAGTTACAGCTTTCCCCTCAAGAAACCTTTCGCTAAGACAGTTCTTGTGGAATTGGCAAAGTGATATTTGGAAGCCCATAGAGGGCTAAGGTGAAAAAGGAAATAACCTCAGATGAAATCTGGAAAGAAGCTTTCTGAGAAACTGCTTAGTGTTCTGTTAATTCATCTCACGGAGTTACATCTGTATTTCGTGGATCTCTTTGCTAGCCTTATCTCTGTGGAATCTGAGAACAGCTATTTCGGATCCCTTTGAAGACTATAGGACCAAAGGAAATATCCTTAGATAACAAAGGGAAAGAAGCTTCCTGAGAAACTTCTTTGTGTTCTGTGAAATCATCTCACAGAGTTACAGCTTTCCCCTCAAGAAGCCTTTCGCTAAGACAGTTCTTGTGGAATTGGCAAAGTGATATTTGGAAGCCCATAGAGGTCTACGGTGAAAAAGGAAATATCCTCAGATGAAATCTGGAAAGAAGCTTTCTGAGAAACTGCTTAGTGTTCTGTGAATTCATCTCACAGAGTTACATGTGTATTTCGTGGATCTCTTTGCTAGCCTTATTTCTGTGGAATCTGCGAACAGATATTTCGGATACCTTTGAAGACTATAGGGCCAAAGGAAATATCCTCCGATAACAAAGAGAAAGAAGCTTTCTGAGAAACTTCTTTGTGTTCTGTGAAACCATCTCACAGAGTTACAGCTTTCCCCTCAAGAAGCCTTTCGCTAAGACAGTTCTTGTGGAATTGGCAAAGTGATATTTGGAAGCCCATAGAGGGCTATGGTGAAAAAGGAAATATCCTCAGATGAAATCTGGAAAGAAGCTTTCTGAGAAACTGCTTAGTTTTCTCTTAATTCATCTCACAGAGTTACATCTGTATTTCGTGGATCTCTTTGCTAGCCTTATTTCTGTGGAATTTGAGAACAGATATTTCGGATCCCTTTGAAGACTATAGGGCCAAAGGAAATATCCTCCGATAACAAAGAGAAATAAGCTTTCTGAGAAACTTCTTTGTGTTCTGTGAAACCATCTCACAGAGTTACAGCTTTCCCCTCAAGAAGCCTTTCGCTAAGACAGTTCTTGTGGAATTGGCAAAGTGATATTTGGAAGCCCATAGAGGGCTATGGTGAAAAAGGAAATATCCTCAGATGAAATCTGGAAAGAAGCTTTCTGAGAAACTGCTTAGTTTTCTCTTAATTCATCTCACAGAGTTACATCTGTATTTCGTGGATCTCTTTGCTAGCCTTATTTCTGTGGAATTTGAGAACAGATATTTCGGATCCCTTTGAAGACTATAGGGCCAAAGGAAATATCCTCCGATAACAAAGAGAAATAAGCTTTCTGAGAAACTTCTTTGTGTTGTGTGAAATCATCTCAAAGAGTTACAGCTTTCCCCTCAAGAAGCCTTTCGCTAAGACAGTTCTTGTGGAATTGGCAAAGTGATATTTCGAAGCCCATAGAGGGCTATGGTGAAAAAGGAAATATCCTCAGATGAAATCTGGAAAGAAGCTTTCTGAGAAACTGCTCTGTGATGTGTGACTTCCACTCACAGAGTTACATCTGTATTTCGTGGATCTCTTTGCTAGCCTTATCTCTGTGGAATCTGAGAACAGATATTTCGGATCCCTTTGAAGACTATAGGGCCAAAGGAAATATCCTCCGATAACAAAGAGAAAGAAGCTTTCTGAGAAACTTCTTTGTGTTCTGTGAAATCATCTCACAGAGATACAGCTTTACCCTCAAGAAGCCTTTCGCTAAGACAGTTCTTGTGGAATTGGCAAAGTGATATTTGGAAGCCCATAGAGGGCTATGGTGAAAAAGGAAATATCCTCAGATGAAATCTGGAAAGAAGCTTTCTGAGAAACTGGTTAGTGTTCTGCTAATTCATCTCACAGAGTTACATCTGTATTTAGTGGATCTCTTTGCTAGCCTTATTTCTGTGGAATCTGAGAACAGATATTTCGGATCCCTTTGAAGACTATAGAGCCAAAGGAAATATACTCCGATAACAAAGAGAAAGAAGCTTCCTGAGAAACTTCTTTGTGTTCTGTGAAAACATCTCCCAGAGTTACAGCTTTCACCTCAAGAAGCCTTTCGCTAAGACAGTTCTTGTGGAATTGGCAAAGTGATATTTGGAAGCCCACAGAGGGCTATGGTGAAAACGGAAATATACTCAGATGAAATCTGGAAAGAATCTTTCTGAGAAACTGCTTAGTGTTCTGTTAATTCATCTCACAGAGTTACATCTGTATTTCGTGGATCTCTTTGCTAGCCTTATTTCTGTGGAATCTGCGAACAGATATTTCGGATCCCCTTGAAGACTATAGGGCCAAAGGAAACATCCTCCGATAACAAAGAGAACGAAGCTTTCTGAGAAACTTCTTTGTGTTCTGTGACATCATCTCACAGAGTTACAGCTTTCCCCTCAAGAAGCCTTTCGCTAAGACAGTTCTTGTGGAATTGGCAAAGTGATATTTGGAAGCCCTTAGAGGGCTATGGTGAAAAAGGAAATATCCTCAGATGAAATCTGGAAAGAAGCTTTCTGAGAAACTGCTTAGTGTTCTGTTAATTCATCTCACAGAGTTACATCTGTATTTCGTGGATCTGTTTGCTAGCCGTATTTCTGTGGAATCTGAGAACAGATATTTCGGATCCCTTTGAAGACTATAGGGCCAAAGGAAATATCCTCCGATAACAAAGAGAAATAAGCTTTCTGAGAAACTTCTTTGTGTTCTGTGAAACCATCTCACAGAGTTACAGCTTTCCCCTCAAGAAGCCTTTCGCTAAGACAGTTCTTGTGGAATTGGCAAAGTGATATTTGGAAGCCCATAGAGGGCTATGGTGAAAAAGGAAATATCCTCAGATGAAATCTGGAAAGAAGCTTTCTGAGAAACTGCTTAGTTTTCTCTTAATTCATCTCACAGAGTTACATCTGTATTTCGTGGATCTCTTTGCTAGCCTTATTTCTGTGGAATTTGAGAACAGATATTTCGGATCCCTTTGAAGACTATAGGGCCAAAGGAAATATCCTCCGATAACAAAGAGAAATAAGCTTTCTGAGAAACTTCTTTGTGTTGTGTGAAATCATCTCAAAGAGTTACAGCTTTCCCCTCAAGAAGCCTTTCGCTAAGACAGTTCTTGTGGAATTGGCAAAGTGATATTTCGAAGCCCATAGAGGGCTATGGTGAAAAAGGAAATATCCTCAGATGAAATCTGGAAAGAAGCTTTCTGAGAAACTGCTCTGTGATGTGTGACTTCCACTCACAGAGTTACATCTGTATTTCGTGGATCTCTTTGCTAGCCTTATCTCTGTGGAATCTGAGAACAGATATTTCGGATCCCTTTGAAGACTATAGGGCCAAAGGAAATATCCTCCGATAACAAAGAGAAAGAAGCTTTCTGAGAAACTTCTTTGTGTTCTGTGAAATCATCTCACAGAGATACAGCTTTACCCTCAAGAAGCCTTTCGCTAAGACAGTTCTTGTGGAATTGGCAAAGTGATATTTGGAAGCCCATAGAGGGCTATGGTGAAAAAGGAAATATCCTCAGATGAAATCTGGAAAGAAGCTTTCTGAGAAACTGGTTAGTGTTCTGCTAATTCATCTCACAGAGTTACATCTGTATTTAGTGGATCTCTTTGCTAGCCTTATTTCTGTGGAATCTGAGAACAGATATTTCGGATCCCTTTGAAGACTATAGAGCCAAAGGAAATATACTCCGATAACAAAGAGAAAGAAGCTTCCTGAGAAACTTCTTTGTGTTCTGTGAAAACATCTCCCAGAGTTACAGCTTTCACCTCAAGAAGCCTTTCGCTAAGACAGTTCTTGTGGAATTGGCAAAGTGATATTTGGAAGCCCACAGAGGGCTATGGTGAAAACGGAAATATACTCAGATGAAATCTGGAAAGAATCTTTCTGAGAAACTGCTTAGTGTTCTGTTAATTCATCTCACAGAGTTACATCTGTATTTCGTGGATCTCTTTGCTAGCCTTATTTCTGTGGAATCTGCGAACAGATATTTCGGATCCCCTTGAAGACTATAGGGCCAAAGGAAACATCCTCCGATAACAAAGAGAACGAAGCTTTCTGAGAAACTTCTTTGTGTTCTGTGACATCATCTCACAGAGTTACAGCTTTCCCCTCAAGAAGCCTTTCGCTAAGACAGTTCTTGTGGAATTGGCAAAGTGATATTTGGAAGCCCTTAGAGGGCTATGGTGAAAAAGGAAATATCCTCAGATGAAATCTGGAAAGAAGCTTTCTGAGAAACTGCTTAGTGTTCTGTTAATTCATCTCACAGAGTTACATCTGTATTTCGTGGATCTGTTTGCTAGCCGTATTTCTGTGGAATCTGAGAACAGATATTTCGGATCCCTTTGAAGACTATAGGGCCAAAGGAAATATCCTCCAATAAGAAAGAGAAAGAAGCTTTCTGAGAAATTTCTTTGTGTTCTGTGACATCATCTCACAGAGTTACAGCTTTCCCCTCAAGAAGCCTTTCGCTAAGACAGTTCTTGTGGAATTGGCAAAGTGATATTTGGAAGCCCTTAGAGGGCTATGGTGAAAAAGGAAATATCCTCAGATGAAATCTGGAAAGAAGCTTTCTGAGAAACTGCTTAGTGTTCTGTAAATTCATCTCACAGAGTTACATCTGTATTTCGTGGATCTCTTTGCTAGCCTTATTTCTGTGGAATCTGAGAACAGATATTTCGGATCCCTTTGAAGACTATAGGGCCAAAGGAAATATCCTCCGATAAGAAAGAGAAAGAAGCTTTCTGAGAAACTTCTTTGTGTTCTGTGAAATCATCTCACAGAGTTACAGCTTTCCCCTCAAGAAACCTTTCGCTAAGACAGTTCTTGTGGAATTGGCAAAGTGATATTTGGAAGCCCATAGAGGGCTAAGGTGAAAAAGGAAATAACCTCAGATGAAATCTGGAAAGAAGCTTTCTGAGAAACTGCTTAGTGTTCTGTTAATTCATCTCAGGGAGTTACATCTGTATTTCGTGGATCTCTTTGCTAGCCTTATCTCTGTGGAATCTGAGAACAGCTATTTCGGATCCCTTTGAAGACTATAGGGCCAAAGGAAATATCCTCCGATAACAAAGAGAAAGAAGCTTTCTGAGAAACTTCTTTGTGTTCTGTGAAACCATCACACAGAGTTACAGCTTTCCCCTCAAGAAGCCTTACGCTAAGACAGTTCTTGTGGAATTGGCAAAGTGTTATTTGGAAGCCCCTAGAGGGCTATGGTGAAAAAGGAAATATCCTCAGATGAAATCTGGAAAGAAGCTTTCTGAGAAACTGCTTAGTTTTCTCTTAATTCATCTCACAGAGTTACATCTGTATTTCGTGGATCTCTTTGCTAGCCTTATTTCTGTGGAATTTGAGAACAGATATTTCGGATCCCTTCGAAGACTATAGGGCCAAAGGAAATATCCTCCGATAACAAAGAGAAATAAGCTTTCTGAGAAACTTCTTTGTGTTCTGTGAAACCAGCTCACAGAGTTACAGCTTTCCCCTCAAGAAGGCTTTCGCTAAGACAGTTCTTGTGGAATTGGCAAAGTGATATTTGGAAGTTCATAGAGGGCTATGGTGAAAAAGGAAATATCCTCAGATGAAATCTGGAAAGAAGCTTTCTGAGAAACTGCTTAGTTTTCCCTTAATTCATCTCACAGAGTTACATCTGTATTTCGTGGATCTCTTTGCTAGCCTTATTTCTGTGGAATTTGAGAACAGATATTTCGGATCCCTTTGAAGACTATAGGGCCAAAGGAAATATCCTCCGATAACAAAGAGAAAGAAGCTTTCTGAGAAACTTCTTTGTGTTGTGTGAAATCATCTCAAAGAGTTACAGCTTTACCCTCAAGAAGCCTTTCGCTAAGACAGTTCTTGTGGAATTGGCAAAGTGATATTTCGAAGCCCATAGAGGGCTATGGTGAAAAAGGAAATATCCTCAGATGAAATCTGGAAAGAAGCTTTCTGAGAAACTGCTCTGTGATGTGTGACTTCCACTCACAGAGTTACATCGGTATTTCCTGGATCTCTTTGCTAGCCTTATCTCTGTGGAATCTGAGAACAGATATTTCGGATCCCTTTGAAGACTATAGGGCCAAAGGAAATATCCTCCGATAACAAAGAGAAAGAAGCTTTCTGAGAAACTTCTTTGTGTTCTGTGAAATCATCTCACAGAGATACAGCTTTACCCTCAAGATGCCTTTCGCTATGACAGTTCTTGTGGAATTGGCAAAGTGATATTTGGAAGCCCATAGAGGGCTATGGTGAAAAAGGAAATATCCTCAGATGAAATCTGGAAAGAAGCTTTCTGAGAAACTGGTTAGTGTTCTGCTAATTCATCTCACAGAGTTACATCTGTATTTCGTGGATCTCTTTGCTAGCCTTATTTCTGTGGAATCTGAGAACAGATATTTCGGATTCCTTTGAAGACTATAGAGCCAAAGGAAATATACTCCGATAACAATGAGAAAGAAGCTTTCTGAGAAACTTCTTTGTGTTCTGTGAAATCATCTCACAGAGTTACAGCTTTCCCCTCAAGAAGCCTTTCGCTAAGACAGTTCTTGTGGAATTGGCAAAGTGATATTTGGAAGCCCATAGAGGGCTATGGTGAAAAAGGAACTATCCTCAGATGAAATCTGGAAAGAAGCTTTCTGAGAAACTGCTTAGTGTTCTGTTAATTCATCTCACAGAGTTTCATCTGTATTTCGTGGATCTCTTTGCTAGCCTTATTTCTGTGGAATCTGAGAACAGATATTTCGGATCCCTTTGAAGACTATAGGGCCAAAGGAAATATCCTCCGATAACAAAGAGAAAGAAGCTTTCTGAGAAACGTCTTTGTGTTCTGTGAAAACATCTCCCAGAGTTACAGCTTTCACCTCAAGAAGCCTTTCGCTAAGACAGTTCTTGTGGAATTGGCAAAGTGATATTTGGAAGCCCACAGAGGGCTATGGTGAAAACGGAAATATACTCAGATGAAATCTGGAAAGAATCTTTCTGAGAAACTGCTTAGTGTTCTGTTAATTCATCTCACAGAGTTACATCTGTATTTCGTGGATCTCTTTGCTAGCCTTATTTCTGTGGAATTTGAGAACAGATATTTCGGATCCCTTTGAAGACTATAGGGCCAAAGAAATATCCTCCGATAACAAAGAGAAATAAGCTTTCTGAGAAACTTCTTTGTGTTGTGTGAAATCATCTCAAAGAGTTACAGCTTTCCCCTCAAGAAGCCTTTCGCTAAGACAGTTCTTGTGGAATTGGCAAAGTGATATTTCGAAGCCCATAGAGGGCTATGGTGAAAAAGGAAATATCCTCAGATGAATTCTGGAAAGAAGCTTTCTGAGAAACTGGTTAGTGTTCTGCTAATTCATCTCACAGAGTTACATCTGTATTTCGTGGATCTCTTTGCTAGCCTTATTTCTGTGGAATCTGAGAACAGATATTTCGGATCCCTTTGAAGACTATAGAGCCAAAGGAAATATACTCCGATAACAAAGAGAAAGAAGCTTTCTGAGAAACTTCTTTGTGTTCTGTGAAAACATCTCCCAGAGTTACAGCTTTCACCTCAAGAAGCCTTTCGCTAAGACAGTTCTTGTGGAATTGGCAAAGTGATATTTGGAAGCCCTTAGAGGGCTATGGTGAAAAAGGAAATATCCTCAGATGAAATCTGGAAAGAAGCTTTCTGAGAAACTGCTTAGTGTTCTGTTAATTCATCTCACGGAGTTACATCTGTATTTCGTGGATCTCTTTGCTAGCCTTATCTCTGTGGAATCTGAGAACAGCTATTTCGGATCCCTTTGAAGACTATAGGACCAAAGGAAATATCCTTAGATAACAAAGGGAAAGAAGCTTCCTGAGAAACTTCTTTGTGTTCTGTGAAATCATCTCACAGAGTTACAGCTTTCCCCTCAAGAAGCCTTTCGCTAAGACAGTTCTTGTGGAATTGGCAAAGAGATATTTGGAAGCCCATAGAGGGCTACGGTGAAAAGGAAATATCCTCAGATGAAATCTGGAAAGAAGCTTTCTGAGAAACTGCTTAGTGGTCTGTTAATTCATCTCACAGAGTTACATCTGTATTTCGTGGATGTCTTTGCTAGCCTTATTTCTGTGGAATCTGAGAACAGATATTTCAGATCCCTTTGAAGACTATAGGGCCTAAGGAAATATCCTCCGATAAGAAAGAGAAAGAAGCTTTCTGAGAAACTTCTTTGTGTTCTGTGAAATCATCTCACAGAGTTACAGCTTTCCCCACAAGAAGCCTTTCGCTAAGACAGTTCTTGTGGAATTGGCAATGTGATATTTGGAAGCCCACAGAGGGCTATGTTGAAAACGGAAATATCCTCAGATGAAATCTGGAAAGAATCTTTCTGAGAAACTGCTTAGTGTTCTGTTAATTCATCTAACAGAGTTACATCTGTATTTCGTGGATCTCTTTGCTAGCCTTATTTCTGTGGAATCTGCGAACAGATATTTCGGATCCCCTTGAAGACTATAGGGCCAAAGGAAACATCCTCCGATAACAAAGAGAAAGAAGCTTTCTGAGAAACTTCTTTGTGTTCTGTGACATCATCTCACAGAGTTACAGCTTTCCCCTCAAGAAGCCTTTCGCTAAGACAGTTCTTGTGGAATTTGCAAAGTGATATTTGGAAGCCCTTAGAGGGCTATGGTGAAAAAGGAAATATCCTCAGATGAAATCTGGAAAGAAGCTTTCTGAGAAACTGCTTAGTGTTCTGTTAATTCATCTCACAGAGTTACATCTGTATTTCGTGGATCTCTTTGCTAGCCTTCTTTCTGTGGAATCTGAGAACAGATATTTCGGATCCCTTTGAAGACTATAGGGCCAAAGGAAATATCCTCCGATAAGAAAGAGAAAGAAGCTTTCTGAGAAACTTCTTTGTGTTCTGTGAAATCATCTCCCAGTGTTACAGCTTTCCCCTCAAGAAACCTTTCGCTAAGACAGTTCTTGTGGAATTGGCAAAGTGATATTTGGAAGCCCATAGAGGTCTAAGGTGAAAAAGGAAATAACCTCAGATGAAATCTGGAAAGAAGCTTTCTGAGAAACTGCTTAGTGTTCTGTTAATTCATCTCACGGAGTTACATCTGTATTTCGTGGATCTCTTTGCTAGCCTTATCTCTGTGGAATCTGAGAACAGCTATTTCGGATCCCTTTGAAGACTATAGGACCAAAGGAAATATCCTTAGATAACAAAGGGAAAGAAGCTTCCTGAGAAACTTCTTTGTGTTCTGTGAAATCATCTCACAGAGTTACAGCTTTCCCCTCAAGAAGCCTTTCGCTAAGACAGTTCTTGTGGAATTGGCAAAGTGATATTTGGAAGCCCATAGAGGTCTACGGTGAAAAAGGAAATATCCTCAGATGAAATCTGGAAAGAAGCTTTCTGAGAAACTGCTTAGTGTTCTGTGAACTCATCTCATAGAGTTACATGTGTATTTCGTGGATCTCTTTGCTAGCCTTATTTCTGTGGAATCTGCGAACAGATATTTCGGATACCTTTGAAGACTATAGGGCCAAAGGAAATATCCTCCGATAACAAAGAGAAAGAAGCTTTCTGAGAAACTTCTTTGTGTTCTGTGAAACCATCTCACAGAGTTACAGCTTTCCCCTCAAGAAGCCTTTCGCTAAGACAGTTCTTGTGGAATTGGCAAAGTGATATTTGGAAGCCCATAGAGGGCTATGGTGAAAAAGGGAATATCCTCAGATGAAATCTGGAAAGAAGCTTTCTGAGAAACAGCTTAGTTTTCTCTTAATTCATCTCACAGAGTTACATCTGTATTTCGTGGATCTCTTTGCTAGCCTTATTTCTGTGGAATTTTAGAACAGATATTTCGGATCCCTTTGAAGACTATAGGGCCAAAGGAAATATCCTCCGATAACAAAGAGAAATAAGCTTTCTGAGAAACTTCTTTGTGTTGTGTGAAATCATCTCAAAGAGTTACAGCTTTCCCCTCAAGAAGCCTTTCGCTAAGACAGTTCTTGTGGAATTGGCAAAGTGATATTTCGAAGCCCATAGAGGGCTATGGTGAAAAAGGAAATATCCTCAGATGAAATCTGGAAAGAAGCTTTCTGAGAAAGTGCTCTGTGATGTGTGACTTCCACTCACAGAGTTACATCTGTATTTCCTGGATCTCTTTGCTAGCCTTATCTCTGTGGAATCTGAGAACAGATATTTCGGATCCCTTTGAAGACTATAGGGCCAAAGGAAATATCCTCCGATAACAAAGAGAAAGAAGCTTTCTGAGAAACTTCTTTGTGTTCTGTGAAATCATCTCACAGAGATACAGCTTTACCCTCAAGAAGCCTTTCGCTAAGACAGTTCTTGTGGAATTGGCAAAGTGATATTTGGAAGCCCTTAGAGGGCTATGGTGAAAAAGGAAATATCCTCAGATGAAATCTGGAAAGAAGCTTTCTGAGAAACTGCTTAGTGTTCTGTTAATTCATCTCACAGAGTTACATCTGTATTTCGTGGATCTCTTTGCTAGCCTTATTTCTGTGGAATCTGAGAACAGATATTTCGGATCCCTTTGAAGACTATAGGGCCAAAGGAAATATCCTCCGATAACAAAGAGAAAGAAGCTTTCTGAGAAACTTCTTTGTGTTCTGTGACATCATCTCACAGAGTTACAGCTTTCCCCTCAAGAAGCCTTTCGCTAAGACAGTTCTTGTGGAATTGGCAAAGTGATATTTGGAAGCCCATAGAGGGCTATGGTGAAAAAGGAAATATCCTCAGATGAAATCTGGAAAGAAGCTTTCTGAGAAACTGCTTAGTGTTCTGTAAATTCATCTCACAGAGTTACATTTGTATTTCGTGGATCTCTTTGCTAGCCTTCTTTCTGTGGAATCTGAGAACAGATATTTCGGATCCCTTTGAAGACTATAGGGCCAAAGGAAATATCCTCCGATAAGAAAGAGAAAGAAGCTTTCTGAGAAACTTCTTTGTGTTCTGTGAAATCATCTCACAGAGTTACAGCTTTCCCCTCAAGAAACCTTTCGCTAAGACAGTTCTTGTGGAATTGGCAAAGTGATATTTGGAAGCCCATAGAGGGCTAAGGTGAAAGAGGATATAATCTCAGATGAAATCTGGAAAGAAGCTTTCTGAAAAACTGCTTAGTGTTCTGTTAATTCATCTCACGGAGTTACATCTGTATTTCGTGGATCTCTTTGCTAGCCTTATCTCTGTGGAATCTGAGAACAGCTATTTCGGATCCCTTTGAAGACTATAGGACCAAAGGAAATATCCTTAGATAACAAAGGGAAAGAAGCTTTCTGAGAAACTTCTTTGTGTTCTGTGAAATCATCTCACAGAGTTACAGCTTTCCCCTCAAGAAGCCTTTCGCTAAGACAGTTCTTGTGGAATTGGCAAAGTGATATTTGGAAGCCCATAGAGGTCTACGGTGAAAAAGGAAATATCCTCAGATGAAATCTGGAAAGAAGCTTTCTGAGAAACTGCTTAGTGTTCTGTGAATTCATCTCACAGAGTTACATCTGTATTTCGCGGATCTCTTTGCTAGCCTTATTTCTGTGAAATCTGCGAACAGATATTTCGGATACCTTTGAAGACTATAGGGCCAAAGGAAATATCCTCCGATAACAAAGAGAAAGAAGCTTTCTGAGAAACTTCTTTGTGTTCTGTGAAACCATCTCACAGAGTTACAGCTTTCCCCTCAAGAAGCCTTTCGCTAAGACAGTTCTTGTGGAATTGGCAAAGTGATATTTGGAAGCCCATAGAGGGCTATGGTGAAAAAGGAAATATCCTCAGATGAAATCTGGAAAGAAGCTTTCTGAGAAACTGCTTAGTTTTCTCTTAATTCATCTCACAGAGTTACATCTGTATTTCGTGGATCTCTTTGCTAGCCTTATTTCTGTGGAATTTGAGAACAGATATTTCGGATCCCTTTGAAGACTATAGGGCCAAAGGAAATATCCTCCGATAACAAAGAGAAATAAGCTTTCTGAGAAACTTCTTTGTGTTCTGTGAAACCATCTCACAGAGTTACAGCTTTCCCCTCAAGAAGCCTTTCGCTAAGACAGTTCTTGTGGAATTGGCAAAGTGATATTTGGAAGCCCATAGAGGGCTATGGTGAAAAAGGAAATATCCTCAGATGAAATCTGGAAAGAAGCTTTCTGAGAAACTGCTTAGTTTTCTCTTAATTCATCTCACAGAGTTACATCTGTATTTCGTGGATCTCTTTGCTAGCCTTATTTCTGTGGAATTTGAGAACAGATATTTCGGATCCCTTTGAAGACTATAGGGCCAAAGGAAATATCCTCCCATAACAAAGAGAAATAAGCTTTCTGAGAAACTTCTTTGTGTTGTGTGAAATCATCGCAAAGAGTTACAGCTTTCCCCTCAAGAAGCCTTTCGCTAAGACAGTTCTTGTGGAATTGGCAAAGTGATATTTCGAAGCCCATAGAGGGCTATGGTGAAAAAGGAAATATCCTCAGATGAAATCTGGAAAGAAGCTTTCTGAGAAACTGCTCTGTGATGTGTGACTTCCACTCACAGAGTTACATCTGTATTTCGTGGATCTCTTTGCTAGCCTTATCTCTGTGGAATCTGAGAACAGATATTTCGGATCCCTTTGAAGACTATAGGGCCAAAGGAAATATCCTCCGATAACAAAGAGAAAGAAGCTTTCTAAGAAACTTCTTTGTGTTCTGTGGAATCATCTCACAGAGTTACAGCTTTCCCCTCAAGAAGCCTTTCGCTAAGACAGTTCTTGTGGAATTGGCAAAGTGATATTTGGAAGCCCATAGAGGGCTATGGTGAAAAAGGAAATATCCTCAGATGAAATCTGGAAAGAAGCTCTCTGAGAAACTGCTTAGTGTTCTGTTAACTCATCTCACAGAGTTTCATCTGTATTTCGTGGATCTCTTTGCTAGCCTTATTTCTGTGGAATCTGAGAACAGATATTTCGGATCCCTTTGAAGACTATAGGGCCAAAGGAAATATCCTCCGATAACAAAGAGAAAGAAGCTTTCTGAGAAATTTCTTTGTGTTCTGTGAAAACATCTCCCAGAGTTACAGCTTTCACCTCAAGAAGCCTTTCGCTAAGACAGTTCTTGTGGAATTGGCAAAGTGATACTTGGAAGCCCATAGAGGGCTATGGTGAAAAAGGAAATATCCTCAGATGAAATCTGGAAAGAAGCTTTCTGAGAAACTGCTTAGTGTTCTGTTAATTCATCTCACAGAGCTCTATCTGTATTTCGTGGATCTCTTTGCTAGCCTTATTTCTGTGGAATCTGAGAACAGATATTTCGGATCCCTTTGGAGACTATAGGGCCAAAGGAAATATCCTCCGATAACAAAGAGAAAGAAGCTTTCTGAGAAACTTCTTTGTGTTCTGTAAAATCATCTCAGAGAGTTACAGCTTTCACCTCAAGAAGCCTTTCGCTAAGACAGTTCTTGTGGAATTGGCAAAGTGATATTTGGAAGCCCATAGAGGGCTATGGTGAAAAAGGAAATATCCTTAGATGAAATCTGGAAAGAAGCTTTCTGAGAAACTGCTTAGTGTTCTGTTAATTCATCTCACAGAGTTATATAGGTATTTCGTGGATCTCTTTGCTAGCTTTATTTCTGTGGAATGTGAGAAGAGATATTTCGGATCCCTTTGAAGACTATAGGGCCAAAGGAAATATCCTCCGATAACAAAGAGAAAGAAGCTTTCTGAGAAACTTCCTTGTGTTCTGTGAAATCAACTCACAGAGTTACAGCTTTCCCCTCAAGAAGCCTTTCGCTAAGACAGTTCTTGTGGAATTGTCAATGTGATATTTGGAAGCCCTTAAAGGGCTATGGTGAAAGAGGAAATATCCTCAGATGAAATCTGGAAAGAAGCTTTCTGAGAAACTGCTCTGTGATGTGTGACTTCCACTCACAGAGTTACATCTGTATTTCGTGGATCTCTTTGCTAGCCTTATTTCTGTGGAATCTGAGAACAGATATTTCGGATCCCATTGAAGACTATAGGGCCAAAGGAAATATCCTCCAATAACAAAGAGAAAGAAGCTTTCTGAGAAACTTCTTTGTGTTCTGTGAAATCATCTCACAGAGTTACAGCTTTCCCCTCAAGAAGCCTTTCGCTAAGACAGTTCTTCTGGAATTGGCAAAGTGATATTTGAAGCCCTTAGAGGGCTATGGTGAAAAAGGAAATATCCTCAGATGAAATCTGGAAAGAAGCTTTCAGATAAACTGCTGAGTGTTCTGTTAATTCATCTCACAGAGTTACATCTGTATTTCGTGGATCTTTTTGCTAGCCTTATTTCTGTGGAATCTGAGAACAGATATTTCGGATCCCTTCGAAGACTATAGGGCCAAAGGAAATATCCTCCGATAACAAAGAGAAAGAAGCTTTCTGAGAAACTTCTTTGTGTTCTGTGAAATCATCTCACAGAGTTACAACTTTCCCCTCAAGAAGCCTTTCGCTAAGACAGTTCTTGTGGAATTGGCAAAGTGATGTTTGGAAGCCCATAGAGGGCTATGGTGAAAAAGGAAATATCCTCAGATGAAATCTGGAAAGAAGCTTTCTGAGAAGCTGCTTAGGGTTCTGTTAATTCATCTCACAGAGTTACATCTGTATTTCGTGGATCTCTTTGCTAGCCTTATTTCTGTGGAATCTTAGAACAGATATTTCGGATCCCTTTGAAGACTATAGGGCCAAAGGAAGTATCCTCCGATAACAAAGAGAAAGAAGCTGTCTGAGAAACGTCTTTGTGTTCTGTGAAATCATCTCACAGAGTTAAAGCTTTCCCCTCAAGAAGCCTTTCGCTAAGACAGTTCTTGTGGAATTGGCAAAATGATATTTGGAACCCCTAGAGGGCTATGGTGAAAAAGGAAATATCCTCAGATGAAATCTGGAAAGAAGCTTTCTGAGAAACTGCTCTGAGATGTGTGACTTCCACTCACAGAGTTACATCTGTATTTCGTGGATCTCTTTGCTAGCCTTATCTCTGTGGAATCTGAGAACAGCTATTTCGGATCCCTTTGAAGACGATAGGGCCAAAGGAAATATCCTCCGATAACAAAGAGAAAGAAGCTTTCTGAGAAAATTCTTTGTGTTCTGTGAAATCATCTCACAGAGCTACATCTTTCCCCTCAAGAAGCCTTTCGGTAAGACCGTTCTTGTGGAATTGGCAAAGTGATATTTGGAAGCCCATGGAGGGCTATGTTGAAAAAGGAAATATCCTCAAATGAAATCTGGAAAGAAGCTTTCTGAGAAATTGCTCTGTGATGTGTGACTTCCACTCACAGAGTTACATCTGTATTTCGTGGATCTCTTTGCTAGCCTTATCTCTGTGGAATCTGAGAACAGATATTTCGGATCCCTTTGAAGACTATAGGGCCAAAGGAAATATCCTCCGATAACAAAGAGAAAGAAGCTTTCTGAGAAACTTCTTTGTGTTCTGTGAAATCATCTCACAGAGATACAGCTTTCCCCTCAAGAAGCCTTTCGCTAAGACAGTTCTTGTGGAATTGGCAAAGTGATATTTGGAAGCCCATAGAGGGCTATGGTGAAAAAGGAAATATCCTCAGATGAAATCTGGAAAGAAGCTTTCTGAGAAACTGGTTAGTGTTCTGTTAATTCATCTCACAGAGTTACATCTGTATTTCGTGGATCTCTTTGCTAGACTTATTTCTGTGGAATCTGAGAACAGATATTTCGGATCCCTTTGAAGACTATAGGGCCAAAGGAAATATCCTCCGATAACAAAGAGAAAGAAGCTGTCTGAGAAACTTCTTTGTGTTCTGTGAAATCATCTCACAGAGTTACAGCTTTCCCCTCAAGAAGCCTTTCGCTAAGACAGTTCTTGTGGAATTGGCAAAGTGATATTTGGAAGCCCATAGAGGGCTATGGTAAAAAAGGAAATATCCTCAGATGAAATCTGGAAAGAAGCTTTCTGAAAAAATTCTGTGATGTGTGACTTCCACTCACAGAGTTACATCTGTATTTCGTGGATCTCTTTGCTAGCCTTATTTCTGTGGAATCTGAGAACAGATATTTCGGATCGCTTCGAAGACTAAAGGACCAAAGGAAATATACTCCGATAACAAACAGAAAGAAGCTTTCTGAGAAACTTCTTTGTGTTCTGTAAATCATCTCACAGAGTTACAGCTTTCCCCACAAGAAGCCTTTCGCTAAGACAGTTCTTGTGGAATTGACAAAGTGATATTTGGAAGCCCATAGAGGGCTACGGTGAAAAAGGAAATATCCTCAGATGAAATCTGGAAAGAAGCTTTCTGAGAAACTGCTTAGTGTTCTGTTAATTCATCTCACAGAGTTACATCTGTATTTCGTGGATCTCTTTGCTAGCCTTATTTCTGTGGAATCTGAGAACAGATATTTCGGATCCCCTTGAAGACAATAGGGCCAAAGGAAACATCCTCCGATAACAAAGAGAAAGAAGCTTTCTGAGAAATTTCTTAGTGTTCTGTGAAATCATCTCACAGAGTTACAGCTTTCCCCTCTAGAAGCCTTTCGCTAAGAGAGTTCTTGTGGAATTGGCAAAGTGATATTTGGTAGCCCTTAGAGGCCTATGGTGAAAAAGCAAATATTCTCAGATGATATCTGGAAAGAAGCTTTCTGAGAAACTGTTTAGTGTTCTGTTAATTCATCTCACAGAGCTACATCTGTATTTCGTGGATCTCTTTGCTAGCCTTATTTCTGTGGAATCTGAGAACAGATATTCGAATCCCTTTGAAGACTATAGGGCCAAAGGAAATATCCTCCGATAACAAAGAGAAAGAAGCTTTCTGAGAAACTTCTTTGTGTTCTGTGAAGTCATCTCACAGAGTTACAGCTTTCCCCACAAGAAGCCTTTCGCTAAGACAGTTCTTGTGGAATTGGCAATGTGATATTTGGAAGCCCACAGAGGGCTATGGTGAAAACGGAAATATCCTGAGATGAAATCTGGAAAGAATCTTTCTGAGAAACTGCTTAGTGTTCTGTTAATTCATCTCACAGAGTTACATCTGTATTTCGAGGATCTCTTTGCTAGCCTTATTTCTGTGGAATCTGCGAACAGATATTTCGGATCCCCTTGAAGACTATAGGGCCAAAGGAAACATCCTCCGATAACAAAGAGAAAGAAGCTTTCTGAGAAACTTCTTTGTGTTCTGTGACATCATCTCACAGAGTTACAGCTTTCCCCTCAAGAAGCCTTTCGCTAAGACAGTTCTTGTGGAATTGGCAAAGTGATATATGGAAGCCCTTAGAGGGCTATGGTGAAAAAGGAAATATCCTCAGATGAAATCTGGAAAGAAGCTTTCTGAGAAACTGCTTAGTGTTCTGTAAATTCATCTCACAGTGTTACATCTGTATTTCGTGGATCTCTTTGCTAGCCTTATTTCTGTGGAATCTGAGAACAGATATTTCGGATCCGTTTGAAGACTATAGGGCAAAGGAAATATCCTCCGATAAGAAAGAGAAAGAAGCTTTCTGAGAAACTTCTTTGTGTTCTGTGAAATCATCTCACAGAGTTACAGCTTTCCCCTCAAGAAACCTTTCGCTAAGACAGTTCTTGTGGAATTGGCAAAGTGATATTTGGAAGCCCATAGAGGGCTAAGGTGAAAAAGGAAATAACCTCAGATGAAATCTGGAAAGAAGCTTTCTGAGAAACTGCTTAGTGTTCTGTTAATTCATCTCACGGAGTTACATCTGTATTTCGTGGATCTCTTTGCTAGCCTTATCTCTGTGGAATCTGAGAACAGCTATTTCGGATCCCTTTGAAGACTATAGGACCAAAGGAAATATCCTTAGATAACAAAGGGAAAGAAGCTTTCTGAGAAACTTCTTTGTGTTCTGTGAAATCATCTCACAGAGTTACAGCTTTCCCCTCAAGAAGCCTTTCGCTAAGACAGTTCTTGTGGAATTGGCAAAGTGATATTTGGAAGCCCATAGAGGTCTACGGTGAAAAAGGAAATATCCTCAGATGAAATCTGGAAAGAAGCTTTCTGAGAAACTGCTTAGTGTTCTGTGAATTCATCTCACAGAGTTACATCTGTATTTCGTGGATCTCTTTGCTAGCCTTATTTCTGTGGAATCTGCGAACAGATATTTCGGATACCTTTGAAGACTATAGGGCCAAAGGAAATATCCTCCGATAACAAAGAGAAAGAAGCTTTCTGAGAAACTTCTTTGTGTTCTGTGAAACCATCTCACAGAGTTACAGCTTTCCCCTCAAGAAGCCTTTCGCTAAGACAGTTCTTGTGGAATTGGCAAAGTGATATTTGGAAGCCCATAGAGGGCTCTGGTGAAAAAGGAAATATCCTCAGATGAAATCTGGAAAGAAGCTTTCTGAGAAACTGCTTAATTTTCTCTTAATTCATCTCACAGAGTTACATCTGTATTTCGTGGATCTCTTTGCTAGCCTTATTTCTGTGGAATTTGAGAACAGATATTTCGGATCCCTTTGAAGACTATAGGGCCAAAGGAAATATCCTCCGATAACAAAGAGAAATAAGCTTTCTGAGAAACTTCTTTGTGTTGTGTGAAACCATCTCACAGAGTTACAGCTTTCCCCTCAAGAAGCCTTTCGCTAAGACAGTTCTTGTGGAATTGGCAAAGTGATATTTGGAAGCCCATAGAGGGCTATGGTGAAAAAGGAAATATCCTCAGATGAAATCTGGAAAGAAGCTTTCTGAGAAAATGCTTAGTTTTCTCTTAATTCATCTCACAGAGTTACATCTGTATTTCGTGGATCTCTGTGCTAGCCTTATTTCTGTGGAATTTGAGAACAGATATTTCGGATCCCTTTGAAGACTATAGGGCCAAAGGAAATATCCTCCGATAACAAAGAGAAATAAGCTTTCTGAGAAACTTCTTTGTGTTGTGTGAAATCATCTCAAAGAGTTACAGCTTTCCCCTCAAGAAGCCTTTCGCTAAGACAGTTCTTGTGGAATTGGGAAAGTGATATTTCGAAGCCCATAGAGGGCTATGGTGAAAAAGGAAATATTCTCAGATGAAATCTGGAAAGAAGCTTTCTGAGAAACTGCTCTGTGATGTGTGACTTCCACTCACAGAGTTACATCTGTATTTCGTGAATCTCTTTGCTAGCCTTATCTCTGTGGAATCTGAGAAGAGATATTTCGGATCCCTTTGAAGACTATAGGGCCAAAGGAAATATCCTCCGATAACAAAGAGAAAGAAGCTTTCTGAGAAACTTCTTTGTGTTCTGTGAAATCATCTCACACAGATACAGCTTTACCCTCAAGAAGCCTTTCGCTAAGACAGTTCTTGTGGAATTGGCAAAGTGATATTTGGAAGCCCATAGAGGGCTATGGTGAAAAAGGAACTATCCTCAGATGAAATCTGGAAAGAAGCTTTCTGAGAAACTGGTTAGTGTTCTGCTAATTCATCTCACAGAGTTACATCTGTATTTCGTGGATCTCTTTGCTAGCCTTATTTCTGTGGAATCTGAGAACAGATATTTCGGATCCCATTGAAGACTATCGGGCCAAAGGAAATATCCTCCAATAACAAAGAGAAAGAAGCTTTCTGAGAAACTTCTTTGTGTTCTGTGAAATCATCTCACAGAGTTACAGCTTTCCCCTCAAGAAGCCTTTCGCTAAGACAGTTCTTGTGGAATTGGCAAAGTGATATTGGAAGCCCTTGGAGGGCTATGGTGAAAAAGGAAATATCCTCAGATGAAATCTGGAAAGAAGCTTTCAGAGAAACTGCTGAGTGTTCTGTTAATTCATCTCACAGAGTTACATCTGTATTTCGTGGATCTCTTTGCTAGCCTTATTTCTGTGGAATCTGAGAACAGATGTTTCGGATCCCTTCGAAGACTATAGGGCCAAAGGAAATATCCTCCGATAACAAAGAGAAAGAAGCTTTCTGAGAAACTTCTTTGTGTTCTGTGAAATCATCTCACAGAGTTACAACTTTCCCCTCAAGAATCCTTTCGCTAAGACAGTTCTTGTGGAATTGGCAAAGTGATGTTTGGAAGCCCATAGAGGGCTATGGTGAAAAAGGAAATATCCTCAGATGAAATCTGGAAAGAAGCTTTCTGAGAAGCTGCTTAGGGTTCTGTTAATTCATCTCACAGAGTTACATCTGTATTTCGTGGATCTCTTTGCTAGCCTTATTTCTGTGGAATCTTAGAACAGATATTTCGGATCCCTTTGAAGACTATAGGGCCAAAGGAAGTATCCTCCGATAACAAAGAGAAAGAAGCTGTCTGAGAAACTTCTTTGTGTTCTGTGAAATCATCTCACAGAGTTAAAGCTTTCCCCTCAAGCAGCCTTTCGCTAAGACAGTTCTTGTGGAATTGGCAAAATGATATTTGGAAGCCCATAGAGGGCTATGGTGAAAAAGGAAATATCCTCAGATGAAATCTGGAAAGAAGCTTTCTGAGAAACTGCTCTGTGATGTGTGACTTCCACTCACAGAGTTACATCTGTATTTCGTGGATCTCTTTGCTAGCCTTATCTCTGTGGAATCTGAGAACAGCTATTTCGGATCCCTTTGAAGACGATAGGGCCAAAGGAAATATCCTCCGATAACAAAGAGAAAGAAGCTTTCTGAGAAACTTCTTTGTGTTCTGTGAAATCATCTCACAGAGTTACATCTTTCCCCTCAAGAAGCCTTTCGCTAAGACCGTTCTTGTGGAATTGGCAAAGTGATATTTGGAAGCCCATAAAAGGCTATGGTGAAAAAGGAAATATCCTCAGATTAAATCTGGAAATAAGCTTTCTGAGAAACTGCTCTGTGACGTGTGACTTCCACTCACAGAGTTACATCTGTATTTCCTGGATCTCTTTGCTAGCCTTATTTCTGGGGAATCTGTGAAGAGATATTTCGGATCCCTTTGAAGACTATAGGGCCAAAGGAAATATCCTCCGATAACAAAGAGAAAGAAGCTTTCTGAGAAACTTCTTTGTGTTCTGTGAAATCATCTCACAGTGTTACAGCTTTCCCCTCAAGAAGCCTTTCGCTAAGACAGTTCTTGTGGAATTGGCAAAGTGATATTTGGAAGCCCATAGAGGGCTATGGTGAAAAAGGAAATATCCTCAGATGAAATCTGGAAAGAAGCTTTCTGAGAAACTGCTTAGTGTTCTGTTAATTCATCTCACAGAGTTTCATCTGTATTTCGTGGATCTCTTTGCTAGCCTTATTTCTGTGGAATTTGAGAACAGATATTTCGGATCCCTTTGAAGACTATAGGGCCAAAGGAAATATCCTCCGATAACAAAGAGAAAGAAGCTTTCTGAGAAACGTCTTTGTGTTCTGTGAAATCATCTCACAGAGTTACAGCTTTCCCCTCAAGAACCCTTTCGCTAAGACAGTTCTTGTGGAATTGGCAAAGTGATATTTGGAACCCCTAGAGGGCTATGGTGAAAAAGGAAATATCCTCAGATGAAATCTGGAAAGAAGCTTTCTGAGAAACTGCTTAGTTTTCTCTTAATTCATCTCACAGAGTTACATCTGTATTTCGTGGATCTCTTTGCTAGCCTTATTTCTGTGGAATTTGAGAACAGATATTTCGGATCCCTTTGAAGACTATAGGGCCAAAGGAAATATCCTCCGATAAGAAAGAGAAAGAAGCTTTCTGAGAAACTTCTTTGTGTTGTGTGAAATCATCTCACAGAGTTACAGCTTTCCCCTCAAGAAGCCTTTCGCTAAGACAGTTCTTGTGGAATTGGCAAAGTGATATTTCGAAGCCCATAGAGGGCTATAGTGAAAAAGGAAATATCCTCAGATGAAATCTGGAAGGAAGCTTTCTGAGAAACTGCTTAGTGTTCTGTGAATTCATCTCACAGAGTTACATGTGTATTTCGTGGATCTCTTTGCTAGCCTTATTTCTGTGGAATATGAGAACAGATATTTCGGATCCCTTTGAAGACTATAGGGCCAAAGGAAATATCCTCCGATAACAAAGAGAACGAAGCTTTCTGAGAAACTTCTTTGTGTTCTGTGAAATCATCTCACAGAGTTACAGCTTTCTCCTCAAGAAGCCTTTCGCCAAGACAGTTCTTGTGGAATTGGCAAAGTGATATTTGGAAGCCCATGGAGGGCTATGTTGAAAAAGGAAATATCCTCAGATGAAATCTGGAAAGAAGCTTTCTGAGAAATTGCTCTGTGATGTGTGACTTCCACTCACAGAGTTACATCTGTATTTCGTGGATCTGTTTGCTAGCCTTATCTCTGTGGAATCTGAGAACAGATATTTCGGATCGCTTCGAAGACTAAAGGGCCAAAGGAAATATACTCCGATAACAAACAGAAGGAAGCTTTCTGAGAAACTTCTTTCTGTTCTGTAAATCATCTCACAGAGTTACAGCTTTCCCCACAAGAAGCCTTTCGCTAAGACAGTTCTTGTGGAACTGACAAAGTGATATTTGGAAGCCCATAGAGGGCTACGGTGAAAAAGGAACTATCCTCAGATGAAATCTGGAAAGAAGCTTTCTGAGAAACTGGTTAGTGTTCTGCTAATTCATCTCACAGAGTTACATCTGTATTTCGTGGATCTCTTTGCTAGCCTTATTTCTGTGGAATCTGAGAACAGATATTTCGGATCCCATTGAAGACTATCGGGCCAAAGGAAATATCCTCCAATAACAAAGAGAAAGAAGCTTTCTGAGAAACTTCTTTGTGTTCTGTGAAATCATCTCACAGAGTTACAGCTTTCCCCTCAAGAAGCCTTTCGCTAAGACAGTTCTTGTGGAATTGGCAAAGTGATATTGGAAGCCCTTGGAGGGCTATGGTGAAAAAGGAAATATCCTCAGATGAAATCTGGAAAGAAGCTTTCTGAGAAACTGCTGAGTGTTCTGTTAATTCATCTCACAGAGTTACATCTGTATTTCGTGGATCTCTTTGCTAGCCTTATTTCTGTGGAATCTGAGAACAGATATTTCGGATCCCTTCGAAGACTATAGGGCCAAAGGAAATATCCTCCGATAACAAAGAGAAAGAAGCTTTCTGAGAAACTTCTTTGTGTTCTGTGAAATCATCTCACAGAGTTACAACTTTCCCCTCAAGAAGCCTTTCGCTAAGACAGTTCTTGTGGAATTGGCAAAGTGATGTTTGGAAGCCCATAGAGGGCTATGGTGAAAAAGGAAATATCCTCAGATGAAATCTGGAAAGAAGCTTTCTGAGAAGCTGCTTAGGGTTCTGTTAATTCATCTCACAGAGTTACATCTGTATTTCGTGGATCTCTTTGCTAGCCTTATTTCTGTGGAATCTTAGAACAGATATTTCGGATCCCTTTGAAGACTATAGGGCCAAAGGAAGTATCCTCCGATAACAAAGAGAAAGAAGCTGTCTGAGAAACTTCTTTGTGTTCTGTGAAATCATCTCACAGAGTTAAAGCTTTCCCCTCAAGAAGCCTTTCGCTAAGACAGTTCTTGTGGAATTGGCAAAATGATATTTGGAAGCCCATAGAGGGCTATGGTGAAAAAGGAAATATCCTCAGATGAAATCTGGAAAGAAGCTTTCTGAGAAACTGCTCTGTGATGTGTGACTTCCACTCACAGAGTTACATCTGTATTTCGTGGATCTCTTTGCTAGCCTTATCTCTGTGGAATCTGAGAACAGCTATTTCGGATCCCTTTGAAGACGATAGGGCCAAAGGAAATATCCTCCGATAACAAAGAGAAAGAAGCTTTCTGAAAAAATTCTTTGTGTTCTGTGAAATCATCTCACAGAGTTACATCTTTCCCCTCAAGAAGCCTTTCGCTAAGACCGTTCTAGTGGAATTGGCAAAGTGATATTTGGAAGCCCATAAAAGGCTATGGTGAAAAAGGAAATATCCTCAGATTAAATTTGGAAATAAGCTTTCTGAGAAACTGCTCTGTGACGTGTGACTTCCACTCACAGAGTTACATCTGTATTTCCTGGATCTCTTTGCTAGCCTTATTTCTGTGGAATCTGTGAAGAGATATTTCGGATCCCTTTGAAGACTATAGGGCCAAAGGAAATATCCTCCGATAACAAAGAGAAAGAAGCTTTCTGAGAAACTTCTTTGTGTTCTGTGAAATCATCTCACAGTGTTACAGCTTTCCCCTCAAGAAGCCTTTCGCTAAGACAGTTCTTGTGGAATTGGCAAAGTGATATTTGGAAGCCCATAGAGGGCTATGGTGAAAAAGGAAATATCCTCAGATGAAATCTGGAAAGAAGCTTTCTGAGAAACTGCTTAGTGTTCTGTTAATTCATCTCACAGAGTTTCATCTGTATTTCGTGGATCTCTTTGCTAGCCTTATTTCTGTGGAATTTGAGAACAGATATTTCGGATCCCTTTGAAGACTATAGGGCCAAAGGAAATATCCTCCGATAACAAAGAGAAAGAAGCTTTCTGAGAAACTTCTATGTGTTGTGTGAAATCATCTCACAGAGTTACAGCTTTCCCCTCAAGAAGCCTTTCGCTAAGACAGTTCTTGTGGAATTGGCAAAGTGATATTTCGAAGCCCATAGAGGGCTATAGTGAAAAAGGAAATATCCTCAGATGAAATCTGGAAGGAAACTTTCTGAGAAACTGCTTGGTGTTCTGTGAATTCATCTCACAGAGTTACATCTGTATTTCGTGGATCTCTTTGCTAGCCTTATTTCTGTGGAATATGAGAACAGATATTTCGGATCCCTTTGAAGACTATAGGGCCAAAGGAAATATCCTCCGATAAGAAAGAGAAAGAAGCTTTCTGAGAAACTTCTTTGTGTTCTGTGAAATCATCTCACAGAGTTACAGCTTTCCCCTCAAGAAGCCTTTCGCCAAGACAGTTCTTGTGGAATTGGCAAAGTGATATTTGGAAGCCCATGGAGGGCTATGTTGAAAAAGGAAATATCCTCAGATGAAATCTGGAAAGAAGCTTTCTGAGAAATTGCTCTGTGATGTGTGACTTCCACTCACAGAGTTACATCTGTATTTCGTGGATCTCTTTGCTAGCCTTATCTCTGTGGAATCTGAGAACAGATATTTCGGATCGCTTCGAAGACTAAAGGGCCAAAGGAAATATACTCCGATAACAAACAGAAAGAAGCTTTCTGAGAAACTTCTTTCTGTTCTGTAAATCATCTCACAGAGTTACAGCTTTCCCCACAAGAAGCCTTTCGCTAAGACAGTTCTTGTGGAACTGACAAAGTGATATTTGGAAGCCCATAGAGGGCTACGGTGAAAAAGGAAATATCCTCAGATGAAATCTGGAAAGAAGCTTTCTGAGAAACTTCTTAGTGTTCTGTTAATTCATCTCACAGAGTTACATCTGTATTTCGTGGATCTCTTTGCTAGCCTTATTTCTGTGGAATCTGAGAACAGATATTTCGGATCCCCTTGAAGACTATAGGGCCAAAGGAAACATCCTCCGATAACAAAGAGAAAGAAGCTTTCTGAGAAACTTCTTTGTGTTCTGTGAAATCATCTCACAGAGTTACAGCTTTCCCCTCAAGAAGCCTTTCGCTAAGACAGTTCTTGTGGAATTGGCAAAGTGATATTTGGTAGCCCTTAGAGGCCTGTGGTGAAAAAGCAAATATTCTCAGATGATATCTGGAAAGAAGCTTTCTGAGAAACTGCTTAGTGTTCTGTTAATTCATCTCACAGAGTTACATCTCTATTTCGTGGATCTCTTTGCCTACCTTATTTCTGTGGAACCTGAGAACAGATATTCGAATCCCTTTGAAGACTATAGGGCCAAAGGAAATATCCTCCGATAACAAAGAGAAAGAAGCTTTCTGAGAAACTTCTTTGTGTTCTGTGACATCATCTCACAGAGTTACAGCTTTCCCCTCAAGAAGCCTTTCGCTAAGACAGTTCTTGTGGAATTGGCAAAGTGATATTTGGAAGCCCTTAGAGGGCTATGGTGAAAAAGGAAATATCCTCAGATGAAATCTGGAAAGAAGCTTTCAGAGAAACTGCTTAGTGTTCTGTTAATTCATCTCACAGAGTTACATCTGTATTTCGTGGATCTCTTTGCTAGCCTTATTTCTGTGGAATCTAAGAACAGATATTTCGGATCCCTTTGAAGACTATAGGGCCAAAGGAAGTATCCTCCGATAACAAAGAGAAAGAAGCTGTCTGAGAAACTTCTTTGTGTTCTGTGAAATCATCTCACAGAGTTACAGCTTTCCCCTCATTAAGCCTTTCGCTAAGAGAGTTCTTGTGGAATTGGCAAAGTGATATTTGGAAGCCCATAGAGGGCTATGGTGAAAAAGGAAATATCCTCAGATGAAATCTGGAAAGGATCTTTCTGAGAAACTGCTTAGTGTTCTGTTAATTCATCTCACAGAGTTACATCTGTATTTCGTGGATCTCTTTGCTAGCCTTATTTCTGTGGAATCTTAGAACAGATATTTCGGATCCCTTTGAAGACTATAGGGCCAAAGGAAATATCCTCCGATAAGAAAGAGAAAGAAGCTTTCTGAGAAACTTCTTTGTGTTCTGTGAAATCATCTCACAGAGTTACAGCTTTACCCTCAAGAAACCTTTCGCTAAGACAGTTCTTGTGGAATTGGCAAAGTGATATTTGGAAGCCCATAGAGGGCTCTGGTGAAAAAGGAAATATCCTCAGATGAAATCTGGAAAGAAGCTTTCTGAGAAACTGCTTAATTTTCTCTTAATTCATCTCACAGAGTTACATCTGTATTTCGTGGATCTCTTTGCTAGCCTTATTTCTGTGGAATTTGAGAACAGATATTTCGGATCCCTTTGAAGACTATAGGGCCAAAGGAAATATCCTCCGATAACAAAGAGAAATAAGCTTTCTGAGAAACTTCTTTGTGTTGTGTGAAACCATCTCACAGAGTTACAGCTTTCCCCTCAAGAAGCCTTTCGCTAAGACAGTTCTTGTGGAATTGGCAAAGTGATATTTGGAAGCCCATAGAGGGCTATGGTGAAAAAGGAAATATCCTCAGATGAAATCTGGAAAGAAGCTTTCTGAGAAAATGCTTAGTTTTCTCTTAATTCATCTCACAGAGTTACATCTGTATTTCGTGGATCTCTGTGCTAGCCTTATTTCTGTGGAATTTGAGAACAGATATTTCGGATCCCTTTGAAGACTATAGGGCCAAAGGAAATATCCTCCGATAACAAAGAGAAATAAGCTTTCTGAGAAACTTCTTTGTGTTGTGTGAAATCATCTCAAAGAGTTACAGCTTTCCCCTCAAGAAGCCTTTCGCTAAGACAGTTCTTGTGGAATTGGGAAAGTGATATTTCGAAGCCCATAGAGGGCTATGGTGAAAAAGGAAATATTCTCAGATGAAATCTGGAAAGAAGCTTTCTGAGAAACTGCTCTGTGATGTGTGACTTCCACTCACAGAGTTACATCTGTATTTCGTGAATCTCTTTGCTAGCCTTATCTCTGTGGAATCTGAGAAGAGATATTTCGGATCCCTTTGAAGACTATAGGGCCAAAGGAAATATCCTCCGATAACAAAGAGAAAGAAGCTTTCTGAGAAACTTCTTTGTGTTCTGTGAAATCATCTCACACAGATACAGCTTTACCCTCAAGAAGCCTTTCGCTAAGACAGTTCTTGTGGAATTGGCAAAGTGATATTTGGAAGCCCATAGAGGGCTATGGTGAAAAAGGAACTATCCTCAGATGAAATCTGGAAAGAAGCTTTCTGAGAAACTGGTTAGTGTTCTGCTAATTCATCTCACAGAGTTACATCTGTATTTCGTGGATCTCTTTGCTAGCCTTATTTCTGTGGAATCTGAGAACAGATATTTCGGATCCCATTGAAGACTATCGGGCCAAAGGAAATATCCTCCAATAACAAAGAGAAAGAAGCTTTCTGAGAAACTTCTTTGTGTTCTGTGAAATCATCTCACAGAGTTACAGCTTTCCCCTCAAGAAGCCTTTCGCTAAGACAGTTCTTGTGGAATTGGCAAAGTGATATTGGAAGCCCTTGGAGGGCTATGGTGAAAAAGGAAATATCCTCAGATGAAATCTGGAAAGAAGCTTTCAGAGAAACTGCTGAGTGTTCTGTTAATTCATCTCACAGAGTTACATCTGTATTTCGTGGATCTCTTTGCTAGCCTTATTTCTGTGGAATCTGAGAACAGATGTTTCGGATCCCTTCGAAGACTATAGGGCCAAAGGAAATATCCTCCGATAACAAAGAGAAAGAAGCTTTCTGAGAAACTTCTTTGTGTTCTGTGAAATCATCTCACAGAGTTACAACTTTCCCCTCAAGAATCCTTTCGCTAAGACAGTTCTTGTGGAATTGGCAAAGTGATGTTTGGAAGCCCATAGAGGGCTATGGTGAAAAAGGAAATATCCTCAGATGAAATCTGGAAAGAAGCTTTCTGAGAAGCTGCTTAGGGTTCTGTTAATTCATCTCACAGAGTTACATCTGTATTTCGTGGATCTCTTTGCTAGCCTTATTTCTGTGGAATCTTAGAACAGATATTTCGGATCCCTTTGAAGACTATAGGGCCAAAGGAAGTATCCTCCGATAACAAAGAGAAAGAAGCTGTCTGAGAAACTTCTTTGTGTTCTGTGAAATCATCTCACAGAGTTAAAGCTTTCCCCTCAAGCAGCCTTTCGCTAAGACAGTTCTTGTGGAATTGGCAAAATGATATTTGGAAGCCCATAGAGGGCTATGGTGAAAAAGGAAATATCCTCAGATGAAATCTGGAAAGAAGCTTTCTGAGAAACTGCTCTGTGATGTGTGACTTCCACTCACAGAGTTACATCTGTATTTCGTGGATCTCTTTGCTAGCCTTATCTCTGTGGAATCTGAGAACAGCTATTTCGGATCCCTTTGAAGACGATAGGGCCAAAGGAAATATCCTCCGATAACAAAGAGAAAGAAGCTTTCTGAGAAACTTCTTTGTGTTCTGTGAAATCATCTCACAGAGTTACATCTTTCCCCTCAAGAAGCCTTTCGCTAAGACCGTTCTTGTGGAATTGGCAAAGTGATATTTGGAAGCCCATAAAAGGCTATGGTGAAAAAGGAAATATCCTCAGATTAAATCTGGAAATAAGCTTTCTGAGAAACTGCTCTGTGACGTGTGACTTCCACTCACAGAGTTACATCTGTATTTCCTGGATCTCTTTGCTAGCCTTATTTCTGGGGAATCTGTGAAGAGATATTTCGGATCCCTTTGAAGACTATAGGGCCAAAGGAAATATCCTCCGATAACAAAGAGAAAGAAGCTTTCTGAGAAACTTCTTTGTGTTCTGTGAAATCATCTCACAGTGTTACAGCTTTCCCCTCAAGAAGCCTTTCGCTAAGACAGTTCTTGTGGAATTGGCAAAGTGATATTTGGAAGCCCATAGAGGGCTATGGTGAAAAAGGAAATATCCTCAGATGAAATCTGGAAAGAAGCTTTCTGAGAAACTGCTTAGTGTTCTGTTAATTCATCTCACAGAGTTTCATCTGTATTTCGTGGATCTCTTTGCTAGCCTTATTTCTGTGGAATTTGAGAACAGATATTTCGGATCCCTTTGAAGACTATAGGGCCAAAGGAAATATCCTCCGATAACAAAGAGAAAGAAGCTTTCTGAGAAACGTCTTTGTGTTCTGTGAAATCATCTCACAGAGTTACAGCTTTCCCCTCAAGAACCCTTTCGCTAAGACAGTTCTTGTGGAATTGGCAAAGTGATATTTGGAACCCCTAGAGGGCTATGGTGAAAAAGGAAATATCCTCAGATGAAATCTGGAAAGAAGCTTTCTGAGAAACTGCTTAGTTTTCTCTTAATTCATCTCACAGAGTTACATCTGTATTTCGTGGATCTCTTTGCTAGCCTTATTTCTGTGGAATTTGAGAACAGATATTTCGGATCCCTTTGAAGACTATAGGGCCAAAGGAAATATCCTCCGATAAGAAAGAGAAAGAAGCTTTCTGAGAAACTTCTTTGTGTTGTGTGAAATCATCTCACAGAGTTACAGCTTTCCCCTCAAGAAGCCTTTCGCTAAGACAGTTCTTGTGGAATTGGCAAAGTGATATTTCGAAGCCCATAGAGGGCTATAGTGAAAAAGGAAATATCCTCAGATGAAATCTGGAAGGAAGCTTTCTGAGAAACTGCTTAGTGTTCTGTGAATTCATCTCACAGAGTTACATGTGTATTTCGTGGATCTCTTTGCTAGCCTTATTTCTGTGGAATATGAGAACAGATATTTCGGATCCCTTTGAAGACTATAGGGCCAAAGGAAATATCCTCCGATAACAAAGAGAACGAAGCTTTCTGAGAAACTTCTTTGTGTTCTGTGAAATCATCTCACAGAGTTACAGCTTTCTCCTCAAGAAGCCTTTCGCCAAGACAGTTCTTGTGGAATTGGCAAAGTGATATTTGGAAGCCCATGGAGGGCTATGTTGAAAAAGGAAATATCCTCAGATGAAATCTGGAAAGAAGCTTTCTGAGAAATTGCTCTGTGATGTGTGACTTCCACTCACAGAGTTACATCTGTATTTCGTGGATCTGTTTGCTAGCCTTATCTCTGTGGAATCTGAGAACAGATATTTCGGATCGCTTCGAAGACTAAAGGGCCAAAGGAAATATACTCCGATAACAAACAGAAGGAAGCTTTCTGAGAAACTTCTTTCTGTTCTGTAAATCATCTCACAGAGTTACAGCTTTCCCCACAAGAAGCCTTTCGCTAAGACAGTTCTTGTGGAACTGACAAAGTGATATTTGGAAGCCCATAGAGGGCTACGGTGAAAAAGGAACTATCCTCAGATGAAATCTGGAAAGAAGCTTTCTGAGAAACTGGTTAGTGTTCTGCTAATTCATCTCACAGAGTTACATCTGTATTTCGTGGATCTCTTTGCTAGCCTTATTTCTGTGGAATCTGAGAACAGATATTTCGGATCCCATTGAAGACTATCGGGCCAAAGGAAATATCCTCCAATAACAAAGAGAAAGAAGCTTTCTGAGAAACTTCTTTGTGTTCTGTGAAATCATCTCACAGAGTTACAGCTTTCCCCTCAAGAAGCCTTTCGCTAAGACAGTTCTTGTGGAATTGGCAAAGTGATATTGGAAGCCCTTGGAGGGCTATGGTGAAAAAGGAAATATCCTCAGATGAAATCTGGAAAGAAGCTTTCTGAGAAACTGCTGAGTGTTCTGTTAATTCATCTCACAGAGTTACATCTGTATTTCGTGGATCTCTTTGCTAGCCTTATTTCTGTGGAATCTGAGAACAGATATTTCGGATCCCTTCGAAGACTATAGGGCCAAAGGAAATATCCTCCGATAACAAAGAGAAAGAAGCTTTCTGAGAAACTTCTTTGTGTTCTGTGAAATCATCTCACAGAGTTACAACTTTCCCCTCAAGAAGCCTTTCGCTAAGACAGTTCTTGTGGAATTGGCAAAGTGATGTTTGGAAGCCCATAGAGGGCTATGGTGAAAAAGGAAATATCCTCAGATGAAATCTGGAAAGAAGCTTTCTGAGAAGCTGCTTAGGGTTCTGTTAATTCATCTCACAGAGTTACATCTGTATTTCGTGGATCTCTTTGCTAGCCTTATTTCTGTGGAATCTTAGAACAGATATTTCGGATCCCTTTGAAGACTATAGGGCCAAAGGAAGTATCCTCCGATAACAAAGAGAAAGAAGCTGTCTGAGAAACTTCTTTGTGTTCTGTGAAATCATCTCACAGAGTTAAAGCTTTCCCCTCAAGAAGCCTTTCGCTAAGACAGTTCTTGTGGAATTGGCAAAATGATATTTGGAAGCCCATAGAGGGCTATGGTGAAAAAGGAAATATCCTCAGATGAAATCTGGAAAGAAGCTTTCTGAGAAACTGCTCTGTGATGTGTGACTTCCACTCACAGAGTTACATCTGTATTTCGTGGATCTCTTTGCTAGCCTTATCTCTGTGGAATCTGAGAACAGCTATTTCGGATCCCTTTGAAGACGATAGGGCCAAAGGAAATATCCTCCGATAACAAAGAGAAAGAAGCTTTCTGAAAAAATTCTTTGTGTTCTGTGAAATCATCTCACAGAGTTACATCTTTCCCCTCAAGAAGCCTTTCGCTAAGACCGTTCTAGTGGAATTGGCAAAGTGATATTTGGAAGCCCATAAAAGGCTATGGTGAAAAAGGAAATATCCTCAGATTAAATTTGGAAATAAGCTTTCTGAGAAACTGCTCTGTGACGTGTGACTTCCACTCACAGAGTTACATCTGTATTTCCTGGATCTCTTTGCTAGCCTTATTTCTGTGGAATCTGTGAAGAGATATTTCGGATCCCTTTGAAGACTATAGGGCCAAAGGAAATATCCTCCGATAACAAAGAGAAAGAAGCTTTCTGAGAAACTTCTTTGTGTTCTGTGAAATCATCTCACAGTGTTACAGCTTTCCCCTCAAGAAGCCTTTCGCTAAGACAGTTCTTGTGGAATTGGCAAAGTGATATTTGGAAGCCCATAGAGGGCTATGGTGAAAAAGGAAATATCCTCAGATGAAATCTGGAAAGAAGCTTTCTGAGAAACTGCTTAGTGTTCTGTTAATTCATCTCACAGAGTTTCATCTGTATTTCGTGGATCTCTTTGCTAGCCTTATTTCTGTGGAATTTGAGAACAGATATTTCGGATCCCTTTGAAGACTATAGGGCCAAAGGAAATATCCTCCGATAACAAAGAGAAAGAAGCTTTCTGAGAAACTTCTATGTGTTGTGTGAAATCATCTCACAGAGTTACAGCTTTCCCCTCAAGAAGCCTTTCGCTAAGACAGTTCTTGTGGAATTGGCAAAGTGATATTTCGAAGCCCATAGAGAGCTATAGTGAAAAAGGAAATATCCTCAGATGAAATCTGGAAGGAAACTTTCTGAGAAACTGCTTGGTGTTCTGTGAATTCATCTCACAGAGTTACATCTGTATTTCGTGGATCTCTTTGCTAGCCTTATTTCTGTGGAATATGAGAACAGATATTTCGGATCCCTTTGAAGACTATAGGGCCAAAGGAAATATCCTCCGATAAGAAAGAGAAAGAAGCTTTCTGAGAAACTTCTTTGTGTTCTGTGAAATCATCTCACAGAGTTACAGCTTTCCCCTCAAGAAGCCTTTCGCCAAGACAGTTCTTGTGGAATTGGCAAAGTGATATTTGGAAGCCCATGGAGGGCTATGTTGAAAAAGGAAATATCCTCAGATGAAATCTGGAAAGAAGCTTTCTGAGAAATTGCTCTGTGATGTGTGACTTCCACTCACAGAGTTACATCTGTATTTCGTGGATCTCTTTGCTAGCCTTATCTCTGTGGAATCTGAGAACAGATATTTCGGATCGCTTCGAAGACTAAAGGGCCAAAGGAAATATACTCCGATAACAAACAGAAAGAAGCTTTCTGAGAAACTTCTTTCTGTTCTGTAAATCATCTCACAGAGTTACAGCTTTCCCCACAAGAAGCCTTTCGCTAAGACAGTTCTTGTGGAACTGACAAAGTGATATTTGGAAGCCCATAGAGGGCTACGGTGAAAAAGGAAATATCCTCAGATGAAATCTGGAAAGAAGCTTTCTGAGAAACTTCTTAGTGTTCTGTTAATTCATCTCACAGAGTTACATCTGTATTTCGTGGATCTCTTTGCTAGCCTTATTTCTGTGGAATCTGAGAACAGATATTTCGGATCCCCTTGAAGACTATAGGGCCAAAGGAAACATCCTCCGATAACAAAGAGAAAGAAGCTTTCTGAGAAACTTCTTTGTGTTCTGTGAAATCATCTCACAGAGTTACAGCTTTCCCCTCAAGAAGCCTTTCGCTAAGACA
Source organism: Macaca nemestrina (assembly GCF_043159975.1). Taxonomy (NCBI): domain Eukaryota; kingdom Metazoa; phylum Chordata; class Mammalia; order Primates; family Cercopithecidae; genus Macaca; species Macaca nemestrina. The sequence goes on from NC_092125.1 coordinate 89,710,703, forward strand.
GTTCTTGTGGAATTGGCAAAGTGATATTTGGTAGCCCTTAGAGGCCTGTGGTGAAAAAGCAAATATTCTCAGATGATATCTGGAAAGAAGCTTTCTGAGAAACTGCTTAGTGTTCTGTTAATTCATCTCACAGAGTTACATCTCTATTTCGTGGATCTCTTTGCCTACCTTATTTCTGTGGAACCTGAGAACAGATATTCGAATCCCTTTGAAGACTATAGGGCCAAAGGAAATATCCTCCGATAACAAAGAGAAAGAAGCTTTCTGAGAAACTTCTTTGTGTTCTGTGACATCATCTCACAGAGTTACAGCTTTCCCCTCAAGAAGCCTTTCGCTAAGACAGTTCTTGTGGAATTGGCAAAGTGATATTTGGAAGCCCTTAGAGGGCTATGGTGAAAAAGGAAATATCCTCAGATGAAATCTGGAAAGAAGCTTTCAGAGAAACTGCTTAGTGTTCTGTTAATTCATCTCACAGAGTTACATCTGTATTTCGTGGATCTCTTTGCTAGCCTTATTTCTGTGGAATCTAAGAACAGATATTTCGGATCCCTTTGAAGACTATAGGGCCAAAGGAAGTATCCTCCGATAACAAAGAGAAAGAAGCTGTCTGAGAAACTTCTTTGTGTTCTGTGAAATCATCTCACAGAGTTACAGCTTTCCCCTCATTAAGCCTTTCGCTAAGAGAGTTCTTGTGGAATTGGCAAAGTGATATTTGGAAGCCCATAGAGGGCTATGGTGAAAAAGGAAATATCCTCAGATGAAATCTGGAAAGGATCTTTCTGAGAAACTGCTTAGTGTTCTGTTAATTCATCTCACAGAGTTACATCTGTATTTCGTGGATCTCTTTGCTAGCCTTATTTCTGTGGAATCTTAGAACAGATATTTCGGATCCCTTTGAAGACTATAGGGCCAAAGGAAATATCCTCCGATAAGAAAGAGAAAGAAGCTTTCTGAGAAACTTCTTTGTGTTCTGTGAAATCATCTCACAGAGTTACAGCTTTACCCTCAAGAAACCTTTCGCTAAGACAGTTCTTGTGGAATTGGCAAAGTGATATTTGGAAGCCCATAGAGGGCTAAGGTGAAAAAGGAAATAACCTCAGATGAAATCTGGAAAGAAGCTTTCTGAGAAACTGCTTAGTGTTCTGTTACTTCATCTCACAGAGTTACATCTGTATTTCGTGGATCTCTTTGCTAGCCTTATCTCTGTGGAATCTGAGAACAGCTATTTCGGATCCCTTTGAAGACGATAGGGCCAAAGGAAATATCCTCCGATAACAAAGAGAAAGAAGCTTTCTGAGAAAATTCTTTGTGTTCTGTGAAATCATCTCACAGAGTTACATCTTTCCCCTCAAGAAGCCTTTCGCTAATACCGTTCTTGTGGAATTGGCAAAGTGATATTTGGAAGCCCATAAAGGGCTATGGTGAAAAGGAAATATCCTCATATGAAATCTGGAAATAAGCTTTCTGAGAAACTGCTCTGTGATGTGTGACTTCCACTCACAGAGTTACATCTGTAATTCGTGGATCTCTTTGCTAGCCTTATTTCTGTGGAATCTGAGAAGAGATATTTCGGATCCCTTTGAAGACTATAGGGCCAAAGGAAATATCCTCCGATAACAAAGAGAAAGAAGCTTTCTAAGAACCTTCTTTGTGTTCTGTGAAATCATCTCACAGAGTTACAGCTTCCCCATCAAGAAGCCTTTCGCTAAGACAGTTCTTGTGGAATTGGCAAAATGATATTTGGAAGCCCATAGAGGGCTATGGAGAAAAAGGAAATATCCTCAGATGAAATCTGGTAAGAAGCTTTCTGAGAAACTGCTCTGTGATGTGTGACTTCCACTCACAGTGTTACATCTGTATTTCGTGGATCTCTTTGCTAGCCTTATTTCTGTGGAAGCTGAGATCAGATATTTCGGATCCCTTTGAAGACTATAGGGCCAAAGGAAATATCCTCCGATAACAAAGAGAAAGAAGCTTTCAGAGAACCTTCTTTGTGTTCTGTGAAATCATCTCACAGAGTTACATCTTTCCCCTCAAGAAGCCTTTCGCTAAGACAGTTCTTGTGGAATTGGCAATGTGATATTTGGAAGCCCTTAAAGGGCTATGGTGAAAAAGGAAATATCCTCAGATGAAATCTGGAAAAAAGCTTTCTGAGAAACTGCTCTGTGATGTGTGACTTCCACTCACAGAGTTACATCTGTATTTCGTGGATCTCTTTGCTAGCCTTATTTCTGTGGAATCTGAGAACAGATATTTCGGATCCCATTGAAGACTATAGGGCCAAAGGAAATATCCTCCAATAACAAAGAGAAAGAAGCTTTCTGAGAAACTTCTTTGTGTTCTGTGAAATCATCTCTCAGAGTTACAGCTTTCCCCTCAAGAAGCCTTTCGCTAAGACAGTTCTTGTGTAATTGGCAATGTGATATTGGAAGCCCATAGAGGGCTATGGTGAAAACGGAAATAACCTCAGATGAAATCTGGAAAGAAGCTTTCTGAGAAACTGCTGAGTGTTCTGTTAATTCATCTCACAGAGTTATATCTGTATTTCGTGGATCTCTTTGCTAGCCTTATTTCTGTGGAATCTGAGAACAGATATTTCGGATCCCTTCGAAGACTATAGGGCCAAAGGAAATATCCTCCGATAACAAAGAGAAAGAAGCTTTCTGAGAAACTTCTTTGTGTTCTGTGAAATCATCTCACAGAGTTACAGCTTTCCCCTCAAGAAACCTTTCGCTAAGACAGTTCTTGTGGAATTGGCAAAGTGATATTTGGAAGCCCATAGAGGGCTAAGGTGAAAAAGGAAATAACCTCAGATGAAATCTGGAAAGAAGCTTTCTGAGAAACTGCTTACTGTTCTGTTACTTCATCTCACAGAGTTACATCTGTATTTCGTGGATCTCTTTGCTAGCCTTATCTCTGTGGAATCTAAGAACAGCTATTTCGGATCCCTTTGAAGACGATAGGGCCAAAGGAAATATCCTCCGATAACAAAGAGAAAGAAGCTTTCTGAGAAAATTCTTTGTGTTCTGTGAAATCATCTCACAGAGTTACATCTTTCCCCTCAAGAAGCCTTTCGCTAAGACCGTTCTTGTGGAATTGGCAAAGTGATATTTGGAAGCCCATAAAGGGCTATGGTGAAAAAGGAAATATCCTCAGATGAAATCTGGAAATAAGCTTTCTGAGAAACTGCTCTGTGATGTGTGACTTCCACTCACAGAGTTACATCTGTAATTCGTGGATCTCTTTGCTAGCCTTATTTCTGTGGAATCTGAGAATAGATATTTCGGATCCCTTTGAAGACTATAGGGCCAAAGGAAATATCCTCCGATAACAAAGAGAAAGAAGCTTTCTAAGAAACTTCTTTGTGTTCTGTGAAATCATCTCACAGAGTTACAGCTTCCCATCAAGAAGACTTTCGATAAGACAGTTCTTGTGGAATTGGCAAAATGATATTTGGAAGCCCATAGAGGGCTATGGTGAAAAAGGAAATATCCTCAGATAAAATCTGGTAAGAAGCTTTCTGAGAAACTGCTCTGTGATGTGTGACTTAAACTCACAGGGTTACATCTGTATTTCGTGGATCTCTTTGCTAGCCTTATTTCTGTGGAATCTGAGAACAGATATTTCGGATCCCTTTGAAGACTATAGGGCCAAAGGAAATATCCTCCGATAACAAAGAGAAAGAATCTTTCTGAGAAACTTCCTTGTGTTCTGTGAAATCATCTCACAGAGATACAGCTTTCCCCTCAACAAGCCTTTCACTAAGACAGTTCTTGTGGAATTGGCAAAGTGATATTTGGAAGCCCATAGAGGGCTATGGTGAAAAAGGAAATATCCTCAGATGAAATCTGGAAAGAAGCTTTCTGAGAAACTGGTTAGTGTTCTGTTAATTCATCTCACAGAGTTACATCTGTATTTCGTGGACCTCTTTGCTAGCCTTATTTCTGTGGAATCTGAGAACAGATATTTTGGATCCCTTTGAAGACTATAGGGCCAAAGGAAATATCCTCCGATAACAAAGAGAAATAAGCTTTCTGAGAAACTTTTTGTGTTCTGTGAAATCATCTCCCAGAGTTACAGCTTTCCCCACAAGAAGCCTTTCGCTAAGACAGTTCTTGTGGAATTGGCAAAGTGATGTTTGGAAGCCCATAGAGGGCTATGGTGAAAAAGGAAATATCCTCAGATGAAATCTGGAAAGAAGCTTTCTGAGAAGCTGCTTAGGGTTCTGTAAATTCATCTCACAGAGTTACATCTGTATTTCGTGGATCTCTTTGCTAGCCTTATTTCTGTGGAATTTGAGAACAGATATTTCGGATCCCTTTGAAGACTATAGGGCCAAAGGAAATATCCTCCGATAAGAAAGAGAAAGAAGCTTTCTGAGAAACTTCTTTGTGTTGTGTGAAATCATCTCACAGAGTTACAGCTTTCCCCTCAAGAAGCCTTTCGCTAAGACAGTTCTTGTGGAATTGGCAAAGTGATATTTCGAAGCCCATAGAGGGCTATAGTGAAAAAGGAAATATCCTCAGATGAAATCTGGAAGGAAGCTTTCTGAGAAACTGCTTAGTGTTCTGTGAATTCATCTCACAGAGTTACATGTGTATTTCGTGGATCTCTTTGCTAGCCTTATTTCTGTGGAATATGAGAACAGATATTTCGGATCCCTTTGAAGACTATAGGGCCAAAGGAAATATCCTCCGATAACAAAGAGAACGAAGCTTTCTGAGAAACTTCTTTGTGTTCTGTGAAATCATCTCACAGAGTTACAGCTTTCTCCTCAAGAAGCCTTTCGCCAAGACAGTTCTTGTGGAATTGGCAAAGTGATATTTGGAAGCCCATGGAGGGCTATGTTGAAAAAGGAAATATCCTCAGATGAAATCTGGAAAGAAGCTTTCTGAGAAATTGCTCTGTGATGTGTGACTTCCACTCACAGAGTTACATCTGTATTTCGTGGATCTGTTTGCTAGCCTTATCTCTGTGGAATCTGAGAACAGATATTTCGGATCGCTTCGAAGACTAAAGGGCCAAAGGAAATATACTCCGATAACAAACAGAAAGAAGCTTTCTGAGAAACTTCTTTCTGTTCTGTAAATCATCTCACAGAGTTACAGCTTTCCCCACAAGAAGCCTTTCGCTAAGACAGTTCTTGTGGAACTGACAAAGTGATATTTGGAAGCCCATAGAGGGCTACGGTGAAAAAGGAACTATCCTCAGATGAAATCTGTAAAGAAGCTTTCTGAGAAACTGGTTAGTGTTCTGCTAATTCATCTCACAGAGTTACATCTGTATTTCGTGGATCTCTTTGCTAGCCTTATTTCTGTGGAATCTGAGAACAGATATTTCGGATCCCATTGAAGACTATCGGGCCAAAGGAAATATCCTCCAATAACAAAGAGAAAGAAGCTTTCTGAGAAACTTCTTTGTGTTCTGTGAAATCATCTCACAGAGTTACAGCTTTCCCCTCAAGAAGCCTTTCACTAAGACAGTTCTTGTGGAATTGGCAAAGTGATATTGGAAGCCCTTGGAGGGCTATGGTGAAAAAGGAAATATCCTCAGATGAAATCTGGAAAGAAGCTTTCTGAGAAACTGCTGAGTGTTCTGTTAATTCATCTCACAGAGTTACATCTGTATTTCGTGGATCTCTTTGCTAGCCTTATTTCTGTGGAATCTGAGAACAGATATTTCGGATCCCTTCGAAGACTATAGGGCCAAAGGAAATATCCTCCGATAACAAAGAGAAAGAAGCTTTCTGAGAAACTTCTTTGTGTTCTGTGAAATCATCTCACAGAGTTACAGCTTTCCCCTCAAGAAGCCTTTCGCTAAGACAGTTCTTGTGGAATTGGCAAAGTGATGTTTGGAAGCCCATAGAGGGCTATGGTGAAAAAGGAAATATCCTCAGATGAAATCTGGAAAGAAGCTTTCTGAGAAGCTGCTTAGGGTTCTGTTAATTCATCTCACAGAGTTACATCTGTATTTCGTGGATCTCTTTGCTAGCCTTATTTCTGTGGAATCTTAGAACAGATATTTCGGATCCCTTTGAAGACTATAGGGCCAAAGGAAGTATCCTCCGATAACAAAGAGAAAGAAGCCGTCTGAGAAACTTCTTTGTGTTCTGTGAAATCATCTCACAGAGTTAAAGCTTTCCCCTCAAGAAGCCTTTCGCTAAGACAGTTCTTGTGGAATTGGCAAAATGATATTTGGAAGCCCATAGAGGGCTATGGTGAAAAAGGAAATATCCTCAGATGAAATCTGGAAAGAAGCTTTCTGAGAAACTGCTCTGTGATGTGTGACTTCCACTCACAGAGTTACATCTGTATTTCGTGGATCTCTTTGCTAGCCTTATCTCTGTGGAATCTGAGAACAGCTATTTCGGATCCCTTTGAAGACGATAGGGCCAAAGGAAATATCCTCCGATAACAAAGAGAAAGAAGCTTTCTGAAAAAATTCTTTGTGTTCTGTGAAATCATCTCACAGAGTTACATCTTTCCCCTCAAGAAGCCTTTCGCTAAGACCGTTCTAGTGGAATTGGCAAAGTGATATTTGGAAGCCCATAAAAGGCTATGGTGAAAAAGGAAATATCCTCAGATTAAATCTGGAAATAAGCTTTCTGAGAAACTGCTCTGTGACGTGTGACTTCCACTCACAGAGTTACATCTGTATTTCCTGGATCTCTTTGCTAGCCTTATTTCTGTGGAATCTGTGAAGAGATATTTCGGATCCCTTTGAAGACTATAGGGCCAAAGGAAATATCCTCCGATAACAAAGAGAAAGAAGCTTTCTGAGAAACTTCTTTGTGTTCTGTGAAATCATCTCACAGTGTTACAGCTTTCCCCTCAAGAAGCCTTTCGCTAAGACAGTTCTTGTGGAATTGGCAAAGTGATATTTGGAAGCCCATAGAGGGCTATGGTGAAAAAGGAAATATCCTCAGATGAAATCTGGAAAGAAGCTTTCTGAGAAACTGCTTAGTGTTCTGTTAATTCATCTCACAGAGTTTCATCTGTATTTCGTGGATCTCTTTGCTAGCCTTATTTCTGTGGAATTTGAGAACAGATATTTCGGATCCCTTTGAAGACTATAGGGCCAAAGGAAATATCCTCCGATAACAAAGAGAAAGAAGCTTTCTGAGAAACTTCTATGTGTTGTGTGAAATCATCTCACAGAGTTACAGCTTTCCCCTCAAGAAGCCTTTCGCTAAGACAGTTCTTGTGGAATTGGCAAAGTGATATTTCGAAGCCCATAGAGGGCTATAGTGAAAAAGGAAATATCCTCAGATGAAATCTGGAAGGAAACTTTCTGAGAAACTGCTTAGTGTTCTGTGAATTCATCTCACAGAGTTACATCTGTATTTCGTGGATCTCTTTGCTAGCCTTATTTCTGTGGAATATGAGAACAGATATTTCGGATCCCTTTGAAGACTATAGGGCCAAAGGAAATATCCTCCGATAAGAAAGAGAAAGAAGCTTTCTGAGAAACTTCTTTGTGTTCTGTGAAATCATCTCACAGAGTTACAGCTTTCCCCTCAAGAAGCCTTTCGCCAAGACAGTTCTTGTGGAATTGGCAAAGTGATATTTGGAAGCCCATGGAGGGCTATGTTGAAAAAGGAAATATCCTCAGATGAAATCTGGAAAGAAGCTTTCTGAGAAATTGCTCTGTGATGTGTGACTTCCACTCACAGAGTTACATCTGTATTTCGTGGATCTCTTTGCTAGCCTTATCTCTGTGGAATCTGAGAACAGATATTTCGGATCGCTTCGAAGACTAAAGGGCCAAAGGAAATATACTCCGATAACAAACAGAAAGAAGCTTTCTGAGAAACTTCTTTCTGTTCTGTAAATCATCTCACAGAGTTACAGCTTTCCCCACAAGAAGCCTTTCGCTAAGACAGTTCTTGTGGAACTGACAAAGTGATATTTGGAAGCCCATAGAGGGCTACGGTGAAAAAGGAAATATCCTCAGATGAAATCTGGAAAGAAGCTTTCTGAGAAACTTCTTAGTGTTCTGTTAATTCATCTCACAGAGTTACATCTGTATTTCGTGGATCTCTTTGCTAGCCTTATTTCTGTGGAATCTGAGAACAGATATTTCGGATCCCCTTGAAGACTATAGGGCCAAAGGAAACATCCTCCGATAACAAAGAGAAAGAAGCTTTCTGAGAAACTTCTTTGTGTTCTGTGAAATCATCTCACAGAGTTACAGCTTTCCCCTCAAGAAGCCTTTCGCTAAGACAGTTCTTGTGGAATTGGCAAAGTGATATTTGGTAGCCCTTAGAGGCCTGTGGTGAAAAAGCAAATATTCTCAGATGATATCTGGAAAGAAGCTTTCTGAGAAACTGCTTAGTGTTCTGTTAATTCATCTCACAGAGTTACATCTCTATTTCGTGGATCTCTTTGCCTACCTTATTTCTGTGGAACCTGAGAACAGATATTCGAATCCCTTTGAAGACTATAGGGCCAAAGGAAATATCCTCCGATAACAAAGAGAAAGAAGCTTTCTGAGAAACTTCTTTGTGTTCTGTGACATCATCTCACAGAGTTACAGCTTTCCCCTCAAGAAGCCTTTCGCTAAGACAGTTCTTGTGGAATTGGCAAAGTGATATTTGGAAGCCCTTAGAGGGCTATGGTGAAAAAGGAAATATCCTCAGATGAAATCTGGAAAGAAGCTTTCAGAGAAACTGCTTAGTGTTCTGTTAATTCATCTCACAGAGTTACATCTGTATTTCGTGGATCTCTTTGCTAGCCTTATTTCTGTGGAATCTAAGAACAGATATTTCGGATCCCTTTGAAGACTATAGGGCCAAAGGAAGTATCCTCCGATAACAAAGAGAAAGAAGCTGTCTGAGAAACTTCTTTGTGTTCTGTGAAATCATCTCACAGAGTTACAGCTTTCCCCTCATTAAGCCTTTCGCTAAGAGAGTTCTTGTGGAATTGGCAAAGTGATATTTGGAAGCCCATAGAGGGCTATGGTGAAAAAGGAAATATCCTCAGATGAAATCTGGAAAGGATCTTTCTGAGAAACTGCTTAGTGTTCTGTTAATTCATCTCACAGAGTTACATCTGTATTTCGTGGATCTCTTTGCTAGCCTTATTTCTGTGGAATCTTAGAACAGATATTTCGGATCCCTTTGAAGACTATAGGGCCAAAGGAAATATCCTCCGATAAGAAAGAGAAAGAAGCTTTCTGAGAAACTTCTTTGTGTTCTGTGAAATCATCTCACAGAGTTACAGCTTTACCCTCAAGAAACCTTTCGCTAAGACAGTTCTTGTGGAATTGGCAAAGTGATATTTGGAAGCCCATAGAGGGCTAAGGTGAAAAAGGAAATAACCTCAGATGAAATCTGGAAAGAAGCTTTCTGAGAAACTGCTTAGTGTTCTGTTACTTCATCTCACAGAGTTACATCTGTATTTCGTGGATCTCTTTGCTAGCCTTATCTCTGTGGAATCTGAGAACAGCTATTTCGGATCCCTTTGAAGACGATAGGGCCAAAGGAAATATCCTCCGATAACAAAGAGAAAGAAGCTTTCTGAGAAAATTCTTTGTGTTCTGTGAAATCATCTCACAGAGTTACATCTTTCCCCTCAAGAAGCCTTTCGCTAATACCGTTCTTGTGGAATTGGCAAAGTGATATTTGGAAGCCCATAAAGGGCTATGGTGAAAAGGAAATATCCTCATATGAAATCTGGAAATAAGCTTTCTGAGAAACTGCTCTGTGATGTGTGACTTCCACTCACAGAGTTACATCTGTAATTCGTGGATCTCTTTGCTAGCCTTATTTCTGTGGAATCTGAGAAGAGATATTTCGGATCCCTTTGAAGACTATAGGGCCAAAGGAAATATCCTCCGATAACAAAGAGAAAGAAGCTTTCTAAGAACCTTCTTTGTGTTCTGTGAAATCATCTCACAGAGTTACAGCTTCCCCATCAAGAAGCCTTTCGCTAAGACAGTTCTTGTGGAATTGGCAAAATGATATTTGGAAGCCCATAGAGGGCTATGGAGAAAAAGGAAATATCCTCAGATGAAATCTGGTAAGAAGCTTTCTGAGAAACTGCTCTGTGATGTGTGACTTCCACTCACAGTGTTACATCTGTATTTCGTGGATCTCTTTGCTAGCCTTATTTCTGTGGAAGCTGAGATCAGATATGTCGGATCCCTTTGAAGACTATAGGGCCAAAGGAAATATCCTCCGATAACAAAGAGAAAGAAGCTTTCAGAGAACCTTCTTTGTGTTCTGTGAAATCATCTCACAGAGTTACATCTTTCCCCTCAAGAAGCCTTTCGCTAAGACAGTTCTTGTGGAATTGGCAATGTGATATTTGGAAGCCCTTAAAGGGCTATGGTGAAAAAGGAAATATCCTCAGATGAAATCTGGAAAAAAGCTTTCTGAGAAACTGCTCTGTGATGTGTGACTTCCACTCACAGAGTTACATCTGTATTTCGTGGATCTCTTTGCTAGCCTTATTTCTGTGGAATCTGAGAACAGATATTTCGGATCCCATTGAAGACTATAGGGCCAAAGGAAATATCCTCCAATAACAAAGAGAAAGAAGCTTTCTGAGAAACTTCTTTGTGTTCTGTGAAATCATCTCTCAGAGTTACAGCTTTCCCCTCAAGAAGCCTTTCGCTAAGACAGTTCTTGTGGAATTGGCAATGTGATATTGGAAGCCCATAGAGGGCTATGGTGAAAACGGAAATAACCTCAGATGAAATCTGGAAAGAAGCTTTCTGAGAAACTGCTGAGTGTTCTGTTAATTCATCTCACAGAGTTATATCTGTATTTCGTGGATCTCTTTGCTAGCCTTATTTCTGTGGAATCTGAGAACAGATATTTCGGATCCCTTCGAAGACTATAGGGCCAAAGGAAATATCCTCCGATAACAAAGAGAAAGAAGCTTTCTGAGAAACTTCTTTGTGTTCTGTGAAATCATCTCACAGAGTTACAGCTTTCCCCTCAAGAAACCTTTCGCTAAGACAGTTCTTGTGGAATTGGCAAAGTGATATTTGGAAGCCCATAGAGGGCTAAGGTGAAAAAGGAAATAACCTCAGATGAAATCTGGAAAGAAGCTTTCTGAGAAACTGCTTACTGTTCTGTTACTTCATCTCACAGAGTTACATCTGTATTTCGTGGATCTCTTTGCTAGCCTTATCTCTGTGGAATCTAAGAACAGCTATTTCGGATCCCTTTGAAGACGATAGGGCCAAAGGAAATATCCTCCGATAACAAAGAGAAAGAAGCTTTCTGAGAAAATTCTTTGTGTTCTGTGAAATCATCTCACAGAGTTACATCTTTCCCCTCAAGAAGCCTTTCGCTAAGACCGTTCTTGTGGAATTGGCAAAGTGATATTTGGAAGCCCATAAAGGGCTATGGTGAAAAAGGAAATATCCTCAGATGAAATCTGGAAATAAGCTTTCTGAGAAACTGCTCTGTGATGTGTGACTTCCACTCACAGAGTTACATCTGTAATTCGTGGATCTCTTTGCTAGCCTTATTTCTGTGGAATCTGAGAATAGATATTTCGGATCCCTTTGAAGACTATAGGGCCAAAGGAAATATCCTCCGATAACAAAGAGAAAGAAGCTTTCTAAGAAACTTCTTTGTGTTCTGTGAAATCATCTCACAGAGTTACAGCTTCCCCATCAAGAAGACTTTCGATAAGACAGTTCTTGTGGAATTGGCAAAATGATATTTGGAAGCCCATAGAGGGCTATGGTGAAAAAGGAAATATCCTCAGATAAAATCTGGTAAGAAGCTTTCTGAGAAACTGCTCTGTGATGTGTGACTTAAACTCACAGGGTTACATCTGTATTTCGTGGATCTCTTTGCTAGCCTTATTTCTGTGGAATCTGAGAACAGATATTTCGGATCCCTTTGAAGACTATAGGGCCAAAGGAAATATCCTCCGATAACAAAGAGAAAGAATCTTTCTGAGAAACTTCCTTGTGTTCTGTGAAATCATCTCACAGAGATACAGCTTTCCCCTCAACAAGCCTTTCACTAAGACAGTTCTTGTGGAATTGGCAAAGTGATATTTGGAAGCCCATAGAGGGCTATGGTGAAAAAGGAAATATCCTCAGATGAAATCTGGAAAGAAGCTTTCTGAGAAACTGGTTAGTGTTCTGTTAATTCATCTCACAGAGTTACATCTGTATTTCGTGGACCTCTTTGCTAGCCTTATTTCTGTGGAATCTGAGAACAGATATTTTGGATCCCTTTGAAGACTATAGGGCCAAAGGAAATATCCTCCGATAACAAAGAGAAATAAGCTTTCTGAGAAACTTTTTGTGTTCTGTGAAATCATCTCCCGGAGTTACAGCTTTCCCCACAAGAAGCCTTTCGCTAAGACAGTTCTTGTGGAATTGGCAAAGTGATGTTGGAAGCCAATAGAGGGCTATGGTGAAAAAGGAAATATCCTCAGATGAAATCTGGAAAGAAGCTTTCTGAGAAGCTGCTTAGGGTTCTGTAAATTCATCTCACAGAGTTACATCTGTATTTCGTGGATCTCTTTGCTAGCCTTATTTCTGTGGAATCTTAGAACAGATATTTCGGATCCCTTTGAAGACTATAGGGCCAAAGGAAGTATCCTCCGATAACAAAGAGAAAGAAGCTGTCTGAGAAACTTCTTTGTGTTCTGTGAAATCATCTCACAGAGTTACAGCTTTCCCCTCAAGAAGCCTTTCGCTAAGAGAGTTCTTGTGGAATTGGCAAAGTGATATTTGGAAGCCCATAGAGGACTATGGTGAAAAAGGAAATATCCTCAGATGAAATCTGGAAAGAAGCTTTCTGAGAAACTGCTTAGTGTTCTGTGAATTCATCTCACAGAGTTACATCTGTATTTCGTGGATTTCTTTGCTAGCCTTATTTCTGTGGAATCTGCGAACAGATATTTCGGATCCCTTTGAAGACTATAGGGCCAAAGGAAATATCCTCCGATAACAAAGAGAAAGAAGCTTTCTGAGAAACTTCTTTTTGTTCTGTGAAACCATCTCACAGAGTTACAGCTTTCCCCTCAAGAAGCCTTTCGCTAAGACAGTTCTTGTGGAATTGGCAAAGTGATATTTGGAAGCCCATAGAGGGCTATGGTGAAAAAGGAAATATCCTCAGATGAAATCTGGAAAGAAGCTTTCTGAGAAACTGGTTAGTGTTCTGTTAATTCATCTCACAGAGTTACATCTGTATTTCGTGGATCTCTTTGCTAGCCTTATTTCTGTGGAAGCTGAGATCAGATATTTCGGATCCCTTTGAAGACTATAGGGCCAAAGGAAATATCCTCCGATAACAAAGAGAAAGAAGCTTTCTGAGAACCTTCTTTGTGTTCTGTGAAATCATCTCACAGAGTTACATCTTTCCCCTCAAGAAGCCTTTCGCTAAGACACTTCTTGTGGAATTGGCAATGTGATATTTGGAAGCCCTTAAAGGGCTATGGTGAAAAAGGAAATATCCTCAGATGAAATCTGGAAAAAAGCTTTCTGAGAAACTGCTCTGTGATGTGTGACTTTCACTCACAGAGTTACATCTGTATTTCGTGGATCTCTTTGCTAGCCTTATTTCTGTGGAATCTGAGAACAGATATTTCGGATCCCATTGAAGACTATAGGGCCAAAGGAAATATCCTCCAATAACAAAGAGAAAGAAGCTTTCTGAGAAACTTCTTTGTGTTCTGTGAAATCATCTCACAGAGTTACAGCTTTCCCCTCAAGAAGCCTTTCGCTAAGACAGTTCTTGTGGAATTGGCAAAGTGATATTGGAAGCCCATAGAGGGCTATGGTGAAAACGGAAATAACCTCAGATGAAATCTGGAAAGAAGCTTTCTGAGAAACTGCTGAGTGTTCTGTTAATTCATCTCACAGAGTTATATCTGTATTTCGTGGATCTCTTTGCTAGCCTTATTTCTGTGGAATCTGCGAACAGATATTTCGGATCCCTTTGAAGACTATAGGGCCAAAGGAAATATCCTCCGATAACAAAGAGAAAGAAGCTTTCTGAGAAACTTCTTTTTGTTCTGTGAAACCATCTCACAGAGTTACAGCTTTCCCCTCAAGAAGCCTTTCGCTAAGACAGTTCTTGTGGAATTGGCAAAGTGATATTTGGAAGCCCATAGAGGGCTATGGTGAAAAAGGAAATATCCTCAGATGAAATCTGGAAAGAAGCTTTCTGAGAAACTGGTTAGTGTTCTGTTAATTCATCTCACAGAGTTACATCTGTATTTCGTGGATCTCTTTGCTAGCCTTATTTCTGTGGAAGCTGAGATCAGATATTTCGGATCCCTTTGAAGACTATAGGGCCAAAGGAAATATCCTCCGATAACAAAGAGAAAGAAGCTTTCTGAGAACCTTCTTTGTGTTCTGTGAAATCATCTCACAGAGTTACATCTTTCCCCTCAAGAAGCCTTTCGCTAAGACACTTCTTGTGGAATTGGCAATGTGATATTTGGAAGCCCTTAAAGGGCTATGGTGAAAAAGGAAATATCCTCAGATGAAATCTGGAAAAAAGCTTTCTGAGAAACTGCTCTGTGATGTGTGACTTCCACTCACAGAGTTACATCTGTATTTCGTGGATCTCTTTGCTAGCCTTATTTCTGTGGAATCTGAGAACAGATATTTCGGATCCCATTGAAGACTATAGGGCCAAAGGAAATATCCTCCAATAACAAAGAGAAAGAAGCTTTCTGAGAAACTTCTTTGTGTTCTGTGAAATCATCTCACAGAGTTACAGCTTTCCCCTCAAGAAGCCTTTCGCTAAGACAGTTCTTGTGGAATTGGCAAAGTGATATTGGAAGCCCATAGAGGGCTATGGTGAAAACGGAAATAACCTCAGATGAAATCTGGAAAGAAGCTTTCTGAGAAACTGCTGAGTGTTCTGTTAATTCATCTCACAGAGTTATATCTGTATTTCGTGGATCTCTTTGCTAGCCTTATTTCTGTGGAATCTGAGAACAGATATTTCGGATCCCTTCGAAGACTATAGGGCCAAAGGAAATAACCTCCGATAACAAAGAGAAAGAAGCTTTCTGAGAAACTTCTTTGTGTTCTGTGAAATCATCTCACAGAGTTACAGCTTTCCCCTCAAGAAGCCTTTCGCTAAGACAGTTCTTGCGAATTGGCAAAGTGATATTTGGAAGCCCATAGAGGGCTATGGTGAAAAAGGAAATATCCTCAGATGAAATCTGGAAAGAAGCTTTCTGAGAAACTGCTTAGTGTTCTGTTAATTCATCTCACAGAGTTACATCTGTATTTCGTGGATCTCTTTGCTAGCCTTATTTCTCTGGAATCTAAGAACAGATATTTCGGATCCCTTTGAAGACTATAGGGCCAAAGGAAGTATCCTCCGATAACAAAGAGAAAGAAGCTGTCTGAGAAAGTTCTTTGTGTTCTGGAAATCATCTCACAGAGTTACAGCTTTTCCCTCAAGAAGTCTTTCGCTAAGACAGTTTTGTGGAATTGGCAAAGTGATATTTGGAAGCCCTTAGAGGGCTATGGTGAAAAAGGAAATATCCTCAGATGAAATCTGGAAAGAAGCTTTCTGAGAAACTGCTCTGTGATGTGTGACTTCCACTCACAAAGTTATATCTGTATTTCGTGGATCTCTTTGCTAGCCTTATTTCTGTGGAATCTGAGAACAGATATTTCGGATCCCTTCGAAGACTATAGGGCCAAAGGAAATATCCTCCGATAACAAAGAGAAAGAAGCTTTCTGAGAAACTTCTTTGTGTTCTGTGAAATCATCTCACAGAGTTACAGCTTTCCCCTCAAGAAGCCTTTCGCTAAGACAGTTCTTGTGGAATTGGCAAAGTGATATTTGGAAGCCCATAGAGGGCTATGGTGAAAAAGGAAATATCCTCAGATGAAATCTGGAAAGAAGCTTTGTGAGAAACTGCTTAATGTTCTGTTAATTCATCTCACAGAGTTACATCTGTATTTCGTGGATCTCCTTGCTAGCCTTATTTCTGTGGAATCTGAGAACAGATATTTCGGATCCCTTTGAAGACTATAGGGCCAAAGGAAATATCCTGCGATAACAAAGAGAAAGAAGCTTTCTGAGAAACTTCTTTCTGTTCTGTGAAATCATCTCACAGAGTTACAGCTTTCCCCTCAAGAAGCCTTTCGCTAAGACAGTTCTTGTGGAATTGGCAAAGTGATATTTGGAAGCCCATAGAGGGCTATGGTGAAAAAGGAAATATCCTCAGATGAAATCTGGAAAGAAGCTTTCTGAGAAGCTGCTCTGTGATGTGTGACTTCCACTCACAGAGTTACATCTGTATTTCGTGGATCTCTTTGCTAGCCTTATTTCTGTGGAATCTGAGAACAGATATTTCGGATCCCATTGAAGACTATAGGGTCAAAGGAAATATCCTCCAATAACAAAGAGAAAGAAGCTTTCTGAGAAACTTCTTTGTGTTCTGTGAAATCATCTCACAGAGTTACAGCTTTCCCCTCAAGAAGCCTTTCGCTAAGACAGTTCTTGTGGAATTGGCAAAGTGATATTGGAAGCCCATAGAGGGCTATGGTGAAAACGGAAATAACCTCAGATGAAATCTGGAAAGAAGCTTTCAGAGAAACTGCTTAGTGTTCTGTTAATTCATCTCACAGAGTTACATCTGTATTTCGTGGATCTCTTTGCTAGCCTTATTTCTGTGGAATCTAAGAACAGATATTTCGGATCCCTTTGAAGACTATAGGGCCAAAGGAAGTATCCTCCGATAACAAAGAGAAAGAAGCTGTCTGAGAAACTTCTTTGTGTTCTGTGAAATCATCTCACAGAGTTACAGCTTTCCCCTCATTAAGCCTTTCGCTAAGAGAGTTCTTGTGGAATTGGCAAAGTGATATTTGGAAGCCCATAGAGGGCTATGGTGAAAAAGGAAATATCCTCAGATGAAATCTGGAAAGGATCTTTCTGAGAAACTGCTTAGTGTTCTGTTAATTCATCTCACAGAGTTACATCTGTATTTCGTGGATCTCTTTGCTAGCCTTATTTCTGTGGAATCTTAGAACAGATATTTCGGATCCCTTTGAAGACTATAGGGCCAAAGGAAATATCCTCCGATAAGAAAGAGAAAGAAGCTTTCTGAGAAACTTCTTTGTGTTCTGTGAAATCATCTCACAGAGTTACAGCTTTACCCTCAAGAAACCTTTCGCTAAGACAGTTCTTGTGGAATTGGCAAAGTGATATTTGGAAGCCCATAGAGGGCTAAGGTGAAAAAGGAAATAACCTCAGATGAAATCTGGAAAGAAGCTTTCTGAGAAACTGCTTAGTGTTCTGTTACTTCATCTCACAGAGTTACATCTGTATTTCGTGGATCTCTCTGCTAGCCTTATCTCTGTGGAATCTGAGAACAGCTATTTCGGATCCCTTTGAAGACGATAGGGCCAAAGGAAATATCCTCCGATAACAAAGAGAAAGAAGCTTTCTGAGAAAATTCTTTGTGTTCTGTGAAATCATCTCACAGAGTTACATCTTTCCCCTCAAGAAGCCTTTCGCTAATACCGTTCTTGTGGAATTGGCAAAGTGATATTTGGAAGCCCATAAAGGGCTATGGTGAAAAGGAAATATCCTCATATGAAATCTGGAAATAAGCTTTCTGAGAAACTGCTCTGTGATGTGTGACTTCCACTCACAGAGTTACATCTGTAATTCGTGGATCTCTTTGCTAGCCTTATTTCTGTGGAATCTGAGAAGAGATATTTCGGATCCCTTTGAAGACTATAGGGCCAAAGGAAATATCCTCCGATAACAAAGAGAAAGAAGCTTTCTAAGAACCTTCTTTGTGTTCTGTGAAATCATCTCACAGAGTTACAGCTTCCCCATCAAGAAGCCTTTCGCTAAGACAGTTCTTGTGGAATTGGCAAAATGATATTTGGAAGCCCATAGAGGGCTATGGAGAAAAAGGAAATATCCTCAGATGAAATCTGGTAAGAAGCTTTCTGAGAAACTGCTCTGTGATGTGTGACTTCCACTCACAGTGTTACATCTGTATTTCGTGGATCTCTTTGCTAGCCTTATTTCTGTGGAAGCTGAGATCAGATATTTCGGATCCCTTTGAAGACTATAGGGCCAAAGGAAATATCCTCCGATAACAAAGAGAAAGAAGCTTTCAGAGAACCTTCTTTGTGTTCTGTGAAATCATCTCACAGAGTTACATCTTTCCCCTCAAGAAGCCTTTCGCTAAGACAGTTCTTGTGGAATTGGCAATGTGATATTTGGAAGCCCTTAAAGGGCTATGGTGAAAAAGGAAATATCCTCAGATGAAATCTGGAAAAAAGCTTTCTGAGAAACTGCTCTGTGATGTGTGACTTCCACTCACAGAGTTACATCTGTATTTCGTGGATCTCTTTGCTAGCCTTATTTCTGTGGAATCTGAGAACAGATATTTCGGATCCCATTGAAGACTATAGGGCCAAAGGAAATATCCTCCAATAACAAAGAGAAAGAAGCTTTCTGAGAAACTTCTT
Source organism: Macaca nemestrina (assembly GCF_043159975.1). Lineage (NCBI taxonomy): Eukaryota > Metazoa > Chordata > Mammalia > Primates > Cercopithecidae > Macaca > Macaca nemestrina. The sequence goes on from NC_092125.1 coordinate 89,729,141, forward strand.
TGTGTTCTGTGAAATCATCTCTCAGAGTTACAGCTTTCCCCTCAAGAAGCCTTTCGCTAAGACAGTTCTTGTGGAATTGGCAATGTGATATTGGAAGCCCATAGAGGGCTATGGTGAAAACGGAAATAACCTCAGATGAAATCTGGAAAGAAGCTTTCTGAGAAACTGCTGAGTGTTCTGTTAATTCATCTCACAGAGTTATATCTGTATTTCGTGGATCTCTTTGCTAGCCTTATTTCTGTGGAATCTGAGAACAGATATTTCGGATCCCTTCGAAGACTATAGGGCCAAAGGAAATATCCTCCGATAACAAAGAGAAAGAAGCTTTCTGAGAAACTTCTTTGTGTTCTGTGAAATCATCTCACAGAGTTACAGCTTTCCCCTCAAGAAACCTTTCGCTAAGACAGTTCTTGTGGAATTGGCAAAGTGATATTTGGAAGCCCATAGAGGGCTAAGGTGAAAAAGGAAATAACCTCAGATTAAATCTGGAAAGAAGCTTTCTGAGAAACTGCTTACTGTTCTGTTACTTCATCTCACAGAGTTACATCTGTATTTCGTGGATCTCTTTGCTAGCCTTATCTCTGTGGAATCTAAGAACAGCTATTTCGGATCCCTTTGAAGACGATAGGGCCAAAGGAAATATCCTCCGATAACAAAGAGAAAGAAGCTTTCTGAGAAAATTCTTTGTGTTCTGTGAAATCATCTCACAGAGTTACATCTTTCCCCTCAAGAAGCCTTTCGCTAAGACCGTTCTTGTGGAATTGGCAAAGTGATATTTGGAAGCCCATAAAGGGCTATGGTGAAAAAGGAAATATCCTCAGATGAAATCTGGAAATAAGCTTTCTGAGAAACTGCTCTGTGATGTGTGACTTCCACTCACAGAGTTACATCTGTAATTCGTGGATCTCTTTGCTAGCCTTATTTCTGTGGAATCTGAGAATAGATATTTCGGATCCCTTTGAAGACTATAGGGCCAAAGGAAATATCCTCCGATAACAAAGAGAAAGAAGCTTTCTAAGAAACTTCTTTGTGTTCTGTGAAATCATCTCACAGAGTTACAGCTTCCCCATCAAGAAGACTTTCGATAAGACAGTTCTTGTGGAATTGGCAAAATGATATTTGGAAGCCCATAGAGGGCTATGGTGAAAAAGGAAATATCCTCAGATAAAATCTGGTAAGAAGCTTTCTGAGAAACTGCTCTGTGATGTGTGACTTAAACTCACAGGGTTACATCTGTATTTCGTGGATCTCTTTGCTAGCCTTATTTCTGTGGAATCTGAGAACAGATATTTCGGATCCCTTTGAAGACTATAGGGCCAAAGGAAATATCCTCCGATAACAAAGAGAAAGAATCTTTCTGAGAAACTTCCTTGTGTTCTGTGAAATCATCTCACAGAGATACAGCTTTCCCCTCAACAAGCCTTTCACTAAGACAGTTCTTGTGGAATTGGCAAAGTGATATTTGGAAGCCCATAGAGGGCTATGGTGAAAAAGGAAATATCCTCAGATGAAATCTGGAAAGAAGCTTTCTGAGAAACTGGTTAGTGTTCTGTTAATTCATCTCACAGAGTTACATCTGTATTTCGTGGACCTCTTTGCTAGCCTTATTTCTGTGGAATCTGAGAACAGATATTTTGGATCCCTTTGAAGACTATAGGGCCAAAGGAAATATCCTCCGATAACAAAGAGAAATAAGCTTTCTGAGAAACTTTTTGTGTTCTGTGAAATCATCTCCCAGAGTTACAGCTTTCCCCACAAGAAGCCTTTCGCTAAGACAGTTCTTGTGGAATTGGCAAAGTGATGTTTGGAAGCCCATAGAGGGCTATGGTGAAAAAGGAAATATCCTCAGATGAAATCTGGAAAGAAGCTTTCTGAGAAGCTGCTTAGGGTTCTGTAAATTCATCTCACAGAGTTACATCTGTATTTCGTGGATCTCTTTGCTAGCCTTATTTCTGTGGAATCTTAGAACAGATATTTCGGATCCCTTTGAAGACTATAGGGCCAAAGGAAGTATCCTCCGATAACAAAGAGAAAGAAGCTGTCTGAGAAACTTCTTTGTGTTCTGTGAAATCATCTCACAGAGTTACAGCTTTCCCCTCAAGAAGCCTTTCGCTAAGAGAGTTCTTGTGGAATTGGCAAAGTGATATTTGGAAGCCCATAGAGGACTATGGTGAAAAAGGAAATATCCTCAGATGAAATCTGGAAAGAAGCTTTCTGAGAAACTGCTTAGTGTTCTGTGAATTCATCTCACAGAGTTACATCTGTATTTCGTGGATTTCTTTGCTAGCCTTATTTCTGTGGAATCTGCGAACAGATATTTCGGATCCCTTTGAAGACTATAGGGCCAAAGGAAATATCCTCCGATAACAAAGAGAAAGAAGCTTTCTGAGAAACTTCTTTTTGTTCTGTGAAACCATCTCACAGAGTTACAGCTTTCCCCTCAAGAAGCCTTTCGCTAAGACAGTTCTTGTGGAATTGGCAAAGTGATATTTGGAAGCCCATAGAGGGCTATGGTGAAAAAGGAAATATCCTCAGATGAAATCTGGAAAGAAGCTTTCTGAGAAACTGGTTAGTGTTCTGTTAATTCATCTCACAGAGTTACATCTGTATTTCGTGGATCTCTTTGCTAGCCTTATTTCTGTGGAAGCTGAGATCAGATATTTCGGATCCCTTTGAAGACTATAGGGCCAAGGGAAATATCCTCCGATAACAAAGAGAAAGAAGCTTTCTGAGAACCTTCTTTGTGTTCTGTGAAATCATCTCACAGAGTTACATCTTTCCCCTCAAGAAGCCTTTCGCTAAGACACTTCTTGTGGAATTGGCAATGTGATATTTGGAAGCCCTTAAAGGGCTATGGTGAAAAAGGAAATATCCTCAGATGAAATCTGGAAAAAAGCTTTCTGAGAAACTGCTCTGTGATGTGTGACTTTCACTCACAGAGTTACATCTGTATTTCGTGGATCTCTTTGCTAGCCTTATTTCTGTGGAATCTGAGAACAGATATTTCGGATCCCATTGAAGACTATAGGGCCAAAGGAAATATCCTCCAATAACAAAGAGAAAGAAGCTTTCTGAGAAACTTCTTTGTGTTCTGTGAAATCATCTCACAGAGTTACAGCTTTCCCCTCAAGAAGCCTTTCGCTAAGACAGTTCTTGTGGAATTGGCAAAGTGATATTGGAAGCCCATAGAGGGCTATGGTGAAAACGGAAATAACCTCAGATGAAATCTGGAAAGAAGCTTTCTGAGAAACTGCTGAGTGTTCTGTTAATTCATCTCACAGAGTTATATCTGTATTTCGTGGATCTCTTTGCTAGCCTTATTTCTGTGGAATCTGCGAACAGATATTTCGGATCTCTTTGAAGACTATAGGGCCAAAGGAAATATCCTCCGATAACAAAGAGAAAGAAGCTTTCTGAGAAACTTCTTTTTGTTCTGTGAAACCATCTCACAGAGTTACAGCTTTCCCCTCAAGAAGCCTTTCGCTAAGACAGTTCTTGTGGAATTGGCAAAGTGATATTTGGAAGCCCATAGAGGGCTATGGTGAAAAAGGAAATATCCTCAGATGAAATCTGGAAAGAAGCTTTCTGAAAAACTGGTTAGTGTTCTGTTAATTCATCTCACAGAGTTACATCTGTATTTCGTGGATCTCTTTGCTAGCCTTATTTCTGTGGAAGCTGAGATCAGATATTTCGGATCCCTTTGAAGACTATAGGGCCAAAGGAAATATCCTCCGATAACAAAGAGAAAGAAGCTTTCTGAGAACCTTCTTTGTGTTCTGTGAAATCATCTCACAGAGTTACATCTTTCCCCTCAAGAAGCCTTTCGCTAAGACACTTCTTGTGGAATTGGCAATGTGATATTTGGAAGCCCTTAAAGGGCTATGGTGAAAAAGGAAATATCCTCAGATGAAATCTGGAAAAAAGCTTTCTGAGAAACTGCTCTGTGATGTGTGACTTCCACTCACAGAGTTACATCTGTATTTCGTGGATCTCTTTGCTAGCCTTATTTCTGTGGAATCTGAGAACAGATATTTCGGATCCCATTGAAGACTATAGGGCCAAAGGAAATATCCTCCAATAACAAAGAGAAAGAAGCTTTCTGAGAAACTTCTTTGTGTTCTGTGAAATCATCTCACAGAGTTACAGCTTTCCCCTCAAGAAGCCTTTCGCTAAGACAGTTCTTGTGGAATTGGCAAAGTGATATTGGAAGCCCATAGAGGGCTATGGTGAAAACGGAAATAACCTCAGATGAAATCTGGAAAGAAGCTTTCTGAGAAACTGCTGAGTGTTCTGTTAATTCATCTCACAGAGTTATATCTGTATTTCGTGGATCTCTTTGCTAGCCTTATTTCTGTGGAATCTGAGAACAGATATTTCGGATCCCTTCGAAGACTATAGGGCCAAAGGAAATATCCTCCGATAACAAAGAGAAAGAAGCTTTCTGAGAAACTTCTTTGTGTTCTGTGAAATCATCTCACAGAGTTACAGCTTTCCCCTCAAGAAGCCTTTCGCTAAGACAGTTCTTGCGAATTGGCAAAGTGATATTTGGAAGCCCATAGAGGGCTATGGTGAAAAAGGAAATATCCTCAGATGAAATCTGGAAAGAAGCTTTCTGAGAAACTGCTCTGTGATGTGTGACTTCCACTCTCAGAGTTACATCTGTATTTCGTGGATCTCTTTGCTAGCCTTATTTCTCTGGAATCTAAGAACAGATATTTCGGATCCCTTTGAAGACTATAGGGCCAAAGGAAGTATCCTCCGATAACAAAGAGAAAGAAGCTGTCTGAGAAAGTTCTTTGTGTTCTGGAAATCATCTCACAGAGTTACAGCTTTTCCCTCAAGAAGTCTTTCGCTAAGACAGTTTTGTGGAATTGGCAAAGTGATATTTGGAAGCCCTTAGAGGGCTATGGTGAAAAAGGAAATATCCTCAGATGAAATCTGGAAAGAAGCTTTCTGAGAAACTGCTCTGTGATGTGTGACTTCCACTCACAAAGTTATATCTGTATTTCGTGGATCTCTTTGCTAGCCTTATTTCTGTGGAATCTGAGAACAGATATTTCGGATCCCTTCGAAGACTATAGGGCCAAAGGAAATATCCTCCGATAACAAAGAGAAAGAAGCTTTCTGAGAAACTTCTTTGTGTTCTGTGAAATCATCTCACAGAGTTACAGCTTTCCCCTCAAGAAGCCTTTCGCTAAGACAGTTCTTGTGGAATTGGCAAAGTGATATTTGGAAGCCCATAGAGGGCTATGGTGAAAAAGGAAATATCCTCAGATGAAATCTGGAAAGAAGCTTTGTGAGAAACTGCTTAATGTTCTGTTAATTCATCTCACAGAGTTACATCTGTATTTCGTGGATCTCCTTGCTAGCCTTATTTCTGTGGAATCTGAGAACAGATATTTCGGATCCCTTTGAAGACTATAGGGCCAAAGGAAATATCCTGCGATAACAAAGAGAAAGAAGCTTTCTGAGAAACTTCTTTCTGTTCTGTGAAATCATCTCACAGAGTTACAGCTTTCCCCTCAAGAACCCTTTCGCTAAGACAGTTCTTGTGGAATTGGCAAAGTGATATTTGGAAGCCCATAGAGGGCTATGGTGAAAAAGGAAATATCCTCAGATGAAATCTGGAAAGAAGCTTTCTGAGAAGCTGCTCTGTGATGTGTGACTTCCACTCACAGAGTTACATCTGTATTTCGTGGATCTCTTTGCTAGCCTTATTTCTGTGGAATCTGAGAACAGATATTTCGGATCCCATTGAAGACTATAGGGTCAAAGGAAATATCCTCCAATAACAAAGAGAAAGAAGCTTTCTGAGAAACTTCTTTGTGTTCTGTGAAATCATCTCACAGAGTTACAGCTTTCCCCTCAAGAAGCCTTTCGCTAAGACAGTTCTTGTGGAATTGGCAAAGTGATATTGGAAGCCCATAGAGGGCTATGGTGAAAACGGAAATAACCTCAGATGAAATCTGGAAAGAAGCTTTCTGAGAAACTGCTGAGTGTTCTGTTAATTCATCTCACAGAGTTATATCTGTATTTCGTGGATCTCTTTGCTAGCCTTATTTCTGTGGAATCTGAGAACAGATATTTCGGATCCCTTCGAAGACAATAGGGCCAAAGGAACTATCCTCCGCTAACAAAGAGAAAGAAGCTTTATGAGAAACTTATTTGTGTTCTGTGAAATCATCGCACAGAGTTACAGCTTTCCCCTCCAGAAGTCTTTCGCTCAGACAGTTCTTGCGAATTGGCAAAGTGATATTTTGAAGCCCATAGAGGGCTATGGTGAAAAAGGAAATATCCTCAGATGAAATCTGGAAAGAAGCTTTCTGAGAAACTGCTCTGTGATGTGTGACTTCCACTCACAGAGTTACATCTGTATTTCGTGGATCTCTTTGCTAGCCTTATCTCTGTGGAATCTGAGAACGGATATTTCGGATCCCTTTGTAGACTATAGGGCCAAAGGAAATATCCTCCGATAACAAAGAGAAAGAAGCTTTCTGAGAAACTTCTTTGTGTTCTGTGAAATCATCTCACAGAGTTACATCTTTCCCCTAAAGAAGCCTTTCGCTAAAAGAGTTCTTGTGGAATTGGCAAAGTGATATTTGGAAGCCCATAGAGGGCTATGGTGAAAAAGGAAATATCCTCAGATGAAATCTGGAAATAAGCTTTCTGAGAAACTGCTCTGTGATGTGTGACTTCCATTCACAGAGTTACATCTGTATTTCGTGGATGTCTTTGCTAGCCTTATTTCTGTGGAATCTGAGAAGAGATATTTCGGATCCCTTTGAAGACTATAGGGCCAAAGGAAATATCCTCCGATAACAAAGAGAAAGAAGCTTTCTGAGAAACTTCTTTGTGTTCTGTGAAATCATCTCACAGAGTTACAGCTTTCCCCTCAAGAAGCCTTTCGCTAAGTCAGTTCTTGTGGAATTGGAAAAGTGATATAGGAAGCCCATAGAGGGCTATGGTGAAAAAGGAAATATCCTCAGATGAAATCTGGAAAGAAGCTTTCTGAGAAACTGCTTAGTGTTCTGTTAATTCATCTCACAGAGTTACATCTTTATTTCGTGGATCTCTTTGCTAGCCTTATTTCTGTGGAATCTGAGAACAGATATTTCGGATCCCTTTGAAGACTATAGGGCCAAAGGAAATATCCTCCGATAACAAAGAGAAAGAAGCTTTCTGAGAAACTTCTTTGTGTTCTGTGAAATCATCTCACAGAGTTACAGCTTTCCCCTCAAGAAGCCGCTCGCTAAGACAGTTCTTGTGGAATTGGCAAAGTGATATTTCGAAGCCCATAGAGGGCTATGGTGAAAAAGGAAATATCTTCAGATGAAATCTGGAAAGAAGCTTTCTGAGAAACTGCTTAGTGTTCTGTTAATTCATCTCACAGAGTTACATCTCTATTTCGTGGATCTCTTTGCTAGCCTTATTTCTGTGGAATCTGAGAACAGATATTTCGGATCCCTTTAAAGACTATAGAGCCAAAGGAAATATACTCCGAATAAAAAGAGAAAGAAGCTTTCTGAGAAACTTCTTTGTGTTCTGTGAAATCATCTCACAGAGTTACAGCTTTCCCTAAAGAAGCCTTTCGCTAAGAGAGTTCTTGTGGAATTGGCAAAGTGATATTTGGAAGCCCATAGAGGGCTAAGGTGAAAAAGGAAATATCCTCAGATGAAATCTGGAAAGAAGCTTTCTGAGAAACTGTTTAGTGTTCTGTTAATTCATCTCACAGAGTTACAACTGTATTTCGTGGATCTCTTTGCTAGCCTTATTTCTGTGGAATCTGAGAAAAGATATTTCGGATCCCTTTGAAGACTATAGGGCCAAAGGAAATATCCTCCGATAACAAAGAGAAAGAAGCTTTCTGAGAAACTTCTTTGTGTTCTGTGAAATCATCTCACAGAGTTACAGCTTTCCCCTCAAGAAGGCGCTCGCTAAGACAGTTCTTGTGGAATTGGCAAAGTGATATTTCGAAGCCCATAGAGGACTATGGTGAAAAAGGAAATATCCTCAGATGAAATCTGGAAAGAAGCTTTCTGAGAAACTGGTTAGTGTTCTGTTAATTCATCTCACAGAGTTACATCTGTATTTCGTGGATCTCTTTGCTAGCCTTATTTCTGTGGAATCTGAGAACAGATATTTCGGATCCCTTTGAAGACTATAGGGCCAAAGGAAATATCCTCCGATAACAAAGAGAAAGAAGCTTTCTGAGAATCTTCTTTGTGTTCTGTGAAATCATCTCACAGAGTTACAGCTTTCCCCTCAAGAAGCCTTTCGCTAAGACAGTTCCTGTGGAATTGGCAATGTGATATTTGGAAGCCCTTAAAGGGCTATGGTGAAAAAGGAAATATCCTCAGTTGAAATCTGGAAAAAAGCTTTCTGAGAAACTGCTCTGTGATGTGTGACTTCCACTGACAGAGTTACATCTGTATTTCGTGGATCTCTTTGCTAGCCTTATGTCTGTGGAATCTGAGAACAGATATTTCGGATCCCATTGAAGACTATAGGGCCAAAGGAAATATCCTCCAATAACAAAGAGAAAGAAGCTTTCTGAGAACCTTCTTTGTGTTCTGTGAAATCATCTCACAGAGTTACAGCTTTCCCCTCAAGAAGCCTTTCGCTAAGACAGTTCTTGTGGAATTGGCAAAGTGATATTGGAAGCCCATAGAGGGCTATGGTGAAAACGGTAATAACCTCAGATGAAATCTGGAAAGAAGCTTTCTGAGAAACTGCTGAGTTTTCTGTTAATTCATCTCACAGAGTTATATCTGTATTTCGTGGATCTCTTTGCTAGCCTTATTTCTGTGGAATCTGAGAACAGATATTTCGGATCCCTTTGAAGACTATAGGGCCAAAGTAAATATCCTCCGATAACAACGAGAAAGAAGCTTTCTGAGAAACTTCTTTGTGTTCTGTGAAATCATCTCACAGAGTTACAGCTTTCCCCTCAAGAAGCCTTTCGCTAAGACAGTTCTTGCGAATTGGCAAAGTGATATTTGGAAGCCCATAGAGGGCTATGGTGAAAAAGGAAATATCCTCAAATGAAATCTGGAAAGAAGCTTTCTGAGAAACTGCTTAGTGTTCTGTTAATTCATCTCACAGAGTTACATCTGTATTTCGTGGATCTCTTTGCTAGCCTTATTTCTCTGGAATCTAAGAACAGATATTTCGGATCATTTTGAAGACTATAGGGCCAAAGGAAGTATCCTCCGATAACAAAGAGAAAGAAGCTGTCTGAGAAACTTCTTTGTGTTCTGTGAAATCATCTCACAGAGTTACAGCTTTCCCCTCAAGAAGCCTTTCGCTAAGACAGTTTTGTGGAATTGGCAAAGTGATATTTGGAAGCCCATAGAGGGCTATGGTGAAAAAGGAAATATCCTCAGATGAAATCTGGAAAGAAGCTTTCTGAGAAACTGCTCTGTGATGTGTGACTTCCACTCACAGAGTTACATCTGTATTTCGCGGATCTCTTTGCTAGCCTTATTTCTGTGTAATTTGAGAACAGATATTTCGGATCCCATTGAAGACTGTAGGGCCAAAGGAAATATCCTCCAATAACAAAGAGAAAGAAGCTTTCTGAGAAACTTCTTTGTTTTCTGTGAAATCATCTCACAGTGTTACAGCTTTCCCCTAAAGAAGCCTTTCGCTAAGACAGTTCTTGTGGAATTGGCAAAGTGATATTGGAAGCCCATAGAGGGCTATGGTGAAAACGGAAATATCCTCAGATGAAATCTGGAAAGAAGCTTTCAGAGAAACTGCTGAGTGTTCTTTTAATTCATCTCACAGAGTTACATCTGTATTTCGTGGATATCTTTGCTAGCCTTATTTCTGTGGAATCTGAGAACAGATATTTCGGATCCCTTCGGAGACTATAGGGCCAAAGGAAATATCCTCCGATAACAAAGAGATAGAAGCTTTCTGAGAAACTTATTTGTGTTCTGTGAAATCATCTCACAGAGTTACAGATTTCCCCTCAAGAAGCCTTTCGCTAAGACAGTTCTTGCGAATTGGCAAAGTGATATTTGGAAGCCCGTAGAGGGCTATGGTGAAAAAGGAAATATCCTCAGATGAAATCTGGAAAGAAGCTTTCTGAGAAACTGCTTAGTGTTCTGTTAATTCATCTCACAGTGTTACAACTGTATTTCGTGGATCTCTTTGCTAGCTTTATTTCTGTGGAATCTGAGAACAGATATTTCGGATCCCATGAAGACTATAGGGCCAAAGGAAATATCCTCCGATAACAAAGAGAAAGAAGCTTTCTGAGAAACTTCTTTGTGTTCTGTGAAATCATCTCACAGAGTTACAGCTTTCCCCTCAAGAAGCCTTTGGCTAAGACAGTTCTTGTGGAATTGGCAAAGTGATATTTGGAAGCCCATAGAGGGCTATGGTGAAAAAGGAAATATCCTCAGATGAAATCTGGAAAGAAGCTTTCTGAGAAACTGCTCTGTGATGTGTGACTTCCACTCACAGAGTTACATCTGTATTTCGTGGATCTCTCTGCTAGCCTTATCTCTGTGGAATGTGAGAACAGATATTTCGGATCCCTTTGAAGACTATAGGGCCAAAGGAAATATCCTCCGATAACAAAGAGAAAGAAGCTTTCTGAGAAACTTCTTTGTGTTCTGTGAAATCATCACACAGAGATACAGCTTTCCCCTCCAGAAGCCTTTCGCTAAGACAGTTCTTGTGGAATTGGCAAAGTGATATTTGGAAGCCCTTAGAGGGCTATGGTGAAAAATGAAATATCCTCAGATGAAATCTGGAAAGAAGCTTTCTGAGAAACTGGTTAGTGTTCTGTTAATTCATTTCACAGAGTTACATCTGTATTTCGTGGATCTCTTTGCTAGCCTTATTTCTGTGGAATCTGAGAACAGATATTTCGGATCCCTTTGAAGACTATAGAGCCAAAGGAAATATACTCCGATAACAAAGAGAAAGAAGCTTTCTGAGAAACTTCTTTGTGTTCTGTGAAATCATCTCACAGAGTTACAGCTTTCCCCTCAAGAAGCCTTTCGCTAAGACAGTTCTTGTGGAATTGGCAAAGTGATATTTGGAAGCCCATAGAGGGCTACGGTGAAAAAGGAAATATCTTCAGATTAAATCTGGAAAGAAGCTTTCTGAGAAACTGCTTAGTGTTCTGTTAATTCATCTCACAGAGTTACAACTGTATTTCGTGGATCTCTTTGCTAGCTTTATTTCTGTGGAATCTGAGAACAGATATTTCGGATCCCATGAAGACTATAGGGCCAAAGGAAATATCCTCCGATAACAAAGAGAAAGAAGCTTTCTGAGAAACTTCTTTGTGTTCTGTGAAATCATCTCACAGAGTTACAGCTTTCCCGTCAAGAAGCCTTTGGCTAAGACAGTTCTTGTGGAATTGGCAAAGTGATATTTGGAAGCCCATAGAGGGCTATGGTGAAAAAGGAAATATCCTCAGATGAAATCTGGAAAGAAGTTTTCTGAGAAACTGCTCTGTGATGTGTGACTTCCACTCACAGAGTTACATCTGTATTTCGTGGATCTCTTTGCTAGCCTTATCTCTGTGGAATCTGAGAACAGATATTTCGTATCCCTTTGTAGACTATAGGGCCAAAGGGAATATCCTCCGATAACAAAGAGAAAGAAGCTTTCTGAGAAACTTCTTTGTCTTCTGTGAAATCATCTCACAGAGTTACATCTTTCCCCTCAAGATACCTTTCGCTAAGACAGTTCTTGTGGAATTGGCAAAGTGATATTTGGAAGCCCATAAAGGGCTATGGTGAAAAAGGAAATATCCTCAGATGAAATCTGGAAAGAAGATTTCTGAGAAACTGGTTAGTGTTCTGTTAATTCATCTCACAGAGTTACATCTTTATTTCGTGGATCTCTTTGCTAGCCTTATTTCTGTGGAATCTGAGAACAGATATTTCGGATCCCTTTGAAGACTATAGAGCCAAAGGAAATATACTCCGATAACAAAGATAAAGAAGCTTCCTGAGAAACTTCTTTGTGTTCTGTGAAATCATCTCACAGAGTTACAGCTTTCCCCTCAAGAAGCCTTTCGCTAAGACAGTTCTTGTGGAATTGGCAAAGTGATATTTGGAAGCCCGTAGAGGGCTATGGTGAAAAAGGAAATATCCTCAGATGAAATCTGGAAAGAAGCTTTCTGAGAAACTGCTTAGTGTTCTGTTAATTCATCTCACAGTGTTACAACTGTATTTCGTGGATCTCTTTGCTAGCTTTATTTCTGTGGAATCTGAGAACAGATATTTCGGATCCCATGAAGACTATAGGGCCAAAGGAAATATCCTCCGATAACAAAGAGAAAGAAGCTTTCTGAGAAACTTCTTTGTGTTCTGTGAAATCATCTCACAGAGTTACAGCTTTCCCCTCAAGAAGCCTTTGGCTAAGACAGTTCTTGTGGAATTGGCAAAGTGATATTTGGAAGCCCATAGAGGGCTATGGTGAAAAAGGAAATATCCTCAGATGAAATCTGGAAAGAAGCTTTCTGAGAAACTGCTCTGTGATGTGTGACTTCCACTCACAGAGTTACATCTGTATTTCGTGGATCTCTCTGCTAGCCTTATCTCTGTGGAATGTGAGAACAGATATTTCGGATCCCTTTGAAGACTATAGGGCCAAAGGAAATATCCTCCGATAACAAAGAGAAAGAAGCTTTCTGAGAAACTTCTTTGTGTTCTGTGAAATCATCACACAGAGATACAGCTTTCCCCTCCAGAAGCCTTTCGCTAAGACAGTTCTTGTGGAATTGGCAAAGTGATATTTGGAAGCCCTTAGAGGGCTATGGTGAAAAATGAAATATCCTCAGATGAAATCTGGAAAGAAGCTTTCTGAGAAACTGGTTAGTGTTCTGTTAATTCATTTCACAGAGTTACATCTGTATTTCGTGGATCTCTTTGCTAGCCTTATTTCTGTGGAATCTGAGAACAGATATTTCGGATCCCTTTGAAGACTATAGAGCCAAAGGAAATATACTCCGATAACAAAGAGAAAGAAGCTTTCTGAGAAACTTCTTTGTGTTCTGTGAAATCATCTCACAGAGTTACAGCTTTCCCCTCAAGAAGCCTTTCGCTAAGACAGTTCTTGTGGAATTGGCAAAGTGATATTTGGAAGCCCATAGAGGGCTACGGTGAAAAAGGAAATATCTTCAGATTAAATCTGGAAAGAAGCTTTCTGAGAAACTGCTTAGTGTTCTGTTAATTCATCTCACAGAGTTACAACTGTATTTCGTGGATCTCTTTGCTAGCTTTATTTCTGTGGAATCTGAGAACAGATATTTCGGATCCCATGAAGACTATAGGGCCAAAGGAAATATCCTCCGATAACAAAGAGAAAGAAGCTTTCTGAGAAACTTCTTTGTGTTCTGTGAAATCATCTCACAGAGTTACAGCTTTCCCGTCAAGAAGCCTTTGGCTAAGACAGTTCTTGTGGAATTGGCAAAGTGATATTTGGAAGCCCATAGAGGGCTATGGTGAAAAAGGAAATATCCTCAGATGAAATCTGGAAAGAAGTTTTCTGAGAAACTGCTCTGTGATGTGTGACTTCCACTCACAGAGTTACATCTGTATTTCGTGGATCTCTTTGCTAGCCTTATCTCTGTGGAATCTGAGAACAGATATTTCGTATCCCTTTGTAGACTATAGGGCCAAAGGGAATATCCTCCGATAACAAAGAGAAAGAAGCTTTCTGAGAAACTTCTTTGTCTTCTGTGAAATCATCTCACAGAGTTACATCTTTCCCCTCAAGATACCTTTCGCTAAGACAGTTCTTGTGGAATTGGCAAAGTGATATTTGGAAGCCCATAAAGGGCTATGGTGAAAAAGGAAATATCCTCAGATGAAATCTGGAAAGAAGATTTCTGAGAAACTGGTTAGTGTTCTGTTAATTCATCTCACAGAGTTACATCTGTATTTCGTGGATCTCTTTGCTAGCCTTATTTCTGTGGAATCTGAGAACAGATATTTCGGATCCCTTTGAAGACTATAGAGCCAAAGGAAATATACTCCGATAACAAAGATAAAGAAGCTTCCTGAGAAACTTCTTTGTGTTCTGTGAAATCATCTCACAGAGTTACAGCTTTCCCCTCAAGAAGCCTTTCGCTAAGACAGTTCTTGTGGAATTGGCAATGTGATATTTGGAAGCCCTTAAAGGGCTATGGTGAAAAAGGAAATATCCTCAGTTGAAATCTGGAAAAAAGCTTTCTGAGAAACTGCTCTGTGATGTGTGACTTCCACTCACAGAGTTACATCTGTGTTTCGTGGATCTCTTTGCTAGCCTTATTTCTGTGGAATCTGAGAACAGATATTTCGGATCCCATTGAAGACTATAGGGCCAAAGGAAATATCCTCCAATAACAAAGAGAAAGAAGCTTTCTGAGAAACTTCTTTGTGTTCTGTAAAATCATCTCACAGAGTTACAGCTTTCCCCTCAAGAAGCCTTTCGCTAAGACAGTTCTTGTGGAATTGGCAAAGTGATATTTGGAAGCCCATAGAGGGCTATGGTGAAAACGGAAATAACCTCAGATGAAATCTGGAAAGAAGCTTTCTGAGAAACTTCTGAGTTTTCTGTTAATTCATCTCACAGAGTTATATCTGTATTTCGTGGATCTCTTTGCTAGCCTTATTTCTGTGGAATCTGAGAACAGATATTTCGGATACCTTTGAAGGCTATAGGGCCAAAGGAAATATCCTCCGATAACAAAGAGAAAGAAGCTTTCTGAGAAACTTCTTTGTGTTCTGTGAAATCATCTCACAGAGTTACAGCTTTCCCCTCAAGAAGCCTTTCGCTAAGACAGTTCTTGCGAATTGGCAAAGTGATATTTGGAAGCCCATAGAGGGCTATGGTGAAAAAGGAAATATCCTCAGATGAAATCTGGAAAGAAGCTTTCTGAGAAACTGCTTAGTGTTCTGTTAATTCATCTCACAGAGTTACATCTGTATTTCGTGGATCTCTTTGCTAGCCTTATTTCTCTGGAATCTAAGAACAGATATTTCGGATCCCTTTGAAGACTATAGGGCCAAAGGAAGTATCCTCCGATAACAAAGAGAAAGAAGCTGTCTGAGAAACTTCTTTGTGTTCTGTGAAATCATCTCACAGAGTTACAGCTTTCCCCTCAAGAAGCCTTTCGCTAAGACAGTTTTGTGGAATTGGCAAAGTGATATTTGGAAGCCCATAGAGGGCTATGGTGAAAAAGGAAATATCCTCAGATGAAATCTGGAAAGAAGCTTTCTGAGAAACTGCTCTGTGATGTGTGACTTCCACTCACAGAGTTACATCTGTATTTCGCGGATCTCTTTGCTAGCCTTATTTCTGTGGAATCTGAGAACAGATATTTCGGATCCCATTGAAGACTGTAGGGCCAAAGGAAATATCCTCCGATAACAAAGAGAAAGAAGCTTTCTGAGAAACTTCTTTGTGTTCTGTGAAATCATCTCACAGTGTTACAGCTTTCCCCTCAAGAAGCCTTTCGCTAAGACAGTTCTTGTGGAATTGGCAAAGTGATATTGGAAGCCCATAGAGGGCTATGGTGAAAACGGAAATAACCTCAGAGGAAATCTGGAAAGAAGCTTTCAGAGAAACTGCTGAGTGTTCTTTTAATTCATCTCACAGAGTTACATCTGTATTTAGTGGATATCTTTGCTAGCCTTATTTCTGTGGAATCTGAGAACAGATATTTCGGATCCCTTCGAAGACTATAGGGCCAAAGGAAATATCCTCCGATAACAAAGAGATAGAAGCTTTCTGAGAAACTTATTTGTGTTCTGTGAAATCATCTCACAGAGTTACAGCTTTCCCCTCAAGAAGCCTTTCGCTAAGACAGTTCTTGCGAATTGGCAAAGTGATATTTGGAAGCCCGTAGAGGGCTATGGTGAAAAAGGAAATATCCTCAGATGAAATCTGGAAAGAAGCTTTCTGAGAAACTGCTTAGTGTTCTGTTAATTCATCTCACAGAGTTACAACTGTATTTCGTGGATCTCTTTGCTAGCTTTATTTCTGTGGAATCTGAGAACGGATATTTCGGATCCCATGAAGACTATAGGGCCAAAGGAAATATCCTCCGATAACAAAGAGAAAGAAGCTTTCTGAGAAACTTCTTTGTGTTCTGTGAAATCATCTCACAGAGTTACAGCTTTCCCCTCAAGAAGCCTTTGGCTAAGACAGTTCTTGTGGAATTGGCAAAGTGATATTTGGAAGCCCATAGAGGGCTATGGTGAAAAAGGAAATATCCTCAGATGAAATCTGGAAAGAAGCTTTCTGAGAAACTGCTCTGTGATGTGTGACTTCCACTCACAGAGTTACATCTGTATTTCGTGGATCTCTCTGCTAGCCTTATCTCTGTGGAATGTGAGAACAGATATTTCGGATCCCTTTGAAGACTACAGGGCCAAAGGAAATATCCTCGGTTAACAAAGAGAAAGAAGCTTTCTGAGAAACTTCTTTGTGTTCTGTGAAATCATCTCACAGAGATACAGCTTTCCCCTCCAAAAGCCTTTCGCTAAGACAGTTCTTGTGGAATTGGAAAAGTGATATTTGGAAGCCCTTAGAGGGCTATGGTGAAAAATGAAATATCCTCAGATGAAATCTGTAAAGAAGCTTTCTGAGAAACTGGTTAGTGTTCTGTTAATTCATCTCACAGAGTTACATCTGTATTTCGTGGATCTCTTTGCTAGCCTTATTTCTGTGGAATCTGAGAACAGATATTTCGGATCCCTTTGAAGACTATAGAGCCAAAGGAAATATACTCCGATAACAAAGAGAAAGAAGCTTTCTGAGAAACTTCTTTGTGTTCTGTGAAATCATCTCACAGAGTTACAGCTTTCCCCTCAAGAAGCCTTTCGCTAAGACAGTTCTTGTGGAATTGGCAAAGTGATATTTGGAAGCCCATAGAGGGCTAAGGTAAAAAAGGAAATATCCTCAGATTAAATCTGGAAAGAAGCTTTCTGAGAAACTGCTTAGTGTTCTGTTAATTCATCTCAAAGAGTTACAACTGTATTTCGTGGATCTCTTTGCTAGCTTTATTTCTGTGGAATCTGAGAACAGATATTTCGGATCCCATGAAGACTATAGGGCCAAAGGAAATATCCTCCGATAACAAAGAGAAAGAAGCTTTCTGAGAAACTTCTTTGTGTTCTGTGAAATCATCTCACAGAGTTACAGCTTTCCCGTCAAGAAGCCTTTGGCTAAGACAGTTCTTGTGGAATTGGCAAAGTGATATTTGGAAGCCCATAGAGGGCTATGGTGAAAAAGGAAATATCCTCAGATGAAATCTGGAAAGAAGCTTTCTGAGAAACTGCTCTGTGATGTGTGACTTCCACTCACAGAGTTACATCTGTATTTCGTGGATCTCTTTGCTAGCCTTATCTCTGTGGAATCTGAGAACAGATATTTCGTATCCCTTTGTAGACTATAGGGCCAAAGGAAATATCCTCCGATAACAAAGAGAAAGAAGCTTTCTGAGAAACTTCTTTGTGTTCTGTGAAATCATCTCACAGAGTTACATCTTTCCCCTCAAGATACCTTTCGCTAAGACAGTTCTTGTGGAATTGGCAAAGTGATATTTGGAAGCCCATAAAGGGCTATGGTGAAAAAGGAAATATCCTCAGATGAAATCTGGAAAGAAGATTTCTGAGAAACTGGTTAGTGTTCTGTTAATTCATCTCACAGAGTTACATCTGTATTTCGTGGATCTCTTTGCTAGCCTTATTTCTGTGGAATCTGAGAACAGATATTTCGGATCCCTTTGAAGACTATAGAGCCAAAGGAAATATACTCCGATAACAAAGATAAAGAAGCTTTCTGAGAAACTTCTTTGTGTTCTGTGAAATCATCTCACAGAGTTACAGCTTTCCCCTCAAGAAGCCTTTCGATAAGACAGTTCTTGTGGAATTGGCAAAGTGATATTTGGAAGCCCACAGAGGGCTAAGGTAAAAGGGAAATATCCTCTGATTAAATCTGGAAAAAACCTTTGAGAAACTGCTTAGTGTTCTGTTAATTCATCTCACAGATTTACAACTGTATTTCGTGGATCTCTTTGCTAGCTTTATTTCTGTGGAATCTGAGAACAGATATTTCGGATCCCATGAAGACTATAGGGTCAAAGGAAATATCCTCCGGTAACAAAGAGAAAGAAGCTGTCTGAGAAACTTCTTTGTGTTCTGTGAAATCATCTCACAGAGTTACAGCTTTCCCGTCCAGAAGCCTTTCGCTAAGACAGTTCTTGTGGAATTGGCAAAGTGATATTTGGAAGCCCTTAGAGGGCTATCGTGAAAAATGAAATATCCTCAGATGAAATCTGGACAGAAGCTTTCTGAGAAACTGCTTAGTGTTCTGTTAATTCATCTCACAGAGTTACATCTGTATTTCGTGGATCTCTTTGCTAGCCTTATTTCTGTGGAATCTGAGAACAGATATTTCGGATCCCTTTGAAGACTATAGGGCCAAAGGAAATATCCTCCCATAACAAAGAGAAAGAAGCTTTCTGAGAACCTTCTTTGTGTTCTGTGAAATCATCTCACAGAGTTACAGCTTTCCCCTCAAGAAGCCTTTCGCTAAGACAGTTCTTGTGGAATTGGCAATGTGATATTTGGAAGCCCTTAAAGGGCTATGGTGAAAAAGGAAATATCCTCAGATGAAATCTGGAAAGAATCTTTCTGAGAAACTGCTCTGTGATGTGTGACTTCCACTCACAGAGTTACATCTGTATTTCGTGGATCTCTTTGCTAGCCTTATTTCTGTGGAATCTGAGAACAGATATTTCGGATCCCTTTGAAGACTATAGGGCCAAAGGAAATATCCTCCAATAACAAAGAGAAAGAAGCTTTCTGAGAAACTTCTTTGTGTTCTGTGAAATCATCTCACAGAGATACAGCTTTCCCCTCCAAAAGCCTTTCGCTAAGACAGTTCTTGTGGAATTGGAAAAGTGATATTTGGAAGCCCTTAGAGGGCTATGGTGAAAAATGAAATATCCTCAGATGAAATCTGTAAAGAAGCTTTCTGAGAAACTGGTTAGTGTTCTGTTAATTCATCTCACAGAGTTACATCTGTATTTCGTGGATCTCTTTGCTAGCCTTATTTCTGTGGAATCTGAGAACAGATATTTCGGATCCCTTTGAAGACTATAGAGCCAAAGGAAATATACTCCGATAACAAAGAGAAAGAAGCTTTCTGAGAAACTTCTTTGTGTTCTGTGAAATCATCTCACAGAGTTACAGCTTTCCCCTCAAGAAGCCTTTCGCTAAGACAGTTCTTGTGGAATTGGCAAAGTGATATTTGGAAGCCCATAGAGGGCTAAGGTAAAAAAGGAAATATCCTCAGATTAAATCTGGAAAGAAGCTTTCTGAGAAACTGCTTAGTGTTCTGTTAATTCATCTCAAAGAGTTACAACTGTATTTCGTGGATCTCTTTGCTAGCTTTATTTCTGTGGAATCTGAGAACAGATATTTCGGATCCCATGAAGACTATAGGGCCAAAGGAAATATCCTCCGATAACAAAGAGAAAGAAGCTTTCTGAGAAACTTCTTTGTGTTCTGTGAAATCATCTCACAGAGTTACAGCTTTCCCGTCAAGAAGCCTTTGGCTAAGACAGTTCTTGTGGAATTGGCAAAGTGATATTTGGAAGCCCATAGAGGGCTATGGTGAAAAAGGAAATATCCTCAGATGAAATCTGGAAAGAAGCTTTCTGAGAAACTGCTCTGTGATGTGTGACTTCCACTCACAGAGTTACATCTGTATTTCGTGGATCTCTTTGCTAGCCTTATCTCTGTGGAATCTGAGAACAGATATTTCGTATCCCTTTGTAGACTATAGGGCCAAAGGAAATATCCTCCGATAACAAAGAGAAAGAAGCTTTCTGAGAAACTTCTTTGTGTTCTGTGAAATCATCTCACAGAGTTACATCTTTCCCCTCAAGATACCTTTCGCTAAGACAGTTCTTGTGGAATTGGCAAAGTGATATTTGGAAGCCCATAAAGGGCTATGGTGAAAAAGGAAATATCCTCAGATGAAATCTGGAAAGAAGATTTCTGAGAAACTGGTTAGTGTTCTGTTAATTCATCTCACAGAGTTACATCTGTATTTCGTGGATCTCTTTGCTAGCCTTATTTCTGTGGAATCTGAGAACAGATATTTCGGATCCCTTTGAAGACTATAGAGCCAAAGGAAATATACTCCGATAACAAAGATAAAGAAGCTTTCTGAGAAACTTCTTTGTGTTCTGTGAAATCATCTCACAGAGTTACAGCTTTCCCCTCAAGAAGCCTTTCGATAAGACAGTTCTTGTGGAATTGGCAAAGTGATATTTGGAAGCCCACAGAGGGCTAAGGTAAAAGGGAAATATCCTCTGATTAAATCTGGAAAAAACCTTTGAGAAACTGCTTAGTGTTCTGTTAATTCATCTCACAGATTTACAACTGTATTTCGTGGATCTCTTTGCTAGCTTTATTTCTGTGGAATCTGAGAACAGATATTTCGGATCCCATGAAGACTATAGGGTCAAAGGAAATATCCTCCGGTAACAAAGAGAAAGAAGCTGTCTGAGAAACTTCTTTGTGTTCTGTGAAATCATCTCACAGAGTTACAGCTTTCCCGTCCAGAAGCCTTTCGCTAAGACAGTTCTTGTGGAATTGGCAAAGTGATATTTGGAAGCCCTTAGAGGGCTATCGTGAAAAATGAAATATCCTCAGATGAAATCTGGACAGAAGCTTTCTGAGAAACTGCTTAGTGTTCTGTTAATTCATCTCACAGAGTTACATCTGTATTTCGTGGATCTCTTTGCTAGCCTTATTTCTGTGGAATCTGAGAACAGATATTTCGGATCCCTTTGAAGACTATAGGGCCAAAGGAAATATCCTCCCATAACAAAGAGAAAGAAGCTTTCTGAGAACCTTCTTTGTGTTCTGTGAAATCATCTCACAGAGTTACAGCTTTCCCCTCAAGAAGCCTTTCGCTAAGACAGTTCTTGTGGAATTGGCAATGTGATATTTGGAAGCCCTTAAAGGGCTATGGTGAAAAAGGAAATATCCTCAGATGAAATCTGGAAAGAATCTTTCTGAGAAACTGCTCTGTGATGTGTGACTTCCACTCACAGAGTTACATCTGTATTTCGTGGATCTCTTTGCTAGCCTTATTTCTGTGGAATCTGAGAACAGATATTTCGGATCCCTTTGAAGACTATAGGGCCAAAGGAAATATCCTCCAATAACAAAGAGAAAGAAGCTTTCTGAGAAACTTCTTTGTGTTCTGTGAAATCATCTCACAGAGTTACAGCTTTCCCCTGAAGAAGCCTTTCGCTAAGACAGTTCTTGTGGAATTGGCAAAGTGATATTTGGAAGCCCATAAAGGGCTATGGTGAAAAAGGAAATATCCTCAGATGAAATCTGGAAAGAAGATTTCTGAGAAACTGGTTAGTGTTCTGTTAATTCATCTCACAGAGTTACATCTGTATTTCGTGGATCTCTTTGCTAGCCTTATTTCTGTGGAATCTGAGAACAGATATTTCGGATCCCTTTGAAGACTATAGAGCCAAAGGAAATATACTCCGATAACAAAGAGAAAGAAGCTTTCTGAGAAACTTCTTTGTGTTTTGTGAAATCATCTCACAGAGTTACAGCTTTCCCCTCAAGAAGCCTTTCGCTAAGACAGTTCTTGCGAATTGGCAAAGTGATATTTGGAAGCCCATAGAGGGCTATGGTGAAAAAGGAAATATCCTCAGATGAAATCTGGAAATAAGCTTTCTGAGAAACTGCTTGGTGTTCTGTTAATTCATCTCACAGAGTTACATCTGTATTTCGTGGATCTCTTTGCTAGCCTTATTTCTGTGGAATCTAAGAACAGATATTTCGGATCCCTTTGAAGACTATTGGGCCAAAGGTAGTATCCTCCGATAACAAAGAGAAAGAAGCTGTCTGAGAAACTTCTTTGTGTTCTGTGAAATCATCTCACAGAGTTACAGCTTTACCCTCAAGAAGCCTTTCGCTAAGACAGTTCTTGTGGAATTGGCAAAGTGATATTTGGAAGCCCATTGAGGGCTATGGTGAAAAAGGAAATATCCTCAGATGAAATCTGGAAAGAAGCTTTCTGAGAAACTGCTCTGTGATGTGTGACTTCCACTCACAGAGTTACATCTGTATTTCGTGGATCTCTTTGCTACCCTTATTTCTGTGGAATCTGAGAACAGATATTTCGGATCCCTTTGCAGACTGTAGGGCCAAAGGAAATATCCTCCGATAACAAAGAGAAAGAAGCTTTCTGAGAAACTTCTTTGTGTTCTGTGAAATCATCTCACAGAGTTACATCTTTCTCCTCAAGAAGCCTTTCACTGAGAGAGTTCTTGTGAAATTGGCAAAGTGATATTTGGAAGCTCATAGAGGGCTATTGTGAAAAAGGAAATATGCTCAGATGAAATCTGGAAATAAGTTTTCTGAGAAACTGCTCTGTGATGTGTGACTTCCATTCACAGAGTTACATCTGTATTTCGTGGATCTCTTTGCTAGCCTTATTTCTGTGGAATCTGAGAACAGATATTTCTGATCCCTTTGAAGACTATAGGGCCAAAGGAAATATCCTCCGATAACAAAGAGAAAGAAGCTTTCTGAGAAACTTCTTTGTGTTCTGTGAAATCATCTCACAGAGTTACAGCTTTCCCCTCAAGAAGCCTTTCGCTAAGACAGTTCTTGTGGAATTGGCAAAGTGATATTTGGAAGCCATAGAGGGCTATGGTGAAAAAGGAAATATCCTCAGATGAAATCTGGAAAGAAGCTTTCTGAGAAACTGCTTAGTGTTCTGTTAATTCATCTCACAGAGTTACATCTGTATTTCGTGGATCTCTTTGCTAGCCTTATTTCTGTGGAATCTGTGAAGAGATATTTCGGATCCCTTTGAAGACTACAGGGCCAAAGGTAATATCCTCCGATAACAAAGAGAAAGAAGCTTTCTGAGAAACTTCTTTGTGTTGTGTGAAATCATCTCACAGAGTTACAGCTTTCCCCTCAAGAAGCCTTTCGCTAAGACACTTCTTGTGAAATTGGCAAAGTGATATTTGGAAGCCCATAGAGGGCTATGGTGAAAAAGGAAATATCCTCAGATGAAATCAGGAAAGAAGCTTTCTGAGAAACTGCTCTGTGATGTGTGACTTCCACTCACAGAGTTACATCTGTATTTCGTGGATCTCTTTGCTAGCCTTATCTCTGTGGAATCTGAGAAAAGATATTTCGGATCCCTTTGAAGACTATAGGGCCAAAGGAAATATCCTCCGATAACAAAGAGAAAGAAGCTTTCTGAGAAACTTCTTTGTGTTCTGTGAAATCATCTCACAGAGATACAGCTTTCCCCTCCAGAAGCCTTTCGCTAAGACAGTTCTTGTGGAATTGGCAAAGTGATATTTGGAAGCCCATAGAGGGCTATGGTGAAAAATGAAATATCCTCAGATGAAATCTGGAAAGAAGCTTTCTGAGAAACTGCTTAGTGTTCTGTTAATTCATCTCACAGAGTTACATCAGTATTTCGTGGATCTCTTTGCTAGCCTTATTTCTGTGGAATCTGAGAACAGATATTTCGGATCCCTTTGAAGACTATAGGGCCAAAGGAAATATCCTACGATAACAAAGAGAAAGAAGCTTTCTGAGAAACTTCTTTGTGTTCTGTGAAATCATCTCACAGAGTTACAGCTTTCCCCTCAAGAAGCCTTTCGCTAAGACAGTTCTTGTGGAATTGGCAATGTGATATTTGGAAGCCCTTAAAGGGCTATGGTGAAAAAGGAAATATCCTCAGATGAAATCTGGAAAGAAGCTTTCTGAGAAACTGCTCTGTGATGTGTGACTTCCACTCACAGAGTTACATCTGTATTTCGTGGATCTCTTTGCTAGCCTTATTTCTGTTGAATCTGAGAGCAGATATTTCGGATCCCTTTGAAGACTATAGGGCCAAAGGTAATATCCTCCGATAACAAAGAGAAAGAAGCTTTCTGAGAAACTTCTTTGTGTTCTGTGAAATCATCTCACAGAGTTACAGCTTTCCCCTCAAGAAGCCTTTCGCTAAGACAGTTCTTGTGGAATTCGCAAAGTGATATTTGGAAGCCCATAGAGGGCTATGGTGAAAAAGGAAATATCCTCAGATGAAATCTGGAAAGAAGCTTTCTGAGAAACTGCTCTGTGATGTGTGACTTCCACTCTCAGAGTTACATCTGTATTTCGTGGATCTCTTTGCTAGCCTTATCTCTGTGGAATCTGAGAAAAGATATTTCGGATCCCTTTGAAGACTATAGGGCCAAAGGAAATATCCTCCGATAACAAAGAGAAAGAAGCTTTCTGAGAAACTTCTTTGTGTTCTGTGAAATCATCTCACAGAGATACAGCTTTCCCCTCCAGAAGCCTTTCGCTAAGACAGTTCTTGTGGAATTGGCAAAGTGATATTTGGAAGCCCATAGAGGGCTTTGGTGAAAAATGAAATATCCTCAGATGAAATCTGAAAAGAAGCTTTCTGAGAAACTGCTTAGTGTTCCGTTAATTCATCTCACAGAGTTACATCTGTATTTCGTGGATCTCTTTGCTAGCCTTATTTCTGTGGAATCTGAGAACAGATATTTCGGATCCCTTTGAAGACTATAGAGCCAAAGGAAATATACTCCGATAACAAAGAGAAAGAAGCTTTCTGAGAAACTTCTTTGTGTTCTGTGAAATCATCTCACAGAGTTACAGCTTTCCCCTCAAGAAGCCTTTCGCTAAGACAGTTCTTGTGGAATTGGCAAAGTGATATTTGGAAGCCCATAGAGGGCTAAGGTGAAAAAGGAAATATCCTCAGATGAAATCTGGAAAGAAGCTTTTTGAGAAACTGCTTAGTGTTCTGTTAATTCATCTCACAGAATTACATCTGTATTTCGTGGATCTCTTTGCTAGCCTTATTTCTGTGGAATCTGAGAACAGATATTTCGGATCCCTTTGAAGACTATAGGGCCAAAGGAAATATCCTCCGATAACAAAGAGAAAGAAGCTTTCTGAGAACCTTCTTTGTGTTCTGTGAAATCATCTCACAGAGTTACAGCTTTCCCCTCAAGAAGCCTTTCGCTAAGACAGTTCTTGTGGAATTGTGAATGTGATATTTGGAAGCCCTTAAAGGGCTATGGTGAAAAAGGAAATATCCTCAGATGAAATCTGGAAAGAAGCTTTCTGAGAAACTGCTCTGTGATGTGTGACTTCCACTCACAGAGTTACATCTGTATTTCGTGGATCTCTTTGCTAGCCTTATTTCTGTGGAATCTGAGAACAGATATTTCGGATCCCATTGAAGACTATAGGGCCAAAGGAAATATCCTCCAATAACAAAGAGAAAGAAGCTTTCTGAGAAACTTCTTTGTGTTCTGTGAAATCATCTCACAGAGTTACAGCTTTCCCGTCAAGAAGCCTTTCGATAAGACAGTTCTTGTGGAATTGGCAAAGTGATATTGGAAGCCCATAGAGGGCTATGGTGAAAACGGAAATAACCTCAGATGAAATCTGGAAAGAAGCTTTCTGAGAAACTGCTGAGTGTTCTGTTAATTCATCTCACAGAGTTATATCTGTATTTCGTGGATCTCTTTGCTAGCCTTATTTCTGTGGAATCTGAGAACAGATATTTCGGATCCCTTTGAAGACTATAGGGCCAAAGGTAATATCCTCCGATAACAAAGAGAAAGAAGCTTTCTGAGAATCTTCTTTGTGTTCTGTGAAATCATCTCACAGAGTTACAGCTTTCCCCTCAAGAAGCCTTTCGCTAAGACAGTTCTTGCGAATTGGCAAAGTGATATTTGGAAGCCCATAGAGGGCTATGGTGAAAAAGGAAATATCCTCAGATGAAATCTGGAAAGAAGCTTTCTGAGAAACTGCTTAGTGTTCTGTTAATTCATCTCTCAGAGTTACATCTGTATTTCGTGGATATCTTTGCTAGCCTTATTTCTGTGGAATCTAAGAACAGATATTTCGGATCCCTTTGAAGACTATAGGGCCAAAGGAAGTATCCTCCGATAACAAAGAGAAAGAAGCTTTCTGAGAAACTTCTTTGTGTTCTGTGAAATCATCTCACAGAGTTACAGATTTCCCCTCAAGAAGCCTTTCGCTAAGACAGTCATTGTGGAATTGGCAAAGTGATATTTGGAAGCCCATAGAGGGCTACGGTGAAAAAGGAAATATCCTCAGATGAAATCTGGAAAGAAGCTTTCTGAGAAACTGCTCTGTGATGTGTGACTTCCACTCACAGAGTTACAGCTGTATTTCGTGGATCTCTTTGCTAGCCTTATTTCTGTGGAATCTGAGAACAGATATTTCGGATCCCATTGAAGACTATAGGGCCAAAGGAAATATCCTCCAATAACAAAGAGAAAGAAGCTTCCTGAGAAACTTCTTTGTGTTCTGTGAAATCATCTCACAGAGTTACAGCTTTCCCCTCAAGAAGCCTTTCGCTAAGATAGTTCTTGTGGAATTGGCAAAGTTATATTTGGAAGCCCATAGAGGGCTATGGTGAAAAAGGAAATATCCTCAGATGAAATCTGGAAAGAAGCTTTCTGAGAAACTGCTTAGTGTTCTGTTAATTCATCTCACAGAGTTACATCTGTATTTCGTGGATCTCTTTGCTAGCCTTATTTCTGTGGAATCTGAGAAGAGATATTTCGGATCCCTTTGAAGACTATAGGGCCAAAGGTAATATCCTCCGATAACAAAGAGAAAGAAGCTTTCTGAGAAACTTCTTTGTGTTCTGTGAAATCATCTCACAGAGTTACAGCTTTCCCTTCAAGAAGCCTTTCGCTAAGACAGTTCTTGTGGAATTGGCAAAGTGATATTTGGAAGCCCATAGAGGGCTATGGTGAAAAAGGAAATATCCTCAGATGAAATCTGGAAAGAAGCTTTCTGAGAAACTGCTCTGTGATGTGTGACTTCCACTCACAGAGTTACATCTGTATTTCGTGGATCTCTTTGCTAGCCTTATCTCTGTGGAATCTGAGAAAAGATATTTCGGATCCCTTTGAAGACTATAGGGCCAAAGGAAATATCCTCCGATAACAAAGAGAAAGAAGCTTTCTGAGAAACTTCTTTGTGTTCTGTGAAATCATCTCACAGAGTTACAGCTTTCCCCTCAAGAAGCCTTTCGCTAAGACAGTTCTTGTGGAATTGGCAAAGTGATATTTGGAAGCCCATAGAGGGCTATGGTGAAAAAGGAAATATCCTCAGATGAAATCTGGAAAGAAGCTTTCTGAGAAACTGCTTAGTGTTCTGTTAATTCATCTCACAGAGTTACATCTGTATTTCGTGGATGTCTTTGCTAACCTTATTTCTGTGGAATCTGAGAACAGATATTTCGGATCCCTTTGAAGACTATAGGGCCAAAGGAAATATCCTCCGATAACAAAGAGAAAGAAGCTTTCTGAGAAAATTCTTTGTGTTCTGTGAAATCATCTCACAGAGTTACAGCTTTCCCCTCAAGAAGCCTTTCGCTAAGACAGTTCTTGTGGAATTGGCAAAGTGATATTTGGAAGCCCAGAGAGGGCTATGGTGAAAAAGGAAATATCCTCAGATGAAATCTGGAAAGAAGCTTTCTGAGAAACTGCTCTGTGATGTGTGACTTCCACTCAGAGAGTTACAGCTGTATTTCGTGGATCTCTTTGCTACCCTTATTTCTGTGGAATCTGAGAACAGATATTTCGGATCCCTTTGAAGACGATAGGGCCATAGGAATTATCCTCCGATAACAAAGAGAAAGAAGCTGTCTGAGAAACTTCTTTGTGTTCTGTGAAATCATCTCACAGAGTTACAGCTTTCCCCTTAAGAAGCCTTTCGCTAAGACAGTTCTTGAGGAATTGGCAAAGTGATATTTGGAAGCCCATTGAGGGCTATGGTGAAAAAGGAAATATCCTCAGATGAAATCTGGAAAGAAGCTTTCTGAGAAACTGCTTAGTGTTCTGTTAATTCATCTTACAGAGTTACATCTCTGTTTCGTGGATCTCTTTGCTAGCCTTATTTCTGTGGAATCTGAGAAGAGATATTTCGGATCCCTTTGAAGACTATAGGGCCAAAGGTAATATCCTCCGATAACAAAGAGAAAGAAGCTTTCTGAGAAACTTCTTTGTGTTCTGTGAAATCATCTCACAGAGTTACAGCTTTCCCCTCAAGAAGCCTTTCGCTAAGACACTTCTTGTGGAATTGGCAAAGTGATATTTGGAAGCCCATAGAGGGCTATGGTGAAAAAGGAAATATCCTCAGATGAAATCTGGAAAGAAGCTTTCTGAGAAACTGCTCTGTGATGTGTGACTTCCACTCACAGAGTTACATCTGTATTTCGTGGATCTCTTTGCTAGCCTTATCTCTGTGGAATCTGAGAAAAGATATTTCGGATCCCTTTGAAGACTATAGGGCCAAAGGAAATATCCTCCGATAACAAAGAGAAAGAAGCTTTCTGAAAAACTTCTTTGTGTTCTGTGAAATCATCTCACAGAGATACAGCTTTCCCCTCAAGAAGCCTTTCGCTAAGACAGTTCTTGTGGAATTGGCAAAGTGATATTTGGAAGCCCATAGAGGGCTATGGTGAAAAAGGAAATATCCTCAGATGAAATCTGGAAAGAAGCTTTCTGAGAAACTGCTCTGTGATGTGTGACTTCCACTCACAGAGTTACATCTGTATTTCGTGGATCTCTTTGCTAGCCTTATCTCTGTGGAATCTGAGAAAAGATATTTCGGATCCCTTTGAAGACTATAGGGCCAAAGGAAATATCCTCCGATAACAAAGAGAAAGAAGCTTTCTGAGAAACTTCTTTGTGTTCTGTGAAATCATCTCACAGAGTTACAGTTTTCCCCTCAAGAAGCCTTTCGCTAAGACAGTTCTTGTGGAATTGGCAAAGTGATATTTGGAAGCCCATAGAGGGCTATGGTGAAAAAGGAAATATCCTCAGATGAAATCTGGAAAGAAGCTTTCTGAGAAACTGCTTAGTGTTCTGTTAATTCATCTCACAGAGTTACATCTGTATTTCGTGGATGTCTTTGCTAGCCTTATTTCTGTGGAATCTGAGAACAGATATTTCGGATCCCTTTGAAGACTATAGGGCCAAAGGAAATATCCTCCGATAACAAAGAGAAAGAAGCTTTCTGAGAAAATTCTTTGTGTTCTGTGAAATCATCTCACAGAGTTACAGCTTTCCCCTCAAGAAGCCTTTCGCTAAGACAGTTCTTGTGGAATTGGCAAAGTGATATTTGGAAGCCCAGAGAGGGCTATGGTGAAAAAGGAAATATCCTCAGATGAAATCTGGAAAGAAGCTTTCTGAGAAACTGCTCTGTGATGTGTGACTTCCACTCACAGAGTTACAGCTGTATTTCGTGGATCTCTTTGCTACCCTTATTTCTGTGGAATCTGAGAACAGATATTTCGGATCCCTTTGAAGACGATAGGGCCATAGGAATTATCCTCCGATAACAAAGAGAAAGAAGCTGTCTGAGAAACTTCTTTGTGTTCTGTGAAATCATCTCACAGAGTTACAGCTTTCCCCTCAAGAAGCCTTTCGCTAAGACACTTCTTGTGGAATTGGCAAAGTGATATTTGGAAGCCCATTGAGGGCTATGGTGAAAAAGGAAATATCCTCAGATGAAATCTGGAAAGAAGCTTTCTGAGAAACTGCTCTGTGATGTGTGACTTCCACTCACAGAGTTACATCTGTATTTCGTGGATCTCTTTGCTAGCCTTATTTCTGTGGAATCTGAGAACAGATATTTCGGATCCCTTTGTAGACTGTAGGGCCAAAGGAAATATCCTCCGATAACAAAGAGAAAGAAGCTTTCTGAGAAACTTCTTTGTGTTCTGTGAAATCATCTCACAGAGTTACAGCTTTCCCCTCAAGAAGCCTTTGGCTAAGACAGTTCTTGTGGAATTGGCAAAGTGATATTTGGAAGCCCATAGAGGGCTATGGTGAAAAAGGAAATATCCTCAGATGAAATCTGGAAAGAAGCTTTCTGAGAAACTGCTCTGTGATGTGTGACTTCCACTCACAGAGTTACATCTGTATTTCGTGGATCTCTCTGCTAGCCTTATCTCTGTGGAATGTGAGAACAGATATTTCGGATCCCTTTGAAGACTATAGGGCCAAAGGAAATATCCTCCGATAACAAAGAGAAAGAAGCTTTCTGAGAAACTTCTTTGTGTTCTGTGAAATCATCACACAGAGATACAGCTTTCCCCTCCAGAAGCCTTTCGCTAAGACAGTTCTTGTGGAATTGGCAAAGTGATATTTGGAAGCCCTTAGAGGGCTATGGTGAAAAATGAAATATCCTCAGATGAAATCTGGAAAGAAGCTTTCTGAGAAACTGGTTAGTGTTCTGTTAATTCATTTCACAGAGTTACATCTGTATTTCGTGGATCTCTTTGCTAGCCTTATTTCTGTGGAATCTGAGAACAGATATTTCGGATCCCTTTGAAGACTATAGAGCCAAAGGAAATATACTCCGATAACAAAGAGAAAGAAGCTTTCTGAGAAACTTCTTTGTGTTCTGTGAAATCATCTCACAGAGTTACAGCTTTCCCCTCAAGAAGCCTTTCGCTAAGACAGTTCTTGTGGAATTGGCAAAGTGATATTTGGAAGCCCATAGAGGGCTACGGTGAAAAAGGAAATATCTTCAGATTAAATCTGGAAAGAAGCTTTCTGAGAAACTGCTTAGTGTTCTGTTAATTCATCTCACAGAGTTACAACTGTATTTCGTGGATCTCTTTGCTAGCTTTATTTCTGTGGAATCTGAGAACAGATATTTCGGATCCCATGAAGACTATAGGGCCAAAGGAAATATCCTCCGATAACAAAGAGAAAGAAGCTTTCTGAGAAACTTCTTTGTGTTCTGTGAAATCATCTCACAGAGTTACAGCTTTCCCGTCAAGAAGCCTTTGGCTAAGACAGTTCTTGTGGAATTGGCAAAGTGATATTTGGAAGCCCATAGAGGGCTATGGTGAAAAAGGAAATATCCTCAGATGAAATCTGGAAAGAAGTTTTCTGAGAAACTGCTCTGTGATGTGTGACTTCCACTCACAGAGTTACATCTGTATTTCGTGGATCTCTTTGCTAGCCTTATCTCTGTGGAATCTGAGAACAGATATTTCGTATCCCTTTGTAGACTATAGGGCCAAAGGGAATATCCTCCGATAACAAAGAGAAAGAAGCTTTCTGAGAAACTTCTTTGTCTTCTGTGAAATCATCTCACAGAGTTACATCTTTCCCCTCAAGATACCTTTCGCTAAGACAGTTCTTGTGGAATTGGCAAAGTGATATTTGGAAGCCCATAAAGGGCTATGGTGAAAAAGGAAATATCCTCAGATGAAATCTGGAAAGAAGATTTCTGAGAAACTGGTTAGTGTTCTGTTAATTCATCTCACAGAGTTACATCTGTATTTCGTGGATCTCTTTGCTAGCCTTATTTCTGTGGAATCTGAGAACAGATATTTCGGATCCCTTTGAAGACTATAGAGCCAAAGGAAATATACTCCGATAACAAAGATAAAGAAGCTTCCTGAGAAACTTCTTTGTGTTCTGTGAAATCATCTCACAGAGTTACAGCTTTCCCCTCAAGAAGCCTTTCGCTAAGACAGTTCTTGTGGAATTGGCAATGTGATATTTGGAAGCCCTTAAAGGGCTATGGTGAAAAAGGAAATATCCTCAGTTGAAATCTGGAAAAAAGCTTTCTGAGAAACTGCTCTGTGATGTGTGACTTCCACTCACAGAGTTACATCTGTGTTTCGTGGATCTCTTTGCTAGCCTTATTTCTGTGGAATCTGAGAACAGATATTTCGGATCCCATTGAAGACTATAGGGCCAAAGGAAATATCCTCCAATAACAAAGAGAAAGAAGCTTTCTGAGAAACTTCTTTGTGTTCTGTGAAATCATCTCACAGAGTTACAGCTTTCCCCTCAAGAAGCCTTTCGCTAAGACAGTTCTTGTGGAATTGGCAAAGTGATATTTGGAAGCCCATAGAGGGCTATGGTGAAAACGGAAATAACCTCAGATGAAATCTGGAAAGAAGCTTTCTGAGAAACTTCTGAGTTTTCTGTTAATTCATCTCACAGAGTTATATCTGTATTTCGTGGATCTCTTTGCTAGCCTTATTTCTGTGGAATCTGAGAACAGATATTTCGGATACCTTTGAAGGCTATAGGGCCAAAGGAAATATCCTCCGATAACAAAGAGAAAGAAGCTTTCTGAGAAACTTCTTTGTGTTCTGTGAAATCATCTCACAGAGTTACAGCTTTCCCCTCAAGAAGCCTTTCGCTAAGACAGTTCTTGCGAATTGGCAAAGTGATATTTGGAAGCCCATAGAGGGCTATGGTGAAAAAGGAAATATCCTCAGATGAAATCTGGAAAGAAGCTTTCTGAGAAACTGCTTAGTGTTCTGTTAATTCATCTCACAGAGTTACATCTGTATTTCGTGGATCTCTTTGCTAGCCTTATTTCTCTGGAATCTAAGAACGGATATTTCGGATCCCTTTGAAGACTATAGGGCCAAAGGAAGTATCCTCCGATAACAAAGAGAAAGAAGCTGTCTGAGAAACTTCTTTGTGTTCTGTGAAATCATCTCACAGAGTTACAGCTTTCCCCTCAAGAAGCCTTTCGCTAAGACAGTTTTGTGGAATTGGCAAAGTGATATTTGGAAGCCCATAGAGGGCTATGGTGAAAAAGGAAATATCCTCAGATGAAATCTGGAAAGAAGCTTTCTGAGAAACTGCTCTGTGATGTGTGACTTCCACTCACAGAGTTACATCTGTATTTCGCGGATCTCTTTGCTAGCCTTATTTCTGTGGAATCTGAGAACAGATATTTCGGATCCCATTGAAGACTGTAGGGCCAAAGGAAATATCCTCCGATAACAAAGAGAAAGAAGCTTTCTGAGAAACTTCTTTGTGTTCTGTGAAATCATCTCACAGTGTTACAGCTTTCCCCTCAAGAAGCCTTTCGCTAAGACAGTTCTTGTGGAATTGGCAAAGTGATATTGGAAGCCCATAGAGGGCTATGGTGAAAACGGAAATAACCTCAGAGGAAATCTGGAAAGAAGCTTTCAGAGAAACTGCTGAGTGTTCTTTTAATTCATCTCACAGAGTTACATCTGTATTTAGTGGATATCTTTGCTAGCCTTATTTCTGTGGAATCTGAGAACAGATATTTCGGATCCCTTCGAAGACTATAGGGCCAAAGGAAATATCCTCCGATAACAAAGAGATAGAAGCTTTCTGAGAAACTTATTTGTGTTCTGTGAAATCATCTCACAGAGTTACAGCTTTCCCCTCAAGAAGCCTTTCGCTAAGACAGTTCTTGCGAATTGGCAAAGTGATATTTGGAAGCCCGTAGAGGGCTATGGTGAAAAAGGAAATATCCTCAGATGAAATCTGGAAAGAAGCTTTCTGAGAAACTGCTTAGTGTTCTGTTAATTCATCTCACAGAGTTACAACTGTATTTCGTGGATCTCTTTGCTAGCTTTATTTCTGTGGAATCTGAGAACGGATATTTCGGATCCCATGAAGACTATAGGGCCAAAGGAAATATCCTCCGATAACAAAGAGAAAGAAGCTTTCTGAGAAACTTCTTTGTGTTCTGTGAAATCATCTCACAGAGTTACAGCTTTCCCCTCAAGAAGCCTTTGGCTAAGACAGTTCTTGTGGAATTGGCAAAGTGATATTTGGAAGCCCATAGAGGGCTATGGTGAAAAAGGAAATATCCTCAGATGAAATCTGGAAAGAAGCTTTCTGAGAAACTGCTCTGTGATGTGTGACTTCCACTCACAGAGTTACATCTGTATTTCGTGGATCTCTCTGCTAGCCTTATCTCTGTGGAATGTGAGAACAGATATTTCGGATCCCTTTGAAGACTACAGGGCCAAAGGAAATATCCTCGGTTAACAAAGAGAAAGAAGCTTTCTGAGAAACTTCTTTGTGTTCTGTGAAATCATCTCACAGAGATACAGCTTTCCCCTCCAAAAGCCTTTCGCTAAGACAGTTCTTGTGGAATTGGAAAAGTGATATTTGGAAGCCCTTAGAGGGCTATGGTGAAAAATGAAATATCCTCAGATGAAATCTGTAAAGAAGCTTTCTGAGAAACTGGTTAGTGTTCTGTTAATTCATCTCACAGAGTTACATCTGTATTTCGTGGATCTCTTTGCTAGCCTTATTTCTGTGGAATCTGAGAACAGATATTTCGGATCCCTTTGAAGACTATAGAGCCAAAGGAAATATACTCCGATAACAAAGAGAAAGAAGCTTTCTGAGAAACTTCTTTGTGTTCTGTGAAATCATCTCACAGAGTTACAGCTTTCCCCTCAAGAAGCCTTTCGCTAAGACAGTTCTTGTGGAATTGGCAAAGTGATATTTGGAAGCCCATAGAGGGCTAAGGTAAAAAAGGAAGTATCCTCAGATTAAATCTGGAAAGAAGCTTTCTGAGAAACTGCTTAGTGTTCTGTTAATTCATCTCAAAGAGTTACAACTGTATTTCGTGGATCTCTT
Source organism: Macaca nemestrina (assembly GCF_043159975.1). NCBI lineage: Eukaryota > Metazoa > Chordata > Mammalia > Primates > Cercopithecidae > Macaca > Macaca nemestrina. Next base: position 89,763,621 of record NC_092125.1, read on the forward strand.
TGCTAGCTTTATTTCTGTGGAATCTGAGAACAGATATTTCGGATCCCATGAAGACTATAGGGCCAAAGGAAATATCCTCCGATAACAAAGAGAAAGAAGCTTTCTGAGAAACTTCTTTGTGTTCTGTGAAATCATCTCACAGAGTTACAGCTTTCCCGTCAAGAAGCCTTTGGCTAAGACAGTTCTTGTGGAATTGGCAAAGTGATATTTGGAAGCCCATAGAGGGCTATGGTGAAAAAGGAAATATCCTCAGATGAAATCTGGAAAGAAGCTTTCTGAGAAACTGCTCTGTGATGTGTGACTTCCACTCACAGAGTTACATCTGTATTTCGTGGATCTCTTTGCTAGCCTTATCTCTGTGGAATCTGAGAACAGATATTTCGTATCCCTTTGTAGACTATAGGGCCAAAGGAAATATCCTCCGATAACAAAGAGAAAGAAGCTTTCTGAGAAACTTCTTTGTGTTCTGTGAAATCATCTCACAGAGTTACATCTTTCCCCTCAAGATACCTTTCGCTAAGACAGTTCTTGTGGAATTGGCAAAGTGATATTTGGAAGCCCATAAAGGGCTATGGTGAAAAAGGAAATATCCTCAGATGAAATCTGGAAAGAAGATTTCTGAGAAACTGGTTAGTGTTCTGTTAATTCATCTCACAGAGTTACATCTGTATTTCGTGGATCTCTTTGCTAGCCTTATTTCTGTGGAATCTGAGAACAGATATTTCGGATCCCTTTGAAGACTATAGAGCCAAAGGAAATATACTCCGATAACAAAGATAAAGAAGCTTTCTGAGAAACTTCTTTGTGTTCTGTGAAATCATCTCACAGAGTTACAGCTTTCCCCTCAAGAAGCCTTTCGATAAGACAGTTCTTGTGGAATTGGCAAAGTGATATTTGGAAGCCCACAGAGGGCTAAGGTAAAAGGGAAATATCCTCTGATTAAATCTGGAAAAAACCTTTGAGAAACTGCTTAGTGTTCTGTTAATTCATCTCACAGAGTTACAACTGTATTTCGTGGATCTCTTTGCTAGCTTTATTTCTGTGGAATCTGAGAACAGATATTTCGGATCCCATGAAGACTATAGGGTCAAAGGAAATATCCTCCGGTAACAAAGAGAAAGAAGCTGTCTGAGAAACTTCTTTGTGTTCTGTGAAATCATCTCACAGAGTTACAGCTTTCCCGTCCAGAAGCCTTTCGCTAAGACAGTTCTTGTGGAATTGGCAAAGTGATATTTGGAAGCCCTTAGAGGGCTATCGTGAAAAATGAAATATCCTCAGATGAAATCTGGAAAGAAGCTTTCTGAGAAACTGCTTAGTGTTCTGTGAATTCATCTCACAGAGTTACATGTGTATTTCGTGGATCTCTTTGCTAGCCTTATTTCTGTGGAATCTGAGAACAGATATTTCGGATCCCTTTGAAGACTATAGGGCCAAAGGAAATATCCTCCCATAACAAAGAGAAAGAAGCTTTCTGAGAACCTTCTTTGTGTTCTGTGAAATCATCTCACAGAGTTACAGCTTTCCCCTCAAGAAGCCTTTCGCTAAGACAGTTCTTGTGGAATTGGCAATGTGATATTTGGAAGCCCTTAAAGGGCTATGGTGAAAAAGGAAATATCCTCAGATGAAATCTGGAAAGAATCTTTCTGAGAAACTGCTCTGTGATGTGTGACTTCCACTCACAGAGTTACATCTGTATTTCGTGGATCTCTTTGCTAGCCTTATTTCTGTGGAATCTGAGAACAGATATTTCGGATCCCTTTGAAGACTATAGGGCCAAAGGAAATATCCTCCAATAACAAAGAGAAAGAAGCTTTCTGAGAAACTTCTTTGTGTTCTGTGAAATCATCTCACAGAGTTACAGCTTTCCCCTGAAGAAGCCTTTCGCTAAGACAGTTCTTGTGGAATTGGCAAAGTGATATTTGGAAGCCCATAAAGGGCTATGGTGAAAAAGGAAATATCCTCAGATGAAATCTGGAAAGAAGATTTCTGAGAAACTGGTTAGTGTTCTGTTAATTCATCTCACAGAGTTACATCTGTATTTCGTGGATCTCTTTGCTAGCCTTATTTCTGTGGAATCTGAGAACAGATATTTCGGATCCCTTTGAAGACTATAGAGCCAAAGGAAATATACTCCGATAACAAAGAGAAAGAAGCTTTCTGAGAAACTTCTTTGTGTTTTGTGAAATCATCTCACAGAGTTACAGCTTTCCCCTCAAGAAGCCTTTCGCTAAGACAGTTCTTGCGAATTGGCAAAGTGATATTTGGAAGCCCATAGAGGGCTATGGTGAAAAAGGAAATATCCTCAGATGAAATCTGGAAATAAGCTTTCTGAGAAACTGCTTGGTGTTCTGTTAATTCATCTCACAGAGTTACATCTGTATTTCGTGGATCTCTTTGCTAGCCTTATTTCTGTGGAATCTAAGAACAGATATTTCGGATCCCTTTGAAGACTATTGGGCCAAAGGTAGTATCCTCCGATAACAAAGAGAAAGAAGCTGTCTGAGAAACTTCTTTGTGTTCTGTGAAATCATCTCACAGAGTTACAGCTTTACCCTCAAGAAGCCTTTCGCTAAGACAGTTCTTGTGGAATTGGCAAAGTGATATTTGGAAGCCCATTGAGGGCTATGGTGAAAAAGGAAATATCCTCAGATGAAATCTGGAAAGAAGCTTTCTGTGAAACTGCTCTGTGATGTGTGACTTCCACTCACAGAGTTACATCTGTATTTCGTGGATCTCTTTGCTACCCTTATTTCTGTGGAATCTGAGAACAGATATTTCGGATCCCTTTGCAGACTGTAGGGCCAAAGGAAATATCCTCCGATAACAAAGAGAAAGAAGCTTTCTGAGAAACTTCTTTGTGTTCTGTGAAATCATCTCACAGAGTTACATCTTTCTCCTCAAGAAGCCTTTCACTGAGAGAGTTCTTGTGAAATTGGCAAAGTGATATTTGGAAGCTCATAGAGGGCTATTGTGAAAAAGGAAATATGCTCAGATGAAATCTGGAAATAAGTTTTCTGAGAAACTGCTCTGTGATGTGTGACTTCCATTCACAGAGTTACATCTGTATTTCGTGGATCTCTTTGCTAGCCTTATTTCTGTGGAATCTGAGAACAGATATTTCTGATCCCTTTGAAGACTATAGGGCCAAAGGAAATATCCTCCGATAACAAAGAGAAAGAAGCTTTCTGAGAAACTTCTTTGTGTTCTGTGAAATCATCTCACAGAGTTACAGCTTTCCCCTCAAGAAGCCTTTCGCTAAGACAGTTCTTGTGGAATTGGCAAAGTGATATTTGGAAGCCATAGAGGGCTATGGTGAAAAAGGAAATATCCTCAGATGAAATCTGGAAAGAAGCTTTCTGAGAAACTGCTTAGTGTTCTGTTAATTCATCTCACAGAGTTACATCTGTATTTCGTGGATCTCTTTGCTAGCCTTATTTCTGTGGAATCTGTGAAGAGATATTTCGGATCCCTTTGAAGACTACAGGGCCAAAGGTAATATCCTCCGATAACAAAGAGAAAGAAGCTTTCTGAGAAACTTCTTTGTGTTGTGTGAAATCATCTCACAGAGTTACAGCTTTCCCCTCAAGAAGCCTTTCGCTAAGACACTTCTTGTGAAATTGGCAAAGTGATATTTGGAAGCCCATAGAGGGCTATGGTGAAAAAGGAAATATCCTCAGATGAAATCAGGAAAGAAGCTTTCTGAGAAACTGCTCTGTGATGTGTGACTTCCACTCACAGAGTTACATCTGTATTTCGTGGATCTCTTTGCTAGCCTTATCTCTGTGGAATCTGAGAAAAGATATTTCGGATCCCTTTGAAGACTATAGGGCCAAAGGAAATATCCTCCGATAACAAAGAGAAAGAAGCTTTCTGAGAAACTTCTTTGTGTTCTGTGAAATCATCTCACAGAGATACAGCTTTCCCCTCCAGAAGCCTTTCGCTAAGACAGTTCTTGTGGAATTGGCAAAGTGATATTTGGAAGCCCATAGAGGGCTATGGTGAAAAATGAAATATCCTCAGATGAAATCTGGAAAGAAGCTTTCTGAGAAACTGCTTAGTGTTCTGTTAATTCATCTCACAGAGTTACATCAGTATTTCGTGGATCTCTTTGCTAGCCTTATTTCTGTGGAATCTGAGAACAGATATTTCGGATCCCTTTGAAGACTATAGGGCCAAAGGAAATATCCTACGATAACAAAGAGAAAGAAGCTTTCTGAGAAACTTCTTTGTGTTCTGTGAAATCATCTCACAGAGTTACAGCTTTCCCCTCAAGAAGCCTTTCGCTAAGACAGTTCTTGTGGAATTGGCAATGTGATATTTGGAAGCCCTTAAAGGGCTATGGTGAAAAAGGAAATATCCTCAGATGAAATCTGGAAAGAAGCTTTCTGAGAAACTGCTCTGTGATGTGTGACTTCCACTCACAGAGTTACATCTGTATTTCGTGGATCTCTTTGCTAGCCTTATTTCTGTTGAATCTGAGAGCAGATATTTCGGATCCCTTTGAAGACTATAGGGCCAAAGGTAATATCCTCCGATAACAAAGAGAAAGAAGCTTTCTGAGAAACTTCTTTGTGTTCTGTGAAATCATCTCACAGAGTTACAGCTTTCCCCTCAAGAAGCCTTTCGCTAAGACAGTTCTTGTGGAATTCGCAAAGTGATATTTGGAAGCCCATAGAGGGCTATGGTGAAAAAGGAAATATCCTCAGATGAAATCTGGAAAGAAGCTTTCTGAGAAACTGCTCTGTGATGTGTGACTTCCACTCTCAGAGTTACATCTGTATTTCGTGGATCTCTTTGCTAGCCTTATCTCTGTGGAATCTGAGAAAAGATATTTCGGATCCCTTTGAAGACTATAGGGCCAAAGGAAATATCCTCCGATAACAAAGAGAAAGAAGCTTTCTGAGAAACTTCTTTGTGTTCTGTGAAATCATCTCACAGAGATACAGCTTTCCCCTCCAGAAGCCTTTCGCTAAGACAGTTCTTGTGGAATTGGCAAAGTGATATTTGGAAGCCCATAGAGGGCTTCGGTGAAAAATGAAATATCCTCAGATGAAATCTGAAAAGAAGCTTTCTGAGAAACTGCTTAGTGTTCCGTTAATTCATCTCACAGAGTTACATCTGTATTTCGTGGATCTCTTTGCTAGCCTTATTTCTGTGGAATCTGAGAACAGATATTTCGGATCCCTTTGAAGACTATAGAGCCAAAGGAAATATACTCCGATAACAAAGAGAAAGAAGCTTTCTGAGAAACTTCTTTGTGTTCTGTGAAATCATCTCACAGAGTTACAGCTTTCCCCTCAAGAAGCCTTTCGCTAAGACAGTTCTTGTGGAATTGGCAAAGTGATATTTGGAAGCCCATAGAGGGCTAAGGTGAAAAAGGAAATATCCTCAGATGAAATCTGGAAAGAAGCTTTTTGAGAAACTGCTTAGTGTTCTGTTAATTCATCTCACAGAATTACATCTGTATTTCGTGGATCTCTTTGCTAGCCTTATTTCTGTGGAATCTGAGAACAGATATTTCGGATCCCTTTGAAGACTATAGGGCCAAAGGAAATATCCTCCGATAACAAAGAGAAAGAAGCTTTCTGAGAACCTTCTTTGTGTTCTGTGAAATCATCTCACAGAGTTACAGCTTTCCCCTCAAGAAGCCTTTCGCTAAGACAGTTCTTGTGGAATTGTGAATGTGATATTTGGAAGCCCTTAAAGGGCTATGGTGAAAAAGGAAATATCCTCAGATGAAATCTGGAAAGAAGCTTTCTGAGAAACTGCTCTGTGATGTGTGACTTCCACTCACAGAGTTACATCTGTATTTCGTGGATCTCTTTGCTAGCCTTATTTCTGTGGAATCTGAGAACAGATATTTCGGATCCCATTGAAGACTATAGGGCCAAAGGAAATATCCTCCAATAACAAAGAGAAAGAAGCTTTCTGAGAAACTTCTTTGTGTTCTGTGAAATCATCTCACAGAGTTACAGCTTTCCCGTCAAGAAGCCTTTCGATAAGACAGTTCTTGTGGAATTGGCAAAGTGATATTGGAAGCCCATAGAGGGCTATGGTGAAAACGGAAATAACCTCAGATGAAATCTGGAAAGAAGCTTTCTGAGAAACTGCTGAGTGTTCTGTTAATTCATCTCACAGAGTTATATCTGTATTTCGTGGATCTCTTTGCTAGCCTTATTTCTGTGGAATCTGAGAACAGATATTTCGGATCCCTTTGAAGACTATAGGGCCAAAGGTAATATCCTCCGATAACAAAGAGAAAGAAGCTTTCTGAGAATCTTCTTTGTGTTCTGTGAAATCATCTCACAGAGTTACAGCTTTCCCCTCAAGAAGCCTTTCGCTAAGACAGTTCTTGCGAATTGGCAAAGTGATATTTGGAAGCCCATAGAGGGCTATGGTGAAAAAGGAAATATCCTCAGATGAAATCTGGAAAGAAGCTTTCTGAGAAACTGCTTAGTGTTCTGTTAATTCATCTCTCAGAGTTACATCTGTATTTCGTGGATATCTTTGCTAGCCTTATTTCTGTGGAATCTAAGAACAGATATTTCGGATCCCTTTGAAGACTATAGGGCCAAAGGAAGTATCCTCCGATAACAAAGAGAAAGAAGCTTTCTGAGAAACTTCTTTGTGTTCTGTGAAATCATCTCACAGAGTTACAGATTTCCCCTCAAGAAGCCTTTCGCTAAGACAGTCATTGTGGAATTGGCAAAGTGATATTTGGAAGCCCATAGAGGGCTACGGTGAAAAAGGAAATATCCTCAGATGAAATCTGGAAAGAAGCATTCTGAGAAACTGCTCTGTGATGTGTGACTTCCACTCACAGAGTTACAGCTGTATTTCGTGGATCTCTTTGCTAGCCTTATTTCTGTGGAATCTGAGAACAGATATTTCGGATCCCATTGAAGACTATAGGGCCAAAGGAAATATCCTCCAATAACAAAGAGAAAGAAGCTTTCTGAGAAACTTCTTTGTGTTCTGTGAAATCATCTCACAGAGTTACAGCTTTCCCCTCAAGAAGCCTTTCGCTAAGACAGTTCTTGTGGAATTGGCAAAGTTATATTTGGAAGCCCATAGAGGGCTATGGTGAAAAAGGAAATATCCTCAGATGAAATCTGGAAAGAAGCTTTCTGAGAAACTGCTTAGTGTTCTGTTAATTCATCTCACAGAGTTACATCTGTATTTCGTGGATCTCTTTGCTAGCCTTATTTCTGTGGAATCTGAGAAGAGATATTTCGGATCCCTTTGAAGACTATAGGGCCAAAGGTAATATCCTCCGATAACAAAGAGAAAGAAGCTTTCTGAGAAACTTCTTTGTGTTCTGTGAAATCATCTCACAGAGTTACAGCTTTCCCTTCAAGAAGCCTTTCGCTAAGACAGTTCTTGTGGAATTGGCAAAGTGATATTTGGAAGCCCATAGAGGGCTATGGTGAAAAAGGAAATATCCTCAGATGAAATCTGGAAAGAAGCTTTCTGAGAAACTGCTCTGTGATGTGTGACTTCCACTCACAGAGTTACATCTGTATTTCGTGGATCTCTTTGCTAGCCTTATCTCTGTGGAATCTGAGAAAAGATATTTCGGATCCCTTTGAAGACTATAGGGCCAAAGGAAATATCCTCCGATAACAAAGAGAAAGAAGCTTTCTGAGAAACTTCTTTGTGTTCTGTGAAATCATCTCACAGAGTTACAGCTTTCCCCTCAAGAAGCCTTTCGCTAAGACAGTTCTTGTGAAATTGGCAAAGTGATATTTGGAAGCCCATAGAGGGCTATGGTGAAAAAGGAAATATCCTCAGATGAAATCTGGAAAGAAGCTTTCTGAGAAACTGCTTAGTGTTCTGTTAATTCATCTCACAGAGTTACATCTGTATTTCGTGGATGTCTTTGCTAACCTTATTTCTGTGGAATCTGAGAACAGATATTTCGGATCCCTTTGAAGACTATAGGGCCAAAGGAAATATCCTCCGATAACAAAGAGAAAGAAGCTTTCTGAGAAAATTCTTTGTGTTCTGTGAAATCATCTCACAGAGTTACAGCTTTCCCCTCAAGAAGCCTTTCGCTAAGACAGTTCTTGTGGAATTGGCAAAGTGATATTTGGAAGCCCAGAGAGGGCTATGGTGAAAAAGGAAATATCCTCAGATGAAATCTGGAAAGAAGCTTTCTGAGAAACTGCTCTGTGATGTGTGACTTCCACTCACAGAGTTACAGCTGTATTTCGTGGATCTCTTTGCTACCCTTATTTCTGTGGAATCTGAGAACAGATATTTCGGATCCCTTTGAAGACGATAGGGCCATAGGAATTATCCTCCGATAACAAAGAGAAAGAAGCTGTCTGAGAAACTTCTTTGTGTTCTGTGAAATCATCTCACAGAGTTACAGCTTTCCCCTTAAGAAGCCTTTCGCTAAGACAGTTCTTGAGGAATTGGCAAAGTGATATTTGGAAGCCCATTGAGGGCTATGGTGAAAAAGGAAATATCCTCAGATGAAATCTGGAAAGAAGCTTTCTGAGAAACTGCTTAGTGTTCTGTTAATTCATCTTACAGAGTTACATCTGTGTTTCGTGGATCTCTTTGCTAGCCTTATTTCTGTGGAATCTGAGAAGAGATATTTCGGATCCCTTTGAAGACTATAGGGCCAAAGGTAATATCCTCCGATAACAAAGAGAAAGAAGCTTTCTGAGAAACTTCTTTGTGTTCTGTGAAATCATCTCACAGAGTTACAGCTTTCCCCTCAAGAAGCCTTTCGCTAAGACACTTCTTGTGGAATTGGCAAAGTGATATTTGGAAGCCCATAGAGGGCTATGGTGAAAAAGGAAATATCCTCAGATGAAATCTGGAAAGAAGCTTTCTGAGAAACTGCTCTGTGATGTGTGACTTCCACTCACAGAGTTACATCTGTATTTCGTGGATCTCTTTGCTAGCCTTATCTCTGTGGAATCTGAGAAAAGATATTTCGGATCCCTTTGAAGACTATAGGGCCAAAGGAAATATCCTCCGATAACAAAGAGAAAGAAGCTTTCTGAAAAACTTCTTTGTGTTCTGTGAAATCATCTCACAGAGATACAGCTTTCCCCTCAAGAAGCCTTTCGCTAAGACAGTTCTTGTGGAATTGGCAAAGTGATATTTGGAAGCCCATAGAGGGCTATGGTGAAAAAGGAAATATCCTCAGATGAAATCTGGAAAGAAGCTTTCTGAGAAACTGCTCTGTGATGTGTGACTTCCACTCACAGAGTTACATCTGTATTTCGTGGATCTCTTTGCTAGCCTTATCTCTGTGGAATCTGAGAAAAGATATTTCGGATCCCTTTGAAGACTATAGGGCCAAAGGAAATATCCTCCGATAACAAAGAGAAAGAAGCTTTCTGAGAAACTTCTTTGTGTTCTGTGAAATCATCTCACAGAGTTACAGTTTTCCCCTCAAGAAGCCTTTCGCTAAGACAGTTCTTGTGGAATTGGCAAAGTGATATTTGGAAGCCCATAGAGGGCTATGGTGAAAAAGGAAATATCCTCAGATGAAATCTGGAAAGAAGCTTTCTGAGAAACTGCTTAGTGTTCTGTTAATTCATCTCACAGAGTTACATCTGTATTTCGTGGATGTCTTTGCTAGCCTTATTTCTGTGGAATCTGAGAACAGATATTTCGGATCCCTTTGAAGACTATAGGGCCAAAGGAAATATCCTCCGATAACAAAGAGAAAGAAGCTTTCTGAGAAAATTCTTTGTGTTCTGTGAAATCATCTCACAGAGTTACAGCTTTCCCCTCAAGAAGCCTTTCGCTAAGACAGTTCTTGTGGAATTGGCAAAGTGATATTTGGAAGCCCAGAGAGGGCTATGGTGAAAAAGGAAATATCCTCAGATGAAATCTGGAAAGAAGCTTTCTGAGAAACTGCTCTGTGATGTGTGACTTCCACTCACAGAGTTACAGCTGTATTTCGTGGATCTCTTTGCTACCCTTATTTCTGTGGAATCTGAGAACAGATATTTCGGATCCCTTTGAAGACGATAGGGCCATAGGAATTATCCTCCGATAACAAAGAGAAAGAAGCTGTCTGAGAAACTTCTTTGTGTTCTGTGAAATCATCTCACAGAGTTACAGCTTTCCCCTCAAGAAGCCTTTCGCTAAGACACTTCTTGTGGAATTGGCAAAGTGATATTTGGAAGCCCATTGAGGGCTATGGTGAAAAAGGAAATATCCTCAGATGAAATCTGGAAAGAAGCTTTCTGAGAAACTGCTCTGTGATGTGTGACTTCCACTCACAGAGTTACATCTGTATTTCGTGGATCTCTTTGCTAGCCTTATTTCTGTGGAATCTGAGAACAGATATTTCGGATCCCTTTGTAGACTGTAGGGCCAAAGGAAATATCCTCCGATAACAAAGAGAAAGAAGCTTTCTGAGAAACTTCTTTGTGTTCTGTGAAATCATCTCACAGAGTTACAGCTTTCCCCTCAAGAAGCCTTTGGCTAAGACAGTTCTTGTGGAATTGGCAAAGTGATATTTGGAAGCCCATAGAGGGCTATGGTGAAAAAGGAAATATCCTCAGATGAAATCTGGAAAGAAGCTTTCTGAGAAACTGCTCTGTGATGTGTGACTTCCACTCACAGAGTTACATCTGTATTTCGTGGATCTCTCTGCTAGCCTTATCTCTGTGGAATGTGAGAACAGATATTTCGGATCCCTTTGAAGACTATAGGGCCAAAGGAAATATCCTCCGATAACAAAGAGAAAGAAGCTTTCTGAGAAACTTCTTTGTGTTCTGTGAAATCATCACACAGAGATACAGCTTTCCCCTCCAGAAGCCTTTCGCTAAGACAGTTCTTGTGGAATTGGCAAAGTGATATTTGGAAGCCCTTAGAGGGCTATGGTGAAAAATGAAATATCCTCAGATGAAATCTGGAAAGAAGCTTTCTGAGAAACTGGTTAGTGTTCTGTTAATTCATTTCACAGAGTTACATCTGTATTTCGTGGATCTCTTTGCTAGCCTTATTTCTGTGGAATCTGAGAACAGATATTTCGGATCCCTTTGAAGACTATAGAGCCAAAGGAAATATACTCCGATAACAAAGAGAAAGAAGCTTTCTGAGAAACTTCTTTGTGTTCTGTGAAATCATCTCACAGAGTTACAGCTTTCCCCTCAAGAAGCCTTTCGCTAAGACAGTTCTTGTGGAATTGGCAAAGTGATATTTGGAAGCCCATAGAGGGCTACGGTGAAAAAGGAAATATCTTCAGATTAAATCTGGAAAGAAGCTTTCTGAGAAACTGCTTAGTGTTCTGTTAATTCATCTCACAGAGTTACAACTGTATTTCGTGGATCTCTTTGCTAGCTTTATTTCTGTGGAATCTGAGAACAGATATTTCGGATCCCATGAAGACTATAGGGCCAAAGGAAATATCCTCCGATAACAAAGAGAAAGAAGCTTTCTGAGAAACTTCTTTGTGTTCTGTGAAATCATCTCACAGAGTTACAGCTTTCCCGTCAAGAAGCCTTTGGCTAAGACAGTTCTTGTGGAATTGGCAAAGTGATATTTGGAAGCCCATAGAGGGCTATGGTGAAAAAGGAAATATCCTCAGATGAAATCTGGAAAGAAGTTTTCTGAGAAACTGCTCTGTGATGTGTGACTTCCACTCACAGAGTTACATCTGTATTTCGTGGATCTCTTTGCTAGCCTTATCTCTGTGGAATCTGAGAACAGATATTTCGTATCCCTTTGTAGACTATAGGGCCAAAGGGAATATCCTCCGATAACAAAGAGAAAGAAGCTTTCTGAGAAACTTCTTTGTCTTCTGTGAAATCATCTCACAGAGTTACATCTTTCCCCTCAAGATACCTTTCGCTAAGACAGTTCTTGTGGAATTGGCAAAATGATATTTGGAAGCCCATAAAGGGCTATGGTGAAAAAGGAAATATCCTCAGATGAAATCTGGAAAGAAGATTTCTGAGAAACTGGTTAGTGTTCTGTTAATTCATCTCACAGAGTTACATCTGTATTTCGTGGATCTCTTTGCTAGCCTTATTTCTGTGGAATCTGAGAACAGATATTTCGGATCCCTTTGAAGACTATAGAGCCAAAGGAAATATACTCCGATAACAAAGATAAAGAAGCTTCCTGAGAAACTTCTTTGTGTTCTGTGAAATCATCTCACAGAGTTACAGCTTTCCCCTCAAGAAGCCTTTCGCTAAGACAGTTCTTGTGGAATTGGCAATGTGATATTTGGAAGCCCTTAAAGGGCTATGGTGAAAAAGGAAATATCCTCAGTTGAAATCTGGAAAAAAGCTTTCTGAGAAACTGCTCTGTGATGTGTGACTTCCACTCACAGAGTTACATCTGTGTTTCGTGGATCTCTTTGCTAGCCTTATTTCTGTGGAATCTGAGAACAGATATTTCGGATCCCATTGAAGACTATAGGGCCAAAGGAAATATCCTCCAATAACAAAGAGAAAGAAGCTTTCTGAGAAACTTCTTTGTGTTCTGTGAAATCATCTCACAGAGTTACAGCTTTCCCCTCAAGAAGCCTTTCGCTAAGACAGTTCTTGTGGAATTGGCAAAGTGATATTTGGAAGCCCATAGAGGGCTATGGTGAAAACGGAAATAACCTCAGATGAAATCTGGAAAGAAGCTTTCTGAGAAACTTCTGAGTTTTCTGTTAATTCATCTCACAGAGTTATATCTGTATTTCGTGGATCTCTTTGCTAGCCTTATTTCTGTGGAATCTGAGAACAGATATTTCGGATATCTTTGAAGGCTATAGGGCCAAAGGAAATATCCTCCGATAACAAAGAGAAAGAAGCTTTCTGAGAAACTTCTTTGTGTTCTGTGAAATCATCTCACAGAGTTACAGCTTTCCCCTCAAGAAGCCTTTCGCTAAGACAGTTCTTGCGAATTGGCAAAGTGATATTTGGAAGCCCATAGAGGGCTATGGTGAAAAAGGAAATATCCTCAGATGAAATCTGGAAAGAAGCTTTCTGAGAAACTGCTTAGTGTTCTGTTAATTCATCTCACAGAGTTACATCTGTATTTCGTGGATCTCTTTGCTAGCCTTATTTCTCTGGAATCTAAGAACGGATATTTCGGATCCCTTTGAAGATTATAGGGCCAAAGGAAGTATCCTCCGATAACAAAGAGAAAGAAGCTGTCTGAGAAACTTCTTTGTGTTCTGTGAAATCATCTCACAGAGTTACAGCTTTCCCCTCAAGAAGCCTTTCGCTAAGACAGTTTTGTGGAATTGGCAAAGTGATATTTGGAAGCCCATAGAGGGCTATGGTGAAAAAGGAAATATCCTCAGATGAAATCTGGAAAGAAGCTTTCTGAGAAACTGCTCTGTGATGTGTGACTTCCACTCACAGAGTTACATCTGTATTTCGCGGATCTCTTTGCTAGCCTTATTTCTGTGGAATCTGAGAACAGATATTTCGGATCCCATTGAAGACTGTAGGGCCAAAGGAAATATCCTCCGATAACAAAGAGAAAGAAGCTTTCTGAGAAACTTCTTTGTGTTCTGTGAAATCATCTCACAGTGTTACAGCTTTCCCCTCAAGAAGCCTTTCGCTAAGACAGTTCTTGTGGAATTGGCAAAGTGATATTGGAAGCCCATAGAGGGCTATGGTGAAAACGGAAATAACCTCAGAGGAAATCTGGAAAGAAGCTTTCAGAGAAACTGCTGAGTGTTCTTTTAATTCATCTCACAGAGTTACATCTGTATTTAGTGGATATCTTTGCTAGCCTTATTTCTGTGGAATCTGAGAACAGATATTTCGGATCCCTTCGAAGACTATAGGGCCAAAGGAAATATCCTCCGATAACAAAGAGATAGAAGCTTTCTGAGAAACTTATTTGTGTTCTGTGAAATCATCTCACAGAGTTACAGCTTTCCCCTCAAGAAGCCTTTCGCTAAGACAGTTCTTGCGAATTGGCAAAGTGATATTTGGAAGCCCGTAGAGGGCTATGGTGAAAAAGGAAATATCCTCAGATGAAATCTGGAAAGAAGCTTTCTGAGAAACTGCTTAGTGTTCTGTTAATTCATCTCACAGAGTTACAACTGTATTTCGTGGATCTCTTTGCTAGCTTTATTTCTGTGGAATCTGAGAACGGATATTTCGGATCCCATGAAGACTATAGGGCCAAAGGAAATATCCTCCGATAACAAAGAGAAAGAAGCTTTCTGAGAAACTTCTTTGTGTTCTGTGAAATCATCTCACAGAGTTACAGCTTTCCCCTCAAGAAGCCTTTGGCTAAGACAGTTCTTGTGGAATTGGCAAAGTGATATTTGGAAGCCCATAGAGGGCTATGGTGAAAAAGGAAATATCCTCAGATGAAATCTGGAAAGAAGCTTTCTGAGAAACTGCTCTGTGATGTGTGACTTCCACTCACAGAGTTACATCTGTATTTCGTGGATCTCTCTGCTAGCCTTATCTCTGTGGAATGTGAGAACAGATATTTCGGATCCCTTTGAAGACTACAAGGCCAAAGGAAATATCCTCGGTTAACAAAGAGAAAGAAGCTTTCTGAGAAACTTCTTTGTGTTCTGTGAAATCATCTCACAGAGATACAGCTTTCCCCTCCAAAAGCCTTTCGCTAAGACAGTTCTTGTGGAATTGGAAAAGTGATATTTGGAAGCCCTTAGAGGGCTATGGTGAAAAATGAAATATCCTCAGATGAAATCTGTAAAGAAGCTTTCTGAGAAACTGGTTAGTGTTCTGTTAATTCATCTCACAGAGTTACATCTGTATTTCGTGGATCTCTTTGCTAGCCTTATTTCTGTGGAATCTGAGAACAGATATTTCGGATCCCTTTGAAGACTATAGAGCCAAAGGAAATATACTCCGATAACAAAGAGAAAGAAGCTTTCTGAGAAACTTCTTTGTGTTCTGTGAAATCATCTCACAGAGTTACAGCTTTCCCCTCAAGAAGCCTTTCGCTAAGACAGTTCTTGTGGAATTGGCAAAGTGATATTTGGAAGCCCATAGAGGGCTAAGGTAAAAAAGGAAATATCCTCAGATTAAATCTGGAAAGAAGCTTTCTGAGAAACTGCTTAGTGTTCTGTTAATTCATCTCAAAGAGTTACAACTGTATTTCGTGGATCTCTTTGCTAGCTTTATTTCTGTGGAATCTGAGAACAGATATTTCGGATCCCATGAAGACTATAGGGCCAAAGGAAATATCCTCCGATAACAAAGAGAAAGAAGCTTTCTGAGAAACTTCTTTGTGTTCTGTGAAATCATCTCACAGAGTTACAGCTTTCCCGTCAAGAAGCCTTTGGCTAAGACAGTTCTTGTGGAATTGGCAAAGTGATATTTGGAAGCCCATAGAGGGCTATGGTGAAAAAGGAAATATCCTCAGATGAAATCTGGAAAGAAGCTTTCTGAGAAACTGCTCTGTGATGTGTGACTTCCACTCACAGAGTTACATCTGTATTTCGTGGATCTCTTTGCTAGCCTTATCTCTGTGGAATCTGAGAACAGATATTTCGTATCCCTTTGTAGACTATAGGGCCAAAGGAAATATCCTCCGATAACAAAGAGAAAGAAGCTTTCTGAGAAACTTCTTTGTGTTCTGTGAAATCATCTCACAGAGTTACATCTTTCCCCTCAAGATACCTTTCGCTAAGACAGTTCTTGTGGAATTGGCAAAGTGATATTTGGAAGCCCATAAAGGGCTATGGTGAAAAAGGAAATATCCTCAGATGAAATCTGGAAAGAAGATTTCTGAGAAACTGGTTAGTGTTCTGTTAATTCATCTCACAGAGTTACATCTGTATTTCGTGGATCTCTTTGCTAGCCTTATTTCTGTGGAATCTGAGAACAGATATTTCGGATCCCTTTGAAGACTATAGAGCCAAAGGAAATATACTCCGATAACAAAGATAAAGAAGCTTTCTGAGAAACTTCTTTGTGTTCTGTGAAATCATCTCACAGAGTTACAGCTTTCCCCTCAAGAAGCCTTTCGATAAGACAGTTCTTGTGGAATTGGCAAAGTGATATTTGGAAGCCCACAGAGGGCTAAGGTAAAAGGGAAATATCCTCTGATTAAATCTGGAAAAAACCTTTGAGAAACTGCTTAGTGTTCTGTTAATTCATCTCACAGAGTTACAACTGTATTTCGTGGATCTCTTTGCTAGCTTTATTTCTGTGGAATCTGAGAACAGATATTTCGGATCCCATGAAGACTATAGGGTCAAAGGAAATATCCTCCGGTAACAAAGAGAAAGAAGCTGTCTGAGAAACTTCTTTGTGTTCTGTGAAATCATCTCACAGAGTTACAGCTTTCCCGTCCAGAAGCCTTTCGCTAAGACAGTTCTTGTGGAATTGGCAAAGTGATATTTGGAAGCCCTTAGAGGGCTATCGTGAAAAATGAAATATCCTCAGATGAAATCTGGACAGAAGCTTTCTGAGAAACTGCTTAGTGTTCTGTTAATTCATCTCACAGAGTTACATCTGTATTTCGTGGATCTCTTTGCTAGCCTTATTTCTGTGGAATCTGAGAATAGATATTTCGGATCCCTTTGAAGACTATAGGGCCAAAGGAAATATCCTCCCATAACAAAGAGAAAGAAGCTTTCTGAGAACCTTCTTTGTGTTCTGTGAAATCATCTCACAGAGTTACAGCTTTCCCCTCAAGAAGCCTTTCGCTAAGACAGTTCTTGTGGAATTGGCAATGTGATATTTGGAAGCCCTTAAAGGGCTATGGTGAAAAAGGAAATATCCTCAGATGAAATCTGGAAAGAATCTTTCTGAGAAACTGCTCTGTGATGTGTGACTTCCACTCACAGAGTTACATCTGTATTTCGTGGATCTCTTTGCTAGCCTTATTTCTGTGGAATCTGAGAACAGATATTTCGGATCCCTTTGAAGACTATAGGGCCAAAGGAAATATCCTCCAATAACAAAGAGAAAGAAGCTTTCTGAGAAACTTCTTTGTGTTCTGTGAAATCATCTCACAGAGTTACAGCTTTCCCCTGAAGAAGCCTTTCGCTAAGACAGTTCTTGTGGAATTGGCAAAGTGATATTTGGAAGCCCATAAAGGGCTATGGTGAAAAAGGAAATATCCTCAGATGAAATCTGGAAAGAAGATTTCTGAGAAACTGGTTAGTGTTCTGTTAATTCATCTCACAGAGTTACATCTGTATTTCGTGGATCTCTTTGCTAGCCTTATTTCTGTGGAATCTGAGAACAGATATTTCGGATCCCTTTGAAGACTATAGAGCCAAAGGAAATATACTCCGATAACAAAGAGAAAGAAGCTTTCTGAGAAACTTCTTTGTGTTTTGTGAAATCATCTCACAGAGTTACAGCTTTCCCCTCAAGAAGCCTTTCGCTAAGACAGTTCTTGCGAATTGGCAAAGTGATATTTGGAAGCCCATAGAGGGCTATGGTGAAAAAGGAAATATCCTCAGATGAAATCTGGAAATAAGCTTTCTGAGAAACGGCTTGGTGTTCTGTTAATTCATCTCACAGAGTTACATCTGTATTTCGTGGATCTCTTTGCTAGCCTTATTTCTGTGGAATCTAAGAACAGATATTTCGGATCCCTTTGAAGACTATTGGGCCAAAGGTAGTATCCTCCGATAACAAAGAGAAAGAAGCTGTCTGAGAAACTTCTTTGTGTTCTGTGAAATCATCTCACAGAGTTACAGCTTTACCCTCAAGAAGCCTTTCGCTAAGACAGTTCTTGTGGAATTGGCAAAGTGATATTTGGAAGCCCATTGAGGGCTATGGTGAAAAAGGAAATATCCTCAGATGAAATCTGGAAAGAAGCTTTCTGAGAAACTGCTCTGTGATGTGTGACTTCCACTCACAGAGTTACATCTGTATTTCGTGGATCTCTTTGCTACCCTTATTTCTGTGGAATCTGAGAACAGATATTTCGGATCCCTTTGCAGACTGTAGGGCCAAAGGAAATATCCTCCGATAACAAAGAGAAAGAAGCTTTCTGAGAAACTTCTTTGTGTTCTGTGAAATCATCTCACAGAGTTACATCTTTCTCCTCAAGAAGCCTTTCACTGAGAGAGTTCTTGTGAAATTGGCAAAGTGATATTTGGAAGCTCATAGAGGGCTATTGTGAAAAAGGAAATATGCTCAGATGAAATCTGGAAATAAGTTTTCTGAGAAACTGCTCTGTGATGTGTGACTTCCATTCACAGAGTTACATCTGTATTTCGTGGATCTCTTTGCTAGCCTTATTTCTGTGGAATCTGAGAACAGATATTTCTGATCCCTTTGAAGACTATAGGGCCAAAGGAAATATCCTCCGATAACAAAGAGAAAGAAGCTTTCTGAGAAACTTCTTTGTGTTCTGTGAAATCATCTCACAGAGTTACAGCTTTCCCCTCAAGAAGCCTTTCGCTAAGACAGTTCTTGTGGAATTGGCAAAGTGATATTTGGAAGCCATAGAGGGCTATGGTGAAAAAGAAAATATCCTCAGATGAAATCTGGAAAGAAGCTTTCTGAGAAACTGCTTAGTATTCTGTTAATTCATCTCACAGAGTTACATCTGTATTTCGTGGATCTCTTTGCTAGCCTTATTTCTGTGGAATCTGTGAAGAGATATTTCGGATCCCTTTGAAGACTACAGGGCCAAAGGTAATATCCTCCGATAACAAAGAGAAAGAAGCTTTCTGAGAAACTTCTTTGTGTTGTGTGAAATCATCTCACAGAGTTACAGCTTTCCCCTCAAGAAGCCTTTCGCTAAGACACTTCTTGTGAAATTGGCAAAGTGATATTTGGAAGCCCATAGAGGGCTATGGTGAAAAAGGAAATATCCTCAGATGAAATCAGGAAAGAAGCTTTCTGAGAAACTGCTCTGTGATGTGTGACTTCCACTCACAGAGTTACATCTGTATTTCGTGGATCTCTTTGCTAGCCTTATCTCTGTGGAATCTGAGAAAAGATATTTCGGATCCCTTTGAAGACTATAGGGCCAAAGGAAATATCCTCCGATAACAAAGAGAAAGAAGCTTTCTGAGAAACTTCTTTGTGTTCTGTGAAATCATCTCACAGAGATACAGCTTTCCCCTCCAGAAGCCTTTCGCTAAGACAGTTCTTGTGGAATTGGCAAAGTGATATTTGGAAGCCCATAGAGGGCTATGGTGAAAAATGAAATATCCTCAGATGAAATCTGGAAAGAAGCTTTCTGAGAAACTGCTTAGTGTTCTGTTAATTCATCTCACAGAGTTACATCAGTATTTCGTGGATCTCTTTGCTAGCCTTATTTCTGTGGAATCTGAGAACAGATATTTCGGATCCCTTTGAAGACTATAGGGCCAAAGGAAATATCCTACGATAACAAAGAGAAAGAAGCTTTCTGAGAAACTTCTTTGTGTTCTGTGAAATCATCTCACAGAGTTACAGCTTTCCCCTCAAGAAGCCTTTCGCTAAGACAGTTCTTGTGGAATTGGCAATGTGATATTTGGAAGCCCTTAAAGGGCTATGGTGAAAAAGGAAATATCCTCAGATGAAATCTGGAAAGAAGCTTTCTGAGAAACTGCTCTGTGATGTGTGACTTCCACTCACAGAGTTACATCTGTATTTCGTGGATCTCTTTGCTAGCCTTATTTCTGTTGAATCTGAGAGCAGATATTTCGGATCCCTTTGAAGACTATAGGGCCAAAGGTAATATCCTCCGATAACAAAGAGAAAGAAGCTTTCTGAGAAACTTCTTTGTGTTCTGTGAAATCATCTCACAGAGTTACAGCTTTCCCCTCAAGAAGCCTTTCGCTAAGACAGTTCTTGTGGAATTCGCAAAGTGATATTTGGAAGCCCATAGAGGGCTATGGTGAAAAAGGAAATATCCTCAGATGAAATCTGGAAAGAAGCTTTCTGAGAAACTGCTCTGTGATGTGTGACTTCCACTCTCAGAGTTACATCTGTATTTCGTGGATCTCTTTGCTAGCCTTATCTCTGTGGAATCTGAGAAAAGATATTTCGTATCCCTTTGAAGACTATAGGGCCAAAGGAAATATCCTCCGATAACAAAGAGAAAGAAGCTTTCTGAGAAACTTCTTTGTGTTCTGTGAAATCATCTCACAGAGATACAGCTTTCCCCTCCAGAAGCCTTTCGCTAAGACAGTTCTTGTGGAATTGGCAAAGTGATATTTGGAAGCCCATAGAGGGCTTTGGTGAAAAATGAAATATCCTCAGATGAAATCTGAAAAGAAGCTTTCTGAGAAACTGCTTAGTGTTCCGTTAATTCATCTCACAGAGTTACATCTGTATTTCGTGGATCTCTTTGCTAGCCTTATTTCTGTGGAATCTGAGAACAGATATTTCGGATCCCTTTGAAGACTATAGAGCCAAAGGAAATATACTCCGATAACAAAGAGAAAGAAGCTTTCTGAGAAACTTCTTTGTGTTCTGTGAAATCATCTCACAGAGTTACAGCTTTCCCCTCAAGAAGCCTTTCGCTAAGACAGTGCTTGTGGAATTGGCAAAGTGATATTTGGAAGCCCATAGAGGGCTAAGGTGAAAAAGGAAATATCCTCAGATGAAATCTGGAAAGAAGCTTTTTGAGAAACTGCTTAGTGTTCTGTTAATTCATCTCACAGAATTACATCTGTATTTCGTGGATCTCTTTGCTAGCCTTATTTCTGTGGAATCTGAGAACAGATATTTCGGATCCCTTTGAAGACTATAGGGCCAAAGGAAATATCCTCCGATAACAAAGAGAAAGAAGCTTTCTGAGAACCTTCTTTGTGTTCTGTGAAATCATCTCACAGAGTTACAGCTTTCCCCTCAAGAAGCCTTTCGCTAAGACAGTTCTTGTGGAATTGTGAATGTGATATTTGGAAGCCCTTAAAGGGCTATGGTGAAAAAGGAAATATCCTCAGATGAAATCTGGAAAGAAGCTTTCTGAGAAACTGCTCTGTGATGTGTGACTTCCACTCACAGAGTTACATCTGTATTTCGTGGATCTCTTTGCTAGCCTTATTTCTGTGGAATCTGAGAACAGATATTTCGGATCCCATTGAAGACTATAGGGCCAAAGGAAATATCCTCCAATAACAAAGAGAAAGAAGCTTTCTGAGAAACTTCTTTGTGTTCTGTGAAATCACCTCACAGAGTTACACCTTTCCCGTCAAGAAGCCTTTCGATAAGACAGTTCTTGTGGAATTGGCAAAGTGATATTGGAAGCCCATAGAGGGCTATGGTGAAAACGGAAATAACCTCAGATGAAATCTGGAAAGAAGCTTTCTGAGAAACTGCTGAGTGTTCTGTTAATTCATCTCACAGAGTTATATCTGTATTTCGTGGATCTCTTTGCTAGCCTTATTTCTGTGGAATCTGAGAACAGATATTTCGGATCCCTTTGAAGACTATAGGGCCAAAGGTAATATCCTCCAATAACAAAGAGAAAGAAGCTTTCTGAGAATCTTCTTTGTGTTCTGTGAAATCATCTCACAGAGTTACAGCTTTCCCCTCAAGAAGCCTTTCGCTAAGACAGTTCTTGCGAATTGGCAAAGTGATATTTGGAAGCCCATAGAGGGCTATGGTGAAAAAGGAAATATCCTCAGATGAAATCTGGAAAGAAGCTTTCTGAGAAACTGCTTAGTGTTCTGTTAATTCATCTCTCAGAGTTACATCTGTATTTCGTGGATATCTTTGCTAGCCTTATTTCTGTGGAATCTAAGAACAGATATTTCGGATCCCTTTGAAGACTATAGGGCCAAAGGAAGTATCCTCCGATAACAAAGAGAAAGAAGCTTTCTGAGAAACTTCTTTGTGTTCTGTGAAATCATCTCACAGAGTTACAGATTTCCCCTCAAGAAGCCTTTCGCTAAGACAGTCATTGTGGAATTGGCAAAGTGATATTTGGAAGCCCATAGAGGGCTACGGTGAAAAAGGAAATATCCTCAGATGAAATCTGGAAAGAAGCTTTCTGAGAAACTGCTCTGTGATGTGTGACTTCCACTCACAGAGTTACAGCTGTATTTCGTGGATCTCTTTGCTAGCCTTATTTCTGTGGAATCTGAGAACAGATATTTCGGATCCCATTGAAGACTATAGGGCCAAAGGAAATATCCTCCAATAACAAAGAGAAAGAAGCTTTCTGAGAAACTTCTTTGTGTTCTGTGAAATCATCTCACAGAGTTACAGCTTTCGCCTCAAGAAGCCTTTCGCTAAGACAGTTCTTGTGGAATTGGCAAAGTTATATTTGGAAGCCCATAGAGGGCTATGGTGAAAAAGGAAATATCCTCAGATGAAATCTGGAAAGAAGCTTTCTGAGAAACTGCTTAGTGTTCTGTTAATTCATCTCACAGAGTTACATCTGTATTTCGTGGATCTCTTTGCTAGCCTTATTTCTGTGGAATCTGAGAAGAGATATTTCGGATCCCTTTGAAGACTATAGGGCCAAAGGTAATATCCTCCGATAACAAAGAGAAAGAAGCTTTCTGAGAAACTTCTTTGTGTTCTGTGAAATCATCTCACAGAGTTACAGCTTTCCCTTCAAGAAGCCTTTCGCTAAGACAGTTCTTGTGGAATTGGCAAAGTGATATTTGGAAGCCCATAGAGGGCTATGGTGAAAAAGGAAATATCCTCAGATGAAATCTGGAAAGAAGCTTTCTGAGAAACTGCTCTGTGATGTGTGACTTCCACTCACAGAGTTACATCTGTATTTCGTGGATCTCTTTGCTAGCCTTATCTCTGTGGAATCTGAGAAAAGATATTTCGGATCCCTTTGAAGACTATAGGGCCAAAGGAAATATCCTCCGATAACAAAGAGAAAGAAGCTTTCTGAGAAACTTCTTTGTGTTCTGTGAAATCATCTCACAGAGTTACAGCTTTCCCCTCAAGAAGCCTTTCGCTAAGACAGTTCTTGTGGAATTGGCAAAGTGATATTTGGAAGCCCATAGAGGGCTATGGTGAAAAAGGAAATATCCTCAGATGAAATCTGGAAAGAAGCTTTCTGAGAAACTGCTTAGTGTTCTGTTAATTCATCTCACAGAGTTACATCTGTATTTCGTGGATGTCTTTGCTAACCTTATTTCTGTGGAATCTGAGAACAGATATTTCGGATCCCTTTGAAGACTATAGGGCCAAAGGAAATATCCTCCGATAACAAAGAGAAAGAAGCTTTCTGAGAAAATTCTTTGTGTTCTGTGAAATCATCTCACACAGTTACAGCTTTCCCTTCAAGAAGCCTTTCGCTAAGACAGTTCTTGTGGAATTGGCAAAGTGATATTTGGAAGCCCAGAGAGGGCTATGGTGAAAAAGGAAATATCCTCAGATGAAATCTGGAAAGAAGCTTTCTGAGAAACTGCTCTGTGATGTGTGACTTCCACTCACAGAGTTACAGCTGTATTTCGTGGATCTCTTTGCTACCCTTATTTCTGTGGAATCTGAGAACAGATATTTCGGATCCCTTTGAAGACGATAGGGCCATAGGAATTATCCTCCGATAACAAAGAGAAAGAAGCTGTCTGAGAAACTTCTTTGTGTTCTGTGAAATCATCTCACAGAGTTACAGCTTTCCCCTTAAGAAGCCTTTCGCTAAGACAGTTCTTGAGGAATTGGCAAAGTGATATTTGGAAGCCCATTGAGGGCTATGGTGAAAAAGGAAATATCCTCAGATGAAATCTGGAAAGAAGCTTTCTGAGAAACTGCTTAGTGTTCTGTTAATTCATCTTACAGAGTTACATCTGTGTTTCGTGGATCTCTTTGCTAGCCTTATTTCTGTGGAATCTGAGAAGAGATATTTCGGATCCCTTTGAAGACTATAGGGCCAAAGGTAATATCCTCCGATAACAAAGAGAAAGAAGCTTTCTGAGAAACTTCTTTGTGTTCTGTGAAATCATCTCACAGAGTTACAGCTTTCCCCTCAAGAAGCCTTTCGCTAAGACACTTCTTGTGGAATTGGCAAAGTGATATTTGGAAGCCCATAGAGGGCTATGGTGAAAAAGGAAATATCCTCAGATGAAATCTGGAAAGAAGCTTTCTGAGAAACTGCTCTGTGATGTGTGACTTCCACTCACAGAGTTACATCTGTATTTCGTGGATCTCTTTGCTAGCCTTATCTCTGTGGAATCTGAGAAAAGATATTTCGGATCCCTTTGAAGACTATAGGGCCAAAGGAAATATCCTCCGATAACAAAGAGAAAGAAGCTTTCTGAAAAACTTCTTTGTGTTCTGTGAAATCATCTCACAGAGATACAGCTTTCCCCTCAAGAAGCCTTTCGCTAAGACAGTTCTTGTGGAATTGGCAAAGTGATATTTGGAAGCCCATAGAGGGCTATGGTGAAAAAGGAAATATCCTCAGATGAAATCTGGAAAGAAGCTTTCTGAGAAACTGCTCTGTGATGTGTGACTTCCACTCACAGAGTTACATCTGTATTTCGTGGATCTCTTTGCTAGCCTTATCTCTGTGGAATCTGAGAAAAGATATTTCGGATCCCTTTGAAGACTATAGGGCCAAAGGAAATATCCTCCGATAACAAAGAGAAAGAAGCTTTCTGAGAAACTTCTTTGTGTTCTGTGAAATCATCTCACAGAGTTACAGTTTTCCCCTCAAGAAGCCTTTCGCTAAGACAGTTCTTGTGGAATTGGCAAAGTGATATTTGGAAGCCCATAGAGGGCTATGGTGAAAAAGGAAATATCCTCAGATGAAATCTGGAAAGAAGCTTTCTGAGAAACTGCTTAGTGTTCTGTTAATTCATCTCACAGAGTTACATCTGTATTTCGTGGATGTCTTTGCTAGCCTTATTTCTGTGGAATCTGAGAACAGATATTTCGGATCCCTTTGAAGACTATAGGGCCAAAGGAAATATCCTCCGATAACAAAGAGAAAGAAGCTTTCTGAGAAAATTCTTTGTGTTCTGTGAAATCATCTCACAGAGTTACAGCTTTCCCCTCAAGAAGCCTTTCGCTAAGACAGTTCTTGTGGAATTGGCAAAGTGATATTTGGAAGCCCAGAGAGGGCTATGGTGAAAAAGGAAATATCCTCAGATGAAATCTGGAAAGAAGCTTTCTGAGAAACTGCTCTGTGATGTGTGACTTCCACTCACAGAGTTACAGCTGTATTTCGTGGATCTCTTTGCTACCCTTATTTCTGTGGAATCTGAGAACAGATATTTCGGATCCCTTTGAAGACGATAGGGCCATAGGAATTATCCTCCGATAACAAAGAGAAAGAAGCTGTCTGAGAAACTTCTTTGTGTTCTGTGAAATCATCTCACAGAGTTACAGCTTTCCCCTCAAGAAGCCTTTCGCTAAGACACTTCTTGTGGAATTGGCAAAGTGATATTTGGAAGCCCATTGAGGGCTATGGTGAAAAAGGAAATATCCTCAGATGAAATCTGGAAAGAAGCTTTCTGAGAAACTGCTCTGTGATGTGTGACTTCCACTCACAGAGTTACATCTGTATTTCGTGGATCTCTTTGCTAGCCTTATTTCTGTGGAATCTGAGAACAGATATTTCGGATCCCTTTGTAGACTGTAGGGCCAAAGGAAATATCCTCCGATAACAAAGAGAAAGAAGCTTTCTGAGAAACTTCTTTGTGTTCTGTGAAATCATCTCACAGAGTTACATCTTTCCCCTCAAGAAGCCTTTCACTAAGAGAGTTCTTGTGGAATTGGCAAAGTGATATTTGGAAGCCCTTAGAGGGCTATGGTGAAAAAGGAAATATCCTCAGATGAAATCTGGAAATAAGCTTTCTGAGAAACTGCTCTGTGATGTGTGACTTCCATTCACAGAGTTACATCTGCATTTCGTGGATCTCTTTGCTAGCCTTATTTCTGTGGAATCTGAGAAGAGATATTTCGGATCTCTTTGAAGACTATAGGGCCAAAGGAAATATCTTCCGATAACAAAGAGAAAGAAGCTTTCTGAGAAACTTCTTTGTGTTCCCTGAAATCATCTCACAGAGTTACAGCTTTCCCCTCAAGAAGCCTTTCGCTAAGACAGTTCTTGTGGAATTGGCAAAGTGATATTTGGAAGCCCATAGAGGGCTATGGTGAAAAAGGAAATATCCTCAGATGAAATCTGGAAAGAAGCTTTCTGAGAAACTGCTCTGTGATGTGTGACTTCCACTCACAGAGTTACATCTGTATTTCGTGGATCTCTTTGCTACCCTTATCTCTGTGGAATCTGAGAACAGATATTTCGGATCCCTTTGAAGACTATTGGGCCAAAGGAAATATCCTCCGATAACAAAGAGAAAGAAGCTTTCTGAGAAACTTCTTTGTGTTCTGTGAAATCATCTCACAGAGATACAGCTTTCCCCTCCAGAAGCCTTTCGCTAAGACAGTTCTTGTGGAATTGGCAAAGTGATATTTGGAAGCCCTTAGAGGGCTATGGTGAAAAATGAAATATCCTCAGATGAAATCTGGAAAGAAGATTTCTGAGAAACTGGTTAGTGTTATGTTAATTCATCTCACAGAGTTACATCTGTATTTCGTGGATCTCTTTGCTGGCCTTATTTCTGTGGAATCTGAGAACAGATATTTCGGATCCCTTTGAAGACTATAGAGCCAAAGGAAATATACTCCGATAACAAAGAGAAAGAAGCTTTCTGAGAACCTTCTTTGTGTTTGTGAAATCATCTCACAGAGTTACAGCTTTCCCCTCAAGAAGCCGCTCGCTAAGACAGTTCTTGTGGAATTGGCAAATTGATATTTCGAAGCCCATAGAGGACTATGGTGAAAAAGGAAATATCCTCAGATGAAATCTGGAAAGAAGCTTTCTGAGAAACTGCTTAGTGTTCTGTTAATTCATCTCACAGAGTTACATCTGTATTTCGTGGATCTCTTTGCTAGCCTTATTTCTGTGGAATCTGAGAACAGATATTTCGGAACCCTTTGAAGATTATAGGGCCAAAGGAAATATCCTACGATAACAAAGAGAAAGAAGCTTTCTGAGAAACTTCTTTGTGTTCTGTGAAATCATCTCACAGAGTTACAGTTTTCCCCTCAAGAAGCCTTTCGCTAAGACAGTTCTTGTGGAATTGGCAATGTGATATTTGGAAGCCCTTAAAGGGCTATGGTGAAAAAGGAAATATCCTCAGATGAAATCTGGAAAGAAGCTTTCTGAGAAACTGCTCTGTGATGTGTGACTTCCACTCACAGAGTTACAGCTGTATTTCGTGGATCTCTTTGCTAGCCTTATTTCTGTGGAATCTGAGAACAGATATTTCGGATCCCATTGAAGACTATAGGGCCAAAGGAAATATCCTCCAATAACAAAGAGAAAGAAGCTTTCGGAGAAACTTCTTTGTGTTCTGTGAAATCATCTCACAGAGTTACAGCTTTCCCCTCAAGAAGCCTTTCGCTCAGACAGTTCTTGTGGAATTGGCAAAGTGATATTTGGAAGCCCATAGAGGGCTATGGTGAAAAAGGAAATATCCTCAGATGAAATCTGGAAAGAAGCTTTCTGAGAAACTGCTTAGTGTTCTGTTAATTCATCTCACAGAGTTACATCTGTATTTCGTGGATCTCTTTGCTAGCCTTATTTCTGTGGAATCTGAGAAGAGATATTTCGGATCCCTTTGAAGACTATAGGGCCAAAGGTAATATCCTCCGATAACAAAGACAAAGAAGATTTCTGAGAAACTACTTTGTGTTCTGTGAAATCATCTCACAGAGTTACAGCTTTCCCTTCAAGAAGCCTTTCGCTAAGACAGTTCTTGTGGAATTGGCAAAGTGATATTTGGAAGCCCATAGAGGGCTATGGTGAAAAAGGAAATATCCTCAGATGAAATCTGGAAAGAAGCTTTCTGAGAAACTGCTCTGTGATGTGTGACTTCCACTCACAGAGTTACATCTGTATTTCGTGGATCTCTTTGCTAGCCTTATCTCTGTGGAATCTGAGAAAAGATATTTCGGATCCCTTTGAAGACTATAGGGCCAAAGGAAATATCCTCCGATAACAAAGAGAAAGAAGCTTTCTGAGAAACTTCTTTGTGTTCTGTGAAATCATCTCACAGAGTTACAGCTTTCCCCTCAAGAAGCCTTTCGCTAAGACAGTTCTTGTGGAATTGGCAAAGTGATATTTGGAAGCCCATAGAGGGCTATGGTGAAAAAGGAAATATCCTCAGATGAAATCTGGAAAGAAGCTTTCTGAGAAACTGCTTAGTGTTCTGTTAATTCATCTCACAGAGTTACATCTGTATTTCGTGGATGTCTTTGCTAACCTTATTTCTGTGGAATCTGAGAACAGATATTTCGGATCCCTCTGAAGACTATAGGGCCAAAGGAAATATCCTCCGATAACAAAGAGAAAGAAGCTTTCTGAAAAACTTCTTTGTGTTCTGTGAAATCATCTCACAGAGATACAGCTTTCCCCTCAAGAAGCCTTTCGCTAAGACAGTTCTTGTGGAATTGGCAAAGTGATATTTGGAAGCCCATAGAGGGCTATGGTGAAAAAGGAAATATCCTCAGATGAAATCTGGAAAGAAGCTTTCTGAGAAACTGCTCTGTGATGTGTGACTTCCAGTCACAGAGTTACATCTGTATTTCGTGGATCTCTTTGCTAGCCTTATCTCTGTGGAATCTGAGAAAAGATATTTCGGATCCCTTTGAAGACTATAGGGCCAAAGGAAATATCCTCCGATAACAAAGAGAAAGAAGCTTTCTGAGAAACTTCTTTGTGTTCTGTGAAATCATCTCACAGAGTTACAGCTTTCCCCTCAAGAAGCCTTTCGCTAAGACAGTTCTTGTGGAATTGGCAAAGTGATATTTGGAAGCCCAGAGAGGGCTATGGTGAAAAAGGAAATATCCTCAGATGAAATCTGGAAAGAAGCTTTCTGAGAAACTGCTCTGTGATGTGTGACTTCCACTCACAGAGTTACATCTGTATTTCGTGGATCTCTTTGCTACCCTTATTTCTGTGGAATCTGAGAACAGATATTTCGGATCCCTTTGAAGACGATAGGGCCATAGGAATTATCCTCCGATAACAAAGAGAAAGAAGCTGTCTGAGAAACTTCTTTGTGTTCTGTGAAATCATCTCACAGAGTTACAGCTTTCCCCTCAAGAAGCCTTTCGCGAAGACACTTCTTGTGGAATTGGCAAAGTGATATTTGGAAGCCCATTGAGGGCTATGGTGAAAAAGGAAATATCCTCAGATGAAATCTGGAAAGAAGCTTTCTGAGAAACTGCTCTGTGATGTGTGACTTCCACTCACAGAGTTACATCTGTATTTCGTGGATCTCTTTGCTAGCCTTATTTCTGTGGAATCTGAGAACAGATATTTCGGATCCCTTTGTAGACTGTAGGGCCAAAGGAAATATGCTCCGATAACAAAGAGAAAGAAGCTTTCTGAGAAACTTCTTTGTGTTCTGTGAAATCATCTCACAGAGTTACATCTTTCCCCTCAAGAAGCCTTTCACTAAGAGAGTTCTTGTGGAATTGGCAAAGTGATATTTGGAAGCCCATAGAGGGCTATGGTGAAAAAGGAAATATCCTCAGATGAAATCTGGAAAAAAGCTTTCTGAGAAACTGCTCTGTGATGTGTGACTTCCATTCACAGAGTTACATCTGCATTTCGTGGATCTCTTTGCTAGCCTTATTTCTGTGGAATCTGAGAAGAGATATTTCAGATCTCTTTGAAGACTATAGGGCCAAAGGAAATATCTTCCGATAACAAAGAGAAAGAAGCTTTCTGAGAAACTTCTTTGTGTTCCCTGAAATCATCTCACAGAGTTACAGCTTTCCCCTCAAGAAGCCTTTCGCTAAGACAGTTCTTGTGGAATTGGCAAAGTGATATTTGGAAGCCCATAGAGGGCTATGGTGAAAAAGGAAATATCCTCAGATGAAATCTGGAAAGAAGCTTTCTGAGAAACTGCTCTGTGATGTGTGACTTCCACTCACAGAGTTACATCTGTATTTCGTGGATCTCTTTGCTACCCTTATCTCTGTGGAATCTGAGAACAGATATTTCGGATCCCTTTGAAGACTATTGGGCCAAAGGAAATATCCTCCGATAACAAAGAGAAAGAAGCTTTCTGAGAAACTTCTTTGTGTTCTG
The DNA here is from genome assembly GCF_043159975.1 of Macaca nemestrina. NCBI lineage: Eukaryota > Metazoa > Chordata > Mammalia > Primates > Cercopithecidae > Macaca > Macaca nemestrina. The sequence continues at coordinate 89,793,564 of NC_092125.1, forward strand.
TGAAATCATCTCACAGAGATACAGCTTTCCCCTCCAGAAGCCTTTCGCTAAGACAGTTCTTGTGGAATTGGCAAAGTGATATTTGGAAGCCCTTAGAGGGCTATGGTGAAAAATGAAATATCCTCAGATGAAATCTGGAAAGAAGATTTCTGAGAAACTGGTTAGTGTTATGTTAATTCATCTCACAGAGTTACATCTGTATTTCGTGGATCTCTTTGCTGGCCTTATTTCTGTGGAATCTGAGAACAGATATTTCGGATCCCTTTGAAGACTATAGAGCCAAAGGAAATATACTCCGATAACAAAGAGAAAGAAGCTTTCTGAGAACCTTCTTTGTGTTCTGTGAAATCATCTCACAGAGTTACAGCTTTCCCCTCAAGAAGCCGCTCGCTAAGACAGTTCTTGTGGAATTGGCAAATTGATATTTCGAAGCCCATAGAGGACTATGGTGAAAAAGGAAATATCCTCAGATGAAATCTGGAAAGAAGCTTTCTGAGAAACTGCTTAGTGTTCTGTTAATTCATCTCACAGAGTTACATCTGTATTTCGTGGATCTCTTTGCTAGCCTTATTTCTGTGGAATCTGAGAACAGATATTTCGGATCCCTTTGAAGATTATAGGGCCAAAGGAAATATCCTACGATAACAAAGAGAAAGAAGCTTTCTGAGAAACTTCTTTGTGTTCTGTGAAATCATCTCACAGAGTTACAGCTTTCCCCTCAAGAAGCCTTTCGCTAAGACAGTTCTTGTGGAATTGGCAATGTGATATTTGGAAGCCCTTAAAGGGCTATGGTGAAAAAGGAAATATCCTCAGATGAAATCTGGAAAGAAGCTTTCTGAGAAACTGCTCTGTGATGTGTGACTTCCACTCACAGAGTTACATCTGTATTTCGTGGATCTCTTTGCTAGTCTTATTTCTGGGGAATCTGAGAAGAGATATTTCGGATCCCATTGAAGACTATAGGGCCAAAGGAAATATCCTCCAATAACAAAGAGAAAGAAGCTTTCTGAGAAACTTCTTTGTGTTCTGTGAAATCATCTCACAGAGTTACAGCTTTCCCCTCCAGAAGCCTTTCGCTAAGACAGTTCTTGTGGAATTGGCAAAGTGATATTTGGAAGCCCATAGAGGGCTATGGTGAAAAAGGAAATATCCTCAGATGAAATCTGGAAAGAAGCTTTCTGAGAAACTGCTTAGTGTTCTGTTAATTCATCTCACAGAGTTACATCTGTATTTCGTGGATCTCTTTGCTAGCCTTATTTCTGTGGAATCTGAGAAGAGATATTTCGGATCCCTTTGAAGACTATAGGGCCAAAGGTAATATCCTCCGATAACAAAGAGAAAGAAGCTTTCTGAGAAACTTCTTTGTGTTCTGTGAAATCATCTCACAGAGTTACAGCTTTCCCCTCAAGAAGCCTTTCGCTAAGACAGTTCTTGTGGAATTGGCAAAGTGATATTTGGAAGCCCATAGAGGGCTATGGTGAAAAAGGAAATATCCTCAGATGAAATCTGGAAAGAAGCTTTCTGAGAAACTGCTCTGTGATGTGTGACTTCCACTCACAGAGTTACATCTGTATTTCGTGGATCTCTTTGCTAGCCTTATCTCTGTGGAATCTGAGAAAAGATATTTCGGATCCCTTTGAAGACTATAGGGCCAAAGGAAATATCCTCCGATAACAAAGAGAAAGAAGCTTTCTGAGAAACTTCTTTGTGTTCTGTGAAATCATCTCACAGAGATACAGCTTTCCCCTCCAGAAGCCTTTCGCTAAGACAGTTCTTGTGGAATTGGCAAAGTGATATTTGGAAGCCCATAGAGGGCTTTGGTGAAAAATGAAATATCCTCAGATGAAATCTGAAAAGAAGCTTTTTGAGAAACTACTTAGTGTTCTGTTAATTCATCTCACAGAATTACATCTGTATTTCGTGGATCTCTTTGCTAGCCTTATTTCTGTGGAATCTGAGAACAGATATTTCGGATCCCTTTGAAGACTATAGGGCCAAAGGAAATATCCTCCGATAACAAAGAGAAAGAAGCTTTCTGAGAACCTTCTTTGTGTTCTGTGAAATAATCTCACAGAGTTACAGCTTTCCCCTCAAGAAGCCTTTCGCTAAGACAGTTCTTGTGGAATAGTGAATGTGATATTTGGAAGCCCTTAAAGGGCTATGGTGAAAAAGGAAATATCCTCAGATGAAATCTGGAAAGAAGCTTTCTGAGAAACTGCTCTGTGATGTGTGACTTCCACTCACAGAGTTACATCTGTATTTCGTGGATCTCTTTGCTAGCCTTATCTCTGTGGAATCTGAGAAAAGATATTTCGGATCCCTTTGAAGACTATAGGGCCAAAGGAAATATCCTCCGATAACAAAGAGAAAGAAGCTTTCTGAGAAACTTCTTTGTGTTCTGTGAAATCATCTCACAGAGTTACAGCTTTCCCCTCAAGAAGCCTTTCGCTAAGACAGTTCTTGTGGAATTGGCAAAGTGATATTGGAAGCCCATAGAGGGCTATGGTGAAAACGGAAATAACCTCAGATGAAATCTGGAAAGAAGCTTTCTGAGAAACTGCTGAGTGTTCTGTTAATTCATCTCACAGAGTTATATCTGTATTTCGTGGATCTCTTTGCTAGCCTTATTTCCGTGGAATCTGAGAAGAGATATTTCGGATCCCTTTGAAGACTATAGGGCCAAAGGTAATATCCTCCGATAACAAAGAGAAAGAAGCTTTCTGAGAAACTTCTTTGTGTTCTGTGAAATCATCTCACAGAGTTACAGCTTTCCCCCCAAGAAGCCTTTCGCTAAGACAGTTCTTGTGGAATTGGCAAAGTGATATTTGGAAGCCCATAGAGGGCTATGGTGAAAAAGGAAATATCCTCAGATGAAATCTGGAAAGAAGCTTTCTGAGAAACTGCTCTGTGATGTGTGACTTCCACTCACAGAGTTACATCTGTATTTCGTGGATCTCTTTGCTAGCCTTATCTCTGTGGAATCTGAGAAAAGATATTTCGGATCCCTTTGAAGACTATAGGGCCAAAGGAAATATCCTCCGATAACAAAGAGAAAGAAGCTTTCTGAGAAACTTCTTTGTGTTCTGTGAAATCATCTCACAGAGATACAGCTTTCCCCTCCAGAAGCCTTTCGCTAAGACAGTTCTTGTGGAATTGGCAAAGTGATATTTGGAAGCCCATAGAGGGCTTTGGTGAAAAATGAAATATCCTCAGATGAAATCTGAAAAGAAGCTTTCTGAGAAACTGCTTAGTGTTCCGTTAATTCATCTCACAGAGTTACATCTGTATTTCGTGGATCTCTTTGCTAGCCTTATTTCTGTGGAATCTGAGAACAGATATTTCGGATCCCTTTGTAGACTGTAGGGCCAAAGGAAATATCCTCCGATAACAAAGAGAAAGAAGCTTTCTGAGAAACTTCTTTGTGTTCTGTGAAATCATCTCACAGAGTTACATCTTTCCCCTCAAGAAGCCTTTCACTAAGAGAGTTCTTGTGGAATTGGCAAAGTGATATTTGGAAGCCCATAGAGGGCTGTGATGAAAAAGGAAATATCCTCAGATGAAATCTGGAAATAAGCTTTCTGAGAAACTGCTCTGTGATGTGTGACTTCCATTCACAGAGTTACATCTGCATTTCGTGGATCTCTTTGCTAGCCTTATTTCTGTGGAATCTGAGAAGAGATATTTCGGATCCCTTTGAAGACTATAGGGCCAAAGGAAATATCCTCCGATAACAAAGAGAAAGAAGCTTTGTGAGAAACTTCTTTGTGTTCCCTGAAATCATCTCACAGAGTTACAGCTTTCCCCTCAAGAAGCCTTTCGCTAAGACAGTTCTTGTGGAATTGGCAAAGTGATATTTGGAAGCCCATAGAGGGCTAAGGTGAAAAAGGAAATATCCTCAGATGAAATCTGGAAAGAAGCTTTCTGAGAAACTGCTCTGTGATGTATGACTTCCACTCACAGAGTTACATCTGTATTTCGTGGATCACTTTGCTACCCTTATCTCTGTGGAATCTGAGAACAGATATTTCGGATCCCTTTGAAGACTATAGGGCCAAAGGAAATATCCTCCGATAACAAAGAGAAAGAAGCTTTCTGAGAAACTTCTTTGTGTTCTGTGAAATCATCTCACAGAGATACAGCTTTCCCTTCCAGAAGCCTTTCGCTAAGACAGTTCTTGTGGAATTGGCAAAGTGATATTTGGAAGCCCTTAGAGGGCTATGGTGAAAAATGAAATATCCTCAGATGAAATCTGGAAAGAAGATTTCTGAGAAAGTGGTTAGTGTTATGTTAATTCATCTCACAGAGTTACATCTGCATTTCGTGGATCTCTTTGCTGGCCTTATTTCTGTGGAATCTGAGAACAGATATTTCGGATCCCTTTGAAGACTATAGAGCCAAAGGAAATATACTCCGATAACAAAGAGAAAGAAGCTTTCTGAGAAACTTCTTTGTGTTCTGTGAAATCATCTCACAGAGTTACAGCTTTCCCCTCAAGAAGCCTTTCGCTAAGACAGTTCTTGTGGAATTGGCAAAGTGATATTTCGAAGCCCATAGAGGACTATGGTGAAAAAGGAAATATCCTCAAATGAAATCTGGAAAGAAGCTTTCTGAGAAACTGCTTAGTGTTCTGTTAATTCATCTCACAGAGTTACATCTGTATTTCGTGGATCTCTTTGCTAGCCTTATTTCTGTGGAATCTGAGAACAGATATTTCGGATCCCTTTGAAGACTATAGGGCCAAAGGAAATATCCTCCGATAACAAAGGGAAAGAAGCTTTCTGAGAACCTTCTTTGTGTTCTGTGAAATCATCTCACAGAGTTACAGCTTTCCCCTCAAGAAGCCTTTCGCTAAGACAGTTCTTGTGGAATTGGCAATGTGATATTTGGAAGCCCTTAAAGGACTATGGTGAAAAAGGAAATATCCTCAGATGAAATCTGGAAAGAAGCTTTCTGAGAAACTGCTCTGTGATGTGTGACTTCCACTCACAGAGTTACATCTGTATTTCGTGGATCTCTTTGCTAGCCTTATTTCTGTGGAATCTGAGAAGAGATATTTCGGATCCCTTTGAAGACTATAGAGCCAAAGGAAATATCCTCCGATAACAAAGAGAAAGAAGCTTTCTGAGAAACTTCTTTGTGATCTGTGAAATCATCTCACAGAGTTACAGCTTTCCCCTCAAGAAGCCTTTCGCTAAGACAGTTCTTGTGGAATTGGCAAAGTGATATTTGGAAGCCCATAGAGGGCTATGGCTAAAAAGGAAATATCCTCAGATGAAATCTGGAAAGAAGCTTTCTGAGAAACTGCTTAGTGTTCTGTTAATTCATCTCACAGAGTTACATCTGTATTTCGTGGATCTCTTTGCTAGCCTTATTTCTGTGGAATCTGAGAAGCGATATTTCGGATCCCTTTGAAGACTATAGGGCCAAAGATAATATCGTCCGATAACAAAGAGAAAGAAGCTTTCTGAGACACTTCTTTGTGTTCTGTGAAATCATCTCACAGAGTTACAGCTTTCCCCTCAAGAAGCCTTTCGCTAAGACACTTCTTGTGGAATTGGCAAAGTGATATTTGGAAGCCCATAGAGGGCTATGGTGAAAAAGGAAATATCCTCAGATGAAATCTGGAAAGAAGCTTTCTGAGAAACTGCTCTGTGATGTGTGACTTCCACTCACAGAGTTACATCTGTATTTCGTGGATCTCTTTGCTACCCTTATCTCTGTGGAATCTGAGAACAGATAGTTCGGATCCCTTTGAAGACTATAGGGCCAAAGGAAATATCCTCCGATAACAAAGAGAAAGAAGCTTTCTGAGAAACTTCTTTGTGTTCTGTGAAATCATCTCACAGAGATACAGCTTTCCCCTCCAGAAGCCTTTCGCTAAGACAGTTCTTGTGGAATTGGCAAAGTGATATTTGGAAGCCCTTAGAGGGCTATGGTGAAAAATGAAATATCCTCAGATGAAATCTGGAAAGAAGATTTCTGAGAAACTGGTTAGTGTTATGTTAATTCATCTCACAGAGTTACATCTGTATTTCGTGGATCTCTTTGCTGGCCTTATTTCTGTGGAATCTGAGAACAGATATTTCGGATCCCTTTGAAGACTATAGAGCCAAAGGAAATATACTCCGATAACAAAGAGAAAGAAGCTTTCTGAGAAACTTCTTTGTGTTCTGTGAAATCATCTCACAGAGTTTCAGCTTTCCCCTCAAGAATCCTTTCGCTAACAGAGTTCTTGTGGAATTGGCAAAGTGATATTTGGAAGCCCATAGATGGCTAAGGTGAAAAAGGAAATATCCTCAGATGAAATCTGGAAAGAAGCTTTCTGAGAAACTGCTTAGTGTTCTGTTAATTCATCTCACAGAGTTACAACTGTATTTCGTGGATCTCTTTGCTAGCCTTATTTCTGTGGAATCTGAGAACAGATATTTCTGATCCCTTTGAAGACTATAGGGCCAAAGGAAATATCCTCCGATAACAAAGAGAAAGAAGCTTTCTGAGAAACTTCTTTGTGTTCTGTGAAATCATCTCACAGAGTTACAGCTTTCCCCTCAAGAAGCCTTTCGCTAAGACAGTTCTTGTGGAATTGGCAAAGTGATATTTCGAAGCCCATAGAGGACTATGGTGAAAAAGGAAATATCCTCAAATGAAATCTGGAAAGAAGCTTTCTGAGAAACTGCTTAGTGTTCTGTTAATTCATCTCACAGAGTTACATCTGTATTTCGTGGATCTCTTTGCTAGCCTTATTTCTATGGAATCTGAGAACAGATATTTCGTATCCCTTTGAAGACTATAGGGCCAAAGGAAATATCCTCCGATAACAAAGGGAAAGAAGCTTTCTGAGAACCTTCTTTGTGTTCTGTGAAATCATCTCACAGAGTTACAGCTTTCCCCTCAAGAAGCCTTTCGCTAAGACAGTTCTTGTGGAATTGGCAATGTGATATTTGGAAGCCCTTAAAGGGCTATGGTGAAAAAGGAAATATCCTCAGATGAAATCTGGAAAGAAGCTTTCTGAGAAACTGCTCTGTGATGTGTGACTTCCACTCACAGAGTTACATCTGTATTTCGTGGATCTCTTTGCTAGCCTTATTTCTGTGGAATCTGAGAAGAGATATTTCGGATCCCTTTGAAGACTATAGAGCCAAAGGAAATATCCTCCGATAACAAAGAGAAAGAAGCTTTCTGAGAAACTTCTTTGTGATCTGTGAAATCAACTCACAGAGTTACAGCTTTCCCCTCAAGAAGCCTTTCGCTAAGACAGTTCTTGTGGAATTGGCAAAGTGATATTTGGAAGCCATAGAGGGCTATGGTGAAAAAGGAAATATCCTCAGATGAAATCTGGAAAGAAGCTTTCTGAGAAACTGCTTAGTGTTCTGTTAATTCATCTCACAGAGTTACATCTGTATTTCGTGGATCTCTTTGCTAGCCTTATTTCTGTGGAATCTGAGAACAGATATTTCGGATCCCTTTGAAGACTACAGGGCCAAAGGTAATATCCTCCGATAACAAAAGAAAGAAGCTTTCTGAGAAACTTCTTTGTGTTCTGTGAAATCATCTCACAGAGTTACAGCTTTCCCCTCCAGAAGCCTTTCGCTAAGACAGTTCTTGTGGAATTGGCAAAGTGATATTTGGAAGCCCATAGAGGGCTATGGTGAAAAAGGAAATATCCTCAGATGAAATCTGGAAAGAAGCTTTCTGAGAAACTGCTTAGTGTTCTGTTAATTCATCTCACAGAGTTAGAACTGTATTTCGTGGATCTCTTTGCTAGACTTATTTCTGTGGAATCTGAGAAGAGATATTTCGGATCCCTTTGAAGACTATAGGGCCAAAGGAAATATCCTCCGATAACAAAGAGAAAGAAGCTTTCTGAGAAACTTCTTTGTGTTCTGTGAAATCATCTCACAGAGTTACAGCTTTCCCCTCAAGAAGCCGCTCGCTAAGACAGTTCTTGTGGAATTGGCAAAGTGATATTTCGAAGCCCATAGAGGACTATGGTGAAAAAGGAAATATACTCAGATGAAATCTGGAAAGAAGCTTTCTGAGAAACTGCTTAGTGTTCTGTTAATTCATCTCACAGAGTTACATCTGTATTTCGTGGATCTCTTTGCTAGCCTTATTTCTGTGGAATCTGAGAACAGATATTTCGGATCCCTTTGAAGACTATAGGGCCAAAGGAAATATCCTACGATAACAAAGAGAAAGAAGCTTTCTGAGAAACTTCTTTGTGTTCTGTGAAATCATCTCACAGAGTTACAGCTTTCCCCTCAAGAAGCCTTTCGCTAAGACAGTTCTTGTGGAATTGGCAATGTGATATTTGGAAGCCCTTAAAGGTCTATGGTGAAAAAGGAAATATCCTCAGATGAAATCTGGAAAGAAGCTTTCTGAGAAACTGCTCTGTGATGTGTGACTTCCACTCACAGAGTTACATCTGTATTTCGTGGATCTCTTTGCTAGCCTTATTTCTGTGGAATCTGAGAAGAGATATTTCGGATCCCATTGAAGACTATAGGGCCAAAGGAAATATCCTCCAATAACAAAGAGAAAGAAGCTTTCTGAGAAACTTCTTTGTGTTCTGTGAAATCATCTCACAGAGTTACAGCTTTCCCCTCAAGAAGCCTTTCGCTAAGACAGTTCTTGTGGAATTGGCAAAGTGATATTTGGAAGCCCATAGAGGGCTATGGTGAAAAAGGAAATATCCTCAGATGAAATCTGGAAAGAAGCTTTCTGAGAAACTGCTTAGTGTTCTGTTAATTCATCGCACAGAGTTACATCTGTATTTCGTGGATCTCTTTGCTAGCCTTATTTCTGTGGAATCTGAGAACAGATATTTCGGATCCCTTTGAAGACTATAGGGCCAAAGGTAATATCCTCCGATAACAAAGAGAAAGAAGCTTTCTGAGAAACTTCTTTGTGTTCTGTGAAATCATCTCACAGAGTTACAGCTTTCCCCTCAAGAAGCCTTTCGCTAAGACAGTTCTTGTGGAATTGGCAAAGTGATATTTGGAAGCCCAAAGAGGGCTATGGTGAAAAATGAAATATCCTCAGATGAAATCTGGAAAGAAGCTTTCTGAGAAACTGCTCTGTGATGTGTGACTTCCACTCACAGAGTTACATCTGTATTTCGTGGATCTCTTTGCTAGCCTTATCTCTGTGGAATCTGAGAAAAGATATTTCGGATCCCTTTGAAGACTATAGGGCCAAAGGAAATATCCTCCGATAACAAAGAGAAAGAAGCTTTCTGAGAAACTTCTTTGTGTTCTGTGAAATAATCTCACAGAGATACAGCTTTCCCCTCCAGAAGCCTTTCGCTAAGACAGTTCTTGTGGAATTGGCAAAGTGATATTTGGAAGCCCATAGAGGGCTTTGGTGAAAAATGAAATATCCTCAGATGAAATCTGAAAAGAAGCTTTCTGAGAAACTGCTTAGTGTTCCGTTAATTCATCTCACAGAGTTATATCTGTATTTCGTGGATCTCTTTGCTAGCCTTATTTCTGTGGAATCTGAGAACAGATATTTCGGATCCCTTTGAAGACTATAGAGCCAAAGGAAATATACTCCGATAACAAAGAGAAAGAAGCTTTCTGAGAAACTTCTTTGTGTTCTGTGAAATCATCTCACAGAGTTACAGCTTTCCCCTCAAGAAGCCTTTCGCTAAGACAGTTCTTGCGAATTGGCAAAGTGATATTTGGAAGCCCATAGAGGGCTATGGTGAAAAAGGAAATATCCCCAGATGAAATCTGGAAAGAAGCTTTCTGAGAAACTGCTTAGTGTTCTGTTAATTCATCTCTCAGAGTTACATCTGTATTTCGTGGATCTCTTTGCTATCCTTATTTCTGTGGAATCTAAGAACAGATATTTCGGATCCCTTTGAAGAATATAGGGCCAAAGGAAGTATCCTCCGATAACAAAGAGAAAGAAGCTTTCTGAGAAACTTCTTTGTGTTCTGTGAAATCATCTCACAGAGTTACAGATTTCCCCTCAAGAAGCCTTTCGCTAAGACAGTTCTTGTGGAATTGGCAAAGTGATATTTGGAAGCCCATAGACGGCTACGGTGAAAAAGGAAATATCCTCAGATGAAATCTGGAAAGAAGCTTTCTGAGAAACTGCTCTGTGATGTGTGACTTCCACTCACAGAGTTACAGCTGTATTTCGTGGATCTCTTTGTTACCCCTATTTCTGTGGAATCTGAGAACAGATATTTCGGATCCCTTTGAAGACTATAGGGCCAAAGGAAATATCCTCCAATAACAAAGAGAAAGAAGCTTTCTGAGAAACTTCTTTGTGTTCCGTGAAATCATCTCACAGAGTTACAGCTTTCCCCTCAAGAAGCCTTTCGCTAAGACAGTTCTTGTGGAATTGGCAAAGTGATATTGGAAGCCCATAGAGGGCTATGGTGAAAACGGAAATAACCTCAGATGAAATCTGCAAAGAAGCTTTCTGAGAAACTGCTGAGTGTTCTGTTAATTCATCTCACAGAGTTATATCTGTATTTCGTGGATCTCTTTGCTAGCCTTATTTCTGTGGAATCTGAGAACAGATATTTCGGATCCCTTTGAAGACTTTAGGGCCAAAGGAAATATCCTCCGATAACAAAGAGAAAGAAGCTTTCTGAGAATCCTCTTTGTGTTCTGTGAAATCATCTCACAGAGTTACAGCTTTCCCCTCAAGAAGCCTTTCGCTAAGACAGTTCTTGCGAATTGGCAAAGTGATATTTGGAAGCCCATAGAGGGCTATGGTGAAAAAGGAAATATCCTCAGATGAAATCTGGAAATAAGCTTTCTGAGAAACTGCTCTGTGATGTGTGACTTCCTCTCACAGAGTTACATCTGTATTTCGTGGATCTCTTTGCTATCCTTATTTCTGTGGAATCTAAGAACAGATATTTCGGATCCCTTTGAAGACTATAGGGCCAAAGGAAGTATCCTCCGATAACAAAGAGAAAGAAGCTTTCTGAGAAACTTCTTTGTGTTCTGTGAAATCATCTCACAGAGTTACAGATTTCCCCTCAAGAAGCCTTTCGCTAAGACAGTTCTTGTGGAATTGGCAAAGTGATATTTGGAAGCCCATAGAGGGCTACGGTGAAAAAGGAAATATCCTCAGATGAAATCTGGAAAGAAGCTTTCTGAGAAACTGCTCTGTGATGTGTGACTTCCACTCACAGAGTTACAGCTTTATTTCTTGGATCTCTTTGCTAACCTTATTTCTGTGGAATCTGAGAACAGATATTTCGGATCCCATTGAAGACTATAGGGCCAAAGGAAATATCCTCCAATAACAAAGAGAAAGAAGCTTTCTGAGAAACTTCTTTGTGTTCCGTGAAATCATCTCACAGAGTTACAGCTTTCCCCTCAAGAAGCCTTTCGTTAAGACAGTTCTTGTGGAATTGGCAAAGTGATATTGGAAGCCCATAGAGGGCTATGGTGAAAACGGAAATAACCTCAGATGAAATCTGGAAAGAAGCTTTCTGAGAAACTGCTGAGTGTTCTGTTAATTCATCTCACAGAGTTATATCTGTATTTCGTGGATCTCTTTGCTAGCCTTATTTCTGTGGAATCTGAGAACAGATATTTCGGATCCCTTTGAAGACTATAGGGACAAAGGAAATATCCTCCGATAACAAAGAGAAAGAAGCTTTCTGAGAATCTTCTTTGTGTTCTGTGAAATCATCTCACAGAGTTACAGCTTTCCCCTCAAGAAGCCTTTCGCTAAGACAGTTCTTGCGAATTGGCAAAGTGATATTTGGAAGCCCATAGAGGGCTATGGTGAAAAAGGAAATATCCTCAGATGAAATCTGGAAAGAAGCTTTCCGAGAAACTGCTTAGTGTTCTGTTAATTCATCTCTCAGAGTTACATCTGTATTTCGTGGATCTCTTTGCTATCCTTATTTCTGTGGAATCTAAGAACAGATATTTCGGATCCCTTTGAAGACTATAGGGCCAAAGGAAATATCCTCCGATAACAAAGAGAAAGAAGCTGTCTGAGAAAATTCTTTGTGTTCTGTGAAATCATCTCACAGAGTTACAGATTTCCCCTCAAGAAGCCTTTCGCTAAGACAGTTCTTGTGGAATTGGCAAAGTGATATTTGGAAGCCCATAGAGGGCTACGGTGAAAAAGGAAATATCCTCAGATGAAATCTGGAAAGAAGCTTTCTGAGAAACTGCTCTGTGATGTGTGACTTCCACTCACAGAGTTACAGCTGTATTTCGTGGATCTCTTTGTTACCCCTATTTCTGTGGAATCTGAGAACAGATATTTCGGATCCCTTTGAAGACTATAGGGCCAAAGGAAATATCCTCCGATAACAAAGAGAAAGAAGCTGTCTGAGAAACTTCTTTGTGTTCTGTGAAATCATCTCACAGAGTTACAGCTTTCCACTCAAGAAGCCTTTCGCTAAGACAGTTCTTGTGGAATTGGCAAAGTGATATTTGGAAGCCCATAGAGGGCTATGGTGAAAAAGGAAATATCCTCAGATGAAATCTGGAAAGAAGCTTTCTGAGAAACTGCTTAGTGTTCTGTTAATTCATCTCACAGAGTTACATCTGTATTTCGTGGATGTCTTTGCTAGCCTTATTTCTGTGGAATCTGAGAACAGATATTTCGGATCCCTTTGAAGACTATAAGGCCAAAGGAAATATCCTCCGATAACAAAGAGAAAGAAGCTTTCTGAGAAAATTCTTTGTGTTCTGTGAAATCATCTCACAGAGTTACAGCTTTCCCCTCAAGAAGCCTTTCGCTAAGACAGTTCTTGTGGAATTGGCAAAGTGATATTTGGAAGCCCATAGAGGGCTATGGTGAAAAAGGAAATATCCTCAGATGAAATCTGGAAAGAAGCTTTCTGAGAAACTGCTCTGTGATGTGTGACTTCCACTCACAGAGTTACAGCTGTATTTCGTGGATCTCTTTGCTACCCTTATTTCTGTGGAATCTGAGAACAGATATTTCGGATTCCTTTGAATACGATAGGGCCATAGGAATTATCCTCCGATAACAAAGAGAAAGAAGCTGTCTGAGAAACTTCTTTGTGTTCTGTGAAATCATCTCATAGAGTTACAGCTTTCCCCTCAAGAAGCCTTTCGCTAAGACAGTTCTTGTGGAATTGGCAAAGTGATATTTGGAAGCCCATTGAGGGCTATGGTGAAAAAGGAAATATCCTCAGATGAAATCTGGAAAGAAGCTTTCTGAGAAACTGCTTAGTGTTCTGTTAATTCATCTTACAGGGTTACATCTGTGTTTCGTGGATCTCTTTGCTAGCCTTATTTCTGTGGAATCTGAGAACAGATATTTCGGATCCCTTTGAAGACTATAGGGCCAAAGGTAATATCCTCCGATAACAAAGAGAAAGAAGCTTTCTGAGAAACTTCTTTGTGTTCTGTGAAATCATCTCACAGAGTTACAGCTTTCCCCTCAAGAAGCCTTTCGCTAAGACACTTCTTGTGGAATTGGCAAAGTGATATTTGGAAGCCCATAGAGGGCTATGGTGAAAAAGGAAATATCCTCAGATGAAATCTGGAAAGAAGCTTTCTGAGAAACTGCTCTGTGATGTGTGACTTCCACTCACAGAGTTACATCTGTATTTCGTGGATCTCTTTGCTAGCCTTATCTCTGTGGAATCTGAGAAAAGATATTTCGGATCCCTTTGAAGACTACAGGGCCAAAGGAAATATCCTCCGATAACAAAGAGAAAGAAGCTTTCTGAGAAACTTCTTTGTGTTCTGTGAAATCATCTCACAGAGTTAAAGCTTTCCCCTCAAGAAGCCGCTCGCTAAGACAGTTCTTGTGGAATTGGCAAAGTGATATTTCGAAGCCCATAGAGGACTATGGTGAAAAAGGAAATATCCTCAGATGAAATCTGGAAAGAAGCTTTCTGAGAAACTGCTTAGTGTTCTGTTAATTCATCTCACAGAGTTACATCTGTATTTCGTGGATCTCTTTGCTAGCCTTATTTCTGTGGAATCTGAGAACAGATATTTCGGATCCCTTTGAAGACTATAGGGCCAAAGGAAATATCCTCCGATAACAAAGAGAAAGAAGCTTTCTGAGAAACTTCTTTGTGTTCTGTGAAATAATCTCACAGAGATACAGCTTTCCCCTCCAGAAGCCTTTCGCTAAGACAGTTCTTGTGGAATTGGCAAAGTGATATTTGGAAGCCCATAGAGGGCTTTGGTGAAAAATGAAATATCCTCAGATGAAATCTGAAAAGAAGCTTTCTGAGAAACTGCTTAGTGTTCCGTTAATTCATCTCACAGAGTTATATCTGTATTTCGTGGATCTCTTTGCTAGCCTTATTTCTGTGGAATCTGAGAACAGATATTTCGGATCCCTTTGAAGACTATAGAGCCAAAGGAAATATACTCCGATAACAAAGAGAAAGAAGCTTTCTGAGAAACTTCTTTGTGTTCTGTGAAATCATCTCACAGAGTTACAGCTTTCCCCTCAAGAAGCCTTTCGCTAAGACAGTTCTTGCGAATTGGCAAAGTGATATTTGGAAGCCCATAGAGGGCTATGGTGAAAAAGGAAATATCCCCAGATGAAATCTGGAAAGAAGCTTTCTGAGAAACTGCTTAGTGTTCTGTTAATTCATCTCTCAGAGTTACATCTGTATTTCGTGGATCTCTTTGCTATCCTTATTTCTGTGGAATCTAAGAACAGATATTTCGGATCCCTTTGAAGAATATAGGGCCAAAGGAAGTATCCTCCGATAACAAAGAGAAAGAAGCTTTCTGAGAAACTTCTTTGTGTTCTGTGAAATCATCTCACAGAGTTACAGATTTCCCCTCAAGAAGCCTTTCGCTAAGACAGTTCTTGTGGAATTGGCAAAGTGATATTTGGAAGCCCATAGACGGCTACGGTGAAAAAGGAAATATCCTCAGATGAAATCTGGAAAGAAGCTTTCTGAGAAACTGCTCTGTGATGTGTGACTTCCACTCACAGAGTTACAGCTGTATTTCGTGGATCTCTTTGTTACCCCTATTTCTGTGGAATCTGAGAACAGATATTTCGGATCCCTTTGAAGACTATAGGGCCAAAGGAAATATCCTCCAATAACAAAGAGAAAGAAGCTTTCTGAGAAACTTCTTTGTGTTCCGTGAAATCATCTCACAGAGTTACAGCTTTCCCCTCAAGAAGCCTTTCGCTAAGACAGTTCTTGTGGAATTGGCAAAGTGATATTGGAAGCCCATAGAGGGCTATGGTGAAAACGGAAATAACCTCAGATGAAATCTGCAAAGAAGCTTTCTGAGAAACTGCTGAGTGTTCTGTTAATTCATCTCACAGAGTTATATCTGTATTTCGTGGATCTCTTTGCTAGCCTTATTTCTGTGGAATCTGAGAACAGATATTTCGGATCCCTTTGAAGACTTTAGGGCCAAAGGAAATATCCTCCGATAACAAAGAGAAAGAAGCTTTCTGAGAATCCTCTTTGTGTTCTGTGAAATCATCTCACAGAGTTACAGCTTTCCCCTCAAGAAGCCTTTCGCTAAGACAGTTCTTGCGAATTGGCAAAGTGATATTTGGAAGCCCATAGAGGGCTATGGTGAAAAAGGAAATATCCTCAGATGAAATCTGGAAATAAGCTTTCTGAGAAACTGCTCTGTGATGTGTGACTTCCTCTCACAGAGTTACATCTGTATTTCGTGGATCTCTTTGCTATCCTTATTTCTGTGGAATCTAAGAACAGATATTTCGGATCCCTTTGAAGACTATAGGGCCAAAGGAAGTATCCTCCGATAACAAAGAGAAAGAAGCTTTCTGAGAAACTTCTTTGTGTTCTGTGAAATCATCTCACAGAGTTACAGATTTCCCCTCAAGAAGCCTTTCGCTAAGACAGTTCTTGTGGAATTGGCAAAGTGATATTTGGAAGCCCATAGAGGGCTACGGTGAAAAAGGAAATATCCTCAGATGAAATCTGGAAAGAAGCTTTCTGAGAAACTGCTCTGTGATGTGTGACTTCCACTCACAGAGTTACAGCTTTATTTCTTGGATCTCTTTGCTAACCTTATTTCTGTGGAATCTGAGAACAGATATTTCGGATCCCATTGAAGACTATAGGGCCAAAGGAAATATCCTCCAATAACAAAGAGAAAGAAGCTTTCTGAGAAACTTCTTTGTGTTCCGTGAAATCATCTCACAGAGTTACAGCTTTCCCCTCAAGAAGCCTTTCGTTAAGACAGTTCTTGTGGAATTGGCAAAGTGATATTGGAAGCCCATAGAGGGCTATGGTGAAAACGGAAATAACCTCAGATGAAATCTGGAAAGAAGCTTTCTGAGAAACTGCTGAGTGTTCTGTTAATTCATCTCACAGAGTTATATCTGTATTTCGTGGATCTCTTTGCTAGCCTTATTTCTGTGGAATCTGAGAACAGATATTTCGGATCCCTTTGAAGACTATAGGGACAAAGGAAATATCCTCCGATAACAAAGAGAAAGAAGCTTTCTGAGAATCTTCTTTGTGTTCTGTGAAATCATCTCACAGAGTTACAGCTTTCCCCTCAAGAAGCCTTTCGCTAAGACAGTTCTTGCGAATTGGCAAAGTGATATTTGGAAGCCCATAGAGGGCTATGGTGAAAAAGGAAATATCCTCAGATGAAATCTGGAAAGAAGCTTTCCGAGAAACTGCTTAGTGTTCTGTTAATTCATCTCTCAGAGTTACATCTGTATTTCGTGGATCTCTTTGCTATCCTTATTTCTGTGGAATCTAAGAACAGATATTTCGGATCCCTTTGAAGACTATAGGGCCAAAGGAAATATCCTCCGATAACAAAGAGAAAGAAGCTGTCTGAGAAAATTCTTTGTGTTCTGTGAAATCATCTCACAGAGTTACAGATTTCCCCTCAAGAAGCCTTTCGCTAAGACAGTTCTTGTGGAATTGGCAAAGTGATATTTGGAAGCCCATAGAGGGCTACGGTGAAAAAGGAAATATCCTCAGATGAAATCTGGAAAGAAGCTTTCTGAGAAACTGCTCTGTGATGTGTGACTTCCACTCACAGAGTTACAGCTGTATTTCGTGGATCTCTTTGTTACCCCTATTTCTGTGGAATCTGAGAACAGATATTTCGGATCCCTTTGAAGACTATAGGGCCAAAGGAAATATCCTCCGATAACAAAGAGAAAGAAGCTGTCTGAGAAACTTCTTTGTGTTCTGTGAAATCATCTCACAGAGTTACAGCTTTCCACTCAAGAAGCCTTTCGCTAAGACAGTTCTTGTGGAATTGGCAAAGTGATATTTGGAAGCCCATAGAGGGCTATGGTGAAAAAGGAAATATCCTCAGATGAAATCTGGAAAGAAGCTTTCTGAGAAACTGCTTAGTGTTCTGTTAATTCATCTCACAGAGTTACATCTGTATTTCGTGGATGTCTTTGCTAGCCTTATTTCTGTGGAATCTGAGAACAGATATTTCGGATCCCTTTGAAGACTATAAGGCCAAAGGAAATATCCTCCGATAACAAAGAGAAAGAAGCTTTCTGAGAAAATTCTTTGTGTTCTGTGAAATCATCTCACAGAGTTACAGCTTTCCCCTCAAGAAGCCTTTCGCTAAGACAGTTCTTGTGGAATTGGCAAAGTGATATTTGGAAGCCCATAGAGGGCTATGGTGAAAAAGGAAATATCCTCAGATGAAATCTGGAAAGAAGCTTTCTGAGAAACTGCTCTGTGATGTGTGACTTCCACTCACAGAGTTACAGCTGTATTTCGTGGATCTCTTTGCTACCCTTATTTCTGTGGAATCTGAGAACAGATATTTCGGATTCCTTTGAATACGATAGGGCCATAGGAATTATCCTCCGATAACAAAGAGAAAGAAGCTGTCTGAGAAACTTCTTTGTGTTCTGTGAAATCATCTCATAGAGTTACAGCTTTCCCCTCAAGAAGCCTTTCGCTAAGACAGTTCTTGTGGAATTGGCAAAGTGATATTTGGAAGCCCATTGAGGGCTATGGTGAAAAAGGAAATATCCTCAGATGAAATCTGGAAAGAAGCTTTCTGAGAAACTGCTTAGTGTTCTGTTAATTCATCTTACAGGGTTACATCTGTGTTTCGTGGATCTCTTTGCTAGCCTTATTTCTGTGGAATCTGAGAACAGATATTTCGGATCCCTTTGAAGACTATAGGGCCAAAGGTAATATCCTCCGATAACAAAGAGAAAGAAGCTTTCTGAGAAACTTCTTTGTGTTCTGTGAAATCATCTCACAGAGTTACAGCTTTCCCCTCAAGAAGCCTTTCGCTAAGACACTTCTTGTGGAATTGGCAAAGTGATATTTGGAAGCCCATAGAGGGCTATGGTGAAAAAGGAAATATCCTCAGATGAAATCTGGAAAGAAGCTTTCTGAGAAACTGCTCTGTGATGTGTGACTTCCACTCACAGAGTTACATCTGTATTTCGTGGATCTCTTTGCTAGCCTTATCTCTGTGGAATCTGAGAAAAGATATTTCGGATCCCTTTGAAGACTACAGGGCCAAAGGAAATATCCTCCGATAACAAAGAGAAAGAAGCTTTCTGAGAAACTTCTTTGTGTTCTGTGAAATCATCTCACAGAGTTAAAGCTTTCCCCTCAAGAAGCCGCTCGCTAAGACAGTTCTTGTGGAATTGGCAAAGTGATATTTCGAAGCCCATAGAGGACTATGGTGAAAAAGGAAATATCCTCAGATGAAATCTGGAAAGAAGCTTTCTGAGAAACTGCTTAGTGTTCTGTTAATTCATCTCACAGAGTTACATCTGTATTTCGTGGATCTCTTTGCTAGCCTTATTTCTGTGGAATCTGAGAACAGATATTTCGGATCCCTTTGAAGACTATAGGGCCAAAGGAAATATCCTCCGATAACAAAGAGAAAGAAGCTTTCTGAGAACCTTCTTTGTGTTCTGTGAAATCATCTCACAGAGTTACAGCTTTCCCTTCAAGAAGCCTTTCGCTAAGACAGTTCTTGTGGAATTGGCAATGTGATATTTGGAAGCCCTTAAAGGGCTATGGTGAAAAAGGAAATATCCTCAGATGAAATCTGGAAAGAAGCTTTCTGAGAAACTGCTCTGTGATGTGTGACTTCCACTCACAGAGTTACATCTGTATTTCGTGGATCTCTTTGCTAGCCTTATTTCTGTGGAATCTGAGAACAGATATTTCGGATCCCATTGAAGGCTATAGGGCCAAAGGAAATATCCTCCAATAACAAAGAGAAAGAAGCTTTCTGAGAAACTTCTTTGTGTTCTGTGAAATCATCTAACAGAGTTACAGCTTTCCCCTCAAGAAGCCTTTCGCTAAGACAATTCTTGTGGAATTGGCAAAGTGATATTTGGAAGCCCATAGAGGGCTATGGTGAAACAGGAAATATCCTCAGATGAAATCTGGAAAGAAGCTTTCTGAGAAACTGCTTAGTGTTCTGTTAATTCATCTCACAGAGTTACATCTGTATTTCGTGGATCTCTTTGCTAGCCTTATTTCTGTGGAATCTGAGAAGAGATATTTCGGATCCCTTTGAAGACTATAGGGCCAAAGGTAATATCCTCCGATAACAAAGAGAAAGAAGCTTTCTGAGAAACTTCTTTGTGTTCTGTGAAATCATCTCACAGAGTTACAGCTTTCCCCTCAAGAAGCCTTTCGCTAAGACAGTTCTTGTGGAATTGGCAAAGTGATATTTGGAAGCTCATAGAGGGCTATGGTGAAAAAGGAAATATCCTCAGATGAAATCTGGAAAGAAGCTTTCTGAGAAACTGCTCTGTGATGTGTGACTTCCACTCACAGAGTTACATCTGTATTTCGTGGATCTCTTTGCTAGCCTTATCTCTGTGGAATCTGAGAAAAGATATTTCGGATCCCTTTGAAGACTATAGGGCCAAAGGAAATATCCTCCGATAACAAAGAGAAAGAAGCTTTCTGAGAAACTTCTTTGTGTTCTGTGAAATCATCTCACAGAGATACAGCTTTCCCCTCCAGAAGCCTTTCGCTAAGACAGTTCTTGTGGAATTGGCAAAGTGATATTTGGAAGCCCATAGAGGGCTTTGGTGAAAAATGAAATATCCTCAGATGAAATCTGAAAAGAAGCTTTCTGAGAAACTGCTTAGTGTTCTGTTAATTCATCTCACAGAGTTACATCTGTATTTCGTGGATCTCTTTGCTAGCCTTATTTCTGTGGAATCTGAGAACAGATATTTCGGATCCCTTTGTAGACTGTAGGGCCAAAGGAAATATCCTCCGATAACAAAGAGAAAGAAGCTTTCTGAGAAACTTCTTTGTGTTCTGTGAAATCATCTCACAGAGTTACATCTTTCCCCTCAAGAAGCCTTTCACTAAGAGAGTTCTTGTGGAATTGGCAAAGTGATATTTGGAAGCCCATAGAGGGCTATGGTGAAAAGGAAATATCCTCAGATGAAATCTGGAAATAAGCTTTCTGAGAAACTGCTCTGTGATGTGTGACTTCCATTCACAGAGTTACATCTGCATTTCGTGGATCTCTTTGCTAGCCTTATTTCTGTGGAATCTGAGAAGAGATATTTCGGATCCCTTTGAAGGCTATAGGGCCAAAGGAAATATCCTCCGATAACAAAGAGAAAGAAGCTTTCTGAGAAACTTCTTTGTGTTCCCTGAAATCATCTCACAGAGTTACAGCTTTCCCCTCAAGAAGCCTTTCGCTAAGACAGTTCTTGTGGAATTGGCAAAGTGATATTTGGAAGCCCATAGAGGGCTATGGTGAAAAAGGAAATATCCTCAGATGAAATCTGGAAAGAAGCTTTCTGAGAAACTGCTCTGTGATGTGTGACTTCCACTCACAGAGTTACATCTGTATTTCGTGGATCTCTTTGCTACCCTTATCTCTGTGGAATCTGAGAACAGATATTTCGGATCCCTTTGAAGACTATAGGGCCAAAGGAAATATCCTCCGATAACAAAGAGAAAGAAGCTTTCTGAGAAACTTCTTTG
Source organism: Macaca nemestrina (assembly GCF_043159975.1). NCBI lineage: Eukaryota > Metazoa > Chordata > Mammalia > Primates > Cercopithecidae > Macaca > Macaca nemestrina. Next base: position 89,814,466 of record NC_092125.1, read on the forward strand.
TGTTCTGTGAAATCATCTCACAGAGATACAGCTTTCCCCTCCAGAAGCCTTTCGCTAAGACAGTTCTTGTGGAATTGGCAAAGTGATATTTGGAAGCCCTTAGAGGGCTATGGTGAAAAATGAAATATCCTCAGATGAAATCTGGAAAGAAGATTTCTGAGAAACTGGTTAGTGTTATGTTAATTCATCTCACAGAGTTACATCTGTATTTCGTGGATCTCTTTGCTGGCCTTATTTTTGTGGAATCTGAGAACAGATATTTCGGATCCCTTTGAAGACTATAGAGCCAAAGGAAATATACTACGATAACAAAGAGAAAGAAGCTTTCTGAGAAACTTCTTTGTGTTCTGTGAAATCATCTCACAGAGTTACAGCTTTCCCCTCAAGAAGCCTTTCGCTAAGACAGTTCTTGTTTAATTGGCAAAGTGATATTTGGAAGCCCATAGAGGACTATGGTGAAAAAGGAAATATACTCAAATGAAATCAGGAAAGAAGCTTTCTGAGAAACTGCTTAGTGTTCTGTTAATTCATCTCACAGAGTTACATCTGTATTTCGTGGATGTCTTTGCTAGCCTTATTTCTGTGGAATCTGAGAACAGATATTTCGTATCCCTTTGAAGACTATAGGGCCAAAGGAAATATCCTCCGATAACAAAGGGAAAGAAGCTTTCTGAGAACCTTCTTTGTGTTCTGTGAAATCATCTCACAGAGTTACAGCTTTCCCCTCAAGAAGCCTTTCGCTAAGACAGTTCTTGTGGAATTGGCAATGTGATATTTGGAAGCCCTTAAAGGGCTATGGTGAAAAAGGAAATATCCTCAGATGAAATCTGGAAAGAAGCTTTCTGAGAAACTACTCTGTGATGTGTGACTTCCACTCACAGAGTTACATCTGTATTTCGTGGATCTCTTTGCTAGCCTTATTTCTGTGGAATCTGAGAAGAGATATTTCGGATCCCTTTGAAGACTATAGAGCCAAAGGAAATATCCTCCGATAACAAAGAGAAAGACGCTTTCTGAGAAACTTCTTTGTGATCTGTGAAATCATCTCACAGAGTTACAGCTTTCCCCTCAAGAAGCCTTTCGCTAAGACAGTTCTTGTGGAATTGGCAAAGTGATATTTGGAAGCCCATAGAGGGCTATGGTGAAAAAGGAAATATCCTCAGATGAAATCTGGAAAGAAGCTTTCTGAGAAACTGCTTAGTTTTCTGTTAATTCATCTCACAGAGTTACATCTGTATTTCGTGGATCTCTTTGCTAGCCTTATTTCTGTGGAATCTGAGAAGAGATATTTCGGATCCCTTTGAAGACTATAGGGCCAAAGGTAATATCGTCCGATAACAAAGAGAAAGAAGCTTTCTGAGAAACTTCTTTGTGTTCTGTGAAATCATCTCACAGAGTTACAGCTTTCCCCTCAAGAAGCCTTTCGCTAAGACACTTCTTGTGGAATTGGCAAAGTGATATTTGGAAGCCCATAGAGGGCTATGGTGAAAAAGGAAATATCCTCAGATGAAATCTGGAAAGAAGCTTTCTGAGAAACTGCTCTGTGATGTGTGACTTCCACTCACAGAGTTACATCTGTATTTCGTGGATGTCTTTGCTAGCCTTATCTCTGTGGAATCTGAGAAAAGATATTTCGGATCCCTTTGAAGACTACAGGGCCAAAGGAAATATCCTCCGATAACAAAGAGAAAGAAGCTTTCTGAGAAACTTCTTTGTGTTCTGTGAAATCATCTTACGGAGATACAGCTTTCCCCTCCAGAAGCCTTTCGCTAAGACAGTTCTTGTGGAATTGGCAAAGTGATATTTGGAAGCCCTTAGAGGGCTATGGTGAAAAATGAAATATCCTCAGATGAAATCTGGAAAGAAGCTTTCTGAGAAACTGCTTAGTGTTCTGTTAATTCATCTCACAGAGTTACATCTGTATTTCGTGGATCTCTTTGCTAGCCTTATTTCTGTGGAACCTGAGAACAGATATTTCGGATCCCTTTGAAGACTATAGGGCCAAAGGAAATATCCTCCGATAACAAAGAGAAAGAAGCTTTCTGAGAACCTTCTTTGTGTTCTGTGAAATCATCTCACAGAGTTACAGCTTTCCCCTCAAGAAGCCTTTCGCTAAGACAGTTCTTGTGGAATTGTGAATGTGATATTTGGAAGCCCTTAAAGGGCTATGGTGAAAAAGGAAATATCCTCAGATGAAATCTGGAAAGAAGCTTTCTGAGAAACTGCTTAGTGTTCTGTTAATTCATCTCACAGAGTTACATCTGTATTTCGTGGATCTCTTTGCTAGCCTTATTTCTGTGGAACCTGAGAACAGATATTTCGGATCCCTTTGAAGACTATAGGGCCAAAGGAAATATCCTCCGATAACAAAGAGAAAGAAGCTTTCTGAGAACCTTCTTTGTGTTCTGTGAAATCATCTCACAGAGTTACAGCTTTCCCCTCAAGAAGCCTTTCGCTAAGACAGTTCTTGTGGAATTGTGAATGTGATATTTGGAAGCCCTTAAAGGGCTATGGTGAAAAAGGAAATATCCTCAGATGAAATCTGGAAAGAAGCTTTCTGAGAAACTGCTCTGTGATGTGTGACTTCCACTCACAGAGTTACATCTGTATTTCGTGGATCTCTTTGCTAGCCTTATTTCTGTGGAATCTGAGAACAGATATTTCGGATCCCATTGAAGTCTATAGGGCCAAAGGAAATATCCTCCAATAACAAAGAGAAAGAAGCTTTCTGAGAAACTTCTTTGTGTTCTGGGAAATCATCTCACAGAGTTACAGCTTTCCCCTCAAGAAGCCTTTCGCTAAGACAGTTCTTGTGGAATTTGCAAAGTGATATTGGAAGCCCATAGAGGGCTATGGTGAAAACGGAAATAACCTCAGATGAAATCTGGAAAGAAGCTTTCTGAGAAACTGCTGAGTGTTCTGTTAATTCATCTCACAGAGTTATATCTGTATTTCGTGGATCTCTTTGCTAGCCTTATTTCTGTGGAATCTGAGAACAGATATTTCGGATCCCTTTGAAGACTATAGGGCCAAAGGAAATATCCTCCGATAACAAAGAGAAAGAAGCTTTCTGAGAATCTTCTTTGTGTTCTGTGAAATCATCTCACAGAGTTACAGCTTTCCCCTCAAGAAGCCTTTCGCTAAGACAGTTCTTGCGAATTGGCAAAGTGATATTTGGAAGCCCATAGAGGGCTATGGTGAAAAAGGAAATATCCTCAGATGAAATCTGGAAAGAAGCTTTCTGATAAACTGCTTAGTGTTCTGTTAATTCATCTCATAGAGTTACATCTGTATTTCGTGGATCTCTTTGCTAGCCTTATTTCTGTGGAATCTAAGAACAGATATTTCGGATCCCTTTGAAGACTATAGGGCCAAAGGAAGTATCCTCCGATAACAAAGAGAAAGAAGCTTTCTGAGAAACTTCTTTGTGTTCTGTGAAATCATCTCACAGAGTTACAGCTTTCCCCTCAAGAAGCCTTTCGCTAAGACAGTTCTTGTGGAATTGGCAAAGTGATATTTGGAAGCCCATAGAGGGCTATGGTGAAAAAGGAAATATCCTCAGATGAAATCTGGAAAGAAGCTTTCTGAGAAACTGCTCTGTGATGTGTGACTTCCACTCACAGAGTTACAGCTGTATTTCGTGGATCTCTTTGTTACCCTTATTTCTGTGGAATCTGAGAACAAATATTTCGGATCCCTTTGAAGACTATTGGGCCAAAGGAAATATCCTCCGATAACAAAGAGAAAGAAGCTGTCTGAGAAACTTCTTTGTGTTCTGTGAAATCATCTCACAGAGTTACAGCTTTCCCCTCAAGAAGCCTTTCGCTAAGACAGTTCTTGTGGAATTGGCAAAGTGATATTTGGAAGCCCATAGAGGGCTATGGTGAAAAAGGAAATATCCTCAGATGAAATCTGGAAAGAAGCTTTCTGAGAAACTGCTTAGTGTTCTGTTAATTCATCTCACAGAGTTACATCTGTATTTCGTGGATCTCTTTGCTAGCCTTATTTCTGTGGAATCTGAGAACAGATATTTCGGATCCCTTTCAAGACGATAGGGCCATAGGAATTATCCTCCGATAACAAAGACAAAGAAGCTGTCTGAGAAACTTCTTTGTGTTCTGTGAAATCATCTCACAGAGTTACAGCTTTCCCCTCAAGAAGCCTTTCGCTAAGACAGTTCTTGTGGAATTGGCAAAGTGATATTTGGAAGCCAATAGAGGGCTATGGTGAAAGAGGAAATATCCTCAGATGAAATCTGGAAAGAAGCTTTCTGAGAAACTGCTCTGTGAGGTGTGACTTCCACTCACAGAGTTACATCTGTATTTCGTGGATCTCTTTGCTACCCTTATCTCTGTGGAATCTGAGAACAGATATTTCGGATCCCTTTGAAGACTATAGGGCCAAAGGAAATATCCTCCGATAACAAAGAGAAAGAAGCTTTCTGAGAAACTTCTTTGTGTTCTGTGAAATCATCTCACAGAGATACAGCTTTCCCCTCCAGAAGCCTTTCGCTAAGACAGTTCTTGTGGAATTGGCAAAGTGATATTTGGAAGCCCTTAGAGGGCTATGGTGAAAAATGAAATATCCTCAGATGAAATCTGGAAAGAAGATTTCTGAGAAACTGATTAGTGTTCTGTTAATTCATCTCACAGAGTTACATCTGTATTTCGTGGATCTCTTTGCTGGCCTTATTTCCGTGGAATCTGAGAACAGATATTTCGGATCCCTTTGAAGACTATAGAGCCAAAGGAAATATACTCCGATAACAAAGAGAAAGAAGCTTTCTGAGAAACTTCTTTGTGTTCTGTGAAATCATCTCACAGAGTTTCAGCTTTCCCCTCAAGAAGCCTTTCGCTAACAGAGTTCTTGTGGAATTTGCAAAGTGATATTTGGAAGCCCATAGATGGCTAAGGTGAAAAAGGAAATATCCTCAGATGAAATCTGGAAAGAAGCTTTCTGAGAAACTGCTTAGTGTTCTGAAAATTCATCTCACAGAGTTACAACTGTATAGCGTGGATCTCTTTGCTAGCCTTATTTCTGTGGAATCTGAGAAGAGATATTTCGGATCCCTTTGAAGACTATAGGGCCAAAGGAAATATCCTCCGATAACAAAGAGAAAGAAGCTTTCTGAGAAACTTCTTTGTGTTCTGTGAAATCATCTCACAGAGTTACAGCTTTCCCCTCAAGAAGCCTTTCGCTAAGACAGTTCTTGTGGAATTGGCAAAGTGATATTTCGAAGCCCATAGAGGACTATGGTGAAAAAGGAAATATCCTCAAATGAAATCTGGAAAGAAGCTTTCTGAGAAACTGCTTAGTGTTCTGTTAATTCATCTCACAGAGTTACATCTGTATTTCGTGGATCTCTTTGCTAGCCTTATTTCTGTGGAATCTGAGAACAGATATTTCGGATCCCTTTGAAGACTATAGGGCCAAAGGAAATATCCTCCGATAACAAAGAGAAAGAAGCTTTCTGAGAATCTTCTTTGTGTTCTGTGAAATCATCTCACAGAGTTACAGCTTTCCCCTCAAGAAGCCTTTCGCTAAGACAGTTCTTGCGAATTGGCAAAGTGATATTTGGAAGCCCATAGAGGGCTATGGTGAAAAAGGAAATATCCTCAGATGAAATCTGGAAAGAAGCTTTCTGATAAACTGCTCAGTGTTCTGTTAATTCATCTCATAGAGTTACATCTGTATTTCGTGGATCTCTTTGCTAGCCTTATTTCTGTGGAATCTAAGAACAGATATTTCGGATCCCTTTGAAGACTATAGGGCCAAAGGAAGTATCCTCCGATAACAAAGAGAAAGAAGCTTTCTGAGAAACTTCTTTGTGTTCTGTGAAATCATCTCACAGAGTTACAGCTTTCCCCTCAAGAAGCCTTTCGCTAAGACAGTTCTTGTGGAATTGGCAAAGTGATATTTGGAAGCCCATAGAGGGCTATGGTGAAAAAGGAAATATCCTCAGATGAAATCTGGAAAGAAGCTTTCTGAGAAACTGCTCTGTGATGTGTGACTTCCACTCACAGAGTTACAGCTGTATTTCGTGGATCTCTTTGTTACCCTTATTTCTGTGGAATCTGAGAACAAATATTTCGGATCCCTTTGAAGACTATTGGGCCAAAGGAAATATCCTCCGATAACAAAGAGAAAGAAGCTGTCTGAGAAACTTCTTTGTGTTCTGTGAAATCATCTCACAGAGTTACAGCTTTCCCCTCAAGAAGCCTTTCGCTAAGACAGTTCTTGTGGAATTGGCAAAGTGATATTTGGAAGCCCATAGAGGGCTATGGTGAAAAAGGAAATATCCTCAGATGAAATCTGGAAAGAAGCTTTCTGAGAAACTGCTTAGTGTTCTGTTAATTCATCTCACAGAGTTACATCTGTATTTCGTGGATCTCTTTGCTAGCCTTATTTCTGTGGAATCTGAGAACAGATATTTCGGATCCCTTTGAAGACGATAGGGCCAAGGAATTATCCTCCGATAACAAAGACAAAGAAGCTGTCTGAGAAACTTCTTTGTGTTCTGTGAAATCATCTCACAGAGTTACAGCTTTCCCCTCAAGAAGCCTTTCGCTAAGACAGTTCTTGTGGAATTGGCAAAGTGATATTTGGAAGCCAATAGAGGGCTATGGTGAAAGAGGAAATATCCTCAGATGAAATCTGGAAAGAAGCTTTCTGAGAAACTGCTCTGTGATGTGTGACTTCCACTCACAGAGTTACATCTGTATTTCGTGGATCTCTTTGCTACCCTTAACTCTGTGGAATCTGAGAACAGATATTTCGGATCCCTTTGAAGACTATAGGGCCAAAGGAAATATCCTCCGATAACAAAGAGAAAGAAGCTTTCTGAGAAACTTCTTTGTGTTCTGTGAAATCATCTCACAGAGATACAGCTTTCCCCTCCAGAAGCCTTTCGCTAAGACAGTTCTTGTGGAATTGGCAATGTGATATTTGGAAGTCCTTTGAGGGCTATGGTGAAAAATGAAATATCCTCAGATGAAATCTGGAAAGAAGATTTCTGAGAAACTGCTTAGTGTTCTGTTAATTCATCTCACAGAGTTACATCTGTATTTCGTGGATCTCTTTGCTGGCCTTATTTCCGTGGAATCTGAGAACAGATATTTCGGATCCCTTTGAAGACTATAGGGCCAAAGGAAATATCCTCCGATAACAAAGAGAAAGAAGCTTTCTGAGAATCTTCTTTGTGTTCTGTGAAATCATCTCACAGAGTTACAGCTTTCCCCTCAAGAAGCCTTTCGCTAAGACAGTTCTTGCGAATTGGCAAAGTGATATTTGGAAGCCCATAGAGGGCTATGGTGAAAAAGGAAATATCCTCAGATGAAATCTGGAAAGAAGCTTTCTGATAAACTGCTTAGTGTTCTGTTAATTCATCTCATAGAGTTACATCTGTATTTCGTGGATCTCTTTGCTAGCCTTATTTCTGTGGAATCTAAGAACAGATATTTCGGATCCCTTTGAAGACTATAGGGCCAAAGGAAGTATCCTCCGATAACAAAGAGAAAGAAGCTTTCTGAGAAACTTCTTTGTGTTCTGTGAAATCATCTCACAGAGTTACAGCTTTCCCCTCAAGAAGCCTTTCGCTAAGACAGTTCTTGTGGAATTGGCAAAGTGATATTTGGAAGCCCATAGAGGGCTATGGTGAAAAAGGAAATATCCTCAGATGAAATCTGGAAAGAAGCTTTCTGAGAAACTGCTCTGTGATGTGTGACTTCCACTCACAGAGTTACAGCTGTATTTCGTGGATCTCTTTGTTACCCTTATTTCTGTGGAATCTGAGAACAAATATTTCGGATCCCTTTGAAGACTATTGGGCCAAAGGAAATATCCTCCGATAACAAAGAGAAAGAAGCTGTCTGAGAAACTTCTTTGTGTTCTGTGAAATCATCTCACAGAGTTACAGCTTTCCCCTCAAGAAGCCTTTCGCTAAGACAGTTCTTGTGGAATTGGCAAAGTGATATTTGGAAGCCCATAGAGGGCTATGGTGAAAAAGGAAATATCCTCAGATGAAATCTGGAAAGAAGCTTTCTGAGAAACTGCTTAGTGTTCTGTTAATTCATCTCACAGAGTTACATCTGTATTTCGTGGATCTCTTTGCTAGCCTTATTTCTGTGGAATCTGAGAACAGATATTTCGGATCCCTTTCAAGACGATAGGGCCATAGGAATTATCCTCCGATAACAAAGACAAAGAAGCTGTCTGAGAAACTTCTTTGTGTTCTGTGAAATCATCTCACAGAGTTACAGCTTTCCCCTCAAGAAGCCTTTCGCTAAGACAGTTCTTGTGGAATTGGCAAAGTGATATTTGGAAGCCAATAGAGGGCTATGGTGAAAGAGGAAATATCCTCAGATGAAATCTGGAAAGAAGCTTTCTGAGAAACTGCTCTGTGAGGTGTGACTTCCACTCACAGAGTTACATCTGTATTTCGTGGATCTCTTTGCTACCCTTATCTCTGTGGAATCTGAGAACAGATATTTCGGATCCCTTTGAAGACTATAGGGCCAAAGGAAATATCCTCCGATAACAAAGAGAAAGAAGCTTTCTGAGAAACTTCTTTGTGTTCTGTGAAATCATCTCACAGAGATACAGCTTTCCCCTCCAGAAGCCTTTCGCTAAGACAGTTCTTGTGGAATTGGCAAAGTGATATTTGGAAGCCCTTAGAGGGCTATGGTGAAAAATGAAATATCCTCAGATGAAATCTGGAAAGAAGATTTCTGAGAAACTGATTAGTGTTCTGTTAATTCATCTCACAGAGTTACATCTGTATTTCGTGGATCTCTTTGCTGGCCTTATTTCCGTGGAATCTGAGAACAGATATTTCGGATCCCTTTGAAGACTATAGAGCCAAAGGAAATATACTCCGATAACAAAGAGAAAGAAGCTTTCTGAGAAACTTCTTTGTGTTCTGTGAAATCATCTCACAGAGTTTCAGCTTTCCCCTCAAGAAGCCTTTCGCTAACAGAGTTCTTGTGGAATTTGCAAAGTGATATTTGGAAGCCCATAGATGGCTAAGGTGAAAAAGGAAATATCCTCAGATGAAATCTGGAAAGAAGCTTTCTGAGAAACTGCTTAGTGTTCTGAAAATTCATCTCACAGAGTTACAACTGTATAGCGTGGATCTCTTTGCTAGCCTTATTTCTGTGGAATCTGAGAAGAGATATTTCGGATCCCTTTGAAGACTATAGGGCCAAAGGAAATATCCTCCGATAACAAAGAGAAAGAAGCTTTCTGAGAAACTTCTTTGTGTTCTGTGAAATCATCTCACAGAGTTACAGCTTTCCCCTCAAGAAGCCTTTCGCTAAGACAGTTCTTGTGGAATTGGCAAAGTGATATTTCGAAGCCCATAGAGGACTATGGTGAAAAAGGAAATATCCTCAAATGAAATCTGGAAAGAAGCTTTCTGAGAAACTGCTTAGTGTTCTGTTAATTCATCTCACAGAGTTACATCTGTATTTCGTGGATCTCTTTGCTAGCCTTATTTCTGTGGAATCTGAGAACAGATATTTCGGATCCCTTTGAAGACTATAGGGCCAAAGGAAATATCCTCCGATAACAAAGAGAAAGAAGCTTTCTGAGAATCTTCTTTGTGTTCTGTGAAATCATCTCACAGAGTTACAGCTTTCCCCTCAAGAAGCCTTTCGCTAAGACAGTTCTTGCGAATTGGCAAAGTGATATTTGGAAGCCCATAGAGGGCTATGGTGAAAAAGGAAATATCCTCAGATGAAATCTGGAAAGAAGCTTTCTGATAAACTGCTCAGTGTTCTGTTAATTCATCTCATAGAGTTACATCTGTATTTCGTGGATCTCTTTGCTAGCCTTATTTCTGTGGAATCTAAGAACAGATATTTCGGATCCCTTTGAAGACTATAGGGCCAAAGGAAGTATCCTCCGATAACAAAGAGAAAGAAGCTTTCTGAGAAACTTCTTTGTGTTCTGTGAAATCATCTCACAGAGTTACAGCTTTCCCCTCAAGAAGCCTTTCGCTAAGACAGTTCTTGTGGAATTGGCAAAGTGATATTTGGAAGCCCATAGAGGGCTATGGTGAAAAAGGAAATATCCTCAGATGAAATCTGGAAAGAAGCTTTCTGAGAAACTGCTCTGTGATGTGTGACTTCCACTCACAGAGTTACAGCTGTATTTCGTGGATCTCTTTGTTACCCTTATTTCTGTGGAATCTGAGAACAAATATTTCGGATCCCTTTGAAGACTATTGGGCCAAAGGAAATATCCTCCGATAACAAAGAGAAAGAAGCTGTCTGAGAAACTTCTTTGTGTTCTGTGAAATCATCTCACAGAGTTACAGCTTTCCCCTCAAGAAGCCTTTCGCTAAGACAGTTCTTGTGGAATTGGCAAAGTGATATTTGGAAGCCCATAGAGGGCTATGGTGAAAAAGGAAATATCCTCAGATGAAATCTGGAAAGAAGCTTTCTGAGAAACTGCTTAGTGTTCTGTTAATTCATCTCACAGAGTTACATCTGTATTTCGTGGATCTCTTTGCTAGCCTTATTTCTGTGGAATCTGAGAACAGATATTTCGGATCCCTTTGAAGACGATAGGGCCAAGGAATTATCCTCCGATAACAAAGACAAAGAAGCTGTCTGAGAAACTTCTTTGTGTTCTGTGAAATCATCTCACAGAGTTACAGCTTTCCCCTCAAGAAGCCTTTCGCTAAGACAGTTCTTGTGGAATTGGCAAAGTGATATTTGGAAGCCAATAGAGGGCTATGGTGAAAGAGGAAATATCCTCAGATGAAATCTGGAAAGAAGCTTTCTGAGAAACTGCTCTGTGATGTGTGACTTCCACTCACAGAGTTACATCTGTATTTCGTGGATCTCTTTGCTACCCTTAACTCTGTGGAATCTGAGAACAGATATTTCGGATCCCTTTGAAGACTATAGGGCCAAAGGAAATATCCTCCGATAACAAAGAGAAAGAAGCTTTCTGAGAAACTTCTTTGTGTTCTGTGAAATCATCTCACAGAGATACAGCTTTCCCCTCCAGAAGCCTTTCGCTAAGACAGTTCTTGTGGAATTGGCAATGTGATATTTGGAAGTCCTTTGAGGGCTATGGTGAAAAATGAAATATCCTCAGATGAAATCTGGAAAGAAGATTTCTGAGAAACTGCTTAGTGTTCTGTTAATTCATCTCACAGAGTTACATCTGTATTTCGTGGATCTCTTTGCTGGCCTTATTTCCGTGGAATCTGAGAACAGATATTTCGGATCCCTTTGAAGACTATAGAGCCAAAGGAAATATACTCCGATAACAAAGAGAAAGAAGCTTTCTGAGAAACTTCTTTGTGTTCTGTGAAATCATCTCACAGAGTTTCAGCTTTCCCCTCAAGAAGCCTTTCGCTAACAGAGTTCTTGTGGAATTTGCAAAGTGATATTTGGAAGCCCATAGATGGCTATGGTGAAAAAGGAAATATCCTCAGATGAAATCTGGAAAGAAGCTTTCTGAGAAACTGCTTAGTGTTCTGAAAATTCATCTCACAGAGTTACAACTGTATAGCGTGGATCTCTTTGCTAGCCTTATTTCTGTGGAATCTGAGAAGAGATATTTCGGATCCCTTTGAAGACTATAGGGCCAAAGGAAATATCCTCCGATAACAAAGAGAAAGAAGCTTTCTGAGAAACTTCTTTGTGTTCTGTGAAATCATCTCACAGAGTTACAGCTTTCCCCTCAAGAAGCCTTTCGCTAAGACAGTTCTTGTGGAATTGGCAAAGTGATATTTCGAAGCCCATAGAGGACTATGGTGAAAAAGGAAATATCCTCAAATGAAATCTGGAAAGAAGCTTTCTGAGAAACTGCTTAGTGTTCTGTTAATTCATCTCACAGAGTTACATCTGTATTTCGTGGATCTCTTTGCTAGCCTTATTTCTGTGGAATCTGAGAACAGATATTTCGGATCCCTTTGAAGACTATAGGGCCAAAGGAAATATCCTCCGATAACAAAGGGAAAGAAGCTTTCTGAGAACCTTCTTTGTGTTCTGTGAAATCATCTCACAGAGTTACAGCTTTCCCCTCAAGAAGCCTTTCGCTAAGACAGTTCTTGTGGAATTGGCAAGGTGATATTTGGAAGCCCTTAAAGGGCTATGGTGAAAAAGGAAATATCCTCAGATGAAATCTGGAAAGAAGCTTTCTGAGAAACTGCTTAGTGTTCTGTTAATTCATCTCTCAGAGTTACATCTGTATTTCGTGGATCTCTTTGCTATCCTTATTTCTGTGGAATCTGAGAACAGATATTTCGGATCCCTTTGAAGACTATAGGGCCAAAGGAAATATCCTCCGATAACAAAGAGAAAGAAGCTTTCTGAGAACCTTCTTTGTGTTCTGTGAAATCATCTCACAGAGTTACAGCTTTCCCCTCAAGAAGCCTTTCGCTAAGACAGTTCTTGTGGAATTGTGAATGTGATATTTGGAAGCCCTTAAAGGGCTATGGTGAAAAAGGAAATATCCTCAGATGAAATCTGGAAAGAAGCTTTCTGAGAAACTGCTCTGTGATGTGTGACTTCCACTCACGGAGTTACATCTGTATTTCGTGGATCTCTTTGCTAGCCTTATTTCTGTGGAATCTGAGAACAGATATTTCGGATCCCATTGAAGACTATAGGGCCAAAGGAAATATCCTCCAATAACAAAGAGAAAGAAGCTTTCTGAGAAACTTCTTTGTGTTCCGTGAAATCATCTCACAGAGTTACAGCTTTCCCCTCAAGAAGCCTTTCGCTAAGACAGTTCTTGTGAAATTGGCAAAGTGATATTGGAAGCCCTTAGAGGGCTATGGTGAAAACGGAAATAACCTCAGATGAAATCTGGAAAGAAGCTTTCTGAGAAACTGCTGAGTGTTCTGTTAATTCATCTCACAGAGTTATATCTGTATTTCGTGGATCTCTTTGCTAGCCTTATTTCTGTGGAATCTGAGAACAGATATTTCGGATCCCTTTGAAGACTATAGGGACAAAGGAAATATCCTCCGATAACAAAGAGAAAGAAGCTTTCTGAGAATCTTCTTTGTGTTCTGTGAAATCATCTCACAGAGTTACAGTTTTCCCCTCAAGAAGCCTTTCGCTAAGACAGTTCTTGCGAATTGGCAAAATGATATTTGGAAGCCCATAGAGGGCTATGGTGAAAAAGGAAATATCCTCAGATGAAATCTGGAAAGAAGCTTTCTGAGAAACTGCTTAGTGTTCTTTTAATTCATCTCTCAGAGTTACATCTGTATTTCGTGGATCTCTTTGCTATCCTTATTTCTGTGGAATCTAAGAACAGATATTTCGGATCCCTTTGAAGACTATAGGGCCAAAGGAAGTATCCTCCGATAACAAAGAGAAAGAAGCTTTCTGAGAAACTTCTTTGTGTTCTGTGAAATCATCTCACAGAGTTACAGATTTCCCCTCAAGAAGCCTTTCGCTAAGACAGTTCTTGTGGAATTGGCAAAGTGATATTTGGAAGCCCATAGAGGGCTACGGTGAAAAAGGAAATATCCTCAGATGAAATCTGGAAAGAAGCTTTCTGAGAAACTGCTCTGTGATGTGTGACTTCCACTGACAGAGTTACAGCTGTATTTCGTGGATTTCTTTGTTACCCCTATTTCTGTGGAATCTGAGAACAGATATTTCGGATCCCTTTGAAGACTATAGGGCCAAAGGAAATATCCTCCGATAACAAAGAGAAAGAAGCTGTCTGAGAAACTTCTTTGTGTTTTGTGAAATCATCTCACAGAGTTACAGCTTTCCCCTCAAGAAGCCTTTCGCTAAGACAGTTCTTGTGGAATTGGCAAAGTGATATTTGGAAGCCCATAGAGGGCTATGGTGAAAAAGGAAATATCCTCAGATGAAATCTGGAAAGAAGCTTTCTGAGAAACTGCTTAGTGTTCTGTTAATTCATCTCACAGAGTTACATCTGTATTTCGTGGATGTCTTTGCTAGCCTTATTTCTGTGGAATCTGAGAACAGATATTTCGGATCCCTTTGAAGACTATAGGGCCAAAGGAAATATCCTCCGATAACAAAGAGAAAGAAGCTTTCTGAGAAAATTCTTTGTGTTCTGTGAAATCATCTCACAGAGTTACAGCTTTCCCCTCAAGAAGCCTTTCGCTAAGACAGTTCTTGTGGAATTGGCAAAGTGATATTTGGAAGCCCATAGAGGGCTATGGTGAAAAAGGAAATATCCTCAGATGAAATCTGGAAAGAAGCTTTCTGAGAAACTGCTCTGTGATGTGTGACTTCCACTCACAGAGTTACAGCTGTATTTCGTGGATCTCTTTGCTACCCTTATTTCTGTGGAATCTGAGAACAGATATTTCGGATTCCTTTGAATACGATAGGGCCATAGGAATTATCCTCCGATAACAAAGAGAAAGAAGCTGTCTGAGAAACTTCTTTGTGTTCTGTGAAATCATCTCACAGAGTTACAGCTTTCCCCTCAAGAAGCCTTTCGCTAAGACAGTTCTTGTGGAATTGGCAAAGTGATATTTGGAAGCCCATTGAGGGCTATGGTGAAAAAGGAAATATCCTCAGATGAAATCTGGAAAGAAGCTTTCTGAGAAACTGCTTAGTGTTCTGTTAATTCATCTTACAGAGTTACATCTGTGTTTCGTGGATCTCTTTGCTAGCCTTATTTCTGTGGAATCTGAGAGGAGATATTTCGGATCCCTTTGAAGACTATAGGGCCAAAGGTAATATCCTCCGATAACAAAGAGAAAGAAGCTTTCTGAGAAACTTCTTTGTGTTCTGTGAAATCATCTCACAGAGTTACAGCTTTCCCCTCAAGAAGCCTTTCGCTAAGACACTTTTTGTGGAATTGGCAAAGTGATATTTGGAAGCCCATAGAGGGCTATGGTGAAAAAGGAAATATCCTCAGATGAAATCTGGAAAGAAGCTTTCTGAGAAACTGTTCTGTGATGTGTGACTTCCACTCACAGAGTTACATCTGTATTTCGTGGATCTCTTTGCTAGCCTTATCTCTGTGGAATCTGAGAAAAGATATTTCGGATCCCTTTGAAGACTATAGGGCCAAAGGAAATATCCTCCGATAACAAAGAGAAAGAAGCTTTTGAAGAAACTTCTTTGTGTTCTGTGAAATCATCTCACAGAGATACAGCTTTCCCCTTCAGAAGCCTTTCGCTAAGACAGTTCTTGTGGAATTGGCAAAGAGATATTTGGAAGCCCTTAGAGGGCTATGGTGAAAAATGAAATATCCTCAGATGAAATCTGGAATGAAGCTTTCTGAGAAACTGCTTAGTGTTCTGTTAATTCATCTCACAGAGTTACAACTGTATTTCGTGGATCTCTTTGCTTGCCTTATCTCTGTGGAATCTGAGAACAGATATTTCGGATCCCTTTGAAGACTACAGGGCCAAAGGAAATATCCTCCGATAACAAAGAGAAAGAAGCTTTCTGAGAAACTTCTTTGTGTTCTGTGAAATCATCTCACAGAGATAAAGCTTTCCCCTCAAGAAGCCGCTCGCTAAGACAGTTCTTGTGGAATTGGCAAAGTGATATTTCGAAGCCCATAGAGGACTATGGTGAAAAAGGAAATATCCTCAGATGAAATCTGGAAAGAAGCTTTCTGAGAAACTGCTTAGTGTTCTGTTAATTCATCTCACAGAGTTACATCTGTATTTCGTGGATCTCTTTGCTAGCCTTATTTCTGTGGAATCTGAGAACAGATATTTCGGATCCCTTTGAAGACTATAGGGCCAAAGGAAATATCCTCCGATAACAAAGAGAAAGAAGCTTTCTGAGAACCTTCTTTGTGTTCTGTGAAATCATCTCACAGAGTTACAGCTTTCCCCTCAAGAAGCCTTTCGCTAAGACAGTTCTTGTGGAATTGGCAATGTGATATTTGGAAGCCCTTAAAGGGCTATGGTGAAAAAGGAAATATCCTCAGATGAAATCTGGAAAGAAGCTTTCTGAGAAACTGCTCTGTGATGTGTGACTTCCACTCACAGAGTTACATCTGTATTTCGTGGATCTCTTTGCTAGCCTTATTTCTGTGGAATCTGAGAACAGATATTTCGGATCCCATTGAAGACTATAGGGCCAAAGGAAATATCCTCCAATAACAAAGAGAAAGAAGCTTTCTGAGAAACTTCTTTGTGTTCTGTGAAATCATCTAACAGAGTTACAGCTTTCCCCTCAAGAAGCCTTTCGCTAAGACAGTTCTTGTGGAATTGGCAAAGTGATATTTGGAAGCCCATAGAGGGCTATGGTGAAAAAGGAAATATCCTCAGATGAAATCTGGAAAGAAGCTTTCTGAGAAACTGCTTAGTGTTCTGTTAATTCATCTCACAGATTACTTCTGTATTTCGTGGATCTCTTTGCTAGCCTTATTTCTGTTGAATCTGAGAAGAGATATTTCGGATCCCTTTGAAGACTATAGGGCCAAAGGTAATATCCTCCGATAACAAAGAGAAAGAAGCTTTCTGAGAAAATTCTTTGTGTTCTGTGAAATCATCTCACAGAGTTACAGCTTTCCCCTCAAGAAGCCTTTCGCTAAGACAGTTCTTGTGGAATTGGCAAAGTGATATTTGGAAGCCCATAGAGGGCTATGGTGAAAAAGGAAATATCCTCAGATGAAATCTGGAAAGAAGCTTTCTGAGAAACTGCTCTGTGATGTGTGACTTCCACTCACAGAGTTACATCTGTATTTCGTGGATCTCTTTGCTAGCCTTATCTCTGTGGAATCTGAGAAAAGATATTTCGGATCCCTTTGAAGACTATAGGGCCAAAGGAAATATCCTCCGATAACAAAGAGAAAGAAGCTGTCTGAGAAACTTCTTTGTGTTCTGTGAAATCATCTCACAGAGATACAGCTTTCCCCTCCAGAAGCCTTTCGCTAAGACAGTTCTTGTGGAATTGGCAAAGTGATATTTGGAAGCCCATAGAGGGCTTTGGTGAAAAATGAAATATCCTCAGATGAAATCTGAAAAGAAGCTTTCTGAGAAACTGCTTAGTGTTCCGTTAATTCATCTCACAGAGTTACATCTGTATTTCGTGGATCTCTTTGCTAGCCTTATTTCTGTGGAATATGAGAACAGATATTTCGGATCCCTTTGTAGACTGTAGGGCCAAAGGAAATATCCTCCGGTAACAAAGAGAAAGAAGCTTTCTGAGAAACTTCTTTGTGTTCTGTGAAATCATCTCACAGAGTTACATCTTTCCCCTCAAGAAGCCTTTCACTAAGAGAGTTCTTGTGGAATTGGCAAAGTGATATTTGGAAGCCCATAGAGGGCTATGGTGAAAAAGGAAATATCCTCAGATGAAATCTGGAAATAAGCTTTCTGAGAAACTGCTCTGTGATGTGTGACTTCCATTCACAGAGTTACATCTGCATTTCGTGGATCTCTTTGCTAGCCTTATTTCTGTGGAATCTGAGAAGAGATATTTCGGATCCCTTTGAGACTATAGGGCCAAAGGAAATATCCTCCGATAACAAAGAGAAAGAAGCTTTCTGAGAAACTTCTTTGTGTTCCCTGAAATCATCTCACAGAGTTACAGCTTTCCCCTCAAGAAGCCTTTCGCTAAGACAGTTCTTGTGGAATTGGCAAAGTGATATTTGGAAGCCCATAGAGGGCTATGGTGAAAAAGGAAATATCCTCTGATGAAATCTGGAAAGAAGCTTTCTGAGAAACTGCTCTGTGATGTGTGAGTTCCACTCACAGAGTTACATCTGTATTTCGTGGATCTCTTTGCTACCCTTATCTCTGTGGAATCTGAGAACAGATATTTCGGATCCCTTTGAAGACTATAGGGCCAAAGGAAATATCCTCCGATAACAGAGAGAAAGAAGCTTTCTGAGAAACTTCTTTGTGTTCTGTGAAATCATCTCACAGAGATACAGCTTTCCCCTCCAGAAGCCTTTCGCTAAGACAGTTCTTGTGGAATTGGCAAAGTGATATTTGGAAGCCCTTAGGGGGCTATGCTGAAAAATGAAATATCCTCAGATGAAATCTGGAAAGAAGATTTCTGAGAAACTGGTTAGTGTTATGTTAATTCATCTCACAGAGTTACATCAGTATTTCGTGGATCTCTTTGCTGGCCTTATTTTTGTGGAATCTGAGAACAGATATTTCGGATCCCTTTGAAGACTATAGAGCCAAAGGAAGTATACTCCGATAACAAAGAGAAAGAAGCTTTCTGAGAAACTTCTTTGTGTTCTGTGAAATCATCTCACAGAGTTACAGCTTTCCCCTCAAGAAGCCTTTCGCTAAGACAGTTCTTGTGGAATTGGCAAAGTGATATTTCGAAGCCCATAGAGGACTATGGTGAAAAAGGAAATATACTCAAATGAAATCTGGAAAGAAGCTTTCTGAGAAACTGCTTAGTGTTCTGTTAATTCATCTCACAGAGTTACATCTGTATTTCGTGGATGTCTTTGCTAGCCTTATTTCTGTGGAATCTGAGGACAGATATTTCGTATCCCTTTGAAGACTATAGGGCCAAAGGAAATATCCTCCGATAACAAAGGGAAAGAAGCTTTCTGAGAACCTTCTTTGTGTTCTGTGAAATCATCTCACAGAGTTACAGCTTTCCCCTCAAGAAGCCTTTCGCTAAGACAGTTCTTGTGGAATTGGCAATGTGATATTTGGAAGCCCTTAAAGGGCTATGGTGAAAAAGGAAATATCCTCAGATGAAATCTGGAAAGAAGCTTTCTGAGAAACTGCTCTGTGATGTGTGACTTCCACTCACAGAGTTACATCTGTATTTCGTGGATCTCTTTGCTAGCCTTATTTCTGTGGAATCTGAGAAGAGATATTTCGGATCCCTTTGAAGACTATAGAGCCAAAGGAAATATCCTCCGATAACAAAGAGAAAGAAGCTTTCTGAGAAACTTCTTTGTGATCTGTGAAATCATCTCACAGAGTTACAGCTTTCCCCTCAAGAAGCCTTTCGCTAAGACAGTTCTTGTGGAATTGGCAAAGTGATATTTGGAAGCCCATAGAGGGCTATGGTGAAAAAGGAAATATCCTCAGATGAAATCTGGAAAGAAGCTTTCTGAGAAACTGCTTAGTTTTCTGTTAATTCATCTCACAGAGTTACATCTGTATTTCGTGGATCTCTTTGCTAGCCTTATTTCTGTGGAATCTGAGAAGAGATATTTCGGATCCCTTTGAAGACTATAGGGCCAAAGGTAATATCGTCCGATAACAAAGAGAAAGAAGCTTTCTGAGAAACTTCTTTGTGTTCTGTGAAATCATCTCACAGAGTTACAGCTTTCCCCTCAAGAAGCCTTTCGCTAACACACTTCTTGTGGAATTGGCAAAGTGATATTTGGAAGCCCATAGAGGGCTATGGTGAAAAAGGAAATATCCTCAGATGAAATCTGGAAAGAAGCTTTCTGAGAAACTGCTCTGTGATGTGTGACTTCCACTCATAGAGTTACATCTGTATTTCGTGGATGTCTTTGCTAGCCTTATCTCTGTGGAAGCTGAGAAAAGATATTTCGGATCCCTTTGAAGACTATAGGGCCAAAGGAAATATCCTCCGATAACAAAGAGAAAGAAGCTTTCTGAGAAACTTCTTTGTGTTCTGTGAAATCATCTTACGGAGATACAGCTTTCCCCTCCAGAAGCCTTTCGCTAAGACAGTTCTTGTGGAATGGCAAAGTGATATTTGGAAGCCCTTAGAGGGCTATGGTGAAAAATGCAATATCCTCAGATGAAATCTGGAAATAAGCTTTCTGAGAAACTGTTTAGTGTTCTGTTAATTCATCTCACAGAGTTACAACTGTATTTCGTGGATCTCTTTGCTAGCCTTATTTCTGTGGAATCTGAGAACAGATATTTCGGATCCCTTTGAAGACTATAGGGCCAAAGGAAATATCCTCCGATAACAATGAGAAAGAAGCTTTCTGAGAAACTTCTTTGTGTTCTGTGAAATCATCTCACAGAGTTACAGCTTTCCCCTCAAGAAGCCGCTCGCTAAGACAGTTCTTGTGGAATTGGCAAAGCGATATGTCGAAGCCCATAGAGGACTATGGTGAAAAAGGAAATATCCTCAGATGAAATCTGGAAAGAAGCTTTCTGAGAAACTGCTTAGTGTTCTGTTAATTCATCTCACAGAGTTACATCTGTATTTCGTGGATCTCTTTGCTAGCCTTATTTCTGTGGAACCTGAGAACAGATATTTCGGATCCCTTTGAAGACTATAGGGCCAAAGGAAATATCCTCCGATAACAAAGAGAAAGAAGCTTTCTGAGAACCTTCTTTGTGTTCTGTGAAATCATCTCACAGAGTTACAGCTTTCCCCTCAAGAAGCCTTTCGCTAAGACAGTTCTTGTGGAATTGGCAATGTGATATTTGGAAGCCCTTAAAGGGCTATGGTGAAAAAGGAAATATCCTCAGATGAAATCTGGAAAGAAGCTTTCTGAGAAACTGCTCTGTGATGTATGACTTCCACTCACAGAGTTACATCTGTATTTCGTGGATCTCTTTGCTAGCCTTATTTCTGTGGAATCTGAGAACAGATATTTCGGATCCCATTGAAGACTATAGGTCCAAAGGAAATATCCTCCAATAACAAAGAGAAAGAAGCTTTCTGAGAAACTTCTTTGTGTTCTGTGAAATCATCTCACAGAGTTACAGCTTTCCCCTCAAGAAGCCTTTCGCTAAGACAGTTCTTGTGGAATTGGCAAAGTGATATTGGAAGCCCATAGAGGGGTATGGTGAAAACGGAAATAACCTCAGATGAAATCTGGAAAGAAGCTTTCTGAGAAACTGCTGAGTGTTCTGTTAATTCATCTCACAGAGTTATATCTGTATTTCGTGGATCTCTTTGCTAGCCTTATTTCTGTGGAATCTGAGAACAGATATTTCGGATCCCTTTGAAGACTATAGGGCCAAAGGAAATATCCTCCGATAACAAAGAGAAAGAAGCTTTCTGAGAATCTTCTTTGTGTTCTGTGAAATCATCTCACAGAGTTACAGCTTTCCCCTCAAGAAGCCTTTCGCTAAGACAGTTCTTGCGAATTGGCAAAGTGATATTTGGAAGCCCATAGAGGGCTATGGTGAAAAATTAAATATCCTCAGATGAAATCTGGAAAGAAGCTTTCTGAGAAACTGCTTAGTGTTCTGTTAATTCATCTCACAGAGTTACATCTGTATTTCGTGGATCTCTTTGCTAGCCTTATTTCTGTGGAATCTAAGAACAGATATTTCGGATCTCTTTGAAGACTATAGGGCCAAAGGAAGTATCCTCCGATAACAAAGAGAAAGAAGCTTTCTGAGAAACTTCTTTGTGTTCTGTGAAATCATCTCACAGAGTTACAGCTTTCCCCTCAAGAAGCCTTTCGCTAAGACAGTTCTTGTGGAATTGGCAAAGTGATATTTGGAAGCCCATAGAGGGCTATGGTGAAAAAGGAAATATCCTCAGATGAAATCTGGAAAGAAGCTTTCTGAGAAACTGCTCTGTGATGTGTGACTTCCACTCACAGAGTTACAGCTGTATTTCGTGGATCTCTTTGTTACCCGTATTTCTGTGGAATCTGAGAACAGATATTTCGGATCCCTTTGAAGACTATAGAGCCAAAGGAAATATCCTCCGATAACAAAGAGAAAGAAGCTGTCTGAGAAACTTCTTTGTGTTCTGTGAAATCATCTCACAGAGTTACAGCTTTCCCCTCAAGAAGCCTTTCGCTAAGACAGTTCTTGTGGAATTGGCAAAGTGATATTTCGAAGCCCATAGAGGACAATGGTGAAAAAGGAAATATCCTCAAATGAAATCTGGAAAGAAGCTTTCTGAGAAACTGCTTAGTGTTCTGTTAATTCACCTCACAGAGTTACATCTGAATTTCGTGGATCTCTTTGCTAGCCTTATTTCTGTGGAATCTGAGAACAGATATTTCGGATCCCTTTGAAGACTATAGGGCCAAAGGAAATATCCTCCGATAACAAAGAGAAAGAAGCTTTCTGAGAAAATTCTTTGTGTTCTGTGAAATCATCTCACAGAGTTACAGCTTTCCCCTCAAGAAGCCTTTCGCTAAGACAGTTCTTGTGGAATTGGCAAAGTGATATTTGGAAGCCCATAGAGGCCTATGGTGAAAAAGGAAATATCCTCGGATGAAATCTGGAAAGAAGCTTTCTCAGAAACTGCTCTGTGATGTGTGACTTCCACTCACAGAGTTATATCTGTATTTCGTGGATCTCTTTGCTACCCTTATTTCTGTGGAATCTGAGAACAGATATTTCGGATCCCTTTGAAGACGATAGGGCCATAGGAATTATCCTCCGATAACAAAGACAAAGAAGCTGTCTGAGAAACTTTTTTGTGTTCTGTGAAATCATCTCACAGAGTTACAGCTTTCCCCTCAAGAAGCCTTTCGCTAAGACAGTTCTTGTGGAATTGGCAAAGCGATATGTCGAAGCCCATAGAGGACTATGGTGAAAAAGGAAATATCCTCAGATGAAATCTGGAAAGAAGCTTTCTGAGAAACTGCTTAGTGTTCTGTTAATTCATCTCACAGAGTTACATCTGTATTTCGTGGATCTCTTTGCTAGCCTTATTTCTGTGGAACCTGAGAACAGATATTTCGGATCCCTTTGAAGACTATAGGGCCAAAGGAAATATCCTCCGATAACAAAGAGAAAGAAGCTTTCTGAGAACCTTCTTTGTGTTCTGTGAAATCATCTCACAGAGTTACAGCTTTCCCCTCAAGAAGCCTTTCGCTAAGACAGTTCTTGTGGAATTGGCAATGTGATATTTGGAAGCCCTTAAAGGGCTATGGTGAAAAAGGAAATATCCTCAGATGAAATCTGGAAAGAATCTTTCTGAGAAACTGCTCTGTGATGTATGACTTCCACTCACAGAGTTACATCTGTATTTCGTGGATCTCTTTGCTAGCCTTATTTCTGTGGAATCTGAGAACAGATATTTCGGATCCCATTGAAGACTATAGGTCCAAAGGAAATATCCTCCAATAACAAAGAGAAAGAAGCTTTCTGAGAAACTTCTTTGTGTTCTGTGAAATCATCTCACAGAGTTACAGCTTTCCCCTCAAGAAGCCTTTCGCTAAGACAGTTCTTGTGGAATTGGCAAAGTGATATTGGAAGCCCATAGAGGGGTATGGTGAAAACGGAAATAACCTCAGATGAAATCTGGAAAGAAGCTTTCTGAGAAACTGCTGAGTGTTCTGTTAATTCATCTCACAGAGTTATATCTGTATTTCGTGGATCTCTTTGCTAGCCTTATTTCTGTGGAATCTGAGAACAGATATTTCGGATCCCTTTGAAGACTATAGGGCCAAAGGAAATATCCTCCAATAACAAAGAGAAAGAAGCTTTCTGAGAATCTTCTTTGTGTTCTGTGAAATCATCTCACAGAGTTACAGCTTTCCCCTCAAGAAGCCTTTCGCTAAGACAGTTCTTGCGAATTGGCAAAGTGATATTTGGAAGCCCATAGAGGGCTATGGTGAAAAATTAAATATCCTCAGATGAAATCTGGAAAGAAGCTTTCTGAGAAACTGCTTAGTGTTCTGTTAATTCATCTCACAGAGTTACATCTGTATTTCGTGGATCTCTTTGCTAGCCTTATTTCTGTGGAATCTAAGAACAGATATTTCGGATCTCTTTGAAGACTATAGGGCCAAAGGAAGTATCCTCCGATAACAAAGAGAAAGAAGCTTTCTGAGAAACTTCTTTGTGTTCTGTGAAATCATCTCACAGAGTTACAGCTTTCCCCTCAAGAAGCCTTTCGCTAAGACAGTTCTTGTGGAATTGGCAAAGTGATATTTGGAAGCCCATAGAGGGCTATGGTGAAAAAGGAAATATCCTCAGATGAAATCTGGAAAGAAGCTTTCTGAGAAACTGCTCTGTGATGTGTGACTTCCACTCACAGAGTTACAGCTGTATTTCGTGGATCTCTTTGTTACCCGTATTTCTGTGGAATCTGAGAACAGATATTTCGGATCCCTTTGAAGACTATAGAGCCAAAGGAAATATCCTCCGATAAGAAAGAGAAAGAAGCTGTCTGAGAAACTTCTTTGTGTTCTGTGAAATCATCTCACAGAGTTACAGCTTTCCCCTCAAGAAGCCTTTCGCTAAGACAGTTCTTGTGGAATTGGCAAAGTGATATTTCGAAGCCCATAGAGGACAATGGTGAAAAAGGAAATATCCTCAAATGAAATCTGGAAAGAAGCTTTCTGAGAAACTGCTTAGTGTTCTGTTAATTCACCTCACAGAGTTACATCTGTATTTCGTGGATCTCTTTGCTAGCCTTATTTCTGTGGAATCTGAGAACAGATATTTCGGATCCCTTTGAAGACTATAGGGCCAAAGGAAATATCCTCCGATAACAAAGAGAAAGAAGCTTTCTGAGAAAATTCTTTGTGTTCTGTGAAATCATCTCACAGAGTTACAGCTTTCCCCTCAAGAAGCCTTTCGCTAAGACAGTTCTTGTGGAATTGGCAAAGTGATATTTGGAAGCCCATAGAGGGCTATGGTGAAAAAGGAAATATCCTCAGATGAAATCTGGAAAGAAGCTTTCTGAGAAACTGCTCTGTGATGTGTGACTTCCACTCACAGAGTTACAGCTGTATTTCATGGATCTCTTTGCTACCCTTATTTCTGTGGAATCTGAGAACAGATAATTCGGATCCCTTTGAAGACGATAGGGCCAAAGGAATTATCCTCCGATAACAAAGAGAAAGAAGCTGTCTGAGAAACTTCTTTGTGTTCTGTGAAATCATCTCACAGAGTTACAGCTTTCCCCTCAAGAAGCCTTTCGCTAAGACAGTTCTTGTGGAATTGGCAAAGTGATATTTGGAAGCCCTTAGAGGGCTATGGTGAAAAAGGAAATATCCTCAGATGAAATCTGGAAAGAAGCTTTCTGAGAAACTGCTTAGTGTTCTATTAATTCATCTCACAGAGTTACATCTGTATTTCGTGGATCTCTTTGCTATCCTTATTTCTGTGGAATCTGAGAACAGATATTTCGGATCCCTTTGAAGACTATAGGGCCAAAGGAAATATCCTCCGATAACAAATGGAAAGAAGCTTTCTGAGAAACTTCTTTGTGTTCTGTGAAACCATCTCACAGAGTTACAGCTTTCCACTCAAGAAGCCTTTCCCTAAGACAGTTCTTGTGGAATTGGCAAAGTGATATTTGGAAGCCCATAGAGGGCTATGGTGAAAAACGAAATATCCTCAGATGAAATCTGGAAAGAAGCTTTCTGAGAAACTGCTTAGTGTTCTGTTAATTCATCTCACAGAGTTACATCTGTATTTCGTGGATCTCTTTGCTAGCCTTATTTCTGTGGAATCTGAGAACAGATATTTCGGATCCCTTTGAAGACTATAGGGCCAAAGGAAATATCCTCCGATAACAAAGAGAAAGAAGCTTTCTGAGAAACTTCTTTGTGTTCTGTGAAATCGTCTCACAGAGTTACAGCTTTCCCCTCAAGAAGCCTTTCACTAAGACAGTTCTTGTGTAATTGGCAAAGTGATATTTGGAAGCCCATAGAGGGCTATGGTGAAAAAGGAAATATCCTCAGGTGAAATCTGGAAAGAAGCTTTATGAGAAACTTCTTAGTGTTCTGTTAATTCATATCACCGAGTTACGTCTGTATTTCGTGGATCTCTTTGCTAGCCTTATTTCTGTTGAATCTGAGAACAGATATTTCGGATCCCATTGAAGACTATAGGGCCAAAGGAAATATCCTCCAATAACAAAGAGAAAGAAGCTTTCTGAGAAACTTCTTTGTGTTCTGTGAAATCATCTCACAGAGTTACAGCTTTCCCCTCAAGAAGACTTTCGCTAAGACAGTTTTTGTGGAATTGGCAAAGTGATATTGGAAGCCCATAGAGGGCTATGGTGAAAAAGGAAATATCCTCAGATGAAATATGGAAAGAAGCTTTCTGAGAAACTGCTTAGTGTTCTGTTAATTCATCTTACAGAGTTACATCTGTATTTCGTGGATCTCTTTGCTAGCCTTATTTCTGTGGAATCTGAGAACAGATACTTCGGATCCCTTTGAAGACTATAGGGCCTAAGGAAATATCCTCCGATAACAAAGAGAAAGAAGCTTTCTGAGAACCTTCTTTGTGTTCTGTGAAATCATCTCACAGAGTTACAGCTTTCCCCTCAAGAAGCCTTTCGCTAAGACAGTTCTCGTGGAATTGGCAAAGTGATATTTGGAAGCCCATAGAGGGCTATGGTGAAAAAGGAAATATCCTCAGATGAAATATGGAAAGAAGCTTTCTGAGAAACTGCTTAGTGTTCTGTTAATTCATCTCACAGAGTTACATCTGTATTTCGTGGATCTCTTTGCTAGCCTTATTTCTGTGGAATCTGAGAAGAGATATTTCGGATCCCCTTGAAGACTATAGGGCCAAAGGAAATATCCTCCGATAACAAAGAGAAAGAAGCTTTCTGAGAACCTTCTTTGTGTTCTGTGAAATCATCTCACAGAGTTACAGCTTTCCCCTCAAGAAGCCTTTCGCTAAGACAGTTCTTGTGGAATTGTGAATGTGATATTTGGAAGCCCTTAAAGGGCTATGGTGAAAAAGGAAATATCCTCAGATGAAATCTGGAAAGAAGCTTTCTGAGAAACTGCTCTGTGATGTGTGACTTCCACTCACAGAGTTACATCTGTATTTCGTGGATCTCTTTGCTAGCCTTATTTCTGTGGAATCTGAGAACAGATATTTCGGATCCCTTTGAAGACTATAGGGCCAAAGGAAATATCCTCCGATAACAAAGAGAAAGAAGCTTTCTGAGAATCTTCTTTGTGTTCTGTGAAATCATCTCACAGAGTTACAGCTTTCCCCTCAAGAAGCCTTTCGCTAAGACAGTTCTTGCGAATTGGCAAAGTGATATTTGGAAGCCCATAGAGGGCTATGGTGAAAAAGGAAATATCCTCAGATGAAATCTGGAAAGAAGCTTTCTGAGAAACTGCTTAGTGTTCTGTTAATTCACCTAACAGAGTTACATCTGTATTTCGTGGATCTCTTTGCTAGCCTTATTTCTGTGGAATCTAAGAACAGATATTTCGGATCCCTTTGAAGACTATAGGGCCAAAGGAAGTATCCTCCGATAACAAAGAGAAAGAAGCTTTCTGAGAAACTTCTTTGTGTTCTGTGAAATCATCTCACAGAGATACAGCTTTCCCCTCAAGAAGCCTTTCGCTAAGACAGTTCTTGTGGAATTGGCAAAGTGATATTTGGAAGCCCATAGAGGGCTATGGTGAAAAAGGAAATATCCTCAGATGAAATCTGGAAAGAAGCTTTCTGAGAAACTGCTCTGTGATGTGTGACTTCCACTCACCGAGTTACAGCTGTAGTTCGTGGATCTCTTTGTTACCCTTATTTCTGTGGAATCTGAGAACAGATATTTCGGATCCCTTTGAAGACTATAGGGCCAAAGGAAATATCCTCCGATAACAAAGAGAAAGAAGCTGTCTGAGAAACTCCTTTGTGTTCTGTGAAATCATCTCACAGAGTTACAGCTTTCCCCTCAAGACGCCTTTCGCTAAGACAGTTCTTGTGGAATTGGCAAAGTGATATTTGGAAGCCCATAGAGGGCTATGGTGAAAAAGGAAATATCCTCAGATGAAATCTGGAAAGAAGCTTTCTGAGAAACTGCTTAGTGTTCTGTGAATTCATCTCACAGAGTTACATCTGTATTTCGTCGATCTCTTTGCTAGCCTTATTTCTGTGGAATCTGAGAACAGATATTTCGGATCCCTTTGAAGACTATAGGGCCAAAGGAAATATCCTCCGATAACAAAGAGAAAGAAGCTTTCTGAGAAAATTCTTTGTGTTCTGTGCAATCATCTCACAGAGTTACAGCTTTCCCCTCAAGAAGCCTTTCGCTAAGACAGTTCTTGTGGAATTGGCAAAGTGATATTTGGAAGCCCTTAGAGGGCTAAGGTGAAAAAGGAAATATCCTCAGATGAAATCTGGAAAGAAGCTTTCTGAGAAACTGCTTAGTGTTCTATTAATTCATCTCACAGAGTTACATCTGTATTTCGTGGATCTCTTTGCTATCCTTATTTCTGTGGAATCTGAGAACAGATATTTCGGATCCCTTTGAAGACTATAGGGCCAAAGGAAATATCCTCCGATAACAAAGGGAAAGAAGCTTTCTGAGAAACTTCTTTGTGTTCTGTGAAACCATCTCACAGAGTTACAGCTTTCCACTCAAGAAGCCTTTCCCTAAGACAGTTCTTGTGGAATTGGCAATGTGATATTTGGAAGCAAATAGAGGGCTATGGTGAAAAAGGAAATATCCTCAGATGAAATATGGAAAGAAGCTTTCTGAGAAACTGCTTAGTGTTCTGTTAATTCATCTCACAGAGTTACATCTGTATTTCGTGGATCTCTTTGCTAGCCTTATTTCTGTGGAATCTGAGAAGAGATATTTCGGATCCCCTTGAAGACTATAGGGCCAAAGGAAAT
Organism: Macaca nemestrina; assembly: GCF_043159975.1. NCBI lineage: Eukaryota > Metazoa > Chordata > Mammalia > Primates > Cercopithecidae > Macaca > Macaca nemestrina. The sequence continues at coordinate 89,842,871 of NC_092125.1, forward strand.
ATCCTCCGATAACAAAGAGAAAGAAGCTTTCTGAGAACCTTCTTTGTGTTCTGTGAAATCATCTCACAGAGTTACAGCTTTCCCCTCAAGAAGCCTTTCGCTAAGACAGTTCTTGTGGAATTGTGAATGTGATATTTGGAAGCCCTTAAAGGGCTATGGTGAAAAAGGAAATATCCTCAGATGAAATCTGGAAAGAAGCTTTCTGAGAAACTGCTCTGTGATGTGTGACTTCCACTCACAGAGTTACATCTGTATTTCGTGGATCTCTTTGCTAGCCTTATTTCTGTGGAATCTGAGAACAGATATTTCGGATCCCTTTGAAGACTATAGGGCCAAAGGAAATATCCTCCGATAACAAAGAGAAAGAAGCTTTCTGAGAATCTTCTTTGTGTTCTGTGAAATCATCTCACAGAGTTACAGCTTTCCCCTCAAGAAGCCTTTCGCTAAGACAGTTCTTGCGAATTGGCAAAGTGATATTTGGAAGCCCATAGAGGGCTATGGTGAAAAAGGAAATATCCTCAGATGAAATCTGGAAAGAAGCTTTCTGAGAAACTGCTTAGTGTTCTGTTAATTCACCTAACAGAGTTACATCTGTATTTCGTGGATCTCTTTGCTAGCCTTATTTCTGTGGAATCTAAGAACAGATATTTCGGATCCCTTTGAAGACTATAGGGCCAAAGGAAGTATCCTCCGATAACAAAGAGAAAGAAGCTTTCTGAGAAACTTCTTTGTGTTCTGTGAAATCATCTCACAGAGATACAGCTTTCCCCTCAAGAAGCCTTTCGCTAAGACAGTTCTTGTGGAATTGGCAAAGTGATATTTGGAAGCCCATAGAGGGCTATGGTGAAAAAGGAAATATCCTCAGATGAAATCTGGAAAGAAGCTTTCTGAGAAACTGCTTAGTGTTCTCTGAATTCATCTCACAGAGTTACATCTGTATTTCGTCGATCTCTTTGCTAGCCTTATTTCTGTGGAATCTGAGAACAGATATTTCGGATCCCTTTGAAGACTATAGGGCCAAAGGAAATATCCTCCGATAACAAAGAGAAAGAAGCTTTCTGAGAAAATTCTTTGTGTTCTGTGCAATCATCTCACAGAGTTACAGCTTTCCCCTCAAGAAGCCTTTCGCTAAGACAGTTCTTGTGGAATTGGCAAAGTGATATTTGGAAGCCCTTAGAGGGCTAAGGTGAAAAAGGAAATATCCTCAGATGAAATCTGGAAAGAAGCTTTCTGAGAAACTGCTTAGTGTTCTATTAATTCATCTCACAGAGTTACATCTGTATTTCGTGGATCTCTTTGCTATCCTTATTTCTGTGGAATCTGAGAACAGATATTTCGGATCCCTTTGAAGACTATAGGGCCAAAGGAAATATCCTCCGATAACAAAGGGAAAGAAGCTTTCTGAGAAACTTCTTTGTGTTCTGTGAAACCATCTCACAGAGTTACAGCTTTCCACTCAAGAAGCCTTTCCCTAAGACAGTTCTTGTGGAATTGGCAATGTGATATTTGGAAGCAAATAGAGGGCTATGGTGAAAAAGGAAATATCCTCAGATGAAATCTGGAAAGAAGCTTTCTGAGAAACTGCTTAGTGTTCTGTTAATTCTTCTCACAGAGTTACATCTGTATTTCGTGCATCTCTTTGTTAGCCTTATTTCTGTGGAATCTCAGAACAGATATTTCGGATCCCTTTGTAGACTATAGGGCCAAAGGAAATATCCTCCGATAAAAAAGAGAAAGAAGCTTTCTGAGAAACTTCCTTGTGTTCTGTGAAATCATCTCACAGAGTTACAGCTTTCCCCTCAAGAAGCCTTTCGCTAAGACAGTTCTTGTGGAATTGGCAAAGTGATATTTGGAAGCCCATAGAGGGCTATGGTGAAAAAGGAAATATCCTCAGATGAAATCTGGAAAGAAGCTTTCTGAGAAACTGCTTAGTGTTCTGTTAATTCATCTCACAGAGTTACATCTGTATTTCGTGGATGTCTTTGCTAGCCTTATTTCTGTGGAATCTGAGAACAGATATTTCGGATCCCTTTGAAGACTATAGGGCCAAAGGAAATATCCTCCGATAACAAAGAGAAAGAAGCTTTCTGAGAAACTTCTTTGTGTTCTGTGAAATCGTCTCACAGAGTTACAGCTTTCCCCTCAAGAAGCCTTTCACCAAGACAGTTCTTGTGTAATTGGCAAAGTGATATTTGGAAGCCCATAGAGGGCTATGGTGAAAAAGGAAATATCCTCAGATGAAATATGGAAAGAAGCTTTCTGAGAAACTACTTAGTGTTCTGTTAATTCATCTCACAGAGTTACATCTGTATTTCGTGGATCTCTTTGCTAGCCTTATTTCTGTGGAATCTGAGAACAGATATTTCGGATCCCTTTGAAGACTATAGGGCCAAAGGAAATATCCTCCGATAACAAAGAGAAAGAAGCTTTCTGAGAACCTTCTTTGTGTTCTGTGAAATCATCTCACAGAGTTACAGCTTTCCCCTCGAGAAGCCTTTCGCTAAGACAGTTCTCGTGGAATTGGCAAAGTGATATTTGGAAGCCCATAGAGGGCTATGGTGAAAAAGGAAATATCCTCAGATGAAATATGGAAAGAAGCTTTCTGAGAAACTGCTTAGTGTTCTGTTAATTCATCTCACAGAGTTACATCTGTATTTCGTGGATCTCTTTGCTAGCCTTATTTCTGTGGAATCTGAGAACAGATATTTCGGATCCCTTTGAAGACTATAGGGCCAAAGGAAATATCCTCCGATAACAAAGAGAAAGAAGCTTTCTGAGAACCTTCTTTGTGTTCTGTGAAATCATCTCACAGAGTTACAGCTTTCCCCTCGAGAAGCCTTTCGCTAAGACAGTTCTTGTGGAATTGTGAATGTGATATTTGGAAGCCCTTAAAGGGCTATGGTGAAAAAGGAAATATCCTCAGATGAAATGTGGAAAGAAGCTTTCTGAGAAACTGCTCTGTGATGTGTGACTTCCACTCACAGAGTTACATCTGTATTTCGTGGATCTCTTTGCTAGCCTTATTTCTGTGGAATCTGAGAACAGATATTTCGGATCCCATTGAAGACTATAGGGCCAAAGGAAATATCCTCCAATAACAAAGAGAAAGTAGCTTTCTGAGAAACTTCTTTGTGTTCTGTGAAATCATCTCACAGAGTTACAGCTTTCCCCTCAGGAAGCCTTTCCCTAAGACAGTTCTTGTGGAATTGGCAAAGTGATATTGGAAGCCCATAGAGGGCTATGGTGAAAACGGAAATAACCTCTGATGAAATCTGGAAAGAAGCTTTCTGAGAAACTGCTGAGTGTTCTGTTAATTCATCTCACAGAGTTATATCTGTATTTCGTGGATCTCTTTGCTAGCCTTATTTCTGTGGAATCTGAGAACAGATATTTCGGATACCTTTGAAGACTATAGGGCCAAAGGAAATATCCTCCGATAACAAAGAGAAAGAAGCTTTCTGAGAATCTTCTTTGAGTTCTGTGAAATCATCTCACCGAGTTACAGCTTTCCCCTCAAGAAGCCTTTCGCTAAGACAGTTCTTGCGAATTGGCAAAGTGATATTTGGAAGCCCATAGAGGTCTATGGTGAAAAAGGAAATATCCTCAGATGAAATCTGGAAAGAAGCTTTCTGAGAAACTGCTTAGTGTTCTGTTAATTCACCTCACAGAGTTACATCTGTATTTCGTGGATCTCTTTGCTAGCCTTATTTCTGTGGAATCTAAGAACAGATATTTCGGATCCCTTTGAAGACTATAGGGCCAAAGGAAGTATCCTCCGATAACAAAGAGAAAGAAGCTTTCTGAGAAACTTCTTTGTGTTCTGTGAAATCATCTCACAGAGATACAGCTTTCCCCTCAAGAAGCCTTTCGCTAAGACAGTTCTTGTGGAATTGGCAAAGTGATATTTGGAAGCCCATAGAGGGCTATGGTGAAAAAGGAAATATCCTCAGATGAAATCTGGAAAGAAGCTTTCTGAGAAACTGCTCTGTGATGTGTGACTTCCACTCACAGAGTTACAGCTGTATTTCGTGGATCTCTTTGTTACCCTTATTTCTGTGGAATCTGAGAACAGATATTTCGGATCCCTTTGAAGACTATAGGGCCAAAGGAAATATCCTCCGATAACAAAGAGAAAGAAGCTGTCTGAGAAACTTCTTTGTGTTCTGTGAAATCATCTCACAGAGTTACAGCTTTCCCCTCAAGACGCCTTTCGCTAAGACAGTTCTTGTGGAATTGGCAAAGTGATATTTGGAAGCCCATAGAGGGCTATGGTGAAAAAGGAAATATCCTCAGATGAAATCTGGAAAGAAGCTTTCTGAGAAACTGCTTAGTGTTCTGTGAATTCATCTCACAGAGTTACATCTGTATTTCGTCGATCTCTTTGCTAGCCTTATTTCTGTGGAATCTGAGAACAGATATTTCGGATCCCTTTGAAGACTATAGGGCCAAAGGAAATATCCTCCGATAACAAAGAGAAAGAAGCTTTCTGAGAAAATTCTTTGTGTTCTGTGCAATCATCTCACAGAGTTACAGCTTTCCCCTCAAGAAGCCTTTCGCTAAGACAGTTCTTGTGGAATTGGCAAAGTGATATTTGGAAGCCCATAGAGGGCTATGGTGAAAAAGGAAATATCCTCAGATGAAATCTGGAAAGAAGCTTTCTGAGAAACTGCTCTGTGATGTGTGACTTCCACTCACAGAGTTACAGCTGTATTTCATGGATCTCTTTGCTACCCTTATTTCTGTGGAATCTGAGAACAGATATTTCGGATCCCTTTGTAGACTATAGGGCCAAAGGAAATATCCTCCGATAAAAAAGAGAAAGAAGCTTTCTGAGAAACTTCCTTGTGTTCTGTGAAATCATCTCACAGAGTTACAGCTTTCCCCTCAAGAAGCCTTTCGCTAAGACAGTTCTTGTGGAATTGGCAAAGTGATATGTGGAAGCCCATAGAGGGCTATGGTGAAAAAGGAAATATCCTCAGATGAAATCTGGAAAGAAGCTTTCTGAGAAACTGCTTAGTGTTCTGTTAATTCATCTCACAGAGTTACATCTGTATTTCGTGGATCTCTTTGCTAGCCTTATTTCTGTGGAATCTGAGAACAGATATTTCGGATCCCTCTGAAGACTATAGGGCCAAAGGAAATATCGTCCGATAACAAAGAGAAAGAAGCTTTCTGAGAAACTTCTTTGTGTTCTGTGAAATCGTCTCACAGAGTTACAGCTTTCCCCTCAAGAAGCCTTTCACTAAGACAGTTCTTGTGTAATTGGCAAAGTGATATTTGGAAGCCCATAGAGGGCTATGGTGAAAAAGGAAATATCCTCAGATGAAATCTGGAAAGAAGCTTTATGAGAAACTTCTTAGTGTTCTGTTAATTCATATCACCGAGTTACGTCTGTATTTCGTGGATCTCTTTGCTAGCCTTATTTCTGTTGAATCTGAGAACAGATATTTCGGATCCCGTTGAAGACTATAGGGCCAAAGGAAATATGCTCCAATAACAAAGAGAAAGAAACTTTCTGAGAAACTTCTTTGTGTTCTGTGAAATCATCTCACAGAGTTACAGCTTTCCCCTCAAGAAGACTTTCGCTAAGACAGTTTTTGTGGAATTGGCAAAGTGATATTGGAAGCCCATTGAGGGCTATGGTGAAAAAGGAAATATCCTCAGATGAAATATGGAAAGAAGCTTTCTGAGAAACTGCTTAGTGTTCTGTTAATTCATCTCACAGAGTTACATCTGTATTTCGTGGATCTCTATGCTAGCCTTATTTCTGTGGAATCTGAGAACAGATACTTCGGATCCCTTTGAAGACTATAGGGCCAAAGGAAATATCCTCCGATAACAAAGAGAAAGAAGCTTTCTGAGAATCTTCTTTGTGTTCTGTGAAATCATCTCACAGAGTTACAGCTTTCCCCTCAAGAAGCCTTTCGCTAAGACAGTTCTTGCGAATTGGCAAAGTGATATTTGGAAGCCCATAGAGGTCTATGGTGAAAAAGGAAATATCCTCAGATGAAATCTGGAAAGAAGCTTTCTGAGAAACTGCTTAGTGTTCTGTTAATTCACCTCACAGAGTTACATCTGTATTTCGTGGATCTCTTTGCTAGCCTTATTTCTGTGGAATCTAAGAACAGATATTTCAGATCCCTTTGAAGACTATAGGGCCAAAGGAAGTATCCTCCGATAACAAAGAGAAAGAAGCTTTCTGAGAAACTTCTTTGTGTTCTGTGAAATCATCTCACAGAGATACAGCTTTCCCCTCAAGAAACCTTTCGCTAAGACAGTTCTTGTGGAATTGGCAAAGTGATATTTGGAAGCCCATAGAGGGCTATGGTGAAAAAGGAAATATCCTCAGATGAAATCTGGAAAGAAGCTTTCTGAGAAACTGCTCTGTGATGTGTGACTTCCACTCACAGAGTTACAGCTGTATTTCGTGGATATCTTTGTTACCCTTATTTCTGTGGAATATGAGAACAGATATTTCGGATCCCTTTGAAGACTATAGGGCCAAAGGAAATATCCTCTGATGAAAAAGAGAAAGAAGCTTTCTGAGAAACTTCTTTGTGTTCTGTAAAATCATCTAACAGAGTTACAGCTTTCACCTCAAGAAGCCTTACGCTAAGACAGTTCTTGTGGAATTGGCAAAGTGATATTTGGAAGCCCATAGAGGGCTATGGTGAAAAAGGAAATATCCTCAGATGAAATCTGGAAAGAAGATTTCTGAGAAACTGCTCTGTGATGTGTGACTTCCACTCACAGAGTTACATCTGTATTTCGTGGATCTCTTTGCTAGCCTTATCTCTGTGGAATCTGAGAACAGATATTTCGGATCCCTTTGAAGACTACAGGGCCAAAGGAAATATCCTCCGATAACAAAGAGAAAGAAGCTTTCTGAGAAACTTCTTTGTGTTCTTTGAAACCATCTCACAGAGTTACAGCTTTCCCATCAAGAAGCCTTTCGCTAAGACAGTTCTTGTGGAATTGGCAAAGTGATATTTGGAAGCCCATAGAGGGTTACGGTGAAAAGGAAATATCCTCAGATGAAATCTGGAAAGAAGCTTTCTGAGAAACTGCTTAGTGTTCTGTGAATTCATCTCACAGAGTTACATCTGTATTTCGTGGATCTCTTTGCTAGCCTTATTTCTGTGGAATCTGAGAACAGATATTTCGGATCCCTTTGAAGACTATAGGGCCTAAGGAAATATCCTCCGATAACAAAGAGAAAGAAGCTTTCTGAGAAACTTCTTTGTGTTCTGTGAAATCATCTCACAGAGATACAGCTTTCCCCACAAGAAGCCTTTCGCTAAGACACTTCTTGTGGAATTGGCAAAGTGATATTTGGAAGCCCATAGAGGGCTATGGTGAAAAAGGAAATATCCTCAGATGAAATCTGGAAAGAAGCTTTCTGAGAAACTGCTCTGTGATGTGTGACTTCCACTCACAGAGTTACAGCTGTATTTCGTGGATCTCTTTGTTACCCTTATTTCTGTGGAATCTGAGAACAGATATTTCGGATCCCTTTGAAGACTATAGGGCCAAAGGAAATATCCTCCGATAACAAAGAGAAAGAAGCTGTCTGAGAAACTTCTTTGTGTTCTGTGAAATCATCTCACAGAGTTACAGCTTTCCCCTCAAGACGCCTTTCGCTAAGACAGTTCTTGTGGAATTGGCAAAGTGATATTTGGAAGCCCATAGAGGGCTATGGTGAAAAAGGAAATATCCTCAGATGAAATCTGGAAAGAAGCTTTCTGAGAAACTGCTTAGTGTTCTGTGAATTCATCTCACAGAGTTACATCTGTATTTCGTCGATCTCTTTGCTAGCCTTATTTCTGTGGAATCTGAGAACAGATATTTCGGATCCCTTTGAAGACTATAGGGCCAAAGGAAATATCCTCCGATAACAAAGAGAAAGAAGCTTTCTGAGAAAATTCTTTGTGTTCTGTGCAATCATCTCACAGAGTTACAGCTTTCCCCTCAAGAAGCCTTTCGCTAAGACAGTTCTTGTGGAATTGGCAAAGTGATATTTGGAAGCCCATAGAGGGCTATGGTGAAAAAGGAAATATCCTCAGATGAAATCTGGAAAGAAGCTTTCTGAGAAACTGCTCTGTGATGTGTGACTTCCACTCACAGAGTTACAGCTGTATTTCATGGATCTCTTTGCTACCCTTATTTCTGTGGAATCTGAGAACAGATATTTCGGATCCCTTTGTAGACTATAGGGCCAAAGGAAATATCCTCCGATAAAAAAGAGAAAGAAGCTTTCTGAGAAACTTCCTTGTGTTCTGTGAAATCATCTCACAGAGTTACAGCTTTCCCCTCAAGAAGCCTTTCGCTAAGACAGTTCTTGTGGAATTGGCAAAGTGATATGTGGAAGCCCATAGAGGGCTATGGTGAAAAAGGAAATATCCTCAGATGAAATCTGGAAAGAAGCTTTCTGAGAAACTGCTTAGTGTTCTGTTAATTCATCTCACAGAGTTACATCTGTATTTCGTGGATCTCTTTGCTAGCCTTATTTCTGTGGAATCTGAGAACAGATATTTCGGATCCCTCTGAAGACTATAGGGCCAAAGGAAATATCGTCCGATAACAAAGAGAAAGAAGCTTTCTGAGAAACTTCTTTGTGTTCTGTGAAATCGTCTCACAGAGTTACAGCTTTCCCCTCAAGAAGCCTTTCACTAAGACAGTTCTTGTGTAATTGGCAAAGTGATATTTGGAAGCCCATAGAGGGCTATGGTGAAAAAGGAAATATCCTCAGATGAAATCTGGAAAGAAGCTTTATGAGAAACTTCTTAGTGTTCTGTTAATTCATATCACCGAGTTACGTCTGTATTTCGTGGATCTCTTTGCTAGCCTTATTTCTGTTGAATCTGAGAACAGATATTTCGGATCCCATTGAAGACTATAGGGCCAAAGGAAATATGCTCCAATAACAAAGAGAAAGAAACTTTCTGAGAAACTTCTTTGTGTTCTGTGAAATCATCTCACAGAGTTACAGCTTTCCCCTCAAGAAGACTTTCGCTAAGACAGTTTTTGTGGAATTGGCAAAGTGATATTGGAAGCCCATAGAGGGCTATGGTGAAAAAGGAAATATCCTCAGATGAAATATGGAAAGAAGCTTTCTGAGAAACTGCTTAGTGTTCTGTTAATTCATCTCACAGAGTTACATCTGTATTTCGTGGATCTCTATGCTAGCCTTATTTCTGTGGAATCTGAGAACAGATACTTCGGATCCCTTTGAAGACTATAGGGCCAAAGGAAATATCCTCCGATAACAAAGAGAAAGAAGCTTTCTGAGAATCTTCTTTGTGTTCTGTGAAATCATCTCACAGAGTTACAGCTTTCCCCTCAAGAAGCCTTTCGCTAAGACAGTTCTTGCGAATTGGCAAAGTGATATTTGGAAGCCCATAGAGGTCTATGGTGAAAAAGGAAATATCCTCAGATGAAATCTGGAAAGAAGCTTTCTGAGAAACTGCTTAGTGTTCTGTTAATTCACCTCACAGAGTTACATCTGTATTTCGTGGATCTCTTTGCTAGCCTTATTTCTGTGGAATCTAAGAACAGATATTTCAGATCACTTTGAAGACTATAGGGCCAAAGGAAGTATCCTCCGATAACAAAGAGAAAGAAGCTTTCTGAGAAACTTCTTTGTGTTCTGTGAAATCATCTCACAGAGATACAGCTTTCCCCTCAAGAAACCTTTCGCTAAGACAGTTCTTGTGGAATTGGCAAAGTGATATTTGGAAGCCCATAGAGGGCTATGGTGAAAAAGGAAATATCCTCAGATGAAATCTGGAAAGAAGCTTTCTGAGAAACTGCTCTGTGATGTGTGACTTCCACTCACAGAGTTACAGCTGTATTTCGTGGATATCTTTGTTACCCTTATTTCTGTGGAATATGAGAACAGATATTTCGGATCCCTTTGAAGACTATAGGGCCAAAGGAAATATCCTCTGATGAAAAAGAGAAAGAAGCTTTCTGAGAAACTTCTTTGTGTTCTGTAAAATCATCTAACAGAGTTACAGCTTTCACCTCAAGAAGCCTTACGCTAAGACAGTTCTTGTGGAATTGGCAAAGTGATATTTGGAAGCCCATAGAGGGCTATGGTGAAAAAGGAAATATCCTCAGATGAAATCTGGAAAGAAGATTTCTGAGAAACTGCTCTGTGATGTGTGACTTCCACTCACAGAGTTACATCTGTATTTCGTGGATCTCTTTGCTAGCCTTATCTCTGTGGAATCTGAGAACAGATATTTCGGATCCCTTTGAAGACTACAGGGCCAAAGGAAATATCCTCCGATAACAAAGAGAAAGAAGCTTTCTGAGAAACTTCTTTGTGTTCTTTGAAACCATCTCACAGAGTTACAGCTTTCCCATCAAGAAGCCTTTCGCTAAGACAGTTCTTGTGGAATTGGCAAAGTGATATTTGGAAGCCCATAGAGGGTTACGGTGAAAAGGAAATATCCTCAGATGAAATCTGGAAAGAAGCTTTCTGAGAAACTGCTTAGTGTTCTGTGAATTCATCTCACAGAGTTACATCTGTATTTCGTGGATCTCTTTGCTAGCCTTATTTCTGTGGAATCTGAGAACAGATATTTCGGATCCCTTTGAAGACTATAGGGCCTAAGGAAATATCCTCCGATAACAAAGAGAAAGAAGCTTTCTGAGAAACTTCTTTGTGTTCTGTGAAATCATCTCACAGAGTTACAGCTTTCCCCACAAGAAGCCTTTCGCTAAGACACTTCTTGTGGAATTGGCAAAGTGATATTTGGAAGCCAATAGACGGCTATGGTGAAAACGGAAATATACTCAGATGAAATCTGGAAAGAAGCTTTCTGAGAAACTGCTTAGTGTTCTGTTAATTCATCTCACAGAGCTCTATCTGTATTTCGTGGATCTCTTTGCTAGCCTTATTTCTGAGGAATCTGAGAACAGATATTTCGGATCCCTTTGAAGACTATAGGGCCAAAGGAAATATCCTCCGATAACAAAGAGAAAGAAGCTGTCTGAGAAACTTCTTTGTGTTCTGTGAAATCATCTCACAGAGTTACAGCTTTCCACTCAAGAAGCCTTTCGCTAAGACAGTTCTTGTGGAATTGGCAAAGTGATATTTGGAAGCCCATAGAGGGCTATGGTGAAAAAGGAAATATCCTCAGATGAAATCTGGAAAGAAGCTTTCTGAGAAACTGCTCTGTGATGTGTGACTTCCACTCACAGAATTACATCTGTATTTCGTGGATCTCTTTGCTAGCCTTATTTCTGTGGAATCTGAGAACAGATATTTCGGATCCCTTTGAAGACTATAGGGACAAAGGAAATATCCTCCGATAACAAAGAGAAAGAAGCTTTCTGAGAACCTTCTTTCTGTTCTGTGAAATCATCTCACAGAGTTACAGCTTTCCCCTCAAGAAGCCTTTCGCTAAGACAGTTCTTGTGGAATTGGCAATGTGATATTTGGAAGCCCTTAAAGGGCTACGGTGAAAAAGGAAATATCCTCAGATGAAATCTGGAAAGAAGCTTTCTGAGAAACTGCTCTGTGATGTGTGACTTCCACTCACAGAGTTACATCTGTATTTCGTGGATCTCTTTGCTAGCCTTATTTCTGTGGAATCTAAGAACAGATATTTCGGATCCCTTTGAAGACTATAGGGCCAAAGGAAGTATCCTCCGATAACAAAGAGAAAGAAGCTTTCTGAGAAACTTCTTTGTGTTCTGTGAAATCATCTCACAGAGTTACAGCTTTCCCCTCAAGAAGCCTTTCGCTAAGACAGTTCTTGTGGAATTGGCAAAGTGATATTTGGAAGCCCTTAGAGGGCTATGGTGAAAAAGGAAATATCCTCAGATGAAATCTGGAAAGAAGCTTTCTGAGAAACTGCTCTGTGATGTTTGATTTCCACTCACAGAGTTACAGCTGTATTTCGTGGATCTCTTTGCTAGCCTTATTTCTGTGGAATCTGAGAACAGATATTTCGGATCCCATTGAAGACTATAGGGCCAAAGGAAATATCCTCCAATAACAAAGAGAAAGAAGCTTTCTGAGAAACTTCTTTGTGTTCTTTGAAATCATCTCACAGAGTTACAGCTTTCCCCTCAAGTAGACTTTCGCTAAGACAGTTCTTGTGGAACTGGCAAAGTGATATTGGAAGCCCATAGAGGGCTATGGTGAAAACGGAAATAACCTCAGATGAAATATGGAAAGAAGCTTTCTGAGAAACTGCTGAGTGTTCTGTAAATTCATCTCACAGAGTTTTATCTGTATTTCGTGGATCTCTTTGCTAGCCTTATTTCTGTGGAATCTGAGAACAGATATTTCGGATCCCTTCGAAGACTATAGGGCCAAAGGAAATATCCTCCGATAACAAAGAGAAAGAAGCTGTCTGAGAAACTTCTTTGTGTTCTGTGAAATCATCTCACAGAGTTACAGCTTTCCCCTCAAGAAGCCTTACGCTAAGACAGTTCTTGTGGAATTGGCAAAGTGATATTTGGAAGCCCATAGAGGGCTATGGTGAAAAAGGAAATATCCTCAGATGAAATCTGGAAAGAAGCTTTCTGAGAAACTGCTTAGTATTCTATTAATTCGTCTCACAGAGTTCTATCTGTATTTCGTGGATCTCTTTGCTAGCCTTATTTCTGTGGAATCTGAGAACAGATATTTCGGATCCCTTTGAAGACTATAGGGCCAAAGGAAATATCCTCCAATAACAAAGAGAAAGAAGCTTTCTGAGAAACTTCTTTGTGTTCTGTGAAATCATCTCACAGAGATACAGCTTTCCTCTCCAGTTGCCTTTCGCTAAGACAGTTCTTCTGGAATTGGCAAAGTGATATTTGGAAGCCCTTAGAGGGCTATGGTGAAAAATGAAATGTCCTCAGATGAAATCTGGAAAGAAGCTTTCTGAGAAACTGGTTAGTGTTCTGTTAATTCATCTCACAGAGTTACATCTGTATTTCGTGGATCTCTTTGCTATCCTTATTTCTGTGGAATCTAAGAACAGATATTTCGGATCCCTTTGAAGACTATAGAGCCAAAGGAAATATACTCCGATAACAAAGAGAAAGAAGCTTTCTGAGAAACTTCTTTGTGTTCTGTGAAATCAACTCAGAGAGTTACAGCTTTCCCCTCAAGAAGCCTTTCGCTAAGAGAGTTCTTGTGGAATTGGCAAAGTGATATTTGGAAGCCCATAGAGGGCTTAGGTGAAAAAGGAAATATCCTCAGATGAAATCTGGAAAGAAGCTTTCTGAGAAACTGCTTAGTGTTCTGTTAATTCATCTCACAGAGTTACAACTGTATTTCGTGGATCTCTTTGCTAGCCTTATTTCTGTGGAATCTGAGAACAGATATTTCGGATCCCTTTGAAGACTATAGGGCCAAAGGAAATATACTCCGATAACAAAGACAAAGAAGCTTTCTGAGAAACTTCTTTGTGTTCTGTGAAATCATCTCACAGAGTTACAGCTTTCCCCTCAAGAAGCCTTTCGCTAAGACAGTTCTTGTGGAATTGGCAATGTGATATTTGGAAGCCCTTAAAGGGCTACGGTGAAAAAGGAAATATCCTCAGATGAAATCTGGAAAGAAGCTTTCTGAGAAACTGCTTAGTGTTCTATTAATTCGTCTCACAGAGTTCTATCTGTATTTCGTGGATCTCTTTGCTAGCCTTATTTCTGTGGAATCTGAGAACAGATATTTCGGATCCCATTGAAGACTATAGGGCCAAAGGAAATATCCTCCAATAACAAAGAGAAAGAAGCTTTCTGAGAAACTTCTTTGTGTTCTTTGAAATCATCTCACAGAGTTACAGCTTTCCCCTCAAGTAGACTTTCGCTAAGACAGTTCTTGTGGAACTGGCAAAGTGATATTGGAAGACCATAGAGGGCTATGGTGAAAACGAAAATAACCTCAGATGAAATATGGAAAGAAGCTTTCTGAGAAACTGCTGAGTGTTCTGTAAATTCATCTCACAGAGTTTTATCTGTATTTCGTGGATCTCTTTGCTAGCCTTATATCTGTGGAATCTGAGAACAGATATTTCGGATCCCGTCGAAGACTATAGGGCCAAAGGAAATATCCTCCGATAACAAAGAGAAAGAAGCTGTCTGAGAAACTTCTTTGTGTTCTGTGAAATCATCACACAGAGTTACAGCTTTCCCCTCAAGAAGCCTTTCGCTAAGACAGTTCTTGCGAATTGGCAAAGTGATATTTGGAAGCCCATAGAGGGCTATGGTGAAAAAGGAAATATCCTCAGATGAAATCTGGAAAGAAGCTTTCTGAGAAACTGCTTAGTGTTCTGTTAATTCATCTCACAGAGTTACATCTGTATTTCGTGGATCTCTTTGCTAGCCTTATTTCTGTGGAATCTAAGAACAGATATTTCGGATCCCTTTGAAGACTATAGGGCCAAAGGAAGTATCCTCCGATAACAAAGTGAAAGAAGCTTTCCGAGAAACTTCTTTCTGTTCTGTGAAATCATCTCACAGAGTTACAGCTTTCCCCTCAAGAAGCCTTTCGCTAAGACAGTTCTTGTGGAATTGGCAAAGTGATATTTGGAAGCCCATAGAGGGCTATGGTGAAAAAGGAAATATCCTCAGATGAAATCTGGAAAGAAGCTTTCTGAGAAACTGCTTAGTGTTCTGTGAATTCATCTCACAGAGCTCTATCTGTATTTCGTGGATCTCTTTGCTAGCCTTATTTCTGAGGAATCTGAGAACAGATATTTCGGATCCCTTTGAAGACTATAGGGCCAAAGGAAATATCCTCTGATGAAAAAGAGAAAGAAGCTTTCTGAGAAACTTCTTTGTGTTCTGTAAAATCATCTAACAGAGTTACAGCTTTCACCTCAAGAAGCCTTACGCTAAGACAGTTCTTGTGGAATTGGCAAAGTGATATTTGGAAGCCCATAGAGGGCTATGGTGAAAAAGGAAATATCCTCAGATGAAATCTGGAAAGAAGCTTTCTGAGAAACTGCTTAGTGTTCTATTAATTCGTCTCACAGAGTTCTATCTGTATTTCGTGGATCTCTTTGCTAGCCTTATTTCTGTGGAATCTGAGAACAGATATTTCGGATCCCATTGAAGACTATAGGGCCAAAGGAAATATCCTCCAATAACAAAGAGAAAGAAGCTTTCTGAGAAACTTCTTTGTGTTCTTTGAAATCATCTCACAGAGTTACAGCTTTCCCCTCAAGTAGCCTTTCGCTAAGACAATTCTTGTGGAACTGGCAAAGTGATATTGGAAGCCCATAGAGGGCTATGGTGAAAACGGAAATAACCTCAGATGAAATATGGAAAGAAGGTTTCTGAGAAACTGCTGAGTGTTCTGTTAATTCATCTCACAGAGTTTTATCTGTATTTCGTGGATCTCTTTGCTAGCCTTATTTCTGTGGAATCTGAGAACAGATATTTCGGATCCCTTCGAAGACTATAGGGCCAAAGGAAATATCCTCCGATAACAAAGAGAAAGAAGCTTTCTGAGAAACTTCTTTGTGTTCTGTGAAATCATCTCACAGAGTTACAGCTTTCCCCTCAAGAAGCCTTTCGCTAAGACAGTTCTTGCGAATTGGCAAAGTGATATTTGGAAGCCCATAGAGGGCTATGGTGAAAAAGGAAATATCCTCAGATGAAATCTGGAAAGAAGCTTTCTGAGAAACTGCTTAGTGTTCTGTTAATTCATCTCACAGAGTTACATCTGTATTTCGTGGATCTCTTTGCTAGCCTTATTTCTGTGGAATCTAAGAACAGATATTTCGGATCCCTTTGAAGACTATAGGGCCAAAGGAGGTATCCTCCGATAACAAAGTGAAAGAAGCTTTCTGAGAAACTTCTTTGTGTTCTGTGAAATCATCTCACAGAGTTACAGCTTTCCCCTCAAGAAGCCTTTCGCTAAGACAGTTCTTGTGGAATTGGCAAAGTGATATTTGGAAGCCCATAGAGGGCTATGGTGAAAAAGGAAATATCCTCAGATGAAATCTGGAAAGAAGCTTTCTGAGAAACTGCTTAGGGTTCTGTGAATTCATCTCACAGAGCTCTATCTGTATTTCGTGGATCTCTTTGCTAGCCTTATTTCTGGGGAATCTGAGAACAGATATTTCGGATCCCTTTGAAGACTATAGGGCCAAAGGAAATATCCTCTGATAAAAAAGAGAAAGAAGCTTTCTGAGAAACTTCTTTGTGTTCTGTAAAATCATCTAACAGAGTTACAGCTTTCACCTCAAGAAGCCTTACGCTAAGACAGTTCTTGTGGAATTGGCAAAGTGATATTTGGAAGCCCATAGAGGGCTATGGTGAAAAAGGAAATATCCTCAGATGAAATCTGGAAAGAAGATTTCTGAGAAACTGCTCTGTGATGTGTGACTTCCACTCACAGTGTTACATCTGTATTTCGTGGATCTCTTTGCTAGCCTTATCTCTGTGGAATCTGAGAACAGATATTTCGGATCCCTTTGAAGACTATAGGGCCAAAGGAAATATCCTCCGATAACAAAGAGAAAGAAGCTTTCTGAGAAACTTCTTTGTGTTCTGTGAAACCATCTCACAGAGTTACAGCTTTCCCATCAAGAAGCCTTTCGCTAAGACAGTTCTTCTGGAATTGGCAAAGTGATATTTGGAAGCCCATAGAGGGTTACGGTGAAAAGGAAATATCCTCAGATGAAATCTGGAAAGAAGCTTTCTGAGAAACTGCTTAGTGTTCTGTTAATTCATCTCACAGAGTTACATCTGTATTTCGTGGATCTCTTTGCTAGCCTTATTTCTGTGGAATCTGAGAACAGATATTTCGGATCCCTTTGAAGACTATAGGGCCTAAGGAAATATCCTCCGATAACAAAGAGAAAGAAGCTTTATGAGAAACTTCTTTGTGTTCTGTGAAATCATCTCACAGAGTTACAGCTTTCCCCACAAGAAGCCTTTCGCTAAGACACTTCTTGTGGAATTGGCAAAGTGATATTTGGAAGCCAATAGACGGCTATGGTGAAAACGGAAATATACTCAGATGAAATCTGGAAAGAAGCTTTCTGAGAAACTGCTTAGTGTTCTGTGAATTCATCTCACAGAGCTCTATCTGTATTTCGTGGATCTCTTTGCTAGCCTTATTTCTGAGGAATCTGAGAACAGATATTTCGGATCCCTTTGAAGACTATAGGGCCAAAGGAAATATCCTCTGATGAAAAAGAGAAAGAAGCTTTCTGAGAAACTTCTTTGTGTTCTGTAAAATCATCTAACAGAGTTACAGCTTTCACCTCAAGAAGCCTTACGCTAAGACAGTTCTTGTGGAATTGGCAAAGTGATATTTGGAAGCCCATAGAGGGCTATGGTGAAAAAGGAAATATCCTCAGATGAAATCTGGAAAGAAGATTTCTGAGAAACTGCTCTGTGATGTGTGACTTCCACTCACAGAGTTACATCTGTATTTCGTGGATCTCTTTGCTAGCCTTATCTCTGTGGAATCTGAGAACAGATATTTCGGATCCCTTTGAAGACTACAGGGCCAAAGGAAATATCCTCCGATAACAAAGAGAAAGAAGCTTTCTGAGAAACTTCTTTGTGTTCTTTGAAACCATCTCACAGAGTTACAGCTTTCCCATCAAGAAGCCTTTCGCTAAGACAGTTCTTGTGGAATTGGCAAAGTGATATTTGGAAGCCCATAGAGGGTTACGGTGAAAAGGAAATATCCTCAGATGAAATCTGGAAAGAAGCTTTCTGAGAAACTGCTTAGTGTTCTGTTAATTCATCTCACAGAGTTACATCTGTATTTCGTAGATCTCTTTGCTAGCCTTATTTCTGTGGAATCTGAGAACAGATATTTCGGATCCATTTGAAGACTATAGGGCCTAAGGAAATATCCTCCGATAACAAAGAGAAAGAAGGTTTATGAGAAACTTCTTTGTGTTCTGTGAAATCATCTCACAGAGTTACAGCTTTCCCCACAAGAAGCCTTTCGCTAAGACACTTCTTGTGGAATTGGCAAAGTGATATTTGGAAGCCCATAGACGGCTATGGTGAAAACGGAAATATACTCAGATGAAATCTGGAAAGAAGCTTTCTGAGAAACTGCTTAGTGTTCTGTTAATTCATCTCACAGAGCTCTATCTGTATTTCGTGGATCTCTTTGCTAGCCTTATTTCTGAGGAATCTGAGAACAGATATTTCGGATCCCTTTGAAGACTATAGGGCCAAAGGAAATATCCTCTGATAACAAAGAGAAAGAAGCTTTCTGAGAAACTTCTTTGTGTTCTGTAAAATCATCTCACAGAGTTACAGCTTTCACCTCAAGAAGCCTTTCGCTAAGACAGTTCTTGTGGAATTGGCAAAGTGATATTTGGAAGCCCATAGAGGGCTATGGTGAAAAAGGAAATATCCTGAGATGAAATCTGGAAAGAAGCTTTCTGAGAAACTGCTCTGTGATGTGTGACTTCCACTCACAGAATTACATCTGTATTTCGTGGATCTCTTTGCTAGCCTTATCTCTGTGGAATCTGAGAACAGATATTTCGGATCCCTTTGAAGACTATAGGGCCAAAGGAAATATCCTCCGATAACAAAGAGAAAGAAGCTTTCTGAGAAAGTTCTTTGTGTTCTGTGAAATCATCTCACAGAGATACAGCTTTCCCCTCCAGTTGCCTTTCGCTAAGACAGTTCTTCTGGAATTGGCAAAGTGATATTTGGAAGCCCTTAGGGGGCTATGGTGAAAAAGGAAATATCCTCAGATGAAATCTGGAAAGAAGCTTTCTGAGAAACTGCTTAGTGTTCTGTTAATTCATCTCACAGAATTTCATCTGTATTTCGTGGATCTCTTTGCTAGCCTTATTTCTGTGGAATCTGAGAACAGATATTTCGGATCCCTTTGAAGACTATAGGGCCAAAGGAAATATCCTCCGATAACAAAGAGAAAGAAGCTTTCTGAGAAACTTCTTCGTGTTCTGTGAAACCATGTCACAGAGTTACAGCTTTCACCTCAAGAAGCCTTTCGCTAAGACAGTTCTTGTGGAATTGGCAAAGTGATATTTGGAAGCCCATAGAGGGCTATGGTGAAAAAGGAAATATCCTCAGATGAAATCTGGAAAGAAGCTTTCTGAGAAACTGCTTAGTGTTCTATTAATTCGTCTCACAGAGTTCTATCTGTATTTCGTGGATCTCTTTGCTAGCCTTATTTCTGTGGAATCTGAGAACAGATATTTCGGATCCCATTGAGGACTATAGGGCCAAAGGAAATATCCTCCGATAACAAAGAGAAAGAAGCTTTCTGAGAAACTTCTTTGTGTTCTTTGAAATCATCTCACAGAGTTACAGCTTTCCCCTCAAGTAGCCTTTCGCTAAGACAGTTCTTGTGGAACTGGCAAAGTGATATTGGAAGCCCATAGAGGGCTATGGTGAAGGCGGAAATAACCTCAGATGAAATATGGAAAGAAGCTTTCTGAGAAACTGCTGAGTGTTCTGTTAATTCATCTCACAGAGTTTTATCTGTATTTCGTGGATCTCTTTGCTAGCCTTATTTCTTTGGAATCTGAGAACAGATATTTCGGATCCCTTCGAAGACTATAGGTCCAAAGGAAATATCCTCCGATAACAAAGAGAAAGAAGCTTTCTGAGAAACTTCTTTGTGTTCTGTGAAATCATCTCACAGAGTTACAGCTTTCCCCTCAAGAAGCCTTTCGCTAAGACAGTTCTTGCGAATTGGCAAAGTGATATTTGGAAGCCCATAGAGGGCTATGGTGAAAAAGGAAATATCCTCAGATGAAATCTGGAAAGAAGCTTTCTGAGAAACTGCTTAGTGTTCTGTTAATTCATCTCACAGAGTTACATCTGTATTTCGTGGATCTCTTTGCTAGCCTTATTTCTGTGGAATCTAAGAACAGATATTTCGGATCCCTTTGAAGATTATAGGGCCAAAGGAAGTATCCTCCGATAACAAAGTGAAAGAAGCTTTCTGAGAAACTTCTTTGTGTTCTGTGAAATCATCTCACAGAGTTACAGCTTTCCCCTCAAGAAGCCTTTCGCTAAGACAGTTCTTGTGGAATTGGCAAAGTGATATTTGGAAGCCCATAGAGGGCTATGGTGAAAAAGGAAATATCCTCAGATGAAATCTGGAAAGAAGCTTTCTGAGAAACTGCTTAGTGTTCTGTGAATTCATCTCACAGAGCTCTATCTGTATTTCGTGGATCTCTTTGCTAGCCGTATTTCTGTGGAATCTGAGAACAGATATTTCGGATCCCTTTGAAGACTATAGGGCCAAAGGAAATATCCTCTGATAAAAAAGAGAAAGAAGCTTTCTGAGAAACTTCTTTGTGTTCTGTAAAATCATCTAACAGAGTTACAGCTTTCACCTCAAGAAGCCTTACGCTAAGACAGTTCTTGTGGAATTGGCAAAGTGATATTGGAACCCCTAGAGGGCTATGGTGAAAAAGGAAATATCCTCAGATGAAATCTGGAAAGAAGATTTCTGAGAAACTGCTCTGTGATGTGTGACTTCCACTCACAGAGTTACATCTGTTTTTCGTGGATCTCTTTGCTAGCCTTATCTCTCTGGAATCTGAGAACAGATATTTCGGATCCCTTTGAAGACTATAGGGCCAAAGGAAATATCCTCCGATAACAAAGAGAAAGAAGCTTTCTGAGAAACTTCTTTGTGTTCTGTGAAACCATCTCACAGAGTTACAGCTTTCCCATCAAGAAGCCTTTCGCTAAGACAGTTCTTGTGGAATTGGCAAAGTGATATTTGGAAGCCCATAGAGGCTTACGGTGAAAAGGAAATATCCTCAGATGAAATCTGGAAAGAAGCTTTCTGAGAAACTGCTTAGTGTTCTGTGAATTCATCTCACAGAGTTACATCTGTATTTCGTGGATCTCTTTGCTAGCCTTATTTCTGTGGAATCTGAGAACAGATATTTCGGATCCCTTTGAAGACTATAGGGCCTAAGGAAATATCCTCCGATAACAAAGAGAAAGAAGCTTTATGAGAAACTTCTTTGTGTTCTGTGAAATCATCTCACAGAGTTACAGCTTTCCCCTCAAGAAGCCTTTCGCTAAGACACTTCTTGTGGAATTGGCAAAGTGATATTTGGAAGCCAGTAGACGGCTATGGTGAAAACGGAAATATACTCAGATGAAATCTGGAAAGAAGCTTTCTGAGAAACTGCTTAGTGTTCTGTTAATTCATCTCACAGAGCTCTATCTGTATTTCGTGGATCTCTTTGCTAGCCTTATTTCTGAGGAATCTGAGAACAGATATTTCGGATCCCTTTGAAGACTATAGGGCCAAAGGAAATATCCTCTGATAACAAAGAGAAAGAAGCTTTCTGAGAAACTTCTTTGTGTTCTGTAAAATCATCTCACAGAGTTACAGCTTTCACCTCAAGAAGCCTTTCGCTAAGACAGTTCTTGTGGAATTGGCAAAGTGATATTTGGAAGCCCATAGAGGGCTATGGTGAAAAAGGAAATATCCTCAGATGAAATCTGGAAAGAAGCTTTCTGAGAAACTGCTCTGTGATGTGTGACTTCCACTCACAGAATTACATCTGTATTTCGTGGATCTCTTTGCTAGCCTTATCTCTGTGGAAACTGAGAACAGATATTTCGGATCCCTTTGAAGACTATAGGGCCAAAGGAAATATCCTCCGATAACAAAGAGAAAGAAGCTTTCTGAGAAACTTCTTTGTCTTCTGTGAAATCATCTCACAGAGTTACAGCTTTCCCCTCAAGAAGCCGCTCGCTAAGACAGTTCTTGTGGAATTGGCAAAGTGATATTTCGAAGCCCATAGAGGACTATGGTGAAAAAGGAAATATCCTCAGATGAAATCTGGAAAGAAGCTTTCTGAGAAACTGCTTACTGTTCTGTTAATTCATCTCACAGAGTTACATCTGTATTTCGTGGATCTCTTTGCTAGCCTTATTTCTGTGGAATCTGAGAACAGATATTTCGGATCCCTTTGAAGACTATAGGGCCAAAGGAAATATCCTTAGATAACAAAGAGAAAGAAGCTTTCTGAGAACCTTCTTTCTGTTCTGTGAAATCATCTCACAGAGTTACAGCTTTCCCCTCAAGAAGCCTTTCGCTAAGACAGTTCTTGTGGAATTGGCAATGTGATATTTGGAAGCCCTTAAAGGGCTACGGTGAAAAAGGAAATATCCTGAGATGAAATCTGGAAAGAAGCTTTCTGAGAAACTGCTCTGTGATGTGTGACTTCCACTCACAGAGTTACATCTGTATTTCGTGGATCTCTTTGCTAGCCTTATTTCTGTGGAATCTGAGAACAGATATTTCGGATCCCATTGAAGACTATAGGGCCAAAGGAAATATCCTCCCATAACAAAGAGAAAGAAGCTTTCTGAGAAACTTCTTTGTGTTCTTTGAAATCATCTCACAGAGTTACAGCTTTCCCCTCAAGAAGCCTTTCGCTAAGACAGTTCTTGTGGAATTGGCAAAGTGATATTGGAAGCCCACAGAGGGCTATGGTGAAAACGGAAATAACCTCAGATGAAATATGGAAAGAAGCTTTCTGAGAAACTGCTGAGTGTTCTGTTAATTCATCTCACAGAGTTTTATCTGTATTTCGTGGATCTCCTTGCTAGCCTTATTTCTGTGGAATCTGAGAACAGATATTTCGGATCCCTTTGAAGACTATAGGGCCAAAGGAAATATCCTCCGATAACAAAGAGAAAGAAGCTTTCTGAGAAACTTCTTTGTGTTCTGTGAAATCATCTCACAGAGTTACAGCTTTCCCCTCAAGAAGCCTTTCGCTAAGACAGTTCTTGCGAATTGGCAAAGTGATATTTGGAAGCCCATAGAGGGCTATGGTGAAAAAGGAAATATCCTCAGATGAAATCTGGAAAGAAGCTTTCTGATAAACTGCTTAGTTTTCTGTTAATTCATCTCACAGAGATACATCTGTATTTCGTGGATCTCTTTGCTAGCCTTATTTCTGTGGAATCTAAGAACAGATATTTCGGATCCCTTTGAAGACTATAGGGCCAAAGGAAGTATCCTCCGATAACAAAGAGAAAGAAGCTTTCTGAGAAACTTCTTTGTGTTCTGTGAAATCATCTCACAGAGTTACAGCTTTCCCCTCAAGAAGCCTTTCGCTAAGACAGTTCTTGTGGAATTGGCAAAGTGATATTTGGAAGCCTTTAGAGGGCTATGGTGAAAAAGGAAATATCCTCAGATGAAATGTGGAAAGAAGCTTTCTGAGAAACTGCTCTGTGATGTTTGATTTCCACTCACAGAGTTACAGCTGTATTTCGTGGATCTCTTTGCTAGCCTTATTTCTGTGGAATCTGAGAACAGATATTTCGGATCCCTTTGAAGACTATAGGGCCAAAGGAAATATCCTCCGATAACAAAGAGAAAGAAGCTTTCTGATAATCTTCTTTGTGTTCTGTGAAACCATCTCACAGAGTTACAGCTTTCCTCTCCAGTTGCCTTTCGCTAAGACAGTTCTTCTGGAATTGGCAAAGTGATATTTGGAAGCCCATAGAGGGCTATGGTGAAAAAGGAAATATCCTCAGATGAAATCTGGAAAGAAGCTTTCTGAGAAACTGCTTAGTGTTCTGTTAATTCATCTCACAGGGTTACAACTGTATTTCGTGGATCTCTTTGCTAGCCTTATTTCTGTGGAATCTGAGAACAGATATTTCGGATCCCTTTGAAGACTATAGGGCCAAAGGAAATATACTCCGATAACAAAGAGAAAGAAGCTTTCTGAGAAACTTCTTTGTGTTCTGTGAAATCATCTCACAGAGTTACAGCTTTCCCCTCAAGAAGCCTTTCGCTAAGACAGTTCTTGTGGAATTGGCAATGTGATATTTGGAAGCCCTTAAAGGGCTACGGTGAAAAAGGAAATATCCTCAGATGAAATCTGGAAAGAAGCTTTCTGAGAAACTGCTTAGTGTTCTATTAATTCGTCTCACAGAGTTCTATCTGTATTTCGTGGATCTCTTTGCTAGCCTTATTTCTGTGGAATGAGAACAGATATTTCGGATCCCATTGAAGACTATAGGGCCAAAGGAAATATCCTCCAATAACAAAGAGAAAGAAGCTTTCTGAGAAACTTCTTTGTGTTCTTTGAAATCATCTCACCGAGTTACAGCTTTCCCCTCAAGAATCCTTTCGCTAAGACAGTTCTTGTGGAATTGGCAAAGTGATATTGGAAGCCCATAGAGGGCTATGGTGAAAACGGAAATAACCTCAGATGAAATATGGAAAGAAGCTTTCTGAGAAACTGCTGAGTGTTCTGTTAATTCATCTCACAGAGTTTTATCTGTATTTCGTGGATCTCTTGGCTAGCCTTATTTCTGTGGAATCTGAGAACAGATATTTCGGATCACTTCGAAGACTATAGGGCCAAAGGAAATATCCTCTGATAACAAAGGGAAAGAAGCTTTCTGAGAAACTTCTTTGTGTTCTGTAAAATCATCTCACAGAGTTACAGCTTTCACCTCAAGAAGCCTTTCGCTAAGACAGTTCTTGTGGAATTGGCAAAGTGATATTTGGAAGCCCATAGAGGGCTATGGTGAAAAAGGAAATATCCTCAGAAGAAATCTGTAAAGAAGCTTTCTGAGAAACTGCTCTGTGATGTGTGACTTCCACTCACAGAGTTACATCTGTATTTCGTGGATCTCTTTGCTAGCCTTATCTCTGTGGAATCTGAGAACAGATATTTCGGATGCTTAGAAGACTATAGGGCCAAAGGAAATATCCTCCGATAACAAAGAGAAAGAAGCTTTCTGAGAAACTTCTTTGTGTTCTGTGAAACCATCTCACAGAGTTACAGCTTTCCCATCAAGAAGCCTTACGCTAAGACAGTTCTTGTGTAATTGGCAAAGTGATATTTGGAAGCCCATAGAGGGCTACGGTGAAAAGGAAATATCCTCAGATGAAATCTGGAAAGAAGCTTTCTGAGAAACTGCTTAGTGTTCTGTTAATTCATCTCACAGAGTTACATCTGTATTTCGTGGATCTCTTTGCTAGCCTTATTTCTGTGGAATCTGAGAACAGATATTTCGGATCCCTTTGAAGACTATAGGGCCTAAGGAAATATCCTCCAATAACAAAGAGAAAGAAGCTTTATGAGAAACTTCTTTGTGTTCTGTGAAATCATCTCACAGAGTTACAGCTTTCCCCACAAGAAGCCTTTCGCTAAGACACTTCTTGTGGAATTGGCAAAGTGATATTTGGAAGCCCATAGAGGGCTACGGTGAAAACGGAAATATACTCAGATGAAATCTGGAAAGAAGCTTTCTGAGAAACTGCTTAGTGTTCTGTTAATTCATCTCACAGAGTTACATCTGTATTTCGTGGATCTCTTTGCTAGCCTTATTTCTGTCGAATCTGCGAACAGATATTTCGGATCCCTTTGAAGACTATAGGGCTAAAGGAAATATCCTCCGATAACAAAGAGGAAGAAGCTTTCTGAGAAACTTCATTGTGTTCTGTGAAATCATCTCACAGAGTTACAGCTTTCCCCTCAAGAAGCCTTTCGCTAAGACAGTTCTTGTGGAATTGGCAAAGTGATATTTGGAAGCCCATAGAGGGCTATGGTGAAAAAGGAAATATCCTCAGATGAAATCTGGAAAGAAGCTTTCTGAGAAACTGTTTAGTGTTCTGTTAATTCATCTCACAGAGTTACATCTGTATTTCGTGGATCTCTTTGCTAGCCTTATTTCTGTGGAATCTGAGAACAGATATTTCGGATCCCTTTGAAGACTATAGGGCCAAAGGAAATATCCTCCGATAACAAAGAGAAAGAAGCTTTCTGAGAAACTTCTTTGTGTTCTGTGAAATCATCTCACAGAGTTACAGCTTTCCCCTCAAGAAACCTTTCGCTAAGACAGTTCTTGTGGAATTGGCAAAGTGATATTTGGAAGCCCACAGAGGGCTAAGGTGAAAAAGGAAATAACCTCAGATGAAATCTGGAAAGAAGCTTTCTGAGAAACTGCTTAGTGTTCTGTTAATTCATCTCACGGAATTACATCTGTATTTCGTGGATCTCTTTGCTAGCCTTATTTCTGTGGAATCAGAGAACAGGTATTTCGGATCCCTTTGAAGACTATAGGGCCAAAGGAAATATCCTTAGATAACAAAGAGAAAGAAGCTTTCTGAGAAACTTCTTTGTGTTCTGTGAAATCATCTCACAGAGTTAGAGCTTTCCCCTCAAGAAGCCTTTCGCTAAGACAGTTCTTGTGAAATTGGCAAAGTGATATTTGGAAGCCCATAGAGGGCTATGGTGAAAAAGGAAATATCCTCAGTTGAAATCTGGAAAGAAGATTTCTGAGAAACTGCTTAGTGTTCTGTTAATTCATCTCACAGAGTTACATCTGTATTTCGTGGATCTCTTTGCTAGCCTTATTTCTGTGGAATCTGCGAACAGATATTTCGGATTCCTTTGAAGACTATAGGGCCAAAGGAAACATCCTCCGATAACAAAGAGGAAGAAGCTTTCTGAGAAACTTCTTTGTGTTCTGTGAAATCATCTCACAGAGTTACAGCTTTCCCCTAAAGAAGCCTTTCGCTAAGACAGTTCTTGTGGAATTGGCAAAGTGATATTTGGTAGCCCTTAGAGGCCTAGGGTGAAAAAGCAAATATCCTCAGATGATATCTGGAAGAAGCTTCCTGAGAAACTGCTTAGTGTTCTGTGAATTCATCTCACAGAGTTACATCTGTATTTCGTGGATCTCTTTGCTAGTCTTATTTCTGTGGAATCTGAGAACAGATATTTCGAATCCCTTTGAAGACTATAGGGCCAAAGGAAATATCCTCCGAAAACAAAGAGAAAGAAGCTTTCTGAGAAACTTCTTTGTGTTCTGTGAAATCATCTCACAGAGTTACAGCTTTCCCCTCAAGAAGCCTTTCGCTAAGACAGTTCTTGTGGAATTGGCAAAGTGATATTTGGAAGCCCATAGAGGGCTATGGTTAAAAAGGAAATATCCTCAGATGAAATCTGGAAAGAAGCTTTCAGAGAAACTGCTTAGTGTTCTGTTAATTCATCTCACAGAGTTACATCTGTATTTCGTGGATCTCTTTGCTAGCCTTATTTCTGTCGAATCTAAGAACAGATATTTCGGATCCCGTTGAAGACTATAGGGCCAAAGGAAG
Organism: Macaca nemestrina; assembly: GCF_043159975.1. Lineage (NCBI taxonomy): Eukaryota > Metazoa > Chordata > Mammalia > Primates > Cercopithecidae > Macaca > Macaca nemestrina. The sequence continues at coordinate 89,869,938 of NC_092125.1, forward strand.
TATCCTCCGATAACAAAGAGAAAGAAGCTTTCTGAGAAACTTCTTTGTGTTCTGTGAAATCATGTCACAGAGTTACAGCTTTCCCCTCAAGAAGCCTATCGCTAAGACAGTTCTTGTGGAATTGGCAAAGTGATATTTGGAAGCCCATAGAGGGCTATGGTGAAAAAGGAAATATCCTCAGATGAAATCTGGAAAGAAGCTTTCTGAGAAACTGCTCTGTGATGTGTGACTTCCACTCACAGAGTTACATCTGTATTTCGTGGATCTCTTTGCTAGCCTTATCTCTGTGGAATCTGAGAACAGATATTTCGGATCCCTTTGAAGACTATAGGGTCAAAAGAAATATCCTCCGATAACAAAGAGAAAGAAGCTTTCTGAGAAACTTCTTTGTGTTCTGTGAAACCATCTCACAGAGTTACAGCTTTCCCCTAAAGAAGCCTTTCGCTAAGACAGTTCTTGTGGAATTGGCAAAGTGATATTTGGTAGCCCTTAGAGGCCTATGGTGAAAAAGCAAATATCCTCAGATAATATCTGGAAAGAAGCTTTCTGAGAAACTGCTTAGTGTTCTGTTAATTCATCTCACAGAGTTACATCTGTATTTCGTGGATCTCTTTGCTAGCCTTATTTCTGTGGAATCTGAGAACAGATATTTCGAATCCCTTTGAAGACTGTAGGGCCAAAGGAAATATCCTCCGATAACAAAGAGAAAGAGGGTTTCTAAGAAACTTCTTTGTGTTCTTTGAAATCATCTCACAGAGTTACAGCTTTCCCCTCAAGAAGCCTTTCGCTAAGACAGTTCTTGTGGAATTGGCAAAGTGATATTTGGAAGCCCATAGAGGGCTATGGTGAAAAAGGAAATATCCTCAGATGAAATCTGGGAAGAAGCTTTCTGAGAAACTGTTTAGTGTTCTGTTAATTCACCTCACAGAGTTACATCTGTATTTCGTGGATCTCTTTGCTAGCCTTATTTCTGTGGAATCTGAGAACAGATATTTCGGATCCCTTTGAAGACTATAGGGCCAAAGGAAATATCCTCCGATAACAAAGAGAAAGAAGCTTTCTGAGAAACTTCTTTGTGTTCTGTGAAATCATCTCACAGAGTTACAGCTTTCCCCTCAAGAAACCTTTCGCTAAGACAGTTCTTGTGGAATTGGCAAAGTGATATTTGGAAGCCCACAGAGGGCTAAGGTGAAAAAGGAAATAACCTCAGATGAAATCTGGAAAGAAGCTTTCTGAGAAACTGCTTAGTGTTCTGTTAATTCATCTCACGGAATTACATCTGTATTTCGTGGATCTCTTTGCTAGCCTTATTTCTGTGGAATCAGAGAACAGGTATTTCGGATCCCTTTGAAGACTATAGGGCCAAAGGAAATATCCTTAGATAACAAAGAGAAAGAAGCTTTCTGAGAAACTTCTTTGTGTTCTGTGAAATCATCTCACAGAGTTAGAGCTTTCCCCTCAAGAAGCCTTTCGCTAAGACAGTTCTTGTGAAATTGGCAAAGTGATATTTGGAAGCCCATAGAGGGCTATGGTGAAAAAGGAAATATCCTCAGTTGAAATCTGGAAAGAAGATTTCTGAGAAACTGCTTAGTGTTCTGTTAATTCATCTCACAGAGTTACATCTGTATTTCGTGGATCTCTTTGCTAGCCTTATTTCTTTGGAATCTGCGAACAGATATTTCGGATCCCTTTGAAGACTATAGGGCCAAAGGAAACATCCTCCGATAACAAAGAGGAAGCAGTTTTCTGAGAAACTTCTTTGTGTTCTGTGAAATCATCTCACAGAGTTACAGCTTTCCCCTCAAGAAGCCTTTCGCTAAGACAGTTCTTGTGGAATTGGCAAAGTGATATTTGGTAGCCCTTAGAGGCCTAGGGTGAAAAAGCAAATATCCTCAGATGATATCTGGAAGAAGCTTCCTGAGAAACTGCTTAGTGTTCTGTGAATTCATCTCACAGAGTTACATCTGTATTTCGTGGATCTCTTTGCTAGTCTTATTTCTGTGGAATCTGAGAACAGATATTTCGAATCCCTTTGAAGACTATAGGGCCAAAGGAAATATCCTCCGAAAACAAAGAGAAAGAAGCTTTCTGAGAAACTTCTTTGTGTTCTGTGAAATCATCTCACAGAGTTACAGCTTTCCCCTCAAGAAGCCTTTCGCTAAGACAGTTCTTGTGGAATTGGCAAAGTGATATTTGGAAGCCCATAGAAGGCTATGGTGAAAAAGGAAATATCCTCAGATGAAATCTGGAAAGAAGCTTTCAGAGAAACTGCTTAGTGTTCTGTTAATTCATCTCACAGAGTTACATCTGTATTTCGTGGATCTCTTTGCTAGCCTTATTTCTGTGGAATCTGAGAACAGATATTTCGGATCCCTTTGAAGACTATAGGGCCTAAGGAAATATCCTCCAATAACAAAGAGAAAGAAGCTTTCTGAGAAACTTCTTTGTGTTCTGTGAAATCATCTCACAGAGTTACAGCTTTCCCCACAAGAATCCTTTCGCTAAGACAGTTCTTCTGGAATTGGAAAAGTGATATTTGGAAGCCCATAGAGGGCTATGGTGAAAACGGAAATACACCCAGATGAAATCTGGAAAGAAGCTTTCTGAGAAACTGCTTAGTGTTCTGTTAATTCATCTCACAGAGTTACATCTGTATTTCGTGGATCTCTTTGGTAGCCTTATTTCTGTGGAATCTGCGAACAGATATTTCGGATCCCTTTGAAGACTATAGGGCCAAAGGAAACATCCTCCGATAACAAAGAGGAAGAAGCTTTCTGAGAAACTTCTTTGTGTTCTGTGAAATCATCTCACAGAGTTACAGCTTTCCCCTCAAGAAGCCTTTCGCTAAGACAGTTCTTGTGGAATTGGCAAAGTGATATTTGGTAGCCCTTAGAGGCCTATGGTGAAAAAGCAAATATCCTCAGATGATATCTGGAAAGAAGCTTTCTGAGAAACTGCTTAGTGTTCTGTTAATTCATCTCACAGAGTTACATCTGTATTTCGTGGATCTCTCTGCTAGCCTTATTTCTGTGGAATCTGAGAACAGATATTTCGAATCCATTTGAAGACTATAGGGCCAAAGGAAATATCCTCCTATAACAAAGAGAAAGAAGCTTTCTGAGAAACTTCTTTGTGTTCTGTGAAATCATCTCACAGAGTTACAGCTTTCCCCTCAAGAAGCCTTTCGCTAAGACAGTTCTTGTGGAGTTGGCAAAGTGATATTTCGAAGCCCATAGAGGGCTATGGTGAAAAAGGAAATATCCTCAGATGAAATCTGGAAAGAAGCTTTCTGAGAAACTGCTTCTTGTACTGTTAATTCATCTCACAGAGTTACATCTGTATTTCCTGGATCTCTTTGCTAGCCTTATTTCTGTGGAATCTGAGAACAGATATTTCGGATCCCTTTGAAGACTATAGGGCCAAAGGAAATATCTTCCGATAAGAAAGAGAAAGAAGCTTTCTGAGAAACTTCTTTGTGTTCTGTGAAATCATCTCACAGAGTTACAGCTTTCCCCTCAAGAAACCTTTCGCTAAGACAGTTCTTGTGGAATTGGCAAAGTGATATTTGGAAGCCCATAGAGGGCTATGGTGAAAAAGGAAATAACCTCAGATGAAATCTGGAAAGAAGCTTTCTGAGAAACTGCTTAGTGTTCTGTTAATTTATCTCACGGAGTTACATCTGTATTTCGTGGATCTCTTTGCAAGCCTTATTTCTGTGGAATCTGAGAACAGATATTTCGGATCCCTTTGAAGACTATAGGACCAAAGGAAATATCCTTAGATAACAAAGAGAAAGAAGCTTTCTGAGAAACTTCTTTGTGTTCTGTGAAATCATCTCACAGAGTTACAGCTTTCCCCTCAAGAAGCCTTTCGCTAAGACACTTCTTGTGGAATTGGCAAAGTGATATTTGGAAGCCCATAGAGGGCTATGGTGAAAAAGGAAATATCCTCAGATGAAATCTGGATGGAAACTTTCTGAGAAACTGCTCTGTGATGTGTGACTTCCACTCCCAGAGTTACATCTGTATTTCGTGGATCTCTTTGCTAGCCTTATCTCTGTGGAATCTGAGAACAGATATTTCGGATCCGTTTGAAGACTATAGGGCCAAAGGAAATATCCTCCGATAACAAAGAGAAAGAAGCTTTCTGAGAAACTTCTTTCTGTTCTGTGAAATCATCTGACAAAGATACAGCTTTCCCCTCAAGAAGCCTTTCGCTAAGACAGTTCTTGTGGAATTGGCATAGTGATATTTGGAAGCCCATAGAGGGCTATGGTGAAAAAGGAAATATCCTCACATGAAATCTGGAAAGAAGCTTTCTGAGAAACTGCTTAGTGTTTTGTTAATTCATCTCACAGAGTTACATCTGTATTTCGTGGATCTCTTTGCTAGCCTTATTTCTGTGGAATCTGAGAACAGATATTTCGTTTCCCTTTCAAGACTATAGGGCCAAAGGAAATATCCTCTGATAACAAAGAGAAAGAAGCTTTCTGAGAAACTTATTTGTGTTCTGTGAAATCATCTCACAGAGTTACAGCTTTCCCCTCAAGAAGCCTTTCACTAAGAGAGTTCTTGTGGAATTGGCAAAGTGATATTTGGAAGCCCATAGAGGGCTATGGTGAAAAAGGAAATATCCTCACATGAAATCTGGAAAGAAGCTTTCTGAGAAACTGCTCTGTGATGTGTGATTTCCACTCACAGAGTTACATCTCTATTTCGTGGATCTCTTTGCTAGCCTTATCTCTGTGGAATCTGAGAAGAGATATTTCGGATCCCTTTGAAGACTATAGGGCCAAAGGAAATATCCTACGATAACAAAGAGAAAGAAGCTTTGTGAGAAACTTCTTTGTGTTCTGTGAAATCATCTCACAGAGTTACAGTTTTCCCCTCAAGAAGACTTTCGCTAAGACAGTTCTTGTGGAATTGGCAAAGTGATATTGGAAGCCCATAGAGGGCTATGGTGAAAAAGGAAATATCCTCAGATGAAATCTGGAAAGAAGCTTTCAGAGAAACTGCTGAGTGTTCTGTTAATTCATCTCACACAGTTACATCTGTATTTCGTGGATCTCTTTGCTAGCCTTATTTCTGTGGAATCTGAGAACAGATATTTCGGATCCCTTAGAAGACTATAGGGCCAAAGGAAATATCCTCCGATAACAAAGAGAAAGAAGCTTTCTGAGAAACTTCTTTGTGTTCTGTGAAATCATCTCACAGAGTTACAGCTTTCCCCTCAAGAAGCCTTTCGCTAAGACAGTTCTTGTGGAATTCGCAAAGTGATATTTGAAAGCCCATAGAGGGCTATGGTGAAAACGGAAATATCCTCAGATGAAATCTGGAAAGAAGCTTTCTGAGAAACTTCTTAGTGTTCTGTGAATTCATCTCACAGAGTTACATCTGTATTTCTTGGATCTCTTTGGTAGCCTTATTTCTGTGGAATCTGCGAACAGATATTTCGGATCCCTTTGAAGACTATAGGGCCAAAGGAAACATCCTCCGATAACAAAGAGGAAGAAGCTTTCTGAGAAACTTCTTTGTGTTCTGTGAAATCATCTCACAGAGTTACAGCTTTCCCCTCAAGAAGCCTTTCGCTAAGACAGTTCTTGTGGAATTGGCAAAGTGATATTTGGTAGCCCTTAGAGGCCTAGGGTGAAAAAGCAAATATCCTCAGATGATATCTGGAAGAAGCTTCCTGAGATACTGCTTAGTGTTCTGTTAATTCATCTCACAGAGTTACATCTGTATTTCGTGGATCTCTTTGCTAGCCTTATTTCTGTGGAATCTGAGAACAGATATTTCGAATCCCTTTGAAGACTGTAGGGCCAAAGGAAATATCCTCCGATAACAAAGAGAAAGAAGCTTTCTGAGAAACTTCTTTGTGTTCTGTGAAATCATCTCACAGAGTTACAGCTTTCCCCTAAAGAAGCCTTTCGCTAAGACAGTTCTTGTGGAATTGGCAAAGTGATATTTGGAAGCCCATAGAGGGCTATGGTGAAAAAGGAAATATCCTCAGATGAAATCTGGAAAGAAGCTTTCTGAGAAACTGTTTAGTGTTCTGTTAATACATCTCACAGAGTTACATCTGTATTTCCTGGATCTCTTTGCTAGCCTTATTTCTGTGGAATCTGAGAACAGATATTTCGGATCCCTTTGAAGACTATAGGGCCAAAGGAAATATCCTCCGATAAGAAAGAGAAAGAAGCTTTCTGAGAAACTTCTTTGTGTTCTGTGAAATCATCTCACAGAGTTACAGCTTTCCCCTCAAGAAACCTTTCGCTAAGACAGTTCTTGTGGAATTGGCAAAGTGATATTTGGAAGCCCATAGAGGGCTAAGGTGAAAAAGGAAATAACCTCAGATGAAATCTGGAAAGAAGCTTTCTGAGAAACTGCTCAGTGTTCTGTTAATTCATCTCACGGAATTACATCTGTATTTCGTGGATCTCTTTGCTAGCCTTATTTCTGTGGAATCTGAGAACAGGTATTTCGGATCCCTTTGAAGACTATAGGGCCAAAGGAAATATCCTTAGATAACAAAGAGAAAGAAGCTTTCTGAGAAACTTCTTTGTGTTCTGTGAAATCATCTCACAGAGTTACAGCTTTCCCTTCAAGAAGCCTTTCGCTAAGACAGTTCTTGTGAAATTGGCAAAGTGATATTTGGAAGCCCATAGAGGGCTATGGTGAAAAAGGAAATATCCTCAGATGAAATCTGGAAAGAAGCTTTCTGAGAAACTACTTAGTGTTCTGTTAATTCATCTCACAGAGTTACATCTGTATTTCGTGGATCTCTTTGCTAGCCTTATTTCTGTGGAATCTGCGAACAGATATTTCGGATCCCTTTGAAGACTATAGGGCCAAAGGAAACATCCTCCGATAACAAAGAGGAAGAAGCTTTCTGAGAAACTTCTTTGTGTTCTGTGAAATCATCTCACAGAGTTACAGCTTTCCCCTCAAGAAGCCTTTCTCTAAGACAGTTCTTGTGGAATTGGCAAAGTGATATTTGGTAGCCCTTAGAGGCCTAGGGAGAAAAAGCAAATATCCTCAGATGATATCTGGAAGAAGCTTCCTGAGAAACTGCTTAGTGTTCTGTTAATTCATCTCACAGAGTTACATCTGTATTTCGTGGATCTCTTTGCTAGCCTTATTTCTGTGGAATCTGAGAACAGATATTTCGAACCCCTTTGAAGACTATAGGGCCAAATGAAATATCCTCCGATAACAAAGAGAAAGAAGCTTTCTGAGAAACTTCTTTGTGTTCTGTGAAATCGTCTCACAGAGTTACAGCTTTCCCCTCAAGAAGCCTTTCGCTAAGACAGTTCTTGTGGAATTGGCAAAGTGATATTTGGAAGCCCATAGAGGGCTATGGTGAAAACGGAAATATCCTCAGATGAAATCTGGAAAGAAGCTTTCTGAGAAACTGCTAAGTCTTCTGTTAATTCATCTCATAGAGTTTCATCTGTATTTCGTGGAACTCTTTGCTAGCCTTATTTCTGTGGAATCTGAGAACAGATATTTCGGATCCCTTTGAAGACTATAGGGCCAAAGGAAATATCCTCCGATAACAAAGAGAAAGAAGCTTTCTGAGAAACTTCTTTGTATTCTGTGAAATCATCTCACAGAGTTACAGCTTTCCCCTCAAGAAGTCTTTCGCTAAGACAGTTCTTGTGGAATTGGCAAAGTGACATTTGGAAGCCCATAGAGGGCTACGGTGAAAAAGGAAATATCCTCAGATGAAATCTGGAAAGAAGCTGTCTGAGAAACTGCTTAGTGTTCTGTTAATTCATCTCACAGAGTTACATCTGTATTTCGTGGATCTCTTTGCTAGCCTTATTTCTGTGGAATCTGAGAACAGATATTTCGGATCCCTTTGAAGACTATAGAGCCAAAGGAAATATACTCCGATAACAAAGAGAAAGAAACTTTCTGAGAAACTTCTTTGTGTTCTGTGAAATCATCTCACAGAGTTACAGCGTTCCCCTCAAGAAGCCTTTCGCTAAGACAGTTCTTGTGGAATTGGCAAAGTGATATTTGGAAGCCCATAGAGGGCTATGGTGAAAAAGGAAATATCCTCAGATGACATCTGGAAAGAAGCTTTCTGAGAAACTGCTTATTGTTCTGTTAATTCATCTCACAGAGTTACATCTGTATTTCGTGGATCTCTTTGCTAGCCTTATTTCTGTGGAATCTAAGAACAGATATTTCGGATCCCTTTGAAGACTATAGGGCCAAAGGAAGTATCCTCCGATAACAAAGTGAAAGAAGCTTTCCGAGAAACTTCTTTCTGTTCTGTGAAATCATCTCACAGAGTTACAGCTTTCCCCTCAAGAAGCCTTTCGCTAAGACAGTTCTTGTGGAATTGGCAAAGTGATATTTGGAAGCCCATAGAGGGCTATGGTGAAAAAGGAAATATCCTCAGATGAAATCTGGAAAGAAGCTTTCTAAGAAACTGCTTAGTGTTCTGTGAATTCATCTCACAGAGCTCTATCTGTATTTCGTGGATCTCTTTGCTAGCCTTATTTCTGAGGAATCTGAGAACAGATATTTCGGATCCCTTTGAAGACTATAGGGCCAAAGGAAATATCCTCTGATGAAAAAGAGAAAGAAGCTTTCTGAGAAACTTCTTTGTGTTCTGTAAAATCATCTAACAGAGTTACAGCTTTCACCTCAAGAAGCCTTACGCTAAGACAGTTCTTGTGGAATTGGCAAAGTGATATTTGGAAGCCCATAGAGGGCTATGGTGAAAAAGGAAATATCCTCAGATGAAATCTGGAAAGAAGATTTCTGAGAAACTGCTCTGTGATGTGTGACTTCCACTCACAGAGTTACATCTGTATTTCGTGGATCTCTTTGCTAGCCTTATCTCTGTGGAATCTGAGAACAGATATTTCGGATCCCTTTGAAGACTACAGGGCCAAAGGAAATATCCTCCGATAACAAAGAGAAAGAAGCTTTCTGAGAAACTTCTTTGTGTTCTTTGAAACCATCTCACAGAGTTACAGCTTTCCCATCAAGAAGCCTTTCGCTAAGACAGTTCTTGTGGAATTGGCAAAGTGATATTTGGAAGCCCATAGAGGGTTACGGTGAAAAGGAAATATCCTCAGATGAAATCTGGAAAGAAGCTTTCTGAGAAACTGCTTAGTGTTCTGTTAATTCATCTCACAGAGTTACATCTGTATTTCGTGGATCTCTTTGCTAGCCTTATTTCTGTGGAATCTGAGAACAGATATTTCGGATCCCTTTGAAGACTATAGGGCCTAAGGAAATATCCTCCGATAACAAAGAGAAAGAAGCTTTATGAGAAACTTCTTTGTGTTCTGTGAAATCATCTCACAGAGTTACAGCTTTCCCCACAAGAAGCCTTTCGCTAAGACACTTCTTGTGGAATTGGCAAAGTGATATTTGGAAGCCCATAGACGGCTATGTTGAAAACGGAAATATACTCAGATGAAATCTGGAAAGAAGCTTTCTGAGAAACTGCTTAGTGTTCTGTTAATTCATCTCACAGAGCTCTATCTGTATTTCGTGGATCTCTTTGCTAGCCTTGTTTCTGAGGAATCTGAGAACAGATATTTCGGATCCCTTTGAAGACTATAGGGCCAAAGGAAATATCCTCTGATAACAAAGAGAAAGAAGCTTTCTGAGAAACTTCTTTGTGTTCTGTAAAATCATCTCACAGAGTTACAGCTTTCACCTCAAGAAGCCTTTCGCTAAGACAGTTCTCGTGGAATTGGCAAAGTGATATTTGGAAGCCCATAGAGGGCTATGGTGAAAAAGGAAATATCCTCAGATGAAATCTGGAAAGAAGCTTTCTGAGAAACTGCTCTGTGATGTGTGACTTCCACTCACAGAATTACATCTGTATTTCGTGGATCTCTTTGCTAGCCTTATCTCTGTGGAATCTGAGAACAGATATTTCGGATCCCTTTGAAGACTATAGGGCCAAAGGAAATATCCTCCGATAACAAAGAGAAAGAAGCTTTCTGAGAAACTTCTTTGTGTTCTGTGAAATCATCTCACAGAGATACACCTTTCCCCTCCAGTTGCCTTTCGCTAAGACAGTTCTTCTGGAATTGGCAAAGTGATATTTGGAAGCCCTTAGAGGGCTATGGTGAAAAAGGAAATATCCTCAGATGAAATCTGGAAAGAAGCTTTCTGAGAAACTGCTTAGTGTTCTGTTAATTCATCTCACAGAGTTTCATCTGTATTTCGTGGATCTCTTTGCTAGCCTTATTTCTGTGGAATCTGAGAACAGATATTTCGGATCCCTTTGAAGACTATAGGGCCAAAGGAAATATCCTCCGATAACAAAGAGAAAGAAAATTTCTGAGAAACTTCTTTGTGTTCTGTGAAACCATGTCACAGAGTTACAGCTTTCACCTCAAGAAGCCTTTCGCTAAGACAGTTCTTGTGGAATTGGCAAAGTGATATTTGGAAGCCCATAGAGGGCTATGGTGAAAAAGGAAATATCCTCAGATGAAATCTGGAAAGAAGCTTTCTGAGAAACTGCTTAGTGTTTTGTTAATTCATCTCACAGAGTTACATCTGTATTTCGTGGATCTCTTGCTAGCCTTATTTCTGTGGAATCTGAGAACAGATATTTCGTTTCCCTTTCAAGACTATAGGGCCAAAGGAAATATCCTCTGATAACAAAGAGAAAGAAGCTTTCTGAGAAACTTATTTGTGTTCTGTGAAATCATCTCACAGAGTTACAGCTTTCCCCTCAAGAAGCCTTTCACTAAGAGAGTTCTTGTGGAATTGGCAAAGTGATATTTGGAAGCCCATAGAGGGCTATGGTGAAAAAGGAAATATCCTCACATGAAATCTGGAAAGAAGCTTTCTGAGAAACTGCTCTGTGATGTGTGATTTCCACTCACAGAGTTACATCTCTATTTCGTGGATCTCTTTGCTAGCCTTATCTCTGTGGAATCTGAGAACAGATATTTCGGATCCCTTTGAAGACTATAGGGCCAAAGGAAGTATCCTCCGATAACAAAGAGAAAGAAGCTTTCTGAGAAACTTCTTTGTGTTCTGTGAAATCATCTCACAGAGTTACAGCTTTCCCCTCAAGAAGCCTTTCGCTAAGACAGTTCTTGTGGAATTCGCAAAGTGATATTTGAAAGCCCATAGAGGGCTATGGTGAAAACGGAAATATCCTCAGATGAAATCTGGAAAGAAGCTTTCTGAGAAACTTCTTAGTGTTCTGTGAATTCATGTCACAGAGTTACATCTGTATTTCGTGGATCTCTTTGCTAGCCTTATTTCTGTGGAATCTGCGAACAGATATTTCGGATCCCTTTGAAGACTATAGGGCCAAAGGAAACATCCTCCGATAACAAAGAGGAAGAAGCTTTCTGAGAAACTTCTTTGTGTTCTGTGAAATCATCTCACAGAGTTACAGCTTTCCCCTCAAGAAGCCTTTCGCTAAGACAGTTCTTGTGGAATTGGCAAAGTGATATTTGGTAGCCCTTAGAGGCCTAGGGTGAAAAAGCAAATATCCTCAGATGATATCTGGAAGAAGCTTCCTGAGAAACTGCTTAGTGTTCTGTTAATTCATCTCACAGAGTTACATCTGTATTTCGTGGATCTCTTTGCTAGCCTTATTTCTGTGGAATCTGAGAACAGATATTTCGAATCCCTTTGAAGACTGTAGGGCCAAAGGAAATATCCTCCGATAACAAAGAGAAAGAAGCTTTCTGAGAAACTTCTTTGTGTTCTGTGAAATCATCTCACAGAGTTACAGCTTTCCCCTAAAGAAGCCTTTCGCTAAGACAGTTCTTGTGGAATTGGCAAAGTGATATTTGGAAGCCCATAGAGGGCTAAGGTGAAAAAGGAAATAACCTCAGATGAAATCTGGAAAGAAGCTTTCTGAGAAACTGCTCAGTGTTCTGTTAATTCATGTCACGGAATTACATCTGTATTTCGTGGATCTCTTTGCTAGCCTTATTTCTGTGGAATCTGAGAACAGGTATTTCGGATCCCTTTGAAGACTATAGGGCCAAAGGAAATATCCTTAGATAACAAAGAGAAAGAAGCTTTCTGAGAAACTTCTTTGTGTTCTGTGAAATCATCTCACAGAGTTACAGCTTTCCCTTCAAGAAGCCTTTCGCTAAGACAGTTCTTGTGAAATTGGCAAAGTGATATTTGGAAGCCCATAGAGGGCTATGGTGAAAAAGGAAATATCCTCAGATGAAATCTGGAAAGAAGCTTTCTGAGAAACTACTTAGTGTTCTGTTAATTCATCTCACAGAGTTACATCTGTATTTCGTGGATCTCTTTGCTAGCCTTATTTCTGTGGAATCTGCGAACAGATATTTCGGATCCCTTTGAAGACTATAGGGCCAAAGGAAACATCCTCCGATAACAAAGAGGAAGAAGCTTTCTGAGAAACTTCTTTGTGTTCTGTGAAATCATCTCACAGAGTTACAGCTTTCCCCTCAAGAAGCCTTTCGGTAAGACAGTTCTTGTGGAATTGGCAAAGTGATATTTGGTAGCCCTTAGAGGCCTAGGGAGAAAAAGCAAATATCCTCAGATGATATCTGGAAGAAGCTTCCTGAGAAACTGCTTAGTGTTCTGTTAATTCATCTCACAGAGTTACATCTGTATTTCGTGGATCTCTTTGCTAGCCTTATTTCTGTGGAATCTGAGAACAGATATTTCGAATCCCTTTGATGACTATAGGGCCAAAGGAAATATCCTCCGAAAACAAAGAGAAAGAAGCTTTCTGAGAAACTTCTTTGTGTTCTGTGAAATCGTCTCACAGAGTTACAGCTTTCCCCTCAAGAAGCCTTTCGCTAAGACAGTTCTTGTGGAATTGGCAAAGTGATATTTGGAAGCCCATAGAGGGTTATGGTGAAAACGGAAATATCCTAAGATGAAATCTGGAAAGAAGCTTTCTGAGAAACTGCTAAGTCTTCTGTTAATTCATCTCATAGAGTTTCATCTGTATTTCGTGGAACTCTTTGCTAGCCTTATTTCTGTGGAATCTGAGAACAGATATTTCGGATCCCTTTGAAGACTATAGGGCCAAAGGAAATATCCTCCGATAACAAAGAGAAAGAAGCTTTCTGAGAAACTTCTTTGTATTCTGTGAAATCATCTCACAGAGTTACAGCTTTCCCCTCAAGAAGTCTTTCGCTAAGACAGTTCTTGTGGAATTGGCAAAGTGACATTTGGAAGCCCATAGAGGGCTACGGTGAAAAAGGAAATATCCTCAGATGAAATCTGGAAAGAAGCTGTCTGAGAAACTGCTTAGTGTTCTGTTAATTCATCTCACAGAGTTACATCTGTATTTCGTGGATCTCTTTGCTAGCCTTATTTCTGTGGAATCTGAGAACAGATATTTCGGATCCCTTTGAAGACTATAGAGCCAAAGGAAATATACTCCGATAACAAAGAGAAAGAAACTTTCTGAGAAACTTCTTTGTGTTCTGTGAAATCATCTCACAGAGTTACAGCTTTCCCCTCAAGAAGCCTTTCGCTAAGACAGTTCTTGTGGAATTGGCAAAGTGATATTTGGAAGCCCATAGAGGGCTATGGTGAAAAAGGAAATATCCTCAGATGACATCTGGAAAGAAGCTTTCTGAGAAACTGCTTATTGTTCTGTTAATTCATCTCACAGAGTTACATCTGTATTTCTTGGATCTCTTTGCTAGCCTTATTTCTGTGGAATCTAAGAACAGATATTTCGGATCCCTTTGAAGACTATAGGGCCAAAGGAAATATCCTCTGATGAAAAAGAGAAAGAAGCTTTCTGAGAAACTTCTTTGTGTTCTGTAAAATCATCTAACAGAGTTACAGCTTTCACCTCAAGAAGCCTTACGCTAGGACAGTTCTTGTGGAATTGGCAAAGTGATATTTGGAAGCCCATAGAGGGCTATGGTGAAAAAGGAAATATCCTCAGATGAAATCTGGAAAGAAGATTTCTGAGAAACTGCTCTGTGATGTGTGACTTCCACTCACAGAGTTACATCTGTATTTCGTGGATCTCTTTGCTAGCCTTATCTCTGTGGAATCTGAGAACAGATATTTCGGATCCCTTTGAAGACTACAGGGCCAAAGGAAATATCCTCCGATAACAAAGAGAAAGAAGCTTTCTGAGAAACTTCTTTGTGTTCTTTGAAACCATCTCACAGAGTTACAGCTTTCCCTTCAAGAAGCCTTTCGCTAAGACAGTTCTTGTGGAATTGGCAAAGTGATATTTGGAAGCCCATAGAGGGTTACGGTGAAAAGGAAATATCCTCAGATGAAATCTGGAAAGAAGCTTTCTGAGAAACTGCTTAGTGTTCTGTTAATTCATCTCACAGAGTTACATCTGTATTTCGTGGATCTCTTTGCTAGCCTTATTTCTGTGGAATCTGAGAACAGATATTTCGGATCCCTTTGAAGACTATAGGGCCTAAGGAAATATCCTCCGATAACAAAGAGAAAGAAGCTTTATGAGAAACTTCTTTGTGTTCTGTGAAATCATCTCACAGAGTTACAGCTTTCCCCACAAGAAGCCTTTCGCTAAGACAGTTCTTGTGGAATTGGCAAAGTGATATTTGGAAGCCCATAGACGGCTATGGTGAAAACGGAAATATACACAGATGAAATCTGGAAAGAAGCTTTCTGAGAAACTGCTTAGTGTTCTGTTAATTCATCTCACAGAGCTCTATCTGTATTTCGTGGATCTCTTTGCTAGCCTTATTTCTGAGGAATCTGAGAACAGATATTTCGGATCCCTTTGAAGACTATAGGGCCAAAGGAAATATCCTCTGATAACAAAGAGAAAGAAGCTTTCTGAGAAACTTCTTTGTGTTCTGTAAAATCATCTCACAGAGTTACAGCTTTCACCTCAAGAAGCCTTTCGCTAAGACAGTTCTTGTGGAACTGGCAAAGTGATATTTGGAAGCCCATAGAGGGCTATGGTGAAAAAGGAAATATCCTCAGATGAAATCTGGAAAGAAGCTTTCTGAGAAACTGCTCTGTGATGTGTGACTTCCACTCACAGAATTACATCTGTATTTCGTGGATCTCTTTGCTAGCCTTATCTCTGTGGAATCTGAGAACAGATATTTCGGATCCCTTTGAAGACTATAGGGCCAAAGGAAATATCCTCCGATAACAAAGAGAAAGAAGCTTTCTGAGAAACTTCTTTGTGTTCTGTGAAATCATCTCACAGAGATACACCTTTCCCCTCCAGTTGCCTTTCGCTAATACAGTTCTTCTGGAATTGGCAAAGTGATATTTGGAAGCCCTTAGAGGGCTATGGTGAAAAAGGAAATATCCTCAGATGAAATCTGGAAAGAAGCTTTCTGAGAAACTGCTTAGTGTTCTGTTAATTCATCTCACAGAGTTTCATCTGTATTTCGTGGATCTCTTTGCTAGCCTTATTTCTGTGGAATCTGAGAACAGATATTTCGGATCCCTTTGAAGACTATAGGGCCAAAGGAAATATCCTCCGATAACAAAGAGAAAGAAGCTTTCTGAGAAACTTCTTTGTGTTCTGTGAAACCATGTCACAGAGTTACAGCTTTCACCTCAAGAAGCCTTTCGCTAAGACAGTTCTTGTGGAATTGGCAAAGTGATATTTGGAAGCCCATAGAGGGCTATGGTGAAAAAGGAAATATCCTCAGATGAAATCTGGAAAGAAGCTTTCTGAGAAACTGCTTAGTGTTCTATTAATTCGTCTCACAGAGTTCTATCTGTATTTCGTGGATCTCTTTGCTAGCCTTATTTCTGTGGAATCTGAGAACAGATATTTCGGATCCCATTGAAGACTATAGGGCCAAAGGAAATATCCTCCAATAACAAAGAGAAAGAAGCTTTCTGAGAAACTTCTTTGTGTTCTTTGAAATCATCTCACAGAGTTACAGCTTTCCCCTCAAGTAGCCTTTCGCTAAGACAATTCTTGTGGAACTGGCAAAGTGATATTGGAAGCCCATAGAGGGCTATGGTGAAAACGGAAATAACCTCAGATGAAATATGGAAAGAAGCTTTCTGAGAAACTGCTGAGTGTTCTGTTAATTCATCTCACAGAGTTTTATCTGTATTTCGTGGATCTCTTTGCTAGCCTTATTTCTGTGGAATCTGAGAACAGATATTTCGGATCCCTTCGAAGACTATAGGGCCAAAGGAAATATCCTCCGATAACAAAGAGAAAGAAGCTTTCTGAGAAACTTCTTTGTGTTCTGTGAAATCATCTCACAGAGTTACAGCTTTCCCCTCAAGAAGCCTTTCGCTAAGACAGTTCTTGCGAATTGGCAAAGTGATATTTGGAAGCCCATAGAGGGCTATGGTGAAAAAGGAAATATCCTCAGATGAAATCTGGAAAGAAGCTTTCTGAGAAACTGCTTAGTGTTCTGTGAATTCATCTCACAGAGTTACATCTGTATTTCGTGGATCTCTTTGCTAGCCTTATTTCTGTGGAATCTAAGAACAGATATTTCGGATCCCTTTGAAGACTATAGGGCCAAAGGAAGTATCCTCCGATAACAAAGTGAAAGAAGCTTTCTGAGAAACTTCTTTGTGTTCTGTGAAATCATCTCACAGAGTTACAGCTTTCCCCTCAAGAAGCCTTTCGCTAAGACAGTTCTTGTGGAATTGGCAAAGTGATATTTGGAAGCCCATAGAGGGCTATGGTGAAAAAGGAAATATCCTCAGATGAAATCTGGAAAGAAGCTTTCTGAGAAACTGCTTAGTGTTCTGTGAATTCATCTCACAGAGCTCTATCTGTATTTCGTGGATCTCTTTGCTAGCCTTATTTCTGAGGAATCTGAGAACAGATATTTCGGATCCCTTTGAAGACTATAGGGCCAAAGGAAATATCCTCTGATAAAAAAGAGAAAGAAGCTTTCTGAGAAACTTCTTTGTGTTCTGTAAAATCATCTCACAGAGTTACAGCTTTCACCTCAAGAAGCCTTACGCTAAGACAGTTCTTGTGGAATTGGCAAAGTGATATTTGGAAGCCCATAGAGGGCTATGGTGAAAAAGGAAATATCCTCAGATGAAATCTGGAAAGAAGATTTCTGAGAAACTGCTCTGTGATGTGTGACTTCCACTCACAGAGTTACATCTGTATTTCGTGGATCTCTTTGCTAGCCTTATCTCTGTGGAATGTGAGAACAGATATTTCGGATCCCTTTGAAGACTATAGGGCCAAAGGAAATATCCTCCGATAACAAAGAGAAAGAAGCTTTCTGAGAAACTTCTTTGTGTTCTGTGAAACCATCTCACAGAGTTACAGCTTTCCCATCAAGAAGCCTTTCGCTAAGACAGTTCTTGTGGAATTGGCAAAGTGATATTTGGAAGCCCATAGAGGGTTACGGTGAAAAGGAAATATCCTCAGATGAAATCTGGAAAGAAGCTTTCTGAGAAACTGCTTAGTGTTCTGTTAATTCATCTCACAGAGTTACATCTGTATTTCGTGGATCTCTTTGCTAGCCTTATTTCTGTGGAATCTGAGAACAGATATTTCGGATCCCTTTGAAGACTATAGGGCCTAAGGAAATATCCTCCGATAACAAAGAGAAAGAAGCTTTATGAGAAACTTCTTTGTGTTCTGTGAAATCATCTCACAGAGTTACAGCTTTCCCCTAAAGAAGCCTTTCGCTAAGACAGTTCTTGTGGAATTGGCAAAGTGATATTTGGTAGCCCTTAGCGGCCTAGGGTGAAAAAGCAAATATCCTCAGATGATATCTGGAAGAAGCTTCCTGAGAAACTGATTAGTGTTCTGTGAATTCATCTCACAGAGTTACATCTGTATTTCGTGGATCTCTTTGCTAGTCTTATTTCTGTGGAATCTGAGAACAGATATTTCGAATCCCTTTGAAGACTATAGGGCCAAAGGAAATATCCTCCGAAAACAAAGAGAAAGAAGCTTTCTGAGAAACTTCTTTGTGTTCTGTGAAATCATCTCACAGAGTTACAGCTTTCCCCTCAAGAAGCCTTTCGCTAAGACAGTTCTTGTGGAATTGGCAAAGTGATATTTGGAAGCCCATAGAGGGCTATGGTGAAAACGGAAATATCCTCAGATGAAATCTGGAAAGAAGCTTTCTGAGAAACTGCTCTGTGATGTGTGACTTCCACTCACAGAATTACATCTGTATTTCGTGGATCTCTTTGCTAGCCTTATCTCTGTGGAATCTGAGAACAGATATTTCGGATCCCTTTGAAGACTATAGGGCCAAAGGAAATATCCTCCGATAACAAAGAGAAAGAAGCTTTCTGAGAAACTTCTTTGTGTTCTGTGAAATCATCTCACAGAGATACAGCTTTCCCCTCCAGTTGCCTTTCGCTAAGACAGTTATTGTGGAATTGGCAAAGTGATATTTGGAAGCCCTTAGAGGGCTATGGTGAAAAATGAAATATCCTCAGATGAAATCTGGAAAGAAGGTTTCTGAGAAACTGCTTACTGTTCTGTTAATTCATCTCACAGAGTTACATCTGTATTTCGTGGATCTCTTTGCTAGCCTTATTTCTGTGGAATCTGAGAACAGATATTTCGGATCCCTTTGAAGACTATAGGGCCAAAGGAAATATCCTCCGATAACAAAGAGAAAGAAGCTTTCTGAGAACCTTCTTTGTGTTCTGTGAAATCATCTCACAGAGTTACAGCTTTCCCCTCAAGAAGCCTTTCGCTAAGACAGTTCTTGTGGAATTGGCAATGTGATATTTGGAAGCCCTTAAAGGGCTACGGTGAAAAAGGAAATATCCTGAGATGAAATCTGGAAAGAAGCTTTCTGAGAAACTGCTCTGTGATGTGTGACTTCCACTCACAGAGTTACATCTGTATTTCGTGGATCTCTTTGCTAGCCTTATTTCTGTGGAATCTGAGAACAGATATTTCGGATCCCATTGAAGACTATAGGGCCAAAGGAAATATCCTCCGATAACAAAGAGAAAGAAGCTTTCTGAGAAACTTCTTTGTGTTCTTTGAAATCATCTCACAGAGTTACAGCTTTCCCCTCAAGAAGCCTTTCGCTAAGACAGTTCTTGTGGAATTGGCAAAGTGATATTGGAAGCCCACAGAGGGCTATGGTGAAAACGGAAATAACCTCAGATGAAATATGGAAAGAAGCTTTCAGAGAAACTGCTGAGTGTTCTGTTAATTCATCTCACAGAGTTTTATCTGTATTTCGTGGATCTCTTTGCTAGCCTTATTTCTGTGGAATCTGAGAACAGATATTTCGGATCCCTTTGAAGACTATAGGGCCAAAGGAAATATCCTCCGATAACAAAGAGAAAGAAGCTTTCTGAGAAACTTCTTTGTGTTCTGTGAAATCATCTCACAGAGTTACAGCTTTCCCCTCAAGAAGCCTTTCGCTAAGACAGTTCTTGCGAATTGGCAAAGTGATATTTGGAAGCCCATAGAGGGCTATGGTGAAAAAGGAAATATCCTCAGATGAAATCTGGAAAGAAGCTTTCTGATAAACTGCTTAGTTTTCTGTTAATTCATCTCACAGAGATACATCTGTATTTCGTGGATCTCTTTGCTAGCCTTATTTCTGTGGAATCTAAGAACAGATATTTCGGATCCCTTTGAAGACTATAGGGCCAAAGGAAGTATCCTCCGATAACAAAGAGAAAGAAGCTTTGTGAGAAACTTCTTTGTGTTCTGTGAAATCATCTCACAGAGTTTCAGCTTTCCCCTCAAGAAACCTTTCGCTAAGACAGTTCTTGTGGAATTGGCAAAGTGATATTTGGAAGCCCTTAGAGGGCTATGGTGAAAAAGGAAATATCCTCAGATGAAATCTGGAAAGAAGCTTTCTGAGAAACTGCTCTGTGATGTTTGATTTCCACTCACAGAGTTACAGCTGTATTTCGTGGATCTCTTTGCTAGCCTTATTTCTGTGGAATCTGAGAACAGATATTTCGGATCCCTTTGAAGACTATAGGGCCAAAGGACATATCCTCCGATAACAAAGAGAAAGAAGCTTTCTGAGAAACTTCTTTGTGTTCTGTGAAACCATCTCACAGAGTTACAGCTTTCCACTCAAGAAGCCTTTCCCTAAGACAGTTCTTGTGGAATTGGCAATGTGATATTTGGAAGCCCATAGAGGGCTATGGTGAAAAAGGAAATATCCTCAGATGAAATCTGGAAAGAAGCTTTCTGAGAAACTGCTTAGTGTTCTGTGAATTCATCTCACAGAGTTACATCTGTATTTCGTGGATCTCTTTGCTAGCCTTATTTCTGTGGAATCTGAGAACAGATATTTCGGATCCCTTTGAAGACTATAGGGCCAAAGGAAATATCCTCCTATAACAAAGAGAAAGAAGCTTTCTGAGAAACTTCTTTGTGTTCTGTGAAATCAACTCACAGAGTTACAGCTTTCCCCTCAAGAAGCCTTTCGCTAAGAGAGTTCTTGTGGAATTGGCAAAGTGATATTTGGAAGCCCATAGAGGGCTTAGGTGAAAAAGGAAATATCCTCAGATGAAATCTGGAAAGAAGCTTTCTGAGAAACTGCTTAGTGTTCTGTTAATTCATCTCACAGAGTTACAACTGTATTTCGTGGATCTCTTTGCTAGCCTTATTTCTGTGGAATCTGAGAACAGATATTTCGGATCCCTTTGAAGACTATAGGGCCAAAGGAAATATACTCCGATTACAAAGAGAAAGAAGCTTTCTGAGAAACTTCTTTGTGTTCTGTGAAATCATCTCACAGAGTTACAGCTTTCCCCTCAAGAAGCCTTTCGCTAAGACAGTTCTTGTGGAATTGGCAATGTGATATTTGGAAGCCCTTAAAGGGCTACGGTGAAAAAGGAAATATCCTCAGATGAAATCTGGAAAGAAGCTTTCTGAGAAACTGCTCTGTGATGTGTGACTTCCACTCACAGAGTTACATCTGTATTTCGTGGATCTCTTTGCTATCCTTATTTCTGTGGAATCTGAGAACAGATATTTCGGATCCCATTGAAGACTATAGGGCCAAAGGAAATATCCTCCAATAACAAAGAGAAAGAAGCTTTCTGAGAAACTTCTTTGTGTTCTTTGAAATCATCTCACAGAGTTACAGCTTTCCCCTCAAGAAGCCTTTCGCTAAGACAGTTCTTGTGAAATTGGCAAAGTGATATTTGGAAGCCCATAGAGGGCTATGGTGAAAAAGGAAATATCCTCAGTTGAAATCTGGAAAGAAGATTTCTGAGAAACTGCTTAGTGTTCTGTTAATTCATCTCACAGAGTTACATCTGTATTTCGTGGATCTCTTTGCTAGCCTTATTTCTGTGGAATCTGCGAACAGATATTTCGGATCCCTTTGAAGACTATAGGGCCAAAGGAAACATCCTCCGATAACAAAGAGGAAGAAGCTTTCTGAGAAACTTCTTTGTGTTCTGTGAAATCATCTCACAGAGTTACAGCTTTCCCCTAAAGAAGCCTTTCGCTAAGACAGTTCTTGTGGAATTGGCAAAGTGATATTTGGTAGCCCTTAGAGGCCTAGGGTGAAAAAGCAAATATCCTCAGATGATATCTGGAAGAAGCTTCCTGAGAAACTGCTTAGTGTTCTGTGAATTCATCTCACAGAGTTACATCTGTATTTCGTGGATCTCTTTGCTAGTCTTATTTCTGTGGAATCTGAGAACAGATATTTCGAATCCCTTTGAAGACTATAGGGCCAAAGGAAATATCCTCCGAAAACAAAGAGAAAGAAACTTTCTGAGAAACTTCTTTGTGTTCTGTGAAATCATCTCACAGAGTTACAGCTTTCCCCTCAAGAAGCCTTTCGCTAAGACAGTTCTTGTGGAATTGGCAAAGTGATATTTGGAAGCCCATAGAGGGCTATGGTGAAAAAGGAAATATCCTCAGATGAAATCTGGAAAGAAGCTTTCAGAGAAACTGCTTAGTGTTCTGTTAATTCATCTCACAGAGTTACATCTGTATTTCGTGGATCTCTTTGCTAGCCTTATTTCTGTGGAATCTAAGAACAGATATTTCGGATCCCGTTGAAGACTATAGGGCCAAAGGAAGTATCCTCCGATAACAAAGAGAAAGAAGCTTTCTGAGAAACTTCTTTGTGTTCTGTGAAATCATGTCACAGAGTTACAGCTTTCCCCTCAAGAAGCCTTTCGCTAAGACAGTTCTTGTGGAATTGGCAAAGTGATATTTGGAAGCCCATAGAGGGCTATGGTGAAAAAGGAAATATCCTCAGATGAAATCTGGAAAGAAGCTTTCTGAGAAACTGCTCTGTGATGTGTGACTTCCACTCACAGAGTTACATCTGTATTTCGTGGATCTCTTTGCTAGCCTTATCTCTGTGGAATCTGAGAACAGATATTTCGGATCCCTTTGAAGACTATAGGGTCAAAAGAAATATCCTCCGATAACAAAGAGAAAGAAGCTTTCTGAGAAACTTCTTTGTGTTCTGTGAAACCATCTCACAGAGTTACAGCTTTCCCATCAAGAAGCCTTTCGCTAAGACAGTTCTTGTGGAATTGGCAAAGTGATATTTGGAAGGCCATAGAGGGCTACGGTGAAAAGGAAGTATCCTCATATGAAATCTGGAAAGAAGCTTTCTGAGAAACTGCTTAGTGTTCTGTTAATTCATCTCACAGAGTTACATCTGTATTTCGTGGATCTCTTTGCTAGCCTTATTTCTGTGGAATCTGAGAACAGATATTTCGGATCCCTTTGAAGACTATAGGGCCTAAAGAAATATCCTCCAATAACAAAGAGAAATAAGCTTTCTGAGAAACTTCCTTGTGTTCTGTGAAATCATCTCACAGAGTTACAGCTTTCCCCACAAGAAGCCTTTCGCTAAGACAGTTCTTCTGGAATTGGAAAAGTGATATTTGGAAGCCCATAGAGGGCTATGGTGAAAACGGAAATACACCCAGATGAAATCTGGAAAGAAGCTTTCTGAGAAACTGCTTAGTGTTCTGTTAATTCATCTCACAGAGTTACATCTGTATTTCGTGGATCTCTTTGCTAGCCTTATTTCTGTGGAATCTGCGAACAGATATTTCGGATCCCTTTGAAGACTATAGGGCCAAAGGAAACATCCTCCGATAACAAAGAGGAAGAAGCCTTCTGAGAAACTTCTTTGTGTTCTGTGAAATCATCTCACAGAGTTACAGCTTTCCCCTCAAGAAGCCTTTCGCTAAGACAGTTCTTGTGGAATTGGCAAAGTGATATTTGGAAGCCCATAGAGGGCTATGGTGAAAAAGGAAATATCCTCAGATGAAATCTGGAAAGAAGCTTTCTAAGAAACTGCTTAGTGTTCTGTGAATTCATCTCACAGAGCTCTATCTGTATTTCGTGGATCTCTTTGCTAGCCTTATTTCTGAGGAATCTGAGAACAGATATTTCGGATCCCTTTGAAGACTCTAGGGCCAAAGGAAATATCCTCTGATGAAAAAGAGAAAGAAGCTTTCTGAGAAACTTCTTTGTGTTCTGTAAAATCATCTAACAGAGTTACAGCTTTCACCTCAAGAAGCTTTACGCTAAGACAGTTCTTGTGGAATTGGCAAAGTGATATTTGGAAGCCCATAGAGGGCTATGGTGAAAAAGGAAATATCCTCAGATGAAATCTGGAAAGAAGATTTCTGAGAAACTGCTCTGTGATGTGTGACTTCCACTCACAGAGTTACATCTGTATTTCGTGGATCTCTTTGCTAGCCTTATCTCTGTGGAATCTGAGAACAGATATTTCGGATCCCTTTGAAGACTACAGGGCCAAAGGAAATATCCTCCGATAACAAAGAGAAAGAAGCTTTCTGAGAAACTTCTTTGTGTTCTTTGAAACCATCTCACAGAGTTACAGCTTTCCCATCAAGAAGCCTTTCGCTAAGACAGTTCTTGTGGAATTGGCAAAGTGATATTTGGAAGCCCATAGAGGGTTACGGTGAAAAGGAAATATCCTCAGATGAAATCTGGAAAGAAGCTTTCTGAGAAACTGCTTAGTGTTCTGTTAATTCATCTCACAGAGTTACATCTGTATTTCGTGGATCTCTTTGCTAGCCTTATTTCTGTGGAATCTGAGAACAGATATTTCGGATCCCTTTGAAGACTATAGGGCCTAAGGAAATATCCTCCGATAACAAAGAGAAAGAAGCTTTATGAGAAACTTCTTTGTGTTCTGTGAAATCATCTCACAGAGTTACAGCTTTCCCCACAAGAAGCCTTTCGCTAAGACACTTCTTGTGGAATTGGCAAAGTGATATTTGGAAGCCCATAGACGGCTATGGTGAAAACGGAAATATACTCAGATGAAATCTGGAAAGAAGCTTTCTGAGAAACTGCTTAGTGTTCTGTTAATTCATCTCACAGAGCTCTATCTGTATTTCGTGGATCTCTTTGCTAGCCTTATTTCTGAGGAATCTGAGAACAGATATTTCGGATCCCTTTGAAGACTATAGGGCCAAAGGAAATATCCTCTGATAACAAAGAGAAAGAAGCTTTCTGAGAAACTTCTTTGTGTTCTGTAAAATCATCTCACAGAGTTACAGCTTTCACCTCAAGAAGCCTTTCGCTAAGACAGTTCTTGTGGAATTGGCAAAGTGATATTTGGAAGCCCATAGAGGGCTATGGTGAAAAAGGAAATATCCTCAGATGAAAGCTGGAAAGAAGCTTTCTGAGAAACTGCTTTGTGATGTGTGACTTCCACACACAGAATTACATCTGTATTTCGTGGATCTCTTTGCTAGCCTTATCTCTGTGGAATCTGAGAACAGATATTTCGGATCCCTTTGAAGACTATAGGGCCAAAGGAAATATCCTCCGATAACAAAGAGAAAGAAGCTTTCTGAGAAACTTCTTTGTGTTCTGTGAAATCATCTCACAGAGATACACCTTTCCCCTCCAGTTGCCTTTCGCTAAGACAGTTCTTCTGGAATTGGCAAAGTGATATTTGGAAGCCCTTAGAGGGCTATGGTGAAAAAGGAAATATCCTCAGATGAAATCTGGAAAGAAGCTTTCTGAGAAACTGCTTAGTGTTCTGTTAATTCATCTCACAGAGTTTCATCTGTATTTCGTGGATCTCTTTGCTAGCCTTATTTCTGTGGAATCTGAGAACAGATATTTCGGATCCCTTTGAAGACTATAGGGCCAAAGGAAATATCCTCCGATAACAAAGAGAAAGAAGCTTTCTGAGAAACTTCTTTGTGTTCTGTGAAACCATGTCACAGAGTTACAGCTTTCACCTCAAGAAGCCTTTCGCTAAGACAGTTCTTGTGGAATTGGCAAAGTGATATTTGGAAGCCCATAGAGGGCTATGGAGAAAAAGGAAATATCCTCAGATGAAATCTGGAAAGAAGCTTTCTGAGAAACTGCTTAGTGTTCTATTAATTCGTCTCACAGAGTTCTATCTGTATTTCGTGGATCTCTTTGCTAGCCTTATTTCTGTGGAATCTGAGAACAGATATTTCGGATCCCATTGAAGACTATAGGGCCAAAGGAAATATCCTCCAATAACAAAGAGAAAGAAGCTTTCTGAGAAACTTCTTTGTGTTCTTTGAAATCATCTCACAGAGTTACAGCTTTCCCCTCAAGTAGCCTTTCGCTAAGACAGTTCTTGTGGAACTGGCAAAGTGATATTGGAAGCCCATAGAGGGCTATGGTGAAAACGGAAATAACCTCAGATGAAATATGGAAAGAAGCTTTCTGAGAAACTGCTGAGTGTTCTGTTAATTCATCTCACAGAGTTTTATCTGTATTTCGTGGATCTCTTTGCTAGCCTTATTTCTGTGGAATCTGAGAACAGATATTTCGGATCCCTTCGAAGACTATAGGGCCAAAGGAAATATCCTCCGAAAACAAAGAGAAAGAAGCTTTCTGAGAAACTTCTTTGTGTTCTGTGAAATCATCTCACAGAGTTACAGCTTTCCCCTCAAGAAGCCTTTCGCTAAGACAGTTCTTGCGAATTGGCAAAGTGATATTTGGAAGCCCATAGAGGGCTATGGTGAAAAAGGAAATATCCTCAGATGAAATCTGGAAAGAAGCTTTCTGAGAAACTGCTTAGTGTTCTGTTAATTCATCTCACAGAGTTACATCTGTATTTCGTGGATCTCTTTGCTAGCCTTATTTCTGTGGAATCTAAGAACAGATATTTCGGATCCCTTTGAAGACTATAGGGCCAAAGGAAGTATCCTCCGATAACAAAGTGAAAGAAGCTT
The DNA here is from genome assembly GCF_043159975.1 of Macaca nemestrina. Classification (NCBI taxonomy): domain Eukaryota; kingdom Metazoa; phylum Chordata; class Mammalia; order Primates; family Cercopithecidae; genus Macaca; species Macaca nemestrina. The sequence continues at coordinate 89,896,016 of NC_092125.1, forward strand.
TCTGAGAAACTTCTTTGTGTTCTGTGAAATCATCTCACAGAGTTACAGCTTTCCCCTCAAGAAGCCTTTCGCTAAGACAGTTCTTGTGGAATTGGCAAAGTGATATTTGGAAGCCCATAGAGGGCTATGGTGAAAAAGGAAATATCCTCAGATGAAATCTGGAAAGAGGCTTTCTGAGAAACTGCTTAGTGTTCTGTGAATTCATCTCACAGAGCTCTATCTGTATTTCGTGGATCTCTTTGCTAGCCTTATTTCTGAGGAATCTGAGAACAGATATTTCGGATCCCTTTGAAGACTATAGGGCCAAAGGAAATATCCTCTGATAAAAAAGAGAAAGAAGCTTTCTGAGAAACTTCTTTGTGTTCTGTAAAATCATCTAACAGAGTTACAGCTTTCACCTCAAGAAGCCTTACGCTAAGACAGTTCTTGTGGAATTGGCAAAGTGATATTTGGAAGCCCATAGAGGGCTATGGTGAAAAAGGAAATATCCTCAGATGAAATCTGGAAAGAAGATTTCTGAGAAACTGCTCTGTGATGTGTGACTTCCACTCACAGAGTTACATCTGTATTTCGTGGATCTCTTTGCTAGCCTTATCTCTGTGGAATGTGAGAACAGATATTTCGGATCCCTTCGAAGACTATAGGGCCAAAGGAAATATCCTCCGATAACAAAGAGAAAGAAGCTTTCTGAGAAACTTCTTTGTGTTCTGTGAAACCATCTCACAGAGTTACAGCTTTCCCATCAAGAAGCCTTTCGCTAAGACAGTTCTTGTGGAATTGGCAAAGTGATATTTGGAAGCCCATAGAGGGTTACGGTGAAAAGGAAATATCCTCAGATGAAATCTGGAAAGAAGCTTTCTGAGAAACTGCTTAGTGTTCTGTTAATTCATCTCACAGAGTTACATCTGTATTTCGTGGATCTCTTTGCTAGCCTTATTTCTGTGGAATCTGAGAACAGATATTTCGGATCCCTTTGAAGACTATAGGGCCTAAGGAAATATCCTCCGATAACAAAGAGAAAGAAGCTTTATGAGAAACTTCTTTGTGTTCTGTGAAATCATCTCACAGAGTTACAGCTTTCCCCTAAAGAAGCCTTTCGCTAAGACAGTTCTTGTGGAATTGGCAAAGTGATATTTGGTAGCCCTTAGAGGCCTAGGGTGAAAAAGCAAATATCCTCAGATGATATCTGGAAGAAGCTTCCTGAGAAACTGATTAGTGTTCTGTGAATTCATCTCACAGAGTTACATCTGTATTTCGTGGATCTCTTTGCTAGTCTTATTTCTGTGGAATCTGAGAACAGATATTTCGAATCCCTTTGAAGACTATAGGGCCAAAGGAAATATCCTCCGAAAACAAAGAGAAAGAAGCTTTCTGAGAAACTTCTTTGTGTTCTGTGAAATCATCTCACAGAGTTACAGCTTTCCCCTCAAGAAGCCTTTCCCTAAGACAGTTCTTGTGGAATTGGCAAAGTGATATTTGGAAGCCCATAGAGGGCTATGGTGAAAAAGGAAATATCCTCAGATGAAATCTGGAAAGAAGCTTTCTGAGAAACTGCTCTGTGATGTGTGACTTCCACTCACAGAATTACATCTGTATTTCGTGGATCTCTTTGCTAGCCTTATCTCTGTGGAATCTGAGAACAGATATTTCGGATCCCTTTGAAGACTATAGGGCCAAAGGAAATATCCTCCGATAACAAAGAGAAAGAAGCTTTCTGAGAAACTTCTTTGTGTTCTTTGAAATCATCTCACAGAGATACAGCTTTCCCCTCCAGTTGCCTTTCGCTAAGACAGTTATTGTGGAATTGGCAAAGTGATATTTGGAAGCCCTTAGAGGGCTATGGTGAAAAATGAAATATCCTCAGATGAAATCTGGAAAGAAGGTTTCTGAGAAACTGCTTACTGTTCTGTTAATTCATCTCACAGAGTTACATCTGTATTTCGTGGATCTCTTTGCTAGCCTTATTTCTGTGGAATCTGAGAACAGATATTTCGGATCCCTTTGAAGACTATAGGGCCAAAGGAAATATCCTCCGATAACAAAGAGAAAGAAGCTTTCTGAGAACCTTCTTTGTGTTCTGTGAAATCATCTCACAGAGTTACAGCTTTCCCCTCAAGAAGCCTTTCGCTAAGACAGTTCTTGTGGAATTGGCAATGTGATATTTGGAAGCCCTTAAAGGGCTACGGTGAAAAAGGAAATATCCTGAGATGAAATCTGGAAAGAAGCTTTCTGAGAAACTGCTCTGTGATGTGTGACTTCCACTCACAGAGTTACATCTGTATTTCGTGGATCTCTTTGCTAGCCTTATTTCTGTGGAATCTGAGAACAGATATTTCGGATCCCATTGAAGACTATAGGGCCAAAGGAAATATCCTCCCATAACAAAGAGAAAGAAGCTTTCTGAGAAACTTCTTTGTGTTCTTTGAAATCATCTCACAGAGTTACAGCTTTCCCCTCAAGAAGCCTTTCGCTAAGACAGTTCTTGTGGAATTGGCAAAGTGATATTGGAAGCCCACAGAGGGCTATGGTGAAAACGGAAATAACCTCAGATGAAATATGGAAAGAAGCTTTCAGAGAAACTGCTGAGTGTTCTGTTAATTCATCTCACAGAGTTTTATCTGTATTTCGTGGATCTCTTTGCTAGCCTTATTTCTGTGGAATCTGAGAACAGATATTTCGGATCCCTTTGAAGACTATAGGGCCAAAGGAAATATCCTCCGATAACAAAGAGAAAGAAGCTTTCTGAGAAACTTCTTTGTGTTCTGTGAAATCATCTCACAGAGTTACAGCTTTCCCCTCAAGAAGCCTTTCGCTAAGACAGTTCTTGCGAATTGGCAAAGTGATATTTGGAAGCCCATAGAGGGCTATGGTGAAAAAGGAAATATCCTCAGATGAAATCTGGAAAGAAGCTTTCTGATAAACTGCTTAGTTTTCTATTAATTCATCTCACAGAGATACATCTGTATTTCGTGGATCTCTTTGCTAGCCTTATTTCTGTGGAATCTAAGAACAGATATTTCGGATCCCTTTGAAGACTATAGGGCCAAAGGAAGTATCCTCCGATAACAAAGAGAAAGAAGCTTTCTGAGAAACTTCTTTGTGTTCTGTGAAATCATCTCACAGAGTTTCAGCTTTCCCCTCAAGAAACCTTTCGCTAAGACAGTTCTTGTGGAATTGGCAAAGTGATATTTGGAAGCCCTTAGAGGGCTATGGTGAAAAAGGAAATATCCTCAGATGAAATCTGGAAAGAAGCTTTCTGAGAAACTGCCCTGTGATGTTTGATTTCCACTCACAGAGTTACAGCTGTATTTCGTGGATCTCTTTGCTAGCCTTATTTCTGTGGAATCTGAGAACAGATATTTCGGATCCCTTTGAAGACTATAGGGCCAAAGGAAATATCCTCCGATAACAAAGAGAAAGAAGCTTTCTGAGAAACTTCTTTGTGTTCTGTGAAACCATCTCACAGAGTTACAGCTTTCCACTCAAGAAGCCTTTCCCTAAGACAGTTCTTGTGGAATTGGCAATGTGATATTTGGAAGCCCATAGAGGGCTATGGTGAAAAAGGAAATATCCTCAGATGAAATCTGGAAAGAAGCTTTCTGAGAAACTGCTCTGTGATGTGTGACTTCCACTCACAGAGTTACATCTGTATTTCGTGGATCTCTTTGCTAGCCTTATTTCTGTGGAATCTGAGAACAGATATTTCGGATCCCTTTGAAGACTATAGGGCCAAAGGAAATATCCTCCGATAACAAAGAGAAAGAAGCTTTCTGAGAAACTTCTTTGTGTTCTTTGAAATCATCTCACAGAGTTACAGCTTTCCCCTCAAGAAGCCTTTCGCTAAGACAGTTCTTGTGGAATTGGCAAAGTGATATTGGAAGCCCATAGAGGGCTATGGTGAAAACGGAAATAACCTCAGATGAAATATGGAAAGAAGCTTTCTGAGAAACTGCTGAGTGTTCTGTTAATTCATCTCACAGAGTTTTATCTGTATTTCGTGGATCTCTTGGCTAGCCTTATTTCTGTGGAATCTGAGAACAGATATTTCGGATCACTTCGAAGACTATAGGGCCAAAGGAAATATCCTCTGATAACAAAGAGAAAGAAGCTTTCTGAGAAACTTCTTTGTGTTCTGTGAAATCATCTCACAGAGTTACAGCTTTCACCTCAAGAAGCCTTTCGCTAAGACAGTTCTTGTGGAATTGGCAAAGTGATATTTGGAAGCCCATAGTGGGCTATGGTGAAAAAGGAAATATCCTCAGATGAAATCTGTAAAGAAGCTTTCTGTGAAACTGCTCTGTGATGTGTGACTTCCACTCACAGAGTTACATCTGTATTTCGTGGATCTCTTTGCTAGCCTTATCTCTGTGGAATCTGAGAACAGATATTTCGGATGCTTAGAAGACTATAGGGCCAAAGGAAATATCCTCCGATAACAAAGAGAAAGAAGCTTTCTGAGAAACTTCTTTGTGTTCTGTGAAACCATCTCACAGAGTTACAGCTTTCCCATCAAGAAGCCTTTCGCTAAGACAGTTCTTGTGGAATTGGCAAAGTGATATTTGGAAGCCCATAGAGGGCTACGGTGAAAAGGAAATATCCTCAGATGAAATCTGGAAAGAAGCTTTCTGAGAAACTGCTTAGTGTTCTGTTAATTCATCCAACAGAGTTACATCTGTATTTCGTGGATCTCTTTGCTAGCCTTATTTCTGTGGAATCTGAGAACAGATATTTCGGATCCCTTTGAAGACTATAGGGCCTAAGGAAATATCCTCCGATAACAAAGAGAAAGAAGCTTTATGAGAAACTTCTTTGTGTTCTGTGAAATCATCTCACAGAGTTACAGCTTTCCCCACAAGACGCCTTTCGCTAAGACACTTCTTGTGGAATTGGCAAAGTGATATTTGGAAGCCCATAGAGGGCTACGGTGAAAACGGAAATATACTCAGATGAAATCTGGAAAGAAGCTTTCTGAGAATCTGCTTAGTGTTCTGTTAATTCATCTCACAGAGTTACATCTGTATTTCGTGGATCTCTTTGCTAGCCTTATTTCTGTGGAATCTGAGAACAGATATTTCGGATCCCTTTGAAGACTATAGGGCCAAAGGAAATATCCTCCGATAACAAAGAGAAAGAAGCTTTCTGAGAAACTTCTTTGTGTTCTGTGAAATCATCTCACAGAGTTTCAGCTTTCCCCTCAAGAAACCTTTCGCTTAGACAGTTCTTGTGGAATTGGCAAAGTGATATTTGGAAGCCCACAGAGGGCTAAGGTGAAAAAGGAAATAACCTCAGATGAAATCTGGAAAGAAGCTTTCTGAGAAACTTCTTAGTGTTCTGTTAATTCATCTCACGGAATTACATCTGTATTTCGTGGATCTCTTTGCTAGCCTTATTTCTGTGGAATCTGAGAACAGGTATTTCGGATCCCTTTGAAGACTATAGGGCCAAAGGAAATATCCTTAGATAACAAAGAGAAAGAAGCTTTCTGAGAAACTTCTTTGTGTTCTGTGAAATCATCTCACAGAGTTAGAGCTTTCCCCTCAAGAAGCCTTTCGCTAAGACAGTTCTTGTGAAATTGGCAAAGTGATATTTGGAAGCCCATAGAGGGCTATGGTGAAAAAGGAAATATCCTCAGTTGAAATCTGGAAAGAAGATTTCTGAGAAACTGCTTAGTGTTCTGTTAATTCATCTCACAGAGTTACATCTGTATTTCGTGGATCTCTTTGCTAGCCTTATTTCTGTGGAATCTGCGAACAGATATTTCGGATCCCTTTGAAGACTATAGGGCCAAAGGAAACATCCTCCGATAACAAAGAGGAAGAAGCTTTCTGAGAAACTTCTTTGTGTTCTGTGAAATCATCTCACAGAGTTACAGCTTTCCCCTAAAGAAGCCTTTCGCTAAGACAGTTCTTGTGGAATTGGCAAAGTGATATTTGGTAGCCCTTAGAGGCCTAGGGTGAAAAAGCAAATATCCTCAGATGATATCTGGAAGAAGCTTCCTGAGAAACTGCTTAGTGTTCTGTGAATTCATCTCACAGAGTTACATCTGTATTTCGTGGATCTCTTTGCTAGTCTTATTTCTGTGGAATCTGAGAACAGATATTTCGAATCCCTTTGAAGACTATAGGGCCAAAGGAAATATCCTCCGAAAACAAAGAGAAAGAAACTTTCTGAGAAACTTCTTTGTGTTCTGTGAAATCATCTCACAGAGTTACAGCTTTCCCCTCAAGAAGCCTTTCGCTAAGACAGTTCTTGTGGAATTGGCAAAGTGATATTTGGAAGCCCATAGAGGGCTATGGTGAAAAAGGAAATATCCTCAGATGAAATCTGGAAAGAAGCTTTCAGAGAAACTGCTTAGTGTTCTGTTAATTCATCTCACAGAGTTTTATCTGTATTTCGTGGATCTCTTGGCTAGCCTTATTTCTGTGGAATCTGAGAACAGATATTTCGGATCACTTCGAAGACTATAGGGCCAAAGGAAATATCCTCTGATAACAAAGAGAAAGAAGCTTTCTGAGAAACTTCTTTGTGTTCTGTGAAATCATCTCACAGAGTTACAGCTTTCACCTCAAGAAGCCTTTCGCTAAGACAGTTCTTGTGGAATTGGCAAAGTGATATTTGGAAGCCCATAGAGGGCTATGGTGAAAAAGGAAATATCCTCAGATGAAATCTGTAAAGAAGCTTTCTGAGAAACTGCTCTGTGATGTGTGACTTCCACTCACAGAGTTACATCTGTATTTCGTGGATCTCTTTGCTAGCCTTATCTCTGTGGAATCTGAGAACAGATATTTCGGATGCTTAGAAGACTATAGGGCCAAAGGAAATATCCTCCGATAACAAAGAGAAAGAAGCTTTCTGAGAAACTTCTTTGTGTTCTGTGAAACCATCTCACAGAGTTACAGCTTTCCCATCAAGAAGCCTTTCGCTAAGACAGTTCTTGTGGAATTGGCAAAGTGATATTTGGAAGCCCATAGAGGGCTACGGTGAAAAGGAAATATCCTCAGATGAAATCTGGAAAGAAGCTTTCTGAGAAACTGCTTAGTGTTCTGTTAATTCATCCAACAGAGTTACATCTGTATTTCGTGGATCTCTTTGCTAGCCTTATTTCTGTGGAATCTGAGAACAGATATTTCGGATCCCTTTGAAGACTATAGGGCCTAAGGAAATATCCTCCGATAACAAAGAGAAAGAAGCTTTATGAGAAACTTCTTTGTGTTCTGTGAAATCATCTCACAGAGTTACAGCTTTCCCCACAAGAAGCCTTTCGCTAAGACACTTCTTGTGGAATTGGCAAAGTGATATTTGGAAGCCCATAGAGGGCTACGGTGAAAACGGAAATATACTCAGATGAAATCTGGAAAGAAGCTTTCTGAGAATCTGCTTAGTGTTCTGTTAATTCATCTCACAGAGTTACATCTGTATTTCGTGGATCTCTTTGCTAGCCTTATTTCTGTGGAATCTGAGAACAGATATTTCGGATCCCTTTGAAGACTATAGGGCCAAAGGAAATATCCTCCGATAACAAAGAGAAAGAAGCTTTCTGAGAAACTTCTTTGTGTTCTTTGAAATCATCTCACAGAGTTTCAGCTTTCCCCTCAAGAAACCTTTCGCTAAGACAGTTCTTGTGGAATTGGCAAAGTGATATTTGGAAGCCCACAGAGGGCTAAGGTGAAAAAGGAAATAACCTCAGATGAAATCTGGAAAGAAGCTTTCTGAGAAACTTCTTAATGTTCTGTTAATTCATCTCACGGAATTACATCTGTATTTCGTGGATCTCTTTGCTAGCCTTATTTCTGTGGAATCTGAGAACAGGTATTTCGGATCCCTTTGAAGACTATAGGGCCAAAGGAAATATCCTTAGATAACAAAGAGAAAGAAGCTTTCTGAGAAACTTCTTTGTGTTCTGTGAAATCATCTCACAGAGTTAGAGCTTTCCCCTCAAGAAGCCTTTCGCTAAGACAGTTCTTGTGAAATTGGCAAAGTGATATTTGGAAGCCCATAGAGGGCTATGGTGAAAAAGGAAATATCCTCAGTTGAAATCTGGAAAGAAGATTTCTGAGAAACTGCTTAGTGTTCTGTTAATTCATCTCACAGAGTTACATCTGTATTTCGTGGATCTCTTTGCTAGCCTTATTTCTGTGGAATCTGCGAACAGATATTTCGGATCCCTTTGAAGACTATAGGGCCAAAGGAAACATCCTCCGATAACAAAGAGGAAGAAGCTTTCTGAGAAACTTCTTTGTGTTCTGTGAAATCATCTCACAGAGTTACAGCTTTCCCCTAAAGAAGCCTTTCGCTAAGACAGTTCTTGTGGAATTGGCAAAGTGATATTTGGTAGCCCTTAGAGGCCTAGGGTGAAAAAGCAAATATCCTCAGATGATATCTGGAAGAAGCTTCCTGAGAAACTGCTTAGTGTTCTGTGAATTCATCTCACAGAGTTACATCTGTATTTCGTGGATCTCTTTGCTAGTCTTATTTCTGTGGAATCTGAGAACAGATATTTCGAATCCCTTTGAAGACTATAGGGCCAAAGGAAATATCCTCCGAAAACAAAGAGAAAGAAACTTTCTGAGAAACTTCTTTGTGTTCTGTGAAATCATCTCACAGAGTTACAGCTTTCCCCTCAAGAAGCCTTTCGCTAAGACAGTTCTTGTGGAATTGGCAAAGTGATATTTGGAAGCCCATAGAGGGCTATGGTGAAAAAGGAAATATCCTCAGATGAAATCTGGAAAGAAGCTTTCAGAGAAACTGCTTAGTGTTCTGTTAATTCATCTCACAGAGTTACATCTGTATTTCGTGGATCTCTTTGCTAGCCTTATTTCTGTGGAATCTAAGAACAGATATTTCGGATCCCGTTGAAGACTATAGGGCCAAAGGAAGTATCCTCCGATAACAAAGAGAAAGAAGCTTTCTGAGAAACTTCTTTGTGTTCTGTGAAATCATGTCACAGAGTTACAGCTTTCCCCTCAAGAAGCCTTTCGCTAAGACAGTTCTTGTGGAATTGGCAAAGTGATATTTGGAAGCCCATTGAGGGCTATGGTGAAAAAGGAAATATCCTCAGATGAAATCTGGAAAGAAGCTTTCTGAGAAACTGCTCTGTGATGTGTGACTTCCATTCACAGAGTTACATCTGTATTTCGTGGATCTCTTTGCTAGCCTTATCTCTGTGGAATCTGAGAACAGATATTTCGGATCCCTTTGAAGACTATAGGGTCAAAAGAAATATCCTCCGATAACAAAGAGAAAGAAGCTTTCTGAGAAACTTCTTTGTGTTCTGTGAAACCATCTCACAGAGTTACAGCTTTCCCATCAAGAAGCCTTTCGCTAAAACAGTTCTTGTGTAATTGGCAAAGTGATATTTGGAAGGCCATAGAGGGCTACGGTGAAAAGGAAGTACCCTCATATGAAATCTGGAAAGAAGCTTTCTGAGAAACTGCTTAGTGTTCTGTTAATTCATCTCACAGAGTTACATCTGTATTTCGTGGATCTCTTTGCTAGCCTTATTTCTGTGGAATCTGAGAACAGATATTTCGGATCCCTTTGAAGACTATAGGGCCTAAAGAAATATCCTCCAATAACAAAGAGAAAGAAGCTTTCTGAGAAACTTCTTTGTGTTCTGTGAAATCATCTCACAGAGTTACAGCTTTCCCCACAAGAAGCCTTTCGCTAAGACAGTTCTTCTGGAATTGGAAAAGTGATATTTGGAAGCCCATAGAGGGCTATGGTGAAAACGGAAATACACCCAGATGAAATCTGGAAAGAAGCTTTCTGAGAAACTGCTTAGTGTTCTGTTAATTCATCTCACAGAGTTACATCTGTATTTCGTGGATCTCTTTGCTAGCCTTATTTCTGTGGAATCTGCGAACAGATATTTCGGATCCCTTTGAAGACTATAGGGCCAAAGGAAACATCCTCCGATAACAAAGAGGAAGAAGCCTTCTGAGAAACTTCTTTGTGTTCTGTGAAATCATCTCACAGAGTTACAGCTTTCCCCTCAAGAAGCCTTTCGCTAAGACAGTTCTTGTGGAATTGGCAAAGTGATATTTGGTAGCCCTTAGAGGCCTATGGTGAAAAAGCAAATATCCTCAGATGATATCTGGAAAGAAGCTTTCTGAGAAACTGCTTAGTGTTCTGTTAATTCATCTCACAGAGTTACATCTGTATTTCGTGGATCTCTCTGCTAGCCTTATTTCTGTGGAATCTGAGAACAGATATTTCGAATCCATTTGAAGACTATAGGGCCAAAGGAAATATCCTCCTATAACAAAGAGAAAGAAGCTTTCTGAGAAACTTCTTTGTGTTCTGTGAAATCATCTCACAGAGTTACAGCTTTCCCCTCAAGAAGCCTTTCGCTAAGACAGTTCTTGTGGAGTTGGCAAAGTGATATTTCGAAGCCCATAGAGGGCTATGGTGAAAAAGGAAATATCCTCAGATGAAATCTGGAAAGAAGCTTTCTGAGAAACTGCTTAGTGTTCTGTTAATTCATCTCACAGAGTTACATCTGTATTTCCTGGATCTCTTTGCTAGCCTTATTTCTGTGGAATCTGAGAACAGATATTTCGGATCCCTTTGAAGACTATAGGGCCAAAGGAAATATCTTCCGATAAGAAAGAGAAAGAAGGTTTCTGAGAAACTTCTTTGTGTTCTGTGAAATCATCTCACAGAGTTACAGCTTTCCCCTCAAGAAACCTTTCGCTAAGACAGTTCTTGTGGAATTGGCAAAGTGATATTTGGAAGCCCATAGAGGGCTATGGTGAAAAAGGAAATAACCTCAGATGAAATCTGGAAAGAAGCTTTCTGAGAAACTGCTTAGTGTTCTGTTAATTCATCTCACAGAGTTACATCTGTATTTCGTGGATCTCTTTGCTAGCCTTATTTCTGTGGAATCTGAGAACAGATATTTCGGATCCCTTTGAAGACTGTAGGGCCAAAGGAAATATCCTCCGATAACAAAGAGAAAGAAGCTTTCTGAGAAACTTCTTTGTGTTCTGTGAAATCATCTCACAGAGTTACAGCTTTCCCCTCAAGAAGCCTTTCGCTAAGACAGTTCTTGTGGAATTGGCAAAGTGATATTTGGAAGCCCATAGAGGGCTATGGTGAAAAAGGAAATATCCTCAGATGAAATCTGGAAAGAAGCTTTCTGAGAAACTGTTTAGTGTTCTGTTAATACATCTCACAGAGTTACATCTGTATTTCCTGGATCTCTTTGCTAGCCTTATTTCTGTGGAATCTGAGAACAGATATTTCGGATCCCTTTGAAGACTATAGGGCCAAAGGAAATATCCTCCGATAAGAAAGAGAAAGAAGCTTTCTGAGAAACTTCTTTGTGTTCTGTGAAATCATCTCACAGAGTTACAGCTTTCCCCTCAAGAAGCCTTTCGCTAAGACAGTTCTTGTGGAATTGGCAAAGTGATATTTGGAAGCCCGTAGAGGGCTATGGTGAAAAAGGAAATATCCTCAGATGAAATCTGGAAAGAAGCTTTCTGAGAAACTGCTCTGTGATGTGTGACTTCCACTCACAGAGTTACATCTGTATTTCGTGGATCTCTTTGCTAGCCTTATCTCTGTGTAATCTGCGAACAGATATTTCGGATCCCTTTGAAGACTATAGGGCCAAAGGAAACATCCTCCGATAACAAAGAGGAAGAAGCTTTCTGAGAAACTTCTTTGTGTTCTGTGAAATCATCTCACAGAGTTACAGCTTTCCCCTAAAGAAGCCTTTCGCTAAGACAGTTCTTGTGGAATTGGCAAAGTGATATTTGGTAGCCCTTAGAGGCCTATGGTGAAAAAGCAAATATCCTCAGATGATATCTGGAAAGAAGCTTTCTGAGAAACTGCTTAGTGTTCTGTTAATTCATCTCACAGAGTTACATCTGTATTTCGTGGATATATCTGCCAGCCTTATTTCTGTGGAATCTGAGAACAGGTATTTCCAATCCATTTGAAGACTATAGGGCCAAAGGTAATATCCTCCGATAACAAAGAGAAAGAAGCTTTCTGAGAAACTTCTTTGTGTTCTGTGAAATCATCTCACAGAGTTACAGCTTTCCCCTCAAGAAGCCTTTCGCTAAGACAGTTCCTGTGGAATTGGCAAAGTGATATTTGGAAGTCCATAGAGGGCTATGGTGAAAAAAGAAATATCCTCAGATGAAATCTGGAAAGAAGCTTTCTGAGAAACTGCTTAGTGTTCTGTTAATTCATCTCACAGAGTTGCATCTGTATTTCCTGGATCTCTTTGCTAGCCTTATTTCTGTGGAATCTGAGAACAGATATTTCGGATCCCTTTGAAGACTATAGGGCCAAAGGAAATATCCTCCGAAAAAGAAAGAGAAAGAAGGTTTCTGAGAAACTTCTTTGTGTTCTGTGAAATCATCTCACAGAGTTACAGCTTTCCCCTCAAGAAACCTTTCGCTAAGACAGTTCTTGTGGAATTGGCAAAGTGATATTTGGAAGCCCATAGAGGGCTATGGTGAAAAAGGAAATAACCTCAGATGAAATCTGGAAAGAAGCTTTCTGAGAAACTGCTTAGTGTTCTGTTAATTCATCTCACGGAGTTACATCTGTATTTCATGGATCTCTTTGCTAGCCTTATTTCTGTGGAATCTGAGAACAGATATTTCGGATCCCTTTGAAGACTATAGGACCAAAGGAAATATCCTTAGATAACAAAGAGAAAGAAGCTTTCTGAGAAACTTCTTTGTGTTCTGTGAAATCAACTCACAGAGTTACAGATTTCCCCTCAAGAAGCCTTTCGCTAAGACAGTTCTTGTGGAATTGGCAAAGTGATATTTGGAAGCCCGTAGAGGGCTATGGTGAAAAAGGAAATATCCTCAGATGAAATCTGGAAAGAAGCTTTCTGAGAAAGTGCTCTGTGATGTGTGACTTCCACTCACAGAGTTACATCTGTATTTCGTGGATCTCTTTGCTAGCCTTATCTCTGTGGAATCTTAGAACAGATATTTCGGATCCCTTTGAAGACTATAGGGCCAAAGGAAATATCCTCCGATAACAAAGAGAAAGAAGCTTTCTGAGAAACTTCTTTGTGTTCTGTGAAATCATCTCACAGAGATACAGCTTTCCCCTCAAGAAGCCTTTCGCTAAGACAGTTCTTGTGGAATTGGCAAAGTGATATTTGGAAGCCCATAGAGGGCTATGGTGAAAAAGGAAATATCCTCAGATGAAATCTGGAAAGAAGCTTTCTGAGAATCTGCCTAGTGTTCTGTTAATTCATCTCACAGAGCTCTATCTGTATATCGTGGATCTCTTTGCTAGCCTTATTTCTGAGGAATCTGAAAACAGATATTTCGGATCCCTTTGAAGACTATAGGGCCAAAGGAAATATCCTCTGATAACAAAGAGAAAGAAGCTTTCTGAGAAACTTCTTTGTGTTCTGTAAAATCATCTCACAGAGTTACAGCTTTCACCTCAAGAAGCCTTTCGCTAAGACAGCTCTTGTGGAATTGGCAAAGTGATATTTGGAAGCCCATAGAGGGCTATGGTGAAAAAGGAAATATCCTCAGATGAAATCTGGAAAGAAGCTTTCTGAGAAACTGCTCTGTGATGTGTGACTTCCACTCACAGAGTTACATCTGTATTTCGTGTATCACTTTGCTAGCCTTATCTCTGTGGAATCTGAGAACAGATATTTCGGATCCCTTTGAAGACTATAGGGCCAAAGGAAATATCCTCCGATAACAAAGAGAAAGAAGCTTTCTGAGAAACTTCTTTGTGTTCTGTGAAACCATCTCACAGAGTTACAGCTCTCCTTATCAAGAAGCCTTTCGCTAAGACAGTTCTTGTGGAATTGGCAAAGTGATATTTGGAAGCCCATAGAGGGCTACGGTGAAAAGGAAATATCCTCAGATGAAATCTGGAAAGAAGCTTTCTGAGAAACTGCTTAGTGTTCTGTTAATTCATCTCACAGAGTTACATCTGTATTTCGTGGATCTCTTTGCTAGCCTTATTTCTGTGGAATCTGAGAACAGATATTTCGGATCCCTTTGAAGACTATAGGGCCTAAGGAAATATCCTCCGATAACAAAGAGAAAGAAGCTTTCTGAGAAACTTCTTTGTGTTCTGTGAAATCATCTCACAGAGTTACAGCTTTCCCCACAAGAAGCCTTTCGCTAAGACAGTTCTTGTGGAATTGGCAAAGTGATATTTGGAAGCCCATAGAGGGCTATGGTGAAAACCGAAATATACTCAGATGAAATCTGGAAAGAAGCTTTCTGAGAAACTGCTTAGTGTTCTGTGAATTCATCTCACAGAGTTACATCTGTATTTCGTGGATCTCTTTGCTAGCCTTATTTCTGTGGAATCTGCGAACAGATATTTCGGATCCCTTTGAAGACTATAGGGCCAAAGGAAACATCCTCCGATAACAAAGAGGAAGAAGCTTTCTGAGAAACTTCTTTGTGTTCTGTGAAATCATCTCACAGAGTTACAGCTTTCCCCTCAAGAAGCCTTTCGCTAAGACAGTTCTTGTGGAATTGGCAAAGTGATATTTGGTAGCCCTTAGAGGCCTAGGGTGAAAAAGCAAATATCCTCAGATGATATCTGGAAGAAGCTTCCTGAGAAACTGCTTAGTGTTCTGTTAATTCATCTCACAGAGTTACATCTGTATTTCGTGGATCTCTTTGCTAGCCTTATTTCTGTGGAATCTGCGAACAGATATTTCGGATCCCTTTGAAGACTATAGGGGCAAAGGAAACATCCTCCGATAACAAAGAGGAAGAAGCTTTCTGAGAAACTTCATTGTGTTCTGTGAAATCATCTCACAGAGTTACAGCTTTCCCCTCAAGAAGCCTTTCGCTAAGACAGTTCTTGTGGAATTCTCAAAGTGATATTTGGAAGCCCATAGAGGGCTATGGTGAAAAAGGAAATATCCTCAGATGAAATCTGGAAAGAAGCTTTCTGAGAAACTGTTTAGTGTTCTGTTAATTCATCTCACAGAGTTACATCTGTATTTCCTGGATCTCTTTGCTAGCCTTATTTCTGTGGAATCTGAGAACAGATATTTCGGATCCCTTTGAAGACTATAGGGCCAAAGGAAACATCCTCCGATAACAAAGAGGAAGAAGCTTTCTGAGAAACTTCATTGTGTTCTGTGAAATCATCTCACAGAGTTACAGCTTTCCCCTAAAGAAGCCTTTCGTTAAGACAGTTCTTGTGGAATTGGCAAAGTGATATTTGGTAGCCCTTAGAGGCCTATGGTGAAAAAGCAAATATCCTCAGATAATATCTGGAAAGAAGCTTTCTGAGAAACTGCTTAGTGGTCTGTTAATTCATCTCACAGAGTTACATCTGTATTTCGTGGATCTCTTTGCTAGCCTTATTTCTGTGGAATCTGAGAACAGATATTTCGGATCCCTTTGAAGACTGTAGGGCCAAAGGAAATATCCTCCGATAACAAAGAGAAAGAAGCTTTCTGAGAAACTTCTTTGTGTTCTGTGAAATCATCTCACAGAGTTACAGCTTTCCCCTCAAGAAGCCTTTCGCTAAGACAGTTCTTGTGGAATTGGCAAAGTGATATTTGGAAGCCCATAGAGGGCTATGGTGAAAAAGGAAATATCCTCAGATGAAATCTGGAAAGAAGCTTTCTGAGAAACTGTTTAGTGTTCTGTTAATACATCTCACAGAGTTACATCTGTATTTCCTGGATCTCTTTGCTAGCCTTATTTCTGTGGAATCTGAGAACAGATATTTCGGATCCCTTTGAAGACTATAGGGCCAAAGGAAATATCCTCCGATAAGAAAGAGAAAGAAGCTTTCTGAGAAACTTCTTTGTGTTCTGTGAAATCATCTCACAGAGTTACAGCTTTCCCCTCAAGAAACCTTTCGCTAAGACAGTTCTTGTGGAATTGGCAAAGTGATATTGGGAAGCCCATAGAGTTCTAAGGTGAAAAAGGAAATAACCTCAGATGAAATCTGGAAAGAAGCTTTCTGAGAAACTGCTCAGTGTTCTGTTAATTCATCTCACGGAATTACATCTGTATTTCGTGGATCTCTTTGCTAGCCTTATTTCTGTGGAATCTGAGAACAGGTATTTCGGATCCCTTTGAAGACTATAAGGCCAAAGGAAATATCCTTAGATAACAAAGAGAAGGAAGCTTTCTGAGAAACTTCTTTGTGTTCTGTGAAATCATCTCACAGAGTTACAGCTTTCCCCTCAAGAAGCCTTTCGCTAAGACAGTTCTTGTGAAATTGGCAAAGTGATATTTGGAAGCCCATAGAGGGCTATGGTGAAAAAGGAAATATCCTCAGATGAAATCTGGAAAGAAGCTTTCTGAGAAACTACTTAGTGTTCTGTTAATTCATCTCACAGAGTTACATCTGTATTTCGTGGATCTCTTTGCTAGCCTTATTTCTGTGGAATCTGCGAACAGATATTTCGGATCCCTTTGAAGACTATAGGGCCAAAGGAAACATCCTCCGATAACAAAGAGGAAGAAGCTTTCTGAGAAACTTCTTTGTGTTCTGTGAAATCATCTCACAGAGTTACAGCTTTCCCCTCAAGAAGCCTTTCGCTAAGACAGTTCTTGTGGAATTGACAAAGTGATATTTGGTTGCCCTTAGAGGCCTAGGGTGAAAAAGCAAATATCCTCAGATGATATCTGGAAGAAGCTTCCTGAGAAACTGCTTAGTGTCTGTTAATTCATCTCACAGAGTTACATCTGTATTTCGTGGATCTCTTTGCTAGCCTTATTTCTGTGGAATCTGAGAACAGATATTTCGAATCCCTTTGAAGACTATAGGGCCAAAGGAAATATCCTCCGAAAACAAAGAGAAAGAAGCTTTCTGAGAAACTTCTTTGTGTTCTGTGAAATCATCTCACAGAGTTACAGCTTTCCCCTCAAGAAGCCTTTCGCTAAGACAGTTCTTGTGGAATTGGCAAAGTGATATTTGGAAGCCCACAGAGGGCTATGGTGAAAAAGGAAATATCCTCAGATGAAATCTGGAAAGAAGCTTTCAGAGAAACTGCTTAGTGTTCTGTTAATTGATCTCACAGAGTTACATCTGTATTTCGTGGATCTCTTTGCTAGCCTTATTTCTGTGGAATCTAAGAACAGATATTTCGGATCCCTTTGAAGACTATAGGGCCAAAGGAAGTATCCTCCGATAACAAAGAGAAAGAAGCTTTCTGAGAAACTTCTTTGTGTTCTGTGAAATCATGTCACAGAGTTACAGCTTTCCCCTCAAGAAGCCTTTCGCTAAGACAGTTCTTGTGGAATTGGCAAAGTGATATTTGGAAGCCCGTAGAGGGCTATGGTGAAAAAGGAAATATCCTCAGATGAAATCTGGAAAGAAGCTTTCTGAGAAACTGCTCTGTGATGTGTGACTTCCACTCACAGAGTTACATCTGTATTTCGTGGATCTCTTTGCTAGCCTTATCTCTGTGTAATCTGCGAACAGATATTTCGGATCCCTTTGAAAACTATAGGGCCAAAGGAAACATCCTCCGATAACTAAGAGGAAGAAGCTTTCTGAGAAACTTCTTTGTGTTCTGTGAAATCATCTCACAGAGTTACAGCTTTCCCCTAAAGAAGCCTTTCGCTAAGACAGTTCTTGTGGAATTGGCAAAGTGATATTTGGTAGCCCTTAGAGGCCTATGGTGAAAAAGCAAATATCCTCAGATGATATCTGGAAAGAAGCTTTCTGAGAAACTGCTTAGTGTTCTGTTAATTCATCTCACAGAGTTACATCTGTATTTCGTGGATATATCTGCCAGCCGTATTTCTGTGGAATCTGAGAACAGGTATTTCCAATCCATTTGAAGACTATAGGGCCAAAGCAAATATCCTCCGATAACAAAGAGAAAGAAGCTTTCTGAGAAACTTCTTTGTGTTCTGTGAAATCATCTCACAGAGTTACAGCTTTCCCCTCAAGAAGCCTTTCGCTAAGACAGTTCCTGTGGAATGGGGAAAGTGATATTTGGAAGCCCATAGGGGCCTAGAGTGAAAAAGGAAATATCCTCAGATGAAATCTGGAAAGAAGCTTTCTGAGAAACTGCTTAGTGTTCTGTTAATTCATCTCACAGAGTTACATCTGTATTTCGTGGATCTCTTTGCTAGCCTTATTTCTGTGCAATCTGAGAACAGATATTTCGGATCCCTTGAAGACTATAGAGCAAAAGGAAATATCCTCCGATAACAAAGAGAAAGAATCTTTCTGAGAAACTTCTTTGTGTTCTGTGAAATCATCTCACAGAGTTACAGCTTTCCCGTCAAGAAGCCTTTCGCTAAGACAGTTCTTGTGGAACTGGCAAAGTGATATTTGGAAGCCCATAGAGGGCTATGGTGAAAAAGGAAATATCCTCAGATGAAATCTGGAAAGAAGTTTTCTGAGAAACTGCTTAGTGTTCTGTTAATTCATCTCACAGAGTTACATCTCTATTTCGTGGATATCTTTTCTAGCCTTATTTTTGTGGAATCTGAGAACAGATATTTCGGATCCCTTCGAAGACTATAGGGCCAAAGGAAATATCCTCCGATAACAAAGAGAAAGAAGCTTTCTGAGAAACTTCTTTGTGTTCTGTGAAATCATCTCACAGAGTTACAGCTTTCCCCTCAAGAAGCCTTTCGCTAAGACAGTTCTTGTGGAACTGGCAAAGTGATATTTGGAAGCCCATAGAGGGCTATGGTGAAAAAGGAAATATCCACAGATGAAATCTGGAAGGAAGCTTTCTGAGAAACTGCTCTCTGATGTGTGACTTCCACTCACAGAGTTACATCTGTATTTCGTGGATCTCTTTGCTAGACTTATTTCTGTGGAATCTGAGAACAGATATTTCGGATCCCTTGGAAGACTATAGGGCCAAAGGAAATATCCTCCGATAACAAAGAGAACGAACCTGTCTGAGAAACTTCTTTCTGTTCTGTGAAATCATCTCACAGAGTTACAGCATTCCCCTCAAGAAGCCTTTCGCTAAGACAGTTCTTGTGGAATTGGCAAAGTGATATTTGGAAGCCCATAGAGGGCTATGGTGAAAAAGGAAATATCCTCAGATGAAATCTGGAAAGAAGCTTTCTGAGAAACTGCTTAGTGTTCTGTTAATTCATCTCACAGAGTTACATCTGTATTTCGTGGATGTCTTTGCTAGCCTTATTTCTGTGGAATCTGAGAACAGATATTTCGAATCCCTCTGAAGACTATAGGGCCAAAGGAAATATCCTCCGATAACAAAGAGAAAGAAGCTTTCTGAGAAACTTCTTTGTGTTCTGTGAAATCATCTCATAGAGTTACAGCTTTCCCCTCAAGAAGCCTTTCGCTAAGACAGTTCTTGTGGAATTGGCAAAGTGATATTTGGAAGCCCATAGAGGGCTATGGTGAAAAAGGAAATATCCTCAGATGAAATCTGGAAAGAAGCTTTCTGAGAAACTGGTGAGTGTTCTGTTAATTCATCTCACAGGGTTACATCTGCATTTCGTGGATCTCTTTGCTAGCCTTATTTCTGTGGAATCTGAGAACAGATATTTCGGATCCCTTCGAAGACTATAGGGTCAAAGGAAATATCCTCTGATAACAAAGAGAAAGAAGCTGTCTGAGAAACTTCTTTGTGTTCTGTGAAATCATCTCACAGAGTTACAGCTTTCCCCTCAAGAAGCCTTTCGCTAAGACAGTTCTTTTGGAACTGTCAAAGTGATATTTGGAAGCCCATAGAGGGCTATGTTGAAAAAGGAAATATCCTCAGATGAAATCTGGAAAGAAGTTTTCTGAGAAACTGCTTAGTGTTCTGTTAATTCATCTCAAAGAGTTACATCTCTATTTCGTGGATATCTTCTCTAGCCTTATTTTTGTGGAATCTGAGAACAGATATTTCGGATCCCTCTGAAGACTATAGGGCCAAAGGAAATATCCTCCGATAACAAAGAGAAAGAAGCTTTCTGAGAAACTTCTTTGTGTTCTGTGAAATCATGTCACAGAGTTACAGCTTTCCCCTCAAGAAGCCTTTCGCTAAGACAGTTCTTGTGGAATTGGCAAAGTGATATTTGGAAGCCCGTAGAGGGCTATGGTGAAAAAGGAAATATCCTCAGATGAAATCTGGAAAGAAGCTTTCTGAGAAACTGCTCTGTGATGTGTGACTTCCACTCACAGAGTTACATCTGTATTTCGTGGATCTCTTTGCTAGCCTTATCTCTGTGTAATCTGCGAACAGATATTTCGGATCCCTTTGAAAACTATAGGGCCAAAGGAAACATCCTCCGATAACTAAGAGGAAGAAGCTTTCTGAGAAACTTCTTTGTGTTCTGTGAAATCATCTCACAGAGTTACAGCTTTCCCCTAAAGAAGCCTTTTGCTAAGACAGTTCTTGTGGAATTGGCAAAGTGATATTTGGTAGCCCTTAGAGGCCTATGGTGAAAAAGCAAATATCCTCAGATGATATCTGGAAAGAAGCTTTCTGAGAAACTGCTTAGTGTTCTGTTAATTCATCTCACAGAGTTACATCTGTATTTCGTGGATATATCTGCCAGCCTTATTTCTGTGGAATCTGAGAACAGGTATTTCCAATCCATTTGAAGACTATAGGGCCAAAGCAAATATCCTCCGATAACAAAGAGAAAGAAGCTTTCTGAGAAACTTCTTTGTGTTCTGTGAAATCATCTCACAGAGTTACAGCTTTCCCCTCAAGAAGCCTTTCGCTAAGACAGTTCCTGTGGAATGGGGAAAGTGATATTTGGAAGCCCATAGGGGCCTAGAGTGAAAAAGGAAATATCCTCAGATGAAATCTGGAAAGAAGCTTTCTGAGAAACTGCTTAGTGTTCTGTTAATTCATCTCACAGAGTTACATCTGTATTTCGTGGATCTCTTTGCTAGCCTTATTTCTGTGCAATCTGAGAACAGATATTTCGGATCCCTTGAAGACTATAGAGCAAAAGGAAATATCCTCCGATAACAAAGAGAAAGAATCTTTCTGAGAAACTTCTTTGTGTTCTGTGAAATCATCTCACAGAGTTACAGCTTTCCCGTCAAGAAGCCTTTCGCTAAGACAGTTCTTGTGGAACTGGCAAAGTGATATTTGGAAGCCCATAGAGGGCTATGGTGAAAAAGGAAATATCCTCAGATGAAATCTGGAAAGAAGTTTTCTGAGAAACTGCTTAGTGTTCTGTTAATTCATCTCACAGAGTTACATCTCTATTTCGTGGATATCTTTTCTAGCCTTATTTTTGTGGAATCTGAGAACAGATATTTCGGATCCCTTCGAAGACTATAGGGCCAAAGGAAATATCCTCCGATAACAAAGAGAAAGAAGCTTTCTGAGAAACTTCTTTGTGTTCTGTGAAATCATCTCACAGAGTTACAGCTTTCCCCTCAAGAAGCCTTTCGCTAAGACAGTTCTTGTGGAACTGGCAAAGTGATATTTGGAAGCCCATAGAGGGCTATGGTGAAAAAGGAAATATCCACAGATGAAATCTGGAAGGAAGCTTTCTGAGAAACTGCTCTCTGATGTGTGACTTCCACTCACAGAGTTACATCTGTATTTCGTGGATCTCTTTGCTAGACTTATTTCTGTGGAATCTGAGAACAGATATTTCGGATCCCTTGGAAGACTATAGGGCCAAAGGAAATATCCTCCGATAACAAAGAGAACGAACCTGTCTGAGAAACTTCTTTGTGTTCTGTGAAATCATCTCACAGAGTTACAGCATTCCCCTCAAGAAGCCTTTCGCTAAGACAGTTCTTGTGGAATTGGCAAAGTGATATTTGGAAGCCCATAGAGGGCTATGGTGAAAAAGGAAATATCCTCAGATGAAATCTGGAAAGAAGCTTTCTGAGAAACTGCTTAGTGTTCTGTTAATTCATCTCACAGAGTTACATCTGTATTTCGTGGATGTCTTTGCTAGCCTTATTTCTGTGGAATCTGAGAACAGATATTTCGAATCCCTCTGAAGACTATAGGGCCAAAGGAAATATCCTCCGATAACAAAGAGAAAGAAGCTTTCTGAGAAACTTCTTTGTGTTCTGTGAAATCATCTCATAGAGTTACAGCTTTCCCCTCAAGAAGCCTTTCGCTAAGACAGTTCTTGTGGAATTGGCAAAGTGATATTTGGAAGCCCATAGAGGGCTATGGTGAAAAAGGAAATATCCTCAGATGAAATCTGGAAAGAAGCTTTCTGAGAAACTGGTGAGTGTTCTGTTAATTCATCTCACAGGGTTACATCTGCATTTCGTGGATCTCTTTGCTAGCCTTATTTCTGTGGAATCTGAGAACAGATATTTCGGATCCCTTCGAAGACTATAGGGTCAAAGGAAATATCCTCTCATAACAAAGAGAAAGAAGCTGTCTGAGAAACTTCTTTGTGTTCTGTGAAATCATCTCACAGAGTTACAGCTTTCCCCTCAAGAAGCCTTTCGCTAAGACAGTTCTTGTGGAATTGGCAAAGTGATATTTGGAAGCCCATAGAGGGCTATGGTGAAAAAGGAAATATCCTCAGATGAAATCTGGAAAGAAGCTTTCTGAGAAACTGTTTAGTGTTCTGTTAATTCATCTCACAGAGTTACATCTGTATTTCGTGGATCTCTTTGCTAGCCTTATTTCTGTGGAATCTGAGAACAGATATTTCGGATCCCTCTGAAGACTATAGGGCCAAAGGAAATATCCTCCGATAACAAAGAGAAAGAAGCTTTCTGAGAAACTTCTTTGTGTTCTGTGAAATCATCTCATAGAGTTACAGCTTTCCCCTCAAGAAGCCTTTCGCTAAGACAGTTCTTGTGGAATTGGCAAAGTGATATTTGGAAGCCCATAGAGGGCTATGGTGAAAAAGGAAATATCCTCAGATGAAATCTGGAAAGAAGCTTTCTGAGAAACTGGTGAGTGTTCTGTTAATTCATCTCACAGGGTTACATCTGCATTTCGTGGATCTCTTTGCTAGCCTTATTTCTGTGGAATCTGAGAACAGATATTTCGGATCCCTTCGAAGACTATAGGGTCAAAGGAAATATCCTCTGATAACAAAGAGAAAGAAGCTGTCTGAGAAACTTCTTTGTGTTCTGTGAAATCATCTCACAGAGTTACAGCTTTCCCCTCAAGAAGCCTTTCGCTAAGACAGTTCTTTTGGAACTGTCTAAGTGATATTTGGAAGCCCATAGGGGGCTATGTTGAAAAAGGAAATATCCTCAGATGAAATCTGGAAAGAAGTTTTCTGAGAAACTGCTTAGTGTTCTGTTAATTCATCTCAAAGAGTTACATCTCTATTTCGTGGATATCTTCTCTAGCCTTATTTTTGTGGAATCTGAGAACAGATATTTCGGATCCCTCTGAAGACTATAGGGCCAAAGGAAATATCCTCCGATAACAAAGAGAAAGAAGCTTTCTGAGAAACTTCTTTTTGTTCTGTGAAATCATCTCACAGAGTTACAGCTTTCCCTTCAAGAAGCCTTTCGCTAAGACAGTTCTTGTGGGACTGGCAAAGTTGATATTTGGAAGCCCATAGAGGGCTATGGTGAAAAAGGAAATATCCACAGATGAAATCTGGAAGGAAGCTTTCTGAGAAACTGCTCTGTGATGTGTGACTTCCACTCACAGAGTTACATCTGTATTTCGTGGATCTCTTTGCTAGCCTTATCTCTGTGGAATCTGAGAACAGATATTTCGGATCCCTTGGAAGACTATAGGGCCAAAGGAAATATCCTCCGATAACAAAGAGAATGAAGCTGTCTGAGAAACTTCTTTGTGTTCTGTGAAATCATCTCACAGAGTTACAGCATTCCCCTCAAGAAGCCTTTCGCTAAGACAGTTCTTGTGGAATTGGCAAAGTGATATTTGGAAGCCCATAGAGGGCTATGGTGAAAAAGGAAATATCCTCAGATGAAATCTGGAAAGAAGCTTTCTGAGAAACTGCTTAGTGTTCTGTTAATTCATCTCACAGAGTTACATCTGTATTTCGTGGATGTCTTTGCTAGCCTTATTTCTGTGGAATCTGAGAACAGATATTTCGGATCCCTCTGAAGACTATAGGGCCAAAGGAAATATCCTCCGATAACAAAGAGAAAGAAGCTTTCTGAGAAACTTCTTTGTGTTCTGTGAAATCATCTCATAGAGTTACAGCTTTCCCCTCAAGAAGCCTTTCGCTAAGACAGTTCTTGTGGAATTGGCAAAGTGATATTTGGAAGCCCATAGAGGGCTATGGTGAAAAAGGAAATATCCTCAGATGAAATCTGGAAAGAAGCTTTCTGAGAAACTGGTGAGTGTTCTGTTAATTCATCTCACAGGGTTACATCTGCATTTCGTGGATCTCTTTGCTAGCCTTATTTCTGTGGAATCTGAGAACAGATATTTCGGATCCCTTCGAAGACTATAGGGTCAAAGGAAATATCCTCTGATAACAAAGAGAAAGAAGCTGTCTGAGAAACTTCTTTGTGTTCTGTGAAATCATCTCACAGAGTTACAGCTTTCCCCTCAAGAAGCCTTTCGCTAAGACAGTTCTTGTGGAATTGGCAAAGTGATATTTGGAAGCCCATAGAGGGCTATGGTGAAAAAGGAAATATCCTCAGATGAAATCTGGAAAGAAGCTTTCTGAGAAACTGTTTAGTGTTCTGTTAATTCATCTCACAGTGTTACATCTGTATTTCGTGGATGTCTTTGCTAGCCTTATTTCTGTGGAATCTGAGAACAGATATTTCGGATCCCTCTGAAGACTATAGGGCCAAAGGAAATATCCTCCGATAACAAAGAGAAAGAAGCTTTCTGAGAAACTTCTTTGTGTTCTGTGAAATCATCTCATAGAGTTACAGCTTTCCCCTCAAGAAGCCTTTCGCTAAGACAGTTCTTGTGGAATTGGCAAAGTGATATTTGGAAGCCCATAGAGGGCTATGGTGAAAAAGGAAATATCCTCAGATGAAATCTGGAAAGAAGCTTTCTGAGAAACTGGTGAGTGTTCTGTTAATTCATCTCACAGGGTTACATCTGCGTTTCGTGGATCTCTTTGCTAGCCTTATTTCTGTGGAATCTGAGAACAGATATTTCGGATCCCTTCGAAGACTATAGGGTCAAAGGAAATATCCTCTGATAACAAAGAGAAAGAAGCTGTCTGAGAAACTTCTTTGTGTTCTGTGAAATCATCTCACAGAGTTACAGCTTTCCCCTCAAGAAGCCTTTCGCTAAGACAGTTCTTTTGGAACTGTCAAAGTGATATTTGGAAGCCCATAGAGGGCTATGTTGAAAAAGGAAATATCCTCAGATGAAATCTGGAAAGAAGTTTTCTGAGAAACTGCTTAGTGTTCTGTTAATTCATCTCAAAGAGTTACATCTCTATTTCGTGGATATCTTCTCTAGCCTTATTTTTGTGGAATCTGAGAACAGATATTTCGGATCCCTCTGAAGACTATAGGGCCAAAGGAAATATCCTCCGATAACAAAGAGAAAGAAGCTTTCTGAGAAACTTCTTTTTGTTCTGTGAAATCATCTCACAGAGTTACAGCTTTCCCTTCAAGAAGCCTTTCCCTAAGACAGTTCTTGTGGGACTGGCAAAGTTGATATTTGGAAGCCCATAGAGGGCTATGGTGAAAAAGGAAATATCCACAGATGAAATCTGGAAGGAAGCTTTCTGAGAAACTGCTCTGTGATGTGTGACTTCCACTCACAGAGTTACATCTGTATTTCGTGGATCTCTTTGCTAGCCTTATCTCTGTGGAATCTGAGAACAGATATTTCGGATCCCTTGGAAGACTATAGGGCCAAAGGAAATATCCTCCGATAACAAAGAGAATGAAGCTGTCTGAGAAACTTCTTTGTGTTCTGTGAAATCATCTCACAGAGTTACAGCATTCCCCTCAAGAAGCCTTTCGCTAAGACAGTTCTTGTGGAATTGGCAAAGTGATATTTGGAAGCCCATAGAGGGCTATGGTGAAAAAGGAAATATCCTCAGATGAAATCTGGAAAGAAGCTTTCTGAGAAACTGCTTAGTGTTCTGTTAATTCATCTCACAGAGTTACATCTGTATTTCGTGGATGTCTTTGCTAGACTTATTTCTGTGGAATCTGAGAACAGATATTTCGCATCCCTCTGAAGACATAGGGCCAAAGGAAATATCCTCCGATAACAAAGAGAAAGAAGCTTTCTGAGAAACTGCTCTGTGATGTGTGACTTCCACTCACAGAGTTACATCTGTATTTCGTGGATCTCTTTGCTAGCCTTATCTCTGTGGAATCTGAGAACAGATATTTCGCATCCCTTTGAAGACTATAGGGCCAAAGGAAATATCCTCCGATAACAAAGAGAAAGAAGCTATCTGAGAAACTTCTTTGTGTTCTGTGAAATCATCTCACAGAGTTACATCTTTCCCCTCAAGAAGCCTTTCGCTAAGACAGTTCTTGTGGAATTGGCAAAGTGATAATTGGAAGCCCATAGAGGGCTATGGTGATAAAGGAAGTATCCTCAGATGAAATCTGGAAAGAAGCTTTCTGATAAACTGCTTAGTGTTCTGTTAATTCATCTCACAGAGTTACATCTGTATTTCTTGGTCTATTTGCTAGCCTTATTTCTGTGGAATCTGAGAACAGATATTTCGGATCCCTTTGAAGACTATAGGGCCAGAGGAAATATTCTCCGATAACAAAGAGAAAGAAGCTTTCTGAGAAACTTCTTTGTGTTCTTTGAAATCATCTCACAGAGTTACAGCTTTCCCCTCAAGAAGCCTTTCGCTAAGACAGTTCTTGTGGAATTGGCAAAGTGATATTTGGAAGCCCATAGAGGGCTATGGTGAAAAAGGAAATATCCACAGATGAAATCTGGAAGGAAGCTTTCTGAGAAACTGCTCTGTGATGTGTGACTTCCACTCACAGAATTACATCTGTATTTCGTGGATCTCTTTGCTAGCCTTATTTCTGTGGAATCTGAGAACAGATATTTCGGATCCCTTTGAAGACTATGGGGACAAAGGAAATATTCTCCGATAACAAAGAGAAAGAAGCTTTCTGAGAAACTTCTTTGTGTTCTGTGAAATCATCTCACAGAGATACAGCTTTGCCTTCAAGAAGCCTTTCGCTAAGACAGTTCTTGTGGCATTGGCAAAGTGATATTTGGAAGCCCTTAGAGGGCTATGGTGAAAAAGGAAATATCCTCAGATGAAATCTGGAAAGAAGCTTTCTGAGAAACTGCTTAGTGTTCTGTTAATTCATCTCACAGAGTTACATCTGTATTTCCTGAATCTCTTTGCTAGCCTTATTTCTGTGGAATCTGAGAACAGATATTTCGGATCCCTTTGAAGACTATAGAGCCAAAGGAAATATCCTCCGATAACAAAGAGAAAGAAGCTTTCTGAGAAACTTCTTTGTGTTCTGTGAAATCATCTCACAGAGTTACAGCTTTCACCTCAAGAAACCTTTCGCTAAGACAGTTCTTGTGGAATTGGCAAAGTGATTTTTGGAAGCCCATAGAGGGCTATGGTGAAAAAGTAAATATCCACAGAAGGAATCTGGAAGGAAGCTTTCTGAGAAACTGCTCTGTGATGTGTGACTTCCACTCACAGAGTTACATCTGTATTTCGTGGATCTCTTTGCTAGCCTTATTTCTGTGGAATCTGAGAACAGATATTTCGGATCCCTTTGAAGACTATAGGGCCAAAGGAAATATCCTCCGATAACAGAGAGAAAGAAGCTATCTGAGAAACTTCTTTGTGTTCTGTGAAATCATCTCACAGAGTTACATCTTTCACCTCAAGAAGCCTTTCGCTAAGACAGTTCTTGTGGAATTGGCAAAGTGATATTTGGAAGCCCATAGAGGGCTATGGTGATAAAGGAAGTATCCTCAGATGAAATCTGGAAAGAAGCTTTCTGATAAACTGCTTAGTGTTCTGTTAATTCATCTAACAGAGTTACATCTGTATTTCGTGGATCTCTTTGCTAGCCTTATTTCTCTGGAATCTGAGAACAGATATTTCAGATCCCTTTGAAGACTATAGGGACAGAGGAAATATCCTCCGATAACAAAGAGAAAGAAGCTTTCCGAGAAACTTCTTTGTGTTCTGTGAAATCATCTCACAGAGTTACAACTTTCCCCTCAAGAAGCCTTTCGCTAAGACAGTTCTTGTGGAATTGGCAAAGTGATATTTGGAAGCCCATAGAGGGCTATGGTGAAAAAGGAAATATCCTCAGATGAAATCTGGGAAGTAGCTTTGTGAGAAATTGCTTAGTGTTCTGTGAATTCATCTCACAGCGTTACATCTGTATTTCGTGGATCTCTTGCTAGCCTTATTTCTGTGGAATCTGAGAACAGATATTTCGGATCCCTTTGAAGACTATAGGGCCAAAGGAAATATCCTCCGAAAACAAATAGAAAGAAGCTTTCTGAGAAACTTCTTTTTGTTCTGTGAATTCATCTCACAGAGTTACAGCTTTCCCCCCAAGAAGCCTTTCGCTAAGTCAGTTCTTGTGGAATTGGCAAAGTGATATTTGGAAGCCCATAGAGGGCTATGGTGAAAAAGGAAATATCCTCAGATGAAATCTGGAAAGAAGCTTTCTGAGAAACTGCTCTGTGATGAGTGACTTCCACTCACAGAGTTACATCTGTATTTCGTGGATCTCTTTGCTAGCCTTATTTCTGTGGAATCTGAGAACAGATATTTCGAATCCCTTCGAAGACTATAGGGCCAAAGGAAATATACTCCGATAACAAAGAGAAAGAAGCTTTCTGAGAAACTTCTTTGTGTTCTGTGAAATCATCTCACAGAGTTACAGCTTTCCCCTCAAGAAGCCTTTCGCTAAGACAGTTCTTGTGGAATTGGCAAAGTGATATTTGGAAGCCCATAGAGGGCTATGGTGAAAAAGGAAATATCCTCAGATGAAATCTGGAAAGAAGCTTTCTGAGAAACTGGTGAGTGTTCTGTTAATTCATCTCACAGAGTTACATCGGTATTTCCTGAATTTCCTTGCTAGCCTTATTTCTGTGGAATCTGAGAACAGATATTTCGGATCCCTTTGAAGACTATAGGGCCAAAGGAAATATCCTGCTATAAAAAAGAGAAAGAAGCTTTCTGAGAAACTTCTTTGTGTTCTGTGAAATCATCTCACAGAGTTACAGCTTTCCCCTCAAGAAGCCTTTCGCTAAGACAGTTCTTGTGGAATTTTCAAAGTGATATTTGGAAGCCCATAGAGGGTTATGGTGAAAGAGGAAATATCCTCAGATGAAATCTGGAAAGAAGCTTTCTGAGAAACTGCTCTGTGATGTGTGACTTCCACTCACAGAGTTACATCTGTATTTCGTGTATCTCTTTGCTAGCCTTATTTCTGTGGATCTGAGAACAGATATTTCGGATCCCTTTGCAGACTATAGGGCCAAAGGAAATATCCTCCGATAACAAAGAGAAAGAAGCTTTCTGAGAAAGTTCTTTGTGTTCTGTGAAATCGTCTCTCAGAGTTACAGCTTTCCCCTCAAGAAGCCTTTCGCTAAGACAGTTCTTGTGGAATTGGCAAAGTGATATTTGGAAGCCCATAGAGGCCTATGGTAAAAAAGGAAATATCCTCAGATGAAATCTGGAAAGAAGATTTCTGAGAAACTGCTTAGTGTTCTGTTAATTCATCTCACAGAATTACATGTGTATTTCACGGATCTCTTTGCTAGCCTTATTTCTGTGGAATCTGAGAACAGATATTTCGGATCCCATTGAAGACTATAGGGCCAAAGGAAATATCCGCCGATAACAAAGAGAAAGAAGCTTTCTGAGAAACTTCTTTGTATTCTGTGAAATCATCTCACAGAGTTACAGCTTTCCCCTCAAGAAGCCTTTCGCTAAGACAGTTCTTTTGGAACTGTCAAAGTGATATTTGGAAGCCCATAGAGGGCTATGGTGAAAAAGGAAATATCCTCAGATGAAATCTGGAAAGAAGTTTTCTGAGAAACTGCTTAGTGTTCTGTTAATTCATCTCACAGAGTTACATCTCTATTTCGTGGATATCTTTTCTAGCCTTATTTTTGTGGAATCTGAGAACAGATATTTCGGATCCCTTCGAAGACTATAGGGCCAAAGGAAATATCCTCCGATAACAAAGAGAAAGAAGCTTTCTGAGAAACTTCTTTTTGTTCTGTGAAATCATCTCACAGAGTTACAGCTTTCCCTTCAAGAAGCCTTTCGCTAAGACAGTTCTTGTGGGACTGGCAAAGTTGATATTTGGAAGCCCATAGAGGGCTATGGTGAAAAAGGAAATATCCACAGATGAAATCTGGAAGGAAGCTTTCTGAGAAACTGCTCTGTGATGTGTGACTTCCACTCACAGAGTTACATCTGTATTTCGTGGATCTCTTTGCTAGCCTTATCTCTGTGGAATCTGAGAACAGATATTTCGGATCCCTTGGAAGACTATAGGGCCAAAGGAAATATCCTCCGATAACAAAGAGAATGAAGCTGTCTGAGAAACTTCTTTGTGTTCTGTGAAATCATCTCACAGAGTTACAGCATTCCCCTCAAGAAGCCTTTCGCTAAGACAGTTCTTGTGGAATTGGCAAAGTGATATTCGGAAGCCCATAGAGGGCTATGGTGAAAAAGGAAATATCCTCAGATGAAATCTGGAAAGAAGTTTTCTGAGAAACTGCTTAGTGTTCTGTTAATTCATCTCACAGAGTTACATCTGTATTTCGTGGATGTCTTTGCTAGCCTTATTTCTGTGGAATCTGAGAACAGATATTTCGCATCCCTCTGAAGACATAGGGCCAAAGGAAATATCCTCCGATAACAAAGAGAAAGAAGCTTTCTGAGAAACTGCTCTGTGATGTGTGACTTCCACTCACAGAGTTACATCTGTATTTCGTGGATGTCTTTGCTAGCCTTATCTCTGTGGAATGTGACAACAGATATTTCGCATCCCTTTGAAGACTATAGGGCCAAAGGAAATATCCTCCGATAACAAAGAGAAAGAAGCTATCTGAGAAACTTCTTTGTGTTCTGTGAAATCATCTCACAGAGTTACATCTTTCCCCTCAAGAATCCTTTCGCTAAGACAGTTCTTGTGGAATTGGCAAAGTGATATTTGGAAGCCCATACAGGGCTATGGTGATAAAGGAAGTATCCTCAGATGAAATCTGGAAAGAAGCTTTCTGATAAACTGCTTAGTGTTCTGTTAATTCATCTCACAGAGTTACATCTGTATTTCGTGGATCTCTTTGCTAGCCTTATTTCTCTGGAATCTGAGAACAGATATTTCGGATCCCTTTGAAGACTATAGGGCCAGAGGAAATATCCTCCGATAACAAAGAGAAAGAAGCTTTCTGAGAAACTTCTTTGTGTTCTGTGAAATCATCTGACAGAGTTACAGCTTTCCCCTCAAGAAGCCTTTCGCTAAGACAGGTCTTGTGGAATTGGCAAAGTGATATTTGGAAGCCCAGAGAGGGCTATGGTGAAAAAGGAAATATCCTCAGATGAAATCTGGAAAGAAGCTTTCTGAGAAATTGCTTAGTGTTCTGTTAACTCATCTCACAGAGTTACATCTGTATTTCGTGGATCTCTTTGCTAGCCTTATTTCTGTGGAATCTGAGAACAGATATTTCGGATCCCTTTGAAGACTATGGGGCCAAAGGAAATATTCTCCGATAACAAAGAGAAAGAAGCTTTCTGAGAAACTTCTTTGTGTTCTGTGAAATCATCTCACAGAGATACAGCTTTGCCCTCAAGAAGAATTTTGCTAAGGCAGTTCTGGTGGCATTGGCAAAGTGATATTTGGAAGCCCATAGAGGGCTATGGTGAAAAAGGAAATATCCTCAGATGAAATCTGGAAAGAAGCTTTCTGAGAAACTGCTTAGTGTTCTGTTAATTCATCTCACAGAGTTACATCTGTATTTCCTGAATCTCTTTGCTAGCCTTATTTCTGTGGAATCTGAGAACAGATATTTCAGATCCCTTTGAAGACTATAGGGCCAAAGGAAATATCCTGCTATAACAAAGAGAAAGAAGCTTTCTGTGAAACTTCTTAGGGTTCTGTGAAATCATCTCATAGAGGTACAGCTTTCCCCTCAAGAAGCCTTTGGCTAAGACAGTTCTTGTGGAATTGGCAAAGTGATATTTGGATGCCCTTAGAGGGCTATGGTGAAAAGGGAAATATCCTCAGGTGAAATCTGGAAAGAAGCTTTCTGAGAAACTTCTTAGTGTTCTGTTAATTTATCTCACAGAGTTACATCTGTATTTCGTGGATGTCTTTGCTAGCCTTATTTGTGTGGAATCTGAGAACAGATATTTCGGATCCCTCTGAAGACTATAGGGCAAAAGGATATATCCTCCGATAACAAAGAGAAAGAAGCTTTCTGAGAAACTTCTTTGTGTTCTGTGAAATCATCTCATAGAGTTACAGCTTTCCCCTCAAGAAGCCTTTCGCTAAGACAGTTCTTGTGGAATTGGCAATGTGATATTTGGAAGCCCATAGAGGGCTATGGTGAAAAAGGAAATATCCTCAGATGAAATCTGGAAAGAAGCTTTCTGAGAAAATGGTGAGTGTTCTGTTAATTCATCTCACAGGGTTACATCTGTATTTCGTGGATCTCTTTGCTAGCCTTATTTCTGTGGAATCTGAGAACAGATTTTTCGGATCCCTTCGAAGACTATAGGGCCAAACGAAACATCCTCCGATAACAAAGAGAAAGAAGCTTTCTGAGAAACTTCTTTGTGTTCTGTGAAATCATCTCTCAGAGTTACAGCTTTCCCCTCAAGAAGCCTTTCGCTAAGACAGTTCTTGTGGAATTGGCAAAGTGATATTTGGAAGCCCATAGAGGGCTATGGTGAAAAAGGAAATATCCTCAGATGAAATCTGGAAAGAAGCTTTCTGAGAAACTGCTTAATGTTCTGTTAATTCATCTCACAGAGTTACATCGGTATTTCCTGAATCTCTTTGCTAGCCTTATTTCTGTGGAATCTGAGAACAGATATTTCAGATCCCTTTGAAGACTATAGGGCCAAAGGAAATATCCTCCGATAACAAAGAGAAAGAAGCTTTCTGAGAAACTTCTTTGGGTTCTGTGAAATCATCTCATAGAGGTACAGCTTTTCCCTCAAGAAGCCTTTCGCTAAGACAGTTCTTGTGGAATTGGCAAAGTGATATTTGGAAGCCCTTAGAGGGCTATGGTGAAAAGGGAAATATCCTCAGGTGAAATCTGGAAAGAAGCTTTCTGAGAAACTGCTTAATGTTCTGTTAATTTATCTCACAGAGTTACATCTGTATTTCGTGGATGTGTTTGCTAGCCTTATTTCTGTGGAATCTGAGAACAGATATTTCGGATCCCTCTGAAGACTATAGGGCCAAAGGAAATATCCTCCGATAACAAAGAGAAAGAAGCTTTCTGAGAAACTTCTTTGAGTTCTGTGAAATCATCTCATAGAGTTACAGCTTTCCCCTCAAGAAGCCTTTCGCTAAGACAGTTCTTGTGGAATTGGCAAAGTGATATTTGGAAGCCCATAGAGGGCTATTGTGAAAAAGGAAATATCCTCAGATGAAATCTGGAAAGAAGCTTTCTGAGAAACTGGTGAGTGTTCTGTTAATTCATCTCACAGGGTTACATCTGTATTTCATGGATCTCTTTGCTAGCCTTATTTCTGTGGAATCTGAGAACAGATTTTTCGGATCCCTTCGGAGACTATAGGGCCAAACGAAATATCCTCCGATAACAAAGAGAAAGAAGCTGTCTGAGAAACTTCTTTGTGTTCTGTGAAATCATCTCACAGATTTACAGCTTTCCCCTCAAGAAGCCTTTCGCTAAGACAGTTCTTGTGGAATTGGAAAAGTGATATTTGGAAGCCCATAGAGTGCTACGGTTAAAAAGGAAATATCCTCAGATGAAATCTGGAAAGAAGCTTTCTGAGAAACTGCTCTGTGATGTGTGACTTCCACTCACAGAGTTACATCTGTATTTCGTGGATCTCTTTGCTAGCCTTATCTCTGTGGAATCTGAGAACAGATATTTCGAATCCCTTTGAAGACTATAGGGCCAAAGGAAATATCCTCCGATAACAAAGAGAAAGAAGCTATCTGAGAAACTTCTTTGTGTTCTGTGAAATCATCTCACAGAGTTACATCTTACCCCTCAAGAAGCCTTTCGCTAAGACTGTTCTTGTGGAATTGGCAAAGTGATATTTGGAAGCTCATAGAGGGCTATGGTGATAAAGGAAGTATCCTCAGATGAAATCTGGAAAGAAGCTTTCTGAGAAACTGCTTAGTGTTCTGTTAATTCATCTCACAGAGTTACATCTGTATTTCGTGGATCTCTTTGCTAGCCTTATTTCTGTGGAATCTGAGAACAGATATTTCAGATCCCTTTGAAGACTATAGGGCCAGAGGAAATATCCTCCGATAACAAATAGAAAGAAGCTTTCTGAGAAACTTCTTTGTGTTCTGTGAAATCATCTCACAGAGTTACAGCTTTCCCCTCAAGAAGCCTTTCGCTAAGACAGTTCTTGTGGAATTGGCAAAGTGATATTTGGAAGCCCTTAGAGGGCTATGGTGAAAAAGGAAATATCCTCTGATGAAATCTGGAAAGAAGCTTTCTGAGAAACTGCTTAGTGTTCTGTTAATTCATCTCACAGAGTTACATCTGTATTTCGTGGATCTCTTTGCTAGCCTTATTTCTGTGGAATTTGAGAACAGATATTTCGGATCCCTTTGAAGACTATAGGGCCAAAGGAAATATCCTCCGATAACAAAGAGAAAGAAGCTGTCTGAGAAACTTCTTTGTGTTCTGTGAAATCATCTCACAGAGTTACAGCTTTCCCCTCAAAAAGCCGCTCGCTAAGACAGTTCTTGTGGAATTGGCAAAGTGATATTTGGATGCCCATAGAGGGCTATGGTGAAAAAGGAAATATCCTCAGATGAAATCTGGAAAGAAGCTTTCTGAGAAACTACTCTGTGATGTGTGACTTCCATTCACAGAGTTACATCTGTATTTCATGGATCTCTTTGCTAGCCTTATTTCTGTGGAATCTGAGAACAGATATTTCGGATCCCTTTGAAGGCTATAGGGCCAAAGGAAATATCCTCCGATAACAAAGAGAAAAAGCTTTCTGAGAAACTTCTTTGTGTTCTGTGAAATCATCTCTCAGAGTTACAGCTTTCCCCTCAAGAAGCCTTTCGCTAAGACAGTTCTTGTGGAATTGGCAAAGTGATATTTGGAAGCCCATAGAGGGCTATGGTGAAAAAGGAAATATCCTCAGATGAAATCTGGAAAGAAGCTTTCTGAGAAACTGCTTAATGTTCTGTTAATTCATCTCACAGAGTTACATCGGTATTTCGTGGATCTCTTTGCTAGCCTTATTTCTGTGGAATCTGAGAACAGATATTTCAGATCCCTTTGAAGACTATAGGGCCAAAGGAAATATCCTGCTATAACAAAGAGAAAGAAGCTTTCTGAGAAACTTCTTTGGGTTCTGTGAAATCATCTCATAGAGGTACAGCTTTCCCCTCAAGAAGCCTTTCGCTAAGACAGTTCTTGTGGAATTGGCAAAGTGATATTTGGAAGCCCTGAGAGGGCTAT
The DNA here is from genome assembly GCF_043159975.1 of Macaca nemestrina. Lineage (NCBI taxonomy): Eukaryota > Metazoa > Chordata > Mammalia > Primates > Cercopithecidae > Macaca > Macaca nemestrina. Next base: position 89,931,453 of record NC_092125.1, read on the forward strand.
GGTGAAAAGGGAAATATCCTCAGGTGAAATCTGGAAAGAAGCTTTCTGAGAAACTGCTTAGTGTTCTGTTAATTTATCTCACAGAGTTACATCTGTATTTCGTGGATGTCTTTGCTAGCCTTATTTCTGTGGAATCTGAGAACAGATATTTCGGATCCCTCTGAAGACTATAGGTCCAAAGGAAATATCCTCCGATAACAAAGAGAAAGAAGCTTTCTGAGAAACTTCTTTGTGTTCTGTGAAATCATCTCGTAGAGTTACAGCTTTCCAATCAAGAAGCCTTTCGCTAAGACTGTTCTTGTGGAATTGGCAAAGTGATATTTGGAAGCCCATAGAGGGCTATGGTGAAAAAGGAAATATCCTCAGATGAAATCTGGAAAGAAGCTTTCTGAGAAACTGGTGAGTGTTCTGTTAATTCATCTCACAGGGTTACATCTGTATTTCATGGATCTCTTTGCTAGCCTTATTTCTGTGGAATATGAGAACAGATTTTTCGGATCCCTTCGAAGACTATAGGGCCAAACGAAATATCCTCTGATAACAAAGAGAAAGAAGCTGTATGAGAAACTTCTTTGTGTTCTGTGAAATCATCTCACAGATTTACAGCTTTCCCCTCAAGAAGCCTTTCGCTAAGACAGTTCTTGTGGAATTGGCAAAGTGATATTTGGAAGCCCATAGAGGGCTACGGTTAAAAAGGAAATATCCTCAGATGAAATCTGGAAAGAAGCTTTCTGAGAAACTGCTCTGTGATGTGTGACTTCCACTCACAGAGTTACATCTGTATTTCGTGGATCTCTTTGCTAGCCTTATCTCTGTGGAATCTGAGAACAGATATTTCGAATCCCTTTGAAGACTACAGGGCCAAAGGAAATATCCTCCGATAACAAAGAGAAAGAAGCTATCTGAGAAACTTCTTTGTGTTCTGTGAAATCATCTCACAGAGTTACATCTTACCCCTCAAGAAGCCTTTCGCTAAGACTGTTCTTGTGGAATTGGCAAAGTGATATTTGGAAGCCCATAGAGGGCTATGGTGATAAAGGAAGTATCCTCAGATGAAATCTGGAAAGAAGCTTTCTGAGAAACTGCTTAGTGTTCTGTTAATTCATCTCACAGAGTTACATCTGTATTTCGTGGATCTCTTTGCTAGCCTTATTTCTGTGGAATTTGAGAACAGATATTTCGGATCCCTTTGAAGACTATAGGGCCAAAGGAAATATCCTCCGATAACAAAGAGAAAGAAGCTTTCTGAGAAACTTCTTTGTGTTCTGTGAAATCATCTCACAGAGTTACAGAATTCCCCTCAAGAAGCCGCTCGCTAAGACAGTTCTTGTGGAATTGGCAAAGTGATATTTGGAAGCCCATAGAGGGCTATGGTGAAAAAGGAAATATCCTCAGATGAAATCTGGAGGGAAGCTTTCTGAGAAACTACTCTGTGATGTGTGACTTCCACTCACAGAGTTACATCTGTATTTCATGGATCTCTTTGCTAGCCTTATTTCTGTGGAATCTGAGAACAGATATTTCAGATCCCTTTGAAGACTATAGGGCCAAAGGAAATATCCTGCTATAACAAAGAGAAAGAAGCTTTCTGAGAAACTTCTTTGGGTTCTGTGAAATCATCTCATAGAGGTACAGCTTTCCCCTCAAGAAGCCTTTCGCTAAGACAGTTCTTGTGGAATTGGCAAAGTGATATTTGGAAGCCCTTAGAGGGCTATGGTGAAAAGGGAAATATCCTCAGGTGAAATCTGGAAAGAAGCTTTCTGAGAAACTGCTTAGTGTTCTGTTAATTTATCTCACAGAGTTACATCTGTATTTCGTGGATGTCTTTGCTAGCCTTATTTCTGTGGAATCTGAGAACAGATATTTCGGATCCCTCTGAAGACTATAGGGCCAAAGGAAATATCCTCCGATAACAAAGAGAAAGAAGCTTTCTGAGAAACTTCTTTGTGTTCTGTGAAATCATCTCATAGAGTTACAGCTTTCCCCTCTAGAAGCCTTTCGCTAAGACAGTTCTTGTGGAATTGGCAAAGTGATATTTGGAAGTCCATAGAGGGCTATGGTGAAAAAGGAAATATCCTCAGATGAAATCTGGAAAGAAGCTTTCTGAGAAACTGGTGAGTGTTCTGTTAATTCATCTCACAGGGTTACATCTGTATTTCATGGATCTCTTTGCTAGCCTTATTTCTGTGGAATCTGAGAACAGATTTTTCGGATCCCTTCGAAGACTATAGGGCCAAACGAAATATCCTCCGATAACAAAGAGAAAGAAGCTGTCTGAGAAACTTCTTTGTGTTCTGTGAAATCATCTCACAGATTTACAGCTTTCCCCTCAAGAAGCCTTTCGCTAAGACAGTTCTTGTGGAATTGGCAAAGTGATATTTGGAAGCCCATAGAGGGCTACGGTTAAAAAGGAAATATCCTCAGATGAAATCTGGAAAGAAGCTTTCTGAGAAACTGCTCTGTGATGTGTGACTTCCACTCACAGAGTTACATCTGTATTTCGTGGATCTCTTTGCTAGCCTTATCTCTGTGGAATCTGAGAACAGATATTTCGAATCCCTTTGAAGACTATAGGGCCAAAGGAAATATCCTCCGATAACAAAGAGAAAGAAGCTATCTGAAAAACTTCTTTGTGTTCTGTGAAATCATCTCACAGAGTTACATCTTACCCCTCAAGAAGCCTTTCGCTAAGACTGTTCTTGTGGAATTGGCAAAGTGATATTTGGAAGCCCATAGAGGGCTTTGGTGATAAAGGAAGTATCCTCAGATGAAATCTGGAAAGAAGCTTTCTGAGAAACTGCTTAGTGTTCTGTTAATTCATCTCACAGAGTTACATCTGTATTTCGTGGATCTCTTTGCTAGCCTTATTTCTGTGGAATCTGAGAACAGATATTTCAGATCCCTTTGAAGACTATAGGGCCAGAGGAAATATCCTCCGATAACAAAGAGAAAGAAGCTTTCTGAGAAACTTCTTTGTGTTCTGTGAAATCATCTCACAGAGTTACAGCTTTCCCCTCAAGAAGCCTTTCGCTAAGACAGTTCTTGTGGAATTGGCAAAGTGATATTTGGAAGCCCATAGAGGGCTATGGTGAAAAAGGAAATATCCTCTGATGAAAAATGGGAAGTAGCTTTGTGAGAAAATGCTTAGAGTTCTGTGAATTCATCTCACAGCGTTACATCTGTATTTCGTGGATCTCTTGCTAGCCTTATTTCTGTGGAATATGAGAACAGATATTTCGGATCCCTTTGAAGACTATAGGGCCAAAGGAATTATCCTCCGAAAACAAATAGAAAGAAGCTGTCTGAGAAACTTCTTTGTGTTCTGTGAAATCATCTCACAGAGTTACAGCTTTCCCCTCAAGAAGCCTTTCGCTAAGACAGTTCTTGTGGAATTGGCAAAGTGATATTTGGAAGCCCTTAGATGGCTATGGTGAAAAAGGAAATATCCTCAGATGAAATCTGGAAAGAAGCTTTCTGAGAAACTACTCTGTGATGTGTGACTTCCATTCACAGAGTTACATCTGTATTTCATGGATCTCTTTGCTAGCCTTATTTCTGTGGAATCTGAGAACAGATATTTCGGATCCCTTTGAAGACTATAGGGCCAAAGGAAATATCCTCCGATAACAAAGAGAAAGAAGCTTTCTGAGAAACTTCTTTGTGTTCTGTGAAATCATCTCTCAGAGTTACAGCTTTCCCCTCAAGAAGCCTTTCGCTAAGACAGTCCTTGTGGAATTGGCAAAGTGATATTTGGAAGCCCATAGAGGGCTATGGTGAAAAAGGAAATATCCTCAGATGAAATCTGGAAAGAAGCTTTCTGAGAAACTGCTTAATGTTCTGTTAATTCATCTCACAGAGTTACATCGGTATTTCGTGGATCTCTTTGCTAGCCTTATTTCTGTGGAATCTGAGAACAGATATTTCAGATCCCTTTGAAGACTATAGGGCCAAAGGAAATATCCTGCTATAACAAAGAGAACGAAGCTTTCTGAGAAACTTCTTTGGGTTCTGTGAAATCATCTCATAGAGGTACAGCTTTCCTCTCAAGAAGCCTTTCGCTAAGACAGTTCTTGTGGAATTGGCAAAGTGATATTTGGAAGCCCTTAGAGGGCTATGGTGAAAAGGGAAATATCCTCAGGTGAAATCTGGAAAGAAGCTTTCTGAGAAACTGCTTAGTGTTCTGTTAATTTATCTCACAGAGTTACATATGTATTTCGTGGATGTCTTTGCTAGCCTTATTTCTGTGGAATCTGAGAACAGATATTTCGGATCCCTCTGAAGACTATAGGGCCAAAGGAAATATCCTCCGATAACAAAGAGAAAGAAGCTTTCTGAGAAATTTCTTTGTGTTCTGTGATATCATCTCATAGAGTTACAGCTTTCCCCTCAAGAAGCCTTTCGCTAAGACAGTTCTTGTGGAATTGGCAAAGTGATATTTGGAAGCCCATAGAGGGCTATGGTGAAAAAGGAAATATCCTCAGATGAAATCTGGAAAGAAGCTTTCTGAGAAACTGGTGAGTGTTCTGTTAATTCATCTCACAGGGTTACATCTGTATTTCATGGATCTCTTTGCTAGCCTTATTTCTGTGGAATCTGAGAACAGATTTTTCGGATCCCTTCGAAGACTATAGGGCCAAACGAAATATCCTCCGATAACAAAGACAAAGAAGCTGTCTGAGAAACTTCTTTGTGTTCTGTGAAATCATCTCACAGAGTTACAGCTTTCCCCTCAAGAAGCCTTTCGCTAAGACAGTTCTTGTGGAATTGGCAAAGTGATATTTGGAAGCCCATAGAGGGCTACGGTTAAAAAGGAAATATCCTCAGATGAAATCTGGAAAGAAGCTTTCTGAGAAACTGCTCTGTGATGTGTGACTTCCACTCACAGAGTTACATCTGTATTTCGTGGATCTCTTTGCTAGCCTTATCTCTGTGGAATCTGAGAACAGATATTTCGAATCCCTTTGAAGACTATAGGGCCAAAGGAAATATCCTCCGATAACAAAGAGAAAGAAGCTATCTGAGAAACTTCTTTGTGTTCTGTGAAATCATCTCACAGAGTTACATCTTACCCCTCAAGAAGCCTTTCGCTAAGACAGTTCTTGTGGAATTGGCAAAGTGATATTTGGAAGCCCATAGAGGGCTATGGTGATAAAGGAAGTATCCTCAGATGAAATCTGGAAAGAAGCTTTCTGAGAAACTGCTTAGTGTTCTGTTAATTCATCTCACAGAGTTACATCTGTATTTCGTGGATCTCTTTGCTAGCCTTATTTCTGTGGAATCTGAGAACAGATATTTCAGATCCCTTTGAAGACTATAGGGCCAGAGGAAATATCCTCCGATAACAAAGAGAAAGAAGCTTTCTGAGAAACTTCTTTGTGTTCTGTGAAATCATCTCACAGAGTTACAGCTTTCCCCTCAAGAAGCCTTTCGCTAAGACAGTTCTTGTGGAATTGGCAAAGTGATATTTGGAAGCCCATAGAGGGCTATGGTGAAAAAGGAAATATCCTCAGATGAAATCTGGAAAGAAGATTTGTGAGAAAATGCTTAGAGTTCTGTGAATTCATCCCACAGCGTTACATCTGTATTTCGTGGATCTCTTGCTAGCCTTATTTCTGTGGAATATGAGAACAGATATTTCGGATCCCTTTGAAGACTATAGGGCCAAAGGAAATATCCTCCGAAAACAAATAGAAAGAAGCTTTCTGAGAAACTTCTTTGTGTTCTGTGAAATCATCTCACAGAGTTACAGCTTTCCCCTCAAGAAGCCTTTCGCCAAGACAGTTCGTGTGGAATTGGCAAAGTGATATTTGGAAGCCCTTAGAGGGCTATGGTGAAAAAGGAAATATCCTCTGATGAAATCTGGAAAGAAGCTTTCTGAGAAACTGCTTAGTGTTCTGTTAATTCATCTCACAGAGTTACATCTGTATTTCGTGGATCTCTTTGCTAGCCTTATTTCTGTGGAATTTGAGAACAGATATTTCGGATCCCTTTGAAGACTATAGGGCCAAAGGAAATATCCTCCGATAACAAAGAGAAAGAAGCTGTCTGAGAAACTTCTTTGTGTTCTGTGAAATCATCTCACAGAGTTACAGCTTTCCCCTCAAAAAGCCGCTCGCTAAGACAGTTCTTGTGGAATTGGCAAAGTGATATTTGGATGCCCATAGAGGGCTATGGTGAAAAAGGAAATATCCTCAGATGAAATCTGGAAAGAAGCTTTCTGAGAAACTACTCTGTGATGTGTGAGTTCCATTCACAGAGTTACATCTGTATTTCATGGATCTCTTTGCTAGCCTTATTTCTGTGGAATCTGAGAACTGATATTTCGGATCCCTTTGAAGACTATAGGGCCAAAGGAAATATCCTCCGATAACAAAGAGAAAGAAGCTTTCTGAGAAACTTCTTTGTGTTCTGTGAAATCATCTCTCAGAGTTACAGCTTTCCCCTCAAGAAGCCTTTCGCTAAGACAGTTCTTGTGGAATTGGCAAAGTGATATTTGGAAGCCCATAGAGGGCTATGGTGAAAAAGGAAATATCCTCAGATGAAATCTGGAAAGAAGCTTTCTGAGAAACTGCTTAATGTTCTGTTAATTCATCTCACAGTGTTACATCGGTATTTCCTGAATCTCTTTGCTAGCCTTATTTCTGTGGAATCTGAGAACAGATATTTCAGATCCCTTTGAAGACTATAGGGCCAAAGGAAATATCCTGCTATAACAAAGAGAAAGAAGCTTTCTGAGAAACTTCTTTGGGTTCTGTGAAATCATCTCATAGAGGTACAGCTTTCCCCTCAAGAAGCCTTTCGCTAAGACAGTTCTTGCGGAATTTGCAAAGTGATATTTGGAAGCCCTTAGAGGGCTATGGTGAAAAGGGAAATATCCTCAGGTGAAATCTGGAAAGAAGCTTTCTGAGAAACTGCTTAGTGTTCTGTTAATTTATCTCACAGAGTTACATCTGTATTTCGTGGATGTCTTTGCTAGCCTTATTTCTGTGGAATCTGAGAACAGATATTTCGGATCCCTCTGAAGACTATAGGGTCAAAGGAAATATCCTCCGATAACAAAGAGAAAGAAGCTTTCTGAGAAACTTCTTTGTGTTCTGTGAAATCATCTCATAGAGTTACAGCTTTCCCCTCAAGAAGCCTTTCGCTAAGACAGTTCTTGTGGAATTGGCAAAGTGATATTTGGAAGCCCATAGAGGGCTATGGTGAAAAAGGAAATATCCTCAGATGAAATCTGGAAAGAAGCTTTCTGAGAAACTGGTGAGTGTTCTGTTAATTCATCTCACAGGGTTACATCTGTATTTCATGGATCTCTTTGCTAGCCTTATTTCTGTGGAATCTGAGAACAGATTTTTCGGATCCCTTCGAAGACTATAGGGCCAAACGAAATATCCTCCGATAACAAAGAGAAAGAAGCTGTCTGAGAAACTTCTTTGTGTTCTGTGAAATCATCTCACAGATTTACAGCTTTCCCCTCAAGAAGCCTTTCGCTAAGACAGTTCTTGTGGAATTGGCATAGTGATATTTGGAAGCCCGTAGAGGGCGACGGTTAAAAAGGAAATATCCTCAGATGAAATCTGGAAAGAAGCTTTCTGAGAAACTGCTCTGTGATGTGTGACTTCCACTCACAGAGTTACATCTGTATTTCGTGGATCTCTTTGCTAACCTTATCTCTGTGGAATCTGAGAACAGATATTTCGAATCCCTTTGAAGACTATAGGGCCAAAGGAAATATCCTCCGATAACAAAGAGAAAGAAGCTATCTGAAAAACTTCTTTGTGTTCTGTGAAATCATCTCACAGAGTTACATCTTACCCCTCAAGAAGCCTTTCGCTAAGACTGTTCTTGTGGAATTGGCAAAGTGATATTTGGAAGCCCATAGAGGGCTATGGTGATAAAGGAAGTTTCCTCAGATGAAATCTGGAAAGAAGCTTTCTGAGAAACTGCTTAGTGTTCTGTTAATTCATCTCACAGAGTTACATCTGTATTTCGTGGATCTCTTTGCTAGCCTTATTTCTGTGGAATCTGAGAACAGATATTTCAGATCCCTTTGAAGACTATAGGGCCAGAGGAAATATCCTCCGATAACAAAGAGAAAGAAGCTTTCTGAGAAACTTCTTTGTGTTCTGTGAAATCATCTCACAGAGTTACAGCTTTCCCCTCAAGAAGCCTTTCGCTAAGACAGTTCTTGTGGAATTGGCAAAGTGATATTTGGAAGCCCATAGAGGGCTATTGTAAAATAGGAAATATCCTCAGATGAAAAATGGGAAGTAGCTTTGTGAGAAAATGCTTAGAGTTCTGTGAATTCATCTCACAGCGTTACATCTGTATTTCGTGGATCTCTTGCTAGCCTTATTTCTGTGGAATATGAGAACAGATATTTCGGATCCCTTTGAAGACTATAGGGCCAAAGGAAATATCCTCCGAAAACAAATAGAAAGAAGCTTTCTGAGAAACTTCTTTGTGTTCTGTGAAATCATCTCACAGAGCTACAGCTTTCCCCTCAAGAAGCCTTTCGCTAAGACAGTTCTTGTGGAATTGGCAAAGTGATATTTGGAAGCCCTTAGAGGGCTATGGTGAAAAAGGAAATATCCTCTGATGAAATCTGGAAAGAAGCTTTCTGAGAAACTGCTTAGTGTTCTGTTAATTCATCTCACAGAGTTACATCTGTATTTCGTGGATCTCTTTGCTAGCCTTATTTCTGTGGAATTTGAGAACAGATATTTCGGATCCCTTTGAAGACTATAGGGCCAAAGGAAATATCCTCCGATAACAAAGAGAAAGAAGCTGTCTGAGAAACTTCTTTGTGTTCTGTGAAATCATCTCACAGAGTTACAGCTTTCCCCTCAAAAAGCCGCTCGCTAAGACAGTTCTTGTGGAATTGGCAAAGTGATATTTGGAAGCCCATAGAGGGCTATGGTGAAAAAGGAAATATCCTCAGATGAAATCTGGAAAGAAGCTTTCTGAGAAACTACTCTGTGATGTGTGACTTCCATTCACAGCGTTACATCTGTATTTCATGGATCTCTTTGCTAGCCTTATTTCTGTGGAATCTGAGAACAGATATTTCGGATCCCTTTGAAGACTATAGGGCCAAAGGAATTATCCTCCGATAACAAAGAGAAAGAAGCTTTCTGAGAAACTTCTTTGGGTTCTGTGAAATCATCTCATAGAGGTACAGCTTTCCCCTCAAGAAGCCTTTCGCTAAGACAGTTCTTCTGGAATTGGCAAAGTGATATTTGGAAGCCCATAGACGGCTATGGTGAAAAAGGAAATATCCCCAGATGAAATCTGGAAAGAAGCTTTTTGAGAAACTGCTTAATGTTCTGTTAATTCATCTCACCGAGTTACATCGGTATTTCCTGAATCTCTTTGCTAGCCTTATTTCTGTGGAATCTGAGAACAGATATTTCAGATCCCTTTGAAGACTATAGGGCCAAAGGAAATATCCTGCTATAACAAAGAGAAAGAAGCTTTCTGAGAAACTTCTTTGGGTTCTGTGAAATCATCTCATAGAGGTACAGCTTTCCCCTCAAGAAGCCTTTCGCTAAGACAGTTCTTGTGGAATTGGCAAAGTGATATTTGGAAGCCCTTAGAGGGCTATGGTGAAAAGGGAAATATCCTCAGGTGAAATCTGGAAAGAAGCTTTCTGAGAAACTGCTTAGTGTTCTGTTAATTTATCTCACAGAGTTACATCTGTATTTCGTGGATGTCTTTGCTAGCCTTATTTCTGTGGAATCTGAGAACAGATATTTCGGATCCCTCTGAAGACTATAGGGCCAAAGGAAATATCCTCCGATAACAAAGAGAAAGAAGCTTTCTGAGAAACTTCTTTGTGTTCTGTGAAATCATCTCATAGAGTTACAGCTTTCCCCTCTAGAAGCCTTTCGCTAAGACAGTTCTTGTGGAATTGGCAAAGTGATATTTGGAAGTCCATAGAGGGCTATGGTGAAAAAGGAAATATCCTCAGATGAAATCTGGAAAGAAGCTTTCTGAGAAACTGGTGAGTGTTCTGTTAATTCATCTCACAGGGTTACATCTGTATTTCATGGATCTCTTTGCTAGCCTTATTTCTGTGGAATCTGAGAACAGATTTTCCGATCCCTTCGAAGACTATAGGGCCAAACGAAATATCCTCCGATAACAAAGACAAAGAAGCTGTCTGAGAAACTTCTTTGTGTTCTGTGAAATCATCTCACAGATTTACAGCTTTCCCCTCAAGAAGCCTTTCGCTAAGACAGTTCTTGTGGAATTGGCAAAGTGATATTTGGAAGCCCATAGAGGGCTACGGTTAAAAAGGAAATATCCTCAGATGAAATCTGGAAAGAAGCTTTCTGAGAAACTGCTCTGTGATGTGTGACTTCCACTCACAGAGTTACATCTGTATTTCGTGGATCTCTTTGCTAGCCTTATCTCTGTGGAATCTGAGAACAGATATTTCGAATCCCTTTGAAGACTATAGGGCCAAAGGAAATATCCTCCGATAACAAAGAGAAAGAAGCTATCTGAAAAACTTCTTTGTGTTCTGTGAAATCATCTCACAGAGTTACATCTTACCCCTCAAGAAGCCTTTCGCTAAGACTGTTCTTGTGGAATTGGCAAAGTGATATTTGGAAGCCCATAGAGGGCTATGGTGATAAAGGAAGTATCCTCAGATGAAATCTGGAAAGAAGCTTTCTGAGAAACTGCTTAGTGTTCTGTTAATTCATCTCACAGAGTTACATCTGTATTTCGTGGATCTCTTTGCTAGCCTTATTTCTGTGGAATCTGAGAACAGATATTTCAGATCCCTTTGAAGACTATAGGGCCAGAGGAAATATCCTCCGATAACAAAGAGAAAGAAGCTTTCTGAGAAACTTCTTTGTGTTCTGTGAAATCATCTCACAGAGTTACAGCTTTCCCCTCAAGAAGCCTTTCGCTAAGACAGTTCTTGTGGAATTGGCAAAGTGATATTTGGAAGTCCATAGAGGGCTATGGTGAAAAAGGAAATATCCTCAGATGAAAAATGGGAAGTAGCTTTGTGAGAAAATGCTTAGAGTTCTGTGAATTCATCTCACAGCGTTACATCTGTATTTCGTGGATCTCTTGCTAGCCTTATTTCTGTGGAATATGAGAACAGATATTTCGGATCCCTTTGAAGACTATAGGGCCAAAGGAAATATCCTCCGAAAACAAATAGAAAGAAGCTTTCTGAGAAACTTCTTTGTGTTCTGTGAAATCATCTCACAGAGTTACAGCTTTCCCCTCAAGAAGCCTTTCGCTAAGACAGTTCTTGTGGAATTGGCAAAGTGATATTTGGAAGCCCTTAGAGGGCTATGGTGAAAAAGGAAATATCCTCTGATGAAATCTGGAAAGAAGCTTTCTGAGAAACTGCTTAGTGTTCTGTTAATTCATCTCACAGAGTTACATCTGTATTTCGTGGATCTCTTTGCTAGCCTTATTTCTGTGGAATTTGAGAACAGATATTTCGGATCCCTTTGAAGACTATAGGGCCAAAGGAAATATCCTCCGATAACAAAGAGAAAGAAGCTGTCTGAGAAACTTCTTTGTGTTCTGTGAAATCATCTCACAGAGTTACAGCTTTCCCCTCAAAAAGCCGCTCGCTAAGACAGTTCTTGTGGAATTGGCAAAGTGATATTTGGAAGCCCATAGAGGGCTATGGTGAAAAAGGAAATATCCTCAGATGAAATCTGGAAAGAAGCTTTCTGAGAAACTACTCTGTGATGTGTGACTTCCATTCACAGAGTTACATCTGTATTTCATGGATCTCTTTGCTAGCCTTATTTCTGTGGAATCTGAGAACAGATATTTCGGATCCCTTTGAAGACTATAGGGCCAAAGGAAATATCCTCCGATAACAAAGAGAAAGAAGCTTTCTGAGAAACTTCTTTGTGTTCTGTGAAATCATCTCTCAGAGTTACAGCTTTCCCCTCAAGAAGCCTTTCGCTAAGACAGTTCTTGTGGAATTGGCAAAGTGATATTTGGAAGCCCATAGAGGGCTATGGTGAAAAAGGAAATATCCTCAGATGAAATCTGGAAAGAAGCTTTCTGAGAAACTACTCTGTGATGTGTGACTTCCATTCACAGAGTTACATCTGTATTTCATGGATCTCTTTGCTAGCCTTATTTCTGTGGAATCTGAGAACAGATATTTCGGATCCCTTTGAAGACTATAGGGCCAAAGGAAATATCCTCCGATAACAAAGAGAAAGAAGCTTTCTGAGAAACTTCTTTGTGTTCTGTGAAATCATCTCTCAGAGTTACAGCTTTCCCCTCAAGAAGCCTTTCGCTAAGACAGTTCTTGTGGAATTGGCAAAGTGATATTTGGAAGCCCATAGAGGGCTATGGTGAAAAAGGAAATATCCTCAGATGAAATCTGGAAAGAAGCTTTCTGAGAAACTGCTTAATGTTCTGTTAATTCATCTCACAGAGTTACATCGGTATTTCCTGAATCCCTTTGCTAGCCTTATTTCTGTGGAATCTGAGAACAGATATTTCAGATCCCTTTGAAGACTATAGGGCCAAAGGAAATATCCTGCTATAACAAAGAGAAAGAAGCTTTCTGAGAAACTTCTTTGTGTTCTGTGAAATCATCTCATAGAGGTACAGCTTTCCCCTCAAGAAGCCTTTCGCTAAGACAGTTCTTCTGGAATTGGCAAAGTGATATTTGGAAGCCCATAGACGGCTATGGTGAAAAAGGAAATATCCCCAGATGAAATCTGGAAAGAAGCTTTCTGAGAAACTGCTTAATGTTCTGTTAATTCATCTCACCGAGTTACATCGGTATTTCCTGAATCTCTTTGCTGGCCTTATTTCTGTGGAATCTGAGAACAGATATTTCAGATCCCTTTGAAGACTATAGGGCCAAAGGAAATATCCTGCTATAACAAAGAGAAAGAAGCTTTCTGAGAAACTTCTTTGGGTTCTGTGAAATCATCTCATAGAGGTACAGCTTTCCCCTCAAGAAGTCTTTCGCTAAGACAGTTCTTGTGGAATTGGCAAAGTGATATTTGGAAGCCCTTAGAGGGCTATGGTGAAAAGGGAAATATCCTCAGGTGAAATCTGGAAAGAAGCTTTCTGAGAAACTGCTTAGTGTTCTGTTAATTTATCTCACAGAGTTACATCTGTATTTCGTGGATGTCTTTGCTAGCCTTATTTCTGTGGAATCTGAGAACAGATATTTCGGATCCCTCTGAAGACTATAGGGCCAAAGGAAATATCCTCCGATAACAAAGAGAAAGAAGCTTTCTGAGAAACTTCTTTGTGTTCTGTGAAATCATCTCATAGAGTTACAGCTTTCCCCTCTAGAAGCCTTTCGCTAAGACAGTTCTTGTGGAATTGGCAAAGTGATATTTGGAAGTCCACAGAGGGCTATGGTGAAAAAGGAAATATCCTCAGATGAAATCTGGAAAGAAGCTTTCTGAGAAACTGGTGAGTGTTCTGTTAATTCATCTCACAGGGTTACATCTGTATTTCATGGATCTCTTTGCTAGCCTTATTTCTGTGGAATCTGAGAACAGATTTTTCGGATCCCTTCGAAGACTATAGGGCCAAACGAAATATCCTCCGATAACAAAGAGAAAGAAGCTGTCTGAGAAACTTCTTTGTGTTCTGTGAAATCATCTCACAGATTTACAGCTTTCCCCTCAAGAAGCCTTTCGCTAAGACAGTTCTTGTGGAATTGGCAAAGTGATATTTGGAAGCCCATAGAGGGCTACGGTTAAAAAGGAAATATCCTCAGATGAAATCTGGAAAGAAGCTTTCTGAGAAACTGCTCTGTGATGTGTGACTTCCACTCACAGAGTTACATCTGTATTTCGTGGATCTCTTTGCTAGCCTTATCTCTGTGGAATCTGAGAACAGATATTTCGAATCCCTTTGAAGACTATAGGGCCAAAGGAAATATCCTCCGATAACAAAGAGAAAGAAGCTATCTGAAAAACTTCTTTGTGTTCTGTGAAATCATCTCACAGAGTTACATCTTACCCCTCAAGAAGCCTTTCGCTAAGACTGTTCTTGTGGAATTGGCAAAGTGATATTTGGAAGCCCATAGAGGGCTATGGTGATAAAGGAAGTATCCTCAGATGAAATCTGGAAAGAAGCTTTCTGAGAAACTGCTTAGTGTTCTGTTAATTCATCTCACAGAGTTACATCTGTATTTCGTGGATCTCTTTGCTAGCCTTATTTCTGTGGAATCTGAGAACAGATATTTCAGATCCCTTTGAAGACTATAGGGCCAGAGGAAATATCCTCCGATAACAAAGAGAAAGAAGCTTTCTGAGAAACTTCTTTGTGTTCTGTGAAATCATCTCACAGAGTTACAGCTTTCCCCTCAAGAAGCCTTTCGCTAAGACAGTTCTTGTGGAATTGGCAAAGGGATATTTGGAAGCCCATAGAGGGCTATGGTGAAAAAGGAAATATCCTCAGATGAAAAATGGGGAGTAGCTTTGTGAGAAAATGCTTAGAGTTCTGTGAATTCATCTCACAGCGTTACATCTGTATTTCGTGGATCTCTTGCTAGCCTTATTTCTGTGGAATATGAGAACAGATATTTCGGATCCCTTTGAAGACTATAGGTCCAAAGGAAATATCCTCCGAAAACAAATAGAAAGAAGCTTTCTGAGAAACTTCTTTGTGTTCTGTGAAATCATCTCACAGAGTTACAGCTTTCCCCTCAAGAAGCCTTTCGCTAAGACAGTTCTTGTGGAATTGGCAAAGTGATATTTGGAAGTCCATAGAGGGCTATGGTGAAAAAGGAAATATCCTCTGATGAAATCTGGAAAGAAGCTTTCTGAGAAACTGCTTAGTGTTCTTTTAATTCATCTCACAGAGTTACATCTGTATTTCGTGGATCTCTTTGCTAGCCTTATTTCTGTGGAATTTGAGAACAGATATTTCGGATCCCTTTGAAGACTATAGGGCCAAAGGAAATATACTCCGATAACAAAGAGAAAGAAGCTGTCTGAGAAACTTCTTTGTGTTCTGTGAAATCATCTCACAGAGTTACAGCTTTCCCCTCAAAAAGCCGCTCGCTAAGACAGTTCTTTTGGAATTGGCAAAGTGATATTTGGAAGCCCATAGAGGGCTATGGTGAAAAAGGAAATATCCTCAGATGAAATCTGGAAAGAAGCTTTCTGAGAAACTACTCTGTGATGTGTGACTTCCATTCACAGAGTTACATCTGTATTTCATGGATCTCTTTGCTAGCCTTATTTCTGTGGAATCTGAGAACAGATATTTCGGATCCCTTTGAAGACTATAGGGCCAAAGGAAATATCCTCCGATAACAAAGAGAAAGAAGCTTTCTGAGAAACTTCTTTGTGTTCTGTGAAATCATCTCATAGAGTTACAGCTTTCCCCTCAAGAAGCCTTTCGCTAAGACAGTTCTTGTGGAATTGGCAAAGTGATATTTGGAAGCCCATAGAGGGCTATGGTGAAAAAGGAAATATCCTCAGATGAAATCTGGAAAGAAGCTTTCTGAGAAACTGCTTAATGTTCTGTTAATTCATCTCACAGAGTTACATCGGTATTTCCTGAATCTCTTTGCTAGCCTTATTTCTGTGGAATCTGAGAACAGATATTTCAGATCCCTTTGAAGACTATAGGGCCAAAGGAAATATCCTGCTATAACAAAGAGAAAGAAGCTTTCTGAGAAACTTCTTTGGGTTCTGTGAAATCATCTCATAGAGGTACAGCTTTCCCCTCAAGAAGCCTTTCGCTAAGACAGTTCTTGTGGAATTGGCAAAGTGATATTTGGAAGCCCTTAGAGGGCTATGGTGAAAAGGGAAATATCCTCAGGTGAAATCTGGAAAGAAGCTTTCTGAGAAACTGCTTAGTGTTCTGTTAATTTATCTCACAGAGTTACATCTGTATTTCGTGGATGTCTTTGCTAGCCTTATTTCTGTGGAATCTGAGAACAGATATTTCGGATCCCTCTGAAGACTATAGGGCCAAAGGAAATATCCTCCGATAACAAAGAGAAAGAAGCTTTCTGAGAAACTTCTTTGTGTTCTGTGAAATCATCTCATAGAGTTACAGCTTTCCCCTCAAGAAGCCTTTCGCTAAGACAGTTCTTGTGGAATTGGCAAAGTGATATTTGGAAGCCCATAGAGGGCTATGGTGAAAAAGGAAATATCCTCAGATGAAATCTGGAAAGAAGCTTTCTGAGAAACTGGTGAGTGTTCTGTTAATTCATCTCACAGGGTTACATCTGTCTTTCATGGATCTCTTTGCTAGCCTTATTTCTGTGGAATCTGAGAACAGATTTTTCGGATCCCTTCGAAGACTATAGGGCCAAACGAAATATCCTCCGATAACAAAGACAAAGAAGCTGTCTGAGAAACTTCTTTGTGTTCTGTGAAATCATCTCACAGAGTTACAGCTTTCCCCTCAAGAAGCCTTTCGCTAAGACAGTTCTTGTGGAATTGGCAAAGTGATATTTGGAAGCCCATAGAGGGCTGTGGTGAAAAAGGAAATATCCTCAGATGAAATCTGGAAAGAAGATATGTGAGAAAATGCTTAGAGTTCTGTGAATTCATCCCACAGAGTTACATCTGTATTTCGTGGATCTCTTGCTAGCCTTATTTCTGTGGATTATGAGAACAGATATTTCGGATCCCTTTGAAGACTATAGGGCCAAAGGAAATATCCTCCGAAAACAAATAGAAAGAAGCTTTCTGAGAAACTTCTTTGTGTTCTGTGAAATCATCTCACAGAGTTACAGCTTTCCCCTCAAGAAGCCTTTCGCTAAGACAGTTCTTGTGGAATTGGCAAAGTGATATTTGGAAGCCCTTAGAGGGCTATGGTGAAAAAGGAAATATCCTCAGATGAAATCTGGAAAGAAGCTTTCTGAGAAACTGCTTAGTGTTCTGTTAATTCATCTCACAGAGTTACATCTGTATTTCGTGGATCTCTTTGCTAGCCTTATTTCTGTGGAATTTGAGAACAGATATTTCGGATCCCTTTGAAGACTATAGGGCCAAAGGAAATATCCTCCGATAACAAAGAGAAAGAAGCTGTCTGAGAAACTTCTTTGTGTTCTGTGAAATCATCTCACAGAGTTACAGCTTTCCCCTCAAAAAGCCGCTCGCTAAGACAGTTCTTGTGGAATTGGCAAAGTGATATTTGGATGCCCATAGAGGGCTATGGTGAAAAAGGAAATATCCTCAGATGAAATCTGGAAAGAAGCTTTCTGAGAAACTACTCTGTCATGTGTGACTTCCATTCACAGAGTTACATCTGTATTTCATGGATCTCTTTGCTAGCCTTATTTCTGTGGAATCTGAGAACAGATATTTCGGATCCCTTTGAAGACTATAGGTCCAAAGGAAATATCCTCCGATAACAAAGAGAAAGAAGCTTTCTGAGAAACTTCTTTGTGTTCTGTGAAATCATCTCTCAGAGTTACAGCTTTCCCCTCAAGAAGCCTTTCGCTAAGACAGTTCTTGTGGAATTGGCAAAGTGATATTTGGAAGCCCATAGAGGGCTATGGTGAAAAAGGAAATATCCTCAGATGAAATCTGGAAAGAAGCTTTCTGAGAAACTGCTTAATGTTCTGTTAATTCATCTCACAGAGTTACATCGGTATTTCCTGAATCTCTTTGCTAGCCTTATTTCTGTGGAATCTGAGAACAGTTATTTCAGATCCCTTTGAAGACTACAGGGCCAAAGGAAATATCCTGCTATAACAAAGAGAAAGAAGCTTTCTGAGAAACTTCTTTGGGTTCTGTGAAATCATCTCATAGAGGTACAGCTTTCCCCTCAAGAAGCCTTTCGCTAAGACAGTTCTTGTGGAATTGGCAAAGTGATATTTGGAAGCCCTTAGAGGGCTATGGTGAAAAGGGAAATATCCTCAGGTGAAATCTGGAAAGAAGCTTTCTGAGAAACTGCTTAGTGTTCTGTTAATTTATCTCACAGAGTTACATCTGTATTTCGTGGATGTCTTTGCTAGCCTTATTTCTGTGGAATCTGAGAACAGATATTTCGGATCCCTCTGAAGACTATAGGGCCAAAGGAAATATCCTCCGATAACAAAGAGAAAGAAGCTTTCTGAGAAACTTCTTTGTGTTCTGTGAAATCATCTCATAGAGTTACAGCTTTCCCCTCAAGAAGCCTTTCGCTAAGACAGTTCTTGTGGAATTGGCAAAGTGATATTTGGAAGCCCATAGAGGGCTATGGTGAAAAAGGAAATATCCTCAGATGAAATATGGAAAGAAGCTTTCTGAGAAACTGGTGAGTGTTCTGTTAATTCATCTCACAGGGTTACATCTGTATTTCATGGATCTCTTTGCTAGCCTTATTTCTGTGGAATCTGAGAACAGATTTTTCGGATCCCTTCGAAGACTATAGGGCCAAACGAAATATCCTCCGATAACAAAGAGAAAGAAGCTGTCTGAGAAACTTCTTTGTGTTCTGTGAAATCATCTCACAGAGTTACAGCTTTCCCCTCAAGAAGCCTTTCGCTCAGACAGTTCTTGTGGAATTGGCAAAGTGATATTTGGAAGACCATAGAGGGCTACGGTTAAAAAGAAAATATCCTCAGATGAAATCTGGAAAGAAGCTTTCTGAGAAACTACTCTGTAATGTGTGACTTCCACTCACAGAGTTACATCTGTATTTCATGGATCTCTTTGCTAGCCTTATTTCTGTGGAATCTGAGAACAGATATTTCGGATCCCTTTGAAGACTATAGGGCCAAAGGAAATATACTCCGATAACAAAGAGAAAGAAGCTTTCTGAGAAACTTCTTTGTGTTCTGTGAAATCATCTCACAGAGTTACAGCTTTCCCCTCAAGAAGCCTTTCGCTACGACAGTTCTTCTGGAATTGGCAAAGTGATATTTGGAAGCCCATAGACGGCTATGGTGAAAAAGGAAATATCCCCAGATGAAATCTGGAAAGAAGCTTTCTGAGAAACTGCTTAATGTTCTGTTAATTCATCTCACCGAGTTACATCGGTATTTCCTGAATCTCTTTGCTAGCCTTATTTCTGTGGAATCTGAGAACAGATATTTCAGATCCCTTTGAAGACTATAGGGCCAAAGGAAATATCCTGCTATAACAAAGAGAAAGAAGCTTTCTGAGAAACTTCTTTGGGTTCTGTGAAATCATCTCATAGAGGTACAGCTTTCCCCTCAAGAAGCCTTTCGCTAAGACAGTTCTTGTGGAATTGGCAAAGTGATATTTGGAAGCCCTTAGAGGGCTATGGTGAAAAGGGAAATATCCTCAGGTGAAATTTGGAAAGAAGCTTTCTGAGAAACTGCTTAGTGTTCTGTTAATTTATCTCACAGAGTTACATCTGTATTTCGTGGATGTCTTTGCTAGCCTTATTTCTGTGGAATCTGAGAACAGATATTTCGGATCCCTCTGAAGACTATAGGGCCAAAGGAAATATCCTCCGATAACAAAGAGAAAGAAGCTTTCTGAGAAACTTCTTTGTGTTCTGTGAAATCATCTCATAGAGTTACAGCTTTCCCCTCAAGAAGCCTTTCGCTAAGACAGTTCTTGTGGAATTGGCAAAGTGATATTTGGAAGCCCATAGAGGGCTATGGTGAAAAAGGAAATATCCTCAGATGAAATCTGGAAAGAAGCTTTCTGAGAAACTGGTGAGTGTTCTGTTAATTCATCTCACAGGGTTACATCTGTATTTCATGGATCTCTTTGCTAGCCTTATTTCTGTGGAATCTGAGAACAGATTTTTCGGATCCCTTCGAAGACTATAGGGCCAAACGAAATATCCTCCGATAACAAAGACAAAGAAGCTGTCTGAGAAACTTCTTTGTGTTCTGTGAAATCATCTCACAGAGTTACAGCTTTCCCCTCAAGAAGCCTTTCGCTAAGACAGTTCTTGTGGAATTGGCAAAGTGATATTTGGAAGCCCATAGAGGGCTATGGTGAAAAAGGAAATATCCTCAGATGAAATCTGGAAAGAAGATTTGTGAGAAAATGCTTTGAGTTCTGTGAATTCATCCCACAGAGTTACATCTGTATTTCGTGGATCTCTTGCTAGCCTTATTTCTGTGGATTATGAGAACAGATATTTCGGATCCCTTTGAAGACTATAGGGCCAAAGGAAATATCCTCCGAAAACAAATAGAAAGAAGCTTTCTGAGAAACTTCTTTGTGTTCTGTGAAATCATCTCACAGAGTTACAGCTTTCCCCTCAAGAAGCCTTTCGCTAAGACAGTTCTTGTGGAATTGGCAAAGTGATATTTGGAAGCCCTTAGAGGGCTATGGTGAAAAAGGAAATATCCTCTGATGAAATCTGGAAAGAAGCTTTCTGAGAAACTGCTTAGTGTTCTGTTAATTCATCTCACAGAGTTACATCTGTATTTCGTGGATCTCTTTGCTAGCCTTATTTCTGTGGAATTTGAGAACAGATATTTCGGATCCCTTTGAAGACTATAGGGCCAAAGGAAATATCCTCCGATAACAAAGAGAAAGAAGCTGTCTGAGAAACTTCTTTGTGTTCTGTGAAATCATCTCACAGAGTTACAGCTTTCCCCTCAAAAAGCCGCTCGCTAAGACAGTTCTTGTGGAATTGGCAAAGTGATATTTGGATGCCCATAGAGGGCTATGGTGAAAAAGGAAATATCCTCAGATGAAATCTGGAAAGAAGCTTTCTGAGAAACTACTCTGTCATGTGTGACTTCCATTCACAGAGTTACATCTGTATTTCATGGATCTCTTTGCTAGCCTTATTTCTGTGGAATCTGAGAACAGATATTTCGGATCCCTTTGAAGACTATAGGTCCAAAGGAAATATCCTCCGATAACAAAGAGAAAGAAGCTTTCTGAGAAACTTCTTTGTGTTCTGTGAAATCATCTCTCAGAGTTACAGCTTTCCCCTCAAGAAGCCTTTCGCTAAGACAGTTCTTGTGGAATTGGCAAAGTGATATTTGGAAGCCCATAGAGGGCTATGGTGAAAAAGGAAATATCCTCTGATGAAATCTGGAAAGAAGCTTTCTGAGAAACTGCTTAATGTTCTGTTAATTCATCTCACAGAGTTACATCGGTATTTCGTGAATCTCTTTGCTAGCCTTATTTCTGTGGAATCTGAGAACAGTTATTTCAGATCCCTTTGAAGACTACAGGGCCAAAGGAAATATCCTGCTATAACAAAGAGAAAGAAGCTTTCTGAGAAACTTCTTTGGGTTCTGTGAAATCATCTCATAGAGGTACAGCTTTCCCCTCAAGAAGCCTTTCGCTAAGACAGTTCTTGTGGAATTGGCAAAGTGATATTTGGAAGCCCTTAGAGGGCTATGGTGAAAAGGGAAATATCCTCAGGTGAAATCTGGAAAGAAGCTTTCTGAGAAACTGCTTAGTGTTCTGTTAATTTATCTCACAGAGTTACATCTGTATTTCGTGGATGTCTTTGCTAGCCTTATTTCTGTGGAATCTGAGAACAGATATTTCGGATCCCTCTGAAGACTATAGGGCCAAAGGAAATATCCTCCGATAACAAAGAGAAAGAAGCTTTCTGAGAAACTTCTTTGTGTTCTGTGAAATCATCTCATAGAGTTACAGCTTTCCCCTCAAGAAGCCTTTCGCTAAGACAGTTCTTGTGGAATTGGCAAAGTGATATTTGGAAGCCCATAGAGGGCTATGGTGAAAAAGGAAATATCCTCAGATGAAATATGGAAAGAAGCTTTCTGAGAAACTGGTGAGTGTTCTGTTAATTCATCTCACAGGGTTACATCTGTATTTCATGGATCTCTTTGCTAGCCTTATTTCTGTGGAATCTGAGAACAGATTTTTCGGATCCCTTCGAAGACTATAGGGCCAAACGAAATATCCTCCGATAACAAAGAGAAAGAAGCTGTCTGAGAAACTTCTTTGTGTTCTGTGAAATCATCTCACAGAGTTACAGCTTTCCCCTCAAGAAGCCTTTCGCTAAGACAGTTCTTGTGGAATTGGCAAAGTGATATTTGGAAGACCATAGAGGGCTACGGTTAAAAAGAAAATATCCTCAGATGAAATCTGGAAAGAAGCTTTCTGAGAAACTACTCTGTAATGTGTGACTTCCACTCACAGAGTTACATCTGTATTTCATGGATCTCTTTGCTAGCCTTATTTCTGTGGAATCTGAGAACAGATATTTCGGATCCCTTTGAAGACTATAGGGCCAAAGGAAATATACTCCGATAACAAAGAGAAAGAAGCTTTCTGAGAAACTTCTTTGTGTTCTGTGAAATCATCTCACAGAGTTACAGCTTTCCCCTCAAGAAGCCTTTCGCTACGACAGTTCTTCTGGAATTGGCAAAGTGATATTTGGAAGCCCATAGACGGCTATGGTGAAAAAGGAAATATCCCCAGATGAAATCTGGAAAGAAGCTTTCTGAGAAACTGCTTAATGTTCTGTTAATTCATCTCACCGAGTTACATCGGTATTTCCTGAATCTCTTTGCTAGCCTTATTTCTGTGGAATCTGAGAACAGATATTTCAGATCCCTTTGAAGACTATAGGGCCAATGGAAATATCCTGCTATAACAAAGAGAAAGAAGCTTTCTGAGAAACTTCTTTGGGTTCTGTGAAATCATCTCATAGAGGTACAGCTTTCCCCTCAAGAAGCCTTTCGCTAAGACAGTTCTTGTGGAATTGGCAAAGTGTTATTTGGAAGCCCTTAGAGGGCTATGGTGAAAAGGGAAATATCCTCAGGTGAAATCTGGAAAGAAGCTTTCTGAGAAACTGCTTAGTGTTCTGTTAATTTATCTCACAGAGTTACATCTGTATTTCGTGGATGTCTTTGCTAGCCTTATTTCTGTGGAATCTGAGAACAGATATTTCGGATCCCTCTGAAGACTATAGGGCCAAAGGAAATATCCTCCGATAACAAAGAGAAAGAAGCTTTCTGAGAAACTTCTTTGTGTTCTGTGAAATCATCTCATAGAGTTACAGCTTTCCCCTCAAGAAGCCTTTCGCTAAGACAGTTCTTGTGGAATTGGCAAAGTGATATTTGGAAGCCCATAGAGGGCTATGGTGAAAAAGGAAATATCCTCAGATGAAATCTGGAAAGAAGCTTTCTGAGAAACTGGTGAGTGTTCTGTTAATTCATCTCACAGGGTTACATCTGTATTTCATGGATCTCTTTGCTAGCCTTATTTCTGTGGAATCTGAGAACAGATTTTTCGGATCCCTTCGAAGACTATAGGGCCAAACGAAATATCCTCCGATAACAAAGAGAAAGAAGCTGTCTGAGAAACCTCTTTGTGTTCTGTGAAATCATCTCACAGATTTACAGCTTTCCCCTCAAGAAGCCTTTCGCTAAGACAGTTCTTGTGGAATTGGCAAAGTGATATTTGGAAGCCCATAGAGGGCTACGGTTAAAAAGGAAATATCCTCAGATGAAATCTGGAAAGAAGCTTTCTGAGAAACTGCTCTGTGATGTGTGACTTCCACTCACAGAGTTACATCTGTATTTCGTGGATCTCTTTGCTAGCCTTATCTCTGTGGAATCTGAGAACAGATATTTCGAATCCCTTTGAAGACTATAGGGCCAAAGGAAATATCCTCCGATAACAAAGAGAAAGAAGCTATCTGAGAAACTTCTTTGTGTTCTGTGAAATCATCTCACAAAGTTACATCTTACCCCTCAAGAAGCCTTTCGCTAAGACTGTTCTTGTGGAATTTGCAAAGTGATATTTGGAAGCCCATAGAGGGCTATGGTGATAAAGGAAGTATCCTCAATGAAATCTGGAAAGAAGCTTTCTGAGAAACTGCTTAGTGTTCTGTTAATTCATGTCACAGAGTTACATCTGTATTTCGTGGATCTCTTTGCTAGCCTTATTTCTGTGGAATCTGAGAACAGATATTTCAGATCCCTTTGAAGACTATAGGGCCAGAGGAAATATCCTCCGATAACAAAGAGAAAGAAGCTTTCTGAGAAACTTCTTTGTGTTCTGTGAAATCATCTCACAGAGTTACAGCTTTCCCCTCAAGAAGCCTTTCGCTAAGACAGTTCTTGTGGAATTGGCAAAGTGATATTTGGAAGCCCATAGAGGGCTATGGTGAAAAAGGAAATATCCTCAGATGAAAAATGGGAAGTAGCTTTGTGAGAAAATGCTTAGAGTTCTGTGAATTCATCTCACAGCGTTACATCTGTATTTCGTGGATCTCTTGCTAGCCTTATTTCTGTGGAATATGAGAACAGATATTTCGGATCCCTTTGAAGACTATAGGGCCAAAGGAAATATCCTCCGAAAACAAATAGAAAGAAGCTGTCTGAGAAACTTCTTTGTGTTCTGTGAAATCATCTCACAGAGTTACAGCTTTCCCCTCAAGAAGCCTTTCGCTAAGATAGTTCTTGTGGAATTGGCAAAGTGATATTTGGAAGCCCTTAGAGGGCTATGGTGAAAAAGGAAATATCCTCAGAAGAAATCTGGAAAGAAGCTTTCTGAGAAACTGGTGAGTGTTCTGTTAATTCATCTCACAGGGTTACATCTGTATTTCATGGATCTCTTTGCTAGCCTTATTTCTGTGGAATCTGAGAACAGATTTTTCGGATCCCTTCGAAGACTATAGGGCCAAACGAAATATCCTCCGATAACAAAGACAAAGAAGCTGTCTGAGAAACTTCTTTGTGTTCTGTGAAATCATCTCACAGAGTTACAGCTTTCCCCTCAAGAAGCCTTTCGCTAAGACAGTTCTTGTGGAATTGGCAAAGTGATATTTGGAAGCCCATAGAGGGCTATGGTGAAAAAGGAAATATCCTCAGATGAAATCTGGAAAGAAGATTTGTGAGAAAATGCTTAGAGTTCTGTGAATTCATCCCACAGCGTTACATCTGTATTTCGTGGATCTCTTGCTAGCCTTATTTCTGTGGATTATGAGAACAGATATTTCGGATCCCTTTGAAGACTATAGGGCCAAAGGAAATATCCTCCGAAAACAAATAGAAAGAAGCTTTCTGAGAAACTTCTTTGTGTTCTGTGAAATCATCTCACAGAGTTACAGCTTTCCCCTCAAGAAGCCTTTCGCTAAGACAGTTCTTGTGGAATTGGCAAAGTGATATTTGGAAGCCCTTAGAGGGCTATGGTGAAAAAGGAAATATCCTCTGATGAAATCTGGAAAGAAGCTTTCTGAGAATCTACTCTGTCATGTGTGACTTCCATTCACAGAGTTACATCTGTATTTCATGGATCTCTTTGCTAGCCTTATTTCTGTGGAATCTGAGAACAGATATTTCGGATCCCTTTGAAGACTATAGGTCCAAAGGAAATAACCTCCGATAACAAAGAGAAAGAAGCTTTCTGAGAAACTTCTTTGTGTTCTGTGAAATCATCTCTCAGAGTTACAGCTTTCCCCTCAAGAAGCCTTTCGCTAAGACAGTTCTTGTGGAATTGGCAAAGTGATATTTGGAAGCCCATAGAGGGCTATGGTGAAAAAGGAAATATCCTCAGATGAAATCTGGAAAGAAGCTTTCTGAGAAACTGCTTAATGTTCTGTTAATTCATCTCACAGAGTTACATCGGTATTTCCTGAATCTCTTTGCTAGCCTTATTTCTGTGGAATCTGAGAACAGTTATTTCAGATCCCTTTGAAGACTACAGGGCCAAAGGAAATATCCTGCTATAACAAAGAGAAAGAAGCTTTCTGAGAAACTTCTTTGGGTTCTGTGAAATCATCTCATAGAGGTACAGCTTTCCCCTCAAGAAGTCTTTCGCTAAGACAGTTCTTGTGGAATTGGCAAAGTGATATTTGGAAGCCCTTAGAGGGCTATGGTGAAAAGGGAAATATCCTCAGGTGAAATCTGGAAAGAAGCTTTCTGAGAAACTGCTTAGTGTTCTGTTAATTTATCTCACAGAGTTACATCTGTATTTCGTGGATGTCTTTGCTAGCCTTATTTCTGTGGAATCTGAGAACAGATATTTCGGATCCCTCTGAAGACTATAGGGCCAAAGGAAATATCCTCCGATAACAAAGAGAAAGAAGCTTTCTGAGAAACTTCTTTGTGTTCTGTGAAATCATCTCATAGAGTTACAGCTTTCCCCTCAAGAAGCCTTTCGCTAAGACAGTTCTTGTGGAATTGGCAAAGTGATATTTGGAAGCCCATAGAGGGCTATGGTGAAAAAGGAAATATCCTCAGATGAAATATGGAAAGAAGCTTTCTGAGAAACTGGTGAGTGTTCTGTTAATTCATCTCACAGGGTTACATCTGTATTTCATGGATCTCTTTGCTAGCCTTATTTCTGTGGAATCTGAGAACAGATTTTTCGGATCCCTTCGAAGACTATAGGGCCAAACGAAATATCCTCCGATAACAAAGAGAAAGAAGCTGTCTGAGAAACTTCTTTGTGTTCTGTGAAATCATCTCACAGAGTTACAGCTTTCCCCTCAAGAAGCCTTTCGCTAAGACAGTTCTTGTGGAATTGGCAAAGTGATATTTGGAAGCCCATAGAGGGCTACGGTTAAAAAGAAAATATCCTCAGATGAAATCTGGAAAGAAGCTTTCTGAGAAACTACTCTGTAATGTGTGACTTCCACTCACAGAGTTACATCTGTATTTCATGGATCTCTTTGCTAGCCTTATTTCTGTGGAATCTGAGAACAGATATTTCGGATCCCTTTGAAGACTATAGGGCCAAAGGAAATATACTCCGATAACAAAGAGAAAGAAGCTTTCTGAGAAACTTCTTTGTGTTCTGTGAAATCATCTCACAGAGTTACAGCTTTCCCCTCAAGAAGCCTTTCGCTACGACAGTTCTTCTGGAATTGGCAAAGTGATATTTGGAAGCCCATAGACGGCTATGGTGAAAAAGGAAATATCCCCAGATGAAATCTGGAAAGAAGCTTTCTGAGAAACTGCTTAATGTTCTGTTAATTCATCTCACCGAGTTACATCGGTATTTCCTGAATCTCTTTGCTAGCCTTATTTCTGTGGAATCTGAGAACAGATATTTCAGATCCCTTTGAAGACTATAGGGCCAAAGGAAATATCCTGCTATAACAAAGAGAAAGAAGCTTTCTGAGAAACTTCTTTGGGTTCTGTGAAATCATCTCATAGAGGTACAGCTTTCCCTCAAGAAGCCTTTCGCTAAGACAGTTCTTGTGGAATTGGCAAAGTGATATTTGGAAGCCCTTAGAGGGCTATGGTGAAAAGGGAAATATCCTCAGGTGAAATCTGGAAAGAAGCTTTCTGAGAAACTGCTTAGTGTTCTGTTAATTTATCTCACAGAGTTACATCTGTATTTCGTGGATGTCTTTGCTAGCCTTATTTCTGTGGAATCTGAGAACAGATATTTCGGATCCCTCTGAAGACTATAGGGCCAAAGGAAATATACTCCGATAACAAAGAGAAAGAAGCTTTCTGAGAAACTTCTTTGTGTTCTGTGAAATCATCTCATAGAGTTACAGCTTTCCCCTCAAGAAGCCTTTCGCTAAGACAGTTCTTGTGGAATTGGCAAAGTGATATTTGGAAGCCCATAGAGGGCTATGGTGAAAAAGGAAATATCTTCAGATGAAATCTGGAAAGAAGCTTTCTGAGAAACTGGTGAGTGTTCTGTTAATTCATCTCACAGGGTTACATCTGTATTTCATGGATCTCTTTGCTAGCCTTATTTCTGTGGAATCTGAGAACAGATTTTTCGGATCCCTTCGAAGACTATAGGGCCAAACGAAATATCCTCCGATAACAAAGAGAAAGAAGCTGTCTGAGAAACCTCTTTGTGTTCTGTGAAATCATCTCACAGATTTACAGCTTTCCCCTCAAGAAGCCTTTCGCTAAGACAGTTCTTGTGGAATTGGCAAAGTGATATTTGGAAGCCCATAGAGGGCTACGGTTAAAAAGGAAATATCCTCAGATGAAATCTGGAAAGAAGCTTTCAGAGAAACTGCTCTGTGATGTGTGACTTCCACTCACAGAGTTACATCTGTATTTCGTGGATCTCTTTGCTAGCCTTATCTCTGTGGAATCTGAGAACAGATATTTCGAATCCCTTTGAAGACTATAGGGCCAAAGGAAATATCCTCCGATAACAAAGAGAAATAAGCTATCTGAGAAACTTCTTTGTGTTCTGTGAAATCATCTCACAGAGTTACATCTTACCCCTCATGAAGCCTTTCGCTAAGACTGTTCTTGTGGAATTTGCAAAGTGATATTTGGAAGCCCATAGAGGGCTATGGTGATAAAGGAAGTATCCTCAATGAAATCTGGAAAGAAGCTTTCTGAGAAACTGCTTAGTGTTCTGTTAATTCATGTCACAGAGTTACATCTGTATTTCGTGGATCTCTTTGCTAGCCTTATTTCTGTGGAATCTGAGAACAGATATTTCAGATCCCTTTGAAGACTATAGGGCCAGAGGAAATATCCTCCGATAACAAAGAGAAAGAAGCTTTCTGAGAAACTTCTTTGTGTTCTGTGAAATCATCTCACAGAGTTACAGCTTTCCCCTCAAGAAGCCTTTCGCTAAGACAGTTCTTGTGGAATTGGCAAAGTGATATTTGGAAGCCCATAGAGGGCTATGGTGAAAAAGGAAATATCCTCAGATGAAAAATGGGAAGTAGCTTTGTGAGAAAATGCTTAGAGTTCTGTGAATTCATCTCACAGCGTTACATCTGTATTTCGTGGATCTCTTGCTAGCCTTATTTCTGTGGAATATGAGAACAGATATTTCGGATCCCTTTGAAGACTATAGGGCCAAAGGAAATATCCTCCGAAAACAAATAGAAAGAAGCTGTCTGAGAAACTTCTTTGTGTTCTGTGAAATCATCTCACAGAGTTACAGCTTTCCCCTCAAGAAGCCTTTCGCTAAGACAGTTCTTGTGGAATTGGCAAAGTGATATTTGGAAGCCCTTAGAGGGCTATGGTGAAAAAGGAAATATCCTCTGATGAAATCTGGAAAGAAGCTTTCTGAGAAACTGCTTAGTGTTCTGTTAATTCATCTCACAGAGTTACATCTGTATTTCGTGGATCTCTTTGCTAGCCTTATTTCTGTGGAATTTGAGAACAGATATTTCGGATCCCTTTGAAGACTATAGGGCCAAAGGAAATATCCTCCGATAACAAAGAGAAAGAAGCTGTCTGAGAAACTTCTTTGTGTTCTGTGAAATCATCTCACAGAGTTACAGCTTTCCCCTCAAAAAGCCGCTCGCTAAGACAGTTCTTGTGGAATTGGCAAAGTGATATTTGGAAGCCCCTAGAGGGCTATGGTGAAAAAGGAAATATCCTCAAATGAAATCTGGAAAGAAGCTTTCTGAGAAACTACTCTGTGATGTGTGACTTCCATTCACAGAGTGACATCTGTATTTCATGGATCTCTTTGCTAGCCTTATTTCTGTGGAATCTGAGAACAGATATTTCGGATCCCTTTGAAGACTATAGGGCCAAAGGAAATATCCTCCGATAACAAAGAGAAAGAAGGTTTCTGAGAAACTTCTTTGTGTTCTGTGAAATCATCTCTCAGAGTTACAGCTTTCCCCTCAAGAAGCCTTTCGCTAAGACAGTTCTTGTCGAATTGGCAATGTGATATTTGGAAGCCCATAGAGGGCTATGGTGAAAAAGGAAATATCCTCAGATGAAATCTGGAAAGAAGCTTTCTGAGAAACTGCTTAATGTTCTGTTAATTCATCTCACAGAGTTACATCGGTATTTCCTGAATCTCTTTGCTAGCCTTATTTCTGTGGAATCTGAGAACAGATATTTCAGATCCCTTTGAAGACTATAGGGCCAAAGGAAATATCCTGCTATAACAAAGAGAAAGAAGCTTTCTGAGAAACTTCTTTGGGTTCTGTGAAATCATCTCATAGAGGTACAGCTTTCCCCTCAAGAAGCCTTTCGCTAAGACAGTTCTTGTGGAATTGGCAAAGTGATATTTGGAAGCCCTTAGAGGGCTATGGTGAAAAGGGAAATATCCTCAGGTGAAATCTGGAAAGAAGCTTTCTGAGAAACTGCTTAGTGTTCTGTTAATTTATCTCACAGAGTTACATCTGTATTTCGTGGATGTCTTTGCTAGCCTTATTTCTGTGGAATCTGAGAACAGATATTTCGGATCCCTCTGAAGACTATAGGGCCAAAGGAAATATCCTCCGATAACAAAGAGAAAGAAGCTTTCTGAGAAACTTCTTTGTGTTCTGTGAAATCATCTCATAGAGTTACAGCTTTCCCCTCAAGAAGCCTTTCGCTAAGACAGTACTTGTGGAATTGGCAAAGTGATATTTGGAAGCCCATAGAGGGCTATGGTGAAAAAGGAAATATCCTCAGATGAAATCTGGAAAGAAGCTTTCTGAGAAACTGGTGAGTGTTCTGTTAATTCATCTCACAGGGTTACATCTGTATTTCATGGATCTCTTTGCTAGCCTTATTTCTGTGGAATCAGAGAACAGATTTTTCGGATCCCTTCGAAGACTATAGGGCCAAACGAAATATCCTCCGATAACAAAGAGAAAGAAGCTGTCTGAGAAACTTCTTTGTGTTCTGTGAAATCATCTCACAGATTTACAGCTTTCCCCTCAAGAAGCCTTTCGCTAAGACAGTTCTTGTGGAATTGGCAAAGTGATATTTGGAAGCCCATAGAGGGCTACGGTTAAAAAGGAAATATCCTCAGATGAAATCTGGAAAGAAGCTTTCTGAGAAACTGCTCTGTGATGTGTGACTTCCACTCACAGAGTTACATCTGTATTTCGTGGATCTCTTTGCTAGCCTTATCTCTGAGGAATCTGAGAACAGATATTTCGAATCCCTTTGAAGACTATAGTTCCAAAGGAAATATCCTCCAATAACAAAGAGAAAGAAGCTATCTGAGAAACTTCTTTGTGTTCTGTGAAATCATCTCACAGAGTTACATCTTACCCCTCAAGAAGCCTTTCGCTAAGACTGTTCTTGTGGAATTGGCAAAGTGATATTTGGAAGCCCATAGAGGGCTATGGTGATAAAGGAAGTATCTTCAGATGAAATCTGGAAAGAAGCTTTCTGAGAAACTGCTTAGTGTTCTGTTAATTCATGTCACAGAGTTACATCTGTATTTCGTGGATCTCTTTGCTAGCCTTATTTCTGTGGAATCTGAGAACAGATATTTCAGATCCCTTTGAAGACTACAGGGCCAGAGGAAATATCCTCCGATAACAAAGAGAAAGAAGCTTTCTGAGAAACGTCTTTGTGTTCTGTGAAATCATCTCACAGAGTTACAGCTTTCCCCTCAAGAAGCCTTTCGCTAAGCAGTTCTTGTGGAATTGGCAAAGTGATATTTGGAAGCTCATAGAGGGCTATGGTGAAAAAGGAAATATCCTCAGATGAAAAATGGGAAGTAGCTTTGTGAGAAAATGCTTAGAGTTCTGTGAATTCATCTCACAGCGTTACATCTGTATTTCGTGGATCTCTTGCTAGCCTTATTTCTGTGGAATATGAGAACAGATATTTCGGATCCCTTTGAAGACTATAGGGCCAAAGGAAATATCCTCCGAAAACAAATAGAAAGAAGCTTTCTGAGAAACTTCTTTGTGTTCTGTGAAATCATCTCACAGAGTTACAGCTTTCCCCTCAAGAAGCCTTTCGCTAAGACAGTTCTTGTGGAATTGGCAAAGTGATATTTGGAAGCCCTTAGAGGGCTATGGTGAAAAAGGAAATATCCTCTGATGAAATCTGGAAAGCAGCTTTCTGAGAAACTGCTTAGTGTTCTGTTAATTCATCTCACAGAGTTACATCTGTATTTCGTGGATCTCTTTGCTAGCCTTATTTCTGTGGAATTTGAGAACAGATATTTCGGATCCCTTTGAAGACTATAGGGCCAAAGGAATTATCCTCCGATAACAAAGAGAAAGAAGCTGTCTGAGAAACTTCTTTGTGTTCTGTGAAATCATCTCACAGAGTTACAGCTTTCCCCTCAAAAAGCCGCTCGCTAAGACAGTTCTTGTGGAATTGGCAAAGTGATATTTGGATGCCCATAGAGGGCTATGGTGAAAAAGGAAATATCCTCAGATGAAATCTGGAAAGAAGCTTTCTGAGAAACTACTCTGTGATGTGTGACTTCCATTCACAGAGTTACATCTGTATTTCATGGATCTCTTTGCTAGCCTTATTTCTGTGGAATCTGAGATCAGATATTTCGGATCCCTTTGAAGACTATAGGGCCAAAGGAAATATCCTCCGATAACAAAGAGAAAGAAGCTTTCTGAGAAACTTCTTTGTGTTCTGTGAAATCATCTCTCAGAGTTACAGCTTTCCCCTCAAGAAGCCTTTCGCTAAGACAGTTCTTGTGGAATTGGCAAAGTGATATTTGGAAGCCCATAGAGGGCTATGGTGAAAAAGGAAATATCCTCAGATGAAATCTGGAAAGAAGCTTTCTGAGAAACTGCTTAATGTTCTGTTAATTCATCTCACAGAGTTACATCGGTATTTCCTGAATCTCTTTGCTAGCCTTATTTCTGTGGAATCTGAGAACAGATATTTCAGATCCCTTTGAAGACTATAGGGCCAAAGGAAATATCCTGCAATAACAAAGAGAAAGAAGCTTTCTGAGAAACTTCTTTGGGTTCTGTGAAATCATCTCATAGAGGTACAGCTTTCCCCTCAAGAAGCCTTTCCCTAAGACAGTTCTTGTGGAATTGGCAAAGTGATATTTGGAAGCCCTTAGAGGGCTATGGTGAAAAGGGAAATATCCTCAGGTGAAATCTGGAAAGAAGCTTTCTGAGAAACTGCTTAGTGTTCTGTTAATTTATCTCACAGTGTTACATCTGTATTTCGTGGATGTCTTTGCTAGCCTTATTTCTGTGGAATCTGAGAACAGATATTTCGGATCCCTCTGAAGACTACAGGGCCAAAGGAAATATCCTCCGATAACAAAGAGAAAGAAGCTTTCTGAGAAACTTCTTTGTGTTCTGTGAAATCATCTCATAGCGTTACAGCTTTCCCCTCAAGAAGCCTTTCGCTAAGACAGTTCTTGTGGAATTGGCAAAGTGATATTTGGAAGCCCATAGAGGGCTATGGTGAAAAAGGAAATATCCTCAGATGAAATCTGGAAAGAAGCTTTCTGAGAAACTGGTGAGTGTTCTCTTAATTCATCTCACAGGGTTACATCTGTATTTCATGGATCTCTTTGCTAGCCTTATTTCTGTGGAATCTGAGAAAAGATTTTTCGGATCCCTTCGAAGACTATAGGGCCAAACGAAATATCCTCCGATAACAAAGAGAAAGAAGCTGTCTGAGAAACTTCTTTGTGTTCTGTGAAATCATCTCACAGATTTACAGCTTTCCCCTCAAGAAGCCTTTCGCTAAGACAGTTCTTGTGGAATTGGCAAAGTGATATTTGGAAGCCCATAGAGGGCTACGGTTAAAAAGAAAATATCCTCAGATGAAATCTGGAAAGAAGCTTTCTGAGAAACTGCTCTGTGATGTGTGACTTCCACTCACAGAGTTACATCTGTATTTCGTGGATCTCTTTGCTAGCCTTATCTCTGTGGAATCTGAGAACAGATATTTCGAATCCCTTTGAAGACTATAGGGCCAAAGGAAATATCCTCCGATAACAAAGAGAAAGAAGCTATCTGAGAAACTTCTTTGTGTTCTGTGAAATCATCTCACAGAGTTACATCTTACCCCTCAAGAAGCCTTTCGCTAAGACTGTTCTTGTGGAATTGGCAAAGTGATATTTGGAAGCCCATAGAGGGCTATGGTGATAAAGGAAGTATCCTCAGATGAAATCTGGAAAGAATCTTTCTGAGAAACTGCTTAGTGTTCTGTTAATTCATGTCACAGAGTTACATCTGTATTTCGTGGATCTCTTTGCTAGCCTTATTTCTGTGGAATCTGAGAACAGATATTTCAGATCCCTTTGAAGACTATAGGGCCAGAGGAAATATCCTCCGATAACAAAGAGAAAGAAGCTTTCTGAGAAACTTCTTTGTGTTCTGTGAAATCATCTCACAGAGTTACAGCTTTCCCCTCAAGAAGCCTTTCGCTAAGACAGTTCTTGTGGAATTGGCAAAGTGATATTTGAAAGCCCATAGAGGGCTATGGTGAAAAAGGAAATATCCTCAGATGAAAAATGGGAAGTAGCTTTGTGAGAAAATGCTTAGAGTTCTGTGAATTCATCTCACAGCGTTACATCTGTATTTCGTGGATCTCTTGCTAGCCTTATTTCTGTGGAATATGAGAACAGATATTTCGGATCCCTTTGAAGACTATAGGGCCAAAGGAAATATCCTCCGAAAACAAATAGAAAGAAGCTGTCTGAGAAACTTCTTTGTGTTCTGTGAAATCATCTCACAGAGTTACAGCTTTCCCTTCAAGAAGCCTTTCGCTAAGACAGTTCTTGTGGAATTGGCAAAGTGATATTTGGAAGCCCTTAGAGGGCTATGGTGAAAAAGGAAATATCCTCTGATGAAATCTGGAAAGAAGCTTTCTGAGAAACTGCTTAGTGTTCTGTTAATTCATCTCACAGAGTTACATCTGTATTTCGTGGATCTCTTTGCTAGCCTTATTTCTGTGGAATTTGAGAACAGATATTTCGGATCCCTTTGAAGACTATAGGGCCAAAGGAAATATCCTCCGATAACAAAGAGAAAGAAGCTGTCTGAGAAACTTCTTTGTGTTCTGTGAAATCATCTCACAGAGTTACAGCTTTCCCCTCAAGAAGCCTTTCGCTAAGACAGTTCTTGTGGAATTGGCAAAGTGATATTTGGAAGCCCATAGAGGGCTATGGTGAAAAAGGAAATATCCTCAGATGAAATCTGGAAAGAAGCTTTCTGAGAAACTGCTCTGTGATGTTTGACTTCCACTCACAGAGTTACATCTGTATTTCTTGGATCTCTTTGCTGGCCTTATTTCTGTGGAATCTGAGAACAGATATTTCGGATCCCTTTGAAGACTATAGGGCCAAAGGAAATATCCTGCTATAACAAAGAGAAAGAAGCTTTCTGAGAAACTTCTTTGGGTTCTGTGAAATCATCTCATAGAGGTACAGCTTTCCCCTCAAGAAGCCTTTCGCTAAGACAGTTCTTGTGGAATTGGCAAAGTGATATTTGGAAGCCCTTAGAGGGCTATGGTGAAAAGGGAAATATCCTCAGGTGAAATCTGGAAAGAAGCTTTCTGAGAAACTGCTTAGTGTTCTGTTAATTTATCTCACAGAGTTACATCTGTATTTCGTGGATGTCTTTGCTAGCCTTATTTCTGTGGAATCTGAGAACAGATATTTCGGATCCCTCTGAAGACTATAGGGCCAAAGGAAATATCCTCCGATAACAAAGAGAAAGAAGCTTTCTGAGAAACTTCTTTGTGTTCTGTGAAATCATCTCATAGAGTTACAGCTTTCCCCTCAAGAAGCCTTTCACTAAGACAGTTCTTGTGGAATTGGCAAAGTGATATTTGGAAGCCCATAGAGGGCTACGGTTAAAAAGGAAATATCCTCAGATGAAATCTGGAAAGAAGCTTTCTGAGAAACTGCTCTGTGATGTGTGACTTCCACTCACAGAGTTACATCTGTATTTCGTGGATCTCTTTGCTAGCCTTATCTCTGTGGAATCTGAGAACAGATATTTCGAATCCCTTTGAAGACTATAGGGCCAAAGGAAATATCCTCCGATAACAAAGAGAAAGAAGCTATCTGAGAAACTTCTTTGTGTTCTGTGAAATCATCTCACAGAGTTACATCTTACCCCTCAAGAAGCCTTTCGCTAAGACAGTTCTTGTGGAATTTGCAAAGTGATATTTGGAAGCCCATAGAGGGCTATGGTGATAAAGGAAGTATCCTCAATGAAATCTGGAAAGAAGCTTTCTGAGAAACTGCTTAGTGTTCTGTTAATTCATGTCACAGAGTTACATCTGTATTTCGTGGATCTCTTTGCTAGCCTTATTTCTGTGGAATCTGAGAACAGATATTTCAGATCCCTTTGAAGACTATAGGGCCAGAGGAAATATCCTCCGATAACAAAGAGAAAGAAGCTTTCTGAGAAACTTCTTTGTGTTCTGTGAAATCATCTCACAGAGTTACAGCTTTCCCCTCAAGAAGCCTTTCGCTAAGACAGTTCTTGTGGAATTGGCAAAGTGATATTTGGAAGCCCATAGAGGGCTATGGTGAAAAAGGA
Organism: Macaca nemestrina; assembly: GCF_043159975.1. Classification (NCBI taxonomy): domain Eukaryota; kingdom Metazoa; phylum Chordata; class Mammalia; order Primates; family Cercopithecidae; genus Macaca; species Macaca nemestrina. Next base: position 89,967,462 of record NC_092125.1, read on the forward strand.
AATATCCTCAGATGAAAAATGGGAAGTAGCTTTGTGAGAAAATGCTTAGAGTTCTGTGAATTCATCTCACAGCGTTACATCTGTATTTCGTGGATCTCTTGCTAGCCTTATTTCTGTGGAATATGAGAACAGATATTTCGGATCCCTTTGAAGACTATAGGGCCAAAGGAAATATCCTCCGAAAACAAATAGAAAGAAGCTGTCTGAGAAACTTCTTTGTGTTCTGTGAAATCATCTCACAGAGTTACAGCTTTCCCCTCAAGAAGCCTTTCGCTAAGACAGTTCTTGTGGAATTGGCAAAGTGATATTTGGAAGCCCTTAGAGGGCTATGGTGAAAAAGGAAATATCCTCAGATGAAATCTGGAAAGAAGCTTTCTGAGAAACTGCTTAGTGTTCTGTTAATTCATCTCACAGAGTTACATCTGTATTTCGTGGATCTCTTTGCTAGCCTTATTTCTGTGGAATTTGAGAACAGATATTTCGGATCCCTTTGAAGACTATAGGGCCAAAGGAAATATCCTCCGATAACAAAGAGAAAGAAGCTGTCTGAGAAACTTCTTTGTGTTCTGTGAAATCATCTCACAGAGTTACAGCTTTCCCCTCAAAAAGCCGCTCGCTAAGACAGTTCTTGTGGAATTGGCAAAGTGATATTTGGAAGCCCATAGAGGGCTATGGTGAAAAAGGAAATATCCTCAAATGAAATCTGGAAAGAAGCTTTCTGAGAAACTACTCTGTGATGTGTGACTTCCATTCACAGAGTTACATCTGTATTTCATGGATCTCTTTGCTAGCCTTATTTCTGTGGAATCTGAGAACAGATATTTCGGATCCCTTTGAAGACTATAGGGCCAAAGGAAATATCCTCCGATAACAAAGAGAAAGAAGCTTTCTGAGAAACTTCTTTGTGTTCTGTGAAATCATCTCTCAGAGTTACAGCTTTCCCCTTAAGAAGCCTTTCGCTAAGACAGTTCTTGTGGAATTGGCAATGTGATATTTGGAAGCCCATAGAGGGCTATGGTGAAAAAGGAAATATCCTCAGATGAAATCTGGAAAGAAGCTTTCTGAGAAACTGCTTAATGTTCTGTTAATTCATCTCACAGAGTTACATCGGTATTTCCTGAATCTCTTTGCTAGCCTTATTTCTGTGGAATCTGAGAACAGATATTTCAGATCCCTTTGAAGACTATAGGGCCAAAGGAAATATCCTGCTATAACAAAGAGAAAGAAGCTTTCTGAGAAACTTCTTTGGGTTCTGTGAAATCATCTCATAGAGGTACAGCTTTCCCCTCAAGAAGCCTTTCGCTAAGACAGTTCTTGTGGAATTGGCAAAGTGATATTTGGAAGCCCTTAGAGGGCTATGGTGAAAAGGGAAATATCCTCAGGTGAAATCTGGAAAGAAGCTTTCTGAGAAACTGCTTAGTGTTCTGTTAATTTATCTCACAGAGTTACATCTGTATTTCGTGGATGTCTTTGCTAGCCTTATTTCTGTGGAATCTGAGAACAGATATTTCGGATCCCTCTGAAGACTATAGGGCCAAAGGAAATATCCTCCGATAACAAAGAGAAAGAAGCTTTCTGAGAAACTTCTTTGTGTTCTGTGAAATCATCTCATAGAGTTACAGCTTTCCCCTCAAGAAGCCTTTCGCTAAGACAGTTCTTGTGGAATTGGCAAAGTGATATTTGGAAGCCCATAGAGGGCTATGGTGAAAAAGGAAATATCCTCAGATGAAATCTGGAAAGAAGCTTTCTGAGAAACTGGTGAGTGTTCTGTTAATTCATCTCACAGGGTTACATCTGTATTTCATGGATCTCTTTGCTAGCCTTATTTCTGTGGAATCAGAGAACAGATTTTTCGGATCCCTTCGAAGACTATAGGGCCAAACGAAATATCCTCCGATAACAAAGAGAAAGAAGCTGTCTGAGAAACTTCTTTGTGTTCTGTGAAATCATCTCACAGATTTACAGCTTTCCCCTCAAGAAGCCTTTCGCTAAGACAGTTCTTGTGGAATTGGCAAAGTGATATTTGGAAGCCCATAGAGGGCTACGGTTAAAAAGGAAATATCCTCAGATGAAATCTGGAAAGAAGCTTTCTGAGAAACTGCTCTGTGATGTGTGACTTCCACTCACAGAGTTACATCTGTATTTCGTGGATCTCTTTGCTAGCCTTATCTCTGAGGAATCTGAGAACAGATATTTCGAATCCCTTTGAAGACTATAGTTCCAAAGGAAATATCCTCCGATAACAAAGAGAAAGAAGCTATCTGAGAAACTTCTTTGTGTTCTGTGAAATCATCTGACAGAGTTACATCTTACCCCTCAAGAAGCCTTTCGCTAAGACTGTTCTTGTGGAATTGGCAAAGTGATATTTGGAAGCCCATAGAGGGCTATGGTGATAAAGGAAGTATCCTCAGATGAAATCTGGAAAGAAGCTTTCTGAGAAACTGCTTAGTGTTCTGTTAATTCATGTCACAGAGTTACATCTGTATTTCGTGGATCTCTTTGCTAGCCTTATTTCTGTGGAATCTGAGAACAGATATTTCAGATCCCTTTGAAGACTACAGGGCCAGAGGAAATATCCTCCGATAACAAAGAGAAAGAAGCTTTCTGAGAAACTTCTTTGTGTTCTGTGAAATCATCTCACAGAGTTACAGCTTTCCCCTCAAGAAGCCTTTCGCTAAGACAGTTCTTGTGGAATTGGCAAAGTGATATTTGGAAGCCCATAGAGGGCTATGGTGAAAAAGGAAATATCCTCAGATGAAAAATGGGAAGTAGCTTTGTGAGAAAATGCTTAGAGTTCTGTGAATTCATCTCACAGCGTTACATCTGTATTTCGTGGATCTCTTGCTAGCCTTATTTCTGTGGAATATGAGAACAGATATTTCGGATCCCTTTGAAGACTATAGGGCCAAAGGAAATATCCTCCGATAACAAAGAGAAAGAAGCTTTCTGAGAAACTTCTTTGTGTTCTGTGAAATCATCTCACAGAGTTACAGCTTTCCCCTCAAGAAGCCTTTCGCTAAGACAGTTCTTGTGGAATTGGCAAAGTGATATTTGGAAGTCTTAGAGGGCTATGGTGAAAAAGGAAATATCCTCTGATGAAATCTGGAAAGCAGCTTTCTGAGAAACTGCTTAGTGTTCTGTTAATTCATCTCACAGAGTTACATCTGTATTTCGTGGATCTCTTTGCTAGCCTTATTTCTGTGGAATTTGAGAACAGATATTTCGGATCCCTTTGAAGACTATAGGGCCAAAGGAAATATCCTCCGATAACAAAGAGAAAGAAGCTGTCTGAGAAACTTCTTTGTGTTCTGTGAAATCATCTCACAGAGTTACAGCTTTCCCCTCAAAAAGCCGCTCGCTAAGACAGTTCTTGTGGAATTGGCAAAGTGATATTTGGATGCCCATAGAGGGCTATGGTGAAAAAGGAAATATCCTCAGATGAAATCTGGAAAGAAGCTTTCTGAGAAACTACTCTGTGATGTGTGACTTCCATTCACAGAGTTACATCTGTATTTCATGGATCTCTTTGCTAGCCTTATTTCTGTGGAATCTGAGATCAGATATTTCGGATCCCTTTGAAGACTATAGGGCCAAAGGAAATATCCTCCGATAACAAAGAGAAAGAAGCTTTCTGAGAAACTTCTTTGTGTTCTGTGAAATCATCTCTCAGAGTTACAGCTTTCCCCTCAAGAAGCCTTTCGCTAAGACAGTTCTTGTGGAATTGGCAAAGTGATATTTGGAAGCCCATAGAGGGCTATGGTGAAAAAGGAAATATCCTCAGATGAAATCTGGAAAGAAGCTTTCTGAGAAACTGCTTAATGTTCTGTTAATTCATCTCACAGAGTTACATCGGTATTTCCTGAATCTCTTTGCTAGCCTTATTTCTGTGGAATCTGAGAACAGATATTTCAGATCCCTTTGAAGACTATAGGGCCAAAGGAAATATCCTGCAATAACAAAGAGAAAGAAGCTTTCTGAGAAACTTCTTTGGGTTCTGTGAAATCATCTCATAGAGGTACAGCTTTCCCCTCAAGAAGCCTTTCGCTAAGACAGTTCTTGTGGAATTGGCAAAGTGATATTTGGAAGCCCTTAGAGGGCTATGGTGAAAAGGGAAATATCCTCAGGTGAAATCTGGAAAGAAGCTTTCTGAGAAACTGCTTAGTGTTCTGTTAATTTATCTCACAGTGTTACATCTGTATTTCGTGGATGTCTTTGCTAGCCTTATTTCTGTGGAATCTGAGAACAGATATTTCGGATCCCTCTGAAGACTACAGGGCCAAAGGAAATATCCTCCGATAACAAAGAGAAAGAAGCTTTCTGAGAAACTTCTTTGTGTTCTGTGAAATCATCTCATAGAGTTACAGCTTTCCCCTCAAGAAGCCTTTCGCTAAGACAGTTCTTGTGGAATTGGCAAAGTGATATTTGGAAGCCCATAGAGGGCTATGGTGAAAAAGGAAATATCCTCAGATGAAATCTGGAAAGAAGCTTTCTGAGAAACTGGTGAGTGTTCTCTTAATTCATCTCACAGGGTTACATCTGTATTTCATGGATCTCTTTGCTAGCCTTATTTCTGTGGAATCTGAGAAAAGATTTTTCGGATCCCTTCGAAGACTATAGGGCCAAACGAAATATCCTCCGATAACAAAGAGAAAGAAGCTGTCTGAGAAACTTCTTTGTGTTCTGTGAAATCATCTCACAGATTTACAGCTTTCCCCTCAAGAAGCCTTTCGCTAAGACAGTTCTTGTGGAATTGGCAAAGTGATATTTGGAAGCCCATAGAGGGCTACGGTTAAAAAGAAAATATCCTCAGATGAAATCTGGAAAGAAGCTTTCTGAGAAACTGCTCTGTGATGTGTGACTTCCACTCACAGAGTTACATCTGTATTTCGTGGATCTCTTTGCTAGCCTTATCTCTGTGGAATCTGAGAACAGATATTTCGAATCCCTTTGAAGACTATAGGGCCAAAGGAAATATCCTCCGATAACAGAGAGAAAGAAGCTATCTGAGAAACTTCTTTGTGTTCTGTGAAATCATCTCACAGAGTTACATCTTACCCCTCAAGAAGCCTTTCGCTAAGACTGTTCTTGTGGAATTGGCAAAGTGATATTTGGAAGCCCATAGAGGGCTATGGTGATAAAGGAAGTATCCTCAGATGAAATCTGGAAAGAATCTTTCTGAGAAACTGCTTAGTGTTCTGTTAATTCATGTCACAGAGTTACATCTGTATTTCGTGGATCTCTTTGCTAGCCTTATTTCTGTGGAATCTGAGAACAGATATTTCAGATCCCTTTGAAGACTATAGGGCCAGAGGAAATATCCTCCGATAACAAAGAGAAAGAAGCTTTCTGAGAAACTTCTTTGTGTTCTGTGAAATCATCTCACAGAGTTACAGCTTTCCCCTCAAGAAGCCTTTCGCTAAGACAGTTCTTGTGGAATTGGCAAAGTGATATTTGAAAGCCCATAGAGGGCTATGGTGAAAAAGGAAATATCCTCAGATGAAAAATGGGAAGTAGCTTTGTGAGAAAATGCTTAGAGTTCTGTGAATTCATCTCACAGCGTTACATCTGTATTTCGTGGATCTCTTGCTAGCCTTATTTCTGTGGAATATGAGAACAGATATTTCGGATCCCTTTGAAGACTATAGGGCCAAAGGAAATATCCTCCGAAAACAAATAGAAAGAAGCTTTCTGAGAAACTTCTTTGTGTTCTGTGAAATCATCTCACAGAGTTACAGCTTTCCCTTCAAGAAGCCTTTCGCTAAGACAGTTCTTGTGGAATTGGCAAAGTGATATTTGGAAGCCCTTAGAGGGCTATGGTGAAAAAGGAAATATCCTCTGATGAAATCTGGAAAGAAGCTTTCTGAGAAACTGCTTAGTGTTCTGTTAATTTATCTCACAGAGTTACATCTGTATTTCGTGGATCTCTTTGCTAGCCTTATTTCTGTGGAATTTGAGAACAGATATTTCGGATCCCTTTGAAGACTATAGGGCCAAAGGAAATATCCTCCGATAACAAAGAGAAAGAAGCTGTCTGAGAAACTTCTTTGTGTTCTGTGAAATCATCTCACAGAGTTACAGCTTTCCCCTCAAGAAGCCTTTCGCTAAGACAGTTCTTGTGGAATTGGCAAAGTGATATTTGGAAGCCCATAGAGGGCTATGGTGAAAAAGGAAATATCCTCAGATGAAATCTGGAAAGAAGCTTTCTGAGAAACTGCTCTGTGATGTGTGACTTCCACTCACAGAGTTACATCTGTATTTCGTGGATCTCTTTGCTAGCCTTATCTCTGTGGAATCTGAGAACAGATATTTCGAATCCCTTTGAAGACTATAGGGCCAAAGGAAATATCCTCCGATAACAAAGAGAAAGAAGCTATCTGAGAAACTTCTTTGTGTTCTGTGAAATCATCTCACAGAGTTACATCTTATCCCTCAAGAAGCCTTTCGCTAAGACTGTTCTTGTGGAATTGGCAAAGTGATATTTGGAAGCCCATAGAGGGCTATGGTGATAAAGGAAGTATCCTCAGATGAAATCTGGAAAGAATCTTTCTGAGAAACTGCTTAGTGTTCTGTTAATTCATGTCACAGAGTTACATCTGTATTTCGTGGATCTCTTTGCTAGCCTTATTTCTGTGGAATCTGAGAACAGATATTTCAGATCCCTTTAAAGACTATAGGGCCAGAGGAAATATCCTCCGATAACAAAGAGAAAGAAGCTTTCTGAGAAACTTCTTTGTGTTCTGTGAAATCATCTCACAGAGTTACAGCTTTCCCCTCAAGAAGCCTTTCGCTAAGACAGTTCTTGTGGAATTGGCAAAGTGATATTTGGAAGCCCATAGAGGGCTATGGTGAAAAAGGAAATATCCTCAAATGAAAAATGGGAAGTAGCTTTGTGAGAAAATGCTTAGAGTTCTGTGAATTCATCTCACAGCGTTACATCTGTATTTCGTGGATCTCTTGCTAGCCTTATTTCTGTGGAATATGAGAACAGATATTTCGGATCCCTTTGAAGACTATAGGGCCAAAGGAAATATCCTCCGAAAACAAATAGAAAGAAGCTTTCTGAAAACTTCTTTGTGTTCTGTGAAATCATCTCACAGAGTTACAGCTTTCCCTTCAAGAAGCCTTTCGCTAAGACAGTTCTTGTGGAATTGGCAAAGTGATATTTGGAAGCCCTTAGAGGGCTATGGTGAAAAAGGAAATATCCTCTGATGAAATCTGGAAAGAAGCTTTCTGAGAAACTGCTTAGTGTTCTGTTAATTCATCTCACAGAGTTACATCTGTATTTCGTGGATCTCTTTGCTAGCCTTATTTCTGTGGAATTTGAGAACAGATATTTCGGATCCCTTTGAAGACTATAGGGCCAAAGGAAATATCCTCCGATAACAAAGAGAAAGAAGCTGTCTGAGAAACTTCTTTGTGTTCTGTGAAATCATCTCACAGAGTTACAGCTTTCCCCTCAAGAAGCCTTTCGCTAAGACAGTTCTTGTGGAATTGGCAAAGTGATATTTGGAAGCCCATAGAGGGCTATGGTGAAAAAGGAAATATCCTCAGATGAAATCTGAAAAGAAGCTTTCTGAGAAACTGCTCTGTGATGTTTGACTTCCACTCACAGAGTTACATCTGTATTTCTTGGATCTCTTTGCTGGCCTTATTTCTGTGGAATCTGAGAACAGATATTTCGGATCCCTTTGAAGACTATAGTGCCAAAGGAAATATCCTCCGATAACCAAGAGAAAGAAGCTTTCTGAGAAACTTTTTTCTGTTCTGAGAAATCAGCTCACAGAGTTACAGCTTTCCCCTCAAGAAGCCTTTCACTAAGACAGTTCTTGTGGAATTGGCAAAGTGATATTTGGAAGCAAATAGAGGGCTATGGTGAAAAAGGAAATATCCTCAGATGAAATCTGGAAAGAAGCTTTCTGAGAAACTGCTTAGTGTTCTGTTAATTCATCTCACACAGTTACATCTGTATTTCGTGGATCTCTTTGCTAGCCTTATTTCTGTGGAATCTGACAACAGATATTTCGGATCCCTTTGAAGACTATAGGGCCAAAGGAACTATCCTCCGATAACAAAGAGAAAGAAGCTTTCTGAGAAACTTCTTTGTGTTCTGTGAAATCATCTCATAGAGTTACAGCTTTCCCCTCAAGAAGCCTTTCGCTAAGACAGTTCTTGTGGAATTGGCAAAGTGATATTTGGAAGCCCATTGAGGGCTATGGTGAAAAAGGACGTATCCTCAGATGAAATCTGGAAAGAAGCTTTCTGAGAAACTGCTTAGTGCTCTGCTAATTCACCTCACAGAGTTACATCTGTATTTCGTGGATCTCTTTGCTATCCTTATTTCTGTGGAATCTGAGAACAGATATTTCGGATCCCTTTGAAGACTATAGGGCCAAAGGAAATATCCTCCGATAACAAAGAGAAAGAAGCTTTCTGAGAAACTTCTTTGTGTTCTGTGAAATCATCTCACAGAGTTACAGCTTTCCCCTCAAAAGCCTTTCGCTAAGACAGTTCTTGTGGAACAGGCAAAGTGATATTTGGAAGCCCATAGAGGGCTATGGTGAAAAAGGAAATATCCTCAGATGAAATCTGGAAAGAAGCTTTCTGAGAAAGTTCTCTGTGATGTGTGACTTCCACTCACAGAGTTACATCAGTATTTCGTGGATCTCTTTGCTAGCCTTATTTCTGTGGAATCTGAGAACAGATATTTCGGATTCCTTCGAAGACTATAGGGCCAAAGGAACTATCCTCCGATAACAAAGAGAAAGAAGCTTTCTGAGAAACTTCTTTGTGTTCTGTGAAATCATCTCACTGAGTTACAGCTTTCCCCTCAAGAAGCCTTTCGCTAAGAGAGTTCTTGTGGAATTGGCAAAGTGATATTTGGAAGCCCATAGAGGGCTAAGGTGAAAGAGGAAATATCCTCAGATGAAATCTGGAAAGAAGCTTTCTGAGAAACTGCTCTGTGATGTGTGACTTCCACTCACAGAGTTACATCTGTATTTCGTGTATCTCTTTGCTAGCCTTATTTCTGTGGATCTGAGAACAGATATTTCGGATCCCTTTGAAGACTATAGGGCCAAAGGAAATATCCTCCGATAACAAAGAGAAAGAAGCTGTCTGAGAAACTTCTTTGTGTTCTGTGAAATCATCTCACAGAGTTACAGCTTTCCCCTCAAGAAGCCTTTCGCTAAGACAGTTCTTGTGGAATTGGCAGAGTGATATTTGGAAGCCCATAGAGGGCTATGGTGATAAAGGAAGTATCCTCAGATGAAATCTGGAAAGAAGCTTTCTGAGAAACTGCTTAGTGTTCTGTTAATTCATCTCACAGAGTTACATCTGTATTTCGTGGATCTCTTTGCTAGCCTTATTTCTGTGGAATCTGAGAACAGATATTTCGGATCCCTTTGAAGACTATAGGGCCAGAGGAAATATCCTCCGATAACAAAGAGAAAGAAGCTTTCTGAGAAACTTCTTTGTGTTCTGTGAAATCATCTCACAGAGTTACAGCTTTCCCCTCAAGAAGCCTTTCGCTAAGACAGTTCTTGTGAAATTGGCAAAGTGATATTTGGAAGCACATAGAGGGCTATGGTGAAAAAGGAAATATCCTCAGATGAAATCTGGAAAGAAGCTTTCTGAGAAACTGCTTAGTGTTCTGTTAATTCATCTCACAGAGTTACAACTGTATTTCGTGGATCTCTATGCTAGCCTAATTTCTGTGGAATCTGAGAACAGATATTTCGGATCCCTTCGAAGACTATAGGGCCAAAGGAAATATCCTCCGATAACAAAGAGAAAGAAGCTTTCTGAGAAACTTCTTTGTGTTCTGTGAAATCATCTCACAGAGTTACAGCTTTCCCCTCAAGAAGCCTTTCGCTAAGACAGTTCTTGTGGAATTGGCAAAGTGATATTTGGAAGCCCATAGAGGGCTATGGTGAAAAAGGAAATATCCTCAGATGAAATCTGGAAAGAAACTTTCTGAGAAACTGCTCTGTGATGTGTGACTTCCACTCACAGAGTTACATCTGTATTTCGTGGATGTCTTTGCTAGCCTTATTTCTGTGGAATCTGAGAACAGATATTTCGGATCCCTTTGAAGACTATAGGGCCAAAGGAAATATCCTCCGATAACAAAGAGAAAGAAGCTTTCTGAGAAACTTCTTTGTGTTCTGTGAAATCATCTCACAGAGTTACAGCTTTCCCCTCAAGAAGCCTTTCGCTAAGACAGTTCTTGTGGAATTTGGAAAGTGATATTTGGAAGCCCTTAGAGGCCTATGGTGAAAAAGCAAATATCCTCAGATGAAATCTGGAAAGAAGCTTTCAGAGAAACTGCTTAGTGTTCTCTTAATTCATCTCACAGAGTTACATGTGTATTTCCTGGATGTCTTTGCTAGCCTTATTTCTGTGGAATCTGAGAATAGATATTTCGGATCCCTTTGAAGACTATAGGGCCAAAGGAAATATTCTGCGATAAGAAAGAGAAAGAAGCTTTCTGAGAAACTTCTTTGTGTTCTGTGAAATCATCTCACAGAGTTACAGCTTTCCCCTCAAGAAGCCTTTCGCTAAGACAGTTCTTGTGGAATTGGCAAAGTGATATTTGGAAGCCCATAGAGGGCTATGGTGAAAAAGGAAATATCCTCAGATGAAATCTGGAAAGAAGCTTTCTGAGAAACTGCTTAGTGTTCTGTTAATCATCTCACAGAGTTACATTTGTATTTCGTGGATTTCTTTGCTAGCCTTATTTCTGTGGAATCTGAGAACAGATATTTCGGATCCCTTCGAAGATTATAGGGCCAAAGGAAATATCCTCCGATAACAAAGAGAAAGAAGCTTTCTGAGAAACTTCTTTGTGTTCTGTGAAATCACCTCACAGAGTTACAGCTTTCCCCTCAAGAAGCCGTTCGCTAAGACAGTTCTTGTGGAACTGGCAAAGTGATATTTGGAAGCCCATAGAGGGCTATGGTGAAAAAGGAAATATCCTCAGATGAAATCTGGAAAGAAGCTTTCTGAGAAAGTGCTCTGTGATGTGTGACTTCCACTCACAGAGTTACATCTGTATTTCGTGGATCTCTTTGCTAGCCTTTTTTCTGTGGAATCTGAGAACAGATATTTCGGATCCCTTTGAAGACTATAGGGCCAAAGGAAATATCCTCCGATAACAAAGAGAAAGAAGCTTTCTGAGAAACTTCTTTGTGTTCTGTGAAATCATCTCACAGAGTTACAGCTTTGCCCTCAAGAAGCCTTTCGCTAAGACAGTTCTTGTGGAATTGGCAAAGTGATATTTGGAAGCCCATAGAGGCCTATGGTAAAAAAGGAAATATCCTCAGATGAAATCTGGAAAGAAGCTTTCTGAGAAACTGCTTAGTGTTCTGTTAATTCATCTCACAGAATTACATGTGTATTTCACGGATCTCTTTGCTAGCCTTATTTCTGTGGAATCTGAGAACAGATATTTCGGATCCCATTGAAGACTATAGGGCCAAAGGAACTATCCTCCGATAACAAAGAGAAAGAAGCTTTCTGAGAAACTTCTTTGTGTTCTGTGAAATCATCTCACAGAGTTACAGCTTTCCCCTCAAGAAGCCTTTCGCTAAGACAGTTCTTGTGGAATTGGCAAAGTGATATTTGGAAGCCCATAGAGGGCTATGGTGAAAAAGGACGTATCCTCAGATGAAATCTGGAAAGAAGCTTTCTGAGAAACTGCTTAGTGCTCTGCTAATTCACCTCACAGAGTTACATCTGTATTTCGTGGATCTCTTTGCTATCCTTATTTCTGTGGAATCTGAGAACAGATATTTCAGATCCCTTTAAAGACTATAGGGCCAGAGGAAATATCCTCCGATAACAAAGAGAAAGAAGCTTTCTGAGAAACTTCTTTGTGTTCTGTGAAATCATCTCACAGAGTTACAGCTTTCCCCTCAAGAAGCCTTTCGCTAAGACAGTTCTTGTGGAATTGGCAAAGTGATATTTGGAAGCCCATAGAGGGCTATGGTGAAAAAGGAAATATCCTCAAATGAAAAATGGGAAGTAGCTTTGTGAGAAAATGCTTAGAGTTCTGTGAATTCATCTCACAGCGTTACATCTGTATTTCGTGGATCTCTTGCTAGCCTTATTTCTGTGGAATATGAGAACAGATATTTCGGATCCCTTTGAAGACTATAGGGCCAAAGGAAATATCCTCCGAAAACAAATAGAAAGAAGCTTTCTGAAAACTTCTTTGTGTTCTGTGAAATCATCTCACAGAGTTACAGCTTTCCCTTCAAGAAGCCTTTCGCTAAGACAGTTCTTGTGGAATTGGCAAAGTGATATTTGGAAGCCCTTAGAGGGCTATGGTGAAAAAGGAAATATCCTCTGATGAAATCTGGAAAGAAGCTTTCTGAGAAACTGCTTAGTGTTCTGTTAATTCATCTCACAGAGTTACATCTGTATTTCGTGGATCTCTTTGCTAGCCTTATTTCTGTGGAATTTGAGAACAGATATTTCGGATCCCTTTGAAGACTATAGGGCCAAAGGAAATATCCTCCGATAACAAAGAGAAAGAAGCTGTCTGAGAAACTTCTTTGTGTTCTGTGAAATCATCTCACAGAGTTACAGCTTTCCCCTCAAGAAGCCTTTCGCTAAGACAGTTCTTGTGGAATTGGCAAAGTGATATTTGGAAGCCCATAGAGGGCTATGGTGAAAAAGGAAATATCCTCAGATGAAATCTGAAAAGAAGCTTTCTGAGAAACTGCTCTGTGATGTTTGACTTCCACTCACAGAGTTACATCTGTATTTCTTGGATCTCTTTGCTGGCCTTATTTCTGTGGAATCTGAGAACAGATATTTCGGATCCCTTTGAAGACTATAGTGCCAAAGGAAATATCCTCCGATAACCAAGAGAAAGAAGCTTTCTGAGAAACTTTTTTCTGTTCTGAGAAATCAGCTCACAGAGTTACAGCTTTCCCCTCAAGAAGCCTTTCACTAAGACAGTTCTTGTGGAATTGGCAAAGTGATATTTGGAAGCAAATAGAGGGCTATGGTGAAAAAGGAAATATCCTCAGATGAAATCTGGAAAGAAGCTTTCTGAGAAACTGCTTAGTGTTCTGTTAATTCATCTCACACAGTTACATCTGTATTTCGTGGATCTCTTTGCTAGCCTTATTTCTGTGGAATCTGACAACAGATATTTCGGATCCCTTTGAAGACTATAGGGCCAAAGGAACTATCCTCCGATAACAAAGAGAAAGAAGCTTTCTGAGAAACTTCTTTGTGTTCTGTGAAATCATCTCATAGAGTTACAGCTTTCCCCTCAAGAAGCCTTTCGCTAAGACAGTTCTTGTGGAATTGGCAAAGTGATATTTGGAAGCCCATTGAGGGCTATGGTGAAAAAGGACGTATCCTCAGATGAAATCTGGAAAGAAGCTTTCTGAGAAACTGCTTAGTGCTCTGCTAATTCACCTCACAGAGTTACATCTGTATTTCGTGGATCTCTTTGCTATCCTTATTTCTGTGGAATCTGAGAACAGATATTTCGGATCCCTTTGAAGACTATAGGGCCAAAGGAAATATCCTCCGATAACAAAGAGAAAGAAGCTTTCTGAGAAACTTCTTTGTGTTCTGTGAAATCATCTCACAGAGTTACAGCTTTCCCCTCAAAAGCCTTTCGCTAAGACAGTTCTTGTGGAACAGGCAAAGTGATATTTGGAAGCCCATAGAGGGCTATGGTGAAAAAGGAAATATCCTCAGATGAAATCTGGAAAGAAGCTTTCTGAGAAAGTTCTCTGTGATGTGTGACTTCCACTCACAGAGTTACATCAGTATTTCGTGGATCTCTTTGCTAGCCTTATTTCTGTGGAATCTGAGAACAGATATTTCGGATTCCTTCGAAGACTATAGGGCCAAAGGAACTATCCTCCGATAACAAAGAGAAAGAAGCTTTCTGAGAAACTTCTTTGTGTTCTGTGAAATCATCTCACTGAGTTACAGCTTTCCCCTCAAGAAGCCTTTCGCTAAGAGAGTTCTTGTGGAATTGGCAAAGTGATATTTGGAAGCCCATAGAGGGCTAAGGTGAAAGAGGAAATATCCTCAGATGAAATCTGGAAAGAAGCTTTCTGAGAAACTGCTCTGTGATGTGTGACTTCCACTCACAGAGTTACATCTGTATTTCGTGTATCTCTTTGCTAGCCTTATTTCTGTGGATCTGAGAACAGATATTTCGGATCCCTTTGAAGACTATAGGGCCAAAGGAAATATCCTCCGATAACAAAGAGAAAGAAGCTGTCTGAGAAACTTCTTTGTGTTCTGTGAAATCATCTCACAGAGTTACAGCTTTCCCCTCAAGAAGCCTTTCGCTAAGACAGTTCTTGTGGAATTGGCAGAGTGATATTTGGAAGCCCATAGAGGGCTATGGTGATAAAGGAAGTATCCTCAGATGAAATCTGGAAAGAAGCTTTCTGAGAAACTGCTTAGTGTTCTGTTAATTCATCTCACAGAGTTACATCTGTATTTCGTGGATCTCTTTGCTAGCCTTATTTCTGTGGAATCTGAGAACAGATATTTCGGATCCCTTTGAAGACTATAGGGCCAGAGGAAATATCCTCCGATAACAAAGAGAAAGAAGCTTTCTGAGAAACTTCTTTGTGTTCTGTGAAATCATCTCACAGAGTTACAGCTTTCCCCTCAAGAAGCCTTTCGCTAAGACAGTTCTTGTGAAATTGGCAAAGTGATATTTGGAAGCACATAGAGGGCTATGGTGAAAAAGGAAATATCCTCAGATGAAATCTGGAAAGAAGCTTTCTGAGAAACTGCTTAGTGTTCTGTTAATTCATCTCACAGAGTTACAACTGTATTTCGTGGATCTCTATGCTAGCCTAATTTCTGTGGAATCTGAGAACAGATATTTCGGATCCCTTCGAAGACTATAGGGCCAAAGGAAATATCCTCCGATAACAAAGAGAAAGAAGCTTTCTGAGAAACTTCTTTGTGTTCTGTGAAATCATCTCACAGAGTTACAGCTTTCCCCTCAAGAAGCCTTTCGCTAAGACAGTTCTTGTGGAATTGGCAAAGTGATATTTGGAAGCCCATAGAGGGCTATGGTGAAAAAGGAAATATCCTCAGATGAAATCTGGAAAGAAACTTTCTGAGAAACTGCTCTGTGATGTGTGACTTCCACTCACAGAGTTACATCTGTATTTCGTGGATGTCTTTGCTAGCCTTATTTCTGTGGAATCTGAGAACAGATATTTCGGATCCCTTTGAAGACTATAGGGCCAAAGGAAATATCCTCCGATAACAAAGAGAAAGAAGCTTTCTGAGAAACTTCTTTGTGTTCTGTGAAATCATCTCACAGAGTTACAGCTTTCCCCTCAAGAAGCCTTTCGCTAAGACAGTTCTTGTGGAATTTGGAAAGTGATATTTGGAAGCCCTTAGAGGCCTATGGTGAAAAAGCAAATATCCTCAGATGAAATCTGGAAAGAAGCTTTCAGAGAAACTGCTTAGTGTTCTCTTAATTCATCTCACAGAGTTACATGTGTATTTCCTGGATGTCTTTGCTAGCCTTATTTCTGTGGAATCTGAGAATAGATATTTCGGATCCCTTTGAAGACTATAGGGCCAAAGGAAATATTCTGCGATAAGAAAGAGAAAGAAGCTTTCTGAGAAACTTCTTTGTGTTCTGTGAAATCATCTCACAGAGTTACAGCTTTCCCCTCAAGAAGCCTTTCGCTAAGACAGTTCTTGTGGAATTGGTAAAGTGATATTTGGAAGCCCATAGAGGGCTATGGTGAAAAAGGAAATATCCTCAGATGAAATCTGGAAAGAAGCTTTCTGAGAAACTGCTTAGTGTTCTGTTAATCATCTCACAGAGTTACATTTGTATTTCGTGGATTTCTTTGCTAGCCTTATTTCTGTGGAATCTGAGAACAGATATTTCGGATCCCTTCGAAGATTATAGGGCCAAAGGAAATATCCTCCGATAACAAAGAGAAAGAAGCTTTCTGAGAAACTTCTTTGTGTTCTGTGAAATCACCTCACAGAGTTACAGCTTTCCCCTCAAGAAGCCGTTCGCTAAGACAGTTCTTGTGGAACTGGCAAAGTGATATTTGGAAGCCCATAGAGGGCTATGGTGAAAAAGGAAATATCCTCAGATGAAATCTGGAAAGAAGCTTTCTGAGAAAGTGCTCTGTGATGTGTGACTTCCACTCACAGAGTTACATCTGTATTTCGTGGATCTCTTTGCTAGCCTTTTTTCTGTGGAATCTGAGAACAGATATTTCGGATCCCTTTGAAGACTATAGGGCCAAAGGAAATATCCTCCGATAACAAAGAGAAAGAAGCTTTCTGAGAAACTTCTTTGTGTTCTGTGAAATCATCTCACAGAGTTACAGCTTTGCCCTCAAGAAGCCTTTCGCTAAGACAGTTCTTGTGGAATTGGCAAAGTGATATTTGGAAGCCCATAGAGGCCTATGGTAAAAAAGGAAATATCCTCAGATGAAATCTGGAAAGAAGCTTTCTGAGAAACTGCTTAGTGTTCTGTTAATTCATCTCACAGAATTACATGTGTATTTCACGGATCTCTTTGCTAGCCTTATTTCTGTGGAATCTGAGAACAGATATTTCGGATCCCATTGAAGACTATAGGGCCAAAGGAACTATCCTCCGATAACAAAGAGAAAGAAGCTTTCTGAGAAACTTCTTTGTGTTCTGTGAAATCATCTCACAGAGTTACAGCTTTCCCCTCAAGAAGCCTTTCGCTAAGACAGTTCTTGTGGAATTGGCAAAGTGATATTTGGAAGCCCATAGAGGGCTATGGTGAAAAAGGAAATATCCTCAGATGAAATCTGGAAAGAAGCTTTCTGAGAAACTGATCTGTGATGTTTGACTTCCACTCACAGAGTTACATCTGTATTTCTTGGATCTCTTTGCTGGCCTTATTTCTGTGGAATCTGAGAACAGATATTTCGGATCCCTTTGAAGACTATAGTGCCAAAGGAAATATCCTCCGATAACAAAGAGGAAGAAGCTTTCTGAGAAACTTTTTTCTGTTCTGTGAAATCAGCTCACAGAGTTACAGCTTTCCCCTCTAGAAGCCTTTCACTAAGACAGTTCTTGTGGAATTGGCAAAGTGATATTTGGAAGCCCATAGAGGGCTATGGTGAAAAAGGAAATATCCTCAGATGAAATCTGGAAAGAAGCTTTCTGAGAAACTGCTTAGTGTTCTGTTAATTCATCTCACACAGTTACATCTGTATTTCGTGGATCTCTTTGCTAGCCTTATTTCTGTGGAATCTGACAACAGATATTTCGGATCCCTTTGAAGACTATAGGGCCAAAGGAACTATCCTCCGATAACAAAGAGAAAGAAGCTTTCTGAGAAACTTCTTTGTGTTCTGTGAAATCATCTCACAGAGTTACAGCTTTCCCCTCAAGAAGCCTTTCGCTAAGACAGTTCTTGTGGAATTGGCAAAGTGATATTTGGAAGCCCATAGAGGGCTATGGTGAAAAAGGACGTATCCTCAGATGAAATCTGGAAAGAAGCTTTCTGAGAAACTGCTTAGTGCTCTGCTAATTCACCTCACAGAGTTACATCTGTATTTCGTGGATCTCTTTGCTATCCTTATTTCTGTGGAATCTGAGAACAGATATTTCGGATCCCTTTGAAGACTATAGGGCCAAAGGAAATATCCTCCGATAACAAAGAGAAAGAAGCTTTCTGAGAAACTTCTTTGTGTTCTGTGAAATCATCTCACAGAGTTACAGCTTTCCCCTCAAGAAGTCTTTCGCTAAGACAGTTCTTGTGGAACAGGCAAAGTGATATTTGGAAGCCCATAGAGGGCTATGGTGAAAAAGGAAATATCCTCAGATGAAATCTGGAAAGAAGCTTTCTGAGAAAGTTCTCTGTGATGTGTGACTTCCACTCACAGAGTTACATCAGTATTTCGTGGATCTCTTTGCTAGCCTTATTTCTGTGGAATCTGAGAACAGATATTTCGGATTCCTTCGAAGACTATAGGGCCAAAGGAACTATCCTCCGATAACAAAGAGAAAGAAGCTTTCTGAGAAACTTCTTTGTGTTCTGTGAAATCATCTCACTGAGTTACAGCTTTCCCCTCAAGAAGCCTTTCGCTAAGAGAGTTCTTGTGGAATTGGCAAAGTGATATTTGGAAGCCCATAGAGGGCTAAGGTGAAAGAGGAAATATCCTCAGATGAAATCTGGAAAGAAGCTTTCTGAGAAACTGCTCTGTGATGTGTGACTTCCACTCACAGAGTTACATCTGTATTTCGTGTATCTCTTTGCTAGCCTTATTTCTGTGGATCTGAGAACAGATATTTCGGATCCCTTTGAAGACTATAGGGCCAAAGGAAATATCCTCCGATAACAAAGAGAAAGAAGCTGTCTGAGAAACTTCTTTGTGTTCTGTGAAATCATCTCACAGAGTTACAGCTTTCCCCTCAAGAAGCCTTTCGCTAAGACAGTTCTTGTGGAATTGGCAGAGTGATATTTGGAAGCCCATAGAGGGCTATGGTGATAAAGGAAGTATCCTCAGATGAAATCTGGAAAGAAGCTTTCTGAGAAACTGCTTAGTGTTCTGTTAATTCATCTCACAGAGTTACATCTGTATTTCGTGGATCTCTTTGCTAGCCTTATTTCTGTGGAATCTGAGAACAGATATTTCGGATCCCTTTGAAGACTATAGGGCCAGAGGAAATATCCTCCGATAACAAAGAGAAAGAAGCTTTCTGAGAAACTTCTTTGTGTTCTGTGAAATCATCTCACAGAGTTACAGCTTTCCCCTCAAGAAGCCTTTCGCTAAGACAGTTCTTGTGAAATTGGCAAAGTGATATTTGGAAGCACATAGAGGGCTATGGTGAAAAAGGAAATATCCTCAGATGAAATCTGGAAAGAAGCTTTCTGAGAAACTGCTTAGTGTTCTGTTAATTCATCTCACAGAGTTACAACTGTATTTCGTGGATCTCTATGCTAGCCTAATTTCTGTGGAATCTGAGAACAGATATTTCGGATCCCTTCGAAGACTATAGGGCCAAAGGAAATATCCTCCGATAACAAAGAGAAAGAAGCTTTCTGAGAAACTTCTTTGTGTTCTGTGAAATCATCTCACAGAGTTACAGCTTTCCCCTCAAGAAGCCTTTCGCTAAGACAGTTCTTGTGGAATTGGCAAAGTGATATTTGGAAGCCCATAGAGGGCTATGGTGAAAAAGGAAATATCCTCAGATGAAATCTGGAAAGAAACTTTCTGAGAAACTGCTCTGTGATGTGTGACTTCCACTCACAGAGTTACATCTGTATTTCGTGGATGTCTTTGCTAGCCTTATTTCTGTGGAATCTGAGAACAGATATTTCGGATCCCTTTGAAGACTATAGGGCCAAAGGAAATATCCTCCGATAACAAAGAGAAAGAAGCTTTCTGAGAAACTTCTTTGTGTTCTGTGAAATCATCTCACAGAGTTACAGCTTTCCCCTCAAGAAGCCTTTCGCTAAGACAGTTCTTGTGGAATTTGGAAAGTGATATTTGGAAGCCCTTAGAGGCCTATGGTGAAAAAGCAAATATCCTCAGATGAAATCTGGAAAGAAGCTTTCAGAGAAACTGCTTAGTGTTCTCTTAATTCATCTCACAGAGTTACATGTGTATTTCCTGGATGTCTTTGCTAGCCTTATTTCTGTGGAATCTGAGAATAGATATTTCGGATCCCTTTGAAGACTATAGGGCCAAAGGAAATATTCTGCGATAAGAAAGAGAAAGAAGCTTTCTGAGAAACTTCTTTGTGTTCTGTGAAATCATCTCACAGAGTTACAGCTTTCCCCTCAAGAAGCCTTTCGCTAAGACAGTTCTTGTGGAATTGGCAAAGTGATATTTGGAAGCCCATAGAGGGCTATGGTGAAAAAGGAAATATCCTCAGATGAAATCTGGAAAGAAGCTTTCTGAGAAACTGCTTAGTGTTCTGTTAATCATCTCACAGAGTTACATTTGTATTTCGTGGATTTCTTTGCTAGCCTTATTTCTGTGGAATCTGAGAACAGATATTTCGGATCCCTTCGAAGATTATAGGGCCAAAGGAAATATCCTCCGATAACAAAGAGAAAGAAGCTTTCTGAGAAACTTCTTTGTGTTCTGTGAAATCACCTCACAGAGTTACAGCTTTCCCCTCAAGAAGCCGTTCGCTAAGACAGTTCTTGTGGAACTGGCAAAGTGATATTTGGAAGCCCATAGAGGGCTATGGTGAAAAAGGAAATATCCTCAGATGAAATCTGGAAAGAAGCTTTCTGAGAAAGTGCTCTGTGATGTGTGACTTCCACTCACAGAGTTACATCTGTATTTCGTGGATCTCTTTGCTAGCCTTTTTTCTGTGGAATCTGAGAACAGATATTTCGGATCCCTTTGAAGACTATAGGGCCAAAGGAAATATCCTCCGATAACAAAGAGAAAGAAGCTTTCTGAGAAACTTCTTTGTGTTCTGTGAAATCATCTCACAGAGTTACAGCTTTGCCCTCAAGAAGCCTTTCGCTAAGACAGTTCTTGTGGAATTGGCAAAGTGATATTTGGAAGCCCATAGAGGCCTATGGTAAAAAAGGAAATATCCTCAGATGAAATCTGGAAAGAAGCTTTCTGAGAAACTGCTTAGTGTTCTGTTAATTCATCTCACAGAATTACATGTGTATTTCACGGATCTCTTTGCTAGCCTTATTTCTGTGGAATCTGAGAACAGATATTTCGGATCCCATTGAAGACTATAGGGCCAAAGGAACTATCCTCCGATAACAAAGAGAAAGAAGCTTTCTGAGAAACTTCTTTGTGTTCTGTGAAATCATCTCACAGAGTTACAGCTTTCCCCTCAAGAAGCCTTTCGCTAAGACAGTTCTTGTGGAATTGGCAAAGTGATATTTGGAAGCCCATAGAGGGCTATGGTGAAAAAGGAAATATCCTCAGATGAAATCTGGAAAGAAGCTTTCTGAGAAACTGATCTGTGATGTTTGACTTCCACTCACAGAGTTACATCTGTATTTCTTGGATCTCTTTGCTGGCCTTATTTCTGTGGAATCTGAGAACAGATATTTCGGATCCCTTTGAAGACTATAGTGCCAAAGGAAATATCCTCCGATAACAAAGAGGAAGAAGCTTTCTGAGAAACTTTTTTCTGTTCTGTGAAATCAGCTCACAGAGTTACAGCTTTCCCCTCTAGAAGCCTTTCACTAAGACAGTTCTTGTGGAATTGGCAAAGTGATATTTGGAAGCCCATAGAGGGCTATGGTGAAAAAGGAAATATCCTCAGATGAAATCTGGAAAGAAGCTTTCTGAGAAACTGCTTAGTGTTCTGTTAATTCATCTCACACAGTTACATCTGTATTTCGTGGATCTCTTTGCTAGCCTTATTTCTGTGGAATCTGACAACAGATATTTCGGATCCCTTTGAAGACTATAGGGCCAAAGGAACTATCCTCCGATAACAAAGAGAAAGAAGCTTTCTGAGAAACTTCTTTGTGTTCTGTGAAATCATCTCACAGAGTTACAGCTTTCCCCTCAAGAAGCCTTTCGCTAAGACAGTTCTTGTGGAATTGGCAAAGTGATATTTGGAAGCCCATAGAGGGCTATGGTGAAAAAGGACGTATCCTCAGATGAAATCTGGAAAGAAGCTTTCTGAGAAACTGCTTAGTGCTCTGCTAATTCACCTCACAGAGTTACATCTGTATTTCGTGGATCTCTTTGCTATCCTTATTTCTGTGGAATCTGAGAACAGATATTTCGGATCCCTTTGAAGACTATAGGGCCAAAGGAAATATCCTCCGATAACAAAGAGAAAGAAGCTTTCTGAGAAACTTCTTTGTGTTCTGTGAAATCATCTCACAGAGTTACAGCTTTCCCCTCAAGAAGTCTTTCGCTAAGACAGTTCTTGTGGAACAGGCAAAGTGATATTTGGAAGCCCATAGAGGGCTATGGTGAAAAAGGAAATATCCTCAGATGAAATCTGGAAAGAAGCTTTCTGAGAAAGTTCTCTGTGATGTGTGACTTCCACTCACAGAGTTACATCAGTATTTCGTGGATCTCTTTGCTAGCCTTATTTCTGTGGAATCTGAGAACAGATATTTCGGATTCCTTCGAAGACTATAGGGCCAAAGGAACTATCCTCCGATAACAAAGAGAAAGAAGCTTTCTGAGAAGCTTCTTTGTGTTCTGTGAAATCATCTCACAGAGTTACAGCTTTCCCCTCAAGAAGCCTTTCGCTAAGAGAGTTCTTGTGGAATTGGCAAAGTGATATTTGGAAGCCCATAGAGGGCTAAGGTGAAAGAGGAAATATCCTCAGATGAAATCTGGAAAGAAGCTTTCTGAGAAACTGCTCTGTGATGTGTGACTTCCACTCACAGAGTTACATCTGTATTTCGTGTATTTCTTTGCTAGCCTTATTTCTGTGGAATCTGAGAACAGATATTTCGGATCCCTTTGCAGACTATAGGGCCAAAGAAAATATCCTCCGATAACAAAGAGAAAGAAGCTTTCTGAGAAACTTCTTTGTGTTCTGTGAAATCATCTCACAGAGTTACAGCTTTCCCCTCAAGAAGCCTTTCGCTAAGACAGTTCTTGTGGAATTGGCAGAGTGATATTTGGAAGCCCATAGTGGGCTATGGTGAAAAAGGAAATATCCTCAGATGAAATCTGGAAAGAAGCTTTCTGAGAAACTGCTTAGTGTTCTGTTAATTCATCTCACAGAGTTACATCTGTATTTCGTGGATCTCTTTGCTAGCCTTATTTCTGTGGAATCTGAGAACAGATATTTCGGATCCCTTTGAAGACTATAGGGCCAGAGGAAATATCCTCCGATAACAAAGAGAAAGAAGCTTTCTGACAAACTTCTTTGTGTTCTGTGAAATCATCTCACAGAGTTACAGCTTTCCCCTCAAGAAGCCTTTCGCTAAGACAGTTCTTGTGAAATTGGCAAAGTGATATTTGGAAGCACATAGAGGGCTATGGTGAAAAAGGAAATATCCTCAGATGAAATCTGGAAAGAAGCTTTCTGAGAAACTGCTTAGTGTTCTGTTAATTCATCTCACAGAGTTACAACTGTATTTCGTGGATCTCTCTGCTAGCCTAATTTCTGTGGAATCTGAGAACAGATATTTCGGATCCCTTCGAAGACTACAGGGCCAAAGGAAATATCCTCCGATAACAAAGAGAAAGAAGCTTTCTGAGAAACTTCTTTGTGTTCTGTGAAATCATCTCACAGAGTTACAGCTTTCCCCTCAAGAAGCCGTTCGCTAAGACAGTTCTTGTGGAATTGGCAAAGTGATATTTGGAAGCCCATAGAGGGCTACGGTGAAAAAGGAAATATCCTCTGATGAAATCTGGAAAGAAGCTTTCTGAGAAACTGCTCTGTGATGTGTGACTTCCACTCACAGAGTTACATCTGTATTTCGTGGGTCTCTTTGCTAGCCTTATTTCTGTGGAATCTGAGAACAGATATTTCGGATCCCTTTGAAGACTATAGGGCCAAAGGAAATATCCTCCGATAACAAAGAGAAAGAAGCTTTCTGAGAAACTTCTTTGTGTTCTGTGAAATCATCTCACAGAGTTACAGCTTTCCCCTCAAGAAGCCTTTCGCTAAGACAGTTCTTGTGGAATTTGCAAAGTGATATTTGGAAGCCCATAGAGGCCTATGGTGAAAAAGCAAATATCCTCAGATGAAATCTGGAAAGAAGCTTTCAGAGAAACTGCTTAGTGTTCTCTTAATTCATCTCACAGAGTTACATGTGTATTTCCTGGATGTCTTTGCTAGCCTTATTTCTGTGGAATCTGAGAATAGATATTTCGGATCCCTTTGAAGACTATAGGGCCAAAGGAAATATCCTCCGATAAGAAAGAGAAAGAAGCTTTCTGAGAAACTTCTTTGTGTTCTGTGAAATCATCTCACAGAGTTACAGCTTTCCCCTCAAGAAGCCTTTCGCTAAGACAGTTCTTGTGGAATTGGCAAAGTGATATTTGGAAGCCCATAGAGGGCTATGGTGAAAAAGGAAATATCCTCAGATGAAATCTTGATAGAAGCTTTGTGAGAAACTGCTTAGTGTTCTGTTAATTCATCTCACAGAGTTACATTTGTATTTCGTGGATTTCTTTGCTAGCCTTATTTCTGTGGAATCTGAGAACAGATATTTCGGATCCCTTCGAAGACTATAGGGCCAAAGGAAATATCCTCCGATAACAAAGAGAAAGAAGCTTTCTGAGAAACTTCTTTGTGTTCTGTGAAATCACCTCACAGAGTTACAGCTTTCCCCTCAAGAAGCCGTTCGCTAAGACAGTTCTTGTGGAACTGGCAAAGTGATATTTGGAAGCCCATAGAGGGCTATGGTGAAAAAGGAAATATCCTCAGATGAAATCTGGAAAGAAGCTTTCTGAGAAAGTGCTCTGTGATGTGTGACTTCCACTCACAGAGTTACATCTGTATTTCTTGGATCTCTTTGCTAGCCTTATTTCTGTGGAATCTGAGAACAGATATTTCGGATCCCTTTGAAGACTATAGGGCCAAAGGAAATATCCTCCGATAACAAAGAGAAAGAAGCTTTCTGAGAAACTTCTTTGTGTTCTGTGAAATCATCTCACAGAGTTACAGCTTTGCCCTCAAGAAGCCTTTCGCTAAGACAGTTCTTGCGGAATTGGCAAAGTGATATTTGGAAGCCCCTAGAGGGCTATGGTGAAAAAGGAAATATCCTCACCTGAAATCTGCAAAGAAGCTTTCTGAGAAACTGCTAAGTGTTCTGTTAATTCATCTCACAGAGTTACATCTGTATTTCGTGGATATCTTTGCTAGCCTTATTTCTGTGGAATCTGAGAACAGATATTTCGGATCCCTTCGAAGACTATAGGGCCAAAGGAAATATCCTCCGATAACAAAGAGAAAGAAGCTTTCTGAGAAACTTCTTTGTGTTCTGTGAAATCATCTCACAGAGTTACAGCTTTCCCCTCAAGAAGCCTTTCGCTAAGACAGTTCTTGTGGAATTGGCAAAGTGATATTTGGAAGCCCATAGAAGGCTATGGTGAAAAAGGAAATATCCTCAGATGAAATCTGGAAAGAAACTTTCTGAGAAACTGCTCTGTGATGTGTGACTTCCACTCACAGAGTTACATCTGTATTTCGTGGATGTCTTTGCTAGCCTTATTTCTGTGGAATCTGAGAACAGATATTTCGGATCCCTTTGAAGACTATAGGGCCAAAGGAAATATCCTCCGATAACAAAGAGAAAGAAGCTTTCTGAGAAACTTCTTTGTGTTCTGTGAAATCATCTCACAGAGTTACAGCTTTCCCCTCAAGAAGCCTTTCGCTAAGACAGTTCTTGTGGAATTTGGAAAGTGATATTTGGAAGCCCTTAGAGGCCTATGGTGAAAAAGCAAATATCCTCAGATGAAATCTGGAAAGAAGCTTTCAGAGAAACTGCTTAGTGTTCTCTTAATTCATCTCACAGAGTTACATGTGTATTTCCTGGATGTCTTTGCTAGCCTTATTTCTGTGGAATCTGAGAATAGATATTTCGGATCCCTTTGAAGACTATAGGGCCAAAGGAAATATTCTGCGATAAGAAAGAGAAAGAAGCTTTCTGAGAAACTTCTTTGTGTTCTGTGAAATCATCTCACAGAGTTACAGCTTTCCCCTCAAGAAGCCTTTCGCTAAGACAGTTCTTGTGGAATTGGCAAAGTGATATTTGGAAGCCCATAGAGGGCTATGGTGAAAAAGGAAATATCCTCAGATGAAATCTGGAAAGAAGCTTTCTGAGAAACTGCTTAGTGTTCTGTTAATCATCTCACAGAGTTACATTTGTATTTCGTGGATTTCTTTGCTAGCCTTATTTCTGTGGAATCTGAGAACAGATATTTCGGATCCCTTCGAAGACTATAGGGCCAAAGGAAATATCCTCCGATAACAAAGAGAAAGAAGCTTTCTGAGAAACTTCTTTGTGTTCTGTGAAATCACCTCACAGAGTTACAGCTTTCCCCTCAAGAAGCCGTTCGCTAAGACAGTTCTTGTGGAACTGGCAAAGTGATATTTGGAAGCCCATAGAGGGCTATGGTGAAAAAGGAAATATCCTCAGATGAAATCTGGAAAGAAGCTTTCTGAGAAAGTGCTCTGTGATGTGTGACTTCCACTCACAGAGTTACATCTGTATTTCGTGGATCTCTTTGCTAGCCTTTTTTCTGTGGAATCTGAGAACAGATATTTCGGATCCCTTTGAAGACTATAGGGCCAAAGGAAATATCCTCCGATAACAAAGAGAAAGAAGCTTTCTGAGAAACTTCTTTGTGTTCTGTGAAATCATCTCACAGAGTTACAGCTTTGCCCTCAAGAAGCCTTTCGCTAAGACAGTTCTTGTGGAATTGGCAAAGTGATATTTGGAAGCCCATAGAGGCCTATGGTAAAAAAGGAAATATCCTCAGATGAAATCTGGAAAGAAGCTTTCTGAGAAACTGCTTAGTGTTCTGTTAATTCATCTCACAGAATTACATGTGTATTTCACGGATCTCTTTGCTAGCCTTATTTCTGTGGAATCTGAGAACAGATATTTCGGATCCCATTGAAGACTATAGGGCCAAAGGAACTATCCTCCGATAACAAAGAGAAAGAAGCTTTCTGAGAAACTTCTTTGTGTTCTGTGAAATCATCTCACAGAGTTACAGCTTTCCCCTCAAGAAGCCTTTCGCTAAGACAGTTCTTGTGGAATTGGCAAAGTGATATTTGGAAGCCCATAGAGGGCTATGGTGAAAAAGGAAATATCCTCAGATGAAATCTGGAAAGAAGCTTTCTGAGAAACTGATCTGTGATGTTTGACTTCCACTCACAGAGTTACATCTGTATTTCTTGGATCTCTTTGCTGGCCTTATTTCTGTGGAATCTGAGAACAGATATTTCGGATCCCTTTGAAGACTATAGTGCCAAAGGAAATATCCTCCGATAACAAAGAGAAAGAAGCTTTCTGAGAAACTTTTTTCTGTTCTGTGAAATCAGCTCACAGAGTTACAGCTTTCCCCTCTAGAAGCCTTTCACTAAGACAGTTCTTGTGGAATTGGCAAAGTGATATTTGGAAGCCCATAGAGGGCTATGGTGAAAAAGGAAATATCCTCAGATGAAATCTGGAAAGAAGCTTTCTGAGAAACTGCTTAGTGTTCTGTTAATTCATCTCACACAGTTACATCTGTATTTCGTGGATCTCTTTGCTAGCCTTATTTCTGTGGAATCTGACAACAGATATTTCGGATCCCTTTGAAGACTATAGGGCCAAAGGAACTATCCTCCGATAACAAAGAGAAAGAAGCTTTCTGAGAAACTTCTTTGTGTTCTGTGAAATCATCTCACAGAGTTACAGCTTTCCCCTCAAGAAGCCTTTCGCTAAGACAGTTCTTGTGGAATTGGCAAAGTGATATTTGGAAGCCCATAGAGGGCTATGGTGAAAAAGGACGTATCCTCAGATGAAATCTGGAAAGAAGCTTTCTGAGAAACTGCTTAGTGCTCTGCTAATTCACCTCACAGAGTTACATCTGTATTTCGTGGATCTCTTTGCTATCCTTATTTCTGTGGAATCTGAGAACAGATATTTCGGATCCCTTTGAAGACTATAGGGCCAAAGGAAATATCCTCCGATAACAAAGAGAAAGAAGCTTTCTGAGAAACTTCTTTGTGTTCTGTGAAATCATCTCACAGAGTTACAGCTTTCCCCTCAAGAAGTCTTTCGCTAAGACAGTTATTGTGGAACAGGCAAAGTGATATTTGGAAGCCCATAGAGGGCTATGGTGAAAAAGGAAATATCCTCAGATGAAATCTGGAAAGAAGCTTTCTGAGAAAGTTCTCTGTGATGTGTGACTTCCACTCACAGAGTTACATCAGTATTTCGTGGATCTCTTTGCTAGCCTTATTTCTGTGGAATCTGAGAACAGATATTTCGGATTCCTTCGAAGACTATAGGGCCAAAGGAACTATCCTCCGATAACAAAGAGAAAGAAGCTTTCTGAGAAGCTTCTTTGTGTTCTGTGAAATCATCTCACAGAGTTACAGCTTTCCCCTCAAGAAGCCTTTCGCTAAGACAGTTCTTGTGGAATTGGCAGAGTGATATTTGGAAGCCCATAGTGGGCTATGGTGAAAAAGGAAATATCCTCAGATGAAATCTGGAAAGAAGCTTTCTGAGAAACTGCTTAGTGTTCTGTTAATTCATCTCACAGAGTTACATCTGTATTTCGTGGATCTCTTTGCTAGCCTTATTTCTGTGGAATCTGAGAACAGATATTTCGGATCCCTTTGAAGACTATAGGGCCAGAGGAAATATCCTCCGATAACAAAGAGAAAGAAGCTTTCTGAGAAACTTCTTTGTGTTCTGTGAAATCATCTCACAGAGTTACAGCTTTCCTCTCAAGAAGCCTTTCGCTAAGACAGTTCTTGTGAAATTGGCAAAGTGATATTTGGAAGCACATAGAGGGCTATGGTGAAAAAGGAAATATCCTCAGATGAAATCTGGAAAGAAGCTTTCTGAGAAACTGCTTAGTGTTCTGTTAATTCATCTCACAGAGTTACAACTGTATTTCGTGGATCTCTCTGCTAGCCTAATTTCTGTGGAATCTGAGAACAGATATTTCGGATCCCTTCGAAGACTATAGGGCCAAAGGAAATATCCTCCGATAACAAAGAGAAAGAAGCTTTCTGAGAAACTTCTTTGTGTTCTGTGAAATCATCTCACAGAGTTACAGCTTTCCCCTCAAGAAGCCGTTCGCTAAGACAGTTCTTGTGGAATTGGCAAAGTGATATTTGGAAGCCCATAGAGGGCTATGGTGAAAAAGGAAATATCCTCTGATGAAATCTGGAAAGAAGCTTTCTGAGAAACTGCTCTGTGATGTGTGACTTCCACTCACAGAGTTACATCTGTATTTCGTGGGTCTCTTTGCTAGCCTTATTTCTGTGGAATCTGAGAACAGA
This sequence comes from Macaca nemestrina, assembly GCF_043159975.1. Lineage (NCBI taxonomy): Eukaryota > Metazoa > Chordata > Mammalia > Primates > Cercopithecidae > Macaca > Macaca nemestrina. The sequence goes on from NC_092125.1 coordinate 89,996,391, forward strand.
TATTTCGGATCCCTTTGAAGACTATAGGGCCAAAGGAAATATCCTCCGATAACAAAGAGAAAGAAGCTTTCTGAGAAACTTCTTTGTGTTCTGTGAAATCATCTCACAGAGTTACAGCTTTCCCCTCAAGAAGCCTTTCGCTAAGATAGTTCTTGTGGAATTTGCAAAGTGATATTTGGAAGCCCATAGAGGCCTATGGTGAAAAAGCAAATATCCTCAGATGAAATCTGGAAAGAAGCTTTCAGAGAAACTGCTTAGTGTTCTCTTAATTCATCTCACAGAGTTACATGTGTATTTCCTGGATGTCTTTGCTAGCCTTATTTCTGTGGAATCTGAGAATAGATATTTCGGATCCCTTTGAAGACTATAGGGCCAAAGGAAATATCCTCCGATAAGAAAGAGAAAGAAGCTTTCTGAGAAACTTCTTTGTGTTCTGTGAAATCATCTCACAGAGTTACAGCTTTCCCCTCAAGAAGCCTTTCGCTAAGACAGTTCTTGTGGAATTGGCAAAGTGATATTTGGAAGCCCATAGAGGGCTATGGTGAAAAAGGAAATATCCTCAGATGAAATCTTGATAGAAGCTTTCTGAGAAACTGCTTAGTGTTCTGTTAATTCATCTCACAGAGTTACATTTGTATTTCGTGGATTTCTTTGCTAGCCTTATTTCTGTGGAATCTGAGAACAGATATTTCGGATCCCTTCGAAGACTATAGGGCCAAAGGAAATATCCTCCGATAACAAAGAGAAAGAAGCTTTCTGAGAAACTTCTTTGTGTTCTGTGAAATCACCTCACAGAGTTACAGCTTTCCCCTCAAGAAGCCGTTCGCTAAGACAGTTCTTGTGGAACTGGCAAAGTGATATTTGGAAGCCCATAGAGGGCTATGGTGAAAAAGGAAATATCCTCAGATGAAATCTGGAAAGAAGCTTTCTGAGAAAGTGCTCTGTGATGTGTGACTTCCACTCACAGAGTTACATCTGTATTTCTTGGATCTCTTTGCTAGCCTTATTTCTGTGGAATCTGAGAACAGATATTTCGGATCCCTTTGAAGACTATAGGGCCAAAGGAAATATCCTCCGATAACAAAGAGAAAGAAGCTTTCTGAGAAACTTCTTTGTGTTCTGTGAAATCATCTCACAGAGTTACAGCTTTGCCCTCAAGAAGCCTTTCGCTAAGACAGTTCTTGTGGAATTGGCAAAGTGATATTTGGAAGCCCCTAGAGGGCTATGGTGAAAAAGGAAATATCCTCACCTGAAATCTGCAAAGAAGCTTTCTGAGAAACTGCTAAGTGTTCTGTTAATTCATCTCACAGAGTTACATCTGTATTTCGTGGATATCTTTGCTAGCCTTATTTCTGTGGAATCTGAGAACAGATATTTCGGATCCCTTCGAAGACTATAGGGCCAAAGGAAATATCCTCCGATAACAAAGAGAAAGAAGCTTTCTGAGAAACTTCTTTGTGTTCTGTGAAATCATCCCACAGAGTTACAGCTTTCCCCTCAAGAAGCCTTTCGCTAAGACAGTTCTTGTGGAATTGGCAAAGTGATATTTGGAAGCCCATAGAGGGCTATGGTGAAAAAGGAAATATCCTCAGATGAAACCTGGAAAGAAGCTTTCTGAGAAACTGCTTAGTGTTCTGTTAATTCATCTCACAGAGTTACATCTGTATTTCCTGAATCTCTTTGCTAGCCTTATTTCTGTGGAATCTGAGAACAGATATTTCGGATCCCTTTGAAGACTATAGGGCCAAAGGAAATATCCTCCGATAACAAAGAGAAAGAAGCTTTCTGAGAAACTTCTTTGTGTTCTGTGAAATCATCTCACAGAGTTACAGCTTTCCCCTCAAGAAGCCTTTCGCTAAGACAGTTCTTGTGGAATTGGCAAAGTGATATTTGGAAGCCCATAGAGGGCTATGGTGAAAGAGGAAATATCCTCAGATGAAATCTGGAAAGAAGCTTTCTGAGAAACTGCTCTGTGATGTGTGACTTCCACTCACAGAGTTACATCTGTATTTCGTGTATCTCTTGGCTAGCCTTATTTCTGTGGATCTGAGAACAGATATTTCGGATCCCTTTGCAGACTATAGGGCCAAAGGAAATATCCTCCGATAACAAAGAGAAAGAAGCTTTCTGAGAAACTTCTTTGTGTTCTGTGAAATCATCTCACAGAGTTACAGCTTTCCCCTCAAGAAGCTTTTCGCTAAGACAGTTCTTGTGGAATTTGCAAAGTGATATTTGGAAGCCCATAGAGGCCTATGGTAAAAAAGGAAATATCCTCAGATGAAATCTGGAAAGAAGCTTTCTGAGAAACTGCTCAGGGTTCTGTTAAATCATCTCACAGAATTACATGTGTATTTCACGGATCTCTTTGCTAGCCTTATTTCTGTGGAATCTGAGAACAGATATTTCGGATCCCTTTGAAGACTATAGGGCCAAAGGAACTATCCTCCGATAACAAAGAGAAAGAAGCTGTCTGAGAAACTACTTTGTGTTCTGTGAAATCATCTCACAGAGTTACAGCTTTCCCCTCAAGAAGCCTTTCGCTAAGACAGTTCTTGTGGTATTGGCAAAGTGATATTTGGAAGCCCATAGAGGGCTATGGTGAAAAAGGAAATATCCTCAGATGAAATCTGGAAAGAAGCTTTCTGAGAAACTGCTCTGTGATGTGTGACTTCCACTCACAGAGTTACATCTGTATTTCGTGGATCTCTTTGCTAGCCTTATTTCTGTGGAATCTGAGAACAGATATTTCGGATCCCTTTGAAGACTATAGGGCCAAAGGAACTATCCTCCGATAACAAAGAGAAAGAAGCTTTCTGAGAAACTTCTTTGTGTTCTGTGAAATCATCTCACAGAGTTACAGCTTTCCCCTCAAGAAGCCTTTCGCTAAGACAGTTCTTGTGGAATTGGGAAAGTGATATTTGGAAGCCCATAGAGGGCTATGGTGAAAAAGGAAATATCCTCAGATGAAATCTGGAAAGAAGCTTTCTAAGAAACTGCTCTGTGATGTGTGACTTCCACTCACAGAGTTATATCTGTATTTCGTGGATCTCTTTGCTAGCCTTATTTCTGTGGAATCTGGGAACAGATATTTCGGATCCCTTTGAAGACTATAGGGCCAAAGGAAATATCCTCCGATAACAAAGAGAAAGAAGCTTTCTGAGAAACTTCTTTGTGTTCTATGAAATCATCTCACAGAGTTACAGCTTTCCCCTCAAGAAGCCTTTCGCTAAGACAGTTCTTGTGGAATTGCCAAAGTGATATTTGGAAGCCCATAGAGGGCTATGGTGAAAAAGGAAATATCCTCAGATGAAATCTGGAAAGAAGCTTTCTGAGAAACTGCTTAGTGTTCTGTTAATTCATCTCACAGAGTTACATCTGTATTTCGTGGATATCTTTTCTAGCCTTATTTCTGTGGAATCTGAGAACAAATATTTCGGATCCCTTTGAAGACTATAGGGCCAAAGGAAATATCCTACGATAACAAAGAGAAAGAAGCTTTCTGAGAAACTTCTTTGTGTTCTGTGAAATCATCTCACAGAGTTACAGCTTTCCCCTCAAGAAGCCTTTCGCTAAGACAGTTCTTGTGGAATTGGCAAAGTGATATTTGGAAGCCCATAGAGGGCTATGGTGAAAAAGGAAATATCCTCAGATGAAATCTGGAAAGAAGCTTTCTGAGAAACTGCTTATTGTTCTGTTAATTCACCTCACAGAGTTACATCTGTATTTCGTGGATCTCTATGCTAGCCTTATTTCTGTGGAATCTGAGAACAGATATTTCGGATCCCTTTGAAGACTATAGGGCCAAAGGAAATATCCTCCGATAAGAAAGAGAAAGAAGCTTTCTGAGAAACTTCTTTGTGTTCTGTGAAATCATCTCACAGAGTTACAGCTTTCCCCTCAAGAAGCCTTTCGCTAAGACAGTTCTTGTGGAATTGGCAAAGTGATATTTGGAAGCCCATAGAGGGCTATGGTGAAAAAGGAAATATCCTCAGATGAAATCTGGAAAGAAGCTTTCTGAGAAACTGCTTAGTGTTCTGTTAATTCATCTCACAGAGTTACATATGTATTTCGTGGATCTCTTTGCTGGCCTTATTTCTGTGGAATCTGAGAACAGATATTTCGGATCCCTTCGAAGACTATAGGGCCAAAGGATATATCCTCCGATAACAAAGAGAAAGAAGCTTTCTGAGAAACTTCTTTGTGTTCTGTGAAATCACCTCACAGAGTTACAGCTTTCCTCTCAAGAAGCCTTTCGCTAAGACAGTTCTTGTGGAACTGGCAAAGTGATATTTGGAAGCCCATAGAGGGCTATGGTGAAAAAGGAAATATCCTCAGATGAAATCTGGAAAGAAGCTTTCTGAGAAAGTGCTCTGTGATGTGTGACTTCCACTCACAGAGTTACATCTGTATTTCGTGGATCTCTTTGCTAGCCTTATTTCTGTGGAATCTGAGAACAGATATTTCGGATCCCTTTGAAGACTATAGGGCCAAAGGAAATATCCTCCGATAACAAAGAGAAAGAAGCTCTCTGAGAAACTTCTTTGTGTTCTGTGAAATCATCTCACAGAGTTACAGCTTTCCCCTCAAGAAGCCTTTTGCTAAGACAGTTCTTGTGGAATTGGCAAAGTGATATTTGGAAGCCCATAGAGGGCTATGGTGAGAAAGGAAATATCCTCAGATGAAATCTGGAAAGAAGCTTTCTGAGAAACTGCTCTGTGATGTGTGACTTCCACTCACAGAGTTACATGTGTATTTCGTGGATCTCTTTGTTAGCCTTATTTCTGTGGAATCTGAGAACAGATATTTCGGATCCCTTCGAAGGCTATAGGGCCAAAGGAAATATACTCCGATAACAAAGAGAAAGAAGCATTCTGAGAAACTTCTTTGTGTTCTGTGAAATCATCTCATAGAGTTACAGCTTTCCCCTCAAGAAGCCTTTCGCTAAGACAGTTCTTGTGGAATTGGCAGAGTGATATTTGGAAGCCCATAGAGGGCTATGGTGATAAAGGAAGTATCCTCAGATGAAATCTGGAAAGAAGCTTTCTGAGAAACTGCTAAGTGTTCTGTTAATTCATCTCACAGAGTTACATCTGTATTTCGTGGATCTCTTTGCTAGCCTTATTTCTGTGGAATCTGAGAACAGATATTTCGGATCCCTTTGAAGACTATAGGGCCAGAGGAAATATCCTCCGATAACAAAGAGAAAGAAGCTTTCTGAGAAACTTCTTTGTGTTCTGTGAAATCATCTCACAGAGTTACAGCTTTCCCCTCAAGAAGCCTTTCGCTAAGACAGTTCTTGTGGAATTGGCAAAGTGATATTTGGAAGCACATAGAGGGCTATGGTGAAAAAGGAAATATCCTCAGATGAAATGTGGAAAGAAGCTTTCTGAGAAACTGCTTAGTGTTCTCTTAATTCATCTCACAGAGTTACAACTGTATTTCGTGGATCTCTCTGCTAGCCTAATTTCTGTGGAATCTGAGAACAGATATTTCGGATCCCTTCGAAGACTATAGGGCCAAAGGAAATATCCTCCGATAACAAAGAGAAAGAAGCTTTCTGAGAAACTTCTTTGTGTTCTGTGAAATCATCTCACAGAGTTACAGCTTTCCCCTCAAGAAGCCGTTCGCTAAGACAGTTCTTGTGGAATTGGCAAAGTGATATTTGGAAGCACATAGAGGCCTATGGTGAAAAAGCAAATATCCTCAGATGAAATCTGGAAAGAAGCTTTCAGAGAAACTGCTTAGTGTTCTCTTAATTCATCTCACAGAGTTACATGTGTATTTCCTGGATGTCTTGCTAGCCTTATTTCTGTGGAATCTGAGAATAGATATTTCGGATCCCTTTGAAGACTATAGGGCCAAAGGAAATATCCTCCGATAACAAAGAGAAAGAAGCTTTCTGAGAAACTTCTTTGTGTTCTGTGAAATCATCTCACAGAGTTACAGCTTTCCCCTCAAGAAGCCTTTCGCTAAGACACTTCTTGTGGAATTGGCAAAGTGATATTTGGAAGCCCATAGAGGGCTATGGTGAAAAAGGAAATATCCTCAGATGAAATCTGGAAAGAAGCTTTCTGAGAAACTGCTTAGTGTTCTGTTAATTCATCTCACAGAATTACATTTGTATTTCGTGGATTTCTTTGCTAGCCTTATTTCTGTGGAATCTGAGAACAGATATTTCGGATCCCTTCGAAGACTATAGGGCCAAAGGAAATATCCTCCGATAACAAAGAGAAAGAAGCTTTCTGAGAAACTTCTTTGTGTTCTGTGAAATCATCTCACAGAGTTACAGCTTTCCCCTCAAGAAGCCTTTCGCTAAGACAGTTCTTGTGGAACTGGCAAAGTGATATTTGGAAGCCCATAGAGGGCTATGGTGAAAAAGGAAATATCCTCAGATGAAATCTGGAAAGAAGCTTTCTGAGAAAGTGCTCTGTGATGTGTGACTTCCACTCACAGAGTTACATCTGTATTTCGTGGATCTCTTTGCTAGCCTTATTTCTGTGGAATCTGAGAACAGATATTTCGGATCCCTTTGAAGACTATAGGGCCAAAGGAAATATCCTCCGATAACAAAGAGAAAGAAGCTCTCTGAGAAACTTCTTTGTGTTCTGTGAAATCATCTCACAGAGTTACAGCTTTCCCCTCAAGAAGCCTTTCGCTAAGACAGTTCTTGTGGAATTGGCAAAGTGATATTTGGAAGCCCATAGAGGGCTATGGTGAAAAAGGAAATATCCTCAGATGAAATCTGGAAAGAAGCTTTCTGAGAAACTGCTCTGTGATGTGTGACTTCCACTCACAGAGTTACATCTGTATTTCGTGGATCTCTTTGCTAGCCTTATTTCTGTGGAATCTGAGAACAGATATTTCGGATCCCTTTGAAGACTATAGGGCCAAAGGAAATATCCTCCGATAACAAAGAGAATGAAGCTTTCTGAGAAACTTCTTTGTGTTCTATGAAATCATCTCACAGAGTTACAGCTTTCCCCTCAAGAAGCCTTTCGCTAAGACAGTTCTTGTGGAATTGCCAAAGTGATATTTGGAAGCCCATAGAGGGCTATGGTGAAAAAGGAAATATCCTCAGATGAAATCTGGAAAGAAGCTTTCTGAGAAACTGCTTAGTGTTCTGTTAATTCATCTCACAGAGTTACATCTGTATTTCGTGGATATCTTTGCTAGCCTTATTTCTGTGGAATCTGAGAACAAATATTTCGGATCCCTTTGAAGACTATAGGGCCAAAGGAACTATCCTCCGATAACAAAGAGAAAGAAACTTTCTGAGAAACTTCTTTGTGTTCTGTGAAATCATCTCACAGAGTTACAGCTTTCCCCTCAAGAAGCCTTTCGCTAAGACAGTTCTTGTGGAATCGGCAAAGTGATATTTGGAAGCCCATAGAGGGCTATGGTGAAAAAGGAAATATCCTCAGATGAAATCTGGAAAGAAGATTTCTGAGAAACTGCTTAGTGTTCTGTTAATTCACCTCACAGAGTTACATCTGTATTTCGTGGATCTCTTTGCTGGCCTTATTTCTGTGGAATCTGAGAACAGATATTTCGGATCCCTTTGAAGACTATAGGGCCAAAGGAAATATCCTCCGATAAGAAAGAGAAAGAAGCTTTCTGAGAAACTTCTTTGTGTTCTGTGAAATCATCTCACAGAGTTACAGCTTTCCCCTCAAGAAGCCTTTCGCTAAGACAGTTCTTGTGGAATTGCCAAAGTGATATTTGGAAGCCCATAGAGGGCTATGGTGAAAAAGGAAATATCCTCAGATGAAATCTGGAAAGAAGCTTTCTGAGAAACTGCTTAGTGTTCTGTTAATTCATCTCACAGAGTTACATTTGTATTTCGTGGATCTCTTTGCTAGCCTTATTTCTGTGGAATCTGAGAACAGATATTTCGGATCCCTTCGAAGACTATAGGGCCAAAGGAAATATCCTCCGATAACAAAGAGAAAGAAGCTTTCTGAGAAACTTCTTTGTGTTCTGTGAAATCACCTCACAGAGTTACAGCTTTCCCCTCAAGAAGCCTTTCGCTAAGACAGTTCTTGTGGAACTGGCAAAGTGATATTTGGAAGCCCATAGAGGACTATGGTGAAAAAGGAAATATCCTCAGATGAAATCTGGAAAGAAGCTTTCTGAGAAACTGCTCTGTGATGTGTGACTTCCACTCACAGAGTTACATCTGTATTTCGTGGATCTCTTTGCTAGCCTTATTTCTGTGGAATCTGAGAACAGATATTTCGGATCCCTTTGAAGACTATAGGGCCAAAGGAAATATCCTCCGATAAAAAAGAGAAAGAAGCTCTCTGAGAAACTTCTTTGTGTTCTGTGAAATCATCCCACAGAGTTACAGCTTTCCCCTCAAGAAGCCTTTCGCTAAGACAGTTCTTGTGGAATTGGCAAAGTGATATTTGGAAGCCCATAGAGGGCTATGGTGAAAAAGGAAATATCCTCAGATGAAATCTGGAAAGAAGCTTTCTGAGAAACTGCTTAGTGTTCTCTTAATTCATCTCACAGAGGTACATCTGTATTTCCTGAATCTCTTTGCTAGCCTTATTTCTGTGGAATCTGAGAACAGATATTTCGGATCCCATTGAAGAGTATAGGGCCAAAGGAACTATCCTCCGATAACAAAGAGAAAGAAGCTTTCAGAGAAACTTCTTTGTTTTCTGTGAAATCATCTCACAGAGTTACAGCTTTCCCCTCAAGAAGCCTTTCGCTAAGACAGTTCTTGAGGAATTGGCAAAGTGATATTTGGAAGCCCATAGAGGGCTATGGTGAAAAAGGAAATATCCTCAAATGAAATCTGGAAAGAAGCTTTCTGAGAAACTGCTCTGTGATATGTGACTTCCACTCACAGAGTTACATCTGTATTTCGTGGATCTCTTTGCTAGCCTTATTTCTGTGGAATCTGAGAACAGATATTTCGGATCCCTTTGAAGACTATAGGGCCAAAGGAAATATCCTCCGATAACAAAGAGAAAGAAGCTTTCTGAGAAACTTCTTTGTGTTCTGTGAAATCATCTCACAGAGTTACAGCTTTCCCCTCAAGAAGCCTTTCGCTAAGACAGTTCTTGTGGAATTGACAAAGTGATATTTGGAAGCCCATAGAGGCCTATGGCGAAAAAGCAAATATCCTCAGATGAAATCTGGAAAGAAGTTTTGTGAGAAACTGCTTAGTGTTCTCTTAATTCATCTCACAGAGTTACATCTGTATTTCGTGGATGTCTTTGCTAGCCTTATTTCTGTGGAATCTGAGAACAGATATTTCGGATCCCTTTGAAGACTGTAGTGCCAAAGGAAATATCCTCCGATAACAAAGAGAAAGAAGCTTTCTGAGAAACTTCTTTGTGTTCTGTGAAATCATCTCACAGAGTTACAGCTTTCCCCTCAAGAAGCCTTTCGCTAAGACAGTTCTTGTGGAATTGGCAAAGTGATATTTGGAAGCCCCTAGAGGGCTATGGTGAAAAAGGAAATATCCTCACATGAAATCTGGAAAGAAGCTTTCTGAGAAACTGCTAAGTGTTCTGTTAATTCATCTCACGGAGTTACATCTGTATTTCGTGGATATCTTTGCTAGCCTTATTTCTGTGGAATCTGAGAACAGATATTTCGGATCCCTTCGAAGACTATAGGGCCAAAGGAAATATACTCCGATAACAAAGAGAAAGAAGCTTTCTGAGAAACTTCTTTGTGTTCTGTGAAATCATCTCACAGAGTTACAGCTTTCCCCTCAAGAAGCCTTTCGCTAAGACAGTTCTTGTGGAATTGCCAAAGTGATATTTGGAAGCCCATATAGGGCTATGGTGAAAAAGGAAATATCCTCAGATGAAACCTGGAAAGAAGCTTTCTGAGAAACTGCTTAGTGTTCTGTTAATTCATCTCACAGAGTTACATCTGTATTTCGTGGATCTCTTTGCTAGCCTTATTTCTGTGGAATCTGAGAACAGATATTTCGGATCCCTTTGAAGACTATAGGGCCAAAGGAAATATCCTGCTATAACAAAGAGAAAGAAGCTTTCTGAGAAACTTCTTTGTGTTCTGTGAAATCATCTCACAGAGTTACAGCTTTCCCCTCAAGAAGCCTTTCGCTAAGACAGTTCTTGTGGAATTGGCAAAGTGATATTTGGAAGCCAATAGAGGGCTAAGGTGAAAGAGGAAATATCCTCAGATGAAATCTGGAAAGAAGCTTTCTGAGAAACTGCTCTGTGATGTGTGACTTCCACTCACAGAGTTACATCTGTATTTCGTGTATCTCTTGGCTAGCCTTATTTCTGTGGATCTGAGAACAGATATTTCGGATCCCTTTGCAGACTATAGGACCAAAGGAAATATCCTCCGATAACAAAGAGAAAGAAGCTTTCTGAGAAACTTCTTTGTGTTCTGTGAAATCATCTCACAGAGTTACAGCTTTCCCCTCAAGAAGCCTTTCGCTAAGACAGTTCTTGTGGAATTTGCAAAGTGATATTTGGAGGCCCATAGAGGCCTATGGTAAAAAAGGAAATATCCTCAGATGAAATCTGGAAAGAAGCTTTCTGAGAAACTGCTTAGGTTTCTGTTAAATCATCTCACAGAATTACATGTGTATTTCACGGATCTCTTTGCTAGCCTTATTTCTGTGGAATCTGAGAACAGATATTTCGGATCCCTTTGAAGACTATAGGGCCAAAGGAACTATCCTCTGATAACAAAGAGAAAGAAGCTGTCTGAGAAACTACTTTGTGTTCTGTGAAATCATCTCACAGAGTTACAGCTTTCCCCTCAAGAAGCCTTTCGCTAAGACAGTTCTTGTGGAATTGGCAAAGTGATATTTGGAAGCCCATAGAGGGCTATGGTGAAAAAGGAAATATCCTCAGATGAAATCTGGAAAGAAGCTTTCTGAGAAACTGCTTAGTGTTCTGTTAATTCATCTCACAGAGTTACATCTGTATTTCGTGGATATCTTTTCCAGCCTTATTTCTGTGGAATCTGAGAACAAATATTTCTGATGCCTTTGAAGACTATAGGGCCAAAGGAAATATCCTCCGATAACAAAGAGAAAGAAGCTTTCTGAGAAACTTCTTTGTGTTCTGTGAAATCATCTCACAGAGTTACAGCTTTCCCCTCAAGAAGCCTTTCGCTAAGACAGTTCTTGTGGAATTGGCAAAGTGATATTTGGAAGCCCATAGAGGGCTATGGTGAAAAAGGAAATATTCTCAGATGAAATCTGGAAAGAAGCTTTCTGAGAAACTGCTTAGTGTTCTGTTAATTCACCTCACAGAGTTACATCTGTATTTCGTGGATCTGTTTGCTAGCCTTATTTCTGTGGAATCTGAGAACAGATATTTCGGATCCCTTTGAAGACTATAGGGCCAAAGGAAATATCCTCCGATAACAAAGAGAAAGAAGCTTTCTGAGAAACTTCTTTGTGTTCTGTGAAATCATCTCACAGAGTTACAGCTTTCCCCTCAAGAAGCCTTTCGCTAAGACAGTTCTTGTGGAATTGGCAAAGTGATATTTGGAAGCCCATAGAGGGCTATGGTGAAAAAGGAAATATCCTCAGATGAAATCTGGAAAGAAGCTTTCTGAGAAACTGCTTAGTGTTCTGTTAATTCACCTCACAGAGTTACATCTGTATTTCGTGGATCTCTTTGCTAGCCTTATTTCTGTGGAATCTGAGAACAGATATTTCGGATCCCTTTGAAGACTATAGGGACGAAGGAAATATCCTCCGATAACAAAGAGAAAGAAGCTTTCCGAGAAACTTCTTTGTGTTCTGTGAAATCATCTCACAGAGTTACAGCTTTCCCCTCAAGAAGCCTTTCGCTAAGACAGTTCTTGTGGAATTGGCAAAGTGATATTTGGAAGCCCATAGAGGCCTATGGCGAAAAAGCAAATATCCTCAGATGAAATCTGGAAAGAAGTTTTGTGAGAAACTGCTTAGTGTTTTCTTAATTCATCTCACAGAGTTACATCTGTATTTCGTGGATGTCTTTGCTAGCCTTATTTCTGTGGAATCTGAGAACAGATATTTCGGATCCCTTTGAAGACTATAGTGCCAAAGGAAATATCCTCCGATAACAAAGAGAAAGAAGCTTTCTGAGAAACTTCTTTGTGTTCTGTGAAATCATCTCACAGAGTTACAGCTTTCCCCTCAAGAAGCCTTTCGCTAAGACAGTTCTTGTGGAATTGGCAAAGTGATATTTGGAAGCCCCTAGAGGGCTATGGTGAAAAAGGAAATATCCTCACATGAAAACTGGAAAGAAGCTTTCTGAGAAACTGCTAAGTGTTCTGTTAATTCATCTCACAGAGTTACATCTGTATTTCGTGGATATCTTTGCTAGCCTTATTTCTGTGGAATCTGAGAACAGATATTTCGGATCCCTTCGAAGACTATAGGGCCAAAGGAAATATACTCCGATAACAAAGAGAAAGAAGCTTTCTGAGAAACTTCTTTGTGTTCTGTGAAATCATCTCACAGAGTTACAGCTTTCCCCTCAAGAAGCCTTTCGATAAGACAGTTCTTGTGGAATTGGCAAAGTGATATTTGGAAGCCCATAGAGGGCTATGGTGAAAAAGGAAATATCCTCAGATGAAACCTGGAAAGAAGCTTTCTGAGAAACTGCTTAGTGTTCTGTTAATTCATCTCACATATTTACATCTGTATTTCGTGGATCTCTTTGCTAGCCTTATTTCTGTGGAATCTGAGAACAGATATTTCGGATCCCTTTGAAGACTATAGGGCCAAAGGAAATATCCTGCTATAAAAAAGAGAAAGAAGCTTTCTGAGAAACTTCTTTGTGTTCTGTGAAATCATCTCACAGAGTTACAGCTTTCCCCTCAAGAAGCCTTTCGCTAAGACAGTTCTTGTGGAATTGGCAAAGTGATATTTGGAAGCCAATAGAGGGCTATGGTGAAAGAGGAAATATCCTCAGATGAAATCTGGAAAGAAGCTTTCTGAGAAACTGCTCTGTGATGTGTGACTTCCACTCACAGAGTTACATCTGTATTTCGTGTATCTCTTGGCTAGCCTTATTTCTGTGGATCTGAGAACAGATATTTCGTATCCCTTTGCAGACTATAGGACCAAAGGAAATATCCTCCGATAACAAAGAGAAAGAAGCTTTCTGAGAAACTTCTTTGTGTTCTGTGAAATCATCTCACAGAGTTACAGCTTTCCCCTCAAGAAGCCTTTCGCTAAGACAGTTCTTGTGGAATTGGCAAAGTGATATTTGGAAGCCCATAGAGGGCTATTGTGAAAAAGGAAATATTCTCAGATGAAATCTGGAAAGAAGCTTTCTGAGAAACTGCTTAGTGTTCTGTTAATTCACCTCACAGAGTTACATCTGTATTTCGTGGATCTGTTTGCTAGCCTTATTTCTGTGGAATCTGAGAACAGATATTTCGAATCCCTTTGAAGACTATAGGGCCAAAGGAAATATCCTCCGATAACAAAGAGAAAGAAGCTTTCTGAGAAACTTCTTTGTGTTCTGTGAAATCATCTCACAGAGTTACAGCTTTCCCCTCAAGAAGCCTTTCGCTAAGACAGTTCTTGTGGAATTGGCAAAGTGATATTTGGAAGCCCATAGAGGGCTATGGTGAAAAAGGAAATATCCTCAGATGAAATCTGGAAAGAAGCTTTCTGAGAAACTGCTTAGTGTTCTGTTAATTCACCTCACAGAGTTACATCTGTATTTCGTGGATCTCTTTGCTAGCCTTATTTCTGTGGAATCTGAGAACAGATATTTCGGATCCCTTTGAAGACTATAGGGCCGAAGGAAATATCCTCCGATAACAAAGAGAAAGAAGCTTTCCGAGAAACTTCTTTGTGTTCTGTGAAATCATCTCACAGAGTTACAGCTTTCCCCTCAAGAAGCCTTTCGCTAAGACAGTTCTTGTGGAATTGGCAAAGTGATATTTGGAAGCCCATAGAGGCCTATGGCGAAAAAGCAAATATCCTCAGATGAAATCTGGAAAGAAGTTTTGTGAGAAACTGCTTAGTGTTTTCTTAATTCATCTCACAGAGTTACATCTGTATTTCGTGGATGTTTTTGCTAGCCTTATTTCTGTGGAATCTGAGAACAGATATTTCGGATCCCTTTGAAGACTATAGTGCCAAAGGAAATATCCTCCGATAACAAAGAGAAAGAAGCTTTCTGAGAAACTTCTTTGTGTTCTGTGAAATCATCTCACAGAGTTACAGCTTTCCCCTCAAGAAGCCTTTCGCTAAGACAGTTCTTGTGGAATTGGCAAAGTGATATTTGGAAGCCCCTAGAGGGCTATGGTGAAAAAGGAAATATCCTCACATGAAAACTGGAAAGAAGCTTTCTGAGAAACTGCTAAGTGTTCTGTTAATTCATCTCACAGAGTTACATCTGTATTTCGTGGATATCTTTGCTAGCCTTATTTCTGTGGAATCTGAGAACAGATATTTCGGATCCCTTCGAAGACTATAGGGCCAAAGGAAATATACTCCGATAACAAAGAGAAAGAAGCTTTCTGAGAAACTTCTTTGTGTTCTGTGAAATCATCTCACAGAGTTACAGCTTTCCCCTCAAGAAGCCTTTCGATAAGACAGTTCTTGTGGAATTGGCAAAGTGATATTTGGAAGCCCATAGAGGGCTATGGTGAAAAAGGAAATATCCTCAGATGAAACCTGGAAAGAAGCTTTCTGAGAAACTGCTTAGTGTTCTGTTAATTCATCACACATATTTACATCTGTATTTCGTGGATCTCTTTGCTAGCCTTATTTCTGTGGAATCTGAGAACAGATATTTCGGATCCCTTTGAAGACTATAGGGCCAAAGGAAATATCCTGCTATAAAAAAGAGAAAGAAGCTTTCTGAGAAACTTCTTTGTGTTCTGTGAAATCATCTCACAGAGTTACAGCTTTCCCCTCAAGAAGCCTTTCGCTAAGACAGTTCTTGTGGAATTGGCAAAGTGATATTTGGAAGCCAATAGAGGGCTATGGTGAAAGAGGAAATATCCTCAGATGAAATCTGGAAAGAAGCTTTCTGAGAAACTGCTCTGTGATGTGTGACTTCCACTCACAGAGTTACATCTGTATTTCGTGTATCTCTTGGCTAGCCTTATTTCTGTGGATCTGAGAACAGATATTTCGGATCCCTTTGCAGACTATAGGACCAAAGGAAATATCCTCCGATAACAAAGAGAAAGAAGCTTTCTGAGAAACTTCTTTGTGTTCTGTGAAATCATCTCACAGAGTTACAGCTTTCCCCTCAAGAAGCCTTTCGCTAAGACAGTTCTTGTGGAATTTGCAAAGTGATATTTGGAGGCCCATAGAGGCCTATGGTAAAAAAGGAAATATCCTCAGATGAAATCTGGAAAGAAGCTTTCTGAGAAACTGCTTAGGGTTCTGTTAAATCATCTCACAGAATTACATGTGTATTTCACGGATCTCTTTGCTAGCCTTATTTCTGTGGAATCTGAGAACAGATATTTCGGATACCTTTGAAGACTATAGGGCCAAAGGAACTATCCTCTGATAACAAAGAGAAAGAAGCTGTCTGAGAAACTACTTTGTGTTCTGTGAAATCATCTCACAGAGTTACAGCTTTCCCCTCAAGAAGCCTTTCGCTAAGACAGTTCTTGTGGAATTGGCAAAGTGATATTTGGAAGCCCATAGAGGGCTATGGTGAAAAAGGAAATATCCTCAGATGAAATCTGGAAAGAAGCTTTCTGAGAAACTGCTTAGTGTTCTGTTAATTCATCTCACAGAGTTACATCTGTATTTCGTGGATATCTTTTCCAGCCTTATTTCTGTGGAATCTGAGAACAAATATTTCTGATCCCTTTGAAGACTATAGGGCCAAAGGAAATATCCTCCGATAACAGAGAGAAAGAAGCTTTCTGAGAAACTTCTTTGTGTTCTGTGAAATCATCTCACAGAGTTACAGCTTTCCCCTCAAGAAGCCTTTCGCTAAGACAGTTCTTGTGGAATTGGCAAAGTGATATTTGGAAGCCCATAGAGGGCTATGGTGAAAAAGGAAATATTCTCAGATGAAATCTGGAAAGAAGCTTTCTGAGAAACTGCTTAGTGTTCTGTTAATTCACCTCACAGAGTTACATCTGTATTTCGTGGATCTGTTTGCTAGCCTTATTTCTGTGGAATCTGAGAACAGATATTTCGGATCCCTTTGAAGACTATAGGGTCAAAGGAAATATCCTCCGATAACAAAGAGAAAGAAGCTTTCTGAGAAACTTCTTTGTGTTCTGTGAAATCATCTCACAGAGTTACAGCTTTCCCCTCAAGAAGCCTTTCGCTAAGACAGTTCTTGTGGAATTGCCAAAGTGATATTTGGAAGCCCATAGAGGGCTATGGTGAAAAAGGAAATATCCTCAGATGAAATCTGGAAAGAAGCTTTCTGAGAAACTGCTTAGTGTTCTGTTAATTCATCTCACAGTGTTACATCTGTATTTCGTGGATCTCTTTGCTAGCCTTATTTCTGTGGAATCTGAGAACAGATATTTCAGATCCCTTTGAAGACTACAGGGCCAGAGGAAATATCCTCCGATAACAAAGAGAAAGAAGCTTTCTGAGAAACGTCTTTGTGTTCTGTGAAATCATCTCACAGAGTTACAGCTTTCCCCTCAAGAAGCCTTTCGCTAAGACAGTTCTTGTGGAATTGGCAAAGTGATATTTGGAAGCCCATAGAGGGCTATGGTGAAAAAGGAAATATCCTCAGATGAAAAATGGGAAGTAGCTTTGTGAGAAAATGCTTAGAGTTCTGTGAATTCATCTCACAGCGTTACATCGGTATTTCGTGGATCTCTTGCTAGCCTTATTTCTGTGGAATATGAGAACAGATATTTCGGATCCCTTTGAAGACTATAGGGCCAAAGGAAATATCCTCCGAAAACAAATAGAAAGAAGCTTTCTGAGAAACTTCTTTGTGTTCTGTGAAATCATCTCACAGAGTTACAGCTTTCCCCTCAAGAAGCCTTTCGCTAAGACAGTTCTTGTGGAATTGGCAAAGTGATATTTGGAAGCCCTTAGAGGGCTATGGTGAAAAAGGAAATATCCTCTGATGAAATCTGGAAAGCAGCTTTCTGAGAAACTGCTTAGTGTTCTGTTAATTCATCTCACAGAGTTACATCTGTATTTCGTGGATCTCTTTGCTAGCCTTATTTCTGTGGAATTTGAGAACAGATATTTCGGATCCCTTTGAAGACTATAGGGCCAAAGGAAATATCCTCCGATAACAAAGAGAAAGAAGCTGTCTGAGAAACTTCTTTGTGTTCTGTGAAATCATCTCGCAGAGTTACAGCTTTCCCCTCAAAAAGCCGCTCGCTAAGACAGTTCTTGTGGAATTGGCAAAGTGATATTTGGAAGCCCATAGAGGGCTATGGTGAAAAAGGAAATATCCTCAGATGAAATCTGGAAAGAAGCTTTCTGAGAAACTGCTTAATGTTCTGTTAATTCATCTCACAGAGTTACATCGGTATTTCCTGAATCTCTTTGCTAGCCTTATTTCTGTGGAATCTGAGAACAGATATTTCAGATCCCTTTGAAGAGTATAGGGCCAAAGGAAATATCCTGCTATAACAAAGAGAAAGAAGCTTTCTGAGAAACTTCTTTGGGTTTTGTGAAATCATCTCATAGAGGTACAGCTTTCCCCTCAAGAAGCCTTTCGGTAAGACAGTTCTTGTGGAATTGGCAAAGTGATATTTGGAAGACCTTAGAGGGCTATGGTGAAAAGGGAAATATCCTCAGGTGAAATCTGGAAAGAAGCTTTCTGAGAAACTGCTTAGTGTTCTGTTAATTTATCTCACAGAGTTACATCTGTATTTCGTGGATGTCTTTGCTAGCCTTATTTCTGTGGAATCTGAGAACAGATATTTCGGATCCCTTTGAAGACTATAGGGCCAAAGGAAATATCCTCCGATAACAAAGAGAAAGAAGCTTTCTGAGAAACTTCTTTGTGTTCTGTGAAATCATCTCACAGAGTTACAGCTTTCCCCTCAAGAAGCCTTTCGCTAAGACAGTTCTTGTGGAATTGGCAAAGTGATATTTGGAAGCCCATAGAGGGCTATGGTGAAAAAGGAATTATCTTCAGATGAAATCTGGAAAGAAGCTTTCTGAGAAACTGCTTATTGTTCTCTTAATTCACCTCACAGAGTTACATCTGTATTTCGTGGATCTCTATGCTAGCCTTGTTTCTGTGGAATCTGAGAACAGATATTTCGGATCCCTTTGAAGACTATAGGGCCAAAGGAAATATCCTCCGATAACAAAGAGAAAGAAGCTTTCTGAGAAACTTCTTTGTGTTCTGTGAAATCATCTCACAGAGTTACAGCTTTCCCCTCAAGAAGCCTTTCGCTAAGACAGTTCTTGTGGAATTGGCAAAGTGATATTTGGAAGCCCATAGAGGGCTATGGTGAAAAAGGAAATATCCTCAGATGAAATCTGGAAAGAAGCTTTCTGAGAAACTGCTTAGTGTTCTGTTATTTCATCTCACAGAGTTACATATGTATTTCGTGGATCTCTTTGCTGGCCTTATTTCTGTGGAATCTGAGAACAGATATTTCGGATCCCTTCGAAGACTATAGGGCCAAAGGATATATCCTCCGATAACAAAGAGAAAGAAGCTTTCTGAGAAACTTCTTTGTGTTCTGTGAAATCACCTCACAGAGTTACAGCTTTCCCCTCAAGAAGCCTTTCGCTAAGACAGTTCTTGTGGAACTGGCAAAGTGATATTTGGAAGCCCAGAGAGGGCTATGGTGAAAAAGGAAATATCCTCAGATGAAATCTGGAAAGAAGCTTTCTGAGAAAGTGCTCTGTGATGTGTGACTTCCACTCACAGAGTTACATTTGTATTTCGTGGATCTCTTTGCTAGCCTTATTTCTGTGGAATCTGAGAACAGATATTTCGGATCCCTTTGAAGACTATAGGGCCAAAGGAAATATCCTCCGATAACAAAGAGAAAGAAGCTCTCTGAGAAACTTCCTTGTGTTCTGTGAAATCATCTCACAGAGTTACAGCTTTACCCTCAAGAAGCCTTTCGCTAAGACAGTTCTTGTGGAATTGGCAAAGTGATATTTGGAAGCCCATAGAGGGCTATGGTGAAAAAGGAAATATCCTCAGATGAAATCTGGAAAGAAGCTTTCTGAGAAACTGCTCTGTGATGTGTGACTTCCACTCACAGAGTTACATGTGTATTTCGTGGATCTCTTTGTTAGCCTTATTTCTGTGGAATCTGAGAACAGATATTTCGGATACCTTCGAAGGCTATAGGGCCAAAGGAAATATACTCCGATAACAAAGAGAAAGAAGCTTTCTGAGAAACTTCTTTGTGTTCTGTGAAATCATCTCACAGAGTTACAGCTTTCCCCTCAAGAAGCCTTTCGCTAAGACAGTTCTTGTGGAATTGGCAGAGTGATATTTGGAAGCCCATAGAGGGCTATGGTGATAAAGGAAGTATCCTCAGATGAAATCTGGAAAGAAGCTTTCTGAGAAACTGCTAAGTGTTCTGTTAATTCATCTCACAGAGTTACATCTGTATTTCGTGTCTTTGCTAGCCTTATTTCTGTGGAATCTGAGAACAGATATTTCGCATCCCTTTGAAGACTATAGGGCCAGAGGAAATATCCTCCGATAACAAAGAGAAAGAAGCTTTCTGAGAAACTTCTTTGTGTTCTGTGAAATCATCTCACAGAGTTACAGCTTTCCCCTCAAGAAGCCTTTCGCTAAGACAGTTCTTGTGGAATTGGCAAAGTGATATTTGGAAGCACATAGAGGGCTATGGTGAAAAAGGAAATATCCTCAGATGAAATCTGGAAAGAAGCTTTCTGAGAAACTGCTTAGTGTTCTCTTAATTCATCTCACAGAGGTACATCTGTATTTCCTGAATCTCTTTGCTAGCCTTATTTCTGTGGAATCTGAGAACACATATTTCGGATCCCATTGAAGAGTATAGGGCCAAAGGAACTATCCTCCGATAACAAAGAGAAAGAAGCTTTCAGAGAAACTTCTTTGTTTTCTGTGAAATCATCTCACAGAGTTACAGCTTTCCCCTCAAGAAGCCTTTCGCTAAGACAGTTCTTGAGGAATTGGCAAAGTGATATTTGGAAGCCCATAGAGGGCTATGGTGAAAAAGGAAATATCCTCAAATGAAATCTGGAAAGAAGCTTTCTGAGAAACTGCTCTGTGATATGTGACTTCCACTCACAGAGTTACATCTGTATTTCGTGGATCTCTTTGCTAGCCTTATTTCTGTGGAATCTGAGAACAGATATTTCGGATCCCTTTGAAGACTATAGGGACGAAGGAAATATCCTCCGATAACAAAGAGAAAGAAGCTTTCCGAGAAACTTCTTTGTGTTCTGTGAAATCATCTCACAGAGTTACAGCTTTCCCCTCAAGAAGCCTTTCGCTAAGACAGTTCTTGTGGAATTGGCAAAGTGATATTTGGAAGCCCATAGAGGCCTATGGCGAAAAAGCAAATATCCTCAGATGAAATCTGGAAAGAAGTTTTGTGAGAAACTGCTTAGTGTTTTCTTAATTCATCTCACAGAGTTACATCTGTATTTCGTGGATGTCTTTGCTAGCCTTATTTCTGTGGAATCTGAGAACAGATATTTCGGATCCCTTTGAAGACTATAGTGCCAAAGGAAATATCCTCCGATAACAAAGAGAAAGAAGCTTTCTGAGAAACTTCTTTGTGTTCTGTGAAATCATCTCACAGAGTTACAGCTTTCCCCTCAAGAAGCCTTTCGCTAAGACAGTTCTTGTGGAATTGGCAAAGTGATATTTGGAAGCCCCTAGAGGGCTATGGTGAAAAAGGAAATATCCTCACATGAAAACTGGAAAGAAGCTTTCTGAGAAACTGCTAAGTGTTCTGTTAATTCATCTCACAGAGTTACATCTGTATTTCGTGGATATCTTTGCTAGCCTTATTTCTGTGGAATCTGAGAACAGATATTTCGGATCCCTTCGAAGACTATAGGGCCAAAGGAAATATACTCCGATAACAAAGAGAAAGAAGCTTTCTGAGAAACTTCTTTGTGTTCTGTGAAATCATCTCACAGAGTTACAGCTTTCCCCTCAAGAAGCCTTTCGATAAGACAGTTCTTGTGGAATTGGCAAAGTGATATTTGGAAGCCCATAGAGGGCTATGGTGAAAAAGGAAATATCCTCAGATGAAACCTGGAAAGAAGCTTTCTGAGAAACTGCTTAGTGTTCTGTTAATTCATCTCACATATTTACATCTGTATTTCGTGGATCTCTTTGCTAGCCTTATTTCTGTGGAATCTGAGAACAGATATTTCGGATCCCTTTGAAGACTATAGGGCCAAAGGAAATATCCTGCTATAAAAAAGAGAAAGAAGCTTTCTGAGAAACTTCTTTGTGTTCTGTGAAATCATCTCACAGAGTTACAGCTTTCCCCTCAAGAAGCCTTTCGCTAAGACAGTTCTTGTGGAATTGGCAAAGTGATATTTGGAAGCCAATAGAGGGCTATGGTGAAAGAGGAAATATCCTCAGATGAAATCTGGAAAGAAGCTTTCTGAGAAACTGCTCTGTGATGTGTGACTTCCACTCACAGAGTTACATCTGTATTTCGTGTATCTCTTGGCTAGCCTTATTTCTGTGGATCTGAGAACAGATATTTCGTATCCCTTTGCAGACTATAGGACCAAAGGAAATATCCTCCGATAACAAAGAGAAAGAAGCTTTCTGAGAAACTTCTTTGTGTTCTGTGAAATCATCTCACAGAGTTACAGCTTTCCCCTCAAGAAGCCTTTCGCTAAGACAGTTCTTGTGGAATTGGCAAAGTGATATTTGGAAGCCCATAGAGGGCTATTGTGAAAAAGGAAATATTCTCAGATGAAATCTGGAAAGAAGCTTTCTGAGAAACTGCTTAGTGTTCTGTTAATTCACCTCACAGAGTTACATCTGTATTTCGTGGATCTGTTTGCTAGCCTTATTTCTGTGGAATCTGAGAACAGATATTTCGGATCCCTTTGAAGACTATAGGGCCAAAGGAAATATCCTCCGATAACAAAGAGAAAGAAGCTTTCTGAGAAACTTCTTTGTGTTCTGTGAAATCATCTCACAGAGTTACAGCTTTCCCCTCAAGAAGCCTTTCGCTAAGACAGTTCTTGTGGAATTGGCAAAGTGATATTTGGAAGCCCATAGAGGGCTATGGTGAAAAAGGAAATATCCTCAGATGAAATCTGGAAAGAAGCTTTCTGAGAAACTGCTTAGTGTTCTGTTAATTCACCTCACAGAGTTACATCTGTATTTCGTGGATCTCTTTGCTAGCCTTATTTCTGTGGAATCTGAGAACAGATATTTCGGATCCCTTTGAAGACTATAGGGCCGAAGGAAATATCCTCCGATAACAAAGAGAAAGAAGCTTTCCGAGAAACTTCTTTGTGTTCTGTGAAATCATCTCACAGAGTTACAGCTTTCCCCTCAAGAAGCCTTTCGCTAAGACAGTTCTTGTGGAATTGGCAAAGTGATATTTGGAAGCCCATAGAGGCCTATGGCGAAAAAGCAAATATCCTCAGATGAAATCTGGAAAGAAGTTTTGTGAGAAACTGCTTAGTGTTTTCTTAATTCATCTCACAGAGTTACATCTGTATTTCGTGGATGTTTTTGCTAGCCTTATTTCTGTGGAATCTGAGAACAGATATTTCGGATCCCTTTGAAGACTATAGTGCCAAAGGAAATATCCTCCGATAACAAAGAGAAAGAAGCTTTCTGAGAAACTTCTTTGTGTTCTGTGAAATCATCTCACAGAGTTACAGCTTTCCCCTCAAGAAGCCTTTCGCTAAGACAGTTCTTGTGGAATTGGCAAAGTGATATTTGGAAGCCCCTAGAGGGCTATGGTGAAAAAGGAAATATCCTCACATGAAAACTGGAAAGAAGCTTTCTGAGAAACTGCTAAGTGTTCTGTTAATTCATCTCACAGAGTTACATCTGTATTTCGTGGATATCTTTGCTAGCCTTATTTCTGTGGAATCTGAGAACAGATATTTCGGATCCCTTCGAAGACTATAGGGCCAAAGGAAATATACTCCGATAACAAAGAGAAAGAAGCTTTCTGAGAAACTTCTTTGTGTTCTGTGAAATCATCTCACAGAGTTACAGCTTTCCCCTCAAGAAGCCTTTCGATAAGACAGTTCTTGTGGAATTGGCAAAGTGATATTTGGAAGCCCATAGAGGGCTATGGTGAAAAAGGAAATATCCTCAGATGAAACCTGGAAAGAAGCTTTCTGAGAAACTGCTTAGTGTTCTGTTAATTCATCACACATATTTACATCTGTATTTCGTGGATCTCTTTGCTAGCCTTATTTCTGTGGAATCTGAGAACAGATATTTCGGATCCCTTTGAAGACTATAGGGCCAAAGGAAATATCCTGCTATAAAAAAGAGAAAGAAGCTTTCTGAGAAACTTCTTTGTGTTCTGTGAAATCATCTCACAGAGTTACAGCTTTCCCCTCAAGAAGCCTTTCGCTAAGACAGTTCTTGTGGAATTGGCAAAGTGATATTTGGAAGCCAATAGAGGGCTATGGTGAAAGAGGAAATATCCTCAGATGAAATCTGGAAAGAAGCTTTCTGAGAAACTGCTCTGTGATGTGTGACTTCCACTCACAGAGTTACATCTGTATTTCGTGTATCTCTTGGCTAGCCTTATTTCTGTGGATCTGAGAACAGATATTTCGGATCCCTTTGCAGACTATAGGACCAAAGGAAATATCCTCCGATAACAAAGAGAAAGAAGCTTTCTGAGAAACTTCTTTGTGTTCTGTGAAATCATCTCACAGAGTTACAGCTTTCCCCTCAAGAAGCCTTTCGCTAAGACAGTTCTTGTGGAATTTGCAAAGTGATATTTGGAGGCCCATAGAGGCCTATGGTAAAAAAGGAAATATCCTCAGATGAAATCTGGAAAGAAGCTTTCTGAGAAACTGCTTAGGGTTCTGTTAAATCATCTCACAGAATTACATGTGTATTTCACGGATCTCTTTGCTAGCCTTATTTCTGTGGAATCTGAGAACAGATATTTCGGATACCTTTGAAGACTATAGGGCCAAAGGAACTATCCTCTGATAACAAAGAGAAAGAAGCTGTCTGAGAAACTACTTTGTGTTCTGTGAAATCATCTCACAGAGTTACAGCTTTCCCCTCAAGAAGCCTTTCGCTAAGACAGTTCTTGTGGAATTGGCAAAGTGATATTTGGAAGCCCATAGAGGGCTATGGTGAAAAAGGAAATATCCTCAGATGAAATCTGGAAAGAAGCTTTCTGAGAAACTGCTTAGTGTTCTGTTAATTCATCTCACAGAGTTACATCTGTATTTCGTGGATATCTTTTCCAGCCTTATTTCTGTGGAATCTGAGAACAAATATTTCTGATCCCTTTGAAGACTATAGGGCCAAAGGAAATATCCTCCGATAACAGAGAGAAAGAAGCTTTCTGAGAAACTTCTTTGTGTTCTGTGAAATCATCTCACAGAGTTACAGCTTTCCCCTCAAGAAGCCTTTCGCTAAGACAGTTCTTGTGGAATTGGCAAAGTGATATTTGGAAGCCCATAGAGGGCTATGGTGAAAAAGGAAATATTCTCAGATGAAATCTGGAAAGAAGCTTTCTGAGAAACTGCTTAGTGTTCTGTTAATTCACCTCACAGAGTTACATCTGTATTTCGTGGATCTGTTTGCTAGCCTTATTTCTGTGGAATCTGAGAACAGATATTTCGGATCCCTTTGAAGACTATAGGGTCAAAGGAAATATCCTCCGATAACAAAGAGAAAGAAGCTTTCTGAGAAACTTCTTTGTGTTCTGTGAAATCATCTCACAGAGTTACAGCTTTCCCCTCAAGAAGCCTTTCGCTAAGACAGTTCTTGTGGAATTGCCAAAGTGATATTTGGAAGCCCATAGAGGGCTATGGTGAAAAAGGAAATATCCTCAGATGAAATCTGGAAAGAAGCTTTCTGAGAAACTGCTTAGTGTTCTGTTAATTCATCTCACAGTGTTACATCTGTATTTCGTGGATCTCTTTGCTAGCCTTATTTCTGTGGAATCTGAGAACAGATATTTCAGATCCCTTTGAAGACTACAGGGCCAGAGGAAATATCCTCCGATAACAAAGAGAAAGAAGCTTTCTGAGAAACGTCTTTGTGTTCTGTGAAATCATCTCACAGAGTTACAGCTTTCCCCTCAAGAAGCCTTTCGCTAAGACAGTTCTTGTGGAATTGGCAAAGTGATATTTGGAAGCCCATAGAGGGCTATGGTGAAAAAGGAAATATCCTCAGATGAAAAATGGGAAGTAGCTTTGTGAGAAAATGCTTAGAGTTCTGTGAATTCATCTCACAGCGTTACATCGGTATTTCGTGGATCTCTTGCTAGCCTTATTTCTGTGGAATATGAGAACAGATATTTCGGATCCCTTTGAAGACTATAGGGCCAAAGGAAATATCCTCCGAAAACAAATAGAAAGAAGCTTTCTGAGAAACTTCTTTGTGTTCTGTGAAATCATCTCACAGAGTTACAGCTTTCCCCTCAAGAAGCCTTTCGCTAAGACAGTTCTTGTGGAATTGGCAAAGTGATATTTGGAAGCCCTTAGAGGGCTATGGTGAAAAAGGAAATATCCTCTGATGAAATCTGGAAAGCAGCTTTCTGAGAAACTGCTTAGTGTTCTGTTAATTCATCTCACAGAGTTACATCTGTATTTCGTGGATCTCTTTGCTAGCCTTATTTCTGTGGAATTTGAGAACAGATATTTCGGATCCCTTTGAAGACTATAGGGCCAAAGGAAATATCCTCCGATAACAAAGAGAAAGAAGCTGTCTGAGAAACTTCTTTGTGTTCTGTGAAATCATCTCGCAGAGTTACAGCTTTCCCCTCAAAAAGCCGCTCGCTAAGACAGTTCTTGTGGAATTGGCAAAGTGATATTTGGAAGCCCATAGAGGGCTATGGTGAAAAAGGAAATATCCTCAGATGAAATCTGGAAAGAAGCTTTCTGAGAAACTGCTTAATGTTCTGTTAATTCATCTCACAGAGTTACATCGGTATTTCCTGAATCTCTTTGCTAGCCTTATTTCTGTGGAATCTGAGAACAGATATTTCAGATCCCTTTGAAGAGTATAGGGCCAAAGGAAATATCCTGCTATAACAAAGAGAAAGAAGCTTTCTGAGAAACTTCTTTGGGTTTTGTGAAATCATCTCATAGAGGTACAGCTTTCCCCTCAAGAAGCCTTTCGGTAAGACAGTTCTTGTGGAATTGGCAAAGTGATATTTGGAAGACCTTAGAGGGCTATGGTGAAAAGGGAAATATCCTCAGGTGAAATCTGGAAAGAAGCTTTCTGAGAAACTGCTTAGTGTTCTGTTAATTTATCTCACAGAGTTACATCTGTATTTCGTGGATGTCTTTGCTAGCCTTATTTCTGTGGAATCTGAGAACAGATATTTCGGATCCCTTTGAAGACTATAGGGCCAAAGGAAATATCCTCCGATAACAAAGAGAAAGAAGCTTTCTGAGAAACTTCTTTGTGTTCTGTGAAATCATCTCACAGAGTTACAGCTTTCCCCTCAAGAAGCCTTTCGCTAAGACAGTTCTTGTGGAATTGGCAAAGTGATATTTGGAAGCCCATAGAGGGCTATGGTGAAAAAGGAATTATCTTCAGATGAAATCTGGAAAGAAGCTTTCTGAGAAACTGCTTATTGTTCTCTTAATTCACCTCACAGAGTTACATCTGTATTTCGTGGATCTCTATGCTAGCCTTGTTTCTGTGGAATCTGAGAACAGATATTTCGGATCCCTTTGAAGACTATAGGGCCAAAGGAAATATCCTCCGATAACAAAGAGAAAGAAGCTTTCTGAGAAACTTCTTTGTGTTCTGTGAAATCATCTCACAGAGTTACAGCTTTCCCCTCAAGAAGCCTTTCGCTAAGACAGTTCTTGTGGAATTGGCAAAGTGATATTTGGAAGCCCATAGAGGGCTATGGTGAAAAAGGAAATATCCTCAGATGAAATCTGGAAAGAAGCTTTCTGAGAAACTGCTTAGTGTTCTGTTATTTCATCTCACAGAGTTACATATGTATTTCGTGGATCTCTTTGCTGGCCTTATTTCTGTGGAATCTGAGAACAGATATTTCGGATCCCTTCGAAGACTATAGGGCCAAAGGATATATCCTCCGATAACAAAGAGAAAGAAGCTTTCTGAGAAACTTCTTTGTGTTCTGTGAAATCACCTCACAGAGTTACAGCTTTCCCCTCAAGAAGCCTTTCGCTAAGACAGTTCTTGTGGAACTGGCAAAGTGATATTTGGAAGCCCATAGAGGGCTATGGTGAAAAAGGAAATATCCTCAGATGAAATCTGGAAAGAAGCTTTCTGAGAAAGTGCTCTGTGATGTGTGACTTCCACTCACAGAGTTACATTTGTATTTCGTGGATCTCTTTGCTAGCCTTATTTCTGTGGAATCTGAGAACAGATATTTCGGATCCCTTTGAAGACTATAGGGCCAAAGGAAATATCCTCCGATAACAAAGAGAAAGAAGCTCTCTGAGAAACTTCCTTGTGTTCTGTGAAATCATCTCACAGAGTTACAGCTTTACCCTCAAGAAGCCTTTCGCTAAGACAGTTCTTGTGGAATT
This sequence comes from Macaca nemestrina, assembly GCF_043159975.1. Classification (NCBI taxonomy): domain Eukaryota; kingdom Metazoa; phylum Chordata; class Mammalia; order Primates; family Cercopithecidae; genus Macaca; species Macaca nemestrina. Next base: position 90,023,980 of record NC_092125.1, read on the forward strand.
GGCAAAGTGATATTTGGAAGCCCATAGAGGGCTATGGTGAAAAAGGAAATATCCTCAGATGAAATCTGGAAAGAAGCTTTCTGAGAAACTGCTCTGTGATGTGTGACTTCCACTCACAGAGTTACATGTGTATTTCGTGGATCTCTTTGTTAGCCTTATTTCTGTGGAATCTGAGAACAGATATTTCGGATACCTTCGAAGGCTATAGGGCCAAAGGAAATATACTCCGATAACAAAGAGAAAGAAGCTTTCTGAGAAACTTCTTTGTGTTCTGTGAAATCATCTCACAGAGTTACAGCTTTCCCCTCAAGAAGCCTTTCGCTAAGACAGTTCTTGTGGAATTGGCAGAGTGATATTTGGAAGCCCATAGAGGGCTATGGTGATAAAGGAAGTATCCTCAGATGAAATCTGGAAAGAAGCTTTCTGAGAAACTGCTAAGTGTTCTGTTAATTCATCTCACAGAGTTACATCTGTATTTCGTGTCTTTGCTAGCCTTATTTCTGTGGAATCTGAGAACAGATATTTCGCATCCCTTTGAAGACTATAGGGCCAGAGGAAATATCCTCCGATAACAAAGAGAAAGAAGCTTTCTGAGAAACTTCTTTGTGTTCTGTGAAATCATCTCACAGAGTTACAGCTTTCCCCTCAAGAAGCCTTTCGCTAAGACAGTTCTTGTGGAATTGGCAAAGTGATATTTGGAAGCCCTTAGAGGGCTATGGTGAAAAAGGAAATATCCTCTGATGAAATCTGGAAAGCAGCTTTCTGAGAAACTGCTTAGTGTTCTGTTAATTCATCTCACAGAGTTACATCTGTATTTCGTGGATCTCTTTGCTAGCCTTATTTCTGTGGAATTTGAGAACAGATATTTCGGATCCCTTTGAAGACTATAGGGCCAAAGGAAATATCCTCCGATAACAAAGAGAAAGAAGCTGTCTGAGAAACTTCTTTGTGTTCTGTGAAATCATCTCGCAGAGTTACAGCTTTCCCCTCAAAAAGCCGCTCGCTAAGACAGTTCTTGTGGAATTGGCAAAGTGATATTTGGAAGCCCATAGAGGGCTATGGTGAAAAAGGAAATATCCTCAGATGAAATCTGGAAAGAAGCTTTCTGAGAAACTGCTTAATGTTCTGTTAATTCATCTCACAGAGTTACATCGGTATTTCCTGAATCTCTTTGCTAGCCTTATTTCTGTGGAATCTGAGAACAGATATTTCAGATCCCTTTGAAGAGTATAGGGCCAAAGGAAATATCCTGCTATAACAAAGAGAAAGAAGCTTTCTGAGAAACTTCTTTGGGTTTTGTGAAATCATCTCATAGAGGTACAGCTTTCCCCTCAAGAAGCCTTTCGGTAAGACAGTTCTTGTGGAATTGGCAAAGTGATATTTGGAAGACCTTAGAGGGCTATGGTGAAAAGGGAAATATCCTCAGGTGAAATCTGGAAAGAAGCTTTCTGAGAAACTGCTTAGTGTTCTGTTAATTTATCTCACAGAGTTACATCTGTATTTCGTGGATGTCTTTGCTAGCCTTATTTCTGTGGAATCTGAGAACAGATATTTCGGATCCCTTTGAAGACTATAGGGCCAAAGGAAATATCCTCCGATAACAAAGAGAAAGAAGCTTTCTGAGAAACTTCTTTGTGTTCTGTGAAATCATCTCACAGAGTTACAGCTTTCCCCTCAAGAAGCCTTTCGCTAAGACAGTTCTTGTGGAATTGGCAAAGTGATATTTGGAAGCCCATAGAGGGCTATGGTGAAAAAGGAATTATCTTCAGATGAAATCTGGAAAGAAGCTTTCTGAGAAACTGCTTATTGTTCTCTTAATTCACCTCACAGAGTTACATCTGTATTTCGTGGATCTCTATGCTAGCCTTGTTTCTGTGGAATCTGAGAACAGATATTTCGGATCCCTTTGAAGACTATAGGGCCAAAGGAAATATCCTCCGATAACAAAGAGAAAGAAGCTTTCTGAGAAACTTCTTTGTGTTCTGTGAAATCATCTCACAGAGTTACAGCTTTCCCCTCAAGAAGCCTTTCGCTAAGACAGTTCTTGTGGAATTGGCAAAGTGATATTTGGAAGCCCATAGAGGGCTATGGTGAAAAAGGAAATATCCTCAGATGAAATCTGGAAAGAAGCTTTCTGAGAAACTGCTTAGTGTTCTGTTATTTCATCTCACAGAGTTACATATGTATTTCGTGGATCTCTTTGCTGGCCTTATTTCTGTGGAATCTGAGAACAGATATTTCGGATCCCTTCGAAGACTATAGGGCCAAAGGATATATCCTCCGATAACAAAGAGAAAGAAGCTTTCTGAGAAACTTCTTTGTGTTCTGTGAAATCACCTCACAGAGTTACAGCTTTCCCCTCAAGAAGCCTTTCGCTAAGACAGTTCTTGTGGAACTGGCAAAGTGATATTTGGAAGCCCATAGAGGGCTATGGTGAAAAAGGAAATATCCTCAGATGAAATCTGGAAAGAAGCTTTCTGAGAAAGTGCTCTGTGATGTGTGACTTCCACTCACAGAGTTACATTTGTATTTCGTGGATCTCTTTGCTAGCCTTATTTCTGTGGAATCTGAGAACAGATATTTCGGATCCCTTTGAAGACTATAGGGCCAAAGGAAATATCCTCCGATAACAAAGAGAAAGAAGCTCTCTGAGAAACTTCCTTGTGTTCTGTGAAATCATCTCACAGAGTTACAGCTTTACCCTCAAGAAGCCTTTCGCTAAGACAGTTCTTGTGGAATTGGCAAAGTGATATTTGGAAGCCCATAGAGGGCTATGGTGAAAAAGGAAATATCCTCAGATGAAATCTGGAAAGAAGCTTTCTGAGAAACTGCTCTGTGATGTGTGACTTCCACTCACAGAGTTACATGTGTATTTCGTGGATCTCTTTGTTAGCCTTATTTCTGTGGAATCTGAGAACAGATATTTCGGATACCTTCGAAGGCTATAGGGCCAAAGGAAATATACTCCGATAACAAAGAGAAAGAAGCTTTCTGAGAAACTTCTTTGTGTTCTGTGAAATCATCTCACAGAGTTACAGCTTTCCCCTCAAGAAGCCTTTCGCTAAGACAGTTCTTGTGGAATTGGCAGAGTGATATTTGGAAGCCCATAGAGGGCTATGGTGATAAAGGAAGTATCCTCAGATGAAATCTGGAAAGAAGCTTTCTGAGAAACTGCTAAGTGTTCTGTTAATTCATCTCACAGAGTTACATCTGTATTTCGTGTCTTTGCTAGCCTTATTTCTGTGGAATCTGAGAACAGATATTTCGCATCCCTTTGAAGACTATAGGGCCAGAGGAAATATCCTCCGATAACAAAGAGAAAGAAGCTTTCTGAGAAACTTCTTTGTGTTCTGTGAAATCATCTCACAGAGTTACAGCTTTCCCCTCAAGAAGCCTTTCGCTAAGACAGTTCTTGTGGAATTGGCAAAGTGATATTTGGAAGCACATAGAGGGCTATGGTGAAAAAGGAAATATCCTCACATGAAATGTGGAAAGAAGCTTTCTGAGAAACTGCTTAGTGTTCTGTTAATTCATCTCACAGAGTTACAACTGTATTTCGTGGATCTCTCTGCTAGCCTAATTTCTGTGGAATCTGAGAACAGATATTTCGGATCCCTTCGAAGACTATAGGGCCAAAGGAAATATCCTCCGATAACAAAGAGAAAGAAGCTTTCTGAGAAACTTCTTTGTGTTCTGTGAAATCATCTCACAGAGTTACAGCTTTCCCTCAAGAAGCCGTTCGCTAAGACAGTTCTTGTGGAATTGGCAAAGTGATATTTGGAAGCCCATAGAGGGCTATGGTGAAAAAGGAAATATCCTCAGATGAAATCTGGAAAGAAGCTTTCTGAGAAACTGCTCTGTGATGTGTGACTTCCACTCACAGAGTTACATCTGTATTTCGTGGATCTCTTTGCTAGCCTTATTTCTGTGGAATCTGAGAACAGATATTTCGGATCCCTTTGAAGACTATAGGGCCAAAGGAAATATCCTCCGATAACAAAGAGAAAGAAGCTTTCTGAGAAACTTCTTTGTGTTCTGTGAAATCATCTCACAGAGTTACAGCTTTCCCCTCAAGAAGCCTTTCGCTAAGACAGTTCTTGTGGAATTTGCAAAGTGATATTTGGAAGCCCATAGAGGCCTATGGTGAAAAAGCAAATATCCTCAGATGAAATCTGGAAAGAAGCTTTCAGAGAAACTGCTTAGTGTTCTCTTAATTCATCTCACAGAGTTACATGTGTATTTCCTGGATGTCTTTGCTAGCCTTGTTTCTGTGGAATCTGAGAATAGATATTTCGGATCCCTTTGAAGACTATAGGGCCAAAGGAAATATCCTCCGATAAGAAAGAGAAAGAAGCTTTCTGAGAAACTTCTTTGTGTTCTGTGAAATCATCTCACAGAGTTACAGCTTTCCCCTCAAGAAGCCTTTCGCTAAGACACTTCTTGTGGAATTGGCAAAGTGATATTTGGAAGCCCATAGAGGGCTATGGTGAAAAAGGAAATATCCTCAGATGAAATCTGGAAAGAAGCTTTCTGAGAAACTGCTTAGTGTTCTGTTAATTCATCTCCAGAATTACATTTGTATTTCGTGGATTTCTTTGCTAGCCTTATTTCTGTGGAATCTGAGAACAGATATTTCGGATCCCTTCGAAGACTATAGGGCCAAAGGAAATATCCTCCGATAACAAAGAGAAAGAAGCTTTCTGAGAAACTTCTTTGTGTTCTGTGAAATCACCTCACAGAGTTACAGCTTTCCCCTCAAGAAGCCTTTCGCTAAGACAGTTCTTGTGGAACTGGCAAAGTGATATTTGGAAGCCCATAGAGGGCTATGGTGAAAAAGGAAATATCCTCAGATGAAATCTGGAAAGAAGCTTTCTGAGAAAGTGCTCTGTGATGTGTGACTTCCACTCACAGAGTTACATCTGTATTTCGTGGATCTCTTTGCTAGCCTTATTTCTGTGGAATCTGAGAACAGATATTTCGGATCCCTTTGAAGACTATAGGGCCAAAGGAAATATCCTCTGATAACAAAGAGAAAGAAGCTCTCTGAGAAACTTCTTTGTGTTCTGTGAAATCATCTCACAGAGTTACAGCTTTCCCCTCAAGAAGCCTTTCGCTAAGACAGTTCTTGTGGAATTGGCAAAGTGATATTTGGAAGCCCATAGAGGGCTACGGTTAAAAAGGAAATATCCTCAGATGAAATCTGGAAAGAAGCTTTCTGAGAAAATGCTCTGTGGTGTGTGACTTCCACTCAGAGAGTTACATCTGTATTTCGTGGATCTCTTTGCTAGCCTTATTTCTGTGGAATCTGAGAACAGATATTTCGGATCCCTTTGAAGACTACAGGGCCAAAGGAACTATCCTCCGATAACAAGGAGAAAGAAGCTTTCTGAGAAACTTCTTTGTGTTCTGTGAAATCATCTCACAGAGTTACAGCTTTCCCCTCAAGAAGCCTTTCGCTAAGACAGTTCTTGTGGAATTGGCAAAGTGATATTTGGAAGCCCATAGAGGGCTATGGTGAAAAAGGAAATATCCTCAGATGAAATCTGGAAAGAAGCTTTCTGAGAAACTGCTCTGTGATGTGTGACTTCCACTCACAGAGTTACATCTGTATTTCGTGGATCTCTTTGCTAGCCTTATTTCTGTGGAATCTGAGAACAGATATTTCGGATCCCTTTGAAGACTATAGGGCCAAAGGAAATATCCTCCGATAACAAAGAGAAGGAAGCTTTCTGAGAAACTTCTTTGTGTTCTATGAAATCATCTCACAGAGTTACAGCTTTCCCCTCAAGAAGCCTTTTGCTAAGACAGTTCTTGTGGAATTGCCAAAGTGATATTTGGAAGCCCATAGAGGGCTATGGTGAAAAAGGAAATATCCTCAGATGAAATCTGGAAAGAAGCTTTCTGAGAAACTGCTTAGTGTTCTGTTAATTCATCTCACAGAGTTACATCTGTATTTCGTGGATATCTTTGCTAGCCTTATTTCTGTGGAATCAGAGAACAAATATTTCGGATCCCTTTGAAGACTATAGGGCCAAAGGAACTATCCTCCGATAACAAACAGAAAGAAGCTTTCTGAGAAACTTCTTTGTGTTCTGTGAAATCATCTCACAGAGTTACAGCTTTCCCCTCAAGAAGCCTTTCGCTAAGACAGTTCTTGTGGAATTGGCAAAGTGATATTTGGAAGCCCATAGAGGGCTATGGTGAAAAAGGAAATATCCTCAGATGAAATCTGGAAAGAAGATTTCTGAGAAACTGCTTAGTGTTCTATTAATTCACCTCACAGAGTTACATCTGTATTTCGTGGATCTCTTTGCTAGCCTTATTTCTGTGGAATCTGAGAACAGATATTTCGGATCCCTTTGAAGACTATAGGGCCAAAGGAAATATCCTCCGATAAGAAAGAGAAAGAAGCTTTCTGAGAAACTTCTTTGTGTTCTGTGAAATCATCTCACAGAGTTACAGCTTTCCCCTCAAGAAGCCTTTCGCTAAGACAGTTCTTGTGGAATAGCCAAAGTGATATTTGGAAGCCCATAGAGGGCTATGGTGAAAAAGGAAATATCCTCAGATGAAATCTGGAAAGAAGCTTTCTGAGAAACTGCTTAGTGTTCTGTTAATTCATCTCACAGAGTTACATTTGTATTTCGTGGATCTCTTTGCTAGCCTTATTTCTGTGGAATCTGAGAACAGATATTTCGGATCCCTTCGAAGACTATAGGGCCAAAGGAAATATCCTCCGATAACAAAGAGAAAGAAGCTTTCTGAGAAACTTCTTTGTGTTCTGTGAAATCACCTCACAGAGTTACAGCTTTCCCCTCAAGAAGCCTTTCGCTAAGACAGTTCTTGTGGAACTGGCAAAGTGATATTTGGAAGCCCATAGTGGGCTATGGTGAAAAAGGAAATATCCTCAGATGAAATCTGGAAAGAAGCTTTCTGAGAAACTGCTCTGTGATGTGTGACTTCCACTCACAGAGTTACATCTGTATTTCGTGGATCTCTTTGCTAGCCTTATTTCTGTGGAATCTGAGAACAGATATTTCGGATCCCTTTGAAGACTATAGGGCCAAAGGAAATATCCTCCGATAAAAAAGAGAAAGAAGCTCTCTGAGAAACTTCTTTGTGTTCTGTGAAATCATCTCACAGAGTTACAGCTTTCCCCTCAAGAAGCCTTTCGCTAAGACAGTTCTTGTGGAATTGGCAAAGTGATATTTGGAAGCCCATAGAGGGCCATGGTGAAAAAGGAAATATCCTCAGATGAAATCTGGAAAGAAGCTTTCTGAGAAACTGCTTAGTGTTCTGTTAATTCATCTCACAGAGGTACATCTGTATTTCCTGAATCTCTTTGCTAGCCTTATTTCTGTGGAATCTGAGAACAGATATTTCGGATCCCTTTGAAGAGTATAGGGCCAAAGGAACTATCCTCCGATAACAAAGGGAAAGAAGCTTTCTGAGAAACTTCTTTGTTTTCTGTGAAATCATCTCACAGAGTTACAGCTTTCCCCTCAAGAAGCCTTTCGCTAAGACAGTTCTTGAGGAATTGGCAAAGTGATATTTGGAAGCCCATAGAGGGCTATGGTGAAAAAGGAAATATCCTCAAATGAAATCTGGAAAGAAGCTTTCTGAGAAACTGCTCTGTGATGTGTGACTTCCACTCACAGAGTTACATCTGTATTTCGTGGATCTCTTTGCTAGCCTTATTTCTGTGGAATCTGAGAACAGATATTTCGGATCCCTTTGAAGACTATAGGGCCAAAGGAAATATCCTCCGATAACAAAGAGAAAGAAGCTTTCTGAGAAACTTCTTTGTGTTCTGTGAAATCATCTCACAGAGTTACAGCTTTCCCCTCAAGAATCCTTTCGCTAAGACAGTTCTTGTGGAATTGGCAAAGTGATATTTGGAAGCCCATAGAGGCCTATGGCGAAAAAGCAAATATCCTCAGATGAAATCTGGAAAGAAGTTTTGTGAGAAACTGCTTAGTGTTCTCTTAATTCATCTCACAGAGTTACATCTGTATTTCGTGGATGTCTTTGCTAGCCTTATTTCTGTGGAATCTGAGAACAGATATTTTGGATCCCTTTGAAGACTATAGTGCCAAAGGAAATATCCTCCGATAACAAAGAGAAAGAAGCTTTCTGAGAAACTTATTTGTGTTCTGTGAAATCATCTCACAGAGTTACAGCTTTCCCCTCAAGAAGCCTTTCGCTAAGACAGTTCTTGTGGAATTGGCAAAGTGATATTTGGAAGCCCCTAGAGGGCTATGGTGAAAAAGGAAATATCCTCACATCAAATCTGGAAAGAAGCTTTCTGAGAAACTGCTAAGTGTTCTGTTAATTCATCTCACAGAGTTACATCTGTATTTCGTGGATATCTTTGCTAGCCTTATTTCTGTGGAATCTGAGAACAGATATTTCGGATCCCTTCGAAGACTATAGGGCCAAAGGAAATATACTCCGATAACAAAGAGAAAGAAGCTTTCTGAGAAACTTCTTTGTGTTCTGTGAAATCATCTCACAGAGTTACAGCTTTCCCCTCAAGAAGCCTTTCGCTAAGACAGTTCTTGTGGAATTGGCAAAGTGATATTTGGAAGCCCATAGAGGCCTATGGCGAAAAAGCAAATATCCTCAGATGAAATCTGGAAAGAAGTTTTGTGAGAAACTGCTTAGTGTTCTCTTAATTCATCTCACAGAGTTACATCTGTATTTCGTGGATGTCTTTGCTAGCCTTATTTCTGTGGAATCTGAGAACAGATATTTCGGATCCCTTTGAAGACTATAGGGCCAAAGGAAATATCCTCCGATAACAAAGAGAAAGAAGCTTTCTGAGAAACTTCTTTGTGTTCTGTGAAATCATCTCACAGAGTTACAGCTTTCCCCTCAAGAAGCCTTTCGCTAAGACAGTTCTTGTGGAATTGGCAAAGTGATATTTGGAAGCCCCTAGAGGGCTATGGTGAAAAAGGAAATATCCTCACATCAAATCTGGAAAGAAGCTTTCTGAGAAACTGCTTAGTGTTCTGTTAATTCATCTCACAGAGTTACATCTGTATTTCGTGGATCTCTTTGCTAGCCTTATTTCTGTGGAATCCGAGAACAGATATTTCGGATCCCTTTGAAGACTATAGGGCCAAAGGAAATATCCTGCTATAACAAAGAGAAAGAAGCTTTCTGAGAAACTTCTTTGTGTTCTGTGAAATCATCTCACAGAGTTACAGCTTTCCCCTCAAGAAGCCTTTCGCTAAGACAGTTCTTGTGGAATTGGCAAAGTGATATTTGGAAGCCAATTGAGGGCTATGGTGAAAGAGGAAATATCCTCAGATGAAATCTGGAAGGAAGCTTTCTGAGAAACTGCTCTGTGATGTGTGACTTCCACTCTCAGAGTTACATCTGTATTTCGTGTATCTCTTGGATAGCCTTATTTCTGTGGATCTGAGAACAGATATTTCGGATCCCTTTGCAGACTATAGGACCAAAGGAAATATCCTCCGATAACAAAGAGAAAGAAGCTTTCTGAGAAACTTCTTTGTGTTCTGTGAAATCATCTCACAGAGTTACAGCTTTCCCCTCAAGAAGCCTTTCGCTTAGACAGTTCTTGTGGAATTTGCAAAGTGATATTTGGAGGCCCATAGAGGCCTATGGTAAAAAAGGAAATATCCTCAGATGAAATCTGGAAAGAAGCTTTCTGAGAAACTGCTTAGTGTTCTGTTAATTCATCTCACAGAGTTACATCTGTATTTCGTGGATATCTTTTCCAGCCTTATTTCTGTGGAATCTGAGAACAAATATTTCTGATCCCTTTGAAGACTATAGGGCCAAAGTAAATATCCTCCGATAACAGAGAGAAAGAAGCTTTCTGAGAAACTTCTTTGTGTTTTGTGAAATCATCTCACAGAGTTACAGCTTTCCCCTCAAGAAGCCTTTCGCTAAGACAGTTCTTGTGGAATTGGCAAAGTGATATTTGGAAGCCCATAGAGGGCTATGGTGAAAAAGGAAATATTCTCAGATGAAATCTGGAAAGAAGCTTTCTGAGAAACTGCTTAGTGTTCTGTTAATTCACCTCACAGAGTTACATCTGTATTTCGTGGATCTGTTTGCTAGCCTTATTTCTGTGGAATCTGAGAACAGATATTTCGGATCCCTTTGAAGACTATAGGGCCAAAGGAAATATCCTCCGATAACAAAGAGAAAGAAGCTTTCTGAGAAACTTCTTTGTGTTCTGTGAAATCATCTCACAGAGTTACAGCTTTCCCCTCAAGAAGCCTTTCGCTAAGACAGTTCTTGTGGAATTGCCAAAGTGATATTTGGAAGCCCATAGAGGGCTATGGTGAAAAAGGAAATATCCTCAGATGAAATCTGGAAAGAAGCTTTCTGAGAAACTGCTTAGTGTTCTGTTAATTCATCTCACAGTGTTACATCTGTATTTCGTGGATCTCTTTGCTAGCCTTATTTCTGTGGAATCTGAGAACAGATATTTCGGATCCCTTTGAAGACTATAGGGCCAAAGGAAATATCCTGCGATAACAAAGAGAAAGAAGCTTTCTGAGAAACTTCTTTGTGTTCTGTGAAATCATCTCACAGAGTTACAGTTTTCCCCTCAAGAAGCCTTTCGCTAAGACAGTTCTTGTGGAATTGGCAAAGTGATATTTGGAAGCCCATAGAGGCCTATGGTGAAAAAGCAAATATCCTCAGATGAAATCTGGAAAGAAGTTTTGTGAGAAACTGCTTAGTGTTCCCTTAATTCATCTCACAGAGTTACATCTGTATTTGGTGGATGTCTTTGCTAGCCTTATTTCTGTGGAATCTGAGAACAGATATTTCGGATCCCTTTGAAGACTAAAGGGCCAAAGGAAATATCCTCCGATAACAAAGAGAAAGAAGCTTTCTGAGAAACTTCTTTGTGTTCTGTGAAATCATCTCACAGAGTTACAGCTTTCCCCTCAAGAAGCCTTTCGCTAAGACAGTTCTTGTGGAATTGGCAAAGTGATATTTGGAAGCCCATAGAGGGCTATGGTGAAAAAGGAAATATCCTCACATGAAATCTGGAAAGAAGCTTTCTGAGAAACTGCTTAGTGTTCTGTTAATTCATCTCACAGAGTTACATCTGTATTTCGTGGATATCTTTGCTAGCCTTATTTCTGTGGAATCTGAGAACAGATATTTCGGATCCCTTCGAAGACTATAGGGCCGAAGGAAATATACTCCGATAACAAAGAGAAAGAAGCTTTCTGAGAAACTTCTTTGTGTTCTGTGAAATCATCTCACAGAGTTACAGCTTTCCCCTCAAGAAGCCTTTCGCTAAGACAGTTCTTGTGGAATTGGCAAAGTGATATTTGGAAGCCCATAGAGGGCTATGGTGAAAAAGGAAATATCCTCAGATGAAATCTGGAAAGAAGCTTTCTGAGATACTGCTTAGTGTTCTGTTAATTCATCTCACAGAGTTACATCTGTATTTCCTGAATCTCTTTGCTAGCCTTTTTTCTGTGGAATCTGAGAACAGATATTTCGGATCCCTTTGAAGACTATAGGGCCAAAGGAAATATCCTGCTATAAAAAAGAGAAAGAAGCTTTCTGAGAAACTTCTTTGTGTTCTGTGAAATCATCTCACAGAGATACAGCTTTCCCCTCAAGAAGACTTTCGCTAAGACAGTTCTTGTGGAATTGGCAAAGTGATATTTGGAAGCCCATAGAGGGCTATGGTGAAAGAGGAAATATCCTCAGATGAAATCTGGAAAGAAGCTTTCTGAGAAACTGCTCTGTGATGTGTGACTTCCACTCACAGAGTTACATCTGTATTTCGTGTATCTCTTGGCTAGCCTTATTTCTGTGGATCTGAGAACAGATATTTCGGATCCCTTTGCAGACTATAGGGCCAAAGGAAATATCCTCCGATAACAAAGAGAAAGAAGCTTTCTGAGAAACTTCTTTGTTTTCTGTGAAATCATCTCACAGAGTTACAGCTTTCCCCTCAAGAAGCCTTTCGCTAAGACAGTTCTTGTGGAATTGGCAAAGTGATATTTGGAAGCCCATAGAGGGCTATGATGAAAAAGGAAATATCCTCAGATGAAATCTGGAAAGAAGCTTTCTGAGAAACTGCTTAGTGTTCTGTTAATTCATCTCACAGAGTTACATCTGTATTTCGTGGATATCTTTTCTAGCCTTATTACTGTGGAATCTGAGAACAGATATTTCGGATCCCTTTGAAGACTATAGGTCCAAAGGAAATATCCTCCGATAACAAAGAGAAAGAAGCTTTCTGAGAAACTTCTTTGTGTTCTGTGAAATCATCTCACAGAGATACAGCTTTCCCCTCAAGAAGCCTTTCGCTAAGACAGTTCTTGTGGAATTGGCAAAGTGATATTTGGAAGCCCATAGAGGGCTATGGTGAAAAAGGAAATATCCTCAGATGAAATCTGGAAAGAAGCTTTCTGAGAAACTGCTCTGTGATGTGTGACTTCCACTCACCGAGTTACAGCTGTATTTCGTGGATCTCTTTGTTACCCTTATTTCTGTGGAATCTGAGAACAGATATTTCGGATCCCTTTGAAGACTATAGGGCCAAAGGAAATATCCTCCGATAACAAAGAGAAAGAAGCTTTCTGAGAAACTTCTTTGTGTTCTGTGAAATCATCTCACAGAGTTACAGCTTTCCCCTCAAGACGCCTTTCGCTAAGACAGTTCTTGTGGAATTGGCAAAGTGATATTTGGAAGCCCATAGAGGGCTATGGTGAAAAAGGAAATATCCTCAGATGAAATCTGGAAAGAAGCTTTCTGAGAAACTGCTTAGTGTTCTGTGAATTCATCTCACAGAGTTACATCTGTATTTCGTCGATCTCTTTGCTAGCCTTATTTCTGTGGAATCTGAGAACAGATATTTCGGATCCCTTTGAAGACTATAGGGCCAAAGGAAATATCCTCCGATAACAAAGAGAAAGAAGCTTTCTGAGAAAATTCTTTGTGTTCTGTGCAATCATCTCACAGAGTTACAGCTTTCCCCTCAAGAAGCCTTTCGCTAAGACAGTTCTTGTGGAATTGGCAAAGTGATATTTGGAAGCCCATAGAGGGCTAAGGTGAAAAAGGAAATATCCTCAGATGAAATCTGGAAAGAAGCTTTCTGAGAAACTGCTTAGTGTTCTATTAATTCATCTCACAGAGTTACATCTGTATTTCGTGGATCTCTTTGCTATCCTTATTTCTGTGGAATCTGAGAACAGATATTTCGGATCCCTTTGAAGACTATAGGGCCAAAGGAAATATCCTCCGATAACAAAGGGAAAGAAGCTTTCTGAGAAACTTCTTTGTGTTCTGTGAAACCATCTCACAGAGTTACAGCTTTCCACTCAAGAAGCCTTTCCCTAAGACAGTTCTTGTGGAATTGGCAATGTGATATTTGGAAGCAAATAGAGGGCTTTGGTGAAAAAGGAAATATCCTCAGATGAAATCTGGAAAGAAGCTTTCTGAGAAACTGCTTAGTGTTCTGTTAATTCATCTCACAGAGTTACATCTGTATTTCGTGCATCTCTTTGCTAGCCTTATTTCTGTGGAATCTGAGAACAGATATTTCGGATCCCTTTGTAGACTATAGGGCCAAAGGAAATATCCTCCGATAAAAAAGAGAAAGAAGCTTTCTGAGAAACTTCCTTGTGTTCTGTGAAATCATCTCACAGAGTTACAGCTTTCCCCTCAAGAAGCCTTTCGCAAAGACAGTTCTTGTGGAATTGGCAAAGTGATATTTGGAAGCCCATAGAGGGCTATGGTGAAAAAGGAAATATCCTCAGATGAAATCTGGAAAGAAGCTTTCTGAGAAACTGCTTAGTGTTCTGTTAATTCATCTCACAGAGTTACATCTGTATTTCGTGGATCTCTTTGCTAGCCTTATTTCTGTGGAATCTGAGAACAGATATTTCGGATCCCTTTGAAGACTATAGGGCCAAAGGAAATATCCTCCGATAACAAAGAGAAAGAAGCTTTCTGAGAAACTTCTTTGTGTTCTGTGAAATCGTCTCACAGAGTTACAGCTTTCCCCTCAAGAAGCCTTTCACTAAGACAGTTCTTGTGTAATTGGCAAAGTGATATTTGGAAGCCCATAGAGGGCTATGGTGAAAAAGGAAATATCCTCAGATGAAATATGGAAAGAAGCTTTCTGAGAAACTGCTTAGTGTTCTGTTAATTCATCTCACAGAGTTACATCTGTATTTCGTGGATCTCTTTGCTAGCCTTATTTCTGTGGAATCTGAGAACAGATATTTCGGATCCCTTTGAAGACTATAGGGCCAAATGAAATATCCTCCGATAACAAAGAGAAAGAAGCTTTCTGAGAAACTTCTTTGTGTTCTGTGAAATCATCTCACAGAGTTACAGCTTTCCCCTCAAGAAGCCTTTCGCTAAGACAGTTCTCGTGGAATTGGCAAAGTGATATTTGGAAGCCCATAGAGGGCTATGGTGAAAAAGGAAATATCCTCAGATGAAATATGGAAAGAAGCTCTCTGAGAAACTGCTTAGTGTTCTGTTAATTCATCTCACAGAGTTACATCTGTATTTCGTGGATCTCTTTGCTAGCCATATTTCTGTGGAATCTGAGAACAGATATTTCGGATCCCTTTGAAGACTATAGGGCCAAAGGAAATATCCTCCGATAACAAAGAGAAAGAAGCTTTCTGAGAACCTTCTTTGTGTTCTGTGAAATCATCTCACAGAGTTACAGCTTTCCCCTCAAGAAGCCTTTCGCTAAGACAGTTCTTGTGGAATTGTGAATGTGATATTTGGAAGCCCTTAAAGGGCTATGGTGAAAAAGGAAATATCCTCAGATGAAATCTGGAAAGAAGCTTTCTGAGAAACTGCTCTGTGATGTGTGACTTCCACTCACAGAGTTACATCTGTATTTCGTGGATCTCTTTGCTAGCCTTATTTCTGTGGAATCTGAGAACAGATATTTCGGATCCCATTGAAGACTATAGGGCCAAAGGAAATATCCTCCAATAACAAAGAGAAAGTAGCTTTCTGAGAAACTTCTTTGTGTTCTGTGAAATCATCTCACAGAGTTACAGCTTTCCCCTCAGGAAGCCTTTCCCTAAGACAGTTCTTGTGGAATTGGCAAAGTGATATTGGAAGCCCATAGAGGGCTATGGTGAAAACGGAAATAACCTCAGATGAAATCTGGAAAGAAGCTTTCTGAGAAACTGCTGAGTGTTCTGTTAATTCATCTCACAGAGTTATATCTGTATTTCGTGGATCTCTTTGCTAGCCTTATTTCTGTGGAATCTGAGAACAGATATTTCGGATACCTTTGAAGACTATAGGGCCAAAGGAAATATCCTCCGATAACAAAGAGAAAGAAGCTTTCTGAGAATCTTCTTTCAGTTCTGTGAAATCATCTCACAGAGTTACAGCTTTCCCCTCAAGAAGCCTTTCGCTAAGACAGTTCTTGCGAATTGGCAAAGTGATATTTGGAAGCCCATAGAGGTCTATGGTGAAAAAGGAAATATCCTCAGATGAAATCTGGAAAGAAGCTTTCTGAGAAACTGCTTAGTGTTCTGTTAATTCACCTCACAGAGTTACATCTGTATTTCGTGGATCTCTTTGCTAGCCTTATTTCTGTGGAATCTAAGAACAGATATTTCGGATCCCTTTGAAGACTATAGGGCCAAAGGAAGTATCCTCCGATAACAAAGAGAAAGAAGCTTTCTGAGAAACTTCTTTGTGTTCTGTGAAATCATCTCACAGAGATACAGCTTTCCCCTCAAGAAGCCTTTCGCTAAGACAGTTCTTGTGGAATTGGCAAAGTGATATTTGGAAGCCCATAGAGGGCTATGGTGAAAAAGGAAATATCCTCAGATGAAATCTGGAAAGAAGCTTTCTGAGAAACTGCTCTGTGATGTGTGACTTCCACTCACAGAGTTACAGCTGTATTTCGTGGATCTCTTTGTTACCCTTATTTCTGTGGAATCTGAGAACAGATATTTCGGATCCCTTTGAAGACTATAGGGCCAAAGGAAATATCCTCCGATAACAAAGAGAAAGAAGCTGTCTGAGAAACTTCTTTGTGTTCTGTGAAATCATCTCACAGAGTTACAGCTTTCCCCTCAAGACGCCTTTCGCTAAGACAGTTCTTGTGGAATTGGCAAAGTGATATTTGGAAGCCCATAGAGGGCTATGGTGAAAAAGGAAATATCCTCAGATGAAATCTGGAAAGAAGCTTTCTGAGAAACTGCTCTGTGATGTGTGACTTCCACTCACAGAGTTACAGCTGTATTTCATGGATCTCTTTGCTACCCTTATTTCTGTGGAATCTGAGAACAGATATTTCGGATCCCTTTGTAGACTATAGGGCCAGAGGAAATATCCTCCGATAAAAAAGAGAAAGAAGCTTTCTGAGAAACTTCCTTGTGTTCTGTGAAATCATCTCACAGAGTTACAGCTTTCCCCTCAAGAAGCCTTTCGCTAAGACAGTTCTTGTGGAATTGGCAAAGTGATATTTGGAAGCCCATAGAGGGCTAAGGTGAAAAAGGAAATATCCTCAGATGAAATCTGGAAAGAAGCTTTCTGAGAAACTGCTTAGTGTTCTATTAATTCATCTCACAGAGTTACATCTGTATTTCGTGGATCTCTTTGCTATCCTTATTTCTGTGGAATCTGAGAACAGATATTTCGGATCCCTTTGAAGACTATAGGGCCAAAGGAAATATCCTCCGATAACAAAGGGAAAGAAGCTTTCTGAGAAACTTCTTTGTGTTCTGTGAAACCATCTCACAGAGTTACAGCTTTCCACTCAAGAAGCCTTTCCCTAAGACAGTTCTTGTGGAATTGGCAATGTGATATTTGGAAGCAAATAGAGGGCTTTGGTGAAAAAGGAAATATCCTCAGATGAAATCTGGAAAGAAGCTTTCTGAGAAACTGCTTAGTGTTCTGTTAATTCATCTCACAGAGTTACATCTGTATTTCGTGCATCTCTTTGCTAGCCTTATTTCTGTGGAATCTGAGAACAGATATTTCGGATCCCTTTGAAGACTCTAGGGCCAAAGGAAATATCCTCCGATAACAAAGAGAAAGAAGCTTTCTGAGAACCTTCTTTGTGTTCTGTGAAATCATCTCACAGAGTTACAGCTTTCCCCTCAAGAAGACTTTCGCTAAGACAGTTCTCGTGGAATTGGCAAAGTGATATTTGGAAGCCCATAGAGGGCTATGGTGAAAAAGGAAATATCCTCAGATGAAATATGGAAAGAAGCTTTCTGAGAAACTGCTTAGTGTTCTGTTAATTCATCTCACAGAGTTACATCTGTATTTCGTGGATCTCTTTGCTAGCCTTATTTCTGAGGAATCTGAGAACAGATATTTCGGATCCCTTTGAAGACTATAGGGCCAAAGGAAATATCCTCCGATAACAAAGAGAAAGAAGCTTTCTGAGAACCTTCTTTGTGTTCTGTGAAATCATCTCACAGAGTTACAGCTTTCCCCTCAAGAAGCCTTTCGCTAAGACAGTTCTTGTGGAATTGTGAGTGTGATATTTGGAAGCCCTTAAAGGGCTATGGTGAAAAAGGAAATATCCTCAGATGAAATCTGGAAAGAAGCTTTCTGAGAAACTGCTCTGTGATGTGTGACTTCCACTCACAGAGTTACATCTGTATTTCGTGGATCTCTTTGCTAGCCTTATTTCTGTGGAATCTGAGAACAGATATTTCGGATCCCATTGAAGACTATAGGGCCAAAGGAAATATCCTCCAATAACAAAGAGAAAGTAGCATTCTGAGAAACTTCTTTGTGTTCTGTGAAATCATCTCACAGAGTTACAGCTTTCCCCTCAAGAAGCCTTTCGCTAAGACAGTTCTTGTGGAATTGGCAAAGTGATATTGGAAGCCCATAGAGGGCTATGGTGAAAACGGAAATAACCTCAGATGAAATCTGGAAAGAAGCTTTCTGAGAAACTGCTGAGTGTTCTGTTAATTCATCTCACAGAGTTTTATCTGTATTTCGTGGATCTCTTTGCTAGCCTTATTTCTGTGGAATCTGAGAACAGATATTTCGGATCCCTTTGAAGACTATAGGGCCAAAGGAAATATCCTCCGATAACAAAGAGAAAGAAGCTTTCTGAGAATCTTCTTTGTGTTCTGTGAAATCATCTCACAGAGATACAGCTTTCCCCTCAAGAAGCCTTTCGCTAAGACAGTTCTTGTGGAATTGGCAAAGTGATATTTGGAAGCCCGTAGAGGGCTATGGTGAAAAAGGAAATATCCTCAGATGAAATCTGGAAAGAAGCTTTCTGAGAAACTGCTCTGTGATGTGTGACTTCCACTCACAGAGTTACAGCTGTATTTCGTGTATATCTTTGTTACTCTTATTTCTGTGGAATCTGAGAACAGATATTTCGGATCCCTTTGAAGACTATAGGGCCAAAGGAAATATCCTCCGATAACAAAGAGAAAGAAGCTGTCTGAGAAACTTCTTTGTGTTCTGTGAAATCATCTCACAGAGTTACAGCTTTCCCCTCAAGACGCCTTTCGCTAAGGCAGTTCTTGTGGAATTGGCAAAGTGATATTTGGAAGCCCATAGAGGGCTATGGTGAAAAAGGAAATATCCTCAGATGAAATCTGGAAAGAAGCTTTCTGAGAAACTGCTCTGTGATGTGTGACGTCCACTCACAGAGTTACAGCTGTATTTCATGGATCTCTTTGCTACCCTTATTTCTGTGGAATCTGAGAACAGATATTTCGGATCCCTTTGAAGACGATAGGGCCAAAGGAATTATCCTCCGATAACAAAGAGAAAGAAGCTGTCTGAGAAACTTCTTTGTGTTCTGTGAAATCATCTCACAGAGTTACAGCTTTCCCCTCAAGAAGCCTTTCGCTAAGACAGTTCTTGTGGAATTGGCAAAGTGATATTTGGAAGCCCTTAGAGGGCTATGGTGAAAAAGGAAATATCCTCAGATGAAATCTGGAAAGAAGCTTTCTGAGAAACTGCTTAGTGTTCTATTAATTCATCTCACAGAGTTACATCTGTATTTCGTGGATCTCTTTGCTATCCTTATTTCTGTGGAATCTGAGAACAGATATTTCGGATCCCTTTGAAGACTATAGGGCCAAAGGAAATATCCTCCGATAACAAAGGGAAAGAAGCTGTCTGAGAAACTTCTTTGTGTTCTGTGAAACCATCTCACAGAGTTACAGCTTTCCACTCAAGAAGCCTTTCGCTAAGACAGTTCTTGTGGAATTGGCAATGTGATATTTGGAAGCAAATAGAGGGCTATGGTGAAAAAGGAAATATCCTCAGATGAAATCTGTAAAGAAGCTTTCTGAGAAACTGCTTAGTGTTCTGTTAATTCATCTCACAGAGTTACATCTGTATTTCGTGCATCTCATTGCTAGCCTTATTTCTGTGGAATCTGAGAACAGATATTTCGGATCCCTTTGTAGACTATAGGGCCAAAGGAAATATCCTCCGATAAAAAAGAGATAGAAGCTTTCTGAGAAACTTCCTTGTGTTCTGTGAAATCATCTCACAGAGTTACAGCTTTCCCCTCAAGAAGCCTTTCGCTAAGACAGTTCTTGTGGAATTGGCAAAGTGATATGTGGAAGCCCATAGAGGGCGATGGTGAAAAAGGAAATATCCTCAGATGAAATCTGGAAAGAAGATTTCTGAGAAACTGCTTAGTGTTCTGTTAATTCATCTCACAGAGTTACATCTGTATTTCGTGGATCTCTTTGCTAGCCTTATTTCTGTGGAATCTGAGAACAGATATTTCGGATCCCTTTGAAGACTATAGGGCCAAAGGAAATATCGTCCGATAACAAAGAGAAAGAAGCTTTCTGAGAAACTTCTTTGTGTTCTGTGAAATCGTCTCACAGAGTTACAGCTTTCCCCTCAAGAAGCCTTTCACTAAGACAGTTCTTGTGTAATTGGCAAAGTGATATTTGGAAGCCCATAGAGGGCTATGGTGAAAAAGGAAATATCCTCAGATGAAATCTGGAAAGAAGCTTTATGAGAAACTTCTTAGTGTTCTGTTAATTCATATCACCGAGTTACGTCTGTATTTCGTGGATCTCTTTGCTAGCCTTATTTCTGTTGAATCTGAGAACAGATATTTCGGATCCCATTGAAGACTATAGGGCCAAAGGAAATATCCTCCAATAACAAAGAGAAAGAAGCTTTCTGAGAAACTTCTTTGTGTTCTGTGAAATCATCTCACAGAGTTACAGCTTTCCCCTCAAGAAGACTTTCGCTAAGACAGTTTTTGTGGAATTGGCAAAGTGATATTGGAAGCCCATAGAGGGCTATGGTGAAAAAGGAAATATCCTCAGATGAAATATGGAAAGAAGCATTCTGAGAAACTGCTTAGTGTTCTGTTAATTCATCTCACAGAGTTACATCTGTATTTCGTGGATCTCTTTGCTAGCCTTATTTCTGTGGAATCTGAGAACAGATATTTCGGATCCCTTTGAAGACTATAGGGCCAAAGGAAATATCCTCCGATAACAAAGAGAAAGAAGCTTTCTGAGAACCTTCTTTGTGTTCTGTGAAATCATCTCACAGAGTTACAGCTTTCCCCTCAAGAAGCCTTTCGCTAAGACAGTTCTCGTGGAATTGGCAAAGTGATATTTGGAAGCCCATAGAGGGCTATGGTGAAAAAGGAAATATCCTCAGATGAAATATGGAAAGAAGCTTTCTGAGAAACTGCTTAGTGTTCTGTTAATTCATCTCACAGAGTTACATCTGTATTTCGTGGATCTCTTTGCTAGCCTTATTTCTGTGGAATCTGAGAACAGATATTTCGGATCCCTTTGAAGACTATAGGGCCAAAGGAAATATCCTCCGATAACAAAGAGAAAGAAGCTTTCTGAGAACCTTCTTTGTGTTCTGTGAAATCATCTCACAGAGTTACAGCTTTCCCCTCAAGAAGCCTTTCGCTAAGACAGTTCTTGTGGAATTGTGAATGTGATATTTGGAAGCCCTTAAAGGGCTATGGTGAAAAAGGAAATATCCTCAGATGAAATCTGGAAAGAAGCTTTCTGAGAAACTGCTCTGTGATGTGTGACTTCCACTCACAGAGTTTCATCTGTATTTCGTGGATCTCTTTGCTAGCCTTATTTCTGTGGAATCTGAGAACAGATATTTCGGATCCCATTGAAGACTATAGGGCCAAAGGAAATATCCTCCAATAACAAAGAGAAAGTAGCTTTCTGAGAAACTTCTTTGTGTTCTGTGAAATCGTCTCACAGAGTTACAGCTTTCCCCTCAGGAAGCCTTTCGCTAAGACAGTTCTTGTGGAATTGGCAAAGTGATATTGGAAGCCCATAGAGGGCTATGGTGAAAACGGAAATAACCTCAGATGAAATCTGGAAAGAAGCTTTCTGATAAACTGCTGAGTGTTCTGTTAATTCATCTCACAGAGTTATATCTGTATTTCGTGGATCTCTTTGCTAGCCTTATTTCTGTGGAATCTGAGAACAGATATTTCGGATCCCTTTGAAGACTATAGGGCCAAAGGAAATATCCTCCGATAACAAAGAGAAAGAAGCTTTCTGAGAATCTTCTTTGTGTTCTGTGAAATCATCTCACAGAGTTACAGCTTTCCCCTCAAGAAGCCTTTCGCTAAGACAGTTCTTGCGAATTGGCAAAGTGATATTTGGAAGCCCATAGAGGTCTATGGTGAAAAAGGAAATATCCTCAGATGAAATCTGGAAAGAAGCTTTCTGAGAAACTGCTTAGTGTTCTGTTAATTCACCTAACAGAGTTACATCTGTATTTCGTGGATCTCTTTGCTAGCCTTATTTCTGTGGAATTTAAGAACAGATATTTCGGATCCCTTTGAAGACTATAGGGCCAAAGGAAGTATCCTCCGATAACAAAGAGAAAGAAGCTTTCTGAGAAACTTCTTTGTGTTCTGTGAAATCATCTCACAGAGATACAGCTTTCCCCTCAAGAAGCCTTTCGCTAAGACAGTTCTTGTGGAATTGGCAAAGTGATATTTGGAAGCCGATAGAGGGCTATGGTGAAAAAGGAAATATCCTCAGATGAAATCTGGAAAGAAGCTTTCTGAGAAACTGCTCTGTGATGTGTGACTTCCACTCACAGAGTTACAGCTGTATTTCGTGGATCTCTTTGTTACCCTTATTTCTGTGGAATCTGAGAACAGATATTTCGGATCCCTTTGAAGACTATAGGGCCAAAGGAAATATCCTCCGATAACAAAGAGAAAGAAGCTGTCTGAGAAACTTCTTTGTGTTCTGTGAAATCATCTCACAGAGTTACAGCTTTCCCCTCAAGACGCCTTTCGCTAAGACAGTTCTTGTGGAATTGGCAAAGTGATATTTGGAAGCCCATAGAGGGCTATGGTGAAAAAGGAAATATCCTCAGATGAAATCTGGAAAGAAGATTTCTGAGAAACTGCTTAGTGTTCTGTGAATTCATCTCACAGAGTTACATCTGTATTTCGTCGATCTCTTTGCTAGCCTTATTTCTGTGGAATCTGAGAACAGATATTTCGGATCCCTTTGAAGACTATAGGGCCAAAGGAAATATCCTCCGATAACAAAGAGAAAGAAGCTTTCTGAGAAAATTCTTTGTGTTCTGTGCAATCATCTCACAGAGTTACAGCTTTCCCCTCAAGAAGCCTTTCGCTAAGACAGTTCTTGTGGAATTGGCAAAGTGATATTTGGAAGCCCATAGAGGGCTATGGTGAAAAAGGAAATATCCTCAGATGAAATCTGGAAAGAAGCTTTCTGAGAAACTGCTCTGTGATGTGTGACTTCCACTCACAGAGTTACAGCTGTATTTCATGGATCTCTTTGCTAGCCTTATTTCTTTGGAATCTGAGAACAGATATTTCGGATCCCTTTGAAGACGATAGGGCCAAAGGAATTATCCTCCGATAACAAAGAGAAAGAAGCTGTCTGAGAAACTTCTTTGTGTTCTGTGAAATCTTCTCACAGAGTTACAGCTTTCCCCTCAAGAAGCCTTTCGCTAAGACAGTTCTTGTGGAATTGGCAAAGTGATATTTGGAAGCCCTTAGAGGGCTATGGTGAAAAAGGAAATATCCTCAGATGAAATCTGGAAAGAAGCTTTCTGAGAAACTGCTTAGTGTTCTATTAATTCATCTCACAGAGTTACATCTGTATTTCGTGGATCTCTTTGCTATCCTTATTTCTGTGGAATCTGAGAACAGATATTTCGGATCCCTTTGAAGACTATAGGGCCAAAGGAAATATCCTCCGATAACAAAGGGAAAGAAGCTTTCTGAGAAACTTCTTTGTGTTCTGTGAAACCATCTCACAGAGTTACAGCTTTCCACTGAAGAAGCCTTTCTCTAAGACAGTTCTTGTGGAATTGGCAATGTGATATTTGGAAGCAAATAGAGGGCTATGGTGAAAAAGGAAATATCCTCAGATGAAATCTGGAAAGAAGCTTTCTGAGAAACTGCTTAGTGTTCTGTTAATTCATCTCACAGATTTACATCTGTATTTCGTGCATCTCTTTGCTAGCCTTATTTCTGTGGAATCTGAGAACAGATATTTGGGATCCCTTTGTAGACTATAGGGCCAAAGGAAATATCCTCCGATAAAAAAGAGAAAGAAGCTTTCTGAGAAACTTCCTTGTGTTCTGTGAAATCATCTCACAGAGTTACAGCTTTCCCCTCAAGAAGCCTTTCGCTAAGACAGTTCTTGTGGAATTGGCAAAGTGATATTTGGAAGCCCATAGAGGGCTATGGTGAAAAAGGAAATATCCTCAGATGAAATCTGGAAAGAAGCTTTCTGAGAAACTGCTTAGTGTTCTGTTAATTCATCTCACAGAGTTACATGTGTATTTCGTGCATCTCTTTGCTAGCCTTATTTCTGTGGAATCTGAGAACAGATATTTCGGATCCCTTTGAAGACTATAGGGCCAAAGGAAATATCCTCCGATAACAAAGAGAAAGAAGCTTTCTGAGAAACTTCTTTGTGTTCTGTGAAATCGTCTCACAGAGTTACAGCTTTCCCCTCAAGAAGCCTTTCACTAAGACAGTTCTTGTGTAATTGGCAAAGTGATATTTGGAAGCCCATAGAGGGTTATGGTGAAAAAGGAAATATCCTCCGATGAAATCTGGAAAGAAGCTTTATGAGAAACTTCTTAGTGTTCTGTTAATTCATATCACCGAGTTACGTCTGTGTTTCGTGGATCTCTTTGCTAGCCTTATTTCTGTTGAATCTGAGAACAGATATTTCGGATCCCATTGAAGACTATAGGGCCAAAGGAAATATCCTCCAATAACAAAGAGAAAGAAGCTTTCTGAGAAACTTCTTTGTGTTCTGTGAAATCATCTCACAGAGTTACAGCTTTCCTCTCAAGAAGACTTTCGCTAAGACAGTTTTTGTGGAATTGGCAAAGTGATATTGGAAGCCCATAGAGGGCTATGGTGAAAAAGGAAATATCCTCAGATGAAATATGGAAAGAAGCTTTCTGAGAAACTGCTTAGTGTTCTGTTAATTCATCTCACAGAGTTACATCTGTATTTCGTGGATCTCTTTGCTAGCCTTATTTCTGTGGAATCTGAGAACAGATATTTCGGATCCCTTTGAAGACTATAGGGCCAAAGGAAATATCCTCCGATAACAAAGAGAAAGAAGCTTTCTGAGAACCTTCTTTGTGTTCTGTGAAATCATCTCACAGAGTTACAGCTTTCCCCTCAAGAAGCCTTTCGCTAAGACAGTTCTCGTGGAATTGGCAAAGTGATATTTGGAAGCCCATAGAGGGCTATGGTGAAAAAGGAAATATCCTCAGATGAAATATGGAAAGAAGCTTTCTGAGAAACTGCTTAGTGTTCTGTTAATTCATCTCACAGAGTTACATCTGTATTTCGTGGATCTCTTTGCTAGCCTTATTTCTGTGGAATCTGAGAACAGATATTTCGGATCCCTTTGAAGACTATAGGGCCAAAGGAAATATCCTCCGATAACAAAGAGAAAGAAGCATTCTGAGAACCTTCTTTGTGTTCTGTGAAATCATCTCACAGAGTTACAGCTTTCCCCTCAAGAAGCCTTTCGCTAAGACAGTTCTTGTGGAATTGTGAATGTGATATTTGGAAGCCCTTAAAGGGCTATGGTGAAAAAGGAAATATCCTCAGATGAAATCTGGAAAGAAGCTTTCTGAGAAACTGCTTAGTGTTCTGTTAATTCACCTAACAGAGTTACATCTGTATTTCGTGGATCTCTTTGCTAGCCTTATTTCTGTGGAATCTAAGAACAGATATTTCGGATCCCTTTGAAGACTATAGGGCCAAAGGAAGTATCCTCCGATAACAAAGAGAAAGAAGCTTTCTGAGAAACTTCTTTGTGTTCTGTGAAATCATCTCACAGAGATACAGGATTCCCCTCAAGAAGCCTTTCGCTAAGACAGTTCTTGTGGAATTGGCAAAGTGATATTTGGAAGCCCATAGAGGGCTATGGTGAAAAAGGAAATATCCTCAGATGAAATCTGGAAAGAAGCTTTCTGAGAAACTGCTCTGTGATGTGTGACTTCCACTCACAGAGTTACAGCTGTATTTCGTGGATCTCTTTGTTACCCTTATTTCTGTGGAATCTGAGAACAGATATTTCGGATCCCTTTGAAGACTATAGGGCCAAAGGAAATATCCTCCGATAACAAAGAGAAAGAAGCTGTCTGAGAAACTTCTTTGTGTTCTGTGAAATCATCTCACAGAGTTACAGCTTTCCCCTCAAGACGCCTTTCGCTAAGACAGTTCTTGTGGAATTGGCAAAGTGATATTTGGAAGCCCATAGAGGGCTATGGTGAAAAAGGAAATATCCTCAGATGAAATCTGGAAAGAAGATTTCTGAGAAACTGCTTAGTGTTCTGTGAATTCATATCACAGAGTTACATCTGTATTTCGTCGATCTCTTTGCTAGCCTTATTTCTGTGGAATCTGAGAACAGATATTTCGGATCCCTTTGAAGACTATAGGGCCAAAGGAAATATCCTCCGATAACAAAGAGGAAGAAGCTTTCTGAGAAAATTCTTTGTGTTCTGTGCAATCATCTCACAGAGTTACAGCTTTCCCCTCAAGAAGCCTTTCGCTAAGACAGTTCTTGTGGAATTGGCAAAGTGATATTTGGAAGCCCATAGAGGGCTATGGTGAAAAAGGAAATATCCTCAGATGAAATCTGGAAAGAAGCTTTCTGAGAAACTGCTCTGTGATGTGTGACTTCCACTCACAGAGTTACAGCTGTATTTCATGGATCTCTTTGCTACCCTTATTTCTGTGGAATCTGAGAACAGATATTTCGGATCCCTTTGAAGACGATAGGGCCAAAGGAATTATCCTCCGATAACAAAGAGAAAGAAGCTGTCTGAGAAACTTCTTTGTGTTCTGTGAAATCATCTCACAGAGTTACAGCTTTCCCCTCAAGAAGCCTTTCGCAAAGACAGTTCTTGTGGAATTGGCAAAGTGATATTTGGAAGCCCATAGAGGGCTATGGTGAAAAAGGAAATATCCTCAGATGAAATCTGGAAAGAAGCTTTCTGAGAAACTGCTTAGTGTTCTATTAATTCATCTCACAGAGTTACATCTGTATTTCGTGGATCTCTTTGCTATCCTTATTTCTGTGGAATCTGAGAACAGATATTTCGGATCCCTTTGAAGACTATAGGGCCAAAGGAAATATCCTCCGATAACAAAGGGAAAGAAGCTTTCTGAGAACCTTCTTTGTGTTCTGTGAAACCATCTCACAGAGTTACAGCTTTCCACTCAAGAAGCCTTTCCCTAAGACAGTTCTTGTGGAATTGGCAATGTGATATTTGGAAGCAAATAGAGGGCTATGGTGAAAAAGGAAATATCCTCAGATGAAATCTGGAAAGAAGCTTTCTGAGAAACTGCTTAGTGTTCTGTTAATTCATCTCACAGATTTACATCTGTATTTCGTGCATCTCTTTGCTAGCCTTATTTCTGTGGAATCTGAGAACAGATATTTGGAATCCCTTTGTAGACTATAGTGCCAAAGGAAATATCCTCCGATAAAAAAGAGAAAGAAGCTTTCTGAGAAACTTCCTTGTGTTCTGTGAAATCAACTCACAGAGTTACAGCTTTCCCCTCAAGAAGCCTTTCGCTAAGACAGTTCTTGTGGAATTGGCAAAGTGATATTTGGAAGCCCATAGAGGGCTATGGTGAAAAAGGAAATATCCTCAGATGAAATCTGGAAAGAAGCTTTCTGAGAAACTGCTTAGTGTTCTGTTAATTCATCTCACAGTGTTACATGTGTATTTCGTGCATCTCTTTGCTAGCCTTATTTCTGTGGAATCTGAGAACAGATATTTCGGATCCCTTTGAAGACTATAGGGCCAAAGGAAATATCCTCCGATAACAAAGAGAAAGAAGCTTTCTGAGAAACTTCTTTGTGTTCTGTGAAATCGTCTCACAGAGTTACAGCTTTCCCCTCAAGAAGCCTTTCACTAAGACAGTTCTTGTGTAATTGGCAAAGTGATATTTGGAAGCCCATAGAGGGTTATGGTGAAAAAGGAAATATCCTCAGATGAAATCTGGAAAGAAGCTTTATGAGAAACTTCTTAGTGTTCTGTTAATTCATATCACCGAGTTACGTCTGTATTTCGTGGATCTCTTTGCTAGCCTTATTTCTGTTGAATCTGAGAACAGATATTTCGGATCCCTTTGAAGACTATAGGGCCAAAGGAAATATCCTCCAATAACAAAGAGAAAGAAGCTTTCTGAGAAACTTCTTTGTGTTCTGTGAAATCATCTCACAGAGTTACAGCTTTCCCCTCAAGAAGACTTTCGCTAAGACAGTTTTTGTGGAATTGGCGAAGTGATATTGGAAGCCCATAGAGGGCTATGGTGAAAAAGGAAATATCCTCAGATGAAATATGGAAAGAAGCTTTCTGAGAAACTGCTTAGTGTTCTGTTAATTCATCTCACAGAGTTACATCTGTATTACGTGGATCTCTTTGCTAGCCTTATTTCTGTGGAATCTGAGAACAGATATTTCGGATCCCTTTGAAGACTATAGGGCCAAAGGAAATATCCTCCGATAACAAAGAGAAAGAAGCTTTCTGAGAACCTTCTTTGTGTTCTGTGAAATCATCTCACAGAGTTACAGCTTTCCCCTCAAGAAGCCTTTCGCTAAGACAGTTCTCGTGGAATTGGCAAAGTGATATTTGGAAGCCCATAGAGGGCTATGGTGAAAAAGGAAATATCCTCAGATGAAATCTGGAAAGAAGCTTTCTGAGAAACTGCTTAGTGTTCTGTTAATTCATCTCACAGAGTTACATCTGTATTTCGTGGATCTCTTTGCTAGCCTTATTTCTGTGGAATCTGAGAACAGATATTTCGGATCCCTTTGAAGACTATAGGGCCAAAGGAAATATCCTCCGATAACAAAGAGAAAGAAGCATTCTGAGAACCTTCTTTGTGTTCTGTGAAATCATCTCACAGAGTTACAGCTTTCCCCTCAAGAAGCCTTTCGCTAAGACAGTTCTTGTGGAATTGTGAATGTGATATTTGGAAGCCCTTAAAGGGCGATGGTGAAAAAGGAAATATCCTCAGATGAAATCTGGAAAGAAGCTTTCTGAGAAACTGCTCTGTGATGTGTGACTTCCACTCACAGAGTTACATCTGTATTTCGTGGATCTCTTTGCTAGCCTTATTTCTGTGGAATCTGAGAACAGATATTTCGGATCCCATTGAAGACTATAGGGCCAAAGGAAATATCCTCCAATAACAAAGAGAAAGTAGCTTTCTGAGAAACTTCTTTGTGTTCTGTGAAATCATCTCACAGAGTTACAGCTTTCCCCTCAGGAAGCCTTTCGCTAAGACAGTTCTTGTGGAATTGGCAAAGTGATATTGGAAGCCCATAGAGGGCTATGGTGAAAACGGAAATAACCTCAGATGAAATCTGGAAAGAAGCTTTCTGAGAAACTGCTGAGTGTTCTGTTAATTCATCTCACAGAGTTATATCTGTATTTCGTGGATCTCTTTGCTAGCCTTATTTCTGTGGAATCTGAGAACAGATATTTCGGATACCTTTGAAGACTATAGAGCCAAAGGAAATATCCTCCGATAACAAAGAGAAAGAAGCTTTCTGAGAATCTTCTTTGAGTTCTGTGAAATCATCTCACAGAGTTACAGCTTTCCCCTCAAGAAGCCTTTCGCTAAGACAGTTCTTGCGAATTGGCAAAGTGATATTTGGAAGCCCATAGAGGTCTATGGTGAAAAAGGAAATACCCTCAGATGAAATCTGGAAAGAAGCTTTCTGAGAAACTGCTTAGTGTTCTGTTAATTCACCTCACAGAGTTACATCTGTATTTCGTGGATCTCTTTGCTAGCCTTATTTCTGTGGAATCTAAGAACAGATATTTCGGATCCCTTTGAAGACTATAGGGCCAAAGGAAGTATCCTCCGATAACAAAGAGAAAGAAGCTTTCTGAGAAACTTCTTTGTGTTCTGTGAAATCATCTCACAGAGATACAGCTTTCCCCTCAAGAAGCCTTTCGCTAAGACAGTTCTTGTGGAATTGGCAAAGTGATATTTGGAAGCCCATAGAGGGCTATGGTGAAAAAGGAAATATCCTCAGATGAAATCTGGAAAGAAGCTTTCTGAGAAACTGCTCTGTGATGTGTGACTTCCACTCACAGAGTTACAGCTGTATTTCGTGGATCTCTTTGTTACCCTTATTTCTGTGGAATCTGAGAACAGATATTTCGGATCCCTTTGAAGACTATAGGGCCAAAGGAAATATCCTCCGATAACAAAGAGAAAGAAGCTGTCTGAGAAACTTCTTTGTGTTCTGGAAATCATCTCACAGAGTTACAGCTTTCCCCTCAAGACGCCTTTCGCTAAGACAGTTCTTGTGGAATTGGCAAAGTGATATTTGGAAGCCCATAGAGGGCTATGGTGAAAAAGGAAATATCCTCAGATGAAATCTGGAAAGAAGCTTTCTGAGAAACTGCTTAGTGTTCTGTGAATTCATCTCACAGAGTTACATCTGTATTTCGTCGATCTCTTTGCTAGCCTTATTTCTGTGGAATCTGAGAACAGATATTTCGGATCCCTTTGAAGACTATAGGGCCAAAGGAAATATCCTCCGATAACAAAGAGAAAGAAGCTTTCTGAGAAAATTCTTTGTGTTCTGTGCAATCATCTCACAGAGTTACAGCTTTCCCCTCAAGAAGCCTTTCGCTAAGACAGTTCTTGTGGAATTGGCAAAGTGATATTTGGAAGCCCATAGAGGGCTATGGTGAAAAAGGAAATATCCTCAGATGAAATCTGGAAAGAAGCTTTCTGAGAAACTGCTCTGTGATGTGTGACTTCCACTCACAGAGTTACAGCTGTATTTCATGGATCTCTTTGCTACCCTTATTTCTGTGGAATCTGAGAACAGATATTTCGGATCCCTTTGTAGACTATAGGGCCAAAGGAAATATCCTCCGATAACAAAGAGAAAGAAGCTTTCTGAGAACCTTCTTTGTGTTCTGTGAAATCATCTCACAGAGTTACAGCTTTCCCCTCAAGAAGCCTTTCGCTAAGACAGTTCTTGTGGAATTGGCAAAGTGATATTTGGAAGCCCATAGAGGGCTATGGTGAAAAAGGAAATATCCTCAGATGAAATCTGGAAAGAAGCTTTCTGAGAAACTGCTCTGTGATGTGTGACTTCCACTCACAGAGTTACAGCTGTATTTCGTGGATATCTTTGTTACCCTTATTTCTGTGGAATCTGAGAACAGATATTTCGGATCCCTTTGAAGACTATAGGGCCAAAGGAAATATCCTCCGATAACAAAGAGAAAGAAGCTTTCTGAAAAAATTCTTTGTGTTCTGTGCAATCATCTCACAGAGTTACAGCTTTCCCCTCAAGAAGCCTTTCGCTAAGACAGTTCTTGTGGAATTGGCAAAGTGATATTTGGAAGCCCATAGAGGGCTATGGTGAAAAAGGAAATATCCTCAGATGAAATCTGGAAAGAAGCTTTCTGAGAAACTGCTCTGTGATGTGTGACTTCCACTCACAGAGTTACAGCTGTATTTCATGGATCTCTTTGCTACCCTTATTTCTGTGGAATCTGAGAACAGATATTTCGGATCCCTTTGAAGACGATAGGGCCAAAGGAATTATCCTCCGATAACAAAGAGAAAGAAGCTGTCTGAGAAACTTCTTTGTGTTCTGTGAAATCATCTCACAGAGTTACAGCTTTCCCCTCAAGAAGCCTTTCGCTAAGACAGTTCTTGTGGAATTGGCAAAGTGATATTTGGAAGCCCTTAGAGGGCTATGGTGAAAAAGGAAATATCCTCAGATGAAATCTGGAAAGAAGCTTTCTGAGAAACTGCTTAGTGTTCTATAAATTCATCTCACAGAGTTACATCTGTATTTCGTGGATCTCTTTGCTATCCTTATTTCTGTGGAATCTGAGAACAGATATTTCGGATCCCTTTGAAGACTATAGGGCCAAAGGAAATATCCTCCGATAACAAAGGGAAAGAAGCTTTCTGAGAAACTTCTTTGTGTTCTGTGAAACCATCTCACAGAGTTACAGCTTTCCACTCAAGAAGCCTTTCGCTAAGACAGTTCTTGTGGAATTGGCAATGTGATATTTGGAAGCAAATAGAGGGCTATGGTGAAAAAGGAAATATCCTCAGATGAAATCTGGAAAGAAGCTTTCTGAGAAACTGCTTAGTGTTCTGTTAATTCATCTCACAGAGTTACATCTGTATTTCGTGCACCTCTTTGCTAGCCTTATTTCTGTGGAATCTGAGAACAGATATTTCGGATCCCTTTGTAGACTATAGGGCCAAAGGAAATATCCTCCGATAAAAAAGAGATAGAAGCTTTCTGAGAAACTTCCTTGTGTTCTGTGAAATCATCTCACAGAGTTACAGCTTTCCCCTCAAGAAGCCTTTCGCTAAGACAGTTCTTGTGGAATTGGCAAAGTGATATTTGGAAGCCCATAGAGAGCTATGGTGAAAAAGGAAATATCCTCAGATGAAATCTGGAAAGAAGCTTTCTGAGAAACTGCTTAGTGTTCTGTTAATTCATCTCACAGAGTTACATCTGTATTTCGTGGATCTCTTTGCTAGCCTTATTTCTGTGGAATCTGAGAACAGATATTTCGGATCCCTTTGAAGACTATAGGGCCAAAGGAAATATCCTCCGATAACAAAGAGAAAGAAGCCTTCTGAGAAACTTCTTTGTGTTCTGTGAAATCGTCTCACAGAGTTACAGCTTTCCCCTCAAGAAGACTTTCACTAAGACAGTTCTTGTGTAATTGGCAAAGTGATATTTGGAAGCCCATAGAGGGCTATGGTGAAAAAGGAAATATCCTCAGATGAAATCTGGAAAGAAGCTTTATGAGAAAATTCTTAGTGTTCTGTTAATTCATATCACCGAGTTACGTCTGTATTTCGTGGATCTCTTTGCTAGCCTTATTTCTGTTGAATCTGAGAACAGATATTTCGGATCCCATTGAAGACTATAGGGCCAAAGGAAATATCCTCCAATAACAAAGAGAAAGAAGCTTTCTGAGAAACTTCTTTGTGTTCTGTGAAATCATCTCACAGAGTTACAGCTTTCCCCTCAAGAAGACTTTCGCTAAGACAGTTTTTGTGGAATTGGCAAAGTGATATTGGAAGCCCATAGAGGGCTATGGTGAAAAAGGAAATATCCTCAGATGAAATATGGAAAGAAGCTTTCTGAGAAACTGCTTAGTGTTCTGTGAATTCATCTCACAGAGTTACATCTGTATTTCGTGGATCTCTTTGCTAGCCTTATTTCTGTGGAATCTGAGAACAGATATTTCGGATCCCTTTGAAGACTATAGGGCCAAAGGAAATATCCTCCGATAACAAAGAGAAAGAAGCTTTCTGAGAACCTTCTTTGTGTTCTGTGAAATCATCTCACAGAGTTACAGCTTTCCCCTCAAGAAGCCTTTCGCTAAGACAGTTCTTGTGGAATTGGCAAAGTGATATTTGGAAGCCCATAGAGGGCTATGGTGAAAAAGGAAATATCCTCAGATGAAATCTGGAAAGAAGCTTTCTGAGAAACTGCTCTGTGATGTGTGACTTCCACTCACAGAGTTACAGCTGTATTTCGTGGATATCTTTGTTACCCTTATTTCTGTGGAATCTGAGAACAGATATTTCGGATCCCTTTGAAGACTATAGGGCCAAAGGAAATATCCTCCGATAACAAAGAGAAAGAAGCTTTCTGAAAAAATTCTTTGTGTTCTGTGCAATCATCTCACAGAGTTACAGCTTTCCCCTCAAGAAGCCTTTCGCTAAGACAGTTCTTGTGGAATTGGCAAAGTGATATTTGGAAGCCCATAGAGGGCTATGGTGAAAAAGGAAATATCCTCAGATGAAATCTGGAAAGAAGCTTTCTGAGAAACTGCTCTGTGATGTGTGACTTCCACTCACAGAGTTACAGCTGTATTTCATGGATCTCTTTGCTACCCTTATTTCTGTGGAATCTGAGAACAGATATTTCGGATCCCTTTGAAGACGATAGGGCCAAAGGAATTATCCTCCGATAACAAAGAGAAAGAAGCTGTCTGAGAAACTTCTTTGTGTTCTGTGAAATCATCTCACAGAGTTACAGCTTTCCCCTCAAGAAGCCTTTCGCTAAGACAGTTCTTGTGGAATTGGCAAAGTGATATTTGGAAGCCCTTAGAGGGCTATGGTGAAAAAGGAAATATCCTCAGATGAAATCTGGAAAGAAGCTTTCTGAGAAACTGCTTAGTGTTCTATAAATTCATCTCACAGAGTTACATCTGTATTTCGTGGATCTCTTTGCTATCCTTATTTCTGTGGAATCTGAGAACAGATATTTCGGATCCCTTTGAAGACTATAGGGCCAAAGGAAATATCCTCCGATAACAAAGGGAAAGAAGCTTTCTGAGAAACTTCTTTGTGTTCTGTGAAACCATCTCACAGAGTTACAGCTTTCCACTCAAGAAGCCTTTCGCTAAGACAGTTCTTGTGGAATTGGCAATGTGATATTTGGAAGCAAATAGAGGGCTATGGTGAAAAAGGAAATATCCTCAGATGAAATCTGGAAAGAAGCTTTCTGAGAAACTGCTTAGTGTTCTGTTAATTCATCTCACAGAGTTACATCTGTATTTCGTGCACCTCTTTGCTAGCCTTATTTCTGTGGAATCTGAGAACAGATATTTCGGATCCCTTTGTAGACTATAGGGCCAAAGGAAATATCCTCCGATAAAAAAGAGATAGAAGCTTTCTGAGAAACTTCCTTGTGTTCTGTGAAATCATCTCACAGAGTTACAGCTTTCCCCTCAAGAAGCCTTTCGCTAAGACAGTTCTTGTGGAATTGGCAAAGTGATATTTGGAAGCCCATAGAGAGCTATGGTGAAAAAGGAAATATCCTCAGATGAAATCTGGAAAGAAGCTTTCTGAGAAACTGCTTAGTGTTCTGTTAATTCATCTCACAGAGTTACATCTGTATTTCGTGGATCTCTTTGCTAGCCTTATTTCTGTGGAATCTGAGAACAGATATTTCGGATCCCTTTGAAGACTATAGGGCCAAAGGAAATATCCTCCGATAACAAAGAGAAAGAAGCCTTCTGAGAAACTTCTTTGTGTTCTGTGAAATCGTCTCACAGAGTTACAGCTTTCCCCTCAAGAAGACTTTCACTAAGACAGTTCTTGTGTAATTGGCAAAGTGATATTTGGAAGCCCATAGAGGGCTATGGTGAAAAAGGAAATATCCTCAGATGAAATCTGGAAAGAAGCTTTATGAGAAAATTCTTAGTGTTCTGTTAATTCATATCACCGAGTTACGTCTGTATTTCGTGGATCTCTTTGCTAGCCTTATTTCTGTTGAATCTGAGAACAGATATTTCGGATCCCATTGAAGACTATAGGGCCAAAGGAAATATCCTCCAATAACAAAGAGAAAGAAGCTTTCTGAGAAACTTCTTTGTGTTCTGTGAAATCATCTCACAGAGTTACAGCTTTCCCCTCAAGAAGACTTTCGCTAAGACAGTTTTTGTGGAATTGGCAAAGTGATATTGGAAGCCCATAGAGGGCTATGGTGAAAAAGGAAATATCCTCAGATGAAATATGGAAAGAAGCTTTCTGAGAAACTGCTTAGTGTTCTGTGAATTCATCTCACAGAGTTACATCTGTATTTCGTGGATCTCTTTGCTAGCCTTATTTCTGTGGAATCTGAGAACAGATATTTCGGATCCCTTTGAAGACTATAGGGCCAAAGGAAATATCCTCCGATAACAAAGAGAAAGAAGCTTTCTGAGAACCTTCTTTGTGTTCTCTGAAATCATCTCACAGAGTTACAGCTTTCCCCTCAAGAAGCCTTTCGCTAAGACAGTTCTTGTGGAATTGGCAATGTGATATTTGGAAGCCCTTAAAGGGCTATGGTGAAAAAGGAAATATCCTCAGATGAAATCTGGAAAGAAGCTTTCTGAGAAACAGCTCTGTGATGTGTGACTTCCACTCACAGAGTTACATCTGTATTTCGTGGATCTCTTTGCTAGTCTTATTTCTGTGGAATCTGAGAACAGATATTTCGGATCCCATTGAAGACTATAGGGTCAAAGGAAATATCCTCCAATAACAAAGAGAAAGAAGCTTTCTGAGAAACTTCTTTGTGTTCTGTGAAATCATCTCACAGAGTTACAGCTTTCCCCTCAAGAAACCTTTCGCTAAGACAGTTCTTGTGGAATTGGCAAAGTGATATTGGAAGCCCATAGAGGGCTATGGTGAAAACGGAAATAACCTCAGATGAAATCTGGAAAGAAGCTTTCTGAGAAACTGCTGAGTGTTCTGTTAATTCATCTCACAGAGTTATATCTGTATTTCGTGGATCTCTTTGCTAGCCTTATTTCTGTGTAATCTGAGAACAGATATTTCGGATCCCTTTGAAGACTATAGGGCCAAAGGAAATATCCTCCGATAACAAAGAGAAAGAAGCTTTCTGAGAATCTTCTTTGTGTTCTGTGAAATCATCTCACAGAGTTACAGCTTTCCCCTCAAGAAGCCTTTCGGTAAGACAGTTCTTGCGAATTGGCAAAGTGATATTTGGAAGCCCATAGAGGGCTATGGTGAAAAAGGAAATATCCTCAGATGAAATCAGGAAAGAAGCTATCTGAGAAACTGCTTAGTGTTCTGTTAATTCACCTCACAGAGTTACATCTGTATTTCGTGGATCTCTTTGCTAGCCTTATTTCTGTGGAATCTAAGAACAGATATTTCGGATCCCTTTGAAGACTATAGGGCCAAAGGAAGTATCCTCCGATAACAAAGAGAAAGAAGCTTTCTGAGAAACTTCTTTGTGTTCTGTGAAATCATCTCACAGAGTTACAGCTTTCCCCTCAAGAAGCCTTTCGCTAAGACAGTTCTTGTGGAATTGGCAAAGTGATATTTGGAAGCCCATAGAGGGCTATGGTGAAAAAGGAAATATCCTCAGATGAAATCTGGAAAGAAGCTTTCTGAGAAACTGCTTAGTGTTCTGTGAATTCACCTCACAGAGTTACATCTGTATGTCGTGGATCTTTTTGCTAGCCTTATTTCTGTGGAATCTGAGAACAGATATTTCGGATCCCTTTGAAGACTATAGGGCCAAAGGAAATATCCTCCGATAACAAAGAGAAAGAAGCTTTCTGAGAAAATTCTTTGTGTTCTGTGAAATCATCTCACAGAGTTACAGCTTTCCCCTCAAGAAGCCTTTCGCTAAGACAGTTCTTGTGGAATTGGCAAAGTGATATTTGGAAGCCCATAGAGGACTATGGTGAAAAAGGAAATATCCTCAGATGAAATCTGGAAGGAAGCTTTCTGAGAAACTGCTCTGTGATGTGTGACTTCCACTCACAGAGTTACAGCTGTATTTTATGGATCTCTTTGCTACCCTTATTTCTGTGGAATCTGAGAACAGATATTTCGGATCCCTTTGAAGACGATAGGGACAAAGGAATTATCCTCCGATAACAAAGAGAAAGAAGCTGTCTGAGAAACTTCTTTGTGTTCTGTGAAATCATCTCACAGAGTTACAGCTTTCCCCTCAAGAAGCCTTTCGCTAATACAGTTCTTGTGGAATTGGCAAAGTGATATTTGGAAGCCCTTAGAGGACTATGGTGAAAAAGGAAATATCCTCAGATGAAATCTGGAAAGAAGCTTTCTGAGAAACTGCTTAGTGTTCTATTAATTCATCTCACAGAGTTACATCTGTATTTCGTGGATCTCTTTGCTATCCTTATTTCTGTGGAATCTGAGAACAGATATTTCGGATCCCTTTGAAGACTATAGGGCCAAAGGAAATATCCTCCGATAACAAAGTGAAAGAAGCTTTCTGAGAAACTTCTTTGTGTTCTGTGAAACCATCTCACAGAGTTACAGCTTTCCACTCAAGAAGCCTTTCCCTAAGACAGTTCTTGTGGAATTGGCAATGTGATATTTGGAAGCAAATAGAGGGCTATGGTGAAAAAGGAAATATCCTCAGATGAAATCTGGAAAGAAGCTTTCTGAGAAACTGCTTAGTGTTCTGTTAATTCATCTCATAGAGTTACATGTGTATTTCGTGCATCTCTTTGCTAGCCTTATTTCTGTGGAATCTGAGAACAGATATTTCGGATCCCTTTGTAGACTATAGGGCCAAAGGAAATATCCTCCGATAAAAAAGAGAAAGAATCTTTCTGAGAAACTTCCTTGTGTTCTGTGAAATCATCTCACAGAGTTACAGCTTTCCCCTCAAGAAGCCTTTCGCTAAGACAGGTCTTGTGGAATTGGCAAAGTGTTATTTGGAAGCCCATAGATGGCTATGGTGAAAAAGGAAATATCCTCAGATGAAATATGGAAAGAAGCTTTCTGAGAAACTGCTTAGTGTTCTGTTAATTCACCTCACAGAGTTACATCTGTATTTCGTGGATCTCTTTGCTAGCCTTATTTCTGTGGAATCTAAGAACAGATATTTCGGATCCCTTTGAAGACTATAGGGCCAAAGGAAGTATCCTCCGATAACAAAGAGAAAGAAGCTTTCTGAGAAACTTCTTTGTGTTCTGTGAAATCATCTCACAGAGATACAGCTTTCCCCTCAAGAAGCCTTTCGCTAAGACAGTTCTTGTGGAATTGGCAAAGTGATATTTGGAAGCCCATAGAGGGCTATGGTGAAAAAGGAAATAATCTCAGATGAAATCTGGAAAGAAGCTTTCTGAGAAACTGCTCTGTGATGTGTGACTTCCACTCACAGAGTTACAGCTGTATTTCGTGGATCTCTTTGTTACCCTTATTTCTGTGGAATCTGAGAACAGATATTTCGGATCCCTTTGAAGACTATAGGGCCAAAGGAAATATCCTCCGATAACAAAGAGAAAGAAGCCTTCTGAGAAACTTCTTTGTGTTCTGTGAAATCGTCTCACAGAGTTACAGCTTTCCCCTCAAGAAGACTTTCACTAAGACAGTTCTTGTGTAATTGGCAAAGTGATATTTGGAAGCCCATAGAGGGCTATGGTGAAAAAGGAAATATCCTCAGATGAAATCTGGAAAGAAGCTTTATGAGAAAATTCTTAGTGTTCTGTTAATTCATATCACCGAGTTACGTCTGTATTTCGTGGATCTCTTTGCTAGCCTTATTTCTGTTGAATCTGAGAACAGATATTTCGGATCCCATTGAAGACTATAGGGCCAAAGGAAATATCCTCCAATAACAAAGAGAAAGAAGCTTTCTGAGAAACTTCTTTGTGTTCTGTGAAATCATCTCACAGAGTTACAGCTTTCCCCTCAAGAAGACTTTCGCTAAGACAGTTTTTGTGGAATTGGCAAAGTGATATTGGAAGCCCATAGAGGGCTATGGTGAAAAAGGAAATATCCTCAGATGAAATATGGAAAGAAGCTTTCTGAGAAACTGCTTAGTGTTCTGTGAATTCATCTCACAGAGTTACATCTGTATTTCGTGGATCTCTTTGCTAGCCTTATTTCTGTGGAATCTGAGAACAGATATTTCGGATCCCTTTGAAGACTATAGGGCCAAAGGAAATATCCTCCGATAACAAAGAGAAAGAAGCTTTCTGAGAACCTTCTTTGTGTTCTCTGAAATCATCTCACAGAGTTACAGCTTTCCCCTCAAGAAGCCTTTCGCTAAGACAGTTCTTGTGGAATTGGCAATGTGATATTTGGAAGCCCTTAAAGGGCTATGGTGAAAAAGGAAATATCCTCAGATGAAATCTGGAAAGAAGCTTTCTGAGAAACAGCTCTGTGATGTGTGACTTCCACTCACAGAGTTACATCTGTATTTCGTGGATCTCTTTGCTAGTCTTATTTCTGTGGAATCTGAGAACAGATATTTCGGATCCCATTGAAGACTATAGGGTCAAAGGAAATATCCTCCAATAACAAAGAGAAAGAAGCTTTCTGAGAAACTTCTTTGTGTTCTGTGAAATCATCTCACAGAGTTACAGCTTTCCCCTCAAGAAACCTTTCGCTAAGACAGTTCTTGTGGAATTGGCAAAGTGATATTGGAAGCCCATAGAGGGCTATGGTGAAAACGGAAATAACCTCAGATGAAATCTGGAAAGAAGCTTTCTGAGAAACTGCTGAGTGTTCTGTTAATTCATCTCACAGAGTTATATCTGTATTTCGTGGATCTCTTTGCTAGCCTTATTTCTGTGTAATCTGAGAACAGATATTTCGGATCCCTTTGAAGACTATAGGGCCAAAGGAAATATCCTCCGATAACAAAGAGAAAGAAGCTTTCTGAGAATCTTCTTTGTGTTCTGTGAAATCATCTCACAGAGTTACAGCTTTCCCCTCAAGAAGCCTTTCGGTAAGACAGTTCTTGCGAATTGGCAAAGTGATATTTGGAAGCCCATAGAGGGCTATGGTGAAAAAGGAAATATCCTCAGATGAAATCAGGAAAGAAGCTATCTGAGAAACTGCTTAGTGTTCTGTTAATTCACCTCACAGAGTTACATCTGTATTTCGTGGATCTCTTTGCTAGCCTTATTTCTGTGGAATCTAAGAACAGATATTTCGGATCCCTTTGAAGACTATAGGGCCAAAGGAAGTATCCTCCGATAACAAAGAGAAAGAAGCTTTCTGAGAAACTTCTTTGTGTTCTGTGAAATCATCTCACAGAGTTACAGCTTTCCCCTCAAGAAGCCTTTCGCTAAGACAGTTCTTGTGGAATTGGCAAAGTGATATTTGGAAGCCCATAGAGGGCTATGGTGAAAAAGGAAATATCCTCAGATGAAATCTGGAAAGAAGCTTTCTGAGAAACTGCTTAGTGTTCTGTGAATTCACCTCACAGAGTTACATCTGTATGTCGTGGATCTTTTTGCTAGCCTTATTTCTGTGGAATCTGAGAACAGATATTTCGGATCCCTTTGAAGACTATAGGGCCAAAGGAAATATCCTCCGATAACAAAGAGAAAGAAGCTTTCTGAGAAAATTCTTTGTGTTCTGTGAAATCATCTCACAGAGTTACAGCTTTCCCCTCAAGAAGCCTTTCGCTAAGACAGTTCTTGTGGAATTGGCAAAGTGATATTTGGAAGCCCATAGAGGACTATGGTGAAAAAGGAAATATCCTCAGATGAAATCTGGAAGGAAGCTTTCTGAGAAACTGCTCTGTGATGTGTGACTTCCACTCACAGAGTTACAGCTGTATTTTATGGATCTCTTTGCTACCCTTATTTCTGTGGAATCTGAGAACAGATATTTCGGATCCCTTTGAAGACGATAGGGACAAAGGAATTATCCTCCGATAACAAAGAGAAAGAAGCTGTCTGAGAAACTTCTTTGTGTTCTGTGAAATCATCTCACAGAGTTACAGCTTTCCCCTCAAGAAGCCTTTCGCTAATACAGTTCTTGTGGAATTGGCAAAGTGATATTTGGAAGCCCTTAGAGGACTATGGTGAAAAAGGAAATATCCTCAGATGAAATCTGGAAAGAAGCTTTCTGAGAAACTGCTTAGTGTTCTATTAATTCATCTCACAGAGTTACATCTGTATTTCGTGGATCTCTTTGCTATCCTTATTTCTGTGGAATCTGAGAACAGATATTTCGGATCCCTTTGAAGACTATAGGGCCAAAGGAAATATCCTCCGATAACAAAGTGAAAGAAGCTTTCTGAGAAACTTCTTTGTGTTCTGTGAAACCATCTCACAGAGTTACAGCTTTCCACTCAAGAAGCCTTTCCCTAAGACAGTTCTTGTGGAATTGGCAATGTGATATTTGGAAGCAAATAGAGGGCTATGGTGAAAAAGGAAATATCCTCAGATGAAATCTGGAAAGAAGCTTTCTGAGAAACTGCTTAGTGTTCTGTTAATTCATCTCATAGAGTTACATGTGTATTTCGTGCATCTCTTTGCTAGCCTTATTTCTGTGGAATCTGAGAACAGATATTTCGGATCCCTTTGTAGACTATAGGGCCAAAGGAAATATCCTCCGATAAAAAAGAGAAAGAATCTTTCTGAGAAACTTCCTTGTGTTCTGTGAAATCATCTCACAGAGTTACAGCTTTCCCCTCAAGAAGCCTTTCGCTAAGACAGGTCTTGTGGAATTGGCAAAGTGTTATTTGGAAGCCCATAGATGGCTATGGTGAAAAAGGAAATACCCTCAGATGAAATCTGGAAAGAAGCTTTCTGAGAAACTGCTTAGTGTTCTGTTAATTCACCTCACAGAGTTACATCTGTATTTCGTGGATCTCTTTGCTAGCCTTATTTCTGTGGAATCTAAGAACAGATATTTCGGATCCCTTTGAAGACTATAGGGCCAAAGGAAGTATCCTCCGATAACAAAGAGAAAGAAGCTTTCTGA
Organism: Macaca nemestrina; assembly: GCF_043159975.1. Taxonomy (NCBI): domain Eukaryota; kingdom Metazoa; phylum Chordata; class Mammalia; order Primates; family Cercopithecidae; genus Macaca; species Macaca nemestrina. The sequence goes on from NC_092125.1 coordinate 90,065,708, forward strand.
GAAACTTCTTTGTGTTCTGTGAAATCATCTCACAGAGATACAGCTTTCCCCTCAAGAAGCCTTTCGCTAAGACAGTTCTTGTGGAATTGGCAAAGTGATATTTGGAAGCCCATAGAGGGCTATGGTGAAAAAGGAAATATCCTCAGATGAAATCTGGAAAGAAGCTTTCTGAGAAACTGCTCTGTGATGTGTGACTTCCACTCACAGAGTTACAGCTGTATTTCGTGGATCTCTTTGTTACCCTTATTTCTGTGGAATCTGAGAACAGATATTTCGGATCCCTTTGAAGACTATAGGGCCAAAGGAAATATCCTCCGATAACAAAGAGAAAGAAGCTGTCTGAGAAACTTCTTTGTGTTCTGTGAAATCATCTCACAGAGTTACAGCTTTCCCCTCAAGACGCCTTTCGCTAAGACAGTTCTTGTGGAATTGGCAAAGTGATATTTGGAAGCCCATAGAGGGCTATGGTGAAAAAGGAAATATCCTCAGATGAAATCTGGAAAGAAGCTTTCTGAGAAACTGCTTAGTGTTCTGTGAATTCATCTCACAGAGTTACATCTGTATTTCGTCGATCTCTTTGCTAGCCTTATTTCTGTGGAATCTGAGAACAGATATTTCGGATCCCTTTGAAGACTATAGGGCCAAAGGAAATATCCTCCGATAACAAAGAGAAAGAAGCTTTCTGAGAAAATTCTTTGTGTTCTGTGCAATCATCTCACAGAGTTACAGCTTTCCCCTCAAGAAGCCTTTCGCTAAGACAGTTCTTGTGGAATTGGCAAAGTGATATTTGGAAGCCCATAGAGGGCTATGGTGAAAAAGGAAATATCCTCAGATGAAATCTGGAAAGAAGCTTTCTGAGAAACTGCTCTGTGATGTGTGACTTCCACTCACAGAGTTACAGCTGTATTTCATGGATCTCTTTGCTACCCTTATTTCTGTGGAATCTGAGAACAGATATTTCGGATCCCTTTGTAGACTATAGGGCCAAAGGAAATATCCTCCGATAACAAAGAGAAAGAAGCTTTCTGAGAACCTTCTTTGTGTTCTGTGAAATCATCTCACAGAGTTACAGCTTTCCCCTCAAGAAGCCTTTCGCTAAGACAGTTCTTGTGGAATTGGCAAAGTGATATTTGGAAGCCCATAGAGGGCTATGGTGAAAAAGGAAATATCCTCAGATGAAATCTGGAAAGAAGCTTTCTGAGAAACTGCTCTGTGATGTGTGACTTCCACTCACAGAGTTACAGCTGTATTTCCTGGATATCTTTGTTACCCTTATTTCTGTGGAATCTGAGAACAGATATTTCGGATCCCTTTGAAGACTATAGGGCCAAAGGAAATATCCTCCGATAACAAAGAGAAAGAAGCTTTCTGAAAAAATTCTTTGTGTTCTGTGCAATCATCTCACAGAGTTACAGCTTTCCCCTCAAGAAGCCTTTCGCTAAGACAGTTCTTGTGGAATTGGCAAAGTGATATTTGGAAGCCCATAGAGGGCTATGGTGAAAAAGGAAATATCCTCAGATGAAATCTGGAAAGAAGCTTTCTGAGAAACTGCTCTGTGATGTGTGACTTCCACTCACAGAGTTACAGCTGTATTTCATGGATCTCTTTGCTACCCTTATTTCTGTGGAATCTGAGAACAGATATTTCGGATCCCTTTGAAGACGATAGGGCCAAAGGAATTATCCTCCGATAACAAAGAGAAAGAAGCTGTCTGAGAAACTTCTTTGTGTTCTGCGAAATCATCTCACAGAGTTACAGCTTTCCCCTCAAGAAGCCTTTCGCTAAGACAGTTCTTGTGGAATTGGCAAAGTGATATTTGGAAGCCCTTAGAGGGCTATGGTGAAAAAGGAAATATCCTCAGATGAAATCTGGAAAGAAGCTTTCTGAGAAACTGCTTAGTGTTCTATTAATTCATCTCACAGAGTTACATCTGTATTTCGTGGATCTCTTTGCTAGCCTTATTTCTGTGGAATCTGAGAACAGATATTTCGGATCCCTTTGAAGACTATAGGGCCAAAGGAAATATCCTCCGATAACAAAGAGAAAGAAGCATTCTGAGAACCTTCTTTGTGTTCTGTGAAATCATCTCACAGAGTTACAGCTTTCCCCTCAAGAAGCCTTTCGCTAAGACAGTTCTTGTGGAATTGTGAATGTGATATTTGGAAGCCCTTAAAGGGCGATGGTGAAAAAGGAAATATCCTCAGATGAAATCTGGAAAGAAGCTTTCTGAGAAACTGCTCTGTGATGTGTGACTTCCACTCACAGAGTTACATCTGTATTTCGTGGATCTCTTTGCTAGCCTTATTTCTGTGGAATCTGAGAACAGATATTTCGGATCCCATTGAAGACTATAGGGCCAAAGGAAATATCCTCCAATAACAAAGAGAAAGTAGCTTTCTGAGAAACTTCTTTGTGTTCTGTGAAATCATCTCACAGAGTTACAGCTTTCCCCTCAGGAAGCCTTTCGCTAAGACAGTTCTTGTGGAATTGGCAAAGTGATATTGGAAACCCATAGAGGGCTATGGTGAAAACGGAAATAACCTCAGATGAAATCTGGAAAGAAGCTTTCTGAGAAACTGCTGAGTGTTCTGTTAATTCATCTCACAGAGTTATATCTGTATTTCGTGGATCTCTTTGCTAGCCTTATTTCTGTGGAATCTGAGAACAGATATTTCGGATACCTTTGAAGACTATAGGGCCAAAGGAAATATCCTCCGATAACAAAGAGAAAGAAGCTTTCTGAGAATCTTCTTTGAGTTCTGTGAAATCATCTCACAGAGTTACAGCTTTCCCCTCAAGAAGCCTTTCGCTAAGACAGTTCTTGCGAATTGGCAAAGTGATATTTGGAAGCCCATAGAGGTCTATGGTGAAAAAGGAAATACCCTCAGATGAAATCTGGAAAGAAGCTTTCTGAGAAACTGCTTAGTGTTCTGTTAATTCACCTCACAGAGTTACATCTGTATTTCGTGGATCTCTTTGCTAGCCTTATTTCTGTGGAATCTAAGAACAGATATTTCGGATCCCTTTGAAGACTATAGGGCCAAAGGAAGTATCCTCCGATAACAAAGAGAAAGAAGCTTTCTGAGAAACTTCTTTGTGTTCTGTGAAATCATCTCACAGAGATACAGCTTTCCCCTCAAGAAGCCTTTCGCTAAGACAGTTCTTGTGGAATTGGCAAAGTGATATTTGGAAGCCCATAGAGGGCTATGGTGAAAAAGGAAATATCCTCAGATGAAATCTGGAAAGAAGCTTTCTGAGAAACTGCTCTGTGATGTGTGACTTCCACTCACAGAGTTACAGCTGTATTTCGTGGATCTCTTTGTTACCCTTATTTCTGTGGAATCTGAGAACAGATATTTCGGATCCCTTTGAAGACTATAGGGCCAAAGGAAATATCCTCCGATAACAAAGAGAAAGAAGCTGTCTGAGAAACTTCTTTGTGTTCTGTGAAATCATCTCACAGAGTTACAGCTTTCCCCTCAAGACGCCTTTCGCTAAGACAGTTCTTGTGGAATTGGCAAAGTGATATTTGGAAGCCCATAGAGGGCTATGGTGAAAAAGGAAATATCCTCAGATGAAATCTGGAAAGAAGCTTTCTGAGAAACTGCTTAGTGTTCTGTGAATTCATCTCACAGAGTTACATCTGTATTTCGTCGATCTCTTTGCTAGCCTTATTTCTGTGGAATCTGAGAACAGATATTTCGGATCCCTTTGAAGACTATAGGGCCAAAGGAAATATCCTCCGATAACAAAGGGAAAGAAGCTTTCTGAGAAACTTCTTTGTGTTCTGTGCAATCATCTCACAGAGTTACAGCTTTCCCCTCAAGAAGCCTTTCGCTAAGACAGTTCTTGTGGAATTGGCAAAGTGATATTTGGAAGCCCATAGAGGGCTATGGTGAAAAAGGAAATATCCTCAGACGAAATCTGGAAAGAAGCTTTCTGAGAAACTGCTCTGTGATGTGTGACTTCCACTCACAGAGTTACAGCTGTATTTCATGGATCTCTTTGCTACCCTTATTTCTGTGGAATCTGAGAACAGATATTTCGGATCCCTTTGTAGACTATAGGGCCAAAGGAAATATCCTCCGATAACAAAGAGAAAGAAGCTTTCTGAGAACCTTCTTTGTGTTCTGTGAAATCATCTCACAGAGTTACAGCTTTCCCCTCAAGAAGCCTTTCGCTAAGACAGTTCTTGTGGAATTGGCAAAGTGATATTTGGAAGCCCATAGAGGGCTATGGTGAAAAAGGAAATATCCTCAGATGAAATCTGGAAAGAAGCTTTCTGAGAAACTGCTCTGTGATGTGTGACTTCCACTCACAGAGTTACAGCTGTATTTCGTGGATATCTTTGTTACCCTTATTTCTGTGGAATCTGAGAACAGATATTTCGGATCCCTTTGAAGACTATAGGGCCAAAGGAAATATCCTCCGATAACAAAGAGAAAGAAGCTTTCTGAAAAAATTCTTTGTGTTCTGTGCAATCATCTCACAGAGTTACAGCTTTCCCCTCAAGAAGCCTTTCGCTAAGACAGTTCTTGTGGAATTGGCAAAGTGATATTTGGAAGCCCATAGAGGGCTATGGTGAAAAAGGAAATATCCTCAGATGAAATCTGGAAAGAAGCTTTCTGAGAAACTGCTCTGTGATGTGTGACTTCCGCTCACAGAGTTACAGCTGTATTTCATGGATCTCTTTGCTACCCTTATTTCTGTGGAATCTGAGAACAGATATTTCGGATCCCTTTGAAGACGATAGGGCCAAAGGAATTATCCTCCGATAACAAAGAGAAAGAAGCTGTCTGAGAAACTTCTTTGTGTTCTGTGAAATCATCTCACAGAGTTACAGCTTTCCCCTCAAGAAGCCTTTCGCTAAGACAGTTCTTGTGGAATTGGCAAAGTGATATTTGGAAGCCCTTAGAGGGCTATGGTGAAAAAGGAAATATCCTCAGATGAAATCTGGAAAGAAGCTTTCTGAGAAACTGCTTAGTGTTCTATTAATTCATCTCACAGAGTTACATCTGTATTTCGTGGATCTCTTTGCTATCCTTATTTCTGTGGAATCTGAGAACAGATATTTCGGATCCCTTTGAAGACTATAGGGCCAAAGGAAATATCCTCCGATAACAAAGGGATTGAAGCTTTCTGAGAAACTTCTTTGTGTTCTGTGAAACCATCTCACAGAGTTACAGCTTTCCACTCAAGAAGCCTTTCGCTAAGACAGTTCTTGTGGAATTGGCAATGTGATATTTGGAAGCAAATAGAGGGCTATGGTGAAAAAGGAAATATCCTCAGATGAAATCTGGAAAGAAGCTTTCTGAGAAACTGCTTAGTGTTCTGTTAATTCAACTCACAGAGTTACATCTGTATTTCGTGCACCTCTTTGCTAGCCTTATTTCTGTGGAATCTGAGAACAGATATTTCGGATCCCTTTGTAGACTATAGGGCCAAAGGAAATATCCTCCTATAAAAAAGAGATAGAAGCTTTCTGAGAAACTTCCTTGTGTTCTGTGAAATCATCTCACAGAGTTACAGCTTTCCCCTCAAGAAGCCTTTCGCTAAGACAGTTCTTGTGGAATTGGCAAAGTGATATTTGGAAGCCCATAGAGGGCTATGGTGAAAAAGGAAATATCCTCAGATGAAATCTGGAAAGAAGCTTTCTGAGAAACTGCTTAGTGTTCTGTTAATTCATCTCACAGAGTTACATCTGTATTTCGTGGATCTCTTTGCTAGCCTTATTTCTGTGGAATCTGAGAACAGATATTTCGGATCCCTTTGAAGACTATAGGGCCAAAGGAAATATCCTCCGATAACAAAGAGAAAGAAGCCTTCTGAGAAACTTCTTTGTGTTCTGTGGAATCGTCTCACAGAGTTACAGCTTTCCCCTCAAGAAGCCTTTCACTAAGACAGTTCTTGTGTAATTGGCAAAGTGATATTTGGAAGCCCATAGAGGGCTATGGTGAAAAAGGAAATATCCTCAGATGAAATCTGGAAAGAAGCTTTATGAGAAAATTCTTAGTGTTCTGTTAATTCATATCACCGAGTTACGTCTGTATTTCGTGGATCTCTTTGCTAGCCTTATTTCTGTTGAATCTGAGAACAGATATTTCGGATCCCATTGAAGACTATAGGGCCAAAGGAAATATCCTCCAATAACAAAGAGAAAGAAGCTTTCTGAGAAACTTCTTTGTGTTCTGTGAAATCATCTCACAGAGTTACAGCTTTCCCCTCAAGAAGACTTTCGCTAAGACAGTTTTTGTGGAATTGGCAAAGTGATATTGGAAGCCCATAGAGGGCTATGGTGAAAAAAGAAATATCCTCAGATGAAATATGGAAAGAAGCTTTCTGAGAAACTGCTTAGTGTTCTGTGAATTCATCTCACAGAGTTACATCTGTATTTCGTGGATCTCTTTGCTAGCCTTATTTCTGTGGAATCTGAGAACAGATATTTCGGATCCCTTTGAAGACTATAGGGCCAAAGGAAATATCCTCCGATAACAAAGACAAAGAAGCTTTCTGAGAACCTTCTTTGTGTTCTCTGAAATCATCTCACAGAGTTACAGCTTTCCCCTCATGAAGCCTTTCGCTAAGACAGTTCTTGTGGAATTGGCAATGTGATATTTGGAAGCCCTTAAAGGGCTATGGTGAAAAAGGAAATATCCTCAGATGAAATCTGGAAAGAAGCTTTCTGAGAAACAGCTCTGTGATGTGTGACTTCCACTCACAGAGTTACATCTGTATTTCGTGGATCTCTTTGCTAGTCTTATTTCTGTGGAATCTGAGAACAGATATTTCGGATCCCATTGAAGACTATAGGGTCAAAGGAAATATCCTCCAATAACAAAGAGAAAGAAGCTTTCTGAGAAACTTCTTTGTGTTCTGTGAAATCATCTCACAGAGTTACAGCTTTCCCCTCAAGAAGCCTTTCGCTAAGACAGTTCTTGTGGAATTGGCAAAGTGATATTGGAAGCCCATAGAGGGCTATGGTGAAAACGGAAATAACCTCAGATGAAATCTGGAAAGAAGCTTTCTGAGAAACTGCTGAGTGTTCTGTTAATTCATCTCACAGAGTTATATCTGTATTTCGTGGATCTCTTTGCTAGCCTTATTTCTGTGGAATCTGAGAACAGATATTTCGGATCCCTTTGAAGACTATAGGGCCAAAGGAAATATCCTCCGATAACAAAGAGAAAGAAGCTTTCTGAGAATCTTCTTTGTGTTCTGTGAAATCATCTCACAGAGTTACAGCTTTCCCCTCAAGAAGCCTTTCGGTAAGACAGTTCTTGCGAATTGGCAAAGTGATATTTGGAAGCCCATAGAGGGCTATGGTGAAAAAGGAAATATCCTCAGATGAAATCTGGAAAGAAGCTATCTGAGAAACTGCTTAGTGTTCTGTTAATTCACCTCACAGAGTTACATCTGTATTTCGTGGATCTCTTTGCTAGCCTTATTTCTGTGGAATCTAAGAACAGATATTTCGGATCCCTTTGAAGACTATAGGGCCAAAGGAAGTATCCTCCGATAACAAAGAGAAAGAAGCTTTCTGAGAAACTTCTTTGTGTTCTGTGAAATCATCTCACAGAGTTACAGCTTTCCCCTCAAGAAGCCTTTCGCTAAGACAGTTCTTGTGGAATTGGCAAAGTGATATTTGGAAGCCCATAGAGGGCTATGGTGAAAAAGGAAATATCCTCAGATGAAATCTGGAAAGAAGCTTTCTGAGAAACTGCTTAGTGTTCTGTGAATTCACCTCACAGAGTTATATCTGTATGTCGTGGATCTTTTTGCTAGCCTTATTTCTGTGGAATCTGAGAACAGATATTTCGGATCCCTTTGAAGATTATAGGGCCAAAGGAAATATCCTCCGATAACAAAGAGAAAGAAGCTTTCTGAGAAAATTCTTTGTGTTCTGTGAAATCATCTCACAGAGTTACAGCTTTCCCCTCAAGAAGCCTTTCGCTAAGACAGTTCTTGTGGAATTGGCAAAGTGATATTTGGAAGCCCATAGAGGACTATGGTGAAAAAGGAAATATCCTCAGATGAAATCTGGAAGGAAGCTTTCTGAGAAACTGCTCTGTGATGTGTGACTTCCACTCACAGAGTTACAGCTGTATTTTATGGATCTCTTTGCTACCCTTATTTCTGTGGAATCTGAGAACAGATATTTCGGATCCCTTTGAAGACGATAGGGACAAAGGAATTATCCTCCGATAACAAAGAGAAAGAAGCTGTCTGAGAAACTTCTTTGTGTTCTGTGAAATCATCTCACAGAGTTACAGCTTTCCCCTCAAGAAGCCTTTCGCTAATACAGTTCTTGTGGAATTGGCAAAGTGATATTTGGAAGCCCTTAGAGGGCTATGGTGAAAAAGGAAATATCCTCAGATGAAATCTGGAAAGAAGCTTTCTGAGAAACTGCTTAGTGTTCTATTAATTCATCTCACAGAGTTACATCTGTATTTCGTGGATCTCTTTGCTATCCTTATTTCTGTGGAATCTGAGAACAGATATTTCGGATCCCTTTGAAGACTATAGGGCCAAAGGTAATATCCTCCGATAACAAAGGGAAAGAAGCTTTCTGAGAAACTTCTTTGTGTTCTGTGAAACCATCTCACAGAGTTACAGCTTTCCACTCAAGAAGCCTTTCCCTAAGACAGTTCTTGTGGAATTGGCAATGTGATATTTGGAAGCAAATAGAGGGCTATGGTGAAAAAGGAAATATCCTCAGATGAAATCTGGAAAGAAGCTTTCTGAGAAACTGCTTAGTGTTCTGTTAATTCATCTCATAGAGTTACATGTGTATTTCGTGCATCTCTTTGCTAGCCTTATTTCTGTGGAATCTGAGAACAGATATTTCGGATCCCTTTGTAGACTATAGGGCCAAAGGAAATATCCTCCGATAAAAAAGAGAAAGAATCTTTCTGAGAAACTTCCTTGTGTTCTGTGAAATCATCTCACAGAGTTACAGCTTTCCCCTCAAGAAGCCTTTCGCTAAGACAGGTCTTGTGGAATTGGCAAAGTGATATTTGGAAGCCCATAGATGGCTATGGTGAAAAAGGAAATATCCTCAGATGAAATCTGGAAAGAAGCCTTCTGAGAAACTGCTTAGTGTTCTGTTAATTCATCTCACAGAGTTACATCTGTATTTCGTGGATCTCTTTGCTAGCCTTATTTCTGTGGAATCTGAGAACAGATATTTCGGATCCCTTTGAAGACTATAGGGCCAAAGGAAATATCCTCCGATAACAAAGAGAAAGAAGCTTTCTGAGAAACTTCTTGTGTTCTGTGAAATCGTCTCACAGAGATACAGCTTTCCCCTCAAGAAGCCTTTCACTACGACAGTTCTTGTGGAATTGGCAAAGTGATATTTGGAAGCCCATAGAGGGCTATGGTGAAAAAGGAAATATCCTCAGATGAAATCTGGAAAGAAGCTTTATGAGAAACTTCTTAGTGTTCTGTTAATTCATATCACAGAGTTACGTCTGTATTTCGTGGATCTCTTTGCTAGCCTTATTTCTGTGGAATCTGAGAACAGATATTTCGGATCCCATTGAAGACTATAGGGCCAAAGGAAATATCCTCCAATAACAAAGAGAAAGAAGCTTTCTGAGAAAATTCTTTGTGTTCTGTGAAATCATCTCACAGAGTTACAGCACTCCCCTCAAGAAGTCTTTCGCTAAGACAGTTTTTGTGGAATTGGCAAAGTGATATTGGAAGCCCATAGAGGGCTATGGTGAAAACGGAAATAACCTCAGATGAAATCTGGAAAGAAGCTTTCTGAGAAACTGCTTAGTGTTCTGTTAATTCATCTTACAGAATTATATCTGTATTTCGTGGATCTCTTTGCTAGCCTTATTTCTGTGGAATCTGAGAACAGATATTTCGGATCCCTTCGAAGACTATAGGGCCAAAGGAAATATCCTCCGATAACAAAGGGAAAGAAGCTTTCTGAGAAACTTCTTTGTGTTCTGTGAAACCATCTCACAGAGTTACAGCTTTCCACTCAAGAAGCCTTTCCCTAAGACAGTTCTTGTGGAATTGGCAATGTGATATTTGGAAGCCCATAGAGGGCTATGGTGAAAAAGAAAATATCCTCAGATGAAATCTGGAAAGAAGCTTTCTGAGAAACTGCTTAGTGTTCTGTTAATTCATCTCAAATTGTTACATCTGTATTTCGTGGATCTCTTTGCTAGCCTTATTTCTGTGGAATCTGAGAAAAGATATTTCGGATCCCTTTGAAGACTATAGGGCCAAAGGAAATATCCTCCGATAACAAAGAGAAAGAAGCTTTCTGAGAACCTTCTTTGTGTTCTGTGAAATCATCTCACAGAGTTACAGATTTCCCCTCAAGAAGCCTTTCGCTAAGACAGTTCTTGTGGAATTGGCAAAGTGATATTTGGAAGCCCATAGAGGGCTATGGTGAAAAAGGAAATATCCTCAGATGAAATCTGGAAAGAAGCTTTCTGAGAAACTGCTTAGTGTTCTGTGAATTCATCTCACAGGGTTACATCTGTATTTCGTGGATCTCTTTGCTAGCCTTATTTCTGTGGAATCTGAGAACAGATATTTCGGATCCCTTTGTAGACTATAGGGCCAAAGGAAATATCCTCCGATAAAAAAGAGAAAGAAGCTTTCTGAGAAACTTCCTTGTGTTCTGTGAAATCATCTCACAGAGTTACAGCTTTCCCCTCAAGAAGCCTTTCGCTAAGACAGTTCTTGTGGAACTGGCAAAGTGATATTTGGAAGCCCATAGAGGGCTATGGTGAAAAAGGAAATATCCTCAGATGAAATCTGGAAAGAAGCTTTATGAGAAACTTCTTAGTGTTCTGTTAATTCATCTCACAGAGTTACGTCTGTATTTCGTGGATCTCTTTGCTAGCCTTATTTCTGTGGAATCTGAGAACAGATATTTCGGATCCCTTTGAAGACTATAGGGCCAAAGGAAATATCCTCCGATAACAAAGAGAAAGAAGCTGTCTGAGAAACTTCTTTGTGTTCTGTAAAAGCATCTCACAGAGTTACAGCTTTCACATCAAGAAGCCTTTCGCTAAGACAGTTCTTGTGTAATTGGCAAAGTGATATTTGGAAGCCCATAGAGGGCTACGGTGAAAAAGGAAATATCCTCAGATGAAATCTGGAAAGAAGCTTTCTGAGAAAATGCTTAGTGTTCTGTTAATTCATCTTACAGAGTTACATCTGTATTTCGTGGATCTCTTTGCTAGCCTTATTTCTGTGGAATCTGAGAACAGATATTTCGGATCCCTTTGAAGACTATAGGGCCAAAGGTAATATCCTCCGATAACAAAGAGAAGAAGCTTTCTGAGAAACTTCTTTGTGTTCTGTGAAATCATCTCACAGAGTTACAGCTTTCCCCTCAAGAAGCCTTTCGCTAAGACAGTTCTTGTGGAATTGGCAAAGTGATATTTGGAAGCCCATAGAGGGCTATGGTGAAAAAGGAAATATCCTCAGATGAAATCTGGAAAGAAGCTTTCTGAGAAACTGCTCTGTGATGTGTGACTTCCACTCACAGAGTTACATCTGTATTTCGTGGATCTCTTTGCTAGCCTTATTTCTGTGGAATCTGAGAACAGATATTTCGGATCCCTTTGAAGACTATTGGGCCAAAGGAAATATCCTCCGATAACAAAGAGAAAGAAGCTTTCTGAGAACCTTCTTTGTGTTCTGTGAAATCATCTCACAGAGTTACAGCTTTCCCCTCAAGAAGCCTTTCGCTAAGACAGTTCTTGTGGAATTGTGAATGTGATATTTGGAAGCCCTTAAAGGGCTGTGGTGAAAAAGGAAATATCCTCAGATGAAATCTGGAAAGAAGCTTTCTGAGAAACTGCTCTGTGATGTGTGACTTCCACTCACAGAGTTACATCTGTATTTCGTGGATCTCTTTGCTAGCCTTATTTCTGTGGAATCTAAGAACAGATATTTCGGATCCCTTTGAAGACTATAGGGCCAAAGGAATTATCCTCCGATAACAAAGAGAAAGAAGCTTTCTGAGAAACTTCTTTGTGTTCTGTGAAATCATCTCACAGAGATACAGCTTTCCCCTCAAGAATCCTTTCGCTAAGACAGTTCTTGTGGAATTGGCAAAGTGATATTTGGAAGCCCATAGAGGGCTATAGTGAAAAACGAAATATCCTCAGATGAAATCTGGAAAGAAGCTTTCTGAGAAACTGCTCTGTGATGTGTGACTTCCACTCACAGAGTTACAGCTGTATTTCGTGGATCTCTTTGTTACCCTTATTTCTGTGGAATCTGAGAACAGATATTTCGGATCCCTTTGAAGACTATAGGGCCAAAGGAAATATCCTCCGATAACAAAGAGAAAGAAGCTGTCTGAGAAACTTCTTTGTGTTCTGTGAAATCATCTCACAGAGTTACAGCTTTCCCCTCAAGACGCCTTTCACTAAGACAGTTCTTGTGGAATTGGCAAAGTGATATTTGGAAGCCCATAGAGGGCTATGGTGAAAAAGGAAATATCCTCAGATGAAATCTGGAAAGAAGCTTTCTGAGAAACTGCTTAGTGTTCTGTGAATTCATCTCACAGAGTTACATCTGTATTTCGTCGATCTCTTTGCTAGCCTTATTTCTGTGGAATCTGAGAACAGATATTTCGGATCCCTTTGAAGACTATAGGGCCAAAGGAAATATCCTCCGATAACAAAGAGAAAGAAGCTTTCTGAGAAAATTCTTTGTGTTCTGTGCAATCATCTCACAGAGTTACAGCTTTCCCCTCAAGAAGCCTTTCGCTAAGACAGTTCTTGTGGAATTGGCAAAGTGATATTTGGAAGCCCATAGAGGGCTATGGTGAAAAAGGAAATATCCTCAGATGAAATCTGGAAAGAAGCTTTCTGAGAAACTGCTCTGTGATGTGTGACTTCCACTCACAGAGTTACAGCTGTATTTCATGGATCTCTTTGCTACCCTTATTTCTGTGGAATCTGAGAACAGATATTTCGGATCCCTTTGAAGACGATAGGGCCAAAGGAATTATCCTCCGATAACAAAGAGAAAGAAGCTGTCTGAGAAACTTCTTTGTGTTCTGTGAAATCATCTCACAGAGTTACAGCTTTCCCCTCAAGAAGCCTTTCGCTAAGACAGTTCTTGTGGAATTGGCAAAGTGATATTTGGAAGCCCTTAGAGGGCTATGGTGAAAAAGGAAATATCCTCAGATGAAATCTGGAAAGAAGCTTTCTGAGAAACTGCTTAGTGTTCTATTAATTCATCTCACAGAGTTACATCTGTATTTCGTGGATCTCTTTGCTATCCTTATTTCTGTGGAATCTGAGAACAGATATTTCGGATCCCTTTGAAGACTATAGGGCCAAAGGAAATATCCTCCGATAACAAAGGGAAAGAAGCTTTCTGAGAAACTTCTTTGTGTTCTGTGAAACCATCTCACAGAGTTACAGCTTTCCACTCAAGAAGCCTTTCCCTAAGACAGTTCTTGTGCAATTGGCAAAGTGATATTTGGAAGCCCATAGAGGGCTGTGGTGAAAACGGAAATATCCTCAGATGAAATCTGGAAAGAAGCTTTCTGAGAAACTGCTTAGTGTTCTGTTAATTCATCTCACAGAGTTACATCTGTATTTCGTGGATCTCTTTGCTAGCCTTATTTCTGTGGAATCTGAGAACAGATATTTCGGATCCCTTTGAAGACTATAGGGCCAAAGGAAATATCCTCCGATAACAAAGAGAAAGAAGCTTTCTGAGAAACTTCTTTGTATTCTGTGAAATCATCTCACAGAGTTACAGCTTTCCCCTCAAGAAGCCTTTGGCTAATACAGTTCTTGTGGAATTGGCAAAGTGATATTTGGAAGCCCATAGAGGGCTATGGTGAAAAAGGAAATATCCTCAGATGAAATCTGGAAAGAAGCTTTCTGAGAAACTGCTTAGTGTTCTGTTAATTCATCTCACAGAGTTTCATCTGTATTTCGTGGATCTCTTTGCTAGCCTTATTTCTGTGGAATCTGAGAACAGATATTTCGGATCCGTTTGAAGACTATAGGGCCAAAGGAAATATCCTCCGATAACAAAGAGAAAGAAGCTTTCTGAGAAACTTCTTTGTGTTCTGTGAAACCATCTCACAGAGTTACAGCTTTCACATCAAGAAGACTTTCGCTAAGACAGTTCTTGTGTAATTGGCAAAGTGATATTTGGAAGCCCATAGAGGGCTACGGTGAAAAAGGAAATATCCTCAGATGAAATCTGGAAAGAAGCTTTCTGAGAAACTGCTTAGTGTTCTGTTAATTCATCTCACAGAGTTACATCTGTATTTCGTGGATCTCTTTGCTAGCCTTATTTCTGTGAAATCTGAGAACAGATATTTCGGATCCCTTTGAAGAATACAGGGCCAAAGGAAATATCTTCCGATAACAAAGAGAAAGAAGCTTTCTGAGAAACTTCTTTGTGTTCTGTGAAATCATCTCACAGAGTTACAGCTTTCCCCTCAAGAAGCCTTTCCCTAAGACAGTTCTTGTGGAATTGGCAAAGTGATATTTGGAAGCCCATAGAGGGCTATGGTTAAAAAAGAATATATCCTCAGATGAAATCTGGAAAGAAGCTTTCTGAGAAACTGCTTAGTGTTCTGTTAATTCATCTCACACAGTTACATCTGTATTTCGTGGATCTCTTTGCTAGCCTTATTTCTGTGGAATCTGAGAACAGATATTTCGCATCCCTTTGAAGACTATAGGGCCAAAGGAAATATCCTCCGATAACAAAGAAAAAGAAGCTTTCTGAGAAACTTCTTTGTGTTCTGTGAAACCATCTCACAGTGTTAGAGCTTTCCCCTCAAGAAGCCTTTCGCTAAGACAGTTCTTGTGGAATTGGCAAAGTGATATTTGGAAGCCCATAGAGGGCTATGGTGAAAAAGGAAATATCCTCAGATGAAATCTGGAAAGAAGCTTTATAAGAAACTGCTTAGTGTTCTGTTAATTCATCTCACAGAGTTACATCTGTATTTCGTGGATCTCTTTGCTAGCATTATTTCTGTGGTATCTGAGAACAGATATTTCGGATCCCTTTGAAGACTATAGGGCCAAAGGAAATATCCTCCGATAACAAAGAGAAAGAAGCTTTCTGAGAAACTTCTTTGTGTTCTGTGAAATCATCTCACAGAGTTACAGCTTTCACCTCAAGAAGACTTTCGCTAAGACAGTTCTTGTGGAATTGGCAAAGTGATATTTGGAAGCCCATAGAGGGCTATGGTGAAAAAGGAAATATCCTCAGATGAAATCTGGAAAGAAGCTTTCTGAGAAACTGCTTAGTGTTCTGCTAATTCATCTCACAGAGTTACATCTGTATTTCGTGGATCTCTTTGCTAGCCTTATTTCTGTGGAATCTGAGAACAGATATTTCGGATCCCTTTGAAGACCATAGGGCCAAAGGAAATATCCTCCGATAACAAAGAGAAAGAAGCTTTCTGAGAAAGTTCTTTGTGTTCTGTGAAATCATCTCACAGAGTTACAGCTTTCCCCTCAAGAAGCCTTTCGCCAAGACAGTTCTTGTGGAATTGGCAAAGTGATATTTGGAAGCCCATAGAGGGCTATGGTGAAAAAGGAAATATCCTCAGATGAAATCTGGAAAGAAGCTTTCTGAGAAACTGCTCTGTGATGTGTGACTTCCACTCACCGAGTTACATCTGTATTTCGTGGATCTCTTTGCTAGCCTTATCTCTGTGGAATCTGAGAACAGATATTTCGAATCCCTTTGAAGACTATAGGGCCAAAGGAAATATCCTCGGATAACAAAGAGAAAGAAGCTTTCTGAGAAACTTCTTTGTGTTCTGTGAAATCATCTCACAGAGATACAGCTTTCCCCTCAAGAAGGCTTTCGCTAAGACAGTTCTTCTGGAATTGGCAAAGTGATATTTGGAAGCCCATAGAGGGCTATGGTGAAAAAGGAAATATCCTCAGATGAAATCTGGAAAGAAGCTTTCTGAGAAACTGCTTAGTGTTCTGTTAATTCATCTCACAGAGTTACATCTGCATTTCGTGGATCTCTTTGCTAGCCTTATTTCTGTGGAATCTGAGAACAGATATTTCGGATCCCTTTGAAGACTATAGGGCCAAAGGAAATATCCTCCGATAACAAAGAGAAAGAAGCTTTCTGAGAAACTTCTTTGTGTTCTGTGAAACCATCTCACAGAGTTACAGCTTTCCACTCAAGAAGCCTTTCCCTAAGACAGTTCTTGTGGAATTGGCAATGTGATATTTGGAAGCCCATAGAGGGCTATGGTGAAAAAGGAAATATCCTCAGATGAAATCTGGAAAGAAGCTTTCTGAGAAACTGCTCTGTGATGTGTGACTTCCACTCACAGAGTTACATGTGTATTTCGTGGATCTCTTTGCTAGCCTTATTTCTGTGGAATCTAAGAACAGATACTTCGGATCACTTTGAAGACTATAGGGCCAAAGGAAGTATCCTCCGATAACAAAGAGAAAGAAGCTTTCTGAGAAACTTCTTTGTGTTCTGTGAAATCATCTCACAGAGTTACAGCTTTCCCCTCAAGAAGCCTTTCGCTAAGACAGTTCTCGTGGAATTGGCAAAGTGATATTTGGAAGCCCATAGAGGGCTATGGTGAAAAAGGAAATATCCTCAGATGAAATCTGGAAAGAAGCTTTCTGAGAAACTGCTTAGTGTTCTGTTAATTCATCTCACAGAGTTACATCTGTATTTCGTGGATCTCTTTGCTAGCATTTTTTCTGTGGAATCTGAGAACAGATATTTCGGATCCCTTTGAAGACTATAGGGAAAAAGGAAATATCCTCCGATAAAAAAGAGAAAGAAGCTTTCTGAGAAAATTCTTTGTGTTCTGTGAAATCATCTCACAGAGTTACAGCTTTCCCCTCAAGAAGCCTTTCGCTAAGACAGTTCTTGTGGAATTGGCAAAGTGATATTTGGAAGCCCCTAGAGGGCTATGGTGAAAAAGCAAATATCCTCAGATGATATCTGGAAAGAAGCTTTCTGAGAAACAGCTCTGTGATGTGTGACTTCCACTCACAGAGTTACACCTGTATTTCGTGGATCTTTTTGCTACCCTTATTTCTGTGGAATCTGAGAACAGATATTTCGGATCCCTTTGAAGTCTATAGGGCCAAAGGAAATATCCTCCCATAACAAAGAGAAAGAAGCTGTCTGAGAAACTTCTTTGTGTTCTGTGAAATCATCTCACAGAGTTACAGCTTTCCCCTCAAGAAGCCTTTCGCTAAGACAGTTCTTCTGGAATTGGCAAAGTGATATTTGGAAGCCCATAGAGGGCTATGGTGAAAAAGGAAATATCCTCAGATGAAATCTGGAAAGAAGCTTTCTGAGAAACTGCTTAGTGTTCTGTTAATTCATCTCACAGAGTTACATCTGTATTTCGTGGATCTCTTTGCTATCCTTATTTCTGTGAAATCTGAGAACAGATATTTCGGATCCCTTTGAAGACTATAGGGCCAAAGGAAATATCCTCCGATAACAAAGAGAAAGAAGCTTTCTGAGAAACTTCTTTGTGTTCTGTGAAACCATCTCACAGAGTTACAGCTTTCCACTCAAGAAGCCTTTCCCTAAGACAGTTCTTGTGGAATTGGCAAAGTGATATTTGGAAGCCCATAGAGGGCTATGGTGAAAAAGGAAATATCCTCAGATGAAATCTGGAAAGAAGCTTTCTGAGAAACTGCTTAGTGTACTGTTAATTCATCTCACAGAGTTACATCTGTATTTCGTGGATCTCTTTGCTAGCCTTATTTCTGTGGAATCTGAGAACAGATATTTCGGATCCCTTTGTAGACTATAGGGCCAAAGGAAATATCCTCCGATAACAAAGAGAAAGAAGCTTTCTGAAAAACTTCTTTATGTTCTGTGAAATCATCTCACAGAGTTACAGCTTTCCCCTCAAGAATCCGTTCGCTAAGACAGTTCTTGTGGAATTGGCAAAGTGATATTTGGAAGCCCATAGAGGGCTGTGGTGAAAACGGAAATATCCTCAGATGAAATCTGGAAAGAAGCTTTCTGAGAAACTGCTTAGTGTTCTGTTAATTCATCTCACAGAGTTACATCTGTATTTCGTGGATCTCTTTGCTAGCCTTATTTCTGTGGAATCTGAGAACAGATATTTCGGATCCCTTTGAAGAGTATAGGGCCAAAGGAAATATCCTCCGATAACAAAGAGAAAGAAGCTTTCTGAGAAACTTCTTTGTATTCTGTGAAATCATCTCACAGAGTTACAGCTTTCCCCTCAAGAAGCCTTTCGCTAAGACAGTTCTTGTGGAATTGGCAAAGTGACATTTGGAAGCCCATAGAGGTCTACGGTGAAAAAGGAAATATCCTCAGATGAAATCTGGAAAGAAGCTGTCTGAGAATCTGCTTAGTGTTCTGTTAATTCATCTCACACAGTCACATCTGTATTTCGTGGATCTCTTTGCTAGCCTTATTTCTGTGGAATCTGAGAACAGATATTTCGGATCCCTTTGAAGAGTATAGGGCCAAAGGAAATATCCTCCGATAACAAAGAGAAAGAATCTTTCTGAGAAACTTCTTTGTGTTCTGTGAAATCATTTCACAGAGTTACAAGTTTCCCCTCAAGAAGCCTTTGGCTAATACAGTTCTTGTGGAATTGGCAAAGTGATATTTGGAAGCCCATAGAGGGCTATGGTGAAAAAGAATATATCCTCAGATGAAATCTGGAAAGAAGCTTTCTGAGAAACTGCTTAGTGTTCTGTTAATTCATCTCACAGAGTTACATCTGCATTTCGTGGATCTCTTTGCTAGCCTTATTTCTGTGGAATCTGAGAACAGATATTTCGCATCCCTTTGAAGACTATAGGTCCTAAGGAAATATCCTCCGATAACAAAGAGAAAGAAGCTTTCTGAGAAACTTCTTTGTATTCTGTGAAATCATCTCACAGAGTTATAGCTTTCCCCTCAAGAAGCCTTTCGCTAAGACAGTTCTTGTGGAATTGGCAAAGTGATATTTGGAAGCCCATAGAGGGCTATGATGAAAAAGGAAATATCCTCAGATGAAATCTGGAAAGAAGCTTTCTGAGAAACTGCTTAGTGTTCTGTTAATTCATCTCACAGAGTTACATCTGTATTTCATGGATCTCTTTGCTAGCCTTGTTTCTGTGGAATCTGAGAACAGATATTTCGGATCCCTTTGAAGACTATAGGGCCAAAGGAAATATCCTCCGATAACAAAGAGAAAGAAGCTTTCTGAGAAACTTCTTTGTGTTCTGTGAAACCATCTCACAGTGTTACAGCTTTCCCCTCAAGAAGCCTTTCGCTAAGACAGTTCTTGTGGAATTGGCAAAGTGATATTTGGAAGCCCATAGAGGGCTATGGTGAAAAAGGAAATATTCTCAGATGAAATCTGGAAAGAAGCTTTATGAGAAACTGCTTAGTGGTCTGTTAATTCATCTCACAGAGTTACATCTGTATTTCGTGGATCTCTTTGCTAGCATTATTTCTGTGGTATCTGAGAACAGATATTTCGGATCCCTTTGTAGACTATAGGGCCAAAGGAAATATCCTCCGATAACAAAGAGAAAGAAGCTTTCTGAGAAACTTCTTTGTGTTCCCTGAAATCATCTCACAGAGTTACAGCTTTCACCTCAAGAAGACTTTCGCTAAGACAGTTCTTGTGGAATTGGCAAAGTGATATTTGGAAGCCCATAGAGGGCTATGGTGAAAAAGGAAATATCCTCAGATGAAATCTGGAAAGAAGCTTTCTGAGAAACTGCTTAGTGTTCTGCTAATTCATCTCACAGAGTTACATCTGTATTTCGTGGATCTCTTTGCTAGCCTTATTTCTGTGGAATCTGAGAACAGATATTTCGGATCCCTTTGAAGAGCATAGGGCCAAAGGAAATATCCTCCAATAACAAAGAGAAAGAAGCTTTCTGAGAAACTTCTTTGTGTTCTGTGAAATCATCTCACAGAGTTACAGCTTTCCCCTCAAGAAGCCTTTCGCCAAGACAGTTCTTGTGGAATTGGCAAAGTGATATTTGGAAGCCCATAGAGGGCTATGGTGAAAAAGGAAATATCCTCAGATGAAATCTGGAAAGAAGCTTTCTGAGAAACTGCTCTGTGATGTGTGACTTCCACTCACCGAGTTACATCTGTATTTCGTGGATCTCTTTGCTAGCCTTATCTCTGTGGAATCTGAGAACAGATATTTCGAATCCCTTTGAAGACTATAGGGCCAAAGGAAATATCCTCCGATAACAAAGAGAAAGAAGCTTTCTGAGAAACTTCTTTGTGTTCTGTGAAATCATCTCACAGAGATACAGCTTTCCCCTCAAGAAGGCTTTCGCTAAGACAGTTCTTCTGGAATTGGCAAAGTGATATTTGGAAGCCCATAGGGGGCTATGGTGAAAAAGGAAATATCCTCAGATGAAATCTGGAAAGAAGCTTTCTGAGAAACTGCTTAGTGTTCTGTTAATTCATCTCACAGAGTTACATCTGTATTTCGTGGATCTCTTTGCTAGCCTTATTTCTGTGGAATCTGAGAACAGATATTTCGGATCCCTTTGAAGACTATAGGGCCAAAGGAAATATCCTCCGATAACAAAGAGAAAGAAGCTTTCTGAGAAACTTCTTTGTGTTCTGTGAAACCATCTCACAGAGTTACAGCTTTCCACTCAAGAAACCTTTCCCTAAGACAGTTCTTGTGGAATTGGCAATGTGATATTTGGAAGCCCATAGAGGGCTATGGTGAAAAAGGAAATATCCTCAGATGAAATCTGGAAAGAAGCTTTCTGAGAAACTGCTTAGTGTACTGTTAATTCATCTCACAGAGTTACATCTGTATTTCGTGGATCTCTTTGCTAGCCTTATTTCTGTGGAATCTGAGAACAGATATTTCGGATCCCTTTGTAGACTATAGGGCCAAAGGAAATATCCTCCGATAACAAAGAGAAAGAAGCTTTCTGAAAAACTTCTTTATGTTCTGTGAAATCATCTCACAGAGTTACAGCTTTCCCCTCAAGAAGCCGTTCGCTAAGACAGTTCTTGTGGAATTGGCAAAGTGATATTTGGAAGCCCTTAGAGGGCTGTGGTGAAAACGGAAATATCCTCAGATGAAATCTGGAAAGAAGCTTTCTGAGAAACTGCTCTGTGATGTGTGACTTCCACTCACCGAGTTACATCTGTATTTCGTGGATCTCTTTGCTAGCCTTATCTCTGTGGAATCTGAGAACAGATATTTCGAATCCCTTTGAAGACTATAGGGCCAAAGGAAATATCCTCCGATATCAAAGAGAAAGAAGCTTTCTGAGAAACTTCTTTGTGTTCTGTGAAATCATCTCACAGAGATACAGCTTTCCCCTCAAGAAGCCTTTCGCTAAGACAGTTCTTGTGGAATTGGCAAAGTGATATTTGGAAGCCCATAGAGGGCTATGGTGAAAAAGGAATTATCCTCAGATGAAATCTGGAAAGAAGATTTCTGAGAAACTGGTTAGTGTTCTGTTAATTCATCTCACAGAGTTACATCTGTATTTCGTGGATCTCTTTGCTAGCCTTATTTCTGTGGAATCTAAGAACAGATATTTCGGATCCCTTTGAAGACTATACTGCCAAAGGAAGTATCCTCCGATAACAAAGAGAAAGAAGCTTTCTGAGAAACTTCTTTGTGTTCTGTGAAATCATCTCACAGAGTTACAGCTTTCCCCTCAAGAAGCCTTTCGCTAAGACAGTTCTTGTGTAATTGGCAAAGTGATATTTGGAAGCCCATAGAGGGCTATGGTGAAAAAGGAAATGTCCTCAGATGAAATCTGGAAAGAAGCTTTCTGAGAAACTGCTCTGTGATGTGTGACTTCCCTCACAGAGTTACAGCTGTATTTCGTGGATCTCTTTGCTACCCTTATTTCTGTGGAATCTGAGAACAGATATTTCGGATCCCTTTGAAGACTATAGTGCCAAAGGAAATATCCTGCGATAACAAAGAGAAAGAAGCTTTCTGAGAAACTTCTTTGTGTTCTGTGAAATCATCTCACAGAGTTACAGCTTTCCCCTCAAGAAGCCTTTCGCTAAGACAGTTCTTGTGGAATTGGCAAAGTGATATTTCGAACCCCGTAGAGGGCTATGGTGAAAAAGGAAATATCCTCAGATGAAATCTGGAAAGAAGCTTTCTGAGAAACTACTTAGTGTTCTGTTAATTCATCTCACAGAGTTACATCTGTATTTCGTGGATCTCTTTGCTAGCCTTATTTCTGTGGAATCTGAGAACAGATATTTCGGATCCCTTTGAAGACTATAGGGCCAAAGGAAATATCCTCCGATAACAAAGAGAAAGAAGCTTTCTGAGAAACTTCTTTGTGTTCTGTGAAATCATCTCACAGAGTTACAGCTTTCCCCTCAAGAAGCCTTTCGCTAAGACAGTTCTTGTGGAATTGGCAAAGTGATATTTCGAACCCCGTAGAGGGCTATGGTGAAAAAGGAAATATCCTCAGATGAAATCTGGAAAGAAGCTTTCTGAGAAACTGCTTAGTGTTCTGTTAATTCATCTCACAGAGTTTCATCTGTATTTCGTGGATCTCTTTGCTAGCCTTATTTCTGTGGAATCTGAGAACAGATATTTCGGATCCGTTTGAGGACTATAGGGCCAAAGGAAATATCCTCCGATAACAAAGAGAAAGAAGCTTTCTGAGAAACTTCTTTGTGTTCTGTGAAACCATCTCACAGAGTTACAGCTTTCACATCAAGAAGCCTTTCGCTAAGACAGTTCTTGTGGAATTGGCAAAGTGATGTTTGGAAGCCCTTAGTGGGCTATGGTGAAAAAGGAAATATCCTCAGATGAAATCTGGAAAGAAGCTTTCTGAGAAACTGCTAAGTCTTATGTTAATTCATCTCATAGAGTTTCATCTGTATTTCGTGGAACTCTTTGCTAGCCTTATTTCTGTGGAATCTGAGAACAGATATTTCGGATCCCTTTGAAGACTATAGGGCCAAAGGAAATATCCTCCGATAACAAAGAGAAAGAAGCTTTCTGAGAAACTTCTTTGTATTCTGTGAAATCATCTCACAGAGTTACAGCTTTCCCCTCAAGAAGCCTTTCGCTAAGACAGTTCTTGTGGAATTGGCAAAGTGACATTTGGAAGCCCATAGAGGTCTACGGTGAAAAAGGAAATATCCTCAGATGAAATCTGGAAAGAAGCTTTCTGAGAAACTGCTTAGTGTTCTGTTAATTCATCTCACACAGTCACATCTGTATTTCGTGGATCTCTTTGCTAGCCTTATTTCTGTGGAATCTGAGAACAGATATTTCGGATCCCTTTGAAGAGTATAGGGCCAAAGTAAATATCCTCCGATAACAAATAGAAAGAAGCTTTCTGAGAAACTTCTTTGTGTTCTGTGAAATCATCTCACAGAGTTACAACTTTCCCCTCAAGAAGCCTTTCGCTAAGACAGTTCTTGTGGAATTGGCAAAGTGATATTTGGAAGCCCATAGAGGGCTATGGTGAAAAAGGAAATATCCTCAGATGAAATCTGGAAAGAAGCTTTCTGAGAAACTGCTTAGTGTTCTGTTAATTCATCTCACAGAGTTACATCTGTATTTCGTGGATCTCTTTGCTAGCCTTATTTCTGTGGAATCTGAGAACAGATATTTCGGATCCCTTTGAAGACTATAGGGCCAAAGGAAATATCCTCCGATAACAAAGAGAAAGAAGCTTTCTGAGAAACTTCTTTGTGTTCTGTGAAATCATCTCACAGAGTTACAGCTTTCCCCTCAAGAAGCCTTTCGCTAAGACAGTTCTTGTGGAATTGGCAAAGTGATATTTGGAACCCCGTAGAGGGCTATGGTGAAAAAGGAAATATCCTCAGATGAAATCTGGAAAGAAGCTTTCTGAGAAACTGCTTAGTGTTCTGTTAATTCATCTCACAGAGTTTCATCTGTATTTCGTGGATCTCTTGGCTAGCCTTATTTCTGTGGAATCTGAGAACAGATATTTCGGATCCCTTTGAAGACTATAGGGCAAAAGGAAATATCCTCCGATAACAAAGAGAAAGAAGCTTTCTGAGAAACTTCTTTGTGTTCTGTGAAACCATCTCACAGAGTTACAGCTTTCCCCTCAAGAAGCCTTTCGCTAAGACAGTTCTTGTGGAATTGGCAAAGTGATATTTGGAAGCCGATAGAGGGCTATGGTGAAAAAGGAAATATCCTCAGATGAAATCTGGAAAGAAGCTTTCTGAGAAACTGCTCTGTGATGTGTGACTTCCACTCACAGAGTTACAGCTGTATTTCGTGGATCTCTTTGTTACCCTTATTTCTGTGGAATCTGAGAACAGATATTTCGGATCCCTTTGAAGACTATAGGGCCAAAGGAAATATCCTCCGATAACAAAGAGAAAGAAGCTGTCTGAGAAACTTCTTTGTGTTCTGTGAAATCATCTCACAGAGTTACAGCTTTCCCCTCAAGACGCCTTTCGCTAAGACAGTTCTTGTGGAATTGGCAAAGTGATATTTGGAAGCCCATAGAGGGCTATGGTGAAAAAGGAAATATCCTCAGATGAAATCTGGAAAGAAGATTTCTGAGAAACTGCTTAGTGTTCTGTGAATTCATCTCACAGAGTTACATCTGTATTTCGTCGAACTCTTTGCTAGCCTTATTTCTGTGGAATCTGAGAACAGATATTTCGGATCCCTTTGAAGACTATAGGGCCAAAGGAAATATCCTCCGATAACAAAGAGAAAGAAGCTTTCTGAGAAAATTCTTTGTGTTCTGTGCAATCATCTCACAGAGTTACAGCTTTCCCCTCAAGAAGCCTTTCGCTAAGACAGTTCTTGTGGAATTGGCAAAGTGATATTTGGAAGCCCATAGAGGGCTATGGTGAAAAAGGAAATATCCTCAGATGAAATCTGGAAAGAAGCTTTCTGAGAAACTGCTCTGTGATGTGTGACTTCCACTCACAGAGTTACAGCTGTATTTCATGGATCTCTTTGCTAGCCTTATTTCTTTGGAATCTGAGAACAGATATTTCGGATCCCTTTGAAGACGATAGGGCCAAAGGAATTATCCTCCGATAACAAAGAGAAAGAAGCTGTCTGAGAAACTTCTTTGTGTTCTGTGAAATCATCTCACAGAGTTACAGCTTTCCCCTCAAGAAGCCTTTCGCTAAGACAGTTCTTGTGGAATTGGCAAAGTGATATTTGGAAGCCCTTAGAGGGCTATGGTGAAAAAGGAAATATCCTCAGATGAAATCTGGAAAGAAGCTTTCTGAGAAACTGCTTAGTGTTCTATTAATTCATCTCACAGAGTTACATCTGTATTTCGTGGATCTCTTTGCTATCCTTATTTCTGTGGAATCTGAGAACAGATATTTCGGATCCCTTTGAAGACTATAGGGCCAAAGGAAATATCCTCCGATAACAAAGAGGAAGAAGCTTTCTGAGAAAATTCTTTGTGTTCTGTGCAATCATCTCACAGAGTTACAGCTTTCCCCTCAAGAAGCCTTTCGCTAAGACAGTTCTTGTGGAATTGGCAAAGTGATATTTGGAAGCCCATAGAGGGCTATGGTGAAAAAGGAAATATCCTCAGATGAAATCTGGAAAGAAGCTTTCTGAGAAACTGCTCTGTGATGTGTGACTTCCACTCACAGAGTTACAGCTGTATTTCATGGATCTCTTTGCTACCCTTATTTCTGTGGAATCTGAGAACAGATATTTCGGATCCCTTTGAAGACGATAGGGCCAAAGGAAATATCCTCCGATAACAAAGGGAAAGAAGCTTTCTGAGAACCTTCTTTGTGTTCTGTGAAACCATCTCACAGAGTTACAGCTTTCCACTCAAGAAGCCTTTCCCTAAGACAGTTCTTGTGGAATTGGCAATGTGATATTTGGAAGCAAACAGAGGGCTATGGTGAAAAAGGAAATATCCTCAGATGAAATCTGGAAAGAAGCTTTCTGAGAAACTGCTTAGTGTTCTGTTAATTCATCTCACAGATTTACATCTGTATTTCGTGCATCTCATTGCTAGCCTTATTTCTGTGGAATCTGAGAACAGATATTTGGGATCCCTTTGTAGACTATAGTGCCAAAGGAAATATCCTCCGATAAAAAAGAGAAAGAAGCTTTCTGAGAAACTTCCTTGTGTTCTGTGAAATCATCTCACAGAGTTACAGCTTTCCCCTCAAGAAGCCTTTCGCTAAGACAGTTCTTGTGGAATTGGCAAAGTGATATTTGGAAGCCCATAGAGGGCTATGGTGAAAAAGGAAATATCCTCAGATGAAATCTGGAAAGAAGCTTTCTGAGAAACTGCTTAGTGTTCTGTTAATTCATCTCACAGAGTTACATGTGTATTTCGTGCATCTCTTTGCTAGCCTTATTTCTGTGGAATCTGAGAACAGATATTTCGGATCCCTTTGAAGACTATAGGGCCAAAGGAAATATCCTCCGATAACAAAGAGAAAGAAGCTTTCTGAGAAACTTCTTTGTGTTCTGTGAAATCGTCTCACAGAGTTACAGCTTTCCCCTCAAGAAGCCTTTCACTAAGACAGTTCTTGTGTAATTGGCAAAGTGATATTTGGAAGCCCATAGAGGGTTATGGTGAAAAAGGAAATATCCTCAGATGAAATCTGGAAAGAAGCTTTATGAGAAACTTCTTAGTGTTCTGTTAATTCATATCACCGAGTTACGTCTGTATTTCGTGGATCTCTTTGCTAGCCTTATTTCTGCTGAATCTGAGAACAGATATTTCGGATCCCTTTGAAGACTATAGGGCCAAAGGAAATATCCTCCAATAACAAAGAGAAAGAAGCTTTCTGAGAAACTTCTTTGTGTTCTGTGAAATCATCTCACAGAGTTACAGCTTTCCCCTCAAGAAGACTTTCGCTAAGACAGTTTTTGTGGAATTGGCAAAGTGATATTGGAAGCCCATAGAGGGCTATGGTGAAAAAGGAAATATCCTCAGATGAAATATGGAAAGAAGCTTTCTGAGAAACTGCTTAGTGTTCTGTTAATTCATCTCACAGAGTTACATCTGTATTTCGTGGATCTCTTTGCTAGCCTTATTTCTGTGGAATCTGAGAACAGATATTTCGGATCCCTTTGAAGACTATAGGGCCAAAGGAAATATCCTCCGATAACAAAGAGAAAGAAGCTTTCTGAGAACCTTCTTTGTGTTCTGTGAAATCATCTCACAGAGTTACAGCTTTCCCCTCAAGAAGCCTTTCGCTAAGACAGTTCTCGTGGAATTGGCAAAGTGATATTTGGAAGCCCATAGAGGGCTATGGTGAAAAAGGAAATATCCTCAGATGAAATATGGAAAGAAGCTTTCTGAGAAACTGCTTAGTGTTCTGTTAATTCATCTCACAGAGTTACATCTGTATTTCGTGGATCTCTTTGCTAGCCTTATTTCTGTGGAATCTGAGAACAGATATTTCGGATCCCTTTGAAGACTATAGGGCCAAAGGAAATATCCTCCGATAACAAAGAGAAAGAAGCATTCTGAGAACCTTCTTTGTGTTCTGTGAAATCATCTCACAGAGTTACAGCTTTCCCCTCAAGAAGCCTTTCGCTAAGACAGTCCTTGTGGAATTGTGAATGTGATATTTGGATGCCCTTAAAGGGCGATGGTGAAAAAGGAAATATCCTCAGATGAAATCTGGAAAGAAGCTTTCTGAGAAACTGCTCTGTGATGTGTGACTTCCACTCACAGAGTTACATCTGTATTTCGTGGATCTCTTTGCTACCCTTATTTCTGTGGAATCTGAGAACAGATATTTCGGATCCCTTTGTAGACTATAGGGCCAAAGGAAATATCCTCCGATAACAAAGAGAAAGAAGCTTTCTGAGAAACTTCTTTGTGTTCTGTGAAATCATCTCACAGAGATACAGCTTTCCCCTCAAGAAGCCTTTCGCTAAGACAGTTCTTGTGGAATTGGCAAAGTGATATTTGGAAGCCCATAGAGGGCTATGGTGAAAAAGGAAATATCCTCAGATGAAATCTGGAAAGAAGCTTTCTGAGAAACTGCTCTGTGATGTGTGACTTCCACTCACAGAGTTACAGCTGTATTTCGTGGATCTCTTGGTTACCCTTATTTCTGTGGAATCTGAGAACAGATATTTCGGATCCCTTTGAAGACTATAGGGCCAAAGGAAATATCCTCCGATAACAAAGAGAAAGAAGCTGTCTGAGAAACTTCTTTGTGTTCTGGAAATCATCTCACAGAGTTACAGCTTTCCCCTCAAGACGCCTTTCGCTAAGACAGTTCTTGTGGAATTGGCAAAGTGATATTTGGAAGCCCATAGAGGGCTATGGTGAAAAAGGAAATATCCTCAGATGAAATCTGGAAAGAAGCTTTCTGAGAAACTGCTTAGTGTTCTGTGAATTCATCTCACAGAGTTACATCTGTATTTCGTCGATCTCTTTGCTAGCCTTATTTCTGTGGAATCTGAGAACAGATATTTCGGATCCCTTTGAAGACTATAGGGCCAAAGGAAATATCCTCCGATAACAAAGAGAAAGAAGCTTTCTGAGAAAATTCTTTGTGTTCTGTGCAATCATCTCACAGAGTTACAGCTTTCCCCTCAAGAAGCCTTTCGCTAAGACAGTTCTTGTGGAATTGGCAAAGTGATATTTGGAAGCCCATAGAGGGCTATGGTGAAAAAGGAAATATCCTCAGATGAAATCTGGAAAGAAGCTTTCTGAGAAACTGCTCTGTGATGTGTGACTTCCACTCACAGAGTTACAGCTGTATTTCATGGATCTCTTTGCTACCCTTATTTCTGTGGAATCTGAGAACAGATATTTCGGATCCCTTTGAAGACGATAGGGCCAAAGGAAATATCCTCCGATAACAAAGGGAAAGAAGCTTTCTGAGAACCTTCTTTGTGTTCTGTGAAACCATCTCACAGAGTTACAGCTTTCCACTCAAGAAGCCTTTCCCTAAGACAGTTCTTGTGGAATTGGCAATGTGATATTTGGAAGCAAACAGAGGGCTATGGTGAAAAAGGAAATATCCTCAGATGAAATCTGGAAAGAAGCTTTCTGAGAAACTGCTTAGTGTTCTGTTAATTCATCTCACAGATTTACATCTGTATTTCGTGCATCTCATTGCTAGCCTTATTTCTGTGGAATCTGAGAACAGATATTTGGGATCCCTTTGTAGACTATAGTGCCAAAGGAAATATCCTCCGATAAAAAAGAGAAAGAAGCTTTCTGAGAAACTTCCTTGTGTTCTGTGAAATCATCTCACAGAGTTACAGCTTTCCCCTCAAGAAGCCTTTCGCTAAGACAGTTCTTGTGGAATTGGCAAAGTGATATTTGGAAGCCCATAGAGGGCTATGGTGAAAAAGGAAATATCCTCAGATGAAATCTGGAAAGAAGCTTTCTGAGAAACTGCTTAGTGTTCTGTTAATTCATCTCACAGAGTTACATGTGTATTTCGTGCATCTCTTTGCTAGCCTTATTTCTGTGGAATCTGAGAACAGATATTTCGGATCCCTTTGAAGACTATAGGGCCAAAGGAAATATCCTCCGATAACAAAGAGAAAGAAGCTTTCTGAGAAACTTCTTTGTGTTCTGTGAAATCGTCTCACAGAGTTACAGCTTTCCCCTCAAGAAGCCTTTCACTAAGACAGTTCTTGTGTAATTGGCAAAGTGATATTTGGAAGCCCATAGAGGGTTATGGTGAAAAAGGAAATATCCTCAGATGAAATCTGGAAAGAAGCTTTATGAGAAACTTCTTAGTGTTCTGTTAATTCATATCACCGAGTTACGTCTGTATTTCGTGGATCTCTTTGCTAGCCTTATTTCTGCTGAATCTGAGAACAGATATTTCGGATCCCTTTGAAGACTATAGGGCCAAAGGAAATATCCTCCAATAACAAAGAGAAAGAAGCTTTCTGAGAAACTTCTTTGTGTTCTGTGAAATCATCTCACAGAGTTACAGCTTTCCCCTCAAGAAGACTTTCGCTAAGACAGTTTTTGTGGAATTGGCAAAGTGATATTGGAAGCCCATAGAGGGCTATGGTGAAAAAGGAAATATCCTCAGATGAAATATGGAAAGAAGCTTTCTGAGAAACTGCTTAGTGTTCTGTTAATTCATCTCACAGAGTTACATCTGTATTTCGTGGATCTCTTTGCTAGCCTTATTTCTGTGGAATCTGAGAACAGATATTTCGGATCCCTTTGAAGACTATAGGGCCAAAGGAAATATCCTCCGATAACAAAGAGAAAGAAGCTTTCTGAGAACCTTCTTTGTGTTCTGTGAAATCATCTCACAGAGTTACAGCTTTCCCCTCAAGAAGCCTTTCGCTAAGACAGTTCTCGTGGAATTGGCAAAGTGATATTTGGAAGCCCATAGAGGGCTATGGTGAAAAAGGAAATATC
Source organism: Macaca nemestrina (assembly GCF_043159975.1). NCBI lineage: Eukaryota > Metazoa > Chordata > Mammalia > Primates > Cercopithecidae > Macaca > Macaca nemestrina. The sequence continues at coordinate 90,096,022 of NC_092125.1, forward strand.
CTCAGATGAAATATGGAAAGAAGCTTTCTGAGAAACTGCTTAGTGTTCTGTTAATTCATCTCACAGAGTTACATCTGTATTTCGTGGATCTCTTTGCTAGCCTTATTTCTGTGGAATCTGAGAACAGATATTTCGGATCCCTTTGAAGACTATAGGGCCAAAGGAAATATCCTCCGATAACAAAGAGAAAGAAGCATTCTGAGAACCTTCTTTGTGTTCTGTGAAATCATCTCACAGAGTTACAGCTTTCCCCTCAAGAAGCCTTTCGCTAAGACAGTCCTTGTGGAATTGTGAATGTGATATTTGGATGCCCTTAAAGGGCGATGGTGAAAAAGGAAATATCCTCAGATGAAATCTGGAAAGAAGCTTTCTGAGAAACTGCTCTGTGATGTGTGACTTCCACTCACAGAGTTACATCTGTATTTCGTGGATCTCTTTGCTACCCTTATTTCTGTGGAATCTGAGAACAGATATTTCGGATCCCTTTGTAGACTATAGGGCCAAAGGAAATATCCTCCGATAACAAAGAGAAAGAAGCTTTCTGAGAAACTTCTTTGTGTTCTGTGAAATCATCTCACAGAGATACAGCTTTCCCCTCAAGAAGCCTTTCGCTAAGACAGTTCTTGTGGAATTGGCAAAGTGATATTTGGAAGCCCATAGAGGGCTATGGTGAAAAAGGAAATATCCTCAGATGAAATCTGGAAAGAAGCTTTCTGAGAAACTGCTCTGTGATGTGTGACTTCCACTCACAGAGTTACAGCTGTATTTCGTGGATCTCTTGGTTACCCTTATTTCTGTGGAATCTGAGAACAGATATTTCGGATCCCTTTGAAGACTATAGGGCCAAAGGAAATATCCTCCGATAACAAAGAGAAAGAAGCTGTCTGAGAAACTTCTTTGTGTTCTGGAAATCATCTCACAGAGTTACAGCTTTCCCCTCAAGACGCCTTTCGCTAAGACAGTTCTTGTGGAATTGGCAAAGTGATATTTGGAAGCCCATAGAGGGCTATGGTGAAAAAGGAAATATCCTCAGATGAAATCTGGAAAGAAGCTTTCTGAGAAACTGCTTAGTGTTCTGTGAATTCATCTCACAGAGTTACATCTGTATTTCGTCGATCTCTTTGCTAGCCTTATTTCTGTGGAATCTGAGAACAGATATTTCGGATCCCTTTGAAGACTATAGGGCCAAAGGAAATATCCTCCGATAACAAAGAGAAAGAAGCTTTCTGAGAAAATTCTTTGTGTTCTGTGCAATCATCTCACAGAGTTACAGCTTTCCCCTCAAGAAGCCTTTCGCTAAGACAGTTCTTGTGGAATTGGCAAAGTGATATTTGGAAGCCCATAGAGGGCTATGGTGAAAAAGGAAATATCCTCAGATGAAATCTGGAAAGAAGCTTTCTGAGAAACTGCTCTGTGATGTGTGACTTCCACTCACAGAGTTACAGCTGTATTTCATGGATCTCTTTGCTACCCTTATTTCTGTGAAATCTGAGAACAGATATTTCGGATCCCTTTGTAGACTATAGGGCCAAAGGAAATATCCTCCGATAACAAAGAGAAAGAAGCTTTCTGAGAACCTTCTTTGTGTTCTGTGAAATCATCTCACAGAGTTACAGCTTTCCCCTCAAGAAGCCTTTCGCTAAGACAGTTCTTGTGGAATTGGCAAAGTGATATTTGGAAGCCCATAGAGGGCTATGGTGAAAAAGGAAATATCCTCAGATGAAATCTGGAAAGAAGCTTTCTGAGAAACTGCTCTGTGATGTGTGACTTCCACTCACAGAGTTACAGCTGTATTTCGTGGATATCTTTGTTACCCTTATTTCTGTGGAATCTGAGAACAGATATTTCGGATCCCTTTGAAGACTATAGGGCCAAAGGAAATATCCTCCGATAACAAAGAGAAAGAAGCTTTCTGAAAAAATTCTTTGTGTTCTGTGCAATCATCTCACAGAGTTACAGCTTTCCCCTCAAGAAGCCTTTCGCTAAGACAGTTCTTGTGGAATTGGCAAAGTGATATTTGGAAGCCCATAGAGGGCTATGGTGAAAAAGGAAATATCCTCAGATGAAATCTGGAAAGAAGCTTTCTGAGAAACTGCTCTGTGATGTGTGACTTCCACTCACAGAGTTACAGCTGTATTTCATGGATCTCTTTGCTACCCTTATTTCTGTGGAATCTGAGAACAGATATTTCGGATCCCTTTGAAGACGATAGGGCCAAAGGAATTATCCTCCGATAACAAAGAGAAAGAAGCTGTCTGAGAAACTTCTTTGTGTTCTGTGAAATCATCTCACAGAGTTACAGCTTTCTCCTCAAGAAGCCTTTCGCTAAGACAGTTCTTGTGGAATTGGCAAAGTGATATTTGGAAGCCCTTAGAGGGCTATGGTGAAAAAGGAAATATCCTCAGATGAAATCTGGAAAGAAGCTTTCTGAGAAACTGCTTAGTGTTCTATAAATTCATCTCACAGAGTTACATCTGTATTTCGTGGATCTCTTTGCTATCCTTATTTCTGTGGAATCTGAGAACAGATATTTCGGATCCCTTTGAAGACTATAGGGCCAAAGGAAATATCCTCCGATAACAAAGGGAAAGAAGCTTTCTGAGAAACTTCTTTGTGTTCTGTGAAACCATCTCACAGAGTTACAGCTTTCCACTCAAGAAGCCTTTCGCTAAGAGAGTTCTTGTGGAATTGGCAATGTGATATTTGGAAGCAAATAGAGGGCTATGGTGAAAAAGGAAATATCCTCAGATGAAATCTGGAAAGAAGCTTTCTGAGAAACTGCTTAGTGTTCTGTTAATTCATCTCACAGAGTTACATCTGTATTTCGTGCACCTCTTTGCTAGCCTTATTTCTGTGGAATCTGAGAACAGATATTTCGGATCCCTTTGTAGACTATAGGGCCAAAGGAAATATCCTCCGATAAAAAAGAGATAGAAGCTTTCTGAGAAACTTCCTTGTGTTCTGTGAAATCATCTCACAGAGTTACAGCTTTCCCCTCAAGAAGCCTTTCGCTAAGACAGTTCTTGTGGAATTGGCAAAGTGATATTTGGAAGACCATAGAGGGCTATGGTGAAAAAGGAAATATCCTCAGATGAAATCTGGAAAGAAGCTTTCTGAGAAACTGCTTAGTGTTCTGTTAATTCATCTCACAGAGTTACATCTGTATTTCGTGGATCTCTTTGCTAGCCTTATTTCTGTGGAATCTGAGAACAGATATTTCGGATCCCTTTGAAGACTATAGGGCCAAAGGAAATATCCTCCGATAACAAAGAGAAAGAAGCCTTCTGAGAAACTTCTTTGTGTTCTGTGAAATCGTCTCACAGAGTTACAGCTTTCCCCTCAAGAAGCCTTTCACTAAGACAGTTCTTGTGTAATTGGCAAAGTGATATTTGGAAGCCCATAGAGGGCTATGGTGAAAAAGGAAATATCCTCAGATGAAATCTGGAAAGAAGCTTTATGAGAAAATTCTTAGTGTTCTGTTAATTCATATCACCGAGTTACGTCTGTATTTCGTGGATCTCTTTGCTAGCCTTATTTCTGTTGAATCTGAGAACAGATATTTCGGATCCCATTGAAGACTATAGGGCCAAAGGAAATATCCTCCAATAACAAAGAGAAAGAAGCTTTCTGAGAAACTTCTTTGTGTTCTGTGAAATCATCTCACAGAGTTACAGCTTTCCCCTCAAGAAGACTTTCGCTAAGACAGTTTTTGTGGAATTGGCAAAGTGATATTGGAAGCCCATAGAGGGCTATGGTGAAAAAGGAAATATCCTCAGATGAAATATGGAAAGAAGCTTTCTGAGAAACTGCTTAGTGTTCTGTGAATTCATCTCACAGAGTTACATCTGTATTTCGTGGATCTCTTTGCTAGCCTTATTTCTGTGGAATCTGAGAACAGATATTTCGGATCCCTTTGAAGACTATAGGGCCAAAGGAAATATCCTCCGATAACAAAGAGAAAGAAGCTTTCTGAGAACCTTCTTTGTGTTCTCTGAAATCATCTCACAGAGTTACAGCTTTCCCCTCAAGAAGCCTTTCGCTAAGACAGTTCTTGTGGAATTGGCAATGTGATATTTGGAAGCCCTTAAAGGGCTATGGTGAAAAAGGAAATATCCTCAGATGAAATCTGGAAAGAAGCTTTCTGAGAAACAGCTCTGTGATGTGTGACTTCCACTCACAGAGTTACATCTGTATTTCGTGGATCTCTTTGCTAGTCTTATTTCTGTGGAATCTGAGAACAGATATTTCGGATCCCATTGAAGACTATAGGGTCAAAGGAAATATCCTCCAATAACAAAGAGAAAGAAACTTTCTGAGAAACTTCTTTGTGTTCTGTGAAATCATCTCACAGAGTTACAGCTTTCCCCTCAAGAAGCCTTTCGCTAAGACAGTTCTTGTGGAATTGGCAAAGTGATATTGGAAGCCCATAGAGGGCTATGGTGAAAACGGAAATAACCTCAGATGAAATCTGGAAAGAAGCTTTCTGAGAAACTGCTGAGTGTTCTGTTAATTCATCTCACAGAGTTATATCTGTATTTCGTGGATCTCTTTGCTAGCCTTATTTCTGTGGAATCTGAGAACAGATATTTCGGATCCCTTTGAAGACTATAGGGCCAAAGGAAATATCCTCCGATAACAAAGAGAAAGAAGCTTTCTGAGAATCTTCTTTGTGTTCTGTGAAATCATCTCACAGAGTTACAGCTTTCCCCTCAAGAAGCCTTTCGGTAAGACAGTTCTTGCGAATTGGCAAAGTGATATTTGGAAGCCCATAGAGGGCTATGGTGAAAAAGGAAATATCCTCAGATGAAATCAGGAAAGAAGCTATCTGAGAAACTGCTTAGTGTTCTGTTAATTCACCTCACAGAGTTACATCTGTATTTCGTGGATCTCTTTGCTAGCCTTATTTCTGTGGAATCTAAGAACAGATATTTCGGATCCCTTTGAAGACTATAGGGCCAAAGGAAGTATCCTCCGATAACAAAGAGAAAGAAGCTTTCTGAGAAACTTCTTTGTGTTCTGTGAAATCATCTCACAGAGTTACAGCTTTCCCCTCAAGAAGCCTTTCGCTAAGACAGTTCTTGTGGAATTGGCAAAGTGATATTTGGAAGCCCATAGAGGGCTATGGTGAAAAAGGAAATATCCTCAGATGAAATCTGGAAAGAAGCTTTCTGAGAAACTGCTTAGTGTTCTGTGAATTCACCTCACAGAGTTACATCTGTATGTCGTGGATCTTTTTGCTAGCCTTATTTCTGTGGAATCTGAGAACAGATATTTCGGATCCCTTTGAAGACTATAGGGCCAAAGGAAATATCCTCCGATAACAAAGAGAAAGAAGCTTTCTGAGAAAATTCTTTGTGTTCTGTGAAATCATCTCACAGAGTTACAGCTTTCCCCTCAAGAAGCCTTTCGCTAAGACAGTTCTTGTGGAATTGGCAAAGTGATATTTGGAAGCCCATAGAGGACTATGGTGAAAAAGGAAATATCCTCAGATGAAATCTGGAAGGAAGCTTTCTGAGAAACTGCTCTGTGATGTGTGACTTCCACTCACAGAGTTACAGCTGTATTTTATGGATCTCTTTGCTACCCTTATTTCTGTGGAATCTGAGAACAGATATTTCGGATCCCTTTGAAGACGATAGGGACAAAGGAATTATCCTCCGATAACAAAGAGAAAGAAGCTGTCTGAGAAACTTCTTTGTGTTCTGTGAAATCATCTCACAGAGTTACAGCTTTCCCCTCAAGAAGCCTTTCGCTAATACAGTTCTTGTGGAATTGGCAAAGTGATATTTGGAAGCCCTTAGAGGGCTATGGTGAAAAAGGAAATATCCTCAGATGAAATCTGGAAAGAAGCTTTCTGAGAAACTGCTTAGTGTTCTATTAATTCATCTCACAGAGTTACATCTGTATTTCGTGGATCTCTTTGCTATCCTTATTTCTGTGGAATCTGAGAACAGATATTTCGGATCCCTTTGAAGACTATAGGGCCAAAGGAAATATCCTCCGATAACAAAGAGAAAGAAGCTTTCTGAGAAACTTCTTTGTGTTCTGTGAAACCATCTCACAGAGTTACAGCTTTCCACTCAAGAAGCCTTTCCCTAAGACAGTTCTTGTGGAATTTGCAATGTGATATTTGGAAGCAAATAGAGGGCTATGGTGAAAAAGGAAATATCCTCAGATGAAATCTGGAAAGAAGCTTTCTGAGAAACTGCTTAGTGTTCTGTTAATTCATCTCATAGAGTTACATGTGTATTTCGTGCATCTCTTTGCTAGCCTTATTTCTGTGGAATCTGAGAACAGATATTTCGGATCCCTTTGTAGACTATAGGGCCAAAGGAAATATCCTCCGATAAAAAAGAGAAAGAATCTTTCTGAGAAACTTCCTTGTGTTCTGTGAAATCATCTCACAGAGTTACAGCTTTCCCCTCAAGAAGCCTTTCACTAAGACAGGTCTTGTGGAATTGGCAAAGTGATATTTGGAAGCCCATAGATGGCTATGGTGAAAAAGGAAATATCCTCAGATGAAATATGGAAAGAAGCTTTCTGAGAAACTGCTTAGTGTTCTGTTAATTCACCTCACAGAGTTACATCTGTATTTCGTGGATCTCTTTGCTAGTCTTATTTCTGTGGAATCTAAGAACAGATATTTCGGATCCCTTTGAAGACTATAGGGCCAAAGGAAGTATCCTCCGATAACAAAGAGAAAGAAGCTTTCTGAGAAACTTCTTTGTGTTCTGTGAAATCATCTCACAGAGATACAGCTTTCCCCTCAAGAAGCCTTTCGCTAAGACAGTTCTTGTGGAATTGGCAAAGTGATATTTGGAAGCCCATTGAGGGCTATGGTGAAAAAGGAAATATCCTCAGATGAAATCTGGAAAGAAGCTTTCTGAGAAACTGCTCTGTGATGTGTGACTTCCACTCACAGAGTTACAGCTGTATTTCGTGGATCTCTTTGTTACCCTTATTTCTGTGGAATCTGAGAACAGATATTTCGGATCCCTTTGAAGACTATAGGGCCAAAGGAAATATCCTCCGATAACAAAGAGAAAGAAGCTGTCTGAGAAACTTCTTTGTGTTCTGTGAAATCATCTCACAGAGTTACAGCTTTCCCCTCAAGACGCCTTTCGCTAAGACAGTTCTTGTGGAATTGGCAAAGTGATATTTGGAAGCCCATAGAGGGCTATGGTGAAAAAGGAAATATCCTCAGATGAAATCTGGAAAGAAGCTTTCTGAGAAACTGCTTAGTGTTCTGTGAATTCATCTCACAGAGTTACATCTGTATTTCGTGGATCTCTTTGCTAGCCTTATTTCTGTGGAATCTGAGAACAGATATTTCGGATCCCTTTGAAGACTATAGGGCCAAAGGAAATATCCTCCGATAACAAAGAGAAAGAAGCTTTCTGAGAAAATTCTTTGTGTTCTGTGCAATCATCTCACAGAGTTACAGCTTTCCCCTCAAGAAGCCTTTCGCTAAGACAGTTCTTGTTTAATTGGCAAAGTGATATTTGGAAGCCCATAGAGGGCTATGGTGAAAAAGGAAATATCCTCAGATGAAATCTGGAAAGAAGCTTTCTGAGAAACTGCTCTGTGATGTGTGACTTCCACTCACAGAGTTACAGCTGTATTTCATGGATCTCTTTGCTACCCTTATTTCTGTGGAATCTGAGAACAGATATTTCGGATCCCTTTGTAGACTATAGGGCCAAAGGAAATATCCTCCGATAACAAAGAGAAAGAAGCTTTCTGAGAACCATCTTTGTGTTCTGTGAAATCATCTCACAGAGTTACAGCTTTCCCCTCAAGAAGCCTTTCGCTAAGACAGTTCTTGTGGAATTGGCAAAGTGATATTTGGAAGCCCATAGAGGGCTATGGTGAAAAAGGAAATATCCTCAGATGAAATCTGGAAAGAAGCTTTCTGAGAAACTGCTCTGTGATGTGTGACTTCCACTCACAGAGTTACAGCTGTATTTCGTGGATATCTTTGTTACCCTTATTTCTGTGGAATCTGAGAACAGATATTTCGGATCCCTTTGAAGACTATAGGGCCAAAGGAAATATCCTCCGATAACAAAGAGAAAGAAGCTTTCTGAAAAAATTCTTTGTGTTCTGTGCAATCATCTCACAGAGTTACAGCTTTCCCCTCAAGAAGCCTTTCGCTAAGACAGTTCTTGTGGAATTTGCAAAGTGATATTTGGAAGCCCATAGAGGGCTATGGTGAAAAAGGAAATATCCTCAGATGAAATCTGGAAGGAAGCTTTCTGAGAAACTGCTCTGTGATGTGTGACTTCCACTCACAGAGTTACAGCTGTATTTCATGGATCTCTTTGCTACCCTTATTTCTGTGGAATCTGAGAAGAGATATTTCGGATCCCTTTGAAGACGATAGGGCCAAAGGAATTATCCTCCGATAACAAAGAGAAAGAAGCTGTCTGAGAAACTTCTTTGTGTTCTGTGAAATCATCTCACAGAGTTACAGCTTTCCCCTCAAGAAGCCTTTCGCTAAGACAGTTCTTGTGGAATTGGCAAAGTGATATTTGGAAGCCCTTAGAGGGCTATGGTGAAAAAGGAAATATCCTCAGATGAAATCTGGAAAGAAGCTTTCTGAGAAACTGCTTAGTGTTCTATTAATTCATCTCACAGAGTTACATCTGTATTTCGTGGATCTCTTTGCTAGCCTTATTTCTGTGGAATCTGAGAACAGATATTTCGGATCCCTTTGAAGACTATAGGGCCAAAGGAAATATCCTCCGATAACAAAGAGAAAGAAGCATTCTGAGAACCTTCTTTGTGTTCTGTGAAATCATCTCACAGAGTTACAGCTTTCCCCTCAAGAAGCCTTTCGCTAAGACAGTTCTTGTGGAATTGTGAATGTGATATTTGGAAGCCCTTAAAGGGCGATGGTGAAAAAGGAAATATCCTCAGATGAAATCTGGAAAGAAGCTTTCTGAGAAACTGCTCTGTGATGTGTGACTTCCACTCACAGAGTTACATCTGTATTTCGTGGATCTCTTTGCTAGCCTTATTTCTGTGGAATCTGAGAACAGATATTTCGGATCCCATTGAAGACTATAGGGCCAAAGGAAATATCCTCCAATAACAAAGAGAAAGTAGCTTTCTGAGAAACTTCTTTGTGTTCTGTGAAATCATCTCACAGAGGTACAGCTTTCCCCTCAGGAAGCCTTTCGCTAAGACAGTTCTTGTGGAATTGGCAAAGTGATATTGGAAACCCATAGAGGGCTATGGTGAAAACGGAAATAACCTCAGATGAAATCTGGAAAGAAGCTTTCTGAGAAACTGCTGAGTGTTCTGTTAATTCATCTCACAGAGTTATATCTGTATTTCGTGGATCTCTTTGCTAGCCTTATTTCTGTGGAATCTGAGAACAGATATTTCGGATACCTTTGAAGACTATAGGGCCAAAGGAAATATCCTCCGATAACAAAGAGAAAGAAGCTTTCTGAGAATCTTCTTTGAGTTCTGTGAAATCATCTCACAGAGTTACAGCTTTCCCCTCAAGAAGCCTTTCGCTAAGACAGTTCTTGCGAATTGGCAAAGTGATATTTGGAAGCCCATAGAGGTCTATGGTGAAAAAGGAAATACCCTCAGATGAAATCTGGAAAGAAGCTTTCTGAGAAACTGCTTAGTGTTCTGTTAATTCACCTCACAGAGTTACATCTGTATTTCGTGGATCTCTTTGCTAGCCTTATTTCTGTGGAATCTAAGAACAGATATTTCGGATCCCTTTGAAGACTATAGGGCCAAAGGAAGTATCCTCCGATAACAAAGAGAAAGAAGCTTTCTGAGAAACTTCTTTGTGTTCTGTGAAATCATCTCACAGAGATACAGCTTTCCCCTCAAGAAGCCTTTCGCTAAGACAGTTCTTGTGGAATTGGCAAAGTGATATTTGGAAGCCCATAGAGGGCTATGGTGAAAAAGGAAATATCCTCAGATGAAATCTGGAAAGAAGCTTTCTGAGAAACTGCTCTGTGATGTGTGACTTCCACTCACAGAGTTACAGCTGTATTTCGTGGATCTCTTTGTTACCCTTATTTCTGTGGAATCTGAGAACAGATATTTCGGATCCCTTTGAAGACTATAGGGCCAAAGGAAATATCCTCCGATAACAAAGAGAAAGAAGCTGTCTGAGAAACTTCTTTGTGTTCTGTGAAATCATCTCACAGAGTTACAGCTTTCCCCTCAAGACGCCTTTCGCTAAGACAGTTCTTGTGGAATTGGCAAAGTGATATTTGGAAGCCCATAGAGGGCTATGGTGAAAAAGGAAATATCCTCAGATGAAATCTGGAAAGAAGCTTTCTGAGAAACTGCTTAGTGTTCTGTGAATTCATCTCACAGAGTTACATCTGTATTTCGTCGATCTCTTTGCTAGCCTTATTTCTGTGGAATCTGAGAACAGATATTTCGGATCCCTTTGAAGACTATAGGGCCAAAGGAAATATCCTCCGATAACAAAGGGAAAGAAGCTTTCTGAGAAAATTCTTTGTGTTCTGTGCAATCATCTCACAGAGTTACAGCTTTCCCCTCAAGAAGCCTTTCGCTAAGACAGTTCTTGTGGAATTGGCAAAGTGATATTTGGAAGCCCATAGAGGGCTATGGTGAAAAAGGAAATATCCTCAGATGAAATCTGGAAAGAAGCTTTCTGAGAAACTGCTCTGTGATGTGTGACTTCCACTCACAGAGTTACAGCTGTATTTCGTGGATATCTTTGTTACCCTTATTTCTGTGGAATCTGAGAACAGATATTTCGGATCCCTTTGAAGACTATAGGGCCAAAGGAAATATCCTCCGATAACAAAGAGAAAGAAGCTTTCTGAAAAAATTCTTTGTGTTCTGTGCAATCATCTCACAGAGTTACAGCTTTCCCCTCAAGAAGCCTTTCGCTAAGACAGTTCTTGTGGAATTGGCAAAGTGATATTTGGAAGCCCATAGAGGGCTATGGTGAAAAAGGAAATATCCTCAGATGAAATCTGGAAAGAAGCTTTCTGAGAAACTGCTCTGTGATGTGTGACTTCCGCTCACAGAGTAACAGCTGTATTTCATGGATCTCTTTGCTACCCTTATTTCTGTGGAATCTGAGAACAGATATTTCGGATCCCTTTGAAGACGATAGGGCCAAAGGAATTATCCTCCGATAACAAAGAGAAAGAAGCTGTCTGAGAAACTTCTTTGTGTTCTGTGAAATCATCTCACAGAGTTACAGCTTTCCCCTCAAGAAGCCTTTCGCTAAGACAGTTCTTGTGGAATTGGCAAAGTGATATTTGGAAGCCCTTAGAGGGCTATGGTGAAAAAGGAAATATCCTCAGATGAAATCTGGAAAGAAGCTTTCTGAGAAACTGCTTAGTGTTCTATTAATTCATCTCACAGAGTTACATCTGTATTTCGGGGATCTCTTTGCTATCCTTATTTCTGTGGAATCTGAGAACAGATATTTCGGATCCCTTTGAAGACTATAGGGCCAAAGGAAATATCCTCCGATAACAAAGGGAAAGAAGCTTTCTGAGAAACTTCTTTGTGTTCTGTGAAACCATCTCACAGAGTTACAGCTTTCCACTCAAGAAGCCTTTCGCTAAGACAGTTCTTGTGGAATTGGCAATGTGATATTTGGAAGCAAATAGAGGGCTATGGTGAAAAAGGAAATATCCTCAGATGAAATCTGGAAAGAAGCTTTCTGAGAAACTGCTTAGTGTTCTGTTAATTCAACTCACAGAGTTACATCTGTATTTCGTGCACCTCTTTGCTAGCCTTATTTCTGTGGAATCTGAGAACAGATATTTCGGATCCCTTTGTAGACTATAGGGCCAAAGGAAATATCCTCCTATAAAAAAGAGATAGAAGCTTTCTGAGAAACTTCCTTGTGTTCTGTGAAATCATCTCACAGAGTTACAGCTTTCCCCTCAAGAAGCCTTTCGCTAAGACAGTTCTTGTGGAATTGGCAAAGTGATATTTGGAAGCCCATAGAGGGCTATGGTGAAAAAGGAAATATCCTCAGATGAAATCTGGAAAGAAGCTTTCTGAGAAACTGCTTAGTGTTCTGTTAATTCATCTCACAGAGTTACATCTGTATTTCGTGGATCTCTTTGCTAGCCTTATTTCTGTGGAATCTGAGAACAGATATTTCGGATCCCTTTGAAGACTATAGGGCCAAAGGAAATATCCTCCGATAACAAAGAGAAAGAAGCCTTCTGAGAAACTTCTTTGTGTTCTGTGAAATCGTCTCACAGAGTTACAGCTTTCCCCTCAAGAAGCCTTTCACTAAGACAGTTCTTGTGTAATTGGCAAAGTGATATTTGGAAGCCCATAGAGGGCTATGGTGAAAAAGGAAATATCCTCAGATGAAATCTGGAAAGAAGCTTTATGAGAAAATTCTTAGTGTTCTGTTAATTCATATCACCGAGTTACGTCTGTATTTCGTGGATCTCTTTGCTAGCCTTATTTCTGTTGAATCTGAGAACAGATATTTCGGATCCCATTGAAGACTATAGGGCCAAAGGAAATATCCTCCAATAACAAAGAGAAAGAAGCTTTCTGAGAAACTTCTTTGTGTTCTGTGAAATCATCTCACAGAGTTACAGCTTTCCCCTCAAGAAGACTTTCGCTAAGACAGTTTTTGTGGAATTGGCAAAGTGATATTGGAAGCCCATAGAGGGCTATGGTGAAAAAAGAAATATCCTCAGATGAAATATGGAAAGAAGCTTTCTGAGAAACTGCTTAGTGTTCTGTGAATTCATCTCACAGAGTTACATCTGTATTTCGTGGATCTCTTTGCTAGCCTTATTTCTGTGGAATCTGAGAACAGATATTTCGGATCCCTTTGAAGACTATAGGGCCAAAGGAAATATCCTCCGATAACAAAGAGAAAGAAGCTTTCTGAGAACCTTCTTTGTGTTCTCTGAAATCATCTCACAGAGTAACAGCTTTCCCCTCAAGAAGCCTTTCGCTAAGACAGTTCTTGTGGAATTGGCAATGTGATATTTGGAAGCCCTTAAAGGGCTATGGTGAAAAAGGAAATATCCTCAGATGAAATCTGGAAAGAAGCTTTCTGAGAAACAACTCTGTGATGTGTGACTTCCACTCACAGAGTTACATCTGTATTTCGTGGATCTCTTTGCTAGTCTTATTTCTGTGGAATCTGAGAACAGATATTTCGGATCCCATTGAAGACTATGGGGTCAAAGGAAATATCCTCCAATAACAAAGAGAAAGAAGCTTTCTGAGAAACTTCTTTGTGTTCTGTGAAATCATCTCACAGAGTTACAGCTTTCCCCTCAAGAAGCCTTTCGCTAAGACAGTTCTTGTGGAATTGGCAAAGTGATATTGGAAGCCCATAGAGGGCTATGGTGAAAACGGAAATAACCTCAGATGAAATCTGGAAAGAAGCTTTCTGAGAAACTGCTGAGTGTTCTGTTAATTCATCTCACAGAGTTATATCTGTATTTCGTGGATCTCTTTGCTAGCCTTATTTCTGTGGAATCTGAGAACAGATATTTCGGATCCCTTTGAAGACTATAGGGCCAAAGGAAATATCCTCCGATAACAAAGAGAAAGAAGCTTTCTGAGAATCTTCTTTGTGTTCTGTGAAATCATCTCACAGAGTTACAGCTTTCCCCTCAAGAAGCCTTTCGGTAAGACAGTTCTTGCGAATTGGCAAAGTGATATTTGGAAGCCCATAGAGGGCTATGGTGAAAAAGGAAATATCCTCAGATGAAATCTGGAAAGAAGCTATCTGAGAAACTGTTTAGTGTTCTGTTAATTCACCTCACAGAGTTACATCTGTATTTCGTGGATCTCTTTGCTAGCCTTATTTCTGTGGAATCTAAGAACAGATATTTCGGATCCCTTTGAAGACTATAGGGCCAAAGGAAGTATCCTCCGATAACAAAGAGAAAGAAGCTTTATGAGAAACTTCTTTGTGTTCTGTGAAATCATCTCACAGAGTTACAGCTTTCCCCTCAAGAAGCCTTTCGCTAAGACAGTTCTTGTGGAATTGGCAAAGTGATATTTTTAAGCCCATAGAGGGCTATGGTGAAAAAGGAAATATCCTCAGATGAAATCTGGAAAGAAGCTTTCTGAGAAACTGCTTAGTGTTCTGTGAATTCACCTCACAGAGTTACATCTGTATGTCGTGGATCTTTTTGCTAGCCTTATTTCTGTGGAATCTGAGAACAGATATTTCGGATCCCTTTGAAGATTATAGGGCCAAAGGAAATATCCTCCGATAACAAAGAGAAAGAAGCTTTCTGAGAAAATTCTTTGTGTTCTGTGAAATCATCTCACAGAGTTACAGCTTTCCCCTCAAGAAGCCGTTCGCTAAGACAGTTCTTGTGGAATTGGCAAAGTGATATTTGGAAGCCCATAGAGGACTATGGTGAAAAAGGAAATATCCTCAGATGAAATCTGGAAGGAAGCTTTCTGAGAAACTGCTCTGTGATGTGTGACTTCCACTCACAGAGTTACAGCTGTATTTTATGGATCTCTTTGCTACCCTTATTTCTGTGGAATCTGAGAACAGATATTTCGGATCCCTTTGAAGACGATAGGGACAAAGGAATTATCCTCCGATAACAAAGAGAAAGAAGCTGTCTGAGAAACTTCTTTGTGTTCTGTGAAATCATCTCACAGAGTTACAGCTTTCCCCTCAAGAAGCCTTTCGCTAATACAGTTCTTGTGGAATTGGCAAAGTGATATTTGGAAGCCCTTAGAGGGCTATGGTGAAAAAGGAAATATCCTCAGATGAAATCTGGAAAGAAGCTTTCTGAGAAACTGCTTAGTGTTCTATTAATTCATCTCACAGAGTTACATCTGTATTTCGTGGATCTCTTTGCTATCCTTATTTCTGTGGAATCTGAGAACAGATATTTCGGATCCCTTTGAAGACTATAGGGCCAAAGGAAATATCCTCCGATAACAAAGGGAAAGAAGCTTTCTGAGAAACTTCTTTGTGTTCTGTGAAACCATCTCACAGAGTTACAGCTTTCCACTCAAGAAGCCTTTCCCTAAGACAGTTCTTGTGGAATTGGCAATGTGATATTTGGAAGCAAATAGAGGGCTATGGTGAAAAAGGAAATATCCTCAGATGAAATCTGGAAAGAAGCTTTCTGAGAAACTGCTTAGTGTTCTGTTAATTCATCTCATAGAGTTACATGTGTATTTCGTGCATCTCTTTGCTAGCCTTATTTCTGTGGAATCTGAGAACAGATATTTCGGATCCCTTTGTAGACTATAGGGCCAAAGGAAATATCCTCCGATAAAAAAGAGAAAGAATCTTTCTGAGAAACTTCCTTGTGTTCTGTGAAATCATCTCACAGAGTTACAGCTTTCCCCTCAAGAAGCCTTTCGCTAAGACAGGTCTTGTGGAATTGGCAAAGTGATATTTGGAAGCCCATAGATGGCTATGGTGAAAAAGGAAATATCCTCAGATGAAATCTGGAAAGAAGCTTTCTGAGAAACTGCTTAGTGTTCTGTTAATTCATCTCACAGAGTTACATCTGTATTTCGTGGATCTCTTTGCTAGCTTTATTTCTGTGGAATCTGAGAACAGATATTTCGGATCCCTTTGAAGACTATAGGGCCAAAGGAAATATCCTCCGATAACAAAGAGAAAGAAGCTTTCTGAGAAACTTCTTTGTGTTCTGTGAAATCGTCTCACAGAGTTACAGCACTCCCCTCAAGAAGTCTTTCGCTAAGACAGTTTTTGTGGAATTGGCAAAGTGATATTGGAAGCCCATAGAGGGCTATGGTGAAAACGGAAATAACCTCAGATGAAATCTGGAAAGAAGCTTTCTGAGAAACTGCTTAGTGTTCTGTTAATTCATCTTACAGAGTTATATCTGTATTTCGTGGATCTCTTTGCTAGCCTTATTTCTGTGGAATCTGAGAACAGATATTTCGGATCCCTTCGAAGACTATAGGGCCAAAGGAAATATCCTCCGATAACAAAGGGAAAGAAGCTTTCTGAGAAACTTCTTTGTGTTCTGTGAAACCATCTCACAGAGTTACAGCTTTCCACTCAAGAAGCCTTTCCCTAAGACAGTTCTTGTGGAATTGGCAAAGTGATATTTGGAAGCCCATAGAGGGCTATGGTGAAAAAGGAAATATCCTCAGATGAAATCTGGAAAGAAGCTTTCTGAGAAACTGCTTAGTGTTCTGTTAATTCATCTCAAATTGTTACATCTGTATTTCGTGGATCTCTTTGCTAGCCTTATTTCTGTGGAATCTGAGAAAAGATATTTCGGATCCCTTTGAAGACTATAGGGCCAAAGGAAATATCCTCCGATAACAAAGAGAAAGAAGCTTTCTGAGAACCTTCTTTGTGTTCTGTGAAATCATCTCACAGAGTTACAGATTTCCCCTCAAGAAGCCTTTCGCTAAGACAGTTCTTGTGGAATTGGCAAAGTGATATTTGGAAGCCCATAGAGGGCTATGTTGAAAAAGGAAATATCCTCAGATTAAATCTGGAAAGAAGCTTTCTGAGAAACTGCTCTGTGATGTGTGACTTCCACTCACAGAGTTACAGCTGTATTTCGTGTATCTCTTTGTTACCCTTATTTCTGTGGAATCTGCGAACAGATATTTCGGATCCCTTTGAAGACTATAGGGCCAAAGGAAATATCCTCCGATAAAAAAGAGAAAGAAGCTGTCTGAGAAACTTCTTTGTGTTCTGTGAAATCATCTCACAGAGTTACAGCTTTCCCCTCAGGAAGCCTTTCGCTAAGACAGTTCTTGTGGAATTGGCAAAGTGATATTTGGAAGCCCATAGAAGGCTATGGTGAAAAAGGAAATATCCTCAGATGAAATCTGGAAAGAAGCTTTCTGAGAAACTGCTTAGTGTTCTGTTAATTCATCTCACAGAGTTACATCTGTATTCCGTGGATCTCTTTGCTAGCCTTATTTCTGTGGAATCTGAGAACAGATATTTCGGATCCCTTTGAAGACTATAGGACCAAAGGAAATATCCTCCGATAACAAAGAGAAAGAAGCTTTCTGAGAACCTTCTTTGTGTTCTGTGAAATCATCTCACAGAGTTACAGCTTTCTCCTCAAGAAGCCTTTCGCTAAGACAGTTCTTGTGGAATTGGCAAAGTGATATTTGGAAGCCCATAGAGGGCTATGGTGAAAAAGGAAATATCCTCAGATGAAATCTGGAAAGATGCTTTCTGAGAAACTGCTCTGTGATGTGTGACTTCC
Organism: Macaca nemestrina; assembly: GCF_043159975.1. Taxonomy (NCBI): domain Eukaryota; kingdom Metazoa; phylum Chordata; class Mammalia; order Primates; family Cercopithecidae; genus Macaca; species Macaca nemestrina. The sequence continues at coordinate 90,113,220 of NC_092125.1, forward strand.
ACTCACAGAGTTACAGCTGTATTTCGTGGATCTCTTTGCTACCCTTATTTCTGTGGAATCTGAGAACAGATATTTCGGATCCCTTTGAAGACGATAGGGCCAAAGGAATTATCCTCCGATAACAAAGAGAAAGAAGCTGTCTGAGAAACTTCTTTGTGTTCTGTGAAATCATCTCACAGAGTTACAGCTTTCCCCTCAAGAAGCCTTTCGCTAAGACAGTTCTTGTGGAATTGGCAAAGTGATATTTGGATGCCCTTAGAGGGGTATGGTGAAAAAGGAAATATCCTCAGATGAAATCTGGAAAGAAGCTTTCTGAGAAACTGCTTAGTGTTCTATTAATTCATCTCACAGAGTTACATCTGTATTTCGTGGATCTCTTTGCTATCCTTATTTCTGTGGAATCTGAGAACAGATATTTCGGATCCCTTTGAAGACTATAGGGCCAAAGGAAATATCCTCCGATAACAAAGGGAAAGAAGCTTTCTGAGAAACTTCTTTGTGTTCTGTGAAACCATCTCACAGAGTTACAGCTTTCCACTCAAGAAGCCTTTCCCTAAGACAGTTCTTGTGGAATTGGCAAAGTGATATTTGGAAGCCCATAGAGGGCTATGGTGAAAAAGGAAATATCCTCAGATGAAATCTGGAAAGAAGCTTTCTGAGAAACTGCTTAGTGTTCTGTGAATTCATCTCACAGGGTTACATCTGTATTTCGTGGATCTCTTTGCTAGCCTTATTTCTGTGGAATCTGAGAACAGATATTTCGGATCCCTTTGTAGACTATAGGGCCAAAGGAAATATCCTCCGATAAAAAAGAGAAAGAAGCTTTCTGAGAAACTTCCTTGTGTTCTGTGAAATCATCTCACAGAGTTACAGCTTTCCCCTCAAGAAGCCTTTCGCTAAGACAGTTCTTGTGGAATTGGCAAAGTGATATTTGGAAGCCCATAGAGGGCTATGGTGAAAAAGGAAATATCCTCAGATGAAATCTGGAAAGAAGCTTTATGAGAAACTTCTTAGTGTTCTGTTAATTCATCTCACAGAGTTACGTCTGTATTTCGTGGATCTCTTTGCTAGCCTTATTTCTGTGGAATCTGAGAACAGATATTTCGGATCCCTTTGAAGACTATAGGGCCAAAGGAAATATCCTCCGATAACAAAGAGAAAGAAGCTTTCTGAGAAACTTCTTTGTGTTCTGTAAAAGCATCTCACAGAGTTACAGCTTTCACATCAAGAAGCCTTTCGCTAAGACAGTTCTTGTGTAATTGGCAAAGTGATATTTGGAAGCCCATAGAGGGCTACGGTGAAAAAGGAAATATCCTCAGATGAAATCTGGAAAGAAGCTTTCTGAGAAAATGCTTAGTGTTCTGTTAATTCATCTCACAGAGTTACATCTGTATTTCGTGGATCTCTTTGCTAGCCTTATTTCTGTGGAATCTGAGAACAGATCTTTCGGATCCCTTTGAAGACTATAGGGCCAAAGGTAATATCCTCCGATAACAAAGAGAAAGAAGCTTTCTGAGAAACTTCTTTGTGTTCTGTGAAATCATCTCACAGAGTTACAGCTTTCCCCTCAAGAAGCCTTTCGCTAAGACAGTTCTTGTGGAATTGGCAAAGTGATATTTGGAAGCCCATAGAGGGCTATGGTGAAAAAGGAAATATCCTCAGATGAAATCTGGAAAGAAGCTTTCTGAGAAACTGCTCTGTGATGTGTGACTTCCACTCACAGATTTACATCTGTATTTCGTGGATCTCTTTGCTAGCCTTATTTCTGTGGAATCTGAGAACAGATATTTCGGATCCCTTTGAAGACTATTGGGCCAAAGGAAATATCCTCCGATAACAAAGAGAAAGAAGCTTTCTGAGAACCTTCTTTGTGTTCTGTGAAATCATCTCACAGAGTTACAGCTTTCCCCTCAAGAAGCCTTTCGCTAAGACAGTTCTTGTGGAATTGTGAATGTGATATTTGGAAGCCCTTAAAGGGCTGTGGTGAAAAAGGAAATATCCTCAGATGAAATCTGGAAAGAAGCTTTCTGAGAAACTGCTCTGTGATGTGTGACTTCCACTCACAGAGTTACATCCGTATTTCGTGGATCTCTTTGCTAGCCTTATTTCTGTGAATCTAAGAACAGATATTTCGGATCCCTTTGAAGGCTATAGGGCCAAAGGAATTATCCTCCGATAACAAAGAGAAAGAAGCTTTCTGAGAAACTTCTTTGTGTTCTGTGAAATCATCTCACAGAGATACAGCTTTCCCCTCAAGAATCCTTTCGCTAAGACAGTTCTTGTGGAATTGGCAAAGTGATATTTGGAAGCCCATAGAGGGCTATAGTGAAAAAGGAAATATCCTCAGATGAAATCTGGAAAGAAGCTTTCTGAGAAACTGCTCTGTGATGTGTGACTTCCACTCACAGAGTTACAGCTGTATTTCGTGGATCTCTTTGTTACCCTTATTTCTGTGGAATCTGAGAACAGATATTTCGGATCCCTTTGAAGACTATAGGGCCAAAGGAAATATCCTCCGATAACAAAGAGAAAGAAGCTTTCTGAGAAACTTCTTTGTGTTCTCTGAAATCATCTCACAGAGTTACAGCTTTCCCCTCAAGAAGCCTTTCGCTAAGACAGTTCTTGTGGAATTGGCAAAGTGATATTTGGAAGCCCTTAGAGGGCTATGGTGAAAAAGGAAATATCCTCAGATGAAATCTGGAAAGAAGCTTTCTGAGAAACTGCTTAGTGTTCTGTTAATTCATCTCACAGAGTTACATCTGTATTTCGTGGATCTCTTTGCTATCCTTATTTCTGTGGAATCTGAGAACAGATATTTCGGATCCCTTTGAAGACTATAGGGCCAAAGGAAATATCCTCCGATAACAAAGGGAAAGAAGCTTTCTGAGAAACTTCTTTGTGTTCTGTGAAACCATCTCACAGAGTTACAGCTTTCCACTCAAGAAGCCTTTCCCTAAGACAGTTCTTGTGGAATTGGCAATGTGATATTTGGAAGCAAATAGAGGTCTATGGTGAAAAAGGAAATATCCTCAGATGAAATCTGGAAAGAAGCTTTCTGAGAAACTGCTTTGTGTTCTGTTAATTCATCTCACAGAGTTACATCTGTATTTCGTGCATCTCTTTGCTAGCCTTATTTCTGTGTAATCTGAGAACAGATATTTCGGATCCCTTTGTAGACTATAGGGCCAAAGGAAATATCCTCCGATAAAAAAGAGAAAGAAGCTTTCTGAGAAACTTCCTTGTGTTCTGTGAAATCATCTCACAGAGTTACAACTTTCCCCTCAAGAAGCCTTTCGCTAAGACAGTTCTTGTGGAATTGGCAAAGTGATATTTGGAAGCCCATAGAGGGCTATGGTGAAAAAGGAAATATCCTCAGATGAAATCTGGAAAGAAGCTTTCTGAGAAACTGCTTAGTGTTCTGTTAATTCATCTCACAGAGTTACATCTGTATTTCGTGGATCTCTTTGCTAGCCTTATTTCTGTGGAATCTGAGAACAGATATTTCGGATCCCTTTGAAGACTATAGGGCCAAAGGAAATATCCTCCGATAACAAAGAGAAAGAAGCTTTCTGAGAAACTTCTTTGTGTTCTGTGAAATCGTCTCACTGAGTTACAGCTTTCCCCTCAAGAAGCCTTTCACTAAGACAGTTCTTGTGTAATTGGCAAAGTGATATTTGGAAGCCCATAGAGGGCTATGGTGAAAAAGGAAATATCCTCAGATGAAATCTGGAAAGAAGCTTTATGAGAAACTTCTTAGTGTTCTGTTAATTCATATCACCGAGTTACGTCTGTATTTCGTGGATCTCTTTGCTAGCCTTATTTCTGTTGAATCTGAGAACAGATATTTCGGATCCCATTGAAGACTATAGGGCCAAAGGAAATATCCTCCAATAAAAAGAGAAAGAAGCTTTCTGAGAAACTTCTTTGTGTTCTGTGAAATCATCTCACAGAGTTACAGCTTTCCCCTCAAGAAGACTTTCGCTAAGACAGTTTTTGTGGAATTGGCAAAGTGATATTGGAAGCCCATAGAGGGCTATGGTGAAAAAGGAAATATCCTCAGATGAAATATGGAAAGAAGCTTTCTGAGAAACTGCTTAGTGTTCTGTTAATTCATCTCACAGAGTTACATCTGTATTTCGTGGATCTCTTTGCTAGCCTTATTTCTGTGGAATCTGAGAACAGATATTTCGGATCCCTTTGAAGACTATAGGGCCAAAGGAAATATCCTCCGATAACAAAGAGAAAGAAGCTTTCTGAGAACCTTCTTTGTGTTCTGTGAAATCATCTCACAGAGTTACAGCTTTCCCCTCAAGAAGTCTTTCGCTAAGACAGTTCTTGTGGATTTGTGAATGTGACATTTGGAAGCCCTTAAAGGGCTATGGTGAAAAAGGAAATATCCTCAGATGAAATCTGGAAAGAAGCTTTCTGAGAAACTGCTCTGTGATGTGTGACTTCCACTCACAGAGTTACATCTGTATTTCGTGGATCTCTTTGCTAGCCTTATTTCTGTGGAATCTGAGAACAGATATTTCGGATCCCTTTATAGACTATAGGGCCAAAGGAAATATCCTCCGATAACAAAGAGAAAGAAGCTTTCTGAAAAACTTCTTTATGTTCTGTGAAATCATCTCACAGAGTTACAGCTTTCCCCTCAAGAATCCGTTCGCTAAGACAGTTCTTGTGGAATTGGCAAAGTGATATTTGGAAGCCCATAGAGGGCTGTGGTGAAAACGGAAATATCCTCAGATGAAATCTGGAAAGAAGCTTTCTGAGAAACTGCTTAGTGTTCTGTTAATTCATCTCACAGAGTTACATCTGTATTTCGTGGATCTCTTTGCTAGCCTTATTTCTGTGGAATCTGAGAACAGATATTTCGGATCCCTTTGAAGACTATAGGGCCAAAGGAAATATCCTCCGATAACAAAGAGAAAGAAGCTTTCTGAGAAACTTCTTTGTATTCTGTGAAATCATCTCACAGAGTTACAGCTTTCCCCTCAAGAAGCCTTTCGCTAAGACAGTTCTTGTGGAATTGGCAAAGTGATATTTGGAAGCCCATAGAGGGCTACGGTGAAAAAGGAAATATCCTCAGATGAAATCTGGAAAGAAGCTGTCTGAGAATCAGCTTAGTGTTCTGTTAATTCATCTCACACAGTCACATCTGTATTTCGTGGATCTCTTTGCTAGCCTTATTTCTGTGGAATCTGAGAACAGATATTTCGGATCCCTTTGAAGAGTATAGGGCCAAAGGAAATATCCTCCGATAACAAAGAGAAAGAATCTTTCTGAGAAACTTCTTTGTGTTCTGTGAAATCATTTCACAGAGTTACAACTTTCCCCTCAAGAAGCCTTTGGCTAATACAGTTCTTGTGGAATTGGCAAAGTGATATTTGGAAGCCCATAGAGGGCTATGGTGAAAAAGGAAATATCCTCAGATGAAATCTGGAAAGAAGCTTTCTGAGAAACTGCTTAGTGTTCTGTTAATTCATCTCACAGAGTTTCATCTGTATTTCGTGGATCTCTTTGCTAGCCTTATTTCTGTGGAATCTGAGAACAGATATTTCGGATCCGTTTGAAGACTATAGGGCCAAAGGAAATATCCTCCGATAACAAAGAGAAAGAAGCTTTCTGAGAAACTTCTTTGTGTTCTGTGAAACCATCTCACAGAGTTACAGCTTTCACATCAAGAAGACTTTCGCTAAGACAGTTCTTGTGTAATTGGCAAAGTGATATTTGGAAGCCCATAGAGGGCTACGGTGAAAAAGGAAATATCCTCAGATGAAATCTGGAAAGAAGCTTTCTGAGAAACTGCTTAGTGTTCTGTTAATTCATCTCACAGAGTTACATCTGTATTTCGTGGATCTCTTTGCTAGCCTTATTTCTGTGGAATCTGAGAACAGATATTTCGGATCCCTTTGAAGAATACTGGGCCAAAGGAAATATCTTCCGATAACAAAGAGAAAGAAGCTTTCTGAGAAACTTCTTTGTGTTCTGTGAAATCATCTCACAGAGTTACAGCTTTCCCCTCAAGAAGCCTTTCCCTAAGACAGTTCTTGTGGAATTGGCAAAGTGATATTTGGAAGCCCATAGAGGGCTATGGTTAAAAAAGAATATATCCTCAGATGAAATCTGGAAAGAAGCTTTCTGAGAAACTGCTTAGTGTTCTGTTAATTCATCTCACACAGTTACATCTGTATTTCGTGGATCTCTTTGCTAGCCTTATTTCTGTGGAATCTGAGAACAGATATTTCGCATCCCTTTGAAGACTATAGGGCCAAAGGAAATATCCTCCGATAACAAAGAAAAAGAAGCTTTCTGAGAAACTTCTTTGTGTTCTGTGAAACCATCTCACAGTGTTAGAGCTTTCCCCTCAAGAAGCCTTTCGCTAAGACAGTTCTTGTGGAATTGGCAAAGTGATATTTGGAAGCCCATAGAGGGCTATGGTGAAAAAGGAAATATCCTCAGATGAAATCTGGAAAGAAGCTTTATGAGAAACTGCTTAGTGTTCTGTTAATTCATCTCACAGAGTTACATCTGTATTTCGTGGATCTCTTTGCTAGCATTATTTCTGTGGTATCTGAGAACAGATATTTCGGATCCCTTTGAAGACTATAGGGCCAAAGGAAATATCCTCCGATAACAAAGAGAAAGAAGCTTTCTGAGAACCTTCTTTGTGTTCTGTGAAATCATCTCACAGAGTTACAGCTTTCACCTCAAGAAGACTTTCGCTAAGACAGTTCTTGTGGAATTGGCAAAGTGATATTTGGAAGCCCATAGAGGGCTATGGTGAAAAAGGAAATATCCTCAGATGAAATCTGGAAAGAAGCTTTCTGAGAAACTGCTTAGTGTTCTGCTAATTCATCTCACAGAGTTACATCTGTATTTCGTGGATCTCTTTGCTAGCCTTATTTCTGTGGAATCTGAGAACAGATATTTCGGATCCCTTTGAAGACCATAGGGCCAAAGGAAATATCCTCCGATAACAAAGAGAAAGAAGCTTTCTGAGAAACTTCTTTGTGTTCTGTGAAATCATCTCACAGAGTTACAGCTTTACCCTCAAGAAGCCTTTCGCCAAGACAGTTCTTGTGGAATTGGCAAAGTGATATTTGGAAGCCCATAGAGGGCTATGGTGAAAAAGGAAATATCCTCAGATGAAATCTGGAAAGAAGCTTTCTGAGAAACTGCTCTGTGATGTGTGACTTCCACACACCGAGTTACATCTGTATTTCGTGGATCTCTTTGCTAGCCTTATCTCTGTGGAATCTGAGAACAGATATTTCGAATCCCTTTGAAGACTATAAGGCCAAAGGAAATATCCTCGGATAACAAAGAGAAAGAAGCTTTCTGAGAAACTTCTTTGTGTTCTGTGAAATCATCTCACAGAGATACAGCTTTCCCCTCAAGAAGGCTTTCGCTAAGACAGTTCTTCTGGAATTGGCAAAGTGATATTTGGAAGCCCATAGAGGGCTATGGTGAAAAAGGAAATATCCTCAGATGAAATCTGGAAAGAAGCTTTCTGAGAAACTGCTTAGTGTTCTGTTAATTCATCTCACAGAGTTACATCTGTATTTCGTGGATCTCTTTGCTAGCCTTATTTCTGTGGAATCTGAGAACAGATATTTCGGATCCCTTTGAAGACTATAGGGCCAAAGGAAATATCCTCCGATAACAAAGAGAAAGAAGCTTTCTGAGAAACTTCTTTGTGTTCTGTGAAACCATCTCACAGAGTTACAGCTTTCCACTCAAGAAGCCTTTCCCTAAGACAGTTCTTGTGGAATTGGCAATGTGATATTTGGAAGCCCATAGAGGGCTATGGTGAAAAAGGAAATATCCTCAGATGAAATCTGGAAAGAAGCTTTCTGAGAAACTGCTCTGTGATGTGTGACTTCCACTCACAGAGTTACATGTGTATTTCGTGGATCTCTTTGCTAGCCTTATTTCTGTGGAATCTAAGAACAGATACTTCGGATCACTTTGAAGACTATAGGGCCAAAGGAAGTATCCTCCGATAACAAAGAGAAAGAAGCTTTCTGAGAAACTTCTTTGTGTTCTGTGAAATCATCTCACAGAGTTACAGCTTTCCCCTCAAGAAGCCTTTCGCTAAGACAGTTCTCGTGGAATTGGCAAAGTGATATTTGGAAGCCCATAGAGGGCTATGGTGAAAAAGGAAATATCCTCAGATGAAATCTGGAAAGAAGCTTTCTGAGAAACTGCTTAGTGTTCTGTTAATTCATCTCACAGAGTTACATCTGTATTTCGTGGATCTCTTTGCTAGCATTTTTTCTGTGGAATCTGAGAACAGATATTTCGGATCCCTTTGAAGACTATAGGGAAAAAGGAAATATCCTCCGATAAAAAAGAGAAAGAAGCTTTCTGAGAAAATTCTTTGTGTTCTGTGAAATCATCTCACAGAGTTACAGCTTTCCCCTCAAGAAGCCTTTCGCTAAGACAGTTCTTGTGGAATTGGCAAAGTGATATTTGGAAGCCCCTAGAGGGCTATGGTGAAAAAGCAAATATCCTCAGATGATATCTGGAAAGAAGCTTTCTGAGAAACTGCTCTGTGATGTGTGACTTCCACTCACAGAGTTACACCTGTATTTCGTGGATCTTTTTGCTACCCTTATTTCTGTGGAATCTGAGAACAGATATTTCGGATCCCTTTGAAGTCTATAGGGCCAAAGGAAATATCCTCCGATAACAAAGAGAAAGAAGCTGTCTGAGAAACTTCTTTGTGTTCTGTGAAATCATCTCACAGAGTTACAGCTTTCCCCTCAAGAAGCCTTTCGCTAAGACAGTTCTTCTGGAATTGGCAAAGTGATATTTGGAAGCCTTTAGAGGGCTATGGTGAAAAAGGAAATATCCTCAGATGAAATCTGGAAAGAAGCTTTCTGAGAAACTGCTTAGTGTTCTGTTAATTCATCTCACAGAGTTACATCTGTATTTCGTGGATCTCTTTGCTATCCTTATTTCTGTGAAATCTGAGAACAGATATTTCGGATCCCTTTGAAGACTATAGGGCCAAAGGAAATATCCTCCGATAACAAAGAGAAAGAAGCTTTCTGAGAAACTTCTTTGTGTTCTGTGAAACCATCTCACAGAGTTACAGCTTTCCACTCAAGAAGCCTTTCCCTAAGACAGTTCTTGTGGAATTGGCAAAGTGATATTTGGAAGCCCATAGAGGGCTATGGTGAAAAAGGAAATATCCTCAGATGAAATCTGGAAAGAAGCTTTCTCAGAAACTGCTTAGTGTACTGTTAATTCATCTCACAGAGTTACATCTGTATTTCGTGGATCTCTTTGCTAGCCTTATTTCTGTGGAATCTGAGAACAGATATTTCGGATCCCTTTGTAGACTATAGGGCCAAAGGAAATATCCTCCGATAACAAAGAGAAAGAAGCTTTCTGAAAAACTTCTTTATGTTCTGTGAAATCATCTCACAGAGTTACAGCTTTCCCCTCAAGAATCCGTTCGCTAAGACAGTTCTTGTGGAATTGGCAAAGTGATATTTGGAAGCCCATAGAGGGCTGTGGTGAAAACGGAAATATCCTCAGATGAAATCTGGAAAGAAGCTTTCTGAGAAACTGCTTAGTGTTCTGTTAATTCATCTCACAGAGTTACATCTGTATTTCGTGGATCTCTTTGCTAGCCTTATTTCTGTGGAATCTGAGAACAGATATTTCGGATCCCTTTGAAGACTATAGGGCCAAAGGAAATATCCTCCGATAACAAAGAGAAAGAAGCTTTCTGAGAAACTTCTTTGTATTCTGTGAAATCATCTCACAGAGTTACAGCTTTCCCCTCAAGAAGCCTTTCGCTAAGACAGTTCTTGTGGAATTGGCAAAGTGACATTTGGAAGCCCATAGAGGTCTACGGTGAAAAAGGAAATATCCTCAGATGAAATCTGGAAAGAAGCTGTCTGAGAATCTGCTTAGTGTTCTGTTAATTCATCTCACACAGTCACATCTGTATTTCGTGGATCTCTTTGCTAGCCTTATTTCTGTGGAATATGAGAACAGATATTTCGGATCCCTTTGAAGAGTATAGGGCCAAAGGAAATATCCTCCGATAACAAAGAGAAAGAATCTTTCTGAGAAACTTCTTTGTGTTCTGTGAAATCATTTCACAGAGTTACAACTTTCCCCTCAAGAAGCCTTTGGCTAATACAGTTCTTGTGGAATTGGCAAAGTGATATTTGGAAGCCCATAGAGGGCTATGGTGAAAAAGAATATATCCTCAGATGAAATCTGGAAAGAAGCTTTCTGAGAAACTACTTAGTGTTCTGTTAATTCATCTCACAGAGTTACATCTGTATTTCGTGGATCTCTTTGCTAGCCTTATTTCTGTGGAATCTGAGAACAGATATTTCGCATCCCTTTGAAGACTATAGGTCCTAAGGAATTATCCTCCGATAACAAAGAGAAAGAAGCTTTCTGAGAAACTTCTTTGTATTCTGTGAAATCATCTCACAGAGTTATAGCTTTCCCCTCAAGAAGCCTTTCGCTAAGACAGTTCTTGTGGAATTGGCAAAGTGATATTTGGAAGCCCATAGAGGGCTATGATGAAAAAGGAAATATCCTCAGATGAAATCTGGAAAGAAGCTTTCTGAGAAACTGCTTAGTGTTCTGTTAATTCATCTCACAGAGTTACATCTGTATTTCATGGATCTCTTTGCTAGCCTTGTTTCTGTGGAATCTGAGAACAGATATTTCGGATCCCTTTGAAGACTATAGGGCCAAAGGAAATATCCTCCGATAACAAAGAGAAAGAAGCTTTCTGAGAAACTTCTTTGTGTTCTGTGAAACCATCTCACAGTGTTACAGCTTTCCCCTCAAGAAGCCTTTCGCTAAGACAGTTCTTGTGGAATTGGCAAAGTGATATTTGGAAGCCCATAGAGGGCTATGGTGAAAAAGGAAATATTCTCAGATGAAATCTGGAAAGAAGCTTTATGAGAAACTGCTTAGTGGTCTGTTAATTCATCTCACAGAGTTACATCTGTATTTCGTGGATCTCTTTGCTAGCATTATTTCTGTGGTATCTGAGAACAGATATTTCGGATCCCTTTGTAGACTATAGGGCCAAAGGAAATATCCTCCGATAACAAAGAGAAAGAAGCTTTCTGAGAAACTTCTTTGTGTTCCCTGAAATCATCTCACAGAGTTACAGCTTTCACCTCAAGAAGACTTTCGCTAAGACAGTTCTTGTGGAATTGGCAAAGTGATATTTGGAAGCCCATAGAGGGCTATGGTGAAAAAGGAAATATCCTCAGATGAAATCTGGAAAGAAGCTTTCTGAGAAACTGCTTAGTGTTCTGCTAATTCATCTCACAGAGTTACATCTGTATTTCGTGGATCTCTTTGCTAGCCTTATTTCTGTGGAATCTGAGAACAGATATTTCGGATCCCTTTGAAGACCATAGGGCCAAAGGAAATATCCTCCGATAACAAAGAGAAAGAAGCTTTCTGAGAAACTTCTTTGTGTTCTGTGAAATCATCTCACAGAGTTACAGCTTTCCCCTCAAGAAGCCTTTCGCCAAGACAGTTCTTGTGGAATTGGCAAAGTGATATTTGGAAGCCCATAGAGGGCTATGGTGAAAAAGGAAATATCCTCAGATGAAATCTGGAAAGAAGCTTTCTGAGAAACTGCTCTGTGATGTGTGACTTCCACTCACCGAGTTACATCTGTATTTCGTGGATCTCTTTGCTAGCCTTATCTCTGTGGAATCTGAGAACAGATATTTCGAATCCCTTTGAAGACTATAGGGCCAAAGGAAATATCCTCCGATAACAAAGAGAAAGAAGCTTTCTGAGAAACTTCTTTGTGTTCTGTGAAATCATCTCACAGAGATACAGCTTTCCCCTCAAGAAGGCTTTCGCTAAGACAGTTCTTCTGGAATTGGCAAAGTGATATTTGGAAGCCCATAGGGGGCTATGGTGAAAAATGAAATATCCTCAGATGAAATCTGGAAAGAAGCTTTTTGAGAAACTGCTTAGTGTTCTCTTAATTCATCTCACAGAGTTACATCTGTATTTCGTGGATCTCTTTGCTAGCCTTATTTCTGTGGAATCTGAGAACAGATATTTCGGATCCCTTTGAAGACTATAGGGCCAAAGGAAATATCCTCCGATAACAAAGAGAAAGAAGCTTTCTGAGAAACTTCTTTGTGTTCTGTGAAACCATCTCACAGAGTTACAGCTTTCCACTCAAGAAAACTTTCCCTAAGACAGTTCTTGTGGAATTGGCAATGTGATATTTGGAAGCCCATAGAGGGCTATGGTGAAAAAGGAAATATCCTCAGATGAAATCTGGAAAGAAGCTTTCTGAGAAACTGCTTAGTGTACTGTTAATTCATCTCACAGAGTTACATCTGTATTTCGTGGATCTCTTTGCTAGCCTTATTTCTGTGGAATCTGAGAACAGATATTTCGGATCCCTTTGTAGACTATAGGGCCAAAGGAAATATCCTCCGATAACAAAGAGAAAGAAGCTTTCTGAAAAACTTCTTTATGTTCTGTGAAATCATCTCACAGAGTTACAGCTTTCCCCTCAAGAAGCCGTTCGCTAAGACAGTTCTTGTGGAATTGGCAAAGTGATATTTGGAAGCCCTTAGAGGGCTGTGGTGAAAACGGAAATATCCTCAGATGAAATCTGGAAAGAAGCTTTCTGAGAAACTGCTCTGTGATGTGTGACTTCCACTCACCGAGTTACATCTGTATTTCGTGGATCTCTTTGCTAGCCTTATCTCTGTGGAATCTGAGAACAGATATTTCGAATCCCTTTGAAGACTATAGGGCCAAAGGAAATATCCTCCGATATCAAAGAGAAAGAAGCTTTCTGAGAAACTTCTTTGTGTTCTGTGAAATCATCTCACAGAGATACAGCTTTCCCCTCAAGAAGCCTTTCGCTAAGACAGTTCTTGTGGAATTGGCAAAGTGATATTTGGAAGCCCATAGAGGGCTATGGTGAAAAAGGAATTATCCTCAGATGAAATCTGGAAAGAAGATTTCTGAGAAACTGCTTAGTGTTCTGTTAATTCATCTCACAGAGTTACATCTGTATTTCGTGGATCTCTTTGCTAGCCTTATTTCTGTGGAATCTAAGAACAGATATTTCGGATCCCTTTGAAGACTATACTGCCAAAGGAAGTATCCTCCGATAACAAAGAGAAAGAAGCTTTCTGAGAAACTTCTTTGTGTTCTGTGAAATCATCTCACAGAGTTACAGCTTTCCCCTCAAGAAGCCTTTCGCTAAGACAGTTCTTGTGTAATTGGCAAAGTGATATTTGGAAGCCCATAGAGGGCTATGGTGAAAAAGGAAATGTCCTCAGATGAAATCTGGAAAGAAGCTTTCTGAGAAACTGCTCTGTGATGTGTGACTTCCCTCACAGAGTTACGGCTGTATTTCGTGGATCTCTTTGCTACCCTTATTTCTGTGGAATCTGAGAACAGATATTTCGGATCCCTTTGAAGACTATAGTGCCAAAGGAAATATCCTGCGATAACAAAGAGAAAGAAGCTTTCTGAGAAACTTCTTTGTGTTCTGTGAAATCATCTCACAGAGTTACAGCTTTCCCCTCAAGAAGCCTTTCGCTAAGACAGTTCTTGTGGAATTGGCAAAGAGATATTTGGAAGCCCATAGAGGGCTATGGTGAAAAAGGAAATATCCTCAGATGAAAACTGGAAAGAAGCTTTCTGAGAAACTGCTTAGTGTTCTGTTAATTCATCTCACAGAGTTACATCTGTATTTCGTGGATCTCTTTGCTAGCCTTTTTTCTGTGGAATCTGAGAACAGATATTTCGGATCCCTTTGAAGACTATAGGGCCAAAGGAAATATCCTCCGATAAAAAAGAGAAAGAAGCTTTCTGAGAAAATTCTTTGTGTTCTGTGAAATCATCTCACAGAGTTACAGCTTTCCCCTCAAGAAGCCTTTCGCTAAGACAGTTCTTGTGGAATTGGAAAAGTGATATTGGAAGCCCCTAGAGGGCTATGGTGAAAAAGCAAATATCCTCAGATGATATCTGGAAAGAAGCTTTCTGAGAAACTGCTCTGTGATGTGTGACTTCCACTCACAGAGTTACACCTGTATTTCATGGATCTCTTTGCTACCCTTTTTTCTGTGGAACCTGAGAACAGATATTTCGGATCCCTTTGAAGACTATAGGGCCAAAGGAAATATCCTCAGATAACAAAGAGAAAGAAGCTGTCTGAGAAACTTCTTTGTGTTCTGTGAAATCATCTCACAGAGTTACAGCTTTCCCCTCAAGAAGCCTTTCGCTAAGACAGTTCTTGTGGAATTGGCAAAGTGATATTTGGAAGCCCTTAGAGGGCTATGGTGAAAAAGGAAATATCCTCAGATGAAATCTGGAAAAAAGCTTTCTGAGAAACTGCTTAGTGTTCTGTTAATTCATCTCACAGAGTTACATCTGTATTTCGTGGATCTCTTTGCTATCCTTATTTCTGTGAAATCTGAGAACAGATATTTCGGATCCCTTTGAAGACTATAGGGCCAAAGGAAATATCCTCCGATAACAAAGAGAAAGAAGCTTTCTGAGAAACTTCTTTGTGTTCTGTGAAACCATCTCACAGAGTTACAGCTTTCCACTCAAGAAGCCTTTCCCTAAGACAGTTCTTGTGGAATTGGCAATGTGATATTTGGAAGCCCATAGAGGGCTATGGTGAAAAAGGAAATATCCTCAGATGAAATCTGGAAAGAAGCTTTCTGAGAAACTGCTTAGTGTACTGTTAATTCATCTCACAGAGTTACATCTGTATTTCGTGGATCTCTTTGCTAGCCTTATTTCTGTGGAATCTGAGAACAGATATTTCGGATCCCTTTGTAGACTATAGGTGCAAAGGAAATATCCTCCGATAACAAAGAGAAAGAAGCTTTCTGAGAAACTTCTTTATGTTCTGTGAAATCATCTCACAGAGTTACAGCTTTCCCCTCAAGAAGCCTTTCGCTAAGACAGTTCTTGTGGAATTGGCAAAGTGATATTTGGTAGCCCATAGAGGGCTGTGGTGAAAACGGAAATATCCTCAGATGAAATCTGGAAAGAAGATTTCTGAGAAACTGCTTAGTGTTCTGTTAATTCATCTCACAGAGTTACATCTGTATTTCGTGGATCTCTTTGCTAGCCTTATTTCTGTGGAATCTGAGAACAGATATTTCGGATCCCTTTGAAGACTATAGGGCCAAAGGAAATATCCTCCGATAACAAAGAGAAAGAAGCTTTCTGAGAAATTTCCTTATCTTCTGTGAAATCATCTCTCAGAGTTACAGCTTTCCCCTCAAGAAGCCTTTCGCTAAGACAGTTCTTGTGGAATTGGCAAAGTGATGTTTGGAAGCCCTTAGTGGGCTATGGTGAAAAAGGAAATATCCTCAGATGAAATCTGGAAAGAAGCTTTCTGAGAAACTGCTAAGTCTTATGTTAATTCATCTCATAGAGTTTCATCTGTATTTCGTGGAACTCTTTGCTAGCCTTATTTCTGTGGAATCTGAGAACAGATATTTCGGATCCCTTTGAAGACTATAGGGCCAAAGGAAATATCCTCCGATAAAAAGAGAAAGAAGCTTTCTGAGAAACTTCTTTGTATTCTGTGAAATCATCTCACAGAGTTACAGCTTTCCCCTCAAGAAGCCTTTCGCTAAGACAGTTCTTGTGGAATTGGCAAAGTGACATTTGGAAGCCCATAGAGGTCTACGGTGAAAAAGGAAATATCCTCAGATGAAATCTGGAAAGAAGCTTTCTGAGAAACTGCTTAGTGTTCTGTTAATTCATCTCACACAGTCACATCTGTATTTCGTGGATCTCTTTGCTAGCCTTATTTCTGTGGAATCTGAGAACAGATATTTCGGATCCCTTTGAAGAGTATAGGGCCAAAGTAAATATCCTCCGATAACAAAGAGAAAGAAGCTTTCTGAGAAACTTCTTTGTGTTCTGTGAAATCATCTCACAGAGTTACAACTTTCCCCTCAAGAAGCCTTTCGCTAAGACAGTTCTTGTGGAATTGGCAAAGTGATATTTGGAAGCCCATAGAGGGCTATGGTGAAAAAGGAAATATCCTCAGATGAAATCTGGAAAGAAGCTTTCTGAGAAACTACTTAGTGTTCTGTTAATTCATCTCACAGAGTTACATCTGTATTTCGTGGATCTCTTTGCTAGCCTTATTTCTGTGGAATCTGAGAACAGATATTTCGGATCCCTTTGAAGACTATAGGGCCAAAGGAAATATCCTCCGATAACAAAGAGAAAGAAGCTTTCTGAGAAACTTCTTTGTGTTCTGTGAAATCATCTCACAGAGTTACAGCTTTCCCCTCAAGAAGCCTTTCTCTAAGACAGTTCTTGTGGAATTGGCAAAGTGATATTTCGAACCCCGTAGAGGGCTATGGTGAAAAAGGAAATATCCTCAGATGAAATCTGGAAAGAAGCTTTCTGAGAAACTGCTTAGTGTTCTGTTAATTCATCTCACAGAGTTTCATCTGTATTTCGTGGATCTCTTTGCTAGCCTTATTTCTGTGGAATCTGAGAACAGATATTTCGGATCCGTTTGAAGACTATAGGGCCAAAGGAAATATCCTCCGATAACAAAGAGAAAGAAGCTTTCTGAGAAACTTCTTTGTGTTCTGTGAAACCATCTCACAGAGTTACAGCTTTCACATCAAGAAGCCTTTCGCTAAGACAGTTCTTGTGGAATTGGCAAAGTGATGTTTGGAAGCCCTTAGTGGGCTATGGTGAAAAAGGAAATATCCTCAGATGAAATCTGGAAAGAAGCTTTCTGAGAAACTGCTAAGTCTTATGTTAATTCATCTCATAGAGTTTCATCTGTATTTCGTGGAACTCTTTGCTAGCCTTATTTCTGTGTAATCTGAGAACAGATATTTCGGATCCCTTTGAAGACTATAGGGCCAAAGGAAATATCCTCCGATAACAAAGAGAAAGAAGCTTTCTGAGAAACTTCTTTGTGTTCTGTGAAATCATCTCACAGAGTTACAGCTTTCCCCTCAAGAAGCCTTTCGCTAAGACAGTTCTTGTGGAATTGGCAAAGTGATATTTGGAACCCCGTAGCGGGCTATGGTGAAAAAGGAAATATCCTCAGATGAAATCTGGAAAGAAGCTTTCTGAGAAACTGCTTAGTGTTCTGTTAATTCATCTCACAGAGTTTCATCTGTATTTCGTGGATCTCTTTGCTAGCCTTATTTCTGTGGAATCTGAGACCAGATATTTCGGATCCCTTTGAAGACTATAGGTCAAAAGGAAACATCCTCCGATAACAAAGAGAAAGAAGCTTTCTGAGAAACTTCTTTGTGTTCTGTGAAACCATCTCACAGAGTTACAGCTTTCACATCAAGAAGCCTTTCGCTAAGACAGTTCTTGTGTAATTGGCAAAGTGATATTTGGAAGCCCATAGAGGGCTACGGTGAAAAAGGAAATATCCTCAGATGAAATCTGGAAAGAAGCTTTCTGAGAAACTGCTTAGTGTTCTGTTAATTCATCTCAGAGAGTTACATCTGTATTTCGTGGATCTCTTTGCTAGCCTTATTTCTGTGGAATCTGAGAACAGATATTTGGGATCCCTTTGAAGAATACAGGGCCAAAGGAAATATCCTCCGATAACAAAGAGAAAGAAGCTTTCTGAGAAACTTCTTTGTGTTCTGTGAAATCATCTCACAGAGTTACAGCTTTCCCCTCAAGAAGCCTTTCCCTAAGACAGTTCTTGTGGAATTGGCAAAGTGATATTTGGAAGCCCATAGAGGGCTATGGTGAAAAAGAATATATCCTCAGATGAAATCTGGATAGAAGCTTTTTGAGAAACTGCTTAGTGTTCTGTTAATTCATCTCACAGAGTTACATCTGTATTTCGTGGATCTCTTTGCTATCCTTATTTCTGTGGAATCTGAGAACAGATATTTCGCATCCCTTTGAAGAGTATAGGGCCAAAGGAAATATCCTCCGATAACAAAGAGAAAGAAGCTTTCTGAGAAACTTCTTTGTGTTCTGTGAAATCATCTCACAGAGTTACAACTTTCCCCTCAAGAAGCCTTTCGCTAAGACAGTTCTTGTGGAATTGGCAAAGTGATATTTGGAAGCCCATAGAGGGCTATGGTGAAAAAGGAAATATCCTCAGATGAAATCTGGAAAGAAGCTTTCTGAGAAACTGCTTAGTGTTCTGTTAATTCATCTCACAGAGTCACATCTGTATTTCGTGGATCTCTTTGCTAGCCTTATTTCTGTGGAATCTGAGAACAGATATTTCGGATCCCTTTGAAGAATACAGGGCCAAAGGAAATATCCTCCGATAACAAAGAGAAAGAAGCTTTCTGAGAAACTTCTTTGTGTTCTGTGAAATCATCTCACAGAGTTACAGCTTTCACCTCAAGAAGCCTTTCCCTAAGACAGTTCTTGTGGAATTGGCAAAGTGATATTTGGAAGCCCATAGAGGGCTATGGTGAAAAAGAATATATCCTCAGATGAAATCTGGATAGAAGCTTTCTGAGAAACTGCTTAGTGTTCTGTTAATTCATCTCACAGAGTTACATCTGTATTTCGTGGATCTCTTTCCTCTCCTTATTTCTGTGGAATCTGAGAACAGATATTTCGCATCCCTTTGAAGACTATAGGTCCAAAGGAAATATCCTCCGATAACAAAGAGAAAGAAGCTTTCTGAGAAACTTCTTTGTGTTCTGTGAAACCATCTCACAGAGTTACAGCTTTCCCCTCAAGAAGCCTTTCGCTAAGACAGTTCTTGTGGAATTGGCAAAGTGATATTTGGAAGCCCATAGAGGGCTATGATGAAAATGGAAATATCCTCAGATGAAATCTGGAAAGAAGCTTTCTGAGAAACTGCTTAGTGTACTGTTAATTCATCTCACAGAGTTACATCTGTATTTCGTGGATCTCTTTGCTAGCCTTATTTCTGTGGAATCTGAGAACAGATATTTCGGATCCCTTTGTAGACTATAGGTGCAAAGGAAATATCCTCCGATAACAAAGAGAAAGAAGCTTTCTGAGAAACTTCTTTATGTTCTGTGAAATCATCTCACAGAGTTACAGCTTTCCCCTCAAGAAGCCTTTCGCTAAGACAGTTCTTGTGGAATTGGCAAAGTGATATTTGGAAGCCCATAGAGGGCTATGGTGAAAAAGGAAATATCCTCAGATGAAATCTGGAAATAAGCTTTCTGAGAAACCGCTTAGTGTTCTGTTAATTCATCTCACAGAGTTACATCTGTATTTCGTGGATCTCTTTGCTAGCCTTATTTCTGCGGAATCTGATAACAGATATTTCGGATCCCTTTGAAGACTATAGGGCCAAAGGAAATATCCTCCGATAACAAAGAGAAAGAAGCTTTCTGAGAAACTTCTTTGTGTTCTGTGAAATCATCTCACAGAGTTACAGCTTTCCCCTCAAGAATCCTTTCGCTAAGACAGTTCTTGTGGAATTGGCAAAGTGATATTTGGAAGCCCATAGAGGGCTATGGTGAAAAAGGAAATATCCTCAGATGAAATCTGGAAAGAAGCTTTCTGAGAAACTGCTCTGTGATGTGTGACTTCCACTCACAGAGTTACATCTGTATTTCGTGGATCTCTTTGCTAGCCTTATTTCTGTGGAAACTGAGAACAGATATTTCGGATCCCTTTGAAGACTATAGAGCCAAAGGAAATATACTCCGATAACAAAGAGAAAGAAGCTTTCTGAGAAACTTCTTTGTGTTCTGTGAAATCATCTCACAGAGTTACAGCTTTCCCCTCAAGAAGCCTTTCTCTAAGACACTTCTTGTGGAATTGGCAAAGTGATATTTGGAAGCCCATAGAGGGCTATGGTGAAAAAGGAAATATCCTCAGATGAAATCTGGAAAGAAGCTTTCTGAGAAACTGCTTAGTGTTCTGTTAATTCATCTCACAGAGTTTCATCTGTATTTCCTGGATCTCTTTGCTAGCCTTATTTCTGTGGAATCTGAGAACAGATATTTCGGATCCCTTTGAAGACTATAGGGCCAAAGGAAATATCCTCCGATAACAAAGAGAAAGAAGCTTTCTGAGAAACTTCTTTGTGTTCTGTGAAACCATTTCACAGAGTTACAGCTTTCACCTCAAGAAGCCTTTCGCTAAGACAGTTCTTGTGGAATTGGCAAAGTGATATTTGGAAGCCTATAGAGGGCTATGATGAAAAAGGAAATATCCTCAGATGAAATCTGGAAAGAAGCTTTCTGAGAAACTGCTTAGTGTTCTGTTAATTCATCTCACAGAGTTTCATCTGTATTTCGTGGATCTCTTTGCTAGCCTTATTTCTGTGGAATCTGAGAACAGATATTTCGGATCCCTTTGAAGACTATAGGGCCAAAGGAAATATCCTCCGATAACAAAGAGAAAGAAGCTTTCTGAGAAACTTCTTTGTGTTCTGTGAAACCATTTCACAGAGTTACAGCTTTCACCTCAAGAAGCCTTTCGCTAAGACAGTTCTTGTGGAATTGGCAAAGTGATATTTGGAAGCCCATAGAGGGCTATGGTGAAAAAGGAAATATCCTCAGATGAAATCTGGAAAGAAGCTTTCTGAGAAACTGCTTAGTGTTCTGTTAATTCATCTCACAGAGTTACATCTGTATTTCGTGGATCTCTTTGCTAGCCTTATTTCTGTGGAATCTGAGAACAGATATTTCGGATCCCTTTGAAGACTATAGGGCCTAAGGAAATATCCTCCGATAACAAAGAGAAAGAAGCTTTATGAGAAACTTCTTTGTGTTCTGTGAAATCATCTCACAGAGTTTCAGCTTTCCCCTCAAGAAGCCTTTCGCCAAGACAGTTCTTGTGGAATTGGCAAAGTGATATTTGGAAGCCCATAGAGGGCTATGGTGAAAAAGGAAATATCCTCAGAGGTAATCTGGAAAGAAGCTTTCTGAGAAACTGCTCTGTGATGTGTGACTTCCACTCACCGAGTTACATCTGTATTTCGTGGATCTCTTTGCTAGCCTTATCTCTGTGGAATCTGAGAACAGATATTTCGAATCCCTTTGAAGACTATAGGGCCAAAGGAAATATCCTCCGATAACAAAGAGAAAGAAGCTTTCTGAGAAACTTCTTTGTGTTCTGTGAAACCATCTCACAGAGTTACAGCTTTCACATCAAGAAGCCTTTCGCTAAGACAGTTCTTGTGGAATTGGCAAAGTGATATTTGGAAGCCCATAGAGGGCTATGGTGAAAAAGGAATTATCCTCAGATGAAATCTGGAAAGAAGATTTCTGAGAAACTGGTTAGTGTTCTGTTAATTCATCTCACAGAGTTACATCTGTATTTCGTGGATCTCTTTGCTAGCCTTATTTCTGTGGAAACTGAGAACAGATATTTCGGATCCCTTTGAAGACTATAGAGCCAAAGGAAATATACTCCGATAACAAAGAGAAAGAAGCTTTCTGAGAAAATTCTTTGTGTTCTGTGAAATCATCTCACAGAGTTACAGCTTTCCCCTCAAGAAGCCTTTCGCTAACACAGTTCTTGTGGAATTGGCAAAGTGATATTTGGAAGCCCATAGAGGGCTATGGTGAAAAAGGAAATATCCTCAGATGAAATCTGGAAAGAAGCTTTCTGAGAAACTGCTTAGTGTTCTGTTAATTCATCTCACAGAGTTTCATCTGTATTTCGTGGATCTCTTTGCGAGCCTTATTTCTGTGGAATCTGAGAACAGATATTTCGGATCACTTTGAAGACTATAGGGCCAAAGGAAATATCCTCCGATAACAAAGAGAAAGAAGCTTTCTGAGAAACTTCTTTGTGTTCTGTGAAACCATCTCACAGAGTTACAGCTTTCACCTCAAGAAGCCTTACGCTAAGACAGTTCTTGTGGAATTGGCAAAGTGATATTTGGAAGCCCATAGAGGGCTAAGGTGAAAAAGGAAATATCCTCAGATGAAATCTGGAAAGAAGCTTTCTGAGAAACCTCTTACTCTTCTGTTAATTCATCTCACAGAGTTACATCTGTATTTCGTGGATCTCTTTGCTAGCCTTATTTCTGTGGAATCTGAGAACAGATATTTCAGATCCCTTTGAAGACTATAGGGCCAAAGGAAATATCCTCCGATAACAAAGAGAAAGAAGCTTTCTGAGAAACTTCTTTGTGTTCTGTGAAATCATCTCACAGAGTTACAGCTTTCCTCTCAAGAATCCTTTCGCTAAGACAGTTCTTGTGGAATTGGCAATGTGATATTTGGAAGCCCTTAAAGGGCTATGGTGAAAAAGGAAATATCCTCAGATGAAATTTGGAAAGAAGCTTTCTGAGAAACTGCTCTGTGATGTGTGACTTCCACTCACAGAGTTACATCTGTATTTCGTGGATCTCTTTGCTAGCCTTATTTCTGTGGAAACTGAGAGCAGATATTTCGGATCCCTTTGAAGACTATAGAGCCAAAGGAAATATACTCCGATAACAAAGAGAAAGAAGCTTTCTGAGAAACTTCTTTGTGTTCTGTGAAATCATCTCACAGAGTTACAGCTTTCCCCTCAAGAAGCCTTTCTCTAAGACACTTCTTGTGGAATTGGCAAAGTGATATTTGGAAGCCCATAGAGGGCTATGGTGAAAAAGGAAATATCCTCAGATGAAATCTGGAAAGAAGCTTTCTGAGAAACTGCTTAGTGTTCTGTTAATTCATCTCACAGAGTTTCATGTGTATTTCGTGGATCTCTTTGCTAGCCTTATTTCTGTGGAATCTGAGAACAGATATTTCGGATCCCTTTGAAGACTATAGGGCCAAAGGAAATATCCTCCGATAACAAAGAGAAAGAAGCTTTCTGAGAAACTTCTTTGTGTTCTGTGAAACCATTTCACAGAGTTACAGCTTTCACCTCAAGAAGCCTTTCGCTAAGACAGTTCTTGTGGAATTGGCAAAGTGATATTTGGAAGCCTATAGAGGGCTATGGTGAAAAAGGAAATATCGTCAGATGAAATCTGGAAAGAAGCTTTCTGAGAAACTGCTTAGTGTTCTGTTAATTCATCTCACAGAGTTTCATCTGTATTTCGTGGATCTCTTTGCTAGCCTTATTTCTGTGGAATCTGAGAACAGATATTTCGGATCCCTTTGAAGACTATAGGGCCAAAGGAAATATCCTCCGATAACAAAGAGAAAGAAGCTTTCTGAGAAACTTCTTTGTGTTCTGTGAAACCATTTCACAGAGTTACAGCTTTCACCTCAAGAAGCATTTCGCTAAGACAGTTCTTGTGGAATTGGCAAAGTGATATTTGGAAGCCCATAGAGGGCTATGGTGAAAAAGGAAATATCCTCAGATGAAATCTGGAAAGAAGCTTTCTGAGAAACTGCTCTGTGATGTGTGACTTCCACTCACAGAGTTACATCTGTATTTCGTGGATCTCTTTGCTAGCCTTATTTCTGTGGAATCTGAGAACAGATATTTCGGATCCCTTTGAAGACTATAGGGCCTAAGGAAATATCCTCCGATAACAAAGAGAAAGAAGCTTTATGAGAAACCTCTTTGTGTTCTGTGAAATCATCTCACAGAGTTACAGCTTTCCCCACAAGAAGCCTTTCGCTAAGACAGTTCTTGGGGAATTGGCAAAGTGATATTTGGAAGAACGTAGAGGGCTATAGTGAAAACGGAAATATACTCAGATGAAATCTGGAAAGAAGCTTTCTGAGAAACTGCTTAGTGTTCTGTTAATTCATCTCACTGAGCTCTATCTGTATTTCGTGGATCTCTTTGCTAGCCTTATTTCTGAGGAATCTGAGAACAGATATTTCGGATCCCTTTGAAGACTATAGGGCCAAAGGAAATGTCCTCTGATAACAAAGAGAAAGAAGCTTTCTGAGAACCTTCTTTGTGTTCTGTAAAATCATCTCACAGAGTTACAGCTTTCACCTCAAGAAGAAGCCTTTCGCTAAGACAGTTCTTGTGGAATTGGCAAAGTGATATTTGGAAGCCCATAGAGGGCTATGGTGAAAAAGGAAATATCCTCAGATGAAATCTGGAAAGAAGCTTTCTGAGAAACTGCTCTGTGATGTGTGAGTTCCACTCACAGAGTTACATCTGTATTTCGTGGATCTCTTTGCTAGCCTTATCTCTGTGGAATCTGAGAACAGATATTTCGGATCCCTTTGAAGACTATAGGGCCAAAGGAAATATCCTCCGATAACAAAGACAAAGAAGCTTTCTGAGAAACTTCTTTGTGTTCTGTGAAATCATCTCACAGAGATACAGCTTTCCCCTCCAGTTGACTTTCGCTAAGACAGTTCTTCTGGAATTGGCAAAGTGAAATTTGGAAGCCCTTAGAGGGCTATGGTGAAAAATGAAATATCCTCAGATGAAATCTGGAAGGAAGCTTTCTGAGAAACTGGTTAGTGTTCTGTTAATTCATCTCACAGAGTTACATCTGTATTTCGTGGATCTCTTTGCTAGCCTTATTTCTGTGGAATCTGAGAACAGATATTTCGGATCCCTTTGAAGACTATGGAGCCAAAGGAAATATACTCCGATAACAAAGAGAAAGAAGCTTTCTGAGAAACTTCTTTGTGTTCTGTGAAATCATCTCACAGAGTTACAGCTTTCCCCTCAAGAAGCCATTCGCTAAGAGAGTTCTTGTGGAATTGGCAAAGTGATATTTGTAAGCCCATAGAGGGCTTAGGTGAAAAAGGAAATATCCTCAGATGAAATCTGGAAAGAAGCTTTCTGAGAAACTGCTTAGTGTTCTGTTAATTCATCTCACAGAGTTACAACTGTATGTCGTGGATCTCTTTGCTAGCCTTATTTCTGTGGAATCTGAGAACAGATATTTCGGATCCCTTTGAAGACTATAGGGCCAAAGGAAATATCCTCCGATAACAAAGAGAAAGAAGCTTTCTGAGAAACTTCTTTGTGTTCTGTGAAATCATCTCACGGAGTTACAGCTTTCCCCTCAAGAAGCCGCTCGCTAAGACAGTTCTTGTGGAATTGGCAAAGTGATATTTCGAAGCCCATAGAGGACTATGGTGAAAAAGGAAATATCCTCAGATGAAATCTGGAAAGAAGCTTTCTGAGAAACTGCTTAGTGTTCTGTTAATTCATCTCACAGAGTTACATTTGTATTTCGTGGATCTCTTTGCTAGCCTTATTTCTGTGGAATCTGAGAACAGATATTTTGGATCCCTTTGAAGACTATATGGCCAAAGGAAATATCCTCCGATAACAAAGAGAAAGAAGCTTTCTGAGAACCTTCTTTCTGTTCTGTGAAATCATCTCACAGAGTTACAGCTTTCCCCTCTAGAAGCCTTTCGCTAAGACAGTTCTTGTGGAATTGGCAATGTGATATTTGGAAGCCCTTAAAGGGCTACGGTGAAAAAGGAAATATCCTCAGATGAAATCTGTAAAGAAGCTTTCTGAGAAACTGCTCTGTGATGTGTGACTTCCACTCACAGAGTTACATCTGTATTTCGTGGATCTCTTTGCTAGCCTTATTTCTGTGGAATCTGAGAACAGATATTTCGGATCCCTTTGAAGACTATAGGGCCAAAGGAAATATCCTCCGATAACAAAGAGAAAGAAGCTTTCTGAGAAACTTCTTTGTGTTCTGTGAAATCATCTCACAGAGTTACAGCTTTCCCCTCAAGAAGCCTTTCGCTAAGACAGTTCTTGCGAATTGGCAAAGTGATATTTGGAAGCCCATAGAGGGCTATGCTGAAAAAGGAAATATCCTCAGATGAAATCTGGAAAGAAGCTTTCTGAGAAACTGCTTAGTGTTCTGTTAATTCATCTCACAGAGTTACATCTGTATTTCGTGGTTCTCTTTGCTAGCCTTATTTCTGCGGAATCTAAGAACAGATATTTCGGATCCCTTTGAAGACTATAGGGCCAAAGGAAGTATCCTCCGATAACAAAGAGAAAGAAGCTTTCTGAGAAACTTCTTTGTGTTCTGTGAAATCATCTCACAGAGTTACAGCTTTCCCCTCAAGAAGCCTTTCGCTAAGACAGTTCTTGTGGAATTGGCAAAGTGATATTTGGAAGCCCTTAGAGGGCTATGGTGAAAAAGGAAATATCCTCAGATGAAATCTGGAAAGAAGCTTTCTGAGAAACTGCTCTGTGATGTGTGATTTCCACTCACAGAGTTACAGCTGTATTTCGTAGATCTCTTTGCTAGCCTTATTTCTGTGGAATCTGAGAACAGATATTTCGGATCCCTTTGAAGACTATAGGGCCAAAGGAAATATCCTCCGATAACAAAGAGAAAGAAGCTTTCTGAGAAACTTCTTTGTGTTCTGTGAAACCATCTCACAGAGTTACAGCTTTCCACTCAAGAAGCCTTTCCCTAAGACAGTTCTTGTGTAATTGGCAATGTGATATTTGGAAGCCCATAGAGGGCTATGGTGAAAAAGGAAATATCCTCAGATGAAATCTGGAAAGAAGCTTTCTGAGAAACTGCTTAGTGTTCTGTTAATTCATCTCACAGAGTTACATCTGTATTTCGTGGATCTCTTTGCTAGCCTTATTTCTGTGGAATCTGAGAACAGATATTTCGGATCCCTTTGTAGACTATAGGGCCAAAGGAAATATCCTCCGATAACAAAGAGAAAGAAGCTTTCTGAGAAACTTCTTTGTGTTCTGTGAAATCGTCTCACAGAGTTACAGCTTTCCCCTCAAGAAGCCTTTCGCTAAGACAGTTCTTGTGGAATTGGCAAAGTGATATTTGGAAGCCCATAGAGGGCTATGGTGAAAACGGAAATATCCTCAGATGAAATGTGGAAAGAAGCTTTCTGAGAAACTGCTAAGTCTTCTGTTAATTCATCTCATAGAGTTTCATCTGTATTTCGTGGAACTCTTTGCTAGCCTTATTTCTGTGGAATCTGAGAACAGATATTTCGGATCCCTTTGAGGACTATAGGGCCAAAGGAAATATCCTCCGATAACAAAGAGAAAGAAGCTTTCTGAGAAACTTCTTTGTATTCTGTGAAATCATCTCACAGAGTTACAGCTTTCCCCTCAAGAAGTCTTTCGCTAAGACAGTTCTTGTGGAATTGGCAAAGTGACATTTGGAAGCCCATAGAGGGCTACGGTGAAAAAGGAAATATCCTCAGATGAAATCTGGAAAGAAGCTGTCTGAGAAACTGGTTAGTGTTCTGTTAATTCATCTCACAGAGTTACATCTGTATTTCGTGGATCTCTTTGCTAGCCTTATTTCTGTGGAATCTGAGAACAGATATTTCGGATCCCTTTGAAGACTATAGAGCCAAAGGAAATATCCTCCGATAACAAAGAGAAAGAAGCTTTCTGAGAAACTTCTTTGTGTTCTGTGAAATCATCTCACAGAGTTACAGCTTTCCCCTCAAGAAGCCTTTCGCTAAGACAGTTCTTGTGGAATTGGCAAAGTGATATTTGGAAGCCCATAGAGGCCTATGGTGAAAAAGGAAATATCCTCAGATGAAATCTGGAAAGAAGCTTTCTGAGAAACTGCTTAGTGTTCTGTTAATTCATCTCACAGAGTTTCATCTGTATTTCGTGGATCTCTTTGCTAGCCTTATTTCTGTGGAATCTGAGAACAGATATTTCGGATCCCTTTGAAGACTATAGGGCCAAAGGAAATATCCTCCGATAACAAAGAGAAAGAAGCTTTCTGAGAAACTTCTTTGTGTTCTGTGAAACCATGTAACAGAGTTACAGCTTTCACCTCAAGAAGCCTTTCGCTAAGACAGTTCTTGTGGAATTGGCAAAGTGATATTTGGAAGCCCATAGAGGGCTATGGTGAAAAAGGAAATATCCTCAGATGAAATCTGGAAAGAAGCTTTTTGAGAAACTGCTTAGTGTTCTATTAATTCGTCTCACGGAGTTCTATCTGTATTTCGTGGATCTCTTTGTTAGCCTTATTTCTGAGGAATCTGAGAACAGATATTTCGGATCCCTTTGAAGACTATAGGGCCAAAGGAAATATCCTCTGATAAAAAAGAGAAAGAAGCTTTCTGAGAAACTTCTTTGTGTTCTGTAAAATCATCTCACAGAGTTACAGCTTTCACCTCAAGAAGCCTTTCGCTAAGACAGTTCTTGTGGAATTGGCAAAGTGATATTTGGAAGCCCATAGAGGGCTATGGTGAAAAAGGAAATATCCTCAGATGAAATATGGAAAGAAGCTTTCTGAGAAACTGCTCTGTGATGTGGAACTTCCACTCATAGAGTTACATCTGTATTTCGTGGATCTCTTTGCTAGCCTTATCTCTGTGGAATCTGAGAACAGATATTTCGGATCCCTTTGAAGACTATAGGGCCAAAGGAAATATCCTCCGATAACAAAGAGAAAGAAGCTTTCTGAGAAACTTCTTTGTGTTCTGTGAAATCATCTCACAGAGATACAGCTTTCCCCTCAAGAAGCCTTTCGCTAAGACCGTTCTTGTGGAATTGGCAAAGTGATATTTGGAAGCCCATAGAGGGCTATGGTGAAAAAGGAATTATCCTCAGATGAAATCTGGAAAGAAGATTTCTGAGAAACTGGTTAGTGTTCTGTTAATTCATCTCACAGAGTTACATCTGTATTTCGTGGATCTCTTTGCTAGCCTTATTTCTGTGGAATCTAAGAACAGATATTTCGGATCCCTTTGAAGACTATAGGGCCAAAGGAAGTATCCTCCGATAACAAAGAGAAAGAAGCTTTCTGAGAAACTTCTTTGTGTTCTGTGAAATCATCTCACAGAGTTACAGCTTTCCCCTCAAGAAGCCTTTCGCTAAGACAGTTCTTGTGGAATTGGCAAAGTGATATTTGGAAGCCCATAGAGGGCTATGGTGAAAAAGGAAATATCCTCAGATGAAATCTGGAAAGAAGCTTTCTGAGAAACTGCTCTGTGATGTGTGACTTCCCTCACAGAGTTACAGCTGTATTTCGTGGATCTCTTTGCTACCCTTATTTCTGTGGAATCTGAGAACAGATATTTCGGATCCCTTTGAAGACTATAGGGCCAAAGGAAATATCCTGCGATAACAAAGAGAAAGAAGCTTTCTGAGAAACTTCTTTGTGTTCTGTGAAATCATCTCACAGAGTTACAGCTTTCCCCTCAAGAAGCCTTTCGCTAAGACAGTTCTTGTGGAATTGGCAAAGAGATATTTGGAAGCCCATAGAGGGCTATGGTGAAAAAGGAAATATCCTCAGATGAAATCTGGAAAGAAGCTTTCTGAGAAACTGCTTAGTGTTCTGTTAATTCATCTCACAGAGTTACATCTGTATTTCGTGGATCTCTTTGCTAGCCTTATTTCTGTGGAATCTGAGAACAGATATTTCGGATCCCTTTGAAGACTATAGGGCCAAAGGAAATATCCTCCGATAACAAAGAGAAAGAAGCTTTCTGAGAAACTTCTTTGTGTTCTGTGAAACCATTTCACAGAGTTACAGCTTTCACCTCAAGAAGCATTTCGCTAAGACAGTTCTTGTGGAATTGGCAAAGTGATATTTGGAAGCCCATAGAGGGCTATGGTGAAAAAGGAAATATCCTCAGATGAAATCTGGAAAGAAGCTTTCTGAGAAACTGCTCTGTGATGTGTGACTTCCACTCACAGAGTTACATCTGTATTTCGTGGATCTCTTTGCTAGCCTTATTTCTGTGGAATCTGAGAACAGATATTTCGGATCCCTTTGAAGACTATAGGGCCTAAGGAAATATCCTCCGATAACAAAGAGAAAGAAGCTTTATGAGAAACTTCTTTGTGTTCTGTGAAATCATCTCACAGAGTTACAGCTTTCCCCACAAGAAGCCTTTCGCTAAGACAGTTCTTGGGGAATTGGCAAAGTGATATTTGGAAGACCATAGAGGGCTATGGTGAAAACGGAAATATACTCAGATGAAATCTGGAAAGAAGCTTTCTGAGAAACTGCTTAGTGTTCTGTTAATTCATCTCACTGAGCTCTATCTGTATTTCGTGGATCTCTTTGCTAGCCTTATTTCTGAGGAATCTGAGAACAGATATTTCGGATCCCTTTGAAGACTATAGGGCCAAAGGAAATGTCCTCTGATAACAAAGAGAAAGAAGGTTTCTGAGAACCTTCTTTGTGTTCTGTAAAATCATCTCACAGAGTTACAGCTTTCACCTCAAGAAGCCTTTCGCTAAGACAGTTCTTGTGGAATTGGCAAAGTGATATTTGGAAGCCCATAGAGGGCTATGGTGAAAAAGGAAATATCCTCAGATGAAATCTGGAAAGAAGCTTTCTGAGAAACTGCTCTGTGATGTGTGAGTTCCACTCCAGAGTTACATCTGTATTTCGTGGACCTCTTTGCTAGCCTTATCTCTGTGGAATCTGAGAACAGATATTTCGGATCCCTTTGAAGACTATAGGGCCAAAGGAAATATCCTCCGATAACAAAGACAAAGAAGCTTTCTGAGAAACTTCTTTGTGTTCTGTGAAATCATCTCACAGAGATACAGCTTTCCCCTCCAGTTGACTTTCGCTAAGACAGTTCTTCTGGAATAGGCAAAGTGATATTTGGAAGCCCTTAGAGGGCTATGGTGAAAAATGAAATATCCTCAGATGAAATCTGGAAGGAAGCTTTCTGAGAAACTGGTTAGTGTTCTGTTAATTCATCTCACAGAGTTACATCTGTATTTCGTGGATCTCTTTGCTAGCCTTATTTCTGTGGAATCTGAGAACAGATATTTCGGATCCCTTTGAAGACTATGGAGCCAAAGGAAATATACTCCGATAACAAAGAGAAAGAAGCTTTCTGAGAAACTTCTTTGTGTTCTGTGAAATCATCTCACAGAGTTACAGCTTTCCCCTCAAGAAGCCATTCGCTAAGAGAGTTCTTGTGGAATTGGCAAAGTGATATTTGTAAGCCCATAGAGGGCTTAGGTGAAAACGGAAATATCCTCAGATGAAATCTGGAAAGAAGCTTTCTGAGAAACTGCTTAGTGTTCTGTTAATTCATCTCACAGAGTTACAACTGTATGTCGTGGATCTCTTTGCTAGCCTTATTTCTGTGGAATCTGAGAACAGATATTTCGGATCCCTTTGAAGACTATAGGGCCAAAGGAAATATCCTCCGATAACAAAGAGAAAGAAGCTTTCTGAGAAACTTCTTTGTGTTCTGTGAAATCATCTCACAGAGTTACAGCTTTCCCCTCAAGAAGCCGCTCGCTAAGACAGTTCTTGTGGAATTGGCAAAGTGATATTTCGAAGCCCATAGAGGACTATGGTGAAAAAGGAAATATCCTCAGATGAAATCTGGAAAGAAGCTTTCTGAGAAACTGCTTAGTGTTCTGTTAATTCATCTCACAGAGTTACATTTGTATTTCGTGGATCTCTTTGCTAGCTTTATTTCTGTGGAATCTGAGAACAGATATTTCGGATCCCTTTGAAGACTATATGGCCAAAGGAAATATCCTCCGATAACAAAGAGAAAGTAGCTTTCTGAGAACCTTCTTTCTGTTCTGTGAAATCATCTCACAGAGTTACAGCTTTCCCCTCAAGAAGCCTTTCGCTAAGACAGTTCTTGTGGAATTGGCAATGTGATATTTGGAAGCCCTTAAAGGGCTACGGTGAAAAAGGAAATATCCTCAGATGAAATCTGTAAAGAAGCTTTCTGAGAAACTGCTCTGTGATGTGTGACTTCCACT
The DNA here is from genome assembly GCF_043159975.1 of Macaca nemestrina. Taxonomy (NCBI): domain Eukaryota; kingdom Metazoa; phylum Chordata; class Mammalia; order Primates; family Cercopithecidae; genus Macaca; species Macaca nemestrina. Next base: position 90,144,774 of record NC_092125.1, read on the forward strand.
CACAGAGTTACATCTGTATTTCGTGGATCTCTTTGCTAGCCTTATTTCTGTGGAATCTGAGAACAGATATTTCGGATCCCTTTGAAGACTATAGGGCCAAAGGAAATATCCTCCGATAACAAAGAGAAAGAAGCTTTCTGAGAAACTTCTTTGTGTTCTGTGAAATCATCTCACAGAGTTACAGCTTTCCCCTCAAGAAGCCTTTCGCTAAGACAGTTCTTGTGGAATTGGCAAAGTGATATTTGGAAGCCCATAGAGGCCTATGGTGAAAAAGGAAATATCCTCAGATGAAATCTGGAAAGAAGCTTTCTGAGAAACTGCTTAGTGTTCTGTTAATTCATCTCACAGAGTTTCATCTGTATTTCGTGGATCTCTTTGCTAGCCTTATTTCTGTGGAATCTGAGAACAGATATTTCGGATCCCTTTGAAGACTATAGGGCCAAAGGAAATATCCTCCGATAACAAAGAGAAAGAAGCTTTCTGAGAAACTTCTTTGTGTTCTGTGAAACCATGTCACAGAGTTACAGCTTTCACCTCAAGAAGCCTTTCGCTAAGACAGTTCTTGTGGAATTGGCAAAGTGATATTTGGAAGCCCATAGAGGGCTATGGTGAAAAAGGAAATATCCTCAGATGAAATCTGGAAAGAAGCTTTTTGAGAAACTGCTTAGTGTTCTATTAATTCGTCTCACAGAGTTCTATCTGTATTTCGTGGATCTCTTTGTTAGCCTTATTTCTGAGGAATCTGAGAACAGATATTTCGGATCCCTTTGAAGACTATAGGGCCAAAGGAAATATCCTCTGATAAAAAAGAGAAAGAAGCTTTCTGAGAAACTTCTTTGTGTTCTGTAAAATCATCTCACAGAGTTACAGCTTTCACCTCAAGAAGCCTTTCGCTAAGACAGTTCTTGTGGAATTGGCAAAGTGATATTTGGAAGCCCATAGAGGGCTATGGTGAAAAAGGAAATATCCTCAGATGAAATATGGAAAGAAGCTTTCTGAGAAACTGCTCTGTGATGTGGAACTTCCACTCATAGAGTTACATCTGTATTTCGTGGATCTCTTTGCTAGCCTTATCTCTGTGGAATCTGAGAACAGATATTTCGGATGCCTTTGAAGACTATAGGGCCAAAGGAAATATCCTCCGATAACAAAGAGAAAGAAGCTTTCTGAGAAACTTCTTTGTGTTCTGTGAAATCATCTCACAGAGATACAGCTTTCCCCTCAAGAAGCCTTTCGCTAAGACCGTTCTTGTGGAATTGGCAAAGTGATATTTGGAAGCCCATAGAGGGCTATGGTGAAAAAGGAATTATCCTCAGATGAAATCTGGAAAGAAGATTTCTGAGAAACTGGTTAGTGTTCTGTTAATTCATCTCACAGAGTTACATCTGTATTTCGTGGATCTCTTTGCTAGCCTTATTTCTGTGGAATCTAAGAACAGATATTTCGGATCCCTTTGAAGACTATAGGGCCAAAGGAAGTATCCTCCGATAACAAAGAGAAAGAAGCTTTCTGAGAAACTTCTTTGTGTTCTGTGAAATCATCTCACAGAGTTACAGCTTTCCCCTCAAGAAGCCTTTCGCTAAGACAGTTCTTGTGGAATTGGCAAAGTGATATTTGGAAGCCCATAGAGGGCTATGGTGAAAAAGGAAATATCCTCAGATGAAATCTGGAAAGAAGCTTTCTGAGAAACTGCTCTGTGATGTGTGACTTCCCTCACAGAGTTACAGCTGTATTTCGTGGATCTCTTTGCTACCCTATTTCTGTGGAATCTGAGAACAGATATTTCGGATCCCTTTGAAGACTATAGGGCCAAAGGAAATATCCTGCGATAACAAAGAGAAAGAAGCTTTCTGAGAAACTTCTTTGTGTTCTGTGAAATCATCTCACAGAGTTACAGCTTTCCCCTCAAGAAGCCTTTCGCTAAGACAGTTCTTGTGGAATTGGCAAAGAGATATTTGGAAGCCCATAAAGGGCTATGGAGAAAAAGGAAATATCCTCAGATGAAATCTGGAAAGAAGCATTCTGAGAAACTGCTTAGTGTTCTGTTAATTCATCTCACAGAGTTACATCTGTATTTCGTGGATCTCTTTGCTAGCCTTTTTTCTGTGGAATCTGAGAACAGATATTTCGGATCCCTTTGAAGACTATAGGGCCAAAGGAAATATCCTCCGATAAAAAAGAGAAAGAAGCTTTCTGAGAAAATTCTTTGTGTTCTGTGAAATCATCTCACAGAGTTACAGCTTTCCCCTCAAGAAGCCTTTCGCTAAGACAGTTCTTGTGGAATTGGCAAAGTGATATTTGGAAGCCCCTAGAGGGCTATGGTGAAAAAGCAAATATCCTCAGATGTTATCTGGAAAGAAGCTTTCTGAGAAACTGCTCTGTGATGTGTGACTTCCACTCACAGAGTTACACCTGTATTTCGTGGATCTCTTTGCTACCCTTATTTCTGTGGAATCTGAGAACAGATATTTCGGACCCCTTTGAAGACTATAGGGCCAAAGGAAATATCCTCCGATAACAAAGAGAAAGAAGCTGTCTGAGAAACTTCTTTGTGTTCTGTGAAATCATCTCACAGAGTTACAGCTTTCCCCTCAAGAAGCCTTTCGCTAAGACAGTTCTTCTGGAATTGGCAAAGTGATATTTGGAAGCCCTTAGAGGGCTATGGTGAAAAAGGAAATATCCTCAGATGAAATCTGGAAAGAAGCTTTCTGAGAAACTGCTTAGTGTTCTGTTAATTCATCTCACAGAGTTACATCTGTATTTCGTGGAACTCTTTGCTATCCTTATTTCTGTGAAATCTGAGAACAGATATTTCGGATCCCTTTGAAGACTATAGGGCCAAAGGAAATATCCTCCGATAACAAAGAGAAAGAAGCTTTCTGAGAAAGTTCTTTGTGTTCTGTGAAACCATCTCACAGAGTTACAGCATTCCCCTCAAGAAGTCTTTCCCTAAGACAGTTCTTGTGGAATTGGCAATGTGATATTTGGAAGCCCATAGAGGGCTATGGTGAAAAAGGAAATATCCTCAGATGAAATCTGGAAAGAAGCTTTCTGAGAAACTGCTTAGTGTACTGTTAATTCATCTCACAGAGTTACATCTGTATTTCGTGGATCTCTTTGCTAGCCTTATTTCTGTGGAATCTGAGAACAGATATTTCGGATCCCTTTGTAGACTATAGGTGCAAAGGAAATATCCTCCGATAACAAAGAGAAAGAAGCTTTCTGAGAAACTTCTTTATGTTCTGTGAAATCATCTCACAGAGTTACAGCGTTCCCCTCAAGAAGCCTTTCGCTAAGACAGTTCTTGTGGAATTGGCAAAGTGATATTTGGAAGCCCATAGAGGGCTACGGTGAAAAAGGAAATATCCTCAGATGAAATCTGGAAAGAAGCTGTCTGAAAAACTGCTTAGTGTTCTGTTAATTCATCTCACACAGTCACATCTGTATTTCGTGGATCTCTTTGCTAGCCTTATTTCTGTGGAATCTGAGAACAGATATTTCGGATCCCTTTGAAGAGTATAGGGCCAAAGGAAATATCCTCCGATAACAAAGAGAAAGAAGGTTTCTGAGAAACTTCTTTGTGCTCTGTGAAATCATCTCACAGAGTTACAACTTTCCCCTCAAGAAGCCTTTCGCTAAGACAGTTCTTGTGGAATTGGCAAAGTGATATTTGGAAGCCCATAGAGGGCTATGGTGAAAAAGGAAATATCCTCAGATGAAATCTGGAAAGAAGCTTTCTGAGAAACTGCTTAGTGTTCTGTTAATTCATCTCACAGAGTTACATCTGTATTTCGTGGATCTCTTTGCTAGCCTTATTTCTGTGGAATCTGAGAACAGATATTTCGGATCCCTTTGAAGACTATAGGGCCAAAGGAAATATCCTCCGATAACAAAGAGAAAGAATCTTTCTGAGAAACTTCTTTGTGTTCTGTGAAATCATCTCACAGAGTTACAGCTTTCACCTCAAGAAGCCTTTCGCTAAGACAGTTCTTGTGGAATTGGCAAAGTGATATTTGGAACCCCGTAGAGGGCTATGGTGAAAAAGGAAATATCCTCAGATGAAATCTGGAAAGAAGCTTTCTGAGAAACTGCTTAGTGTTCTGTTAATTCATCTCACAGAGTTTCATCTGTATTTCGTGGATCTCTTTGCTAGCCTTATTTCTGTGGAATCTGAGAACAGATATTTCGGATCCCTTTGAAGACTATAGGTCCAAAGGAAATATCCTCCGATAACAAAGAGAAAGAAGCTTTCTGAGAAACTTCTTTGTGTTCTGTGAAATCATCTCACAGAGTTACAGCTTTCCCCTCAAGAAGCCTTTCGCTAAGACAGTTCTTGTGGAATTGGCAAAGTGATATTTGGAAGCCCATAGAGGGCTATGATGAAAAAGGAAATATCCTCAGATGAAATCTGGAAAGAAGTTTTCTGAGAAACTGCTTAGTGTTCTGTTAATTCATCTCACAGAGTTACATCTGTATTTCATGGATCTCTTTGCTAGCCTTGTTTCTGTGGAATCTGAGAACAGATATTTCGGATCCCTTTGAAGACTATAGGGCCAAAGGAAATATCCTCCGATAACAAAGAGAAAGAAGCTTTCTGAGAAACTTCTTTGTGTTCTGTGAAACCATCTCACAGAGTTACAGCTTTCCCCTCAAGAAGCCTTTCGCTAAGACAGTTCTTGTGGAATTGGCAAAGTGATATTTGGAAGCCCATAGAGGGCTATGGTGAAAAAGGAAATATCCTCAGAGGAAATCTGGAAAGAAGCTTTCTGAGAAACTGCTCTGTGATGTGTGACTTCCACTCACCGAGTTACATCTGTATTTCGTGGATCTCTTTGCTAGCCTTATCTCTGTGGAATCTGAGAACAGATATTTCGAATCCCTTTGAAGACTATAGGGCCAAAGGAAATATCCTCCAATAACAAAGAGAAAGAAGCTTTCTGAGAAACTTCTTTGTGTTCTGTGAAATCATCTCAGAAAGATACAGCTTTCCCCTCTAGAAGCCTTTCGCTAAGACAGTTCTTGCGGAATTGGCAAAGTGATATTTTGAAGCCCATAGAGGGCTATGGTGAAAAAGGAATTATCCTCAGATGAAATCTGGAAAGAAGATTTCTGAGAAACTGGTTAGTGTTCTGTTAATTCATCTCACAGTGTTACATCTGTATTTCGTGGATCTCTTTGCTAGCTTTATTTCTGTGGAAACTGAGAACAGATATTTCGGATCCCTTTGAAGACTATAGAGCCAAAGGAAATATACTCCGATAACAAAGAGAAAGAAGCTTTCTGAGAAAATTCTTTGTGTTCTGTGAAATCATCTCACAGAGTTACAGCTTTCCCCTCAAGAAGCCTTTCGCTAACACAGTTCTTGCGGAATTGGCAAAGTGATATTTGGAAGCCCATAGAGGGCTATGGTGAAAAAGGAAATATCCTCAGATGAAATCTGGAAAGAAGCTTTCTGAGAAACTGCTTAGTGTTCTGTTAATTCATCTCACAGAGTTTCATCTGTATTTCGTGGATCTCTTTGCTAGCCTTATTTCTGTGGAATCTGAGAACAGATATTTCGGATCACTTTGAAGACTATAGGGCCAAAGGAAATATCCTCCGATAACAAAGAGAAAGAAGCTTTCTGAGAAACTTCTTTGTGTTCTGTGAAACCATCTCACAGAGTTACAGCTTTCTCCTCAAGAAGCCTTACGCTAAGACAGTTCTTGTGGAATTGGCAAAGTGATATTTGGAAGCCCATAGAGGGCTATGATGAAAAAGGAAATATCCTCAGATGAAATCTGGAAAGAAGCTTTCTGAGAAACCTCTTACTCTTCTGTTAATTCATCTCACAGAGTTACATCTGTATTTCGTGGATCTCTTTGCTAGCCTTATTTCTGTGGAATCTGAGAACAGATATTTCGGATCCCTTTGAAGACTATAGGGCCAAAGGAAATATCCTCCGATAACAAAGAGAAAGAAGCTTTCTGAGAAACTTCTTTGTGTTGTGTGAAACCATCTCACAGAGTTACAGCTTTCCACTCAAGAAGCCTTTCCCTAAGACAGTTCTTGTGTAATTGGCAATGTGATATTTGGAAGCCCATAGAAGGCTATGGTGAAAAAGGAAATATCCTCAGATGAAATCTGGAAAGAAGCTTTCTGAGAAACTGCTTAGTGTTCTGTTAATTCATCTCACAGAGTTACATCTGTATTTCGTGGATCTCTTTGCTAGCCTTATTTCTGTGGAATCTGAAAACAGATATTTCGGATCCCTTTGAAGACTATAGGGCCAAAGGAAATATCCTCCGATAACAAAGAGAAAGAAGCTTTCTGAGAAACTTCTTTGTGTTCTGTGAAACCATGTCACAGAGTTACAGCTTTCACCTCAAGAAGCCTTTCGCTAAGACAGTTCTTGTGGAATTGGCAAAGTGATATTTGGAAGCCCATAGAGGGCTATGGTGAAAAAGGAAATATCCTCAGATGAAATCTGGAAAGAAGCTTTTTGAGAAACTGCTTAGTGTTCTATTAATTCGTCTCACAGAGTTCTATCTGTATTTCGTGGATCTCTTTGTTAGCCTTATTTCTGAGGAATCTGAGAACAGATATTTCGGATCCCTTTGAAGACTATAGGGCCAAAGGAAATATCCTCTGATAAAAAAGAGAAAGAAGCTTTCTGAGAAACTTCTTTGTGTTCTGTAAAATCATCTCACAGAGTTACAGCTTTCACCTCAAGAAGCCTTTCGCTAAGACAGTTCTTGTGGAATTGGCAAAGTGATATTTGGAAGCCCATAGAGGGCTATGGTGAAAAAGGAAATATCCTCAGATGAAATCTGGAAAGAAGCTTTCTGAGAAACTGCCCTGTGATGTGGAACTTCCACTCATAGAGTTACATCTGTATTTCGTGGATCTCTTTGCTAGCCTTATCTCTGTGGAATCTGAGAACAGATATTTCGGATCCCTTTGAAGACTATAGGGCCAAAGGAAATATCCTCCGATAACAAAGAGAAAGAAGCTTTCTGAGAAACTTCTTTGTGTTCTGTGAAACCATTTTACAGAGTTACAGCTTTCACCTCAAGAAGCCTTTCGCTAAGACAGTTCTTGTGGAATTGGCAAAGTGATATTTGGAAGCCCATAGAGGGCTATGTTGAAAAAGGAAATATCCTCAGATGAAATCTGGAAAGAAGCTTTCTGAGAAACTGCTCTGTGATGTGTGACTTCCCTCACAGAGTTACATCTGTATTTCGTGGATCTCTTTGCTAGCCTTATTTCTGTGGAATCTGAGAACAGATATTTCGGATCCCTTTGAAGACTATAGGGCCTAAGGAAATATCCTCCGATAACAAAGAGAAAGAAGCTTTATGATAAACTTCTTTGTGTTCTGTGAAATCATCTCACAGAGTTACAGCTTTCCCCACAAGAAGCCTTTCGCTAAGACAGTTCTTGTGGAATTGGCAAAGTGATATTTGGAAGACCATAGAGGGCTATGGTGAAAACGGAAATATACTCAGATGAAATCTGGAAAGAAGCTTTCTGAGAATCTGCTTAGTCTTCTGTTAATTCATCTCACTGAGCTCTATCTGTATTTCGTGGATCTCTTTGTTAGCCTTATTTCTGAGGAATCTGAAACAGATATTTCGGATCCCTTTGAAGACTATAGGGCCAAAGGAAATATCCTCTGATAACAAAGAGAAAGAAGCTTTCTGAGAAACTTCTTTGTGTTCTGTAAAATCATCTCACAGAGTTACAGCTTTCACCTCAAGAAGCCTTTCGCTAAGACAGTTCTTGTGGAATTGGCAAAGTGATATTTGGAAGCCCATAGAGGGCTATGGTGAAAAAGGAAATATCCTCAGATGAAATCTGGAAAGAAGCTTTCTGAGAAACTGCTCTGTGATGTGTGACTTCCACTCACAGAGTTACAGCTGTATTTCCTGGATCTCTTTGCTAGCCTTATCTCTGTGGAATCTGAGAACAGATATTTCGGATCCCTTTGAAGACTATAGGGCCAAAGGAAATATCCTCCGATAACAAAGAGAAAGAAGCTTTCTGAGAAACTTCTTTGTGTTCTGTGAAATCATGTCACAGAGATACAGCTTTCCCCTCCAGTTGCCTTTCGCTAAGACAGTTCTTCTGGAATTGGCAAAGTGATATTTGGAAGCCCTTAGAGGGCTATGGTGAAAAATGAAATATCCTCAGATGAAATCTGGAAGGAAGCTTTCTGAGAAACTGGTTAGTGTTCTGTTAATTCATCTCACAGAGTTACATCTGTATTTCGTGGATCTCTTTGCTAGCCTTATTTCTGTGGAATCTGAGAACAGATATTTCGGATCCCTTTGAAGACTATGGAGCCAAAGGAAATATACTCCGATAACAAAGAATAAGAAGCTTTCTGAGAAACTTCTTTGTGTTCTGTGAAATCATCTCACAGAGTTACATCTTTCCCCTTAAGAAGCCATTCGCTAAGAGAGTTCTTGTGGAATTGGCAAAGTGATATTTGGAAGCCCATAGAGGGCTTAGATGAAAAAGGAAATATCCTCAGATGAAATCTGGAAAGAAGCTTTCTGAGAAACTGCTTAGTGTTCTGTTAATTCATCTCACAGAGTTACAACTGTATTTCGTGGATCTCTTTGCTAGCCTTATTTCTGTGGAATCTGAGAACAGATATTTCGGATCCCTTTGAAGACTATAGGGCCAAAGGAAATATCCTCCGATAACAAAGAGAAAGAAGCTTTCTGAGAAACTTCTTTGTGTTCTGTGAAATCATCTCACAGTGTTACAGCTTTCCCCTCAAGAAGCCGCTCGCTAAGACAGTTCTTATGGAATTGGCAAAGTGATATTTCGAAGCCCATAGAGGACTATGGTGAAAAAGGAAATATCCTCAGATGAAATCTGGAAAGAAGGTTTCTGAGAAACTGCTTAGTGTTCTGTTAATTCATCTCACAGAGTTACATTTGTATTTCGTGGATCTCTTTGCTAGCCTTATTTCTGTGGAATCTGAGAACAGATATTTCGGATCCCTTTGAAGACTATAGGGCCAAAGAAAATATCCTCCGATAACAAAGAGAAAGAAGCTTTCTGAGAACCTTCTTTCTGTTCTGTGAAATCATCTCACAGAGTTACAGCTTTCCCCTCAAGAAGCCTTTCGCTAAGACAGTTCTTGTGGAATTGGCAATGTGATATTTGGAAGCCCTTAAAGGGCTACGGTGAAAAAGGAAATATCCTCAGATGAAATCTGGAAAGAAGCTTTCTGAGAAACTGCTCTGTGATGTGTGATTTCCACTCACAGAGTTACATCTGTATTTCGTGGATCTCTTTGCTAGCCTTATTTCTGTGGAATCTGAGAACAGATATTTCGGATCCCATTGAAGACTATAGGGCCAAAGGAAATATCCTCCAATAACAAAGAGAAAGAAGCTTTCTGAGAAACTTCTTTGTGTTCTTTGAAATCATCTCACAGAGTTACAGCTTTCCCCTCAAGAAGCCTTTCGCTAAGACAGTTCTTGTGGAATTGGCAAAGTGATATTGGAAGCCCATAGAGGGCTATGGTGAAAACGGAAATAACCTCAGATGAAATATGGAAAGAAGCTTTCTGAGAAACTGCTGAGTGTTCTGTTAATTCATCTCACAGAGTTTTATCTGTATTTCGTGGATCTCTTTGCTAGCCTTATTTCTGTGGAATCTGAGAACAGATATTTCGGATCCCTTTGAAGACTATAGGGCCAAAGGAAATATCCTCCGATAACAAAGAGAAAGAAGCTTTCTGAGAAACTTCTTTGTGTTCTGTGAAATCATCTCACAGAGTTACAGCTTTCCCCTCAAGAAGCCTTTCGCTAAGACAGTTCTTGCGAATTGGCAAAGTGATATTTGGAAGCCCATAGAGGGCTATGCTGAAAAAGGAAATATCCTCAGATGAAATCTGGAAAGAAGCTTTCTGAGAAACTGCTTAGTGTTCTGTTAATTCATCTCACAGAGTTACATCCGTATTTCGTGGATCTCTTTGCTAGCCTTATTTCTGTGGAATCTGAGAACAGATATTTCGGATCCCTTTGAAGACTATAGGGCCAAAGGAAATATCCTCCGATAACAAAGAGAAAGAAGCTTTCTGAGAAACTCTTTGTGTTCTGTGAAACCATGTCACAGAGTTACAGCTTTCACCTCAAGAAGCCTTTCGCTAAGACAGTTCTTGTGGAATTGGCAAAGTGATATTTGGAAGCCCATAGAGGGCTATGGTGAAAAAGGAAATATCCTCAGATGAAATCTGGAAAGAAGCTTTTTGAGAAACTGCTTAGTGTTCTATTAATTCGTCTCACAGAGTTCTATCTGTATTTCGTGGATCTCTTTGTTAGCCTTATTTCTGAGGAATCTGAGAACAGATATTTCGGATCCCTTTGAAGACTATAGGGCCAAAGGAAATATCCTCTGATAAAAAAGAGAAAGAAGCTTTCTGAGAAACTTCTTTGTGTTCTGTAAAATCATCTCACAGAGTTACAGCTTTCACCTCAAGAAGCCTTTCGCTAAGACAGTTCTTGTGGAATTGGCAAAGTGATATTTGGAAGCCCATAGAGGGCTATGGTGAAAAAGGAAATATCCTCAGATGAAATCTGGAAAGAAGCTTTCTGAGAAACTGCTCTGTGATGTGGAACTTCCACTCATAGAGTTACATCTGTATTTCGTGGATCTCTTTGCTAGCCTTATCTCTGTGGAATCTGAGAACAGATATTTCGGATCCCTTTGAAGACTATAGGGCCAAAGGAAATATCCTCCGATAACAAAGAGAAAGAAGCTTTCTGAGAAAATTCTTTGTGTTCTGTGAAATCATCTCACAGAGATACAGCTTTCCCCTCAAGAAGCCTTTCGCTAAGACCGTTCTTGTGGAATTGGCAAAGTGATATTTGGAAGCCCTTAGAGGGCTATGGTGAAAAAGGAATTATCCTCAGATGAAATCTGGAAAGAAGATTTCTGAGAAACTGCTTAGTGTTCTGTTAATTCATCTCACAGAGTTACATCTGTATTTCGTGGATCTCTTTGCTAGCCTTATTTCTGTGGAATCTAAGAACAGATATTTCGGATCCCTTTGAAGACTATAGGGCCAAAGGAAGTATCCTCCGATAACAAAGAGAAAGAAGCTTTCTGAGAAACTTCTTTGTGTTCTGTGAAATCATCTCACAGAGTTACAGCTTTCCCCTCCAGAAGCCTTTCGCTAAGACAGTTCTTGTGGAATTGGCAAAGTGATATTTGGAAGCCCATAGAGGGCTATGGTGAAAAAGGAAATATCCTCACATGAAATCTGGAAAGAAGCTTTCTGAGAAACTGCTCTGTGATGTGTCACTTCCCTCACAGAGTTACAGCTGTATTTCGTGGATCTCTTTGCTACCCTTATTTCTGTGGAATCTGAGAACAGATATTTCGGATCCCTTTGAAGACTATAGGGCCAAAGGAAATATCCTGCGATAACAAAGAGAAAGAAGCTTTCTGAGAAACTTCTTTGTGTTCTGTGAAATCATCTCACAGAGTTACAGCTTTCCCCTCAAGAAGCCTTTCGCTAAGACAGTTCTTGTGGAATTGGCAAAGTGATATTTGGAAGCCCATAAAGGGCTATGGTGAAAAAGGAAATATCCTCAGATGAAATCTGGAAAGAAGCCTTCTGAGAAACTGCTTAGTGTTCTGTTAATTCATCTCACAGAGTTACATCTGTATTTCGTGGATCTCTTTGCTAGCCTTTTTTCTATGGAATCTGAGAACAGATATTTCGGATCCCTTTGAAGACTATAGGGCCAAAGGAAATATCCTCCGATAAAAAAGAGAAAGAAGCTTTCTGACAAAATTCTTTGTGTTCTGTGAAATCATCTCACAGAGTTACAGCTTTCCCCTCAAGAAGCCTTTCGCTAAGACAGTTCTTGTGGAATTGGCAAAGTGATATTTGGAAGCCCCTAGAGGGCTATGGTGAAAAAGCAAATATCCTCAGATGTTATCTGGAAAGAAGCTTTCTGAGAAACTGCTCTGTGATATGTGACTTCCACTCACAGAGTTACACCTGTATTTCGTGGATCTCTTTGCTACCCTTATTTCTGTGGAATCTGAGAACAGATATTTCGGACCCCTTTGAAGACTATAGGGCCAAAGGAAATATCCTCCGATAACAAAGAGAAAGAAGCTGTCTGAGAAACTTCTTTGTGTTCTGTGAAATCATCTCACAGAGTTACAGCTTTCCCCTCAAGAAGCCTTTCGCTAAGACAGTTCTTCTGAAATTGGCAAAGTGATATTTGGAAGCCCTTAGAGGGCTATGGTGAAAAAGGAAATATCCTCAGATGAAATCTGGAAAGAAGCTTTCTGAGAAACTGCTTAGTGTTCTGTTAATTCATCTCACAGAGTTACATCTGTATTTCGTGGAACTCTTTGCTATCCTTATTTCTGTGAAATCTGAGAACAGATATTTCGGATCCCTTTGAAGACTATAGGGCCAAAGGAAATATCCTCCGATAACAAAGAGAAAGAAGCTTTCTGAGAAACTTCTTTGTGTTCTGTGAAACCATCTCACAGAGTTACAGCTTTCCCCTCAAGAAGTCTTTCCCTAAGACAGTTCTTGTGGAATTGGCAATGTGATATTTGGAAGCCCATAGAGGGCTATGGTGAAAAAGGAAATATCCTCAGATGAAATCTGGAAAGAAGCTTTCTGAGAAACTGCTTAGTGTACTGTTAATTCATCTCACAGAGTTACATCTGTATTTCGTGGATCTCTTTGCTAGCCTTATTTCTGTGGAATCTGAGAACAGATATTTCGGATCCCTTTGTAGACTATAGGTGCAAAGGAAATATCCTCCGATAACAAAGAGAAAGAAGCTTTCTGAGAAACTTCTTTATGTTCTGTGAAATCATCTCACAGAGTTACAGCGTTCCCCTCAAGAAGCCTTTCGCTAAGACAGTTCTTGTGGAATTGGCAAAGTGATATTTGGAAGCCCATAGAGGGCTGTGGTGAAAACGGAAATATCCTCAGATGAAATCTGGAAAGAAGCTTTCTGAGAAACTGCTTAGTGTTCTGTTAATTCATCTCACAGAGTTACATCTGTATTTCGTGGATCTCTTTGCTAGCCTTATTTCTGTGGAATCTGAGAACAGATATTTCGGATCCCTTTGAAGACTATAGGGCCAAAGGAAATATCCTCCGATAACAAAGAGAAAGAAGCTTTCTGAGAAATTTCCTTGTCTTCTGTGAAATCATCTCTCAGAGTTACAGCTTTCCGCTCAAGAAGCCTTTCGCTAAGACAGTTTTGTGGAATTGGCAAAGTGATGTTTGGAAGCCCTTAGAGGGCTATGGTGAAAAAGGAAATATCCTCAGATGAAATCTGGAAAGAAGCTTTCTGAGAAACTGCTAAGTCTTATGTTAATTCATCTCATAGAGTTTCATCTGTATTTCGTGGAACTCTTTGCTAGCCTTATTTCTGTGGAATCTGAGAACAGATATTTCGGATCCCTTTGAAGACTATAGGGCCAAAGGAAATATCCTCCGATAACAAAGAGAAAGAAGCTTTCTGAGAAACTTCTTTGTATTCTGTGAAATCATCTCACAGAGTTACAGCTTTCCCCTCAAGAAGCCTTTCGCTAAGACAGTTCTTGTGGAATTGGCAAAGTGACATTTGGAAGCCCATAGAGGGCTACGGTGAAAAAGGAAATATCCTCAGATGAAATCTGGAAAGAAGCTGTCTGAAAAACTGCTTAGTGTTCTGTTAATTCATCTCACACAGTCACATCTGTATTTCGTGGATCTCTTTGCTAGCCTTATTTCTGTGGAATCTGAGAACAGATATTTCGGATCCCTTTGAAGAGTATAGGGCCAAAGGAAATATCCTCCGATAACAAAGAGAAAGAAGCTTTCTGAGAAACTTCTTTGTGTTCTGTGAAATCATCTCACAGAGTTACAGCTTTCCCCTCAAGAAGCCTTTCGCTAAGACAGTTCTTGTGGAATTGGCAAAGTGATATTTGGAAGCCCATAGAGGGCTATGATGAAAAAGGAAATACCCTCAGATGAAATCTGGAAAGAAGCTTTCTGAGAAACTGCTTAGTGTTCTGTTAATTCATCTCACAGAGTTACATCTGCATTTCATGGATCTCTTTGCTAGCCTTGTTTCTGTGGAATCTGAGAACAGATATTTCGGATCCCTTTGAAGACTATAGGGCCAAAGGAAATATCCTCCGATAACAAAGAGAAAGAAGCTTTCTGAGAAACTTCTTTGTGTTCTGTGAAACCATCTCACAGAGTTACAGCTTTCCCCTCAAGAAGCCTTTCGCTAAGACAGTTCTTGTGGAATTGGCAAAGTGATATTTGGAAGCCCATAGAGGGCTATGGTGAAAAAGGAAATATCCTCAGATGAAATCTGGAAAGAAGCTTTATGAGAAACTGCTTAGTGTTCTGTTAATTCATCTCACAGAGTTACATCTGTATTTCGTGGATCTCTTTGCTAGCCTTATTTCTGTGGTATGTGAGAACAGATATTTCGGATCCCTTTGAAGACTATAGGGCCAAAGGAAATATCCTCCGATAACAAAGAGAAAGAAGCTTTCTGAGAAACTTCTTTGTGTTCTGTGAAATCATCTCACAGAGTTACAGCTTTCCCCTCAAGAAGACTTTCGCTAAGACAGTTCTTGTTGAATTGGCAAAGTGATATTTGGAAGCCCATAGAGGGCTATGGTGAAAAAGGAAATATCCTCAGATGAAATCTGGAAATAAGCTTTCTGAGAAACTGCTTAGTGTTCTGTTAATTCATCTCACAGAGTTACATCTGTATTTCGTGGATCTCTTTGCTAGCCTTATTTCTGTGGAAACTGAGAACAGATATTTCGGATCCCTTTGAAGACTATAGAGCCAAAGGAAATATACTCCGATAACAAAGAGAAAGAAGCTTTCTGAGAAACTTCTTTGTGTTCTGTGAAACCATCTCACAGAGTTACAGCTTTCTCGTCAAGAAGCCTTACGCTAAGACAGTTCTTGTGGAATTGGCAAAGTGATATTTGGAAGCCCATAGAGGGCTATGTTGAAAAAGGAAATATCCTCAGATGAAATCTGGAAAGAAGCTTTCTGAGAAACCTCTTACTCTTCTGTTAATTCATCTCACAGAGTTACATCTGTATTTCGTGGATCTCTTTGCTAGCCTTATTTCTGTGGAATCTGAGAACAGATATTTCGGATCCCTTTGAAGACTATAGGGCCAAAGGAAATATCCTCCGATAACAGAGAGAAAGAAGCTTTCTGAGAAACTTCTTTGTGTTCTGTGAAATCATCTCACAGAGTTACAGCTTTCCTCTCAAGAATCCTTTCGCTAAGACAGTTCTTGTGGAATTGGCAATGTGATATTTGGAAGCCCTTAAAGGGCTATGGTGAAAAAGGAAATATCCTCAGATGAAATCTGGAAAGAAGCTTTCTGAGAAACTGCTCTGTGATGTGTGACTTCCACTCACAGAGTTACATCTGTATTTCGTGGATCTCTTTGCTAGCCTTATTTCTGTGGAAACTGAGAACAGATATTTCGGATCCCTTTGAAGACTATAGAGCCAAAGGAAATATACTCCGATAACAAAGAGAAAGAAGCTTTCTGAGAAACTTCTTTGTGTTCTGTGAAAATATCTCACAGAGTTACAGCTTTCCCCTCAAGAAGCCTTTCTCTAAGACAGTTCTTGTGGAATTGGCAAAGTGATATTTGGAAGCCCATAGAGGGCTATTTTGAAAAAGGAAATATCCTCAGATGAAATCTGGAAAGAAGCTTTCTGAGAAACTGCTTAGTGTTCTGTTAATTCATCTCACAGAGTTTCATCTGTATTTCGTGGATCTCTTTGCTAGCCTTATTTCTGTGGAATCTGAGAACAGATATTTCGGATCCCTTTGAAGACTATAGGGCCAAAGGAAATATCCTCCGATAACAAAGAGGAAGAAGCTTTCTGAGAAACTTCCTTGTGTTCTGTGAAACCATTTCACAGAGTTACAGCTTTCACCTCAAGAAGTCTTTCGCTAAGACAGTTCTTGTGGAATTGGCAAAGTGATATTTGGAAGCCCATAGAGGGCTATGGTGAAAAACGAAATATCCTCAGATGAAATCTGGAAAGAAGCTTTCTGAGAAACTGCTTAGTGTTCTGTTAATTCATCTCACAGAGTTTCATCTGTATTTCGTGGATCTCTTTGCTAGCCTTATTTCTGTGGAATCTGAGAACAGATATTTCGGATCCCTTTGAAGACTATAGGGCCAAAGGAAATATCCTCCGATAACAAAGAGAAAGAAGCTTTCTGAGAAACTTCTTTGTGTTCTGTGAAACCATTTTACAGAGTTACAGCTTTCACCTCAAGAAGCCTTTCGCTAAGACAGTTCTTGTGGAATTGGCAAAGTGATATTTGGAAGCCCATAGAGGGCTATGGTGAAAAAGGAAATATCCTCAGATGAAATCTGGAAAGAAGCTTTCTGAGAAACTGCTCTGTGATGTGTGACTTCCACTCACAGAGTTACATCTGTATTTCGTGGATCTCTTTGCTAGCCTTATTTCTGTGGAATCTGAGAACAGATATTTCGGATCCCTTTGAAGACTATAGGGCCTAAGGAAATATCCTCCGATAACAAAGAGAAAGAAGCTTTATGAGAAACTTCTTTGTGTTCTGTGAAATCATCTCACAGAGTTACAGCTTTCCCCACAAGAAGCCTTTCGCTAAGACAGTTCTTGTGGAATTGGCAAAGTGATATTTGGAAGCCCATAGAGGGATATGGTGAAAAAGGAAATATACTCAGATGAAATCTGGAAAGAAGCTTTCTGAGAATCTGCTTAGTCTTCTGTTAATTCATCTCACTGAGCTCTATCTGTATTTCGTGGATCTCTTTGTTAGCCTTATTTCTGAGGAATCTGAAACAGATATTTCGGATCCCTTTGAAGACTATAGGGCCAAAGGAAATATCCTCTGATAACAAAGAGAAAGAAGCTTTCTGAGAAACTTCTTTGTGTTCTGTAAAATCATCTCACAGAGTTACAGCTTTCACCTCAAGAAGCCTTTCGCTAAGACAGTTCTTGTGGAATTGGCAAAGTGATATTTGGAAGCCCATAGAGGGCTATGGTGAAAAAGGAAATATCCTCAGATGAAATCTGGAAAGAAGCTTTCTGAGAAACTGCTCTGTGATGTGTGACTTCCACTCACAGAGTTACAGCTGTATTTCGTGGATCTCTTTGCTAGCCTTATCTCTATGGAATCTGAGAACAGATATTTCGGATCCCTTTGAAGACTATAGGGCCAAAGGAAATATCCTCCGATAACAAAGAGAAAGAAGCTTTCTGAGAAACTTCTTTGTGTTCTGTGAAATCATCTCACAGAGATACAGCTTTCCCCTCCAGTTGCCTTTCGCTAAGACAGTTCTTCTGGAATTGGCAAATTGATATTTGGAAGCCCTTAGAGGGCTATGGTGAAAAATGAAATATCCTCAGATGAAATCTGGAAGGAAGCTTTCTGAGAAACTGGTTAGTGTTCTGTTAATTCATCTCACAGAGTTACATCTGTATTTCGTGGATCTCTTTGCTTGCCTTATTTCTGTGGAATCTGAGAACAGATATTTCGGATCCCTTTGAAGACTATGGAGCCAAAGGAAATATACTCCGATAACAAAGAGAAAGAAGCTTTCTGAGAAACTTCTTTGTGTTCTGTGAAATCATCTCACAGAGTTACATCTTTCCCCTCAAGAAGCCATTCGCTAAGAGAGTTCTTGTGGAATTGGCAAAGTGATATTTGGAAGCCCATAGAGGGCTTAGGTGAAAAAGGAAATATCCTCAGATGAAATCTGGAAAGAAGCTTTCTGAGAAACTGCTTAGTGTTCTGTTAATTCATCTCACAGAGTTACAACTGTATTTCGTGGATCTCTTTGCTAGCCTTATTTCTGTGGAATCTGAGAACAGATATTTCGGATCCCTTTGAAGACTATAGGGCCAAAGGAAATAACCTCCGATAACAAAGAGAAAGAAGCTTTCTGAGAAACTTCTTTGTGTTCTGTGAAATCATCTCACAGAGTTACAGCTTTCCCCTCAAGAAGCCTTTCGCTAAGACAGTTCTTGTGGAATTGGCAAAGTGATATTTGGAAGCCCCTAGAGGGCTATGGTGAAAAAGCAAATATCCTCAGATGTTATCTGGAAAGAAGCTTTCTGAGAAACTGCTCTGTGATATGTGACTTCCACTCACAGAGTTACACCTGTATTTCGTGGATCTCTTTGCTACCCTTATTTCTGTGGAATCTGAGAACAGATATTTCGGACCCCTTTGAAGACTATAGGGCCAAAGGAAATATCCTCCGATAACAAAGAGAAAGAAGCTGTCTGAGAAACTTCTTTGTGTTCTGTGAAATCATCTCACAGAGTTACAGCTTTCCCCTCAAGAAGCCTTTCGCTAAGACAGTTCTTCTGGAATTGGCAAAGTGATATTTGGAAGCCCTTAGAGGGCTATGGTGAAAAAGGAAATATCCTCAGATGAAATCTGGAAAGAAGCTTTCTGAGAAACTGCTTAGTGTTCTGTTAATTCATCTCACAGAGTTACATCTGTATTTCGTGGAACTCTTTGCTATCCTTATTTCTGTGAAATCTGAGAACAGATATTTCGGATCCCTTTGAAGACTATAGGGCCAAAGGAAATATCCTCCGATAACAAAGAGAAAGAAGCTTTCTGAGAAACTTCTTTGTGTTCTGTGAAATCATCTCACAGAGATACAGCTTTCCCCTCCAGTTGCCTTTCGCTAAGACAGTTCTTCTGGAATTGGCAAAGTGATATTTGGAAGCCCTTAGAGGGCTATGGTGAAAAATGAAATATCCTCAGATGAAATCTGGAAGGAAGCTTTCTGAGAAACTGGTTAGTGTTCTGTTAATTCATCTCACAGAGTTACATCTGTATTTCGTGGATCTCTTTGCTTGCCTTATTTCTGTGGAATCTGAGAACAGATATTTCGGATCCCTTTGAAGACTATGGAGCCAAAGGAAATATACTCCGATAACAAAGAGAAAGAAGCTTTCTGAGAAACTTCTTTGTGTTCTGTGAAATCATCTCACAGAGTTACATCTTTCCCCTCAAGAAGCCATTCGCTAAGAGAGTTCTTGTGGAATTGGCAAAGTGATATTTGGAAGCCCATAGAGGGCTTAGGTGAAAAAGGAAATATCCTCAGATGAAATCTGGAAAGAAGCTTTCTGAGAAACTGCTTAGTGTTCTGTTAATTCATCTCACAGAGTTACAACTGTATTTCGTGGATCTCTTTGCTAGCCTTATTTCTGTGGAATCTGAGAACAGATATTTCGGATCCCTTTGAAGACTATAGGGCCAAAGGAAATATCCTCCGATAACAAAGAGAAAGAAGCTTTCTGAGAAACTTCTTTGTGTTCTGTGAAATCATCTCACAGAGTTACAGCTTTCCCCTCAAGAAGCCTTTCGCTAAGACAGTTCTTGTGGAATTGGCAAAGTGATATTTGGAAGCCCCTAGAGGGCTATGGTGAAAAAGCAAATATCCTCAGATGTTATCTGGAAAGAAGCTTTCTGAGAAACTGCTCTGTGATATGTGACTTCCACTCACAGAGTTACACCTGTATTTCGTGGATCTCTTTGCTACCCTTATTTCTGTGGAATCTGAGAACAGATATTTCGGACCCCTTTGAAGACTATAGGGCCAAAGGAAATATCCTCCGATAACAAAGAGAAAGAAGCTGTCTGAGAAACTTCTTTGTGTTCTGTGAAATCATCTCACAGAGTTACAGCTTTCCCCTCAAGAAGCCTTTCGCTAAGACAGTTCTTCTGGAATTGGCAAAGTGATATTTGGAAGCCCTTAGAGGGCTATGGTGAAAAAGGAAATATCCTCAGATGAAATCTGGAAAGAAGCTTTCTGAGAAACTGCTTAGTGTTCTGTTAATTCATCTCACAGAGTTACATCTGTATTTCGTGGAACTCTTTGCTATCCTTATTTCTGTGAAATCTGAGAACAGATATTTCGGATCCCTTTGAAGACTATAGGGCCAAAGGAAATATCCTCCGATAACAAAGAGAAAGAAGCTTTCTGAGAAACTTCTTTGTGTTCTGTGAAACCATCTCACAGAGTTACAGCTTTCCCCTCAAGAAGTCTTTCCCTAAGACAGTTCTTGTGGAATTGGCAATGTGATATTTGGAAGCCCATAGAGGGCTATGGTGAAAAAGGAAATATCCTCAGATGAAATCTGGAAAGAAGCTTTCTGAGAAACTGCTTAGTGTACTGTTAATTCATCTCACAGAGTTACATCTGTATTTCGTGGATCTCTTTGCTAGCCTTATTTCTGTGGAATCTGAGAACAGATATTTCGGATCCCTTTGTAGACTATAGGTGCAAAGGAAATATCCTCCGATAACAAAGAGAAAGAAGCTTTCTGAGAAACTTCTTTATGTTCTGTGAAATCATCTCACAGAGTTACAGCGTTCCCCTCAAGAAGCCTTTCGCTAAGACAGTTCTTGTGGAATTGGCAAAGTGATATTTGGAAGCCCATAGAGGGCTGTGGTGAAAACGGAAATATCCTCAGATGAAATCTGGAAAGAAGCTTTCTGAGAAACTGCTTAGTGTTCTGTGAATTCATCTCACAGAGTTACATCTGTATTTCGTGGATCTCTTTGCTAGCCTTATTTCTGTGGAATCTGAGAACAGATATTTCGGATCCCTTTGAAGACTATAGGGCCAAAGGAAATATCCTCCGATAACAAAGAGAAAGAAGCTTTCTGAGAAATTTCCTTGTCTTCTGTGAAATCATCTCTCAGAGTTACAGCTTTCCGCTCAAGAAGCCTTTCGCTAAGACAGTTTTGTGGAATTGGCAAAGTGATGTTTGGAAGCCCTTAGAGGGCTATGGTGAAAAAGGAAATATCCTCAGATGAAATCTGGAAAGAAGCTTTCTGAGAAACTGCTAAGTCTTATGTTAATTCATCTCATAGAGTTTCATCTGTATTTCGTGGAACTCTTTGCTAGCCTTATTTCTGTGGAATCTGAGAACAGATATTTCGGATCCCTTTGAAGACTATAGGGCCAAAGGAAATATCCTCCGATAACAAAGAGAAAGAAGCTTTCTGAGAAACTTCTTTGTATTCTGTGAAATCATCTCACAGAGTTACAGCTTTCCCCTCAACAAGCCTTTCGCTAAGACAGTTCTTGTGGAATTGGCAAAGTGACATTTGGAAGCCCATAGAGGGCTACGGTGAAAAAGGAAATATCCTCAGATGAAATCTGGAAAGAAGCTGTCTGAAAAACTGCTTAGTGTTCTGTTAATTCATCTCACACAGTCACATCTGTATTTCGTGGATCTCTTTGCTAGCCTTATTTCTGTGGAATCTGAGAACAGATATTTCGGATCCCTTTGAAGAGTATAGGGCCAAAGGAAATATCCTCCGATAACAAAGAGAAAGAAGCTTTCTGAGAAACTTCTTTGTGTTCTGTGAAATCATCTCACAGAGTTACAGCTTTCCCCTCAAGAAGCCTTTCGCTAAGACAGTTCTTGTGGAATTGGCAAAGTGATATTTGGAAGCCCATAGAGGGCTATGATGAAAAAGGAAATATCCTCAGATGAAATCTGGAAAGAAGCTTTCTGAGAAACTGCTTAGTGTTCAGTTAATTCATCTCACAGAGTTACATCTGCATTTCATGGATCTCTTTGCTAGCCTTGTTTCTGTGGAATCTGAGAACAGATATTTCGGATCCCTTTGAAGACTATAGGGCCAAAGGAAATATCCTCCGATAACAAAGAGAAAGAAGCTTTCTGAGAAACTTCTTTGTGTTCTGTGAAATCATCTCACAGAGTTACAGCTTTCCCCTCAAGAAGCCTTTCGCTAAGACAGTTCTTGTGGAATTGGCAAAGTGATATTTGGAAGCCCATAGAGGGCTATGGTGAAAAAGGAAATATCCTCAGATGAAATCTGGAAAGAAGCTTTATGAGAAACTGCTTAGTGTTCTGTTAATTCATCTCACAGAGATTCATCTGTATTTCGTGGATCTCTTTGCTAGCCTTATTTCTGTGGTATGTGAGAACAGATATTTCGGATCCCTTTGAAGACTATAGGGCCAAAGGAAATATCCTCCGATAACAAAGAGAAAGAAGCTTTCTGAGAAACTTCTTTGTGTTCTGTGAAATCATCTCACAGAGTTACAGCTTTCCCCTCAAGAAGACTTTCGCTAAGACAGTTCTTGTTGAATTGGCAAAGTGATATTTGGAAGCCCATAGAGGGCTATGGTGAAAAAGGAAATATCCTCAGATGAAATCTGGAAATAAGCTTTCTGAGAAACTGCTTAGTGTTCTGTTAATTCATCTCACAGAGTTACATCTGTATTTCGTGGATCTCTTTGCTAGCCTTATTTCTGTGGAAACTGAGAACAGATATTTCGGATCCCTTTGAAGACTATAGAGCCAAAGGAAATATACTCCGATAACAAAGAGAAAGAAGCTTTCTGAGAAACTTCTTTGTGTTCTGTGAAACCATCTCACAGAGTTACAGCTTTCTCGTCAAGAAGCCTTACGCTAAGACAGTTCTTGTGGAATTGGCAAAGTGATATTTGGAAGCCCATAGAGGGCTATGTTGAAAAAGGAAATATCCTCAGATGAAATCTGGAAAGAAGCTTTCTGAGAAACCTCTTACTCTTCTGTTAATTCATCTCATAGAGTTACATCTGTATTTCGTGGATCTCTTTGCTAGCCTTATTTCTGTGGAATCTGAGAACAGATATTTCGGATCCCTTTGAAGACTATAGGGCCAAAGGAAATATCCTCCGATAACAGAGAGAAAGAAGCTTTCTGAGAAACTTCTTTGTGTTCTGTGAAATCATCTCACAGAGTTACAGCTTTCCTCTCAAGAATCCTTTCGCTAAGACAGTTCTTGTGGAATTGGCAATGTGATATTTGGAAGCCCTTAAAGGGCTATGGTGAAAAAGGAAATATCCTCAGATGAAATCTGGAAAGAAGCTTTCTGAGAAACTGCTCTGTGATGTGTGACTTCCACTCACAGAGTTACATCTGTATTTCGTGGATCTCTTTGCTAGCCTTATTTCTGTGGAAACTGAGAACAGATATTTCGGATCCCTTTGAAGACTATAGAGCCAAAGGAAATATACTCCGATAACAAAGAGAAAGAAGCTTTCTGAGAAACTTCTTTGTGTTCTGTGAAATCATCTCACAGAGTTACAGCTTTCCCCTCAAGAAGCCTTTCTCTAAGACAGTTCTTGTGGAATTGGCAAAGTGATATTTGGAAGCCCATAGAGGGCTATTTTGAAAAAGGAAATATCCTCAGATGAAATCTGGAAAGAAGCTTTCTGAGAAACTGCTTAGTGTTCTGTTAATTCATCTCACAGTGTTTCATCTGTATTTCGTGGATCTCTTTGCTAGCCTTATTTCTGTGGAATCTGAGAACAGATATTTCGGATCCCTTTGAAGACTATAGGGCCAAAGGAAATATCCTCCGATAACAAAGAGGAAGAAGCTTTCTGAGAAACTTCCTTGTGTTCTGTGAAACCATTTCACAGAGTTACAGCTTTCACCTCAAGAAGTCTTTCGCTAAGACAGTTCTTGTGGAATTGGCAAAGTGATATTTGGAAGCCCATAGAGGGCTATGGTGAAAAACGAAATATCCTCAGATGAAATCTGGAAAGAAGCTTTCTGAGAAACTGCTTAGTGTTCTGTTAATTCATCTCACAGAGATTCATCTGTATTTCGTGGATCTCTTTGCTAGCCTTATTTCTGTGGAATCTGAGAACAGATATTTCGGATCCCTTTGAAGACTATAGGGCCTAAGGAAATATCCTCCGATAACAAAGAGAAAGAAGCTTTATGAGAAACTTCTTTGTGTTCTGTGAAATCATCTCACAGAGTTACAGCTTTCCCCACAAGAAGCCTTTCGCTAAGACAGTTCTTGTGGAATTGGCAAAGTGATATTTGGAAGCCCATAGAGGGCTATGGTGAAAACGGAAATATACTCAGATGAAATCTGGAAAGAAGCTTTCTGAGAATCTGCTTAGTCTTCTGTTAATTCATCTCACTGAGCTCTATCTGTATTTCGTGGATCTCTTTGTTAGCCTTATTTCTGAGGAATCTGAAACAGATATTTCGGATCCCTTTGAAGACTATAGGGCCAAAGGAAATATCCTCTGATAACAAAGAGAAAGAAGCTTTCTGAGAAACTTCTTTGTGTTCTGTAAAATCATCTCACAGAGTTACAGCTTTCACCTCAAGAAGCCTTTCGCTAAGACAGTTCTTGTGGAATTGGCAAAGTGATATTTGGAAGCCCATAGAGGGCTATGGTGAAAAAGGAAATATCCTCAGATGAAATCTGGAAAGAAGCTTTCTGAGAAACTGCTCTGTGATGTGTGACTTCCACTCACAGAGTTACAGCTGTATTTCGTGGATCTCTTTGCTAGCCTTATCTCTATGGAATCTGAGAACAGATATTTCGGATCCCTTTGAAGACTATAGG
Source organism: Macaca nemestrina (assembly GCF_043159975.1). Taxonomy (NCBI): domain Eukaryota; kingdom Metazoa; phylum Chordata; class Mammalia; order Primates; family Cercopithecidae; genus Macaca; species Macaca nemestrina. The sequence goes on from NC_092125.1 coordinate 90,169,210, forward strand.
GCCAAAGGAAATATCCTCCGATAACAAAGAGAAAGAAGCTTTCTGAGAAACTTCTTTGTGTTCTGTGAAATCATCTCACAGAGATACAGCTTTCCCCTCCAGTTGCCTTTCGCTAAGACAGTTCTTCTGGAATTGGCAAAGTGATATTTGGAAGCCCTTAGAGGGCTATGGTGAAAAATGAAATATCCTCAGATGAAATCTGGAAGGAAGCTTTCTGAGAAACTGGTTAGTGTTCTGTTAATTCATCTCACAGAGTTACATCTGTATTTCGTGGATCTCTTTGCTTGCCTTATTTCTGTGGAATCTGAGAACAGATATTTCGGATCCCTTTGAAGACTATGGAGCCAAAGGAAATATACTCCGATAACAAAGAGAAAGAAGCTTTCTGAGAAACTTCTTTGTGTTCTGTGAAATCATCTCACAGAGTTACATCTTTCCCCTCAAGAAGCCATTCGCTAAGAGAGTTCTTGTGGAATTGGCAAAGTGATATTTGGAAGCCCATAGAGGGCTTAGGTGAAAAAGGAAATATCCTCAGATGAAATCTGGAAAGAAGCTTTCTGAGAAACTGCTTAGTGTTCTGTTAATTCATCTCACAGAGTTACAACTGTATTTCGTGGATCTCTTTGCTAGCCTTATTTCTGTGGAATCTGAGAACAGATATTTCGGATCCCTTTGAAGACTATAGGGCCAAAGGAAATATCCTCCGATAACAAAGAGAAAGAAGCTTTCTGAGAAACTTCTTTGTGTTCTGTGAAATCATCTCACAGAGTTACAGCTTTCCCCTCAAGAAGCCGCTCGCTAAGACAGTTCTTATGGAATTGGCAAAGTGATATTTCGAAGCCCATAGAGGACTATGGTGAAAAAGGAAATATCCTCAGATGAAATCTGGAAAGAAGGTTTCTGAGAAACTGCTTAGTGTTCTGTTAATTCATCTCACAGAGTTACATTTGTATTTCGTGGATCTCTTTGCTAGCCTTATTTCTGTGGAATCTGAGAACAGATATTTCGGATCCCTTTGAAGACTATAGGGCCAAAGGAAATATCCTCCGATAACAAAGAGAAAGAAGCTTTCTGAGAACCTTCTTTGTGTTCTGTGAAATCATCTCACAGAGTTACAGCTTTCCCCTCAAGAAGCCTTTCGCTAAGACAGTTCTTGTGGAATTGGCAATGTGATATTTGGAAGCCCTTAAAGGGCTACGGTGAAAAAGGAAATATCCTCAGATGAAATCTGGAAAGAAGCTTTCTGAGAAACTGCTCTGTGATGTGTGACTTCCACTCACAGAGTTACATCTGTATTTCGTGGATCTCTTTGCTAGCCTTATTTCTGTGGAATCTGAGAACAGATATTTCGGATCCCATTGAAGACTATAGGGCCAAAGGAAATATCCTCCAATAACAAAGAGAAAGAAGCTTTCTGAGAAACTTCTTTGTGTTCTTTGAAATCATCTCACAGAGTTACAGCTTTCCCCTCAAGAAGCCTTTCGCTAAGACAGTTCTTGTGGAATTGGCAAAGTGATATTGGAAGCCCATAGAGGGCTATGGTGAAAACGGAAATAACCTCAGATGAAATATGGAAAGAAGCTTTCTGAGAAACTGCTGAGTGTTCTGTTAATTCATCTCACAGAGTTTTATCTGTATTTCGTGGATCTCTTTGCTAGCCTTATTTCTGTGGAATCTGAGAACAGATATTTCGGATCCCTTTGAAGACTATAGGGCCAAAGGAAATATCCTCCGATAACAAAGAGAAAGAAGCTTTCTGAGAAACTTCTTTGTGTTCTGTGAAATCATCTCACAGAGTTACAGCTTTCCCCTCAAGAAGCCTTTCGCTAAGACAGTTCTTGCGAATTGGCAAAGTGATATTTGGAAGCCCATAGAGGGCTATGCTGAAAAAGGAAATATCCTCAGATGAAATCTGGAAAGAAGCTTTCTGAGAAACTGCTTAGTGTTCTGTTAATTCATCTCACAGAGTTACATCTGTATTTCGTGGATCTCTTTGCTAGCCTTATTTCTGTGGAATCTAAGAACAGATATTTCGGATCCCGTTGAAGACTATAGGGCCAAAGGAAGTATCCTCCGATAACAAAGAGAAAGAAGCTTTCTGAGAAACTTCTTTGTGTTCTGTGAAATCATCTCACAGAGTTACAGCTTTCCCCTCAAGAAGCCTTTCGCTAAGACAGTTCTTGTGGAATTGGCAAAGTGATATTTGGAAGCCCTTAGAGGGCTATGGTGAAAAAGGAAATATCCTCAGATGAAATCTGGAAAGAAGCTTTCTGAGAAACTGCTCTGTGATGTGTGATTTCCACTCACAGAGTTACAGCTGTATTTCGTAGATCTCTTTGCTAGCCTTATTTCTGTGGAATCTGAGAACAGATATTTCGGATCCCTTTGAAGACTATAGGGCCAAAGGAAATATCCTCCAATAACAAAGAGAAAGAAGCTTTCTGAGAAACTTCTTTGTGTTCTGTGAAACCATCTCACAGAGTTACAGCTTTCCACTCAAGAAGCCTTTCCCTAAGACAGTTCTTGTGTAATTGGCAATGTGATATTTGGAAGCCCATAGAGGGCTATGGTGAAAAAGGAAATATCCTCAGATGAAACCTGGAAAGAAGCTTTCTGAGAAACTGCTTAGTGTTCTGTTAATTCATCTCACAGAGTTACATCTGTATTTCGTGGATCTCTTTGCTAGCCTTATTTCTGTGGAATCTAAGAACAGATATTTCGGATCCCGTTGAAGACTATAGGGCCAAAGGAAGTATCCTCCGAATACAAAGAGAAAGAAGCTTTCTGAGAAACTTCTTTGTGTTCTGTGAAATCATCTCACAGAGTTACAGCTTTCCCCTCAAGAAGCCTTTCGCTAAGACAGTTCTTGTGGAATTGGCAAAGTGATATTTGGAAGCCCTTAGAGGGCTATGGTGAAAAAGGAAATATCCTCAGATGAAATCTGGAAAGAAGCTTTCTGAGAAACTGCTCTGTGATGTGTGATTTCCACTCACAGAGTTACAGCTGTATTTCGTAGATCTCTTTGCTAGCCTTATTTCTGTGGAATCTGAGAACAGATATTTCGGATCCCTTTGAAGACTATAGGGCCAAAGGAAATATCCTCCGATAACAAAGAGAAAGAAGCTTTCTGAGAAACTTCTTTGTGTTCTGTGAAACCATCTCACAGAGTTACAGCTTTCCACTCAAGAAGCCTTTCCCTAAAACAGTTCTTGTGTAATTGGCAATGTGATATTTGGAAGCCCATAGAGGGCTATGGTGAAAAAGGAAATATCCTCAGATGAAATCTGGAAAGAAGCTTTCTGAGAAACTGCTTAGTGTTCTGTTAATTCATCTCACAGAGTTACATCTGTATTTCGTGGATCTCTTTGCTAGCCTTATTTCTGTGGAATCTGAGATCAGATATTTCGGATCCCTTTGTAGACTATAGGGCCAAAGGAAATATCCTCCGATAACAAAGAGAGAGAAGCTTTCTGAGAAACTTCTTTGTGTTCTGTGAAATCGTCTCACAGAGTTACAGCTTTCCCCTCAAGAAGCCTTTCGCTAAGACAGTTCTTGTGGAATTGGCAAAGTGATATTTGGTAGCCCATAGAGGGCTATGGTGAAAAGGAAATATCCTCAGATGAAATCTGGAAAGAAGCTTTCTGAGAAACTGCTTAGTGTTCTGTGAATTCATCTCACAGAGTTACATCTGTATTTCGTGGATCTCTTTGCTAGCCTTATTTCTGTGGAATCTGAGAACAGATATTTCGGATCCCTTTGAAGACTATAGGGCCTAAGGAAATATCCTCCGATAACAAAGAGAAAGAAGCTTTCTGAGAAACTTCTTTCTGTTCTGTGAAATCATCTCACAGAGTTACAGCTTTCCCCACAAGAAGCCTTTCGCTAAGACACTTCTTGTGGAATTGGCAAAGTGATATTTGGAAGCCAATAGACGGCTATGGTGAAAACGGAAATATACTCAGATGAAATCTGGAAGGAAGCTTTCTGAGAAACTGCTTAGTGTTCTGTTAATTCATCTCACAGAGCTCTATCTGTATTTCGTGGATCTCTTTGCTAGCCTTATTTCTGAGGAATCTGAGAACAGATATTTCGGATCCCTTTGAAGACTATAGGGCCAAAGGAAATATCCTCTGATAACAAAGAGAAAGAAGCTTTCTGAGAAACTTCTTTGTGTTCTGTAAAATCATCTCACAGAGTTACAGCTTTCACCTCAAGAAGCCTTTCGCTAAGACAGTTCTTGTGGAATTGGCAAAGTGATATTTGGAAGCCCATAGAGGGCTATGGTGAAAAAGGAAATATCCTCAGATGAAATCTGGAAAGAAGCTTTCTGAGAAACTGCTCTGTGATGTGTGACTTCCACTCACAGAATTACATCTGTATTTCGTGGATCTCTTTGCTAGCCTTATCTCTGTGGAATCTGAGAACAGATATTTCGGATCCCTTTGAAGACCATAGGGCCAAAGGAAATATCCTCCGATAACAAAGAGAAAGAAGCTTTCTGAGAAACTTCTTTGTGTTCTGTGAAATCATCTCACAGAGATACAGCTTTCCCCTCCAGTTGCCTTTCGCTAAGACAGTTATTGTGGAATTGGCAAAGTGATATTTGGAAGCCCTTAGAGGGCTATGGTGAAAAATGAAATATCCTCAGATGAAATCTGGAAGGAAGCTTTCTGAGAAACTGGTTAGTGTTCTGTTAATTCATCTCAAAGAGTTACATCTGTATTTCGTGGATCTCTTTGCTAGCCTTATTTCTGTGGAATCTGAGAACAGATATTTCGGATCCCTTTGAAGACTATGGAGCCAAAGGAAATATACTCCGATAACAAAGAGAAAGAAGCTTTCTGAGAAACTTCTTTGTATTCTGTGAAATCATCTCACAGAGTTACAGCTTTCCCCTCAAGAAGCCTTTCGCTGAGAGAGTTCTTGTGGAATTGGCAAAGTGATATTTGGAAGCCCATAGAGGGCTTAGGTGAAAAAGGAAATATCCTCAGATGAAATCTGGAAAGAAGCTTTCTGAGAAACTGCTTAGTGTTCTGTTAATTCATCTCACAGAGTTACAACTGTATTTCGTGGATCTCTTTGCTAGCCTTATTTCTGTGGAATCTGAGAACAGATATTTCGGATCCCTTTGAAGACTATAGGGCCAAAGGAAATATCCTCCGATAACAAAGAGAAAGAAGCTTTCTGAGAAACTTCTTTGTCTTCTGTGAAATCATCTCACAGAGTTACAGCTTTCCCCTCAAGAAGCCGCTCGCTAAGACAGTTCTTGTGGAATTGGCAAAGTGATATTTCGAAGCCCATAGAGGACTATGGTGAAAAAGGAAATATCCTCAGATGAAATCTGGAAAGAAGGTTTCTGAGAAACTGCTTACTGTTCTGTTAATTCATCTCACAGAGTTACATCTGTATTTCGTGGATCTCTTTGCTAGCCTTATTTCTCTGGAATCTGAGAACAGATATTTCGGATCCCTTTGAAGACTATAGGGCCAAAGGAAATATCCTGCGATAACAAACAGAAAGAAGCTTTCTGAGAACCTTCTTTCTGTTCTGTGAAATCATCTCACAGAGTTACAGCTTTCCCCTCAAGAAGCCTTTCGCTAAGACAGTTCTTGTGGAATTGGCAATGTGATATTTGGAAGCCCTTAAAGGGCTACGGAGAAAAAGGAAATATCCTGAGATGAAATCTGGAAAGAAGCTTTCTGAGAAACTGCTCTGTGATGTGTGACTTCCACTCACAGAGTTACATCTGTATTTCGTGGATCTCTTTGCTAGCCTTATTTCTGTGGAATCTGAGAACAGATATTTCGGATCCCATTGAAGACTATAGGGCCAAAGGAAATATCCTCCCATAACAAAGAGAAAGAAGCTTTCTGAGAAACTTCTTTGTGTTCTTTGAAATCATCTCACAGAGTTACAGCTTTCCCCTCAAGAAGCCTTTCGCTAAGACAGTTCTTGTGGAATTGGCAAAGTGATATTGGAAGCCCACAGAGGGCTATGGTGAAAACGGAAATAACCTCAGATGAAATATGGAAAGAAGCTTTCTGAGAAACTGCTGAGTGTTCTGTTAATTCATCTCACAGAGTTTTATCTGTATTTCGTGGATCTCTTTGCTAGCCTTATTTCTGTGGAATCTGAGAAGAGATATTTCGGATCCCTTTGAAGACTATAGGGCCAAAGGAAATATCCTCCGATAACAAGGAGAAAGAAGCTTTCTGAGAAACTTCTTTGTGTTCTGTGAAATCATCTCACAGAGTTACAGCTTTCCCCTCAAGAAGCCTTTCGCTAAGACAGTTCTTGCGAATTGGCAAAGTGATATTTGGAAGCCCATAGAGGGCTATGGTGAAAAAGGAAATATCCTCAGATGAAATCTGGAAAGAAGCTTTCTGATAAACTGCTTAGTTTTCTGTTAATTCATCTCACAGAGATACATCTGTATTTCGTGGATCTCTTTGCTAGCCTTATTTCTGTGGAATCTAAGAACAGATATTTCGGATCCCTTTGAAGACTATAGGGCCAAAGGAAGTATCCTCCGATAACAAAGAGAAAGAAGCTTTCTGAGAAACTTCTTTGTGTTCTGTGAAATCATCTCACAGAGTTACAGCTTTCCCCTCAAGAAGCCTTTCGCTAAGACAGTTCTTGTGGAATTGGCAAAGTGATATTTGGAAGCCCTTAGAGGGCTATGGTGAAAAAGGAAATATCCATAGATGAAATCTGGAAAGAAGCTTTCTGAGAAACTGCTCTGTGATGTTTGATTTCCACTCACAGAGTTACAGCTGTATTTCGTGGATCTCTTTGCTAGCCTTATTTCTGTGGAATCTGAGAACAGATATTTCGGATCCCTTTGAAGACTATAGGGCCAAAGGAAATATCCTCCGATAACAAAGAGAAAGAAGCTTTCTGAGAATCTTCTTTGTGTTCTGTGAAACCATCTCACAGAGTTACAGCTTTCCACTCAAGAAGCCTTTCCCTAAGACAGTTCTTGTGGAATTGGCAATGTGATATTTGGAAGCCCATAGAGGGCTATGGTGAAAAAGGAAATATTCTCAGATGAAATCTGGAAAGAAGATTTCTGAGAAACTGCTTAGTGTTCTGTTAATTCATCTCACAGAGTTACAACTGTATTTCGTGGATCTCTTTGCTAGCCTTATTTCTGTGGAATCTGAGAACAGATATTTCGGATCCCTTTGAAGACTATAGGGCCAAAGGAAATATACTCCGATAACAAAGAGAAAGAAGCTTTCTGAGAAACTTCTTTGTGTTCTGTGAAATCATCTCACAGAGTTACAGCTTTCCCCTCAAGAAGCCTTTCGCTAAGACAGTTCTTGTGGAATTGGCAATGTGATATTTGGAAGCCCTTAAAGGGCTACGGTGAAAAAGGAAATATCCTCAGATGAAATCTGGAAAGAAGCTTTCTGAGAAACTGCTCTGTGATGTGTGACTTCCACTCACAGAGTTACATCTGTATTTCGTGGATCTCTTTGCTAGCCTTATTTCTGTGGAATCTGAGAACAGATATTTCGGATCCCATTGAAGACTATAGGGCCAAAGGAAATATCCTCCAATAACAAAGAGAAAGAAGCTTTCTGAGAAACTTCTTTGTGTTCTTTGAAATCATCTCACAGAGTTACAGCTTTCCCCTCAAGAAGCCTTTCGCTAAGACAGTTCTTGTGGAATTGGCAAAGTGATATTGGAAGCCCATAGAGGGCTATGGTGAAAACGGAAATAACCTCAGATGAAATATGGAAAGAAGCTTTCTGAGAAACTGCTGAGTGTTCTGTTAATTCATCTCACAGAGTTTTATCTGTATTTCGTGGATCTCTTGGCTAGCCTTATTTCTGTGGAATCTGAGAACAGATATTTCGGATCACTTCGAAGACTATAGGGCCAAAGGAAATATCCTCTGATAACAAAGGGAAAGAAGCTTTCTGAGAAACTTCTTTGTGTTCTGTAAAATCATCTCACAGAGTTACAGCTTTCACCTCAAGAAGCCTTTCGCTAAGACAGTTCTTGTGGAATTGGCAAAGTGATATTTGGAAGCCCATAGAGGGCTATGGTGAAAACGGAAATATCCTCAGAAGAAATCTGTAAAGACGCTTTCTGAGAAACTGCTCTGTGATGTGTGACTTCCACTCACAGAGTTACATCTGTATTTCGTGGATCTCTTTGCTAGCCTTATCTCTGTGGAATCTGAGAACAGATATTTCGGATGCTTAGAAGACTATAGGGCCAAAGGAAATATCCTCCGATAACAAAGAGAAAGAAGCTTTCTGAGAAACTTCTTTGTGTTCTGTGAAATCATCTCACAGAGTTACAGCTTTCCCATCAAGAAGCCTTTCGCTAAGACAGTTCTTGTGTAATTGGCAATGTGATATTTGGAAGCCCATAGAGGGCTACGGTGAAAAGGAAATATCCTCAGATGAAATCTGGAAAGAAGCTTTCTGAGAAACTGCTTAGTGTTCTGTTAATTCATCTCACAGAGTTACATCTGTATTTCGTGGATCTCTTTGCTAGCCTTATTTCTGTGGAATCTGAGAACAGATATTTCGGATCCCTTTGAAGACTATAGGGCCAAAGGAAATATCCTCCGATAACAAAGAGAAAAAAGCTTTCTGAGAAACTTCTTTGTGTTCTGTGAAATCATCTCACAGAGTTACAGCTTTCCCCTCAAGAAGCCTTTCGCTAAGACAGTTCTTGCGAATTGGCAAAGTGATATTTGGAAGCCCATAGAGGGCTATGCTGAAAAAGGAAATATCCTCAGATGAAATCTGGAAAGAAGCTTTCTGAGAAACTGCTTAGTGTTCTGTTAATTCATCTCACAGAGTTACATCTGTATTTCGTGGATCTCTTTGCTAGCCTTATTTCTGTGGAATCTAAGAACAGATATTTCGGATCCCGTTGAAGACTATAGGGCCAAAGGAAGTATCCTCCGAATACAAAGAGAAAGAAGCTTTCTGAGAAACTTCTTTGTGTTCTGTGAAATCATCTCACAGAGTTACAGCTTTCCCCTCAAGAAGCCTTTCGCTAAGACAGTTCTTGTGGAATTGGCAAAGTGATATTTGGAAGCCCTTAGAGGGCTATGGTGAAAAAGGAAATATCCTCAGATGAAATCTGGAAAGAAGCTTTCTGAGAAACTGCTCTGTGATGTGTGATTTCCACTCACAGAGTTACAGCTGTATTTCATAGATCTCTTTGCTAGCCTTATTTCTGTGGAATCTGAGAACAGATATTTCGGATCCCTTTGAAGACTGTAGGGCCAAAGGAAATATCCTCCGATAACAAAGAGAAAGAAGCTTTCTGAGAAACTTCTTTGTGTTCTGTGAAACCATCTCACAGAGTTACAGCTTTCCACTCAAGAAGCCTTTCCCTAAAACAGTTCTTGTGTAATTGGCAATGTGATATTTGGAAGCCCATAGAGGGCTATGGTGAAAAAGGAAATATCCTCAGATGAAATCTGGAAAGAAGCTTTCTGAGAAACTGCTTAGTGTTCTGTTAATTCATCTCACAGAGTTACATCTGTATTTCGTGGATCTCTTTGCTAGCCTTATTTCTGTGGAATCTGAGAACAGATATTTCGGATCCCTTTGTAGACTATAGGGCCAAAGGAAATATCCTCCGATAACAAAGAGAGAGAAGCTTTCTGAGAAACTTCTTTGTGTTCTGTGAAATCGTCTCACAGAGTTACAGCTTTCCCCTCAAGAAGCCTTTCGCTAAGACAGTTCTTGTGGAATTGGCAAAGTGATATTTGGAAGCCCATAGAGGGCTATGGTGAATACGGAAATAACCTCAGATGAAATATGGAAAGAAGCTTTCTGAGAAACTGCTGAGTGTTCTGTTAATTCATCTCACAGAGTTTTATCTGTATTTCGTGGATCTCTTTGCTAGCCTTATTTCTGTGGAATCTGAGAACAGATATTTCGGATCCCTTCGAAGACTATAGGGCCAAAGGAAATATCCTCCGATAACAAAGAGAAAGAAGCTTTCTGAGAAACTTCTTTGTGTTCTGTGAAATCATCTCACAGAGTTACAGCTTTCCCCTCAAGAAGCCTTTCGCTAAGACAGTTCTTGCGAATTGGCAAAGTGATATTTGGAAGCCCATAGAGGGCTATGGTGAAAAAGGAAATATCCTCAGATGAAATCTGGAAAGAAGCTTTCTGAGAAACTGCTTAGTGTTCTGTTAATTCATCTCACAGAGTTACATCTGTATTTCGTGGATCTCTTTGCTAGCCTTATTTCTGTGGAATCTAAGAACAGATATTTCGGATCCCTTTGAAGACTATAGGGCCAAAGGAAGTATCCTCCGATAACAAAGTGAAAGAAGCTTTCTGAGAAACTTCTTTGTGTTCTGTGAAATCATCTCACAGAGTTACAGCTTTCCCCTCAAGAAGCCTTTCGCTAAGACAGTTCTTGTGGAATTGGCAAAGTGATATTTGGAAGCCCATAGAGGGCTATGGTGAAAAAGGAAATATCCTCAGATGAAAACTGGAAAGAAGCTTTCTGAGAAACTGCTTAGTGTTCTGTGAATTCATCTCACAGAGCTCTATCTGTATTTCGTGGATCTCTTTGCTAGCCTTATTTCTGAGGAATCTGAGAACATATATTTTGGATCCCTTTGGAGACTATAGGGCCAAAGGAAATATCCTCTGATAAAAAAGAGAAAGAAGCTTTCTGAGAAACTTCTTTGTGTTCTGTAAAATCATCTAACAGAGTTACAGCTTTCACCTCAAGAAGCCTTACGCTAAGACAGTTCTTGTGGAATTGGCAAAGTGATATTTGGAAGCCCATAGAGGGCTATGGTGAAAAAGGAAATATCCTCAGATGAAATCTGGAAAGAAGATTTCTGAGAAACTGCTCTGTGATGTGTGACTTCCACTCACAGAGTTACATCTGTATTTCGTGGATCTCTTTGCTAGCCTTATCTCTGTGGAATCTGAGAACAGATATTTCGGATCCCTTTGAAGACTATAGGGCCAAAGGAAATATCCTCCGATAACAAAGAGAAAGAAGCTTTCTGAGAAACTTCTTTGTGTTCTGTGAAACCATCTCACAGAGTTACAGCTTTCCACTCAAGAAGCCTTTCGCTAAGACAGTTCTTGTGGAATTGGCAAAGTGATATTTGGAAGCCCATAGAGGGTTACGGTGAAAAGGAAATATCCTCAGATGAAATCTGGAAAGAAGCTTTCTGAGAAACTGCTTAGTGTTCTGTGAATTCATCTCACAGAGTTACATCTGTATTTCGTGGATCTCTTTGCTAGCCTTATTTCTGTGGAATCTGAGAACAGATATTTCGGATCCCTTTGAAGACTATAGGGCCTAAGGAAATATCCTCCGATAACAAAGAGAAAGAAGCTTTATGAGAAACTTCTTTGTGTTCTGTGAAATCATCTCACAGAGTTACAGCTTTCCCCACAAGAAGCCTTTCGCTAAGACACTTCTTGTGGAATTGGCAAAGTGATATTTGGAAGCCAATAGACGGCTATGGTGAAAACGGAAATATACTCAGATGAAATCTGGAAGGAAGCTTTCTGAGAAACTGCTTAGTGTTCTGTTAATTCATCTCACAGAGCTCTATCTGTATTTCGTGGTTCTCTTTGCTAGCCTTATTTCTGAGGAATCTGAGAACAGATATTTCGGATCCCTTTGAAGACTATAGGGCCAAAGGAAATATCCTCTGATAACAAAGGGAAAGAAGCTTTCTGAGAAACTTCTTTGTGTTCTGTAAAATCATCTCACAGAGTTACAGCTTTCACCTCAAGAAGCCTTTCGCTAAGACAGTTCTTGTGGAATTGGCAAAGTGATATTTGGAAGCCCATAGAGGGCTACGGTGAAAAAGGAAATATCCTCAGATGAAATCTGGAAAGAAGCTTTCTGAGAAACTGCTCTGTGATGTGTGACTTCCACTCACAGAATTACATCTGTATTTCGTGGATCTCTTTGCTAGCCTTATCTCTGTGGAATCTGAGAACAGATATTTCGGATCTCTTTGAAGACCATAGGGCCAAAGGAAATATCCTCCGATAACAAAGAGAAAGAAGCTTTCTGAGAAACTTCTTTGTGTTCTGCGAAATCATCTCACAGAGATACAGCTTTCCCCTCCAGTTGCCTTTCGCTAAGACAGTTATTGTGGAATTGGCAAAGTGATATTTGGAAGCCCTTAGAGGGCTATGGTGAAAAATGAAATATCCTCAGATGAAATCTGGAAGGAAGCTTTCTGAGAAACTGGTTAGTGTTCTGTTAATTCATCTCAAAGAGTTACATCTGTATTTCGTGGATCTCTTTGCTAGCCTTATTTCTGTGGAATCTGAGAACAGATATTTCGGATCCCTTTGAAGACTATGGAGCCAAAGGAAATATACTCCGATAACAAAGAGAAAGAAGCTTTCTGAGAAACTTCTTTGTGTTCTGTGAAATCATCTCACAGAGTTACAGCTTTCCCCTCAAGAAGCCGCTCGCTAAGACAGTTCTTGTGGAATTGGCAAAGTGATATTTCGAAGCCCATAGAGGACTATGGTGAAAAAGGAAATATCCTCAGATGAAATCTGGAAAGAAGGTTTCTGAGAAACTGCTTACTGTTCTGTTAATTCATCTCACAGAGTTACATCTGTGTTTCGTGGATCTCTTTGCTAGCCTTATTTCTGTGGAATCTGAGAACAGATATTTCGGATCCCTTTGAAGACTATAGGGCCAAAGGAAATATCCTCCGATAACAAAGAGAAAGAAGCTTTCTGAGAACCTTCTTTCTGTTCTGTGAAATCATCTCACAGAGTTACAGCTTTCCCCTCAAGAAGCCTTTCGCTAAGACAGTTCTTGTGGAATTGGCAATGTGATATTTGGAAGCCCTTAAAGGGCTACGGTGAAAAAGGAAATATCCTGAGATGAAATCTGGAAAGAAGCTTTCTGAGAAACTGCTCTGTGATGTGTGACTTCCACTCACAGAGTTACATCTGTATTTCGTGGATCTCTTTGCTAGCCTTATTTCTGTGGAATCTGAGAACAGATATTTCGGATCCCATTGAAGACTATAGGGCCAAAGGAAATATCCTCCCATAACAAAGAGAAAGAAGCTTTCTGAGAAACTTCTTTGTGTTCTTTGAAATCATCTCACAGAGTTACAGCTTTCCCCTCAAGAAGCCTTTCGCTAAGACAGTTCTTGTGGAATTGGCAAAGTGATATTGGAAGCCCACAGAGGGCTATGTTGAAAACGGAAATAACCTCAGATGAAATATGGAAAGAAGCTTTCTGAGAAACTGCTGAGTGTTCTGTTAATTCATCTCACAGAGTTTTATCTGTATTTCGTGGATCTCTTTGCTAGCCTTATTTCTGTGGAATCTGAGAACAGATATTTCGGATCCCTTTGAAGACTATAGGGCCAAAGGAAATATCCTCCGATAACAAAGAGAAAGAAGCTTTCTGAGAAACTTCTTTGTGTTCTGTGAAATCATCTCACAGAGTTACAGCTTTCCCCTCAAGAAGCCTTTCGCTAAGACAGTTCTTGCGAATTGGCAAAGTGATATTTGGAAGCCCATAGAGGGCTATGGTGAAAAAGGAAATATCCTCAGATGAAATCTGGAAAGAAGCTTTCTGATAAACTGCTTAGTTTTCTGTTAATTCATCTCACAGAGATACATCTGTATTTCGTGGATCTCTTTGCTAGCCTTATTTCTGTGGAATCTAAGAACAGATATTTCGGATCCCTTTGAAGACTATAGGGCCAAAGGAAGTATCCTCCGATAACAAAGAGAAAGAAGCTTTCTGAGAAACTTCTTTGTGTTCTGTGAAATCATCTCACAGAGTTACAGCTTTCCCCTCAAGAAGCCTTTCGCTAAGACAGTTCTTGTGGAATTGGCAAAGTGATATTTGGAAGCCCTTAGAGGGCTATGGTGAAAAAGGAAATATCCTCAGATGAAATCTGGAAAGAAGCTTTCTGAGAAACTGCTCTGTGATGTTTGATTTCCACTCACAGAGTTACAGCTGTATTTCGTGGATCTCTTTGCTAGCCTTATTTCTGTGGAATCTGAGAACAAATATTTCGGATCCCTTTGAAGACTATAGGGCCAAAGGAAATATCCTCCGATAACAAAGAGAAAGAAGCTTTCTGAGAATCTTCTTTGTGTTCTGTGAAACCATCTCACAGAGTTACAGCTTTCCACTCAAGAAGCCTTTCCCTAAGACAGTTCTTGTGGAATTGGCAATGTGATATTTGGAAGCCCATAGAGGGCTATGGTGAAAAAGGAAATATCCTCAGATGAAATCTGGAAAGAAGCTTTCTGAGAAACTGCTTAGTGTTCTGTTAATTCATCTCACAGAGTTACAACTGTATTTCGTGGATCTCTTTGCTAGCCTTATTTCTGTGGAATCTGAGAACAGATATTTCGGATCCCTTTGAAGACTATAGGGCCAAAGGAAATATACTCCGATAACAAAGAGAAAGAAGCTTTCTGAGAAACTTCTTTGTGTTCTGTGAAATCATCTCACAGAGTTACAGCTTTCCCCTCAAGAAGCCTTTCGCTAAGACAGTTCTTGTGGAATTGGCAATGTGATATTTGGAAGCCCTTAAAGGGCTACGGTGAAAAAGGAAATATCCTCAGATGAAATCTGGAAAGAAGCTTTCTGAGAAACTGCTCTGTGATGTGTGACTTCCACTCACAGAGTTACATCTGTATTTCGTGGATCTCTTTGCTAGCCTTATTTCTGTGGAATCTGAGAACAGATATTTCGGATCCCATTGAAGACTATAGGGCCAAAGGAAATATCCTCCAATAACAAAGAGAAAGAAGCTTTCTGAGAAACTTCTTTGTGTTCTTTGAAATCATCTCACAGAGTTACAGCTTTCCCCTCAAGAAGCCTTTCGCTAAGACAGTTCTTGTGGAATTGGCAAAGTGATATTGGAAGCCCATAGAGGGCTATGGTGAAAACGGAAATAACCTCAGATGAAATATGGAAAGAAGCTTTCTGAGAAACTGCTGAGTGTTCTGTTAATTCATCTCACAGAGTTTTATCTGTATTTCGTGGATCTCTTGGCTAGCCTTATTTCTGTGGAATCTGAGAACAGATATTTCGGATCACTTCGAAGACTATAGGGCCAAAGGAAATATCCTCTGATAACAAAGGGAAAGAAGCTTTCTGAGAAACTTCTTTGTGTTCTGTAAAATCATCTCACAGAGTTACAGCTTTCACCTCAAGAAGCCTTTCGCTAAGACAGTTCTTGTGGAATTGGCAAAGTGATATTTGGAAGCCCATAGAGGGCTATGGTGAAAACGGAAATATCCTCAGAAGAAATCTGTAAAGAAGCTTTCTGAGAAACTGCTCTGTGATGTGTGACTTCCACTCACAGAGTTACATCTGTATTTCGTGGATCTCTTTGCTAGCCTTATCTCTGTGGAATCTGAGAACAGATATTTCGGATGCTTAGAAGACTATAGGGCCAAAGGAAATATCCTCCGATAACAAAGAGAAAGAAGCTTTCTGAGAAACTTCTTTGTGTTCTGTGAAACCATCTCACAGAGTTACAGCTTTCCCATCAAGAAGCCTTTCGCTAAGACAGTTCTTGTGTAATTGGCAAAGTGATATTTGGAAGCCCATAGAGGGCTACGGTGAAAAGGAAATATCCTCAGATGAAATCTGGAAAGAAGCTTTCTGAGAAACTGCTTAGTGTTCTGTTAATTCATCTCACAGAGTTACATCTGTATTTCGTGGATCTCTTTGCTAGCCTTATTTCTGTGGAATCTGAGAACAGATATTTCGGATCCCTTTGAAGACTATAGGGCCTAAGGAAATATCCTCCGATAACAAAGAGAAAGAAGCTTTATGAGAAACTTCTTTGTGTTCTGTGAAATCATCTCACAGAGTTACAGCTTTCCCCACAAGAAGCCTTTCGCTAAGACAGTTCTTGTGGAATTGGCAAAGTGATATTTGGAAGCCCATAGAGTGCTACGGTGAAAACGGAAATATACTCAGATGAAATCTGGAAAGAAGCTTTCTGAGAAACTGCTTAGTGTTCTGTTAATTCATCTCAGAGAGTTACATCTGTATTTCGTGGATCTCTTTGCTAGCCTTATTTCTGTGGAATCTGCGAACAGATATTTCGGATCCCTTTGAAGAATATAGGGCCAAAGGAAACATCCTCCGATAACAAAGAGGAAGAAGCTTTCTGAGAAACTTCATTGTGTTCTGTGAAATCATCTCACAGAGTTACAGCTTTCCCCTAAAGAAGCCTTTCGCTAAGACAGTTCTTGTGGAATTGGCAAAGTGATATTTGGTAGCCCTTAGAGGCCTATGGTGAAAAAGCAAATATCCTCAGATAATATCTGGAAAGAAGCTTTCTGAGAAACTGCTTAGTGTTCTGTTAATTCATCTCACAGAGTTACATCTGTATTTCGTGGATCTCTTTGCTAGCCTTATTTCTGTGGAATCTGAGAACAGATATTTCGAATCCCTTTGAAGACTGTAGGGCCAAAGGAAATATCCTCCGATAACAAAGAGAAAGAAGGTTTCTGAGAAACTTCTTTGTGTTCTGTGAAATCATCTCACAGAGTTACAGCTTTCCCCTCAAGAAGCCTTTCGCTAAGACAGTTCTTGTGGAATTGGCAAAGTGATATTTGGAAGCCCATAGAGGGCTATGGTGAAAAAGGAAATATCCTCAGATGAAATCTGGAAAGAAGCTTTCTGAGAAACTGTTTAGTGTTCTGTTAATTCATCTCACAGAGTTACATCTGTATTTCGTGGATCTCTTTGCTAGCCTTATTTCTGTGTAATCTGAGAACAGATATTTCGGATCCCTTTGAAGACTATAGGGCCAAAGGAAATATCCTCCGATAACAAAGAGAAAGAAGCTTTCTGAGAAACTTCTTTGTGTTCTGTGAAATCATCTCACAGAGTTACAGCTTTCCCCTCAAGAAACCTTTCGCTAAGACAGTTCTTGTGGAATTGGCAAAGTGATATTTGGAAGCCCACAGAGGGCTAAGGTGAAAAAGGAAATAACCTCAGATGAAATCTGGAAAGAAGCTTTCTGAGAAACTGCTTAGTGTTCTGTTAATTCATCTCACGGAATTACATCTGTATTTCGTGGATCTCTTTGCTAGCCTTATTTCTGTGGATTCAGAGAACAGGTATTTCGGATCCCTTTGAAGACTATAGGGCCAAAGGAAATATCCTTAGATAACAAAGAGAAAGAAGCTTTCTGAGAAACTTCTTTGTGTTCTGTGAAATCATCTCACAGAGTTAGAGCTTTCCCCTCAAGAAGCCTTTCGCTAAGACAGTTCTTGTGAAATTGGCAAAGTGATATTTGGAAGCCCATAGAGGGCTATGGTGAAAAAGGAAATATCCTCAGTTGAAATCTGGAAAGAAGATTTCTGAGAAACTGCTTAGTGTTCTGTTAATTCATCTCACAGAGTTACATCTGTATTTCGTGGATCTCTTTGCTAGCCTTATTTCTGTGGAATCTGCGAACAGATATTTCGGATTCCTTTGAAGACTATAGGGCCAAAGGAAACATCCTCCGATAACAAAGAGGAAGAAGCTTTCTGAGAAACTTCTTTGTGTTCTGTGAAATCATCTCACAGAGTTACAGCTTTCCCCTAAAGAAGCCTTTCGCTAAGACAGTTCTTGTGGAATTGGCAAAGTGATATTTGGTAGCCCTTAGAGGCCTAGGGTGAAAAAGCAAATATCCTCAGATGATATCTGGAATAAGCTTCCTGAGAAACTGCTTAGTGTTCTGTGAATTCATCTCACAGAGTTACATCTGTATTTCGTGGATCTCTTTGCTAGTCTTATTTCTGTGGAATCTGAGAACAGATATTTCGAATCCCTTTGAAGACTATAGGGCCAAAGGAAATATCCTCCGAAAACAAAGAGAAAGAAGCTTTCTGAGAAACTTCTTTGTGTTCTGTGAAATCATCTCACAGAGTTACAGCTTTCCCCTCAAGAAGCCTTTCGCTAAGACAGTTCTTGTGGAATTGGCAAAGTGATATTTGGAAGCCCATAGAGGGCTATGGTGAAAAAGGAAATATCCTCAGATGAAATCTGGAAAGAAGCTTTCAGAGAAACTGCTTAGTGTTCTGTTAATTCATCTCACAGAGTTACATCTGTATTTCGTGGATCTCTTTGCTAGCCTTATTTCTGTGGAATCTAAGAACAGATATTTCGGATCCCGTTGAAGACTATAGGGCCAAAGGAAGTATCCTCCGATAACAAAGAGAAAGAAGCTTTCTGAGAAACTTCTTTGTGTTCTGTGAAATCATGTCACAGAGTTACAGCTTTCCCCTCAAGAAGCCTTTCGCTAAGACAGTTCTTGTGGAATTGGCAAAGTGATATTTGGAAGCCCATAGAGGGCTATGGTGAAAAAGGAAATATCCTCAGATGAAATCTGGAAAGAAGCTTTCTGAGAAACTGCTCTGTGATGTGTGACTTCCACTCACAGAGTTACATCTGTATTTCGTGGATCTCTTTGCTAGCCTTATCTCTGTGGAATCTGAGAACAGATATTTCGGATCCCTTTGAAGACTATAGGGTCAAAAGAAATATCCTCCGATAACAAAGAGAAAGAAGCTTTCTGAGAAACTTCTTTGTGTTCTGAGAAACCATCTCACAGAGTTACAGCTTTCCCCTAAAGAAGCCTTTCGCTAAGACAGTTCTTGTGGAATTGGCAAAGTGATATTTGGTAGCCCTTAGAGGCCTATGGTGAAAAAGCAAATATCCTCAGATAATATCTGGAAAGAAGCTTTCTGAGAAACTGCTTAGTGTTCTGTTAATTCATCTCACAGAGTTACAACTGTATTTCGTGGATCTCTTTGCTAGCCTCATTTCTGTGGAATCTGAGAACAGATATTTCGGATCCCTTTGAAGACTATAGGGCCAAAGGAAATATACTCCGATAACAAAGAGAAAGAAGCTTTCTGAGAAACTTCTTTGTGTTCTGTGAAATCATCTCACAGAGTTACAGCTTTCCCCTCAAGAAGCCTTTCGCTAAGACAGTTCTTGTGGAATTGGCAATGTGATATTTGGAAGCCCTTAAAGGGCTACGGTGAAAAAGGAAATATCCTCAGATGAAATCTGGAAAGAAGATTTCTGAGAAACTGCTCTGTGATGTGTGACTTCCACTCACAGAGTTACATCTGTATTTCGTGGATCTCTTTGCTAGCCTTATTTCTGTGGAATCTGAGAACAGATATTTCGGATCCCATTGAAGACTATAGGGCCAAAGGAAATATCCTCCAATAAGAAAGAGAAAGAAGCTTTCTGAGAAACTTCTTTGTGTTCTTTGAAATCATCTCACAGAGTTACAGCTTTCACCTCAAGAAGCCTTTCGCTAAGACAGTTCTTGTGGAATTGGCAAAGTGATATTGGAAGCCCATAGAGGGCTATGGTGAAAACGGAAATAACCTCAGATGAAATATCGAAAGAAGCTTTCTGAGAAAGTGCTGAGTGTTCTGTTAATTCATCTCACAGAGTTTTATCTGTATTTCGTGGATCCCTTGGCTAGCCTTATTTCTGTGGAATCTGAGAACAGATATTTCGGATCACTTCGAAGACTATAGGGCCAAAGGAAATATCCTCTGATAACAAAGGGAAAGAAGCTTTCTGAGAAACTTCTTTGTGTTCTGTAAAATCATCTCACAGAGTTACAGCTTTCACCTCAAGAAGCCTTTCGCTAAGACAGTTCTTGTGGAATTGGCAAAGTGATATTTGGAAGCCCATAGAGGGCTATGGTGAAAAAGGAAATATCCTCAGAAGAAATCTGTAAAGAAGCTTTCTGAGAAACTGCTCTGTGATGTGTGACTTCCACTCACAGAGTTACATCTGTATTTCGTGGATCTCTTTGCTAGCCTTATCTCTGTGGAATCTGAGAACAGATATTTCGGATGCTTAGAAGACTATAGGGCCAAAGGAAATATCCTCCGATAACAAAGAGAAAGAAGCTTTCTGAGAAACTTCTTTGTGTTCTGTGAAACCATTTCACAGAGTTACAGCTTTCCCATCAAGAAGCCTTTCGCTAAGACAGTTCTTGTGTAATTGGCAAAGTGATATTTGGAAGCCCATAGAGGGCTACGGTGAAAAGGAAATATCCTCAGATGAAATCTGGAAAGAAGCTTTCTGAGAAACTGCTTAGTGTTCTGTTAATTCATCTCACAGAGTTACATCTGTATTTCGTGGATCTCTTTGCTAGCCTTATTTCTGTGGAATCTGAGAACCGATATTTCGGATCCCTTTGAAGACTATAGGGCCTAAGGAAATATCCTCCGATAACAAAGAGAAAGAAGCTTTATGAGAAACTTCTTTGTGTTCTGTGAAATCATCTCACAGAGTTACAGCTTTCCCCACAAGAAGCCTTTCGCTAAGACAGTTCTTCTGGAATTGGAAAAGTGATATTTGGAAGACCATAGAGGGCTACGGTGAAAACGGAAATACACCCAGATGAAATCTGGAAAGAAGCTTTCTGAGAAACTGCTTAGTGTTCTGTTAATTCATCTCACAGAGTTACATCTGTATTTCGTGGATCTCTTTGCTAGCCTTATTTCTGTGGAATCTGCGAACAGATATTTCGGATCCCTTTGAAGACTATAGGGCCAAAGGAAACATCCTCCGATAACAAAGAGGAAGAAGCTTTCTGAGAAACTTCTTTGTGTTCTGTGAAATCATCTCACAGAGTTACAGCTTTCCCCTCAAGAAGCCTTTCGCTAAGACAGTTCTTGTGGAATTGGCAAAGTGATATTTGGTAGCCCTTAGAGGCCTATGGTGAAAAAGCAAATATCCTCAGATGATATCTGGAAAGAAGCTTTCTGAGAAACTGCTTAGTGTTCTGTTAATTCATCTCACAGAGTTACATCTGTATTTCGTGGATCTCTCTGCTAGCCTTATTTCTGTGGAATCTGAGAACAGATATTTCGAATCCATTTGAAGACTATAGGGCCAAAGGAAATATCCTCCTATAACAAAGAGAAAGAAGCTTTCTGAGAAACTTCTTTGTGTTCTGTGAAATCATCTCACAGAGTTACAGCTTTCCCCTCAAGAAGCCTTTCGCTAAGACAGTTCTTGTGGAATTGGCAAAGTGATATTTGGAAGCCCATAGAGGGCTATGATGAAAAAGGAAATATCCTCAGATGAAATCTGGAAAGAAGCTTTCAGAGAAACTGCTTAGTGTTCTGTGAATTCATCTCACAGAGTTACATCTGTATTTCGTGGATCTCTTTGCTAGCCTTATTTCTGTGGAATCTAAGAACAGATATTTCGGATCCCGTTGAAGACTATAGGGCCAAAGGAAGTATCCTCCGATAACAAAGAGAAAGAAGCTTTCTGAGAAACTTCTTTGTATTCTGTGAAATCATGTCACAGAGTTACAGCTTTCCCCTCAAGAAGCCTTTCGCTAAGACAGTTCTTGTGGAATTGGCAAAGTGATATTTGGAAGCCCATAGAGGGCTATGGTGAAAAAGGAAATATCCTCAGATGAAATCTGGAAAGAAGCTTTCTGAGAAACGGCTCTGTGATGTGTGACTTCCACTCACAGAGTTACATCTGTATTTCGTGGATCTCTTTGCTAGCCTTATCTCTGTGGAATCTGATAACAGATATTTCGGATCCCTTTGAAGACTATAGGGTCAAAAGAAATATCCTCCGATAACAAAGAGAAAGAAGCTTTCTGAGAAACTTCTTTGTGTTCTGTGAAACCATCTCACAGAGTTACAGCTTTCCCCTAAAGAAGCCTTTCGCTAAGACAGTTCTTGTGGAATTGGCAAAGTGATATTTGGTAGCCCTTAGAGGCCTATGGTGAAAAAGCAAATATCCTCAGATAATATCTGGAAAGAAGCTTTCTGAGAAACTGCTTAGTGTTCTGTTAATTCATCTCACAGAGTTACATCTGTATTTCGTGGATCTCTTTGCTAGCCTTATTTCTGTGGAATCTGAGAACAGATATTTCGAATCCCTTTGAAGACTGTAGGGCCAAAGGAAATATCCTCCGATAACAAAGAGAAAGAAGCTTTCTGAGAAACTTCTTTGTGTTCTGTGAAATCATCTCACAGAGTTACAGCTTTCCCCTCAAGAAAACTTTCGCTAAGACAGTTCTTGTGGAATTGGCAAAGTGATATTTGGAAGCCCACAGAGGGCTAAGGTGAAAAAGGAAATAACCTCAGATGAAATCTGGAAAGAAGCTTTCTGAGAAACTGCTTAGTGTTCTGTTAATTCATCTCACGGAATTACATCTGTATTTCGTGGATCTCTTTGCTAGCCTTATTTCTGTGGAATCAGAGAACAGGTATTTCGGATCCCTTTGAAGACTATAGGGCCAAAGGAAATATCCTTAGATAACAAAGAGAAAGAAGCTTTCTGAGAAACTTCTTTGTGTTCTGTGAAATCATCTCACAGAGTTAGAGCTTTCCCCTCAAGAAGCCTTTCGCTAAGACAGTTCTTGTGAAATTGGCAAAGTGATATTTGGAAGCCCATAGAGGGCTATGGTGAAAAAGGAAATATCCTCAGTTGAAATCTGGAAAGAAGATTTCTGAGAAACTGCTTAGTGTTCTGTTAATTCATCTCACAGAGTTACATCTGTATTTCGTGGATCTCTTTGCTAGCCTTATTTCTTTGGAATCTGCGAACAGATATTTCGGATCCCTTTGAAGACTATAGGGCCAAAGGAAACATCCTCCGATAACAAAGAGGAAGAAGCTTTATGAGAAACTTCTTTGTGTTCTGTGAAATCATCTCACAGAGTTACAGCTTTCCCCTCAAGAAGCCTTTCGCTAAGACAGTTCTTGTGGAATTGGCAAAGTGATATTTGGAAGCCCATAGAGGGCTATGGTGAAAAAGGAAATATCCTCAGATGAAATCTGGAAAGAAGCTTTCTGAGAAACTGCTCTGTGATGTGTGACTTCCACTCACAGAGTTACATCTGTATTTCGTGGATCTCTTTGGTAGCCTTATCTCTGTGGAATCTGAGAACAGATATTTCGGATCCCTTTGAAGACTATAGGGTCAAAAGAAATATCCTCCGATAACAAAGAGAAAGAAGCTTTCTGAGAAACTTCTTTGTGTTCTGTGAAACCATCTCACAGAGTTACAGCTTTCCCATCAAGAAGCCTTTCGCTAAGACAGTTCTTGTGTAATTGGCAAAGTGATATTTGGAAGGCCATAGAGGGCTACGGTGAAAAGGAAGTATCCTCATATGAAATCTGGAAAGAAGCTTTCTGAGAAACTGCTTAGTGTTCTGTTAATTCATCTCACAGAGTTGCATCTGTATTTCGTGGATCTCTTTGCTAGCCTTATTTCTGTGGAATCTGAGAACAGATATTTCGGATCCCTTTGAAGACTATAGGGCCTAAGGAAATATCCTCCGATAACAAAGAGGAAGAAGCTTTCTGAGAAACTTCTTTGTGTTCTGTGAAATCATCTCACAGAGTTACAGCTTTCCCCTCAAGAAGCCTTTCGCTAAGACAGTTCTTGTGGAATTGGCAAAGTGATATTTGGTAGCCCTTAGAGGCCTATGGTGAAAAAGCAAATATCCTCAGATGATATCTGGAAAGAAGCTTTCTGAGAAACTGCTTAGTGTTCTGTTAATTCATCTCACAGAGTTACATCTGTATTTCGTGGATCTCTCTGCTAGCCTTATTTCTGTGGAATCTGAGAACAGATATTTCGAATCCATTTGAAGACTATAGGGCCAAAGGAAATATCCTCCTATAACAAAGAGAAAGAAGCTTTCTGAGAAACTTCTTTGTGTTCTGTGAAATCATCTCACAGAGTTACAGCTTTCCCCTCAAGAAGCCTTTCGCTAAGACAGTTCTTGTGGAGTTGGCAAAGTGATATTTCGAAGCCCATAGAGGGCTATGGTGAAAAAGGAAATATCCTCAGATGAAATCTGGAAAGAAGCTTTCTGAGAAACTGCTCTGTGATGTGTGACTTCCACTCACAGAGTTACATCTGTATTTCCTGGATCTCTTTGCTAGCCTTATTTCTGTGGAATCTGAGAACAGATATTTCGGATCCCTTTGAAGACTATAGGGCCAAAGGAAATATCTTCCGATAAGAAAGAGAAAGAAGCTTTCTGAGAAACTTCTTTGTGTTCTGTGAAATCATCTCACAGAGTTACAGCTTTCCCCTCAAGAAACCTTTCGCTAAGACAGTTCTTGTGGAATTGGCAAAGTGATATTTGGAAGCCCATAGAGGGCTATGGTGAAAAACGAAATAACCTCAGATGAAATCTGGAAAGAAGCTTTCTGAGAAACTGCTTACTGTTCTGTTAATTTATCTCACGGAGTTACATCTGTATTTCGTGGATCTCTTTGCTAGCCTTATTTCTGTGGAATCTGAGAACAGATATTTCGGATCCCTTTGAAGACTATAGGACCAAAGGAAATATCCTTAGATAACAAAGAGAAAGAAGCTTTCTGAGAAACTTCTTTGTGTTCTGTGAAATCATCTCACAGAGTTACAGCTTTCCCCTCAAGAAGCCTTTCGCTAAGACACTTCTTGTGGAATTGGCAAAGTGATATTTGGAAGCCCATAGAGGGCTATGGTGAAAAAGGAAATATCCTCAGATGAAATCTGGATGGAAGCTTTCTGAGAAACTGCTCTGTGATGTGTGACTTCCACTCCCAGAGTTACATCTGTATTTCGTGGATCTCTTTGCTAGCCTTATCTCTGTGGAATCTGAGAACAGATATTTCGGATCCGTTTGAAGACTATAGGGCCAAAGGAAATATCCTCCGATAACAAAGAGAAAGAAGCTTTCTGAGAAACTTCTTTGTGTTCTGTGAAATCATCTCACAGAGTTACAGTTTTCCCCTCAAGAAGACTTTCGCTAAGACAGTTCTTGTGGAATTGGCAAAGTGATATTGGAAGCCCATAGAGGGCTATGGTGAAAAAGGAAATATCCTCAGATGAAATCTGGAAAGAAGCTTTCAGAGAAACTGCTGAGTGTTCTGTTAATTCATCTCACACAGTTACATCTGTATTTCGTGGATCTCTTTGCTAGCCTTATTTCTGTGGAATCTGAGAACAGATATTTCGGATCCCTTCGAAGACTATAGGGCCAAAGGAAATATCCTCCGATAACAAAGAGAAAGAAGCTTTCTGAGAAACTTCTTTGTGTTCTGTGAAATCATCTCACAGAGTTACAGCTTTCCCCTCAAGAAGCCTTTCGCTAAGACAGTTCTTGTGGAATTCGCAAAGTGATATTTGAAAGCCCATAGAGTGCTATGGTGAAAAAGGAAATATCCTCAGATGAAATCTGGAAAGAATCTTTCTGAGAAACTGCCTAGTGTTCTGTTAATTCATCTCACAGAGCTCTATCTGTATATCGTGGATCTCTTTGCTAGCCTTATTTCTGAGGAATCTGAAAACAGATAATTCGGATCCCTTTGAAGACTATAGGGCCAAAGGAAATATCCTCTGATAACAAAGAGAAAGAAGCTTTCTGAGAAACTTCTTTGTGTTCTGTAAAATCATCTCACAGAGTTACAGCTTTCACCTCAAGAAGCCTTTCGCTAAGACAGCTCTTGTGGAATTGGCAAAGTGATATTTGGAAGCCCATAGAGGGCTATGGTGAAAAACGAAATATCCTCAGATGAAATCTGGAAAGAAGCTTTCTGAGAAACTGCTCTGTGATGTGTGACTTCCACTCACAGACTTACATCTGTATTTCGTGGATCACTTTGCTAGCCTTATCTCTGTGGAATCTGAGAACAGATATTTCGGATCCCTTTGAAGACTATAGGGCCAAAGGAAATATCCTCCGATAACAAAGAGAAAGAAGCTTTCTGAGAAACTTCTTTGTGTTCTGTGAAACCATCTCACAGAGTTACAGCTCTCCTTATCAAGAAGCCTTTCGCTAAGACAGTTCTTGTGGAATTGGCAAAGTGATATTTGGAAGCCCATAGAGGGCTACGGTGAAAAGGAAATATCCTCAGATGAAATCTGGAAAGAAGCTTTCTGAGAAACTGCTTAGTGTTCTGTTAATTCATCTCACAGAGTTACATCTGTATTTCGTGGATCTCTTTGCTAGCCTTATTTCTGTGGAATCTGCGAACAGATATTTCGGATCCCTTTGAAGACTATAGGGCCAAAGGAAACATCCTCCGATAACAAAGAGGAAGAAGCTTTCTGAGAAACTTCTTTGTGTTCTGTGAAATCATCTCACAGAGTTACAGCTTTCCCCTCAAGAAGCCTTTCGCTAAGACAGTTCTTGTGGAATTGGCAAAGTGATATTTGGTAGCCCTTAGAGGCCTAGGGTGAAAAAGCAAATATCCTCAGATGATATCTGGAAGAAGCTTCCTGAGAAACTGCTTAGTGTTCTGTTAATTCATCTCACAGAGTTACATCTGTATTTCGTGGATCTCTTTGCTTGCCTTATTTCTGTGGAATCTGCGAACAGATATTTCGGATCCCTTTGAAGACTATAGGGGCAAAGGAAACATCCTCCGATAACAAAGAGGAAGAAGCTTTCTGAGAAACTTCATTGTGTTCTGTGAAATCATCTCACAGAGTTACAGCTTTCCCCTAAAGAAGCCTTTCGCTAAGACAGTTCTTGTGGAATTGGCAAAGTGATATTTGGTAGCCCTTAGAGGCCTATGGTGAAAAAGCAAATATCCTCAGATAATATCTGGAAAGAAGGTTTCTGAGAAACTGCTTAGTGTTCTGTTAATTCATCTCACAGAGTTACATCTGTATTTCGTGGATCTCTTTGCTAGCCTTATTTCTGTGGAATCTGAGAACAGATATTTCGAATCCCTTTGAAGACTGTAGGGACAAAGAAAATATCCTCCGATAACAAAGAGAAAGAAGCTTTCTGAGAAACTTCTTTGTGTTCTGTGAAATCATCTCACAGAGTTACAGCTTTCCCCTCAAGAAGCCTTTCGCTAAGACAGTTCTTGTGGAATTGGCAAAGTGATATTTGGAAGCCCATAGAGGGCTATGGTGAAAAAGGAAATATCCTCAGATGAAATCTGGAAAGAAGCTTTCTGAGAAACTGTTTAGTGTTCTGTAAATTCATCTCACAGAGTTACATCTGTGTTTCCTGGATCTCTTTGCTAGCCTTATTTCTGTGGAATCTGAGAACAGATATTTCGGATCCCCTTGAAGACTATAGGGCCAAAGGAAACATCCTCCGATAACAAAGAGGAAGAAGCTTTCTGAGAAACTTCATTGTGTTCTGTGAAATCATCTCACAGAGTTACAGCTTTCCCCTAAAGAAGCCTTTCGTTAAGACAGTTCCTGTGGAATTGGCAAAGTGATATTTGGTAGCCCTTAGAGGCCTATGGTGAAAAAGCAAATATCCTCAGATAATATCTGGAAAGAAGCTTTCTGAGAAACTGCTTAGTGTTCTGTTAATTCATCTCATAGAGTTACATCTGTATTTCGTGGATCTCTTTGCTAGCCTTATTTCTGTGGAATCTGAGAACAGATATTTCGAATCCCTTTGAAGACTGTAGGGCCAAAGGAAATATCCTCCGATAACAAAGAGAAAGAAGCTTTCTGAGAAACTTCTTTGTGTTCTGTGAAATCATCTCACAGAGTTACAGCTTTCCCCTCAAGAAGCCTTTCGCTAAGACAGTTCTTGTGGAATTGGCAAAGTGATATTTGGAAGCCCATAGAGGGCTATGGTGAAAAAGGAAATATCCTCAGATGAAATCTGGAAAGAAGCTTTCTGAGAAACTGTTTAGTGTTCTGTTAATACATCTCACAGAGTTACATCTGTATTTCCTGGATCTCTTTGCTAGCCTTATTTCTGTGGAATCTGAGAACAGATATTTCGGATCCCTTTGAAGACTATAGGGCCAAAGGAAATATCCTCCGATAAGAAAGAGAAAGAAGCTTTCTGAGAAACTTCTTTGTGTTCTGTGAAATCATCTCACAGAGTTACAGCTTTCCCCTCAAGAAACCTTTCGCTAAGACAGTTCTTGTGGAATTGGCAAAGTGATATTTGGAAGCCCATAGAGGGCTAAGGTGAAAAAGGAAATAACCTCAGATGAAATCTTGAAAGAAGCTTTCTGAGAAACTGCTCAGTGTTCTGTTAATTCATCTCACGGAATTACATCTGTATTTCGTGGATCTCTTTGCTAGCCTTATTTCTGTGGAATCTGAGAACAGGTATTTCGGATCCCTTAGAAGACTATAGGGCCAAAGGAAATATCCTTAGATAACAAAGAGAAAGAAGCTTTCTGAGAAACTTCTTTGTGTTCTGTGAAATCATCTCACAGAGTTACAGCTTTCCCCTCAAGAAGCCTTTCGCTAAGACAGTTCTTGTGAAATTGGCAAAGTGATATTTGGAAGCCCATAGAGGGCTATGGTGAAAAAGGAAATATCCTCAGATGAAATCTGGAAAGAAGCTTTCTGAGAAACTACTTAGTGTTCTGTTAATTCATCTCACAGAGTTACATCTGTATTTCGTGGATCTTTTCCTAGCCTTATTTCTGTGGAATCTGCGAACAGATATTTCGGATCCCTTTGAAGACTATAGGGCCAAAGGAAACATCCTCCGATAACAAAGAGGAAGAAGCTTTCTGAGAAACTTCTTTGTGTTCTTTGAAATCATCTCACAGAGTTACAGCTTTCCCCTCAAGAAGCCTTTCGCTAAGACAGTTCTTGTGGAATTGGCAAAGTGATATTTGGTAGCCCTTAGAGGCCTAGGGAGAAAAAGCAAATATCCTCAGGTGATATCTGGAAGAAGCTTCCTGAGAAACTGCTTAGTGTTCTGTTAATTCATCTCACAGAGTTACATCTGTATTTCGTGGATCTCTTTGCTAGCCTTATTTCTGTGGAATCTGAGAACAGATATTTCGAATCCCTTTGAAGACTATAGGGCCAAAGGAAATATCCTCCGAAAACAAAGAGAAAGAAGCTTTCTGAGAAACTTCTTTGTGTTCTGTGAAATCGTCTCACAGAGTTACAGCTTTCCCCTCAAGAAGCCTTTCGCTAAGACAGTTCTTGTGGAATTGGCAAAGTGATATTTGGAAGCCCATAGAGGGCTATGGTGAAAACGGAAATATCCTCAGATGAAATCTGGAAAGAAGCTTTCTGAGTAATTGCTAAGTCTTCTGTTAATTCATCTCATAGAGTTTCATCTGTATTTCGTGGAACTCTTTGCTAGCCTTATTTCTGTGGAATCTGAGAACAGATATTTCGGATCCCTTTGAAGACTATAGGGCCAAAGGAAATATCCTAAGATAACAAAGAGAAAGAAGCTTTCTGAGAAACTTCTTTGTATTCTGTGAGATCATCTCACAGAGATACAGCTTTCCCCTCAAGAAGTCTTTCGCTAAGACAGTTCTTGTGGAATTGGCAAAGTGACATTTGGAAGCCCATAGAGGGCTACGGTGAAAAAGGAAATATCCTCAGATGAAATCTGGAAAGAAGCTGTCTGAGAAACTGCTTAGTGTTCTGTTAATTCATCTCACAGAGTTACATCTGTATTTCGTGGATCTCTTTGCTAGCCTTATTTCTGTGGAATCTGAGAACAGATATTTCGGATCCCTTTGAAGACTATAGAGCCAAAGGAAATATACTCCGATAACAAAGAGAAAGAAGCTTTCTGAGAAACTTCTTTGTGTTCTGTGAAATCATCTCACAGAGTTACAGCTTTCCCCTCAAGAAGCCTTTCGCTAAGACAGTTCTTGTGGAATTGGCAAAGTGATATTTGGAAGCCCATAGAGGGCTATGGTGAAAAAGGAAATATCCTCAGATGACATCTGGAAAGAAGCTTTCTGAGAAACTGCTTAGTGTTCTGTTAATTCATCTCACAGAGTTTCATCTGTATTTCGTGGATCTCTTTGCTAGCCTTATTTCTGTGGAATCTGAGAACAGATATTTCGGATCCCTTTGAAGACTATAGGGCCAAAGGAAATATCCTCCGATAACAAAGAGAAAGAAGCTTTCTGAGAAACTTCTTTGTGTTCTGTGAAACCATGTCACAGAGTTACAGCTTTCACCTCAAGAAGCCTTTCGCTAAGACAGTTCTTGTGGAATTGGCAAAGTGATATTTGGAAGCCCATAGAGGGCTATGGTGAAAAAGGAAATATCCTCAGATGAAATCTGGAAAGAAGCTTTTTGAGAAACTGCTTAGTGTTCTATTAATTCGTCTCACAGAGTTCTATCTGTATTTCGTGGATCTCTTTGCTAGCCTTATTTCTGTGGAATCTGAGAACAGATATTTCGGATCCCATTGAAGACTATAGGGCCAAAGGAAATATCCTCCAATAACAAAGAGAAAGAAGCTTTCTGAGAAACTTCTTTGTGTTCTTTGAAATCATCTCACAGAGTTACAGCTTTCTCCTCTAGTAGACTTTCGCTAAGACAGTTCTTGTGGAACTGGCAAAGTGATATTTGAAGCCCATAGAGGGCTATGGTGAAAACGGAAATAACCTCAGATGAAATATGGAAAGAAGCTTTCTGAGAAACTGCTGAGTGTTCTGTTAATTCATCTCACAGAGTTTTATCTGTATTTCGTGGATCTCTTTGCTAGCCTTATTTCTGTGGAATCTGAGAACAGATATTTCGGATCCCTTCGAAGACTATAGGGCCAAAGGAAATATCCTCCGATAACAAAGAGAAAGAAGCTTTCTGAGAAACTTCTTTGTGTTCTGTGAAATCATCTCACAGAGTTACAGCTTTCCCCTCAAGAAGCCTTTCGCTAAGACAGTTCTTGCGAATTGGCAAAGTGATATTTGGAAGCCCATAGAGGGCTATGGTGAAAAAGGAAATATCCTCAGATGAAATCTGGAAAGAAGCTTTCTGAGAAACTGCTTAGTGTTCTGTGAATTCATCTCACAGAGCTCTATCTGTATTTCGTGGATCTCTTTGCTAGCCTTATTTCTGAGGAATCTGAGAACAGATATTTCGGATCCCTTTGAAGACTACAGGGCCAAAGGAAATATCCTCTGATGAAAAAGAGAAAGAAGCTTTCTGAGAAACTTCTTTGTGTTCTGTAAAATCATCTCACAGAGTTACAGCTTTCCCCTCAAGAAGCCTTTCGCTAAGACAGTTCTTGTGGAATTGGCAAAGTGATATTTGGTAGCCCTTAGAGGCCTAGGGTGAAAAAGCAAATATCCTCAGATGATATCTGGAAGAAGCTTCCTGAGAAACTGCTTAGTGTTCTGTTAATTCATCTCACAGAGTTACATCTGTATTTCGTGGATCT
This sequence comes from Macaca nemestrina, assembly GCF_043159975.1. Classification (NCBI taxonomy): domain Eukaryota; kingdom Metazoa; phylum Chordata; class Mammalia; order Primates; family Cercopithecidae; genus Macaca; species Macaca nemestrina. The sequence goes on from NC_092125.1 coordinate 90,200,330, forward strand.
CTTTGCTTGCCTTATTTCTGTGGAATCTGCGAACAGATATTTCGGATCCCTTTGAAGACTATAGGGGCAAAGGAAACATCCTCCGATAACAAAGAGGAAGAAGCTTTCTGAGAAACTTCATTGTGTTCTGTGAAATCATCTCACAGAGTTACAGCTTTCCCCTAAAGAAGCCTTTCGCTAAGACAGTTCTTGTGGAATTGGCAAAGTGATATTTGGTAGCCCTTAGAGGCCTATGGTGAAAAAGCAAATATCCTCAGATAATATCTGGAAAGAAGGTTTCTGAGAAACTGCTTAGTGTTCTGTTAATTCATCTCACAGAGTTACATCTGTATTTCGTGGATCTCTTTGCTAGCCTTATTTCTGTGGAATCTGAGAACAGATATTTCGAATCCCTTTGAAGACTGTAGGGACAAAGAAAATATCCTCCGATAACAAAGAGAAAGAAGCTTTCTGAGAAACTTCTTTGTGTTCTGTGAAATCATCTCACAGAGTTACAGCTTTCCCCTCAAGAAGCCTTTCGCTAAGACAGTTCTTGTGGAATTGGCAAAGTGATATTTGGAAGCCCATAGAGGGCTATGGTGAAAAAGGAAATATCCTCAGATGAAATCTGGAAAGAAGCTTTCTGAGAAACTGTTTAGTGTTCTGTAAATTCATCTCACAGAGTTACATCTGTGTTTCCTGGATCTCTTTGCTAGCCTTATTTCTGTGGAATCTGAGAACAGATATTTCGGATCCCCTTGAAGACTATAGGGCCAAAGGAAACATCCTCCGATAACAAAGAGGAAGAAGCTTTCTGAGAAACTTCATTGTGTTCTGTGAAATCATCTCACAGAGTTACAGCTTTCCCCTAAAGAAGCCTTTCGTTAAGACAGTTCCTGTGGAATTGGCAAAGTGATATTTGGTAGCCCTTAGAGGCCTATGGTGAAAAAGCAAATATCCTCAGATAATATCTGGAAAGAAGCTTTCTGAGAAACTGCTTAGTGTTCTGTTAATTCATCTCATAGAGTTACATCTGTATTTCGTGGATCTCTTTGCTAGCCTTATTTCTGTGGAATCTGAGAACAGATATTTCGAATCCCTTTGAAGACTGTAGGGCCAAAGGAAATATCCTCCGATAACAAAGAGAAAGAAGCTTTCTGAGAAACTTCTTTGTGTTCTGTGAAATCATCTCACAGAGTTACAGCTTTCCCCTCAAGAAGCCTTTCGCTAAGACAGTTCTTGTGGAATTGGCAAAGTGATATTTGGAAGCCCATAGAGGGCTATGGTGAAAAAGGAAATATCCTCAGATGAAATCTGGAAAGAAGCTTTCTGAGAAACTGTTTAGTGTTCTGTTAATACATCTCACAGAGTTACATCTGTATTTCCTGGATCTCTTTGCTAGCCTTATTTCTGTGGAATCTGAGAACAGATATTTCGGATCCCTTTGAAGACTATAGGGCCAAAGGAAATATCCTCCGATAAGAAAGAGAAAGAAGCTTTCTGAGAAACTTCTTTGTGTTCTGTGAAATCATCTCACAGAGTTACAGCTTTCCCCTCAAGAAACCTTTCGCTAAGACAGTTCTTGTGGAATTGGCAAAGTGATATTTGGAAGCCCATAGAGGGCTAAGGTGAAAAAGGAAATAACCTCAGATGAAATCTTGAAAGAAGCTTTCTGAGAAACTGCTCAGTGTTCTGTTAATTCATCTCACGGAATTACATCTGTATTTCGTGGATCTCTTTGCTAGCCTTATTTCTGTGGAATCTGAGAACAGGTATTTCGGATCCCTTAGAAGACTATAGGGCCAAAGGAAATATCCTTAGATAACAAAGAGAAAGAAGCTTTCTGAGAAACTTCTTTGTGTTCTGTGAAATCATCTCACAGAGTTACAGCTTTCCCCTCAAGAAGCCTTTCGCTAAGACAGTTCTTGTGAAATTGGCAAAGTGATATTTGGAAGCCCATAGAGGGCTATGGTGAAAAAGGAAATATCCTCAGATGAAATCTGGAAAGAAGCTTTCTGAGAAACTACTTAGTGTTCTGTTAATTCATCTCACAGAGTTACATCTGTATTTCGTGGATCTTTTCCTAGCCTTATTTCTGTGGAATCTGCGAACAGATATTTCGGATCCCTTTGAAGACTATAGGGCCAAAGGAAACATCCTCCGATAACAAAGAGGAAGAAGCTTTCTGAGAAACTTCTTTGTGTTCTTTGAAATCATCTCACAGAGTTACAGCTTTCCCCTCAAGAAGCCTTTCGCTAAGACAGTTCTTGTGGAATTGGCAAAGTGATATTTGGTAGCCCTTAGAGGCCTAGGGAGAAAAAGCAAATATCCTCAGGTGATATCTGGAAGAAGCTTCCTGAGAAACTGCTTAGTGTTCTGTTAATTCATCTCACAGAGTTACATCTGTATTTCGTGGATCTCTTTGCTAGCCTTATTTCTGTGGAATCTGAGAACAGATATTTCGAATCCCTTTGAAGACTATAGGGCCAAAGGAAATATCCTCCGAAAACAAAGAGAAAGAAGCTTTCTGAGAAACTTCTTTGTGTTCTGTGAAATCGTCTCACAGAGTTACAGCTTTCCCCTCAAGAAGCCTTTCGCTAAGACAGTTCTTGTGGAATTGGCAAAGTGATATTTGGAAGCCCATAGAGGGCTATGGTGAAAACGGAAATATCCTCAGATGAAATCTGGAAAGAAGCTTTCTGAGTAATTGCTAAGTCTTCTGTTAATTCATCTCATAGAGTTTCATCTGTATTTCGTGGAACTCTTTGCTAGCCTTATTTCTGTGGAATCTGAGAACAGATATTTCGGATCCCTTTGAAGACTATAGGGCCAAAGGAAATATCCTAAGATAACAAAGAGAAAGAAGCTTTCTGAGAAACTTCTTTGTATTCTGTGAGATCATCTCACAGAGATACAGCTTTCCCCTCAAGAAGTCTTTCGCTAAGACAGTTCTTGTGGAATTGGCAAAGTGACATTTGGAAGCCCATAGAGGGCTACGGTGAAAAAGGAAATATCCTCAGATGAAATCTGGAAAGAAGCTGTCTGAGAAACTGCTTAGTGTTCTGTTAATTCATCTCACAGAGTTACATCTGTATTTCGTGGATCTCTTTGCTAGCCTTATTTCTGTGGAATCTGAGAACAGATATTTCGGATCCCTTTGAAGACTATAGAGCCAAAGGAAATATACTCCGATAACAAAGAGAAAGAAGCTTTCTGAGAAACTTCTTTGTGTTCTGTGAAATCATCTCACAGAGTTACAGCTTTCCCCTCAAGAAGCCTTTCGCTAAGACAGTTCTTGTGGAATTGGCAAAGTGATATTTGGAAGCCCATAGAGGGCTATGGTGAAAAAGGAAATATCCTCAGATGACATCTGGAAAGAAGCTTTCTGAGAAACTGCTTAGTGTTCTGTTAATTCATCTCACAGAGTTTCATCTGTATTTCGTGGATCTCTTTGCTAGCCTTATTTCTGTGGAATCTGAGAACAGATATTTCGGATCCCTTTGAAGACTATAGGGCCAAAGGAAATATCCTCCGATAACAAAGAGAAAGAAGCTTTCTGAGAAACTTCTTTGTGTTCTGTGAAACCATGTCACAGAGTTACAGCTTTCACCTCAAGAAGCCTTTCGCTAAGACAGTTCTTGTGGAATTGGCAAAGTGATATTTGGAAGCCCATAGAGGGCTATGGTGAAAAAGGAAATATCCTCAGATGAAATCTGGAAAGAAGCTTTTTGAGAAACTGCTTAGTGTTCTATTAATTCGTCTCACAGAGTTCTATCTGTATTTCGTGGATCTCTTTGCTAGCCTTATTTCTGTGGAATCTGAGAACAGATATTTCGGATCCCATTGAAGACTATAGGGCCAAAGGAAATATCCTCCAATAACAAAGAGAAAGAAGCTTTCTGAGAAACTTCTTTGTGTTCTTTGAAATCATCTCACAGAGTTACAGCTTTCTCCTCTAGTAGACTTTCGCTAAGACAGTTCTTGTGGAACTGGCAAAGTGATATTTGAAGCCCATAGAGGGCTATGGTGAAAACGGAAATAACCTCAGATGAAATATGGAAAGAAGCTTTCTGAGAAACTGCTGAGTGTTCTGTTAATTCATCTCACAGAGTTTTATCTGTATTTCGTGGATCTCTTTGCTAGCCTTATTTCTGTGGAATCTGAGAACAGATATTTCGGATCCCTTCGAAGACTATAGGGCCAAAGGAAATATCCTCCGATAACAAAGAGAAAGAAGCTTTCTGAGAAACTTCTTTGTGTTCTGTGAAATCATCTCACAGAGTTACAGCTTTCCCCTCAAGAAGCCTTTCGCTAAGACAGTTCTTGCGAATTGGCAAAGTGATATTTGGAAGCCCATAGAGGGCTATGGTGAAAAAGGAAATATCCTCAGATGAAATCTGGAAAGAAGCTTTCTGAGAAACTGCTTAGTGTTCTGTGAATTCATCTCACAGAGCTCTATCTGTATTTCGTGGATCTCTTTGCTAGCCTTATTTCTGAGGAATCTGAGAACAGATATTTCGGATCCCTTTGAAGACTATAGGGCCAAAGGAAATATCCTCTGATAAAAAAGAGAAATAAGCTTTCTGAGAAACTTCTTTGTGTTCTGTAAAATCATCTAACAGAGTTACAGCTTTCACCTCAAGAAGCCTTACGCTAAGACAGTTCTTGTGGAATTGGCAAAGTGATATTTGGAAGCCCATAGAGGGCTATGGTGAAAAAGGAAATATCCTCAGATGAAATCTGGAAAGAAGATTTCTGAGAAACTGCTCTGTGATGTGTGACTTCCACTCACAGAGTTACATCTGTATTTCGTGGATCTCTTTGCTAGCCTTATCTCTGTGGAATCTGAGAACAGATATTTCGGATCCCTTTGAAGACTATAGGGCCAAAGGAAATATCCTCCGATAACAAAGAGAAAGAAGCTTTCTGAGAAACTTCTTTGTGTTCTGTGAAACCATCTCACAGAGTTACAGCTTTCCCATCAAGAAGCCTTTCGCTAAGACAGTTCTTGTGGAATTGGCAAAGTGATATTTGGAAGCCCATAGAGGGTTACGGTGAAAAGGAAATATCCTCAGATGAAATCTGGAAAGAAGCTTTCTGAGAAACTGCTTAGTGTTCTGTTAATTCATCTCACAGAGTTACATCTGTATTTCGTGGATCTCTTTGCTAGCCTTATTTCTGTGGAATCTGAGAACAGATATTTCGGATCCCTTTGAAGACTATAGGGCCTAAGGAAATATCCTCCGATAACAAAGAGAAAGAAGCTTTATGAGAAACTTCTTTGTGTTCTGTGAAATCATCTCACAGAGTTACAGCTTTCCCCACAAGAAGCCTTTCGCTAAGACACTTCTTGTGGAATTGGCAAAGTGATATTTGGAAGCCAATAGACGGCTATGGTGAAAACGGAAATATACTCAGATGAAATCTGGAAAGAAGCTTTCTGAGAAACTGCTTAGTGTTCTGTTAATTCATCTCACAGAGCTCTATCTGTATTTCGTGGATCTCTTTGCTAGCCTTATTTCTGAGGAATCTGAGAACAGATATTTCGGATCCCTTTGAAGACTATAGGGCCAAAGGAAATATCCTCTGATAACAAAGAGAAAGAAGCTTTCTGAGACACTTCTTTGTGTTCTGTAAAATCATCTCACAGAGTTACAGCTTTCACCTCAAGAAGCCTTTCGCTAAGACAGTTCTTGTGGAATTTGCAAAGTGATATTTGGAAGCCCATAGAGGGCTATGGTGAAAAAGGAAATATCCTCAGATGAAATCTGGAAAGAAGCTTTCTGAGAAACTGCTCGGTGATGTGTGACTTCCACTCACAGAATTACATCTGTATTTCGTGGATCTCTTTGCTAGCCTTATCTCTGTGGAATCTGAGAACAGATATTTCGGATCCCTTTGAAGACTATAGGGCCAAAGGAAATATCCTCCGATAAAAAAGAGAAAGAAGCTTTCTGAGAAACTTCTTTGTGTTCTGTGAAATCATCTCACAGAGATACAGCTTTCCCCTCCAGTTGCCTTTCGCTAAGACAGTTATTGTGGAATTGGCAAAGTGATATTTGGAAGCCCTTAGAGGGCTATGGTGAAAAATGAAATATCCTCAGATGAAATCTGGAAGGAAGCTTTCTGAGAAACTGGTTAGTGTTCTGTTAATTCATCTCAAAGAGTTACATCTGTATTTCGTGGATCTCTTTGCTAGCCTTATTTCTGTGGAATCTGAGAACAGATATTTCGGATCCCTTTGAAGACTATGGAGCCAAAGGAAATATACTCCGATAACAAAGAGAAAGAAGCTTTCTGAGAAACTTCTTTGTGTTCTGTGAAATCATCTCACAGAGTTACAGCTTTCCCCTCAAGAAGCCTTTCGCTGAGAGAGTTCTTGTGGAATTGGCAAAGTGATATTTGGAAGCCCATAGAGGGCTTAGGTGAAAAAGGAAATATCCTCAGATGAAATCTGGAAAGAAGCTTTCTGAGAAACTGCTGAGTGTTCTGTTAATTCATCTCACAGAGCTTTATCTGTATTTCGTGGATCTCTTTGCTAGCCTTATTTCTGTGGAATCTGAGAACAGAGATTTCGGATCCCTTTGAAGACTATAGGGCCAAAGGAAATATCCTCCGATAACAAAGAGAAAGAAGCTTTCTGAGAAACTTCTTTGTGTTCTGTGAAATCATCTCACAGAGTTACAGCTTTCCCCTCAAGAAGCCTTTCGCTAAGACAGTTCTTGCGAACTGGCAAAGTGATATTTGGAAGCCCATAGAGGGCTATGGTGAAAAAGGAAATATCCTCAGATGAAATTTGGAAAGAAGCTTTCTGATAAACTGCTTAGTTTTCTGTTAATTCATCTCACAGAGATACATCTGTATTTCGTGGATCTCTTTGCTAGCCTTATTTCTGTGGAATCTAAGAACAGATATTTCGGATCCCTTTGAAGACTATAGGGCCAAAGGAAGTATCCTCCGATAACAAAGAGAAAGAAGCTTTCTGAGAAACTTCTTTGTGTTCTGTGAAATCATCTCACAGAGTTACAGCTTTCCCCTCAAGAAGCCTTTCGCTAAGACAGTTCTTGTGGAATTGGCAAAGTGATATTTGGAAGCCCTTAGAGGGCTATGGTGAAAAAGGAAATATCCTCAGATGAAATCTGGAAAGAAGCTTTCTGAGAAACTGCTCTGTGATGTTTGATTTCCACTCACAGAGTTACAGCTGTATTTCGTGGATCTCTTTGCTAGCCTATTTCTGTGGAATCTGAGAACAGATATTTCGGATCCCTTTGAAGACTATAGGGCCAAAGGAAATATCCTCCGATAACAAAGAGAAAGAAGCTTTCTGAGAAACTTCTTTGTGTTCTGTGAAACCATCTCACAGAGTTACAGCTTTCCACTCAAGAAGCCTTTCCCTAAGACAGTTCTTGTGGAATTGGCAATGTGATATTTGGAAGCCCATAGAGGGCTATGGTGAAAAAGGAAATATCCTCAGATGAAATCTGGAAAGAAGCTTTCTGAGAAACTGCTTAGTGTTCTGTGAATTCATCTCACAGAGTTACATCTGTATTTCGTGGATCTCTTTGCTAGCCTTATTTCTGTGGAATCTGAGAACAGATATTTCGGATCCCTTTGAAGACTATAGGGCCAAAGGAAATATCCTCCGATAACAAAGAGAAAGAAGCTTTCTGAGAAACTTCTTTGTGTTCTGTGAAATCAACTCACAGAGTTACTGCTTTCCCCTCAAGAAGCCTTTCGCTAAGAGAGTTCTTGTGGAATTGGCAAAGTGATATTTGGAAGCCCATAGAGGGCTTAGGTGAAAAAGGAAATATCCTCAGATGAAATCTGGAAAGAAGCTTTCTGAGAAACTGCTTAGTGTTCTGTTAATTCATCTCACAGAGTTACAACTGTATTTCGTGGATCTCTTTGCTAGCCTTATTTCTGTGGAATCTGAGAACAGATATTTCGGATCCCTTTGAAGACTATAGGGCCAAAGGAAATATACTCCGATAACAAAGAGAAAGAAGCTTTCTGAGAAACTTCTTTGTGTTCTGTGAAATCATCTCACAGAGTTACAGCTTTCCCCTCAAGAAGCCTTTCGCTAAGACAGTTCTTGTGGAATTGGCAATGTGATATTTGGAAGCCCTTAAAGGGCTACGGTGAAAAAGGAAATATCCTCAGATGAAATCTGGAAAGAAGCTTTCTGAGAAACTGCTCTGTGATGTGTGACTTCCACTCACAGAGTTACATCTGTATTTCGTGGATCTCTTTGCTAGCCTTATTTCTGTGGAATCTGAGAACAGATATTTCGGATCCCATTGAAGACTATAGGGCCAAAGGAAATATCCTCCAATAACAAAGAGAAAGAAGCTTTCTGAGAAACTTCTTTGTGTTCTGTGAAACCATCTCACAGAGTTACATCTTTCCCATCAAGAAGCCTTTCGCTAAGACAGTTCTTGTGTAATTGGCAAAGTGATATTTGGAAGCCCATAGAGGGCTATGGTGAAAAAGGAAATATCCTCAGATGAAATCTGAAAAGAAGCTTTTGAGAAACAGCTAAGTGTTCTGTTAATTCATCTCACAGAGTTACATCTGTATTTCGTGGATCTCTTTGCTAGCCTTATTTCTGTGGAATCTGCGAACAGATATTTCGGATCCCTTTGAAGACTATAGGGCCAAAGGAAACATCCTCCGATAACAAAGAGGAAGAAGCTTTCTGAGAAACTTCATTGTGTTCTGTGAAATCATCTCACAGAGTTACAGCTTTCCCCTAAAGAAGCCTTTCGCTAAGACAGTTCTTGTGGAATTGGCAAAGTGATATTTGGTAGCCCTTAGAGGCCTATGGTGAAAAAGCAAATATCCTCAGATAATATCTGGAAAGAAGCTTTCTGAGAAACTGCTTAGTGTTCTGTTAATTCATCTCACAGAGTTACATATGTATTTCGTGGATCTCTTTGCTAGCCTTATTTCTGTGGATTCTGAGAACAGATATTTCGAATCCCTTTGAAGACTGTAGGGCCAAAGGAAATATCCTCCGATAACAAAGAGAAAGAAGGTTTCTGAGAAACTTCTTTGTGTTCTGTGAAATCATCTCACAGAGTTACAGCTTTCCCCTCAAGAAGCCTTTCGCTAAGACAGTTCTTGTGGAATTGGCAAAGTGATATTTGGAAGCCCATAGAGGGCTATGGTGAAAAAGGAAATATCCTCAGATGAAATCTGGAAAGAAGCTTTCTGAGAAACTGTTTAGTGTTCTGTTAATTCATCTCACAGAGTTACATCTGTATTTCGTGGATCTCTTTGCTAGCCTTATTTCTGTGGAATCTGAGAACAGATATTTCGGATCCCTTTGAAGACTATGGGGCCAAAGGAAATATCCTCCGATAACAAAGAGAAAGAAGCTTTCTGAGAAACTTCTTTGTGTTCTGTGAAATCATCTCACAGAGTTTCAGCTTTCCCCTCAAGAAACCTTTCGCTAAGACAGTTCTTGTGGAATTGGCAAAGTGATATTTGGAAGCCCACAGAGGGCTAAGGTGAAAAAGGAAATAACCTCAGATGAAATTTCGAAAGAAGCTTTCTGAGAAACTTCTTAGTGTTCTGTTAATTCATCTCACGGAATTACATCTGTATTTCGTGGATCTCTTTGCTAGCCTTATTTCTGTGGAATCTGAGAACAGGTATTTCGGATCCCTTTGAAGACTATAGGGCCAAAGGAAATATCCTTAGATAACAAAGAGAAAGAAGCTTTCTGAGAAACTTCTTTGTGTTCTGTGAAATCATCTCACAGAGTTAGAGCTTTCCCCTCAAGAAGCCTTTCGCTAAGACAGTTCTTGTGGAATTGGCAAAGTGATATTTGGAAGCCCATAGAGGGCTATGGTGAAAAAGGAAATATCCTCAGTTGAAATCTGGAAAGAAGATTTCTGAGAAACTGCTTAGTGTTCTGTTAATTCATCTCACAGAGTTACATCTGTATTTCGTGGATCTCTTTGCTAGCCTTATTTCTGTGGAATCTGCGAACAGATATTTCGGATCCCTTTGAAGACTATAGGGCCAAAGGAAACATCTTCCGATAACAAAGAGGAAGAAGCTTTCTGAGAAACTTCTTTGTGTTCTGTGAAATCATCTCACAGAGTTACAGCTTTCCCCTCAAGAAGCCTTTCGCTAAGACAGTTCTTGTGGAATTGGCAAAGTGATATTTGGTAGCCCTTAGAGGCCTAGGGTGAAAAAGCAAATATCCTCAGATGATATCTGGAAGAAGCTTCCTGAGAAACTGCTTAGTGTTCTGTGAATTCATCTCACAGAGTTACATCTGTATTTCGTGGATCTCTTTGCTAGTCTTATTTCTGTGGAATCTGAGAACAGATATTTCGAATCCCTTTGAAGACTATAGGGCCAAAGGAAATATCCTCCGAAAACAAAGAGAAAGAAGCTTTCTGAGAAACTTCTTTGTGTTCTGTGAAATCATCTCACAGAGTTACAACTTTCCCCTCAAGAAGCCTTTCGCTAAGACAGTTCTTGTGGAATTGGCAAAGTGATATTTGGAAGCCCATAGAGGGCTATGGTGAAAAAGGAAATATCCTCAGATGAAATCTGGAAAGAAGCTTTCTGAGAAACTGCTCTGTGATGTGTGACTTCCACTCACAGAGTTACATCTGTATTTCGTGGATCTCTTTGCTAGCCTTATCTCTGTGGAATCTGAGAACAGATATTTCGGATCCCTTTGAAGACTATAGGGTCAAAAGAAATATCCTCCGATAACAAAGAGAAAGAAGCTTTCTGAGAAACTTCTTTGTGTTCTGTGAAACCATCTCACAGAGTTACAGCTTTCCCATCAAGAAGCCTTTCGCTAAGACAGTTCTTGTGTAATTGGCAAAGTGATATTTGGAAGGCCATAGAGGGCTACGGTGAAAAGGAAGTATCCTCATATGAAATCTGGAAAGAAGCTTTCTGAGAAACTGCTTAGTGTTCTGTTAATTCATCTCACAGAGTTACATCTGTATTTCGTGGATCTCTTTGCTAGCCTTATTTCTGTGGAATCTGAGAACAGATATTTCGGATCCCTTTGAAGACTATATGGCCTAAGGAAATATCCTCCAATAACAAAGAGAAAGAAGCTTTCTGAGAAACTTCTTTGTGTTCTGTGAAATCATCTCACAGAGTTACAGCTTTCCCCACAAGAAGCCTTTCGCTAAGACAGCTCTTCTGGAATTGGAAAAGTGATATTTGGAAGCCCATAGAGGGCTATGGTGAAAACGGAAATACACCCAGATGAAATCTGGAAAGAAGCTTTCTGAGAAACTGCTTAGTGTTCTGTTAATTCATCTCACAGAGTTACATCTGTATTTCGTGGATCTCTTTGCTAGCCTTATTTCTGTGGAATCTGCGAACAGATATTTCGGATCCCTTTGAAGACTATAGGGCCAAAGGAAACATCCTCCGATAACAAAGAGGAAGAAGCCTTCTGAGAAACTTCTTTGTGTTCTGTGAAATCATCTCACAGAGTTACAGCTTTCCCCTCAAGAAGCCTTTCGCTAAGACAGTTCTTGTGGAATTGGCAAAGTGATATTTGGTAGCCCTTAGAGGCCTATGGTGAAAAAGCAAATATCCTCAGATGATATCTGGAAAGAAGCTTTCTGAGAAACTGCTTAGTGTTCTGTTAATTCATCTCACAGAGTTACATCTGTATTTCGTGGATCTCTCTGCTAGCCTTATTTCTGTGGAATCTGAGAACAGATATTTCGGATCCCTTTGAAGACTATGGGGCCAAAGGAAATATCCTCCGATAACAAAGAGAAAGAAGCTTTCTGAGAAACTTCTTTGTGTTCTGTGAAATCATCTCACAGAGTTTCAGCTTTCCCCTCAAGAAACCTTTCGCTAAGACAGTTCTTGTGGAATTGGCAAAGTGATATTTGGAAGCCCACAGAGGGCTAAGGTGAAAAAGGAAATAACCTCAGATGAAATTTCGAAAGAAGCTTTCTGAGAAACTTCTTAGTGTTCTGTTAATTCATCTCACGGAATTACATCTGTATTTCGTGGATCTCTTTGCTAGCCTTATTTCTGTGGAATCTGAGAACAGGTATTTCGGATCCCTTTGAAGACTGTAGGGCCAAAGGAAATATCCTTAGATAACAAAGAGAAAGAAGCTTTCTGAGAAACTTCTTTGTGTTCTGTGAAATCATCTCACAGAGTTAGAGCTTTCCCCTCAAGAAGCCTTTCGCTAAGACAGTTCTTGTGGAATTGGCAAAGTGATATTTGGAAGCCCATAGAGGGCTATGGTGAAAAAGGAAATATCCTCAGTTGAAATCTGGAAAGAAGATTTCTGAGAAACTGCTTAGTGTTCTGTTAATTCATCTCACAGAGTTACATCTGTATTTCGTGGATCTCTTTGCTAGCCTTATTTCTGTGGAATCTGCAAACAGATATTTCGGATCCCTTTGAAGACTATAGGGCCAAAGGAAACATCTTCCGATAACAAAGAGGAAGAAGCTTTCTGAGAAACTTCTTTGTGTTCTGTGAAATCATCTCACAGAGTTACAGCTTTCCCCTAAAGAAGCCTTTCGCTAAGACAGTTCTTGTGGAATTGGCAAAGTGATATTTGGTAGCCCTTAGAGGCCTAGGGTGAAAAAGCAAATATCCTCAGATGATATCTGGAAGAAGCTTCCTGAGAAACTGCTTAGTGTTCTGTGAATTCATCTCACAGAGTTACATCTGTATTTCGTGGATCTCTTTGCTAGTCTTATTTCTGTGGAATCTGAGAACAGATATTTCGAATCCCTTTGAAGACTATAGGGCCAAAGGAAATATCCTCCGAAAACAAAGAGAAAGAAGCTTTCTGAGAAACTTCTTTGTGTTCTGTGAAATCATCTCACAGAGTTACAACTTTCCCCTCAAGAAGCCTTTCGCTAAGACAGTTCTTGTGGAATTGGCAAAGTGATATTTGGAAGCCCATAGAGGGCTATGGTGAAAAAGGAAATATCCTCAGATGAAATCTGGAAAGAAGCTTTCTGAGAAACTGCTCTGTGATGTGTGACTTCCACTCACAGAGTTACATCTGTATTTCGTGGATCTCTTTGCTAGCCTTATCTCTGTGGAATCTGAGAACAGATATTTCGGATCCCTTTGAAGACTATAGGGTCAAAAGAAATATCCTCCGATAACAAAGAGAAAGAAGCTTTCTGAGAAACTTCTTTGTGTTCTGTGAAACCATCTCACAGAGTTACAGCTTTCCCATCAAGAAGCCTTTCGCTAAGACAGTTCTTGTGTAATTGGCAAAGTGATATTTGGAAGGCCATAGAGGGCTACGGTGAAAAGGAAGTATCCTCATATGAAATCTGGAAAGAAGCTTTCTGAGAAACTGCTTAGTGTTCTGTTAATTCATCTCACAGAGTTACATCTGTATTTCGTGGATCTCTTTGCTAGCCTTATTTCTGTGGAATCTGAGAACAGATATTTCGGATCCCTTTGAAGACTATATGGCCTAAGGAAATATCCTCCAATAACAAAGAGAAAGAAGCTTTCTGAGAAACTTCTTTGTGTTCTGTGAAATCATCTCACAGAGTTACAGCTTTCCCCACAAGAAGCCTTTCGCTAAGACAGCTCTTCTGGAATTGGAAAAGTGGTATTTGGAAGCCCATAGAGGGCTATGGTGAAAACGGAAATACACCCAGATGAAATCTGGAAAGAAGCTTTCTGAGAAACTGCTTAGTGTTCTGTTAATTCATCTCACAGAGTTACATCTGTATTTCGTGGATCTCTTTGCTAGCCTTATTTCTGTGGAATCTGCGAACAGATATTTCGGATCCCTTTGAAGACTATAGGGCCAAAGGAAACATCCTCCGATAACAAAGAGGAAGAAGCCTTCTGAGAAACTTCTTTGTGTTCTGTGAAATCATCTCACAGAGTTACAGCTTTCCCCTCAAGAAGCCTTTCGCTAAGACAGTTCTTGTGGAATTGGCAAAGTGATATTTGGTAGCCCTTAGAGGCCTATGGTGAAAAAGCAAATATCCTCAGATGATATCTGGAAAGAAGCTTTCTGAGAAACTGCTTAGTGTTCTGTTAATTCATCTCACAGAGTTACATCTGTATTTCGTGGATCTCTCTGCTAGCCTTATTTCTGTGGAATCTGAGAACAGATATTTCGAATCCATTTGAAGACTATAGGGCCAAAGGAAATATCCTCCTATAACAAAGAGAAAGAAGCTTTCTGAGAAACTTCTTTGTGTTCTGTGAAATCATCTCACAGAGTTACAGCTTTCCCCTCAAGAAGCCTTTCGCTAAGACAGTTCTTGTGGAGTTGGCAAAGTGATATTTCGAAGCCCATAGAGGGCTATGGTGAAAAAGGAAATATCCTCAGATGAAATCTGGAAAGAAGCTTTCTGAGAAACTGCTTAGTGTTCTGTTAATTCATCTCACAGAGTTACATCTGTATTTCGTGGATGTCTTTGCTAGCCTTATTTCTGTGGAATCTGAGAACAGATATTTCGGATCCCTTTGAAGACTATAGGGCCAAAGGAAATATCTTCCGATAAGAAAGAGAAAGAAGGTTTCTGAGAAACTTCTTTGTGTTCTGTGAAATCATCTCACAGAGTTACAGCTTTCCCCTCAAGAAACTTTTCGCTAAGACAGTTCTTGTGGAATTGGCAAAGTGATATTTGGAAGCCCATAGAGGGCTATGGTGAAAAAGGAAATAACCTCAGATGAAATCTGGAAAGAAGCTTTCTGAGAAACTGCTTAGTGTTCTGTTAATTTATCTCACGGAGTTACATCTGTATTTCGTGGATCTCTTTGCTAGCCTTATTTCTGTGGAATCTGAGAACAGATATTTCGGATCCCTTTGAAGACTATAGGACCAAAGGAAATATCCTTAGATAACAAAGAGAAAGAAGCTTTCTGAGAAACTTCTTTGTGTTCTGTGAAATCATCTCACAGAGTTACAGCTTTCCCCTCAAGAAGCCTTTCGCTAAGACACTTCTTGTGGAATTGGCAAAGTGATATTTGGAAGCCCATAGAGGGCTATGGTGAAAAAGGAAATATCCTCAGATGAAATCTGGATGGAAGCTTTCTGAGAAACTGCTCTGTGATGTGTGACTTCCACTGCCAGAGTTACATCTGTATTTCGTGGATCTCTTTGCTAGCCTTATCTCTGTTGAATCTGAGAAGAGATATTTCGGATCCGTTTGAAGACTATAGGGCCAAAGGAAATATCCTCCGATAACAAAGAGAAAGAAGCTTTCTGAGAAACTTCTTTGTGTTCTGTGAAATCATCTGACAGAGATACAGCTTTCCCCTCAAGAAGCCTTTCGCTAAGACAGTTCTTGTGGAATTGGCAAAGTGATATTTGGAAGCCCATAGAGGGCTATGGTGAAAAAGGAAATATCCTCAGATGAAATCTGGAAAGAAGCTTTCTGAGAAACTGCTTAGTGTTTTGTTAATTCATCTCACAGAGTTACATCTGTATTTCGTGGATCTCTTTGCTACCCTTATTTCTGTGGAATCTGAGAACAGATATTTCGTTTCCCTTTCAAGACTATAGGGCCAAAGGAAATATCCTCTGATAACAAAGAGAAAGAAGCTTTCTGAGAAACTTATTTGTGTTCTGTGAAATCATCTCACAGTGTTACAGCTTTCCCCTCAAGAAGCCTTTCACTAAGAGAGTTCTTGTGGAATTGGCAAAGTGATATTTGGAAGCCCCTGGAGGGCTATGGTGAAAAAGGAAATATCCTCACATGAAATCTGGAAAGAAGATTTCTGAGAAACTGCTTAGTGTTCTGTTAATTCATCTCACAGAGTTACATCTGTATTTCGTGGATCTCTTTGCTAGCCTTATTTCTGTGGAATCTGAGAACAGATATTTCGAATCCCTTTGAAGACTGTAGGGCCAAAGGAAATATCCTCCGATAACAAAGAGAAAGAAGCTTTCTGAGAAACTTCTTTGTGTTCTGTGAAATCATCTCACAGAGTTACAGCTTTCTCCTCAAGAAGCCTTTCGCTAAGACAGTTCTTGTGGAATTGGCAAAGTGATATTTGGAAGCCCATAGAGGGCTATGGTGAAAAAGGAAATATCCTCAGATGAAATCTGGAAAGAAGCTTTCTGAGAAACTACTTAGTGTTCTGTTAATTCATCTCACAGAGTTACATCTGTATTTCGTGGATCTCTTTGCTAGCCTTATTTCTGTGGAATCTGCGAACAGATATTTCGGATCCCTTTGAAGACTATAGGGCCAAAGGAAACATCCTCCGATAACAAAGAGAAAGAAGCTTTCTGAGAAACTTCTTTGTGTTCTGTGAAATCATCTCACAGAGTTACAGCTTTCCCCTCAAGAAGCCTTTCGCTAAGACAGTTCTTGTGGAATTGGCAAAGTGATATTTGGTAGCCCTTAGAGGCCTAGGGTGAAAAAGCAAATATCCTCAGATGATATGTGGAAGAAGCTTCCTGAGAAACTGCTTAGTGTTCTGTTAATTCATCTCACAGAGTTACATCTGTATTTCGTGGATCTCTTTGCTAGCCTTATTTCTGTGGAATCTGAGAACAGATATTTCGAATCCCTTTGAAGACTATAGGGCCAAAGGAAATATCCTCCGAAAACAAAGAGAAAGAAGCTTTCTGAGAAACTTCTTTGTGTTCTGTGAAATCATCTCACAGAGTTACAGCTTTCCCCTCAAGAAGCCTTTCGCTAAGACAGTTCTTGTGGAATTGGCAAAGTGATATTTGGAAGCCCATAGAGGGCTATGGTGAAAAAGGAAATATCCTCAGATGAAATCTGGAAAGAAGCTTTCAGAGAAACTGCTTAGTGTTCTGTTAATTGATCTCACAGAGTTACATCTGTATTTCGTGGATCTCTTTGCTAGCCTTATTTCTGTGGAATCTAAGAACAGATATTTCGGATCCCGTTGAAGACTATAGGGCCAAAGGAAGTATCCTCCGATAACAAAGAGAAAGAAGCTTTCTGAGAAACTTCTTTGTGTTCTGTGAAATCATGTCACAGAGTTACAGCTTTCCCCTCAAGAAGCCTTTCGCTAAGACAGTTCTTGTGGAATTGGCAAAGTGATATTTGGAAGCCCGTAGAGGGCTATGGTGAAAAAGGAAATATCCTCAGATGAAATCTGGAAAGAAGCTTTCTGAGAAACTGCTCTGTGATGTGTGACTTCCACTCACAGAGTTACATCTGTATTTCGTGGATCTCTTTGCTAGCCTTATCTCTGTGTAATCTGCAAACAGATATTTCGGATCCCTTTGAAGACTATAGGGCCAAAGGAAACATCCTCCGATAACAAAGAGGAAGAAGCTTTCTGAGAAACTTCTTTGTGTTCTGTGAAATCATCTCACAGAGTTACAGCTTTCCCCTAAAGAAGCCTTTCGCTAAGACAGTTCTTGTGGAATTGGCAAAGTGATATTTGGTAGCCCTTAGAGGCCTATGGTGAAAAAGCAAATATCCTCAGATGATATCTGGAAAGAAGCTTTCTGAGAAACTGCTTAGTGTTCTGTTAATTCATCTCACAGAGTTACATCTGTATTTCGTGGATATATCTGCCAGCCTTATTTCTGTGGAATCTGAGAACAGGTATTTCCAATCCATTTGAAGACTATAGGGCCAAAGGAAATATCCTCCGATAACAAAGAGAGAGAAGCTTTCTGAGAAACTTCTTTGTGTTCTGTGAAATCATCTCACAGAGTTACAGCTTTCCCCTCAAGAAGCCTTTCGCTAAGACAGTTCCTGTGGAATTGGCAAAGTGATATTTGGAAGCCCATAGAGGGCTATGGTGAAAAAAGAAATATCCTCAGATGAAATCTGGAAAGAAGCTTTCTGAGAAACTGCTTAGTGTTCTGTTAATTCATCTCTCAGAGTTGCATCTGTATTTCCTGGATCTCTTTGCTAGCCTTATTTCTGTGGAATCTGAGAACAGATATTTCGGATCCCTTTGAAGACTATAGGGCCAAAGGAAATATCCTCCGAAAAAGAAAGAGAAAGAAGGTTTCTGAGAAACTTCTTTGTGTTCTGTGAAATCATCTCACAGAGTTACAGCTTTCCCCTCAAGAAACCTTTCGCTAAGACAGTTCTTGTGGAATTGGCAAAGTGATATTTGGAAGCCCATAGAGGGCTATGGTGAAAAAGGAAATAACCTCAGATGAAATCTGGAAAGAAGCTTTCTGAGAAACTGCTTAGTGTTCTGTTAATTCATCTCACGGAGTTACATCTGTATTTCGTGGATCTCTTTGCGAGCCTTATTTCTGTGGAATCTGAGAACAGATATTTCGGATCCCTTTGAAGACTATAGGACCAAAGGAAATATCCTTAGATAACAAAGAGAAAGAAGCTTTCTGAGAAACTTCTTTGTGTTCTGTGAAATCATCTCACAGAGTTACAGATTTCCCCTCAAGAAGCCTTTCGCTAAGACAGTTCTTGTGGAATTGGCAAAGTGATATTTGGAAGCCCATAGAGGGCTATGGTGAAAAAGGAAATATCCTCAGATGAAATCTGGAAAGAAGCTTTCTGAGAAACTGCTCTGTGATGTGTGACTTCCACTCACAGAGTTACATCTGTATTTCGTGGATCTCTTTGCTAGCCTTATCTCTGTGGAATCTGAGAACAGATATTTCGGATCCCTTTGAAGACTATAGGGCCAAAGGAAATATCCTCCGATAACAAAGAGAAAGAAGCTTTCTGAGAAACTTCTTTGTGTTCTGTGAAATCATCTCACAGAGCTACAGCTTTCCCCTCAAGAAGCCTTTCGCTAAGACAGTTCTTGTGGAATTGGCAAAGTAATATTTGGAAGCCCATAGAGGGCTATGGTGAAAAAGGAAATATCCTCAGATGAAATCTGGAAAGAAGCTTTCTGAGAAACTGCTTAGTGTTCTCTTAATTCATCTCACAGAGTTACATCTGTATTTCGTGGATCTCTTAGCTAGCCTTATTTCTGTTGAATCTGAGAACAGATATTTCGTTTCCCTTTCAAGACTATAGGGCCAAAGGAAATATCCTCTGATAACAAAGAGAAAGAAGCTTTCTGAGAAACTTCTTTGTGTTCTGTGAAATCATCTCACAGAGTTACAGCTTTCCCCTCAAGTAGCCTTTCGCTAAGACAGTTCTTGTGGAATTGGCAAAGTGATATTTGGAAGCCCATAGAGGGCTATGGTGAAAAAGGAAATATCCTCAGATGAAATCTGGAAAGAAGCTTTCTGAGAAACTGCTTAGTATTCTGTTAATTCATCTCACAGAGTTACATCTGTATTTCGTGGATCTCTTTGCTAGCCTTATTTCTGTGGAATCTGAGAACAGATATTTCGGATCCCTTTGAAGACTATAGGGCCAAAGGAAATATCCTCCGATAACAAACAGAAAGAAGCTTTCTGAGAAACTTCTTTGTGTTCTGTAAAATCATCTCACCGAGTTACAGCTTTCACCTCAAGAAGCCTTTCGCTAAGACAGTTCTTGTGGAATTGGCAAAGTGATATTTGGAAGCCCATACAGGGCTATGGTGAAAAAGGAAATATCCTCAGATGAAATCTGGAAAGAAGCTGTCTGAGAAACTGCTCTGTGATGTGTGATTTCCACTCACAGAGTTACATCTCTATTTCGTGGATCTCTTTGCTAGCCTTATCTCTGTGGAATCTGAGAACAGATATTTCGGATCCCTTTGAAGACTATAGGGCCAAAGGAAATATCCTCCGATAACAAAGAGAAAGAAGCTTTCTGAGAAACTTCTTCGTGTTCTGTGAAATCATCTCACAGAGTTACAGCTTTCCCCTCAAGAAGACTTTCGCTAAGACAGTTCTTGTGGAATTGGCAAAGTGATATTGGAAGCCCATAGAGGGCTATGGTGAAAAAGGAAATATCCTCAGATGAAATCTGGAATGAAGATTTCAGAGAAACTGCTGAGTTTTCTGTTAATTCATCTCACAGAGTTACATCTGTATTTCGTGGATCTCTTTGCTAGCCTTATTTCTGTGGAATCTGAGAACAGATATTTCGGATCCCTTCGAAGACTATAGGGCCAAAGGAAATATCCTCCGATAACAAAGAGAAAGAAGCTTTCTGAGAAACTTCTTTGTGTTCTGTGAAATCATCTCACAGAGTTACAGCTTTCCCCTCAAGAAGCCTTTCGCTAAGACAGTTCTTGTGGAATTTGCAAAGTGATGTTTGGAAGCCCATAGAGGGCTATGGTGAAAAAGGAAATATCCTCAGATGAAATCTGGAAAGAAGCTTTCTGAGAAGCTGCTCTGTGATGTGTGACTTCCACTCACAGAGTTACATCTGTATTTCGTGGATCTCTTTGCTAGCCTTATTTCTGTGGAATATGAGAACAGATATTTCGGATCGCTTCGAAGACCTAAGAGCCAAAGGAAATATACTCCGATAACAAACAGAAAGAAGCTTTCTGAGAAACTTCTTTGTGTTCTGTGAAATCATCTCACAGAGTTACAGCTTTCCCCACAAGAAGCCTTTCGATAAGACAGTTCTTGTGGAATTGACTAAGTGATATTTGGAAGCCCATAGAGGGCTACGGTGAAAAAGGAAATATCCTCAGATGAAATCTGGAAAGAAGCTTTCTGAGAAACTGCTTAGTGTTCTGTTAATTCATCTCACAGAGTTACATCTGTATTTCGTGGATCTCTTTGCTAGCCTTATTTCTGTGGAATCTGAGAACAGATATTTCGGATCCCTTTGAAGACTCTAGGGCCAAAGGAAATATCCTGCTATAACAAAGAGAAAGAAGCTTTCTGAGAAACATCTTTGTGTTCTGTGAAATCATCTCACAGAGTTACAGCTTTCCTCTCAAGAAGCCTTTCGCTAAGACAGTTCTTGTGGAATTGGCAAAGTGATATTTGGAAGCCCATAGAGGGCTATGGTGAATAAGGAAATATCCTCAGATGAAATCTGGAAAGAAGCTTTCTGAGAAACTGCTTAGTGTTCTGTTAATTCATCTCACAGAGTTACATTTGTATTTCGTGGATCTCTTTGCTAGCCTTATTTCTGTAGAATCTGAAAACAGATATTTCGGATCCCTTTGAAGACTATAGGGCCAAAGGAAATATCCTCCGATAAAAAAGAGAAAGAAGCTTTCTGAGAAACTTCTTTGTGTTCTGTGAAATCATCTCACAGAGTTACAGCTTTCCCCTCAAGAAGCCTTTCGCTAAGACAGTTCTTGTGGAATTGGCAAAGTGATATTTGGAAGCCCATAGAGGGCAACGGTGAAAAAGGAAATATCCACAGATGAAATGTGGAAAGAAGCTTTCTGAGAAACTGCTTAGTGTTCTGTTAATTCATCTCACAGAGTTACATCTGTATTTCGTGGATCTCTTTGCTAGCCTCATTTCTGTGGAATCTGAGAACAGATATTTCGGATCCCTTTGAAGACTATAGGGCCAAAGGAAATATCCTCCGATAACAAAGAGAAAGAAGCTTTCTGAGAAACTTCTTTGTGTTCTGTGAAATCATCTCACAGAGTTACAGCTTTCCCCTCAAGAAGCCTTTCGCTAAGACAGTTCTTGTGGAATTGGCAAAGTGATATTTGGAAACCCATAGAGGGCTAAGGTGAAAAAGGAAATATCTTCTGATGAAATCTGGAAAGAAGATTTCTGAGAAACTGCTTAGTGTTCTGTTAATTCATCTCACAGAGTTAAAACTGTATTTCTTGGATCTCTTTGCTAGCCTTATTTCTGTGGAATCTGAGAACAGATATTTCGGATCCCTTTGAAGACTATAGGGCCAAAGGAAATATACTCCGATAACAAAGAGAAAGAAGCTTTCTGAGAAACTTCTTTGTGTTCTGTGAAATCATCTCACAGAGTTACAGCTTTCCCCTCAAAAAGCCGCTCGCTAAGACAGTTATTGTGGAATTGGCAAAGTGATATTTGGAAGCCCACAGAGGGCTATGGTGAAAAAGGAAATATCCTCAGATGAAATCTGGAAAGAAGCTTTCTGAGAAACTGCTCTGTGATGTGTGACTTCCACTCACAGAGTTACATCTGTATTGAGTGGATCTCTTTGCTAGCCTTATTTCTGTGGAATCTGAGAACAGATATTTCGTATCCCTTTGAAGACTATAGGGCCAAAGGAAATATACTCCGATAACAAAGAGAAAGAAGCTTTCTGAGAAACTTCTTTGTGTTCTGTGAAATCATCTCACAGAGTTACAGCTTTCCCCTCAAGAAGCCGCTCGCTAAGACAGTTATTGTGGAATTGGCAAAGTGATATTTGGAAGCCCACAGAGGGCTATGGTGAAAAAGGAAATATCCTCAGATGAAATCTGGAAAGAAGCTTTCTGAGAAACTGCTCTGTGATGTGTGACTTCCACTCACAGAGTTACATCTGTATTTCGTGGATCTCTTTGCTAGCCTTATTTCTGTGGAATCTGAGAACAGATATTTCGGATCCCTTTGAAGACCTAGGGCCATAGGAAATATCCTCCGACAACAAAGAGAAAGAAGCTTTCTGAGAAACTTCTTTGTGTTCTGTGAAATCATCTCACAGAGTTACAGCTCTCCCCTCAAGGAGCCTTCCGCTAAGACAGTTCTTGTGGAATTGGCAAAGTGATATTTGGTAGCCCTTAGAGGCCTATGGTGAAAAAGCAAATATCCTCAGATAATATCTGGAAAGAAGCTTTCTGAGAAACTGCTTAGTGTTCTGTTAATTCATCTCACAGAGTTACATATGTATTTCGTGGATCTCTTTGCTAGCCTTATTTCTGTGGATTCTGAGAACAGATATTTCGAATCCCTTTGAAGACTGTAGGGCCAAAGGAAATATCCTCCGATAACAAAGAGAAAGAAGGTTTCTGAGAAACTTCTTTGTGTTCTGTGAAATCATCTCACAGAGTTACAGCTTTCCCCTCAAGAAGCCTTTCGCTAAGACAGTTCTTGTGGAATTGGCAAAGTGATATTTGGAAGCCCATAGAGGGCTATGGTGAAAAAGGAAATATCCTCAGATGAAATCTGGAAAGAAGCTTTCTGAGAAACTGTTTAGTGTTCTGTTAATTCATCTCACAGAGTTACATCTGTATTTCGTGGATCTCTTTGCTAGCCTTATTTCTGTGGAATCTGAGAACAGATATTTCGGATCCCTTTGAAGACTATGGGGCCAAAGGAAATATCCTCCGATAACAAAGAGAAAGAAGCTTTCTGAGAAACTTCTTTGTGTTCTGTGAAATCATCTCACAGAGTTTCAGCTTTCCCCTCAAGAAACCTTTCGCTAAGACAGTTCTTGTGGAATTGGCAAAGTGATATTTGGAAGCCCACAGAGGGCTAAGGTGAAAAAGGAAATAACCTCAGATGAAATTTCGAAAGAAGCTTTCTGAGAAACTTCTTAGTGTTCTGTTAATTCATCTCACGGAATTACATCTGTATTTCGTGGATCTCTTTGCTAGCCTTATTTCTGTGGAATCTGAGAACAGGTATTTCGGATCCCTTTGAAGACTATAGGGCCAAAGGAAATATCCTTAGATAACAAAGAGAAAGAAGCTTTCTGAGAAACTTCTTTGTGTTCTGTGAAATCATCTCACAGAGTTAGAGCTTTCCCCTCAAGAAGCCTTTCGCTAAGACAGTTCTTGTGGAATTGGCAAAGTGATATTTGGAAGCCCATAGAGGGCTATGGTGAAAAAGGAAATATCCTCAGTTGAAATCTGGAAAGAAGATTTCTGAGAAACTGCTTAGTGTTCTGTTAATTCATCTCACAGAGTTACATCTGTATTTCGTGGATCTCTTTGCTAGCCTTATTTCTGTGGAATCTGCGAACAGATATTTCGGATCCCTTTGAAGACTATAGGGCCAAAGGAAACATCTTCCGATAACAAAGAGGAAGAAGCTTTCTGAGAAACTTCTTTGTGTTCTGTGAAATCATCTCACAGAGTTACAGCTTTCCCCTCAAGAAGCCTTTCGCTAAGACAGTTCTTGTGGAATTGGCAAAGTGATATTTGGTAGCCCTTAGAGGCCTAGGGTGAAAAAGCAAATATCCTCAGATGATATCTGGAAGAAGCTTCCTGAGAAACTGCTTAGTGTTCTGTGAATTCATCTCACAGAGTTACATCTGTATTTCGTGGATCTCTTTGCTAGTCTTATTTCTGTGGAATCTGAGAACAGATATTTCGAATCCCTTTGAAGACTATAGGGCCAAAGGAAATATCCTCCGAAAACAAAGAGAAAGAAGCTTTCTGAGAAACTTCTTTGTGTTCTGTGAAATCATCTCACAGAGTTACAACTTTCCCCTCAAGAAGCCTTTCGCTAAGACAGTTCTTGTGGAATTGGCAAAGTGATATTTGGAAGCCCATAGAGGGCTATGGTGAAAAAGGAAATATCCTCAGATGAAATCTGGAAAGAAGCTTTCTGAGAAACTGCTCTGTGATGTGTGACTTCCACTCACAGAGTTACATCTGTATTTCGTGGATCTCTTTGCTAGCCTTATCTCTGTGGAATCTGAGAACAGATATTTCGGATCCCTTTGAAGACTATAGGGTCAAAAGAAATATCCTCCGATAACAAAGAGAAAGAAGCTTTCTGAGAAACTTCTTTGTGTTCTGTGAAACCATCTCACAGAGTTACAGCTTTCCCATCAAGAAGCCTTTCGCTAAGACAGTTCTTGTGTAATTGGCAAAGTGATATTTGGAAGGCCATAGAGGGCTACGGTGAAAAGGAAGTATCCTCATATGAAATCTGGAAAGAAGCTTTCTGAGAAACTGCTTAGTGTTCTGTTAATTCATCTCACAGAGTTACATCTGTATTTCGTGGATCTCTTTGCTAGCCTTATTTCTGTGGAATCTGAGAACAGATATTTCGGATCCCTTTGAAGACTATATGGCCTAAGGAAATATCCTCCAATAACAAAGAGAAAGAAGCTTTCTGAGAAACTTCTTTGTGTTCTGTGAAATCATCTCACAGAGTTACAGCTTTCCCCACAAGAAGCCTTTCGCTAAGACAGCTCTTCTGGAATTGGAAAAGTGATATTTGGAAGCCCATAGAGGGCTATGGTGAAAACGGAAATACACCCAGATGAAATCTGGAAAGAAGCTTTCTGAGAAACTGCTTAGTGTTCTGTTAATTCATCTCACAGAGTTACATCTGTATTTCGTGGATCTCTTTGCTAGCCTTATTTCTGTGGAATCTGCGAACAGATATTTCGGATCCCTTTGAAGACTATAGGGCCAAAGGAAACATCCTCCGATAACAAAGAGGAAGAAGCCTTCTGAGAAACTTCTTTGTGTTCTGTGAAATCATCTCACAGAGTTACAGCTTTCCCCTCAAGAAGCCTTTCGCTAAGACAGTTCTTGTGGAATTGGCAAAGTGATATTTGGTAGCCCTTAGAGGCCTATGGTGAAAAAGCAAATATCCTCAGATGATATCTGGAAAGAAGCTTTCTGAGAAACTGCTTAGTGTTCTGTTAATTCATCTCACAGAGTTACATCTGTATTTCGTGGATCTCTCTGCTAGCCTTATTTCTGTGGAATCTGAGAACAGATATTTCGGATCCCTTTGAAGACTATGGGGCCAAAGGAAATATCCTCCGATAACAAAGAGAAAGAAGCTTTCTGAGAAACTTCTTTGTGTTCTGTGAAATCATCTCACAGAGTTTCAGCTTTCCCCTCAAGAAACCTTTCGCTAAGACAGTTCTTGTGGAATTGGCAAAGTGATATTTGGAAGCCCACAGAGGGCTAAGGTGAAAAAGGAAATAACCTCAGATGAAATTTGGAAAGAAGCTTTCTGAGAAACTTCTTAGTGTTCTGTTAATTCATCTCACGGAATTACATCTGTATTTCGTGGATCTCTTTGCTAGCCTTATTTCTGTGGAATCTGAGAACAGGTATTTCGGATCCCTTTGAAGACTGTAGGGCCAAAGGAAATATCCTTAGATAACAAAGAGAAAGAAGCTTTCTGAGAAACTTCTTTGTGTTCTGTGAAATCATCTCACAGAGTTAGAGCTTTCCCCTCAAGAAGCCTTTCGCTAAGACAGTTCTTGTGGAATTGGCAAAGTGATATTTGGAAGCCCATAGAGGGCTATGGTGAAAAAGGAAATATCCTCAGTTGAAATCTGGAAAGAAGATTTCTGAGAAACTGCTTAGTGTTCTGTTAATTCATCTCACAGAGTTACATCTGTATTTCGTGGATCTCTTTGCTAGCCTTATTTCTGTGGAATCTGCAAACAGATATTTCGGATCCCTTTGAAGACTATAGGGCCAAAGGAAACATCTTCCGATAACAAAGAGGAAGAAGCTTTCTGAGAAACTTCTTTGTGTTCTGTGAAATCATCTCACAGAGTTACAGCTTTCCCCTAAAGAAGCCTTTCGCTAAGACAGTTCTTGTGGAATTGGCAAAGTGATATTTGGTAGCCCTTAGAGGCCTAGGGTGAAAAAGCAAATATCCTCAGATGATATCTGGAAGAAGCTTCCTGAGAAACTGCTTAGTGTTCTGTGAATTCATCTCACAGAGTTACATCTGTATTTCGTGGATCTCTTTGCTAGTCTTATTTCTGTGGAATCTGAGAACAGATATTTCGAATCCCTTTGAAGACTATAGGGCCAAAGGAAATATCCTCCGAAAACAAAGAGAAAGAAGCTTTCTGAGAAACTTCTTTGTGTTCTGTGAAATCATCTCACAGAGTTACAACTTTCCCCTCAAGAAGCCTTTCGCTAAGACAGTTCTTGTGGAATTGGCAAAGTGATATTTGGAAGCCCATAGAGGGCTATGGTGAAAAAGGAAATATCCTCAGATGAAATCTGGAAAGAAGCTTTCTGAGAAACTGCTCTGTGATGTGTGACTTCCACTCACAGAGTTACATCTGTATTTCGTGGATCTCTTTGCTAGCCTTATCTCTGTGGAATCTGAGAACAGATATTTCGGATCCCTTTGAAGACTATAGGGTCAAAAGAAATATCCTCCGATAACAAAGAGAAAGAAGCTTTCTGAGAAACTTCTTTGTGTTCTGTGAAACCATCTCACAGAGTTACAGCTTTCCCATCAAGAAGCCTTTCGCTAAGACAGTTCTTGTGTAATTGGCAAAGTGATATTTGGAAGGCCATAGAGGGCTACGGTGAAAAGGAAGTATCCTCATATGAAATCTGGAAAGAAGCTTTCTGAGAAACTGCTTAGTGTTCTGTTAATTCATCTCACAGAGTTACATCTGTATTTCGTGGATCTCTTTGCTAGCCTTATTTCTGTGGAATCTGAGAACAGATATTTCGGATCCCTTTGAAGACTATATGGCCTAAGGAAATATCCTCCAATAACAAAGAGAAAGAAGCTTTCTGAGAAACTTCTTTGTGTTCTGTGAAATCATCTCACAGAGTTACAGCTTTCCCCACAAGAAGCCTTTCGCTAAGACAGCTCTTCTGGAATTGGAAAAGTGGTATTTGGAAGCCCATAGAGGGCTATGGTGAAAACGGAAATACACCCAGATGAAATCTGGAAAGAAGCTTTCTGAGAAACTGCTTAGTGTTCTGTTAATTCATCTCACAGAGTTACATCTGTATTTCGTGGATCTCTTTGCTAGCCTTATTTCTGTGGAATCTGCGAACAGATATTTCGGATCCCTTTGAAGACTATAGGGCCAAAGGAAACATCCTCCGATAACAAAGAGGAAGAAGCCTTCTGAGAAACTTCTTTGTGTTCTGTGAAATCATCTCACAGAGTTACAGCTTTCCCCTCAAGAAGCCTTTCGCTAAGACAGTTCTTGTGGAATTGGCAAAGTGATATTTGGTAGCCCTTAGAGGCCTATGGTGAAAAAGCAAATATCCTCAGATGATATCTGGAAAGAAGCTTTCTGAGAAACTGCTTAGTGTTCTGTTAATTGATCTCACAGAGTTACATCTGTATTTCGTGGATCTCTCTGCTAGCCTTATTTCTGTGGAATCTGAGAACAGATATTTCGAATCCATTTGAAGACTATAGGGCCAAAGGAAATATCCTCCTATAACAAAGAGAAAGAAGCTTTCTGAGAAACTTCTTTGTGTTCTGTGAAATCATCTCACAGAGTTACAGCTTTCCCCTCAAGAAGCCTTTCGCTAAGACAGTTCTTGTGGAGTTGGCAAAGTGATATTTCGAAGCCCATAGAGGGCTATGGTGAAAAAGGAAATATCCTCAGATGAAATCTGGAAAGAAGCTTTCTGAGAAACTGCTTAGTGTTCTGTTAATTCATCTCACAGAGTTACATCTGTATTTCGTGGATGTCTTTGCTAGCCTTATTTCTGTGGAATCTGAGAACAGATATTTCGGATCCCTTTGAAGACTATAGGGCCAAAGGAAATATCTTCCGATAAGAAAGAGAAAGAAGGTTTCTGAGAAACTTCTTTGTGTTCTGTGAAATCATCTCACAGAGTTACAGCTTTCCCCTCAAGAAACTTTTCGCTAAGACAGTTCTTGTGGAATTGGCAAAGTGATATTTGGAAGCCCATAGAGGGCTATGGTGAAAAAGGAAATAACCTCAGATGAAATCTGGAAAGAAGCTTTCTGAGAAACTGCTTAGTGTTCTGTTAATTTATCTCACGGAGTTACATCTGTATTTCGTGGATCTCTTTGCTAGCCTTATTTCTGTGGAATCTGAGAACAGATATTTCGGATCCCTTTGAAGACTATAGGACCAAAGGAAATATCCTTAGATAACAAAGAGAAAGAAGCTTTCTGAGAAACTTCTTTGTGTTCTGTGAAATCATCTCACAGAGTTACAGCTTTCCCCTCAAGAAGCCTTTCGCTAAGACACTTCTTGTGGAATTGGCAAAGTGATATTTGGAAGCCCATAGAGGGCTATGGTGAAAAAGGAAATATCCTCAGATGAAATCTGGATGGAAGCTTTCTGAGAAACTGCTCTGTGATGTGTGACTTCCACTCCCAGAGTTACATCTGTATTTCGTGGATCTCTTTGCTAGCCTTATCTCTGTTGAATCTGAGAAGAGATATTTCGGATCCGTTTGAAGACTATAGGGCCAAAGGAAATATCCTCCGATAACAAAGAGAAAGAAGCTTTCTGAGAAACTTCTTTGTGTTCTGTGAAATCATCTGACAGAGATACAGCTTTCCCCTCAAGAAGCCTTTCGCTAAGACAGTTCTTGTGGAATTGGCAAAGTGATATTTGGAAGCCCATAGAGGGCTATGGTGAAAAAGGAAATATCCTCAGATGAAATCTGGAAAGAAGCTTTCTGAGAAACTGCTTAGTGTTTTGTTAATTCATCTCACAGAGTTACATCTGTATTTCGTGGATCTCTTTGCTACCCTTATTTCTGTGGAATCTGAGAACAGATATTTCGTTTCCCTTTCAAGACTATAGGGCCAAAGGAAATATCCTCTGATAACAAAGAGAAAGAAGCTTTCTGAGAAACTTATTTGTGTTCTGTGAAATCATCTCACAGTGTTACAGCTTTCCCCTCAAGAAGCCTTTCACTAAGAGAGTTCTTGTGGAATTGGCAAAGTGATATTTGGAAGCCCCTGGAGGGCTATGGTGAAAAAGGAAATATCCTCACATGAAATCTGGAAAGAAGATTTCTGAGAAACTGCTTAGTGTTCTGTTAATTCATCTCACAGAGTTACATCTGTATTTCGTGGATCTCTTTGCTAG
This sequence comes from Macaca nemestrina, assembly GCF_043159975.1. Taxonomy (NCBI): domain Eukaryota; kingdom Metazoa; phylum Chordata; class Mammalia; order Primates; family Cercopithecidae; genus Macaca; species Macaca nemestrina. The sequence goes on from NC_092125.1 coordinate 90,229,819, forward strand.
CCTTATTTCTGTGGAATCTGAGAACAGATATTTCGAATCCCTTTGAAGACTGTAGGGCCAAAGGAAATATCCTCCGATAACAAAGAGAAAGAAGCTTTCTGAGAAACTTCTTTGTGTTCTGTGAAATCATCTCACAGAGTTACAGCTTTCTCCTCAAGAAGCCTTTCGCTAAGACAGTTCTTGTGGAATTGGCAAAGTGATATTTGGAAGCCCATAGAGGGCTATGGTGAAAAAGGAAATATCCTCAGATGAAATCTGGAAAGAAGCTTTCTGAGAAACTACTTAGTGTTCTGTTAATTCATCTCACAGAGTTACATCTGTATTTCGTGGATCTCTTTGCTAGCCTTATTTCTGTGGAATCTGCGAACAGATATTTCGGATCCCTTTGAAGACTATAGGGCCAAAGGAAACATCCTCCGATAACAAAGAGGAAGAAGCTTTCTGAGAAACTTCTTTGTGTTCTGTGAAATCATCTCACAGAGTTACAGCTTTCCCCTCAAGAAGCCTTTCGCTAAGACAGTTCTTGTGGAATTGGCAAAGTGATATTTGGTAGCCCTTAGAGGCCTAGGGTGAAAAAGCAAATATCCTCAGATGATATGTGGAAGAAGCTTCCTGAGAAACTGCTTAGTGTTCTGTTAATTCATCTCACAGAGTTACATCTGTATTTCGTGGATCTCTTTGCTAGCCTTATTTCTGTGGAATCTGAGAACAGATATTTCGAATCCCTTTGAAGACTATAGGGCCAAAGGAAATATCCTCCGAAAACAAAGAGAAAGAAGCTTTCTGAGAAACTTCTTTGTGTTCTGTGAAATCATCTCACAGAGTTACAGCTTTCCCCTCAAGAAGCCTTTCGCTAAGACAGTTCTTGTGGAATTGGCAAAGTGATATTTGGAAGCCCATAGAGGGCTATGGTGAAAAAGGAAATATCCTCAGATGAAATCTGGAAAGAAGCTTTCAGAGAAACTGCTTAGTGTTCTGTTAATTGATCTCACAGAGTTACATCTGTATTTCGTGGATCTCTTTGCTAGCCTTATTTCTGTGGAATCTAAGAACAGATATTTCGGATCCCGTTGAAGACTATAGGGCCAAAGGAAGTATCCTCCGATAACAAAGAGAAAGAAGCTTTCTGAGAAACTTCTTTGTGTTCTGTGAAATCATGTCACAGAGTTACAGCTTTCCCCTCAAGAAGCCTTTCGCTAAGACAGTTCTTGTGGAATTGGCAAAGTGATATTTGGAAGCCCGTAGAGGGCTATGGTGAAAAAGGAAATATCCTCAGATGAAATCTGGAAAGAAGCTTTCTGAGAAACTGCTCTGTGATGTGTGACTTCCACTCACAGAGTTACATCTGTATTTCGTGGATCTCTTTGCTAGCCTTATCTCTGTGTAATCTGCAAACAGATATTTCGGATCCCTTTGAAGACTATAGGGCCAAAGGAAACATCCTCCGATAACAAAGAGGAAGAAGCTTTCTGAGAAACTTCTTTGTGTTCTGTGAAATCATCTCACAGAGTTACAGCTTTCCCCTAAAGAAGCCTTTCGCTAAGACAGTTCTTGTGGAATTGGCAAAGTGATATTTGGTAGCCCTTAGAGGCCTATGGTGAAAAAGCAAATATCCTCAGATGATATCTGGAAAGAAGCTTTCTGAGAAACTGCTTAGTGTTCTGTTAATTCATCTCACAGAGTTACATCTGTATTTCGTGGATATATCTGCCAGCCTTATTTCTGTGGAATCTGAGAACAGGTATTTCCAATCCATTTGAAGACTATAGGGCCAAAGGAAATATCCTCCGATAACAAAGAGAGAGAAGCTTTCTGAGAAACTTCTTTGTGTTCTGTGAAATCATCTCACAGAGTTACAGCTTTCCCCTCAAGAAGCCTTTCGCTAAGACAGTTCCTGTGGAATTGGCAAAGTGATATTTGGAAGCCCATAGAGGGCTATGGTGAAAAAAGAAATATCCTCAGATGAAATCTGGAAAGAAGCTTTCTGAGAAACTGCTTAGTGTTCTGTTAATTCATCTCTCAGAGTTGCATCTGTATTTCCTGGATCTCTTTGCTAGCCTTATTTCTGTGGAATCTGAGAACAGATATTTCGGATCCCTTTGAAGACTATAGGGCCAAAGGAAATATCCTCCGAAAAAGAAAGAGAAAGAAGGTTTCTGAGAAACTTCTTTGTGTTCTGTGAAATCATCTCACAGAGTTACAGCTTTCCCCTCAAGAAACCTTTCGCTAAGACAGTTCTTGTGGAATTGGCAAAGTGATATTTGGAAGCCCATAGAGGGCTATGGTGAAAAAGGAAATAACCTCAGATGAAATCTGGAAAGAAGCTTTCTGAGAAACTGCTTAGTGTTCTGTTAATTCATCTCACGGAGTTACATCTGTATTTCGTGGATCTCTTTGCTAGCCTTATTTCTGTGGAATCTGAGAACAGATATTTCGGATCCCTTTGAAGACTATAGGACCAAAGGAAATATCCTTAGATAACAAAGAGAAAGAAGCTTTCTGAGAAACTTCTTTGTGTTCTGTGAAATCATCTCACAGAGTTACAGATTTCCCCTCAAGAAGCCTTTCGCTAAGACAGTTCTTGTGGAATTGGCAAAGTGATATTTGGAAGCCCATAGAGGGCTATGGTGAAAAAGGAAATATCCTCAGATGAAATCTGGAAAGAAGCTTTCTGAGAAACTGCTCTGTGATGTGTGACTTCCACTCACAGAGTTACATCTGTATTTCGTGGATCTCTTTGCTAGCCTTATCTCTGTGGAATCTGAGAACAGATATTTCGGATCCCTTTGAAGACTATAGGGCCAAAGGAAATATCCTCCGATAACAAAGAGAAAGAAGCTTTCTGAGAAACTTCTTTGTGTTCTGTGAAATCATCTCACAGAGATACAGCTTTCCCCTCAAGAAGCCTTTCGCTAAGACAGTTCTTGTGGAATTGGCAAAGTAATATTTGGAAGCCCATAGAGGGCTATGGTGAAAAAGGAAATATCCTCAGATGAAATCTGGAAAGAAGCTTTCTGAGAAACTGCTTAGTGTTCTCTTAATTCATCTCACAGAGTTACATCTGTATTTCGTGGATCTCTTAGCTAGCCTTATTTCTGTTGAATCTGAGAACAGATATTTCGTTTCCCTTTCAAGACTATAGGGCCAAAGGAAATATCCTCTGATAACAAAGAGAAAGAAGCTTTCTGAGAAACTTCTTTGTGTTCTGTGAAATCATCTCACAGAGTTACAGCTTTCCCCTCAAGTAGCCTTTCGCTAAGACAGTTCTTGTGGAATTGGCAAAGTGATATTTGGAAGCCCATAGAGGGCTATGGTGAAAAAGGAAATATCCTCAGATGAAATCTGGAAAGAAGCTTTCTGAGAAACTGCTTAGTATTCTGTTAATTCATCTCACAGAGTTACATCTGTATTTCGTGGATCTCTTTGCTAGCCTTATTTCTGTGGAATCTGAGAACAGATATTTCGGATCCCTTTGAAGACTATAGGGCCAAAGGAAATATCCTCCGATAACAAACAGAAAGAAGCTTTCTGAGAAACTTCTTTGTGTTCTGTAAAATCATCTCACCGAGTTACAGCTTTCACCTCAAGAAGCCTTTCGCTAAGACAGTTCTTGTGGAATTGGCAAAGTGATATTTGGAAGCCCATACAGGGCTATGGTGAAAAAGGAAATATCCTCAGATGAAATCTGGAAAGAAGCTGTCTGAGAAACTGCTCTGTGATGTGTGATTTCCACTCACAGAGTTACATCTCTATTTCGTGGATCTCTTTGCTAGCCTTATCTCTGTGGAATCTGAGAACAGATATTTCGGATCCCTTTGAAGACTATAGGGCCAAAGGAAATATCCTCCGATAACAAAGAGAAAGAAGCTTTCTGAGAAACTTCTTTGTGTTCTGTGAAATCATCTCACAGAGTTACAGCTTTCCCCTCAAGAAGACTTTCGCTAAGACAGTTCTTGTGGAATTGGCAAAGTGATATTGGAAGCCCATAGAGGGCTATGGTGAAAAAGGAAATATCCTCAGATGAAATCTGGAATGAAGATTTCAGAGAAACTGCTGAGTTTTCTGTTAATTCATCTCACAGAGTTACATCTGTATTTCGTGGATCTCTTTGCTAGCCTTATTTCTGTGGAATCTGAGAACAGATATTTCGGATCCCTTCGAAGACTATAGGGCCAAAGGAAATATCCTCCGATAACAAAGAGAAAGAAGCTTTCTGAGAAACTTCTTTGTGTTCTGTGAAATCATCTCACAGAGTTACAGCTTTCCCCTCAAGAAGCCTTTCGCTAAGACAGTTCTTGTGGAATTTGCAAAGTGATGTTTGGAAGCCCATAGAGGGCTATGGTGAAAAAGGAAATATCCTCAGATGAAATCTGGAAAGAAGCTTTCTGAGAAGCTGCTCTGTGATGTGTGACTTCCACTCACAGAGTTACATCTGTATTTCGTGGATCTCTTTGCTAGCCTTATTTCTGTGGAATATGAGAACAGATATTTCGGATCGCTTCGAAGACCTAAGAGCCAAAGGAAATATACTCCGATAACAAACAGAAAGAAGCTTTCTGAGAAACTTCTTTGTGTTCTGTGAAATCATCTCACAGAGTTACAGCTTTCCCCACAAGAAGCCTTTCGATAAGACAGTTCTTGTGGAATTGACTAAGTGATATTTGGAAGCCCATAGAGGGCTACGGTGAAAAAGGAAATATCCTCAGATGAAATCTGGAAAGAAGCTTTCTGAGAAACTGCTTAGTGTTCTGTTAATTCATCTCACAGAGTTACATCTGTATTTCGTGGATCTCTTTGCTAGCCTTATTTCTGTGGAATCTGAGAACAGATATTTCGGATCCCTTTGAAGACTCTAGGGCCAAAGGAAATATCCTGCTATAACAAAGAGAAAGAAGCTTTCTGAGAAACATCTTTGTGTTCTGTGAAATCATCTCACAGAGTTACAGCTTTCCTCTCAAGAAGCCTTTCGCTAAGACAGTTCTTGTGGAATTGGCAAAGTGATATTTGGAAGCCCATAGAGGGCTATGGTGAATAAGGAAATATCCTCAGATGAAATCTGGAAAGAAGCTTTCTGAGAAACTGCTTAGTGTTCTGTTAATTCATCTCACAGAGTTACATCTGTATTTCGTGGATCTCTTTGCTAGCCTTATTTCTGTAGAATCTGAAAACAGATATTTCGGATCCCTTTGAAGACTATAGGGCCAAAGGAAATATCCTCCGATAAAAAAGAGAAAGAAGCTTTCTGAGAAACTTCTTTGTGTTCTGTGAAATCATCTCACAGAGTTACAGCTTTCCCCTCAAGAAGCCTTTCGCTAAGACAGTTCTTGTGGAATTGGCAAAGTGATATTTGGAAGCCCATAGAGGGCAACGGTGAAAAAGGAAATATCCACAGATGAAATGTGGAAAGAAGCTTTCTGAGAAACTGCTTAGTGTTCTGTTAATTCATCTCACAGAGTTACATCTGTATTTCGTGGATCTCTTTGCTAGCCTCATTTCTGTGGAATCTGAGAACAGATATTTCGGATCCCTTTGAAGACTATAGGGCCAAAGGAAATATCCTCCGATAACAAAGAGAAAGAAGCTTTCTGAGAAACTTCTTTGTGTTCTGTGAAATCATCTCACAGAGTTACAGCTTTCCCCTCAAGAAGCCTTTCGCTAAGACAGTTCTTGTGGAATTGGCAAAGTGATATTTGGAAACCCATAGAGGGCTAAGGTGAAAAAGGAAATATCTTCTGATGAAATCTGGAAAGAAGATTTCTGAGAAACTGCTTAGTGTTCTGTTAATTCATCTCACAGAGTTAAAACTGTATTTCTTGGATCTCTTTGCTAGCCTTATTTCTGTGGAATCTGAGAACAGATATTTCGGATCCCTTTGAAGACTATAGGGCCAAAGGAAATATACTCCGATAACAAAGAGAAAGAAGCTTTCTGAGAAACTTCTTTGTGTTCTGTGAAATCATCTCACAGAGTTACAGCTTTCCCCTCAAAAAAGCCGCTCGCTAAGACAGTTATTGTGGAATTGGCAAAGTGATATTTGGAAGCCCACAGAGGGCTATGGTGAAAAAGGAAATATCCTCAGATGAAATCTGGAAAGAAGCTTTCTGAGAAACTGCTCTGTGATGTGTGACTTCCACTCACAGAGTTACATCTGTATTGAGTGGATCTCTTTGCTAGCCTTATTTCTGTGGAATCTGAGAACAGATATTTCGTATCCCTTTGAAGACTATAGGGCCAAAGGAAATATACTCCGATAACAAAGAGAAAGAAGCTTTCTGAGAAACTTCTTTGTGTTCTGTGAAATCATCTCACAGAGTTACAGCTTTCCCCTCAAGAAGCCGCTCGCTAAGACAGTTATTGTGGAATTGGCAAAGTGATATTTGGAAGCCCACAGAGGGCTATGGTGAAAAAGGAAATATCCTCAGATGAAATCTGGAAAGAAGCTTTCTGAGAAACTGCTCTGTGATGTGTGACTTCCACTCACAGAGTTACATCTGTATTTCGTGGATCTCTTTGCTAGCCTTATTTCTGTGGAATCTGAGAACAGATATTTCGGATCCCTTTGAAGACCTAGGGCCATAGGAAATATCCTCCGACAACAAAGAGAAAGAAGCTTTCTGAGAAACTTCTTTGTGTTCTGTGAAATCATCTCACAGAGTTACAGCTCTCCCCTCAAGGAGCCTTCCGCTAAGACAGTTCTTGTGGAATTGGCAAAGTGATATTTGGAAGCACATAGAGGGCTATGGTGAAAAAGGAAATCTCCTCAGATGAAATCTGGAAAGAAGCTTTCTGAGAAACTGCTCTGTGATGTGTGACTTCCACTCACAGAGTTACATCTGTATTTCGTGGATCTCTTTGCTAGCCTTATCTCTGTGGAATCTGAGAACAGATATTTCGGATCCCTTTGAAGACTATAGGGCCAAAGGAAATATCCTCCGATAACAAAGAGAAAGAAGCTTTCTGAGAAACTTCTTTGTGTTCTGTGAAATCATCTCACAGAGATACAGCTTTCCCCTCCAGATACCTTTCGCTAAGACAGTTCTTGTGGAATTGGTAAAGTGATATTTGGAAGCCCTTAGAGGGCTATGGTGAAAAAGGAAATATCCTCATATGAAATCTGGAAAGAAGCTTTCTGAGAAACTGCTCTGTGATGTGTGAATTCCACTCACAGAGTTACATCTGTATTTCGTGGATCTCTTTGCTAGCCTTATTTCTGTGGAATCTGAGAACAGATATTTCGGATCCCTTTGAAGGCTATAGGGCCAAAGGAAATATCCTCCGATAATAAAGAGAAAGAACCTTTCTGAGAAACTTCTTTGTGTTCTGTGAAATCATCTCACAGAGTTACAGCTTTCCCCTCAAGAAGCCGCTCGCTAAGACAGTTCTTGTGGAATTGGCAAAGTGATATTTGGAAGCCCATAGAGGGCTATGGTGAAAAAGGAAATATCCTCAGATGAAATCTGGAAAGAAGCTTTCTGAGAAACTGCTCTGTGATGTGTGACTTCCACTCACAGAGTTACATCTGTATTTCGTGGATCTCTTTGCTAGCCTTATCTCTGTGGAATCTGAGAACAGATATTTCGGATCCCTTTGTAGACTATAGGGCCAAAGGAAATATCCTCCGATAACAAAGAGAAAGAAGCTTTCTGAGAAACTTCTTTCTGTTCTGTGAAATCATCTCACAGAGTAACATCTTTCCCCTCAAGAAGCCTTTCGCTAAGACAGTTCTTGTGGAATTGGCAAAGTATTTGGAAGCCCATAGAGGGCTATGGTGAAAAAGGAAATATCCTCAGATGAAATCTGGAAAGAAGCTTTCTCAGAAACTGCTCTGTGATGTGTGACTTCCATTCACAGAGTTACATCTGTATTTCGTGGATCTCTTTGCTAGCCTTATTTCTGTGGAATCTGAGAAGAGATATTTCGGATCCCTTTGAAGACTACAGGGCCCAAGGTAATATCCTCCGATAAAAAAGAGAAAGAAGCTTTCTGAGAAACTTCTTTGTGTTCTGTGAAATCATCTCACAGAGTTACAGCATTCCCCTCAAGAAGTCTTTCGCTAAGAAAGTTCTTGTGGAATTGGCAAAGTAATATTTGGAAGCCCATAGAGGGCTATGTTGAAAAAGGAAATATCCTCAGATGAAATCTGGAAAGAAGCTTTCTTAGAAACTGCTCTGTGATATGTGACTTCCACTCACAGAGTTACATCTGTATTTCGTGGATCTCTTTGCTAGCCTTATCTCTGTGGAATCTGAGAACAGATATTTCGCATCCCTTTGAAGACTATAGGGCCAAAGGAAATATTCTCCGATAACAAAGAGAAAGAAGCTTTCTGAGAAACTTCTTTGTGTTCTGTGAAATCATCTCACAGAGATACAGCTTTCCCCTCCAGAAGCCTTTCGCTAAGACAGTTCTTGTGGAATTGGCAAAGTGATATTTGGAAGCCCTTAGAGGTCTATGGTGAAAAATGAAATATCCTCAGAAGAAATCTGGAAAGAAGCTTTCTGAGAAACTGCTTAGTGTTCTGTTAATTCATCTCACAGAGTTACATCTGTATTTCGTGGATCTCTTTGCTAGCCTTATTTCTGTGGAATCTGAGAACAGATATTTCGGATCCCCTTGAAGACTATAGAGCCAACGGAAATATACTCCGATAACAAAGAGAAAGAAGCTTTCTGAGAAACTTCTTTGTGTTCTGTGAAATCATCTCACAGAGTTACAGCTTTCCCCTCAAGAAGCCTTTCGCTAAGAGAGTTCTTGTGGAATTAGCAAAGTGATATTGGAAGCCCATAGAGGGCTATGGTGAAAACGGAAATAACCTCAGATGAAATCTGGAAAGAAGCTTTCAGAGAAACTGCTGAGTGTTCTGTTAATTCATCTCACAGAGTTACATCTGTATTTCGTGGATCTCTTTGCTAGCCTTATTTCTGTGGAATCTGAGAACAGATATTTCGGATCCCTTCGAAGACTATAGGGCCAAAGGAAATATCCTCCGATAACAAAGAGAAAGAAGCTTTCTGAGAAACTTATTTGTGTTCTGTGAAATCATCTAACAGAGTTACAGCTTTCCCCTCAAGAAGCCTTTCGCTAAGACAGTTCTTGCGAATTGGCAAAGTGATATTTGGAAGCCCATAGAGGGCTATGGTGAAAAAGGAAATACCCTCACATGAAATCTGGAAAGAAGCTTTCTGAGAAACTGCTTAGTGTTCTGTTAATTCATCTCACAGAGTTACATCTGTATTTCGTGGATCTCTTTGCTAGCCTTATTTCTGTGGAATCTAAGAACAGATATTTCGGATCCCTTTGAAGACTATAGGAAATATACTCCGATAACAAAGAGAAAGAAGCTTTCTGAGAAACTTCTTTGTGTTCTGTGAAATCATCTCACAGAGTTACAGCTTTCCCCTCAAGAAGCCGCTCGCTAAGACAGTTATTGTGGAATTGGCAAAGTGATATTTGGAAGCCCACAGAGGGCTATGGTGAAAAAGGAAATATCCTCAGATGAAATCTGGAAAGAAGCTTTCTGAGAAACTGCTCTGTGATGTGTGACTTCCACTCACAGAGTTACATCTGTATTTCGTGGATCTCTTTGCTAGCCTTATTTCTGTGGAATCTGAGAACAGATATTTCGGATCCCTTTGAAGACCTAGGGCCATAGGAAATATCCTCCGATAACAAAGAGAAAGAAGCTTTCTGAGAAACTTCTTTGTGTTCTGTGAAATCATCTCACAGAGTTACAGCTCTCCCCTCAAGGAGCCTTCCGCTAAGACAGTTCTTGTGGAATTGGCAAAGTGATATTTGGAAGCACATAGAGGGCTATGGTGAAAAAGGAAATCTCCTCAGATGAAATCTGGAAAGAAGCTTTCTTAGAAACTGCTCTGTGATGTGTGACTTCCACTCACAGAGTTACATCTGTATTTCGTGGATCTCTTTGCTAGCCTTATCTCTGTGGAATCTGAGAACAGATATTTCGGATCCCTTTGAAGACTATAAGGCCAAAGGAAATATCCTCCGATAACAAAGAGAAAGAAGCTTTCTGAGAAACTTCTTTGTGTTCTGTGAAATCATCTCACAGAGATACAGCTTTCCCCTCCAGATACCTTTCGCTAAGACAGTTCTTGTGGAATTGGCAAAGTGATATTTGGAAGCCCTTAGAGGGCTATGGTGAAAAAGGAAATATCCTCATATGAAATCTGGAAAGAAGCTTTCTGAGAAACTGCTCTGTGATGTGTGAATTCCACTCACAGAGTTACATCTGTATTTCGTGGATCTCTTTGCTAGCCTTATTTCTGTGGAATCTGAGAACAGATATTTCGGATCCCTTTGAAGGCTATAGGGCCAAAGGAAATATCCTCCGATAATAAAGAGAAAGAACCTTTCTGAGAAACTTCTTTGTGTTCTGTGAAATCATCTCACAGAGTTACAGCTTTCCCCTCAAGAAGCCGCTCGCTAAGACAGTTCTTGTGGAATTGGCAAAGTGATATTTGGAAGCCCATAGAGGGCTATGGTGAAAAAGGAAATATCCTCAGATGAAATCTGGAAAGAATCTTTCTGAGAAACTGCTCTGTGATGTGTGACTTCCACTCACAGAGTTACATCTGTATTTCGTGGATCTCTTTGCTAGCCTTATCTCTGTGGAATCTGAGAACAGATATTTCGGATCCCTTTGTAGACTATAGGGCCAAAGGAAATATCCTCCGATAACAAAGAGAAAGAAGCTTTCTGAGAAACTTCTTTCTGTTCTGTGAAATCATCTCACAGAGTAACATCTTTCCCCTCAAGAAGCCTTTCGCTAAGACAGTTCTTGTGGAATTGGCAAAGTATTTGGAAGCCCATAGAGGGCTATGGTGAAAAAGGAAATATCCTCAGATGAAATCTGGAAAGAAGCTTTCTGAGAAACTGCTCTGTGATGTGTGACTTCCATTCACAGAGTTACATCTGTATTTCGTGGATCTCTTTGCTAGCCTTATTTCTGTGGAATCTGAGAAGAGATATTTCGGATCCCTTTGAAGACTACAGGGCCCAAGGTAATATCCTCCGATAAAAAAGAGAAAGAAGCTTTCTGAGAAACTTCTTTGTGTTCTGTGAAATCATCTCACAGAGTTACAGCATTCCCCTCAAGAAGTCTTTCGCTAAGACAGTTCTTGTGGAATTGGCAAAGTAATATTTGGAAGCCCATAGAGGGCTATGGTGAAAAAGGAAATATCCTCAGATGAAAAATGGAAGTAAGCTTTCTGAGAAACTGCTCTGTGATGTGTGACTTCCATTCACAGAGTTACATCTGTATTTCGTGGATCTCTTTGGTAGCCTTATTTCTGTGGAATCTGAGAAGAGATATTTCGGATCCCTTTGAAGACTATAGGGCCAAAGGTAATATCCTCCGATAACAAAGAGAAAGAAGCTTTCTGAGAAACTTCTTTGTGTTCTGTGAAATCATCTCACAGAGTTACAGCATTCCCCTCAAGAAGTCTTTCGCTAAGACAGTTCTTGTCGAATTGGCAAAGTGATATTTGGAAGCCCATAGAGGGCTATGTTGAAAAAGGAAATATCCTCAGATGAAATCTGGAAAGAAGCTTTCTGAGAAACTGCTCTGTGATATGTGACTTCCACTCACAGAGTTACATCTGTATTTCGTGGATCTCTTTGCTAGCCTTATCTCTGTGGAATCTGAGAACAGATATTTCGCATCCCTTTGAAGACTATAGGGCCAAAGGAAATATTCTCCGATAACAAAGAGAAAGAAGCTTTCTGAGAAACTTCTTTGTGTTCTGTGAAATCATCTCACAGAGATACAGCTTTCCCCTCCAGAAGCCTTTCGCTAAGACAGTTCTTGTGGAATTGGCAAAGTGATATTTGGAAGCCCTTAGAGGGCTATGGTGAAAAAGGAAATATCCTCAGATGAAATCTGGAAAGAAGCTTTCTGAGAATCTGCTTAGTGTTCTCTTAATTCATCTCACCGAGTTACATCTGTATTTCGTGGATCTCTTAGCTAGCCTTATTTCTGTTGAATCTGAGAACAGATATTTCGTTTCCCTTTCAAGACTATAGGGCCAAAGGAAATATCCTCTGATAAAAAAGAGAAAGAAGCTTTCTGAGAAACTTATTTGTGTTCTGTGAAATCATCTCACAGAGTTACAGCTTTCCCCTCAAGAAGCCTTTCACTAAGAGAGTTTTTGTGGAATTGGCAAAGTGATATTTGGAAGCCCCTAGAGGGCTATGGTGAAAAAGGAAATATCCTCACATGAAATCTGGAAAGAAGATTTCTGAGAAACTGCTTAGTGTTCTGTTAATTCATCTCACAGAGTTACATCTGTATTTCTTGGATCTCTTTGCTAGCCTTATTTCTGTGGAATCTGAGAACAGATATTTCGGATCCCTTTGAAGACTATAGGGCCAAAGGAAATATCCTCCGATAACAAAGAGAAAGAAGCTTTCTGAGAAACTTCTTGGTGTTCTGTGAAATTATCTCACAGAGTTACAGCTTTCCCCTCAAGAAGCCTTTCGCTAAGACAGTTCTTGTGGAATTGGCAAAGTGATATTTGGAAGCCCATAGAGGGCTAAGGTGAAAAAGGAAATATCCTCAGATGAAATCTGGAAAGAAGCTTTCTGAGAAACTGCTTAGTGTTCTGTTAATTCATCTCACAGAGTTACATCTGTATTTCGTGGATCTCTTTGCTAGCCTTATTTCTGTGGAATCTGAGAACAGATATTTCGGATCCCATTGAAGACTATAGGGCCAAAGGAAATATCCTCCGATAACAAAGAGAAAGAAGCTGTCTGAGAAACTTCTTTGTGTTCTGTGAAATCATCTCACAGAGTTACAGCTTTCCCCTTAAGAAGCCGTTCGCTAAGACAGTTCTTGTGGAATTGGCAAAGTGATATTTGGAAGCCCATAGAGGGCTATGGTGAAAAAGGAAATATCCTCAGATGAAATCTGGAAAGAAGCTTTCTGAGAAACTGCTTAGTATTCTGTTAATTCATCTCACAGAGTTACATCTGTATTTCGTGGATCTCTTTGCTAGCCTTATTTCTGTGGAATCTGAGAACAGATATTTCGGATCCCTTTGAAGACTATAGGGCCAAAGGAAATATCCTCCGATAACAAACAGAAAGAAGCTTTCTGAGAAACTTCTTTGTGTTCTGTAAAATCATCTCACCGAGTTACAGCTTTCCCCTCAAGAAGCCTTTCGCTAAGACAGTTCTTGTGGAATTGGCAAAGTGATATTTGGAAGCCCATACAGGGCTATGGTGAAAAAGGAAATATCCTCAGATGAAATCTGGAAAGAAGCTTTCTGAGAAACTGCTCTGTGATGTGTGATTTCCACTCACAGAGTTACATCTCTATTTCGTGGATCTCTTTGCTAGCCTTATCTCTGTGGAATCTGAGAAGAGATATTTCGGATCCCTTTGAAGACTATAGGGCCAAAGGAAATATCCTCCGATAACAAAGAGAAAGAAGCTTTCTGAGAAACTTCTTTGTGTTCTGTGAAATCATCTCACAGAGTTACAGCTTTCCCCTCAAGAAGACTTTCGCTAAGACAGTTCTTGTGGAATTGGCAAAGTGATATTGGAAGCCCATAGAGGGCTATGGTGAAAAAGGAAATATCCTCAGATGAAATCTGGAATGAAGATTTCAGAGAAACTGCTGAGTTTTCTGTTAATTCATCTCACAGAGTTACATCTGTATTTCGTGGATCTCTTTGCTAGCCTTATTTCTGTGGAATCTGAGAACAGATATTTCGGACCCCTTCGAAGACTATAGGGCCAAAGGAAATATCCTCCGATAACAAAGAGAAAGAAGCTTTCTGAGAAACTTCTTTGTGTTCTGTGAAATCATCTCACAGAGTTACAGCTTTCCCCTCAAGAAGCCTTTCGCTAAGACAGTTCTTGTGGAATTGGCAAAGTGATGTTTGGAAGCCCATAGAGGGCTACGGTGAAAAAGGAAATATCCTCAGATGAAATCTGGAAAGAAGCTTTCTGAGAAGCTGCTCTGTGATGTGTGACTTACACTCACAGAGTTACATCTGTATTTCGTGGATCTCTTTGCTAGCCTTATTTCTGTGGAATATGAGAACAGATATTTCGGATCGCTTCGAAGACCTAAGAGCCAAAGGAAATATACTCCGATAACAAACAGAAAGAAGCTTTCTGAGAAACTTCTTTGTGTTCTGTGAAATCATCTCACAGAGTTACAGCTTTCCCCACAAGAAGCCTTTCGATAAGACAGTTCTTGTGGAATTGACAAAGTGATATTTGGAAGCCCATAGAGGGCTACGGTGAAAAAGGAAATATCCTCAGATGAAATCTGGAAAGAAGCTTTCTGAGAAACTGCTTAGTGTTCTGTTAATTCATCTCACAGAGTTACATCTGTATTTCGTGGATCTCTTTGCTAGCCTTATTTCTGTGGAATCTGAGAACAGATATTTCGGATCCCTTTGAAGACTCTAGGGCCAAAGGAAATATCCTGCTATAACAAAGAGAAAGAAGCTTTCTGAGAAACATCTTTGTGTTCTGTGAAATCATCTCACAGAGTTACAGCTTTCCTCTCAAGAAGCCTTTCGCTAAGACAGTTCTTGTGGAATTGGCAAAGTGATATTTGGAAGCCCACAGAGGGCTAAGGTGAAAAAGGAAATAACCTCAGATGAAATCTGGAAAGAAGCTTTCTGAGAAGCTGCTTAGTGTTCTGTGAATTCATCTCACAGAGTTACATCTGTATTTCGTGGATCTCTTTGCTAGCCTTATTTCTGTAGAATCTGAAAAGAGATATTTCGGATCCCTTTGAAGACTATAGGGCCAAAGGAAATATCCTCCGATAAAAAAGAGAAAGAAGCTTTCTGAGAAACTTCTTTGTGTTCTGTGAAATCATCTCACAGAGTTACAGCTTTCCCCTCAAGAAGCCTTTCGCTAAGACAGTTCTTGTGGAATTGGCAAAGTGATATTTGGAAGCCCATAGAGGGCAACGGTGAAAAAGGAAATATCCACAGATGAAATGTGGAAAGAAGCTTTCTGAGAAACTGCTTAGTGTTCTGTTAATTCATCTCACAGAGTTACATCTGTATTTCGTGGATCTCTTTGCTAGCCTCATTTCTGTGGAATCTGAGAACAGATATTTCGGATCCCTTTGAAGACTATAGGGCCAAAGGAAATATCCTCCGATAACAAAGAGAAAGAAGCTTTCTGAGAAACTTCTTTGTGTTCTGTGAAATCATCTCACAGAGTTACAGCTTTCCCCTCAAGAAGCCTTTCGCTAAGACAGTTCTTGTGGAATTGGCAAAGTGATATTTGGAAACCCATAGAGGGCTAAGGTGAAAAAGGAAATATCTTCTGATGAAATCTGGAAAGAAGATTTCTGAGATACTGCTTAGTGTTCTGTTAATTCATCTCACAGAGTTAAAACTGTATTTCTGGGATCTCTTTGCTAGCCTTATTTCTGTGGAATCTGAGAACAGATATTTCGGATCCCTTTGAAGACTATAGGGCCAAAGGAAATATACTCCGATAACAAAGAGAAAGAAGCTTTCTGAGAAACTTCTTTGTGTTCTGTGAAATCATCTCACAGAGTTACAGCTTTCCCCTCAAAAAGCCGCTCGCTAAGACAGTTATTGTGGAATTGGCAAAGTGATATTTGGAAGCCCACAGAGGGCTATGGTGAAAAAGGAAATATCCTCAGATGAAATCTGGAAAGAAGCTTTCTGAGAAACTGCTCTGTGATGTGTGACTTCCACTCACAGAGTTACATCTGTATTTCGTGGATCTCTTTGCTAGCCTTATTTCTGTGGAATCTGAGAACAGATATTTCGGATCCCTTTGAAGACTATAGGGCCAAAGGAAATATACTCCTATAACAAAGAGAAAGAAGCTTTCTGAGAAACTTCTTTGTGTTCTGTGAAATCATCTCACAGAGTTACAGCTTTCCCCTCAAGAAGCCGCTCGCTAAGACAGTTATTGTGGAATTGGCAAAGTGATATTTGGAAGCCCACAGAGGGCTATGGTGAAAAAGGAAATATCCTCAGATGAAATCTGGAAAGAAGCTTTCTGAGAAACTGCTCTGTGATGTGTGACTTCCACTCACAGAGTTACATCTGTATTTCGTGGATCTCTTTGCTAGCCTTATTTCTGTGGAATCTGAGAACAGATATTTCGGATCCCTTTGAAGACCTAGGGCCATAGGAAATATCCTCCGATAACAAAGAGAAAGAAGCTTTCTGAGAAACTTCTTTGTGTTCTGTGAAATCATCTCACAGAGTTACAGCTCTCCCCTCAGGAGCCTTCCGCTAAGACAGTTCTTGTGGAATTGGCAAAGTGATATTTGGAAGCACATAGAGGGCTATGGTGAAAAAGGAAATCTCCTCAGATGAAATCTGGAAAGAAGCTTTCTGAGAAACTGCTCTGTGATGTGTGACTTCCACTCACAGAGTTACATCTGTATTTCGTGGATCTCTTTGCTAGCCTTATCTCTGTGGAATCTGAGAACAGATATTTCGGATCACTTTGAAGACTATAGGGCCAAAGGAAATATCCTCCGATAACAAAGAGAAAGAAGCTTTCTGAGAAACTTCTTTGTGTTCTGTGAAATCATCTCACAGAGATACAGCTTTCCCCTCCAGATACCTTTCGCTAAGACAGTTCTTGTGGAATTGGCAAAGTGATATTTGGAAGCCCTTAGAGGGCTATGGTGAAAAAGGAAATATCCTCATATGAAATCTGGAAAGAAGCTTTCTGAGAAACTGCTCTGTGATGTGTGAATTCCACTCACAGAGTTACATCTGTATTTCGTGGATCTCTTTGCTAGCCTTATTTCTGTGGAATCTGAGAACAGATATTTCGGATCCCTTTGAAGGCTATAGGGCCAAAGGAAATATCCTCCGATAATAAAGAGAAAGAACCTTTCTGAGAAACTTCTTTGTGTTCTGTGAAATCATCTCACAGAGTTACAGCTTTCCCCTCAAGAAGCCGCTCGCTAAGACAGTTCTTGTGGAATTGGCAAAGTGATATTTGGAAGCCCATAGAGGGCTATGGTGAAAAAGGAAATATCCTCAGATGAAATCTGGAAAGAAGCTTTCTGAGAAACTGCTCTGTGATGTGTGACTTCCACTCACAGAGTTACATCTGTATTTCGTGGATCTCTTTGCTAGCCTTATCTCTGTGGAATCTGAGAACAGATATTTCGGATCCCTTTGTAGACTATAGGGCCAAAGGAAATATCCTCCGATAACAAAGAGAAAGAAGCTTTCTGAGAAACTTCTTTCTGTTCTGTGAAATCATCTCACAGAGTAACATCTTTCCCCTCAAGAAGCCTTTCGCTAAGACAGTTCTTGTGGAATTGGCAAAGTATTTGGAAGCCCATGGAGGGCTATGGTGAAAAAGGAAATATCCTCAGATGAAATCTGGAAAGAAGCTTTCTCAGAAACTGCTCTGTGATGTGTGACTTCCATTCACAGAGTTACATCTGTATTTCGTGGATCTCTTTGCTAGCCTTATTTCTGTGGAATCTGAGAAGAGATATTTCGGATCCCTTTGAAGACTACAGGGCCCAAGGTAATATCCTCCGATAAAAAAGAGAAAGAAGCTTTCTGAGAAACTTCTTTGTGTTCTGTGAAATCATCTCACAGAGTTACAGCATTCCCCTCAAGAAGTCTTTCGCTAAGACAGTTCTTGTGGAATTGGCAAAGTAATATTTGGAAGCCCATAGAGGGCTATGGTGAAAAAGGAAATATCCTCAGATGAAATCTGGAAGTAAGCTTTCTGAGAAACTGCTCTGTGATGTGTGACTTCCATTCACAGAGTTACATCTGTATTTCGTGGATCTCTTTGGTAGCCTTATTTCTGTGGAATCTGAGAAGAGATATTTCGGATCCCTTTGAAGACTATAGGGCCAAAGGTAATATCCTCCGATAAGAAAGAGAAAGAAGCTTTCTGAGAAACTTCTTTGTGTTCTGTGAAATCATCTCACACAGTTACAGCATTCCCCTCAAGAAGTCTTTCGCTAAGACAGTTCTTGTGGAATTGGCAAAGTGATATTTGGAAGCCCATAGAGGGCTATGTTGAAAAAGGAAATATCCTCAGATGAAATCTGGAAAGAAGCTTTCTTAGAAACTGCTCTGTGATATGTGACTTCCACTCACAGAGTTACATCTGTATTTCGTGGATCTCTTTGCTAGCCTTATCTCTGTGGAATCTGAGAACAGATATTTCGCATCCCTTTGAAGACTATAGGGCCAAAGGAAATATTCTCCGATAACAAAGAGAAAGAAGCTTTCTGAGAAACTTCTTTGTGTTCTGTGAAATCATCTCACAGAGATACAGCTTTCCCCTCCAGAAGCCTTTCGCTAAGACAGTTCTTGTGGAATTGGCAAAGTGATATTTGGAAGCCCTTAGAGGTCTATGGTGAAAAATGAAATATCCTCAGAAGAAATCTGGAAAGAAGCTTTCTGAGAAACTGCTTAGTGTTCTGTTAATTCATCTCACAGAGTTACATCTGTATTTCGTGGATCTCTTTGCTAGCCTTATTTCTGTGGAATCTGAGAACAGATATTTCGGATCCCCTTGAAGACTATAGAGCCAAAGGAAATATACTCCGATAACAAAGAGAAAGAAGCTTTCTGAGAAACTTCTTTGTGTTCTGTGAAATCATCTCACAGAGTTACAGCTTTCCCCTCAAGAAGCCTTTCGCTAAGAGAGTTCTTGTGGAATTAGCAAAGTGATATTGGAAGCCCATAGAGGGCTATGGTGAAAACGGAAATAACCTCAGATGAAATCTGGAAAGAAGCTTTCAGAGAAACTGCTGAGTGTTCTGTTAATTCATCTCACAGAGTTACATCTGTATTTCGTGGATCTCTTTGCTAGCCTTATTTCTGTGGAATCTGAGAACAGATATTTCGGATCCCTTCGAAGACTATAGGGCCAAAGGAAATATCCTCCGATAACAAAGAGAAAGAAGCTTTCTGAGAAACTTATTTGTGTTCTGTGAAATCATCTAACAGAGTTACAGCTTTCCCCTCAAGAAGCCTTTCGCTAAGACAGTTCTTGCGAATTGGCAAAGTGATATTTGGAAGCCCATAGAGGGCTATGGTGAAAAAGGAAATACCCTCACATGAAATCTGGAAAGAAGCTTTCTGAGAAACTGCTTAGTGTTCTGTTAATTCATCTCACAGAGTTACATCTGTATTTCGTGGATCTCTTTGCTAGCCTTATTTCTGTGGAATCTAAGAACAGATATTTCGGATCCCTTTGAAGACTATAGGGCCAAAGGAAATATACTCCGATAACAAAGAGAAAGAAGCTTTCTGAGAAACTTCTTTGTGTTCTGTGAAATCATCTCACAGAGTTACAGCTTTCCCCTCAAGAAGCCGCTCGCTAAGACAGTTATTGTGGAATTGGCAAAGTGATATTTGGAAGCCCACAGAGGGCTATGGTGAAAAAGGAAATATCCTCAGATGAAATCTGGAAAGAAGCTTTCTGAGAAACTGCTCTGTGATGTGTGACTTCCACTCACAGAGTTACATCTGTATTTCGTGGATCTCTTTGCTAGCCTTATTTCTGTGGAATCTGAGAACAGATATTTCGGATCCCTTTGAAGACCTAGGGCCATAGGAAATATCCTCCGATAACAAAGAGAAAGAAGCTTTCTGAGAAACTTCTTTGTGTTCTGTGAAATCATCTCACAGAGTTACAGCTCTCCCCTCAAGGAGCCTTCCGCTAAGACAGTTCTTGTGGAATTGGCAAAGTGATATTTGGAAGCACATAGAGGGCTATGGTGAAAAAGGAAATCTCCTCAGATGAAATCTGGAAAGAAGCTTTCTGAGAAACTGCTCTGTGATGTGTGACTTCCACTCACAGAGTTACATCTGTATTTCGTGGATCTCTTTGCTAGCCTTATCTCTGTGGAATCTGAGAACAGATATTTCGGATCCCTTTGAAGACTATAGGGCCAAAGGAAATATCCTCCGATAACAAAGAGAAAGAAGCTTTCTGAGAAACTTCTTTGTGTTCTGTGAAATCATCTCACAGAGATACAGCTTTCCCCTCCAGATACCTTTCGCTAAGACAGTTCTTGTGGAATTGGCAAAGTGATATTTGGAAGCCCTTAGAGGGCTATGGTGAAAAAGGAAATATCCTCATATGAAATCTGGAAAGAAGCTTTCTGAGAAACTGCTCTGTGATGTGTGAATTCCACTCACAGAGTTACATCTGTATTTCGTGGATCTCTTTGCTAGCCTTATTTCTGTGGAATCTGAGAACAGATATTTCGGATCCCTTTGAAGGCTATAGGGCCAAAGGAAATATCCTCCGATAATAAAGAGAAAGAACCTTTCTGAGAAACTTCTTTGTGTTCTGTGAAATCATCTCACAGAGTTACAGCTTTTCCCTCAAGAAGCCGCTCGCTAAGACAGTTCTTGTGGAATTGGCAAAGTGATATTTGGAAGCCCATAGAGGGCTATGGTGAAAAAGGAAATATCCTCAGATGAAATCTGGAAAGAAGCTTTCTGAGAAACTGCTCTGTGATGTGTGACTTCCACTCACAGAGTTACATCTGTATTTCGTGGATCTCTTTGCTAGCCTTATCTCTGTGGAATCTGAGAACAGATATTTCGGATCCCTTTGTAGACTATAGGGCCAAAGGAAATATCCTCCGATAACAAAGAGAAAGAAGCTTTCTGAGAAACTTCTTTCTGTTCTGTGAAATCATCTCACAGAGTAACATCTTTCCCCTCAAGAAGCCTTTCGCTAAGACAGTTCTTGTGGAATTGGCAAAGTATTTGGAAGCCCATAGAGGGCTATGGTGAAAAAGGAAATATCCTCAGATGAAATCTGGAAAGAAGCTTTCTGAGAAACTGCTCTGTGATGTGTGACTTCCATTCACAGAGTTACATCTGTATTTCGTGGATCTCTTTGCTAGCCTTATTTCTGTGGAATCTGAGAAGAGATATTTCGGATCCCTTTGAAGACTACAGGGCCCAAGGTAATATCCTCCGATAAAAAAGAGAAAAAAGCTTTCTGAGAAACTTCTTTGTGTTCTGTGAAATCATCTCACAGAGTTACAGCATTCCCCTCAAGAAGTCTTTCGCTAAGACAGTTCTTGTGGAATTGGCAAAGTAATATTTGGAAGCCCATAGAGGGCTATGGTGAAAAAGGAAATATCCTCAGATGAAATCTGGAAGTAAGCTTTCTGAGAAACCGCTCTGTGATGTGTGACTTCCATTCACAGAGTTACATCTGTATTTCATGGATCTCTTTGGTAGCCTTATTTCTGTGGAATCTGAGAAGAGATATTTCGGATCCCTTTGAAGACTATAGGGCCAAAGGTAATATCCTCCGATAACAAAGAGAAAGAAGCTTTCTGAGAAACTTCTTTGTGTTCTGTGAAATCATCTCACAGAGTTACAGCATTCCCCTCAAGAAGTCTTTCGCTAAGACAGTTCTTGTCGAATTGGCAAAGTGATATTTGGAAGCCCATAGAGGGCTATGTTGAAAAAGGAAATATCCTCAGATGAAATCTGGAAAGAAGCTTTCTGAGAAACTGCTCTGTGATACGTGACTTCCACTCACAGAGTTACATCTGTATTTCGTGGATCTCTTTGCTAGCCTTATCTCTGTGGAATCTGAGAACAGATATTTCGCATCCCTTTGAAGACTATAGGGCCAAAGGAAATATTCTCCGATAACAAAGAGAAAGAAGCTTTCTGAGAAACTTTTTGTGTTCTGTGAAATCATCTCACAGAGATACAGCTTTCCCCTCCAGAAGCCTTTCGCTAAGACAGTTCTTGTGGAATTCTCAAAGTGATATTTGGAAGCCCTTAGAGGTCTATGGTGAAAAATGAAATATCCTCAGATGAAATCTGGAAAGAAGCTTTCTGAGAAACTGCTTAGTGTTCTGTTAATTCATCTCACAGAGTTACATCTGTATTTCGTGGATCTCTTTGCTAGCCTTATTTCTGTGGAATCGGAGAACAGATATTTCGGATCCCCTTGAAGACTATAGAGCCAAAGGAAATATACTCCGATAACAAAGAGAAAGAAGCTTTCTGAGAAACTTCTTTGTGTTCTGTGAAATCATCTCACAGAGTTACAGCTTTCCCCTCAAGAAGCCTTTCGCTAAGAGAGTTCTTGTGGAATTAGCAAAGTGATATTGGAAGCCCATAGAGGGCTATGGTGAAAACGGAAATAAACTCAGATGAAATCTGGAAAGAAGCTTTCAGAGAAACTGCTGAGTGTTCTGTAAATTCATCTCACAGAGTTACATCTGTATTTCGTGGATCTCTTTGCTAGCCTTATTTCTGTGGAATCTGAGAACAGATATTTCGGATCCCTTCGAAGACTATGGGGCCAAAGGAAATATCCTCCGATAACAAAGAGAAAGAAGCTTTCTGAGAAACTTATTTGTGTTCTGTGAAATCATCTAACAGAGTTACAGCTTTCCCCTCAAGAAGCCTTTCGCTAAGACAGTTCTTGCGAATTGGCAAAGTGATATTTGGAAGCCCATAGAGGGCTATGGTGAAAAAGGAAATACCCTCACATGAAATCTGGAAAGAAGCTTTCTGAGAAACTGCTTAGTGTTCTGTTAATTCATCTCACAGAGTTACATCTGTATTTCGTGGATCTCTTTGCTAGCCTTATTTCTGTGGAATCTAAGAACAGATATTTCGGATCCCTTTGAAGACTATAGGGCCAAAGGAAATATACTCCGATAACAAAGAGAAAGAAGCTTTCTGAGAAACTTCTTTGTGTTCTGTGAAATCATCTCACAGAGTTACAGCTTTCCCCTCAAGAAGCCACTCGCTAAGACAGTTATTGTGGAATTGGCAAAGTGATATTTGGAAGCCCATAGAGGGCTATGGTGAAAAAGGAAATATCCTCAGATGAAATCTGGAAAGAAGCTTTCTGAGAAACTGCTCTGTGATGTGTGACTTCCACTCACAGAGTTACATCTGTATTTCGTGGATCTCTTTGCTAGCCTTATTTCTGTGGAATCCGAGAACAGATATTTCGGATCCCTTTGAAGACCTAGGGCCATAGGAAATATCCTCTGATAACAAAGAGAAAGAAGCTTTCTGAGAAACTTCTTTGTGTTCTGTGAAATCATCTCACAGAGTTACAGCTCTCCCCTCAAGGAGCCTTCCGCTAAGACAGTTCTTGTGGAATTGGCAAAGTGATATTTGGAAGCACATAGAGGGCTATGGTGAAAAAGGAAATATCCTCAGATGAAATCTGGAAAGAAGCTTTCTGAGAAACTGCTCTGTGATGTGTGACTTCCACTCACAGAGTTACATCTGTATTTCGTGTATCTCTTTGCTAGCCTTATCTCTGTGGAATCTGAGAACAGATATTTCGGATCCCTTTGAAGACTATAGGGCCAAAGGAAATATCCTCCGATAACAAAGAGAAAGAAGCTTTCTGAGAAACTTCTTTGTGTTCTGTGAAATCATCTCACAGAGATACAGCTTTCCCCTCCAGATACCTTTCGCCAAGACAGTTCTTGTGGAATTGGCAAAGTGATATTTGGAAGCCCTTAGAGGGCTATGGTGAAAAAGGAAATATCCTCATATGAAATCTGGAAAGAAGCTTTCTGAGAAACTGCTCTGTGATGTGTGAATTCCACTCACAGAGTTACATCTGTATTTCGTGGATCTCTTTGCTAGCCTTATTTCTGTGGAATCTGAGAACAGATATTTCGGATCCCTTTGAAGGCTATAGGGCCAAAGGAAATATCCTCCGATAATAAAGAGAAAGAACCTTTCTGAGAAACTTCTTTGTGTTCTGTGAAATCATCTCACAGAGTTACAGCTTTCCCTCAAGAAGCCGCTCGCTAAGACAGTTCTTGTGGAATTGGCAAAGTGATATTTGGAAGCCCATAGAGGGCAATGGTGAAAAAGGAAATATCCTCAGATGAAATCTGGAAAGAAGCTTTCTGAGAAACTGCTCTGTGATGTGTGACTTCCACTCACAGAGTTACATCTGTATTTCGTGGATCTCTTTGCTAGCCTTATCTCTGTGGAATCTGAGAACAGATATTTCGGATCCCTTTGTAGACTATAGGGCCAAAGGAAATATCCTCCGATAACAAAGAGAAAGAAGCTTTCTGAGAAACTTCTTTCTGTTCTGTGAAATCATCTCACAGAGTAACATCTTTCCCCTCAAGAAGCCTTTCGCTAAGACAGTTCTTGTGGAATTGGCAAAGTATTTGGAAGCCCATAGAGGGCTATGGTGAAAAAGGAAATATCCTCAGATGAAATCTGGAAAGAAGCTTTCTGAGAAACTGCTCTGTGATGTGTGACTTCCATTCACAGAGTTACATCTGTATTTCGTGGATCTCTTTGCTAGCCTTATTTCTGTGGAATCTGAGAAGAGATATTTCGGATCCCTTTGAAGACTACAGGGCCCAAGGTAATATCCTCCGATAAAAAAGAGAAAGAAGCTTTCTGAGAAACTTCTTTGTGTTCTGTGAAATCATCTCACAGAGTTACAGCATTCCCCTCAAGAAGTCTTTCGCTAAGACAGTTCTTGTGGAATTGGCAAAGTAATATTTGGAAGCCCATAGAGGGCTATGGTGAAAAAGGAAATATCCTCAGATGAAATCTGGAAGTAAGCTTTCTGAGAAACTGCTCTGTGATGTGTGACTTCCATTCACAGAGTTACATCTGTATTTCGTGGATCTCTTTGGTAGCCTTATTTCTGTGGAATCTGAGAAGAGATATTTCGGATCCCTTTGAAGACTATAGGGCCAAAGGTAATATCCTCCGATAACAAAGAGAAAGAAGCTTTCTGAGAAACTTCTTTGTGTTCTGTGAAATCATCTCACAGAGTTACAGCATTCCCCTCAAGAAGTCTTTCGCTAAGACAGTTCTTGTCGAATTGGCAAAGTGATATTTGGAAGCCCATAGAGGGCTATGTTGAAAAAGGAAATATCCTCAGATGAAATCTGGAAAGAAGCTTTCTGAGAAACTGCTCTGTGATATGTGACTTCCACTCACAGAGTTACATCTGTATTTCGTGGATCTCTTTGCTAGCCTTATCTCTGTGGAATCTGAGAACAGATATTTCGCATCCCTTTGAAGACTATAGGGCCAAAGGAAATATTCTCCGATAACAAAGAGAAAGAAGCTTTCTGAGAAACTTCTTTGTGTTCTGTGAAATCATCTCACAGAGATACAGCTTTCCCCTCCAGAAGCCTTTCGCTAAGACAGTTCTTGTGGAATTGGCAAAGTGATATTTGGAAGCCCTTAGAGGTCTATGGTGAAAAATGAAATATCCTCAGAAGAAATCTGGAAAGAAGCTTTCTGAGAAACTGCTTAGTGTTCTGTTAATTCATCTCACAGAGTTACATCTGTATTTCGTGGATCTCTTTGCTAGCCTTATTTCTGTGAAATCTGAGAACAGATATTTCGGATCCCCTTGAAGACTATAGAGCCAAAGGAAATATACTCCGATAACAAAGAGAAAGAAGCTTTCTGAGAAACTTCTTTGTGTTCTGTGAAATCATCTCACAGAGTTACAGCTTTCCCCTCAAGAAGCCTTTAGCTAAGAGAGTTCTTGTGGAATTAGCAAAGTGATATTGGAAGCCCATAGAGGGCTATGGTGAAAACGGAAATAACCTCAGATGAAATCTGGAAAGAAGCTTTCAGAGAAACTGCTGAGTGTTCTGTTAATTCATCTCACAGAGTTACATCTGTATTTCGTGGATCTCTTTGCTAGCCTTATTTCTGTGGAATCTGAGAACAGATATTTCGGATCCCTTCGAAGACTATAGGGCCAAAGGAAATATCCTCCGATAACAAAGAGAAAGAAGCTTTCTGAGAAACTTATTTGTGTTCTGTGAAATCATCTAACAGAGTTACAGCTTTCCCCTCAAGAAGCCTTTCGCTAAGACAGTTCTTGCGAATTGGCAAAGTGATATTTGGAAGCCCATAGAGGGCTATGGTGAAAAAGGAAATACCCTCACATGAAATCTGGAAAGAAGCTTTCTGAGAAACTGCTTAGTGTTCTGTTAATTCATCTCACAGAGTTACATCTGTATTTCGTGGATCTCTTTGCTAGCCTTATTTCTGTGGAATCTAAGAACAGATATTTCGGATCCCTTTGAAGACTATAGGGCCAAAGGAAGTATCCTCCGATAACAAAGAGAAAGAAGCTGTCTGAGAAACTTCTTTGTGTTCTGTGAAATCATCTCACAGAGTTACAGCTTTCCCCACAAGAAGCCTTTCGCTAAGACAGTTCTTGTGGAATGGGCAAAGTGATATTTGGAAGCCCATAGAGGGCTATGGTGAAAAAGGAAATATCCTCAGATGAAATCTGGAAAGAAGCTTTCTGAGAAACTGCTCTGTGATGTGTGACTTCCACTCACAGAGTTACATCTGTATTTCGTGGATCTCTTTGCTAGCCTTATCTCTGTGGAATCTGAGAACAGATATTTCGGATCCCTTTGAAGCCTATAGGGCCAAAGGAAATATCCTCCGATAACAAAGAGAAAGAAGCTGTCTGAGAAACTTCTTTGTGTTCTGTGAAAACATCTCACAGAGTTACAGCTTTCCCCACAAGAAGCCTTTCGCTAAGACAGTTCTTGGGGAATTGGCAAAGTGATATTTGGAAGCCCATAGAGGGCTATGGTGAAAAAGGAAATATCCTCAGATGAAATCTGGAAAGAAGCTTTCTGAGAAACTGCTCTGTGATGTGTGATTTCCACTCAAAGAGTTACATCTGTATTTCGTGGATCTCTTTGCTAGCCTTATCTCTGTGGAATCTGAGAACAGATATTTCGGATCCCTTTGTAGACTATAGGGCCAAAGGAAATATCCTCCGATAACAAAGAGAAAGAAGCTTTCTGAGAAACTTCTTTCTGTTCTGTGAAATCAGCTCACAGAGTAACATCTTTCCCCTCAAGAAGCCTTTCGCTAAGACAGTTCTTGTGGAATTGGCAAAGTATTTGGAAGCCCATAGAGGGCTATGGTGAAAAAGAAAATATCCTCAGATGAAATCTGGAAAGAAGCTTTCTGAGAAACTGCTCTGTGATGTGTGACTTCCATTCACAGAGTTACATCTGTATTTCGTGGATCTCTTTGCTAGCCTTATTTCTGTGGAATCTGCGATGAGATATTTCGGATCCCTTTGAAGACTACAGGGCCAAAGGTAATATCCTCCGATAAAAAAGAGAAAGAAGCTTTCTGAGAAACTTCTTTGTGTTCTGTGAAATCATCTCACAGAGTTACAGCATTCCCCTCAAGAAGTCTTTCGCTAAGACAGTTCTTGTCGAATTGGCAAAGTGATATTTGGAAGCCCATGGAGGGCTATGTTGAAAAAGGAAATATCCTCAGATGAAATCTGGAAAGAAGCTTTCTGAGAAACTGCTCTGTGATATGTGACTTCCACTCACAGAGTTACATCTGTATTTCGTGGATCTCTTTGCTAGCCTTATCTCTGTGGAATCTGAGAACAGATATTTCGCATCCCTTTGAAGACTATAGGGCCAAAGGAAATATTCTCCGATAACAAAGAGAAAGAAGCTTTCTGAGAAACTTCTTTGTGTTCTGTGAAATCATCTCACAGAGATACAGCTTTCCCCTCCAGAAGCCTTTCGCTAAGACAGTTCTTGTGGAATTGGCAAAGTGATATTTGGAAGCCCTTAGAGGTCTATGGTGAAAAATGAAATATCCTCAGAAGAAATCTGGAAAGAAGCTTTCTGAGAAACTGCTTAGTGTTCTGTTAATTCATCTCACAGAGTTACATCTGTATTTCGTGGATCTCTTTGCTAGCCTTATTTCTGTGGAATCTGAGAACAGATATTTCGGATCCCCTTGAAGACTATAGAGCCAAAGGAAATATACTCCGATAACAAAGAGAAAGAAGCTTTCTGAGAAACTTCTTTGTGTTCTGTGAAATCATCTCACAGAGTTACAGCTTTCCCCTCAAGAAGCCTTTCGCTAAGAGAGTTCTTGTGGAATTAGCAAAGTGATATTGAAAGCCCATAGAGGGCTATGGTGAAAACGGAAATAACCTCAGATGAAATCTGGAAAGAAGCTTTCAGAGAAACTGCTGAGTGTTCTGTTAATTCATCTCACAGAGTTACATCTGTATTTCGTGGATCTCTTTGCTAGCCTTATTTCTGTGGAATCTGAGAACAGATATTTCGGATCCCTTCGAAGACTATAGGGACAAAGGAAATATCCTCCGATAACAAAGAGAAAGAAGCTTTCTGAGAAACTTATTTGTGTTCTGTGAAATCATCTCACAGAGTTACAGCTTTCCCCTCAAGAAGCCTTTCGCTAAGACAGTTCTTGCGAATTGGCAAAGTGATATTTGGAAGCCCATAGAGGGCTATGGTGAAAAACGAAATATCCTCACATGAAATCTGGAAAGAAGCTTTCTGAGAAACTGCTTAGTGTTCTGTTAATTCATCTCACAGAGTTACATCTGTATTTCGTGGATCTCTTTGCTAGCCTTATCTCTGTGGAATCTGAGAACAGATATTTCGGATCCCTTTGAGGACTATAGGGCCAAAGGAAATATCCTCCGATAACAAAGAGAAAGAAGCTTTCTGAGAAACTTCTTTGTGTTCTGTGAAATCATCTCACACAATAACATCTTTCCCCTCAAGAAGCCTTTCGCTAAGACAGTTCTTGTGGAATTGGCAAAGTGATATTTGGAAGCCCATAAAGGGCTATGGTGAAAAAGGAAATATCCTCAGATGAAATCTGGAAATAAGCTTTCTGAGAAACTGCTCTGTGATGTGTGACTTCCATTCACAGAGTTACATCTGTATTTCGTGGATCTCTTTGCTAGCCCTATTTCTGTGGAATCTGAGAAGAGATATTTCGGATCCCTTTGAAGACTATAGGGCCAAAGATAATATCCTACGATAACAAAGAGAAAGAAGCTTTCTGAGAAACTTCTTTGTGTTCTGCGAAATCATCTCACAGAGTTACAACATTCCCCTCAAGAAGCCTTTCGCTAAGACAGTTCTTGTGGAATTGGCAAAGTGATATTTGGAAGCCCATAGAGGGCTATGGTGAAAAAGGAAATATCCTCAGATGAAATCTGGAAAGAAGCTATCTGAGAAACTGCTCTGTGATGTGTGACTTCCACTCACAGAGTTACATCTGTATTTCGTGGATCTCTTTGCTAGCCTTATCTCTGTGGAATCTGAGAACAGATATTTCGCATCCCTTTGAAGACTATAGGGCCAAAGGAAATATCCTCCGATATCAAAGAGAAAGAAGCTTTCTGAGAAACTTCTTTGTGTTCTGTGAAATCATCTCACAGAGATACAGCTTTCCCCTCCAGAAGCCTTTCGCTAAGACAGTTCTTGTGGAATTGGCAAAGTGATATTTGGAAGCCCTTAGAGGTCT
This sequence comes from Macaca nemestrina, assembly GCF_043159975.1. Classification (NCBI taxonomy): domain Eukaryota; kingdom Metazoa; phylum Chordata; class Mammalia; order Primates; family Cercopithecidae; genus Macaca; species Macaca nemestrina. The sequence continues at coordinate 90,259,152 of NC_092125.1, forward strand.
ATGGTTAAAAATGAAATATCCTCAGGTGAAATCTGGAAAGAAGCTTTCTGAGAAACTGCTTAGTGTTCTGTTAATTCATCTCACAGAGTTACATCTGTATTTCGTGGATCTCTTTGCTAGCCTTATTTCTGTGGAATCTGAGAACAGATATTTCGGATCCCTTTGAAGACTATAGAGCCAAAGGAAATATACTCCGATAACAAAGAGAAAGAAGCTTTCTGAGAAACTTCTTTGTGTTCTGTGAAATCATCTCACAGAGTTACAGCTTTCCCCTCAAGGAGCCTTTCGCTAAGACAGTTCTTGCGCATTGGCAAAGTGATATTTGGAAGCCCATAGAGGGCTATGGTGAAAAAGGAAATATCCTCAGATGAAATCTGGAAAGAAGCTTTCTGATAAACTGCTTAGTGTTCTGTTAATTCATCTCACAGAGTTACATCTGTATTTCGTGGATCTCTTTGCTAGCCTTATTTCTGTGGAATCTAAGAACAGTTATTTCGGATCCCTTTGAAGACTATAGGGCCAAAGGAAGTATCCTCCGATAACAAAGAGAAAGAAGCTGTCTGAGAAACTTCTTTGTGTTCTGTGAAATCATCTCACAGAGTTACAGCTTTCTCTTCAAGAAGCCTTTCGCTAAGACAGTTCTTGTGGAATTGGCAAAGTGATATTTGGAAGCCCATAGATGGCTATGGTGAAAAAGGAATTATCCTCAGATGAAATCTGGAAAGAAGCTTTCTGAGAAACTGCTCTGTGATGTGTGACTTCCACTCTCAGAGTTCCATCTGTATTTCGTGGATCTCTTTGCTAGCCTTATCTCTGTGGAATCTGAGAACAGATATTTCGGATCCCTTTGTAGACTATAGGGCCAAAGGAAATATCCTCCGATAACAAAGACAAAGAAGCTTTCTGAGAAACTTCTTTGTGTTCTGTGAAATCATGTCACAGAGTTACATCTTTCCCCTCAAGAAGCCTTTCGCTAAGAGAGTTCTTGTGGAATTGGCAAAGTGATATTTGGAAGCCCATAGAGGGCTATGGTAAAAAAGGAAATATCCTCAGATGAAATCTGGAAATAAGCTTTCTGAGAAACTGCTCTGTGATGTGTGACTTCCATTCACAGAGTTACATCTGTATTTCGTAGATCTCTTTGCTAGCCTTATTTCTGTGGAATCTGAGAAGAGATATTTCGGATCCCTTTGAAGACTATAGGGCCAAAGGAAATATCCTCCGATAACAAAGAGAAAGAAGCTTTCTGAGAAACTTCTTTGTGTTCTGTGAAATCATCTCACAGAGTTACAGCTTTCCCCTCAAGAAGCCTTTCGCTAAGATACTTCTTGTGGAATTGGAAAAGTGATATTTGGAAGCCCATAGGGGCCTAGTGTGAAAAAGGAAATATCTTCAGATGAATTCTGGGAAGTAGCTTTGTGAGAAACTGCTTAGTGTTCTGTTAATTCATCTCACAGAGTTACATCTGTATTTCGTGGATCTCTTTGCTAGCCTTATTTCTGTGGAATCTGAGAAGAGATAATTCGGATCCCTTTGAAGACTATAGGGCCAAAGGAAATATTCTCCGATAACAAAGAGAAAGAAGCTTTCTGAGAAACTTTTTGTGTTCTGTGAAATCATCTCACAGAGATACAGCTTTCCCCTCCAGAAGCCTTTCGCTAAGACAGTTCTTGTGGAATTCTCAAAGTGATATTTGGAAGCCCTTAGAGGTCTATGGTGAAAAATGAAATATCCTCAGATGAAATCTGGAAAGAAGCTTTCTGAGAAACTGCTTAGTGTTCTGTTAATTCATCTCACAGAGTTACATCTGTATTTCGTGGATCTCTTTGCTAGCCTTATTTCTGTGGAATCGGAGAACAGATATTTCGGATCCCCTTGAAGACTATAGAGCCAAAGGAAATATACTCCGATAACAAAGAGAAAGAAGCTTTCTGAGAAACTTCTTTGTGTTCTGTGAAATCATCTCACAGAGTTACAGCTTTCCCCTCAAGAAGCCTTTCGCTAAGAGAGTTCTTGTGGAATTAGCAAAGTGATATTGGAAGCCCATAGAGGGCTATGGTGAAAACGGAAATAAACTCAGATGAAATCTGGAAAGAAGCTTTCAGAGAAACTGCTGAGTGTTCTGTAAATTCATCTCACAGAGTTACATCTGTATTTCGTGGATCTCTTTGCTAGCCTTATTTCTGTGGAATCTGAGAACAGATATTTCGGATCCCTTCGAAGACTATGGGGCCAAAGGAAATATCCTCCGATAACAAAGAGAAAGAAGCTTTCTGAGAAACTTATTTGTGTTCTGTGAAATCATCTAACAGAGTTACAGCTTTCCCCTCAAGAAGCCTTTCGCTAAGACAGTTCTTGCGAATTGGCAAAGTGATATTTGGAAGCCCATAGAGGGCTATGGTGAAAAAGGAAATACCCTCACATGAAATCTGGAAAGAAGCTTTCTGAGAAACTGCTTAGTGTTCTGTTAATTCATCTCACAGAGTTACATCTGTATTTCGTGGATCTCTTTGCTAGCCTTATTTCTGTGGAATCTAAGAACAGATATTTCGGATCCCTTTGAAGACTATAGGGCCAAAGGAAATATACTCCGATAACAAAGAGAAAGAAGCTTTCTGAGAAACTTCTTTGTGTTCTGTGAAATCATCTCACAGAGTTACAGCTTTCCCCTCAAGAAGCCACTCGCTAAGACAGTTATTGTGGAATTGGCAAAGTGATATTTGGAAGCCCATAGAGGGCTATGGTGAAAAAGGAAATATCCTCAGATGAAATCTGGAAAGAAGCTTTCTGAGAAACTGCTCTGTGATGTGTGACTTCCACTCACAGAGTTACATCTGTATTTCGTGGATCTCTTTGCTAGCCTTATTTCTGTGGAATCCGAGAACAGATATTTCGGATCCCTTTGAAGACCTAGGGCCATAGGAAATATCCTCTGATAACAAAGAGAAAGAAGCTTTCTGAGAAACTTCTTTGTGTTCTGTGAAATCATCTCACAGAGTTACAGCTCTCCCCTCAAGGAGCCTTCCGCTAAGACAGTTCTTGTGGAATTGGCAAAGTGATATTTGGAAGCACATAGAGGGCTATGGTGAAAAAGGAAATATCCTCAGATGAAATCTGGAAAGAAGCTTTCTGAGAAACTGCTCTGTGATGTGTGACTTCCACTCACAGAGTTACATCTGTATTTCGTGTATCTCTTTGCTAGCCTTATCTCTGTGGAATCTGAGAACAGATATTTCGGATCCCTTTGAAGACTATAGGGCCAAAGGAAATATCCTCCGATAACAAAGAGAAAGAAGCTTTCTGAGAAACTTCTTTGTGTTCTGTGAAATCATCTCACAGAGATACAGCTTTCCCCTCCAGATACCTTTCGCCAAGACAGTTCTTGTGGAATTGGCAAAGTGATATTTGGAAGCCCTTAGAGGGCTATGGTGAAAAAGGAAATATCCTCATATGAAATCTGGAAAGAAGCTTTCTGAGAAACTGCTCTGTGATGTGTGAATTCCACTCACAGAGTTACATCTGTATTTCGTGGATCTCTTTGCTAGCCTTATTTCTGTGGAATCTGAGAACAGATATTTCGGATCCCTTTGAAGGCTATAGGGCCAAAGGAAATATCCTCCGATAATAAAGAGAAAGAACCTTTCTGAGAAACTTCTTTGTGTTCTGTGAAATCATCTCACAGAGTTACAGCTTTCCCTCAAGAAGCCGCTCGCTAAGACAGTTCTTGTGGAATTGGCAAAGTGATATTTGGAAGCCCATAGAGGGCAATGGTGAAAAAGGAAATATCCTCAGATGAAATCTGGAAAGAAGCTTTCTGAGAAACTGCTCTGTGATGTGTGACTTCCACTCACAGAGTTACATCTGTATTTCGTGGATCTCTTTGCTAGCCTTATCTCTGTGGAATCTGAGAACAGATATTTCGGATCCCTTTGTAGACTATAGGGCCAAAGGAAATATCCTCCGATAACAAAGAGAAAGAAGCTTTCTGAGAAACTTCTTTCTGTTCTGTGAAATCATCTCACAGAGTAACATCTTTCCCCTCAAGAAGCCTTTCGCTAAGACAGTTCTTGTGGAATTGGCAAAGTATTTGGAAGCCCATAGAGGGCTATGGTGAAAAAGGAAATATCCTCAGATGAAATCTGGAAAGAAGCTTTCTGAGAAACTGCTCTGTGATGTGTGACTTCCATTCACAGAGTTACATCTGTATTTCGTGGATCTCTTTGCTAGCCTTATTTCTGTGGAATCTGAGAAGAGATATTTCGGATCCCTTTGAAGACTACAGGGCCCAAGGTAATATCCTCCGATAAAAAAGAGAAAGAAGCTTTCTGAGAAACTTCTTTGTGTTCTGTGAAATCATCTCACAGAGTTACAGCATTCCCCTCAAGAAGTCTTTCGCTAAGACAGTTCTTGTGGAATTGGCAAAGTAATATTTGGAAGCCCATAGAGGGCTATGGTGAAAAAGGAAATATCCTCAGATGAAATCTGGAAGTAAGCTTTCTGAGAAACTGCTCTGTGATGTGTGACTTCCATTCACAGAGTTACATCTGTATTTCGTGGATCTCTTTGGTAGCCTTATTTCTGTGGAATCTGAGAAGAGATATTTCGGATCCCTTTGAAGACTATAGGGCCAAAGGTAATATCCTCCGATAACAAAGAGAAAGAAGCTTTCTGAGAAACTTCTTTGTGTTCTGTGAAATCATCTCACAGAGTTACAGCATTCCCCTCAAGAAGTCTTTCGCTAAGACAGTTCTTGTCGAATTGGCAAAGTGATATTTGGAAGCCCATAGAGGGCTATGTTGAAAAAGGAAATATCCTCAGATGAAATCTGGAAAGAAGCTTTCTGAGAAACTGCTCTGTGATATGTGACTTCCACTCACAGAGTTACATCTGTATTTCGTGGATCTCTTTGCTAGCCTTATCTCTGTGGAATCTGAGAACAGATATTTCGCATCCCTTTGAAGACTATAGGGCCAAAGGAAATATTCTCCGATAACAAAGAGAAAGAAGCTTTCTGAGAAACTTCTTTGTGTTCTGTGAAATCATCTCACAGAGATACAGCTTTCCCCTCCAGAAGCCTTTCGCTAAGACAGTTCTTGTGGAATTGGCAAAGTGATATTTGGAAGCCCTTAGAGGTCTATGGTGAAAAATGAAATATCCTCAGAAGAAATCTGGAAAGAAGCTTTCTGAGAAACTGCTTAGTGTTCTGTTAATTCATCTCACAGAGTTACATCTGTATTTCGTGGATCTCTTTGCTAGCCTTATTTCTGTGAAATCTGAGAACAGATATTTCGGATCCCCTTGAAGACTATAGAGCCAAAGGAAATATACTCCGATAACAAAGAGAAAGAAGCTTTCTGAGAAACTTCTTTGTGTTCTGTGAAATCATCTCACAGAGTTACAGCTTTCCCCTCAAGAAGCCTTTAGCTAAGAGAGTTCTTGTGGAATTAGCAAAGTGATATTGGAAGCCCATAGAGGGCTATGGTGAAAACGGAAATAACCTCAGATGAAATCTGGAAAGAAGCTTTCAGAGAAACTGCTGAGTGTTCTGTTAATTCATCTCACAGAGTTACATCTGTATTTCGTGGATCTCTTTGCTAGCCTTATTTCTGTGGAATCTGAGAACAGATATTTCGGATCCCTTCGAAGACTATAGGGCCAAAGGAAATATCCTCCGATAACAAAGAGAAAGAAGCTTTCTGAGAAACTTATTTGTGTTCTGTGAAATCATCTAACAGAGTTACAGCTTTCCCCTCAAGAAGCCTTTCGCTAAGACAGTTCTTGCGAATTGGCAAAGTGATATTTGGAAGCCCATAGAGGGCTATGGTGAAAAAGGAAATACCCTCACATGAAATCTGGAAAGAAGCTTTCTGAGAAACTGCTTAGTGTTCTGTTAATTCATCTCACAGAGTTACATCTGTATTTCGTGGATCTCTTTGCTAGCCTTATTTCTGTGGAATCTAAGAACAGATATTTCGGATCCCTTTGAAGACTATAGGGCCAAAGGAAGTATCCTCCGATAACAAAGAGAAAGAAGCTGTCTGAGAAACTTCTTTGTGTTCTGTGAAATCATCTCACAGAGTTACAGCTTTCCCCACAAGAAGCCTTTCGCTAAGACAGTTCTTGTGGAATGGGCAAAGTGATATTTGGAAGCCCATAGAGGGCTATGGTGAAAAAGGAAATATCCTCAGATGAAATCTGGAAAGAAGCTTTCTGAGAAACTGCTCTGTGATGTGTGACTTCCACTCACAGAGTTACATCTGTATTTCGTGGATCTCTTTGCTAGCCTTATCTCTGTGGAATCTGAGAACAGATATTTCGGATCCCTTTGAAGCCTATAGGGCCAAAGGAAATATCCTCCGATAACAAAGAGAAAGAAGCTGTCTGAGAAACTTCTTTGTGTTCTGTGAAAACATCTCACAGAGTTACAGCTTTCCCCACAAGAAGCCTTTCGCTAAGACAGTTCTTGGGGAATTGGCAAAGTGATATTTGGAAGCCCATAGAGGGCTATGGTGAAAAAGGAAATATCCTCAGATGAAATCTGGAAAGAAGCTTTCTGAGAAACTGCTCTGTGATGTGTGATTTCCACTCAAAGAGTTACATCTGTATTTCGTGGATCTCTTTGCTAGCCTTATCTCTGTGGAATCTGAGAACAGATATTTCGGATCCCTTTGTAGACTATAGGGCCAAAGGAAATATCCTCCGATAACAAAGAGAAAGAAGCTTTCTGAGAAACTTCTTTCTGTTCTGTGAAATCAGCTCACAGAGTAACATCTTTCCCCTCAAGAAGCCTTTCGCTAAGACAGTTCTTGTGGAATTGGCAAAGTATTTGGAAGCCCATAGAGGGCTATGGTGAAAAAGAAAATATCCTCAGATGAAATCTGGAAAGAAGCTTTCTGAGAAACTGCTCTGTGATGTGTGACTTCCATTCACAGAGTTACATCTGTATTTCGTGGATCTCTTTGCTAGCCTTATTTCTGTGGAATCTGCGATGAGATATTTCGGATCCCTTTGAAGACTACAGGGCCAAAGGTAATATCCTCCGATAAAAAAGAGAAAGAAGCTTTCTGAGAAACTTCTTTGTGTTCTGTGAAATCATCTCACAGAGTTACAGCATTCCCCTCAAGAAGTCTTTCGCTAAGACAGTTCTTGTGGAATTGGCAAAGTAATATTTGGAAGCCCAAAGAGGGCTATGGTGAAAAAGGAAATATCCTCAGATGAAATCTGGAAGTAAGCTTTCTGAGAAACTGCTCTGTGATGTGTGACTTCCATTCACAGAGTTACATCTGTATTTCCTGGATCTCTTTGGTAGCCTTATTTCTGTGGAATCTGAGAAGAGATATTTCGGATCCCTTTGAAGACTATAGGGCCAAAGGTAATATCCTCCGATAACAAAGAGAAAGAAGCTTTCTGAGAAACTTCTTTGTGTTCTGTGAAATCATCTCACAGAGTTACAGCATTCCCCTCAAGAAGTCTTTCGCTAAGACAGTTCTTGTCGAATTGGCAAAGTGATATTTGGAAGCCCATGGAGGGCTATGTTGAAAAAGGAAATATCCTCAGATGAAATCTGGAAAGAAGCTTTCTGAGAAACTGCTCTGTGATATGTGACTTCCACTCACAGAGTTACATCTGTATTTCGTGGATCTCTTTGCTAGCCTTATCTCTGTGGAATCTGAGAACAGATATTTCGCATCCCTTTGAAGACTATAGGGCCAAAGGAAATATTCTCCGATAACAAAGAGAAAGAAGCTTTCTGAGAAACTTCTTTGTGTTCTGTGAAATCATCTCACAGAGATACAGCTTTCCCCTCCAGAAGCCTTTCGCTAAGACAGTTCTTGTGGAATTGGCAAAGTGATATTTGGAAGCCCTTAGAGGTCTATGGTGAAAAATGAAATATCCTCAGAAGAAATCTGGAAAGAAGCTTTCTGAGAAACTGCTTAGTGTTCTGTTAATTCATCTCACAGAGTTACATCTGTATTTCGTGGATCTCTTTGCTAGCCTTATTTCTGTGGAATCTGAGAACAGATATTTCGGATCCCCTTGAAGACTATAGAGCCAAAGGAAATATACTCCGATAACAAAGAGAAAGAAGCTTTCTGAGAAACTTCTTTGTGTTCTGTGAAATCATCTCACAGAGTTACAGCTTTCCCCTCAAGAAGCCTTTCGCTAAGAGAGTTCTTGTGGAATTAGCAAAGTGATATTGAAAGCCCATAGAGGGCTATGGTGAAAACGGAAATAACCTCAGATGAAATCTGGAAAGAAGCTTTCAGAGAAACTGCTGAGTGTTCTGTTAATTCATCTCACAGAGTTACATCTGTATTTCGTGGATCTCTTTGCTAGCCTTATTTCTGTGGAATCTGAGAACAGATATTTCGGATCCCTTCGAAGACTATAGGGACAAAGGAAATATCCTCCGATAACAAAGAGAAAGAAGCTTTCTGAGAAACTTATTTGTGTTCTGTGAAATCATCTCACAGAGTTACAGCTTTCCCCTCAAGAAGCCTTTCGCTAAGACAGTTCTTGCGAATTGGCAAAGTGATATTTGGAAGCCCATAGAGGGCTATGGTGAAAAACGAAATATCCTCACATGAAATCTGGAAAGAAGCTTTCTGAGAAACTGCTTAGTGTTCTGTTAATTCATCTCACAGAGTTACATCTGTATTTCGTGGATCTCTTTGCTAGCCTTATCTCTGTGGAATCTGAGAACAGATATTTCGGATCCCTTTGAGGACTATAGGGCCAAAGGAAATATCCTCCGATAACAAAGAGAAAGAAGCTTTCTGAGAAACTTCTTTGTGTTCTGTGAAATCATCTCACACAATAACATCTTTCCCCTCAAGAAGCCTTTCGCTAAGACAGTTCTTGTGGAATTGGCAAAGTGATATTTGGAAGCCCATAAAGGGCTATGGTGAAAAAGGAAATATCCTCAGATGAAATCTGGAAATAAGCTTTCTGAGAAACTGCTCTGTGATGTGTGACTTCCATTCACAGAGTTACATCTGTATTTCGTGGATCTCTTTGCTAGCCCTATTTCTGTGGAATCTGAGAAGAGATATTTCGGATCCCTTTGAAGACTATAGGGCCAAAGATAATATCCTACGATAACAAAGAGAAAGAAGCTTTCTGAGAAACTTCTTTGTGTTCTGCGAAATCATCTCACAGAGTTACAACATTCCCCTCAAGAAGCCTTTCGCTAAGACAGTTCTTGTGGAATTGGCAAAGTGATATTTGGAAGCCCATAGAGGGCTATGGTGAAAAAGGAAATATCCTCAGATGAAATCTGGAAAGAAGCTATCTGAGAAACTGCTCTGTGATGTGTGACTTCCACTCACAGAGTTACATCTGTATTTCGTGGATCTCTTTGCTAGCCTTATCTCTGTGGAATCTGAGAACAGATATTTCGCATCCCTTTGAAGACTATAGGGCCAAAGGAAATATCCTCCGATATCAAAGAGAAAGAAGCTTTCTGAGAAACTTCTTTGTGTTCTGTGAAATCATCTCACAGAGATACAGCTTTCCCCTCCAGAAGCCTTTCGCTAAGACAGTTCTTGTGGAATTGGCAAAGTGATATTTGGAAGCCCTTAGAGGTCTATGGTTAAAAATGAAATATCCTCAGGTGAAATCTGGAAAGAAGCTTTCTGAGAAACTGCTTAGTGTTCTGTTAATTCATCTCACAGAGTTACATCTGTATTTCGTGGATCTCTTTGCTAGCCTTATTTCTGTGGAATCTGAGAACAGATATTTCGGATCCCTTTGAAGACTATAGAGCCAAAGGAAATATACTCCGATAACAAAGAGAAAGAAGCTTTCTGAGAAACTTCTTTGTGTTCTGTGAAATCATCTCACAGAGTTACAGCTTTCCCCTCAAGGAGCCTTTCGCTAAGACAGTTCTTGCGCATTGGCAAAGTGATATTTGGAAGCCCATAGAGGGCTATGGTGAAAAAGGAAATATCCTCAGATGAAATCTGGAAAGAAGCTTTCTGATAAACTGCTTAGTGTTCTGTTAATTCATCTCACAGAGTTACATCTGTATTTCGTGGATCTCTTTGCTAGCCTTATTTCTGTGGAATCTAAGAACAGTTATTTCGGATCCCTTTGAAGACTATAGGGCCAAAGGAAGTATCCTCCGATAACAAAGAGAAAGAAGCTGTCTGAGAAACTTCTTTGTGTTCTGTGAAATCATCTCACAGAGTTACAGCTTTCTCTTCAAGAAGCCTTTCGCTAAGACAGTTCTTGTGGAATTGGCAAAGTGATATTTGGAAGCCCATAGAGGGCTATGGTGAAAAAGGAATTATCCTCAGATGAAATCTGGAAAGAAGCTTTCTGAGAAACTGCTCTGTGATGTGTGACTTCCACTCTCAGAGTTCCATCTGTATTTCGTGGATCTCTTTGCTAGCCTTATCTCTGTGGAATCTGAGAACAGATATTTCGGATCCCTTTGTAGACTATAGGGCCAAAGGAAATATCCTCCGATAACAAAGACAAAGAAGCTTTCTGAGAAACTTCTTTGTGTTCTGTGAAATCATGTCACAGAGTTACATCTTTCCCCTCAAGAAGCCTTTCGCTAAGAGAGTTCTTGTGGAATTGGCAAAGTGATATTTGGAAGCCCATAGAGGGCTATGGTAAAAAAGGAAATATCCTCAGATGAAATCTGGAAATAAGCTTTCTGAGAAACTGCTCTGTGATGTGTGACTTCCATTCACAGAGTTACATCTGTATTTCGTAGATCTCTTTGCTAGCCTTATTTCTGTGGAATCTGAGAAGAGATATTTCGGATCCCTTTGAAGACTATAGGGCCAAAGGAAATATCCTCCGATAACAAAGAGAAAGAAGCTTTCTGAGAAACTTCTTTGTGTTCTGTGAAATCATCTCACAGAGTTACAGCTTTCCCCTCAAGAAGCCTTTCGCTAAGATACTTCTTGTGGAATTGGAAAAGTGATATTTGGAAGCCCATAGGGGCCTAGTGTGAAAAAGGAAATATCTTCAGATGAATTCTGGGAAGTAGCTTTGTGAGAAACTGCTTAGTGTTCTGTTAATTCATCTCACAGAGTTACATCTGTATTTCGTGGATCTCTTTGCTAGCCTTATTTCTGTGGAATCTGAGAAGAGATAATTCGGATCCCTTTGAAGACTATAGGGCCAAAGGAAATATCCTCCGATAACAAAGAGAAAGAAGCTTTCTGAGAAACTTCTTTGTGTTCTGTGAAATCATCTCACAGAGTTACAGCTTTCCCCTCAAGAAGCCTTTCGCTAAGACAGTTCTTGTGGAATTGGCAAAGTGATATTTGGAAGCCCATAGAGGGCTATGGTGAAAAAGGAAATATCCTCAGATGAAATCTGGAAAGAAGCTTTCTGAGAAACTGCTTAGTGTTCTGTTAATTCATCTCACAGAGTTACATCTGTATTTCGTGGATCTCTTTGCCAGCCTTATTTCTGTGGAATCTGAGAACAGATATTTCGGATCCCTTTGAAGACTATAGGGCCAAAGGAAATATCCTCCGATAACAAAGAGAAAGAAGCTTTCTGAGAAACTTCTTTGTGTTCTGTGAAATCATCTCACAGAGTTACAGCTTTCCCCTCAAGAAGCCGCTCGCTAAGACAGTTCTTCTGGAATTGGCAAAGTGATATTTGGAAGCCCATAGAGGGCTATGGTGAAAAAGGAAATATCCTCAGATGAAATCTGGAAAGAAGCTTTCTGAGAAACTGCTTAGTGTTCTGTGAATTCATCTCACAGAGTTACGTCTGTATTTCGTGGATCTCTTTGCTAGCCTTATTTCTGTGGAATCTGAGAACAGATATTTCGGATCCCTTTGAAGACTATAGGGCCAAAGGAAATATCCTCCGATAACAAAGAGAAAGAAGCTTTCTGAGAACCTTCTTTGTGTTCTGAGAAATCATCTCACAGAGTTACAGCTTTCCCCTCAAGAAGCCTTTCGCTAACACAGTTCTTCTGGAATTGGCAATGTGATATTTTGAAGCCCTTAAAGGGCTATGGTGAAAAAGGAAATAACCTCAGATGAAATCTGGAAAGAAGCTTTCAGAGAAACTGCTGAATTTTCTGTTAATTCATCTCACAGAGTTACATCTGTATTTCGTGGACCTCTTTGCTAGCCTTATTTCTGTGGAGTCTGAGAACAGATATTTCGGATCCCTTCGAAGACTATAGGGCCAAAGGAAATATCCTCCGATAACAAAGAGAAAGAAGCTTTCTGAGAAACTTCTTTGTGTTCTGTGAAACCATCTCACAGAGTTACAGCTTTCCCCACAAGAAGCCTTTCGCTAAGACAGTTCTCGTGGAATTGATAAAGTGATATTTGGAAGCCCATAGAGGGCTATGGTGAAAAAGGAAATATCCTCAGATGAAATCTGGAAAGAAGCTTTCTGAGAAACTGCTCTGTGATGTGTGACTTCCACTCACAGAGTTACATCTGTATTTCGTGGATCTCTTTGCTAGCCTTATTTCTGTGGATCTGAGAACAGATATTTCGGATCCCTTTGCAGACTATAGGGCCAAAGGAAATATCCTCCGATAACAAAGAGAAAGAAGCTTTCTGAGAAACATCTTTGTGTTCTGTGAAATCATCTCACAGAGTTACAGCTTTCCCCTCAAGAAGCCTTTCGCTAAGACAGTTCTTGTGGAATTGGCAAAGTGATATTTGGAAGCCCATAGAGGGCTATGGTGAAAAAGGAAATATCCTCAGATGAAATCTGGAAAGAAGCTTTCTGAGAAACTGCTTAGTGTTCTGCCAATTCACCTCACAGAGTTACATCTGTATTTCGTGGATCTCTTTGCTAGCCTTATTTCTGTGGAATCTGAGAACAGATATTTCGGATCCCTTCGAAGACTATAGGCCCAAAGGAAATATCCTCCGATAACAAAGAGAAAGAAGCTTTCTGAGAAACTTCTTTGTGTTCTGTGAAATCATCTCACAGAGTTACAGCTTTCCCCTCAAGAAGCCTTTCGCTAAGACAGTTTTTGCGAATTGGCAAAGTGATATTTGGAAGCCCATAAAGGGCTATGGTGAAAAAGGAAATATCCTCAGATGAAATCTGGAAATAAGCTTTCTGAGAAACTGCTCTGTGATGTGTGACTTCCATTCACAGAGTTACATCTGTATTTCGTGGATCTCTTTGCTAGCCTCATTTCTGTGGAATCTGAGAAGAGATATTTCGGATCCCTTTGAAGACTATAGGGCCAAAGGAAATATCCTCCGATAACAAAGAGAAAGAAGCTTTCTGAGAAACTTCTTTGTGTTCTGTGAAATCATCTCACAGAGTTACAGCTTTCCCCTCAAGAAGCCTTTCGCTAAGACAGTTCTTGTGGAATTGGCAAAGTGATATTTGGAAGCCCATAGAGGGCTATGGTGAAAAAGGAAATATCCTCAGATGAAATCTGGAAAGAAGCTTTCTGAGAAACTGCTCTGTGATGTGTGACTTCCACTCACAGAGTTACATCTGTATTTCGTGGATCTCTTTGCTAGCCTTATTTCTGTGGAATCTGAGAACAGATATTTCGGATCCCTTTGAAGACTATAGGGCCAAAGGAAATACCCTCCGATAAAAAAGAGAAAGAAGCTTTCTGAGAAACTTCTTTGTGTTCTGTGAAATCATCTCACAAAGTTACAGCTTTCCCCTCAAGAAGCCTTTCGCTAAGACACTTCTTGTGGAATGGGGAAAGTGATATTTGGAAGCCCATAGGGGCCTAGGGTGAAAAAGGAAATATCCTCAGATGAAATCTGGAAAGAAGCTTTCTGAGAAACTGCTTAGTGTTCTGTTAATTCATCTCACAGAGTTACATCTGTATTTCGTGGATCTCTTTGCTAGCCTTATTTCTGTGCAATCTGAGAACAGATATTTCGGATCCCTTGAAGACTATAGAGCAAAAGGAAATATCCTCCGATAACAAAGAGAAAGAATCTTTCTGAGAAACTTTTTGTGTTCTGTGAAATCATCTCACAGAGTTACAGCTTTCCCGTCAAGAAGCCTTTCGCTAAGACAGTTCTTGTGGAACTGGCAAAGTGATATTTGGAAGCCCATAGAGGGCTATGGTGAAAAAGGAAATATCCTCAGATGAAATCTGGAAAGAAGTTTTCTGAGAAACTGCTTAGTGTTCTGTTAATTCATCTCACAGAGTTACATCTCTATTTCGTGGATATCTTTTCTAGCCTTATTTTTGTGGAATCTGAGAACAGATATTTCGGATCCCTTCGAAGACTATAGGGCCAAAGGAAATATCCTCCGATAACAAAGAGAAAGAAGCTTTCTGAGAAACTTCTTTGTGTTCTGTGAAATCATCTCACAGAGTTACAGCTTTCCCCTCAAGAAGCCTTTCGCTAAGACAGTTCTTGTGGAACTGGCAAAGTGATATTTGGAAGCCCATAGAGGGCTATGGTGAAAAAGGAAATATCCACAGATGAAATCTGGAAGGAAGCTTTCTGAGAAACTGCTATCTGATGTGTGACTTCCACTCACAGAGTTACATCTGTATTTCGTGGATCTCTTTGCTAGACTTATTTCTGTGGAATCTGAGAACAGATATTTCGGATCCCTTGGAAGACTATAGGGCCAAAGGAAATATCCTCCGATAACAAAGAGAACGAACCTGTCTGAGAAACTTCGTTGTGTTCTGTGAAATCATCTCACAGAGTTACAGCATTCCCCTCAAGAAGCCTTTCGCTAAGACAGTTCTTGTGGAATTGGCAAAGTGATATTTGGAAGCCCATAGAGGGCTATGGTGAAAAAGGAAATATCCTCAGATGAAATCTGGAAAGAAGCTTTCTGAGAAACTGCTTAGTGTTCTGTTAATTCATCTCACAGAGTTACATCTGTATTTCGTGGATGTCTTTGCTAGCCTTATTTCTGTGGAATCTGAGAACAGATATTTCGGATCCCTCTGAAGACTATAGGGCCAAAGGAAATATCCTCCGATAACAAAGAGAAAGAAGCTTTCTGAGAAACTTCTTTGTGTTCTGTGAAATCATCTCATAGAGTTACAGCTTTCCCCTCAAGAAGCCTTTCGCTAAGACAGTTCTTGTGGAATTGGCAAAGTGATATTTGGAAGCCCATAGAGGGCTATGGTGAAAAAGGAAATATCCTCAGATGAAATCTGGAAAGAAGCTTTCTGAAAAACTGGTGAGTGTTCTGTTAATTCATCTCACAGGGTTACATCTGCATTTCGTGGATCTCTTTGCTAGCCTTATTTCTGTGGAATCTGAGAACAGATATTTCAGATCCCTTCGAAGACTATAGGGTCAAAGGAAATATCCTCTGATAACAAAGAGAAAGAAGCTGTCTGAGAAACTTCTTTGTGTTCTGTGAAATCATCTCACAGAGTTACAGCTTTCCCCTCAAGAAGCCTTTCGCTAAGACAGTTCTTGTGGAACTGTCAAAGTGATATTTGGAAGCCCATAGAGGGCTATGGTGAAAAAGGAAATATCCTCAGATGAAATCTGGAAAGAAGTTTTCTGAGAAACTGCTTAGTGTTCTGTTAATTCATCTCACAGAGTTACATCTCTATTTCGTGGATATCTTTTCTAGGCTTATTTTTGTGGAATCTGAGAACAGATATTTCGGATCCCTTCGAAGACTATAGGGCCAAAGGAAATATCCTCCGATAACAAAGAGAAAGAAGCTTTCTGAGAAACTTCTTTTTGTTCTGTGAAATCATCTCACAGAGTTACAGCTTTCCCTTCAAGAAGCCTTTCGCTAAGACAGTTCTTGTGGGACTGGCAAAGTTGATATTTGGAAGCCCATAGAGGGCTATGGTGAAAAAGGAAATATCCACAGATGAAATCTGGAAGGAAGCTTTCTGAGAAACTGCTCTGTGATGTGTGACTTCCACTCACAGAGTTACATCTGTATTTCGTGGATCTCTTTGCTAGCCTTATCTCTGTGGAATCTGAGAACAGATATTTCGGATCCCTTGGAAGACTATAGGGCCAAAGGAAATATACTCCAATAACAAAGAGAATGAAGCTGTCTGAGAAACTTCTTTGTGTTCTGTGAAATCATCTCACAGAGTTACAGCATTCCCCTCAAGAAGCCTTTCGCTAAGACAGTTCTTGTGGAATTGGCAAAGTGATATTTGGAAGCCCATAGAGGGCTATGGTGAAAAAGGAAATATCCTCAGATGAAATCTGGAAAGAAGCTTTCTGAGAAACTGCTTAGTGTTCTGTTAATTCATCTCACAGAGTTACATCTGTATTTCGTGGATGTCTTTGCTAGCCTTATTTCTGTGGAATCTGAGAACAGATATTTCGCATCCCTCTGAAGACATAGGGCCAAAGGAAATATCCTCCGATAACAAAGAGAAAGAAGCTTTCTGAGAAACTGCTCTGTGATGTGTGACTTCCACTCACAGAGTTACATCTGTATTTCGTGGATCTCTTTGCTAGCCTTATCTCTGTGGAATCTGAGAACAGATATTTCGCATCCCTTTGAAGACTATAGGGCCAAAGGAAATATCCTCCGATAACAAAGAGAAAGAAGCTATCTGAGAAATTTCTTTGTGTTCTGTGAAATCATCTCACAGAGTTACATCTTTCCCCTCAAGAAGCCTTTCGCTAAGACAGTTCTTGTGGAATTGGCAAAGTGATAATTGGAAGCCCATAGAGGGCTATGGTGATAAAGGAAGTATCCTCAGATGAAATCTGGAAAGAAGCTTTCTGATAAACTGCTTAGTGTTCTGTTAATTCATCTCACAGAGTTACATCTGTATTTCTTGGTCTATTTGCTAGCCTTATTTCTGTGGAATCTGAGAACAGATATTTCGGATCCCTTTGAAGACTATAGGGCCAGAGGAAATATTCTCCGATAACAAAGAGAAAGAAGCTTTCTGAGAAGCTTCTTTGTGTTCTTTGAAATCATCTCACAGAGTTACAGCTTTCCCCTCAAGAAGCCTTTCGCTAAGACAGTTCTTGTGGAATTGGCAAAGTGATATTTGGAAGCCCATAGAGGGCTATGGTGAAAAAGGAAATATCCACAGATGAAATCTGGAAGGAAGCTTTCTGAGAAACTGCTCTGTGATGTGTGACTTCCACTCACAGAGTTACATCTGTATTTCGTGGATCTCTTTGCTAGCCTTATTTCTGTGGAATCTGAGAACAGATATTTCGGATCCCTTTGAAGACTATGGGGACAAAGGAAATATTCTCCGATAACAAAGAGAAAGAAGCTTTCTGAGAAACTTCTTTGTGTTCTGTGAAATCATCTCACAGAGATACAGCTTTGCCTTCAAGAAGCCTTTCGCTAAGACAGTTCTTGTGGCATTGGCAAAGTGATATTTGGAAGCCCTTAGAGGGCTATGGTGAAAAAGGAAATATCCTCAGATGAAATCTGGAAAGAAGCTTTCTGAGAAACTGCTTAGTGTTCTGTTAATTCATCTCACAGAGTTACATCTGTATTTCCTGAATCTCTTTGCTAGCCTTATTTCTGTGGAATCTGAGAACAGATATTTCGGATCCCTTTGAAGACTATAGAGCCAAAGGAAATATCCTCTGATAACAAAGAGAAAGAAGCTTTCTGAGAAACTTCTTTGTGTTCTGTGAAATCATCTCACAGAGATACAGCTTTCACCTCAAGAAACCTTTCGCTAAGACAG
Organism: Macaca nemestrina; assembly: GCF_043159975.1. Lineage (NCBI taxonomy): Eukaryota > Metazoa > Chordata > Mammalia > Primates > Cercopithecidae > Macaca > Macaca nemestrina. Next base: position 90,276,748 of record NC_092125.1, read on the forward strand.
TTCTTGTGGAATTGGCAAAGTGATATTTGGAAGCCCATAGAGGGCTATGGTGAAAAAGTAAATATCCACAGAAGGAATCTGGAAGGAAGCTTTCTGAGAAACTGCTCTGTGATGTGTGACTTCCACTCACAGAGTTACATCTGTATTTCGTGGATCTCTTTGCTAGCCTTATTTCTGTGGAATCTGAGAACAGATATTTCGGATCCCTTTGAAGACTATAGGGCCAAAGGAAATATCCTCCGATAACAAAGAGAAAGAAGCTATCTGAGAAACTTCTTTGTGTTCTGTGAAATCATCTCACAGAGTTACATCTTTCACCTCAAGAAGCCTTTCGCTAAGACAGTTCTTGTGGAATTGGCAAAGTGATATTTGGAAGCCCATAGAGGGCTATGGTGAAAAAGGAAATATCCTCAGATGAAATCTGGGAAGTAGCTTTGTGAGAAAATGCTTAGTGTTCTGTGAATTCATCTCACAGAGTTACATCTGTATTTCGTGGATCTCTTTGCTAGCCTTATTTCTGTGGAATCTGAGAACAGATATTTCGGATCCCTTTGAAGACTATAGGGCCAAAGGAAATATCCTCCGATAACAAAGAGAAAGAAGCTTTCTGAGAACCTTCTTTGTGTTCTGAGAAATCATCTCACAGAGTTACAGCTTTCCCCTCAAGAAGCCTTTCGCTAAGACAGTTCTTCTGGAATTGGCAATGTGATATTTTGAAGCCCTTAAAGGGCTATGGTGAAAAAGGAAATAACCTCAGATGAAATCTGGAAAGAAGCTTTCAGAGAAACTGCTAAGTTTTCTGTTAATTCATCTCACAGAGTTACATCTGTATTTCGTGGATCTCTTTGCTAGCCTTATTTCTGTGGAGTCTGAGAACAGATATTTCGGATCCCTTCGAAGACTATAGGGCCAAAGGAAATATCCTCCGATAACAAAGAGAAAGAAGCTTTCTGAGAAACTTCTTTGTGTTCTGTGAAACCATCTCACAGAGTTACAGCTTTCCCCACAAGAAGCCTTTCGCTAAGACAGTTCTCGTGGAATTGATAAAGTGATATTTGGAAGCCCATAGAGGGCTATGGTGAAAAAGGAAATATCCTCAGATGAAATCTGGAAAGAAGCTTTCTGAGAAACTGCTCTGTGATGTGTGACTTCCACTCACAGAGTTACATCTGTATTTCGTGTATCTCTTTGCTAGCCTTATTTCTGTGGATCTGAGAACAGATATTTCGGATCCCTTTGCAGACTATAGGGCCAAAGGAAATATCCGCCGATAACAAAGAGAAAGAAGCTTTCTGAGAAACTTCTTTGTATTCTGTGAAATCATCTCACAGAGTTGCAGCTTTCCCCTCATGAAGCCTTTCGCTAAGACAGTGCTTGTGGAATTGGCAAAGTGATATTTGGAAGCCCATAGAGGGCTATGGTGAAAAAGGAAATATCCTCAGATGAAATCTGGAAAGAAGCTTTCTGAGAAACTGGTGAGTGTTCTGTTAATTCATCTCACAGAGTTACATCTGTATTTCGTGGATCTCTTTGCTAGCCTTATTTCTGTGGAATCTGAGAACAGATATTTCGGATCCCTTCGAAGACTATAGGGCCAAAGGAAATATCTTCCGATAACAAAGAGAAAGAAGCTGTCTGAGAAACTTCTTTGTGTTCTGTGAAATCATCTCACAGAGTTACAGCTTTCCCCTCAAGAAGCCTTTCGCTAAGACAGTTCTTGTGGAATTGGCAAAGTGATATTTGGAAGCCCATAGAGGACTACGGTGAAAAAGGAAATAACCTCAGATGAAATCTGGAAAGAAGCTTTCTGAGAAACTGCTCTGTGATGTGTGACTTCCACTCACAGAGTTACATCTGTATTTCGTGGATCTCTTTGCTAGCCTTATCTCTGTGGAATCTGAGAACAGATATTTCGGATCCCTTTGAAGACTATAGGGCCAAAGGAAATATCCTCCGATAACAAAGAGAAAGAAGCTATCTGAGAAACTTCTTTGTGTTCTGTGAAATCATCTCACAGAGTTACATCTTTCCCCTCAAGAATCCTTTCGCTAAGACAGTTCTTGTGGAATTGGCAAAGTGATATTTGGAAGCCCATAGAGGGCTATGGTGATAAAGGAAGTATCCTCAGATGAAATATGGAAAGAAGCTTTCTGATAAACTGCTTAGTGTTCTGTTAATTCATCTCACAGAGTTACATCTGTATTTCGTGGATCTCTTTGCTAGCCTTATTTCTGTGGAATCTGAGAACAGATATTTCGGATCCCTTTGAAGACTATAGGGCCAGAGGAAATATCCTCCGATAACAAAGAGAAAGAAGCTTTCTGAGAAACTTCTTTGTGTTCTGTGAAATCATCTGACAGAGTTACAGCTTTCCCCTCAAGAAGCCTTTCGCTAAGACAGTTCTTGTGGAATTGGCAAGGTGATATTTGGAAGCCCAGAGAGGGCTATGGTGAAAAAGGAAATATCCTCAGATGAAATCTGGAAAGAAGCTTTCTGAGAAATGGCTTAGTGTTCTGTTAACTCATCTCACAGAGTTACATCTGTATTTCGTGGATCTCTTTGCTAGCCTTATTTCTGTGGAATCTGAGAACAGATATTTCGGATCCCTTTGAAGACTATGGGGCCAAAGGAAATATTCTCCGATAACAAAGAGAAAGAAGCTTTCTGAGAAACTTCTTTGTGTTCTGTGAAATCATCTCTCAGAGATACAGCTTTGCCCTCAAGAAGAATTTTGCTAAGACAGTTCTGGTGGCATTGGCAAAGTGATATTTGGAAGCCCATAGAGGGCTATGGTGAAAAAGGAAATATCCTCAGATGAAATCTGGAAAGAAGCTTTCTGAGAAACTGCTTAGTGTTCTGTTAATTCATCTCACAGAGTTACATCTGTATTTCCTGAATCTCTTTGCTAGCCTTATTTCTGTGGAATCTGAGAACAGATATTTCGGATCCCTTTGAAGACTATAGAGCCAAAGGAAATATCCTCCGATAACAAAGAGAAAGAAGCTTTCTGAGAAACTTCTTTGTGTTCTGTGAAATCATCTCACAGAGTTACAGCTTTCCCCTCAGGAAGCCTTTCGCTAAGACAGTTCTTGTGGAATTGGCAAAGTGATATTTGGAAGCCCATAGAGGGCTATGGTGAAAAAGGAAATATCCTCAGATGAAATCTGGAGGGAAGCTTTCTGAGAAACTACTCTGTGATGTGTGACTTCCACTCACAGAGTTACATCTGTATTTCATGGATCTCTTTGCTAGCCTTATTTCTGTGGAATCTGAGAACAGATATTTCGGATCCCTTTGAAGATTATAGGGCCAAAGGAAATATACTCCGATAACAAAGAGAAAGAAGCTTTCTGAGAAACTTCTTTGTGTTCTGTGAAATCATCTCACAGAGTTACAGCTTTCCCCTCAAGAAGCCTTTCGCTAAGACAGTTCTTGTGGAATTGGCAAAGTGATATTTGGAAGCCCATAGAGGGCTATGGTGAAAAAGGAAATATCCTCAGATGAAATCTGGAAAGAAGCTTTCTGAGAAACTGCTTAATGTTCTGTTAATTCATCTCACAGAGTTACATCGGTATTTCCTGAATCTCTTTGCTAGCCTTATTTCTGTGGAATCTGAGAACAGATATTTCAGATCCCTTTGAAGACTGTAGGGCCAAAGGAAATATCCTGCTATAACAAAGAGAAAGAAGCTTTCTGAGAAACTTCTTTGGGTTCTGTGAAATCATCTCATAGAGGTACAGCTTTCCCCTCAAGAAGCCTTTGGCTAAGACAGTTCTTGTGGAATTGGCAAAGTTATATTTGGATGCCCTTAGAGGGCTATGGTGAAAAGGGAAATATACTCAGGTGAAATCTGGAAAGAAGCTTTCTGAGAAACTTCTTAGTGTTCTGTTAATTTATCTCACAGAGTTACATCTGTATTTCGTGGATCTCTTTGCTAGCCTTATTTCTGTGGAATCTGAGAACAGATATTTCGGATCCCTCTGAAGACTATAGGGCCAAAGGATATATCCTCCGATAACAAAGAGAAAGAAGCTTTCTGAGAAACTTCTTTGTGTTCTGTGAAATCATCTCATAGAGTTACAGCTTTCCCCTCAAGAAGCCTTTCGCTAAGACAGTTCTTGTGGAATTGGCAAAGTGATATTTGGAAGCCCATAGAGGGCTATGGTGAAAAAGGAAATATCCTCAGATGAAATCTGGAAAGAAGCTTTCTGAGAAACGGGTGAGTGTTCTGTTAATTCATCTCACAGGGTTACATCTGTATTTCATGGATCTCTTTGCTAGCCTTATTTCTGTGGAATCTGAGAACAGATTTTTCGGATCCCTTCGAAGACTATAGGGCCAAACGAAACATCCTCCGATAACAAAGAGAAAGAAGCTGTCTGAGAAACTTCTTTGTGTTCTGTGAAATCATCTCACAGATTTACAGCTTTCCCCTCAAGAAGCCTTTCGCTAAGACAGTTCTTGTGGAATTGGCAAAGTGATATTTGGAAGCCCATAGAGGGCTACGGTTAAAAAGGAAATATCCTCAGATGAAATCTGGAAAGAAGCTTTCTGAGAAACTGCTCTGTGATGTGTGACTTCCACTCACAGAGTTACATCTGTATTTCGTGGATCTCTTTGCTAGTCTTATCTCTGTGGAATCTCAGAACAGATATTTCGAATCCCTTTGAAGACTATAGGGCCAAAGGAAATATCCTCCGATAACAAAGAGAAAGAAGCTATCTGAGAAACTTCTTTGTGTTCTGTGAAATCATCTCACAGAGTTGCAGCTTTCCCCTCATGAAGCCTTTCGCTAAGACAGTGCTTGTGGAATTGGCAAAGTGATATTTGGAAGCCCATAGAGGGCTATGGTGAAAAAGGAAATATCCTCAGATGAAATCTGGAAAGAAGCTTTCTGAGAAACTGGTGAGTGTTCTGTTAATTCATCTCACAGAGTTACATCTGTATTTCGTGGATCTCTTTGCTAGCCTTATTTCTGTGGAATCTGAGAACAGATATTTCGGATCCCTTCGAAGACTATAGGGCCAAAGGAAATATCTTCCGATAACAAAGAGAAAGAAGCTGTCTGAGAAACTTCTTTGTGTTCTGTGAAATCATCTCACAGAGTTACAGCTTTCCCCTCAAGAAGCCTTTCGCTAAGACAGTTCTTGTGGAATTGGCAAAGTGATATTTGGAAGCCCATAGAGGACTACGGTGAAAAAGGAAATAACCTCAGATGAAATCTGGAAAGAAGCTTTCTGAGAAACTGCTCTGTGATGTGTGACTTCCACTCACAGAGTTACATCTGTATTTCGTGGATCTCTTTGCTAGCCTTATCTCTGTGGAATCTGAGAACAGATATTTCGGATCCCTTTGAAGACTATAGGGCCAAAGGAAATATCCTCCGATAACAAAGAGAAAGAAGCTATCTGAGAAACTTCTTTGTGTTCTGTGAAATCATCTCACAGAGTTACATCTTTCCCCTCAAGAATCCTTTCGCTAAGACAGTTCTTGTGGAATTGGCAAAGTGATATTTGGAAGCCCATAGAGGGCTATGGTGATAAAGGAAGTATCCTCAGATGAAATATGGAAAGAAGCTTTCTGATAAACTGCTTAGTGTTCTGTTAATTCATCTCACAGAGTTACATCTGTATTTCGTGGATCTCTTTGCTAGCCTTATTTCTGTGGAATCTGAGAACAGATATTTCGGATCCCTTTGAAGACTATAGGGCCAGAGGAAATATCCTCCGATAACAAAGAGAAAGAAGCTTTCTGAGAAACTTCTTTGTGTTCTGTGAAATCATCTGACAGAGTTACAGCTTTCCCCTCAAGAAGCCTTTCGCTAAGACAGTTCTTGTGGAATTGGCAAGGTGATATTTGGAAGCCCAGAGAGGGCTATGGTGAAAAAGGAAATATCCTCAGATGAAATCTGGAAAGAAGCTTTCTGAGAAATGGCTTAGTGTTCTGTTAACTCATCTCACAGAGTTACATCTGTATTTCGTGGATCTCTTTGCTAGCCTTATTTCTGTGGAATCTGAGAACAGATATTTCGGATCCCTTTGAAGACTATGGGGCCAAAGGAAATATTCTCCGATAACAAAGAGAAAGAAGCTTTCTGAGAAACTTCTTTGTGTTCTGTGAAATCATCTCTCAGAGATACAGCTTTGCCCTCAAGAAGAATTTTGCTAAGACAGTTCTGGTGGCATTGGCAAAGTGATATTTGGAAGCCCATAGAGGGCTATGGTGAAAAAGGAAATATCCTCAGATGAAATCTGGAAAGAAGCTTTCTGAGAAACTGCTTAGTGTTCTGTTAATTCATCTCACAGAGTTACATCTGTATTTCCTGAATCTCTTTGCTAGCCTTATTTCTGTGGAATCTGAGAACAGATATTTCGGATCCCTTTGAAGACTATAGAGCCAAAGGAAATATCCTCCGATAACAAAGAGAAAGAAGCTTTCTGAGAAACTTCTTTGTGTTCTGTGAAATCATCTCACAGAGTTACAGCTTTCCCCTCAGGAAGCCTTTCGCTAAGACAGTTCTTGTGGAATTGGCAAAGTGATATTTGGAAGCCCATAGAGGGCTATGGTGAAAAAGGAAATATCCTCAGATGAAATCTGGAGGGAAGCTTTCTGAGAAACTACTCTGTGATGTGTGACTTCCACTCACAGAGTTACATCTGTATTTCATGGATCTCTTTGCTAGCCTTATTTCTGTGGAATCTGAGAACAGATATTTCGGATCCCTTTGAAGATTATAGGGCCAAAGGAAATATACTCCGATAACAAAGAGAAAGAAGCTTTCTGAGAAACTTCTTTGTGTTCTGTGAAATCATCTCACAGAGTTACAGCTTTCCCCTCAAGAAGCCTTTCGCTAAGACAGTTCTTGTGGAATTGGCAAAGTGATATTTGGAAGCCCATAGAGGGCTATGGTGAAAAAGGAAATATCCTCAGATGAAATCTGGAAAGAAGCTTTCTGAGAAACTGCTTAATGTTCTGTTAATTCATCTCACAGAGTTACATCGGTATTTCCTGAATCTCTTTGCTAGCCTTATTTCTGTGGAATCTGAGAACAGATATTTCAGATCCCTTTGAAGACTGTAGGGCCAAAGGAAATATCCTGCTATAACAAAGAGAAAGAAGCTTTCTGAGAAACTTCTTTGGGTTCTGTGAAATCATCTCATAGAGGTACAGCTTTCCCCTCAAGAAGCCTTTGGCTAAGACAGTTCTTGTGGAATTGGCAAAGTTATATTTGGATGCCCTTAGAGGGCTATGGTGAAAAGGGAAATATACTCAGGTGAAATCTGGAAAGAAGCTTTCTGAGAAACTTCTTAGTGTTCTGTTAATTTATCTCACAGAGTTACATCTGTATTTCGTGGATGTCTTTGCTAGCCTTATTTCTGTGGAATCTGAGAACAGATATTTCGGATCCCTCTGAAGACTATAGGGCCAAAGGATATATCCTCCGATAACAAAGAGAAAGAAGCTTTCTGAGAAACTTCTTTGTGTTCTGTGAAATCATCTCATAGAGTTACAGCTTTCCCCTCAAGAAGCCTTTCGCTAAGACAGTTCTTGTGGAATTGGCAAAGTGATATTTGGAAGCCCATAGAGGGCTATGGTGAAAAAGGAAATATCCTCAGATGAAATCTGGAAAGAAGCTTTCTGAGAAACGGGTGAGTGTTCTGTTAATTCATCTCACAGGGTTACATCTGTATTTCATGGATCTCTTTGCTAGCCTTATTTCTGTGGAATCTGAGAACAGATTTTTCGGATCCCTTCGAAGACTATAGGGCCAAACGAAACATCCTCCGATAACAAAGAGAAAGAAGCTGTCTGAGAAACTTCTTTGTGTTCTGTGAAATCATCTCACAGATTTACAGCTTTCCCCTCAAGAAGCCTTTCGCTAAGACAGTTCTTGTGGAATTGGCAAAGTGATATTTGGAAGCCCATAGAGGGCTACGGTTAAAAAGGAAATATCCTCAGATGAAATCTGGAAAGAAGCTTTCTGAGAAACTGCTCTGTGATGTGTGACTTCCACTCACAGAGTTACATCTGTATTTCGTGGATCTCTTTGCTAGTCTTATCTCTGTGGAATCTCAGAACAGATATTTCGAATCCCTTTGAAGACTATAGGGCCAAAGGAAATATCCTCCGATAACAAAGAGAAAGAAGCTATCTGAGAAACTTCTTTGTGTTCTGTGAAATCATCTCACAGAGTTACATCTTACCCCTCAAGAAGCCTTTCGCTAAGACTGTTCTTGTGGAATTGGCAAAGTGATATTTGGAAGCCCATAGAGGGCTATGGTGATAAAGGAAGTATCCTCAGATGAAATCTGGAAAGAAGCTTTCTGAGAAACTGCTTAGTGTTCTGTTAATTCATCTCACAGAGTTACATCTGTATTTCGTGGATCTCTTTGCTAGCCTTATTTCTGTGGAATCTGAGAACAGATATTTCAGATCCCTTTGAAGACTATAGGGCCAGAGGAAATATCCTCCGATAACAAAGAGAAAGAAGCTTTCTGAGAAACTTCTTTGTGTTCTGTGAAATCATCTCACAGAGTTACAGCTTTCCCCTCAAGAAGCCTTTCGCTAAGACAGTTCTTGTGGAATTGGCAAAGTGATATTTGTAAGCCCATAGAGGGCTATGGTGAAAAAGGAAATATCCTCAGATGAAAAATGGGAAGTAGCCTTGTGAGAAAATGCTTAGAGTTCTGTGAATTCATCTCACAGCGTTACATCTGTATTTCGTGGATCTCTTGCTAGCCTTATTTCTGTGGAATATGAGAACAGATATTTCGGATCCCTTTGAAGACTATAGGGCCAAAGGAAATATCCTCCAAAAACAAATAGAAAGAAGCTTTCTGAGAAACTTCTTTGTGTTCTGTGAAATCATCTCACAGAGTTACAGCTTTCCCCTCAAGAAGCCTTTCGCTAAGACAGTTCTTGTGGAATTGGCAAAGTGATATTTGGAAGCCCTTAGAGGGCTATGGTGAAAAAGGAAATATCCTCTGATGAAATCTGGAAAGAAGCTTTTTGAGAAACTGCTTAGTGTTCTGTTAATTCATCTCACAGAGTTACATCTGTATTTCGTGGATCTCTTTGCTAGCCTTATTTCTGTGGAATTTGAGAACAGATATTTCAGATCCCTTTGAAGACTATAGGGCCAAAGGAAATATCCTCCGATAACAAAGAGAAAGAAGCTGTCTGAGAAACTTCTTTGTGTTCTGTGAAATCATCTCACAGAGTTACAGCTTTCCCCTCAAAAAGCCGCTCGCTAAGACAGTTCTTGTGGAATAGGCAAAGTGATATTTGGAAGCCCATAGAGGGCTATGGTGAAAAAGGAAATATCCTCAGATGAAATCTGGAAAGAAGCTTTCTGAGAAACTACTCTGTGATGTGTGACTTCCATTCACAGAGTTACATCTGTATTTCATGCATCTCTTTGCTAGCCTTATTTCTGTGGAATCTGAGAACAGATATTTCGGATCCCTTTGAAGACTATAGGGCCAAAGGAAATATCCTCCGATAACAAAGAGAAAGAAGCTTTCTGAGAAACTTCTTTGTGTTCTGTGAAATCATCTCTCAGAGTTACAGCTTTCCCCTCAAGAAGCCTTTCGCTAAGACAGTTCTTGTGGAATTGGCAAAGTGATATTTGGAAGCCCATAGAGGGCTATGGTGAAAAAGGAAATATCCTCAGATGAAATCTGGAAAGAAGCTTTCTGAGAAACTGCTTAATGTTCTGTTAATTCATCTCACAGAGTTACATCGGTATTTCCTGAATCTCTTTGCTAGCCTTATTTCTGTGGAATCTGAGAACAGATATTTCAGATCCCTTTGAAGACTATAGGGCCAAAGGAAATATACTCCGATAACAAAGAGAAAGAAGCTTTCTGAGAAACTTCTTTGGGTTCTGTGAAATCATCTCATAGAGGTACAGCTTTCCCCTCAAGAAGCCTTTCGCTAAGACAGTTCTTGTGGAATTGGCAAAGTGATATTTGGAAGCCCTTAGAGGGCTATGGTGAAAAGGGAAATATCCTCAGGTGAAATCTGGAAAGAAGCTTTCTGAGAAACTGCTTAGTGTTCTGTTAATTTATCTCACAGAGTTACATCTGTATTTCGTGGATGTCTTTGCTAGCCTTATTTCTGTGGAATCTGAGAACAGATATTTCGGATCCCTCTGAAGAGTATAGGGCCAAAGGAAGTATCCTCCGATAACAAAGAGAAAGAAGCTTTCTGAGAAACTTCTTTGAGTTCTGTGAAATCATCTCATAGAGTTACAGCTTTCCCCTCAAGAAGCCTTTCGCTAAGACAGTTCTTGTGGAATTGGCAAAGTGATATTTGGAAGCCCATAGAGGGCTATTGTGAAAAAGGAAATATCCTCAGATGAAATCTGGAAAGAAGCTTTCTGAGAAACTGGTGAGTGTTCTGTTAATTCATCTCACAGGGTTACATCTGTATTTCACGGATCTCTTTGCTAGCCTTATTTCTGTGGAATCTGAGAACAGATTTTTCGGATCCCTTCGGAGACTATAGGGCCAAACGAAATATCCTCCGATAACAAAGAGAAAGAAGCTGTCTGAGAAACTTCTTTGTGTTCTGTGAAATCATCTCACAGAGTTACAGCTTTCCCCTCAAAAAGCCGCTCGCTAAGACAGTTCTTGTGGAATTGGCAAAGTGATATTTGGATGCCCATAGAGGGCTATGGTGAAAAAGGAAATATCCTCAGATGAAATCTGGAAAGAAGCTTTCTGAGAAACTGCTCTGTGATGTGTGACTTCCACTCACAGAGTTACATCTGTATTTCGTGGATCTCTTTGCTAGCCTTATCTCTGTGGAATCTGAGAACAGATATTTCGAATCCCTTTGAAGACTATAGGGCCAAAGGAAATATCCTCCGATAACAAAGAGAAAGAAGCTATCTGAGAAACTTCTTTGTGTTCTGTGAAATCATCTCACAGAGTTACATCTTACCCCTCAAGAAGCCTTTCGCTAAGACTGTTCTTGTGGAATTGGCAAAGTGATATTTGGAAGCTCATAGAGGGCTATGGTGATAAAGGAAGTATCCTCAGATGAAATCTGGAAAGAAGCTTTCTGAGAAACTGCTTAGTGTTCTGTTAATTCATCTCACAGAGTTACATCTGTATTTCGTGGATCTCTTTGCTAGCCTTATTTCTGTGGAATCTGAGAACAGATATTTCAGATCACTTTGAAGACTATAGGGCCAGAGGAAATATCCTCCGATAACAAAGAGAAAGAAGCTTTCTGAGAAACTTCTTTGTGTTCTGTGAAATCATCTCACAGAGTTACAGCTTTCCCCTCAAGAAGCCTTTCGCTAAGAAAGTTCTTGTGGAATTGGCAAAGTGATATTTGGAAGCCCTTAGAGGGCTATGGTGAAAAAGGAAATATCCTCTGATGAAATCTGGAAAGAAGCTTTCTGAGAAACTGCTTAGTGTTCTGTTAATTCATCTCACAGAGTTACATCTGTATTTCGTGGATCTCTTTGCTAGCCTTATTTCTGTGGAATTTGAGAACAGATATTTCGGATCCCTTTGAAGACTATAGGGCCAAAGGAAATATCCTCCGATAACAAAGAGAAAGAAGCTGTCTGAGAAACTTCTTTGTGTTCTGTGAAATCATCTCACAGAGTTACAGCTTTCCCCTCAAAAAGCCGCTCGCTAAGACAGTTCTTGTGGAATTGGCAAAGTGATATTTGGATGCCCATAGAGGGCTATGGTGAAAAAGGAAATATCCTCAGTGAAATCTGGAAAGAAGCTTTCTGAGAAACTACTCTGTGATGTGTGACTTCCATTCACAGAGTTACATCTGTATTTCATGGATCTCTTTGCTAGCCTTATTTCTGTGGAATCTGAGAACAGATATTTCGGATCCCTTTGAAGACTATAGGGCCAAAGGAAATATCCTCCGATAACAAAGAGAAAGAAGCTTTCTGAGAAACTTCTTTGTGTTCTGTGAAATCATCTCACAGAGTTACAGCTTTCCCCTCAAGAAGCCTTTCGCTAAGACAGTTCTTGTGGAATTGGCAAAGTGATATTTGGAAGCCCATAGAGGGCTATGGTGAAAAAGGAAATATCCTCAGATGAAATCTGGAAAGAAGCTTTCTGAGAAACTGCTTAATGTTCTGTTAATTCATCTCACAGAGTTACATCGGTATTTCCTGAATCTCTTTGCTAGCCTTATTTCTGTGGAATCTGAGAACAGATATTTCAGATCCCTTTGAAGACTATAGGGCCAAAGGAAATATCCTGCTATAACAAAGAGAAAGAAGCTTTCTGAGAAACTTCTTTGGGTTCTGTGAAATCATCTCATAGAGGTACAGCTTTCCCCTCAAGAAGCCTTTCGCTAAGACAGTACTTGTGGAATTGGCAAAGTGATATTTGGAAGCCCTGAGAGGGCTATGGTGAAAAGGGAAATATCCTCAGGTGAAATCTGGAAAGAAGCTTTCTGAGAAACTGCTTAGTGTTCTGTTAATTTATCTCACAGAGTTACATCTGTATTTCGTGGATGTCTTTGCTAGCCTTATTTCTGTGGAATCTGAGAACAGATATTTCGGATCCCTCTGAAGACTATAGGGCCAAAGGAAATATCCTCCGATAACAAAGAGAAAGAAGCTTTCTGAGAAACTTCTTTGTGTTCTGTGAAATCATCTCATAGAGTTACAGCTTTCCCCTCTAGAAGCCTTTCGCTAAGACAGTTCTTGTGGAATTGGCAAAGTGATATTTGGAAGTCCATAGAGGGCTATGGTGAAAAAGGAAATATCCTCACATGAAATCTGGAAAGAAGCTTTCTGAGAAACTGGTGAGTGTTCTGTTAATTCATCTCACAGGGTTACATCTGTATTTCATGGATCTCTTTGCTAGCCTTATCTCTGTGGAATCTGAGAATAGATTTTTCGGATCCCTTCGAAGACTATAGGGCCAAACGAAATATCCTCCGATAACAAAGAGAAAGAAGCTGTCTGAGAAACTTCTTTGTGTTCTGTGAAATCATCTCACAGATTTACAGCTTTCCCCTCAAAAAGCCTTTCGCTAAGACAGTACTTGTGGAATTGGCAAAGTGATATTTGGAAGCCCATAGAGGGCTACGGTTAAAAAGGAAATATCCTCAGATGAAATCTGGAAAGAAGCTTTCTGAGAAACTGCTCTGTGATGTGTGACTTCCACTCACAGAGTTACATCTGTATTTCGTGGATCTCTTTGCTAGCCTTATCTCTGTGGAATCTGAGAACAGATATTTCGAATCCCTTTGAAGACTATAGGGCCAAAGGAAATATCCTCCGATAACAAAGAGAAAGAAGCTATCTGAAAAACTTCTTTGTATTCTGTGAAATCATCTCACAGAGTTACATCTTACCCCTCAAGAAGCCTTTCGCTAAGACTGTTCTTGTGGAATTGGCAAAGTGATATTTGGAAGCCCATAGAGGGCTATGGTGATAAAGGAAGTATCCTCAGATGAAATCTGGAAAGAAGCTTTCTGAGAAACTGCTTAGTGTTCTGTTAATTCATCTCACAGAGTTACATCTGTATTTCGTGGATCTCTTTGCTAGCCTTATTTCTGTGGAATCTGAGAACAGATATTTCAGATCCCTTTGAAGACTATAGGGCCAGAGGAAATATCCTCCGATAACAAAGAGAAAGAAGCTTTCTGAGAAACTTCTTTGTGTTCTGTGAAATCATCTCACAGAGTTACAGCTTTCCCCTCAAGAAGCCTTTCGCTAAGACAGTTCTTGTGGAATTGGCAAAGTGATATTTGGAAGCCCATAGAGGGCTATGGTGAAAAAGGAAATATCCTCAGATGAAAAATGGGAAGTAGCTTTGTGAGAAAATGCTTAGAGTTCTGTGAATTCATCTCACAGCGTTACATCTGTATTTCGTGGATCTCTTGCTAGCCTTATTTCTGTGGAATATGAGAACAGATATTTCGGATCCCTTTGAAGACTATAGGGCCAAAGGAAATATCCTCCGAAAACAAATAGAAAGAAGCTTTCTGAGAAACTTCTTTGTGTTCTGTGAAATCATCTCACAGAGTTACAGCTTTCCCCTCAAGAAGCCTTTCGCTAAGACACTTCTTGTGGAATTGGCAACGTGATATTTGGAAGCCCTTAGATGGCTATGGTGAAAAAGGAAATATCCTCTGATGAAATCTGGAAAGAAGCTTTCTGAGAAACTGCTTAGTGTTCTGTTAATTCATCTCACAGAGTTACATCTGTATTTCGTGGATCTCTTTGCTAGCCTTATTTCTGTGGAATTTGAGAACAGATATTTCGGATCCCTTTGAAGACTATAGGGCCAAAGGAAATATACTCCGATAACAAAGAGAAAGAAGCTGTCTGAGAAACTTCTTTGTGTTCTGTGAAATCATCTCACAGAGTTACAGCTTTCCCCTCAAAAAGCCGCTCGCTAAGACAGTTCTTGTGGAATTGGCAAAGTGATATTTGGAAGCCCTTAGAGGGCTATGGTGAAAAAGGAAATATCCTCAGATGAAATCTGGAAAGAAGCTTTCTGAGAAACTACTCTGTGATGTGTGACTTCCATTCACAGAGTTACATCTGTATTTCATGGATCTCTTTGCTAGCCTTATTTCTGTGGAATCTGAGAACAGATATTTCGGATCCCTTTGAAGACTATAGGGCCAAAGGAAATATCCTCCGATAACAAAGAGAAAGAAGCTTTCTGAGAAACTTCTTTGTTTTCTGTGAAATCATCTCTCAGAGTTACAGCTTTCCCCTCAAGAAGCCTTTCGCTAAGACAGTCCTTGTGGAATTGGCAAAGTGATATTTGGAAGCCCATAGAGGGCTATGGTGAAAAAGGAAATATCCTCAGATGAAATCTGGAAAGAAGCTTTCTGAGAAACTGCTTAATGTTCTGTTAATTCATCTCACAGAGTTACATCGGTATTTCCTGAATCTCTTTGCTAGCCATATTTCTGTGGAATCTGAGAACAGATATTTCAGATCCCTTTGAAGACTATAGGGCCAAAGGAAATATCCTGCTATAACAAAGAGAAAGAAGCTTTCTGAGAAACTTCTTTGGGTTCTGTGAAATCATCTCATAGAGGTACAGCTTTCCCCTCAAGAAGCCTTTCGCTAAGACAGTTCTTGTGGAATTGGCAAAGTGATATTTCGAAGCCCTTAGAGGGCTATGGTGAAAAGGGAAATATCCTCAGGTGAAATCTGGAAAGAAGCTTTCTGAGAAACTGCTTAGTGTTCTGTTAATTTATCTCACAGAGTTACATCTGTATTTCGTGGATGTCTTTGCTAGCCTTATTTCTGTGGAATCTGAGAACAGATATTTCGGATCCCTCTGAAGACTATAGGGCCAAAGGAAATATCCTCCGATAACAAAGAGAAAGAAGCTTTCTGAGAAACTTCTTTGTGTTCTGTGAAATCATCTCATAGAGTTACAGCTTTCCCCTCAAGAAGCCTTTCGCTAAGACAGTTCTTGTGGAATTGGCAAAGTGATATTTGGAAGTCCATAGAGGGCTATGGTGAAAAAGGAAATATCCTCACATGAAATCTGGAAAGAAGCTTTCTGAGAAACTGGTGAGTGTTCTGTTAATTCATCTCACAGGGTTACATCTGTATTTCATGGATCTCTTTGCTAGCCTTATTTCTGTGGAATCTGAGAACAGATTTTTCGGATCCCTTCGAAGACTATAGGGCCAAACGAAATATCCTCCGATAACAAAGAGAAAGAAGCTGTCTGAGAAACTTCTTTGTGTTCTGTGAAATCATCTCACAGATTTACAGCTTTCCCCTCAAGAAGCCTTTCGCTAAGACAGTACTTGTGGAATTGGCAAAGTGATATTTGGAAGCCCATAGAGGGCTACGGTTAAAAAGGAAATATCCTCAGATGAAATCTGGAAAGAAGCTTTCTGAGAAACTGCTCTGTGATGTGTGACTTCCACTCACAGAGTTACATCTGTATTTCGTGGATCTCTTTGCTAGCCTTATCTCTGTGGAATCTGAGAACAGATATTTCGAATCCCTTTGAAGACTATAGGGCCAAAGGAAATATCCTCCGATAACAAAGAGAAAGAAGCTATCTGAAAAACTTCTTTGTGTTCTGTGAAATCATCTCACAGAGTTACATCTTACCCCTCAAGAAGCCTTTCGCTAAGACTGTTCTTGTGGAATTGGCAAAGTGATATTTGGAAGCCCATAGAGGGCTATGGTGATAAAGGAAGTATCCTCAGATGAAATCTGGAAAGAAGCTTTCTGAGAAACTGCTTAGTGTTCTGTTAATTCATCTCACAGAGTTACATCTGTATTTCGTGGATCTATTTGCTAGCCTTATTTCTGTGGAATCTGAGAACAGATATTTCAGATCCCTTTGAAGACTATAGGGCCAGAGGAAATATCCTCCGATAACAAAGAGAAAGAAGCTTTCTGAGAAACTTCTTTGTGTTCTGTGAAATCATCTCACAGAGTTACAGCTTTCCCCTCAAGAAGCCTTTCGCTAAGACACTTCTTGTGGAATTGGCAAAGTGATATTTGGAAGCCCATAGAGGGCTATGGTGAAAAAGGAAATATCCTCAGATGAAAAATGGGAAGTAGCTTTGTGAGAAAATGCTTAGAGTTCTGTGAATTCATCTCACAGCGTTACATCTGTATTTCGTGGATCTCTTGCTAGCCTTATTTCTGTGGAATATGAGAACAGATATTTCGGATCCCTTTGAAGACTATAGGGCCAAAGGAAATATCCTCCGAAAACAAATAGAAAGAAGCTTTCTGAGAAACTTCTTTGTGTTCTGTGAAATCATCTGACAGAGTTACAGCTTTCCCCTCAAGAAGCCTTTCGCTAAGACAGTTCTTGTGGAATTGGCAAAGTGATATTTGGAAGCCCTTAGATGGCTATGGTGAAAAAGGAAATATCCTCTGATGAAATCTGGAAAGAAGCTTTCTGAGAAACTGCTTAGTGTTCTGTTAATTCATCTCACAGAGTTACATCTGTATTTCGTGGATCTCTTTGCTAGCCTTATTTCTGTGGAATTTGAGAACAGATATTTCGGATCCCTTTGAAGACTATAGGGCCAAAGGAAATATACTCCGATAACAAAGAGAAAGAAGCTGTCTGAGAAACTTATTTGTGTTCTGTGAAATCATCTCACAGAGTTACAGCTTTCCCCTCAAAAAGCCGCTCGCTAAGACAGTTCTTGTGGAATTGGCAAAGTGATATTTGGAAGCCCATAGAGGGCTATGGTGAAAAAGGAAATATCCTCAGATGAAATCTGGAAAGAAGCTTTCTGAGAAACTACTCTGTGATGTGTGACTTCCATTCACAGAGTTACATCTGTATTTCATGGATCTCTTTGCTAGCCTTATTTCTGTGGAATCTGAGAACAGATATTTCGGATCCCTTTGAAGACTATAGGGCCAAAGGAAATATCCTCCGATAACAAAGAGAAAGAAGCTTTCTGAGAAACTTCTTTGTGTTCTGTGAAATCATCTCTCAGAGTTACAGCTTTCCCCTCAAGAAGCCTTTCGCTAAGACAGTCCTTGTGGAATTGGCAAAGTGATATTTGGAAGCCCATAGAGGGCTATGGTGAAAAAGGAAATATCCTCAGATGAAATCTGGAAAGAAGCTTTCTGAGAAACTGCTTAATGTTCTGTTAATTCATCTCACAGAGTTACATCGGTATTTCCTGAATCTCTTTGCTAGCCTTATTTCTGTGGAATCTGAGAACAGATATTTCAGAATCTTTTGAAGACTATAGGGCCAAAGGAAATATCCTGCTATAACAAAGAGAAAGAAGCTTTCTGAGAAACTTCTTTGGGTTCTGTGAAATCATCTCATAGAGGTACAGCTTTCCCCTCAAGAAGCCTTTCGCTAAGACAGTTCTTGTGGAATTGGCAAAGTGATATTTCGAAGCCCTTAGAGGGCTATGGTGAAAAGGGAAATATCCTCAGGTGAAATCTGGAAAGAAGCTTTCTGAGAAACTGCTTAGTGTTCTGTTAATTTATCTCACAGAGTTACATCTGTATTTCGTGGATGTCTTTGCTAGCCTTATTTCTGTGGAATCTGAGAACAGATATTTCGGATCCCTCTGAAGACTATAGGGCCAAAGGAAATATCCTCCGATAACAAAGAGAAAGAAGCTTTCTGAGAAACTTCTTTGTGTTCTGTGAAATCATCTCATAGAGTTACAGCTTTCCCCTCAAGAAGCCTTTCGCTAAGACAGTTCTTGTGGAATTGGCAAAGTGATATTTGGAAGCCCATAGAGGGCTATGGTGAAAAAGGAAATATCCTCAGATGAAATCTGGAAAGAAGCTTTCTGAGAAACTGGTGAGTGTTCTGTTAATTCATCTCACAGGGTTACATCTGTATTTCATGGATCTCTTTGCTAGCCTTATTTCTGTGGAATCTGAGAACAGATTTTTCGGATCCCTTCGAAGACTATAGGGCCAAACGAAATATCCTCCGATAACAAAGACAAAGAAGCTGTCTGAGAAACTTCTTTGTGTTCTGTGAAATCATATCACAGAGTTACAGCTTTCCCCTCAATAAGCCTTTCGCTAAGACAGTTCTTGTGGAATTGGCAAAGTGATATTTGGAAGCCCATAGAGGGCTACGGTTAAAAAGGAAATATCCTCAGATGAAATCTGGAAAGAAGCTTTCTGAGAAACTGCTCTGTGATGTGTGACTTCCACTCACAGAGTTACATCTGTATTTCGTGGATCTCTTTGCTAGCCTTATCTCTGTGGAATCTGAGAACAGATATTTCGAATCCCTTTGAAGACTATAGGGCCAAAGGAAATATCCTCCGATAACAAAGAGAAAGAAGCTATCTGAGAAACTTCTTTGTGTTCTGTGAAATCATCTCACAGAGTTACATCTTACCCCTCAAGAAGCCTTTCGCTAAGACTGTTCTTGTGGAATTGGCAAAGTGATATTTGGAAGCCCATAGAGGGCTATGGTGATAAAGGAAGTATCCTCAGATGAAATCTGGAAAGAAGCTTTCTGAGAAACTGCTTAGTGTTCTGTTAATTCATCTCACAGAGTTACATCTGTATTTCGTGGATCTCTTTGCTAGCCTTATTTCTGTGGAATCTGAGAACAGATATTTCAGATCCCTTTGAAGACTATAGGGCCAGAGGAAATATCCTCCGATAACAAAGAGAAAGAAGCTTTCTGAGAAACTTCTTTGTGTTCTGTGAAATCATCTCACAGAGTTACAGCTTTCCCCTCAAGAAGCCTTTCGCTAAGACAGTTCTTGTGGAATTGGCAAAGTGATATTTGGAAGCCCATAGAGGGCTATGGTGAAAAAGGAAATATCCTCAGATGAAAAATGGGAAGTAGCTTTGTGAGAAAATGCTTAGAGTTCTGTGAATTCATCTCACAGCGTTACATCTGTATTTCGTGGATCTCTTGCTAGCCTTATTTCTGTGGAATATGAGAACAGATATTTCGGATCCCTTTGAAGACTATAGGGCCAAAGGAAATATCCTCCGAAAACAAATAGAAAGAAGCATTCTGAGAAACTTCTTTGTGTTCTGTGAAATCATCTCACAGAGTTACAGCTTTCCCCTCAAGAAGCCTTTCGCTAAGACAGTTCTTGTGGAATTGGCAAAGTGATATTTGGAAGCCCTTAGATGGCTATGGTGAAAAAGGAAATATCCTCTGATGAAATCTGGAAAGAAGCTTTCTGAGAAACTGCTTAGTGTTCTGTTAATTCATCTCACAGAGTTACATCTGTATTTCGTGGATCTCTTTGCTAGCCTTATTTCTGTGGAATTTGAGAACAGATATTTCGGATCCCTTTGAAGACTATAGGGCCAAAGGAAATATACTCCGATAACAAAGAGAAAGAAGCTGTCTGAGAAACTTATTTGTGTTCTGTGAAATCATCTCACAGAGTTACAGCTTTCCCCTCAAAAAGCCGCTCGCTAAGACAGTTCTTGTGGAATTGGCAAAGTGATATTTGGAAGCCCATAGAGGGCTATGGTGAAAAAGGAAATATCCTCAGATGAAATCTGGAAAGAAGCTTTCTGAGAAACTACTCTGTGATGTGTGACTTCCATTCACAGAGTTACATCTGTATTTCATGGATCTCTTTGCTAGCCTTATTTCTGTGGAATCTGAGAACAGATATTTCGGATCCCTTTGAAGACTATAGGGCCAAAGGAAATATCCTCCGATAACAAAGAGAAAGAAGCTTTCTGAGAAACTTCTTTGTGTTCTGTGAAATCATCTCTCAGAGTTACAGCTTTCCCCTCAAGAAGCCTTTCGCTAAGACAGTCCTTGTGGAATAGGCAAAGTGATATTTGGAAGCCCATAGAGGGCTATGGTGAAAAAGGAAATATCCTCAGATGAAATCTGGAAAGAAGCTTTCTGAGAAACTGCTTAATGTTCTGTTAATTCATCTCACAGAGTTACATCGGTATTTCCTGAATCTCTTTGCTAGCCTTATTTCTGTGGAATCTGAGAACAGATATTTCAGAATCTTTTGAAGACTATAGGGCCAATGGAAATATCCTGCTATAACAAAGAGAAAGAAGCTTTCTGAGAAACTTCTTTGGGTTCTGTGAAATCATCTCATAGAGGTACAGCTTTCCCCTCAAGAAGCCTTTCGCTAAGACAGTTCTTGTGGAATTGGCAAAGTGATATTTGGAAGCCCTTAGAGGGCTATGGTGAAAAGGGAAATATCCTCAGGTGAAATCTGGAAAGAAGCTTTCTGAGAAACTGCTTAGTGTTCTGTTAATTTATCTCACAGAGTTACATCTGTATTTCGTGGATGTCTTTGCTAGCCTTATTTCTGTGGAATCTGAGAACAGATATTTCGGATCCCTCTGAAGACTATAGGGCCAAAGGAAATATCCTCCGATAACAAAGAGAAAGAAGCTTTCTGAGAAACTTCTTTGTGTTCTGTGAAATCATCTCATAGAGTTACAGCTTTCCCCTCAAGAATCCTTTCGCTAAGACAGTTCTTGTGGAATTGGCAAAGTGATATTTGGAAGCCCATAGAGGGCTATGGTGAAAAAGGAAATATCCTCAGATGAAATCTGGAAAGAAGCTTTCTGAGAAACTGGTGAGTGTTCTGTTAATTCATCTCACAGGGTTACATCTGTATTTCATGGATCTCTTTGCTAGCCTTATTTCTGTGGAATCTGAGAACAGATTTTTCGGATCCCTTCGAAGACTATAGGGCCAAACGAAATATCCTCCGATAACAAAGACAAAGAAGCTGTCTGAGAAACTTCTTTGTGTTCTGTGAAATCATCTCACAGAGTTACAGCTTTCCCCTCAATAAGCCTTTCGCTAAGACAGTTCTTGTGGAAATGGCAAAGTGATATTTGGAAGCCCATAGAGGGCTACGGTTAAAAAGGAAATATCCTCAGATGAAATCTGGAAAGAAGCTTTCTGAGAAACTGCTCTGTGATGTGTGACTTCCACTCACAGAGTTACATCTGTATTTCGTGGATCTCTTTGCTAGCCTTATCTCTGTGGAATCTGAGAACAGATATTTCGAATCCCTTTGAAGACTATAGGGCCAAAGGAAATATCCTCCGATAACAAAGAGAAAGAAGCTATCTGAGAAACTTCTTTGTGTTCTGTGAAATCATCTCACAGAGTTACATCTTACCCCTCAAGAAGCCTTTCGCTAAGACTGTTCTTGTGGAATTGGCAAAGTGATATTTGGAAGCCCATAGAGGGCTATGGTGATAAAGGAAGTATCCTCAGATGAAATCTGGAAAGAAGCTTTCTGAGAAACTGCTTAGTGTTCTGTTAATTCATCTCACAGAGTTACATCTGTATTTCGTGGATCTCTTTGCTAGCCTTATTTCTGTGGAATCTGAGAACAGATATTTCAGATCCCTTTGAAGACTATAGGGCCAGAGGAAATATCCTCCGATAACAAAGAGAAAGAAGCTTTCTGAGAAACTTCTTTGTGTTCTGTGAAATCATCTCACAGAGTTACAGCTTTCCCCTCAAGAAGACTTTCGCTAAGATAGTTCTTGTGGAATTGGCAAAGTGATATTTGGAAGCCCATAGAGGGCTATGGTGAAAAAGGAAATATCCTCAGATGAAATCTGGAAAGAAGATTTGTGAGAAAATGCTTAGAGTTCTGTGAATTCATCCCACAGCGTTACATCTGTATTTCGTGGATCTCTTGCTAGCCTTATTTCTGTGGAATATGAGAACAGATATTTCGGATCCCTTTGAAGACTATAGGGCCAAAGGAAATATCCTCCGATAACAAAGAGAAAGAAGCTTTCTGAGAAACTTCTTTGTGTTCTGTGAAATCATCTCACAGAGTTACAGCTTTCCCCTCAAGAAGCCTTTCGCCAAGACAGTTCTTGTGGAATTGGCAAAGTGATATTTGGAAGCCCTTAGAGGGCTATGGTGAAAAAGGAAATATCCTCTGATGAAATCTGGAAAGAAGCTTTCTGAGAAACTGCTTAGTGTTCTGTTAATTCATCTCACAGAGTTACATCTGTATTTCGTGGATCTCTTTGCTAGCCTTATTTCTGTGGAATTTGAGAACAGATATTTCGGATCCCTTTGAAGACTATAGGGCCAAAGGAAATATCCTCCGATAACAAAGAGAAAGAAGCTGTCTGAGAAACTTCTTTGTGTTCTGTGAAATCATCTCACAGAGTTACAGCTTTCCCCTCAAAAAGCCGCTCGCTAAGACAGTTCTTGTGGAATTGGCAAAGTGATATTTGGATGCCCATTGAGGGCTATGGTGAAAAAGGAAATATCCTCAGATGAAATCTGGAAAGAAGCTTTCTGAGAAACTACTCTGTGATGTGTGACTTCCATTCACAGAGTTACATCTGTATTTCATGGATCTCTTTGCTAGCCTTATTTCTGTGGAATCTGAGAACAGATATTTCGGATCCCTTTGAAGACTATAGGGCCAAAGGAAATATACTCCGATAACAAAGAGAAAGAAGCTTTCTGAGAAACTTCTTTGTGTTCTGTGAAATCATCTCTCAGAGTTACAGCTTTCCCCTCAAGAAGCCTTTCGCTAAGACAGTTCTTGTGGAATTGGCAAAGTGATATTTGGAAGCCCATAGAGGGCTATGGTGAAAAAGGAAATATCCTCAGATGAAATCTGGAAAGAAGCTTTCTGAGAAACTGCTTAATGTTCTGTTAATTCATCTCACAGAGTTACATCGGTATTTCCTGAATCTCTTTGCTAGCCTTATTTCTGTGGAATCTGAGAACAGATATTTCGGATCCCTTTGAAGACTATAGGGCCAAAGGAAATATCCTGCTATAACAAAGAGAAAGAAGCTTTCTGAGAAACTTCTTTGGGTTCTGTGAAATCATCTCATAGAGGTACAGCTTTCCCCTCAAGAAGCCTTTCGCTAGGACAGTTCTTGTGGAATTTGCAAAGTGATATTTGGAAGCCCTTAGAGGGCTATGGTGAAAAGGGAAATATCCTCAGGTGAAATCTGGAAAGAAGCTTTCTGAGAAACTGCTTAGTGTTCTGTTAATTTATCTCACAGAGTTACATCTGTATTTCGTGGATGTCTTTGCTAGCCTTATTTCTGTGGAATCTGAGAACAGATATTTCGGATCCCTCTGAAGACTATAGGGTCAAAGGAAATATCCTCCGATAACAAAGAGAAAGAAGCTTTCTGAGAAACTTCTTTGTGTTCTGTGAAATCATCTCATAGAGTTACAGCTTTCCCCTCAAGAAGCCTTTCGCTAAGACAGTTCTTGTGGAATTGGCAAAGTGATATTTGGAAGCCCATAGAGGGCTATGGTGAAAAAGGAAATATCCTCAGATGAAATCTGGAAAGAAGCTTTCTGAGAAACTGGTGAGTGTTCTGTTAATTCATCTCACAGGGTTACATCTGTATTTCATGGATCTCTTTGATAGCCTTATTTCTGTGGAATCTGAGAACAGATTTTTCGGATCCCTTCGGAGACTATAGGGCCAAACGAAATATCCTCCGATAACAAAGAGAAAGAAGCTGTCTGAGAAACTTCTTTGTGTTCTGTGAAATCATCTCCCAGATTTACAGCTTTCCCCTCAAGAAGCCTTTCGCTAAGACAGTTCTTGTGGAATTGGCAAAGTGATATTTGGAAGCCCATAGAGGGCTACGGTTAAAAAGGAAATATCCTCAGATGAAATCTGGAAAGAAGCTTTCTGAGAAACTGCTCTGTGATGTGTGACTTCCACTCACAGAGTTACATCTGTATTTCGTGGATCTCTTTGCTAACCTTATCTCTGTGGAATCTGAGAACAGATATTTCGAATCCCTTTGAAGACTATAGGGCCAAAGGAAATATCCTCCGATAACAAAGAGAAAGAAGCTATCTGAAAAACTTCATTGTGTTCTGTGAAATCATCTCACAGAGTTACATCTTACCCCTCAAGAAGCCTTTCGCTAAGACTGTTCTTGTGGAATTGGCAAAGTGATATTTGGAAGCCCATAGAGGGCTATGGTGATAAAGGAAGTATCCTCAGATGAAATCTGGAAAGAAGCTTTCTGAGAAACTGCTTAGTGTTCTGTTAATTCATCTCACAGAGTTACATCTGTATTTCGTGGATCTCTTTTCTAGCCTTATTTCTGTGGAATCTGAGAACAGATATTTCAGATCCCTTTGAAGACTATAGGGCCAGAGGAAATATCCTCCGATAACAAAGAGAAAGAAGCTTTCTGAGAAACTTCTTTGTGTTCTGTGAAATCATCTCACAGAGTTACAGCTTTCCCCTCAAGAAGCCTTTCGCTAAGACAGTTCTTGTGGAATTGGCAAAGTGTTATTTGGAAGCCCATAGAGGGCTATGGTGAAAAAGGAAATATCCTCAGATGAAAAATGGGAAGTAGCTTTGTGAGAAAATGCTTAGAGTTCTGTGAATTCATCTCACAGCGTTACATCTGTATTACGTGGATCTCTTGCTAGCCTTATTTCTGTGGAATATGAGAACAGATATTTCGGATCCCTTTGAAGACTATAGGGCCAAAGGAAATATCCTCCGAAAACAAATAGAAAGAAGCTTTCTGAGAAACTTCTTTGTGTTCTGTGAAATCATCTCACAGAGCTACAGCTTTCCCCTCAAGAAGCCTTTCGCTAAGACAGTTCTTGTGGAATTGGCAAAGTGATATTTGGAAGCCCTTAGAGGGCTATGGTGAAAAAGGAAATATCCTCTGATGAAATCTGGAAAGAAGCTTTCTGAGAAACTGCTTAGTGTTCTGTTAATTCATCTCACAGAGTTACATCTGTATTTCGTGGATCTCTTTGCTAGCCTTATTTCTGTGGAATTTGAGAACAGATATTTCGGATCCCTTTGAAGACTATAGGGCCAAAGGAAATATCCTCCGATAACAAAGAGAAAGAAGCTGTCTGAGAAACTTCTTTGTGTTCTGTGAAATCATCTCACAGAGTTACAGCTTTCCCCTCAAAAAGCCGCTCGCTAAGACAGTTCTTGTGGAATTGGCAAAGTGATATTTGGAAGCCCATAGAGGGCTATGGTGAAAAAGGAAATATCCTCAGATGAAATCTGGAAAGAAGCTTTCTGAGAAACTACTCTGTGATGTGTGACTTCCATTCACAGAGTTACATCTGTATTTCATGGATCTCTTTGCTAGCCTTATTTCTGTGGAATCTGAGAACAGATATTTCGGATCCCTTTGAAGACTATAGGGCCAAAGGAAATATCCTCCGATAACAAAGAGAAAGAAGCTTTCTGAGAAACTTCTTTGGGTTCTGTGAAATCATCTCATAGAGGTACAGCTTTCCCCTCAAGAAGCCTTTCGCTAAGACAGTTCTTGTGGAATTGGCAAAGTGATATTTGGAAGCCCTTAGAGGGCTATGGTGAAAAGGGAAATATCCTCAGGTGAAATCTGGAAAGAAGCTTTCTGAGAAACTGCTTAGTGTTCTGTTAATTTATCTCACAGAGTTACATCTGTATTTCGTGGATGTCTTTGCTAGCCTTATTTCTGTGGAATCTGAGAACAGATATTTCGGATCCCTCTGAATACTATAGGGCCAAAGGAAATATCCTCCGATAACAAAGAGAAAGAAGCTTTCTGAGAAACTTCTTTGTGTTCTGTGAAATCATCTCATAGAGTTACAGCTTTCCCCTCAAGAAGCCTTTCGCTAAGACAGTTCTTGTGGAATTGGCAAAGTGATATTTGGAAGCCCATAGAGGGCTATGGTGAAAAAGGAAATATCCTCAGATGAAATCTGGAAAGAAGCTTTCTGAGAAACTGGTGAGTGTTCTGTTAATTCATCTCACAGGGTTACATCTGTATTTCATGGATCTCTTTGCTAGCCTTATTTCTGTGGAATCTGAGAACAGATTTTTCGGATCCCTTCGAAGACTATAGGGCCAAACGAAATATCCTCCGATAACAAAGACAAAGAAGCTGTCTGAGAAACTTCTTTGTGTTCTGTGAAATCATCT
Source organism: Macaca nemestrina (assembly GCF_043159975.1). Classification (NCBI taxonomy): domain Eukaryota; kingdom Metazoa; phylum Chordata; class Mammalia; order Primates; family Cercopithecidae; genus Macaca; species Macaca nemestrina. The sequence continues at coordinate 90,303,106 of NC_092125.1, forward strand.
CACAGAGTTACAGCTTTCCCCTCAAGAAGCCGTTCGCTAAGACAGTTCTTGTGGAATTGGCAAAGTGATATTTGGAAGCCCATAGAGGGCCACGGTTAAAAAGGAAATATCCTCAGATGAAATCTGGAAAGAAGCTTTCTGAGAAACTGCTCTGTGATGTGTGACTTCCACTCACAGAGTTACATCTGTATTTCGTGGATCTCTTTGCTAGCCTTATCTCTGTGGAATCTGAGAACAGATATTTCGAATCCCTTTGAAGACTATAGGGCCAAAGGAAATATCCTCCGATAACAAAGAGAAAGAAGCTATCTGAGAAACTTCTTTGTGTTCTGTGAAATCATCTCACAGAGTTACATCTTACCCCTCAAGAAGCCTTTCGCTAAGACTGTTTTTGTGGAAATGGCAAAGTGATATTTGGAAGCCCATAGAGGGCTATGGTGATAAAGGAAGTATCCTCAGATGAAATCTGGAAAGAAGCTTTCTGAGAAACTGCTTAGTGTTCTGTTAATTCATCTCACAGAGTTACATCTGTATTTCGTGGTTCTCTTTGCTAGCCTTATTTCTGTGGAATCTGAGAACAGATATTTCAGATCCCTTTGAAGACTATAGGGCCGGAGGAAATATCCTCCGATAACAAAGAGAAAGAAGCTTTCTGAGAAACTTCTTTGTGTTCTGTGAAATCATCTCTCAGAGTTACAGCTTTCCCCTCAAGAAGCCTTTCGCTAAGACAGTTCTTGTGGAATTGGCAAAGTGATATTTGGAAGCCCATAGAGGGCTATGGTGAAAAAGGAAATATCCTCAGATGAAATCTGGAAAGAAGCTTTCTGAGAAACTGCTTAATGTTCTGTTAATTCATCTCACAGAGTTACATCGGTATTTCCTGAATCTCTTTGCTAGCCTTATTTCTGTGGAATCTGAGAACAGATATTTCAGATCCCTTTGAAGACTATAGGGCCAAAGGAAATATCCTGCTATAACAAAGAGAAAGAAGCTTTCTGAGAAACTTCTTTGTGTTCTGTGAAATCATCTCATAGAGGTACAGCTTTCCCCTCAAGAAGCCTTTCGCTAAGACAGTTCTTCTGGAATTGGCAAAGTGATATTTGGAAGCCCATAGACGGCTATGGTGAAAAAGGAAATATCCCCAGATGAAATCTGGAAAGAAGCTTTCTGAGAAACTGCTTAATGTTCTGTTAATTCATCTCACCGAGTTACATCGGTATTTCCTGAATCTCTTTGCTGGCCTTATTTCTGTGGAATCTGAGAACAGATATTTCGGATCCCTCTGAAGACTATAGGGCCAAAGGAAATATCCTCCGATAACAAAGAGAAAGAAGCTTTCTGAGAAACTTCTTTGTGTTCTGTGAAATCATCTCATAGAGTTACAGCTTTCCCCTCAAGAAGCCTTTCGCTAAGACAGTTCTTGTTTAATTGGCAATGTGATATTTGGAAGCCCATAGAGGGCTATGGTGAAAAAGGAAATATCCTCAGATGAAATATGGAAAGAAGCTTTCTGAGAAACTGGTGAGTGTTCTGTTAATTCATCTCACAGGGTTACATCTGTATTTCATGGATCTCTTTGCTAGCCTTATTTCTGTGGAATCTGAGAACAGATTTTTCGGATCCCTTCGAAGACTATAGGGCCAAACGAAATATCCTCCGATAACAAAGAGAAAGAAGCTGTCTGAGAAACTTCTTTGTGTTCTGTGAAATCATCTCACAGAGTTACAGCTTACCCCTCAAGAAGCCTTTCGCTAAGACAGTTCTTGTGGAATTGGCAAAGTGATATTTGGAAGCCCATAGAGGGCTACGGTAAAAAAGAAAATATCCTCAGATGAAATCTGGAAAGAAGCTTTCTGAGAAACTACTCTGTAATGTGTGACTTCCACTCACAGAGTTACATCTGTATTTCATGGATCTCTTTGCTAGCCTTATTTCTGTGGAATCTGAGAACAGATATTTCGGATCCCTTTGAAGACTATAGGGCCAAAGGAAATATACTCCGATAACAAAGAGAAGGAAGCTTTCTGAGAAACTTCTTTGTGTTCTGTGAAATCACCTCACAGAGTTACAGCTTTCCCCTCAAGAAGCCTTTCGCTAAGATAGTTCTTGTGGAATTGGCAAAGTGATATTTGGAAGCCCATAGAGGGCTATGGTGAAAAAGGAAATATCCTCAGATGAAATCTGGAAAGAAGATTTGTGAGAAAATGCTTAGAGTTCTGTGAATTCATCCCACAGCGTTACATCTGTATTTCGTGGATCTCTTGCTAGCCTTATTTCTGTGGAATATGAGAACAGATATTTCGGATCCCTTTGAAGACTATAGGGCCAAAGGAAATATCCTCCGAAAACAAATAGAAAGAAGCTTTCTGAGAAACTTCTTTGTGTTCTGTGAAATCATCTCACAGAGTTACAGCTTTCCCCTCAAGAAGCCTTTCGCCAAGACAGTTCTTGTGGAATTGGCAAAGTGATATTTGGAAGCCCTTAGAGGGCTATGGTGAAAAAGGAAATATCCTCTGATGAAATCTGGAAAGAAGCTTTCTGAGAAACTGCTTAGTGTTCTGTTAATTCATCTCACAGAGTTACATCTGTATTTCGTGGATCTCTTTGCTAGCCTTATTTCTGTGGAATTTGAGAACAGATATTTCGGATCCCTTTGAAGACTATAGGGCCAAAGGAAATATCCTCCGATAACAAAGAGAAAGAAGCTGTCTGAGAAACTTCTTTGTGTTCTGTGAAATCATCTCACAGAGTTACAGCTTTCCCCTCAAAAAGCCGCTCGCTAAGACAGTTCTTGTGGAATTGGCAAAGTGATATTTGGATGCCCATTGAGGGCTATGGTGAAAAAGGAAATATCCTCAGATGAAATCTGGAAAGAAGCTTTCTGAGAAACTACTCTGTGATGTGTGACTTCCATTCACAGAGTTACATCTGTATTTCATGGATCTCTTTGCTAGCCTTATTTCTGTGGAATCTGAGAACAGATATTTCGGATCCCTTTGAAGACTATAGGGCCAAAGGAAATATACTCCGATAACAAAGAGAAAGAAGCTTTCTGAGAAACTTCTTTGTGTTCTGTGAAATCATCTCTCAGAGTTACAGCTTTCCCCTCAAGAAGCCTTTCGCTAAGACAGTTCTTGTGGAATTGGCAAAGTGATATTTGGAAGCCCATAGAGGGCTATGGTGAAAAAGGAAATATCCTCAGATGAAATCTGGAAAGAAGCTTTCTGAGAAACTGCTTAATGTTCTGTTAATTCATCTCACAGAGTTACATCGGTATTTCCTGAATCTCTTTGCTAGCCTTATTTCTGTGGAATCTGAGAACAGATATTTCGGATCCCTTTGAAGACTATAGGGCCAAAGGAAATATCCTGCTATAACAAAGAGAAAGAAGCTTTCTGAGAAACTTCTTTGGGTTCTGTGAAATCATCTCATAGAGGTACAGCTTTCCCCTCAAGAAGCCTTTCGCTAGGACAGTTCTTGTGGAATTTGCAAAGTGATATTTGGAAGCCCTTAGAGGGCTATGGTGAAAAGGGAAATATCCTCAGGTGAAATCTGGAAAGAAGCTTTCTGAGAAACTGCTTAGTGTTCTGTTAATTTATCTCACAGAGTTACATCTGTATTTCGTGGATGTCTTTGCTAGCCTTATTTCTGTGGAATCTGAGAACAGATATTTCGGATCCCTCTGAAGACTATAGGGTCAAAGGAAATATCCTCCGATAACAAAGAGAAAGAAGCTTTCTGAGAAACTTCTTTGTGTTCTGTGAAATCATCTCATAGAGTTACAGCTTTCCCCTCAAGAAGCCTTTCGCTAAGACAGTTCTTGTGGAATTGGCAAAGTGATATTTGGAAGCCCATAGAGGGCTATGGTGAAAAAGGAAATATCCTCAGATGAAATCTGGAAAGAAGCTTTCTGAGAAACTGGTGAGTGTTCTGTTAATTCATCTCACAGGGTTACATCTGTATTTCATGGATCTCTTTGATAGCCTTATTTCTGTGGAATCTGAGAACAGATTTTTCGGATCCCTTCGGAGACTATAGGGCCAAACGAAATATCCTCCGATAACAAAGAGAAAGAAGCTGTCTGAGAAACTTCTTTGTGTTCTGTGAAATCATCTCCCAGATTTACAGCTTTCCCCTCAAGAAGCCTTTCGCTAAGACAGTTCTTGTGGAATTGGCAAAGTGATATTTGGAAGCCCATAGAGGGCTACGGTTAAAAAGGAAATATCCTCAGATGAAATCTGGAAAGAAGCTTTCTGAGAAACTGCTCTGTGATGTGTGACTTCCACTCACAGAGTTACATCTGTATTTCGTGGATCTCTTTGCTAACCTTATCTCTGTGGAATCTGAGAACAGATATTTCGAATCCCTTTGAAGACTATAGGGCCAAAGGAAATATCCTCCGATAACAAAGAGAAAGAAGCTATCTGAAAAACTTCATTGTGTTCTGTGAAATCATCTCACAGAGTTACATCTTACCCCTCAAGAAGCCTTTCGCTAAGACTGTTCTTGTGGAATTGGCAAAGTGATATTTGGAAGCCCATAGAGGGCTATGGTGATAAAGGAAGTATCCTCAGATGAAATCTGGAAAGAAGCTTTCTGAGAAACTGCTTAGTGTTCTGTTAATTCATCTCACAGAGTTACATCTGTATTTCGTGGATCTCTTTTCTAGCCTTATTTCTGTGGAATCTGAGAACAGATATTTCAGATCCCTTTGAAGACTATAGGGCCAGAGGAAATATCCTCCGATAACAAAGAGAAAGAAGCTTTCTGAGAAACTTCTTTGTGTTCTGTGAAATCATCTCACAGAGTTACAGCTTTCCCCTCAAGAAGCCTTTCGCTAAGACAGTTCTTGTGGAATTGGCAAAGTGTTATTTGGAAGCCCATAGAGGGCTATGGTGAAAAAGGAAATATCCTCAGATGAAAAATGGGAAGTAGCTTTGTGAGAAAATGCTTAGAGTTCTGTGAATTCATCTCACAGCGTTACATCTGTATTACGTGGATCTCTTGCTAGCCTTATTTCTGTGGAATATGAGAACAGATATTTCGGATCCCTTTGAAGACTATAGGGCCAAAGGAAATATCCTCCGAAAACAAATAGAAAGAAGCTTTCTGAGAAACTTCTTTGTGTTCTGTGAAATCATCTCACAGAGCTACAGCTTTCCCCTCAAGAAGCCTTTCGCTAAGACAGTTCTTGTGGAATTGGCAAAGTGATATTTGGAAGCCCTTAGAGGGCTATGGTGAAAAAGGAAATATCCTCTGATGAAATCTGGAAAGAAGCTTTCTGAGAAACTGCTTAGTGTTCTGTTAATTCATCTCACAGAGTTACATCTGTATTTCGTGGATCTCTTTGCTAGCCTTATTTCTGTGGAATTTGAGAACAGATATTTCGGATCCCTTTGAAGACTATAGGGCCAAAGGAAATATCCTCCGATAACAAAGAGAAAGAAGCTGTCTGAGAAACTTCTTTGTGTTCTGTGAAATCATCTCACAGAGTTACAGCTTTCCCCTCAAAAAGCCGCTCGCTAAGACAGTTCTTGTGGAATTGGCAAAGTGATATTTGGAAGCCCATAGAGGGCTATGGTGAAAAAGGAAATATCCTCAGATGAAATCTGGAAAGAAGCTTTCTGAGAAACTACTCTGTGATGTGTGACTTCCATTCACAGAGTTACATCTGTATTTCATGGATCTCTTTGCTAGCCTTATTTCTGTGGAATCTGAGAACAGATATTTCGGATCCCTTTGAAGACTATAGGGCCAAAGGAAATATCCTCCGATAACAAAGAGAAAGAAGCTTTCTGAGAAACTTCTTTGGGTTCTGTGAAATCATCTCATAGAGGTACAGCTTTCCCCTCAAGAAGCCTTTCGCTAAGACAGTTCTTGTGGAATTGGCAAAGTGATATTTGGAAGCCCTTAGAGGGCTATGGTGAAAAGGGAAATATCCTCAGGTGAAATCTGGAAAGAAGCTTTCTGAGAAACTGCTTAGTGTTCTGTTAATTTATCTCACAGAGTTACATCTGTATTTCGTGGATGTCTTTGCTAGCCTTATTTCTGTGGAATCTGAGAACAGATATTTCGGATCCCTCTGAATACTATAGGGCCAAAGGAAATATCCTCCGATAACAAAGAGAAAGAAGCTTTCTGAGAAACTTCTTTGTGTTCTGTGAAATCATCTCATAGAGTTACAGCTTTCCCCTCAAGAAGCCTTTCGCTAAGACAGTTCTTGTGGAATTGGCAAAGTGATATTTGGAAGCCCATAGAGGGCTATGGTGAAAAAGGAAATATCCTCAGATGAAATCTGGAAAGAAGCTTTCTGAGAAACTGGTGAGTGTTCTGTTAATTCATCTCACAGGGTTACATCTGTATTTCATGGATCTCTTTGCTAGCCTTATTTCTGTGGAATCTGAGAACAGATTTTTCGGATCCCTTCGAAGACTATAGGGCCAAACGAAATATCCTCCGATAACAAAGACAAAGAAGCTGTCTGAGAAACTTCTTTGTGTTCTGTGAAATCATCTCACAGAGTTACAGCTTTCCCCTCAAGAAGCCGTTCGCTAAGACAGTTCTTGTGGAATTGGCAAAGTGATATTTGGAAGCCCATAGAGGGCCACGGTTAAAAAGGAAATATCCTCAGATGAAATCTGGAAAGAAGCTTTCTGAGAAACTGCTCTGTGATGTGTGACTTCCACTCACAGAGTTACATCTGTATTTCGTGGATCTCTTTGCTAGCCTTATCTCTGTGGAATCTGAGAACAGATATTTCGAATCCCTTTGAAGACTATAGGGCCAAAGGAAATATCCTCCGATAACAAAGAGAAAGAAGCTATCTGAGAAACTTCTTTGTGTTCTGTGAAATCATCTCACAGAGTTACATCTTACCCCTCAAGAAGCCTTTCGCTAAGACTGTTTTTGTGGAAATGGCAAAGTGATATTTGGAAGCCCATAGAGGGCTATGGTGATAAAGGAAGTATCCTCAGATGAAATCTGGAAAGAAGCTTTCTGAGAAACTGCTTAGTGTTCTGTTAATTCATCTCACAGAGTTACATCTGTATTTCGTGGATCTCTTTGCTAGCCTTATTTCTGTGGAATCTGAGAACAGATATTTCAGATCCCTTTGAAGACTATAGGGCCAGAGGAAATATCCTCCGATAACAAAGAGAAAGAAGCTTTCTGAGAAACTTCTTTGTGTTCTGTGAAATCATCTCTCAGAGTTACAGCTTTCCCCTCAAGAAGCCTTTCGCTAAGACAGTTCTTGTGGAATTGGCAAAGTGATATTTGGAAGCCCATAGAGGGCTATGGTGAAAAAGGAAATATCCTCAGATGAAATCTGGAAAGAAGCTTTCTGAGAAACTGCTTAATGTTCTGTTAATTCATCTCACAGAGTTACATCGGTATTTCCTGAATCTCTTTGCTAGCCTTATTTCTGTGGAATCTGAGAACAGATATTTCAGATCCCTTTGAAGACTATAGGGCCAAAGGAAATATCCTGCTATAACAAAGAGAAAGAAGCTTTCTGAGAAACTTCTTTGTGTTCTGTGAAATCATCTCATAGAGGTACAGCTTTCCCCTCAAGAAGCCTTTCGCTAAGACAGTTCTTCTGGAATTGGCAAAGTGATATTTGGAAGCCCATAGACGGCTATGGTGAAAAAGGAAATATCCCCAGATGAAATCTGGAAAGAAGCTTTCTGAGAAACTGCTTAATGTTCTGTTAATTCATCTCACCGAGTTACATCGGTATTTCCTGAATCTCTTTGCTGGCCTTATTTCTGTGGAATCTGAGAACAGATATTTCGGATCCCTCTGAAGACTATAGGGCCAAAGGAAATATCCTCCGATAACAAAGAGAAAGAAGCTTTCTGAGAAACTTCTTTGTGTTCTGTGAAATCATCTCATAGAGTTACAGCTTTCCCCTCAAGAAGCCTTTCGCTAAGACAGTTCTTGTTTAATTGGCAATGTGATATTTGGAAGCCCATAGAGGGCTATGGTGAAAAAGGAAATATCCTCAGATGAAATATGGAAAGAAGCTTTCTGAGAAACTGGTGAGTGTTCTGTTAATTCATCTCACAGGGTTACATCTGTATTTCATGGATCTCTTTGCTAGCCTTATTTCTGTGGAATCTGAGAACAGATTTTTCGGATCCCTTCGAAGACTATAGGGCCAAACGAAATATCCTCCGATAACAAAGAGAAAGAAGCTGTCTGAGAAACTTCTTTGTGTTCTGTGAAATCATCTCACAGAGTTACAGCTTTCCCCTCAAGAAGCCTTTCGCTAAGACAGTTCTTGTGGAATTGGCAAAGTGATATTTGGAAGCCCATAGAGGGCTACGGTAAAAAAGAAAATATCCTCAGATGAAATCTGGAAAGAAGCTTTCTGAGAAACTACTCTGTAATGTGTGACTTCCACTCACAGAGTTACATCTGTATTTCATGGATCTCTTTGCTAGCCTTATTTCTGTGGAATCTGAGAACAGATATTTCGGATCCCTTTGAAGACTATAGGGCCAAAGGAAATATACTCCGATAACAAAGAGAAGGAAGCTTTCTGAGAAACTTCTTTGTGTTCTGTGAAATCATCTCACAGAGTTACAGCTTTCCCCTCAAGAAGCCTTTCGCTAAGACAGTTCTTCTGGAATTGGCAAAGTGATATTTGGAAGCCCATAGACGGCTATGGTGAAAAAGGAAATATCCCCAGATGAAATCTGGAAAGAAGCTTTCTGAGAAACTGCTTAATGTTCTGTTAATTCATCTCACCGAGTTACATCGGTATTTAATGAATCTCTTTGCTAGCCTTATTTCTGTGGAATCTGAGAACAGATATTTCAGATCCCTTTGAAGACTATAGGGCCAAAGGAAATATCCTGCTATAACAAAGAGAAAGAAGCTTTCTGAGAAACTGCTCTGTGATGTGTGACTTCCACTCACAGAGTTACATCTGTATTTCGTGGATCTCTTTGCTAGCCTTATCTCTGTGGAATCTGAGAACAGATATTTCGAATCCCTTTGAAGACTATAGGGCCAAAGGAAATATCCTCCGATAACAAAGAGAAAGAAGCTATCTGAAAAACTTCTTTGTGTTCTGTGAAATCATCTCACAGAGTTACATCTTACCCCTCAAGAAGCCTTTCGCTAAGACTGTTCTTGTGGAATTGGCAAAGTGATATTTGGAAGCCCATAGAGGGCTATGGTGATAAAGGAAGTATCCTCAGATGAAATCTGGAAAGAAGCTTTCTGAGAAACTGCTTAGTGTTCTGTTAATTCATCTCACAGAGTTACATCTGTATTTCGTGGATCTCTTTGCTAGCCTTATTTCTGTGGAATCTGAGAACAGATATTTCAGATCCCTTTGAAGACTATAGGGCCAGAGGAAATATCCTCCGATAACAAAGAGAAAGAAGCTTTCTGAGAAACTTCTTTGTGTTCTGTGAAATCATCTCACAGAGTTACAGCTTTCCCCTCAAGAAGCCTTTCGCTAAGACAGTTCTTGTGGAATTGGCAAAGTGATATTTGGAAGCCCATAGAGGGCTATGGTGAAAAAGGAAATATCCTCATATGAAAAATGGGAAGTAGCTTTGTGAGAAAATGCTTAGAGTTCTGTGAATTCATCTCACAGCGTTACATCTGTATTTCGTGGATCTCTTGCTAGCCTTATTTCTGTGGAATATGAGAACAGATATTTCGGATCCCTTTGAAGACTATAGGGCCAAAGGAAATATCCTCCGAAAACAAATAGAAAGAAGCTGTCTGAGAAACTTCTTTGTGTTCTGTGAAATCATCTCACAGAGTTACAGCTTTCCCCTCAAGAAGCCTTTCGCTAAGACAGTTCTTGTGGAATTGGCAAAGTGATATTTGGAAGCCCTTAGAGGGCTATGGTGAAAAAGGAAATATCCTCTGATGAAATCTGGAAAGAAGCTTTCTGAGAAACTGCTTAGTGTTCTGTTAATTCATCTCACAGAGTTACATCTGTATTTCGTGGATCTCTTTGCTAGCCTTATTTCTGTGGAATTTGAGAACAGATATTTCGGATCCCTTTGAAGACTATAGGGCCAAAGGAAATATCCTCCGATAACAAAGAGAAAGAAGCTGTCTGAGAAACTTCTTTGTGTTCTGTGAAATCATCTCACAGAGTTACAGCTTTCCCCTCAAAAAGCCGCTCGCTAAGACAGTTCTTGTGGAATTGGCAAAGTGATATTTGGAAGCCCATAGAGGGCTATGGTGAAAAAGGAAATATCCTCAAATGAAATCTGGAAAGAAGCTTTCTGAGAAACTACTCTGTGATGTGTGACTTCCATTCACAGAGTTACATCTGTATTTCATGCATCTCTTTGCTAGCCTTATTTCTGTGGAATCTGAGAACAGATATTTCGGATCCCTTTGAAGACTATAGGGCCAAAGGAAATATCCTCCGAAAACAAATAGAAAGAAGCTTTCTGAGAAACTTCTTTGTGTTCTGTGAAATCATCTCACAGAGCTACAGCTTTCCCCTCAAGAAGCCTTTCGCTAAGACAGTTCTTGTGGAATTGGCAAAGTGATATTTGGAAGCCCTTAGAGGGCTATGGTGAAAAAGGAAATATCCTCTGATGAAATCTGGAAAGAAGCTTTCTGAGAAACTGCTTAGTGTTCTGTTAATTCATCTCACAGAGTTACATCTGTATTTCGTGGATCTCTTTGCTAGCCTTATTTCTGTGGAATTTGAGAACAGATATTACGGATCCCTTTGAAGACTATAGGGCCAAAGGAAATATCCTCCGATAACAAAGAGAAAGAAGCTGTCTGAGAAACTTCTTTGTGTTCTGTGAAATCATCTCACAGAGTTACAGCTTTCCCCTCAAAAAGCCGCTCGCTAAGACAGTTCTTGTGGAATTGGCAAAGTGATATTTGGAAGCCCATAGAGGGCTATGGTGAAAAAGGAAATATCCTCAGATGAAATCTGGAAAGAAGCTTTCTGAGAAACTACTCTGTGATGTGTGACTTCCATTCACAGAGTTACATCTGTATTTCATGGATCTCTTTGCTAGCCTTATTTCTGTGGAATCTGAGAACAGATATTTCGGATCCCTTTGAAGACTATAGGGCCAAAGGAAATATCCTCCGATAACAAAGAGAAAGAAGCTTTCTGAGAAACTTCTTTGGGTTCTGTGAAATCATCTCATAGAGGTACAGCTTTCCCCTCAAGAAGCCTTTCGCTAAGACAGTTCTTCTGGAATTGGCAAAGTGATATTTGGAAGCCCATAGACGGCTATGGTGAAAAAGGAAATATCCCCTGATGAAATCTGGAAAGAAGCTTTCTGAGAAACTGCTTAATGTTCTGTTAATTCATCTCACCGAGTTACATCGGTATTTCCTGAATCTCTTTGCTAGCCTTATTTCTGTGGAATCTGAGAACAGATATTTCAGATCCCTTTGAAGACTATAGGGCCAAAGGAAATATCCTGCTATAACAAAGAGAAAGAAGCTTTCTGAGAAACTTCTTTGGGTTCTGTGAAATCATCTCATAGAGGTACAGCTTTCCCCTCAAGAAGCCTTTCGCTAAGACAGTTCTTGTGGAATTGGCAAAGTGATATTTGGAAGCCCTTAGAGGGCTATGGTGAAAAGGGAAATATCCTCAGGTGAAATCTGGAAAGAAGCTTTCTGAGAAACTGCTTAGTGTTCTGTTAATTTATCTCACAGAGTTACATCTGTATTTCGTGGATGTCTTTGCTAGCCTTATTTCTGTGGAATCTGAGAACAGATATTTCGGATCCCTCTGAAGACTATAGGGCCAAAGGAAATATCCTCCGATAACAAAGAGAAAGAAGCTTTCTGAGAAACTTCTTTGTGTTCTGTGAAATCATCTCATAGAGTTACAGCTTTCCCCTCAAGAAGCCTTTCGCTAAGACAGTTCTTGTGGAATTGGCAAAGTGATATTTGGAAGCCCATAGAGGGCTATGGTGAAAAAGGAAATATCCTCAGATGAAATCTGGAAAGAAGCTTTCTGAGAAACTGGTGAGTGTTCTGTTAATTCATCTCACAGGGTTACATCTGTATTTCATGGATCTCTTTGCTAGCCTTATTTCTGTGGAATCTGAGAACAGATTTTTCGGATCCCTTCGAAGACTATAGGGCCAAACGAAATATCCTCCGATAACAAAGACAAAGAAGCTGTCTGAGAAACTTCTTTGTGTTCTGTGAAATCATCTCACAGAGTTACAGCTTTCCCCTCAAGAAGCCTTTCGCTAAGACAGTTCTTGTGGAATTGGCAAAGTGATATTTGGAAGCCCATAGAGGGCCACGGTTAAAAAGGAAATATCCTCAGATGAAATCTGGAAAGAAGCTTTCTGAGAAACTGCTCTGTGATGTGTGACTTCCACTCACAGAGTTACATCTGTATTTCGTGGATCTCTTTGCTAGCCTTATCTCTGTGGAATCTGAGAACAGATATTTCGAATCCCTTTGAAGACTATAGGGCCAAAGGAAATATCCTCCGATAACAAAGAGAAAGAAGCTATCTGAGAAACTTCTTTGTGTTCTGTGAAATCATCTCACAGAGTTACATCTTACCCCTCAAGAAGCCTTTCGCTAAGACTGTTTTTGTGGAAATGGCAAAGTGATATTTGGAAGCCCATAGAGGGCTATGGTGATAAAGGAGTATCCTCAGATGAAATCTGGAAAGAAGCTTTCTGAGAAACTGCTTAGTGTTCTGTTAATTCATCTCACAGAGTTACATCTGTATTTCGTGGATCTCTTTGCTAGCCTTATTTAGGTGGAATCTGAGAACAGATATTTCAGATCCCTTTGAAGACTATAGGGCCAGAGGAAATATCCTCCGATAACAAAGAGAAAGAAGCTTTCTGAGAAACTTCTTTGTGTTCTGTGAAATCATCTCACAGAGTTACAACTTTCCCCTCAAGAAGCCTTTCGCTAAGACAGTTCTTGTGGAATTGGCAAAGTGATATTTGGAAGCCCATAGAGGGCTATGGTGAAAAAGGAAATATCCTCAGATGAAAAATGGGAAGTAGCTTTGTGAGAAAATGCTTAGAGTTCTGTGAATTCATCTCACAGCGTTACATCTGTATTTCGTGGATCTCTTGCTAGCCTTATTTCTGTGGAATATGAGAACAGATATTTCGGATCCCTTTGAAGACTATAGGGCCAAAGGAAATATCCTCCGAAAACAAATAGAAAGAAGCTTTCTGAGAAACTTCTTTGTGTTCTGTGAAATCATCTCACAGAGTTACAGCTTTCCCCTCAAGAAGCCTTTCGCTAAGACAGTTCTTGTGGAATTGGCAAAGTGATATTTGGAAGCCCTTAGAGGGCTATGGTGAAAAAGGAAATATCCTCTGATGAAATCTGGAAAGAAGCTTTCTGAGAAACTGCTTAATGTTCTGTTAATTCATCTCACCGAGTTACATCGGTATTTCCTGAATCTCTTTGCTGGCCTTATTTCTGTGGAATCTGAGAACAGATATTTCGGATCCCTCTGAAGACTATAGGGCCAAAGGAAATATCCTCCGATAACAAAGAGAAAGAAGCTTTCTGAGAAACTTCTTTGTGTTCTGTGAAATCATCTCATAGAGTTACAGCTTTCCCCTCAAGAAGCCTTTCGCTAATACAGTTCTTGTTTAATTGGCAAAGTGATATTTGGAAGCCCATAGAGGGCTATGGTGAAAAAGGAAATATCCTCAGATGAAATCTGGAAAGAAGCTTTCTGAGAAACTGGTGAGTGTTCTGTTAATTCATCTCACAGGGTTACATCTGTATTTCATGGATCTCTTTGCTAGCCTTATTTCTTTGGAATCTGAGAACAGATTTTTCGGATCCCTTCGAAGACTATAGGGCCAAACGAAATATCCTCCGATAACAAAGAGAAAGAAGCTGTCTGAGAAACTTCTTTGTGTTCTGTGAAATCATCTCACAGAGTTACAGCTTTCCCCTCAAGAAGCCTTTCGCTAAGACAGTTCTTGTGGAATTGGCAAAGTGATATTTGGAAGCCCATAGAGGGCTACGGTTAAAAAGAAAATATCCTCAGATGAAATCTGGAAAGAAGCTTTCTGAGAAACTACTCTGTAATGTGTGACTTCCACTCACAGAGTTACATCTGTATTTCATGGATCTCTTTGCTAGCCTTATTTCTGTGGAATCTGAGAACAGATATTTCGGATCCCTTTGAAGACTATAGGGCCAAAGGAAATATACTCCGATAACAAAGAGAAGGAAGCTTTCTGAGAAACTTCTTTGTGTTCTGTGAAATCATCTCACAGAGTTACAGCTTTCCCCTCAAGAAGCCTTTCGCTAAGACAGTTCTTCTGGAATTGGCAAAGTGATATTTGGAAGCCCATAGACGGCTATGGTGAAAAAGGAAATATCCCCAGATGAAATCTGGAAAGAAGCTTTCTGAGAAACTGCTTAATGTTCTGTTAATTCACCTCACCGAGTTACATCGGTATTTCCTGAATCTCTTTGCTAGCCTTATTTCTGTGGAATCTGAGAACAGATATTTCAGATCCCTTTGAAGACTATAGGGCCAAAGGAAATATCCTGCTATAACAAAGAGAAAGAAGCTTTCTGAGAAACTGCTCTGTGATGTGTGACTTCCACTCACAGAGTTACATCTGTATTTCGTGGATCTCTTTGCTAGCCTTATCTCTGTGTAATCTGAGAACAGATATTTCGAATCCCTTTGAAGACTATAGGGCCAAAGGAAATATCCTCCGATAACAAAGAGAAAGAAGCTATCTGAAAAACTTCTTTGTGTTCTGTGAAATCATCTCACAGAGTTACATCTTACCCCTCAAGAAGCCTTTCGCTAAGACTGTTCTTGTGGAATTGGCAAAGTGATATTTGGAAGCCCATAGAGGGCTATGGTGATAAAGGAAGTATCCTCAGATGAAATCTGGAAAGAAGCTTTCTGAGAAACTGCTTAGTGTTCTGTTAATTCATCTCACAGAGTTACATCTGTATTTCGTGGATCTCTTTGCTAGCCTTATTTCTGTGGAATCTGAGAACAGATATTTCAGATCCCTTTGAAGACTATAGGGCCAGAGGAAATATCCTCCGATAACAAAGAGAAAGAAGCTTTCTGAGAAACTTTTTTGTGTTCTGTGAAATCATCTCACAGAGTTACAGCTTTCCCCTCAAGAAGCCTTTCGCTAAGACAGTTCTTGTGGAATTGGCAAAGTGATATTTGGAAGCCCATAGAGGGCTATGGTGAAAAAGGAAATATCCTCAGATGAAAAATGGGAAGTAGCTTTGTGAGAAAATGCTTAGAGTTCTGTGAATTCATCTCACAGCGTTACATCTGTATTTCGTGGATCTCTTGCTAGCCTTATTTCTGTGGAATATGAGAACAGATATTTCGGATCCCTTTGAAGACTATAGGGCCAAAGGAAATATCCTCCGAAAACAAATAGAAAGAAGCTGTCTGAGAAACTTCTTTGTGTTCTGTGAAATCATCTCACAGAGTTACAGCTTTCCCCTCAAGAAGCCTTTCGCTAAGACAGTTCTTGTGGAATTGGCAAAGTGATATTTGGAAGCCCTTAGAGGGCTATGGTGAAAAAGGAAATATCCTCTGATGAAATCTGGAAAGAAGCTTTCTGAGAAACTGCTTAGTGTTCTGTTAATTCATCTCACAGAGTTACATCTGTATTTCGTGGATCTCTTTGCTAGCCTTATTTCTGTGGAATTTGAGAACAGATATTTCGGATCCCTTTGAAGACTATAGGGCCAAAGGAAATATCCTCCGATAACAAAGAGAAAGAAGCTGTCTGAGAAACTTCTTTGTGTTCTGTGAAATCATCTCACAGAGTTACAGCTTTCCCCTCAAAAAGCCGCTCGCTAAGACAGTTCTTGTGGAATTGGCAAAGTGATATTTGGAAGCCCATAGAGGGCTATGGTGAAAAAGGAAATATCCTCAAATGAAATCTGGAAAGAAGCTTTCTGAGAAACTACTCTGTGATGTGTGACTTCCATTCACAGAGTTACATCTGTATTTCATGCATCTCTTTGCTAGCCTTATTTCTGTGGAATCTGAGAACAGATATTTCGGATCCCTTTGAAGACTATAGGGCCAAAGGAAATATCCTCCGAAAACAAATAGAAAGAAGCTTTCTGAGAAACTTCTTTGTGTTCTGTGAAATCATCTCACAGAGCTACAGCTTTCCCCTCAAGAAGCCTTTCGCTAAGACAGTTCTTGTGGAATTGGCAAAGTGATATTTGGAAGACCTTAGAGGGCTATGGTGAAAAAGGAAATATCCTCTGATGAAATCTGGAAAGAAGCTTTCTGAGAAACTGCTTAGTGTTCTGTTAATTCATCTCACAGAGTTACATCTGTATTTCGTGGATCTCTTTGCTAGCCTTATTTCTGTGGAATTTGAGAACAGATATTTCGGATCCCTTTGAAGACTATAGGGCCAAAGGAAATATCCTCCGATAACAAAGAGAAAGAAGCTGTCTGAGAAACTTCTTTGTGTTCTGTGAAATCATCTCACAGAGTTACAGCTTTCCCCTCAAAAAGCCGCTCGCTAAGACAGTTCTTGTGGAATTGGCAAAGTGATATTTGGAAGCCCATAGAGGGCTATGGTGAAAAAGGAAATATCCTCAGATGAAATCTGGAAAGAAGCTTTCTGAGAAACTACTCTGTGATGTGTGACTTCCATTCACAGAGTTACATCTGTATTTCATGGATCTCTTTGCTAGCCTTATTTCTGTGGAATCTGAGAACAGATATTTCGGATCCCTTTGAAGACTATAGGGCCAAAGGAAATATCCTCCGATAACAAAGAGAAAGAAGCTTTCTGAGAAACTTCTTTGGGTTCTGTGAAATCATCTCATAAAGGTACAGCTTTCCCCTCAAGAAGCCTTTCGCTAAGACAGTTCTTCTGGAATTGGCAAAGTGATATTTGGAAGCCCATAGACGGCTATGGTGAAAAAGGAAATATCCCCAGATGAAATCTGGAAAGAAGCTTTCTGAGAAACTGCTTAATGTTCTGTTAATTCATCTCACCGAGTTACATCGGTATTTCCTGAATCTCTTTGCTAGCCTTATTTCTGTGGAATCTGAGAACAGATATTTCAGATCCCTTTGAAGACTATAGGGCCAAAGGAAATATCCTGCTATAACAAAGAGAAAGAAGCTTTCTGAGAAACTTCTTTGGGTTCTGTGAAATCATCTCATAGAGGTACAGCTTTCCCCTCAAGAAGCCTTTCGCTAAGACAGTTCTTGTGGAATTGGCAAAGTGATATTTGGAAGCCCTTAGAGGGCTATGGTGAAAAGGGAAATATCCTCAGGTGAAATCTGGAAAGAAGCTTTCTGAGAAACTGCTTAGTGTTCTGTTAATTTATCTCACAGAGTTACATCTGTATTTCGTGGATGTCTTTGCTAGCCTTATTTCTGTGGAATCTGAGAACAGATATTTCGGATCCCTCTGAAGACTATAGGGCCAAAGGAAATATCCTCCGATAACAAAGAGAAAGAAGCTCTCTGAGAAACTTCTTTGTGTTCTGTGAAATCATCTCATAGAGTTACAGCTTTCCCCTCAAGAAGCCTTTCGCTAAGACAGTTCTTGTGGAATTGGCAAAGTGATATTTGGAAGCCCATAGAGGGCTATGGTGAAAAAGGAAATATCCTCTGATGAAATCTGGAAAGAAGCTTTCTGAGAAACTGCTTAGTGTTCTGTTAATTCATCTCACAGAGTTACATCTGTATTTCGTGGATCTCTTTGCTAGCCTTATTTCTGTGGTATTTGAGAACAGATATTTCGGATCCCTTTGAAGACTATAGGGCCAAAGGAAATATCCTCCGATAACAAAGAGAAAGAAGCTGTCTGAGAAACTTCTTTGTGTTCTGTGAAATCATCTCACAGAGTTACAGCTTTCCCCTCAAAAAGCCGCTCGCTAAGACAGTTCTTGTGGAATTGGCAAAGTGATATTTGGAAGCCCATAGAGGGCTATGGTGAAAAAGGAAATATCCTCAGATGAAATCTGGAAAGAAGCTTTCTGAGAAACTACTCTGTGATGTGTGACTTCCATTCACAGAGTTACATCTGTATTTCATGGATCTCTTTGCTAGCCTTATTTCTGTGGAATCTGAGAACAGATATTTCGGATCCCTTTGAAGACTATAGGGCCAAAGGAAATATCCTCCGATAACAAAGAGAAAGAAGCTTTCTGAGAAACTTCTTTGTGTTCTGTGAAATCATCTCTCAGAGTTACAGCTTTCCCCTCAAGAAGCCTTTCGCTAAGACAGTTCTTGTGGAATTGGCAAAGTGATATTTGGAAGCCCATAGAGGGCTATGGTGAAAAAGGAAATATCCTCAGATGAAATCTGGAAAGAAGCTTTCTGAGAAACTGCTTAATGTTCTGTTAATTCATCTCACAGAGTTACATCGGTATTTCCTGAATCTCTTTGCTAGCCTTATTTCTGTGGAATCTGAGAACAGATATTTCAGATCCCTTTGAAGACTATAGGGCCAAAGGAAATATCCTGCTATAACAAAGAGAAAGAAGCTTTCTGAGAAACTGCTCTGTGATGTGTGACTTCCACTCACAGAGTTACATCTGTATTTCGTGGATCTCTTTGCTAGCCTTATCTCTGTGGAATCTGAGAACAGATATTTCGAATCCCTTTGAAGACTATAGGGCCAAAGGAAATATCCTCCGATAACAAAGAGAAAGAAGCTATCTGAAAAACTTCTTTGTGTTCTGTGAAATCATCTCACAGAGTTACATCTTACCCCTCAAGAAGCCTTTCGCTAAGACTGTTCTTGTGGAATTGGCAAAGTGATATTTGGAAGCCCATAGAGGGCTATGGTGATAAAGGAAGTATCCTCAGATGAAATCTGGAAAGAAGCTTTCTGAGAAACTGCTTAGTGTTCTGTTAATTCATCTCACAGAGTTACATCTGTATTTCGTGGATCTCTTTGCTAGCCTTATTTCTGTGGAATCTGAGAACAGATATTTCAGATCCCTTTGAAGACTATAGGGCCAGAGGAAATATCCTCCGATAACAAAGAGAAAGAAGCTTTCTGAGAAACTTCTTTGTGTTCTGTGAAATCATCTCACAGAGTTACAGCTTTCCCCTCAAGAAGCCTTTCGCTAAGACAGTTCTTGTGGAATTGGCAAAGTGATATTTGGAAGCCCATAGAGGGCTATGGTGAAAAAGGAAATATCCTCAGATGAAAAATGGGAAGTAGCTTTGTGAGAAAATGCTTAGAGTTCTGTGAATTCATCTCACAGCGTTACATCTGTATTTCGTGGATCTCTTGCTAGCCTTATTTCTGTGGAATATGAGAACAGATATTTCGGATCCCTTTGAAGACTATAGGGCCAAAGGAAATATCCTCCGATAACAAAGAGAAAGAAGCTGTCTGAGAAACTTCTTTGTGTTCTGTGAAATCATCTCACAGAGTTACAGCTTTCCCCTCAAAAAGCCGCTTGCTAAGACAGTTCTTGTGGAATTGGCAAAGTGATATTTGGAAGCCCATAGAGGGCTATGGTGAAAAAGGAAATATCCTCAAATGAAATCTGGAAAGAAGCTTTCTGAGAAACTACTCTGTGATGTGTGACTTCCATTCACAGAGTTACATCTGTATTTCATGCATCTCTTTGCTAGCCTTATTTCTGTGGAATCTGAGAACAGATATTTCAGATCCCTTTGAAGACTATAGGGCCAAAGGAAATATCCTGCTATAACAAAGAGAAAGAAGCTTTCTGAGAAACTTCTTTGGGTTCTGTGAAATCATCTCATAGAGGTACAGCTTTCCCCTCAAGAAGCCTTTCGCTAAGACAGTTCTTGTGGAATTGGCAAAGTGATATTTGGAAGCCCTTAGAGGGCTATGGTGAAAAGGGAAATATCCTCAGGTGAAATCTGGAAAGAAGCTTTCTGAGAAACTGCTTAGTGTTCTGTTAATTTATCTCACAGTGTTACATCTGTATTTCGTGGATGTCTTTGCTAGCCTTATTTCTGTGGAATCTGAGAACAGATATTTCGGATCCCTCTGAAGACTATAGGGCCAAAGGAAATATCCTCCGATAACAAAGAGAAAGAAGCTTTCTGAGAAACTTCTTTGTGTTCTGTGAAATCATCTCATAGAGTTACAGCTTTTCCCTCAAGAAGCCTTTCGCTAAGACAGTTCTTGTGGAATTGGCAAAGTGATATTTGGAAGCCCATAGAGGGCTATGGTGAAAAAGGAAATATCCTCAGATGAAATCTGGAAAGAAGCTTTCTGAGAAACTGGTGAGTGTTCTGTTAATTCATCTCACAGGGTTACATCTGTATTTCATGGATCTCTTTGCTAGCCTTATTTCTGTGGAATCTGAGAACAGATTTTTCGGATCCCTTCGAAGACTATAGGGCCAAAGGAAATATCCTCCGAAAACAAATAGAAAGAAGCTGTCTGAGAAACTTCTTTGTGTTCTGTGAAATCATCTCACAGAGTTACAGCTTTCCCCTCAAGAAGCCTTTCGCTAAGACAGTTCTTGTGGAATTGGCAAAGTGATATTTGGAAGCCCATAGAGGGCTATGGTGAAAAAGGAAATATCCTCAGATGAAAAATGGGAAGTAGCTTTGTGAGAAAATGCTTAGAGTTCTGTG
Organism: Macaca nemestrina; assembly: GCF_043159975.1. NCBI lineage: Eukaryota > Metazoa > Chordata > Mammalia > Primates > Cercopithecidae > Macaca > Macaca nemestrina. The sequence continues at coordinate 90,323,669 of NC_092125.1, forward strand.
AATTCATCTCACAGCGTTACATCTGTATTTCGTGGATCTCTTGCTAGCCTTATTTCTGTGGAATATGAGAACAGATATTTCGGATCCCTTTGAAGACTATAGGGCCAAAGGAAATATCCTCCGAAAACAAATAGAAAGAAGCTTTCTGAGAAACTTCTTTGTGTTCTGTGAAATCATCTCACAGAGTTACAGCTTTCCCCTCAAGAAGCCTTTCGCTAAGACAGTTCTTGTGGAATTGGCAAAGTGATATTTGGAAGCCCTTAGAGGGCTATGGTGAAAAAGGAAATATCCTCTGATGAAATCTGGAAAGCAGCTTTCTGAGAAACTGCTTAGTGTTCTGTTAATTCATCTCACAGAGTTACATCTGTATTTCGTGGATCTCTTTGCTAGCCTTATTTCTGTGGAATCTGAGAACAGATATTTCGGATCCCTTTGAAGACTATAGGGCCAAAGGAAATATACTCCGATAACAAAGAGAAGGAAGCTTTCTGAGAAACTTCTTTGTGATCTGTGAAATCATCTCACAGAGTTACAGCTTTCCCCTCAAGAAGCCTTTCGCTAAGACAGTTCTTCTGGAATTGGCAAAGTGATATTTGGAAGCCCATAGACGGCTATGGTGAAAAAGGAAATATCCCCAGATGAAATCTGGAAAGAAGCTTTCTGAGAAACTGCTTAATGTTCTGTTAATTCATCTCACCGAGTTACATCGGTATTTCCTGAATCTCTTTGCTAGCCTTATTTCTGTGGAATCTGAGAACAGATATTTCAGATCCCTTGGAAGACTATAGGGCCAAAGGAAATATCCTGCTATAACAAAGAGAAAGAAGCTTTCTGAGAAACTTCTTTGGGTTCTGTGAAATCATCTCATAGAGGTACAGCTTTCCCCTCAAGAAGCCTTTCGCTAAGACAGTTCTTGTGGAATTGGCAAAGTGATATTTGGAAGCCCTTAGAGGGCTATGGTGAAAAGGGAAATATCCTCAGGTGAAATCTGGAAAGAAGCTTTCTGAGAAACTGCTTAGTGTTCTGTTAATTTATCTCACAGAGTTACATCTGTATTTCGTGGATGTCTTTGCTAGCCTTATTTCTGTGGAATCTGAGAACAGATATTTCGGATCCCTCTGAAGACTATAGGGCCAAAGGAAATATCCTCCGATAACAAAGAGAAGGAAGCTTTCTGAGAAACTTCTTTGTGTTCTGTGAAATCATCTCACAGAGTTACAGCTTTCCCCTCAAGAAGCCTTTCGCTAAGACAGTTCTTGTGGAATTGGCAAAGTGATATTTGGAAGCCCTTAGAGGGCTATGGTGAAAAAGGAAATATCCTCTGATGAAATCTGGAAAGCAGCTTTCTGAGAAACTGCTTAGTGTTCTGTTAATTCATCTCACAGAGTTACATCTGTATTTCGTGGATCTCTTTGCTAGCCTTATTTCTGTGGAATCTGAGAACAGATATTTCGGATCCCTCTGAAGACTATAGGGCCAAAGGAAATATCCTCCGATAACAAAGAGAAAGAAGCTTTCTGAGAAACTTCTTTGTGTTCTGTGAAATCATCTCATAGAGTTACAGCTTTCCCCTCAAGAAGCCTTTCGCTAAGACAGTTCTTGTGGAATTGGCAAAGTGATATTTGGAAGCCCATAGAGGGCTATGGTGAAAAAGGAAATATCCTCAGATGAAATCTGGAAAGAAGCTTTCTGAGAAACTGGTGAGTGTTCTGTTAATTCATCTCACAGGGTTACATCTGTATTTCATGGATCTCTTTGCTAGCCTTATTTCTGTGGAATCTGAGAACAGATTTTTCGGATCCCTTCGAAGAGTATAGGGCCAAACGAAATATCCTCCGATAACAAAGAGAAAGAAGCTGTCTGAGAAACCTCTTTGTGTTCTGTGAAATCATCTCACAGATGTACAGCTTTCCCCTCAAGAAGCCTTTCGCTAAGACAGTTCTTGTGGAATTGGCAAAGTGATATTTGGAAGCCCATAGAGGGCTACGGTTAAAAAGGAAATATCCTCAGATGAAATCTGGAAAGAAGCTCTCTGAGAAACTGCTCTGTGATGTGTGACTTCCACTCACAGAGTTACATCTGTATTTCGTGGATCTCTTTGCTAGCCTTATCTCTGTGGAATCTGAGAACAGATATTTCGAATCCCTTTGAAGACTATAGGGCCAAAGGAAATATCCTCCGATAACAAAGAGAAAGAAGCTATCTGAGAAACTTCTTTGTGTTCTGTGAAATCATCTCACAGAGTTACATCTTACCCCTCAAGAAGCCTTTCGCTAAGACTGTTCTTGTGGAATTTGCAAAGTGATATTTGGAAGCCCATAGAGGGCTATGGTGATAAAGGAAGTATCCTCAGATGAAATCTGGAAAGAAGCTTTCTGAGAAACTGCTTAGTGTTCTGTTAATTCATCTCACAGAGTTACATCTGTATTTCGTGGATCTCTTTGCTAGCCTTATTTCTGTGGAATTTGAGAACAGATATTTCGGATCCCTTTGAAGACTATAGGGCCAAAGGAAATATCCTCCGATAACAAAGAGAAAGAAGCTGTCTGAGAAACTTCTTTGTGTTCTGTGAAATCATCTCACAGAGTTACAGCTTTCACCTCAAAAAGCCGCTCGCTAAGACAGTTCTTGTGGAATTGGCAAAGTGATATTTGGAAGCCCATAGAGGGCTATGGTGAAAAAGGAAATATCCTCAAATGAAATCTGGAAAGAAGCTTTCTGAGAAACTACTCTGTGATGTGTGACTTCCATTCACAGAGTTACATCTGTATTTCATGCATCTCTTTGCTAGCCTTATTTCTGTGGAATCTGAGAACAGATATTTCGGATCCCTTTGAAGACTATAGGGCCAAAGGAAATATCCTCCGATAACAAAGAGAAAGAAGCTTTCTGAGAAACTTCTTTGTGTTCTGTGAAATCATCTCTCAGAGTTACAGCTTTCCCCTCAAGAAGCCTTTCGCTAAGACAGTTCTTGTGGAATTGGCAAAGTGATATTTGGAAGCCCATAGAGGGCTATGGTGAAAAAGGAAATATCCTCAGATGAAATCTGGAAAGAAGCTTTCTGAGAAACTGCTTAATGTTCTGTTAATTCATCTCACAGAGTTACATCGGTATTTCCTGAATCTCTTTGCTAGCCTTATTTCTGTGGAATCTGAGAACAGATATTTCAGATCCCTTTGAAGACTATAGGGCCAAAGGAAATATCCTGCTATAACAAAGAGAAAGAAGCTTTCTGAGAAACTTCTTTGGGTTCTGTGAAATCATCTCATAGAGGTACAGCTTTCCCCTCAAGAAGCCTTTCGCTAAGACAGTTCTTGTGGAATTGGCAAAGTGATATTTGGAAGCCCTTAGAGGGCTATGGTGAAAAGGGAAATATCCTCAGGTGAAATCTGGAAAGAAGCTTTCTGAGAAACTGCTTAGTGTTCTGTTAATTTATCTCACAGAGTTACATCTGTATTTCGTGGATGTCTTTGCTAGCCTTATTTCTGTGGAATCTGAGAACAGATATTTCGGATCCCTCTGAAGACTATAGGGCCAAAGGAAATATCCTCCGATAACAAAGAGAAAGAAGCTTTCTGAGAAACTTCTTTGTGTTCTGTGAAATCATCTCATAGAGTTACAGCTTTCCCCTCAAGAAGCCTTTCGCTAAGACAGTTCTTGTGGAATTGGCAAAGTGATATTTGGAAGCCCATAGAGGGCTATGGTGAAAAAGGAAATATCCTCAGATGAAATCTGGAAAGAAGCTTTCTGAGAAACTGGTGAGTGTTCTGTTAATTCATCTCACAGGGTTACATCTGTATTTCATGGATCTCTTTGCTAGCCTTATTTCTGTGGAATCTGAGAACAGATTTTTCGGATCCCTTCGAAGACTATAGGGCCAAACGAAATATCCTCCGATAACAAAGAGAAAGAAGCTGTCTGAGAAACTTCTTTGTGTTCTGTGAAATCATCTCACAGATTTACAGCTTTCCCCTCAAGAAGCCTTTCGCTAAGACAGTTCTTGTGGAATTGGCAAAGTGATATTTGGAAGCCCATAGAGGGCTACGGTTAAAAAGGAAATATCCTCAGATGAAATCTGGAAAGAAGCTTTCTGAGAAACTGCTCTGTGATGTGTGACTTCCACTCACAGAGTTACATCTGTATTTCGTGGATCTCTTTGCTAGCCTATTTCTGTGGAATCTGAGAACAGATATTTCGGATCCCTTTGAAGACTATAGGGCCTAAGGAAATATCCTCCGATTACAAAGAGAAAGAAGCTTTCTGAGAAACTTCTTTGTGTTCTGTGAAATCATCTCACAGAGTTACATCTTACCCCTCAAGAAGCCTTTCGTTAAGACTGTTCTTGTGGAATTGGCAAAGTGATATTTGGAAGCCCATAGAGGGCTATGGTGATAAAGGAAGTATCCTCAGATGAAATCTGGAAAGAAGCTTTCTGAGAAACTGCTTAGTGTTCTGTTAATTCATGTCACAGAGTTACATCTGTATTTCGTGGATCTCTTTGCTAGCCTTATTTCTGTGGAATCTGAGAACAGATATTTCAGATCCCTTTGAAGACTATAGGGCCAGAGGAAATATCCTCCGATAACAAAGAGAAAGAAGCTTTCTGAGAAACTTCTTTGTGTTCTGTGAAATCATCTCACAGAGTTACAGCTTTCCCCTCAAGAAGCCTTTCGCTAAGACAGTTCTTGTGGAATTGGCAAAGTGATATTTGGAAGCCCATAGAGGGCTATGGTGAAAAAGGAAATATCCTCAGATGAAAAATGGGAAGTAGCTTTGTGAGAAAATGCTTAGAGTTCTGTGAATTCATCTCACAGCGTTACATCTGTATTTCGTGGATCTCTTGCTAGCCTTATTTCTGTGGAATATGAGAACAGATATTTCGGATCCCTTTGAAGACTATAGGGCCAAAGGAAATATCCTCCGAAAACAAATAGAAAGAAGCTTTCTGAGAAACTTCTTTGTGTTCTGTGAAATCATCTCACAGAGTTACAGCTTTCCCCTCAAGAAGCCTTTCGCTAAGACAGTTCTTGTGGAATTGGCAAAGTGATATTTGGAAGCCCTTAGAGGGCTATGGTGAAAAAGGAAATATCCTCTGATGAAATCTGGAAAGCAGCTTTCTGAGAAACTGCTTAGTGTTCTGTTAATTCATCTCACAGAGTTACATCTATATTTCGTGGATCTCTTTGCTAGCCTTATTTCTGTGGAATTTGAGAACAGATATTTCGGATCCCTTTGAAGACTATAGGGCCAAAGGAAATATCCTCCGATAACAAAGAGAAAGAAGCTGTCTGAGAAACTTCTTTGTGTTCTGTGAAATCATCTCACAGAGTTACAGCTTTCCCCTCAAAAAGCCGCTCGCTAAGACAGTTCTTGTGGAATTGGCAAAGTGATATTTGGATGCCCATAGAGGGCTATGGTGAAAAAGGAAATATACTCAGATGAAATCTGGAAAGAAGCTTTCTGAGAAACTACTCTGTGATGTGTGACTTCCATTCACAGAGTTACATCTGTATTTCATGGATCTCTTTGCTAGCCTTATTTCTGTGGAATCTGAGAACAGATATTTCGGATCCCTTTGAAGACTATAGGGCCAAAGGAAATATCCTCCGATAACAAAGAGAAAGAAGCTTTCTGAGAAACTTCTTTGTGTTCTGTGAAATCATCTCTCAGAGTTACAGCTTTCCCCTCAAGAAGCCTTTCGCTAAGACAGTTCTTGTGGAATTGGCAAAGTGATATTTGGAAGCCCATAGAGGGCTATGGTGAAAAAGGAAATATCCTCAGATGAAATCTGGAAAGAAGCTTTCTGAGAAACTGCTTAATGTTCTGTTAATTCATCTCACAGAGTTACATCGGTATTTCCTGAATCTCTTTGCTAGCCTTATTTCTGTGGAATCTGAGAACAGATATTTCAGATCCCTTTGAAGACTATAGGGCCAAAGGAAATATCCTGCAATAACAAAGAGAAAGAAGCTTTCTGAGAAACTTCTTTGGGTTCTGTGAAATCATCTCATAGAGGTACAGCTTTCCCCTCAAGAAGCCTTTCGCTAAGACAGTTCTTGTGGAATTGGCAAAGTGATATTTGGAAGCCCTTAGAGGGCTATGGTGAAAAGGGAAATATCCTCAGGTGAAATCTGGAAAGAAGCTTTCTGAGAAACTGCTTAGTGTTCTGTTAATTTATCTCACAGAGTTACATCTGTATTTCGTGGATGTCTTTGCTAGCCTTATTTCTGTGGAATCTGAGAACAGATATTTCGGATCCCTCTGAAGACTACAGGGCCAAAGGAAATATCCTCCGATAACAAAGAGAAAGAAGCTTTCTGAGAAACTTCTTTGTGTTCTGTGAAATCATCTCATAGAGTTACAGCTTTCCCCTCAAGAAGCCTTTCGCTAAGACAGTTCTTGTGGAATTGGCAAAGTGATATTTGGAAGCCCATAGAGGGCTATGGTGAAAAAGGAAATATCCTCAGATGAAATCTGGAAAGAAGCTTTCTGAGAAACTGGTGAGTGTTCTCTTAATTCATCTCACAGGGTTACATCTGTATTTCATGGATCTCTTTGCAAGCCTTATTTCTGTGGAATCTGAGAACAGATTTTTCGGATCCCTTCGAAGACTGTAGGGCCAAACGAAATATCCTCCGATAACAAAGAGAAAGAAGCTGTCTGAGAAACTTCTTTGTGTTCTGTGAAATCATCTCACAGATTTACAGCTTTCCCCTCAAGAAGCCTTTCGCTAAGACAGTTCTTGTGGAATTGGCAAAGTGATATTTGGAAGCCCATAGAGGGCTACGGTTAAAAAGAAAATATCCTCAGATGAAATCTGGAAAGAAGCTTTCTGAGAAACTGCTTAGTGTTCTGTTAATTCATCTCACAGAGTTACATCTGTATTTCGTGGATCTCTTTGCTAGCCTTATTTCTGTGGAATCTGAGAACAGATATTTCGGATCCCTTTGAAGGCTATAGGGCCAAAGGAAATATCCTCCGATAACAAAGAGAAAGAAGCTTTCTGAGAAACTTCTTTGTGTTCTGTGAAATCATCTCACAGAGTTACAGCTTTCCCCTCAAAAAGCTGCTCGCTAAGACAGTTCTTGTGGAATTGGCAAAGTGATATTTGGAAGCCCATAGAGGGCTATGGTGAAAAAGGAAATATCCTCAGATGAAATCTGGAAAGAAGCTTTCTGCGAAACTACTCTGTGATGTGTGACTTCCATTCACAGAGTTACATCTGTATTTCATGGATCTCTTTGCCAGCCTTATTTCTGTGGAATCTGAGAACAGATATTTCGGATCCCTTTGAAGACTATAGGGCCAAAGGAAATATCCTCCGATAACAAAGAGAAAGAAGCTTTCTGAGAAACTTCTTTGTGTTCTGTGAAATCATCTCTCAGAGTTACAGCTTTCCCCTCAAGAAGCCTTTCGCTAAGACAGTTCTTGTGGAATTGGCAAAGTGATATTTGGAAGCCCATAGAGGGCTATGGTGAAAAAGGAAATATCCTCAGATGAAATCTGGAAAGAAGCTTTCTGAGAAACTGCTTAGTGTTCTGCTAATTCACCTCACAGAGTTACATCTGTATTTCGTGGATCTCTTTGCTAGCCTTATTTCTGTGGAATCTGAGAACAGATATTTCGGATCCCTTTGAAGACCATAGGGCCAAAGGAAATATCCTCCGATAAAAAAGAGAAAGAAGCTTTCTGAGACACTTCTTTGTGTCCTGTGAAACTATCTCACAGAGTTACAGCTTTCCCCTCAAGAAGCCTTTCGCTAAGACAGTTCTTGTGGAATTGGCAAAGTGATATTTGGAAGCCCATAGAGGCCTATGGTAAAAAAGGAAATATCCTCAGATGAAATCTGGAAAGAAGCTTTCTGAGAAACTGCTTAGTGTTCTGTTAATTCATCTCACAGAATTACATGTGTATTTCACGGATCTCTTTGCTAGCCTTATTTCTGTGGAATCTGAGAACAGATATTTCGGATCCCATTGAAGGCTATAGGGCCAAAGGAACTATCCTCCGATAACAAAGAGAAAGAAGCTTTCTGAGAAACTTCTTTGTGTTCTGTGAAATCATCTCACAGAGTTACAGCTTTCCCCTCAAGAAGCCTTTCGCTAAGACAGTTCTTGTGGAATTGGCAAAGTGATATTTGGAAGCCCCTAGAGGGCTATGGTGAAAAAGGAAATATCCTCAGATGAAATCTGGAAAGAAGCTTTCTGAGAAACTGCTCTGTGATGTTTGACTTCCACTCACAGAGTTACATCTGTATTTCTTGGATCTCTTTGCTGGCCTTATTTCTGTGGAATCTGAGAACAGATATTTCGGATCCCTTTGAAGACTATAGTGCCAAAGGAAATATCCTCCGATAACAAAGAGAAAGAAGCTTTCTGAGAAACTTTTTTCTGTTCTGTGAAATCAGCTCACAGAGTTACAGCTTTCCCCTCAAGAAGCCTTTCACTAAGACAGTTCTTGTGGAATTGGCAAAGTGATATTTGGAAGCAAATAGAGGGCTATGGTGAAAAAGGAAATATCCTCAGATGAAATCTGGAAAGAAGCTTTCTGAGAAACTGCTTAGTGTTCTGTTAATTCATCTCACACAGTTACATCTGTATTTCGTGGATCTCTTTGCTAGCCTTATTTCTGTGGAATCTGACAACAGATATTTCGGATCCCTTTGAAGACTATAGGGCCAAAGGAACTATCCTCCGATAACAAAGAGAAAGAAGCTTTCTGAGAAACTTCTTTGTGTTCTGTGAAATCATCTCACAGAGTTACAGCTTTCCCCTCAAGAAGCCTTTCGCTAAGACAGTTCTTGTGGAATTGGCAAAGTGATATTTGGAAGCCCATAGAGGGCTATGGTGAAAAAGGACGTATCCTCAGATGAAATCTGGAAAGAAGCTTTCTGAGAAACTGCTTAGTGTTCTGTTAATTCATCTCACAGAGTTACATCTGTATTTCGTGGATCTCTTTGCTAGCCTTATTTCTGTGGAATTTGAGAACAGATATTTCGGATCCCTTTGAAGACTATAGGGCCAAAGGAAATATCCTCCGATAACAAAGAGAAAGAAGCTGTCTGAGAAACTTCTTTGTGTTCTGTGAAATCATCTCACAGAGTTACAGCTTTCCCCTCAAAAAGCCGCTCGCTAAGACAGTTCTTGTGGAATTGGCAAAGTGATATTTGGAAGCCCATAGAGGGCTATGGTGAAAAAGGAAATATCCTCAAATGAAATCTGGAAAGAAGCTTTCTGAGAAACTACTCTGTGATGTGTGACTTCCATTCACAGAGTTACATCTGTATTTCATGCATCTCTTTGCTAGCCTTATTTCTGTGGAATCTGAGAACAGATATTTCGGATCCCTTTGAAGACTATAGGGCCAAAGGAAATATCCTCCGATAACAAAGAGAAAGAAGCTTTATGAGAAACTTCTTTGTGTTCTGTGAAATCATCTCTCAGAGTTACAGCTTTCCCCTCAAGAAGCCTTTCGCTAAGACATTTCTTGTGGAATTGGCAAAGTGATATTTGGAAGCCCATAGAGGGCTATGGTGAAAAAGGAAATATCCTCAGATGAAATCTGGAAAGAAGCTTTCTGAGAAACTGCTTAATGTTCTGTTAATTCATCTCACAGAGTTACATCGGTATTTCCTGAATCTCTTTGCAGGCCTTTTTTCTGTGGAATCTGAGAACAGATATTTCAGATCCCTTTGAAGACTATAGGGCCAAAGGAAATATCCTGCTATAACAAAGAGAAAGAAGCTTTCTGAGAAACTTCTTTGTGTTCTGTGAAATCATCTCATAGAGTTACAGCTTTTCCCTCAAGAAGCCTTTCGCTAAGACAGTTCTTGTGGAATTGGCAAAGTGATATTTGGAAGCCCATAGAGGGCTATGGTGAAAAAGGAAATATCCTCAGATGAAATCTGGAAAGAAGCTTTCTGAGAAACTGGTGAGTGTTCTGTTAATTCATCTCACAGGGTTACATCTGTATTTCATGGATCTCTTTGCTAGCCTTATTTCTGTGGAATCTGAGAACAGATTTTTCGGATCCCTTCGAAGACTATAGGGCCAAAGGAAATATCCTCCGAAAACAAATAGAAAGAAGCTGTCTGAGAAACTTCTTTGTGTTCTGTGAAATCATCTCACAGAGTTACAGCTTTCCCCTCAAGAAGCCTTTCGCTAAGACAGTTCTTGTGGAATTGGCAAAGTGATATTTGGAAGCCCATAGAGGGCTATGGTGAAAAAGGAAATATCCTCAGATGAAAAATGGGAAGTAGCTTTGTGAGAAAATGCTTAGAGTTCTGTGAATTCATCTCACAGCGTTACATCTGTATTTCGTGGATCTCTTGCTAGCCTTATTTCTGTGGAATATGAGAACAGATATTTCGGATCCCTTTGAAGACTATAGGGCCAAAGGAAATATCCTCCGAAAACAAATAGAAAGAAGCTTTCTGAGAAACTTCTTTGTGTTCTGTGAAATCATCTCACAGAGTTACAGCTTTCCCCTCAAGAAGCCTTTCGCTAAGACAGTTCTTGTGGAATTGGCAAAGTGATATTTGGAAGCCCTTAGAGGGCTATGGTGAAAAAGGAAATATCCTCTGATGAAATCTGGAAAGCAGCTTTCTGAGAAACTGCTTAGTGTTCTGTTAATTCATCTCACAGAGTTACATCTGTATTTCGTGGATCTCTTTGCTAGCCTTATTTCTGTGGAATCTGAGAACAGATATTTCGGATCCCTTTGAAGACTATAGGGCCAAAGGAAATATACTCCGATAACAAAGAGAAGGAAGCTTTCTGAGAAACTTCTTTGTGATCTGTGAAATCATCTCACAGAGTTACAGCTTTCCCCTCAAGAAGCCTTTCGCTAAGACAGTTCTTCTGGAATTGGCAAAGTGATATTTGGAAGCCCATAGACGGCTATGGTGAAAAAGGAAATATCCCCAGATGAAATCTGGAAAGAAGCTTTCTGAGAAACTGCTTAATGTTCTGTTAATTCATCTCACCGAGTTACATCGGTATTTCCTGAATCTCTTTGCTAGCCTTATTTCTGTGGAATCTGAGAACAGATATTTCAGATCCCTTGGAAGACTATAGGGCCAAAGGAAATATCCTGCTATAACAAAGAGAAAGAAGCTTTCTGAGAAACTTCTTTGGGTTCTGTGAAATCATCTCATAGAGGTACAGCTTTCCCCTCAAGAAGCCTTTCGCTAAGACAGTTCTTGTGGAATTGGCAAAGTGATATTTGGAAGCCCTTAGAGGGCTATGGTGAAAAGGGAAATATCCTCAGGTGAAATCTGGAAAGAAGCTTTCTGAGAAACTGCTTAGTGTTCTGTTAATTTATCTCACAGAGTTACATCTGTATTTCGTGGATGTCTTTGCTAGCCTTATTTCTGTGGAATCTGAGAACAGATATTTCGGATCCCTCTGAAGACTATAGGGCCAAAGGAAATATCCTCCGATAACAAAGAGAAGGAAGCTTTCTGAGAAACTTCTTTGTGTTCTGTGAAATCATCTCACAGAGTTACAGCTTTCCCCTCAAGAAGCCTTTCGCTAAGACAGTTCTTGTGGAATTGGCAAAGTGATATTTGGAAGCCCTTAGAGGGCTATGGTGAAAAAGGAAATATCCTCTGATGAAATCTGGAAAGCAGCTTTCTGAGAAACTGCTTAGTGTTCTGTTAATTCATCTCACAGAGTTACATCTGTATTTCGTGGATCTCTTTGCTAGCCTTATTTCTGTGGAATCTGAGAACAGATATTTCGGATCCCTCTGAAGACTATAGGGCCAAAGGAAATATCCTCCGATAACAAAGAGAAAGAAGCTTTCTGAGAAACTTCTTTGTGTTCTGTGAAATCATCTCATAGAGTTACAGCTTTCCCCTCAAGAAGCCTTTCGCTAAGACAGTTCTTGTGGAATTGGCAAAGTGATATTTGGAAGCCCATAGAGGGCTATGGTGAAAAAGGAAATATCCTCAGATGAAATCTGGAAAGAAGCTTTCTGAGAAACTGGTGAGTGTTCTGTTAATTCATCTCACAGGGTTACATCTGTATTTCATGGATCTCTTTGCTAGCCTTATTTCTGTGGAATCTGAGAACAGATTTTTCGGATCCCTTCGAAGAGTATAGGGCCAAACGAAATATCCTCCGATAACAAAGAGAAAGAAGCTGTCTGAGAAACCTCTTTGTGTTCTGTGAAATCATCTCACAGATGTACAGCTTTCCCCTCAAGAAGCCTTTCGCTAAGACAGTTCTTGTGGAATTGGCAAAGTGATATTTGGAAGCCCATAGAGGGCTACGGTTAAAAAGGAAATATCCTCAGATGAAATCTGGAAAGAAGCTCTCTGAGAAACTGCTCTGTGATGTGTGACTTCCACTCACAGAGTTACATCTGTATTTCGTGGATCTCTTTGCTAGCCTTATCTCTGTGGAATCTGAGAACAGATATTTCGAATCCCTTTGAAGACTATAGGGCCAAAGGAAATATCCTCCGATAACAAAGAGAAAGAAGCTATCTGAGAAACTTCTTTGTGTTCTGTGAAATCATCTCACAGAGTTACATCTTACCCCTCAAGAAGCCTTTCGCTAAGACTGTTCTTGTGGAATTTGCAAAGTGATATTTGGAAGCCCATAGAGGGCTATGGTGATAAAGGAAGTATCCTCAGATGAAATCTGGAAAGAAGCTTTCTGAGAAACTGCTTAGTGTTCTGTTAATTCATCTCACAGAGTTACATCTGTATTTCGTGGATCTCTTTGCTAGCCTTATTTCTGTGGAATTTGAGAACAGATATTTCGGATCCCTTTGAAGACTATAGGGCCAAAGGAAATATCCTCCGATAACAAAGAGAAAGAAGCTGTCTGAGAAACTTCTTTGTGTTCTGTGAAATCATCTCACAGAGTTACAGCTTTCACCTCAAAAAGCCGCTCGCTAAGACAGTTCTTGTGGAATTGGCAAAGTGATATTTGGAAGCCCATAGAGGGCTATGGTGAAAAAGGAAATATCCTCAAATGAAATCTGGAAAGAAGCTTTCTGAGAAACTACTCTGTGATGTGTGACTTCCATTCACAGAGTTACATCTGTATTTCATGCATCTCTTTGCTAGCCTTATTTCTGTGGAATCTGAGAACAGATATTTCGGATCCCTTTGAAGACTATAGGGCCAAAGGAAATATCCTCCGATAACAAAGAGAAAGAAGCTTTCTGAGAAACTTCTTTGTGTTCTGTGAAATCATCTCTCAGAGTTACAGCTTTCCCCTCAAGAAGCCTTTCGCTAAGACAGTTCTTGTGGAATTGGCAAAGTGATATTTGGAAGCCCATAGAGGGCTATGGTGAAAAAGGAAATATCCTCAGATGAAATCTGGAAAGAAGCTTTCTGAGAAACTGCTTAATGTTCTGTTAATTCATCTCACAGAGTTACATCGGTATTTCCTGAATCTCTTTGCTAGCCTTATTTCTGTGGAATCTGAGAACAGATATTTCAGATCCCTTTGAAGACTATAGGGCCAAAGGAAATATCCTGCTATAACAAAGAGAAAGAAGCTTTCTGAGAAACTTCTTTGGGTTCTGTGAAATCATCTCATAGAGGTACAGCTTTCCCCTCAAGAAGCCTTTCGCTAAGACAGTTCTTGTGGAATTGGCAAAGTGATATTTGGAAGCCCTTAGAGGGCTATGGTGAAAAGGGAAATATCCTCAGGTGAAATCTGGAAAGAAGCTTTCTGAGAAACTGCTTAGTGTTCTGTTAATTTATCTCACAGAGTTACATCTGTATTTCGTGGATGTCTTTGCTAGCCTTATTTCTGTGGAATCTGAGAACAGATATTTCGGATCCCTCTGAAGACTATAGGGCCAAAGGAAATATCCTCCGATAACAAAGAGAAAGAAGCTTTCTGAGAAACTTCTTTGTGTTCTGTGAAATCATCTCATAGAGTTACAGCTTTCCCCTCAAGAAGCCTTTCGCTAAGACAGTTCTTGTGGAATTGGCAAAGTGATATTTGGAAGCCCATAGAGGGCTATGGTGAAAAAGGAAATATCCTCAGATGAAATCTGGAAAGAAGCTTTCTGAGAAACTGGTGAGTGTTCTGTTAATTCATCTCACAGGGTTACATCTGTATTTCATGGATCTCTTTGCTAGCCTTATTTCTGTGGAATCTGAGAACAGATTTTTCGGATCCCTTCGAAGACTATAGGGCCAAACGAAATATCCTCCGATAACAAAGAGAAAGAAGCTGTCTGAGAAACTTCTTTGTGTTCTGTGAAATCATCTCACAGATTTACAGCTTTCCCCTCAAGAAGCCTTTCGCTAAGACAGTTCTTGTGGAATTGGCAAAGTGATATTTGGAAGCCCATAGAGGGCTACGGTTAAAAAGGAAATATCCTCAGATGAAATCTGGAAAGAAGCTTTCTGAGAAACTGCTCTGTGATGTGTGACTTCCACTCACAGAGTTACATCTGTATTTCGTGGATCTCTTTGCTAGCCTATTTCTGTGGAATCTGAGAACAGATATTTCGGATCCCTTTGAAGACTATAGGGCCTAAGGAAATATCCTCCGATTACAAAGAGAAAGAAGCTTTCTGAGAAACTTCTTTGTGTTCTGTGAAATCATCTCACAGAGTTACATCTTACCCCTCAAGAAGCCTTTCGTTAAGACTGTTCTTGTGGAATTGGCAAAGTGATATTTGGAAGCCCATAGAGGGCTATGGTGATAAAGGAAGTATCCTCAGATGAAATCTGGAAAGAAGCTTTCTGAGAAACTGCTTAGTGTTCTGTTAATTCATGTCACAGAGTTACATCTGTATTTCGTGGATCTCTTTGCTAGCCTTATTTCTGTGGAATCTGAGAACAGATATTTCAGATCCCTTTGAAGACTATAGGGCCAGAGGAAATATCCTCCGATAACAAAGAGAAAGAAGCTTTCTGAGAAACTTCTTTGTGTTCTGTGAAATCATCTCACAGAGTTACAGCTTTCCCCTCAAGAAGCCTTTCGCTAAGACAGTTCTTGTGGAATTGGCAAAGTGATATTTGGAAGCCCATAGAGGGCTATGGTGAAAAAGGAAATATCCTCAGATGAAAAATGGGAAGTAGCTTTGTGAGAAAATGCTTAGAGTTCTGTGAATTCATCTCACAGCGTTACATCTGTATTTCGTGGATCTCTTGCTAGCCTTATTTCTGTGGAATATGAGAACAGATATTTCGGATCCCTTTGAAGACTATAGGGCCAAAGGAAATATCCTCCGAAAACAAATAGAAAGAAGCTTTCTGAGAAACTTCTTTGTGTTCTGTGAAATCATCTCACAGAGTTACAGCTTTCCCCTCAAGAAGCCTTTCGCTAAGACAGTTCTTGTGGAATTGGCAAAGTGATATTTGGAAGCCCTTAGAGGGCTATGGTGAAAAAGGAAATATCCTCTGATGAAATCTGGAAAGCAGCTTTCTGAGAAACTGCTTAGTGTTCTGTTAATTCATCTCACAGAGTTACATCTATATTTCGTGGATCTCTTTGCTAGCCTTATTTCTGTGGAATTTGAGAACAGATATTTCGGATCCCTTTGAAGACTATAGGGCCAAAGGAAATATCCTCCGATAACAAAGAGAAAGAAGCTGTCTGAGAAACTTCTTTGTGTTCTGTGAAATCATCTCACAGAGTTACAGCTTTCCCCTCAAAAAGCCGCTCGCTAAGACAGTTCTTGTGGAATTGGCAAAGTGATATTTGGATGCCCATAGAGGGCTATGGTGAAAAAGGAAATATACTCAGATGAAATCTGGAAAGAAGCTTTCTGAGAAACTACTCTGTGATGTGTGACTTCCATTCACAGAGTTACATCTGTATTTCATGGATCTCTTTGCTAGCCTTATTTCTGTGGAATCTGAGAACAGATATTTCGGATCCCTTTGAAGACTATAGGGCCAAAGGAAATATCCTCCGATAACAAAGAGAAAGAAGCTTTCTGAGAAACTTCTTTGTGTTCTGTGAAATCATCTCTCAGAGTTACAGCTTTCCCCTCAAGAAGCCTTTCGCTAAGACAGTTCTTGTGGAATTGGCAAAGTGATATTTGGAAGCCCATAGAGGGCTATGGTGAAAAAGGAAATATCCTCAGATGAAATCTGGAAAGAAGCTTTCTGAGAAACTGCTTAATGTTCTGTTAATTCATCTCACAGAGTTACATCGGTATTTCCTGAATCTCTTTGCTAGCCTTATTTCTGTGGAATCTGAGAACAGATATTTCAGATCCCTTTGAAGACTATAGGGCCAAAGGAAATATCCTGCAATAACAAAGAGAAAGAAGCTTTCTGAGAAACTTCTTTGGGTTCTGTGAAATCATCTCATAGAGGTACAGCTTTCCCCTCAAGAAGCCTTTCGCTAAGACAGTTCTTGTGGAATTGGCAAAGTGATATTTGGAAGCCCTTAGAGGGCTATGGTGAAAAGGGAAATATCCTCAGGTGAAATCTGGAAAGAAGCTTTCTGAGAAACTGCTTAGTGTTCTGTTAATTTATCTCACAGAGTTACATCTGTATTTCGTGGATGTCTTTGCTAGCCTTATTTCTGTGGAATCTGAGAACAGATATTTCGGATCCCTCTGAAGACTACAGGGCCAAAGGAAATATCCTCCGATAACAAAGAGAAAGAAGCTTTCTGAGAAACTTCTTTGTGTTCTGTGAAATCATCTCATAGAGTTACAGCTTTCCCCTCAAGAAGCCTTTCGCTAAGACAGTTCTTGTGGAATTGGCAAAGTGATATTTGGAAGCCCATAGAGGGCTATGGTGAAAAAGGAAATATCCTCAGATGAAATCTGGAAAGAAGCTTTCTGAGAAACTGGTGAGTGTTCTCTTAATTCATCTCACAGGGTTACATCTGTATTTCATGGATCTCTTTGCAAGCCTTATTTCTGTGGAATCTGAGAACAGATTTTTCGGATCCCTTCGAAGACTGTAGGGCCAAACGAAATATCCTCCGATAACAAAGAGAAAGAAGCTGTCTGAGAAACTTCTTTGTGTTCTGTGAAATCATCTCACAGATTTACAGCTTTCCCCTCAAGAAGCCTTTCGCTAAGACAGTTCTTGTGGAATTGGCAAAGTGATATTTGGAAGCCCATAGAGGGCTACGGTTAAAAAGAAAATATCCTCAGATGAAATCTGGAAAGAAGCTTTCTGAGAAACTGCTTAGTGTTCTGTTAATTCATCTCACAGAGTTACATCTGTATTTCGTGGATCTCTTTGCTAGCCTTATTTCTGTGGAATCTGAGAACAGATATTTCGGATCCCTTTGAAGGCTATAGGGCCAAAGGAAATATCCTCCGATAACAAAGAGAAAGAAGCTTTCTGAGAAACTTCTTTGTGTTCTGTGAAATCATCTCACAGAGTTACAGCTTTCCCCTCAAAAAGCTGCTCGCTAAGACAGTTCTTGTGGAATTGGCAAAGTGATATTTGGAAGCCCATAGAGGGCTATGGTGAAAAAGGAAATATCCTCAGATGAAATCTGGAAAGAAGCTTTCTGCGAAACTACTCTGTGATGTGTGACTTCCATTCACAGAGTTACATCTGTATTTCATGGATCTCTTTGCCAGCCTTATTTCTGTGGAATCTGAGAACAGATATTTCGGATCCCTTTGAAGACTATAGGGCCAAAGGAAATATCCTCCGATAACAAAGAGAAAGAAGCTTTCTGAGAAACTTCTTTGTGTTCTGTGAAATCATCTCTCAGAGTTACAGCTTTCCCCTCAAGAAGCCTTTCGCTAAGACAGTTCTTGTGGAATTGGCAAAGTGATATTTGGAAGCCCATAGAGGGCTATGGTGAAAAAGGAAATATCCTCAGATGAAATCTGGAAAGAAGCTTTCTGAGAAACTGCTTAGTGTTCTGCTAATTCACCTCACAGAGTTACATCTGTATTTCGTGGATCTCTTTGCTAGCCTTATTTCTGTGGAATCTGAGAACAGATATTTCGGATCCCTTTGAAGACCATAGGGCCAAAGGAAATATCCTCCGATAAAAAAGAGAAAGAAGCTTTCTGAGACACTTCTTTGTGTCCTGTGAAACTATCTCACAGAGTTACAGCTTTCCCCTCAAGAAGCCTTTCGCTAAGACAGTTCTTGTGGAATTGGCAAAGTGATATTTGGAAGCCCATAGAGGCCTATGGTAAAAAAGGAAATATCCTCAGATGAAATCTGGAAAGAAGCTTTCTGAGAAACTGCTTAGTGTTCTGTTAATTCATCTCACAGAATTACATGTGTATTTCACGGATCTCTTTGCTAGCCTTATTTCTGTGGAATCTGAGAACAGATATTTCGGATCCCATTGAAGGCTATAGGGCCAAAGGAACTATCCTCCGATAACAAAGAGAAAGAAGCTTTCTGAGAAACTTCTTTGTGTTCTGTGAAATCATCTCACAGAGTTACAGCTTTCCCCTCAAGAAGCCTTTCGCTAAGACAGTTCTTGTGGAATTGGCAAAGTGATATTTGGAAGCCCCTAGAGGGCTATGGTGAAAAAGGAAATATCCTCAGATGAAATCTGGAAAGAAGCTTTCTGAGAAACTGCTCTGTGATGTTTGACTTCCACTCACAGAGTTACATCTGTATTTCTTGGATCTCTTTGCTGGCCTTATTTCTGTGGAATCTGAGAACAGATATTTCGGATCCCTTTGAAGACTATAGTGCCAAAGGAAATATCCTCCGATAACAAAGAGAAAGAAGCTTTCTGAGAAACTTTTTTCTGTTCTGTGAAATCAGCTCACAGAGTTACAGCTTTCCCCTCAAGAAGCCTTTCACTAAGACAGTTCTTGTGGAATTGGCAAAGTGATATTTGGAAGCAAATAGAGGGCTATGGTGAAAAAGGAAATATCCTCAGATGAAATCTGGAAAGAAGCTTTCTGAGAAACTGCTTAGTGTTCTGTTAATTCATCTCACACAGTTACATCTGTATTTCGTGGATCTCTTTGCTAGCCTTATTTCTGTGGAATCTGACAACAGATATTTCGGATCCCTTTGAAGACTATAGGGCCAAAGGAACTATCCTCCGATAACAAAGAGAAAGAAGCTTTCTGAGAAACTTCTTTGTGTTCTGTGAAATCATCTCACAGAGTTACAGCTTTCCCCTCAAGAAGCCTTTCGCTAAGACAGTTCTTGTGGAATTGGCAAAGTGATATTTGGAAGCCCATAGAGGGCTATGGTGAAAAAGGACGTATCCTCAGATGAAATCTGGAAAGAAGCTTTCTGAGAAACTGCTTAGTGTTCTGTTAATTCATCTCACAGAGTTACATCTGTATTTCGTGGATCTCTTTGCTAGCCTTATTTCTGTGGAATTTGAGAACAGATATTTCGGATCCCTTTGAAGACTATAGGGCCAAAGGAAATATCCTCCGATAACAAAGAGAAAGAAGCTGTCTGAGAAACTTCTTTGTGTTCTGTGAAATCATCTCACAGAGTTACAGCTTTCCCCTCAAAAAGCCGCTCGCTAAGACAGTTCTTGTGGAATTGGCAAAGTGATATTTGGAAGCCCATAGAGGGCTATGGTGAAAAAGGAAATATCCTCAAATGAAATCTGGAAAGAAGCTTTCTGAGAAACTACTCTGTGATGTGTGACTTCCATTCACAGAGTTACATCTGTATTTCATGCATCTCTTTGCTAGCCTTATTTCTGTGGAATCTGAGAACAGATATTTCGGATCCCTTTGAAGACTATAGGGCCAAAGGAAATATCCTCCGATAACAAAGAGAAAGAAGCTTTATGAGAAACTTCTTTGTGTTCTGTGAAATCATCTCTCAGAGTTACAGCTTTCCCCTCAAGAAGCCTTTCGCTAAGACATTTCTTGTGGAATTGGCAAAGTGATATTTGGAAGCCCATAGAGGGCTATGGTGAAAAAGGAAATATCCTCAGATGAAATCTGGAAAGAAGCTTTCTGAGAAACTGCTTAATGTTCTGTTAATTCATCTCACAGAGTTACATCGGTATTTCCTGAATCTCTTTGCAGGCCTTTTTTCTGTGGAATCTGAGAACAGATATTTCAGATCCCTTTGAAGACTATAGGGCCAAAGGAAATATCCTGCTATAACAAAGAGAAAGAAGCTTTCTGAGAAACTTCTTTGGGTTCTGTGAAATCATCTCATAGAGGTACAGCTTTCCCCTCAAGAAACCTTTCGCTAAGACAGTTCTTGTGGAATTGGCAAAGTGATATTTGGAAGCCCTTAGAGGGCTATGGTGAAAAGGGAAATATCCTCAGGTGAAATATGGAAAGAAGCTTTCTGAGAAACTGCTTAGTGTTCTGTTAATTTATCTCACAGAGTTACATCTGTATTTCGTGGATGTCTTTGCTAGCCTTATTTCTGTGGAATCTGAGAACAGATATTTCGGATCCCTCTGAAGACTATAGAGCCAAAGGAAATATCCTCTGATAACAAAGAGAAAGAAGCTTTCTGAGAAACTTCTTTGTGTTCTGTGAAATCATCTCATAGAGTTACAGCTTTCCCCTCAAGAAGCCTTTCGCTAAGACAGTTCTTGTGGAATTGGCAAAGTGATATTTGGAAGCCCATAGAGGGCTATGGTGAAAAAGGAAATATCCTCAGATGAAATCTGGAAAGAAGCTTTCTGAGAAACTGGTGAGTGTTCTGTTAATTCATCTCACAGGGTTACATCTGTATTTCATGGATCTCTTTGCTAGCCTTATTTCTGTGGAATCTGAGAACAGATTTTTCGGATCCCTTCGAACACTATAGGGCCAAACGAAATATCCTCCGATAACAAAGAGAAAGAAGCTGTCTGAGAAACTTCTTTGTGTTCTGTGAAATCATCTCACAGATTTACAGCTTTCCCCTCAAGAAGCCTTTCGCTAAGACAGTTCTTGTGGAATTGGCAAAGTGATATTTGGAAGCCCATAGAGGGCTACGGTTAAAAAGGAAATATCCTCAGATGAAATCTGGAAAGAAGCTTTCTGAGAAACTGCTCTGTGATGTGTGACTTCCACTCACAGAGTTACATCTGTATTTCGTGGATCTCTTTGCTAGCCTATTTCTGTGGAATCTGAGAACAGATATTTCGGATCCCTTTGAAGACTATAGGGCCTAAGGAAATATCCTCCGATTACAAAGAGAAAGAAGCTTTCTGAGAAACTTCTTTGTGTTCTGTGAAATCATCTCACAGAGTTACATCTTACCCCTCAAGAAGCCTTTCGCTAAGACTGTTCTTGTGGAATTGGCAAAGTGATATTTGGAAGCCCATAGAGGGCTATGGTGATAAAGGAAGTATCCTCAGATGAAATCTGGAAAGAAGCTTTCTGAGAAACTGCTTAGTGTTCTGTTAATTCATGTCACAGAGTTACATCTGTATTTCGTGGATCTCTTTGCTAGCCTTATTTCTGTGGAATCTGAGAACAGATATTTCAGATCCCTTTGAAGACTACAGGGCCAGAGGAAATATCCTCCGATAACAAAGAGAAAGAAGCTTTCTGAGAAACGTCTTTGTGTTCTGTGAAATCATCTCACAGAGTTACAGCTTTCCCCTCAAGAAGCCTTTCGCTAAGACAGTTCTTGTGGAATTGGCAAAGTGATATTTGGAAGCCCATAGAGGGCTATGGTGAAAAAGGAAATATCCTCAGATGAAAAATGGGAAGTAGCTTTGTGAGAAAATGCTTAGAGTTCTGTGAATTCATCTCACAGCGTTACATCTGTATTTCGTGGATCTCTTGCTAGCCTTATTTCTGTGGAATATGAGAACAGATATTTCGGATCCCTTTGAAGACTATAGGGCCAAAGGAAATATCCTCCGAAAACAAATAGAAAGAAGCTTTCTGAGAAACTTCTTTGTGTTCTGTGAAATCATCTCACAGAGTTACAGCTTTCCCCTCAAGAAGCCTTTCGCTAAGACAGTTCTTGTGGAATTGGCAAAGTGATATTTGGAAGCCCTTAGAGGGCTATGGTGAAAAAGGAAATATCCTCTGATGAAATCTGGAAAGCAGCTTTCTGAGAAACTGCTTAGTGTTCTGTTAATTCATCTCACAGAGTTACATCTGTATTTCGTGGATCTCTTTGCTAGCCTTATTTCTGTGGAATTTGAGAACAGATATTTCGGATCCCTTTGAAGACTATAGGGCCAAAGGAAATATCCTCCGATAACAAAGAGAAAGAAGCTGTCTGAGAAACTTCTTTGTGTTCTGTGAAATCATCTCACAGAGTTACAGCTTTCCCCTCAAAAAGCCGCTCGCTAAGACAGTTCTTGTGGAATTGGCAAAGTGATATTTGGATGCCCATAGAGGGCTATGGTGAAAAAGGAAATATCCTCTGATGAAATCTGGAAAGAAGCTTTCTGAGAAACTACTCTGTGATGTGTGACTTCCATTCACAGAGTTACATCTGTATTTCATGGATCTCTTTGCTAGCCTTATTTCTGTGGAATCTGAGAACAGATATTTCGGATCCCTTTGAAGACTATAGGGCCAAAGGAAATATCCTCCGATAACAAAGAGAAAGAAGCTTTCTGAGAAACTTCTTTGTGTTCTGTGAAATCATCTCTCAGAGTTACAGCTTTCCCCTCAAGAAGCCTTTCGCTAAGACAGTTCTTGTGGAATTGGCAAAGTGATATTTGGAAGCCCATAGAGGGCTATGGTGAAAAAGGAAATATCCTCAGATGAAATCTGGAAAGAAGCTTTCTGAGAAACTGCTTAATGTTCTGTTAATTCATCTGACAGAGTTACATCGGTATTTCCTGAATCTCTTTGCTAGCCTTATTTCTGTGGAATCTGAGAACAGATATTTCAGATCCCTTTGAAGACTATAGGGCCAAAGGAAATATCCTGCAATAACAAAGAGAAAGAAGCTTTCTGAGAAACTTCTTTGGGTTCTGTGAAATCATCTCATAGAGGTACAGCTTTCCCCTCAAGAAGCCTTTCGCTAAGACAGTTCTTGTGGAATTGGCAAAGTGATATTTGGAAGCCCTTAGAGGGCTATGGTGAAAAGGGAAATATCCTCAGGTGAAATCTGGAAAGAAGCTTTCTGAGAAACTGCTTAGTGTTCTGTTAATTTATCTCACAGAGTTACATCTGTATTTCGTGGATGTCTTTGCTAGCCTTATTTCTGTGGAATCTGAGAACAGATATTTCGGATCCCTCTGAAGACTACAGGGCCAAAGGAAATATCCTCCGATAACAAAGAGAAAGAAGCTTTCTGAGAAACTTCTTTGTGTTCTGTGAAATCATCTCATAGAGTTACAGCTTTCCCCTCAAGAAGCCTTTCGCTAAGACAGTTCTTGTGGAATTGGCAAAGTGATATTTGGAAGCCCATAGAGGGCTATGGTGAAAAAGGAAATATCCTCAGATGAAATCTGGAAAGAAGCTTTCTGAGAAACTGGTGAGTGTTCTCTTAATTCATCTCACAGGGTTACATCTGTATTTCATGGATCTCTTTGCTAGCCTTATTTCTGTGGAATCTGAGAACAGATTTTTCGGATCCCTTCGAAGACTATAGGGCCAAACGAAATATCCTCCGATAACAAAGAGAAAGAAGCTGTCTGAGAAACTTCTTTGTGTTCTGTGAAATCATCTCACAGAGTTACAGCTTTCCCCTCAAGAAGCCTTTCGCTAAGACAGTTCTTGTGGAATTGGCAAAGTGATATTTGGAAGCCCATAGAGGGCTACGGTTAAAAAGAAAATATCCTCAGATGAAATCTGGAAAGAAGCTTTCTGAGAAACTGCTCTGTGATGTGTGACTTCCACTCACACAGTTACATCTGTATTTCGTGGATCTCTTGGCTAGCCTTATCTCTGTGGAATCTGAGAACAGATATTTCGAATCCCTTTGAAGACTATAGGGCCAAAGGAAATATCCTCCGATAACAAAGAGAAAGAAGCTATCTGAGAAACTTCTTTGTGTTCTGTGAAATCATCTCACAGAGTTACATCTTACCCCTCAAGAAGCCTTTCGCTAAGACTGTTCTTGTGGAATTGGCAAAGTGATATTTGGAAGCCCATAGAGGGCTATGGTGATAAAGGAAGTATCCTCAGATGAAATCTGGAAAGAAGCTTTCTGAGAAACTGCTTAGTGTTCTGTTAATTCATGTCACAGAGTTACATCTGTATTTCGTGGATCTCTTTGCTAGCCTTATTTCTGTGGAATCTGAGAACAGATATTTCAGATCCCTTTGAAGACTATAGGGCCAGAGGAAATATCCTCCGATAACAAAGAGAAAGAAGCTTTCTGAGAAACTTCTTTGTGTTCTGTGAAATCATCTCACAGAGTTACAGCTTTCCCTTCAAGAAGCCTTTCGCTAAGACAGTTCTTGTGGAATTGGCAAAGTGATATTTGGAAGCCCTTAGAGGGCTATGGTGAAAAAGGAAATATCCTCTGATGAAATCTGGAAAGAAGCTTTCTGAGAAACTGCTTAGTGTTCTGTTAATTCATCTCACAGAGTTACATCTGTATTTCGTGGATCTCTTTGCTAGCCTTATTTCTGTGGAATTTGAGAACAGATATTTCGGATCCCTTTGAAGACTATAGGGCCAAAGGAAATATCCTCCGATAACAAAGAGAAAGAAGCTGTCTGAGAAACTTCTTTGTGTTCTGTGAAATCATCTCACAGAGTTACAGCTTTCCCCTCAAAAAGCTCCTCGCTAAGACAGTTCTTGTGGAATTGGCAAAGTGATATTTGGAAGCCCATAGAGGGCTATGGTGAAAAAGGAAATATCCTCAGATGAAATCTGGAAAGAAGCTTTCTGAGAAACTACTCTGTGATGTGTGACTTCCATTCACAGAGTTACATCTGTATTTCATGGATCTCTTTGCTAGCCTTATTTCTGTGGAATCTGAGAACAGATATTTCGGATCCCTTTGAAGACTATAGGGCCAAAGGAAATATCCTCCGATAACAAAGAGAAAGAAGCTTTCTGAGAAACTTCTTTGTGTTCTGTGAAATCATCTCTCAGAGTTACAGCTTTCCCCTCAAGAAGCCTTTCGCTAAGACAGTTCTTGTGGAATTGGCAAAGTGATATTTGGAAGCCCATAGAGGGCTATGGTGAAAAAGGAAATATCCTCAGATGAAATCTGGAAAGAAGCTTTCTGAGAAACTGCTCTGTGATGTTTGACTTCCACTCACAGAGTTACATCTGTATTTCTTGGATCTCTTTGCTGGCCTTATTTCTGTGGAATCTGAGAACAGATATTTCGGATCCCTTTGAAGACTATAGTGCCAAAGGAAATATCCTCCGATAACAAAGAGAAAGAAGCTTTCTGAGAAACTTTTTTCTGTTCTGTGAAATCAGCTCACAGAGTTACAGCTTTCCCCTCAAGAAGCCTTTCACTAAGACAGTTCTTGTGGAATTGGCAAAGTGATATTTGGAAGCCAATAGAGGGCTATGGTGAAAGAGGAAATATCCTCAGATGAAATCTGGAAAGAAGCTTTCTGAGAAACTGCTTAGTGTTCTGTTAATTCATCTCACACAGTTACATCTGTATTTCGTGGATCTCTTTGCTAGCCTTATTTCTGTGGAATCTGACAACAGATATTTCGGATCCCTTTGAAGACTATAGGGCCAAAGGAACTATCCTCCGATAACAAAGAGAAAGAAGCTTTCTGAGAAACTTCTTTGTGTTCTGTGAAATCATCTCACAGAGTTACAGCTTTCCCCTCAAGAAGCCTTTCGCTAAGACAGTTCTTGTGGAATTGCCAAAGTGATATTTGGAAGCCCATAGAGGGCTATGGTGAAAAAGGACGTATCCTCAGATGAAATCTGGAAAGAAGCTTTCTGAGAAACTGCTTAGTGCTCTGCTAATTCACCTCACAGAGTTACATCTGTATTTCGTGGATCTCTTTGCTATCCTTATTTCTGTGGAATCTGAGAACAGATATTTCGGATCCCTTTGAAGACTATAGGGCCAAAGGAAATATCCTCCGATAACAAAGAGAAAGAAGCTTTCTGAGAAACTTCTTTGTGTTCTGTGAAATCATCTCACAGAGTTACAGCTTTCCCCTCAAAAGCCTTTCGCTAAGACAGTTCTTGTGGAAGAGGCAAAGTGATATTTGGAAGCCCATAGAGGGCTATGGTGAAAAAGGAAATATCCTCAGATGAAATCTGGATAGAAGCTTTCTGAGAAAGTTCTCTGTGATGTGTGACTTCCACTCACAGAGTTACATCAGTATTTCGTGGATCTCTTTGCTAGCCTTATTTCTGTGGAATCTGAGAACAGATATTTCGGATTCCTTCGAAGACTATAGGGCCAAAGGAACTATCCTCCGATAACAAAGAGAAAGAAGCTTTCTGAGAAACTTCTTTGTGTTCTGTGAAATCATCTCACAGAGTTACAGCTTTCCCCTCAAGAAGCCTTTCGCTAAGAGAGTTCTTGTGGAATTGGCAAAGTGATATTTGGAAGCCCATAGAGGGCTAAGGTGAAAGAGGAAATATCCTCAGATGAAATCTGGAAAGAAGCTTTCTGAGAAACTGCTCTGTGATGTGTGACTTCCACTCACAGAGTTACATCTGTATTTCGTGGATCTCTTTGCTAGCCTTATTTCTGTGGATCTGAGAACAGATATTTCGGATTCCTTTGAAGACTATAGGGCCAAAGGAAATATCCTCCGATAACAAAGAGAAAGAAGCTGTCTGAGAAACTTCTTTGTGTTCTGTGAAATCATCTCACAGAGTTACAGCTTTCCCCTCAAGAAGCCTTTCGCTAAGACAGTTCTTGTGGAATTGGCAGAGTGATATTTGGAAGCCCATAGAGGGCTATGGTGATAAAGGAAGTATCCTCAGATGAAATCTGGAAAGAAGCTTTCTGAGAAACTGCTTAGTGTTCTGTTAATTCATCTCACAGAGTTACATCTGTATTTCGTGGATCTCTTTGCTAGCCTTATTTCTGTGGAATCTGAGAACAGATATTTCGGATCCCTTTGAAGACTATAGGGCCAAAGGAAATATCCTCCGATAACAAAGAGAAAGAAGCTTTCTGAGAAACTTCTTTGTGTTCTGTGAAATCATCTCACAGAGTTACAGCTTTCCCCTCAAGAAGCCTTTCGCTAAGACAGTTCTTGTGGAATTGGCAAAGTGATATTTGGAAGCCCATAGAGGGCTATGGTGAAAAAGGACGTATCCTCAGATGAAATCTGGAAAGAAGCTTTCTGAGAAACTGCTTAGTGCTCTGCTAATTCACCTCACAGAGTTACATCTGTATTTCGTGGATCTCTTTGCTATCCTTATTTCTGTGGAATCTGAGAACAGATATTTCGGATCCCTTTGAAGACTATAGGGCCAAAGGAAATATCCTCCGATAACAAAGAGAAAGAAGCTTTCTGAGAAACTTCTTTGTGTTCTGTGAAATCATCTCACAGAGTTACAGCTTTCCCCTCAAAAGCCTTTCGCTAAGACAGTTCTTGTGGAACAGGCAAAGTGATATTTGGAAGCCCATAGAGGGCTATGGTGAAAAAGGAAATATCCTCAGATGAAATCTGGAAAGAAGCTTTCTGAGAAAGTTCTCTGTGATGTGTGACTTCCACTCACAGAGTTACATCAGTATTTCGTGGATCTCTTTGCTAGCCTTATTTCTGTGGAATCTGAGAACAGATATTTCGGATTCCTTCGAAGACTATAGGGCCAAAGGAACTATCCTCCGATAACAAAGAGAAAGAAGCTTTCTGAGAAACTTCTTTGTGTTCTGTGAAATCATCTCACAGAGTTACAGCTTTCCCCTCAAAAAGCCGCTCGCTAAGAGAGTTCTTGTGGAATTGGCAAAGTGATATTTGGAAGCCCATAGAGGGCTAAGGTGAAAGAGGAAATATCCTCAGATGAAATCTGGAAAGAAGCTTTCTGAGAAACTGCTCTGTGATGTGTGACTTCCACTCACAGAGTTACATCTGTATTTCGTGTATCTCTTTGCTAGCCTTATTTCTGTGGATCTGAGAACAGATATTTCGGATCCCTTTGAAGACTATAGGGCCAAAGGAAATATCCTCCGATAACAAAGAGAAAGAAGCTGTCTGAGAAACTTCTTTGTGTTCTGTGAAATCATCTCACAGAGTTACAGCTTTCCCCTCAAGAAGCCTTTCGCTAAGACAGTTCTTGTGGAATTGGCAGAGTGATATTTGGAAGCCCATAGAGGGCTATGGTGATAAAGGAAGTATCCTCAGATGAAATCTGGAAAGAAGCTTTCTGAGAAACTGCTTAGTGTTCTGTTAATTCATCTCACAGAGTTACATCTGTATTTCGTGGATCTCTTTGCTAGCCTTATTTCTGTGGAATCTGAGAACAGATATTTCGGATCCCTTTGAAGACAATAGGGCCAGAGGAAATATCCTCCGATAACAAAGAGAAAGAAGCTTTCTGAGAAACTTCTTTGTGTTCTGTGAAATCATCTCACAGAGTTACAGCTTTCCCCTCAAGAAGCCTTTCGCTAAGACAGTTCTTGTGAAATTGGCAAAGTGATATTTGGAAGCACATAGAGGGCTATGGTGAAAAAGGAAATATCCTCAGATGAAATCTGGAAAGAAGCTTTCTGAGAAACTGCTTAGTGTTCTGTTAATTCATCTCACAGAGTTACAACTGTATTTCGTGGATCTCTCTGCTAGCCTAATTTCTGTGGAATCTGAGAACAGATATTTCGGATCCCTTCGAAGACTATAGGGCCAAAGGAAATATCCTCCGATAACAAAGAGAAAGAAGCTTTCTGAGAAACTTCTTTGTGTTCTGTGAAATCATCTCACAGAGTTACAGCTTTCCCCTCAAGAAGCAGTTCGCTAAGACAGTTCTTGTGGAATTGGCAAAGTGATATTTGGAAGCCCATAGAGGGCTATGGTGAAAAAGGAAATATCCTCAGATGAAATCTGGAAAGAAACTTTCTGAGAAACTGCTCTGTGATGTGTGACTTCCACTCACAGAGTTACATCTGTATTTCGTGGATGTCTTTGCTAGCCTTATTTCTGTGGAATCTGAGAACAGATATTTCGGATCCCTTTGAAGACTATAGGGCCAAAGGAAATATCCTCCGATAACAAAGAGAAAGAAGCTTTCTGAGAAACTTCTTTGTGTTCTGTGAAATCATCTCACAGAGTTACAGCTTTCCCCTCAAGAAGCCTTTCGCTAAGACAGTTCTTGTGGAATTTGCAAAGTGATATTTGGAAGCCCATAGAGGCCTATGGTGAAAAAGGAAATATCCTCAGATGAAATCTGGAAAGAAGCTTTCAGAGAAACTGCTTAGTGTTCTCTTAATTCATCTCACAGAGTTACATGTGTATTTCCTGGATGTCTTTGCTAGCCTTATTTCTGTGGAATCTGAGAATAGATATTTCGGATCCCTTTGAAGACTATAGGGCCAAAGGAAATATTCTCCGATAAGAAAGAGAAAGAAGCTTTCTGAGAAACTTCTTTGTGTTCTGTGAAATCATCTCACAGAGTTACAGCTTTCCCCTCAAGAAGCCTTTCGCTAAGACAGTTCTTGTGGAATTGGCAAAGTGATATTTGGAAGCCCATAGAGGCCTATGGTAAAAAAGGAAATATCCTCAGATGAAATCTGGAAAGAAGCTTTCTGAGAAACTGCTTAGTGTTCTGTTAATTCATCTCACAGAATTACATGTGTATTTCACGGATCTTTGCTAGCCTTATTTCTGTGGAATCTGAGAACAGATATTTCGGATCCCATTGAAGACTATAGGGCCAAAGGAACTATCCTCCGATAACAAAGAGAAAGAAGCTTTCTGAGAAACTTCTTTGTGTTCTGTGAAATCATCTCACAGAGTTACAGCTTTCCCCTCAAGAAGCTTTTCGCTAAGACAGTTCTTGTGGAATTGGCAAAGTGATATTTGGAAGCCCATAGAGGGCTATGGTGAAAAAGGAAATATCCTCAGATGAAATCTGGAAAGAAGCTTTCTGAGAAACTGCTCTGTGATGTTTGACTTCCACTCACAGAGTTACATCTGTATTTCTTGGATCTCTTTGCTGGCCTTATTTCTGTGGAATCTGAGAACAGATATTTCGGATCCCTTTGAAGACTATAGTGCCAAAGGAAATATCCTCCGATAACAAAGAGAAAGAAGCTTTCTGAGAAACTTTTTTCTGTTCTGTGAAATCAGCTCACAGAGTTACAGCTTTCCCCTCAAGAAGCCTTTCACTAAGACAGTTCTTGTGGAATTGGCAAAGTGATATTTGGAAGCCCATAGAGGGCTATGGTGAAAAAGGAAATATCCTCAGATGAAATCTGGAAAGAAGCTTTCTGAGAAACTGCTTAGTGTTCTGTTAATTCATCTCACACAGTTACATCTGTATTTCGTGGATCTCTTTGCTAGCCTTATTTCTGTGGAATCTGACAACAGATATTTCGGATCCCTTTGAAGACTATAGGGCCAAAGGAACTATCCTCCGATAACAAAGAGAAAGAAGCTTTCTGAGAAACTTCTTTGTGTTCTGTGAAATCATCCCACAGAGTTACAGCTTTGCCCTCAAGAAGCCTTTCGCTAAGACAGTTCTTGTGAAATTGGCAAAGTGATATTTGGAAGCACATAGAGGGCTATGGTGAAAAAGGAAATATCCTCAGATGAAATCTGGAAAGAAGCTTTCTGAGAAACTGCTTAGTGTTCTGTTAATTCATCTCACAGAGTTACAACTGTATTTCGTGGATCTCTCTGCTAGCCTAATTTCTGTGGAATCTGAGAACAGATATTTCGGATCCCTTCGAAGACTATAGGGCCAAAGGAAATATCCTCCGATAACAAAGAGAAAGAAGCTTTCTGAGAAACTTCTTTGTGTTCTGTGAAATCATCTCACAGAGTTACAGCTTTCCCCTCAAGAAGCCGTTCGCTAAGACAGTTCTTGTGGAATTGGCAAAGTGATATTTGGAAGCCCATAGAGGGCTATGGTGAAAAAGGAAATATCCTCTGATGAAATCTGGAAAGAAGCTTTCTGAGAAACTGCTCTGTGATGTGTGACTTCCACTCACAGAGTTACATCTGTATTTCGTGGGTCTCTTTGCTAGCCTTATTTCTGTGGAATCTGAGAACAGATATTTCGGATCCCTTTGAAGACTATAGGGCCAAAGGAAATATCCTCCGATAACAAAGAGAAAGAAGCTTTCTGAGAAACTTCTTTGTGTTCTGTGAAATCATCTCACAGAGTTACAGCTTTCCCCTCAAGAAGCCTTTCGCTAAGACAGTTCTTGTGGAATTTGCAAAGTGATATTTGGAAGCCCATAGAGGCCTATGGTGAAAAAGCAAATATCCTCAGATGAAATCTGGAAAGAAGCTTTCAGAGAAACTGCTTAGTGTTCTCTTAATTCATCTCACAGAGTTACATGTGTATTTCCTGGATGTCTTTGCTAGCCTTATTTCTGTGGAATCTGAGAATAGATATTTCGGATCCCTTTGAAGACTATAGGGCCAAAGGAAATATCCTCCGATAAGAAAGAGAAAGAAGCTTTCTGAGAAACTTCTTTGTGTTCTGTGAAATCATCTCAAAGAGTTACAGCTTTCCCCTCAAGAAGCCTTTCGCTAAGACAGTTCTTGTGGAATTGGCAAAGTGATATTTGGAAGCCCATAGAGGGCTATGGTGAAAAAGGAAATATCCTCAGATGAAATCTGGAAAGAAGCTTTCTGAGAAACTGCTTAGTGTTCTGTTAATTCATCTCACAGAGTTACATTTGTATTTCGTGGATTTCTTTGCTAGCCTTATTTCTGTGGAATCTGAGAACAGATATTTCGGATCCCTTCGAAGACTCTAGGGCCAAAGGAAATATCCTCCGATAAGAAAGAGAAAGAAGCTTTCTGAGAAACTTCTTTGTGTTCTGTGAAATCATCTCACAGAGTTACAGCTTTCCCCTCAAGAAGCCTTTCGCTAAGACACTTCTTGTGGAATTGGCAAAGTGATATTTGGAAGCCCATAGAGGGCTATGGTGAAAAAGGAAATATCCTCAGATGAAATCTGGAAAGAAGCTTTCTGATTAACTGCTTAGTGTTCTGTTAATTCATCTCACAGAGTTACATCTGTATTTCGTGGATCTCTTTGCTGGCCTTATTTCTGTGGAATCTGAGAACAGATATTTCGGATCCCTTCGAAGACTATAGGGCCAAAGGATATATCCTCCGATAACAAAGAGAAAGAAGCTTTCTGAGAAACTTCTTTGTGTTCTGTGAAATCACCTCACAGAGTTACAGCTTTCCCCTCAAGAAGCCTTTCGCTAAGACAGTTCTTGTGGAACTGGCAAAGTGATATTTGGAAGCCCATAGAGGGCTATGGTGAAAAAGGAAATATCCTCAGATGAAATCTGGAAAGAAGCTTTCTGAGAAAGTGCTCTGTGATGTGTGACTTCCACTCACAGAGTTACATCTGTATTTCGTGGATCTCTTTGCTAGCCTTATTTCTGTGGAATCTGAGAACAGATATTTCGGATCCCTTTGAAGACTATAGGGCCAAAGGAAATATCCTCCGTTAAAAAAGAGAAAGAAGCTCTCTGAGAAACTTCTTTGTGTTCTGTGAAATCATCTCACAGAGTTACAGCTTTCCCCTCAAGAAGCCTTTCGCTAAGACAGTTCTTGTGGAATTGGCAAAGTGATATTTGGAAGCCCATAGAGGGCTATGGTGAGAAAGGAAATATCCTCAGATGAAATCTGGAAAGAAGCTTTCTGAGAAACTGCTCTGTGATGTGTGACTTCCACTCACAGAGTTACATGTGTATTTCGTGGATCTCTTTGTTAGCCTTATTTCTGTGGAATCTGAGAACAGATATTTCGGATCCCTTCGAAGGCTATAGGGCCAAAGGAAATATACTCCGATAACAAAGAGAAAGAAGCATTCTGAGAAACTTCTTTGTGTTCTGTGAAATCATCTCACAGAGTTACAGCTTTCCCCTCAAGAAGCCTTTCGCTAAGACAGTTCTTGTGGAATTGGCAGAGTGATATTTGGAAGCCCATAGAGGGCTATGGTGATAAAGGAAGTATCCTCAGATGAAATCTGGAAAGAAGCTTTCTGAGAAACTGCTAAGTGTTCTGTTAATTCATCTCACAGAGTTACATCTGTATTTCGTGGATCTCTTTGCTAGCCTTATTTCTGTGGAATCTGAGAACAGATATTTCGGATCCCTTTGAAGACTATAGGGCCAGAGGAAATATCCTCCGATAACAAAGAGAAAGAAGCTTTCTGAGAAACTTCTTTGTGTTCTGTGAAATCATCTCACAGAGTTACAGCTTTCCCCTCAAGAAGCCTTTCGCTAAGACAGTTCTTGTGGAATTGGCAAAGTGATATTTGGAAGCACATAGAGGGCTATGGTGAAAAAGGAAATATCCTCAGATGAAATCTGGAAAGAAGCTTTCTGAGAAACTGCTTAGTGTTCTGTTAATTCATCTCACAGAGTTACAACTGTATTTCGTGGATCTCTCTGCTAGCCTAATTTCTGTGGAATCTGAGAACAGATATTTCGGATCCCTTCGAAGACTATAGGGCCAAAGGAAATATCCTCCGATAACAAAGAGAAAGAAGCTTTCTGAGAAACTTCTTTGTGTTCTGTGAAATCATCTCACAGAGTTACAGCTTTCCCCTCAAGAAGCCGTTCGCTAAGACAGTTCTTGTGGAATTGGCAAAGTGATATTTGGAAGCACATAGAGGGCTATGGTGAAAAAGGAAATATCCTCAGATGAAATCTGGAAAGAAGCTTTCTGAGAAACTGCTCTGTGATGTGTGACTTCCACTCACAAAGTTACATCTGTATTTCGTGGATCTCTTTGCTAGCCTTATTTCTGTGGAATCTGAGAACAGATATTTCGGATCCCTTTGAAGACTATAGGGCCAAAGGAAATATCCTCCGATATCAAAGAGAAAGAAGCTTTCTGAGAAACTTCTTTGTGTTCTGTGAAATCATCTCACAGAGTTACAGCTTTCCCCTCAAGAAGCCTTTCGCTAAGACAGTTCTTGTGGAATTTGCAAAGTGATATTTGGAAGCCCATAGAGGCCTATGGTGAAAAAGCAAATATCCTCAGTTGAAATCTGGAAAGAAGCTTTCAGAGAAACTGCTTAGTGTTCTGTTAATTCACCTCACAGAGTTACATCTGTATTTCGTGGATCTCTTTGCTGGCCTTATTTCTGTGGAATCTGAGAACAGATATTTCGGATCCCTTTGAAGACTATAGGGCCAAAGGAAATATCCTCCGATAAGAAAGAGAAAGAAGCTTTCTGAGAAACTTCTTTGTGTTCTGTGAAATCATCTCACAGAGTTACAGCTTTCCCCTCAAGAAGCCTTTCGCTAAGACAGTTCTTGTGGAATTGCCAAAGTGATATTTGGAAGCCCATAGAGGGCTATGGTGAAAAAGGAAATATCCTCAGATGAAATCTGGAAAGAAGCTTTCTGAGAAACTGCTTAGTGTTCTGTTAATTCATCTCACAGAGTTACATTTGTATTTCGTGGATCTCTTTGCTAGCCTTATTTCTGTGGAATCTGAGAACAGATATTTCGGATCCCTTCGAAGACTATAGGGCCAAAGGAAATATCCTCCGATAACAAAGAGAAAGAAGCTTTCTGAGAAACTTCTTTGTGTTCTGTGAAATCACCTCACAGAGTTACAGCTTTCCCCTCAAGAAGCCTTTCGCTAAGACAGTTCTTGTGGAACTGGCAAAGTGATATTTGGAAGCCCATAGAGGACTATGGTGAAAAAGGAAATATCCTCAGATGAAATCTGGAAAGTAGCTTTCTGAGAAACTGCTCTGTGATGTGTGACTTCCACTCACAGAGTTACATCTGTATTTCGTGGATCTCTTTGCTAGCCTTATTTCTGTGGAATCTGAGAACAGATATTTCGGATCCCTTTGAAGACTATAGGGCCAAAGGAAATATCCTCCGATAAAAAAGAGAAAGAAGCTCTCTGAGAAACTTCTTTGTGTTCTGTGAAATCATCTCACAGAGTTACAGCTTTCCCCTCAAGAAACCTTTCGCTAAGACAGTTCTTGTGGAATTGGCAAATTGATATTTGGAAGCCCATAGAGGGCTATGGTGAAAAAGGAAATATCCTCAGATGAAATCTGGAAAGAAGTTTTGTGAGAAACTGCTTAGTGTTCTCTTAATTCATCTCACAGAGGTACATCTGTATTTCGTGGATGTCTTTGCTAGCCTTATTTCTGTGGAATCTGAGAACAGATATTTCGGATCCCTTTGAAGACTATAGTGCCAAAGGAAATATCCTCCGATAACAAAGAGAAAGAAGCTTTCTGAGAAACTTCTTTGTGTTCTGTGAAATCATCTCACAGAGTTACAGCTTTGCCCTCAAGAAGCCTTTCGCTAAGACAGTTCTTGTGGAATTGGCAAAGTGATATTTGGAAGCCCCTAGAGGGCTATGGTGAAAAGGGAAATATCCTCACATGAAATCTGGAAAGAAGCTTTCTGAGAAACTGCTAAGTGTTCTGTTAATTCATCTCACAGAGTTACATCTGTATTTCGTGGATATCTTTGCTAGCCTTATTTCTGTGGAATCTGAGAACAGATATTTCGGATCCCTTCGAAGACTATAGGGCCAAAGGAAATATACTCCGATAACAAAGAGAAAGAAGCTTTCTGAGAAACTTCTTTGTGTTCTGTGAAATCATCTCACAGAGTTACAGCTTTCCCCTCAAGAAGCCTTTCGCTAAGACAGTTCTTGTGGAATTGGCAAAGTGATATTTGGAAGCCCATAGAGGGCTATGGTGAAAAAGGAAATATCCTCAGATGAAACCTGGAAAGAAGCTTTCTGAGAAACTGCTTAGTGTTCTGTTAATTCATCTCACAGAGTTACATCTGTATTTCGTGGATCTCTTTGCTAGCCTTATTTATGTGGAATCTGAGAACAGATATTTCGCATCCCTTTGAAGACTATAGGGCCAAAGGAAATATCCTGCTATAACAAAGAGAAAGAAGCTTTCTGAGAAACTTCTTTGTGTTCTGTGAAATCATCTCACATAGTTACAGCTTTCCCCTCAAGAAGCCTTTCGCTAAGACAGTTCTTGTGGAATTGGCAAAGTGATATTTGGAAGCCAATAGAGGGCTATGGTGAAAGAGGAAATATCCTCAGATGAAATCTGGAAAGAAGCTTTCTGAGAAACTGCTCTGTGATGTGTGACTTCCACTCACAGAGTTACATCTGTATTTCGTGTATCTCTTGGCTAGCCTTATTTCTGTGGATCTGAGAACAGATATTTCGGATCCCTTTGCAGACTATAGGACCAAAGGAAATATCCTCCGATAACAAAGAGAAAGAAGCTTTCTGAGAAACTTCTTTGTGTTCTGTGAAATCATCTCACAGAGTTACAGCTTTCCCCTCAAGAAGCCTTTCGCTAAGACAGTTCTTGTGGAATTTGCAAAGTGATATTTGGAGGCCCTTAGAGGCCTATGGTAAAAAAGGAAATATCCTCAGATGAAATCTGGAAAGAAGCTTTCTGAGAAACTGCTTAGGTTTCTGTTAAATCATCTCACAGAATTACATGTGTATTTCACGGATCTCTTTGCTAGCCTTATTTCTGTGGAATCTGAGAACAGATATTTCGGATCCCTTTGAAGACTATAGGGCCAAAGGAACTATCCTCTGATAACAAAGAGAAAGAAGCTGTCTGAGAAACTACTTTGTGTTCTGTGAAATCATCTCACAGAGTTACAGCTTTCCCCTCAAGAAGCCTTTCGCTAAGACAGTTCTTGTGGAATTGGCAAAGTGATATTTGGAAGCCCATAGAGGGCTATGGTGAAAAAGGAAATATCCTCAGATGAAATCTGGAAAGAAGCTTTCTGAGAAACTGCTTAGTGTTCTGTTAATTCATCTCACAGAGTTACATCTGTATTTCGTGGATATCTTTTCCAGCCTTATTTCTGTGGAATCTGAGAACAAATATTTCTGATCCCTTTGAAGACTATAGGGCCAAAGGAAATATCCTCCGATAACAAAGAGAAAGAAGCTATCTGAGAAACTTCTTTGTGTTCTGTGAAATCATCTCACAGAGTTACAGCTTTCCCCTCAAGAAGCCTTTCGCTAAGACAGTTCTTGTGGAATTGGCAAAGTGATATTTGGAAGCCCATAGAGGGCTATGGTGAAAAAGGAAATATTCTCAGATGAAATCTGGAAAGAAGCTTTCTGAGAAACTGCTTAGTGTTCTGTTAATTCACCTCACAGAGTTACATCTGTATTTCGTGGATCTGTTTGCTAGCCTTATTTCTGTGGAATCTGAGAACAGATATTTCGGATCCCTTTGAAGACTATAGGGCCAAAGGAAATATCCTCCGATAACAAAGAGAAAGAAGCTTTCTGAGAAACTTCTTTGTGTTCTGTGAAATCATCTCACAGAGTTACAGCTTTCCCCTCAAGAAGCCTTTCGCTAAGACAGTTCTTGTGGAATTGGCAAAGTGATATTTGGAAGCCCATAGAGGGTTATGGTGAAAAAGGAAATATCCTCAGATGAAATCTGGAAAGAAGCTTTCGGAGAAACTGCTTAGTGTTCTGTTAATTCACCTCACAGAGTTACATCTGTATTTCGTGGATCTCTTTGCTAGCCTTATTTCTGTGGAATCTGAGAACAGATATTTCGGATCCCTTTGAAGACTATAGGGCCAAAGGAAATATCCTCCGATAACAAAGAGAAAGAAGCTTTCCGAGAAACTTCTTTGTGTTCTGTGAAATCATCTCACAGAGTTACAGCTTTCCCCGCAAGAAGCCTTTCGCTAAGACAGTTCTTGTGGAATTGGCAAAGTGATATTTGGAAGCCCATAGAGGCCTATGGCGAAAAAGCAAATATCCTCAGATGAAATCTGGAAAGAAGTTTTGTGAGAAACTGCTTAGTGTTCTCTTAATTCATCTCACAGAGTTACATCTGTATTTCTTGGATGTCTTTGCTAGCCTTATTTCTGTGGAATCTGAGAACAGATATTTCGGATCCCTTTGAAGACTATAGTGCCAAAGGAAATATCCTCTGATAAGAAAGAGAATGAAGCTTTATGAGAAACTTCTTTGTGTTCTGTGAAATCATCTCACAGAGTTACAGCTTTCCCCTCAAGAAGCCTTTCGCTAAGACAGTTCTTGTGGAATTGGCAAAGTGATATTTGGAAGCCCCTAGAGGGCTATGGTGAAAAAGGAAATATCCTCACATGAAATCTGGAAAGAAGCTTTCTGAGAAACTGCTAAGTGTTCTGTTAATTCATCTCACAGAGTTACATCTGTATTTCGTGGATATCTTTCCTAGCCTTATTTCTGTGGAATCTGAGAACAGATATTTCGGATCCCTTCGAAGACTATAGGGCCAAAGGAAATATACTCCGATAACAAAGAGAAAGAAGCTTTCTGAGAAACTTCTTTGTGTTCTGTGAAATCATCTCACAGAGTTACAGCTTTCCCCTCTAGAAGCCTTTCGCTAAGACAGTTCTTGTGGAATTGGCAAAGTGATATTTGGAAGCTCATAGAGGGCTATGGTGAAAAAGGAAATATCCTCAGATGAAATCTGGAAAGAAGCTTTCTGAGAAACTGCTTAGTGTTCTGTTAATTCACCTCACAGAGTTACATCTGTATTTCGTGGATCTCTTTGCTAGCCTTATTTCTGTGGAATCTGAGAACAGATATTTCGGATCCCTTTGAAGACTATAGGGCCAAAGGAAATATCCTCCGATAACAAAGAGAAAGAAGCTTTCCGAGAAACTTCTTTGTGTTCTGTGAAATCATCTCACAGAGTTACAGCTTTCCCCTCAAGAAGACTTTCGCTAAGACAGTTCTTGTGGAATTGGCAAAGTGATATTTGGAAGCCCATAGAGGCCTATGGCGAAAAAGCAAATATCCTCAGATGAAATCTGGAAAGAAGTTTTGTGAGAAACTGCTTAGTGTTCTCTTAATTCATCTCACAGAGTTACATCTGTATTTCTTGGATGTCTTTGCTAGCCTTATTTCTGTGGAATCTGAGAACAGATATTTCGGATCCCTTTGAAGACTATAGTGCCAAAGGAAATATCCTCCGATAACAAAGAGAAAGAAGCTTTATGAGAAACTTCTTTGTGTTCTGTGAAATCATCTCACAGAGTTACAGCTTTCCCCTCAAGAAGCCTTTCGCTAAGACAGTTCTTGTGGAATTGGCAAAGTGATATTTGGAAGCCCCTAGAGGGCTATGGTGAAAAAGGAAATATCCTCACATGAAATCTGGAAAGAAGCTTTCTGAGAAACTGCTAAGTGTTCTGTTAATTCATCTCACAGAGTTACATCTGTATTTCGTGGATATCTTTGCTAGCCTTATTTCTGTGGAATCTGAGAACAGATATTTCGGATCCCTTCGAAGACTATAGGGCCAAAGGAAATATACTCCGATAACAAAGAGAAAGAAGCTTTCTGAGAAACTTCTTTGTGTTCTGTGAAATCATCTCACAGAGTTACAGCTTTCCCCTCAAGAAGCCTTTCGCTAAGACAGTTCTTGTGGAATTGGCAAAGTGATATTTGGAAGCCCATAGAGGGCTATGGTGAAAAAGGAAATATCCTCAGATGAAACCTGGAAAGAAGCTTTCTGAGAAACTGCTTAGTGTTCTGTTAATTCATCTCACATATTTACATCTGTATTTCGTGGATCTCTTTGCTAGCCTTATTTCTGTGGAATCTGAGAACAGATATTTCGGATCCCTTTGAAGACTATAGGTCCAAAGGAAATATCCTGCTATAACAAAGAGAAAGAAGCTTTCTGAGAAACTTCTTTGTGTTCTCTGAAATCATCTCACAGAGTTACAGCTTTCCCCTCAAGAAGCCTTTCGCTAAGACAGTTCTTGTGGAATTGGCAAAGTGATATTTGGAAGCCAATAGAGGGCTATGGTGAAAGAGGAAATATCCTCAGATGAAATCTGGAAAGAAGCTTTCTGAGAAACTGCTCTGTGATGTGTGACTTCCACTCACAGAGTTACATCTGTATTTCGTGTATCTCTTGGCTAGCCTTATTTCTGTGGATCTGAAAACAGATATTTCGGATCCCTTTGCAGACTATAGGACCAAAGGAAATATCCTCCGATAAAAAAGAGAAAGAAGCTTTCTGAGAAACTTCTTTGTGTTCTGTGAAATCATCTCACAGAGTTACAGCTTTCCCCTCAAGAAGCCTTTCGCTAAGACAGTTCTTGTGGAATTTGCAAAGTGATATTTGGAGGCCCATAGAGGCCTATGGTAAAAAAGGAAATATCCTCAGATGAAATCTGGAAAGAAGCTTTCTGAGAAACTGCTTAGGGTTCTGTTAATTCATCTCACAGAGTTACATTTGTATTTCGTGGATCTCTTTGCTAGCCTTATTTCTGTGGAATCTGAGAACAGATATTTCGGATCCCTTCGAAGACTATAGGGCCAAAGGAAATATCCTCCGATAACAAAGAGAAAGAAGCTTTCTGAGAAACTTCTTTGTGTTCTGTGAAATCACCTCACAGAGTTACAGCTTTCCCCTCAAGAAGCCTTTCGCTAAGACAGTTCTTGTGGAACTGGCAAAGTGATATTTGGAACCCCTAGAGGACTATGGTGAAAAAGGAAATATCCTCAGATGAAATCTGGAAAGAAGCTTTCTGAGAAACTGCTCTGTGATGTGTGACTTCCACTCACAGAGTTACATCTGTATTTCGTGGATCTCTTTGCTAGCCTTATTTCTGTGGAATCTGAGAACAGATATTTCGGATCCCTTTGAAGACTATAGGGCCAAAGGAAATATCCTCCGATAAAAAAGAGAAAGAAGCTCTCTGAGAAACTTCTTTGTGTTCTGTGAAATCATCTCACAGAGTTACAGCTTTCCCCTCAAGAAGCCTTTCGCTAAGACAGTTCTTGTGGAATTGCCAAAGTGATATTTGGAAGCCCATAGAGGGCTATGGTGAAAAAGGAAATATCCTCAGATGAAATCTGGAAAGAAGCTTTCTGAGAAACTGCTTAGTGTTCTGCTAATTCACCTCACAGAGTTACATCTGTATTTCGTGGATCTCTTTGCTAGCCTTATTTCTGTGGAATCTGAGAACAGATATTTCGGATCCCTTTGAAGACCATAGGGCCAAAGGAAATATCCTCCGATAAAAAAGAGAAAGAAGCTTTCTGAGACACTTCTTTGTGTTCTGTGAAACTATCTCACAGAGTTACAGCTTTCCCCTCAAGAAGCCTTTCGCTAAGACAGTTCTTGTGGAATTGGCAAAGTGATATTTGGAAGCCCATAGAGGCCTATGGTAAAAAAGGAAATATCCTCAGATGAAATCGGGAAAGAAGCTTTCTGAGAAACTGCTTAGTGTTCTGTTAATTCATCTCACAGAATTACAT
Source organism: Macaca nemestrina (assembly GCF_043159975.1). Taxonomy (NCBI): domain Eukaryota; kingdom Metazoa; phylum Chordata; class Mammalia; order Primates; family Cercopithecidae; genus Macaca; species Macaca nemestrina. The sequence goes on from NC_092125.1 coordinate 90,364,834, forward strand.
GTGTATTTCACGGATCTCTTTGCTAGCCTTATTTCTGTGGAATCTGAGAACAGATATTTCGGATCCCATTGAAGACTATAGGGCCAAAGGAACTATCCTACGATAACAAAGAGAAAGAAGCTTTCTGAGAAACTTCTTTGTGTTCTGTGAAATCATCTCACAGAGTTACAGCTTTCCCCTCAAGAAGCCTTTCGCTAAGACAGTTCTTGTGGAATTTGCAAAGTGATATTTGGAAGCCCATAGAGGCCTATGGTAAAAAAGGAAATATCCTCAGATGAAATCTGGAAAGAAGCTTTCTGAGAAACTGCTTAGGGTTCTGTTAAATCATCTCACAGAATTACATGTGTATTTCACGGATCTCTTTGCTAGCCTTATTTCTGTGGAATCTGAGAACAGATATTTCGGATCCCTTTGAAGACTATAGGGCCAAAGGAACTATCCTCCGATAAAAAAGAGAAAGAAGCTGTCTGAGAAACTACTTTGTGTTCTGTGAAATCATCTCGCAGAGTTACAGCTTTCCCCTCAAGAAGCCTTTCGCTAAGACAGTTCTTGTGGTATTGGCAAAGTGATATTTGGAAGCCCATAGAGGGCTATGGTGAAAAAGGAAATATCCTCAGATGAAATCTGGAAAGAAGCTTTCTGAGAAACTGCTCTGTGATGTGTGACTTCCAATCACAGAGTTATATCTGTATTTCGTGGATCTCTTTGCTAGCCTTATTTCTGTGGAATCTGGGAACAGATATTTCGGATCCCTTTGAAGACTATAGGGCCAAAGGAAATATCCTCCGATAACAAAGAGAAAGAAGCTTTCTGAGAAACATCTTTGTGTTCTGTGAAATCATCTCACAGAGTTACAGCGTTCCCCTCAAGAAGCCTTTCGCTAAGACAGTTCTTGTGGAATTGGCAAAGTGATATTTGGAAGCCCATAGAGGGCTATGGTGAAAAAGGAAATATCCTCAGATGAAATCTGGAAAGAAGCTTTCTGAGAAACTGCTTAGTGTTCTGTTAATTCATCTCACAGAGTTACATCTGTATTTCGTGGATATCTTTTCTAGCCTTATTTCTGTGGAATCTGAGAACAAATATTTCGGATCCCTTTGAAGACTATAGGGCCAAAGGAAATATCCTCCGATAACAAAGAGAAAGAAGCTTTCTGAGAAACTTCTTTGTGTTCTGTGAAATCATCTCACAGAGTTACAGCTTTCCCCTCAAGAAGCCTTTCGCTAAGACAGTTCTTGTGGAATTGGCAAAGTGATATTTGGAAGCCCATAGAGGGCTATGGTGAAAAAGGAAATATCCTCAGATGAAATCTGGAAAGAAGCTTTCTGAGAAACTGCTTATTGTTCTGTTAATTCACCTCACAGAGTTACATCTGTATTTCGTGGATCTCTATGCTAGCCTTGTTTCTGTGGAATCTGAGAACAGATATTTCGGATCCCTTTGAAGACTATAGGGCCAAAGGAAATATCCTCCGATAAGAAAGAGAAAGAAGCTTTCTGAGAAACTTCTTTGTGTTCTGTGAAATCATCTCACAGAGTTACAGCTTTCCCCTCAAGAAGCCTTTCGCTAAGACAGTTCTTGTGGAATTGCCAAAGTGATATTTGGAAGCCCTTAGAGGGCTATGGTGAAAAAGGAAATATCCTCAGATGAAATCTGGAAAGAAGCTTTCTGAGAAACTGCTTAGTGTTCTGTTAATTCATCTCACAGAGTTACATATGTATTTCGTGGATCTCTTTGCTGGCCTTATTTCTGTGGAATCTGAGAACAGATATTTCGGATCCCTTCAAAGACTATAGGGCCAAAGGATATATCCTCCGATAACAAAGAGAAAGAAGCTTTCTGAGAAACTTCTTTGTGTTCTGTGAAATCACCTCACAGAGTTACAGCTTTCCCCTCAAGAAGCCTTTCGCTAAGACAGTTCTTGTGGAACTGGCAAAGTGATATTTGGAAGCCCATAGAGGGCTATGGTGAAAAAGGAAATATCCTCAGATGAAATCTGGAAAGAAGCTTTCTGAGAAAGTGCTCTGTGATGTGTGACTTCCACTCACAGAGTTACATCTGTATTTCGTGGATCTCTTTGCTAGCCTTATTTCTGTGGAATCTGAGAACAGATATTTCGGATCCCTTTGAAGACTATAGGGCCAAAGGAAATATCCTCCGATAACAAAGAGAAAGAAGCTCTCTGAGAAACTTCTTTGTGTTCTGTGAAATCATCTCACAGAGTTACAGCTTTCCCCTCAAGAAGCCTTTCGCTAAGACAGTTCTTGTGGAATTGGCAAAGTGATATTTGGAAGCCCATAGAGGGCTATGGTGAAAAAGGAAATATCCTCAGATGAAATCTGGAAAGAAGCTTTCTGAGTAACTGCTCTGTGATGTGTGACTTCCACTCACAGAGTTACATGTGTATTTCGTGGATCTCTTTGTTAGCCTTATTTCTGTGGAATCTGAGAACAGATATTTCGGATCCCTTCGAAGGCTAGAGGGCCAAAGGAAATATACTCCGATAACAAAGAGAAAGAAGCATTCTGAGAAACTTCTTTGTGTTCTGTGAAATCATCTCACAGAGTTACAGCTTTCCCCTCAAGAAGCCTTTCGCTAAGACAGTTCTTGTGGAATTGGCAGAGTGATATTTGGAAGCCCATAGAGGGCTATGGTGATAAAGGAAGTATCCTCAGATGAAATCTGGAAAGAAGCTTTCTGAGAAACTGCTAAGTGTTCTGTTAATTCATCTCACAGAGTTACATCTGTATTTCGTGGATCTCTTTGCTAGCCTTATTTCTGTGGAATCTGAGAACAGATATTTCGGATCCCTTTGAAGACTATAGGGCCAGAGGAAATATCCTCCGATAACAAAGAGAAAGAAGCTTTCTGAGAAACTTCTTTGTGTTCTGTGAAATCATCTCACAGAGTTACAGCTTTCCCCTCAAGAAGCCTTTCGCTAAGACAGTTCTTGTGGAATTGGCAAAGTGATATTTGGAAGCCCATAGAGGGCTATGGTGAAAAAGGAAATATCCTCACATGAAATGTGGAAAGAAGCTTTCTGAGAAACTGCTTAGTGTTCTGTTAATTCATCTCACAGAGTTACAACTGTATTTCGTGGATCTCTCTGCTAGCCTAATTTCTGTGGAATCTGAGAACAGATATTTCGGATCCCTTCGAATACTATAGGGCCAAAGGAAATATCCTCCGATAACAAAGAGAAAGAAGCTTTCTGAGAAACTTCTTTGTGTTCTGTGAAATCATCTCACAGAGTTACAGCTTTCCCTTCAAGAAGCCGTTCGCTAAGACAGTTCTTGTGGAATTGGCAAAGTGATATTTGGAAGCCCATAGAGGGCTATGGTGAAAAAGGAAATATCCTCAGATGAAATCTGGAAAGAAGCTTTCTGAGAAACTGCTCTGTGATGTGTGACTTCCACTCACAGAGTTACATCTGTATTTCGTGGGTCTCTTTGCTAGCCTTATTTCTGTGGAATCTGAGAACAGATATTTCGGATCCCTTTGAAGACTATAGGGCCAAAGGAAATATCCTCCGATAACAAAGAGAAAGAAGCTTTCTGAGAAACTTCTTTGTGTTCTGTGAAATCATCTCACAGAGTTACAGCTTTCCCCTCAAGAAGCCTTTCGCTAAGACAGTTCTTGTGGAATTTGCAAAGTGATATTTGGAAGCCCATAGAGGCCTATGGTGAAAAAGCAAATATCCTCAGATGAAATCTGGAAAGAAGCTTTCAGAGAAACTGCTTAGTGTTCTCTTAATTCATCTCACAGAGTTACATGTGTATTTCCTGGATGTCTTTGCTAGCCTTATTTCTGTGGAATCTGAGAATAGATATTTCGGATCCCTTTGAAGACTATAGGGCCAAAGGAAATATCCTCCGATAAGAAAGAGAAAGAAGCTTTCTGAGAAACTTCTTTGTGTTCTGTGAAATCATCTCACAGAGTTACAGCTTTCCCCTCAAGAAGCCTTTCGCTAAGACACTTCTTGTGGAATTGGCAAAGTGATATTTGGAAGCCCATAGAGGGCTATGGTGAAAAAGGAAATATCCTCAGATGAAATCTGGAAAGAAGCTTTCTGAGAAACTGCTTAGTGTTCTGTTAATTCATCTCACAGAATTACATTTGTATTTCGTGGATTTCTTTGCTAGCCTTATTTCTGTGGAATCTGAGAACAGATATTTCGGATCCCTTCGAAGACTATAGGGCCAAAGGAAATATCCTCCGATATCAAAGAGAAAGAAGCTTTCTGAGAAACTTCTTTGTGTTCTGTGAAATCACCTCACAGAGTTACAGCTTTCCCCTCAAGAAGCCTTTCGCTAAGACAGTTTTTGTGGAACTGGCAAAGTGATATTTGGAAGCCCATAGAGGGCTATGGTGAAAAAGGAAATATCCTCAGATGAAATCTGGAAAGAAGCTTTCTGAGAAAGTGCTCTGTGATGTGTGACTTCCACTCACAGAGTTACATCTGTATTTCGTGGATCTCTTTGCTAGCCTTATTTCTGTGGAATCTGATAACAGATATTTCGGATCCCTTTGAAGACTATAGGGCCTAAGGAAATATCCTCCGATAACAAAGAGAAAGAAGCTCTCTGAGAAACTTCTTTGTGTTCTGTGAAATCATCTCACAGAGTTACAGCTTTCCCCTCAAGAAGCCTTTCGCTAAGACAGTTCTTGTGGAATTGGCAAAGTGATATTTGGAAGCCCATAGAGGGCTATGGTGAAAAAGGAAATATCCTCAGATGAAATCTGGAAAGAAGCTTTCTGAGAAACTGCTCTGTGATGTGTGACTTCAACTCACAGAGTTACATCTGTATTTCGTGGATCTCTTTGCTAGCCTTATTTCTGTGGAATCTGAGAACAGATATTTCGGATCCCTTTGAAGACTATAGGGCCAAAGGAACTATCCTCCGATAACAAGGAGAAAGAAGCTTTCTGAGAAACTTCTTTGTGTTCTGTGAAATCATCTCACAGAGTTACAGCTTTCCCCTCAAGAAGCCTTTCGCTAAGACAGTTCTTGTGGAATTGGCAAAGTGATATTTGGAAGCCCATAGAGGGCTATGGTGAAAAAGGAAATATCCTCAGATGAAATCTGGAAAGAAGCTTTCTGAGAAACTGCTCTGTGATGTGTGACTTCCACTCACAGAGTTACATCTGTATTTCGTGGATCTCTTTGCTAGCCTTATTTCTGTGGAATCTGAGAACAGATATTTCGTATCCCTTTGAAGACTATAGGGCCAAAGGAAATATCCTCCGATAACAAAGAGAAAGAAGCTTTCTGAGAAACTTCTTTGTGTTCTATGAAATCATCTCACAGAGTTACAGCTTTCCCCTCAAGAAGCCTTTTGCTAAGGCAGTTCTTGTGGAATTGCCAAAGTGATATTTGGAAGCCCATAGAGGGCTATGGTGAAAAAGGAAATATCCTCAGATGAAATCTGGAAAGAAGCTTTCTGAGAAACTGCTTAGTGTTCTGTTAATTCATCTCACAGAGTTACATCTGTATTTCGTGGATATCTTTGCTAGCCTTATTTCTGTGGAATCTGAGAACAAATATTTCGGATCCCTTTGAAGACTATAGGGCCAAAGGAACTATCCTCCGATAACAAAGAGAAAGAAGCTTTCTGAGAAACTTCTTTGTGTTCTGTGAAATCATCTCACAGAGTTACAGCTTTCCCCTCAAGAAGCCTTTCGCTAAGACAGTTCTTGTGGATTTGGCAAAGTGATATTTGGAAGCCCATAGAGGGCTATGGTGAAAAAGGAAATATCCTCAGATGAAATCTGGAAAGAAGATTTCTGAGAAACTGCTTAGTGTTCTGTTAATTCACCTCACAGAGTTACATCTGTATTTCGTGGATCTCTTTGCTAGCCTTATTTCTGTGGAATCTGAGAACAGATATTTCGGATCCCTTTGAAGACTATAGGGCCAAAGGAAATATCCTCCGATAAGAAAGAGAAAGAAGCTTTCTGAGAAACTTCTTTGTGTTCTGTGAAATCATCTCACAGAGTTACAGCTTTCCCCTCAAGAAGCCTTTCGCTAAGACAGTTCTTGTGGAATAGCCAAAGTGATATTTGGAAGCCCATAGAGGGCTATGGTGAAAAAGGAAATATCCTCAGATGAAATCTGGAAAGAAGCTTTCTGAGAAACTGCTTAGTGTTCTGTTAATTCATCTCACAGAGTTACATTTGTATTTCGTGGATCTCTTTGCTAGCCTTATTTCTGTGGAATCTGAGAACAGATATTTCGGATCCCTTCAAAGACTATAGGGCCAAAGGAAATATCCTCCGATAACAAAGAGAAAGAAGCTTTCTGAGAAACTTCTTTGTGTTCTGTGAAATCACCTCACAGAGTTACAGCTTTCCCCTCAAGAAGCCTTTCGCTAAGACAGTTCTTGTGGAACTGGCAAAGTGATATTTTGAAGCCCATAGAGGGCTATGGTGAAAAAGGAAATATCCTCAGATGAAATCTGGAAAGAAGCTTTCTGAGAAACTGCTCTGTGATGTGTGACTTCCACTCACAGAGTTACATCTGTATTTCGTGGATCTCTTTGCTAGCCTTATTTCTGTGGAATCTGAGAACAGATATTTCGGATCCCTTTGAAGACTATAGGGCCAAAGGAAATATCCTCCGATAACAAAGAGAAAGAAGCTCTCTGAGAAACTTCTTTGTGTTCTGTGAAATCATCTCACAGAGTTACAGCTTTCCCCTCAAGAAGCCTTTCGCTAAGACAGTTCTTGTGGAATTGGCAAAGTGATATTTGGAAGCCCATAGAGGGCTATGGTGAAAAAGGAAATATCCTCAGATGAAATCTGGAAAGAAGCTTTCTGAGAAACTGCTTAGTGTTCTGTTAATTCATCTCACAGAGGTACATCTGTATTTCCTGAATCTCTTTGCTAGCCCTATTTCTGTGGAATCTGAGAACAGATATTTCGGATCCCATTGAAGAGTATAGGGCCAAAGGAACTATCCTCCGATAACAAAGGGAAAGAAGCTTTCTGAGAAACTTCTTTGTTTTCTGTGAAATCATCTCACAGAGTTACAGCTTTCCCCTCAAGAAGCCTTTCGCTAAGACAGTTCTTGAGGAATTGGCAAAGTGATATTTGGAAGCCCATAGAGGGCTATGGTGAAAAAGGAAATATCCTCAAATGAAATCTGGAAAGAAGCTTTCTGAGAAACTGCTCTGTGATGTGTGACTTCCACTCACAGAGTTACATCTGTATTTCGTGGATCTCTTTGCTAGCCTTATTTCTGTGGAATCTGAGAACAGATATTTCGGATCCCTTTGAAGACTATAGGGCCAGAGGAAATATCCTCCGATAACAAAGAGAAAGAAGCTTTCTGAGAAACTTCTTTGTGTTCTGTGAAATCATCTCACAGAGTTACAGCTTTCCCCTCAAGAAGCCTTTCGCTAAGACAGTTCTTGTGGAATTGGCAAAGTGATATTTGGAAGCCCATAGAGGGCTATGGTGAAAAAGGAAATATCCTCAGATGAAACCTGGAAAGAAGGTTTCTGAGAAACTGCTTAGTGTTCTGTTAATTCATCTCACAGAGTTACATCTGTATTTCGTGGATCTCTTTGCTAGCCTTATTTCTGTGGTATCTGAGAACAGATATTTCGGATCCCTTTGAAGACTATAGGGCCAAAGGAAATATCCTGCTATAACAAAGAGAAAGAAGCTTTCTGAGAAACTTCTTTGTGTTCTGTGAAATCATCTCACAGAGTTACAGCTCTCCCCTCAAGAAGCCTTTCGCTAAGACAGTTCTTGTGGAATTGGAAAAGTGATATTTGGAAGCCAATAGAGGGCTATGGTGAAAGAGGAAATATCCTCAGATGAAATCTGGAAAGAAGCTTTCTGAGAAACTGCTCTGTGATGTGTGACTTCCACTCACAGAGTTACATCTGTATTTCGTGTATGTCTTGGCTAGCCTTATTTCTGTGGATCTGAGAACAGATATTTCGGATCCCTTTGCAGACTATAGGACCAAAGGAAATATCCTCCGATAACAAAGAGAAAGAAGCTTTCTGAGAAACTTCTTTGTGTTCTGTGAAATCATCTCACAGAGTTACAGCTTTCCCCTCAAGAAGCCTTTCGCTAAGACAGTTCTTGTGGAATTTGCAAAGTGATATTTGGAGGCCCATAGAGGCCTATGGTAAAAAAGGAAATATCCTCAGATGAAATCTGGAAAGAAGCTTTCTGAGAAACTGCTTGGGTTTCTGTTAAATCATCTCACAGAATTACATGTGTATTTCACGGATCTCTTTGCTAGCCTTATTTCTGTGGAATCTGAGAACAGATATTTCGGATCCCTTTGAAGACTATAGGGCCAAAGGAACTATCCTCTGATAACAAAGAGAAAGAAGCTGTCTGAGAAACTACTTTGTGTTCTGTGAAATCATCTCACAGAGTTACAGCTTTCCCCTCAAAAAGCCTTTCGCTAAGACAGTTCTTGTGGAATTGGCAAAGTGATATTTGGAAGCCCATAGAGGGCTATGGTGAAAAAGGAAATATCCTCAGATGAAATCTGGAAAGAAGCTTTCTGAGAAACTGCTTAGTGTTCTGTTAATTCATCTCACAAGTTACATCTGTATTTCGTGGATATCTTTTCCAGCCTTATTTCTGTGGAATCTGAGAACAAATATTTCTGATCCCTTTGAAGACTATAGGGCCAAAGGAAATATCCTCCGATAACAAAGAGAAAGAAGCTTTCTGAGAAACTTCTTTGTGTTCTGTGAAATCATCTCACAGAGTTACAGCTTTCCCCTCAAGAAGCCTTTCGCTAAGACAGTTCTTGTGGAATTGGCAAAGTGATATTTGGAAGCCCATAGAGGGCTATGGTGAAAAAGGAAATATTCTCAGATGAAATCTGGAAAGAAGCTTTCTGAGAAACTGCTTAGTGTTCTGTTAATTCACCTCACAGAGTTACATCTGTATTTCGTGGATCTGTTTGCTAGCCTTATTTCTGTGGAATCTGAGAACAGATATTTCGGATCCCTTTGAAGACTATAGGGCCAAAGGAAATATCCTCCGATAACAAAGAGAAAGAAGCTTTCTGAGAAACTTCTTTGTGTTCTGTGAAATCATCTCACAGAGTTACAGCTTTCCCCTCAAGAAGCCTTTCGCTAAGACAGTTCTTGTGGAATTGGCAAAGTGATATTTGGAAGCCCATAGAGGGCTATGGTGAAAAAGGAAATATCCTCAGATGAAATCTGGAAAGAAGCTTTCTGAGAAACTGCTTAGTGTTCTGTTAATTCACCTCACAGAGTTACATCTGTATTTCGTGGATCTCTTTGCTAGCCTTATTTCTGTGGAATCTGAGAACAGATATTTCGGATCCCTTTGAAGACTATAGGGCCAAAGGAAATATCCTCCGATAACAAAGAGAAAAAAGCTTTCCGAGAAACTTCTTTGTGTTCTGTGAAATCATCTCACAGAGTTACAGCTTTCCCCTCAAGAAGCCTTTCGCTAAGACAGTTCTTGTGGAATTGGCAAAGTGATATTTGGAAGCCCATAGAGGCCTATGGCGAAAAAGCAAATATCCTCAGATGAAATCTGGAAAGAAGTTTTGTGAGAAACTGCTTAGTGTTCTCTTAATTCATCTCACAGAGTTACATCTGTATTTCGTGGATGTCTTTGCTAGCCTTATTTCTGTGGAATCTGAGAACAGATATTTCGGATCCCTTTGAAGACTATAGGGCCAAAGGAAATATCCTCCGATAACAAAGAGAAAGAAGCTTTCTGAGAAACTTCTTTGTGTTCTGTGAAATCATCTCACAGAGTTACAGCTTTCCCCTCAAGAAGCCTTTCGCTAAGACAGTTCTTGTGGAATTGGCAAAGTGATATTTGGAAGCCCCTAGAGGGCTATGGTGAAAAAGGAAATATCCTCACATGAAATCTGGAAAGAAGCTTTCTGAGAAACTGCTAAGTGTTCTGTTAATTCATCTCACAGAGTTACATCTGTATTTCGTGGATATCTTTGCTAGCCTTATTTCTGTGGAATCTGAGAACAGATATTTCGGATCCCTTCGAAGACTATAGGGCCAAAGGAAATATACTCCGATAACAAAGAGAAAGAAGCTTTCTGAGAAACTTCTTTGTGTTCTGTGAAATCATCTCACAGAGTTACAGCTTTCCCCTCAAGAAGCCTTTCGCTAAGACAGTTCTTGTGGAATTGGCAAAGTGATATTTGGAAGCCCATAGAGGGCTATGGTGAAAAAGGAAATATCCTCAGATGAAACCTGGAAAGAAGCTTTCTGAGAAACTGCTTAGTGTTCTGTTAATTCATCTCACAGAGTTACATCTGTATTTCGTGGATCTCTTTGCTAGCCTTATTTCTGTGGAATCTGAGAACAGATATTTCGGATCCCTTTGAAGACTATAGGGCCAAAGGAAATATCCTGCTATAACAAAGAGAAAGAAGCTTTCTGAGAAACTTCTTTGTGTTCTGTGAAATCATCTCACAGAGTTACAGCTTTCCCCTCAAGAAGCCTTTCGCTAAGACAGTTCTTGTGGAATTGGCAAAGTGATATTTGGAAGCCAATAGAGGGCTATGGTGAAAGAGGAAATATCCTCAGATGAAATCTGGAAAGAAGCTTTCTGAGAAACTGCTCTGTGATGTGTGACTTCCACTCACAGAGTTACATGTGTATTTCGTGGATCTCTTTGCTAGCCTTATTTCTGTGGATCTGAGAACAGATATTTCGGATCCCTTTGAAGACTATAGGGCCAAAGGAAATATCCTCCGATAACAAAGAGAAAGAAGCTTTCTGAGAAACTTCTTTGTGTTCTATGAAATCATCTCACAGAGTTACAGCTTTCCCCTCAAGAAGCCTTTCGCTAAGACAGTTCTTGTGGAATTGCCAAAGTGATATTTGGAAGCCCATAGAGGGCTATGGTGAAAAAGGAAATATCCTCAGATGAAATCTGGAAAGAAGCTTTCTGAGAAACTGCTTAGTGTTCTGTTAATTCATCTCACAGAGTTACATCTGTATTTCGTGGATATCTTTGCTAGCCTTATTTCTGTGGAATCTGAGAACAAATATTTCGGATCCCTTTGAAGACTATAGGGCCAAAGGAACTATCCTCCGATAACAAAGAGAAAGAAGCTTTCTGAGAAACTTCTTTGTGTTCTGTGAAATCATCTCACAGAGTTACAGCTTTCCCCTCAAGAAGCCTTTCACTAAGACAGTTCTTGTGGAATTGGCAAAGTGATATTTGGAAGCCCATAGAGGGCTATGGTGAAAAAGGAAATATCCACAGATGAAATCTGGAAAGAAGATTTCTGAGAAACTGCTTAGTGTTCTGTTAATTCACCTCACAGAGTTACATCTGTATTTCGTGGATCTCTTTGCTAGCCTTATTTCTGTGGAATCTGAGAACAGATATTTCGGATCCCTTTGAAGACTATAGGGCCAAAGGAAATATCCTCCGATAAGAAAGAGAAAGAAGCTTTCTGAGAAACTTCTTTGTGTTCTGTGAAATCATCTCACAGAGTTACAGCTTTCCCCTCAAGAAGCCTTTCGCTAAGACAGTTCTTGTGGAATTGCCAAAGTGATATTTGGAAGCCCATAGAGGGCTATGGTGAAAAAGGAAATATCCTCAGATGAAATCTGGAAAGAAGCTTTCTGAGAAACTGCTTAGTGTTCTGTTAATTCATCTCACAGAGTTACATTTGTATTTCGTGGATCTCTTTGCTAGCCTTATTTCTGTGGAATCTGAGAACAGATATTTCGGATCCCTTCGAAGACTATAGGGCCAAAGGAAATATCCTCCGATAACAAAGAGAAAGAAGCTTTCTGAGAAACTTCTTTGTGTTCTGTGAAATCACCTCACAGAGTTACAGCTTTCCCCTCAAGAAGCCTTTCGCTAAGACAGTTCTTGTGGAACTGGCAAAGTGATATTTGGAAGCCCATAGAGGGCTATGGTGAAAAAGGAAATATCCTCAGATGAAATCTGGAAAGAAGCTTTCTGAGAAACTGCTCTGTGATGTGTGACTTCCACTCACAGAGTTACATCTGTATTTCGTGGATCTCTTTGCTAGCCTTATTTCTGTGGAATCTGAGAACAGATATTTCGGATCCCTTTGAAGACTATAGGGCCAAAGGAAATATCCTCCGATAAAAAAGAGAAAGAAGCTCTCTGAGAAACTTCTTTGTGTTCTGTGAAATCATCTCACAGAGTTACAGCTTTCCCCTCAAGAAGCCTTTCGCTAAGACAGTTCTTGTGGAATTGCCAAAGTGATATTTGGAAGCCCATAGAGGGCTATGGTGAAAAAGGAAATATCCTCAGATGAAATCTGGAAAGAAGCTTTCTGAGAAACTGCTTAGTGTTCTGTTAATTCATCTCACAGAGGTACATCTGTATTTCCTGAATCTCTTTGCTAGACTTATTTCTGTGGAATCTGAGAACAGTTATTTCGGATCCCATTGAAGTGTATAGGGCCAAAGGAACTATCCTCCGATAACAAAGAGAAAGAAGCTTTCTGAGAAACTTCTTTGTTTTCTGTGAAATCATCTCACAGAGTTACAGCTTTCCCCTCAAGAAGCCTTTCGCTAAGACAGTTCTTGAGGAATTGGCAAAGTGATATTTGGAAGCCCATAGAGGGCTATGGTGAAAAAGGAAATATCCTCAAATGAAATCTGGAAAGAAGCTTTCTGAGAAACTGCTCTGTGATGTGTGACTTCCACTCACAGAGTTACATCTGTATTTCGTGGATCTCTTTGCTAGCCTTATTTCTGTGGAATCTGAGAACAGATATTTCGGATCCCTTTGAAGACTATAGGGCCAAAGGAAATATCCTCCGATAACAAAGAGAAAGAAGCTTTCCGAGAAACTTCTTTGTGTTCTGTGAAATCATCTCACAGAGTTACAGCTTTCCCCTCAAGAAGCCTTTCGCTAAGACAGTTCTTGTGGAATTGGCAAAGTGATATTTGGAAGCCCATAGAGGCCTATGGCGAAAAAGCAAATATCCTCAGATGAAATCTGGAAAGAAGTTTTGTGAGAAACTGCTTAGTGTTCTCTTAATTCATCTCACAGAGTTACATCTGTATTTCGTGGATGTCTTTGCTAGCCTTATTTCTGTGGAATCTGAGAACAGATATTTCGGATCCCTTTGAAGGCTATAGTGCCAAAGGAAATATCCTCCGATAACAAAGAGAAAGAAGCTTTCTGAGAAACTTCTTTGTGTTCTGTGAAATCATCTCACAGAGTTACAGCTTTCCCCTCAAGAAGCCTTTCGCTAAGACAGTTCTTGTGGAATTGGCAAAGTGATATTTGGAAGCCTCTAGAGGGCTATGGTGAAAAAGGAAATATCCTCACATCAAATCTGGAAAGAAGCTTTCTGAGAAACTGCTAAGTGTTCTGTTAATTCATCTCACAGAGTTACATCTGTATTTCGTGGATATCTTTGCTAGCCTTATTTCTTTGGAATCTGAGAACAGATATTTCGGATCCCTTCGAAGACTATAGGGCCAAAGGAAATATACTCCGATAACAAAGAGAAAGAAGCTTTCTGAGAAACTTCTTTGTGTTCTGTGAAATCATCTCACAGAGTTACAGCTTACCCCTCAAGAAGCCTTTCGCTAAGACAGTTCTTGTGGAATTGGCAAAGTGATATTTGGAAGCCCATAGAGGGCTATGGTGAAAAAGGAAATATCCTCAGAAGAAACCTGGAAAGAAGGTTTCTGAGAAACTGCTTAGTGTTCTGTTAATTCATCTCACAGAGTTACATCTGTATTTCGTGGATATCTTTGCTAGCCTTATTTCTGTGGAATCTGAGAACAGATATTTCGGATCCCTTTGAAGACTATAGGGCCAAAGGAAATATCCTGCTATAACAAAGAGAAAGAAGCTTTCTGAGAAACTTCTTTGTGTTCTGTGAAATCATCTCACAGAGTTACAGCTTTCCCCTCAAGAAGCCTTTCGCTAAGACAGTTCTTGTGGAATTGGCAAAGTGATATTTGGAAGCCAATAGAGGGCTATGGTGAAAGAGGAAATATCCTCAGATGAAATCTGGAAGGAAGCTTTCTGAGAAACTGCTCTGTGATGTGTGACTTCCACTCTCAGAGTTACATCTGTATTTCGTGTATCTCTTGGCTAGCCTTATTTCTGTGGATCTGAGAACAGATATTTCGGATCCCTTTGCAGACTATAGGACCAAAGGAAATATCCTCCGATAACAAAGAGAAAGAAGCTTTCTGAGAAACTTCTTTGTGTTCTGTGAAATCATCTCACAGAGTTACAGCTTTCCCCTCAAGAAGCCTTTCGCTAAGACAGTTCTTGTGGAATTTGCAAAGTGATATTTGGAGGCCCATAGAGGCCTATGGTAAAAAAGGAAATATCCTCAGATGAAATCTGGAAAGAAGCTTTCTGAGAAACTGCTTAGGGTTCTGTTAAATCATCTCACAGAATTACATGTGTATTTCACGGATCTCTTTGCTAGCCTTATTTCTGTGGAATCTGAGAACAGATATTTCGGATCCCTTTCAAGACTATAGGGCCAAAGAAACTATCCTCTGATAACAAAGAGAAAGAAGCTGTCTGAGAAACTACTTTGTGTTCTGTGAAATCATCTCACAGAGTTACAGCTTTCCCCTCAAGAAGCCTTTCGCTAAGACAGTTCTTGTGGAATTGGCAAAGTGATATTTGGAAGCCCATAGAGGGCTATGGTGAAAAAGGAAATATCCTCAGATGAAATCTGGAAAGAAGCTTTCTGAGAAACTGCTTAGTGTTCTGTTAATTCATCTCACCGAGTTACATCTGTATTTCGTGGATATCTTTTCCAGCCTTATTTCTGTGGAATCTGAGAACAAATATTTCTGATCCCTTTGAAGACTATAGGGCCAAAGGAAATATCCTCCGATAACAGAGAGAAAGAAGCTTTCTGAGAAACTTCTTTGTGTTTTGTGAAATCACCTCACAGAGTTACAGCTTTCCCCTCAAGAAGCCTTTCGCTAAGACAGTTCTTGTGGAACTGGCAAAGTGATATTTGGAAGCCCATAGAGGGCTATGGTGAAAAAGGAAATATCCTCAGATGAAATCTGGAAAGAAGCTTTCTGAGAAACTGCTCTGTGATGTGTGACTTCCACTCACAGAGTTACATCTGTATTTCGTGGATCTCTTTGCTAGCCTTATTTCTGTGGAATCTGAGAACAGATATTTCGGATCCCTTTGAAGACTATAGGGCCAAAGGAAATATCCTCCGATAAAAAAGAGAAAGAAGCTCTCTGAGAAACTTCTTTGTGTTCTGTGAAATCATCTCACAGAGTTACAGCTTTCCCCTCAAGAAGCCTTTCGCTAAGACAGTTCTTGTGGAATTGGCAAAGTGATATTTGGAAGCCCATAGAGGGCTATGGTGAAAAAGGAAATATCCTCAGATGAAATCTGGAAAGAAGCTTTCTGAGAAACTGCTTAGTGTTCTGTTAATTCATCTCACAGAGGTACATCTGTATTTCCTGAATCTCTTTGCTAGACTTATTTCTGTGGAATCTGAGAACAGTTATTTCGGATCCCATTGAAGTGTATAGGGCCAAAGGAACTATCCTCCGATAACAAAGAGAAAGAAGCTTTCTGAGAAACTTCTTTGTTTTCTGTGAAATCATCTCACAGAGTTACAGCTTTCCCCTCAAGAAGCCTTTCGCTAAGACAGTTCTTGAGGAATTGGCAAAGTGATATTTGGAAGCCCATAGAGGGCTATGGTGAAAAAGGAAATATCCTCAAATGAAATCTGGAAAGAAGCTTTCTGAGAAACTGCTCTGTGATGTGTGACTTCCACTCACAGAGTTACATCTGTATTTCGTGGATCTCTTTGCTAGCCTTATTTCTGTGGAATCTGAGAACAGATATTTCGGATCCCTTTGAAGACTATAGGGCCAAAGGAAATATCCTCCGATAACAAAGAGAAAGAAGCTTTCCGAGAAACTTCTTTGTGTTCTGTGAAATCATCTCACAGAGTTACAGCTTTCCCCTCAAGAAGCCTTTCGCTAAGACAGTTCTTGTGGAATTGGCAAAGTGATATTTGGAAGCCCATAGAGGCCTATGGCGAAAAAGCAAATATCCTCAGAGGAAATCTGGAAAGAAGTTTTGTGAGAAACTGCTTAGTGTTCTCTTAATTCATCTCACAGAGTTACATCTGTATTTCGTGGATGTCTTTGCTAGCCTTATTTCTGTGGAATCTGAGAACAGATATTTCGGATCCCTTTGAAGGCTATAGTGCCAAAGGAAATATCCTCCGATAACAAAGAGAAAGAAGCTTTCTGAGAAACTTCTTTGTGTTCTGTGAAATCATCTCACAGAGTTACAGCTTTCCCCTCAAGAAGCCTTTCGCTAAGACAGTTCTTGTGGAATTGGCAAAGTGATATTTGGAAGCCTCTAGAGGGCTATGGTGAAAAAGGAAATATCCTCACATCAAATCTGGAAAGAAGCTTTCTGAGAAACTGCTAAGTGTTCTGTTAATTCATCTCACAGAGTTACATCTGTATTTCGTGGATATCTTTGCTAGCCTTATTTCTTTGGAATCTGAGAACAGATATTTCGGATCCCTTCGAAGACTATAGGGCCAAAGGAAATATACTCCGATAACAAAGAGAAAGAAGCTTTCTGAGAAACTTCTTTGTGTTCTGTGAAATCATCTCACAGAGTTACAGCTTACCCCTCAAGAAGCCTTTCGCTAAGACAGTTCTTGTGGAATTGGCAAAGTGATATTTGGAAGCCCATAGAGGGCTATGGTGAAAAAGGAAATATCCTCAGAAGAAACCTGGAAAGAAGGTTTCTGAGAAACTGCTTAGTGTTCTGTTAATTCATCTCACAGAGTTACATCTGTATTTCGTGGATATCTTTGCTAGCCTTATTTCTGTGGAATCTGAGAACAGATATTTCGGATCCCTTTGAAGACTATAGGGCCAAAGGAAATATCCTGCTATAACAAAGAGAAAGAAGCTTTCTGAGAAACTTCTTTGTGTTCTGTGAAATCATCTCACAGAGTTACAGCTTTCCCCTCAAGAAGCCTTTCGCTAAGACAGTTCTTGTGGAATTGGCAAAGTGATATTTGGAAGCCAATAGAGGGCTATGGTGAAAGAGGAAATATCCTCAGATGAAATCTGGAAGGAAGCTTTCTGAGAAACTGCTCTGTGATGTGTGACTTCCACTCTCAGAGTTACATCTGTATTTCGTGTATCTCTTGGCTAGCCTTATTTCTGTGGATCTGAGAACAGATATTTCGGATCCCTTTGCAGACTATAGGACCAAAGGAAATATCCTCCGATAACAAAGAGAAAGAAGCTTTCTGAGAAACTTCTTTGTGTTCTGTGAAATCATCTCACAGAGTTACAGCTTTCCCCTCAAGAAGCCTTTCGCTAAGACAGTTCTTGTGGAATTTGCAAAGTGATATTTGGAGGCCCATAGAGGCCTATGGTAAAAAAGGAAATATCCTCAGATGAAATCTGGAAAGAAGCTTTCTGAGAAACTGCTTAGGGTTCTGTTAAATCATCTCACAGAATTACATGTGTATTTCACGGATCTCTTTGCTAGCCTTATTTCTGTGGAATCTGAGAACAGATATTTCGGATCCCTTTCAAGACTATAGGGCCAAAGGAACTATCCTCTGATAACAAAGAGAAAGAAGCTGTCTGAGAAACTACTTTGTGTTCTGTGAAATCATCTCACAGAGTTACAGCTTTCCCCTCAAGAAGCCTTTCGCTAAGACAGTTCTTGTGGAATTGGCAAAGTGATATTTGGAAGCCCATAGAGGGCTATGGTGAAAAAGGAAATATCCTCAGATGAAATCTGGAAAGAAGCTTTCTGAGAAACTGCTTAGTGTTCTGTTAATTCATCTCACCGAGTTACATCTGTATTTCGTGGATATCTTTTCCAGCCTTATTTCTGTGGAATCTGAGAACAAATATTTCTGATCCCTTTGAAGACTATAGGGCCAAAGGAAATATCCTCCGATAACAGAGAGAAAGAAGCTTTCTGAGAAACTTCTTTGTGTTTTGTGAAATCACCTCACAGAGTTACAGCTTTCCCCTCAAGAAGCCTTTCGCTAAGACAGTTCTTGTGGAACTGGCAAAGTGATATTTGGAAGCCCATAGAGGGCTATGGTGAAAAAGGAAATATCCTCAGATGAAATCTGGAAAGAAGCTTTCTGAGAAACTGCTCTGTGATGTGTGACTTCCACTCACAGAGTTACATCTGTATTTCGTGGATCTCTTTGCTAGCCTTATTTCTGTGGAATCTGAGAACAGATATTTCGGATCCCTTTGAAGACTATAGGGCCAAAGGAAATATCCTCCGATAAAAAAGAGAAAGAAGCTCTCTGAGAAACTTCTTTGTGTTCTGTGAAATCATCTCACAGAGTTACAGCTTTCCCCTCAAGAAGCCTTTCGCTAAGACAGTTCTTGTGGAATTGGCAAAGTGATATTTGGAAGCCCATAGAGGGCTATGGTGAAAAAGGAAATATCCTCAGATGAAATCTGGAAAGAAGCTTTCTGAGAAACTGCTTAGTGTTCTGTTAATTCATCTCACAGAGGTACATCTGTATTTCCTGAATCTCTTTGCTAGACTTATTTCTGTGGAATCTGAGAACAGTTATTTCGGATCCCATTGAAGTGTATAGGGCCAAAGGAACTATCCTCCGATAACAAAGAGAAAGAAGCTTTCTGAGAAACTTCTTTGTTTTCTGTGAAATCATCTCACAGAGTTACAGCTTTCCCCTCAAGAAGCCTTTCGCTAAGACAGTTCTTGAGGAATTGGCAAAGTGATATTTGGAAGCCCATAGAGGGCTATGGTGAAAAAGGAAATATCCTCAAATGAAATCTGGAAAGAAGCTTTCTGAGAAACTGCTCTGTGATGTGTGACTTCCACTCACAGAGTTACATCTGTATTTCGTGGATCTCTTTGCTAGCCTTATTTCTGTGGAATCTGAGAACAGATATTTCGGATCCCTTTGAAGACTATAGGGCCAAAGGAAATATCCTCCGATAACAAAGAGAAAGAAGCTTTCCGAGAAACTTCTTTGTGTTCTGTGAAATCATCTCACAGAGTTACAGCTTTCCCCTCAAGAAGCCTTTCGCTAAGACAGTTCTTGTGGAATTGGCAAAGTGATATTTGGAAGCCCATAGAGGCCTATGGCGAAAAAGCAAATATCCTCAGATGAAATCTGGAAAGAAGTTTTGTGAGAAACTGCTTAGTGTTCTCTTAATTCATCTCACAGAGTTACATCTGTATTTCGTGGATGTCTTTGCTAGCCTTATTTCTGTGGAATCTGAGAACAGATATTTCGGATCCCTTTGAAGGCTATAGTGCCAAAGGAAATATCCTCCGATAACAAAGAGAAAGAAGCTTTCTGAGAAACTTCTTTGTGTTCTGTGAAATCATCTCACAGAGTTACAGCTTTCCCCTCAAGAAGCCTTTCGCTAAGACAGTTCTTGTGGAATTGGCAAAGTGATATTTGGAAGCCTCTAGAGGGCTATGGTGAAAAAGGAAATATCCTCACATCAAATCTGGAAAGAAGCTTTCTGAGAAACTGCTAAGTGTTCTGTTAATTCATCTCACAGAGTTACATCTGTATTTCGTGGATATCTTTGCTAGCCTTATTTCTTTGGAATCTGAGAACAGATATTTCGGATCCCTTCGAAGACTATAGGGCCAAAGGAAATATACTCCGATAACAAAGAGAAAGAAGCTTTCTGAGAAACTTCTTTGTGTTCTGTGAAATCATCTCACAGAGTTACAGCTTACCCCTCAAGAAGCCTTTCGCTAAGACAGTTCTTGTGGAATTGGCAAAGTGATATTTGGAAGCCCATAGAGGGCTATGGTGAAAAAGGAAATATCCTCAGAAGAAACCTGGAAAGAAGGTTTCTGAGAAACTGCTTAGTGTTCTGTTAATTCATCTCACAGAGTTACATCTGTATTTCGTGGATATCTTTGCTAGCCTTATTTCTGTGGAATCTGAGAACAGATATTTCGGATCCCTTTGAAGACTATAGGGCCAAAGGAAATATCCTGCTATAACAAAGAGAAAGAAGCTTTCTGAGAAACTTCTTTGTGTTCTGTGAAATCATCTCACAGAGTTACAGCTTTCCCCTCAAGAAGCCTTTCGCTAAGACAGTTCTTGTGGAATTGGCAAAGTGATATTTGGAAGCCAATAGAGGGCTATGGTGAAAGAGGAAATATCCTCAGATGAAATCTGGAAGGAAGCTTTCTGAGAAACTGCTCTGTGATGTGTGACTTCCACTCTCAGAGTTACATCTGTATTTCGTGTATCTCTTGGCTAGCCTTATTTCTGTGGATCTGAGAACAGATATTTCGGATCCCTTTGCAGACTATAGGACCAAAGGAAATATCCTCCGATAACAAAGAGAAAGAAGCTTTCTGAGAAACTTCTTTGTGTTCTGTGAAATCATCTCACAGAGTTACAGCTTTCCCCTCAAGAAGCCTTTCGCTAAGACAGTTCTTGTGGAATTTGCAAAGTGATATTTGGAGGCCCATAGAGGCCTATGGTAAAAAAGGAAATATCCTCAGATGAAATCTGGAAAGAAGCTTTCTGAGAAACTGCTTAGGGTTCTGTTAAATCATCTCACAGAATTACATGTGTATTTCACGGATCTCTTTGCTAGCCTTATTTCTGTGGAATCTGAGAACAGATATTTCGGATCCCTTTCAAGACTATAGGGCCAAAGGAACTATCCTCTGATAACAAAGAGAAAGAAGCTGTCTGAGAAACTACTTTGTGTTCTGTGAAATCATCTCACAGAGTTACAGCTTTCCCCTCAAGAAGCCTTTCGCTAAGACAGTTCTTGTGGAATTGGCAAAGTGATATTTGGAAGCCCATAGAGGGCTATGGTGAAAAAGGAAATATCCTCAGATGAAATCTGGAAAGAAGCTTTCTGAGAAACTGCTTAGTGTTCTGTTAATTCATCTCACCGAGTTACATCTGTATTTCGTGGATATCTTTTCCAGCCTTATTTCTGTGGAATCTGAGAACAAATATTTCTGATCCCTTTGAAGACTATAGGGCCAAAGGAAATATCCTCCGATAACAGAGAGAAAGAAGCTTTCTGAGAAACTTCTTTGTGTTTTGTGAAATCATCTCACAGAGTTACAGCTTTCCCCTCAAGAAGCCTTTCGCTAAGACAGTTCTTGTGGAATTGGCAAAGTGATATTTGGAAGCCCATAGAGGGCTATGGTGAAAAAGGAAATATTCTCAGATGAAATCTGGAAAGAAGCTTTCTGAGAAACTGCTTAGTGTTCTGTTAATTCACCTCACAGAGTTACATCTGTATTTCGTGGATCTGTTTGCTAGCCTTATTTCTGTGGAATCTGAGAACAGATATTTCGGATCCCTTTGAAGACTATAGGGTCAAAGGAAATATCCTCCGATAACAAAGAGAAAGAAGCTTTCTGAGAAACTTCTTTGTGTTCTGTGAAATCATCTCACAGAGTTACAGCTTTCCCCTCAAGAAGCCTTTCGCTAAGACAGTTCTTGTGGAATTGCCAAAGTGATATTTGGAAGCCCATAGAGGGCTATGGTGAAAAAGGAAATATCCTCAGATGAAATCTGGAAAGAAGCTTTCTGAGAAACTGCTTAGTGTTCTGTTAATTCATCTCACAGTGTTACATCTGTATTTCGTGGATCTCTTTGCTAGCCTTATTTCTGTGGAATCTGAGAACAGATATTTCGGATCCCTTTGAAGACTATAGGGCCAAAGGAAATATCCTGCGATAACAAAGAGAAAGAAGCTTTCTGAGAAACTTCTTTGTGTTCTGTGAAATCATCTCACAGAGTTACAGCTTTCCCCTCAAGAAGCCTTTCGCTAAGACAGTTCTTGTGGAATTGGCAAAGTGATATTTGGAAGCCCATAGAGGCCTATGGTGAAAAAGCAAATATCCTCAGATGAAATCTGGAAAGAAGTTTTGTGAGAAACTGCTTAGTGTTCTCTTAATTCATCTCACAGAGTTACATCTGTATTTCGTGGATGTCTTTGCTAGCCTTATTTCTGTGGAATCTGAGAACAGATATTTCGGATCCCTTTGCAGACTAAAGGGCCAAAGGAAATATCCTCCGATAACAAAGAGAAAGAAGCTTTCTGAGAAACTTCTTTGTGTTCTGTGAAATCATCTCACAGAGTTACAGCTTTCCCCTCAAGAAGCCTTTCGCTAAGACAGTTCTTGTGGAATTGGCAAAGTGATATTTGGAAGCCCATAGAGGGCTATGGTGAAAAAGGAAATATCCTCACATGAAATCTGGAAAGAAGCTTTCTGAGAAACTGCTTAGTGTTCTGTTAATTCATCTCACAGAGTTACATCTGTATTTCGTGGATATCTTTGCTAGCCTTATTTCTGTGGAATCTGAGAACAGATATTTCGGATCCCTTCGAAGACTATAGGGCCGAAGGAAATATACTCCGATAACAAAGAGAAAGAAGCTTTCTGAGAAACTTCTTTGTGTTCTGTGAAATCATCTCACAGAGTTACAGCTTTCCCCTCAAGAAGCCTTTCGCTAAGACAGTTCTTGTGGAATTGGCAAAGTGATATTTGGAAGCCCATAGAGGGCTATGGTGAAAAAGGAAATATCCTCAGATGAAATCTGGAAAGAAGCTTTCTGAGAAACTGCTTAGTGTTCTGTTAATTCATCTCACAGAGTTACATCTGTATTTCCTGAATCTCTTTGCTAGCCTTTTTTCTGTGGAATCTGAGAACAGATATTTCGGATCCCTTTGAAGACTATAGGGCCAAAGGAAATATCCTCCGATAACAAAGAGAAAGAAGCTTTCTGAGAAACTTCTTTGTGTTCTGTGAAATCATCTCACAGAGTTACAGCTTTCCCCTCAAGAAGCCTTTCGCTAAGACAGTTCTTGTGGAATTGGCAAAGTGATATTTGGAAGCCCATAGAGGGCTATGGTGAAAAAGGAAATATCCTCAGATGAAACCTGGAAAGAAGCTTTCTGAGAAACTGCTTAGTGTTCTGTTAATTCATCTCACAGAGTTACATCTGTATTTCCTGAATCTCTTTGCTAGCCTTATTTCTGTGGAATCTGAGAACAGAGATTTCGGATCCATTTGAAGACTATAGGGCCAAAGGAAATATCCTCCGATAACAAAGAGAAAGAAGCTGTCTGAGAAACTTCTTTGTGTTCTGTGAAATCATCTCACAGAATTACAGCTTTCCCCTCAAGAAGCCTTTCGCTAAGACAGTTCTTGTGGAATTGGCAAAGTGATATTTGGAAGCCCATAGAGGGCTATGGTGAAAAAGGAAATAATCTCAGATGAAATCTGGAAAGAAGCTTTCTGAGAACTGCTCTGTGATGTGTGACTTCCACTCACAGAGTTACATCTGTATTTCGTGGATATCTTTGCTAGCCTTATTTCTGTGGAATCTGAGAACAGATATTTCGGATCCCTTTGAAGACTATAGGGCCAAAGGAAATATCCTCCGATAACAAAGAGAAAGAAGCTTTCTGAGAAACTTCTTTGTGTTCTGTGAAATCATCTCACAGAGTTACAGCTTTCCCTTCAAGAAGCCTTTCGCTAAGACAGTTCTTGTGGAATTGGCAAAGTGATATTTGGAAGCCCATAGAGGGGTATGGTGAAAAAGGAAATATCCTCAGATGAAATCTGGAAAGAAGCTTTCTGAGAAACTGCTTAGTGTTCTGTTAATTCATCTCACAGAGTTACATCTGTATTTCGTGGATATCTTTTCTAGCCTTATTTCTGTGGAATCTGAGAACAGATATTTCGGATCCCTTTGAAGACTATAGGGCCAAAGGAAATATCCTCCGATAAGAAAGAGAAAGAAGCTTTCTGAGAAACTTCTTTGTGTTCTGTGAAATCATCTCACAGAGTTACAGCTTTCCCCTCAAGAAGCCTTGCGCTAAGACAGTTCTTGTGGAATTGGCAAAGTGATATTTGGAAGCCCATAGAGGGCTATGGTGAAAAAGGAAATATATCCTCAGATGAAATCTGGAAAGAAGCTTTCTGAGAAACTGCTTAGTGTTCTGTTAATTCATCTCACAGAGTTACATCTGTATTTCCTGAATCTCTTTGCTAGCCTTATTTCTGTGGAATCTGAGAACAGATATTTCGGATCCTTTTGAAGACTATAGGGCCAAAGGAAATATCCTGCTATAACAAAGAGAAAGAAGCTTTCTGAGAAACTTCTTTGAGTTCTGTGAAATCATCTCACAGAGTTACAGCTTTCCCCTCAAGAAGCCTTTCGCTAAGACAGTTCTTGTGGAATTGGCAAAGTGATATTTGGAAGCCCATAAAGGGCTATGGTGAAAGAGGAAATATCCTCAGATGAAATCTGGAAAGAAGCTTTCTGAGAAACTGCTCTGTGATGTGTGACTTCCACTCACAGAGTTACATCTCTATTTCGTGGATCTCTTTGCTAGCCTTATTTCTGTGGAATCTGAGAACAGATATTTCGGATCCCTTTGCAGACTATAGGGCCAAAGGAAATATCCTCCGATAACAAAGAGAAAGAAGCTTTCTGAGAAACTTCTTTGTGTTCTGTGAAATCATCTCAAAGAGTTACAGCTTTCCCCTCAAGAAGCCTTTCGCTAAGACAGTTCTTGTGGAATTGGCAAAGTGATATTTGGAAGCCCATAGAGGGCTATGGTGATAAAGGAAATATCCTCAGATGAAATCTGGAAAGAAGATTTCTGATAAACTGCTTAGTGTTCTGTTGATTCATCTCACAGAGTTACATCTGTATTTCGTGGATCTCTTTGCTAGCCTTATTTCTGTGGAATCTGAGAACTGATATTTCGGATCCCTTTGAAGACTATAGGGCCAAAGGAAATATCCTCCGATAACAAAGAGAAAGAAGCTGTCTGAGAAGCTTCTTTGTATTCTGTGAAATCATCTCACAGAGTTACAGCTTTCCCCTCAAGAAGCCTTTCGCTAAGACAGTTCTTGTGGAATTGGCAAAGTGATATTTGGAAGCCCATAGAGGCCTATGGTGAAAAAGCAAATATCCTCAGATGAAATCTGGAAAGAAGCTTTCTGAGAAACTGCTTAGTGTTCTCTTAATTCATCTCACAGTGTTGCATCTGTATTTCGTGGATGTCTTTGCTAGCCTTATTTCTGTGGAATCTGAGAACAGATATTTCGGATCCCTTTGAAGACTATAGGGCCAAAGGAAATATCCTCCGATAACAAAGAGAAAGAAGCTTTCTGAGAAACTTCTTTGTGTTCTATGAAATCATCTCACAGAGTTACAGCTTTCCCCTCAAGAAGCCTTTCGCTAAGACAGTTCTTGTGGAATTGGCAAAGTGATATTTTGAAGCCCCTAGAGGGCTATGGTGAAACAGGAAATATCCTCACATGAAATCTGGAAAGAAGCTTTCTGAGAAACTGCTTAGTGTTCTCTTAATTCAACTCACAGAGTTACATCTGTATTTCGTGGATCTCTTTGCTAGCCTTATTTCTGTGGAATCTGAGAACAGATATTTCGGATCCCTTCGAAGACTATAGGGCCAAAGGAAATATCCTCCGATAAGAAAGAGAAAGAAGCTTTCTGAGAAACTTCTTTGTGTTCTGTGAAATCATCTCACAGAGTTACAGCTTTCCCCTCAAGAAGCCTTTCGCTAAGACAGTTCTTGTGGAATTGGCAAAGTGATATTTGGAAGCCCATAAAGGGCTATGGTGAAAGAGGAAATATCCTCAGATGAAATCTGGAAAGAAGCTTTCTGAGAAACTGCTCTGTGATGTGTGACTTCCACTCACAGAGTTACATCTGTATTTCGTGTATCCCTTTGCTAGCCTTATTTCTGTGTATCTGAGAACAGATATTTCGGATCCCTTTGCAGACTATAGGGCCAAAGGATATATCCTCCGATAACAAAGAGAAAGAAGCTTTCTGAGAAACTTCTTTGTGTTCTGTGAAATCATCTCACAGAGTTACAGCTTTCCCCTCAAGAAGCCTTTCGCTAAGACAGTTCTTGTGGAATTGGCGAAGTGATATTTGGAAGCCCATAGAGGCCTACGGTAAAAAAGGAAATATCCTGAGATGAAATCTGGAAAGAAGCTTTCTGAGAAACTGCTTAGTGTTCTCTTAATTCATCTCACAGAATTACATGTGTATTTCACGGATCTCTTTGCTAGCCTTATTTCTGTGGAATCTGAGAAGAGATATTTCGGATCCCTTTGAAGACTATAGGGCCAAAGGAACTATCCTCCGATAACAAAGAGAAAGAAGCTTTCTGAGAAACTTCTTTGTGTTCTGTGAAATCATCTCACAGAGTTACAGCTTTCCCCTCAAGAAGCCTTTCGCTAAGACAGTTCTTGTGGAATTGGCAAAGTGATATTTCGAAGCCCATAGAGGGCTATGGTGAAAAAGGAAATATCCTCAGATGAAATCTGGAAAGAAGCTTTCTGAGAAACTGCTCTGTGATGTGTGACTTCCACTCACAGAGTTACATCTGTATTTCGTGGATCTCTTTGCTCGCATTATTTCTGTGGAATCTGAGAACAGATATTTCGGATCCCTTTGAAGACTATAGGGCCAAAGGAAATATCCTCCGATAACAAAGAGAAAGAAGCTTTCTGAGAAACTTCTTTGTGTTGTGTGAAATCATCTCACAGAGTTACAGCTTTCCCCTCAAGAAGCCTTTCGCTAAGACAGTTCTTGTGGAATTGGCAAAGTGATATTTGGAAGCCCATAGAGGGCTATGGTGAAAAAGGAAATATCCTCAGATGAAATCTGGAAAGAAGCTTTCTGAGAAACTGCTCTGTGATGTGTGACTTCCACTCACAGAGTTACTTCTGTACGTCGTGGATCTCTTTGCTAGCCTTATCTCTGTGGAATCTGAGAACAGATATTTCGGATCCCTTTGAAGACTACAGGGACAAAGGAAATATCCTCCGATAACAAAGAGAAAGAAGCTATCTGAGAAACTTCTTTGTGTTCTGTGAAATCATCTCACAGATTTACATCTTTCCCCTCAAGAAGCCTTTCGCTAAGACAGTTCCTGTGGAATTGGCAAAGTGATATTTGGAAGCCCATAGAGGGCTATGGTGAAAAAGGAAATATCCTCAGATGAAATCTGGAAAGAAGCTTTCTGAGAAACTGCTTAGTGTTCTGTTAATTCATCTCACAGAGTTACCTCTGTATTTCGTCGATCTCTTTGCTAGCCTTATTTCTGTGGAATCTGAGAACAGATATTTCGGATCCCTTTGAAGACTATAGGGCCAAGGGAAATATCCTACGATAACAAAGAGAAAGAAGATTTCTGAGAAACTTCTTTGTGTTCTGTGAAATCTCTCACAGAGTTACAGCTTTCCCCTCAAGAAACCTTTCGCTAGGACAGTTCTTGAGGAATTGGCAAAGTGATATTTGGAAGCCCCTAGAGGGCTATGGTGAAAAAGGAAATATCCTCAGATGAAATCTGGGAAGTAGCTTTGTGAGAAAATGCTTAATGTTCTGTGAATTCATCTCACAGAGTTACATCTGTATTTCGTGGATCACTTGCTGGCCTTATTTCTGTGGAATCTGAGAACAGATATTTCGGATCCCTTTGAAGACTATAGGGCCAAAGGAAATATCCTCCGAAAACAAACAGTAAGAAGCTTTCTGAGAAACTTCTTTGTGTTCTGTGAAATCATCTCACAGAGTTACAGCTTTCCCCTCAAGAAGCCTTTCGCTAAGACAGTTCTTGTGGAACTGACAAAGTGATATTTGGAAGCCCTTAGAGGGCTATGGTGAAAAAGGAAATATCCTCAGATGAAATCTGGAAAGAAGCTTTCTGAGAAAGTGCTCTGTGATGTCTGACTTCCACTCACAGAGTTACATCTGTATTTCGTGGATCTCTTTGCTAGCCTTATTTCTGTGGAATCTGAGAACAGATATTTCGGATCCCTTTGAAGACTATAGGGCCAAAGGAAACATCCTCCGATAACAAAGAGAAAGAAGCTTTCTGAGAAGCTTCTTTGTGTTCTGTGAAATCATCTCACAGAGTTACAGCTTTCCCCTCAAGAAACCTTTTGCTAAGACAGTTCTTGTGGAATTGGCAAAGTGATATTTGGAAGCCCATACAGGGCTATGGTGAAAAAGGAAATATCCTCAGATGAAATCTGGAAAGAAGCTTTCTGAGAAACTGCTTAGTGTTCTGTTAATTCATCTCACAGAGTTACATCTGTATTTCCTGAATCTCTTTGCTAGCCTTATTTCTGTGGAATCTGAGAACAGAGATTTCGGATCCTTTTGAAGACTATAGGGCCAAAGGAAATATCCTGCTATAACAAAGAGAAAGAAGCTTTCTGAGAAACTTCTTTGAGTTCTGTGAAATCATCTCACAGAGTTACAGCTTTCCCCTCAAGAAGCCTTTCGCTAAGACAGTTCTTGTGGAATTGGCAAAGTGATATTTGGAAGCCCATAGAGGGCTATGGTGAAAGAGGAAATATCCTCAGATGAAATCTGGAAAGAAGCTTTCTGAGAAACTGCTCTGTGATGTGTGACTTCCACTCACAGAGTTACATCTGTATTTCGTGGATCTCTTTTCTAGCCTTATTTCTGTGGATCTGAGAACAGATATTTCGGATCCCTTTGCAGACTATAGGGCCAAAGGAAATATCCTCCGATAACAAAGAGAAAGAACCTTTCTGAGAAACTTCTTTGTGTTCTGTGAAATCATCTCACAGAGTTACAGCTTTCCCCTCAAGAAGCCTTTCGCTAAGACAGTTCTTGTGGAATTGGCAAAGTGATATTTGGAAGCCCATAGAGGGCTATGGTGATAAAGGAAATATCCTCAGATGAAATCTGGAAAGAAGATTTCTGATAAACTGCTTAGTGTTCTGTTGATTCATCTCACAGAGTTACATCTGTATTTCGTGGATCTCTTTGCTAGCCTTATTTCTGTGGAATCTGAGAACAGATATTTCGGATCCCTTTGAAGACTATAGGGCCAGAGGAAATATCCTCCGATAACAAAGAGAAAGAAGCTGTCTGAGAAACTTCTTTGTGTTCTGTGATATCATCTAACAGAGTTACAGCTTTCCCCTCAAGAAGCCTTTCGCTAAGACAGTTCTTGTGGAATTGGCAAAGTGATATTTGGAAGCCCATAGAGGGCTATGTTGAAAAAGGAAATATCCTCAGATGAAATCTGGGAAGTAGCTTTGTGAGAAACTGCTTAGTGTTCTGTTAATTCATCTCACAGAGTTACATCTGTATTTCGTGGATCTCTTGCTAGCCTTATTTCTGTGGAATCTGAGAACAAATATTTCGGATCCCTTTGAAGACTATAGGGCCAAAAGAAATATCCTCCGATAACAAAGAGAAAGAAGCTTTCTGAGAAACTTCTTTGTGTTCTGTGAAATCATCTCACAGAGTTACAGCTTTCCCCTCAAGAACCCTTTCGCTAAGACAGTTCTTGTGGAATTGGCAAAGTGATATTTGGAAGCCCTTAGAGGGCTATCGTTAAAAAGGAAATATCCTCAGATGAAATCTGGAAAGAAGCTTTCTGAGAAACTGCTTAGTGTTCTCATAATTCATCTCACAGAGTTACATCTATATTTCGTGGATCTCTTTGCTAGCCTTATTTCTGTGGAATCTGAGAACAGATATTTCGGATCCCTTCGAAGACTATAGGGCCAAAGGAAATATACTCCGATAACAAAGAGAAAGAAGCTTTCTGAGAAACTCCTTTGTGTTCTGTGAAATCATCTCACAGAGTTACAGCTTTCCCCTCAAGAAGCCTTTCGCTAAGACAGTTCTTGTGGAATTGGCAAAGTGATATTTGGAAGCCCATAGAGGGCTATGGTGAAAAAGGAAATATCCTCAGATGAAACCTTGAAAGAAGCTTTCTGAGAAACTGCTTAGTGTTCTGTTATTTCATCTCAAGAGTTACATCTGTATTTCGTGGATCTCTTTGCTAGCCTTATTTCTGTGGAATCTGAGAACAGATATTTCGGATCCCTTTGAAGACTATAGGGCCAAAGGAAATATCCTGCTATAACAAAGAGAAAGAAGCTTTCTGAGAAACTTCTTTGTGTTCTGTGAAATCATCTCACAGAGTTACAGCTTTCCCCTCAAGAAGCCTTTCGCTAAGACAGTTCTTGTGGAATTGGCAAAGTGATATTTGGAAGCCAATAGAGGGCTATGGTGAAAGAGGAATTATCCTCAGATGAAATCTGGAAAGAAGCTTTCTGAGAAACTGCTCTGTGATGTGTGACTTCCACTCACAGAGTTACATCTGTATTTCGTGGATCTCTTTGCTAGCCTTATTTCTGTGGAATCTGAGAACAGATATTTCGGATCCCTTTGAAGACTATAGGGCCAAAGGAAATATCCTCCGATAACAAAGAGAAAGAAGCTTTCTGAGAAACTTCTTTGTGTTCTATGAAATCATCTCACAGAGTTACAGCTTTCCCCTCAAGAAGCCTTTCGCTAAGACAGTTCTTGTGGAATTGCCAAAGTGATATTTGGAAGCCCATAGAGGGCTATGGTGAAAAAGGAAATATCCTCAGATGAAATCTGGAAAGAAGCTTTCTGAGAAACTGCTTAGTGTTCTGTTAATTCATCTCACAGAGTTACATCTGTATTTCGTGGATATCTTTGCTAGCCTTATTTCTGTGGAATCTGAGAACAAATATTTCGGATCCCTTTGAAGACTATAGGGCCAAAGGAACTATCCTCCGATAACAAAGAGAAAGAAGCTGTCTGAGAAACTTCTTTGTGTTCTGTGAAATCATCTCACAGAGTTACAGCTTTCCCCTCAAGAAGCCTTTCGCTAAGACAGTTCTTGTGGAATTGGCAAAGTGATATTTGGAAGCCCATAGAGGGCTATGGTGAAAAAGGAAATATCCGCAGATGAAATCTGGAAAGAAGATTTCTGAGAAACTGCTTAGTGTTCTGTTAATTCACCTCACAGAGTTACATCTGTATTTCGTGGATCTCTTTGCTAGCCTTATTTCTGTGGAATCTGAGAACAGATATTTCGGATCCCTTTGAAGACTATAGGGCCAAAGGAAATATCCTCCGATAAGAAAGAGAAAGAAGCTTTCTGAGAAACTTCTTTGTGTTCTGTGAAATCATCTCACAGAGTTACAGCTTTCCCCTCAAGAAGCCTTTCGCTAAGACAGTTCTTGTGGAATTGCCAAAGTGATATTTGGAAGCCCATAGAGGGCTATGGTGAAAAAGGAAATATCCTCAGATGAAATCTGGAAAGAAGCTTTCTGAGAAACTGCTTAGTGTTCTGTTAATTCATCTCACAGAGTTACATTTGTATTTCGTGGATCTCTTTGCTAGCCTTATTTCTGTGGAATCTGAGAACAGATATTTCGGATCCCTTCGAAGACTATAGGGCCAAAGGAAATATCCTCCGATAACAAAGAGAAAGAAGCTTTCTGAGAAACTTCTTTGTGTTCTGTGAAATCACCTCACAGAGTTACAGCTTTCCCCTCAAGAAGCCTTTCGCTAAGACAGTTCTTGTGGAACTGGCAAAGTGATATTTGGAAGCCCATAGAGGGCTATGGTGAAAAAGGAAATATCCTCAGATGAAATCTGGAAAGAAGCTTTCTGAGAAACTGCTCTGTGATGTGTGACTTCCACTCACAGAGTTACATCTGTATTTCGTGGATCTCTTTGCTAGCCTTATTTCTGTGGAATCTGAGAACAGATATTTCGGATCCCTTTGAAGACTATAGGGCCAAAGGAAATATCCTCCGATAAAAAAGAGAAAGAAGCTCTCTGAGAAACTTCTTTGTATTCTGTGAAATCATCTCACAGAGTTACAGCTTTCCCCTCAAGAAGCCTTTCGCTAAGACAGTTCTTGTGGAATTGGCAAAGTGATATTTGGAAGCCCATAGAGGGCTATGGTGAAAAAGGAAATATCCTCAGATGAAATCTGGAAAGAAGCTTTCTGAGAAACTGCTTAGTGTTCTGTTAATTCATCTCACAGAGGTACATCTGTATTTCCTGAATCTCTTTGCTAGACTTATTTCTGTGGAATCTGAGAACAGATATTTCGGATCCCATTGAAGTGTATAGGGCCAAAGGAACTATCCTCCGATAACAAAGAGAAAGAAGCTTTCTGAGAAACTTCTTTGTTTTCTCTGAAATCATCTCACAGAGTTACAGCTTTCCCCTCAAGAAGCCTTTCGCTAAGACAGTTCTTGAGGAATTGGCAAAGTGATATTTGGAAGCCCATAGAGGGCTATGGTGAAAAAGGAAATATCCTCAAATGAAATCTGGAAAGAAGCTTTCTGAGAAACTGCTCTGTGATGTGTGACTTCCACTCACAGAGTTACATCTGTATATCGTGGATCTCTTTGCTAGCCTTATTTCTGTGGAATCTGAGAACAGATATTTCGGATCCCTTTGAAGACTATAGGGCCAAAGGAAATATCCTCCGATAGCAAAGAGAAAGAAGCTTTCTGAGAAACTTCTTTGTGTTCTGTGAAATCATCTCACAGAGTTACAGCTTTCCCCTCAAGAAGCCTTTCGCTAAGACAGTTCTTGTGGAATTGGCAAAGTGATATTTGGAAGCCCATAGAGGCCTATGGCGAAAAAGCAAATATCCTCAGATGAAATCTGGAAAGAAGTTTTGTGAGAAACTGCTTAGTGTTCTCTTAATTCATCTCACAGAGTTACATCTGTATTTCGTGGATGTCTTTGCTAGCCTTATTTCTGTGGAATCTGAGAACAGATATTTCGTATCCCTTTGAAGACTATAGTGCCAAAGGAAATATCCTCCGATAACAAAGAGAAAGAAGCTTTCTGAGAAACTTCTTTGTGTTCTGTGAAATCATCTCACAGAGTTACAGCTTTCCCCTCAAGAAGCCTTTCGCTAAGACAGTTCTTGTGGAATTGGCAAAGTGATATTTGGAAGCCCCTAGAGGGCTATGGTGAAAAAGGAAATATCCTCACATCAAATCTGGAAAGAAGCTTTCTGAGAAACTGCTAAGTGTTCTGTTAATTCATCTCACAGAGTTACATCTGTATTTCCTGGATATCTTTGCTAGCCTTATTTCTGTGGAATCTGAGAACAGATATTTCGGATCCCTTCGAAGACTATAGGGCCAAAGGAAATATACTCCGATAACAAAGAGAAAGAAGCTTTCTGAGAAACTTCTTTGTGTTCTGTGAAATCATCTCACAGAGTTACAGCTTTCCCCTCAAGAAGCCTTTCGCTAAGACAGTTCTTGTGGAATTGGCAAAGTGATATTTGGAAGCCCATAGAGGGCTATGGTGAAAAAGGAAATATCCTCAGATGAAACCTGGAAAGAAGGTTTCTGAGAAACTGCTTAGTGTTCTGTTAATTCATCTCACAGAGTTACATCTGTATTTCGTGGATCTCTTTGCTAGCCTTATTTCTGTGGAATCTGAGAACAGATATTTCGGATCCCTTTGAAGACTATAGGGCCAAAGGAAATATCCTGCTATAACAAAGAGAAAGAAGCTTTCTGAGAAACTTCTTTGTGTTCTGTGAAATCATCTCACAGAGTTACAGCTTTCCCCTCAAGAAGCCTTTCGCTAAGACAGTTCTTGTGGAATTGGCAAAGTGATATTTGGAAGCCAATAGAGGGCTATGGTGAAAGAGGAAATATCCTCAGATGAAATCTGGAAGGAAGCTTTCTGAGAAACTGCTCTGTGATGTGTGACTTCCACTCTCAGAGTTACATCTGTATTTCGTGTATCTCTTGGCTAGCCTTATTTCTGTGGATCTGAGAACAGATATTTCGGATCCCTTTGCAGACTATAGGACCAAAGGAAATATCCTCCGATAACAAAGAGAAAGAAGCTTTCTGAGAAACTTCTTTGTGTTCTGTGAAATCATCTCACAGAGTTACAGCTTTCCCCTCAAGAAGCCTTTCGCTAAGACAGTTCTTGTGGAATTTGCAAAGTGATATTTGGAGGCCCATAGAGGCCTATGGTAAAAAAGGAAATATCCTCAGATGAAATCTGGAAAGAAGCTTTCTGAGAAACTGCTTAGGGTTCTGTTAAATCATCTCACAGAATTACATGTGTATTTCACGGATCTCTTTGCTAGCCTTATTTCTGTGGAATCTGAGAACAGATATTTCGGATCCCTTTGAAGACTATAGGGCCAAAGGAACTATCCTCTGATAACAAAGAGAAAGAAGCTGTCTGAGAAACTACTTTGTGTTCTGTGAAATCATCTCACAGAGTTACAGCTTTCCCCTCAAGAAGCCTTTCGCTAAGACAGTTCTTGTGGAATTGGCAAAGTGATATTTGGAAGCCCATAGAGGGCTATGGTGAAAAAGGAAATATCCTCAGATGAAATCTGGAAAGAAGCTTTCTGAGAAACTGCTTAGTGTTCTGTTAATTCATCTCACAGAGTTACATCTGTATTTCGTGGATATCTTTTCCAGCCTTATTTCTGTGGAATCTGAGAACAAATATTTCGGATCCCTTTGAAGACTATAGGGCCAAAGGAAATATCCTGCTATAAAAAAGAGAAAGAAGCTTTCTGAGAAACTTCTTTGTGTTCTGTGAAATCATCTCACAGAGTTACAGCTTTCCCCTCAAGAAGACTTTCGCTAAGACAGTTCTTGTGGAATTGGCAAAGTGATATTTGGAAGCCCATAGAGGGCTATGGTGAAAGAGGAAATATCCTCAGATGAAATCTGGAAAGAAGCTTTCTGAGAAACTGCTCTGTGATGTGTGACTTCCACTCACAGAGTTACATCTGTATTTCGTGTATCTCTTGGCTAGCCTTATTTCTGTGGATCTGAGAACAGATATTTCGTATCCCTTTGCAGACTATAGGGCCAAAGGAAATAACCTCCGATAACAAAGAGAAAGAAGCTTTCTGAGAAACTTCTTTGTGTTCTGTGAAATCATCTCACAGAGTTACAGCTTTCCCCTCAAGAAGCCTTTCGCTAAGACAGTTCTTGTGGAATTGGCAAAGTGATATTTGGAAGCCCATAGAGGGCTATGATGAAAAAGGAAATATCCTCAGATGAAATCTGGAAAGAAGCTTTCTGTGAAACTGCTTAGTGTTCTGTTAATTCATCTCACAGAGTTACATCTGTATTTCGTGGATATCTTTTCTAGCCTTATTACTGTGGAATCTGAGAACAGATATTTCGGATCCCTTTGAAGACTATAGGTCCAAAGGAAATATCCTCCGATAACAAAGAGAAAGAAGCTTTCTGAGAAACTTCTTTGTGTTCTGTGAAATCATCTCACAGAGTTACAGCTTTCCCCTCAAGAAGCCTTTCGCTAAGACAGTTCTTGTGGAATTGGCAAAGTGATATTTGGAAGCCCATAGAGGGCTATGGTGAAAAAGGAAATATCCTCAGATGAAACCTGGAAAGAAGCTTTCTGAGAAACTGCTTAGTGTTCTGTTAATTCATCTCACAGAGTTACATCTGTATTTCCTGAATCTCTTTGCTAGCCTTATTTCTGTGGAATCTGAGAACAGAGATTTCGGATCCATTTGAAGACTATAGGGCCAAAGGAAATATCCTCCGATAACAAAGAGAAAGAAGCTGTCTGAGAAACTTCTTTGTGTTCTGTGAAATCATCTCACAGAATTACAGCTTTCCCCTCAAGAAGCCTTTCGCTAAGACAGTTCTTGTGGAATTGGCAAAGTGATATTTGGAAGCCCATAGAGGGCTATGGTGAAAAAGGAAATAATCTCAGATGAAATCTGGAAAGAAGCTTTCTGAGAACTGCTCTGTGATGTGTGACTTCCACTCACAGAGTTACATCTGTATTTCGTGGATATCTTTGCTAGCCTTATTTCTGTGGAATCTGAGAACAGATATTTCGGATCCCTTTGAAGACTATAGGGCCAAAGGAAATATCCTCCGATAACAAAGAGAAAGAAGCTTTCTGAGAAACTTCTTTGTGTTCTGTGAAATCATCTCACAGAGTTACAGCTTTCCCCTCAAGAAGCCTTTCGCTAAGACAGTTCTTGTGGAATTGGCAAAGTGATATTTGGAAGCCCATAGAGGGGTATGGTGAAAAAGGAAATATCCTCAGATGAAATCTGGAAAGAAGCTTTCTGAGAAACTGCTTAGTGTTCTGTTAATTCATCTCACAGAGTTACATCTGTATTTCGTGGATATCTTTTCTAGCCTTATTTCTGTGGAATCTGAGAACAGATATTTCGGATCCCTTCGAAGACTATAGGGCCAAAGGAAATATACTCCGATAAAAAAGAGAAAGAAGCTTTCTGAGAAACTTCTTTGTGTTCTGTGAAATCATCTCACAGAGTTACAGCTTTCCCCTCAAGAAGCCTTTCGCTAAGACAGTTCTTGTGGAATTGGCAAAGTGATATTTGGAAGCCCATAGAGGGCTATGGTGAAAAAGGAAATATCCTCAGATGAAATCTGGAAAGAAGCTTTCTGAGAAACTGCTTAGTGTTCTGTTAATTCATCTCACAGAGTTACATCTGTATTTCCTGAATCTCTTTGCTAGCCTTTTTTCTGTGGAATCTGAGAACAGATATTTCGGATCCCTTTGAAGACTATAGGGCCAAAGGAAATATCCTGCTATAAAAAAGAGAAAGAAGCTTTCTGAGAAACTTCTTTGTGTTCTGTGAAATCATCTCACAGAGTTACAGCTTTCCCCTCAAGAAGACTTTCGCTAAGACAGTTCTTGTGGAATTGGCAAAGTGATATTTGGAAGCCCATAGAGGGCTATGGTGAAAGAGGAAATATCCCCAGATGAAATCTGGAAAGAAGCTTTCTGAGAAAATGCTCTGTGATGTGTGACTTCCACTCACAGAGTTACATCTGTATTTCGTGTATCTCTTGGCTAGCCTTATTTCTGTGGATCTGAGAACAGATATTTCGGATCCCTTTGCAGACTATAGGGCCAAAGGAAATATCCTCCGATAACAAAGATAAAGAAGCTTTCTGAGAAACTTCTTTGTGTTCTGTGAAATCATCTCACAGAGTTACAGCTTTCCCCTCAAGAAGCCTTTCGCTAAGACAGTTCTTGTGGAATTGGCAAAGTGATATTTGGAAGCCCATAGAGGTCTATGATGAAAAAGGAAATATCCTCAGATGAAATCTGGAAAGAAGCTTTCTGAGAAACTGCTTAGTGTTCTGTTAATTCATCTCACAGAGTTACATCTGTATTTCGTGGATATCTTTTCTAGCCTTATTACTGTGCAATCTGAGAACAGATATTTCGGATCCCTTTGAAGACTATAGGTCCAAAGGAAATATCCTCCGATAACAAAGAGAAAGAAGCTTTCTGAGAAACTTCTTTGTGTTCTGTGAAATCATCTCACAGAGTTACAGCTTTCCCCTCAAGAAGCCTTTCGCTAAGACAGTTCTTGTGGAATTGGCAAAGTGATATTTGGAAGCCCATAGAGGGCTATGGTGAAAAAGGAAATATCCTCAGATGAAACCTGGAAAGAAGCTTTCTGAGAAACTGCTTAGTGTTCTGTTAATTCATCTCACAGAGTTACATCTGTATTTCCTGAATCTCTTTGCTAGCCTTATTTCTGTGGAATCTGAGAACAGAGATTTCGGATCCATTTGAAGACTATAGGGCCAAAGGAAATATCCTCCGATAACAAAGAGAAAGAAGCTGTCTGAGAAACTTCTTTGTGTTCTGTGAAATCATCTCACAGAATTACAGCTTTCCCCTCAAGAAGCCTTTCGCTAAGACAGTTCTTGTGGAATTGGCAAAGTGATATTTGGAAGCCCATAGAGGGCTATGGTGAAAAAGGAAATAATCTCAGATGAAATCTGGAAAGAAGCTTTCTGAGAACTGCTCTGTGATGTGTGACTTCCACTCACAGAGTTACATCTGTATTTCGTGGATATCTTTGCTAGCCTTATTTCTGTGGAATCTGAGAACAGATATTTCGGATCCCTTTGAAGACTATAGGGCCAAAGGAAATATCCTCCGATAACAAAGAGAAAGAAGCTTTCTGAGAAACTTCTTTGTGTTCTGTGAAATCATCTCACAGAGTTACAGCTTTCCCCTCAAGAAGCCTTTCGCTAAGACAGTTCTTGTGGAATTGGCAAAGTGATATTTGGAAGCCCATAGAGGGGTATGGTGAAAAAGGAAATATCCTCAGATGAAATCTGGAAAGAAGCTTTCTGAGAAACTGCTTAGTGTTCTGTTAATTCATCTCACAGAGTTACATCTGTATTTCGTGGATATCTTTTCTAGCCTTATTTCTGTGGAATCTGAGAAC
The DNA here is from genome assembly GCF_043159975.1 of Macaca nemestrina. Lineage (NCBI taxonomy): Eukaryota > Metazoa > Chordata > Mammalia > Primates > Cercopithecidae > Macaca > Macaca nemestrina. The sequence goes on from NC_092125.1 coordinate 90,402,942, forward strand.
AGATATTTCGGATCCCTTTGAAGACTATAGGGCCAAAGGAAATATCCTCCGATAACAAAGAGAAAGAAGCTGTCTGAGAAACTTCTTTGTGTTCTGTGAAATCATCTCACAGAGTTACAGCTTTCCCCTCAAGAAGCCTTGCGCTAAGACAGTTCTTGTGGAATTGGCAAAGTGATATTTGGAAGCCCATAGAGGGCTATGGTGAAAAAGGAAATATATCCTCAGATGAAATCTGGAAAGAAGCTTTCTGAGAAACTGCTTAGTGTTCTGTTAATTCATCTCACAGAGTTACATCTGTATTTCCTGAATCTCTTTGCTAGCCTTATTTCTGTGGAATCTGAGAACAGATATTTCGTATCCTTTTGAAGACTATAGGGCCAAAGGAAATATCCTGCTATAACAAAGAGAAAGAAGCTTTCTGAGAAACTTCTTTGAGTTCTGTGAAATCATCTCACAGAGTTACAGCTTTCCCCTCAAGAAGCCTTTCGCTAAGACAGTTCTTGTGGAATTGGCAAAGTGATATTTGGAAGCCCATAGAGGGCTATGGTGAAAGAGGAAATATCCTCAGATGAAATCTGGAAAGAAGCTTTCTGAGAAACTGCTCTGTGATGTGTGACTTCCACTCACAGAGTTACATCTGTATTTCGTGGATCTCTTTGCTAGCCTTATTTCTGTGGAATCTGAGAACAGATATTTCGGATCCCTTTGCAGACTATAGGGCCAAAGGAAATATCCTCCGATAACAAAGAGAAAGAAGCTTTCTGAGAAACTTCTTTGTGTTCTGTGAAATCATCTCAAAGAGTTACAGCTTTCCCCTCAAGAAGCCTTTCGCTAAGACAGTTCTTGTGGAATTGGCAAAGTGATATTTGGAAGCCCATAGAGGGCTATGGTGATAAAGGAAATATCCTCAGATGAAATCTGGAAAGAAGATTTCTGATAAACTGCTTAGTGTTCTGTTGATTCATCTCACAGAGTTACATCTGTATTTCGTGGATCTCTTTGCTAGCCTTATTTCTGTGGAATCTGAGAACAGATATTTCGGATCCCTTTGAAGACTATAGGGCCAAAGGAAATATCCTCCGATAACAAAGAGAAAGAAGCTGTCTGAGAAGCTTCTTTGTGTTCTGTGAAATCATCTCACAGAGTTACAGCTTTCCCCTCAAGAAGCCTTTCGCTAAGACAGTTCTTGTGGAATTGGCAAAGTGATATTTGGAAGCCCATAGAGGCCTATGGTGAAAAAGCAAATATCCTCAGATGAAATCTGGAAAGAAGCTTTCTGAGAAACTGCTTAGTGTTCTCTTAATTCATCTCACAGAGTTGCATCTGTATTTCGTGGATGTCTTTGCTAGCCTTATTTCTGTGGAATCTGAGAACAGATATTTCGGATCCCTTTGAAGACTATAGGGCCAAAGGAAATATCTTCCGATAACAAAGAGAAAGAAGCTTTCTGAGAAACTTCTTTGTGTTCTATGAAATCATCTCACAGAGTTACAGCTTTCCCCTCAAGAAGCCTTTCGCTAAGACAGTTCTTGTGGAATTGGCAAAGTGATATTTTGAAGCCCCTAGAGGGCTATGGTGAAAAAGGAAATATCCTCACATGAAATCTGGAAAGAAGCTTTCTGAGAAACTGCTTAGTGTTCTCTTAATTCAACTCACAGAGTTACATCTGTATTTCGTGGATCTCTTTGCTAGCCTTATTTCTGTGGAATCTGAGAACAGATATTTCGGATCCCTTCGAAGACTATAGGGCCAAAGGAAATATCCTCCGATAAGAAAGAGAAAGAAGCTTTCTGAGAAACTTCTTTGTGTTCTGTGAAATCATCTCACAGAGTTACAGCTTTCCCCTCAAGAAGCCTTTCGCTAAGACAGTTCTTGTGGAATTGGCAAAGTGATATTTGGAAGCCCATAAAGGGCTATGGTGAAAGAGGAAATATCCTCAGATGAAATCTGGAAAGAAGCTTTCTGAGAAACTGCTCTGTGATGTGTGACTTCCACTCACAGAGTTACATCTCTATTTCGTGTATCCCTTTGCTAGCCTTATTTCTGTGGATCTGAGAACAGATATTTCGGATCCCTTTGCAGACTATAGGGCCAAAGGAAATATCCTCCGATAACAAAGAGAAAGAAGCTTTCTGAGAAACTTCTTTGTGTTCTGTGAAATCATCTCACAGAGTTACAGCTTTCCCCTCAAGAAGCCTTTCGCAAAGACAGTTCTTGTGGAATTGGCAAAGTGATATTTGGAAGCCCTTAGAGGGCTATGGTGAAAGAGGAAATATCCTCAGATGAAATCTGGAAAGAAGCTTTCTGAGAAACTGCTCTGTGATGTGTGACTTCCACTCACAGAGTTACATCTGTATTTCGTGTATCCCTTTGCTAGCCTTATTTCTGTGTATCTGAGAACAGATATTTCGGATCCCTTTGCAGACTATAGGGCCAAAGGATATATCCTCCGATAACAAAGAGAAAGAAGCTTTCTGAGAAACTTCTATGTGTTCTGTGAAATCATCTCACAGAGTTACAGCTTTCCCCTCAAGAAGCCTTTCACTAAGACAGTTCTTGTGGAATTGGCGAAGTGATATTTGGAAGCCCATAGAGGCCTACGGTAAAAAAGGAAATATCCTGAGATGAAATCTGGAAAGAAGCTTTCTGAGAAACTGCTTAGTGTTCTCTTAATTCATCTCACAGAATTACATGTGTATTTCACGGATCTCTTTGCCTGCCTTATTTCTGTGGAATCTGAGAAGAGATATTTCGGATCCCTTTGAAGACTATAGGGCCAAAGGAACTATCCTCCGATAACAAAGAGAAAGAAGCTTTCTGAGAAACTTCTTTGTGTTCTGTGAAATCATCTCACAGAGTTACAGCTTTCCCCTCAAGAAGCCTTTCGCTAAGACAGTTCTTGTGGAATTGGCAAAGTGATATTTCGAAGCCCATAGAGGGCTATGGTGAAAAAGGAAATATCCTCAGATGAAATCTGGAAAGAAGCTTTCTGAGAAACTGCTCTGTGATGTGTGACTTCCACTCACAGAGTTACATCTGTATTTCGTGGATCTCTTTGCTCGCATTATTTCTGTGGAATCTGAGAACAGATATTTCGGATCCCTTTGAAGACTATAGGGCCAAAGGAAATATCCTCCGATAACAAAGAGAAAGAAGCTTTCTGAGAAACTTCTTTGTGTTGTGTGAAATCATCTCACAGAGTTAAGGCTTTCCCCTCAAGAAGCCTTTCGCTAGGACAGTTCTTCTGTAATTGGCAAAGTGATATTTGGAAGCCCATAGAGGGCTATGGTGAAAAAGGAAATATCCTCAGATGAAATCTGGAAAGAAGCTTTCTGAGAAACTGCTCTGTGATGTGTGACTTCCACTCACAGAGTTACATCTGTATGTCGTGGATCTCTTTGCTAGCCTTATCTCTGTGGAATCTGAGAACAGATATTTCGGATCCCTTTGAAGACTACAGGGACAAAGGAAATATCCTCCGATAACAAAGAGAAAGAAGCTATCTGAGAAACTTCTTTGTGTTCTGTGAAATCATCTCACAGATTTACATCTTTCCCCTCAAGAAGCCTTTCGCTAAGACAGTTCTTGTGGAATTGGCAAAGTGATATTTGGAAGCCCATAGAGGGCTATGGTGGAAAAGGAAATATCCTCAGATGAAATCTGGAAAGAAGCTTTCTGAGAAACTGCTTAGTGTTCTGTTAATTCATCTCACAGAGTTACCTCTGTATTTCGTCGATCTCTTTGCTAGCCTTATTTCTGTGGAATCTGAGAACAGATATTTCGGATCCCTTTGAAGACTATAGGGCCAAGGGAAATATCCTACGATAACAAAGAGAAAGAAGATTTCTGAGAAACTTCTTTGTGTTCTGTGAAATCTCTCACAGAGTTACAGCTTTCCCCTCAAGAAACCTTTCGCTAGGACAGTTCTTGAGGAATTGGCAAAGTGATATTTGGAAGCCCCTAGAGGGCTATGGTGAAAAAGGAAATATCCTCAGATGAAATCTGGGAAGTAGCTTTGTGAGAAAATGCTTAATGTTCTGTGAATTCATCTCACAGAGTTACATCTGTATTTCGTGGATCACTTGCTGGCCTTATTTCTGTGGAATCTGAGAACAGATATTTCGGATCCCTTTGAAGACTATAGGGCCAAAGGAAATATCCTCCGAAAACAAACAGTAAGAAGCTTTCTGAGAAACTTCTTTGTGTTCTGTGAAATCATCTCACAGAGTTACAGCTTTCCCCTCAAGAAGCCTTTCGCTAAGACAGTTCTTGTGGAACTGACAAAATGATATTTGGAAGCCCTTAGAGGGCTATGGTGAAAAAGGAAATATCCTCAGATGAAATCTGGAAAGAAGCTTTCTGAGAAAGTGCTCTGTGATGTCTGACTTCCACTCACAGAGTTACATCTGTGTTTCGTGGATCTCTTTGCTAGCCTTATTTCTGTGGAATCTGAGAACAGATATTTCGGATCCCTTTGAAGACTATAGGGCCAAAGGAAACATCCTCCGATAACAAAGAGAAAGAAGCTTTCTGAGAAACTTCTTTGTGTTCTGTGAAATCATCTCACAGAGTTACAGCTTTCCCCTCAAGAAACCTTTTGCTAAGACAGTTCTTGTGGAATTGGCAAAGTGATATTTGGAAGCCCATACAGGGCTATGGTGAAAAAGGAAATATCCTCAGATGAAATCTGGAAAGAAGCTTTCTGAGAAACTGCTTAGTGTTCTGTTAATTCATCTCACAGAGTTACATCTGTATTTCCTGAATCTCTTTGCTAGCCTTATTTCTGTGGAATCTGAGAACAGAGATTTCGGATCCTTTTGAAGACTATAGGGCCAAAGGAAATATCCTGCTATAACAAAGAGAAAGAAGGTTTCTGAGAAACTTCTTTGAGTTCTGTGAAATCATCTCACAGAGTTACAGCTTTCCCCTCAAGAAGCCTTTCGCTAAGACAGTTCTTGTGGAATTGGCAAAGTGATATTTGGAAGCCCATAGAGGGCTATGGTGAAAGAGGAAATATCCTCAGATGAAATCTGGAAAGAAGCTTTCTGAGAAACTGCTCTGTGATGTGTGACTTCCACTCACAGAGTTACATCTGTATTTCGTGGATCTCTTTTCTAGCCTTATTTCTGTGGATCTGAGAACAGATATTTCGGATCCCTTTGCAGACTATAGGGCCAAAGGAAATATCCTCCGATAACAAAGAGAAAGAACCTTTCTGAGAAACTTCTTTGTGTTCTGTGAAATCTCTCACAGAGTTGCAGCTTTCCCCTCAAGAAACCTTTCGCTAAGACAGTTCTTGTGGAATTGGCAAAGTGATATTTGGAAGCCCCTAGAGGGCTATGGTGAAAAAGGAAATATCCTCAGATGAAATCTGGGAAGTAGCTTTGTGAGAAAATGCTTAATGTTCTGTGAATTCATCTCACAGAGTTACATCTGTATTTCGTGGACCACTTGCTGGCCTTATTTCTGTGTAATCTGAGAACAGATATTTCGGATCCCTTTGAAGACTATAGGGCCAAAGGAAATATCCTCCGAAAACAAACAGTAAGAAGCTTTCTGAGAAACTTCTTTGTGTTCTGTGAAATCATCTCACAGAGTTACAGCTTTCCCCTCAAGAAGCCTTTCGCTAAGACAGTTCTTGTGGAATTGGCAAAGTGATATTTGGAAGCCCATAGAGGGCTATGGTGAAAAAGGAAATATCCTCAGATGAAACCTGGAAAGAAGGTTTCTGAGAAACTGCTTAGTGTTCTGTTAATTCATCTCACAGAGTTACATGTGTATTTCGTGGATCTCTTTGCTAGCCTTATTTCTGTGGAATCTGAGAACAGATATTTCGGATCCCTTTGAAGACTATAGGGCCAAAGGAAATATCCTGCTATAACAAAGAGAAAGAAGCTTTCTGAGAAACTTCTTTGTGTTCTGTGAAATCATCTAACAGAGTTACAGCTTTCCCCTCAAGAAGCCTTTCGCAAAGACAGTTCTTGTGGAATTGGCAAAGTGATATTTGGAAGCCCATAGAGGGCTATGGTGAAAAAGGAAATATCCTCAGATGAAATCTGGAAGGAAGCTTTCTGAGAAACTGCTCTGTGATGTGTGACTTCCACTCTCAGAGTTACATCTGTATTTCGTGTATCTCTTGGCTAGCCTTATTTCTGTGGATCTGAGAACAGATATTTCGGATCCCTTTGCAGACTATAGGACCAAAGGAAATATCCTCCGATAACAAAGAGAAAGAAGCTTTCTGAGAAACTTCTTTGTGTTCTGTGAAATCATCTCACAGAGTTACAGCTTTCCCCTCAAGAAGCCTTTCGCTAAGACAGTTCTTGTGGAATTTGCAAAGTGATATTTGGAGGCCCATAGAGGCCTATGGTAAAAAAGGAAATATCCTCAGATGAAATCTGGAAAGAAGCTTTCTGAGAAACTGCTTAGGGTTCTGTTAAATCATCTCACAGAATTACATGTGTATTTCACGGATCTCTTTGCTAGCCTTATTTCTGTGGAATCTGAGAACAGATATTTCGGATCCCTTTGAAGACTATAGGGCCAAAGGAACTATCCTCTGATAACAAAGAGAAAGAAGCTGTCTGAGAAACTACTTTGTGTTCTGTGAAATCATCTCACAGAGTTACAGCTTTCCCCTCAAGAAGCCTTTCGCTAAGACAGTTCTTGTGGAATTGGCAAAGTGATATTTGGAAGCCCATAGAGGGCTATGGTGAAAAAGGAAATATCCTCAGATGAAATCTGGAAAGAAGCTTTCTGAGAAACTGCTTAGTGTTCTGTTAATTCATCTCACAGTGTTACATCTGTATTTCGTGGAAATCTTTTCCAGCCTTATTTCTGTGGAATCTGAGAACAAATATTTCTGATCCCTTTGAAGACTATAGGGCCAAGGGAAATATCCTCCGATAACAGAGAGAAAGAAGCTTTCTGAGAAACTTCTTTGTATTTTGTGAAATCATCTCACAGAGTTACAGCTTTCCCCTCAAGAAGCCTTTCGCTAAGACAGTTCTTGTGGAATTGGCAAAGTGATATTTGGAAGCCCATAGAGGGCTATGGTGAAAAAGGAAATATTCTCAGATGAAATCTGGAAAGAAGCTTTCTGAGAAACTGCTTAGTGTTCTCTTAATTCAACTCACAGAGTTACATCTGTATTTCGTGGATCTGTTTGCTAGCCTTATTTCTGTGGAATCTGAGAACAGATATTTCGGATCCCTTTGAAGACTATAGGGTCAAAGGAAATATCCTCCGATAACAAAGAGAAAGAAGCTTTCTGAGAAACTTCTTTGTGTTCTGTGAAATCATCTCACAGAGTTACAGCTTTCCCCTCAAGAAGCCTTTCGCTAAGACAGTTCTTGTGGAATTGCCAAAGTGATATTTGGAAGCCCATAGAGGGCTATGGTGAAAAAGGAAATATCCTCAGATGAAATCTGGAAAGAAGCTTTCTGAGAAACTGCTTAGTGTTCTGTTAATTCATCTCACAGTGTTACATCTGTATTTCGTGGATCTCTTTGCTAGCCTTATTTCTGTGGAATCTGAGAACAGATATTTCGTATCCCTTTGAAGACTATAGGTCCAAAGGAAATATCCTGCGATAACAAAGAGAAAGAAGCTTTCTGAGAAACTTCTTTGTGTTCTGTGAAATCATCTCACAGAGTTACAGCTTTCCCCTCAAGAAGCCTTTCGCTAAGACAGTTCTTGTGGAATTGGCAAAGTGATATTTGGAAGCCCATAGAGGCCTATGGTGAAAAAGCAAATATCCTCAGATGAAATCTGGAAAGAAGTTTTGTGAGAAACTGCTTAGTGTTCTCTTAATTCATCTCACAGAGTTACATCTGTATTTCGTGGATGTCTTTGCTAGCCTTATTTCTGTGGAATCTGAGAACAGATATTTCGGATCCCTTTGAAGACTATAGGGCCGAAGGAAATATACTCCGATAACAAAGAGAAAGAAGCTTTCTGAGAAACTTCTTTGTGTTCTGTGAAATCATCTCACAGAGTTACAGCTTTCCCCTCAAGAAGCCTTTCGCTAAGACAGTTCTTGTGGAATTGGCAAAGTGATATTTGGAAGCCCATAGAGGGCTATGGTGAAAAAGGAAATATCCTCAGATGAAATCTGGAAAGAAGCTTTCTGAGAAACTGCTTAGTGTTCTGTTAATTCATCTCACAGAGTTACATCTGTATTTCCTGAATCTCTTTGCTAGCCTTTTTTCTGTGGAATCTGAGAACAGATATTTCGGATCCCTTTGAAGACTATAGGGCCAAAGGAAATATCCTGCTATAAAAAAGAGAAAGAAGCTTTCTGAGAAACTTCTTTGTGTTCTGTGAAATCATCTCACAGAGTTACAGCTTTCCCCTCAAGAAGACTTTCGCTAAGACAGTTCTTGTGGAATTGGCAAAGTGATATTTGGAAGCCCATAGAGGGCTATGGTGAAAGAGGAAATATCCTCAGAAGAAATCTGGAAAGAAGCTTTCTGAGAAACTGCTCTGTGATGTGTGACTTCCACTCACAGAGTTACATCTGTATTTCGTGGATCTCTTGGCTAGCCTTATTTCTGTGGATCTGAGAACAGATATTTCGGATCCCTTTGCAGACTATAGGGCCAAAGGAAATATCCTCCGATAACAAAGAGAAAGAAGCTTTCTGAGAAACTTCTTTGTGTTCTGTGAAATCATCTCACAGAGTTACAGCTTTCCCCTCAAGAAGCCTTTCGCTAAGACAGTTCTTGTGGAATTGGCAAAGTGATATTTGGAAGCCCATAGAGGGCTATGATGAAAAAGGAAATATCCTCAGATGAAATCTGGAAAGAAGCTTTCTGAGAAACTGCTTAGTGTTCTGTTAATTCATCTCACAGAGTTACATCTGTATTTCGTGGATATCTTTTCTAGCCTTATTACTGTGGAATCTGAGAACAGATATTTCGGATCCCTTTGAAGACTATAGGTCCAAAGGAAATATCCTGCGATAACAAAGAGAAAGAAGCTTTCTGAGAAACTTCTTTGTGTTCTGTGAAATCATCTCACAGAGTTACAGCTTTCCCCTCAAGAAGCCTTTCGCTAAGACAGTTCTTGTGGAATTGCCAAAGTGATATTTGGAAGCCCATAGAGGGCTATGGTGAAAAAGGAAATATCCTCAGATGAAATCTGGAAAGAAGCTTTCTGAGAAACTGCTTAGTGTTCTGTTAATTCATCTCACAGTGTTACATCTGTATTTCGTGGATCTCTTTGCTAGCCTTATTTCTGTGGAATCTGAGAACAGATATTTCGGATCCCTTTGAAGACTATAGGTCCAAAGGAAATATCCTGCGATAACAAAGAGAAAGAAGCTTTCTGAGAAACTTCTTTGTGTTCTGTGAAATCATCTCACAGAGTTACAGCTTTCCCCTCAAGAAGCCTTTCGCTAAGACAGTTCTTGTGGAATTGGCAAAGTGATATTTGGAAGCCCATAGAGGCCTATGGTGAAAAAGCAAATATCCTCAGATGAAATCTGGAAAGAAGTTTTGTGAGAAACTGCTTAGTGTTCTCTTAATTCATCTCACAGAGTTACATCTGTATTTCGTGGATGTCTTTGCTAGCCTTATTTCTGTGGAATCTGAGAACAGATATTTCGGATCCCTTTGAAGACTATAGGGCCGAAGGAAATATACTCCGATAACAAAGAGAAAGAAGCTTTCTGAGAAACTTCTTTGTGTTCTGTGAAATCATCTCACAGAGTTACAGCTTTCCCCTCAAGAAGCCTTTCGCTAAGACAGTTCTTGTGGAATTGGCAAAGTGATATTTGGAAGCCCATAGAGGGCTATGGTGAAAAAGGAAATATCCTCAGATGAAATCTGGAAAGAAGCTTTCTGAGAAACTGCTTAGTGTTCTGTTAATTCATCTCACAGAGTTACATCTGTATTTCCTGAATCTCTTTGCTAGCCTTTTTTCTGTGGAATCTGAGAACAGATATTTCGGATCCCTTTGAAGACTATAGGGCCAAAGGAAATATCCTGCTATAAAAAAGAGAAAGAAGCTTTCTGAGAAACTTCTTTGTGTTCTGTGAAATCATCTCACAGAGTTACAGCTTTCCCCTCAAGAAGACTTTCGCTAAGACAGTTCTTGTGGAATTGGCAAAGTGATATTTGGAAGCCCATAGAGGGCTATGGTGAAAGAGGAAATATCCTCAGAAGAAATCTGGAAAGAAGCTTTCTGAGAAACTGCTCTGTGATGTGTGACTTCCACTCACAGAGTTACATCTGTATTTCGTGTATCTCTTGGCTAGCCTTATTTCTGTGGATCTGAGAACAGATATTTCGGATCCCTTTGCAGACTATAGGGCCAAAGGAAATATCCTCCGATAACAAAGAGAAAGAAGCTTTCTGAGAAACTTCTTTGTGTTCTGTGAAATCATCTCACAGAGTTACAGCTTTCCCCTCAAGAAGCCTTTCGCTAAGACAGTTCTTGTGGAATTGGCAAAGTGATATTTGGAAGCCCATAGAGGGCTATGATGAAAAAGGAAATATCCTCAGATGAAATCTGGAAAGAAGCTTTCTGAGAAACTGCTTAGTGTTCTGTTAATTCATCTCACAGAGTTACATCTGTATTTCGTGGATATCTTTTCTAGCCTTATTACTGTGGAATCTGAGAACAGATATTTCGGATCCCTTTGAAGACTATAGGGCCAAAGGAAATATCCTGCGATAACAAAGAGAAAGAAGCTTTCTGAGAAACTTCTTTGTGTTCTGTGAAATCATCTCACAGAGTTACAGCTTTCCCCTCAAGAAGCCTTTCGCTAAGACAGTTCTTGTGGAATTGCCAAAGTGATATTTGGAAGCCCATAGAGGGCTATGGTGAAAAAGGAAATATCCTCAGATGAAATCTGGAAAGAAGCTTTCTGAGAAACTGCTTAGTGTTCTGTTAATTCATCTCACAGTGTTACATCTGTATTTCGTGGATCTCTTTGCTAGCCTTATTTCTGTGGAATCTGAGAACAGATATTTCGGATCCCTTTGAAGACTATAGGTCCAAAGGAAATATCCTGCGATAACAAAGAGAAAGAAGCTTTCTGAGAAACTTCTTTGTGTTCTGTGAAATCATCTCACAGAGTTACAGCTTTCCCCTCAAGAAGCCTTTCGCTAAGACAGTTCTTGTGGAATTGGCAAAGTGATATTTGGAAGCCCATAGAGGCCTATGGTGAAAAAGCAAATATCCTCAGATGAAATCTGGAAAGAAGTTTTGTGAGAAACTGCTTAGTGTTCTCTTAATTCATCTCACAGAGTTACATCTGTATTTCGTGGATGTCTTTGCTAGCCTTATTTCTGTGGAATCTGAGAACAGATATTTCGGATCCCTTTGAAGACTATAGGGCCGAAGGAAATATACTCCGATAACAAAGAGAAAGAAGCTTTCTGAGAAACTTCTTTGTGTTCTGTGAAATCATCTCACAGAGTTACAGCTTTCCCCTCAAGAAGCCTTTCGCTAAGACAGTTCTTGTGGAATTGGCAAAGTGATATTTGGAAGCCCATAGAGGGCTATGGTGAAAAAGGAAATATCCTCAGATGAAATCTGGAAAGAAGCTTTCTGAGAAACTGCTTAGTGTTCTGTTAATTCATCTCACAGAGTTACATCTGTATTTCCTGAATCTCTTTGCTAGCCTTTTTTCTGTGGAATCTGAGAACAGATATTTCGGATCCCTTTGAAGACTATAGGGCCAAAGGAAATATCCTGCTATAAAAAAGAGAAAGAAGCTTTCTGAGAAACTTCTTTGTGTTCTGTGAAATCATCTCACAGAGTTACAGCTTTCCCCTCAAGAAGACTTTCGCTAAGACAGTTCTTGTGGAATTGGCAAAGTGATATTTGGAAGCCCATAGAGGGCTATGGTGAAAGAGGAAATATCCTCAGAAGAAATCTGGAAAGAAGCTTTCTGAGAAACTGCTCTGTGATGTGTGACTTCCACTCACAGAGTTACATCTGTATTTCGTGTATCTCTTGGCTAGCCTTATTTCTGTGGATCTGAGAACAGATATTTCGGATCCCTTTGCAGACTATAGGGCCAAAGGAAATATCCTCCGATAACAAAGAGAAAGAAGCTTTCTGAGAAACTTCTTTGTGTTCTGTGAAATCATCTCACAGAGTTACAGCTTTCCCCTCAAGAAGCCTTTCGCTAAGACAGTTCTTGTGGAATTGGCAAAGTGATATTTGGAAGCCCATAGAGGGCTATGATGAAAAAGGAAATATCCTCAGATGAAATCTGGAAAGAAGCTTTCTGAGAAACTGCTTAGTGTTCTGTTAATTCATCTCACAGAGTTACATCTGTATTTCGTGGATATCTTTTCTAGCCTTATTACTGTGGAATCTGAGAACAGATATTTCGGATCCCTTTGAAGACTATAGGTCCAAAGGAAATATCCTGCGATAACAAAGAGAAAGAAGCTTTCTGAGAAACTTCTTTGTGTTCTGTGAAATCATCTCACAGAGTTACAGCTTTCCCCTCAAGAAGCCTTTCGCTAAGACAGTTCTTGTGGAATTGCCAAAGTGATATTTGGAAGCCCATAGAGGGCTATGGTGAAAAAGGAAATATCCTCAGATGAAATCTGGAAAGAAGCTTTCTGAGAAACTGCTTAGTGTTCTGTTAATTCATCTCACAGTGTTACATCTGTATTTCGTGGATCTCTTTGCTAGCCTTATTTCTGTGGAATCTGAGAACAGATATTTCGGATCCCTTTGAAGACTATAGGTCCAAAGGAAATATCCTGCGATAACAAAGAGAAAGAAGCTTTCTGAGAAACTTCTTTGTGTTCTGTGAAATCATCTCACAGAGTTACAGCTTTCCCCTCAAGAAGCCTTTCGCTAAGACAGTTCTTGTGGAATTGGCAAAGTGATATTTGGAAGCCCATAGAGGCCTATGGTGAAAAAGCAAATATCCTCAGATGAAATCTGGAAAGAAGTTTTGTGAGAAACTGCTTAGTGTTCTCTTAATTCATCTCACAGAGTTACATCTGTATTTCGTGGATGTCTTTACTAGCCTTATTTCTGTGGAATCTGAGAACAGATATTTCGGATCCCTTTGAAGACTATAGGGCCGAAGGAAATATACTCCGATAACAAAGAGAAAGAAGCTTTCTGAGAAACTTCTTTGTGTTCTGTGAAATCATCTCACAGAGTTACAGCTTTCCCCTCAAGAAGCCTTTCGCTAAGACAGTTCTTGTGGAATTGGCAAAGTGATATTTGGAAGCCCATAGAGGGCTATGGTGAAAAAGGAAATATCCTCAGATGAAATCTGGAAAGAAGCTTTCTGAGAAACTGCTTAGTGTTCTGTTAATTCATCTCACAGAGTTACATCTGTATTTCCTGAATCTCTTTGCTAGCCTTTTTTCTGTGGAATCTGAGAACAGATATTTCGGATCCCTTTGAAGACTATAGGGCCAAAGGAAATATCCTGCTATAAAAAAGAGAAAGAAGCTTTCTGAGAAACTTCTTTGTGTTCTGTGAAATCATCTCACAGAGTTACAGCTTTCCCCTCAAGAAGACTTTCGCTAAGACAGTTCTTGTGGAATTGGCAAAGTGATATTTGGAAGCCCATAGAGGGCTATGGTGAAAGAGGAAATATCCTCAGAAGAAATCTGGAAAGAAGCTTTCTGAGAAACTGCTCTGTGATGTGTGACTTCCACTCACAGAGTTACATCTGTATTTCGTGTATCTCTTGGCTAGCCTTATTTCTGTGGATCTGAGAACAGATATTTCGGATCCCTTTGCAGACTATAGGGCCAAAGGAAATATCCTCCGATAACAAAGTGAAAGAAGCTTTCTGAGAAACTTCTTTGTGTTCTGTGAAATCATCTCACAGAGTTACAGCTTTCCCCTCAAGAAGCCTTTCGCTAAGACAGTTCTTGTGGAATTGGCAAAGTGATATTTGGAAGCCCATAGAGGGCTATGATGAAAAAGGAAATATCCTCAGATGAAATCTGGAAAGAAGCTTTCTGAGAAACTGCTTAGTGTTCTGTTAATTCATCTCACAGAGTTACATCTGTATTTCGTGGATATCTTTTCTAGCCTTATTACTGTGGAATCTGAGAACAGATATTTCGGATCCCTTTGAAGACTATAGGTCCAAAGGAAATATCCTGCGATAACAAAGAGAAAGAAGCTTTCTGAGAAACTTCTTTGTGTTCTGTGAAATCATCTCACAGAGTTACAGCTTTCCCCTCAAGAAGACTTTCGCTAAGACAGTTCTTGTGGAATTGGCAAAGTGATATTTGGAAGCCCATAGAGGGCTATGGTGAAAGAGGAAATATCCTCAGAAGAAATCTGGAAAGAAGCTTTCTGAGAAACTGCTCTGTGATGTGTGACTTCCACTCACAGAGTTACATCTGTATTTCGTGTATCTCTTGGCTAGCCTTATTTCTGTGGATCTGAGAACAGATATTTCGGATCCCTTTGCAGACTATAGGGCCAAAGGAAATATCCTCCGATAACAAAGAGAAAGAAGCTTTCTGAGAAACTTCTTTGTGTTCTGTGAAATCATCTCACAGAGTTACAGCTTTCCCCTCAAGAAGCCTTTCGCTAAGACAGTTCTTGTGGAATTGGCAAAGTGATATTTGGAAGCCCATAGAGGGCTATGATGAAAAAGGAAATATCCTCAGATGAAATCTGGAAAGAAGCTTTCTGAGAAACTGCTTAGTGTTCTGTTAATTCATCTCACAGAGTTACATCTGTATTTCGTGGATATCTTTTCTAGCCTTATTACTGTGGAATCTGAGAACAGATATTTCGGATCCCTTTGAAGACTATAGGTCCAAAGGAAATATCCTGCGATAACAAAGAGAAAGAAGCTTTCTGAGAAACTTCTTTGTGTTCTGTGAAATCATCTCACAGAGTTACAGCTTTCCCCTCAAGAAGCCTTTCGCTAAGACAGTTCTTGTGGAATTGCCAAAGTGATATTTGGAAGCCCATAGAGGGCTATGGTGAAAAAGGAAATATCCTCAGATGAAATCTGGAAAGAAGCTTTCTGAGAAACTGCTTAGTGTTCTGTTAATTCATCTCACAGTGTTACATCTGTATTTCGTGGATCTCTTTGCTAGCCTTATTTCTGTGGAATCTGAGAACAGATATTTCGGATCCCTTTGAAGACTATAGGTCCAAAGGAAATATCCTGCGATAACAAAGAGAAAGAAGCTTTCTGAGAAACTTCTTTGTGTTCTGTGAAATCATCTCACAGAGTTACAGCTTTCCCCTCAAGAAGCCTTTCGCTAAGACAGTTCTTGTGGAATTGGCAAAGTGATATTTGGAAGCCCATAGAGGCCTATGGTGAAAAAGCAAATATCCTCAGATGAAATCTGGAAAGAAGTTTTGTGAGAAACTGCTTAGTGTTCTCTTAATTCATCTCACAGAGTTACATCTGTATTTCGTGGATGTCTTTGCTAGCCTTATTTCTGTGGAATCTGAGAACAGATATTTCGGATCCCTTTGAAGACTATAGGGCCGAAGGAAATATACTCCGATAACAAAGAGAAAGAAGCTTTCTGAGAAACTTCTTTGTGTTCTGTGAAATCATCTCACAGAGTTACAGCTTTCCCCTCAAGAAGCCTTTCGCTAAGACAGTTCTTGTGGAATTGGCAAAGTGATATTTGGAAGCCCATAGAGGGCTATGGTGAAAAAGGAAATATCCTCAGATGAAATCTGGAAAGAAGCTTTCTGAGAAACTGCTTAGTGTTCTGTTAATTCATCTCACAGAGTTACATCTGTATTTCCTGAATCTCTTTGCTAGCCTTTTTTCTGTGGAATCTGAGAACAGATATTTCGGATCCCTTTGAAGACTATAGGGCCAAAGGAAATATCCTGCTATAAAAAAGAGAAAGAAGCTTTCTGAGAAACTTCTTTGTGTTCTGTGAAATCATCTCACAGAGTTACAGCTTTCCCCTCAAGAAGACTTTCGCTAAGACAGTTCTTGTGGAATTGGCAAAGTGATATTTGGAAGCCCATAGAGGGCTATGGTGAAAGAGGAAATATCCTCAGAAGAAATCTGGAAAGAAGCTTTCTGAGAAACTGCTCTGTGATGTGTGACTTCCACTCACAGAGTTACATCTGTATTTCGTGGATCTCTTGGCTAGCCTTATTTCTGTGGATCTGAGAACAGATATTTCGGATCCCTTTGCAGACTATAGGGCCAAAGGAAATATCCTCCGATAACAAAGAGAAAGAAGCTTTCTGAGAAACTTCTTTGTGTTCTGTGAAATCATCTCACAGAGTTACAGCTTTCCCCTCAAGAAGCCTTTCGCTAAGACAGTTCTTGTGGAATTGGCAAAGTGATATTTGGAAGCCCATAGAGGGCTATGATGAAAAAGGAAATATCCTCAGATGAAATCTGGAAAGAAGCTTTCTGAGAAACTGCTTAGTGTTCTGTTAATTCATCTCACAGAGTTACATCTGTATTTCGTGGATATCTTTTCTAGCCTTATTACTGTGGAATCTGAGAACAGATATTTCGGATCCCTTTGAAGACTATAGGTCCAAAGGAAATATCCTGCGATAACAAAGAGAAAGAAGCTTTCTGAGAAACTTCTTTGTGTTCTGTGAAATCATCTCACAGAGTTACAGCTTTCCCCTCAAGAAGCCTTTCGCTAAGACAGTTCTTGTGGAATTGCCAAAGTGATATTTGGAAGCCCATAGAGGGCTATGGTGAAAAAGGAAATATCCTCAGATGAAATCTGGAAAGAAGCTTTCTGAGAAACTGCTTAGTGTTCTGTTAATTCATCTCACAGTGTTACATCTGTATTTCGTGGATCTCTTTGCTAGCCTTATTTCTGTGGAATCTGAGAACAGATATTTCGGATCCCTTTGAAGACTATAGGTCCAAAGGAAATATCCTGCGATAACAAAGAGAAAGAAGCTTTCTGAGAAACTTCTTTGTGTTCTGTGAAATCATCTCACAGAGTTACAGCTTTCCCCTCAAGAAGCCTTTCGCTAAGACAGTTCTTGTGGAATTGGCAAAGTGATATTTGGAAGCCCATAGAGGCCTATGGTGAAAAAGCAAATATCCTCAGATGAAATCTGGAAAGAAGTTTTGTGAGAAACTGCTTAGTGTTCTCTTAATTCATCTCACAGAGTTACATCTGTATTTCGTGGATGTCTTTGCTAGCCTTATTTCTGTGGAATCTGAGAACAGATATTTCGGATCCCTTTGAAGACTATAGGGCCGAAGGAAATATACTCCGATAACAAAGAGAAAGAAGCTTTCTGAGAAACTTCTTTGTGTTCTGTGAAATCATCTCACAGAGTTACAGCTTTCCCCTCAAGAAGCCTTTCGCTAAGACAGTTCTTGTGGAATTGGCAAAGTGATATTTGGAAGCCCATAGAGGGCTATGGTGAAAAAGGAAATATCCTCAGATGAAATCTGGAAAGAAGCTTTCTGAGAAACTGCTTAGTGTTCTGTTAATTCATCTCACAGAGTTACATCTGTATTTCCTGAATCTCTTTGCTAGCCTTTTTTCTGTGGAATCTGAGAACAGATATTTCGGATCCCTTTGAAGACTATAGGGCCAAAGGAAATATCCTGCTATAAAAAAGAGAAAGAAGCTTTCTGAGAAACTTCTTTGTGTTCTGTGAAATCATCTCACAGAGTTACAGCTTTCCCCTCAAGAAGACTTTCGCTAAGACAGTTCTTGTGGAATTGGCAAAGTGATATTTGGAAGCCCATAGAGGGCTATGGTGAAAGAGGAAATATCCTCAGAAGAAATCTGGAAAGAAGCTTTCTGAGAAACTGCTCTGTGATGTGTGACTTCCACTCACAGAGTTACATCTGTATTTCGTGTATCTCTTGGCTAGCCTTATTTCTGTGGATCTGAGAACAGATATTTCGGATCCCTTTGCAGACTATAGGGCCAAAGGAAATATCCTCCGATAACAAAGAGAAAGAAGCTTTCTGAGAAACTTCTTTGTGTTCTGTGAAATCATCTCACAGAGTTACAGCTTTCCCCTCAAGAAGCCTTTCGCTAAGACAGTTCTTGTGGAATTGGCAAAGTGATATTTGGAAGCCCATAGAGGGCTATGATGAAAAAGGAAATATCCTCAGATGAAATCTGGAAAGAAGCTTTCTGAGAAACTGCTTAGTGTTCTGTTAATTCATCTCACAGAGTTACATCTGTATTTCGTGGATATCTTTTCTAGCCTTATTACTGTGGAATCTGAGAACAGATATTTCGGATCCCTTTGAAGACTATAGGTCCAAAGGAAATATCCTGCGATAACAAAGAGAAAGAAGCTTTCTGAGAAACTTCTTTGTGTTCTGTGAAATCATCTCACAGAGTTACAGCTTTCCCCTCAAGAAGCCTTTCGCTAAGACAGTTCTTGTGGAATTGCCAAAGTGATATTTGGAAGCCCATAGAGGGCTATGGTGAAAAAGGAAATATCCTCAGATGAAATCTGGAAAGAAGCTTTCTGAGAAACTGCTTAGTGTTCTGTTAATTCATCTCACAGTGTTACATCTGTATTTCGTGGATCTCTTTGCTAGCCTTATTTCTGTGGAATCTGAGAACAGATATTTCGGATCCCTTTGAAGACTATAGGTCCAAAGGAAATATCCTGCGATAACAAAGAGAAAGAAGCTTTCTGAGAAACTTCTTTGTGTTCTGTGAAATCATCTCACAGAGTTACAGCTTTCCCCTCAAGAAGCCTTTCGCTAAGACAGTTCTTGTGGAATTGGCAAAGTGATATTTGGAAGCCCATAGAGGCCTATGGTGAAAAAGCAAATATCCTCAGATGAAATCTGGAAAGAAGTTTTGTGAGAAACTGCTTAGTGTTCTCTTAATTCATCTCACAGAGTTACATCTGTATTTCGTGGATGTCTTTGCTAGCCTTATTTCTGTGGAATCTGAGAACAGATATTTCGGATCCCTTTGAAGACTATAGGGCCGAAGGAAATATACTCCGATAACAAAGAGAAAGAAGCTTTCTGAGAAACTTCTTTGTGTTCTGTGAAATCATCTCACAGAGTTACAGCTTTCCCCTCAAGAAGCCTTTCGCTAAGACAGTTCTTGTGGAATTGGCAAAGTGATATTTGGAAGCCCATAGAGGGCTATGGTGAAAAAGGAAATATCCTCAGATGAAATCTGGAAAGAAGCTTTCTGAGAAACTGCTTAGTGTTCTGTTAATTCATCTCACAGAGTTACATCTGTATTTCCTGAATCTCTTTGCTAGCCTTTTTTCTGTGGAATCTGAGAACAGATATTTCGGATCCCTTTGAAGACTATAGGGCCAAAGGAAATATCCTGCTATAAAAAAGAGAAAGAAGCTTTCTGAGAAACTTCTTTGTGTTCTGTGAAATCATCTCACAGAGTTACAGCTTTCCCCTCAAGAAGACTTTCGCTAAGACAGTTCTTGTGGAATTGGCAAAGTGATATTTGGAAGCCCATAGAGGGCTATGGTGAAAGAGGAAATATCCTCAGAAGAAATCTGGAAAGAAGCTTTCTGAGAAACTGCTCTGTGATGTGTGACTTCCACTCACAGAGTTACATCTGTATTTCGTGTATCTCTTGGCTAGCCTTATTTCTGTGGATCTGAGAACAGATATTTCGGATCCCTTTGCAGACTATAGGGCCAAAGGAAATATCCTCCGATAACAAAGAGAAAGAAGCTTTCTGAGAAACTTCTTTGTGTTCTGTGAAATCATCTCACAGAGTTACAGCTTTCCCCTCAAGAAGCCTTTCGCTAAGACAGTTCTTGTGGAATTGGCAAAGTGATATTTGGAAGCCCATAGAGGGCTATGATGAAAAAGGAAATATCCTCAGATGAAATCTGGAAAGAAGCTTTCTGAGAAACTGCTTAGTGTTCTGTTAATTCATCTCACAGAGTTACATCTGTATTTCGTGGATATCTTTTCTAGCCTTATTACTGTGGAATCTGAGAACAGATATTTCGGATCCCTTTGAAGACTATAGGTCCAAAGGAAATATCCTGCGATAACAAAGAGAAAGAAGCTTTCTGAGAAACTTCTTTGTGTTCTGTGAAATCATCTCACAGAGTTACAGCTTTCCCCTCAAGAAGCCTTTCGCTAAGACAGTTCTTGTGGAATTGGCAAAGTGATATTTCGAAGCCCATAGAGGGCTATGGTGAAAAAGGAAATATCCTCAGATGAAATCTGGAAAGAAGCTTTCTGAGAAACTGCTCTGTGATGTGTGACTTCCACTCACAGAGTTACATCTGTATTTCGTGGATCTCTTTGCTAGCCTTATTTCTGAGGAATCTGAGAACAGATATTTCGGATCCCTTTGCAGACTATAGGGCCAAAGGAAATATCCTCCGATAACAAAGAGAAAGAAGCTTTCTGAGAAACTTCTTTGTGTTCTGTGAAATCATCTCAAAGAGTTACAGCTTTCCCCTCAAGAAGCCTTGCGCTAAGACAGTTCTTGTGGAATTGGAAAAGTGATATTTGGAAGCCCATAGAGGGCTATGGTGATAAAGGAAATATCCTCAGATGAAATCTGGAAAGAAGATTTCTGATAAACTGCTTAATGTTCTGTTGATTCATCTCACAGAGTTACATCTGTATTTCGTGGATCTCTTTGCTAGCCTTATTTCTGTGGAATCTGAGAACAGATATTTCGGATCCCTTTGAAGACTATAGGGCCAAAGGAAATATCCTCCGATAACAAAGAGAAAGAAGCTGTCTGAGAAGCTTCTTTGTGTTCTGTGAAATCATCTCACAGAGTTACAGCTTTCCCCTCAAGAAGCCTTTCGCTAAGACAGTTCTTGTGGAATTGGCAAAGTGATATTTGGAAGCCCATAGAGGCCTATGGTGAAAAAGCAAATATCCTCAGATGAAATCTGGAAAGAAGCTTTCTGAGAAACTGCTTAGTGTTCTCTTATTCATCTCACAGAGTTGCATCTGTATTTCGTGGATGTCTTTGCTAGCCTTATTTCTGTGGAATCTGAGAACAGATATTTCGGATCCCTTTGAAGACTATAGGGCCAAAGGAAATATCCTCCGATAACAAAGAGAAAGAAGCTTTCTGAGAAACTTCTTTGTGTTCTATGAAATCATCTCACAGAGTTACAGCTTTCCCCTCAAGAAGCCTTTCGCTAAGACAGTTCTTGTGGAATTGGCAAAGTGATATTTTGAAGCCCCTAGAGGGCTATGGTGAAACAGGAAATATCCTCACATGAAATCTGGAAAGAAGCTTTCTGAGAAACTGCTTAGTGTTCTCTTAATTCAACTCACAGAGTTACATCTGTATTTGGTGGATCTCTTTGCTAGCCTTATTTCTGTGGAATCTGAGAACAGATATTTCGGATCCCTTCGAAGACTATAGGGCCAAAGGAAATATCCTCCGATAAGAAAGAGAAAGAAGCTTTCTGAGAAACTTCTTTGTGTTCTGTGAAATCATCTCACAGAGTTACAGCTTTCCCCTCAAGAAGCCTTTCGCTAAGACAGTTCTTGTGGAATTGGCAAAGTGATATTTGGAAGCCCATAAAGGGCTATGGTGAAAGAGGAAATATCCTCAGATGAAATCTGGAAAGAAGCTTTCTGAGAAACTGCTCTGTGATGTGTGACTTCCACTCACAGAGTTACATCTCTATTTCGTGTATCCCTTTGCTAGCCTTATTTCTGTGGATCTGAGAACAGATATTTCGGATCCCTTTGCAGACTATAGGGCCAAAGGAAATATCCTCCGATAACAAAGAGAAAGAAGCTTTCTGAGAAACTTCTTTGTGTTCTGTGAAATCATCTCACAGAGTTACAGCTTTCCCCTCAAGAAGCCTTTCGCTAAGACAGTTCTTGTGGAATTGGCGAAGTGATATTTGGAAGCCCATAGAGGCCTACGGTAAAAAAGGAAATATCCTGAGATGAAATCTGGAAAGAAGCTTTCTGAGAAACTGCTTAGTGTTCTCTTAATTCATCTCACAGAATTACATGTGTATTTCACGGATCTCTTTGCTAGCCTTATTTCTGTGGAATCTGAGAAGAGATATTTCGGATCCCTTTGAAGACTATAGGGCCAAAGGAACTATCCTCCCATAACAAAGAGAAAGAAGCTTTCTGAGAAACTTCTTTGTGTTCTGTGAAATCATCTCACAGAGTTACAGCTTTCCCCTCAAGAAGCCTTTCGCTAAGACAGTTCTTGTGGAATTGGCAAAGTGATATTTCGAAGCCCATAGAGGGCTATGGTGAAAAAGGAAATATCCTCAGATGAAATCTGGAAAGAAGCTTTCTGAGAAACTGCTCTGTGATGTGTGACTTCCACTCACAGAGTTACATCTGTATTTCGTGGATCTCTTTGCTCGCATTATTTCTGTGGAATCTGAGAACAGATATTTCGGATCCCTTTGAAGACTATAGGGCCAAAGGAAATATCCTCTGATAACAAAGAGAAAGAAGCTTTCTGAGAAACTTCTTTGTGTTGTGTGAAATCATCTCACAGAGTTACAGCTTTCCCCTCAAGAAGCCTTTCGCTAAGACAGTTCTTGTGGAATTGGCAAAGTGATATTTGGAAGCCCATAGAGGGCTATGGTGAAAAAGGAAATATCCTCAGATGAAATCTGGAAAGAAGCTTTCTGAGAAACTGCTCTGTGATGTGTGACTTCCACTCACAGAGTTACATCTGTATGTCGTGGATCTCTTTGCTAGCCTTATCTCTGTGGAATCTGAGAACAGATATTTCGGATCCCTTTGAAGACTACAGGGACAAAGGAAATATCCTCCGATAACAAAGAGAAAGAAGCTATCTGAGAAACTTCTTTGTGTTCTGTGAAATCATCTCACAGATTTACATCTTTCCCCTCAAGAAGCCTTTCGCTAAGACAGTTCTTGTGGAATTGGCAAAGTGATATTTGGAAGCCCATAGAGGGCTATGGTGAAAAAGGAAATATCCTCAGATGAAATCTGGAAAGAAGCTTTCTGAGAAACTGCTTAGTGTTCTGTTAATTCATCTCACAGAGTTACCTCTGTATTTCGTCGATCTCTTTGCTAGCCTTATTTCTGTGGAATCTGAGAACAGATATTTCGGATCCCTTTGAAGACTATAGGGCCAAGGGAAATATCCTACGATAACAAAGAGAAAGAAGATTTCTGAGAAACTTCTTTGTGTTCTGTGAAATCTCTCACAGAGTTACAGCTTTCCCCTCAAGAAACCTTTCGCTAGGACAGTTCTTGAGGAATTGGCAAAGTGATATTTGGAAGCCCCTAGAGGGCTATGGTGAAAAAGGAAATATCCTCAGATGAAATCTGGGAAGTAGCTTTGTGAGAAAATGCTTAATGTTCTGTGAATTCATCTCACAGAGTTACATCTGTATTTCGTGGATCACTTGCTGGCCTTATTTCTGTGGAATCTGAGAACAGATATTTCGTATCCCTTTGAAGACTATAGGGCCAAAGGAAATATCCTCCGAAAACAAACAGTAAGAAGCTTTCTGAGAAACTTCTTTGTGTTCTGTGAAATCATCTCACAGAGTTACAGCTTTCCCCTCAAGAAGCCTTTCGCTAAGACAGTTCTTGTGGAACTGACAAAGTGATATTTGGAAGCCCTTAGAGGGCTATGGTGAAAAAGGAAATATCCTCAGATGAAATCTGGAAAGAAGCTTTCTGAGAAAGTGCTCTGTGATGTCTGACTTCCACTCACAGAGTTACATCTGTATTTCGTGGATCTCTTTGCTAGCCTTATTTCTGTGGAATCTGAGAACAGATATTTCGGATCCCTTTGAAGACTATAGGGCCAAAGGAAACATCCTCCGATAACAAAGAGAAAGAAGCTTTCTGAGCAACTTCTTTGTGTTCTGTGAAATCATCTCACAGAGTTACAGCTTTCCCCTCAAGAAACCTTTTGCTAAGACAGTTCTTGTGGAATTGGCAAAGTGATATTTGGAAGCCCATACAGGCTATGGTGAAAAAGGAAATATCCTCAGATGAAATCTGGAAAGAAGCTTTCTGAGAAACTGCTTAGTGTTCTGTTAATTCATCTCACAGAGTTACATCTGTATTTCCTGAATCTCTTTGCTAGCCTTTTTTCTGTGGAATCTGAGAACAGAGATTTCGGATCCTTTTGAAGACTATAGGGCCAAAGGAAATATCCTGCTATAACAAAGAGAAAGAAGCTTTCTGAGAAACTTCTTTGAGTTCTGTGAAATCATCTCACAGAGTTACAGCTTTCCCCTCAAGAAGCCTTTCGCTAAGACAGTTCTTGTGGAATTGGCAAAGTGATATTTGGAAGCCCATAGAGGGCTATGGTGAAAGAGGAAATATCCTCAGATGAAATCTGGAAAGAAGCTTTCTGAGAAACTGCTCTGTGATGTGTGACTTCCACTCACAGAGTTACATCTGTATTTCGTGGATCTCTTTTCTAGCCTTATTTCTGTGGATCTGAGAACAGATATTTCGGATCCCTTTGCAGACTATAGGGCCAAAGGAAATATCCTCCGATAACAAAGAGAAAGAACCTTTCTGAGAAACTTCTTTGTGTTCTGTGAAATCATCTCACAGAGTTACAGCTTTCCCCTCAAGAAGCCTTTCGCTAAGACAGTTCTTGTGGAATTGGCAAAGTGATATTTGGAAGCCCATAGAGGCCTAAGGTGAAAAAGCAAATATCCTCAGATGAAATCTGGAAAGAAGCTTTCTGAGAAACTGCTTAGTGTTCTCTTAATTCATCTCACAGAGTTGCATCTGTATTTCGTGGATGTCTTTGCTAGCCTTATTTCTGTGGAATCTGAGAACAGATATTTCGGATCCCTTTGAAGACTATAGGGCCAAAGGAAATATCCTCCGATAACAAAGAGAAAGAAGCTTTCTGAGAAACTTCTTTGAGTTCTATGAAATCATCTCACAGAGTTACAGCTTTCCCCTCAAGAAGCCTTTCGCTAAGACCGTTCTTGTGGAATTGCCAAAGTGATATTTGGAAGCCCTTAGAGGGCTATGGTGAAAAAGGAAATATCCACACATGAAATCTGGAAAGAAGCTTTCTGAGAAACTGCTTAGTGTTCTCTTAATTCAACTCACAGAGTTACATCTGTATTTCGTGGATCTCTTTGCTAGCCTTATTTCTGTGGAATCTGAGAACAGATATTTCGGATCCCTTCGAAGACTATAGGGCCAAAGGAAATATACTCCGATAACAAAGAGAAAGAAGCTTTCTGAGAAACTTCTTTGTGTTCTGTGAAATCTCTCACAGAGTTACAGCTTTCCCCTCAAGAAACCTTTCGCTAAGACAGTTCTTGAGGAATTGGCAAAGTGATATTTGGAAGCCCCTAGAGGGCTATGATGAAAAAGGAAATATCCTCACATGAAATCTGTAAAGAAGCTTTCTGAGAAACTGGTGAGGGTTCTGTTAATTCATCTCACAGGGTTACATCTGTATTTCGTGGATCTCTTTGCTATCCTTATTTCTGTGGAATCTGGGAACAGATATTTCGGATCCCTTTGAAGACTATAGGGCCAAAGGAAATATCCTCCGATAACAAAGAGAAAGAAGCTTTCTGAGAAACTTCTTTGTGTTCTGTGAAATCATGTCACAGAGTTACAGCTTTCCCCTCAAGAAGCCTTTCGCTAAGACAGTTCTTGTGGAATTGGCAAAGTGATATTTGGAAGCCCATAGAGGGCTAAGGTGAAAAAGGAAATATCCTCAGATGAAATCTGGGAAGTAGCTTTGTGAGAAAATGCTTAATGTTCTGTGAATTCATCTCACAGAGTTACATCTGTATTTCGTGGATCACTTGCTGGCCTTATTTCTGTGGAATCTGAGAACAGATATTTCGGATCCCTTTAAAGACTATAGGGCCAAAGGAAATATCCTCCGATAACAAACAGTAAGAAGCTTTCTGAGAAACTTCTTTGTGTTCTGTGAAATCATCTCACAGAGTTACAGCTTTCCCCTCAAGAAGCCTTTCGCTAAGACAGTTCTTGTGGAACTGGCAAAGTGATATTTGGAAGCCCATAGAGGGCTATGGTGAAAAAGGAAATATCCTCAGATGAAATCTGGAAAGAAGCTTTCTGAGAAAGTGCTCTGTGATGTCTGACTTCCACTCACAGACTTACATCTGTATTTCGTGGATCTCTTTGCTAGCCTTATTTCTGTGGAATCTGAGAACAGATATTTCGGATCCCTTTGAAGACTATAGGGCCAAAGGTAATATCCTCCGATAACAAAGAGAAAGAAGCTTTCTGAGAACCTTCTTTGTGTTCTGTGAAATCATCTCACAGAGTTACAGCTTTCCCCTCAAGAAACCTTTCGCTAAGACAGTTCTTGCGGAATTGGCAAAGTGATATTTGGAAGCCCATACAGGGCTATGGTGAAAAAGGAAATATCCTGAGATGAAATCTGGAAAGAAGCTTTCTGAGAAACTGCTTAGTGTTCTGTTAATACATCTCACAGAGTTACATCTGTATTGTCTGAATCTCTTTGCTAGCCTTATTTCTGTGGAATCTGAGAACAGATATTTCGGATCCTTTTGAAGACTATAGGGCCAAAGGAAATATCCTCCGATAACAAAGAGAAAGAAGCTTTCTGAGAAACTTCTTTGAGTTCTGTGAAATCATCTCACAGAGTTACAGCTTTCCCCTCAAGTAGCCTTTCGCTAAGACAGTTCTTGTAGAATTGGCAAAGTGATATTTGGAAGCCCATAGAGGGCTATGGTGATAAGGGAAATATCCTCAGATGAAATCTGGAAAGAAGATTTCTGATAAACTGCTTAGTGTTCTCTTGATTCATCTCACAGAGTTACATCTGTATTTCGTGGATCTCTTTGCTAGCCTTATTTCTGTGGAATCTGAGAACAGATATTTCGGATCCCTTTGAAGACTATAGGGCCAGAGGAAATATCCTCCGATAACAAAGAGAAAGAAGCTGTCTGAGAAACTTCTTTGTGTTCTGTGAAATCATCTAACAGAGTTACAGCTTTCCCCTCAAGAAGCCTTTCGCTAAGACAGTTCTTGTGGAATTGGCAAAGTGATATTTGGAAGCCCATAGAGGGCTATGGTGAAAAAGGAAATATCCTCAGATGAAATCTGGGAAGTAGCTTTGTGAGAAACTGCTTAGTGTTCTGTTAATTCATCTCACAGAGTTACAACTGTATTTCGGGGATCTCTTGCTAGCCTTATTTCTGTGGAATCTGAGAACAAATATTTCGGATCCCTTTGAAGACTATAGGGCCAAAGGAAATATCCTCCGATAACAAAGAGAAAGAAGCTTTCTGAGAAACTTCTTTGTGTTCTGTGAAATCATCTCACAGAGTTACAGCTTTCCCCTCAAGAACCCTTTCGCTAAGACAGTTCTTGTGGAATTGGCAAAGTGATATTTGGAAGCCCTTAGAGGGCTATGGTGAAAAAGGAAATATCCTCAGATGAAATCTGGAAAGAAGCTTTCTGAGAAACTGCTTAGTGTTCTCATAATTCATCTCATAGAGTTACATCTATATTTCGTGGATCTCTTTGCTAGCCTTATTTCTGTGGAATCTGAGAACAGATATTTCGGATCCCTTTGAAGACTTTAGGGCCATAGGAAATATCCTCCGATAACAAAGAGAAAGAAGCTGTCTGAGAAACTTCTTTGTGTTCTGTGAAATCATCTCAAAGAGTTACAGCTTTCCCCTCAAGAAGCCTTTCGCTAAGACAGTTCTTGTGGAATTGGCAAAGTGATATTTGGAAGCCCATAGAGGCCTATGGTGAAAAAGCAAATATCCTCAGATGAAATCTGGAAAGAAGCTTTCTGAGAAACTGCTTAGTGTTCTCTTAATTCATCTCACAGAGTTGCATCTGTATTTCGTGGATGTCTTTGCAAGCCTTATTTCTGTGGAATCTGAGAACAGATATTTCGGATCCCTTTGAAGACTATAGGGCCAAAGGAAATATCCTCCGATAACAAAGAGAAAGAAGCTTTCTCAGAAACTTCTTTGTGTTCTGTGAAATCATCTCACAGAGTTACAGCTTTCCACTCAAGAAGCCTTTCGCAAAGACAGTTCTTGTGGAATTGGCAAAGTGATATTTGGAAGCCCTTAGAGGGCTATGGTGAAAGAGGAAATATCCTCAGATGAAATCTGGAAAGAAGCTTTCTGAGAAACTGCTCTGTGATGTGTGACTTCCACTAACAGAGTTACATCTGTATTTCGTGTATCCCTTTGCTAGCCTTATTTCTCTGTATCTGAGAACAGATATTTCGGATCCCTTTGCAGACTATAGGGCCAAAGGATATATCCTCCGATAACAAAGAGAAAGAAGCTTTCTGAGAAACTTCTTTGTGTTCTGTGAAATCATCTCACAGAGTTACAGCTTTCCCCTCAAGAAGCCTTTCGCTAAGACAGTTCTTCTGGAATTGGCGAAGTGATATTTGGAAGCCCATAGAGGCCTACGGTAAATAAGGAAATATCCTCAGATGAAATCTGGAAAGAAGCTTTCTGAGAAACTGCTTAGTGTTCTCTTAATTCATCTCACAGAATTACATGTGTATTTCACGGATCTCTTTGCTAGCCTTATTTCTGTGGAATCTGAGAAGAGATATTTCGGATCCCTTTGAAGACTATAGGGCCAAAGGAAATATCCTCCGATAACAAAGAGAAAGAAACTTTCTGAGAAACTTCTTTGTGTTCTGTGAAATCATCACACAGAGTTACAGCTTTCCCCTCAAGAAGCCTTTCGCTAAGACAGTTCTTGTGGAATTGGCAAAGTGATATTTGGAAGCCCTTAGAGGGCTATGGTGAAAAAGGAAATATCCTCAGATGAAATCTGGAAAGAAGCTTTCTGAGAAACTGCTTAGTGTTCTGTTAATTCATCTCACAGAGTTACCTCTGTATTTCGTCGATCTCTTTGCTAGCCTTATTTCTGTGGAATCTGAGAACAGATATTTCGGATCCCTTGGAAGACTATAGGGCCAAGGGAAATATCCTACGATAACAAAGAGAAAGAAGATTTCTGAGAAACTTCTTTGTGTTCTGTGAAATCTCTCACAGAGTTACAGCTTTCCCCTCAAGAAACCTTTCGCTAGGACAGTTCTTGAGGAATTGGCAAAGTGATATTTGGAAGCCTCTAGAGGGCTATGGTGAAAAAGGAAATATCCTCAGATGAAATCTGGGAAGTAGCTTTGTGAGAAAATGCTTAATGTTCTGTGAATTCATCTCACAGAGTTACATCTGTATTTCGTGGATCACTTGCTGGCCTTATTTCTGTGGAATCTGAGAACAGATATTTCGGATCCCTTTGAAGACTATAGGGCCAAAGGAAATATCCTCCGAAAACAAACAGTAAGAAGCTTTCTGAGAAACTTCTTTGTGTTCTGTGAAATCATCTCACAGAGTTACAGCTTTCCCCTCAAGAAGCCTTTCGCTAAGACAGTTCTTGTGGAACTGGCAAAGTGATATTTGGAAGCCCTTAGAGGGCTATGGTGAAAAAGGAAATATCCTCAGATGAAATCTGGAAAGAAGCTTTCTGAGAAAGTGCTCTGTGATGTCTGACTTCCACTCACAGAGTTACATCTGTATTTCGTGGATCTCTTTGCTAGCATTATTTCTGTGGAATCTGAGAACAGATATTTCGGATCCCTTTGAAGACTATAGGGCCAAAGGAAATATCCTCCGATAACAAAGAGAAAGAAGCTTTCTGAGAAACTTCTTTGTGTTCTGTGAAATCATCTCACAGAGTTACAGCTTTCCCCTCAAGAAACCTTTCGCTAAGACAGTTCTTGTGGAATTGGCAAAGTGATATTTGGAAGCCCATACAGGGCTATGGTGAAAAAGGAAATATCCTCAGATGAAATCTGGAAAGAAGCTTTCTGAGAAACTGCTTAGTGTTCTGTTAATTCATCTCACAGAGTTACATCTGTATTTCCTGAATCTCTTTGCTAGCCTTATTTCTGTGGAATCTGAGTACAGAGATTTCGGATCCTTTTGAAGACTATACGGCCAAAGGAAATATCCTGCTATAACAAAGAGAAAGAAGCTTTCTGAGAAACTTCTTTGAGTTCTGTGAAATCATCTCACAGAGTTACAGCTTTCCCCTCAAGAAGCCTTTCGCTAAGACAGTTCTGCTGGAATTGGCAAAGTGATATTTGGAAGCCCATAGAGGGCTATGGTGAAAGAGGAAATATCCTCAGATGAAATCTGGAAAGAAGCTTTCTGAGAAACTGCTCTGTGATGTGTCACTTCCACTCACAGAGTTACATCTGTATTTCGTGGATCTCTTTTCTAGCCTTATTTCTGTGGATCTGAGAACAGATATTTCGGATCCCTTTGCAGACTATAGGGCCAAAGGAAATATCCTCCGATAACAAAGAGAAAGAAGCTTTCTGAGAAACTTCTTTGTGTTCTGTGAAATCATCTCACAGAGTTACAGCTTTCCCCTCAAGAAGACTTTCGCTAAGACAGTTCTTGTGGAATTGGCAAAGTGATATTTGGAAGCCCATAGAGGGCTATGGTGATAAAGGAAATATCCTGAGATGAAATCTGGAAAGAAGATTTCTGATAAACTGCTTAGTGTTCTGTTGATTCATCTCACAGAGTTACATCTGTATTTCGTGGATCTCTTTGCTAGCCTTATTTCTGTGGAATCTGAGAACAGATATTTCGGATCCCTTTGAAGACTATAGGGCCAGAGGAAATATCCTCCGATAACAAAGAGAAAGAAGCTGTCTGAGAAACTTCTTTGTGTTCTGTGAAATCATCTAACAGAGTTACAGCTTTCCCCTCAAGAAGCCTTTCGCTAAGACAGTTCTTGTGGAATTGGCAAAGTGATATTTGGAAGCCCATAGAGGGCTATGGTGAAAAACGAAATATCCTCAGACGAAATCTGGGAAGTAGCTTTGTGAGAAACTGCTTAGTGTTCTGTTAATTCATCTCACAGAGTTACATCTGTATTTCGTGGATCTCTTGCTAGCCTTATTTCTGTGGAATCTGAGAACAAATATTTCGGATCCCTTTGAAGACTATAGGGCCAAAGGAAATATCCTCCGATAACAAAGAGAAAGAAGCTTTCTGAGAAACTTCTTTGTGTTCCGTGAAATTATCTCACAGAGTTACAGCTTTCCCCTCAAGAAGCCTTTCGCTAAGACAGTTCTTGTGGAATTGGCAAAGTGATATTTGGAAGCCCATAGAGGGCTATGGTGAAAAAGGAAATATCCTCAGATGAAATCTGGAAAGAAGCTTTCTGAGAAACTGCTCTGTGATGTGTGACTTCCACTCACAGAGTTACATCTGTATTTCGTGTATCCCTTTGCTAGCCTTATTTCTGTGGATCTGAGAACAGATATTTCGGATCCCTTTGCAGACTATAGGGCCAAAGGAAATATCCTCCGATAACAAAGAGAAAGAAGCTTTCTGAGAAACTTCTTTGTGTCCTGTGAAATCATCTCACAGAGTTACAGCTTTCCCCTCAAGAAGCCTTTCGCTAAGACAGTTCTTGTGGAATTGGCGAAGTGATGTTTGGAAGCCCATAGAGGCCTACGGAAAAAAAGGAAATATCCTCAGATGAAATCTGGAAAGAAGCTTTCTGAGAAACTGCTTAGTGTTCTCTTAATTCATCTCACAGAATTGCATGTGTATTTCACGGATCTCTTTGCTAGCCTTATTTCTGTGCAATCTGAGAAGAGATATTTCGGATCCCTTTGAAGACTATAGGGCCAAAGGAACTATCCTCCGATAACAAAGAGAAAGAAGCTTTCTGAGAAACTTCTTTGTGTTCTGTGAAATCATCTCACAGAGTTACAGCTTTCCCCTCAAGAAGCCTTTCGCTAAGACAGTTCTTGTGGAATTGGCAAAGTGATATTTCGAAGCCCATAGAGGGCTATGGTGAAAAAGGAAATATCCTCAGATGAAATCTGGAAAGAAGCTTTCTGAGAAACTGCTCTGTGATGTGTGACTTCCACTCACAGAGTTACATCTGTATTTCGTGGATCTCTTTGCTCGCATTATTTCTGTGGAATCTGAGAACAGATATTTCGGATCCCTTTGAAGACTATAGGGCCAAAGGAAATATCCTCCGATAACAAAGAGAAAGAAACTTTCTGAGAAACTTCTTTGTGTTCTGTGAAATCATCTCACAGAGTTACAGCTTTCCCCTCAAGAAGCCTTTCGCTAAGACAGTTCTTGTGGAATTGGCAAAGTGATATTTGGAAGCCCTTAGAGGGCTATGGTGAAAAAGGAAATATCCTCAGATGAAATCTGGAAAGAAGCTTTCTGAGAAACTGCTTAGTGTTCTGTTAATTCATCTCACAGAGTTACCTCTGTATTTCGTCGATCTCTTTGCTAGCCTTATTTCTGTGGAATCTGAGAACAGATATTTCGGATCCCTTGGAAGACTATAGGGCCAAGGGAAATATCCTACGATAACAAAGAGAAAGAAGATTTCTGAGAAACTTCTTTGTGTTCTGTGAAATCTCTCACAGAGTTACAGCTTTCCCCTCAAGAAACCTTTCGCTAGGACAGTTCTTGAGGAATTGGCAAAGTGATATTTGGAAGCCTCTAGAGGGCTATGGTGAAAAAGGAAATATCCTCAGATGAAATCTGGGAAGTAGCTTTGTGAGAAAATGCTTAATGTTCTGTGAATTCATCTCACAGAGTTACATCTGTATTTCGTGGATCACTTGCTGGCCTTATTTCTGTGGAATCTGAGAACAGATATTTCGGATCCCTTTGAAGACTATAGGGCCAAAGGAAATATCCTCCGAAAACAAACAGTAAGAAGCTTTCTGAGAAACTTCTTTGTGTTCTGTGAAATCATCTCACAGAGTTACAGCTTTCCCCTCAAGAAGCCTTTCGCTAAGACAGTTCTTGTGGAACTGGCAAAGTGATATTTGGAAGCCCTTAGAGGGCTATGGTGAAAAAGGAAATATCCTCAGATGAAATCTGGAAAGAAGCTTTCTGAGAAAGTGCTCTGTGATGTCTGACTTCCACTCACAGAGTTACATCTGTATTTCGTGGATCTCTTTGCTAGCATTATTTCTGTGGAATCTGAGAACAGATATTTCGGATCCCTTTGAAGACTATAGGGCCAAAGGAAATATCCTCCGATAACAAAGAGAAAGAAGCTTTCTGAGAAACTTCTTTGTGTTCTGTGAAATCATCTCACAGAGTTACAGCTTTCCCCTCAAGAAACCTTTCGCTAAGACAGTTCTTGTGGAATTGGCAAAGTGATATTTGGAAGCCCATACAGGGCTATGGTGAAAAAGGAAATATCCTCAGATGAAATCTGGAAAGAAGCTTTCTGAGAAACTGCTTAGTGTTCTGTTAATTCATCTCACAGAGTTACATCTGTATTTCCTGAATCTCTTTGCTAGTCTTATTTCTGTGGAATCTGAGTACAGAGATTTCGGATCCTTTTGAAGACTATAGGGCCAAAGGAAATATCCTGCTATAACAAAGAGAAAGAAGCTTTCTGAGAAACTTCTTTGAGTTCTGTGAAATCATCTCACAGAGTTACAGCTTTCCCCTCAAGAAGCCTTTCGCTAAGACAGTTCTTGTGGAATTGGCAAAGTGATATTTGGAAGCCCATAGAGGGCTATGGTGAAAGAGGAAATATCCTCAGATGAAATCTGGAAAGAAGCTTTCTGAGAAACTGCTCTGTGATGTGTCACTTCCACTCACAGAGTTACATCTGTATTTCGTGGATCTCTTTTCTAGCCTTATTTCTGTGGATCTGAGAACAGATATTTCGGATCCCTTTGCAGACTATAGGGCCAAAGGAAATATCCTCCGATAACAAAGAGAAAGAAGCTTTCTGAGAAACTTCTTTGTGTTCTGTGAAATCATCTCACAGAGTTACAGCTTTCCCCTCAAGAATCCTTTCGCTAAGACAGTTCTTGTGGAATTGGCAAAGTGATATTTGGAAGCCCATAGAGGGCTATGGTGATAAAGGAAATATCCTGAGATGAAATCTGGAAAGAAGATTTCTGATAAACTGCTTAGTGTTCTGTTGATTCATCTCACAGAGTTACATCTGTATTTCGTGGATCTCTTTGCTAGCCTTATTTCTGTGGAATCTGAGAACAGATATTTCGGATCCCTTTGAAGACTATAGGGCCAGAGGAAATATCCTCCGATAACAAAGAGAAAGAAGCTGTCTGAGAAACTTCTTTGTGTTCTGTGAAATCATCTAACAGAGTTACAGCTTTCCCCTCAAGAAGCCTTTCGCTAAGACAGTTCTTGTGGAATTGGCAAAGTGATATTTGGAAGCCCATAGAGGGCTATGGTGAAAAAGGAAATATCCTCAGACGAAATCTGGGAAGTAGCTTTGTGAGAAACTGCTTAGTGTTCTGTTAATTCATCTCACAGAGTTACATCTGTATTTCGTGGATCTCTTGCTAGCCTTATTTCTGTGGAATCTGAGAACAAATATTTCGGATCCCTTTGAAGACTATAGGGCCAAAGGAATATCCTCCGATAACAAAGAGAAAGAAGCTTTCTGAGAAACTTCTTTGTGTTCTGTGAAATCATCTCACAGAGTTACAGCTTTCCCCTCAAGAAGCCTTTCGCTAAGACAGTTCTTGTGGAATTGGCAAAGTGATATTTGGAAGCCCATAGAGGGCTATGGTGAAAAAGGAAATATCCTCAGATGAAATCTGGAAAGAAGCTTTCTGAGAAACTGCTCTGTGATGTGTGACTTCCACTCACAGAGTTACATCTGTATTTCGTGTATCCCTTTGCTAGCCTTATTTCTGTGGATCTGAGAACAGATATTTCGGATCCCTTTGCAGACTATAGGGCCAAAGGAAATATCCTCCGATAACAAAGAGAAAGAAGCTTTCTGAGAAACTTCTTTGTGTTCTGTGAAATCATCTCACAGAGTTACAGCTTTCCCCTCAAGAAGCCTTTCGCTAAGACAGTTCTTGTGGAATTGGCGAAGTGATGTTTGGAAGCCCATAGAGGCCTACGGAAAAAAAGGAAATATCCTCAGATGAAATCTGGAAAGAAGCGTTCTGAGAAACTGCTTAGTGTTCTCTTAATTCATCTCACAGAATTGCATGTGTATTTCACGGATCTCTTTGCTAGCCTTATTTCTGTGGAATCTGAGAAGAGATATTTCGGATCCCTTTGAAGACTATAGGGCCAAAGGAACTATCCTCCGATAACAAAGAGAAAGAAGCTTTCTGAGAAACTTCTTTGTGTTCTGTGAAATCATCTCACAAAGTTACAGCTTTCCCCTCAAGAAGCCTTTCGCTAAGACAGTTCTAGTGGAATTGCCAAAGTGATATTTCGAAGCCCATAGAGGGCTATGGTGAAAAAGGAAATATCCTCAGATGAAATCTGGAAAGAAGCTTTCTAAGAAACTGCTCTGTGATGTGTGACTTCCACTCACAGAGTTACATCTGTATTTCGTGGATCTCTTTGCTCGCCTTATTTCTGTGGAATCTGAGAACAGATATTTCGGATCCCTTTGAAGACTATAGGGCCAAAGGAAATATCCTCCGATAACAAAGAGAAAGAAGCTTTCTGAGAAACTTCTTTGTGTTGTGTGAAATCATCTCACAGAATTACAGCTTTCCCCTCAAGAAGCCTTTCGCTAAGACAGTTCTTGTGGATTGGCAAAGTGATATTTGGAAGCCCATAGAGGGCTATGGTGAAAAAGGAAATATCCTCAGATGAAATCTGTAAAGAAGCTTTCTGAGAAACTGCTTAGTGTTCTGTTAATTCATCTCACAGAGTTACATCTGTATTTCGTGGATATCTTTTCTAGCCTTATTTCTGTGGAATCTGAAAACAGATATTTCGGATCCCTTTGAAGACTATAGGGCCAAAGGAAATATCCTGCGATAACAAAGAGAAAGAAGCTTTCTGAGAAACTTCTTTGTGTTCTGTGAAATCATCTCACAGAGTTACAGCTTTCCCCTCAAGAAGCCTTTCGCTAAGACAGTTCTTGTGGAATTGGCAAAGTGATATTTGGAAGCCCATAGAGGGCTATGGTGAAAAAGGAAATATCCTCAGATGAAATCTGGAAAGAAGCTTTCTGAGAAACTGCTTAGTGTTCTGTGAATTCATCTCACAGAGTTACATCTGTATTTCGTGGATCTCTTTGCTAGCCTTATTTCTGTGGAATCTGAGAACAGATATTTCGGATCCCTTTGAAGACTATAGGGCCAAAGGAAATATCCTCCGATAACAAAGAGAAAGAAGCTGTCTGAGAAACTTCTTTGTGTTCTGTGAAATCATCTCACAGAGTTACAGCGTTCCCCTCAAGAAGCCTTTCGCTAAGACAGTTCTTGTGGAATTGGCAAAGTGATATTTGGAAGCCCATAGAGGGCTGTGGTGAAAAATTAAATATCCTCAGATGAAATCTGGAAAGAAGCTCTCTGAGAAACTGCTCTGTGATGAGTGACTTCCACTCACAGAGTTACATCTGTATTTCGTGGATCTCTTTGCTAGCCTTTTTTCTGTGGAATCTGAGAACAGATATTTCGGAATCCTTCGAAGACTATGGGGCCAAAGGAAATATCCTCCGATAACAAAGAGAAAGGAGCTTTCTGAGAAACTTCTTTGTGTTCTGTGAAATCATCTCACAGAGTTACAGCTTTCCCCTCAAGAAGCCTTTCGCTAAGACAGTTCTTGTGGAATTGGCAAAGTGATATTTGGAAGCCCATAGAGGGCTATGGTGAAAAAGGAAATATCCTCAGATGAAATCTCGAAAGAAGCTTTCTGAGAAACTGCTTACTGTTCTGTGAATTCATCTCACAGAATTACATCTGTATTTCGTGGATCTCTTTGGTAGCCTTATTTCTGTGGAATCTAGAACAGATATTTCGGATCCCTTTGAAGACTATAGGGCCAAAGGAAATATCCTCCGATAACAAAGAGAAAGAAGCTTTCTGAGAAACTTCTTTGTGTTCTGTGAAATCATCTCACAGAGTTACAGCTTTCCCCTCAAGAAGCCTTTCGCTAAGACAGTTCTTGTGGAATTGGCAAAGTGATATTTGAAGCCCATAGAGGGCTATGGTGAAAAAGGAAATATCCTCAGATGAAATCTGGAAAGAAGCTCTCTGAGAAACTGCTCTGTGATGTGTGACTTCCACTGACAGAGTTACATCTGTATTTCGTGGATCTCTTTGCTAACCTTTTTTCTGTGGAATCTGAGAACAGATATTTCGGAATCCTTCGAAGACTATAGGGCCAAAGGAAATATCCTCCGATAACAAAGAGAAAGAAGCTTTCTGAGAAACTTCTTTGTGTTCTGTGAAATCATCTCACAGAGTTACAGCTTTCCCCTCAAGAAGCCTTTTGCTAAGACAGTTCTTGTGGAATTGGCAAAGTGATATTTGGAAGCCCATAGAGGGCTATGGTGAAAAAGGAAATATCCTCAGATGAAATCTGGAAAGAAGCTTTCTGAGAAACTGCTTAGTGTTCTGTTAATTCATCTCACAGAGTTACATCTGTATTTCGTGGATCTCTTTGCTAGCCTTATTTCTGTGGAATCTGAGAACAGATATTTCGGATCCCTTTGAAGACGATAGGGACTAAGGAAATATCCTCCGATAACAAAGACAAAGAAGCTTTCTGAGAAACTTCTTTGTGTTCAGTGAAACCGTCTCACAGAGTTACAGCTTTCCCCTCAAGAAGCCTTTCGCTAAGACAGTTCTTGTGGAATTGGCAATGTGATATTTGGAAGACCTTAGAGGGCTATGGTGAAAAAGGAAATATCCTCAGATGAAATCTGGAAAGAAGCTATCTGAGAAACTGCTTAGTGTTCTGTGAATTCATCTCACAGAGTTACATCTGTATTTCGTGGATCTCTTTGCTAGCCTTATTTCTGTGTAATCTGAGAACAGATATTTCGGATCCCTTTGAAGACTATACGGCCAAAGGTAATATCCTCCGATAACAAAGAGAAAGAAGCTTTCTGAGAAACTTCTTTGTGTTCTGTGAAATCATCTCACAGAGTTACAGCTTTCCCCTCAAGAGGCCTTTCGCTAAGACAGTTCTTGTGGAATTGGCAAAGTGATATTTGGAAGCCCATAGAGGGCTATGGTGAAAAAGGAAATATCCTCAGATGAAATCTGGAAAGAAGCTTTCTGAGAAACTGCTTAGTGTTCTGTGAATTCATCTCACAGAGTTACATCTGTATTTCGTGGATATCTTTGCTAGCCTTATTTCTGTGGAATCTGAGAACAGATATTTCGGATCCCTTTGAAGACTATAGGGCCAAAGGAAATATCCTGCGATAACAAAGAGAAAGAAGCTTTCTGAGAAACTCCTTTGTGTTCTGTGAAATCATCTCACAGAGTTACAGCTTTCCCCTCAAGAAGCCTTTCGCTAAGACAGTTCTTGTGGAATTGGCAAAGTGATATTTGGAAGCCCATAGAGGGCTATGGTGAAAAAGGAAATATCCTCAGATGAAATATGGAAAGAAGCTTTCTGAGAAACTGCTTAGTGTTCTGTGAATTCATCTCACAGAGTTACATCTGTATTTCGTGGATCTCTTTTCTAGCCTTATTTCTGTGGAATCTGAGAACAGAGATTTCTGATCCATTTGAAGACTATAGGGCCAAAGAAATATCCTCCGATAACAAAGAGAAAGAAGCTTTCTGAGAAACTTCTTTGTGTTCTGTGAAATCATCTCACAGAGTTACAGCTTTCCCCTCAAGAAGCCTTTCGCTAAGACAGTTCTTGTGGAATTGGCAAAGAGATATTTGGAAGCCCATAGAGGGCTATGGTGAAAAAGGAAATATCCTCCGATGAAATCTGGAAAGAAGCTTTCTGAGAAACTGCTTAGTGTTCTGTGAATTCATCTCACAGAGTTACATCTGTATTTCGTGGATCTCTTTGCTAGCCTTATTTCTGTGGAATCTGAGAACAGATATTTCGGATCCCTTTGAAGACTATAGGGCCAAAGGAAATATCCTGCGATAACAAAGAGAAAGAAGCTTTCTGAGAAACTTCTTTCTGTTCTGTGAAATCATCTCACAGAGTTACAGCTTTCCCCTCAAGAAGCCTTTCGATAAGACAGTTCTTGTGGAATTGGCAAAGTGATATTTGGAAGCCCATAGAGGGCTATGGTGAAAAAGGAAATATCCTCAAATGAAATCTGGAAAGAAGCTTTCTGAGAAACTGCTTAGTGTTCTGTGAATTCATCTCACAGAGTTACATCTGTATTTCGTGGATCTCTTTGCTAGCCTTATTTCTGTGGAATCTGAGAACAGATATTTCGGATCCCTTTGAAGACTATAGGGCCAAAGGAAATATCCTCCGATAACAAAGAGAAAGAAGCTTTCTGAGAAACTTCTTTGTGTTCTGTGAAATCATCTCACAGAGTTACAGCTTTCCCCTCAAGAAGCCTTTCGCTAGGACAGTTCTTGTGTAATTGGCAAAGAGATATTTGGAAGCCCATAGAGGGCTATGGTGAAAAAGGAAATATCCTCAGATGAAATCTGGAAAGAAGCTTTCTGAGAAACTGCTTAGTGTTCTGTGAATTCATCTCACAGAGTTACATCTGCATTTCGTGAATCTCTTTGCTAGCCTTATTTCTGTGTAATCTGAGAACAGATATTTCGGATCCCTTTGAAGACTATAGGGCCAAAGGAAATATCCTCCGATAACAAAGAGAAAGAAGCTTTCTGAGAAACTTCTTTGTGTTCTGTGAAATCATCTCACAGAGTTACAGCTTTCCTCTCAAGAAGCCTTTAACTAAGACAGTTCTTGTGTAATTGGCAAAGAGATATTTGGAAACCCATAGAGGGCTATGGTGAAAAAGGAAATATCCTCAGATGAAATCTGGAAAGAAGCTTTCTGAGAAACTGCTTAGTGTTCTGTGAATTCATCTCACAGAGTTACATCTGTATTTCGTGGATCTCTTTGCTAGCCTTATTTCTGTGGAATATGAGAAAAGATATTTCGGATCCCTATGAAGACTATAGGGCCAAAGGAAATATCCTTCGATAACAAAGAGAAAGAAACGTTCTGAGAAACTTCTTTGTGTTTTGTGAAATCATCTCACAGAGTTACAGCTTTCCCCTCAAGAAGCCTTTCGCTAAGACAGTTCTTGTGGAATTGGCAAAGTGATATTTGGAAGCCCATAGAGGGCTATGGTGAAAAAGGAAATATCCTCCGATTAAATCTGGAAAGAAGCTTTCTGAGAAACTGCTTAGTGTTCTGTGAATTCATCTCACAGAGTTACATCTGTATTTCGTGGATCTCTTTGCTAGCCTTATTTCTGTGGAATCTGAGAACAGATATTTGGGATCCCTTTGAAGACTATAGGGCCTAAGGAAATATCCTGCGATAACAAAGAGAAAGAAGCTTTCTGAGAAACTTCTTTGTGTTCTGTGAAATCATCTCACAGAGTTACAGCTTTCCCCTCAAGAAGCCTTTCGCTAAGACAGTTCTTGTGGAATTGGCAATGTGATATTTGGAAGACCATAGAGGGCTATGGTGAAAAAGGAAATATCCTCAGATGAAATCTGGAAAGAAGCTATCTGAGAAACTGCTTAGTGTTCTATGAATTCATCTCACAGAGTTACATCTGTATTTCGTGGATCTCTTTGCTAGCCTTATTTCTGTGGAATCTGAGAACAGATATTTCGGATCCCTTTGAAGACTATAGGGC
Source organism: Macaca nemestrina (assembly GCF_043159975.1). Classification (NCBI taxonomy): domain Eukaryota; kingdom Metazoa; phylum Chordata; class Mammalia; order Primates; family Cercopithecidae; genus Macaca; species Macaca nemestrina. Next base: position 90,443,410 of record NC_092125.1, read on the forward strand.
CAAAGGTAATATCCACCGATAACAAAGAGAAAGAAGCTTTCTGAGAAACTACTTTGTGTTCTGTGAAATCATCTCACAGAGTTACAGCTTTCCCCTCAAGAAGCCTTTCGCTAAGACAGTTCTTGTGGAATTGGCAAAGAGATATTTGGAAGCCTATAGAGGGCTATGGTGAAAAAGGAAATATCCTCAGATGAAATCTGGAAAGAAGCTTTCTGAGAAACTGCTTAGTGTTCTGTGAATTCATCTCACAGAGTTACATCTGCATTTCGTGAATCTCTTTGCTAGCCTTATTTCTGTGTAATCTGAGAACAGATATTTCGGATCCCTTTGAAGACTATAGGGCCAAAGGAAATATCCTCCGATAACAAAGAGAAAGAAGCTTTCTGAGAAACTTCTTTGTGTTCTGTGAAATCATCTCACAGAGTTACAGCTTTCCCCTCAAGAAGCCTTTAACTAAGACAGTTCTTGTGTAATTGGCAAAGAGATATTTGGAAACCCATAGAGGGCTATGGTGAAAAAGGAAATATCCTCAGATGAAATCTGGAAAGAAGCTTTCTGAGAAACTGCTTAGTGTTCTGTGAATTCATCTCACAGAGTTACAACTGTATTTCGTGGATCTCTTTGCTAGCCTTATTTCTGTGGAATATGAGAAAAGATATTTCGGATCCCTATGAAGACTATAGGGCCAAAGGAAATATCCTTCGATAACAAAGAGAAAGAAACTTTCTGAGAAACTTCTTTGTGTTTTGTGAAATCATCTCACAGAGTTACAGCTTTCCCCTCAAGAAGCCTTTCGCTAAGACAGTTCTTGTGGAATTGGCAAAGTAATATTTGGAAGCCCATAGAGGGCTATGGTGAAAAAGGAAATATCCTCCGATTAAATCTGGAAAGAAGCTTTCTGAGAAACTGCTTAGTGTTCTGTGAATTCATGTCACAGAGTTACATCTGTATTTCGTGGATCTCTTTGCTAGCCTTATTTCTGTGGAATCTGAGAACAGATATTTGGGATCCCTTTGAAGACTATAGGGCCTAAGGAAATATCCTGCGATAACAAAGAGAAAGAAGCTTTCTGAGAAACTTCTTTGTGTTCTGTGAAATCATCTCACAGAGTTACAGCTTTCCCCTCAAGAAGCCTTTCGCTAAGACAGTTCTTGTGGAATTGGCAATGTGATATTTGGAAGACCATAGAGGGCTTTGGTGAAAAAGGAAATATCCTCAGATGAAATCTGGAAAGAAGCTATCTGAGAAACTGCTTAGTGTTCTATGAATTCATCTCACAGAGTTACATCTGTATTTCGTGGATCTCTTTGTTAGCCTTATTTCTGTGGAATCTGAGAACAGATATTTCGGATCCCTTTGAAGGCTATAGGGCCAAAGGAAATATCCTCCGATAACAAAGAGAAAGAAGCTTTCTGAGAAACTTCTTTGTGTTCTGTGAAATCATCTCACAGAGTTACAGCTTTCCCCTCAAGAAGCCTTTCGCTAAGACAGTTCTTGTGGAATTGGCAAAGTGATATTTGGAAGCCCACAGAGGGCTATGGTGAAAAAGGAAATATCCTCAGATGAAATCTGGAAAGAAGCTTTCTGAGAAACTGCTTAGTGTTCTGTGAATTCATCTCACAGAGTTACATCTGTATTTCGTGGATCTCTTTGCTAGCCTTATTTCTGTGGAATCTGAGAACAGAGATTTCGGATCCCTTTGAAGACTATAGGGCCAAAGGAAATATCCTGCGAAAACAAAGAGAAAGAAGCTATCTGAGAAACTTCTTTGTGTTCTGTGAAATCATCTCACAGAGTTACAGCTTTCCCCTCAAGAAGCCTTTCGCTAAGACAGTTCTTGTGTAATTGGCAAAGAGATATTTGGAAGCCCATAGAGGGCTATGGTGAAAAAGGAAATATCCTCAGATGAAATCTGGAAAGAAGCTTTCTGAGAAACTGCTTAGTGTTCTGTTAATTCATCTCACAGAGTTACATGTGTATTTCGTGGATCTCTTTGCTAGCCTTATTTCTGTGGAATCTGAGAAAAGATATTTCGGATCCCTATGAAGACTATAGGGCCAAAGGAAATATCCTCCGATAACAAAGATAAAGAAGCTTTCTGAGATACTTCTCTGTGTTCTGCGAAATCATCTCACAGAGTTACAGCTTTCCCCTCAAGAAGCCTTTCGCTAAGACAGTTCTTGTGGAATTGGCAAAGCGATATTTGGAAGCCCATAGAGGGCTCTGTTGAAAAAGGAAATATCCTCAGATGAAATCTGGAAAGAAGCTTTCTGAAACTGCTTAGTGTTCTGTGAATTCATCTCACAGAGTTACACCTGTATTTGGTGGATATCTTTGCTAGCCTTATTTCTGTGGAATCTGAGAACAGATATTTCGGATCCCTTTGAAGACTATAGGGCCAAAGGAAATATCCTGCGATAACAAAGAGAAAGAAGGTTTCTGAGAAACTTCTTTGTGTTCTGTGAAATCATCTCACAGAGTTACAGCTTTCCCCTCAAGAAGCCTTTCGCTAAGACAGTTCTGGTGGAATTGGCAAAGTGATATTTGGAAGCCCATAGAGGGCTATGGTGAAAAAGGAAATATCCTCAGATGAAATCTGGAAAGAAGCTTTCTGAGAAACTGCTTAGTGTTCTGTGAATTCATCTCACAGAGTTACATCTGTATTTCGTGAATCTCTTTGCTAGCCTTCTTTCTGTGTAATCTGAGAACAGATATTTCGGATCCCTTTGAAGACTATAGGGCCAAAGGAAATATCCTCCGATAACAAAGAGAAAGAAGCTTTCTGAGAAACTTCTTTGTGTTCTGTGAAATCATCTCACAGAGTTACAGCTTTCCCCTCAAGAAGCCTTTCGCTAGGACAGTTCTTGTGGAATTGGCAAAGAGATATTTGGAAGCCCATAGAGGGCTATGGTGAAAAAGGAAATATCCTCAGATGAAATCTGGAAAGAAGCTTTCTGAGAAACTGCTTAGTGTTCTGTGAATTCATCTCACAGAGTTACATCTGTATTTCGTGAATCTCTTTGCTAGCCTTATTTCTGTGTAATCTGAGAACAGATATTTCGGATCCCTTTGAAGACTATAGGGCCAAAGGAAATATCCTCCGATAACAAAGAGAAAGAAGCTTTCTGAGAAACTTCTTTGTGTTCTGTGAAATCATCTCACAGAGTTACAGCTTTCCCCTCAAGAAGCCTTTCGCTAGGACAGTTCTTGTGGAATTGGCAAAGAGATATTTGGAAGCCCATAGAGGGCTATGTTGAAAAAGGAAATATCCTCAGATGAAATCTGGAAAGAAGCTTTCTGAGAAACTGCTTAGTGTTCTGTGAATTCATCTCACAGAGTTACATCTGTATTTCGTGAATCTCTTTTCTAGCCTTATTTCTGTGTAATCTGAGAACAGATATTTCGGATCCCTTTGAAGACTATAGGGCCAAAGGAAATATCCTCCGATAACAAAGAGAAAGAAGCTTTGTGAGAAACTTCTTTGTGTTCTGTGAAATCATCTCACAGAGTTACAGCTTTCCCCTCAAGAAGCCTTTCGCTAAGACAGTTCTGGTGGAATTGGTAAAGTGATATTTGGAAGCCCCTAGATGGCTATGGTGAAAAAGGAAATATCCTCAGATGTAATCTGGAAAGAAGCTTTCTGAGAAACTGCTTAGTGTTCTGTGAATTCATCTCACAGAGTTACATCTGTATTTCGTGAATCTCTTTGCTAGCCTTATTTCTGTGTAATCTGAGAACAGATATTTCGGATCCCTTTGAAGACTATAGGGCCAAAGGAAATATCCTCCGATAACAAAGAGAAAGAAGCTTTGTGAGAAACTTCTTTGTGTTCTGTGAAATCATCTCACAGAGTTACAGCTTTCCCCTCAAGAAGCCTTTCGCTAAGACAGTTCTTGTGCAATTGGCAAAGTGATATTTGGAAGCCCCTAGAGGGCTATGGTGAAAAAGGAAATATCCTCAGATGTAATCTGGAAAGAAGCTTTCTGAGAAACTGCTTAGTGTTCTGTGAATTCATCTCACAGGGTTACATCTGTATTTGGTGGATCTCTTTGCTAGCCTTATTTCTGTGGAATCTGAGAACAGATATTTCGGATCCCTTTGAAGACTATAGGTCCAAAGGAAATATCCTCCGATAACAAAGAGAAAGAAGCTTTCTGAGAAACTTCTTTGTGTTCTGTGAAATCATCTCACAGAGTTACAGCTTTCCCCTCAAGAAGCCTTTAACTAAGACAGTTCTTCTGTAATTGGCAAAGAGATATTTGGAAGCCCATAGAGGGCTATGGTGAAAAAGGAAATATCCTCAGATGAAATCTGGAAAGAATCTTTCTGAGAAACTGCTTAGTGTTCTGTGAATTCATCTCACAGAGTTACATGTGTATTTCGTGGATCTCTTTGCTAGCCTTATTTCTGTGGAATATGAGAAAAGATATTTCGGATCCCTATGAAGACTATAGGGCCAAAGGAAATATCCTCCGATAACAAAGAGAAAGAAACTTTCTGAGAAACTTCTTTGTGTTTTGTGAAATCATCTCACAGAGTTACAGCTTTCCCCTCAAGAATCCTTTCGCTAAGACAGTTCTTGTGGAATTGGCAAAGTGATATTTGGAAGCCCATAGAGGTCTATGGTGAAAAGGGAAATATCCTCAGATGAAATCTGGAAAGAAGCTTTCTGAGAAACTGCTTAGTGTTCTGTTAATTCATCTCACAGAGTTACATCTGTATTTCGTGGATCTCTTTGCTAGCCTTATTTCTGTGGAATCTGAAAACAGATATTTCGGATCCCTTTGAAGACTACAGGGCCAAAGGAAATATCCTGCGATAACAAAGAGAAAGAAGCTTTCTGAGAAACTTCTTTCTGTTCTGTGAAATCATCTCACAGAGTTACAGCTTTCCCCTCAAGAAGCCTTTCGATAAGACAGTTCTTGTGGAATTGGCAAAGTGATATTTGGAAGCCCATAGAGGGCTATGTTGAAAAAGGAAATATCCTCAGATGAAATCTGGAAAGAAGCTTTCTGAGAAACTGCTTAGTGTTCTGTGAATTCATCTCACAGAGTTACATCTGTATTTCGTGGATCTCTTTGCTAGCCTTATTTCTGTGGAATCTGAGAAAAGAGATTTCGGATCCCTTTGAAGACTATAGGGCCAAAGGAAATATCCTCCGATAACAAAGAGAAAGAAGCTTTCTGAGAAACTTCTTTGTGTTCTGTGAAATCATCTCACAGAGTTACAGCTTTCCCCTCAATAAGCCTTTCACTAAGACAGTTCTTGTGGAATTGGCAAAGTGATATTTGGAAGCCCATAGAGGGCTATGGTGAAAAAGGAAATATCCTCAGATGAAATCTGGAAAGAAGCTTTCTGAGAAACTGCTTAGTGTTCTGTTAATTCATCTCACAGAGTTACATGTGTATTTCGTGGATCTCTTTGCTAGCCTTTTTTCTGTGGAATCTGAGAACAGATATTTCGGATCCCTTTGAAGACTATAGGGCCAAAGGAAATATCCTGCTATAACAAAGAGAAAAAAGCTTTCTGAGAAACTTCTTTCTGTTCTGTGAAATCATCTCACAGAGTTACAGCTTTCCCCTCAAGAAGCCTTTCGCTAAGACAGTTCTGGTGGAATTGGCAAAGTGATATTTGGAAGCCCATAGAGGGCTATGGTGAAAAAGGAAATATCCTCAGATGAAATCTGGAAAGAAGCTTTCTGAGAAACTGCTTAGTGTTCTGTGAATTCATCTCACAGAGTTACATCTGTATTTCGTGAATCTCTTTGCTAGCCTTATTTCTGTGTAATCTGAGAACAGATATTTCGGATCCATTTGAAGACTATAGGGCCAAAGGAAATATCCTCCGATAACAAAGAGAAAGAAGCTTTCTGAGAAACATCTTTGTGTTCTGTGAAATCATCTCACAGAGTTACAGCTTTCCCCTCAAGAAGCCTTTCGCTAGGACAGTTCTTGTGGAATTGGCAAAGAGATATTTGGAAGCCCATAGAGGGCTATGGTGAAAAAGGAAATATCCTCAGATGAAATCTGGAAAGAAGCTTTCTGAGAAACTGCTTAGTGTTCTGTGAATTCATCTCACAGAGTTACATCTGTATTTCGTGAATCTCTTTGCTAGCCTTATTTCTGTGGAATCTGAGAACTGATATTTCGGATCCCTTTGAAGACTATAGGGCCAAAGGAAATATCCTCCGATAACAAAGAGAAAGAAGCTGTCTGAGAAACTTCTTTGTGTTCTGTGAAATCATCTCACAGAGTTACAGCTTTCCCCTCAAGAAGCCTTTCGCTAAGACAGTTCTTGTGGAATTGGCAAAGTGATATTTGGAAGCCCATAGAGGGCTATGGTGAAAAAGGAAATATCCTCAGATGAAATCTGGAAAGAATCTTTCTGAGAAACTGCTTAGTGTTCTGTGAATTCATCTCAAAGAGTTACATCTGTATTTCGTGGATCTCTTTGCTAGCCTTATTTCTGTGGAATCTGAGAACAGATATTTCGGATCCATTTGAAGACTATAGGGCCAAAGGAAATATCCTGCGATAACAAAGAGAAATAAGCTTTCTGAGAAATTTCTTTGTGTTCTGTGAAATCATCTCACAGAGTTACAGCTTTCCCCTCAAGAAGCCTTTCGCTAAGACAGTTCTTGTGGAATTGGCAAAGTGATATTTGGAAGCCCATAGAGGGCTATGGTGAAAAAGGAAATATCCTCAGATGAAATCTGGAAAGAAGCTTTCTGAGAAACTACTTAGTGTTCTGTGAATTCATCTCACAGAGTTACATCTGTATTTCGTGAATCTCTTTGCTAGCCTTCTTTCTGTGTAATCTGAGAACAGATATTTCGGATCCCTTTGAAGACCATAGGGCCAAAGGAAATATCCTCCGATAACAAAGAGAAAGAAGCTTTCTGAGAAACTTCTTTGTGTTCTGTGAAATCATCTCACAGAGTTACAGCTTTCCCCTCAAGAAGCCTTTCGCTAGGACAGTTCTTGTGTAATTGGCAAAGAGATATTTGGAAGCCCATAGAGGGCTATGGTGAAAAAGGAAATATCCTAAGATGAAATCTGGAAAGAAGCTTTCTGAGAAACTGCTTAGTGTTCTGTGATTTAATCTCACAGAGTTACATCTGCATTTCGTGAATCTCTTTGCTAGCCTTATTTCTGTGTAATCTGAGAACAGATATTTCGGATCCCTTTGAAGACTATAGGGCCAAAGGAAATATCCTCCGATAACAAAGAGAAAGAAGCTTTCTGAGAAACTTCTTTGTGTTCTGTGAAATCATCTCACAGAGTTACAGCTTTCCCCTCAAGAAGCCTTTAACTAAGACAGTTCTTGTGTAATTGGCAAAGAGATATTTGGAAACCCATAGAGGGCTATGGTGAAAAAGGAAATATCCTCAGATGAAATCTGGAAAGAAGCTTTCTGAGAAACTGCTTAGTGTTCTCTGAATTCATCTCACAGAGTTACAACTGTATTTCGTGGATCTCTTTGCTAGCCTTATTTCTGTGGAATATGAGAAAAGATATTTCGGATCCCTATGAAGACTATAGGGCCAAAGGAAATATCCTTCGATAACAAAATGAAAGAAACTTTCTGAGAAACTTCTTTGTGTTTTGTGAAATCATCTCACAGAGTTACAGCTTTCCCCTCAAGAAGCCTTTCGCTAAGACAGTTCTTGTGGAATTGGCAAAGTGATATTTGGAAGCCCATAGAGGGCTATGGTGAACAAGGAAATATCCTCCGATTAAATCTGGAAAGAAGCTTTCTGAGAAACTGCTTAGTGTTCTGTGAATTCATCTCACAGAGTTACATCTGTATTTCGTGGATCTCTTTGCTAGCCTTATTTCTGTGGAATCTGAGAACAGATATTTGGGATCCCTTTGAAGACTATAGGGCCTAAGGAAATATCCTGCGATAACAAAGAGAAAGAAGCTTTCTGAGAAACTTCTTTGTGTTCTGTGAAATCATCTCACAGAGTTACAGCTTTCCCCTCAAGAAGCCTTTCGCTAAGACAGTTCTTGTGGAATTGGCAATGTGATATTTGGAAGACCATAGAGGGCTATGGTGAAAAAGGAAATATCCTCAGATGAAATCTGGAAAGAAGCTATCTGAGAAACTGCTTAGTGTTCTATGAATTCATCTCACAGAGTTACATCTGTATTTCGTGGATCTCTTTGCTAGCCTTATTTCTGTGGAATCTGAGAACAGATATTTCGGATCCCTTTGAAGACTATAGGGCCAAAGGTAATATCCACCGATAACAAAGAGAAAGAAGCTTTCTGAGAAACTACTTTGTGTTCTGTGAAATCATCTCACAGAGTTACAGCTTTCCCCTCAAGAGGCCTTTCGCTAAGACAGTTCTTGTGGAATTGGCAAAGTGATATTTGGAAGCCCATAGAGGGCTATGGTGAAAAAGGAAATATCCTCAGATGAAATCTGGAAAGAATCTTTCTGAGAAACTGCTTAGTGTTCTGTGAATTCATCTCACAGAGTTACATCTGTATTTCGTGAATCTCTTTGCTAGCCTTATTTCTGTGTAATCTGAGAACAGATATTTCGGATCCATTTGAAGACTATAGGGCCAAAGGAAATATCCTCCGATAACAAAGAGAAAGAAGCTTTCTGAGAAACATCTTTGTGTTCTGTGAAATCATCTCACAGAGTTACAGCTTTCCCCTCAAGAAGCCTTTCGCTAGGACAGTTCTTGTGGAATTGGCAAAGAGATATTTGGAAGCCCATAGAGGGCTATGGTGAAAAAGGAAATATCCTCAGATGAAATCTGGAAAGAAGCTTTCTGAGAAACTGCTTAGTGTTCTGTGAATTCATCTCACAGAGTTACATCTGTATTTCGTGAATCTCTTTGCTAGCCTTATTTCTGTGTAATCTGAGAACTGATATTTCGGATCCCTTTGAAGACTATAGGGCCAAAGGAAATATCCTCCGATAACAAAGAGAAAGAAGCTGTCTGAGAAACTTCTTTGTGTTCTGTGAAATCATCTCACAGAGTTACAGCTTTCCCCTCAAGAAGCCTTTCGCTAAGACAGTTCTTGTGGAATTGGCAAAGTGATATTTGGAAGCCCATAGAGGGCTATGGTGAAAAAGGAAATATCCTCAGATGAAATCTGGAAAGAATCTTTCTGAGAAACTGCTTAGTGTTCTGTGAATTCATCTCAAAGAGTTACATCTGTATTTCGTGGATCTCTTTGCTAGCCTTATTTCTGTGGAATCTGAGAACAGATATTTCGGATCCATTTGAAGACTATAGGGCCAAAGGAAATATCCTGCGATAACAAAGAGAAATAAGCTTTCTGAGAAATTTCTTTGTGTTCTGTGAAATCATCTCACAGAGTTACAGCTTTCCCCTCAAGAAGCCTTTCGCTAAGACAGTTCTTGTGGAATTGGCAAAGTGATATTTGGAAGCCCATAGAGGGCTATGGTGAAAAAGGAAATATCCTCAGATGAAATCTGGAAAGAAGCTTTCTGAGAAACTACTTAGTGTTCTGTGAATTCATCTCACAGAGTTACATCTGTATTTCGTGAATCTCTTTGCTAGCCTTCTTTCTGTGTAATCTGAGAACAGATATTTCGGATCCCTTTGAAGACCATAGGGCCAAAGGAAATATCCTCCGATAACAAAGAGAAAGAAGCTTTCTGAGAAACTTCTTTGTGTTCTGTGAAATCATCTCACAGAGTTACAGCTTTCCCCTCAAGAAGCCTTTCGCTAGGACAGTTCTTGTGTAATTGGCAAAGAGATATTTGGAAGCCCATAGAGGGCTATGGTGAAAAAGGAAATATCCTAAGATGAAATCTGGAAAGAAGCTTTCTGAGAAACTGCTTAGTGTTCTGTGATTTAATCTCACAGAGTTACATCTGCATTTCGTGAATCTCTTTGCTAGCCTTATTTCTGTGTAATCTGAGAACAGATATTTCGGATCCCTTTGAAGACTATAGGGCCAAAGGAAATATCCTCCGATAACAAAGAGAAAGAAGCTTTCTGAGAAACTTCTTTGTGTTCTGTGAAATCATCTCACAGAGTTACAGCTTTCCCCTCAAGAAGCCTTTAACTAAGACAGTTCTTGTGTAATTGGCAAAGAGATATTTGGAAACCCATAGAGGGCTATGGTGAAAAAGGAAATATCCTCAGATGAAATCTGGAAAGAAGCTTTCTGAGAAACTGCTTAGTGTTCTCTGAATTCATCTCACAGAGTTACAACGGTATTTCGTGGATCTCTTTGCTAGCCTTATTTCTGTGGAATATGAGAAAAGATATTTCGGATCCCTATGAAGACTATAGGGCCAAAGGAAATATCCTTCGATAACAAAATGAAAGAAACTTTCTGAGAAACTTCTTTGTGTTTTGTGAAATCATCTCACAGAGTTACAGCTTTCCCCTCAAGAAGCCTTTCGCTAAGACAGTTCTTGTGGAATTGGCAAAGTGATATTTGGAAGCCCATAGAGGGCTATGGTGAAAAAGGAAATATCCTCCGATTAAATCTGGAAAGAAGCTTTCTGAGAAACTGCTTAGTGTTCTGTGAATTCATCTCACAGAGTTACATCTGTATTTCGTGGATCTCTTTGCTAGCCTTATTTCTGTGGAATCTGAGAACAGATATTTGGGATCCCTTTGAAGACTATAGGGCCTAAGGAAATATCCTGCGATAACAAAGAGAAAGAAGCTTTCTGAGAAACTTCTTTGTGTTCTGTGAAATCATCTCACAGAGTTACAGCTTTCCCCTCAAGAAGCCTTTCGCTAAGACAGTTCTTGTGGAATTGGCAATGTGATATTTGGAAGACCATAGAGGGCTATGGTGAAAAAGGAAATATCCTCAGATGAAATCTGGAAAGAAGCTATCTGAGAAACTGCTTAGTGTTCTATGAATTCATCTCACAGAGTTACATCTGTATTTCGTGGATCTCTTTGCTAGCCTTATTTCTGTGGAATCTGAGAACAGATATTTCGGATCCCTTTGAAGACTATAGGGCCAAAGGTAATATCCACCGATAACAAAGAGAAAGAAGCTTTCTGAGAAACTACTTTGTGTTCTGTGAAATCATCTCACAGAGTTACAGCTTTCCCCTCAAGAGGCCTTTCGCTAAGACAGTTCTTGTGGAATTGGCAAAGTGATATTTGGAAGCCCATAGAGGGCTATGGTGAAAAAGGAAATATCCTCAGATGAAATCTGGAAAGAATCTTTCTGAGAAACTGCTTAGTGTTCTGTGAATTCATCTCAAAGAGTTACATCTGTATTTCGTGGATCTCTTTGCTAGCCTTATTTCTGTGGAATCTGAGAACAGATATTTCGGATCCATTTGAAGACTATAGGGCCAAAGGAAATATCCTGCGATAACGAAGAGAAATAAGCTTTCTGAGAAATTTCTTTGTGTTCTGTGAAATCATCTCACAGAGTTACAGCTTTCCCCTCAAGAAGCCTTTCGCTAAGACAGTTCTTGTGGAATTGGCAAAGTGATATTTGGAAGCCCATAGAGGGCTATGGTGAAAAAGGAAATATCCTCAGATGAAATCTGGAAAGAAGCTTTCTGAGAAACTACTTAGTGTTCTGTGAATTCATCTCACAGAGTTACATCTGTATTTCGTGAATCTCTTTGCTAGCCTTCTTTCTGTGTAATCTGAGAACAGATATTTCGGATCCCTTTGAAGACCATAGGGCCAAAGGAAATATCCTCCGATAACAAAGAGAAAGAAGCTTTCTGAGAAACTTCTTTGTGTTCTGTGAAATCATCTCACAGAGTTACAGCTTTCCCCTCAAGAAGCCTTTCGCTAAGACAGTTCTTGTGGAATTGGCAATGTGATATTTGGAAGACCATAGAGGGCTATGGTGAAAAAGGAAATATCCTCAGATGAAATCTGGAAAGAAGCTATCTGAGAAACTGCTTAGTGTTCTATGAATTCATCTCACAGAGTTACATCTGTATTTCGTGGATCTCTTTGCTAGCCTTATTTCTGTGGAATCTGAGAACAGATATTTCGGATCCCTTTGAAGACTATAGGGCCAAAGGTAATATCCACCGATAACAAAGAGAAAGAAGCTTTCTGAGAAACTACTTTGTGTTCTGTGAAATCATCTCACAGAGTTACAGCTTTCCCCTCAAGAGGCCTTTCGCTAAGACAGTTCTTGTGGAATTGGCAAAGTGATATTTGGAAGCCCATAGAGGGCTATGGTGAAAAAGGAAATATCCTCAGATGAAATCTGGAAAGAATCTTTCTGAGAAACTGCTTAGTGTTCTGTGAATTCATCTCAAAGAGTTACATCTGTATTTCGTGGATCTCTTTGCTAGCCTTATTTCTGTGGAATCTGAGAACAGATATTTCGGATCCATTTGAAGACTATAGGGCCAAAGGAAATATCCTGCGATAACAAAGAGAAATAAGCTTTCTGAGAAATTTCTTTGTGTTCTGTGAAATCATCTCACAGAGTTACAGCTTTCCCCTCAAGAAGCCTTTCGCTAAGACAGTTCTTGTGGAATTGGCAAAGTGATATTTGGAAGCCCATAGAGGGCTATGGTGAAAAAGGAAATATCCTCAGATGAAATCTGGAAAGAAGCTTTCTGAGAAACTACTTAGTGTTCTGTGAATTCATCTCACAGAGTTACATCTGTATTTCGTGAATCTCTTTGCTAGCCTTCTTTCTGTGTAATCTGAGAACAGATATTTCGGATCCCTTTGAAGACCATAGGGCCAAAGGAAATATCCTCCGATAACAAAGAGAAAGAAGCTTTCTGAGAAACTTCTTTGTGTTCTGTGAAATCATCTCACAGAGTTACAGCTTTCCCCTCAAGAAGCCTTTCGCTAGGACAGTTCTTGTGTAATTGGCAAAGAGATATTTGGAAGCCCATAGAGGGCTATGGTGAAAAAGGAAATATCCTAAGATGAAATCTGGAAAGAAGCTTTCTGAGAAACTGCTTAGTGTTCTGTGATTTAATCTCACAGAGTTACATCTGCATTTCGTGAATCTCTTTGCTAGCCTTATTTCTGTGTAATCTGAGAACAGATATTTCGGATCCCTTTGAAGACTATAGGGCCAAAGGAAATATCCTCCGATAACAAAGAGAAAGAAGCTTTCTGAGAAACTTCTTTGTGTTCTGTGAAATCATCTCACAGAGTTACAGCTTTCCCCTCAAGAAGCCTTTAACTAAGACAGTTCTTGTGTAATTGGCAAAGAGATATTTGGAAACCCATAGAGGGCTATGGTGAAAAAGGAAATATCCTCAGATGAAATCTGGAAAGAAGCTTTCTGAGAAACTGCTTAGTGTTCTCTGAATTCATCTCACAGAGTTACAACTGTATTTCGTGGATCTCTTTGCTAGCCTTATTTCTGTGGAATATGAGAAAAGATATTTCGGATCCCTATGAAGACTATAGGGCCAAAGGAAATATCCTTCGATAACAAAATGAAAGAAACTTTCTGAGAAACTTCTTTGTGTTTTGTGAAATCATCTCACAGAGTTACAGCTTTCCCCTCAAGAAGCCTTTCGCTAAGACAGTTCTTGTGGAATTGGCAAAGTGATATTTGGAAGCCCATAGAGGGCTATGGTGAAAAAGGAAATATCCTCCGATTAAATCTGGAAAGAAGCTTTCTGAGAAACTGCTTAGTGTTCTGTGAATTCATCTCACAGAGTTACATCTGTATTTCGTGGATCTCTTTGCTAGCCTTATTTCTGTGGAATCTGAGAACAGATATTTGGGATCCCTTTGAAGACTATAGGGCCTAAGGAAATATCCTGCGATAACAAAGAGAAAGAAGCTTTCTGAGAAACTTCTTTGTGTTCTGTGAAATCATCTCACAGAGTTACAGCTTTCCCCTCAAGAAGCCTTTCGCTAAGACAGTTCTTGTGGAATTGGCAATGTGATATTTGGAAGACCATAGAGGGCTATGGTGAAAAAGGAAATATCCTCAGATGAAATCTGGAAAGAAGCTATCTGAGAAACTGCTTAGTGTTCTATGAATTCATCTCACAGAGTTACATCTGTATTTCGTGGATCTCTTTGCTAGCCTTATTTCTGTGGAATCTGAGAACAGATATTTCGGATCCCTTTGAAGACTATAGGGCCAAAGGTAATATCCACCGATAACAAAGAGAAAGAAGCTTTCTGAGAAACTACTTTGTGTTCTGTGAAATCATCTCACAGAGTTACAGCTTTCCCCTCAAGAGGCCTTTCGCTAAGACAGTTCTTGTGGAATTGGCAAAGTGATATTTGGAAGCCCATAGAGGGCTATGGTGAAAAAGGAAATATCCTCAGATGTAATCTGGAAAGAAGCTTTCTGAGAAACTGCTTAGTGTTCTGTTAATTCATCTCACAGAGTTACATCTGTATTTCGTGGATCTCTTTGTTAGCCTTATTTCTGTGGAATCTGAGAACAGATATTTCGGATCCCTTTGAAGGCTATAGGGCCAAAGGAAATATCCTCCGATAAGAAAGAGAAAGAAGCTTTCTGAGAAACTTCTTTGTGTTCTGTGAAATCATCTCACAGAGTTACAGCTTTCCCCTCAAGAAGCCTTTCGCTAAGACAGTTCTTGTGGAATTGGCAAAGTGATATTTGGAAGCCCATAGAGGGCTATGGTGAAAAAGGAAATATCCTCAGATGAAATCTGGAAAGAAGCTTTCTGAGAAACTGCTTAGTGTTCTGTGAATTCATCTCACAGAGTTACATCTGTATTTCGTGGATCTCTTTGCTAGCCTTATTTCTGTGGAATCTGGGAACAGATATTTCGGATCCCTTTGAAGACTATAGGGCCAAAGGAAATATCCTGCGAAAACAAAGAGAAAGAAGCTTTCTGAGAAACTTCTTTGTGTTCTGTGAAATCATCTCACAGAGTTACAGCTTTCCCCTCAAGAAGCCTTTCGCTAAGACAGTTCTTGTGTAATTGGCAAAGAGATATTTGGAAGCCCATAGAGGGCTATGGTGAAAAAGGAAATATCCTCAGATGAAATCTGGAAAGAAGCTTTCTGAGAAACTGCTTAGTGTTCTGTTAATTCATCTCACAGAGTTACATGTGTATTTCGTGGATCTCTTTGCTAGCCTTATTTCTCTGGAATCTGAGAAAAGATATTTCGGATCCCTATGAAGACTATAGGGCCAAAGGAAATATCCTCCGATAACAAAGAGAAAGAAGCTTTCTGAGATACTTCTCTGTGTTCTGCGAAATCATCTCACAGAGTTACAGCTTTCCCCTCAAGAAGCCTTTCGCTAAGACAGTTCTTGTGGAATTGGCAAAGCGATATTTGGAAGCCCATAGAGGGCTATGTTGAAAAAGGAAATATCCTCAGATGAAATCTGGAAAGAAGCTTTCTGAGAAACTGCTTAGTGTTCTGTGAATTCATCTCACAGAGTTACACCTGTATTTGGTGGATCTCTTTGCTAGCCTTATTTCTGTGGAATCTGAGAACAGATATTTCGGATCCCTTTGAAGACTATAGGGCCAAAGGAAATATCCTGCGATAACAAAGAGAAAGAAGGTTTCTGAGAAACTTCTTTGTGTTCTGTGAAATCATCTCACAGAGTTACAGCTTTCCCCTCAAGAAGCCTTTCGCTAAGACAGTTCTGGTGGAATTGGCAAAGTGATATTTGGAAGCCCATAGAGGGCTATGGTGAAAAAGGAAATATCCTCAGATGAAATCTGGAAAGAAGCTTTCTGAGAAACTGCTTAGTGTTCTGTGAATTCATCTCACAGAGTTACATCTGTATTTCGTGAATCTCTTTGCTAGCCTTCTTTCTGTGTAATCTGAGAACAGATATTTCGGATCCCTTTGAAGACTATAGGGCCAAAGGAAATATCCTCCGATAACAAAGAGAAAGAAGTTTTCTGAGAAACTTCTTTGTGTTCTGTGAAATCATCTCACAGAGTTACAGCTTTCCACTCAAGAAGCCTTTCGCTAGGACAGTTCTTGTGGAATTGGCAAAGAGATATTTGGAAGCCCATAGAGGGCTATGGTGAAAAAGGAAATATCCTCAGATGTAATCTGGAAAGAAGCTTTCTGAGAAACTGCTTAGTGTTCTGTTAATTCATCTCACAGAGTTGCATCTGTATTTCGTGGATCTCTTTGTTAGCCTTATTTCTGTGGAATCTGAGAACAGATATTTCGGATCCCTTTGAAGGCTATAGGGCCAAAGGAAATATCCTCCGATAAGAAAGAGAAAGAAGCTTTCTGAGAAACTTCTTTGTGTTTTGTGAAATCATCTCTCAGAGTTACAGCTTTCCCCTCAAGAAGCCTTTCGCTAAGACAGTTCTTGTGGAATTGGCAAAGTGATATTTGGAAGCCCATAGAGGGCTATGGTGAAAAAGGAAATATCCTCAGATGAAATCTGGAAAGAAGCTTTCTGAGAAACTGCTTAGTGTTCTGTGAATTCATCTCACAGAGTTACATCTGTATTTCGTGGATCTCTTTGCTAGCCTTATTTCTGTGGAATCTGAGAACAGATATTTCGGATCCCTTTGAAGACTATAGGGCCAAAGGAAATATCCTGCGAAAACAAAGAGAAAGAAGCTTTCTGAGAAACTTCTTTGTGTTCTGTGAAATCATCTCACAGAGTTACAGCTTTCCCCTCAAGAAGCCTTTCGCTAAGACTGTTCTTGTGGAATTGGCAAAGAGATATTTGGAAGCCCATAGAGGGCTATGGTGAAAAAGGAAATATCCTCAGATGAAATCTGGAAAGAAGCTTTCTGAGAAACTGCTTAGTGTTCTGTTAATTCATCTCACAGAGTTACATGTGTATTTCGTGGATCTCTTTGCTAGCCTTATTTCTGTGGAATCTGAGAAAAGATATTTCGGATCCCTATGAAGACTATAGGGCCAAAGGAAATATCCTCCGATAACAAAGAGAAAGAAGCTTTCTGAGATACTTCTCTGTGTTCTGCGAAATCATCTCACAGAGTTACAGCTTTCCCCTCAAGAAGCCTTTCGCTAAGACAGTTCTTGTGGAATTGGCAAAGCGATATTTGGAAGCCCATAGAGGGCTATGTTGAAAAAGGAAATATCCTCAGATGAAATCTGGAAAGAAGCTTTCTGAGAAACTGCTTAGTGTTCTGTGAATTCATCTCACAGAGTTACACCTGTATTTGGTGCATCTCTTTGCTAACCTTATTTCTGTGGAATCTGAGAACAGATATTTCGGATCCCTTTGAAGACTATAGGGCCAAAGGAAATATCCTGCGATAACAAAGAGAAAGAAGGTTTCTGAGAAACTTCTTTGTGTTCTGTGAAATCATCTCACAGAGTTACAGCTTTCCCCTCAAGAAGCCTTTCGCTAAGACAGTTCTTGTGGAATTGGCAAAGTGATATTTGGAAGCCCATAGAGGGCTATGGTGAAAAAGGAAATATCCTCAGATGAAATCTGGAAAGAAGCTTTCTGAGAAACTGCTTAGTGTTCTGTGAATTCATCTCACAGAGTTACATCTGTATTTCGTGAATCTCTTTGCTAGCCTTCTTTCTGTGTAATCTGAGAACAGATATTTCGGATCCCTTTGAAGACTATAGGGCCAAAGGAAATATCCTCCGATAACAAAGAGAAAGAAGTTTTCTGAGAAACTTCTTTGTGTTCTGTGAAATCATCTCACAGAGTTACAGCTTTCCCCTCAAGAAGCCTTTCGCTAGGACAGTTCTTGTGGAATTGGCAAAGAGATATTTGGAAGCCCATAGAGGGCTATGTTGAAAAAGGAAATATCCTCAGATGAAATCTGGAAAGAAGCTTTCTGAGAAACTGCTTAGTGTTCTGTGAATTCATCTCACAGAGTTACATCTGTATTTCGTGAATCTCTTTGCTAGCCTTCTTTCTGTGTAATCTGAGAACAGATATTTCGGATCCCTTTGAAGACTATAGGGCCAAAGGAAATATCCTCCGATAACAAAGAGAAAGAAGCTTTCTGAGAAACTTCTTTGTGTTCTGTGAAATCATCTCACAGAGTTACAGCTTTCCCCTCAAGAAGCCTTTCCCTAAGACAGTTCTTGTGGAATTGGCAAAGTGATATTTGGAAGCCCATAGAGGGCTATGGTGAAAAAGGAAATATCCTCAGATGAAATCTGGAAAGAAGCTTTCTGAGAAACTGCTTAGTGTTCTGTTAATTCATCTCACAGAGTTACATCTGTATTTCGTGAATCTCTTTGCTACCCTTATTTCTGTGTAATCTGAGAACAGATATTTCGGATCCCTTTGAAGACTATAGGGCCAAAGGAAATATCCTCCGATAACAAAGAGAAAGAAGCTTTGTGAGAAACTTCTTTGTGTTCTGTGAAATCATCTCACAGAGTTACAGCTTTCCCCTCAAGAAGCCTTTCGCTAAGACAGTTCTTGTGCAATTGGCAAAGTGATATTTGGAAGCCCCTAGAGGGCTATGGTGAAAAAGGAAATATCCTCAGATGTAATCTGGAAAGAAGCTTTCTGAGAAACTGCTTAGTGTTCTGTGAATTCATCTCACAGGGTTACATCTGTATTTGGTGGATCTCTTTGCTAGCCTTATTTCTGTGGAATCTGAGAACAGATATTTCGGATCCCTTTGAAGACTATAGGTCCAAAGGAAATATCCTCCGATAACAAAGAGAAAGAAGCTTTCTGAGAAACTTCTTTGTGTTCTGTGAAATCATCTCACAGAGTTACAGCTTTCCCCTCAAGAAGCCTTTAACTAAGACAGTTCTTCTGTAATTGGCAAAGAGATATTTGGAAGCCCATAGAGGGCTATGGTGAAAAAGGAAATATCCTCAGATGAAATCTGGAAAGAATCTTTCTGAGAAACTGCTTAGTGTTCTGTGAATTCATCTCACAGAGTTACATGTGTATTTCGTGGATCTCTTTGCTAGCCTTATTTCTGTGGAATATGAGAAAAGATATTTCGGATCCCTATGAAGACTATAGGGCCAAAGGAAATATCCTCCGATAACAAAGAGAAAGAAACTTTCTGAGAAACTTCTTTGTGTTTTGTGAAATCATCTCACAGAGTTACAGCTTTCCCCTCAAGAATCCTTTCGCTAAGACAGTTCTTGTGGAATTGGCAAAGTGATATTTGGAAGCCCATAGAGGGCTATGGTGAAAAGGGAAATATCCTCAGATGAAATCTGGAAAGAAGCTTTCTGAGAAACTGCTTAGTGTTCTGTGAATTCATCTCACAGAGTTACATCTGTATTTCGTGGATCTCTTTGCTAGCCTTATTTCTGTGGAATCTGAAAACAGATATTTCGGATCCCTTTGAAGACTACAGGGCCAAAGGAAATATCCTGCGATAACAAAGAGAAAGAAGCTTTCTGAGAAACTTCTTTCTGTTCTGTGAAATCATCTCACAGAGTTACAGCTTTCCCCTCAAGAAGCCTTTCGATAAGACAGTTCTTGTGGAATTGGCAAAGTGATATTTGGAAGCCCATAGAGGGCTATGGTGAAAAAGGAAATATCCTCAGATGAAATCTGGAAAGAAGCTTTCTGAGAAACTGCTTAGTGTTCTGTGAATTCATCTCACAGAGTTACATCTGTATTTCGTGGATCTCTTTGCTAGCCTTATTTCTGTGGAATCTGAGAACAGAGATTTCGGATCCCTTTGAAGACTATAGGGCCAAAGGAAATATCCTCCGATAACAAAGAGAAAGAAGCTTTCTGAGAAACTTCTTTGTGTTCTGTGAAATCATCTCACAGAGTTACAGCTTTCCCCTCAATAAGCCTTTCACTAAGACAGTTCTTGTGGAATTGGCAAAGTGATATTTGGAAGCCCATAGAGGGCTATGGTGAAAAAGGAAATATCCTCAGATGAAATCTGGAAAGAAGCTTTCTGAGAAACTGCTTAGTGTTCTGTTAATTCATCTCACAGAGTTACATGTGTATTTCGTGGATCTCTTTGCTAGCCTTTTTTCTGTGGAATCTGAGAACAGATATTTCGGATCCCTTTGAAGACTATAGGGCCAAAGGAAATATCCTGCTATAACAAAAGAAAAAAGCTTTCTGAGAAACTTCTTTCTGTTCTGTGAAATCATCTCACAGAGTTACAGCTTTCCCCTCAAGAAGCCTTTCGCTAAGACAGTTCTGGTGGAATTGGCAAAGTGATATTTGGAAGCCCATAGAGGGCTATGGTGAAAAAGGAAATATCCTCAGATGAAATCTGGAAAGAAGCTTTCTGAGAAACTGCTTAGTGTTCTGTGAATTCATCTCACAGAGTTACATCTGTATTTCGTGAATCTCTTTGCTAGCCTTATTTCTGTGGAATCTGAGAACTGATATTTCGGATCCCTTTGAAGACTATAGGGTCAAAGGAAATATCCTCCGATAACAAAGATAAAGAAGCTTTGTGAGAAACTTCTTTGTGTTCTGTGAAATCATCTCACAGAGTTACAGCTTTCCCCTCAAGAAGCCTTTCGCTAAGACAGTTCTTGTGGTATTGGCAAAGTGATATTTGGAAGCCCATAGAGGGCTATGGTGAAAAAGGAAATATCCTCAGATGAAATCTGGAAAGAATCTTTCTGAGAAACTGCTTAGTGTTCTGTGAATTCATCTCAAAGAGTTACATCTGTATTTCGTGGATCTCTTTGCTAGCCTTATTTCTGTGGAATCTGAGAACAGATATTTCGGATCCATTTGAAGACTATAGGGCCAAAGGAAATATCCTGCGATAACAAAGAGAAATAAGCTTTCTGAGAAATTTCTTTGTGTTCTGTGAAATCATCTCACAGAGTTACAGCTTTCCCCTCAATAAGCCTTTCGCTAAGACAGTTCTTGTGGAATTGGCAAAGTGATATTTGGAAGCCCATAGAGGGCTATGGTGAAAAAGGAAATATCCTCAGATGAAATCTGGAAAGAAGCTTTCTGAGAAACTACTTAGTGTTCTGTGAATTCATCTCACAGAGTTACATCTGTATTTCGTGAATCTCTTTGCTAGCCTTCTTTCTGTGTAATCTGAGAACAGATATTTCGGATCCCTTTGAAGACTATAGGGCCAAAGGAAATATCCTCCGATAACAAAGAGAAAGAAGCTTTCTGAGAAACTTCTTTGTGTTCTGTGAAATCATCTCACAGAGTTACAGCTTTCCCCTCAAGAAGCCTTTCGCTAAGACAGTTCTTGTGGAATTGGCAAAGTGATATTTGGAAGCCCACAGAGGGCTATGGTGAAAAAGGAAATATCCTCAGATGAAATCTGGAAAGAAGCTTTCTGAGAAACTGCTTAGTGTTCTGTGAATTCATCTCACAGAGTTACATCTGTATTTCGTGGATCTCTTTGCTAGCCTTATTTCTGTGGAATCTGAGAACAGAGATTTCGGATCCCTTTGAAGACTATAGGGCCAAAGGAAATATCCTGCGAAAACAAAGAGAAAGAAGCTATCTGAGAAACTTCTTTGTGTTCTGTGAAATCATCTCACAGAGTTACAGCTTTCCCCTCAAGAAGCCTTTCGCTAAGACAGTTCTTGTGTAATTGGCAAAGAGATATTTGGAAGCCCATAGAGGGCTATGGTGAAAAAGGAAATATCCTCAGATGAAATCTGGAAAGAAGCTTTCTGAGAAACTGCTTAGTGTTCTGTTAATTCATCTCACAGAGTTACATGTGTATTTCGTGGATCTCTTTGCTAGCCTTATTTCTCTGGAATCTGAGGAAAGATATTTCGGATCCCTATGAAGACTATAGGGCCAAAGGAAATATCCTCCGATAACAAAGAGAAAGAAGCTTTCTGAGATACTTCTCTGTGTTCTGCGAAATCATCTCACAGAGTTACAGCTTTCCCCTCAAGAAGCCTTTCGCTAAGACAGTTCTTGTGGAATTGGCAAAGCGATATTTGGAAGCCCATAGAGGGCTATGTTGAAAAAGGAAATATCCTCAGATGAAATCTGGAAAGAAGCTTTCTGAGAAACTGCTTAGTGTTCTGTGAATTCATCTCACAGAGTTACACCTGTATTTGGTGGATCTCTTTGCTAGCCTTATTTCTGTGGAATCTGAGAACAGATATTTCGGATCCCTTTGAAGACTATAGGGCCAAAGGAAATATCCTGCGATAACAAATAGAAAGAAGGTTTCTGAGAAACTTCTTTGTGTTCTGTGAAATCATCTCACAGAGTTACAGCTTTCCCCTCAAGAAGCCTTTCGCTAAGACAGTTCTGGTGGAATTGGCAAAGTGATATTTGGAAGCCCATAGAGGGCTATGGTGAAAAAGGAAATATCCTCAGATGAAATCTGGAAAGAAGCTTTCTGAGAAACTGCTTCGTGTTCTGTGAATTCATCTCACAGAGTTACATCTGTATTTCGTGAATCTCTTTGCTAGCCTTCTTTCTGTGTAATCTGAGAACAGATATTTCGGATCCCTTTGAAGACTATAGGGCCAAAGGAAATATCCTCCGATAACAAAGAGAAAGAAGCTTTCTGAGAAACTTCTTTGTGTTCTGTGAAATCATCTCACAGAGTTACAGCTTTCCCCTCAAGAAGCCTTTCGCTAGGACAGTTCTTGTGGAATTGGCAAAGAGATATTTGGAAGCCCATAGAGGGCTATGGTGAAAAAGGAAATATCCTCAGATGAAATCTGGAAAGAAGCTTTCTGAGAAACTGCTTAGTGTTCTGTGAATTCATCTCACAGAGTTACATCTGTATTTCGTGAACCTCTTTGCTAGCCTTATTTCTGTGTAATCTGAGAACAGATATTTCGGATCCCTTTGAAGACTATAGGGCCAAAGGAAATATCCTCCGATAACAAAGAGAAAGAAGCTTTCTGAGAAACTTCTTTGTGTTCTGTGAAATCATCTCACAGAGTTACAGCTTTCCCCTCAAGAAGCCTTTCGCTAGGACAGTTCTTGTGGAATTGGCAAAGAGATATTTGGAAGCCCATAGAGGGCTATGTTGAAAAAGGAAATATCCTCAGATGAAATCTGGAAAGAAGCTTTCTGAGAAACTGCTTAGTGTTCTGTGAATTCATCTCACAGAGTTACATCTGTATTTCGTGAATCTCTTTGCTAGCCTTATTTCTGTGTAATCTGAGAACAGATATTTCGGATCCCTTTGAAGACTATAGGGCCAAAGGAAATATCCTCCGATAACAAAGAGAAAGAAGCTTTGTGAGAAACTTCTTTGTGTTCTGTGAAATCATCTCACAGAGTTACAGCTTTCCCCTCAAGAAGCCTTTCGCTAAGACAGTTCTTGTGGAATTGGTAAAGTGATATTTGGAAGCCCCTAGAGGGCTATGGTGAAAAAGGAAATATCCTCAGATGTAATCTGGAAAGAAGCTTTCTGAGAAACTGCTTAGTGTTCTGTGAATTCATCTCACAGAGTTACATCTGTATTTCGTGAATCTCTTTGCTAGCCTTATTTCTGTGTAATCTGAGAACAGATATTTCGGATCCCTTTGAAGACTATAGGGCCAAAGGAAATATCCTCCGATAACAAAGAGAAAGAAGCTTTGTGAGAAACTTCTTTGTGTTCTGTGAAATCATCTCACAGAGTTACAGCTTTCCCCTCAAGAAGCCTTTCGCTAAGACAGTTCTTGTGCAATTGGCAAAGTGATATTTGGAAGCCCCTAGAGGGCTATGGTGAAAAAGGAAATATCCTCAGATGTAATCTGGAAAGAAGCTTTCTGAGAAACTGCTTAGTGTTCTGTGAATTCATCTCACAGGGTTACATCTGTATTTGGTGGATCTCTTTGCTAGCCTTATTTCTGTGGAATCTGAGAACAGATATTTCGGATCCCTTTGAAGACTATAGGTCCAAAGGAAATATCCTCCGATAACAAAGAGAAAGAAGCTTTCTGAGAAACTTCTTTGTGTTCTGTGAAATCATCTCACAGAGTTACAGCTTTCCCCTCAAGAAGCCTTTAACTAAGACAGTTCTTCTGTAATTGGCAAAGAGATATTTGGAAGCCCATAGAGGGCTATGGTGAAAAAGGAAATATCCTCAGATGAAATCTGGAAAGAATCTTTCTGAGAAACTGCTTAGTGTTCTGTGAATTCATCTCACAGAGTTACATGTGTATTTCGTGGATCTCTTTGCTAGCCTTATTTCTGTGGAATATGAGAAAAGATATTTCGGATCCCTATGAAGACTATAGGGCCAAAGGAAATATCCTCCGATAACAAAGAGAAAGAAACTTTCTGAGAAACTTCTTTGTGTTTTGTGAAATCATCTCACAGAGTTACAGCTTTCCCCTCAAGAATCCTTTCGCTAAGACAGTTCTTGTGGAATTGGCAAAGTGATATTTGGAAGCCCATAGAGGGCTATGGTGAAAAGGGAAATATCCTCAGATGAAATCTGGAAAGAAGCTTTCTGAGAAACTGCTTAGTGTTCTGTGAATTCATCTCACAGAGTTACATCTGTATTTCGTGGATCTCTTTGCTAGCCTTATTTCTGTGGAATCTGAAAACAGATATTTCGGATCCCTTTGAAGACTACAGGGCCAAAGGAAATATCCTGCGATAACAAAGAGAAAGAAGCTTTCTGAGAAACTTCTTTCTGTTCTGTGAAATCATCTCACAGAGTTACAGCTTTCCCCTCAAGAAGCCTTTCGATAAGACAGTTCTTGTGGAATTGGCAAAGTGATATTTGGAAGCCCATAGAGGGCTATGGTGAAAAAGGAAATATCCTCAGATGAAATCTGGAAAGAAGCTTTCTGAGAAACTGCTTATTGTTCTGTGAATTCATCTCACAGAGTTACATCTGTATTTCGTGGATCTCTTTGCTAGCCTTATTTCTGTGGAATCTGAGAACAGAGATTTCGGATCCCTTTGAAGACTATAGGGCCAAAGGAAATATCCTCCGATAACAAAGAGAAAGAAGCTTTCTGAGAAACTTCTTTGTGTTCTGTGAAATCATCTCACAGAGTTACAGCTTTCCTCTCAATAAGCCTTTCACTAAGACAGTTCTTGTGGAATTGGCAAAGTGATATTTGGAAGCCCATAGAGGGCTATGGTGAAAAAGGAAATATCCTCAGATGAAATCTGGAAAGAAGCTTTCTGAGAAACTGCTTAGTGTTCTGTTAATTCATCTCACAGAGTTACATGTGTATTTCGTGGATCTCTTTGCTAGCCTTTTTTCTGTGGAATCTGAGAACAGATATTTCGGATCCCTTTGAAGACTATAGGGCCAAAGGAAATATCCTGCTATAACAAAGAGAAAAAAGCTTTCTGAGAAACTTCTTTCTGTTCTGTGAAATCATCTCACAGAGTTACAGCTTTCCCCTCAAGAAGCCTTTCGCTAAGACAGTTCTGGTGGAATTGGCAAAGTGATATTTGGAAGCCCATAGAGGGCTATGGTGAAAAAGGAAATATCCTCAGATGAAATCTGGAAAGAAGCTTTCTGAGAAACTGCTTAGTGTTCTGTGAATTCATCTCACAGAGTTACATCTGTATTTCGTGAATCTCTTTGCTAGCCTTATTTCTGTGTAATCTGAGAACAGATATTTCGGATCCCTTTGAAGACTATAGGGCCAAAGGAAATATCCTCCGATAACAAAGAGAAAGAAGCTTTCTGAGAAACATCTTTGTGTTCTGTGAAATCATCTCACAGAGTTACAGCTTTCCCCTCAAGAAGCCTTTCGCTAGGACAGTTCTTGTGGAATTGGCAAAGAGATATTTGGAAGCCCATAGAGGGCTATGGTGAAAAAGGAAATATCCTCAGATGAAATCTGGAAAGAAGCTTTCTGAGAAACTGCTTAGTGTTCTGTGAATTCATCTCACAGAGTTACATCTGTATTTCGTGAATCTCTTTGCTAGCCTTATTTCTGTGGAATCTGAGAACTGATATTTCGGATCCCTTTGAAGACTATAGGGCCAAAGGAAATATCCTCCGATAACAAAGATAAAGAAGCTTTGTGAGAAACTTCTTTGTGTTCTGTGAAATCATCTCACAGAGTTACAGCTTTCCCCTCAAGAAGCCTTTCGCTAAGACAGTTCTTGTGGTATTGGCAAAGTGATATTTGGAAGCCCATAGAGGGCTATGGTGAAAAAGGAAATATCCTCAGATGAAATCTGGAAAGAATCTTTCTGAGAAACTGCTTAGTGTTCTGTGAATTCATCTCAAAGAGTTACATCTGTATTTCGTGGATCTCTTTGCTAGCCTTATTTCTGTGGAATCTGAGAACAGATATTTCGGATCCATTTGAAGACTATAGGGCCAAAGGAAATATCCTGCGATAACAAAGAGAAATAAGCTTTCTGAGAAATTTCTTTGTGTTCTGTGAAATCATCTCACAGAGTTACAGCTTTCCCCTCAAGAAGCCTTTCGCTAAGACAGTTCTTGTGGAATTGGCAAAGTGATATTTGGAAGCCCATAGAGGGCTATGGTGAAAAAGGAAATATCCTCAGATGAAATCTGGAAAGAAGCTTTCTGAGAAACTACTTAGTGTTCTGTGAATTCATCTCACAGAGTTACATCTGTATTTCGTGAATCTCTTTGCTAGCCTTCTTTCTGTGTAATCTGAGAACAGATATTTCGGATCCCTTTGAAGACTATAGGGCCAAAGGAAATATCCTCCGATAACAAAGAGAAAGAAGCTTTCTGAGAAACTTCTTTGTGTTCTGTGAAATCATCTCACAGAGTTACAGCTTTCCCCTCAAGAAGCCTTTCGCTAGGACAGTTCTTGTGTAATTGGCAAAGAGATATTTGGAAGCCCATAGAGGGCTATGGTGAAAAAGGAAATATCCTCAGATGAAATCTGGAAAGAAGCTTTCTGAGAAACTGCTTAGTGTTCTGTGATTTAATCTCACAGAGTTACATCTGCATTTCGTGAATCTCTTTGCTAGCCTTATTTCTGTGTAATCTGAGAACAGATATTTCGGATCCCTTTGAAGACTATAGGGCCAAAGGAAATATCCTCCGATAACAAAGAGAAAGAAGCTTTCTGAGAAACTTCTTTGTGTTCTGTGAAATCATCTCACAGAGTTACAGCTTTCCCCTCAAGAAGCCTTTAACTAAGACAGTTCTTGTGTAATTGGCAAAGAGATATTTGGAAACCCATAGAGGGCTATTGTGAAAAAGGAAATATCCTCAGATGAAATCTGGAAAGAAGCTTTCTGAGAAACTGCTTAGTGTTCTGTGAATTCATCTCACAGAGTTACAACTGTATTTCGTGGATCTCTTTGCTAGCCTTATTTCTGTGGAATATGAGAAAAGATATTTCGGATCCCTATGAAGACTATAGGGCCAAAGGAAATATCCTTCGATAACAAAGAGAAAGAAACTTTCTGAGAAACTTCTTTGTGTTTTGTGAAATCATCTCACAGAGTTACAGCTTTCCCCTCAAGAAGCCTTTCGCTAAGACAGTTCTTGTGGAATTGGCAAAGTGATATTTGGAAGCCCATAGAGGGCTATGGTGAAAAAGGAAATATCCTCCGATTAAATCTGGAAAGAAGCTTTCTGAGAAACTGCTTAGTGTTCTGTGAATTCATCTCACAGAGTTACATCTGTATTTCGTGGATCTCTTTGCTAGCCTTATTTCTGTGGAATCTGAGAACAGATATTTGGGATCCCTTTGAAGACTATAGGGCCTAAGGAAATATCCTGCGATAACAAAGAGAAAGAAGCTTTCTGAGAAACTTCTTTGTGTTCTGTGAAATCATCTCACAGAGTTACAGCTTTCCCCTCAAGAAGCCTTTCGCTAAGACAGTTCTTGTGGAATTGGCAATGTGATATTTGGAAGACCATAGAGGGCTATGGTGAAAAAGGAAATATCCTCAGATGAAATCTGGAAAGAAGCTATCTGAGAAACTGCTTAGTGTTCTATGAATTCATCTCACAGAGTTACATCTGTATTTCGTGGATCTCTTTGCTAGCCTTATTTCTGTGGAATCTGAGAACAGATATTTCGGATCCCTTTGAAGACTATAGGGCCAAAGGTAATATCCACCGATAACAAAGAGAAAGAAGCTTTCTGAGAAACTACTTTGTGTTCTGTGAAATCATCTCACAGAGTTACAGCTTTCCCCTCAAGAGGCCTTTCGCTAAGACAGTTCTTGTGGAATTGGCAAAGTGATATTTGGAAGCCCATAGAGGGCTATGGTGAAAAAGGAAATATCCTCAGATGTAATCTGGAAAGAAGCTTTCTGAGAAACTGCTTAGTGTTCTGTTAATTCATCTCACAGAGTTACATCTGTATTTCGTGGATCTCTTTGTTAGCCTTATTTCTGTGGAATCTGAGAACAGATATTTCGGATCCCTTTGAAGGCTATAGGGCCAAAGGAAATATCCTCCGATAAGAAAGAGAAAGAAGCTTTCTGAGAAACTTCTTTGTGTTCTGTGAAATCATCTCACAGAGTTACAGCTTTCCCCTCAAGAAGCCTTTCGCTAAGACAGTTCTTGTGGAATTGGCAAAGTGATATTTGGAAGCCCATAGAGGGCTATGGTGAAAAAGGAAATATCCTCAGATGAAATCTGGAAAGAAGCTTTCTGAGAAACTGCTTAGTGTTCTGTTAATTCATCTCACAGAGTTACATCTGTATTTCGTGGATCTCTTTGCTAGCCTTATTTCTGTGGAATCTGAGAACAGATATTTCGGATCCCTTTGAAGACTATAGGGCCAAAGGAAATATCCTGCGAAAACAAAGAGAAAGAAGCTTTCTGAGAAACTTCTTTGTGTTCTGTGATATCATCTCACAGAGTTACAGCTTTCCCCTCAAGAAGCCTTTCGCTAAGACAGTTCTTGTGTAATTGGCAAAGAGATATTTGGAAGCCCATAGAGGGCTATGGTGAAAAAGGAAATATCCTCAGATGAAATCTGGAAAGAAGCTTTCTTAGAAACTGCTTAGTGTTCTGTTAATTCATCTCACAGAGTTACATGTGTATTTCGTGGATCTCTTTGCTAGCCTTATTTCTCTGGAATCTGAGAAAAGATATTTCGGATCCCTATGAAGACTATAGGGCCAAAGGAAATATCCTCCGATAACAAAGAGAAAGAAGCTTTCTGAGATACTTCTCTGTGTTCTGCGAAATCATCTCACAGAGTTACAGCTTTCCCCTCAAGAAGCCTTTCGCTAAGACAGTTCTTGTGGAATTGGCAACGCGATATTTGGAAGCCCATAGAGGGCTATGTTGAAAAAGGAAATATCCTCAGATGAAATCTGGAAAGAAGCTTTCTGAGAAACTGCTTAGTGTTCTGTGAATTCATATCACAGAGTTACATCTGTATTTCGTGAATCTCTTTGCTAGCCTTATTTCTGTGTAATCTGAGAACAGATATTTCGGATCCCTTTGAAGACTATAGGGCCAAAGGAAATATCCTCCGATAACAAAGAGAAAGAAGCTTTCTGAGAAACTTCTTTGTGTTCTGTGAAATCATCTCACAGAGTTACAGCTTTCCCCTCAAGAAGCCTTTCGCTAGGACAGTTCTTGTGGAATTGGCAAAGAGATATTTGGAAGCCCATAGAGGGCTATGTTGAAAAAGGAAATATCCTCAGATGAAATCTGGAAAGAAGCTTTCTGAGAAACTGCTTAGTGTTCTGTGAATTCATCTCACAGAGTTACATCTGTATTTCGTGAATCTCTTTGCTAGCCTTATTTCTGTGTAATCTGAGAACAGATATTTCGTATCCCTTTGAAGACTATAGGGCCAAAGGAAATATCCTCCGATAACAAAGAGAAAGAAGCTTTGTGAGAAAGTTCTTTGTGTTCTGTGAAATCATCTCACAGAGTTACAGCTTTCCCCTCAAGAAGCCTTTCGCTAAGACAGTTCTTGTGGAATTGGTAAAGTGATATTTGGAAGCCCCTAGAGGGCTATGGTGAAAAAGGAAATATCCTCAGATGTAATCTGGAAAGAAGCTTTCTGAGAAACTGCTTAGTGTTCTGTGAATTCATCTCACAGAGTTACATCTGTATTTCGTGAATCTCTTTGCTAGCCTTATTTCTGTGTAATCTGAGAAGAGATATTTCGGAACCCTTTGAAGACTATAGGGCCAAAGGAAATATCCTCCGATAACAAAGAGAAAGAAGCTTTGTGAGAAACTTCTTTGTGTTCTGTGAAATCATCTCACAGAGTTACAGCTTTCCCCTCAAGAAGCCTTTCGCTAAGACAGTTCTTGTGCAATTGGCAAAGTGATATTTGGAAGCCCCTAGAGGGCTATGGTGAAAAAGGAAATATCCTCAGATGTAATCTGGAAAGAAGCTTTCTGAGAAACTGCTTAGTGTTCTGTGAATTCATCTCACAGGGTTACATCTGTATTTGGTGGATCTCTTTGCTAGCCTTATTTCTGTGGAATCTGAGAACAGATATTTCGGATCCCTTTGAAGACTATAGGTCCAAAGGAAATATCCTCCGATAACAAAGAGAAAGAAGCTTTCTGAGAAACTTCTTTGTGTTCTGTGAAATCATCTCACAGAGTTACAGCTTTCCCCTCAAGAAGCCTTTAACTAAGACAGTTCTTCTGTAATTGGCAAAGAGATATTTGGAAGCCCATAGAGGGCTATGGTGAAAAAGGAAATATCCTCAGATGAAATCTGGAAAGAATCTTTCTGAGAAACTGCTTAGTGTTCTGTGAATTCATCTCACAGAGTTACATGTGTATTTCGTGGATCTCTTTGCTAGCCTTATTTCTGTGGAATATGAGAAAAGATATTTCGGATCCCTATGAAGACTATAGGGCCAAAGGAAATATCCTCCGATAACAAAGAGAAAGAAACTTTCTGAGAAACTTCTTTGTGTTTTGTGAAATCATCTCACAGAGTTACAGCTTTCCCCTCAAGAATCCTTTCGCTAAGACAGTTCTTGTGGAATTGGCAAAGTGATATTTGGAAGCCCATAGAGGGCTATGGTGAAAAGGGAAATATCCTCAGATGAAATCTGGAAAGAAGCTTTCTGAGAAACTGCTTAGTGTTCTGTGAATTCATCTCACAGAGTTACATCTGTATTTCGTGGATCTCTTTGCTAGCCTTATTTCTGTGGAATCTGAAAACAGATATTTCGGATCCCTTTGAAGACTACAGGGCCAAAGGAAATATCCTGCGATAACAAAGAGAAAGAAGCTTTCTGAGAAACTTCTTTCTGTTCTGTGAAATCATCTCACAGAGTTACAGCTTTCCCCTCAAGAAGCCTTTCGATAAGACAGTTCTTGTGGAATTGGCAAAGTGATATTTGGAAGACCATAGAGGGCTATGGTGAAAAAGGAAATATCCTCAGATGAAATCTGGAAAGAAGCTTTCTGAGAAACTGCTTAGTGTTCTGTGAATTCATCTCACAGAGTTACATCTGTATTTCGTGGATCTCTTTGCTAGCCTTATTTCTGTGGAATCTGAGAACAGAGATTTCGGATCCCTTTGAAGACTATAGGGCCAAAGGAAATATCCTCCGATAACAAAGAGAAAGAAGCTTTCTGAGAAACTTCTTTGTGTTCTGTGAAATCATCTCACAGAGTTACAGCTTTCCCCTCAATAAGCCTTTCACTAAGACAGTTCTTGTGGAATTGGCAAAGTGATATTTGGAAGCCCATAGAGGGCTATGGTGAAAAAGGAAATAACCTCAGATGAAATCTGGAAAGAAGCTTTCTGAGAAACTGCTTAGTGTTCTGTTAATTCATCTCACAGAGTTACATGTGTATTTCGTGGATCTCTTTGCTAGCCTTTTTTCTGTGGAATCTGAGAACAGATATTTCGGATCCCTTTGAAGACTATAGGGCCAAAGGAAATATCCTGCTATAACAAAGAGAAAAAAGCTTTCTGAGAAACTTCTTTCTGTTCTGTGAAATCATCTCACAGAGTTACAGCTTTCCCCTCAAGAAGCCTTTGGCTAAGACAGTTCTTGTGGAATTGGCAAAGTGATATTTGGAAGCCCATAGAGGGCTATGGTGAAAAAGGAAATATCCTCAGATGAAATCTGGAAAGAAGCTTTCTGAGAAACTGCTTAGTGTTCTGTGAATTCATCTCACAGAGTTACATCTGTATTTCGTGAATCTCTTTGCTAGCCTTATTTCTGTGTAATCTGAGAACAGATATTTCGGATCCCTTTGAAGACTATAGGGCCAAAGGAAATATCCTCCGATAACAAAGAGAAAGAAGCTTTCTGAGAAACATCTTTGTGTTCTGTGAAATCATCTCACAGAGTTACAGCTTTCCCCTCAAGAAGCCTTTCGCTAGGACAGTTCTTGTGGAATTGGCAAAGAGATATTTGGAAGCCCATAGAGGGCTATGGTGAAAAAGGAAATATCCTCAGATGAAATCTGGAAAGAAGCTTTCTGAGAAACTGCTTAGTGTTCTGTGAATTCATCTCACAGAGTTACATCTGTATTTCGTGAATCTCTTTGCTAGCCTTATTTCTGTGGAATCTGAGAACTGATATTTCGGATCCCTTTGAAGACTATAGGGCCAAAGGAAATATCCTCCGATAACAAAGATAAAGAAGCTTTGTGAGAAACTTCTTTGTGTTCTGTGAAATCATCTCACAGAGTTACAGCTTTCCCCTCAAGAAGCCTTTCGCTAAGACAGTTCTTGTGGTATTGGCAAAGTGATATTTGGAAGCCCATAGAGGGCTATGGTGAAAAAGGAAATATCCTCAGATGAAATCTGGAAAGAATCTTTCTGAGAAATTGCTTAGTGTTCTGTGAATTCATCTCAAAGAGTTACATCTGTATTTCGTGGATCTCTTTGCTAGCCTTATTTCTGTGGAATCTGAGAACAGATATTTCGGATCCATTTGAAGACTATAGGGCCAAAGGAAATATCCTGCGATAACAAAGAGAAATAAGCTTTCTGAGAAATTTCTTTGTGTTCTGTGAAATCATCTCACAGAGTTACAGCTTTCCCCTCAAGAAGCCTTTCGCTAAGACAGTTCTTGTGGAATTGGCAAAGTGATATTTGGAAGCCCATAGAGGGCTATGGTGAAAAAGGAAATATCCTCAGATGAAATCTGGAAGGAAGCTTTCTGAGAAACTACTTAGTGTTCTGTGAATTCATCTCACAGAGTTACATCTGTATTTCGTGAATCTCTTTGCTAGCCTTCTTTCTGTGTAATCTGAGAACAGATATTTCGGATCCCTTTGAAGACTATAGGGCCAAAGGAAATATCCTCCGATAACAAAGAGAAAGAAGCTTTCTGAGAAACTTCTTTGTGTTCTGTGAAATCATCTCACAGAGTTACAGCTTTCCCCTCAAGAAGCCTTTCGCTAGGACAGTTCTTGTGTAATTGGCAAAGAGATATTTGGAAGCCCATAGAGGGCTCTGGTGAAAAAGGAAATATCCTCAGATGAAATCTGGAAAGAAGCTTTCTGAGAAACTGCTTAGTGTTCTGTGATTTAATCTCACAGAGTTACATCTGCATTTCGTGAATCTCTTTGCTAGCCTTATTTCTGTGTAATCTGAGAACAGATATTTCGGATCCCTTTGAAGACTATAGGGCCAAAGGAAATATCCTCCGATAACAAAGAGAAAGAAGCTTTCTGAGAAACTTCTTTGTGTTCTGTGAAATCATCTCACAGAGTTACAGCTTTCCCCTCAAGAAGCCTTTAACTAAGACAGTTCTTGTGTAATTGGCAAAGAGATATTTGGAAACCCATAGAGGGCTATGGTGAAAAAGGAAATATCCTCAGATGAAATCTGGAAAGAAGCTTTCTGAGAAACTGCTTAGTGTTCTGTGAATTCATCTCACAGAGTTACAACTGTATTTCGTGGATCTCTTTGCTAGCCTTATTTCTGTGGAATATGAGAAAAGATATTTCGGATCCCTATGAAGACTATAGGGCCAAAGGAAATATCCTCCGATAACAAAGAGAAAGAAGCTTTGTGAGAAACTTCTTTGTGTTCTGTGAAATCATCTCACAGAGTTACAGCTTTCCCCTCAAGAAGCCTTTCGCTAAGACAGTTCTTGTGGAATTGGCAAAGTGATATTTGGAAGCCCATAGAGGGCTATGGTGAAAAAGGAAATATCCTCCGATTAAATCTGGAAAGAAGCTTTCTGAGAAACTGCTTAGTGTTCTGTGAATTCATCTCACAGAGTTACATCTGTATTTCGTGGATCTCTTTGCTAGCCTTATTTCTGTGGAATCTGAGAACAGATATTTGGGATCCCTTTGAAGACTATAGGGCCTAAGGAAATATCCTGCGATAACAAAGAGAAAGAAGCTTTCTGAGAAACTTCTTTGTGTTCTGTGAAATCATCTCACAGAGTTACAGCTTTCCCCTCAAGAAGCCTTTCCCTAAGACAGTTCTTGTGGAATTGGCAATGTGATATTTGGAAGACCATAGAGGGCTATGGTGAAAAAGGAAATATCCTCAGATGAAATCTGGAAAGAAGCTATCTGAGAAACTGCTTAGTGTTCTATGAATTCATCTCACAGAGTTACATCTGTATTTCGTGGATCTCTTTGCTAGCCTTATTTCTGTGGAATCTGAGAACAGATATTTCGGATCCCTTTGAAGACTATAGGGCCAAAGGTAATATCCACCGATAACAAAGAGAAAGAAGCTTTCTGAGAAACTACTTTGTGTTCTGTGAAATCATCTCACAGAGTTACAGCTTTCCCCTCAAGAGGCCTTTCGCTAAGACAGTTCTTGTGGAATTGGCAAAGTGATATTTGGAAGCCCATAGAGGGCTATGGTGAAAAAGGAAATATCCTCAGATGTAATCTGGAAAGAAGCTTTCTGAGAAACTGCTTAGTGTTCTGTTAATTCATCTCACAGAGTTACATCTGTATTTCGTGGATCTCTTTGTTAGCCTTATTTCTGTGGAATCTGAGAACAGATATTTCGGATCCCTTTGAAGGCTATAGGGCCAAAGGAAATATCCTCCGATAAGAAAGAGAAAGAAGCTTTCTGAGAAACTTCTTTGTGTTCTGTGAAATCATCTCACAGAGTTACAGCTTTCCCCTCAAGAAGCCTTTCGCTAAGACAGTTCTTGTGGAATTGGCAAAGTGATATTTGGAAGCCCATAGAGGGCTATGGTGAAAAAGGAAATATCCTCAGATGAAATCTGGAAGGAAGCTTTCTGAGAAACTACTTAGTGTTCTGTGAATTCATCTCACAGAGTTACATCTGTATTTCGTGAATCTCTTTGCTAGCCTTCTTTCTGTGTAATCTGAGAACAGATATTTCGGATCCCTTTGAAGACTATAGGGCCAAAGGAAATATCCTCCGATAACAAAGAGAAAGAAGCTTTCTGAGAAACTTCTTTGTGTTCTGTGAAATCATCTCACAGAGTTACAGCTTTCCCCTCAAGAAGCCTTTCGCTAGGACAGTTCTTGTGTAATTGGCAAAGAGATATTTGGAAGCCCATAGAGGGCTCTGGTGAAAAAGGAAATATCCTCAGATGAAATCTGGAAAGAAGCTTTCTGAGAAACTGCTTAGTGTTCTGTGATTTAATCTCACAGAGTTACATCTGCATTTCGTGAATCTCTTTGCTAGCCTTATTTCTGTGTAATCTGAGAACAGATATTTCGGATCCCTTTGAAGACTATAGGGCCAAAGGAAATATCCTCCGATAACAAAGAGAAAGAAGCTTTCTGAGAAACTTCTTTGTGTTCTGTGAAATCATCTCACAGAGTTACAGCTTTCCCCTCAAGAAGCCTTTAACTAAGACAGTTCTTGTGTAATTGGCAAAGAGATATTTGGAAACCCATAGAGGGCTATGGTGAAAAAGGAAATATCCTCAGATGAAATCTGGAAAGAAGCTTTCTGAGAAACTGCTTAGTGTTCTGTGAATTCATCTCACAGAGTTACAACTGTATTTCGTGGATCTCTTTGCTAGCCTTATTTCTGTGGAATATGAGAAAAGATATTTCGGATCCCTATGAAGACTATAGGGCCAAAGGAAATATCCTCCGATAACAAAGAGAAAGAAGCTTTGTGAGAAACTTCTTTGTGTTCTGTGAAATCATCTCACAGAGTTACAGCTTTCCCCTCAAGAAGCCTTTCGCTAAGACAGTTCTTGTGGAATTGGCAAAGTGATATTTGGAAGCCCATAGAGGGCTATGGTGAAAAAGGAAATATCCTCCGATTAAATCTGGAAAGAAGCTTTCTGAGAAACTGCTTAGTGTTCTGTGAATTCATCTCACAGAGTTACATCTGTATTTCGTGGATCTCTTTGCTAGCCTTATTTCTGTGGAATCTGAGAACAGATATTTGGGATCCCTTTGAAGACTATAGGGCCTAAGGAAATATCCTGCGATAACAAAGAGAAAGAAGCTTTCTGAGAAACTTCTTTGTGTTCTGTGAAATCATCTCACAGAGTTACAGCTTTCCCCTCAAGAAGCCTTTCCCTAAGACAGTTCTTGTGGAATTGGCAATGTGATATTTGGAAGACCATAGAGGGCTATGGTGAAAAAGGAAATATCCTCAGATGAAATCTGGAAAGAAGCTATCTGAGAAACTGCTTAGTGTTCTATGAATTCATCTCACAGAGTTACATCTGTATTTCGTGGATCTCTTTGCTAGCCTTATTTCTGTGGAATCTGAGAACAGATATTTCGGATCCCTTTGAAGACTATAGGGCCAAAGGTAATATCCACCGATAACAAAGAGAAAGAAGCTTTCTGAGAAACTACTTTGTGTTCTGTGAAATCATCTCACAGAGTTACAGCTTTCCCCTCAAGAGGCCTTTCGCTAAGACAGTTCTTGTGGAATTGGCAAAGTGATATTTGGAAGCCCATAGAGGGCTATGGTGAAAAAGGAAATATCCTCAGATGTAATCTGGAAAGAAGCTTTCTGAGAAACTGCTTAGTGTTCTGTTAATTCATCTCACAGAGTTACATCTGTATTTCGTGGATCTCTTTGTTAGCCTTATTTCTGTGGAATCTGAGAACAGATATTTCGGATCCCTTTGAAGGCTATAGGGCCAAAGGAAATATCCTCCGATAAGAAAGAGAAAGAAGCTTTCTGAGAAACTTCTTTGTGTTCTGTGAAATCATCTCACAGAGTTACAGCTTTCCCCTCAAGAAGCCTTTCGCTAAGACAGTTCTTGTGGAATTGGCAAAGTGATATTTGGAAGCCCATAGAGGGCTATGGTGAAAAAGGAAATATCCTCAGATGAAATTTGGAAAGAAGCTTTCTGAGAAACTGCTTAGTGTTCTGTGAATTCATCTCACAGAGTTACATCTGTATTTCGTGGATCTCTTTGCTAGCCTTATTTCTGTGGAATCTGAGAACAGATATTTCGGATCCCTTTGAAGACTATAGGGCCAAAGGAAATATCCTGCGAAAACAAAGAGAAAGAAGCTTTCTGAGAAACTTCTTTGTGTTCTGTGAAATCATCTCACAGAGTTACAGCTTTCCCCTCAAGAAGCCTTTCGCTAAGACAGTTCTTGTGTAATTGGCAAAGAGATATTTGGAAGCCCATAGAGGGCTATGGTGAAAAAGGAAATATCCTCAGATGAAATCTGGAAAGAAGCTTTCTGAGAAACTGCTTAGTGTTCTGTGAATTCATCTCACAGAGTTACATGTGTATTTCGTGGATCTCTTTGCTAGCCTTATTTCTGTGGAATCTGAGAAAAGATATTTCGGATCCCTATGAAGACTATAGGGCCAAAGGAAATATCCTCCGATAACAAAGAGAAAGAAGCTTTCTGAGATACTTCTCTGTGTTCTGCGAAATCATCTCACAGAGTTACAGCTTTCCCTTCAAGAAGCCTTTCGCTAAGACAGTTCTTGTGGAATTGGCAACGCGATATTTGGAAGCCCATAGAGGGCTATGTTGAAAAAGGAAATATCCTCAGATGAAATCTGGAAAGAAGCTTTCTGAGAAACTGCTTAGTGTTCTGTGAATTCATCTCACAGAGTTACACCTGTATTTGGTGGATCTCTTTGCTAGCCTTATTTCTGTGGAATCTGAGAACAGATATTTCGGATCCCTTTGAAGACTATAGGGCCAAAGGAAATATCCTGCGATAACAAAGAGAAAGAAGGTTTCTGAGAAACTTCTTTGTGTTCTGTGAAATCATCTCACAGAGTTACAGCTTTCCCCTCAAGAAGCCTTTCGCTAAGACAGTTCTGGTGGAATTGGCAAAGTGATATTTGGAAGCCCATGGAGGGCTATGGTGAAAAAGGAAATATCCTCAGATGAAATCTGGAAAGAAGCTTTCTGAGAAACTGCTTAGTGTTCTGTGAATTCATCTCACAGAGTTACATCTGTATTTCGTGAATCTCTTTGCTAGCCTTCTTTCTGTGTAATCTGAGAACAGATATTTCAGATCCCTTTGAAGACTATAGGGCCAAAGGAAATATCCTCCGATAACAAAGAGAAAGAAGTTTTCTGAGAAACTTCTTTGTGTTCTGTGAAATCATCTCACAGAGTTACAGCTTTCCCCTCAAGAAGCCTTTGGCTAGGACAGTTCTTGTGGAATTGGCAAAGAGATATTTGGAAGCCCATAGAGGGCTATGTTGAAAAAGGAAATATCCTCAGATGAAATCTGGAAAGAAGCTTTCTGAGAAACTGCTTAGTGTTCTGTGAATTCATCTCACACAGTTACATCTGTATTTCGTGAATCTCTTTGCTAGCCTTCTTTCTGTGTAATCTGAGAACAGATATTTCGGATCCCTTTGAAGACTATAGGGCCAAAGGAAATATCCTCCGATAACAAAGAGAAAGAAGCTTTGTGAGAAACTTCTTTGTGTTCTGTGAAATCATCTCACAGAGTTACAGCTTTCCCCTCAAGAAGCCTTTCGCTAAGACAGTTCTTGTGGAATTGGCAAAGTGATATTTGGAAGCCCAT
This sequence comes from Macaca nemestrina, assembly GCF_043159975.1. Taxonomy (NCBI): domain Eukaryota; kingdom Metazoa; phylum Chordata; class Mammalia; order Primates; family Cercopithecidae; genus Macaca; species Macaca nemestrina. The sequence continues at coordinate 90,481,980 of NC_092125.1, forward strand.
AGAGGGCTATGGTGAAAAAGGAAATATCCTCAGATGAAATCTGGAAAGAAGCTTTCTGAGAAACTGCTTAGTGTTCTGTGAATTCATCTCACAGAGTTACATCTGTATTTCGTGAATCTCTTTGCTACCCTTATTTCTGTGTAATCTGAGAACAGATATTTCGGATCCCTTTGAAGACTATAGGGCCAAAGGAAATATCCTCCGATAACAAAGAGAAAGAAGCTTTCTGAGAAACATCTTTGTGTTCTGTGAAATCATCTCACAGAGTTACAGCTTTCCCCTCAAGAAGCCTTTCGCTAGGACAGTTCTTGTGGAATTGGCAAAGAGATATTTGGAAGCCCATAGAGGGCTATGGTGAAAAAGGAAATATCCTCAGATGAAATCTGGAAAGAAGCTTTCTGAGAAACTGCTTAGTGTTCTGTGAATTCATCTCACAGAGTTACATCTGTATTTCGTGAATCTCTTTGCTAGCCTTATTTCTGTGGAATCTGAGAACTGATATTTCGGATCCCTTTGAAGACTATAGGGCCAAAGGAAATATCCTCCGATAACAAAGAGAAAGAAGCTTTGTGAGAAACTTCTTTGTGTTCTGTGAAATCATCTCACAGAGTTACAGCTTTCCCCTCAAGAAGCCTTTCGCTAAGACAGTTCTTGTGGAATTGGCAAAGTGATATTTGGAAGCCCCTAGAGGGCTATGGTGAAAAAGGAAATATCCTCAGATGAAATCTGGAAAGAATCTTTCTGAGAAACTGCTTAGTGTTCTGTGAATTCATCTCAAAGAGTTACATCTGTACTTCGTGGCTCTCTTTGCTAGCCTTATTTCTGTGCAATCTGAGAACAGATATTTCGGATCCATTTGAAGACTATAGGGCCAAAGGAAATATCCTGCGATAACAAAGAGAAATAAGCTTTCTGAGAAATTTCTTTGTGTTCTGTGAAATCATCTCACAGAGTTACAGCTTTCCCCTCAAGAAGCCTTTCGCTAAGACAGTTCTGGTGGAATTGGCAAAGTGATATTTGGAAGCCCATAGAGGGCTATGGTGAAAAAGGAAATATCCTCAGATGAAATCTGGAAAGAAGCTTTCTGAGAAACTGCTTAGTGTTCTGTGAATTCATCTCACAGAGTTACATCTGTATTTCGTGAATCTCTTTGCTAGCCTTCTTTCTGTGTAATCTGAGAACAGATATTTCGGATCCCTTTGAAGACTATAGGGCCAAAGGAAATATCCTCCGATAACAAAGAGAAAGAAGCTTTCTGAGAAACTTCTTTGTGTTCTGTGAAATCATCTCACAGAGTTACAGCTTTCCCCTCAAGAAGCCTTTCGCTAGGACAGTTCTTGTGGAATTGGCAAAGAGATATTTGGAAGCCCATAGAGGGCTATGGTGAAAAAGGAAATATCCTCAGATGAAATCTGGAAAGAAGCTTTCTGAGAAACTGCTTAGTGTTCTGTGAATTCATCTCACAGAGTTACATCTGTATTTCGTGAATCTCTTTGCTAGCCTTATTTCTGTGGAATCTGAGAACAGAGATTTCGGATCCCTTTGAAGACTATAGGGCCAAAGGAAATATCCTCCGATAACAAAGAGAAAGAAGCTTTCTGAGAAACTTCTTTGTGTTCTGTGAAATCATCTCACAGAGTTACAGCTTTCCCCTCAATAAGCCTTTCGCTAAGACAGTTCTTGTGGAATTGGCAAAGTGATATTTGGAAGCCCATAGAGGGCTCTGGTGAAAAAGGAAATATCCTCAGATGAAATCTGGAAAGAAGCTTTCTGAGAAACTGCTTAGTGTTCTGTTAATTCATCTCACAGAGTTACATGTGTATTTCGTGGATCTCTTTGCTAGCCTTATTTCTGTGGAATCTGAGAACAGATATTTCGGATCCCTTTGAAGACTATAGGGCCAAAGGAAATATCCTGCGATAACAAAGAGAAAGAAGCTTTCTGAGAAACTTCTTTCTGTTCTGTGAAATCATCTCACAGAGTTACAGCTTTCCCCTCAAGAAGCCTTTCGCTAAGACAGTTCTGGTGGAATTGGCAAAGTGATATTTGGAAGCCCATAGAGGGCTATGGTGAAAAAGGAAATATCCTCAGATGAAATCTGGAAAGAAGCTTTCTGAGAAACTGCTTAGTGTTCTGTGAATTCATCTCACAGAGTTACATCTGTATTTCGTGAATCTCTTTGCTAGCCTTATTTCTGTGTAATCTGAGAACAGATATTTCGGATCCCTTTGAAGACTATAGGGCCAAAGGAAATATCCTCCGATAACAAAGAGAAAGAAGCTTTCTGAGAAACTTCTTTGTGTTCTGTGAAATCATCTCACAGAGTTACAGCTTTCCCCTCAAGAAGCCTTTCGCTAGGACAGTTCTTGTGGAATTGGCATAGAGATATTTGGAAGCCCATAGAGGGCTATGGTGAAAAAGGAAATATCCTCAGATGAAATCTGGAAAGAAGCTTTCTGAGAAACTGCTTAGTGTTCTGTGAATTCATCTCACAGAGTTACATCTGTATTTCGTGAATCTCTTTGCTAGCCTTATTTCTGTGGAATCTGAGAACTGATATTTCGGATCCCTTTGAAGACTATAGGGCCAAAGGAAATATCCTCCGATAACAAAGAGAAAGAAGCTTTGTGAGAAACTTCTTTGTGTTCTGTGAAATCATCTCACAGAGTTACAGCTTTCCCCTCAAGAAGCCTTTCGCTAAGACAGTTCTTGTGGAATTGGCAAAGTGATATTTGGAAGCCCATAGAGGGCTATGGTGAAAAAGGAAATATCCTCAGATGAAATCTGGAAAGAATATTTCTGAGAAACTGCTTAGTGTTCTGTGAATTCATCTCAAAGAGTTACATCTGTATTTCGTGGATCTCTTTGCTAGCCTTATTTCTGTGGAATCTGAGAACAGATATTTCGGATCCATTTGAAGACTATAGGGCCAAAGGAAATATCCTGCGATAACAAAGAGAAATAAGCTTTCTGAGAAATTTCTTTGTGTTCTGTGAAATCATCTCACAGAGTTACAGCTTTCCCCTCAAGAAGCCTTTCGCTAAGACAGTTCTTGTGGAATTGGCAAAGTGATATTTGGAAGCCCATAGAGGGCTATGGTGAAAAAGGAAATATTATCAGATGAAATCTGGAAAGAAGCTTTCTGAGAAACTGCTTAGTGTTCTGTGAATTCATCTCACAGTGTTACATGTGTATTTCGTGAATCTCTTTGCTAGCCTTATTTCTGTGGAATCTGAGAAAAGATATTTCGGATCCCTATGAAGACTATAGGGCCAAAGGAAATATCCTCCGATAACAAAGAGAAAGAAGCTTTCTGAGAAACTTCTTTGCGTTCTGTGAAATCATCTCACAGAGTTACAGCTTTCCCCTCAAGAAGCCTTTCGCTAAGACAGTTCTTGTGGAATTTGCAAAGTGATATTTGGAAGCCCATAGAGGGCTATGGTGAAAAAGGAAATATCCTCAGATGAAATCTGGAAAGAAGCTTTCTGAGAAACTGCTTAGTGTTCTGTGAATTCATCTCACAGTGTTACATGTGTATTTCGTGAATCTCTTTGCTAGCCTTATTTCTGTGGAATCTGAGAAAAGATATTTCGGATCCCTATGAAGACTATAGGGCCAAAGGAAATATCCTCCGATAACAAAGAGAAAGAAGCTTTCTGAGAAACTTCTTTGTGTTCTGTGAAATCATCTCACAGAGTTACAGCTTTCCCCTCAAGAAGCCTTTCGCTAGGACATTTCTTGTGGAATTGGCAAAGAGATATTTGGAAGCCCATAGAGGGCTATGGTGAAAAAGGAAATATCCTCAGATGAAATCTGGAAAGAAGCTTTCTGAGAAACTGCTTAGTGTTCTGTGAATTCATCTCACAGAGTTACATCTGTATTTCGTGAATCTCTTTGCTAGCCTTATTTCTGTGTAATCTGAGAACAGATATTTCGGATCCCTTCGAAGACTATAGGGCCAAAGGAAATATCCTCCGATAACAAAGAGAAAGAAGCTTTGTGAGAAACTTCTTTGTGTTCTGTGAAATCATCTCACAGAGTTACAGCTTTCCCCTCAAGAAGCCTTTCGCTAAGACAGTTCTTGTGGAATTGGCAAAGTGATATTTGGAAGCCCCTAGAGGGCTATGGTGAAAAAGGAAATATCCTCAGATGAAATCTGGAAAGAAGCTTTCTGAGAAACTGCTTAGTGTTCTGTGAATTCATCTCACAGGGTTTCATCTGTATTTCGTGGATCTCTTTGCTAGCCTTATTTCTGTGGAATCTGAGAACAGATATTTCGGATCCCTTTGAAGACTATAGGTCCAAAGGAAATATCCTCCGATAACAAAGAGAAAGAAGCTTTCTGAGAAACTTCTTTGTGTTCTGTGAAATCATCTCACAGAGTTACAGCTTTCCCCTCAAGAAGCCTTTAACTAATACAGTTCTTGTGTAATTGGCAAAGAGATATTTGGAAGCCCATAGAGGGCTATGGTGAAAAAGGAAATATCCTCAGATGAAATCTGGAAAGAAGCTTTCTGAGAAACTGCTTAGTGTTCTGTGAATTCATCACACAGAGTTCCATCTGTATTTCGTGGATCTCTTTGCTAGCCTTATTTCTGTGGAATATGAGAAAAGATATTTCTGATCCCTATGAAGACTATAGGGCCAAAGGAAATATCCTCCGATAACAAAGAGAAAGAAACTTTCTGAGAAACTTCTTTGTGTTTTGTGAAATCATCTCACAGAGTTACAGCTTTCACCTCAAGAAGCCTTTCGCTAAGACAGTTCTTGTGGAATTGGCAAAGTGATATTTGGCAGCCCATAGAGGGCTATGGTGAAAAAGGAAATATCCTCAGATGAAATCTGGAAAGAAGCTTTCTGAGAAACTGCTTAGTGTTCTGTGAATTCATCTCACAGAGTTACATCTGTATTTCGTGGATCTCTTTGCTAGCCTTATTTCTGTGGAATCTAAGAACAGATATTTCGGATCCCTTTGAAGACTATAGGGCCAAAGGAAATATCCTCCGATAACAAAGAGAAAGAAGCTTTCTGAGAAACTTCTTTCTGTTCTGTGAAATCATCTCACAGAGTTACAGCTTTCCCCTCAAGAAGCCTTTCGCTAAGACAGTTCTTGTGGAATTGGCAAAGTGATATTTGGAAGCCCATAGAGGGCTATGGTGAAAAAGGAAATATCCTCCGATTAAATCTGGAAAGAAGCTTTCTGAGAAACTGCTTAGTGTTCTGTGAATTCATCTCACAGAGTTACATCTGTATTTCGTGGATCTCTTTGCTAGCCTTATTTCTGTGGAATCTGAGAACAGATATTTGGGATCCCTTTGAAGACTATAGGGCCTAAGGAAATATCCTGCGATAACAAAGAGAAAGAAGCTTTCTGAGAAACTTCTTTGTGTTCTGTGAAATCATCTCACAGAGTTACAGCTTTCCCCTCAAGAAGCCTTTCGCTAAGACAGTTCTTGTGGAATTGGCAATGTGATATTTGGAAGACCATAGAGGGCTATGGTGAAAAAGGAAATATCCTCAGATGAAATCTGGAAAGAAGCTATCTGAGAAACTGCTTAGTGTTCTATGAATTCATCTCACAGAGTTACATCTGTATTTCGTGGATCTCTTTGCTAGCCTTATTTCTGTGGAATCTGAGAACAGATATTTCGGATCCCTTTGAAGACTATAGGGCCAAAGGTAATATCCACCGATAACAAAGAGAAAGAAGCTTTCTGAGAAACTACTTTGTGTTCTGTGAAATCATCTCACAGAGTTACAGCTTTCCCCTCAAGAGGCCTTTCGCTAAGACAGTTCTTGTGGAATTGGCAAAGTGATATTTGGAAGCCCATAGAGGGCTATGGTGAAAAAGGAAATATCCTCAGATGTAATCTGGAAAGAAGCTTTCTGAGAAACTGCTTAGTGTTCTGTTAATTCATCTCACAGAGTTACATCTGTATTTCGTGGATCTCTTTGTTAGCCTTATTTCTGTGGAATCTGAGAACAGATATTTCGGATCCCTTTGAAGGCTATAGGGCCAAAGGAAATATCCTCCGATAAGAAAGAGAAAGAAGCTTTCTGAGAAACTTCTTTGTGTTCTGTGAAATCATCTCACAGAGTTACAGCTTTCCCCTCAAGAAGCCTTTCGCTAAGACAGTTCTTGTGGAATTGGCAAAGTGATATTTGGAAGCCCATAGAGGGCTATGGTGAAAAAGGAAATATCCTCAGATGAAATCTGGAAAGAAGCTTTCTGAGAAACTGCTTAGTGTTCTGTGAATTCATCTCACAGAGTTACATCTGTATTTCGTGAATCTCTTTGCTACCCTTATTTCTGTGGAATCTGAGAACAGATATTTCGGATCCCTTTGAAGACTATAGGGCCAAAGGAAATATCCTCCGATAACAAAGAGAAAGAAGCTTTCTGAGAAACATCTTTGTGTTCTGTGAAATCATCTCACAGAGTTACAGCTTTCCCCTCAAGAAGCCTTTCGCTAGGACAGTTCTTGTGGAATTGGCAAAGAGATATTTGGAAGCCCATAGAGGGCTATGGTGAAAAAGGAAATATCCTCAGATGAAATCTGGAAAGAAGCTTTCTGAGAAACTGCTTAGTGTTCTGTGAATTCATCTCACAGAGTTACATCTGTATTTCGTGAATCTCTTTGCTAGCCTTATTTCTGTGGAATCTGAGAACTGATATTTCGGATCCCTTTGAAGACTATAGGGCCAAAGGAAATATCCTCCGATAACAAAGAGAAAGAAGCTTTGTGAGAAACTTCTTTGTGTTCTGTGAAATCATCTCACAGAGTTACAGCTTTCCCCTCAAGAAGCCTTTCGCTAAGACAGTTCTGGTGGAATTGGCAAAGTGATATTTGGAAGCCCATAGAGGGCTATGGTGAAAAAGGAAATATCCTCTATGAAATCTGGAAAGAATCTTTCTGAGAAACTGCTTAGTGTTCTGTGAATTCATCTCAAAGAGTTACATCTGTATTTCGTGGCTCTCTTTGCTAGCCTTATTTCTGTGCAATCTGAGAACAGATATTTCGGATCCATTTGAAGACTATAGGGCCAAAGGAAATATCCTGCGATAACAAAGAGAAATAAGCTTTCTGAGAAATTTCTTTGTGTTCTGTGAAATCATCTCACAGAGTTACAGCTTTCCCCTCAAGAAGCCTTTCGCTAAGACAGTTCTGGTGGAATTGGCAAAGTGATATTTGGAAGCCCATAGAGGGCTATGGTGAAAAAGGAAATATCCTCAGATGAAATCTGGAAAGAAGCTTTCTGAGAAACTGCTTAGTGTTCTGTGAATTCATCTCACAGAGTTACATCTGTATTTCGTGAATCTCTTTGCTAGCCTTCTTTCTGTGTAATCTGAGAACAGATATTTCGGATCCCTTTGAAGACTATAGGGCCAAAGGAAATATCCTCCGATAACAAAGAGAAAGAAGCTTTCTGAGAAACTTCTTTGTGTTCTGTGAAATCATCTCACAGAGTTACAGCTTTCCCCTCAAGAAGCCTTTCGCTAGGACAGTTCTTGTGGAATTGGCAAAGAGATATTTGGAAGCCCATAGAGGGCTATGGTGAAAAAGGAAATATCCTCAGATGAAATCTGGAAAGAAGCTTTCTGAGAAACTGCTTAGTGTTCTGTGAATTCATCTCACAGAGTTACATCTGTATTTCGTGAATCTCTTTGCTAGCCTTATTTCTGTGGAATCTGAGAACAGAGATTTCGGATCCCTTTGAAGACTATAGGGCCAAAGGAAATATCCTCCGATAACAAAGAGAAAGAAGCTTTCTGAGAAACTTCTTTGTGTTCTGTGAAATCATCTCACAGAGTTACAGCTTTCCCCTCAATAAGCCTTTCGCTAAGACAGTTCTTGTGGAATTGGCAAAGTGATATTTGGAAGCCCATAGAGGGCTCTGGTGAAAAAGGAAATATCCTCAGATGAAATCTGGAAAGAAGCTTTCTGAGAAACTGCTTAGTGTTCTGTTAATTCATCTCACAGAGTTACATGTGTATTTCGTGGATCTCTTTGCTAGCCTTATTTCTGTGGAATCTGAGAACAGATATTTCGGATCCCTTTGAAGGCTATAGGGCCAAAGGAAATATCCTCCGATAAGAAAGAGAAAGAAGCTTTCTGAGAAACTTCTTTGTGTTCTGTGAAATCATCTCACAGAGTTACAGCTTTCCCCTCAAGAAGCCTTTCGCTAAGACAGTTCTTGTGGAATTGGCAAAGTGATATTTGGAAGCCCATAGAGGGCTATGGTGAAAAAGGAAATATCCTCAGATGAAATTTGGAAAGAAGCTTTCTGAGAAACTGCTTAGTGTTCTGTGAATTCATCTCACAGAGTTACATCTGTATTTCGTGGATCTCTTTGCTAGCCTTATTTCTGTGGAATCTGAGAACAGATATTTCGGATCCCTTTGAAGACTATAGGGCCAAAGGAAATATCCTGCGAAAACAAAGAGAAAGAAGCTTTCTGAGAAACTTCTTTGTGTTCTGTGAAATCATCTCACAGAGTTACAGCTTTCCCCTCAAGAAGCCTTTCGCTAAGAGAGTTCTTGTGTAATTGGCAAAGAGATATTTGGAAGCCCATAGAGGGCTATGGTGAAAAAGGAAATATCCTCAGATGAAATCTGGAAAGAAGCTTTCTTAGAAACTGCTTAGTGTTCTGTTAATTCATCTCACAGAGTTACATGTGTATTTCGTGGATCTCTTTGCTAGCCTTATTTCTCTGGAATCTGAGAAAAGATATTTCGGATCCCTATGAAGACTATAGGGCCAAAGGAAATATCCTCCGATAACAAAGAGAAAGAAGCTTTCTGAGATACTTCTCTGTGTTCTGCGAAATCATCTCACAGAGTTACAGCTTTCCCTTCAAGAAGCCTTTCGCTAAGACAGTTCTTGTGGAATTGGCAACGCGATATTTGGAAGCCCATAGAGGGCTATGTTGAAAAAGGAAATATCCTCAGATGAAATCTGGAAAGAAGCTTTCTGAGAAACTGCTTAGTGTTCTGTGAATTCATCTCACAGAGTTACACCTGTATTTGGTGGATCTCTTTGCTAGCCTTATTTCTGTGGAATCTGAGAACAGATATTTCGGATCCCTTTGAAGACTATAGGGCCAAAGGAAATATCCTGCGATAACAAAGAGAAAGAAGGTTTCTGAGAAACTTCTTTGTGTTCTGTGAAATCATCTCACAGAGTTACAGCTTTCCCCTCAAGAAGCCTTTCGCTAAGACAGTTCTGGTGGAATTGGCAAAGTGATATTTGGAAGCCCATGGAGGGCTATGGTGAAAAAGGAAATATCCTCAGATGAAATCTGGAAAGAAGCTTTCTGAGAAACTGCTTAGTGTTCTGTGAATTCATCTCACCGAGTTACATCTGTATTTCGTGAATCTCTTTGCTAGCCTTCTTTCTGTGTAATCTGAGAACAGATATTTCAGATCCCTTTGAAGACTATAGGGCCAAAGGAAATATCCTCCGATAACAAAGAGAAAGAAGTTTTCTGAGAAACTTCTTTGTGTTCTGTGAAATCATCTCACAGAGTTACAGCTTTCCCCTCAAGAAGCCTTTGGCTAGGACAGTTCTTGTGGAATTGGCAAAGAGATATTTGGAAGCCCATAGAGGGCTATGTTGAAAAAGGAAATATCCTCAGATGAAATCTGGAAAGAAGCTTTCTGAGAAACTGCTTAGTGTTCTGTGAATTCATCTCACAGAGTTACATCTGTATTTCGTGAATCTCTTTGCTACCCTTATTTCTGTGTAATCTGAGAACAGATATTTCGGATCCCTTTGAAGACTATAGGGCCAAAGGAAATATCCTCCGATAACAAAGAGAAAGAAGCTTTCTGAGAAACATCTTTGTGTTCTGTGAAATCATCTCACAGAGTTACAGCTTTCCCCTCAAGAAGCCTTTCGCTAGGACAGTTCTTGTGGAATTGGCAAAGAGATATTTGGAAGCCCATAGAGGGCTATGGTGAAAAAGGAAATATCCTCAGATGAAATCTGGAAAGAAGCTTTCTGAGAAACTGCTTAGTGTTCTGTGAATTCATCTCACAGAGTTACATCTGTATTTCGTGAATCTCTTTGCTAGCCTTATTTCTGTGGAATCTGAGAACTGATATTTCGGATCCCTTTGAAGACTATAGGGCCAAAGGAAATATCCTCCGATAACAAAGAGAAAGAAGCTTTGTGAGAAACTTCTTTGTGTTCTGTGAAATCATCTCACAGAGTTACAGCTTTCCCCTCAAGAAGCCTTTCGCTAAGACAGTTCTTGTGGAATTGGCAAAGTGATATTTGGAAGCCCATAGAGGGCTATGGTGAAAAAGGAAATATCCTCAGATGAAATCTGGAAAGAATCTTTCTGAGAAACTGCTTAGTGGTCTGTGAATTCATCTCAAAGAGTTACATCTGTATTTCGTGGCTCTCTTTGCTAGCCTTATTTCTGTGCAATCTGAGAACAGATATTTCGGATCCATTTGAAGACTATAGGGCCAAAGGATATATCCTGCGATAACAAAGAGAAATAAGCTTTCTGAGAAATTTCTTTGTGTTCTGTGAAAACATCTCACAGAGTTACAGCTTTCCCCTCAAGAAGCCTTTCGCTAAGACAGTTCTGGTGGAATTGGCAAAGTGATATTTGGAAGCCCATAGAGGGCTATGGTGAAAAAGGAAATATCCTCAGATGAAATCTGGAAAGAAGCTTTCTGAGAAACTGCTTAGTGTTCTGTGAATTCATCTCACAGAGTTACATCTGTATTTCGTGAATCTCTTTGCTAGCCTTCTTTCTGTGTAATCTGAGAACAGATATTTCGGATCCCTTTGAAGACTATAGGGCCAAAGGAAATATCCTCCGATAACAAAGAGAAAGAAGCTTTCTGAGAAACTTCTTTGTGTTCTGTGAAATCATCTCACAGAGTTACAGCTTTCCCCTCAAGAAGCCTTTCGCTAGGACAGTTCTTGTGGAATTGGCAAAGAGATATTTGGAAGCCCATAGAGGGCTATGGTGAAAAAGGAAATATCCTCAGATGAAATCTGGAAAGAAGCTTTCTGAGAAACTGCTTAGTGTTCTGTGAATTCATCTCACAGAGTTACATCTGTATTTCGTGAATCTCTTTGCTAGCCTTATTTCTGTGGAATCTGAGAACAGAGATTTCGGATCCCTTTGAAGACTATAGGGCCAAAGGAAATATCCTCCGATAACAAAGAGAAAGAAGCTTTCTGAGAAACTTCTTTGTGTTCTGTGAAATCATCTCACAGAGTTACAGCTTTCCCCTCAATAAGCCGCTCGCTAAGACAGTTCTTGTGGAATTGGCAAAGTGATATTTGGAAGCCCATAGAGGGCTCTGGTGAAAAAGGAAATATCCTCAGATGAAATCTGGAAAGAAGCTTTCTGAGAAACTGCTTAGTGTTCTGTTAATTCATCTCACAGAGTTACATGTGTATTTCGTGGATCTCTTTGCTAGCCTTATTTCTGTGGAATCTGAGAACAGATATTTCGGATCCCTTTGAAGACTATAGGGCCAAAGGAAATATCCTGCGATAACAAAGAGAAAGAAGCTTTCTGAGAAACTTCTTTCTGTTCTGTGAAATCATCTCACAGAGTTACAGCTTTCCCCTCAAGAAGCCTTTCGCTAAGACAGTTCTGGTGGAATTGGCAAAGTGATATTTGGAAGCCCATAGAGGGCTATGGTGAAAAAGGAAATATCCTCAGATGAAATCTGGAAAGAAGCTTTCTGAGAAACTGCTTAGTGTTCTGTGAATTCATCTCACAGAGTTACATCTGTATTTCGTGAATCTCTTTGCTAGCCTTATTTCTGTGTAATCTGAGAACAGATATTTCGGATCCCTTTGAAGACTATAGGGCCAAAGGAAATATCCTCCGATAACAAAGAGAAAGAAGCTTTCTGAGAAACTTCTTTGTGTTCTGTGAAATCATCTCACAGAGTTACAGCTTTCCCCTCAAGAAGCCTTTCGCTAGGACAGTTCTTGTGGAATTGGCATAGAGATATTTGGAAGCCCATAGAGGGCTATGGTGAAAAAGGAAATATCCTCAGATGAAATCTGGAAAGAAGCTTTCTGAGAAACTGCTTAGTGTTCTGTGAATTCATCTCACAGAGTTACATCTGTATTTCGTGAATCTCTTTGCTAGCCTTATTTCTGTGGAATCTGAGAACTGATATTTCGGATCCCTTTGAAGACTATAGGGCCAAAGGAAATATCCTCCGATAACAAAGAGAAAGAAGCTTTGTGAGAAACTTCTTTGTGTTCTGTGAAATCATCTCACAGAGTTACAGCTTTCCCCTCAAGAAGCCTTTCGCTAAGACAGTTCTTGTGGAATTGGCAAAGTGATATTTGGAAGCCCATAGAGGGCTATGGTGAAAAAGGAAATATCCTCAGATGAAATCTGGAAAGAATCTTTCTGAGAAACTGCTTAGTGTTCTGTGAATTCATCTCAAAGAGTTACATCTGTATTTCGTGGATCTCTTTGCTAGCCTTATTTCTGTGGAATCTGAGAACAGATATTTCGGATCCATTTGAAGACTATAGGGCCAAAGGAAATATCCTGCGATAACAAAGAGAAATAAGCTTTCTGAGAAATTTCTTTGTGTTCTGTGAAATCATCTCACAGAGTTACAGCTTTCCCCTCAAGAAGCCTTTCGCTAAGACAGTTCTTGTGGAATTGGCAAAGTGATATTTGGAAGCCCATAGAGGGCTATGGTGAAAAAGGAAATATTATCAGATGAAATCTGGAAAGAAGCTTTCTGAGAAACTGCTTAGTGTTCTGTGAATTCATCTCACAGTGTTACATGTGTATTTCGTGAATCTCTTTGCTAGCCTTATTTCTGTGGAATCTGAGAAAAGATATTTCGGATCCCTATGAAGACTATAGGGCCAAAGGAAATACCCTCCGATAACAAAGAGAAAGAAGCTTTCTGAGAAACTTCTTTGCGTTCTGTGAAATCATCTCACAGAGTTACAGCTTTCCCCTCAAGAAGCCTTTCGCTAAGACAGTTCTTGTGGAATTTGCAAAGTGATATTTGGAAGCCCATAGAGGGCTATGGTGAAAAAGGAAATATCCTCAGATGAAATCTGGAAAGAAGCTTTCTGAGAAACTGCTTAGTGTTCTGTGAATTCATCTCACAGTGTTACATGTGTATTTCGTGAATCTCTTTGCTAGCCTTATTTCTGTGGAATCTGAGAAAAGATATTTCGGATCCCTATGAAGACTATAGGGCCAAAGGAAATATCCTCCGATAACAAAGAGAAAGAAGCTTTCTAAGAAACTTCTTTGTGTTCTGTGAAATCATCTCACAGAGTTACAGCTTTCCCCTCAAGAAGCCTTTCGCTAGGACATTTCTTGTGGAATTGGCAAAGAGATATTTGGAAGCCCATAGAGGGCTATGGTGAAAAAGGAAATATCCTCAGATGAAATCTGGAAAGAAGCTTTCTGAGAAACTGCTTAGTGTTCTGTGAATTCATCTCACAGAGTTACATCTGTATTTCGTGAATCTCTTTGCTAGCCTTATTTCTGTGTAATCTGAGAACAGATATTTCGGATCCCTTCGAAGACTATAGGGCCAAAGGAAATATCCTCCGATAACAAAGAGAAAGAAGCTTTGTGAGAAACTTCTTTGTGTTCTGTGAAATCATCTCACAGAGTTACAGCTTTCCCCTCAAGAAGCCTTTCGCTAAGACAGTTCTTGTGGAATTGGCAAAGTGATATTTGGAAGCCCCTAGAGGGCTATGGTGAAAAAGGAAATATCCTCAGATGAAATCTGGAAAGAAGCTTTCTGAGAAACTGCTTAGTGTTCTGTGAATTCATCTCACAGGGTTACATCTGTATTTCGTGGATCTCTTTGCTAGCCTTATTTCTGTGGAATCTGAGAACAGATATTTCGGATCCCTTTGAAGACTATAGGTCCAAAGGAAATATCCTCCGATAACAAAGAGAAAGAAGCTTTCTGAGAAACTTCTTTGTGTTCTGTGAAATCATCTCACAGAGTTACAGCTTTCCCCTCAAGAAGCCTTTAACTAATACAGTTCTTGTGTAATTGGCAAAGAGATATTTGGAAGCCCATAGAGGGCTATGGTGAAAAAGGAAATATCCTCAGATGAAATCTGGAAAGAAGCTTTCTGAGAAACTGCTTAGTGTTCTGTGAATTCATCACACAGAGTTCCATCTGTATTTCGTGGATCTCTTTGCTAGCCTTATTTCTGTGGAATATGAGAAAAGATATTTCTGATCCCTATGAAGACTATAGGGCCAAAGGAAATATCCTCCGATAACAAAGAGAAAGAAACTTTCTGAGAAACTTCTTTGTGTTTTGTGAAATCATCTCACAGAGTTACAGCTTTCACCTCAAGAAGCCTTTCGCTAAGACAGTTCTTGTGGAATTGGCAAAGTGATATTTGGCAGCCCATAGAGGGCTATGGTGAAAAAGGAAATATCCTCAGATGAAATCTGGAAAGAAGCTTTCTGAGAAACTGCTTAGTGTTCTGTGAATTCATCTCACAGAGTTACATCTGTATTTCGTGGATCTCTTTGCTAGCCTTATTTCTGTGGAATCTAAGAACAGATATTTCGGATCCCTTTGAAGACTATAGGGCCAAAGGAAATATCCTGCGATAACAAAGAGAAAGAAGCTTTCTGAGAAACTTCTTTCTGTTCTGTGAAATCATCTCACAGAGTTACAGCTTTCCCCTCAAGAAGCCTTTCGATAAGACAGTTCTTGTGGATTTGGCAAAGTGATATTTGGAAGCCCATAGAGGGCTATGGTGAAAAAGGAAATATCCTCAGATGAAATCTGGAAAGAAGCTTTCTGAGAAACTGCTTAGTGTTCTGTGAATTCATCTCACAGAGTTACATCTGTATTTCGTGGATCTCTTTGCTAGCCTTATTTCTGTGGAATCTGAGAACAGAGATTTCGGATCCCTTTGAAGACTATAGGGCCAAAGGAAATATCCTCCGATAAAAAAGAGAAAGAAGCTTTCTGAGAAACTTCTTTGTGTTCTGTGAAATCATCTCGCAGAGTTACAGCTTTCCCCTCAATAAGCCTTTCGCTAAGACAGTTCTTGTGGAATTGGAAAAGTGATATTTGGAAGCCCATAGAGGGCTATGGTGAAAAAGGAAATATCCTCAGATGAAATCTGGAAAGAAGCTTTCTGAGAAACTGCTTAGTGTTCTGTTAATACATCTCACAGAGTTACATGTGTATTTCGTGGATCTCTTTGCTAGCCTTATTTCTGTGGAATTTGAGAAAAGATATTTCGGATCCCTTTGAAGACTATAGGGCCAAAGGAAATATCCTGCGATAACAAAGAGAAAGAAGCTTTCTGAGAAACTTCTTTCTGTTCTGTGAAATCATCTCACAGAGTTACAGCTTTCCCCTCAAGAAGCCTTTCGCTAAGACAGTTCTGGTGGAATTGGCAAAGTGATATTTGGAAGCCCATAGAGGGCTATGGTGAAAAAGGAAATATCCTCAGATGAAATCTGGAAAGAAGCTTTCTGTAAACTGCTTAGTGTTCTGTGAATTCATCTCACAGTGTTACATGTGTATTTCGGGGATCTCTTTGCTAGCCTTATTTCTGTGGAATCTGAGAAAAGATATTTCGGATCCCTATGAAGACTATAGGGCCAAAGGAAATATCCTCCGATAACAAAGAGAAAGAAGCTTTCTGAGAAACTTCTTT
This sequence comes from Macaca nemestrina, assembly GCF_043159975.1. NCBI lineage: Eukaryota > Metazoa > Chordata > Mammalia > Primates > Cercopithecidae > Macaca > Macaca nemestrina. The sequence continues at coordinate 90,497,654 of NC_092125.1, forward strand.
GTGTTCTGTGAAATCATCTCACAGAGTTACAGCTTTCCCCTCAAGAAGCCTTTCGCTAAGACAGTTCTTGTGGAATTGGCAAAGTGATATTTGGAAGCCCATAGAGGGCTATGGTGAAAAAGGAAATATCCTCAGATGAAATCTGGAAAGAAGCTTTCTGAGAAACTGCTTAGTGTTCTGTGAATTCATCTCACAGTGTTACATGTGTATTTCGTGGATCTCTTTGCTAGCCTTATTTCTGTGGAATCTGAGAAAAGATATTTCGGATCCCTATGAAGACTATAGGGCCAAAGGAAATATCCTCCGATAACAAAGAGAAAGAAGCTTTCTGAGAAACTTCTTTGTGTTCTGTGAAATCATCTCACAGAGTTACAGCTTTCCCCTCAAGAAGCCTTTCGCTAAGACAGTTCTTGTGGAATTTGCAAAGTGATATTTGGAAGCCCATAGAGGGCTATGGTGAAAAAGGAAATATCCTCAGATGAAATCTGGAAAGAAGCTTTCTGAGAAACTGCTTAGTGTTCTGTGAATTCATCTCACAGAGTTACAACTGTATTTCGTGGATCTCTTTTCTAGCCTTATTTCTGTGGAATCTGAAAACAGATATTTCAGATCCCTTTGAAGACTATAGGGCCAAAGGAAATATCCTCCGATAACAAAGAGAAAGAAGCTTTCTGAGAAACTTCTTTCTGTTCTGTGAAATCATCTCACAGAGTTACAGCTTTCCCCTCAAGAAGCCTTTCGCTAAGACAGTTCTTGTGGAATAGGCAAAGTGATATTTGGAAGCCCATAGAGGGCTATGGTGAAAAAGGAAATATCCTCAGATGAAATCTGGAAAGAAGCTTCCTGAGAAACTGCTTAGTGTTCTGTGAATTCATCTCACAGAGTTACATCTGTATTTCGTGGATCTCTTTGCTAGCCTTATTTCGGTGGAATCTGAAAACAGATATTTCGGATCCCTTTGAAGACTATAGGTCCAAAGGAAATATCCTCCGATAACAAAGAGAAAGAAGCTTTCTGAGAAACTTCTTTGTGTTCTGTGAAATCATCTCACAGAGTTACAGCTTTCCCCTCAAGAAGCCTTTAACTAAGACAGTTCTTCTGTAATTGGCAAAGAGATATTTGGAAGCCCATAGAGGGCTATGGTGAAAAAGGAAATATCCTCAGATGAAATCTGGAAAGAAGCTTTCTGAGAAACTGCTTAGTGTTCTGTGAATTCATCTCACAGAGTTACATGTGTATTTCGTGGATCTCTTTGCTAGCCTTATTTCTGTGGAATATGAGAAAAGATATTTCGGATCCCTATGAAGACTATAGGGCCAAAGGAAATATCCTCCGATAACAAAGAGAAAGAAACTTTCTGAGAAACTTCTTTGTTTTGTGAAATCATCTCACAGAGTTACAGCTTTCCCCTCAAGAAGCCTTTCGCTAAGACAGTTCTTGTGGAATTGGCAAAGTGATATTTGGAAGCCCATAGAGGGCTATGGTGAAAAAGGAAATATCCTCAGATGAAATCTGGAAAGAAGCTTTCTGAGAAACTGCTTAGTGTTCTGTGAATTCATCTCACAGAGTTACATCTGTATTTCGTGAATCTCTTTGCTAGCCTTATTTCTGTGTAATCTGAGAACAGATATTTCGGATCCCTTTGAAGACTATAGGGCCAAAGGAAATATCCTCCGATAACAAAGAGAAAGAAGCTTTCTGAGAAACTTCTTTGTGTTCTGTGAAATCATCTCACAGAGTTACAGCTTTCCCCTCAAGAAGCCTTTCGCTAGGACAGTTCTTGTGGAATTGGCATAGAGATATTTGGAAGCCCATAGAGGGCTATGGTGAAAAAGGAAATATCCTCAGATGAAATCTGGAAAGAAGCTTTCTGAGAAACTGCTTAGTGTTCTGTGAATTCATCTCAAAGAGTTACATCTGTATTTCGTGGATCTCTTTGCTAGCCTTATTTGTGTGGAATCTGAGAACTGATATTTCGGATCCCTTTGAAGACTATAGGGCCAAAGGAAATATCCTGCGATAACAAAGAGAAAGAAGCTTTGTGAGAAACTTCTTTGTGTTCTGTGAAATCATCTCACAGAGTTACAGCTTTCCCCTCAAGAAGCCTTTCGCTAAGACAGTTCTTGTGGAATTGGCAAAGTGATATTTGGAAGCCCATAGAGGGCTATGGTGAAAAAGGAAATATTATCAGATGAAATCTGGAAAGAAGCTTTCTGAGAAACTGCTTAGTGTTCTGTGAATTCATCTCACAGTGTTACATGTGTATTTCGTGAATCTCTTTGCTAGCCTTATTTCTGTGGAATCTGAGAAAAGATATTTCGGATCCCTATGAAGACTATAGGGCCAAAGGAAATATCCTCCGATAACAAAGAGAAAGAAGCTTTCTGAGAAACTTCTTTGCGTTCTGTGAAATCATCTCACAGAGTTACAGCTTTCCCCTCAAGAAGCCTTTCGCTAAGACAGTTCTTGTGGAATTTGCAAAGTGATATTTGGAAGCCCATAGAGGGCTATGGTGAAAAAGGAAATATCCTCAGATGAAATCTGGAAAGAAGCTTTCTGAGAAACTGCTTAGTGTTCTGTGAATTCATCTCACAGTGTTACATGTGTATTTCGTGAATCTCTTTGCTAGCCTTATTTCTGTGGAATCTGAGAAAAGATATTTCGGATCCCTATGAAGACTATAGGGCCAAAGGAAATATCCTCCGATAACAAAGAGAAGGAAGCTTTCTGAGAAACTTCTTTGTGTTCTGTGAAATCATCTCACAGAGTTACAGCTTTCCCCTCAAGAAGCCTTTCGCTAGGACAGTTCTTGTGGAATTGGCAAAGAGATATTTGGAAGCCCATAGAGGGCTATGGTGAAAAAGGAAATATCCTCAGATGAAATCTGGAAAGAAGCTTTCTGAGAAACTGCTTAGTGTTCTGTGAATTCATCTCACAGAGTTACATCTGTATTTCGTGAATCTCTTTGCTAGCCTTATTTCTGTGTAGTCTGAGAACAGATATTTCGGATCCCTTCGAAGACTATAGGGCCAAAGGAAATATCCTCCGATAACAAAGAGAAAGAAGCTTTGTGAGAAACTTCTTTGTGTTCTGTGAAATCATCTCACAGAGTTACAGCTTTCCCCTCAAGAAGCCTTTCGCTAAGACAGTTCTTGTGGATTTGGCAAAGTGATATTTGGAAGCCCCTAGAGGGCTATGGTGAAAAAGGAAATATCCTCAGATGAAATCTGGAAAGAAGCTTTCTGAGAAACTGCTTAGTGTTCTGTGAATTCATCTCACAGGGTTACATCTGTATTTGGTGGATCTCTTTGCTAGCCTTATTTCTGTGGAATCTGAGAACAGATATTTCGGATCCCTTTGAAGACTATAGGTCCAAAGGAAATATCCTCGGATAACAAAGAGAAAGAAGCTTTCTGAGAAACTTCTTTGTGTTCTGTGAAATCATCTCACAGAGTTACAGCTTTCCCCTCAAGAAGCCTTTAACTAATACAGTTCTTGTGTAATTGGCAAAGAGATATTTGGAAGCCCATAGAGGGCTATGGTGAAAAAGGAAATATCCTCAGATGAAATCTGGAAAGAAGCTTTCTGAGAAACTGCTTAGTGTTCTGTGAATTCATCTCACAGAGTTACATCTGTATTTCGTGGATCTCTTTGCTAGCCTTATTTCTGTGGAATATGAGAAAAGATATTTCTGATCCCTATGAAGACTATAGGGCCAAAGGAAATATCCTCCGATAACAAAGAGAAAGAAACTTTCTGAGAAACTTCTTTGTGTTTTGTGAAATCATCTCACAGAGTTACAGCTTTCCCCTCAAGAAGCCTTTCGCTAAGACAGTTCTTGTGGAATTGGCAAAGTGATATTTGGCAGCCCATAGAGGGCTATGGTGAAAAAGGAAATATCCTCAGATGAAATCTGGAAAGAAGCTTTCTGAGAAACTGCTTAGTGTTCTGTGAATTCATCTCACAGAGTTACATCTGTATTTCGTGGATCTCTTTGCTAGCCTTATTTCTGTGGAATCTAAGAACAGATATTTCGGATCCCTTTGAAGACTATAGGGCCAAAGGAAATATCCTGCGATAACAAAGAGAAAGAAGCTTTCTGAGAAACTTCTTTCTGTTCTGTGAAATCATCTCACAGAGTTACAGCTTTCCCCTCAAGAAGCCTTTCGATAAGACAGTTCTTGTGGATTTGGCAAAGTGATATTTGGAAGCCCATAGAGGGCTATGGTGAAAAAGGAAATATCCTCAGATGAAATCTGGAAAGAAGCTTTCTGAGAAACTGCTTAGTGTTCTGTGAATTCATCTCACAGAGTTACATCTGTATTTCGTGGATCTCTTTGCTAGCCTTATTTCTGTGGAATCTGAGAACAGAGATTTCGGATCCCTTTGAAGATTATAGGGCCAAAGGAAATATCCTCCGATAAAAAAGAGAAAGAAGCTTTCTGAGAAACTTCTTTGTGTTCTGTGAAATCATCTCGCAGAGTTACAGCTTTCCCCTCAATAAGCCTTTCGCTAAGACAGTTCTTGTGGAATTGGAAAAGTGATATTTGGAAGCCCATAGAGGGCTATGGTGAAAAAGGAAATATCCTCAGATGAAATCTGGAAAGAAGCTTTCTGAGAAACTGCTTAGTGTTCTGTTAATACATCTCACAGAGTTACATGTGTAATTCGTGGATCTCTTTGCTAGCCTTATTTCTGTGGAATTTGAGAAAAGATATTTCGGATCCCTTTGAAGACTAGAGGGCCAAAGGAAATATCCTGCGATAACAAAGAGAAAGAAGCTTTCTGAGAAACTTCTTTCTGTTCTGTGAAATCATCTCACAGAGTTACAGCTTTCCCCTCAAGAAGCCTTTCGCTAAGACAGTTCTGGTGGAATTGGCAAAGTGATATTTGGAAGCCCATAGAGGGCTATGGTGAAAAAGGAAATATCCTCAGATGAAATCTGGAAAGAAGCTTTCTGTAAACTGCTTAGTGTTCTGTGAATTCATCTCACAGTGTTACATGTGTATTTCGGGGATCTCTTTGCTAGCCTTATTTCTGTGGAATCTGAGAAAAGATATTTCGGATCCCTATGAAGACTATAGGGCCAAAGGAAATATCCTCCGATAACAAAGAGAAAGAAGCTTTCTGAGAAACTTCTTTGTGTTCTGTGAAATCATCTCACAGAGTTACAGCTTTCCCCTCAAGAAGCCTTTCGCTAAGACAGTTCTTGTGGAATTGGCAAAGTGATATTTGGAAGCCCATAGAGGGCTATGGTGAAAAAGGAAATATCCTCAGATGAAATCTGGAAAGAAGCTTTCTGAGAAACTGCTTAGTGTTCTGTGAATTCATCTCACAGTGTTACATGTGTATTTCGTGGATCTCTTTGCTAGCCTTATTTCTGTGGAATCTGAGAAAAGATATTTCGGATCCCTATGAAGACTATAGGGCCAAAGGAAATATCCTCCGATAACAAAGAGAAAGAAGCTTTCTGAGAAACTTCTTTGTGTTCTGTGAAATCATCTCACAGAGTTACAGCTTTCCCCTCAAGAAGCCTTTCGCTAAGACAGTTCTTGTGGAATTTGCAAAGTGATATTTGGAAGCCCATAGAGGGCTATGGTGAAAAAGGAAATATCCTCAGATGAAATCTGGAAAGAAGCTTTCTGAGAAACTGCTTAGTGTTCTGTTAATTCATCTCACAGAGTTACAACTGTATTTCGTGGATCTCTTTTCTAGCCTTATTTCTGTGGAATCTGAAAACAGATATTTCAGATCCCTTTGAAGACTATAGGGCCAAAGGAAATATCCTCCGATAACAAAGAGAAAGAAGCTTTCTGAGAAACTTCTTTCTGTTCTGTGAAATCATCTCACAGAGTTACAGCTTTCCCCTCAAGAAGCCTTTCGCTAAGACAGTTCTTGTGGAATTGGCAAAGTGATATTTGGAAGCCCATAGAGGGCTATGGTGAAAAAGGAAATATCCTCAGATGAAATCTGGAAAGAAGCTTTCTGAGAAACTGCTTAGTGTTCTGTGAATTCATCTCACAGAGTTACATCTGTATTTCGTGGATCTCTTTGCTAGCCTTATTTCGGTGGAATCTGAAAACAGATATTTCGGATCCCTTTGAAGACTATAGGTCCAAAGGAAATATCCTCCGATAACAAAGAGAAAGAAGCTTTCTGAGAAACTTCTTTGTGTTCTGTGAAATCATCTCACAGAGTTACAGCTTTCCCCTCAAGAAGCCTTTAACTAATACAGTTCTTGTGTAATTGGCAAAGAGATATTTGGAAGCCCATAGAGGGCTATGGTGAAAAAGGAAATATCCTCAGATGAAATCTGGAAAGAAGCTTTCTGAGAAACTGCTTAGTGTTCTGTGAATTCATCTCACAGAGTTCCATCTGTATTTCGTGGATCTCTTTGCTAGCCTTATTTCTGTGGAATATGAGAAAAGATATTTCTGATCCCTATGAAGACTATAGGGCCAAAGGAAATATCCTCCGATAACAAAGAGAAAGAAACTTTCTGAGAAACTTCTTTGTGTTTTGTGAAATCATCTCACAGAGTTACAGCTTTCACCTCAAGAAGCCTTTCGCTAAGACAGTTCTTGTGGAATTGGCAAAGTGATATTTGGCAGCCCATAGAGGGCTATGGTGAAAAAGGAAATATCCTCAGATGAAATCTGGAAAGAAGCTTTCTGAGAAACTGCTTAGTGTTCTGTGAATTCATCTCACAGAGTTACATCTGTATTTCGTGGATCTCTTTGCTAGCCTTATTTCTGTGGAATCTAAGAACAGATATTTCGGATCCCTTTGAAGACTATAGGGCCAAAGGAAATATCCTGCGATAACAAAGAGAAAGAAGCTTTCTGAGAAACTTCTTTCTGTTCTGTGAAATCATCTCACAGAGTTACAGCTTTCCCCTCAAGAAGCCTTTCGATAAGACAGTTCTTGTGGATTTGGCAAAGTGATATTTGGAAGCCCATAGAGGGCTATGGTGAAAAAGGAAATATCCTCAGATGAAATCTGGAAAGAAGCTTTCTGAGAAACTGCTTAGTGTTCTGTGAATTCATCTCACAGAGTTACATCTGTATTTCGTGGATCTCTTTGCTAGCCTTATTTCTGTGGAATCTGAGAACAGAGATTTCGGATCCCTTTGAAGACTATAGGGCCAAAGGAAATATCCTCCGATAAAAAAGAGAAAGAAGCTTTCTGAGAAACTTCTTTGTGTTCTGTGAAATCATCTCGCAGAGTTACAGCTTTCCCCTCAATAAGCCTTTCGCTAAGACAGTTCTTGTGGAATTGGAAAAGTGATATTTGGAAGCCCATAGAGGGCTATGGTGAAAAAGGAAATATCCTCAGATGAAATCTGGAAAGAAGCTTTCTGAGAAACTGCTTAGTGTTCTGTTAATACATCTCACAGAGTTACATGTGTATTTCGTGGATCTCTTTGCTAGCCTTATTTCTGTGGAATTTGAGAAAAGATAATTCGGATCCCTTTGAAGACTATAGGGCCAAAGGAAATATCCTGCGATAACAAAGAGAAAGAAGCTTTCTGAGAAACTTCTTTCTGTTCTGTGAAATCATCTCACAGAGTTACAGCTTTCCCCTCAAGAAGCCTTTCGCTAAGACAGTTCTTGTGGAATTGGCAAAGTGATATTTGGAAGCCCATAGAGGGCTATGGTGAAAAAGGAAATATCCTCAGATGAAATCTGGAAAGAAGCTTTCTGAGAAACTGCTTAGTGTTCTGTGAATTCATCTCACAGAGTTACATCTGTATTTCGTGGATCTCTTTGCTAGCCTTATTTCGGTGGAATCTGAAAACAGATATTTCGGATCCCTTTGAAGACTATAGGTCCAAAGGAAATATCCTCCGATAACAAAGAGAAAGAAGCTTTCTGAGAAACTTCTTTGTGTTCTGTGAAATCATCTCACAGAGTTACAGCTTTCCCCTCAAGAAGCCTTTAACTAATACAGTTCTTGTGTAATTGGCAAAGAGATATTTGGAAGCCCATAGAGGGCTATGGTGAAAAAGGAAATATCCTCAGATGAAATCTGGAAAGAAGCTTTCTGAGAAACTGCTTAGTGTTCTGTGAATTCATCTCACAGAGTTCCATCTGTATTTCGTGGATCTCTTTGCTAGCCTTATTTCTGTGGAATATGAGAAAAGATATTTCTGATCCCTATGAAGACTATAGGGCCAAAGGAAATATCCTCCGATAACAAAGAGAAAGAAACTTTCTGAGAAACTTCTTTGTGTTTTGTGAAATCATCTCACAGAGTTACAGCTTTCACCTCAAGAAGCCTTTCGCTAAGACAGTTCTTGTGGAATTGGCAAAGTGATATTTGGCAGCCCATAGAGGGCTATGGTGAAAAAGGAAATATCCTCAGATGAAATCTGGAAAGAAGCTTTCTGAGAAACTGCTTAGTGTTCTGTGAATTCATCTCACAGAGTTACATCTGTATTTCGTGGATCTCTTTGCTAGCCTTATTTCTGTGGAATCTAAGAACAGATATTTCGGATCCCTTTGAAGACTATAGGGCCAAAGGAAATATCCTGCGATAACAAAGAGAAAGAAGCTTTCTGAGAAACTTCTTTCTGTTCTGTGAAATCATCTCACAGAGTTACAGCTTTCCCCTCAAGAAGCCTTTCGATAAGACAGTTCTTGTGGATTTGGCAAAGTGATATTTGGAAGCCCATAGAGGGCTATGGTGAAAAAGGAAATATCCTCAGATGAAATCTGGAAAGAAGCTTTCTGAGAAACTGCTTAGTGTTCTGTGAATTCATCTCACAGAGTTACATCTGCATTTCGTGGATCTCTTTGCTAGCCTTATTTCTGTGGAATCTGAGAACAGAGATTTCGGATCCCTTTGAAGACTATAGGGCCAAAGGAAATATCCTCCGATAAAAAAGAGAAAGAAGCTTTCTGAGAAACTTCTTTGTGTTCTGTGAAATCATCTCGCAGAGTTACAGCTTTCCCCTCAATAAGCCTTTCGCTAAGACAGTTCTTGTGGAATTGGAAAAGTGATATTTGGAAGCCCATAGAGGGCTATGGTGAAAAAGGAAATATCCTCAGATGAAACTGGAAAGAAGCTTTCTGAGAAACTGCTTAGTGTTCTGTTAATACATCTCACAGAGTTACATGTGTATTTCGTGGATCTCTTTGCTAGCCTTATTTCTGTGGAATTTGAGAAAAGATAATTCGGATCCCTTTGAAGACTATAGGGCCAAAGGAAATATCCTGCGATAACAAAGAGAAAGAAGCTTTCTGAGAAACTTCTTTCTGTTCTGTGAAATCATCTCACAGAGTTACAGCTTTCCCCTCAAGAAGCCTTTCGCTAAGACACTTCTGGTGGAATTGGCAAAGTGATATTTGGAAGCCCACAGAGGGCTATGGTGAAAAAGGAAATATCCTCAGATGAAATCTGGAAAGAAGCTTTCTGTAAACTGCTTAGTGTTCTGTGAATTCATCTCACAGTGTTACATGTGTATTTCGGGGATCTCTTTGCTAGCCTTATTTCTGTGGAATCTGAGAAAAGATATTTCGGATCCCTATGAAGACTATAGGGCCAAAGGAAATATCCTCCGATAACAAAGAGAAAGAAGCTTTCTGAGAAACTTCTTTGTGTTCTGTGAAATCATCTCACAGAGTTACAGCTTTCCCCTCAAGAAGCCTTTCGCTAAGACAGTTCTTGTGGAATTGGCAAAGTGATATTTGGAAGCCCATAGAGGGCTATGGTGAAAAAGGAAATATCCTCAGATGAAATCTGGAAAGAAGCTTTCTGAGAAACTGCTTAGTGTTCTGTGAATTCATCTCACAGTGTTACATGTGTATTTCGTGGATCTCTTTGCTAGCCTTATTTCTGTGGAATCTGAGAAAAGATATTTCGGATCCCTATGAAGACTATAGGGCCAAAGGAAATATCCTCCGATAACAAAGAGAAAGAAGCTTTCTGAGAAACTTCTTTGTGTTCTGTGAAATCATCTCGCAGAGTTACAGCTTTCCCCTCAATAAGCCTTTCGCTAAGACAGTTCTTGTGGAATTGGAAAAGTGATATTTGGAAGCCCATAGAGGGCTATGGTGAAAAAGGAAATATCCTCAGATGAAATCTGGAAAGAAGCTTTCTGAGAAACTGCTTAGTGTTCTGTTAATACATCTCACAGAGTTACATGTGTATTTCGTGGATCTCTTTGCTAGCCTTATTTCTGTGGAATTTGAGAAAAGATATTTCGGATCCCTTTGAAGACTATAGGGCCAAAGGAAATATCCTGCGATAACAAAGAGAAAGAAGCTTTCTGAGAAACTTCTTTCTGTTCTGTGAAATCATCTCACAGAGTTACAGCTTTCCCCTCAAGAAGCCTTTCGCTAAGACAGTTCTGGTGGAATTGGCAAAGTGATATTTGGAAGCCCATAGAGGGCTATGGTGAAAAAGGAAATATCCTCAGATGAAATCTGGAAAGAAGCTTTCTGTAAACTGCTTAGTGTTCTGTGAATTCATCTCACAGTGTTACATGTGTATTTCGGGGATCTCTTTGCTAGCCTTATTTCTGTGGAATCTGAGAAAAGATATTTCGGATCCCTATGAAGACTATAGGGCCAAAGGAAATATCCTCCGATAACAAAGAGAAAGAAGCTTTCTGAGAAACTTCTTTGTGTTCTGTGAAATCATCTCACAGAGTTACAGCTTTCCCCTCAAGAAGCCTTTCGCTAAGACAGTTCTTGTGGAATTGGCAAAGTGATATTTGGAAGCCCATAGAGGGCTATGGTGAAAAAGGAAATATCCTCAGATGAAATCTGGAAAGAAGCTTTCTGAGAAACTGCTTAGTGTTCTGTGAATTCATCTCACGGTGTTACATGTGTATTTCGTGGATCTCTTTGCTAGCCTTATTTCTGTGGAATCTGAGAAAAGATATTTCGGATCCCTATGAAGACTATAGGGCCAAAGGAAATATCCTCCGATAACAAAGAGAAAGAAGCTTTCTGAGAAACTTCTTTGTGTTCTGTGAAATCATCTCACAGAGTTACAGCTTTCCCCTCAAGAAGCCTTTCGCTAAGACAGTTCTTGTGGAATTTGCAAAGTGATATTTGGAAGCCCATAGAGGGCTATGGTGAAAAAGGAAATATCCTCAGATGAAATCTGGAAAGAAGCTTTCTGAGAAACTGCTTAGTGTTCTGTGAATTCATCTCACAGAGTTACAACTGTATTTCGTAGATCTCTTTTCTAGCCTTATTTCTGTGGAATCTGAAAACAGATATTTCAGATCCCTTTGAAGACTATAGGGCCAAAGGAAATATCCTCCGATAACAAAGAGAAAGAAGCTTTCTGAGAAACTTCTTTCTGTTCTGTGAAATCATCTCACAGAGTTACAGCTTTCCCCTCAAGAAGCCTTTCGCTAAGACAGTTCTTGTGGAATTGGCAAAGTGATATTTGGAAGCCCATAGAGGGCTATGGTGAAAAAGGAAATATCCTCAGATGAAATCTGGAAAGAAGCTTTCTGAGAAACTGCTTAGTGTTCTGTGAATTCATCTCACAGAGTTGCATCTGTATTTCGTGGATCTCTTTGCTAGCCTTATTTTGGTGGAATATGAGAAAAGATATTTCGGATCCCTATGAAGACTATAGGGCCAAAGGAAATATCCTCCGATAACAAAGAGAAAGAAACTTTCTGAGAAACTTCTTTGTTTTGTGAAATCATCTCACAGAGTTACAGCTTTCCCCTCAAGAAGCCTTTCGCTAGGACAGTTCTTGTGGAATTGGCAAAGTGATATTTGGAAGCCCATAGAGGGCTATGGTGAAAAAGGAAATATCCTCAGATGAAATCTGGAAAGAAGCTTTCTGAGAAACTGCTTAGTGTTCTGTGAATTCATCTCACAGAGTTACATCTGTATTTCGTGAATCTCTTTGCTAGCCTTATTTCTGTGTAATCTGAGAACAGATATTTCGGATCCCTTTGAAGACTATAGGGCCAAAGGAAATATCCTCCGATAACAAAGAGAAAGAAGCTTTCTGAGAAACTTCTTTGTGTTCTGTGAAATCATCTCACAGAGTTACAGCTTTCCCCTCAAGAAGCCTTTCGCTAGGACAGTTCTTGTGGAATTGGCATAGAGATATTTGGAAGCCCATAGAGGGCTATGGTGAAAAAGGAAATATCCTCAGATGAAATCTGGAAAGAAGCTTTCTGAGAAACTGCTTAGTGTTCTGTGAATTCATCTCACAGAGTTACATCTGTATTTCGTGAATCTCTTTGCTAGCCTTATTTCTGTGGAATCTGAGAACTGATATTTCGGATCCCTTTGAAGACTATAGGGCCAAAGGAAATATCCTCCGATAACAAAGAGAAAGAAGCTTTGTGAGAAACTTCTTTGTGTTCTGTGAAATCATCTCACAGAGTTACAGCTTTCCCCTCAAGAAGCCTTTCGCTAAGACAGTTCTTGTGGAATTGGCAAAGTGATATTTGGAAGCCCATAGAGGGCTATGGTGAAAAAGGAAATATCCTCAGATGAAATCTGGAAAGAATCTTTCTGAGAAACTGCTTAGTGTTCTGTGAATTCATCTCAAAGAGTTACATCTGTATTTCGTGGATCTCTTTGCTAGCCTTATTTCTGTGGAATCTGAGAACAGATATTTCGGATCCATTTGAAGACTATAGGGCCAAAGGAAATATCCTGCGATAACAAAGAGAAATAAGCTTTCTGAGAAATTTCTTTGTGTTCTGTGAAATCATCTCACAGAGTTACAGCTTTCCCCTCAAGAAGCCTTTCGCTAAGACAGTTCTTGTGGAATTGGCAAAGTGATATTTGGAAGCCCATAGAGGGCTATGGTGAAAAAGGAAATATTATCAGATGAAATCTGGAAAGAAGCTTTCTGAGAAACTGCTTAGTGTTCTGTTAATTCATCTCACAGAGTTTCATCTGTATTTCGTGGATCTCTTTGCTAGCCTTATTTCTGTGGAATCTGAGAACAGATATTTCGGATCCCTTTGAAGACTATAGGGCCAAAGGAAATATCCTCCGATAACAAAGAGAAAGAAGCTTTGTGAGAAACTTCTTTGTGTTCTGTGAAATCATCTCACAGAGTTACAGCTTTCCCCTCAAGAAGCCTTTCGCTAGGACAGTTCTTGTGGAATTGGCATAGAGATATTTGGAAGCCCATAGAGGGCTATGGTGAAAAAGGAAATATCCTCAGATGAAATCTGGAAAGAAGCTTTCTGAGAAACTGCTTAGTGTTCTGTGAATTCATCTCACAGAGTTACATCTGTATTTCGTGAATCTCTTTGCTAGCCTTATTTCTGTGGAATCTGAGAACTGATATTTCGGATCCCTTTGAAGACTATAGGGCCAAAGGAAATATCCTCCGATAACAAAGAGAAAGAAGCTTTGTGAGAAACTTCTTTGTTTTCTGTGAAATCATCTCACAGAGTTACAGCTTTCCCCTCAAGAAGCCTTTCGCTAAGACAGTTCTTGTGGAATTGGCAAAGTGATATTTGGAAGCCCATAGAGGGCTATGGTGAAAAAGGAAATATCCTCAGATGAAATCTGGAAAGAATCTTTCTGAGAAACTGCTTAGTGTTCTGTGAATTCATCTCAAAGAGTTACATCTGTATTTCGTGGATCTCCTTGCTAGCCTTATTTCTGTGGAATCTGAGAACAGATATTTCGGATCCATTTGAAGACTATAGGGCCAAAGGAAATATCCTGCGATAACAAAGAGAAATAAGCTTTCTGAGAAATTTCTTTGTGTTCTGTGAAATCATCTCACAGAGTTACAGCTTTCCCCTCAAGAAGCCTTTCGCTAAGACAGTTCTTGTGGAATTGGCAAAGTGATATTTGGAAGCCCATAGAGGGCTATGGTGAAAAAGGAAATATTATCAGATGAAATCTGGAAAGAAGCTTTCTGAGAAACTGCTTAGTGTTCTGTGAATTCATCTCACAGTGTTACATGTGTATTTCGTGAATCTCTTTGCTAGCCTTATTTCTGTGGAATCTGAGAAAAGATATTTCGGATCCCTATGAAGACTATAGGGCCAAAGGAAATATCCTCCGATAACAAAGAGAAAGAAGCTTTCTGAGAAACTTCTTTGCGTTCTGTGAAATCATCTCACAGAGTTACAGCTTTCCCCTCAAGAAGCCTTTCGCTAAGACAGTTCTTGTGGAATTTGCAAAGTGATATTTGGAAGCCCATAGAGGGCTATGGTGAAAAAGGAAATATCCTCAGATGAAATCTGGAAAGAAGCTTTCTGAGAAACTGCTTAGTGTTCTGTGAATTCATCTCACAGTGTTACATGTGTATTTCGTGGATCTCTTTGCTAGCCTTATTTCTGTGGAATTTGAGAAAAGATAATTCGGATCCCTTTGAAGACTATAGGGCCAAAGGAAATATCCTGCGATAACAAAGAGAAAGAAGCTTTCTGAGAAACTGCTTAGTGTTCTGTTAATACATCTCACAGAGTTACATGTGTATTTCGTGGATCTCTTTGCTAGCCTTATTTCTGTGGAATTTGAGAAAAGATAATTCGGATCCCTTTGAAGACTATAGGGCCAAAGGAAATATCCTGCGATAACAAAGAGAAAGAAGCTTTCTGAGAAACTTCTTTCTGTTCTGTGAAATCATCTCACAGAGTTACAGCTTTCCCCTCAAGAAGCCTTTCGCTAAGACACTTCTGGTGGAATTGGCAAAGTGATATTTGGAAGCCCACAGAGGGCTATGGTGAAAAAGGAAATATCCTCAGATGAAATCTGGAAAGAAGCTTTCTGTAAACTGCTTAGTGTTCTGTGAATTCATCTCACAGTGTTACATGTGTATTTCGGGGATCTCTTTGCTAGCCTTATTTCTGTGGAATCTGAGAAAAGATATTTCGGATCCCTATGAAGACTATAGGGCCAAAGGAAATATCCTCCGATAACAAAGAGAAAGAAGCTTTCTGAGAAACTTCTTTGTGTTCTGTGAAATCATCTCACAGAGTTACAGCTTTCCCCTCAAGAAGCCTTTCGCTAAGACAGTTCTTGTGGAATTGGCAAAGTGATATTTGGAAGCCCATAGAGGGCTATGGTGAAAAAGGAAATATCCTCAGATGAAATCTGGAAAGAAGCTTTCTGAGAAACTGCTTAGTGTTCTGTGAATTCATCTCACAGTGTTACATGTGTATTTCGTGGATCTCTTTGCTAGCCTTATTTCTGTGGAATCTGAGAAAAGATATTTCGGATCCCTATGAAGACTATAGGGCCAAAGGAAATATCCTCCGATAACAAAGAGAAAGAAGCTTTCTGAGAAACTTCTTTGTGTTCTGTGAAATCATCTCGCAGAGTTACAGCTTTCCCCTCAATAAGCCTTTCGCTAAGACAGTTCTTGTGGAATTGGAAAAGTGATATTTGGAAGCCCATAGAGGGCTATGGTGAAAAAGGAAATATCCTCAGATGAAATCTGGAAAGAAGCTTTCTGAGAAACTGCTTAGTGTTCTGTTAATACATCTCACAGAGTTACATGTGTATTTCGTGGATCTCTTTGCTAGCCTTATTTCTGTGGAATTTGAGAAAAGATATTTCGGATCCCTTTGAAGACTATAGGGCCAAAGGAAATATCCTGCGATAACAAAGAGAAAGAAGCTTTCTGAGAAACTTCTTTCTGTTCTGTGAAATCATCTCACAGAGTTACAGCTTTCCCCTCAAGAAGCCTTTCGCTAAGACAGTTCTGGTGGAATTGGCAAAGTGATATTTGGAAGCCCATAGAGGGCTATGGTGAAAAAGGAAATATCCTCAGATGAAATCTGGAAAGAAGCTTTCTGTAAACTGCTTAGTGTTCTGTGAATTCATCTCACAGTGTTACATGTGTATTTCGGGGATCTCTTTGCTAGCCTTATTTCTGTGGAATCTGAGAAAAGATATTTCGGATCCCTATGAAGACTATAGGGCCAAAGGAAATATCCTCCGATAACAAAGAGAAAGAAGCTTTCTGAGAAACTTCTTTGTGTTCTGTGAAATCATCTCACAGAGTTACAGCTTTCCCCTCAAGAAGCCTTTCGCTAAGACAGTTCTTGTGGAATTGGCAAAGTGATATTTGGAAGCCCATAGAGGGCTATGGTGAAAAAGGAAATATCCTCAGATGAAATCTGGAAAGAAGCTTTCTGAGAAACTGCTTAGTGTTCTGTGAATTCATCTCACGGTGTTACATGTGTATTTCGTGGATCTCTTTGCTAGCCTTATTTCTGTGGAATCTGAGAAAAGATATTTCGGATCCCTATGAAGACTATAGGGCCAAAGGAAATATCCTCCGATAACAAAGAGAAAGAAGCTTTCTGAGAAACTTCTTTGTGTTCTGTGAAATCATCTCACAGAGTTACAGCTTTCCCCTCAAGAAGCCTTTCGCTAAGACAGTTCTTGTGGAATTTGCAAAGTGATATTTGGAAGCCCATAGAGGGCTATGGTGAAAAAGGAAATATCCTCAGATGAAATCTGGAAAGAAGCTTTCTGAGAAACTGCTTAGTGTTCTGTGAATTCATCTCACAGAGTTACAACTGTATTTCGTAGATCTCTTTTCTAGCCTTATTTCTGTGGAATCTGAAAACAGATATTTCAGATCCCTTTGAAGACTATAGGGCCAAAGGAAATATCCTCCGATAACAAAGAGAAAGAAGCTTTCTGAGAAACTTCTTTCTGTTCTGTGAAATCATCTCACAGAGTTACAGCTTTCCCCTCAAGAAGCCTTTCGCTAAGACAGTTCTTGTGGAATTGGCAAAGTGATATTTGGAAGCCCATAGAGGGCTATGGTGAAAAAGGAAATATCCTCAGATGAAATCTGGAAAGAAGCTTTCTGAGAAACTGCTTAGTGTTCTGTGAATTCATCTCACAGAGTTGCATCTGTATTTCGTGGATCTCTTTGCTAGCCTTATTTTGGTGGAATATGAGAAAAGATATTTCGGATCCCTATGAAGACTATAGGGCCAAAGGAAATATCCTCCGATAACAAAGAGAAAGAAACTTTCTGAGAAACTTCTTTGTTTTGTGAAATCATCTCACAGAGTTACAGCTTTCCCCTCAAGAAGCCTTTCGCTAGGACAGTTCTTGTGGAATTGGCAAAGTGATATTTGGAAGCCCATAGAGGGCTATGGTGAAAAAGGAAATATCCTCAGATGAAATCTGGAAAGAAGCTTTCTGAGAAACTGCTTAGTGTTCTGTGAATTCATCTCACAGAGTTACATCTGTATTTCGTGAATCTCTTTGCTAGCCTTATTTCTGTGTAATCTGAGAACAGATATTTCGGATCCCTTTGAAGACTATAGGGCCAAAGGAAATATCCTCCGATAACAAAGAGAAAGAAGCTTTCTGAGAAACTTCTTTGTGTTCTGTGAAATCATCTCACAGAGTTACAGCTTTCCCCTCAAGAAGCCTTTCGCTAGGACAGTTCTTGTGGAATTGGCATAGAGATATTTGGAAGCCCATAGAGGGCTATGGTGAAAAAGGAAATATCCTCAGATGAAATCTGGAAAGAAGCTTTCTGAGAAACTGCTTAGTGTTCTGTGAATTCATCTCACAGAGTTACATCTGTATTTCGTGAATCTCTTTGCTAGCCTTATTTCTGTGGAATCTGAGAACTGATATTTCGGATCCCTTTGAAGACTATAGGGCCAAAGGAAATATCCTCCGATAACAAAGAGAAAGAAGCTTTGTGAGAAACTTCTTTGTGTTCTGTGAAATCATCTCACAGAGTTACAGCTTTCCCCTCAAGAAGCCTTTCGCTAAGACAGTTCTTGTGGAATTGGCAAAGTGATATTTGGAAGCCCATAGAGGGCTATGGTGAAAAAGGAAATATCCTCAGATGAAATCTGGAAAGAATCTTTCTGAGAAACTGCTTAGTGTTCTGTGAATTCATCTCAAAGAGTTACATCTGTATTTCGTGGATCTCTTTGCTAGCCTTATTTCTGTGGAATCTGAGAACAGATATTTCGGATCCATTTGAAGACTATAGGGCCAAAGGAAATATCCTGCGATAACAAAGAGAAATAAGCTTTCTGAGAAATTTCTTTGTGTTCTGTGAAATCATCTCACAGAGTTACAGCTTTCCCCTCAAGAAGCCTTTCGCTAAGACAGTTCTTGTGGAATTGGCAAAGTGATATTTGGAAGCCCATAGAGGGCTATGGTGAAAAAGGAAATATTATCAGATGAAATCTGGAAAGAAGCTTTCTGAGAAACTGCTTAGTGTTCTGTTAATTCATCTCACAGAGTTTCATCTGTATTTCGTGGATCTCTTTGCTAGCCTTATTTCTGTGGAATCTGAGAACAGATATTTCGGATCCCTTTGAAGACTATAGGGCCAAAGGAAATATCCTCCGATAACAAAGAGAAAGAAGCTTTGTGAGAAACTTCTTTGTGTTCTGTGAAATCATCTCACAGAGTTACAGCTTTCCCCTCAAGAAGCCTTTCGCTAGGACAGTTCTTGTGGAATTGGCATAGAGATATTTGGAAGCCCATAGAGGGCTATGGTGAAAAAGGAAATATCCTCAGATGAAATCTGGAAAGAAGCTTTCTGAGAAACTGCTTAGTGTTCTGTGAATTCATCTCACAGAGTTACATCTGTATTTCGTGAATCTCTTTGCTAGCCTTATTTCTGTGGAATCTGAGAACTGATATTTCGGATCCCTTTGAAGACTATAGGGCCAAAGGAAATATCCTCCGATAACAAAGAGAAAGAAGCTTTGTGAGAAACTTCTTTGTTTTCTGTGAAATCATCTCACAGAGTTACAGCTTTCCCCTCAAGAAGCCTTTCGCTAAGACAGTTCTTGTGGAATTGGCAAAGTGATATTTGGAAGCCCATAGAGGGCTATGGTGAAAAAGGAAATATCCTCAGATGAAATCTGGAAAGAATCTTTCTGAGAAACTGCTTAGTGTTCTGTGAATTCATCTCAAAGAGTTACATCTGTATTTCGTGGATCTCCTTGCTAGCCTTATTTCTGTGGAATCTGAGAACAGATATTTCGGATCCATTTGAAGACTATAGGGCCAAAGGAAATATCCTGCGATAACAAAGAGAAATAAGCTTTCTGAGAAATTTCTTTGTGTTCTGTGAAATCATCTCACAGAGTTACAGCTTTCCCCTCAAGAAGCCTTTCGCTAAGACAGTTCTTGTGGAATTGGCAAAGTGATATTTGGAAGCCCATAGAGGGCTATGGTGAAAAAGGAAATATTATCAGATGAAATCTGGAAAGAAGCTTTCTGAGAAACTGCTTAGTGTTCTGTGAATTCATCTCACAGTGTTACATGTGTATTTCGTGAATCTCTTTGCTAGCCTTATTTCTGTGGAATCTGAGAAAAGATATTTCGGATCCCTATGAAGACTATAGGGCCAAAGGAAATATCCTCCGATAACAAAGAGAAAGAAGCTTTCTGAGAAACTTCTTTGCGTTCTGTGAAATCATCTCACAGAGTTACAGCTTTCCCCTCAAGAAGCCTTTCGCTAAGACAGTTCTTGTGGAATTTGCAAAGTGATATTTGGAAGCCCATAGAGGGCTATGGTGAAAAAGGAAATATCCTCAGATGAAATCTGGAAAGAAGCTTTCTGAGAAACTGCTTAGTGTTCTGTGAATTCATCTCACAGTGTTACATGTGTATTTCGTGGATCTCTTTGCTAGCCTTATTTCTGTGGAATTTGAGAAAAGATAATTCGGATCCCTTTGAAGACTATAGGGCCAAAGGAAATATCCTGCGATAACAAAGAGAAAGAAGCTTTCTGAGAAACTGCTTAGTGTTCTGTTAATACATCTCACAGAGTTACATGTGTATTTCGTGGATCTCTTTGCTAGCCTTATTTCTGTGGAATTTGAGAAAAGATAATTCGGATCCCTTTGAAGACTATAGGGCCAAAGGAAATATCCTGCGATAACAAAGAGAAAGAAGCTTTCTGAGAAACTTCTTTCTGTTCTGTGAAATCATCTCACAGAGTTACAGCTTTCCCCTCAAGAAGCCTTTCGCTAAGACACTTCTGGTGGAATTGGCAAAGTGATATTTGGAAGCCCACAGAGGGCTATGGTGAAAAAGGAAATATCCTCAGATGAAATCTGGAAAGAAGCTTTCTGTAAACTGCTTAGTGTTCTGTGAATTCATCTCACAGTGTTACATGTGTATTTCGGGGATCTCTTTGCTAGCCTTATTTCTGTGGAATTGGAGAAAAGATATTTCGGATCCCTATGAAGACTATAGGGCCAAAGGAAATATCCTCCGATAACAAAGAGAAAGAAGCTTTCTGAGAAACTTCTTTGTGTTCTGTGAAATCATCTCACAGAGTTACAGCTTTCCCCTCAAGAAGCCTTTCGCTAAGACAGTTCTTGTGGAATTGGCAAAGTGATATTTGGAAGCCCATAGAGGGCTATGGTGAAAAAGGAAATATCCTCAGATGAAATCTGGAAAGAAGCTTTCTGAGAAACTGCTTAGTGTTCTGTGAATTCATCTCACAGTGTTACATGTGTATTTCGTGGATCTCTTTGCTAGCCTTATTTCTGTGGAATCTGAGAAAAGATATTTCGGATCCCTATGAAGACTATAGGGCCAAAGGAAATATCCTCCGATAACAAAGAGAAAGAAGCTTTCTGAGAAACTTCTTTGTGTTCTGTGAAATCATCTCGCAGAGTTACAGCTTTCCCCTCAATAAGCCTTTCGCTAAGACAGTTCTTGTGGAATTGGAAAAGTGATATTTGGAAGCCCATAGAGGGCTATGGTGAAAAAGGAAATATCCTCAGATGAAATCTGGAAAGAAGCTTTCTGAGAAACTGCTTAGTGTTCTGTTAATACATCTCACAGAGTTACATGTGTATTTCGTGGATCTCTTTGCTAGCCTTATTTCTGTGGAATTTGAGAAAAGATATTTCGGATCCCTTTGAAGACTATAGGGCCAAAGGAAATATCCTGCGATAACAAAGAGAAAGAAGCTTTCTGAGAAACTTCTTTCTGTTCTGTGAAATCATCTCACAGAGTTACAGCTTTCCCCTCAAGAAGCCTTTCGCTAAGACAGTTCTGGTGGAATTGGCAAAGTGATATTTGGAAGCCCATAGAGGGCTATGGTGAAAAAGGAAATATCCTCAGATGAAATCTGGAAAGAAGCTTTCTGTAAACTGCTTAGTGTTCTGTGAATTCATCTCACAGTGTTACATGTGTATTTCGGGGATCTCTTTGCTAGCCTTATTTCTGTGGAATCTGAGAAAAGATATTTCGGATCCCTATGAAGACTATAGGGCCAAAGGAAATATCCTCCGATAACAAAGAGAAAGAAGCTTTCTGAGAAACTTCTTTGTGTTCTGTGAAATCATCTCACAGAGTTACAGCTTTCCCCTCAAGAAGCCTTTCGCTAAGACAGTTCTTGTGGAATTGGCAAAGTGATATTTGGAAGCCCATAGAGGGCTATGGTGAAAAAGGAAATATCCTCAGATGAAATCTGGAAAGAAGCTTTCTGAGAAACTGCTTAGTGTTCTGTGAATTCATCTCACGGTGTTACATGTGTATTTCGTGGATCTCTTTGCTAGCCTTATTTCTGTGGAATCTGAGAAAAGATATTTCGGATCCCTATGAAGACTATAGGGCCAAAGGAAATATCCTCCGATAACAAAGAGAAAGAAGCTTTCTGAGAAACTTCTTTGTGTTCTGTGAAATCATCTCACAGAGTTACAGCTTTCCCCTCAAGAAGCCTTTCGCTAAGACAGTTCTTGTGGAATTTGCAAAGTGATATTTGGAAGCCCATAGAGGGCTATGGTGAAAAAGGAAATATCCTCAGATGAAATCTGGAAAGAAGCTTTCTGAGAAACTGCTTAGTGTTCTGTGAATTCATCTCACAGAGTTACAACTGTATTTCGTAGATCTCTTTTCTAGCCTTATTTCTGTGGAATCTGAAAACAGATATTTCAGATCCCTTTGAAGACTATAGGGCCAAAGGAAATATCCTCCGATAACAAAGAGAAAGAAGCTTTCTGAGAAACTTCTTTGTGTTCTGTGAAATCATCTCACAGAGTTACAGCTTTCCCCTCAAGAAGCCTTTCGCTAAGACAGTTCTTGTGGAATTGGCAAAGTGATATTTGGAAGCCCATAGAGGGCTATGGTGAAAAAGGAAATATCCTCAGATGAAATCTGGAAAGAAGCTTTCGGAGAAACTGCTTAGTGTTCTGTGAATTCATCTCACAGAGTTGCATCTGTATTTCGTGGATCTCTTTGCTAGCCTTATTTTGGTGGAATATGAGAAAAGATATTTCGGATCCCTATGAAGACTATAGGGCCAAAGGAAATATCCTCCGATAACAAAGAGAAAGAAACTTTCTGAGAAACTTCTTTGTTTTGTGAAATCATCTCACAGAGTTACAGCTTTCCCCTCAAGAAGCCTTTCGCTAGGACAGTTCTTGTGGAATTGGCAAAGTGATATTTGGAAGCCCATAGAGGGCTATGGTGAAAAAGGAAATATCCTCAGATGAAATCTGGAAAGAAGCTTTCTGAGAAACTGCTTAGTGTTCTGTGAATTCATCTCACAGAGTTACATCTGTATTTCGTGAATCTCTTTGCTAGCCTTATTTCTGTGTAATCTGAGAACAGATATTTCGGATCCCTTTGAAGACTATAGGGCCAAAGGAAATATCCTCCGATAACAAAGAGAAAGAAGCTTTCTGAGAAACTTCTTTGTGTTCTGTGAAATCATCTCACAGAGTTACAGCTTTCCCCTCAAGAAGCCTTTCGCTAGGACAGTTCTTGTGGAATTGGCATAGAGATATTTGGAAGCCCATAGAGGGCTATGGTGAAAAAGGAAATATCCTCAGATGAAATCTGGAAAGAAGCTTTCTGAGAAACTGCTTAGTGTTCTGTGAATTCATCTCACAGAGTTACATCTGTATTTCGTGAATCTCTTTGCTAGCCTTATTTCTGTGGAATCTGAGAACAGATATTTCGGATCCATTTGAAGACTATAGGGCCAAAGGAAATATCCTGCGATAACAAAGAGAAATAAGCTTTCTGAGAAATTTCTTTGTGTTCTGTGAAATCATCTCACAGAGTTACAGCTTTCCCCTCAAGAAGCCTTTCGCTAAGACAGTTCTTGTGGAATTGGCAAAGTGATATTTGGAAGCCCATAGAGGGCTATGGTGAAAAAGGAAATATTATCAGATGAAATCTGGAAAGAAGCTTTCTGAGAAACTGCTTAGTGTTCTGTTAATTCATCTCACAGAGTTTCATCTGTATTTCGTGGATCTCTTTGCTAGCCTTATTTCTGTGGAATCTGAGAACAGATATTTCGGATCCCTTTGAAGACTATAGGGCCAAAGGAAATATCCTCCGATAACAAAGAGAAAGAAGCTTTGTGAGAAACTTCTTTGTGTTCTGTGAAATCATCTCACAGAGTTACAGCTTTCCCCTCAAGAAGCCTTTCGCTAGGACAGTTCTTGTGGAATTGGCATAGAGATATTTGGAAGCCCATAGAGGGCTATGGTGAAAAAGGAAATATCCTCAGATGAAATCTGGAAAGAAGCTTTCTGAGAAACTGCTTAGTGTTCTGTGAATTCATCTCACAGAGTTACATCTGTATTTCGTGAATCTCTTTGCTAGCCTTATTTCTGTGGAATCTGAGAACTGATATTTCGGATCCCTTTGAAGACTATAGGGCCAAAGGAAATATCCTCCGATAACAAAGAGAAAGAAGCTTTGTGAGAAACTTCTTTGTTTTCTGTGAAATCATCTCACAGAGTTACAGCTTTCCCCTCAAGAAGCCTTTCGCTAAGACAGTTCTTGTGGAATTGGCAAAGTGATATTTGGAAGCCCATAGAGGGCTATGGTGAAAAAGGAAATATCCTCAGATGAAATCTGGAAAGAATCTTTCTGAGAAACTGCTTAGTGTTCTGTGAATTCATCTCAAAGAGTTACATCTGTATTTCGTGGATCTCCTTGCTAGCCTTATTTCTGTGGAATCTGAGAACAGATATTTCGGATCCATTTGAAGACTATAGGGCCAAAGGAAATATCCTGCGATAACAAAGAGAAATAAGCTTTCTGAGAAATTTCTTTGTGTTCTGTGAAATCATCTCACAGAGTTACAGCTTTCCCCTCAAGAAGCCTTTCGCTAAGACAGTTCTTGTGGAATTGGCAAAGTGATATTTGGAAGCCCATAGAGGGCTATGGTGAAAAAGGAAATATTATCAGATGAAATCTGGAAAGAAGCTTTCTGAGAAACTGCTTAGTGTTCTGTGAATTCATCTCACAGTGTTACATGTGTATTTCGTGAATCTCTTTGCTAGCCTTATTTCTGTGGAATCTGAGAAAAGATATTTCGGATCCCTATGAAGACTATAGGGCCAAAGGAAATATCCTCCGATAACAAAGAGAAAGAAGCTTTCTGAGAAACTTCTTTGCGTTCTGTGAAATCATCTCACAGAGTTACAGCTTTCCCCTCAAGAAGCCTTTCGCTAAGACAGTTCTTGTGGAATTTGCAAAGTGATATTTGGAAGCCCATAGAGGGCTATGGTGAAAAAGGAAATATCCTCAGATGAAATCTGGAAAGAAGCTTTCTGAGAAACTGCTTAGTGTTCTGTGAATTCATCTCACAGTGTTACATGTGTATTTCGTGAATCTCTTTGCTAGACTTATTTCTGTGGAATCTGAGAAAAGATATTTCGGATCCCTATGAAGACTATAGGGCCAAAGGAAATATCCTCCGATAACAAAGAGAAAGAAGCTTTCTGAGAAACATCTTTGTGTTCTGTGAAATCATCTCACAGAGTTACAGCTTTCCCCTCAAGAAGCCTTTCGCTAGGACAGTTCTTGTGGAATTGGCAAAGAGATATTTGGAAGCCCATAGAGGGCTATGGTGAAAAAGGAAATATCCTCAGATGAAATCTGGAAAAAAGCTTTCTGAGAAACTGCTTAGTGTTCTGTGAATTCATCTCACAGAGTTACATCTGTATTTCGTGAATCTCTTTGCTAGCCTTATTTCTGTGTAATCTGAGAACAGATATTTCGGATCCCTTCGAAGACTATAGGGCCAAAGGAAATATCCTCCGATAACAAAGAGAAAGAAGCTTTGTGAGAAACTTCTTTGTGTTCTGTGAAATCATCTCACAGAGTTACAGCTTTCCCCTCAAGAAGCCTTTCGCTTAGACAGTTCTTGTGGAATTGGCAAAGTGATATTTGGAAGCCCCTAGAGGGCTATGGTGAAAAAGGAAATATCCTCAGATGAAATCTGGAAAGAAGCTTTCTGAGAAACTGCTTAGTGTTCTGTGAATTCATCTCACAGGGTTACATCTGTATTTGGTGGATCTCTTTGCTAGCCTTATTTCTGTGGAATCTGAGAACAGATATTTCGGATCCCTTTGAAGACTATAGGTCCAAAGGAAATATCCTCCGATAACAAAGAGAAAGAAGCTTTCTGAGAAACTTCTTTGTGTTCTGTGAAATCATCTCACAGAGTTACAGCTTTCCCCTCAAGAAGCCTTTAACTAATACAGTTCTTGTGTAATTGGCAAAGAGATATTTGGAAGCCCATAGAGGGCTATGGTGAAAAAGGAAATATCCTCAGATGAAATCTGGAAAGAAGGTTTCTGAGAAACTGCTTAGTGTTCTGTGAATTCATCTCACAGAGTTACATGTGTATTTCGTGGATCTCTTTGCTAGCCTTATTTCTGTGGAATATGAGAAAAGATATTTTTGATCCCTATGAAGACTATAGGGCCAAAGGAAATATCCTCCGATAACAAAGAGAAAGAAACTTTCTGAGAAACTTCTTTGTGTTTTGTGAAATCATCTCACAGAGTTACAGCTTTCCCCTCAAGAAGCCTTTCGCTAAGACAGTTCTTGTGGAATTGGCAAAGTGATATTTGGCAGCCCATAGAGGGCTATGGTGAAAAAGGAAATATCCTCAGATGAAATCTGGAAAGAAGCTTTCTGAGAAACTGCTTAGTGTTCTGTGAATTCATCTCACAGAGTTACATCTGTATTTCGTGGATCTCTTTGCTAGCCTTATTTCTGTGGAATCTAAGAACAGATATTTCGGATCCCTTTGAAGACTATAGGGCCAAAGGAAATATCCTGCGATAACAAAGAGAAAGAAGCTTTCTGAGAAACTTCTTTCTGTTCTGTGAAATCATCTCACAGAGTTACAGCTTTCCCCTCAAGAAGCCTTTCGATAAGACAGTTCTTGTGGATTTGGCAAAGTGATATTTGGAAGCCCATAGAGGGCTATGGTGAAAAAGGAAATATCCTCAGATGAAATCTGGAAAGAAGCTTTCTGAGAAACTGCTTAGTGTTCTGTGAATTCATCTCACAGAGTTACATCTGTATTTCGTGGATCTCTTTGCTAGCCTTATTTCTGTGGAATCTGAGAACAGAGATTTCGGATCCCTTTGAAGACTATAGGGCCAAAGGAAATATCCTCCGATAAAAAAGAGAAAGAAGCTTTCTGAGAAACTTCTTTGTGTTCTGTGAAATCATCTCGCAGAGTTACAGCTTTCCCCTCAATAAGCCTTTCGCTAAGACAGTTCTTGTGGAATTGGAAAAGTGATATTTGGAAGCCCATAGAGGGCTATGGTGAAAAAGGAAATATCCTCAGATGAAATCTGGAAAGAAGCTTTCTGAGAAACTGCTTAGTGTTCTGTTAATACATCTCACAGAGTTACATGTGTATTTCGTGGATCTCTTTGCTAGCCTTATTTCTGTGGAATTTGAGAAAAGATATTTCGGATCCCTTTGAAGACTATAGGGCCAAAGGAAATATCCTGCGATAACAAAGAGAAAGAAGCTTTCTGAGAAACTTCTTTCTGTTCTGTGAAATCATCTCACAGAGTTACAGCTTTCCCCTCAAGAAGCCTTTCGCTAAGACAGTTCTGGTGGAATTGGCAAAGTGATATTTGGAAGCCCATAGAGGGCTATGGTGAAAAAGGAAATATCCTCAGATGAAATCTGGAAAGAAGCTTTCTGAGAAACTGCTTAGTGTTCTGTGAATTCATCTCACAGTGTTACATGTGTATTTCGGGGATCTCTTTGCTAGCCTTATTTCTGTGGAATCTGAGAAAAGATATTTCGGATCCCTGTGAAGACTATAGGGCCAAAGGAAATATCCTCCGATAACAAAGAGAAAGAAGCTTTCTGAGAAACTTCTTTGTGTTCTGTGAAATCATCTCACAGAGTTACAGCTTTCCCCTCAAGAAGCCTTTCGCTAAGACAGTTCTGGTGGAATTGGCAAAGTGATATTTGGAAGCCCATAGAGGGCTATGGTGAAAAAGGAAATATCCTCAGATGAAATCTGGAAAGAAGCTTTCTGAGAAACTGCTTAGTGTTCTGTGAATTCATCTCACAGTGTTACATGTGTATTTCGGGGATCTCTTTGCTAGCCTTATTTCTGTGGAATCTGAGAAAAGATATTTCGGATCCCTATGAAGACTATAGGGCCAAAGGAAATATCCTCCGATAACAAAGAGAAAGAAGCTTTCTGAGAAACTTCTTTGTGTTCTGTGAAATCATCTCACAGAGTTACAGCTTTCCCCTCAAGAAGCCTTTCGCTAAGACAGTTCTTGTGGAATTGGCAAAGTGATATTTGGAAGCCCATAGAGGGCTATGGTGAAAAAGGAAATATCCTCAGATGAAATCTGGAAAGAAGCTTTCTGAGAAACTGCTTAGTGTTTTGTGAATTCATCTCACAGTGTTACATGTGTATTTCGTGGATCTCTTTGCTAGCCTTATTTCTGTGGAATCTGAGAAAAGATATTTCGGATCCCTATGAAGACTATAGGGCCAAAGGAAATATCCTCCGAAAACAAAGAGAAAGAAGCTTTCTGAGAAACTTCTTTGTGTTCTGTGAAATCATCTCACAGAGTTACAGCTTTCCCCTCAAGAAGCCTTTCGCTAAGACAGTTCTTGTGGAATTTGCAAAGTGATATTTGGAAGCCCATAAAGGGCTATGGTGAAAAAGGAAATATCCTCAGATGAAATCTGGAAAGAAGCTTTCTGAGAAACTGCTTAGTGTTCTGTGAATTCATCTCACAGAGTTACAACTGTATTTCGTGGATCTCTTTTCTAGCCTTATTTCTGTGGAATCTGAGAACAGATATTTCAGATCCCTTTGAAGACTATAGGGCCAAAGGAAATATCCTCCGATAACAAAGAGAAAGAAGCTTTCTGAGAAACTTCTTTCTGTTCTGTGAAATCATCTCACAGAGTTACAGCTTTCCCCTCAAGAAGCCTTTCGCTAAGACAGTTCTTGTGGAATTGGCAAAGTTCTATTTGGAAGCCCATAGAGGGCTATGGTGAAAAAGGAAATATCCTCAGATGTAATCTGGAAAGAAGCTTTCTGAGAAACTGCTTAGTGTTCTGTGAATTCATCTCACAGAGTTACATCTGTATTTCGTGGATCTCTTTGCTAGCCTTATTTCGGTGGAATCTGAAAACAGATATTTCGGATCCCTTTGAAGACTATAGGTCCAAAGGAAATATCCTCCGATAACAAAGAGAAAGAAGCTTTCTGAGAAACTTCTTTGTGTTCTGTGAAATCATCTCACAGAGTTACAGCTTTCCCCTCAAGAAGCCTTTAACTAAGACAGTTCTTCTGTAATTGGCAAAGAGATATTTGGAAGCCCATAGAGGGCTATGGTGAAAAAGGAAATATCCTCAGATGAAATCTGGAAAGAAGCTTTCTGAGAAACTGCTTAGTGTTCTGTGAATTCATCTCACAGAGTTACATGTGTATTTCGTGGATCTCTTTGCTAGCCTTATTTCTGTGGAATATGAGAAAAGATATTTCGGATCCCTATGAAGACTATAGGGCCAAAGGAAATATCCTCCGATAACAAAGAGAAAGAAACTTTCTGAGAAACTTCTTTGTTTTGTGAAATCATCTCACAGAGTTACAGCTTTCCCCTCAAGAAGCCTTTCGCTAAGACAGTTCTTGTGGAATTGGCAAAGTGATATTTGGAAGCCCATAGAGGGCTATGGTGAAAAAGGAAATATCCTCAGATGAAATCTGGAAAGAAGCTTTCTGAGAAACTGCTTAGTGTTCTGTGAATTCATCTCACAGAGTTACATCTGTATTTCGTGGATCTCTTTGCTAGCCTTATTTCTGTGGAATCTGAAAACAGATATTTCGGATCCCTTTGAAGACTATAGGGCCAAAGGAAATATCCTCCGATAACAAAGAGAAAGAAGCTTTCTGAGAAACTTCTTTGTGTTCTGTGAAATCATCTCACAGAGTTACAGCTTTCCCCTCAAGAAACCTTTCGATAAGACAGTTCTTGTGGAATTGGCAAAGTGATATTTGGAAGCCCATAGAGGGCTATGGTGAAAAAGGAAATATCCTCAGATGAAATCTGGAAAGAAGCTTTCTGAGAAACTGCTTAGTGTTCTGTGAATTCATCTCACAGAGTTACATCTGTATTTCGTGGATCTCTTTGCTAGCCTTATTTCTGTGGAATCTGAGAACAGAGATTTCGGATCCCTTTGAAGACTATAGGGCCAAAGGAAATATCCTCCGATAACAAAGAGAAAGAAGCTTTCTGAGAAACTTCTTTCTGTTCTGTGAAATCATCTCACAGAGTTACAGCTTTCCCCTCAAGAAGCCTTTCGCTAAGACAGTTCTTGTGGAATTGGCAAAGTGATATTTGGAAGCCCATAGAGGGCTATGGTGAAAAAGGAAATATCCTCAGATGAAATCTGGAAAGAAGCTTTCTGAGAAACTGCTTAGTGTTCTGTTAATTCATCTCACAGAGTTACATGTGTATTTCGTGGATCTCTTTGCTAGCCTTTTTTCTGTGGAATCTGAGAACAGATATTTCGGATCCCTTTGAAGACTATAGGGCCAAAGGAAATATCCTGCGATAACAAAGAGATAGAAGCTTTCTGAGAAACTTCTTTCTGTTCTGTGAAATCATCTCACAGAGTTACAGCTTTCCCCTCGAGAAGCCTTTCGCTAAGACAGTTCTGGTGGAATTGGCAAAGTGATATTTGGAAGCCCATAGAGGGCTATGGTGAAAAAGGAAATATCCTCAGATGAAATCTGGAAAGAAGCTTTCTGAGAAACTGCTTAGTGTTCTGTGAATTCATCTCACAGAGTTACATCTGTATTTCGTGAATCTCTTTGCTAGCCTTATTTCTGTGTAATCTGAGAACAGATATTTCGGATCCCTTTGAAGACTATAGGGCCAAAGGAAATATCCTCCGATAACAAAGAGAAAGAAGCTTTCTGAGAAACTTCTTTGTGTTCTGTGAAATCATCTCACAGAGTTACAGCTTTCCCCTCAAGAAGCCTTTCGCTAGGACAGTTCTTGTGGAATTGGCAAAGAGATATTTGGAAGCCCATAGAGGGCTATGGTGAAAAAGGAAATATCCTCAGATGAAATCTGGAAAGAAGCTTTCTGAGAAACTGCTTAGTGTTCTGTGAATTCATCGCACAGAGTTACATCTGTATTTCGTGAATCTCTTTGCTAGCCTTATTTCTGTGGAATCTGAGAACTGATATTTCGGATCCCTTTGAAGACTATAGGGCCAAAGGAAATATCCTGCGATAACAAAGAGAAAGAAGCTTTCTGAGAAACTTCTTTCTGTTCTGTGAAATCATCTCACAGAGTTACAGCTTTCCCCTCAAGAAACCTTTCGATAAGACAGTTCTTGTGGAATTGGCAAAGTGATATTTGGAAGCCCTTAGAGGGCTATGGTGAAAAAGGAAATATCCTCAGATGAAATCTGGAAAGAAGCTTTCTGAGAAACTGCTTAGTGTTCTGTGAATTCATCTCACAGAGTTACATCTGTATTTCGTGGATCTCTTTGCTAGCCTTATTTCTGTGGAATCTGAGAACAGATATTTCGGATCCCTTTGAAGACTATAGGGCCAAAGGAAATATCCTCCGATAACAAAGAGAAAGAAGCTTTCTGAGAAACTTCTTTGTGTTCTGTGAAATCATCTCACAGAGTTACAGCTTTCCCCTCAAGAAGCCTTTCGCTAGGACAGTTCTTGTGGAATTGGCAAAGAGATATTTGGAAGCCCATAGAGGGCTATGGTGAAAAAGGAAATATCCTCAGATGAAATCTGGAAAGAAGCTTTCTGAGAAACTGCTTAGTGTTCTGTGAATTCATCTCACAGAGTTACCTCGGTATTTCGTGAATCTCTTTGCTAGCCTTATTTCTGTGTAATCTGAGAACAGATATTTCGGATCCCTTTGAAGACTATAGGGCCAAAGGAAATATCCTCCGATAACAAAGAGAAAGAAGCTTTGTGAGAAACTTCTTTGTGTTCTGTGAAATCATCTCACAGAGTTACAGCTTTCCCCTCAAGAAGCCTTTCGCTAAGACAGTTCTTGTGGAATTGGCAAAGTGATATTTGGAAGCCCCTAGAGGGCTATGGTGAAAAAGGAAATATCCTCAGATGAAATCTGGAAAGAAGCTTTCTGAGAAACTGCTTAGTGTTCTGTGAATTCATCTCACAGGCTTACATCTGTATTTGGTGGATCTCTTTGCTAGCCTTATTTCTGTGGAATCTGAGAACAGATATTTCGGATCCCTTTGAAGACTATAGGTCCAAAGGAAATATCCTCCGATAACAAAGAGAAAGAAGCTTTCTGAGAAACTTCTTTGTGTTCTGTGAAATCATATCACAGAGTTACAGCTTTCCCCTCAAGAAGCCTTTAACTAAGACAGTTCTTGTGTAATTGGCAAAGAGATATTTGGAAGCCCATAGAGGGCTATGGTGAAAAAGGAAATATCCTCAGATGAAATCTGGAAAGAAGCTTTCTGAGGAACTGCTTAGTGTTCTGTGAATTCATCTCACAGAGTTACATGTGTATTTCGTGGATCTCTTTGCTAGCCTTATTTCTGTGGAATCTGAGAACAGATATTTCGGATCCCTATGAAGACTATAAGGCCAAAGGAAATATCCTCCGATAACAAAGAGAAAGAAACTTTCTGAGAAACTTCTTTGTGTTTTGTGAAATCATCTAACAGAGTTACAGCTTTCCCCTCAAGAAGCCTTTCGCTAAAACAGTTCTTGTGGAATTGGCAAAGTGATATTTGGAAGCCCATAGAGGGCTATGGTGAAAAAGGAAATATTCTCAGATGAAATCTGGAAAGAAGCTTTCTGAGAAACTGCTTAGTGTTCTGTGAATTCATCTCACAGAGTTACATCTGTATTTCGTGGATCTCTTTGCTAGCCTTATTTCTGTAGAATCTAAGAACAGATATTTCGGATCCCTTTGAAGACTATAGGGCCAAAGGAAATATCCTGCGATAACAAAGAGAAAGAAGCTTTCTGAGAAACTTCTTTCTGTTCTGTGAAATCGTCTCACAGAGTTACAGCTTTCCCCTCAAGAAGCCTTTCGATAAGACAGTTCTTGTGGAATTGGCAAAGTGATATTTGGAAGCCCATAGAGGGCTATGGTGAAAAAGGAAATATCCTCAGATGAAATCTGGAAAGAAGCTTTCTGAGAAACTGCTTAGTGTTCTGTGAATTCATCTCACAGAGTTACATCTGTATTTCGTGGATCTCTTTGCTAGCCTTTTTTCTGTGGAATCTGAGAACAGAGATTTCAGATCCCTTTGAAGACTATAGGGCCAAAGGAAATATCCTCCGATAACAAAGAGAAAGAAGCTTTCTGAGAAACTTCTTTGTGTTCTGTGAAATCATCTCACAGAGTTACAGCTTTCCCCTCAATAAGCCTTTCGCTAAGACAGTTCTTGTGGAATTGGCAAAGTGATATTTGGAAGCCCATAGAGGGCTATGGTGAAAAAGGAAATATCCTCAGATGAAATCTGGAAAGAAGCTTTCTGAGAAACTGCTTAGTGTTCTGTGAATTCATCTCACAGAGTTACATGTGTATTTCGTGGATCTCTTTGCTAGCCTTATTTCTGTGGAATCTGAGAACAGATATTTCGGATCCCTTTGAAGACTATAGGGCCAAAGGAAATATCCTGCGATAACAAAGAGAAAGAAGCTTTCTGAGAAACTTCTTTCTGTTCTGTGAAATCATCTCACAGAGTTACAGCTTTCCCCTCAAGAAGCCTTTCGCTAAGACAGTTCTGGTGGAATTGGCAAAGTGATATTTGGAAGCCCATAGAGGGCTATGGTGAAAAAGGAAATATCCTCAGATGAAATCTGGAAAGAAGCTTTCTGAGAAACTGCCTAGTGTTCTGTGAATTCATCTCACAGAGTTACATCTGTATTTCGTGAATCTCTTTGCTAGCCTTATTTCTGTGTAATCTGAGAACAGATATTTCGGATCCCTTTGAAGACTATAGGGCCAAAGGAAATATCCTGCGATAACAAAGAGAAAGAAGCTTTCTGAGAAACTTCTTTCTGTTCTGTGAAATCATCTCACAGAGTTACAGCTTTCCCCTCAAGAAACCTTTCGATAAGACAGTTCTTGTGGAATTGGCAAAGTGATATTTGGAAGCCCATAGAGGGCTATGGTGAAAAAGGAAATATCCTCAGATGAAATCTGGAAAGAAGCTTTCTGAGAAACTGCTTAGTGTTCTGTGAATTCATCTCACAGAGTTCCATCTGTATTTCGTGGATCTCTTTGCTAGCCTTATTTCTGTGGAATCTGAGAACAGAGATTTCGGATCCCTTTGAAGACTATAGGGCCAAAGGAAATATCCTCCGATAACAAAGAGAAAGAAGCTTTCTGAGAAACTTCTTTGTGTTCTGTGAAATCATCTCACAGAGTTACAGCTTTCCCCTCAAGAAGCCTTTCGCTAGGACAGTTCTTGTGGAATTGGCAAAGAGATATTTGGAAGCCCATAGAGGGCTATGGTGAAAAAGGAAATATCCTCAGATGAAATCTGGAAAGAAGCTTTCTGAGAAACTGCTTAGTGTTCTGTGAATTCATCTCACAGAGTTACATCGGTATTTCGTGAATCTCTTTGCTAGCCTTATTTCTGTGTAATCTGAGAACAGATATTTCGGATCCCTTTGAAGACTATAGGGCCAAAGGAAATATCCTCCGATAACAAAGAGAAAGAAGCTTTCTGAGAAACTTCTTTGTGTTCTGTGAAATCATCTCACAGAGTTACAGCTTTCCCCTCAAGAAGCCTTTCGCTAAGACAGTTCTTGTGGAATTGGCAAAGTGATATTTGGAAGCCCCTAGAGGGCTATGGTGAAAAAGGAAATATCCTCAGATGAAATCTGGAAAGAAGCTTTCTGAGAAACTGCTTAGTGTTCTGTGAATTCATCTCACAGGGTTACATCTGTATTTGGTGGATCTCTTTGCTAGCCTTATTTCTGTGGAATCTGAGAACAGATATTTCGGATCCCTTTGAAGACTATAGGTCCAAAGGAAATATCCTCCGATAACAAAGAGAAAGAAGCTTTCTGAGAAACTTCTTTGTGTTCTGTGAAATCATCTCACAGAGTTACAGCTTTCCCCTCAAGAAGCCTTTAACTAAGACAGTTCTTGTGTAATTAGCAAAGAGATATTTGGAAGCCCATAGAGGGCTATGGTGAAAAAGGAAATATCCTCAGATGAAATCTGGAAAGAAGCTTTCTGAGAAACTGCTTAGTGTTCTGTGAATTCATCTCACAGAGTTACATGTGTATTTCGTGGATCTCTTTGCTATCCTTATTTCTGTGGAATATGAGAAAAGATATTTCGGATCCCTATGAAGACTATAGGGCCAAAGGAAATATCCTCCGATAACAAAGAGAAAGAAACTTTCTGAGAAACCTCTTTGTGTTTTGTGAAATCATCTCACAGAGTTACAGCTTTCCCCTCAAGAAGGCTTTCGCTAAGACAGTTCTTGTGGAATTGGCAAAGTGATATTTGGAAGCCCATAGAGGGCTATGGTGAAAAAGGAAATATTCTCAGATGAAATCTGGAAAGAAGCTTTCTGAGAAACTGCTTAGTGTTCTGTGAATTCATCTCACAGAGTTACATGTGTATTTCGTGGATCTCTTTGCTAGCCTTATTTCTGTGGAATCTAAGGACAGATATTTCGGATCCCTTTGAAGACTATAGGGCCAAAGGACATATCCTGCAATAACAAAGAGAAAGAAGCTTTCTGAGAAACTTCTTTCTGTTCTGTGAAATCATCTCACAGAGTTACAGCTTTCCCCTCAAGAAGCCTTTCGCTAAGACAGTTCTTGTGGAATTGGCAAAGTGATATTTGGAAGCCCATAGAGGGCTATGGTGAAAAAGGAAATATCCTCAGATGAAATCTGGAAAGAATCTTTCTGAGAAACTGCTTAGTGTTCTGTGAATTCATTTCAAAGAGTTACATCTGTATTTCGTGGATCTCTTTGCTAGCCTTATTTCTGTGGAATCTGAGAACAGATATTTCGGATCCATTTGAAGACTATAGGGCCAAAGGAAATATCCTCCGATAACAAAGAGAAAGAAGCTTTCTGAGAAATTTCTTTCTGTTCTGTGAAATCATCTCACAGAGTTACAGCTTTCCCCTCAAGAAGCCTTTCG
This sequence comes from Macaca nemestrina, assembly GCF_043159975.1. NCBI lineage: Eukaryota > Metazoa > Chordata > Mammalia > Primates > Cercopithecidae > Macaca > Macaca nemestrina. Next base: position 90,533,019 of record NC_092125.1, read on the forward strand.
CTAAGACAGTTCTTGTGGAATTGGCAAAGTGATATTTGGAAGCCCATAGAGGGCTATGGTGAAAAAGGAAATATCCTCAGATGAAATCTGGAAAGAAGCTTTCTGAGAAACTGCTTAGTGTTCTGTGAATTCATCTCACAGAGTTACATGTGTATTTCGTGGATCTCTTTGCTAGCCTTATTTCTGTGGAATCTGAGAAAAGATATTTCGGATCCCTATGAAGACTATAGGGCCAAAGGAAATATCCTGCGATAACAAAGACAAAGAAGCTTTCTAAGCAACTTCTTTGTGTTCTGTGAAATCATCTCACAGAGTTACAGCTTTCCCCTCAAGAAGCCTTTCGCTAAGACAGTTCTTGTGGAATTGGCAAAGTGATATTTGGAAGCCCATAGAGGGCTATGGTGAAAAAGGAAATATCCTCAGATGAAATCTGGAAAGAAGCTTTCTGAGAAACTGCTTAGTGTTCTGTTAATTCATCTCACAGAGTTACATCTGTATTTCGTGGATATCTTTTCTAGCCTTATTACTGTGGAATCTGAGAACAGATATTTCGGATCCCTTTGAAGACTATAGGTCCAAAGGAAATATCCTGCGATAACAAAGAGAAAGAAGCTTTCTGAGAAACTTCTTTGTGTTCTGTGAAATCATCTCACAGAGTTACAGCTTTCCCCTCAAGAAGCCTTTCGCTAAGACAGTTCTTGTGGAATTGGCAAAGTGATATTTGGAAGCCCATAGAGGGCTATGGTGAAAAAGGAAATATCCTCAGATGAAATCTGGAAAGAAGCTTTCTGAGAAACTGCTCTGTGATGTGTGACTTCCACTCACAGAGTTACATCTGTATTTCGTGGATCTCTTTGCTAGCCTTATTTCTGTGGAATCTGAGAACAGATATTTCGGATCCCTTTGCAGACTATAGGGCCAAAGGAAATATCCTCCGATAACAAAGAGAAAGAAGCTTTCTGAGAAACTTCTTTGTGTTCTGTGAAATCATCTCAAAGAGTTACAGCTTTCCCCTCAAGAAGCCTTGCGCTAAGACATTTCTTGTGGAATTGGAAAAGTGATATTTGGAAGCCCATAGAGGGCTATGGTGATAAAGGAAATATCCTCAGATGAAATCTGGAAAGAAGCTTTCTGAGAAACTGCTTAGTGTTCTGTTAATTCATCTCACAGAGTTACATCTGTATTTCGTGGATCTCTTTGCTAGCCTTATTTCTGTGTAATCTGAGAAGAGATATTTCGGATCCCTATGAAGACTATAGGGCCAAAGGAAATATCCTCCGATAAAAAAGGGAAAGAAGCTTTGTGAGAAACTACTGTGTGTTCCGTGAAATTATCTCACAGAGTTACAGCTTTCCCCTCAAGAAGCCTTTCGCTAAGGCAGTTCTTGTGGAATTGGCAAAGTGATATTTGGAAGCCCATAGAGGGCTATGGTGAAAAAGGAAATATCCTCAGATGAAATCTGGAAAGAAGCTTTCTGAGAAACTGCTTAGTGTTCTGTGAATTCATCTCACAGAGTTACATCTGTATTTCGAGGATCTCTTTGCTAGCCTTATTTCTCTGGAATCTGAGAACAGATATTTCGGATCCCTTTGAAGACTATAGGGCCAAAGGAAATATCCTCCGATAACAAAGAGAAAGAAGCTTTCTGAGAAACTTCTTTCTGTTCTGTGAAATCATCTCACAGAGTTACAGCTTTCCCCTCAAGAAGCCTTTCGCTAGGACTGTTCTTGTGTAATTGGCAAAGAGATATTTGGAAGCCCATAGAGGGCTATGGTGAAAAAGGAAATATCCTCAGATGAAATCTGGAAAGAAGCTTTCTGAGAAACTGCTTAGTGTTCTGTGAATTCATCTCACAGAGTTACATCTGCATTTCGTGAATCTCTTTGCTAGCCTTCTTTCTGTGTAATCTGAGAACAGATATTTCGGATCCCTTTGAAGACTATAGGGCCAAAGGATATATTCTCCGATAACAAAGAGAAAGAAGCTTTCTGAGAAACTTCTTTGTGTTCTGTGAAATCATCTCACAGAGTTACAGCTTTCCCCTCAAGAAGCCTTTAACTAAGACAGTTCTTGTGGATTGGCAAAGAGATATTTGGAAGCCCATAGAGGGCTATGGTGAAAAAGGAAATATCCTCAGATGAAATCTGGAAAGAAGCTTTCTGAGAAACTGCTTAGTGTTCTGTGAATTCATCTCACAGAGTTACATCTGTATTTCGTGAATCTCTTTGCTAGCCTTATTTCTGTGGAATCTGAGAACTGATATTTCGGATCCCTTTGAAGACTATAGGGCCAAAGGAAATATCCTCCGATAACAAAGAGAAAGAAGCTTTGTGAGAAACTTCTTTGTGTTCTGTGAAATCATCTCACAGAGTTACAGCTTTCCCCTCAAGAAGCCTTTCGCTAAGACAGTTCTTGTGGAATTGGCAAAGTGATATTTGGAAGCCCATAGAGGGCTATGGTGAAAAAGGAAATATCCTCAGATGAAATCTGGAAAGAAGCTTTCTGAGAAACTGCTTAGTGTTCTGTTAATTCATCTCACAGAGTTACATGTGTATTTCGTGGATCTCTTTGCTAGCCTTATTTCTGTGGAATCTGAGAACAGATATTTCGGATCCCTTTGAAGACTATAGGGCCAAAGGACATATCCTGCAATAACAAAGAGAAAGAAGCTTTCTGAGAAACTTCTTTCTGTTCTGTGAAATCATCTCACAGAGTTACAGCTTTCCCCTCAAGAAGCCTTTCGCTAAGACAGTTCTGGTGGAATTGGCAAAGTGATATTTGGAAGCCCATAGAGGGCTATGGTGAAAAAGGAAATATCCTCAGATGAAATCTGGAAAGAAGCTTTCTGAGAAACTGCTTAGTGTTCTGTGAATTCATCTCACAGAGTTACATCTGTATTTCGTGAATCTCTTTGCTAGCCTTATTTCTGTGTAATCTGAGAACAGATATTACGGATCCCTTTGAAGACTATAGGGCCAAAGGAAATATCCTCCGATAACAAAGAGAAAGAAGCTTTCTGAGAAACTTCTTTGTGTTCTGTGAAATCATCTCACAGAGTTACAGCTTTCCCCTCAAGAAGCCTTTCGCTAGGACAGTTCTTGTGGAATTGGCAAAGAGATATTTGGAAGCCCATAGAGGGCTATGGTGAAAAAGGAAATATCCTCAGATGAAATCTGGAAAGAAGCTTTCTGAGAAACTGCTTAGTGTTCTGTGAATTCATCTCACAGAGTTACATCTGTATTTCGTGAATCTCTTTGCTAGCCTTATTTCTGTGGAATCTGAGAACTGATATTTCGGATCCCTTTGAAGACTATAGGGCCAAAGGAAATATCCTCCGATAACAAAGAGAAAGAAGCTTTCTGAGAAACTTCTTTGTGTTCTGTGAAATCATCTCACAGAGTTACAGCTTTCCCCTCAAGAAGCCTTTCGCTAAGACAGTTCTTGTGGAATTGGCAAAGTGATATTTGGAAGCCCATAGAGGGCTATGGTGAAAAAGGAAATATCCTCAGATGAAATCTGGAAAGAAGCTTTCTGAGAAACTGCTTAGTGTTCTGTGAATTCATCTCACAGAGTTACATCTGTATTTCGTGGATCTCTTTGCTAGCCTTATTTCTGTGGAATCTGAGAACAGATATTTCGGATCCCTTTGAAGACTATAGGGCCAAAGGAAATATCCTGCGATAACAAAGAGAAATAAGCTTTCTAAGCAACTTCTTTGTGTTCTGTGAAATCATCTCACAGAGTTACAGCTTTCCCCTCAAGAAGCCTTTCGCTAAGACAGTTCTTGTGGAATTGGCAAAATGATATTTGGAAGCCCATAGAGGGCTATGGTGAAAAAGGAAATATCCTCAGATGAAATCTGGAAAGAAGCTTTCTGAGAAACTGCTTAGTGTTCTGTTAATTCATCTCACAGAGTTACATCTGTATTTCGTGGATCTCTTTGCTAGCCTTATTTCTGTGTAATCTGAGAAGAGATATTTCGGATCCCTATGAAGACTATAGGGCCAAAGGAAATATCCTCCGATAACAAAGAGAAAGAAGCTTTGTGAGAAACTACTGTGTGTTCCGTGAAATTATCTCACAGAGTTACAGCTTTCCCCTCAAGAAGCCTTTCGCTAAGGCAGTTCTTGTGGAATTGGCAAAGTGATATTTGGAAGCCCATAGAGGGCTATAGTGAAAAAGGAAATATCCTCAGATGAAATCTGGAAAGAAGCTTTCTGAGAAACTGCTTAGTGTTCTGTGAATTCATCTCACAGAGTTACATCTGTATTTCGAGGATCTCTTTGCTAGCCTTATTTCTCTGGAATCTGAGAACAGATATTTCGGATCCCTTTGAAGACTATAGGGCCAAAGGAAATATCCTCCGATAACAAAGAGAAAGAAGCTTTCTGAGAAACTTCTTTGTGTTCTGTGAAATCATCTCACAGAGTTACAGCTTTCCCCTCAAGAAGCCTTTAACTAAGACAGTTCTTGTGGATTGGCAAAGAGATATTTGGAAGCCCATAGAGGGCTATGGTGAAAAAGGAAATATCCTCAGATGAAATCTGGAAAGAAGCTTTCTGAGAAACTGCTTAGTGTTCTGTGAATTCATCTCACAGAGTTACATCTGTATTTCGTGAATCTCTTTGCTAGCCTTATTTCTGTGGAATCTGAGAACTGATATTTCGGATCCCTTTGAAGACTATAGGGCCAAAGGAAATATCCTCCGATAACAAAGAGAAAGAAGCTTTGTGAGAAACTTCTTTGTGTTCTGTGAAATCATCTCACAGAGTTACAGCTTTCCCCTCAAGAAGCCATTCGCTAAGACAGTTCTTGTGGAATTGGCAAAGTGATATTTGGAAGCCCATAGAGGGCTATGGTGAAAAAGGAAATATCCTCAGATGAAATCTGGAAAGAAGCTTTCTGAGAAACTGCTTAGTGTTCTGTTAATTCATCTCACAGAGTTACATGTGTATTTCGTGGATCTCTTTGCTAGCCTTATTTCTGTGGAATCTGAGAACAGATATTTCGGATCCCTTTGAAGACTATAGGGCCAAAGGACATATCCTGCAATAACAAAGAGAAAGAAGCTTTCTGAGAAACTTCTTTCTGTTCTGTGAAATCATCTCACAGAGTTACAGCTTTCCCCTCAAGAAGCCTTTCGCTAAGACAGTTCTGGTGGAATTGGCAAAGTGATATTTGGAAGCCCATAGAGGGCTATGGTGAAAAAGGAAATATCCTCAGATGAAATCTGGAAAGAAGCTTTCTGAGAAACTGCTTAGTGTTCTGTGAATTCATCTCACAGAGTTACATCTGTATTTCGTGAATCTCTTTGCTAGCCTTATTTCTGTGTAATCTGAGAACAGATATTACGGATCCCTTTGAAGACTATAGGGCCAAAGGAAATATCCTCCGATAACAAAGAGAAAGAAGCTTTCTGAGAAACTTCTTTGTGTTCTGTGAAATCATCTCACAGAGTTACAGCTTTCCCCTCAAGAAGCCTTTCGCTAGGACAGTTCTTGTGGAATTGGCAAAGAGATATTTGGAAGCCCATAGAGGGCTATGGTGAAAAAGGAAATATCCTCAGATGAAATCTGGAAAGAAGCTTTCTGAGAAACTGCTTAGTGTTCTGTGAATTCATCTCACAGAGTTACATCTGTATTTCGTGAATCTCTTTGCTAGCCTTATTTCTGTGGAATCTGAGAACTGATATTTCGGATCCCTTTGAAGACTATAGGGCCAAAGGAAATATCCTCCGATAACAAAGAGAAAGAAGCTTTCTGAGAAACTTCTTTGTGTTCTGTGAAATCATCTCACAGAGTTACAGCTTTCCCCTCAAGAAGCCTTTCGCTAAGACAGTTCTTGTGGAATTGGCAAAGTGATATTTGGAAGCCCATAGAGGGCTATGGTGAAAAAGGAAATATCCTCAGATGAAATCTGGAAAGAAGCTTTCTGAGAAACTGCTTAGTGTTCTGTGAATTCATCTCACAGAGTTACATCTGTATTTCGTGGATCTCTTTGCTAGCCTTATTTCTGTGGAATCTGAGAACAGATATTTCGGATCCCTTTGAAGACTATAGGGCCAAAGGAAATATCCTGCGATAACAAAGAGAAATAAGCTTTCTAAGCAACTTCTTTGTGTTCTGTGAAATCATCTCACAGAGTTACAGCTTTCCCCTCAAGAAGCCTTTCGCTAAGACAGTTCTTGTGGAATTGGCAAAATGATATTTGGAAGCCCATAGAGGGCTATGGTGAAAAAGGAAATATCCTTAGATGAAATCTGGAAAGAAGCTTTCTGAGAAACTGCTTAGTGTTCTGTTAATTCATCTCACAGAGTTACATCTGTATTTCGTGGATCTCTTTGGTAGCCTTATTTCTGTGTAATCTGAGAACAGATATTTCGGATCCCTTTGAAGACTATAGGGCCAAAGGATATATTCTCCGATAACAAAGAGAAAGAAGCTTTCTGAGAAACTTCTTTGTGTTCTGTGAAATCATCTCACAGAGTTACAGCTTTCCCCTCAAGAAGCCTTTAACTAAGACAGTTCTTGTGGATTGGCAAAGAGATATTTGGAAGCCCATAGAGGGCTATGGTGAAAAAGGAAATATCCTCAGATGAAATCTGGAAAGAAGCTTTCTGAGAAACTGCTTAGTGTTCTGTGAATTCATCTCACAGAGTTACATCTGTATTTCGTGAATCTCTTTGCTAGCCTTATTTCTGTGGAATCTGAGAACTGATATTTCGGATCCCTTTGAAGACTATAGGGCCAAAGGAAATATCCTCCGATAACAAAGAGAAAGAAGCTTTGTGAGAAACTTCTTTGTGTTCTGTGAAATCATCTCACAGAGTTACAGCTTTCCCCTCAAGAAGCCTTTCGCTAAGACAGTTCTTGTGGAATTGGCAAAGTGATATTTGGAAGCCCATAGAGGGCTATGGTGAAAAAGGAAATATCCTCAGATGAAATCTGGAAAGAAGCTTTCTGAGAAACTGCTTAGTGTTCTGTTAATTCATCTCACAGAGTTACATGTGTATTTCGTGGATCTCTTTGCTAGCCTTATTTCTGTGGAATCTGAGAACAGATATTTCGGATCCCTTTGAAGACTATAGGGCCAAAGGACATATCCTGCAATAACAAAGAGAAAGAAGCTTTCTGAGAAACTTCTTTCTGTTCTGTGAAATCATCTCACAGAGTTACAGCTTTCCCCTCAAGAAGCCTTTCGCTAAGACAGTTCTGGTGGAATTGGCAAAGTGATATTTGGAAGCCCATAGAGGGCTATGGTGAAAAAGGAAATATCCTCAGATGAAATCTGGAAAGAAGCTTTCTGAGAAACTGCTTAGTGTTCTGTGAATTCATCTCACAGAGTTACATCTGTATTTCGTGAATCTCTTTGCTAGCCTTATTTCTGTGTAATCTGAGAACAGATATTACGGATCCCTTTGAAGACTATAGGGCCAAAGGAAATATCCTCCGATAACAAAGAGAAAGAAGCTTTCTGAGAAACTTCTTTGTGTTCTGTGAAATCATCTCACAGAGTTACAGCTTTCCCCTCAAGAAGCCTTTCGCTAGGACAGTTCTTGTGGAATTGGCAAAGAGATATTTGGAAGCCCATAGAGGGCTATGGTGAAAAAGGAAATATCCTCAGATGAAATCTGGAAAGAAGCTTTCTGAGAAACTGCTTAGTGTTCTGTGAATTCATCTCACAGAGTTACATCTGTATTTCGTGAATCTCTTTGCTAGCCTTATTTCTGTGGAATCTGAGAACTGATATTTCGGATCCCTTTGAAGACTATAGGGCCAAAGGAAATATCCTCCGATAACAAAGAGAAAGAAGCTTTCTGAGAAACTTCTTTGTGTTCTGTGAAATCATCTCACAGAGTTACAGCTTTCCCCTCAAGAAGCCTTTCGCTAAGACAGTTCTTGTGGAATTGGCAAAGTGATATTTGGAAGCCCATAGAGGGCTATGGTGAAAAAGGAAATATCCTCAGATGAAATCTGGAAAGAAGCTTTCTGAGAAACTGCTTAGTGTTCTGTGAATTCATCTCACAGAGTTACATCTGTATTTCGTGGATCTCTTTGCTAGCCTTATTTCTGTGGAATCTGAGAACAGATATTTCGGATCCCTTTGAAGACTATAGGGCCAAAGGAAATATCCTGCGATAACAAAGAGAAATAAGCTTTCTAAGCAACTTCTTTGTGTTCTGTGAAATCATCTCACAGAGTTACAGCTTTCCCCTCAAGAAGCCTTTCGCTAAGACAGTTCTTGTGGAATTGGCAAAATGATATTTGGAAGCCCATAGAGGGCTATGGTGAAAAAGGAAATATCCTCAGATGAAATCTGGAAAGAAGCTTTCTGAGAAACTGCTTAGTGTTCTGTTAATTCATCTCACAGAGTTACATCTGTATTTCGTGGATCTCTTTGCTAGCCTTATTTCTGTGTAATCTGAGAAGAGATATTTCGGATCCCTATGAAGACTATAGGGCCAAAGGAAATATCCTCCGATAACAAAGAGAAAGAAGCTTTGTGAGAAACTACTGTGTGTTCCGTGAAATTATCTCACAGAGTTACAGCTTTCCCCTCAAGAAGCCTTTCGCTAAGGCAGTTCTTGTGGAATTGGCAAAGTGATATTTGGAAGCCCATAGAGGGCTATAGTGAAAAAGGAAATATCCTCAGATGAAATCTGGAAAGAAGCTTTCTGAGAAACTGCTTAGTGTTCTGTGAATTCATCTCACAGAGTTACATCTGTATTTCGAGGATCTCTTTGCTAGCCTTATTTCTCTGGAATCTGAGAACAGATATTTCGGATCCCTTTGAAGACTATAGGGCCAAAGGAAATATCCTCCGATAACAAAGAGAAAGAAGCTTTCTGAGAAACTTCTTTGTGTTCTGTGAAATCATCTCACAGAGTTACAGCTTTCCCCTCAAGAAGCCTTTAACTAAGACAGTTCTTGTGGATTGGCAAAGAGATATTTGGAAGCCCATAGAGGGCTATGGTGAAAAAGGAAATATCCTCAGATGAAATCTGGAAAGAAGCTTTCTGAGAAACTGCTTAGTGTTCTGTGAATTCATCTCACAGAGTTACATCTGTATTTCGTGAATCTCTTTGCTAGCCTTATTTCTGTGGAATCTGAGAACTGATATTTCGGATCCCTTTGAAGACTATAGGGCCAAAGGAAATATCCTCCGATAACAAAGAGAAAGAAGCTTTGTGAGAAACTTCTTTGTGTTCTGTGAAATCATCTCACAGAGTTACAGCTTTCCCCTCAAGAAGCCATTCGCTAAGACAGTTCTTGTGGAATTGGCAAAGTGATATTTGGAAGCCCATAGAGGGCTATGGTGAAAAAGGAAATATCCTCAGATGAAATCTGGAAAGAAGCTTTCTGAGAAACTGCTTAGTGTTCTGTTAATTCATCTCACAGAGTTACATGTGTATTTCGTGGATCTCTTTGCTAGCCTTATTTCTGTGGAATCTGAGAACAGATATTTCGGATCCCTTTGAAGACTATAGGGCCAAAGGACATATCCTGCAATAACAAAGAGAAAGAAGCTTTCTGAGAAACTTCTTTCTGTTCTGTGAAATCATCTCACAGAGTTACAGCTTTCCCCTCAAGAAGCCTTTCGCTAAGACAGTTCTGGTGGAATTGGCAAAGTGATATTTGGAAGCCCATAGAGGGCTATGGTGAAAAAGGAAATATCCTCAGATGAAATCTGGAAAGAAGCTTTCTGAGAAACTGCTTAGTGTTCTGTGAATTCATCTCACAGAGTTACATCTGTATTTCGTGAATCTCTTTGCTAGCCTTATTTCTGTGTAATCTGAGAACAGATATTACGGATCCCTTTGAAGACTATAGGGCCAAAGGAAATATCCTCCGATAACAAAGAGAAAGAAGCTTTCTGAGAAACTTCTTTGTGTTCTGTGAAATCATCTCACAGAGTTACAGCTTTCCCCTCAAGAAGCCTTTCGCTAGGACAGTTCTTGTGGAATTGGCAAAGAGATATTTGGAAGCCCATAGAGGGCTATGGTGAAAAAGGAAATATCCTCAGATGAAATCTGGAAAGAAGCTTTCTGAGAAACTGCTTAGTGTTCTGTGAATTCATCTCACAGAGTTACATCTGTATTTCGTGAATCTCTTTGCTAGCCTTATTTCTGTGGAATCTGAGAACTGATATTTCGGATCCCTTTGAAGACTATAGGGCCAAAGGAAATATCCTCCGATAACAAAGAGAAAGAAGCTTTCTGAGAAACTTCTTTGTGTTCTGTGAAATCATCTCACAGAGTTACAGCTTTCCCCTCAAGAAGCCTTTCGCTAAGACAGTTCTTGTGGAATTGGCAAAGTGATATTTGGAAGCCCATAGAGGGCTATGGTGAAAAAGGAAATATCCTCAGATGAAATCTGGAAAGAAGCTTTCTGAGAAACTGCTTAGTGTTCTGTGAATTCATCTCACAGAGTTACATCTGTATTTCGTGGATCTCTTTGCTAGCCTTATTTCTGTGGAATCTGAGAACAGATATTTCGGATCCCTTTGAAGACTATAGGGCCAAAGGAAATATCCTGCGATAACAAAGAGAAATAAGCTTTCTAAGCAACTTCTTTGTGTTCTGTGAAATCATCTCACAGAGTTACAGCTTTCCCCTCAAGAAGCCTTTCGCTAAGACAGTTCTTGTGGAATTGGCAAAATGATATTTGGAAGCCCATAGAGGGCTATGGTGAAAAAGGAAATATCCTTAGATGAAATCTGGAAAGAAGCTTTCTGAGAAACTGCTTAGTGTTCTGTTAATTCATCTCACAGAGTTACATCTGTATTTCGTGGATCTCTTTGGTAGCCTTATTTCTGTGTAATCTGAGAAGAGATATTTCGGATCCCTATGAAGACTATAGGGCCAAAGGAAATATCCTCCGATAACAAAGAGAAAGAAGCTTTGTGAGAAACTACTGTGTGTTCCGTGAAATTATCTCACAGAGTTACAGCTTTCCCCTCAAGAAGCCTTTCGCTAAGGCAGTTCTTGTGGAATTGGCAAAGTGATATTTGGAAGCCCATAGAGGGCTATAGTGAAAAAGGAAATATCCTCAGATGAAATCTGGAAAGAAGCTTTCTGAGAAACTGCTTAGTGTTCTGTGAATTCATCTCACAGAGTTACATCTGTATTTCGAGGATCTCTTTGCTAGCCTTATTTCTCTGGAATCTGAGAACAGATATTTCGGATCCCTTTGAAGACTATAGGGCCAAAGGAAATATCCTCCGATAACAAAGAGAAAGAAGCTTTCTGAGAAACTTCTTTGTGTTCTGTGAAATCATCTCACAGAGTTACAGCTTTCCCCTCAAGAAGCCTTTCGCTAGGACTGTTCTTGTGTAATTGGCAAAGAGATATTTGGAAGCCCATAGAGGGCTATGGTGAAAAAGGAAATATCCTCAGATGAAATCTGGAAAGAAGCTTTCTGAGAAACTGCTTAGTGTTCTGTGAATTCATCTCACAGAGTTACATCTGCATTTCGTGAATCTCTTTGCTAGCCTTATTTCTGTGTAATCTGAGAACAGATATTTCGGATCCCTTTGAAGACTATAGGGCCAAAGGATATATTCTCCGATAACAAAGAGAAAGAAGCTTTCTGAGAAACTTCTTTGTGTTCTGTGAAATCATCTCACAGAGTTACAGCTTTCCCCTCAAGAAGCCTTTAACTAAGACAGTTCTTGTGGAATTGGCAAAGAGATATTTGGAAGCCCATAGAGGGCTATGGTGAAAAAGGAAATATCCTCAGATGAAATCTGGAAAGAAGCTTTCTGAGAAACTGCTTAGTGTTCTGTGAATTCATCTCACAGAGTTACATCTGTATTTCGTGAATCTCTTTGCTAGCCTTATTTCTGTGGAATCTGAGAACTGATATTTCGGATCCCTTTGAAGACTATAGGGCCAAAGGAAATATCCTCCGATAACAAAGAGAAAGAAGCTTTGTGAGAAACTTCTTTGTGTTCTGTGAAATCATCTCACAGAGTTACAGCTTTCCCCTCAAGCAGCCTTTCGCTAAGACAGTTCTTGTGGAATTGGCAAAGTGATATTTGGAAGCCCATAGAGGGCTATGGTGAAAAAGGAAATATCCACAGATGAAATCTGGAAAGAATCTTTCTGAGAAACTGCTTAGTGTTCTGTGAATTCATCTCAAAGAGTTACATCTGTATTTCGTGGATCTCTTTGCTAGCCTTATTTCTGTGGAATCTGAGAACAGATATTTCGGATCCATTTGAAGACTATAGGGCCAAAGGAAATATCCTCCGATAACAAAGAGAAAGAAGCTTTCTGAGAAACTTCTTTCTGTTCTGTGAAATCATCTCACAGAGTTACAGCTTTCCCCTCAAGAAGCCTTTCGCTAAGACAGTTCTTGTGGAATTGGCAAAGTGATATTTGGAAGCCCATAGAGGGCTATGGTGAAAAAGGAAATATCCTCAGATGAAATCTGGAAAGAAGCTTTCTGAGAAACTGCTTAGTGTTCTGTGAATTCATCTCACTGAGTTACATGTGTATTTCGTGGATCTCTTTGCTAGCCTTATTTCTGTGGAATCTGAGAAAAGATATTTCGGATCCCTATGAAGACTATAGGGCCAAAGGAAATATCCTGCGATAACAAAGAGAAAGAAGCTTTCTAAGCAACTTCTTTGTGTTCTGTGAAATCATCTCACAGAGTTACAGCTTTCCCCTCAAGAAGCCTTTCGCTAAGACAGTTCTTGTGGAATTGGCAAAGTGATATTTGGAAGCCCATAGAGGGCTATGGTGAAAAAGGAAATATCCTCAGATGAAATCTGGAAAGAAGCTTTCTGAGAAACTGCTTAGTGTTCTGTGAATTCATCTCACAGAGTTACATGTGTATTTCGTGGATCTCTTTGCTAGCCTTATTTCTGTGGAATCTGAGAAAAGATATTTCGGATCCCTATGAAGACTATAGGGCCAAAGGAAATATCCTCCGATAACAAAGAGAAAGAAGCTTTCTGAGAAACTTCTTTGTGTTCTGTGAAATCATCTCACAGAGTTACAGCTTTCCCCTCAAGAAGCCTTTCGCTAAGACAGTTCTTGTGGAATTGGCAAAGTGATATTTGGAAGCCCATAGAGGGCTATGGTGAAAAAGGAACTATCCTCAGATGAAATCTGGAAAGAAGCTTTCTGAGAAACTGCTTAGTGTTCTGTTAATTCATCTCACAGAGTTACATCTGTATTTCGTGGATCTCTTTGCTAGCCTTATTTCTGTGGAATCTGAGAACAGATATTTCGGATCCCTTTGAAGACTATAGGGCCAAAGGAAATATCCTGCGATAACAAAGAGAAATAAGCTTTCTAAGCAACTTCTTTGTGTTCTGTGAAATCATCTCACAGAGTTACAGCTTTCCCCTCAAGAAGCCTTTCGCTAAGACAGTTCTTGTGGAATTGGCAAAGTGATATTTGGAAGCCCATAGAGGGCTATGGTGAAAAAGGAAATATCCTCAGATGAAATCTGGAAAGAAGCTTTCTGAGAAACTGCTTAGTGTTCTGTTAATTCATCTCACAGAGTTACATCTGTATTTCATGGATCTCTTTGCTAGCCTTATTTCTGTGTAATCTGAGAAGAGATATTTCGGATCCCTATGAAGACTATAGGGCCAAAGGAAATATCCTCCGATAAAAAAGAGAAAGAAGCTTTGTGAGAAACTACTGTGTGTTCCGTGAAATTATCTCACAGAGTTACAGCTTTCCCCTCAAGAAGCCTTTCGCTAAGGCAGTTCTTGTGGAATTGGCAAAGTGATATTTGGAAGCCCATAGAGGGCTATGGTGAAAAAGGAAATATCCTCAGATGAAATCTGGAAAGAAGCTTTCTGAGAAACTGCTTAGTGTTCTGTGAATTCATCTCACAGAGTTACATCTGTATTTCGAGGATCTCTTTGCTAGCCTTATTTCTGTGGAATCTGAGAACAGATATTTCGGATCCCTTTGAAGACTATAGGGCCAAAGGAAATATCCTCCGATAACAAAGAGAAAGAAGCTTTCTGAGAAACTTCTTTGTGTTCTGTGAAATCATCTCACAGAGTTACAGCTTTCCCCTCAAGAAGCCTTTCGCTAGGACTGTTCTTGTGTAATTGGCAAAGAGATATTTGGAAGCCCATAGAGGGCTATGGTGAAAAAGGAAATATCCTCAGATGAAATCTGGAAAGAAGCTTTCTGAGAAACTGCTTAGTGTTCTGTGAATTCATCTCACAGAGTTACATCTGCATTTCGTGAATCTCTTTGCTAGCCTTATTTCTGTGTAATCTGAGAACAGATATTTCGGATCCCTTTGAAGACTATAGGGCCAAAGGATATATTCTCCGATAACAAAGAGAAAGAAGCTTTCTGAGAAACTTCTTTGTGTTCTGTGAAATCATCTCACCGAGTTACAGCTTTCCCCTCAAGAAGCCTTTAACTAAGACAGTTCTTGTGTAATTGGCAAAGAGATATTTGGAAGCCCATAGAGGGCTATGGTGAAAAAGGAAATATCCTCAGATGAAATCTGGAAAGAAGCTTTCTGAGAAACTGCTTAGTGTTCTGTGAATTCACCTCACAGAGTTACATGTGTATTTCGTGGATCTCTTTGCTAGCCTTATTTCTGTGGAATCTGAGAACAGATATTTCGGATCCCTTTGAAGACTATAGGGCCAAAGGAAATATCCTGCGATAACAAAGAGAAAGAAGCTTTCTGAGAAACCTCTTTCTGTTCTGTGAAATCATCTCACAGAGTTACAGCTTTCCCCTCAAGAAGCCTTTCGCTAAGACAGTTCTTGTGGAATTGGCAAAGTGATATTTGGAAGCCCCTAGAGGGCTATGGTGAAAAAGGAAATATCCTCAGATGAAATCTGGAAAGAAGCTTTCTGAGAAACTGCTTAGTGTTCTGTGAATTCATCTCACAGAGTTACATCTGTATTTGGTGGATCTCTTTGCTAGCCTTATTTCTGTGGAATCTGAGAACAGATATTTCGGATCCCTTTGAAGACTATAGGGCCAAAGGAAATATCCTCCCATAAAAAAGAGAAAGAAGCTTTCTGAGAAACTTCTTTGTGTTCTGTGAAATCATCTCACAGAGTTACAGCTTTCCCCTCAAGAAGCCTTTCGCTAAGACAGTTCTTGTGGAATTGGCAAAGTAATATTTGGAAGCCCATAGAGGGCTATGGTGAAAAAGGAAATATCCTCAGATGAAATCTGGAAAGAAGCTTTCTGAGAAACTGCTTAGTGTTCTGTTAATTCATCTCACAGAGTTACATCTGTATTTCGTGGATATCTTTGCTAGCCTTATTTCTGTGGAATCTGAGAACAGATATTTCGGATCCCTTTGAAGACTATAGGGCCAAAGGAAATATCCTCCGATAACAAAGAGAAAGAAGCTTTCTGAGAAACTTCTTTGTGTTCTGTGAAATCATCTCACAGAGTTACAGCTTTCCCCTCAAGAAGACTTTCGCTAAGACAGTTCTTGTGGAATTGGCAAAGTGATATTTGGAAGCCCATAGAGGGCTATGGTGAAAAAGGAAATATCCTCAGATGAAATCTGGAAAGAAGCTTTCTGAGAAACTGCTTAGTGTTCTGTGAATTCACCTCACAGAGTTACATGTGTATTTCGTGGATCTCTTTGCTAGCCTTATTTCTGTGGAATCTGAGAACAGATATTTCGGATCCCTTTGAAGACTATAGGTCCAAAGGAAATATCCTGCGATAACAAAGAGAAAGAAGCTTACTGAGAAACTCCTTTGTGTTCTGTGAAATCATCTCACAGAGTTACAGCTTTCCCCTCAAGAAGCCTTTCGCTAAGACAGTTCTTGTGGAATTGGCAAAGAGATATTTGGAAGCCCATAGAGGGCTACGGTGAAAAAGGAAATATCCTCAGATGAAATCTGGAAAGAAGCTTTCTGAGAAACTGCTTAGTGTTCTGTGAATTCGTCTCACAGAGTTAAATGTGTATTTCGTGGATCTCTTTGCTAGCCTTATTTCTCTGGAATCTGAGAAAAGATATTTCGAATCCCTATGAAGACTATAGGGCCAAAGGAAATATCCTCCGGTAACAAAGAGAAAGAAGCTTTCTGAGATACTTCTCTGTGTTCTGCGAAATCATCTCACAGAGTTACAGCTTTCCCCTCAAGAAGCCTTTCGCTAAGACAGTTCTTGTGTAATTGGCAAAGAGATATTTGGAAGCCCATAGAGGGCTATGGTGAAAAAGGAAATATCCTCAGATGAAATCTGGAAAGAAGCTTTCTGAGAAACTGCTTAGTGTTCTGTGAATTCACCTCACAGAGTTACATGTGTATTTCGTGGATCTCTTTGCTAGCCTTATTTCTCTGGAATATGAGAAAAGATATTTCGGATCCCTATGAAGACTATAGGGCCAAAGGAAATATCCTCCGATAACAAAGAGAAAGAAACTTTCTGAGAAACTTCTTTGTGTTTTGTGAAATCATCTCACAGAGTTACAGCTTTCCCCTCAAGAAGCCTTTCGATAAGACAGTTCTTGTGGAATTGGCAAAGTGATATTTGGAAGCCCATAGAGGGCTATGGTGAAAAAGGAAATATCCTCAGATGAAATTTGGAAAGAAGCCTTCTGAGAAACTGCTTAGTGTTCTGTGAATTCATATCACAGAGTTACATCTGTATTTCGTGGATCTCTTTGCTAGCCTTATTTCTGTGGAATCTGAGAACAGATATTTCGGATCCCTTTGAAGACTATAGGGCCAAAGGAAATATCCTGCGATAACAAAGAGAAAGAAGCTTTCTGAGAAACCTCTTTCTGTTCTGTGAAATCATCTCACAGAGTTACAGCTTTCCCCTCAAGAAGCCTTTCGATAAGACAGTTCTTGTGGAATTGGCAAAGTGATATTTGGAAGCCCATAGAGGGCTATGGTGAAAAAGGAAATATCCTCAGATGAAATCTGGAAAGAAGCTTTCTGAGAAACTGCTTAGTGTTCTGTGAATTCATCTCACAGAGTTACATCTGTATTTGGTGGATCTCTTTGCTAGCCTTATTTCTGTGGAATCTGAGAACAGATATTTCGGATCCCTTTGAAGACTATAGGGCCAAAGGAAATATCCTCCTATAACAAAGAGAAAGAAGCTTTCTGAGAAACTTCTTTGTGTTCTGAGAAATCATCTCACAGAGTTACAGCTTTCCCCTCAAGAAGCCTTTCGCTAAGACAGTTCTTGTGGAATTGGCAAAGTGATATTTGGAAGCCCATAGAGGGCTATGGTGAAAAAGGAAATATCCTCAGATGAAATCTGGAAAGAAGCTTTCTGAGAAACTGCTTAGTGTTCTGTTAATTCATCTCACAGAGTTACATGTGTATTTCGTGGATATCTTTGCTAGCCTTATTTCTGTGGAATCTGAGAACAGATATTTCGGATCCCTTTGAAGACTATAGGGCCAAAGGAAATATCCTCCGATAACAAAGAGAAAGAAGCTTTCTGAGAAACTTCTTTGTGTTCTGTGAAATCATCTCACAGAGTTACAGCTTTCCCCTCAAGAAGCCTTTCGCTAAGACAGTTCTTGTGGAATTGGCAAAGTGATATTTGGAAGCCCATAGAGGGCTATGGTGAAAAAGGAAATATCCTCAGATGAAATCTGGAAAGAAGCTTTCTGAGAAACTGCTTAGTGTTCTGTGAATTCACCTGACAGAGTTACATCTGTATTTCGTGGATCTCTTTGCTAGCCTTATTTCTGTGGAATCTGAGAACAGATATTTCGGATCCCTTTGAAGACTATAGGGCCAAAGGAAATATCCTGCGATAACAAAGAGAAAGAAGCTTTCTGAGAAACTTCTTTGTGTTCTGTGAAATCATCTCACAGAGTTACAGCTTTCCCCTCAAGAAGCATTTCGCTAAGACAGTTCTTGTGGAATTGGCAATGTGATATTTGGAAGACCATAGAGGGCTATGGTGAAAAAGGAAATATCCTCAGATGAAATCTGGAAAGAAGCTATCTGAGAAACTGCTTAGTGTTCTGTGAATTGATCTCACAGAGTTACATCTGTATTTCGTGGATCTCTTTGCTAGCCTTATTTCTGTGTAATCTGGGAACAGATATTTCGGATCCCTTTGAAGACTATAGGGCCAAAGGTAATATCCTCCGATTACAAAGAGAAAGAAGCTTTCTGAGAAACTTCTTTGTGTTCTGTGAAATCATCTCACAGAGTTACAGCTTTCCCCTCAAGAAGCCTTTCGCTAAGACAGTTCTTGTGGAATTGGCAACAAGATATTTGGAAGCCCATAGAGGGCTATGGTGAAAAAGGAAATATCCTCAGATGAAATCTGGAAAGAAGCTTTCTGAGAAACTGCTTAGTGTTCTGTGAATTCATCTCACAGAGTTACATGTGTATTTCGTGGATCTCTTTGCTAGCCTTATTTCTCTGGAATCTGAGAAAAGATATTTCGGATCCCTATGAAGACTATAGGGCCAAAGGAAATATCCTCCGATAACAAAGAGAAAGAAGCTTTCTGAGATACTTCTCTGTGTTCTGCGAAATCATCTCACAGAGTTACAGCTTTCCCCTCAAGAAGCCTTTCGCTAAGACAGTTCTTGTGTAATTGGCAAAGAGATATTTGGAAGCCCATAGAGGGCTATGGTGAAAAAGGAAATATCCTCAGATGAAATCTGGAAAGAAGCTTTCTGAGAAACTGCTTAGTGTTCTGTGAATTCACCTCACAGAGTTACATGTGTATTTCGTGAATCTCTTTGCTAGCCTTATTTCTGTGGAATATGAGAAAAGATATTTCGGATCCCTATGAAGACTATAGGGCAAAAGGAAATATCCTCCGATAACAAAGAGAAAGAAACTTTCTGAGAAACTTCTTTGTGTTTTGTGAAATCATCTCACAGAGTTACAGCTTTCCCCTCCAGAAGCCTTTCGATAAGACAGTTCTTGTGGAATTGGCAAAGTGATATTAGGAAGCCCCTAGAGGGCTATGGTGAAAAAGGAAATATCCTCAGATGAAATCTGGAAAGAAGCTTTCTGAGAAACTGCTTAGTGTTCTGTGAATTCATCTCACAGAGTTACATCTGTATTTGGTGGATATCTTTGCTAGCCTTATTTCTGTGGAATCTGAGAACAGATATTTCGGATCCCTTTGAAGACTATAGGGCCAAAGGAAATATCCTCCGATAACAAAGAGAAAGAAGCTTTCTGAGAAACTTCTTTGTGTTCTGTGAAATCATCTCACAGAGTTACAGCTTTCCCCTCAAGAAGCCTTTCGCTAAGACAGTTCTTGTGGAATTGGCAAAGTGATATTTGGAAGCCCATAGAGGGCTATGGTGAAAAAGGAAATATCCTCAGATGAAATCTGGAAAGAAGCTTTCTGAGAAACTGCTTAGTGTTCTGTTAATTCATCTCACAGAGTTACATCTGTATTTCGTGGATCTCTTTGCTAGCCTTATTTCTGTGGAATCTGAGAACAGATATTTCGGATCCCTTTGAAGACTATAGGGCCAAAGGAAATATCCTCCGATAACAAAGAGAAAGAAGCTTTCTGAGAAACTTCTTTGTGTTCTGTGAAATCATCTCACAGAGTTACAGCTTTCCCCTCAAGAAGCCTTTCGCTAAGACAGTTCTTGTGGAATTGGCAAAAAGATATTTGGAAGCCCATAGAGGGCTACGGTGAAAAAGGAAATATCCTCAGATGAAATCTGGAAAGAAGCTTTCTGAGAAACTGCTTAGTGTTCTGTGAATTCATCTCACAGAGTTACATGTGTATTTCGTGGATCTCTTTGCTAGCCTTATTTCTCTGGAATCTGAGAAAAGATATTTCGGATCCCTTTGAAGACTATAGGGCCAAAGGAAATATCCTCCGATAACAAAGAGAAAGAAGCTTTCTGAGATACTTCTCTGTGTTCTGCGAAATCATCTCACAGAGTTACAGCTTTCCCCTCAAGAAGCCTTTCGCTAAGACAGTTCTTGTGTAATTGGCAAAGAGATATTTGGAAGCCCATAGAGGGCTATGGTGAAAAAGGAAATATCCTCAGATGAAATCTGGAAAGAAGCTTTCTGAGAAACTGCTTAGTGTTCTCTGAATTCACCTCACAGAGTTACATGTGTATTTCGTGGATCTCTTTGCTAGCCTTATTTCTGTGGAATATGAGAAAAGATATTTCGGATCCCTATGAAGACTATAGGGCCAAAGGAAATATCCTCCGATAACAAAGAGAAAGAAACTTTCTGAGAAACTTCTTTGTGTTTTGTGAAATCATCTCACAGAGTTACAGCTTTCCCCACAAGAAGCCTTTCGATAAGACAGTTCTTGTGGAATTGGCAAAGTGATATTTGGAAGCCCCTAGAGGGCTATGGTGAAAAAGGAAATATCCTCAGATGAAATTTGGAAAGAAGCTTTCTGAGAAACTGCTTAGTGTTCTGTGAATTCATCTCACAGAGTTACATCTGTATTTCGTGGATCTCTTTGCTAGCCTTATTTCTATGGAATCTGAGAACAGATATTTCGGATCCCTTTGAAGACTATAGGGCCAAAGGAAATATCCTGCGATAACAAAGAGAAAGAAGCTTTCTGAGAAACCTCTTTCTGTTCTGTGAAATCATCTCACAGAGTTACAGCTTTCCCCTCAAGAAGCCTTTCGATAAGACAGTTCTTGTGGAATTGGCAAAGTGATATTTGGAAGCTCCTAGAGGGCTATGGTGAAAAAGGAAATATCCTCAGATGAAATCTGGAAAGAAGCTTTCTGAGAAACTGCTTAGTGTTCTGTGAATTCATCTCACAGAGTTACATCTGTATTTGGTGGATCTCTTTGCTAGCCTTATTTCTGTGGAATCTGAGAACAGATATTTCGGATCCCTTTGAAGACTATAGGGCCAAAGGAAATATCCTCCGATAACAAAGAGAAAGAAGCCTTCTGAGAAACTTCTTTGTGTTCTGTGAAATCATCTCACAGAGTTACAGCTTTCCCCTCAAGAAGCCTTTCGCTAAGACAGTTCTTGTGGAATTGGCAAAGTGATATTTGGAAGCCCATAGAGGGCTATGGTGAAAAAGGAAATATCCTCAGATGAAATCTGGAAAGAAGCTTTCTGAGAAACTGCTTAGTGTTCTGTTAATTCATCTCACAGAGTTACATGTGTATTTCGTGGATATCTTTGCTAGTCTTATTTCTGTGGAATCTGAGAACAGATATTTCGGATCCCTTTGAAGACTATAGGGCCAAAGGAAATATCCTCCGATAACAAAGAGAAAGAAGCTTTCTGAGAAACTTCTTTGTGTTCTGTGAAATCATCTCACAGAGTTACAGCTTTCCCCTCAAGAAGCCTTTCGCTAAGACAGTTCTTGTGGAATTGGCAAAGTGATATTTGGAAGCCCATAGAGGGCTATGGTGAAAAAGGAAATATCCTCAGATGAAATCTGGAAAGAAGCTTTCTGAGAAACTGCTTAGTGTTCTGTGAATTCACCTCACAGAGTTACATCTGTATTTCGTGGATCTCTTTGCTAGCCTTATTTCTGTGGAATCTGAGAACAGATATTTCGGATCCCTTTGAAGACTATAGGGCCAAAGGAAATATCCTGCGATAACAAAGAGGAAGAAGCTTTCTGAGAAACTTCTTTGTGTTCTGTGAAATCATCTCACAGAGTTACAGCTTTCCCCTCAAGAAGCCTTTCGCTAAGACAGTTCTTGTGGAATTGGCAAATTGATATTTGGAAGCCCATAGAGGGCTATGGTGAAAAAGGAAATATCCTCAGATGAAATCTGGAAAGAAGCTTTCTGAGAAACTGCTTAGTGTTCTGTGAATTCATCTCACAGAGTTACATCTGTATTTCGTGGATCTCTTTGCTAGCCTTATTTCTGTGGAATCTGAGAACAGATATTTCGTATCCCTTTGAAGACTATAGGGCCAAAGGAAATATCCTGCGATAACAAAGAGAAAGAAGCTTTCTGAGAAACCTCTTTCTGTTCTGTGAAATCATCTCACAGAGTTACAGCTTTCCCCTCAAGAAGCCTTTCGCTAGGAGAGTTCTTGTGGAATTGGCAAAGAGATATTTGGAAGCCCATAGAGGGCTATGGTGAAAAAGGAAATATCCTCAGATGAAATCTGGAAAGAAGCTTTCTGAGAAACTGCTTAGTGTTCTGTGAATTCATCTCACAGAGTTACATCTGCATTTCGTGAATCTCTTTGCTAGCCTTATTTCTGTGTAATCTGAGAACAGATATTTCGGATCCCTTTGATGACTATAGGGCCAAAGGAAATACCCTCCCATAACAAAGAGAAAGAAGCTTTGTGAGAAACTTCTTTGTGTTCTGTGAAATCATCTCAGAGAGTTACAGCTTTCCCCTCAAGAAGCCTTTCGCTAAGTCAGTTCTTGTGGAATTGGTAAAGTGATATTTGGAAGCCCATAGAGGGCTATGGTGAAAAAGGAAATATCCTCAGATGAAATCCGGAAAGAAGCTTTCTGAGAAACTGCTTAGTGTTCTGTGAATTCATCTCACAGAGTTACATCTGTATTTCGTGGATCTCTTTGCTAGCCTTATTTCTGTGTAATCTGAGAAGAGATATTTCGGATCCCTATGAAGACTATAGGGCCAAAGGAAATATCCTCCGATAAAAAAGAGAAAGAAGCTTTGTGAGAAACTACTGTGTGTTCCGTGAAATTATCTCACAGAGTTACAGCTTTCCCCTCAAGAAGCCTTTCGCTAAGGCAGTTCTTGTGGAATTGGCAAAGTGATATTTGGAAGCCCATAGAGGGCTATGGTGAAAAAGGAAATATCCTCAGATGAAATCTGGAAAGAAGCTTTCTGAGAAACTGCTTAGTGTTCTGTGAATTCATCTCACAGAGTTACATCTGTATTTCGAGGATCTCTTTGCTAGCCTTATTTCTGTGGAATCTGAGAACAGATATGTCGGATCCCTTTGAAGACTATAGGGCCAAAGGAAATATCCTCCGATAACAAAGAGAAAGAAGCTTTCTGAGAAACTTCTTTGTGTTCTGTGAAATCATCTCACAGAGTTACAGCTTTCCCCTCAAGAAGCCTTTCGCTAGGACTGTTCTTGTGGAATTGGCAAAGTGATATTTGGAAGCCCATAGAGGGCTATGGTGAAAAAGGAAATATCCTCAGATGAAATCTGGAAAGAAGCTTTCTGAGAAACTGCTTAGTGTTCTGTGAATTCATCTCACAGAGTTACATCTGCATTTCGTGAATCTCTTTGCTAGCCTTATTTCTGTGTAATCTGAGAACAGATATTTCGGATCCCTTTGAAGACTATAGGGCCAAAGGATATATTCTCCGATAACAAAGAGAAAGAAGCTTTCTGAGAAACTTCTTTGTGTTCTGTGAAATCATCTCACAGAGTTACAGCTTTCCCCTCAAGAAGCCTTTAACTAAGACAGTTCTTGTGTAATTGGCAAAGAGATATTTGGAAGCCCATAGAGGGCTATGGTGAAAAAGGAAATATCCTCAGATGAAATCTGGAAAGAAGCTTTCTGAGAAACTGCTTAGTGTTCTGTGAATTCATCTCACAGAGTTACATGTGTATTTCGTGGATCTCTTTGCTAGCCTTATTTCTGTGGAATATGAGAAAAGATATTTCGGATCCCTATGAAGACTATAGGGCCAAAGGAAATATCCTCCGATAACAAAGAGAAAGAAACTTTCTGAGAAACTTCTTTGTGTTTTGTGAAATCATCTCACAGAGTTACAGCTTTCCCCTCAAGAAGCCTTTCGATAAGACAGTTCTTGTGGAATTGGCAAAGTGATATTTGGAAGCCCATGGAGGGCTATGGTGAAAAAGGAAATATCCTCAGATGAAATCTGGAAAGAAGCTTTCTGAGAAACTGCTTAGTGTTCTGTGAATTCATCTCACAGAGTTACATCTGTATTTCGTGGATCTCTTTGCTAGCCTTATTTCTGTGGAATCTGAGAACAGATATTTCGGATCCCTTTGAAGACTATAGGGCCAAAGGAAATATCCTGCGATAACAAAGAGAAAGAAGCTTTCTGAGAAACTTCTTTCTGTTCTGTGAAATCATCTCACAGAGTTACAGCTTTCCCCTCAAGAAGCCTTTCGATAAGACAGTTCTTGTGGAATTGGCAAAGTGATATTTGGAAGCCCCTAGAGGGCTATGGTGAAAAAGGAAATATCCTCAGATGAAATCTGGAAAGAAGCTTTCTGAGAAACTGCTTAGTGTTCTGTGAATTCATCTCACAGAGTTACATCTGTATTTGGTGGATCTCTTTGCTAGCCTTATTTCTGTGGAATCTGAGAACAGATATTTCGGATCCCTTTGAAGACTATAGGGCCAAAGGAAATATCCTCCGATAACAAAGAGAAAGAAGCTTTCTGAGAAAC
Organism: Macaca nemestrina; assembly: GCF_043159975.1. Taxonomy (NCBI): domain Eukaryota; kingdom Metazoa; phylum Chordata; class Mammalia; order Primates; family Cercopithecidae; genus Macaca; species Macaca nemestrina. The sequence continues at coordinate 90,557,307 of NC_092125.1, forward strand.
TTCTTTGTGTTCTGTGAAATCATCTCACAGAGTTACAGCTTTCCCCTCAAGAAGCCTTTCGCTAAGACAGTTCTTGTGGAATTGGCAAAGTGATATTTGGAAGCCCATAGAGGGCTATGGTGAAAAAGGAAATATCCTCAGATGAAATCTGGAAAGAAGCTTTCTGAGAAACTGCTTAGTGTTCTGTTAATTCATCTCACAGAGTTACATCTGTATTTCGTGGATATCTTTGCTAGCCTTATTTCTGTGGAATCTGAGAACAGATATTTCGGATCCCTTTGAAGACTATAGGGCCAAAGGAAATATCCTCCGATAACAAAGAGAAAGAAGCTTTCTGAGAAACTTCTTTGTGTTCTGTGAAATCATCTCACAGAGTTACAGCTTTCCCCTCAAGAAGCCTTTCGCTAAGACAGTTCTTGTGGAATTGGCAAAGTGATATTTGGAAGCCCATAGAGGGCTATGGTGAAAAAGGAAATATCCTCAGATGAAATCTGGAAAGAAGCTTTCTGAGAAACTGCTTAGTGTTCTGTGAATTCACCTCACAGAGTTACATCTGTATTTCGTGGATCTCTTTGCTAGCCTTATTTCTGTGGAATCTGAGAACAGATATTTCGGATCCCTTTGAAGACTATACGGCCAAAGGAAATATCCTGCGATAACAAAGAGAAAGAAGCTTTCTGAGAAACTTCTTTGTGTTCTGTGAAATCATGTCACAGAGTTACAGCTTTCCCCTCAAGAAGCCTTTCGCTAAGACAGTTCTTGTGGAATTGACAATGTGATATTTGGAAGACCATAGAGGGCTATGGTGAAAAAGGAAATATCCTCAGATGAAATCTGGAAAGAAGCTATCTGAGAAACTGCTTAGTGTTCTGTGAATTCATCTCACAGAATTACATGTGTATTTCGTGGATCTCTTTGCTAGCCTTATTTCTCTGGAATCTGAGAAAAGATATTTCGGATCCCTATGAAGACTATAGGGCCAAAGGAAATATCCTCCGATAACAAAGAGAAAGAAGCTTTCTGAGATACTTCTCTGTGTTCTGCGAAATCATCTCACAGAGTTACAGCTTTCCCCTCAAGAAGCCTTTCGCTAAGACAGTTCTTGTGGAATTGGCAAAGCGATATTTGGAAGCCCATAGAGGGCTATGGTGAAAAAGGAAATATCCTCAGATGAAATCTGGAAAGAAGCTTTCTGAGAAACTGCTTAGTGTTCTGTGAATTCATCTCACAGAGTTACACCTGTATTTGGTGGATCTCTTTGCTAGCCTTATTTCTGTGGAATCTGAGAACAGATATTTCGGATCCCTTTGAAGACTATAGGGCCAAAGGAAATATCCTGCGATAACAAAGAGAAAGAAGCTTTCTGAGAAACTTCTTTCTGTTCTGTGAAATCATCTCACAGAGTTACAGCTTTCCCCTCAAGAAGCCTTTCGCTAAGACAGTTCTTGTGTAATTGGCAAAGAGATATTTGGAAGCCCATAGAGGGCTATGGTGAAAAAGGAAATATCCTCCGATGAAATCTGGAAAGAAGCTTTCTGAGAAACTGCTTAGTGTTCTGTGAATTCATCTCACAGAGTTACATCTGTATTTCGTGAATCTCTTTGCTAGCCTTATTTCTGTGTAATCTGAGAACAGATATTTCGGATCCCTTTGAAGACTATAGGGCCAAAGGAAATATCCTCCGATAACAAAGAGAAAGAAGCTTTGTGAGAAACTTCTTTGTGTTCTGTGAAATCATCTCACAGAGTTACAGCTTTCCCCTCAAGAAGCCTTTCGCTAAGACAGTTCTTGTGGAATTGGCAAAGTGATATTTGGAAGCCCATAGAGGGCTATGGTGAAAAAGGAAATATCCTCAGATGAAATCTGGAAAGAAGCTTTCTGAGAAACTTCTTAGTGTTCTGTGAATTCATCTCACAGAGTTACATCTGTATTTCGTGGATCTCTTTGCTAGCCTTATTTCTGTGGAATATGAGAAAAGATATTTCGGATCCCTTTGAAGACTATAGGTCCAAAGGAAATATCCTCCGATAACAAAGAGAAAGAAGCTTTCTGAGAAACTTCTTTGTGTTCTGTGAAATCATCTCACAGAGTTACAGCTTTCCCCTCAAGAAGCCTTTAACTAAGACAGTTCTTGTGTAATTGGCAAAGAGATATTTGGAAGCCCATAGAGGGCTATGGTGAAAAAGGAAATATCCTCAGATGAAATCTGGAAAGAAGCTTTCTGAGAAACTGCTTAGTGTTCTCTGAATTCACCTCACAGAGTTACATGTGTATTTCGTGGATCTCTTTGCTAGCCTTATTTCTGTGGAATATGAGAAAAGATATTTCGGATCCCTATGAAGACTATAGGGCCAAAGGAAATATCCTCCGATAACAAAGAGAAAGAAACTTTCTGAGAAACTTCTTTGTGTTTTGTGAAATCATCTCACAGAGTTACAGCTTTCCCCTCAAGAAGCCTTTCGATAAGACAGTTCTTGTGGAATTGGCAAAGTGATATTTGGAAGCCCCTAGAGGGCTATGCTGAAAAAGGAAATATCCTCAGATGAAATTTGGAAAGAAGCTTTCTGAGAAACTGCTTAGTGTTCTGTGAATTCATCTCACAGAGTTACATCTGTATTTCGTGGATCTCTTTGCTAGCCTTATTTCTGTGGAATCTGAGAACAGATATTTCGGATCCCTTTGAAGACTATAGGGCCAAAGGAAATATCCTGCGATAACAAAGAGAAAGAAGCTTTCTGAGAAACCTCTTTCTGTTCTGTGAAATCATCTCACAGAGTTACAGCTTTCCCCTCAAGAAGCCTTTCGATAAGACAGTTCTTGTGGAATTGGCAAAGTGATATTTGGAAGCTCCTAGAGGGCTATGGTGAAAAAGGAAATATCCTCAGATGAAATCTGGAAAGAAGCTTTCTGAGAAACTGCTTAGTGTTCTGTGAATTCATCTCACAGAGTTACATCTGTATTTGGTGGATCTCTTTACTAGCCTTATTTCTGTGGAATCTGAGAACAGATATTTCGGATCCCTTTGAAGACTATAGGGCCAAAGGAAATATCCTCCGATAACAAAGAGAAAGAAGCTTTCTGAGAAACTTCTTTGTGTTCTGTGAAATCATCTCACAGAGTTACAGCTTTCCCCTCAAGAAGCCTTTCGCTAAGACAGTTCTTGTGGAATTGGCAAAGTGATATTTGGAAGCCCATAGAGGGCTATGGTGAAAAAGGAAATATCCTCAGATGAAATCTGGAAAGAAGCTTTCTGAGAAACTGCTTAGTGTTCTGTTAATTCATCTCACAGAGTTACATGTGTATTTCGTGGATATCTTTGCTAGCCTTATTTCTGTGGAATCTGAGAACAGATATTTCGGATCCCTTTGAAGACTATAGGGCCAAAGGAAATATCCTCCGATAACAAAGAGAAAGAAGCTTTCTGAGAAACTTCTTTGTGTTCTGTGAAATCATCTCACAGAGTTACAGCTTTCCCCTCAAGAAGCCTTTCGCTAAGACAGTTCTTGTGGAATTGGCAAAGTGATATTTGGAAGCCCATAGAGGGCTATGGTGAAAAAGGAAATATCCTCAGATGAAATCTGGAAAGAAGCTTTCTGAGAAACTGCTTAGTGTTCTGTGAATTCACCTCACAGAGTTACATCTGTATTTCGTGGATCTCTTTGCTAGCCTTATTTCTGTGGAATCTGAGAACAGATATTTCGGATCCCTTTGAAGACTATAGGGCCAAAGGAAATATCCTGCGATAACAAAGAGGAAGAAGCTTTCTGAGAAACTTCTTTGTGTTCTGTGAAATCATCTCACAGAGTTACAGCTTTCCCCTCAAGAAGCCTTTCGCTAAGACAGTTCTTGTGGAATTGGCAAAGTGATATTTGGAAGCCCATAGAGGGCTATGGTGAAAAAGGAAATATCCTCAGATGAAATCTGGAAAGAAGCTTTCTGAGAAACTGCTTAGTGTTCTGTGAATTCACCTCACAGAGTTACATCTGTATTTCGTGGATCTCTTTGCTAGCCTTATTTCTGTGGAATCTGAGAACAGATATTTCGGATCCCTTTGAAGACTATACGGCCAAAGGAAATATCCTGCGATAACAAAGAGAAAGAAGCTTTCTGAGAAACTTCTTTGTGTTCTGTGAAATCATGTCACAGAGTTACAGCTTTCCCCTCAAGAAGCCTTTCGCTAAGACAGTTCTTGTGGAATTGACAATGTGATATTTGGAAGACCATAGAGGGCTATGGTGAAAAAGGAAATATCCTCAGATGAAATCTGGAAAGAAGCTATCTGAGAAACTGCTTAGTGTTCTGTGAATTCATCTCACAGAATTACATGTGTATTTCGTGGATCTCTTTGCTAGCCTTATTTCTCTGGAATCTGAGAAAAGATATTTCGGATCCCTATGAAGACTATAGGGCCAAAGGAAATATCCTCCGATAACAAAGAGAAAGAAGCTTTCTGAGATACTTCTCTGTGTTCTGCGAAATCATCTCACAGAGTTACAGCTTTCCCCTCAAGAAGCCTTTCGCTAAGACAGTTCTTGTGGAATTGGCAAAGCGATATTTGGAAGCCCATAGAGGGCTATGGTGAAAAAGGAAATATCCTCAGATGAAATCTGGAAAGAAGCTTTCTGAGAAACTGCTTAGTGTTCTGTGAATTCATCTCACAGAGTTACACCTGTATTTGGTGGATCTCTTTGCTAGCCTTATTTCTGTGGAATCTGAGAACAGATATTTCGGATCCCTTTGAAGACTATAGGGCCAAAGGAAATATCCTGCGATAACAAAGAGAAAGAAGCTTTCTGAGAAACTTCTTTCTGTTCTGTGAAATCATCTCACAGAGTTACAGCTTTCCCCTCAAGAAGCCTTTCGCTAAGACAGTTCTTGTGTAATTGGCAAAGAGATATTTGGAAGCCCATAGAGGGCTATGGTGAAAAAGGAAATATCCTCCGATGAAATCTGGAAAGAAGCTTTCTGAGAAACTGCTTAGTGTTCTGTGAATTCATCTCACAGAGTTACATCTGTATTTCGTGAATCTCTTTGCTAGCCTTATTTCTGTGTAATCTGAGAACAGATATTTCGGATCCCTTTGAAGACTATAGGGCCAAAGGAAATATCCTCCGATAACAAAGAGAAAGAAGCTTTGTGAGAAACTTCTTTGTGTTCTGTGAAATCATCTCACAGAGTTACAGCTTTCCCCTCAAGAAGCCTTTCGCTAAGACAGTTCTTGTGGAATTGGCAAAGTGATATTTGGAAGCCCTTAGAGGGCTATGGTGAAAAAGGAAATATCCTCAGATGAAATCTGGAAAGAAGCTTTCTGAGAAACTTCTTAGTGTTCTGTGAATTCATCTCACAGAGTTACATCTGTATTTCGTGGATCTCTTTGCTAGCCTTATTTCTGTGGAATATGAGAAAAGATATTTCGGATCCCTTTGAAGACTATAGGTCCAAAGGAAATATCCTCCGATAACAAAGAGAAAGAAGCTTTCTGAGAAACTTCTTTGTGTTCTGTGAAATCATCTCACAGAGTTACAGCTTTCCCCTCAAGAAGCCTTTAACTAAGACAGTTCTTGTGTAATTGGCAAAGAGATATTTGGAAGCCCATAGAGGGCTATGGTGAAAAAGGAAATATCCTCAGATGAAATCTGGAAAGAAGCTTTCTGAGAAACTGCTTAGTGTTCTCTGAATTCACCTCACAGAGTTACATGTGTATTTCGTGGATCTCTTTGCTAGCCTTATTTCTGTGGAATATGAGAAAAGATATTTCGGATCCCTATGAAGACTATAGGGCCAAAGGAAATATCCTCCGATAACAAAGAGAAAGAAACTTTCTGAGAAACTTCTTTGTGTTTTGTGAAATCATCTCACAGAGTTACAGCTTTCCCCTCAAGAAGCCTTTCGATAAGACAGTTCTTGTGGAATTGGCAAAGTGATATTTGGAAGCCCCTAGAGGGCTATGCTGAAAAAGGAAATATCCTCAGATGAAATTTGGAAAGAAGCTTTCTGAGAAACTGCTTAGTGTTCTGTGAATTCATCTCACAGAGTTACATCTGTATTTCGTGGATCTCTTTGCTAGCCTTATTTCTGTGGAATCTGAGAACAGATATTTCGGATCCCTTTGAAGACTATAGGGCCAAAGGAAATATCCTGCGATAACAAAGAGAAAGAAGCTTTCTGAGAAACCTCTTTCTGTTCTGTGAAATCATCTCACAGAGTTACAGCTTTCCCCTCAAGAAGCCTTTCGATAAGACAGTTCTTGTGGAATTGGCAAAGTGATATTTGGAAGCTCCTAGAGGGCTATGGTGAAAAAGGAAATATCCTCAGATGAAATCTGGAAAGAAGCTTTCTGAGAAACTGCTTAGTGTTCTGTGAATTCATCTCACAGAGTTACATCTGTATTTGGTGGATCTCTTTACTAGCCTTATTTCTGTGGAATCTGAGAACAGATATTTCGGATCCCTTTGAAGACTATAGGGCCAAAGGAAATATCCTCCGATAACAAAGAGAAAGAAGCTTTCTGAGAAACTTCTTTGTGTTCTGTGAAATCATCTCACAGAGTTACAGCTTTCCCCTCAAGAAGCCTTTCGCTAAGACAGTTCTTGTGGAATTGGCAAAGTGATATTTGGAAGCCCATAGAGGGCTATGGTGAAAAAGGAAATATCCTCAGATGAAATCTGGAAAGAAGCTTTCTGAGAAACTGCTTAGTGTTCTGTTAATTCATCTCACAGAGTTACATGTGTATTTCGTGGATATCTTTGCTAGCCTTATTTCTGTGGAATCTGAGAACAGATATTTCGGATCCCTTTGAAGACTATAGGGCCAAAGGAAATATCCTCCGATAACAAAGAGAAAGAAGCTTTCTGAGAAACTTCTTTGTGTTCTGTGAAATCATCTCACAGAGTTACAGCTTTCCCCTCAAGAAGCCTTTCGCTAAGACAGTTCTTGTGGAATTGGCAAAGTGATATTTGGAAGCCCATAGAGGGCTATGGTGAAAAAGGAAATATCCTCAGATGAAATCTGGAAAGAAGCTTTCTGAGAAACTGCTTAGTGTTCTGTGAATTCACCTCACAGAGTTACATCTGTATTTCGTGGATCTCTTTGCTAGCCTTATTTCTGTGGAATCTGAGAACAGATATTTCGGATCCCTTTGAAGACTATAGGGCCAAAGGAAATATCCTGCGATAACAAAGAGGAAGAAGCTTTCTGAGAAACTTCTTTGTGTTCTGTGAAATCATCTCACAGAGTTACAGCTTTCCCCTCAAGAAGCCTTTCGCTAAGACAGTTCTTGTGGAATTGGCAATGTGATATTTGGAAGACCATAGAGGGCTATGATGAAAAAGGAAATATCCTCAGATGAAATCTGGAAAGAAGCTTTCTGAGAAACTGCTTAGTGTTCTGTGAATTCATCTCACAGAGTTACATCTGTATTTCGTGGATCTCTTTGCTAGCCTTATTTCTGTGGAATCTGAGAACAGATATTTCGTATCCCTTTGAAGACTATAGGGCCAAAGGAAATATCCTGCGATAACAAAGAGAAAGAAGCTTTCTGAGAAACCTCTTTCTGTTCTGTGAAATCATCTCACAGAGTTACAGCTTTCCCCTCAAGAAGCCTTTCGCTAAGACAGTTCTGGTGGAATTGGCAAAGTGATATTTGGAAGCCCATAGAGGGCTATGGTGAAAAAGGAAATATCCTCAGATGAAATCTGGAAAGAAGCTTTCTGAGAAACTGCTTAGTGTTCTGTGAATTCATCTCACAGAGTTACATCTGTATTTCGTGAATCTCTTTGCTAGCCTTATTTCTGTGTATTCTGAGAACAGATATTTCGGATCCCTTTGAAGACTATAGGGCCAAAGGAAATATTCTCCGATAACAAAGAGAAAGAAGCTTTCTGAGAAACTTCTTTGTGTTCTGTGAAATCATCTCACAGAGTTACAGCTTTCCCCTCAAGAAGCCTTTCGCTAGGAGAGTTCTTGTGGAATTGGCAAAGAGATATTTGGAAGCCCATATAGGGCTATGGTGAAAAAGGAAATATCCTCAGATGAAATCTGGAAAGAAGCTTTCTGAGAAACTGCTTAGTGTTCTGTGAATTCATCTCACAGAGTTACATCTGCATTTCGTGAATCTCTTTGCTAGCCTTATTTCTGTGGAATCTGAGAACAGATATTTCGGATCCCTTTGAAGACTATAGGGCCAAAGGAAATACCCTCACATAACAAAGAGAAAGAAGCTTTGTGAGAAACTTCTTTGTGTTCTGTGAAATCATCTCAGAGAGTTACAGCTTTCCCCTCAAGAAGCCTTTCGCTAAGTCAGTTCTTGTGGAATTGGTAAAGTGATATTTGGAAGCCCATAGAGGGCTATGGTGAAAAAGGAAATATCCTCAGATGAAATCCGGAAAGAAGCTTTCTGAGAAACTGCTTAGTGTTCTGTGAATTCATCTCACAGAGTTACATCTGTATTTCGTGGATCTCTTTGCTAGCCTTATTTCTGTGTAATCTGAGAAGAGATATTTCGGATCCCTATGAAGACTATAGGGCCAAAGGAAATATCCTCCGATAAAAAAGAGAAAGAAGCTTTGTGAGAAACTACTGTGTGTTCCGTGAAATTATCTCACAGAGTTACAGCTTTCCCCTCAAGAAGCCTTTCGCTAAGGCAGTTCTTGTGGAATTGGCAAAGTGATATTTGGAAGCCCATAGAGGGCTATGGTGAAAAAGGAAATATCCTCAGATGAAATTTGGAAAGAAGCTTTCTGAGAAACTGCTTAGTGTCCTGTGAATTCATCTCACAGAGTTACATCTGTATTTCGTGGATCTCTTTGCTAGCCTTATTTCTATGGAATCTGAGAACAGATATTTCGGATCCCTTTGAAGACTATAGGGCCAAAGGAAATATCCTGCGATAACAAAGAGAAAGAAGCTTTCTGAGAAACCTCTTTCTGTTCTGTGAAATCATCTCACAGAGTTACAGCTTTCCCCTCAAGAAGCCTTTCGATAAGACAGTTCTTGTGGAATTGGCAAAGTGATATTTGGAAGCTCCTAGAGGGCTATGGTGAAAAAGGAAATATCCTCAGATGAAATCTGGAAAGAAGCTTTCTGAGAAACTGCTTAGTGTTCTGTGAATTCATCTCACAGAGTTACATCTGTATTTGGTGGATCTCTTTGCTAGCCTTATTTCTGTGGAATCTGAGAACAGATATTTCGGATCCCTTTGAAGACTATAGGGCCAAAGGAAATATCCTCCGATAACAAAGAGAAAGAAGCTTTCTGAGAAACTTCTTTGTGTTCTGTGAAATCATCTCACAGAGTTACAGCTTTCCCCTCAAGAAGCCTTTCGCTAAGACAGTTCTTGTGGAATTGGCAAAGTGATATTTGGAAGCCCATAGAGGGCTATGGTGAAAAAGGAAATATCCTCAGATGAAATCTGGAAAGAAGCTTTCTGAGAAACTGCTTAGTGTTCTGTTAATTCATCTCACAGAGTTACATGTGTATTTCGTGGATATCTTTGCTAGCCTTATTTCTGTGGAATCTGAGAACAGATATTTCGGATCCCTTTGAAGACTATAGGGCCAAAGGAAATATCCTCCGATAACAAAGAGAAAGAAGCTTTCTGAGAAACTTCTTTGTGTTCTGTGAAATCATCTCACAGAGTTACAGCTTTCCCCTCAAGAAGCCTTTCGCTAAGACAGTTCTTGTGGAATTGGCAAAGTGATATTTGGAAGCCCATAGAGGGCTATGGTGAAAAAGGAAATATCCTCAGATGAAATCTGGAAAGAAGCTTTCTGAGAAACTGCTTAGTGTTCTGTGAATTCACCTCACAGAGTTACATCTGTATTTCGTGGATCTCTTTGCTAGCCTTATTTCTGTGGAATCTGAGAACAGATATTTCGGATCCCTTTGAAGACTATAGGGCCAAAGGAAATATCCTGCGATAACAAAGAGGAAGAAGCTTTCTGAGAAACTTCTTTGTGTTCTGTGAAATCATCTCACAGAGTTACAGCTTTCCCCTCAAGAAGCCTTTCGCTAAGACAGTTCTTGTGGAATTGGCAAATTGATATTTGGAAGCCCATAGAGGGCTATGGTGAAAAAGGAAATATCCTCAGATGAAATCTGGAAAGAAGCTTTCTGAGAAACTGCTTAGTGTTCTGTGAATTCATCTCACAGAGTTACATCTGTATTTCGTGGATCTCTTTGCTAGCCTTATTTCTGTGGAATCTGAGAACAGATATTTCGTATCCCTTTGAAGACTATAGGGCCAAAGGAAATATCCTGCGATAACAAAGAGAAAGAAGCTTTCTGAGAAACCTCTTTCTGTTCTGTGAAATCATCTCACAGAGTTACAGCTTTCCCCTCAAGAAGCCTTTCGCTAGGAGAGTTCTTGTGGAATTGGCAAAGAGATATTTGGAAGCCCATAGAGGGCTATGGTGAAAAAGGAAATATCCTCAGATGAAATCTGGAAAGAAGCTTTCTGAGAAACTGCTTAGTGTTCTGTGAATTCATCTCACAGAGTTACATCTGCATTTCGTGAATCTCTTTGCTAGCCTTATTTCTGTGTAATCTGAGAACAGATATTTCGGATCCCTTTGATGACTATAGGGCCAAAGGAAATACCCTCCCATAACAAAGAGAAAGAAGCTTTGTGAGAAACTTCTTTGTGTTCTGTGAAATCATCTCAGAGAGTTACAGCTTTCCCCTCAAGAAGCCTTTCGCTAAGTCAGTTCTTGTGGAATTGGTAAAGTGATATTTGGAAGCCCATAGAGGGCTATGGTGAAAAAGGAAATATCCTCAGATGAAATCCGGAAAGAAGCTTTCTGAGAAACTGCTTAGTGTTCTGTGAATTCATCTCACAGAGTTACATCTGTATTTCGTGGATCTCTTTGCTAGCCTTATTTCTGTGTAATCTGAGAAGAGATATTTCGGATCCCTATGAAGACTATAGGGCCAAAGGAAATATCCTCCGATAAAAAAGAGAAAGAAGCTTTGTGAGAAACTACTGTGTGTTCCGTGAAATTATCTCACAGAGTTACAGCTTTCCCCTCAAGAAGCCTTTCGCTAAGGCAGTTCTTGTGGAATTGGCAAAGTGATATTTGGAAGCCCATAGAGGGCTATGGTGAAAAAGGAAATATCCTCAGATGAAATCTGGAAAGAAGCTTTCTGAGAAACTGCTTAGTGTTCTGTGAATTCATCTCACAGAGTTACATCTGTATTTCGAGGATCTCTTTGCTAGCCTTATTTCTGTGGAATCTGAGAACAGATATGTCGGATCCCTTTGAAGACTATAGGGCCAAAGGAAATATCCTCCGATAACAAAGAGAAAGAAGCTTTCTGAGAAACTTCTTTGTGTTCTGTGAAATCATCTCACAGAGTTACAGCTTTCCCCTCAAGAAGCCTTTCGCTAGGACTGTTCTTGTGGAATTGGCAAAGTGATATTTGGAAGCCCATAGAGGGCTATGGTGAAAAAGGAAATATCCTCAGATGAAATCTGGAAAGAAGCTTTCTGAGAAACTGCTTAGTGTTCTGTGAATTCATCTCACAGAGTTACATCTGCATTTCGTGAATCTCTTTGCTAGCCTTATTTCTGTGTAATCTGAGAACAGATATTTCGGATCCCTTTGAAGACTATAGGGCCAAAGGATATATTCTCCGATAACAAAGAGAAAGAAGCTTTCTGAGAAACTTCTTTGTGTTCTGTGAAATCATCTCACAGAGTTACAGCTTTCCCCTCAAGAAGCCTTTAACTAAGACAGTTCTTGTGTAATTGGCAAAGAGATATTTGGAAGCCCATAGAGGGCTATGGTGAAAAAGGAAATATCCTCAGATGAAATCTGGAAAGAAGCTTTCTGAGAAACTGCTTAGTGTTCTGTGAATTCATCTCACAGAGTTACATGTGTATTTCGTGGATCTCTTTGCTAGCCTTATTTCTGTGGAATATGAGAAAAGATATTTCGGATCCCTATGAAGACTATAGGGCCAAAGGAAATATCCTCCGATAACAAAGAGAAAGAAACTTTCTGAGAAACTTCTTTGTGTTTTGTGAAATCATCTCACAGAGTTACAGCTTTCCCCTCAAGAAGCCTTTCGATAAGACAGTTCTTGTGGAATTGGCAAAGTGATATTTGGAAGCCCATGGAGGGCTATGGTGAAAAAGGAAATATCCTCAGATGAAATCTGGAAAGAAGCTTTCTGAGAAACTGCTTAGTGTTCTGTGAATTCATCTCACAGAGTTACATCTGTATTTCGTGGATCTCTTTGCTAGCCTTATTTCTGTGGAATCTGAGAACAGATATTTCGGATCCCTTTGAAGACTATAGGGCCAAAGGAAATATCCTGCGATAACAAAGAGAAAGAAGCTTTCTGAGAAACTTCTTTCTGTTCTGTGAAATCATCTCACAGAGTTACAGCTTTCCCCTCAAGAAGCCTTTCGATAAGACAGTTCTTGTGGAATTGGCAAAGTGATATTTGGAAGCCCCTAGAGGGCTATGGTGAAAAAGGAAATATCCTCAGATGAAATCTGGAAAGAAGCTTTCTGAGAAACTGCTTAGTGTTCTGTGAATTCATCTCACAGAGTTACATCTGTATTTGGTGGATCTCTTTGCTAGCCTTATTTCTGTGGAATCTGAGAACAGATATTTCGGATCCCTTTGAAGACTATAGGGCCAAAGGAAATATCCTCCGATAACAAAGAGAAAGAAGCTTTCTGAGAAACTTCTTTGTGTTCTGTGAAATCATCTCACAGAGTTACAGCTTTCCCCTCAAGAAGCCTTTCGCTAAGACAGTTCTTGTGGAATTGGCAAAGTGATATTTGGAAGCCCATAGAGGGCTATGGTGAAAAAGGAAATATCCTCAGATGAAATCTGGAAAGAAGCTTTCTGAGAAACTGCTTAGTGTTCTGTTAATTCATCTCACAGAGTTACATCTGTATTTCGTGGATATCTTTGCTAGCCTTATTTCTGTGGAATCTGAGAACAGATATTTCGGATCCCTTTGAAGACTATAGGGCCAAAGGAAATATCCTCCGATAACAAAGAGAAAGAAGCTTTCTGAGAAACTTCTTTGTGTTCTGTGAAATCATCTCACAGAGTTACAGCTTTCCCCTCAAGAAGCCTTTCGCTAAGACAGTTCTTGTGGAATTGGCAAAGTGATATTTGGAAGCCCATAGAGGGCTATGGTGAAAAAGGAAATATCCTCAGATGAAATCTGGAAAGAAGCTTTCTGAGAAACTGCTTAGTGTTCTGTGAATTCACCTCACAGAGTTACATCTGTATTTCGTGGATCTCTTTGCTAGCCTTATTTCTGTGGAATCTGAGAACAGATATTTCGGATCCCTTTGAAGACTATACGGCCAAAGGAAATATCCTGCGATAACAAAGAGAAAGAAGCTTTCTGAGAAACTTCTTTGTGTTCTGTGAAATCATCTCACAGAGTTACAGCTTTCCCCTCAAGAAGCCTTTCGCTAAGACAGTTCTTGTGGAATTGGCAATGTGATATTTGGAAGACCATAGAGGGCTATGGTGAAAAAGGAAATATCCTCAGATGAAATCTGGAAAGAAGCTATCTGAGAAACTGCTTAGTGTTCTGTGAATTCATCTCACAGAATTACATGTGTATTTCGTGGATCTCTTTGCTAGCCTTATTTCTCTGGAATCTGAGAAAAGATATTTCGGATCCCTATGAAGACTATAGGGCCAAAGGAAATATCCTCCGATAACAAAGAGAAAGAAGCTTTCTGAGATACTTCTCTGTGTTCTGCGAAATCATCTCACAGAGTTACAGCTTTCCCCTCAAGAAGCCTTTCGCTAAGACAGTTCTTGTGGAATTGGCAAAGCGATATTTGGAAGCCCATAGAGGGCTATGGTGAAAAAGGAAATATCCTCAGATGAAATCTGGAAAGAAGCTTTCTGAGAAACTGCTTAGTGTTCTGTGAATTCATCTCACAGAGTTACACCTGTATTTGGTGGATCTCTTTGCTAGCCTTATTTCTGTGGAATCTGAGAACAGATATTTCGGATCCCTTTGAAGACTATAGGGCCAAAGGAAATATCCTGCGATAACAAAGAGAAAGAAGCTTTCTGAGAAACTTCTTTCTGTTCTGTGAAATCATCTCACAGAGTTACAGCTTTCCCCTCAAGAAGCCTTTCGCTAAGACAGTTCTTGTGTAATTGGCAAAGAGATATTTGGAAGCCCATAGAGGGCTATGGTGAAAAAGGAAATATCCTCCGATGAAATCTGGAAAGAAGCTTTCTGAGAAACTGCTTAGTGTTCTGTGAATTCATCTCACAGAGTTACATCTGTATTTCGTGAATCTCTTTGCTAGCCTTATTTCTGTGTAATCTGAGAACAGATATTTCGGATCCCTTTGAAGACTATAGGGCCAAAGGAAATATCCTCCGATAACAAAGAGAAAGAAGCTTTGTGAGAAACTTCTTTGTGTTCTGTGAAATCATCTCACAGAGTTACAGCTTTCCCCTCAAGAAGCCTTTCGCTAAGACAGTTCTTGTGGAATTGGCAAAGTGATATTTGGAAGCCCATAGAGGGCTATGGTGAAAAAGGAAATATCCTCAGATGAAATCTGGAAAGAAGCTTTCTGAGAAACTTCTTAGTGTTCTGTGAATTCATCTCACAGAGTTACATCTGTATTTCGTGGATCTCTTTGCTAGCCTTATTTCTGTGGAATATGAGAAAAGATATTTCGGATCCCTTTGAAGACTATAGGTCCAAAGGAAATATCCTCCGATAACAAAGAGAAAGAAGCTTTCTGAGAAACTTCTTTGTGTTCTGTGAAATCATCTCACAGAGTTACAGCTTTCCCCTCAAGAAGCCTTTAACTAAGACAGTTCTTGTGTAATTGGCAAAGAGATATTTGGAAGCCCATAGAGGGCTATGGTGAAAAAGGAAATATCCTCAGATGAAATCTGGAAAGAAGCTTTCTGAGAAACTGCTTAGTGTTCTCTGAATTCACCTCACAGAGTTACATGTGTATTTCGTGGATCTCTTTGCTAGCCTTATTTCTGTGGAATATGAGAAAAGATATTTCGGATCCCTATGAAGACTATAGGGCCAAAGGAAATATCCTCCGATAACAAAGAGAAAGAAACTTTCTGAGAAACTTCTTTGTGTTTTGTGAAATCATCTCACAGAGTTACAGCTTTCCCCTCAAGAAGCCTTTCGATAAGACAGTTCTTGTGGAATTGGCAAAGTGATATTTGGAAGCCCCTAGAGGGCTATGCTGAAAAAGGAAATATCCTCAGATGAAATTTGGAAAGAAGCTTTCTGAGAAACTGCTTAGTGTTCTGTGAATTCATCTCACAGAGTTACATCTGTATTTCGTGGATCTCTTTGCTAGCCTTATTTCTGTGGAATCTGAGAACAGATATTTCGGATCCCTTTGAAGACTATAGGGCCAAAGGAAATATCCTGCGATAACAAAGAGAAAGAAGCTTTCTGAGAAACCTCTTTCTGTTCTGTGAAATCATCTCACAGAGTTACAGCTTTCCCCTCAAGAAGCCTTTCGATAAGACAGTTCTTGTGGAATTGGCAAAGTGATATTTGGAAGCTCCTAGAGGGCTATGGTGAAAAAGGAAATATCCTCAGATGAAATCTGGAAAGAAGCTTTCTGAGAAACTGCTTAGTGTTCTGTGAATTCATCTCACAGAGTTACATCTGTATTTGGTGGATCTCTTTGCTAGCCTTATTTCTGTGGAATCTGAGAACAGATATTTCGGATCCCTTTGAAGACTATAGGGCCAAAGGAAATATCCTCCGATAACAAAGAGAAAGAAGCTTTCTGAGAAACTTCTTTGTGTTCTGTGAAATCATCTCACAGAGTTACAGCTTTCCCCTCAAGAAGCCTTTCGCTAAGACAGTTCTTGTGGAATTGGCAAAGTGATATTTGGAAGCCCATAGAGGGCTATGGTGAAAAAGGAAATATCCTCAGATGAAATCTGGAAAGAAGCTTTCTGAGAAACTGCTTAGTGTTCTGTTAATTCATCTCACAGAGTTACATGTGTATTTCGTGGATATCTTTGCTAGCCTTATTTCTGTGGAATCTGAGAACAGATATTTCGGATCCCTTTGAAGACTATAGGGCCAAAGGAAATATCCTCCGATAACAAAGAGAAAGAAGCTTTCTGAGAAACTTCTTTGTGTTCTGTGAAATCATCTCACAGAGTTACAGCTTTCCCCTCAAGAAGCCTTTCGCTAAGACAGTTCTTGTGGAATTGGCAAAGTGATATTTGGAAGCCCATAGAGGGCTATGGTGAAAAAGGAAATATCCTCAGATGAAATCTGGAAAGAAGCTTTCTGAGAAACTGCTTAGTGTTCTGTGAATTCACCTCACAGAGTTACATCTGTATTTCGTGGATCTCTTTGCTAGCCTTATTTCTGTGGAATCTGAGAACAGATATTTCGGATCCCTTTGAAGACTATAGGGCCAAAGGAAATATCCTGCGATAACAAAGAGGAAGAAGCTTTCTGAGAAACTTCTTTGTGTTCTGTGAAATCATCTCACAGAGTTACAGCTTTCCCCTCAAGAAGCCTTTCGCTAAGACAGTTCTTGTGGAATTGGCAAATTGATATTTGGAAGCCCATAGAGGGCTATGGTGAAAAAGGAAATATCCTCAGATGAAATCTGGAAAGAAGCTTTCTGAGAAACTGCTTAGTGTTCTGTGAATTCATCTCACAGAGTTACATCTGTATTTCGTGGATCTCTTTGCTAGCCTTATTTCTGTGGAATCTGAGAACAGATATTTCGTATCCCTTTGAAGACTATAGGGCCAAAGGAAATATCCTGCGATAACAAAGAGAAAGAAGCTTTCTGAGAAACCTCTTTCTGTTCTGTGAAATCATCTCACAGAGTTACAGCTTTCCCCTCAAGAAGCCTTTCGCTAGGAGAGTTCTTGTGGAATTGGCAAAGAGATATTTGGAAGCCCATAGAGGGCTATGGTGAAAAAGGAAATATCCTCAGATGAAATCTGGAAAGAAGCTTTCTGAGAAACTGCTTAGTGTTCTGTGAATTCATCTCACAGAGTTACATCTGCATTTCGTGAATCTCTTTGCTAGCCTTATTTCTGTGTAATCTGAGAACAGATATTTCGGATCCCTTTGATGACTATAGGGCCAAAGGAAATACCCTCCCATAACAAAGAGAAAGAAGCTTTGTGAGAAACTTCTTTGTGTTCTGTGAAATCATCTCAGAGAGTTACAGCTTTCCCCTCAAGAAGCCTTTCGCTAAGTCAGTTCTTGTGGAATTGGTAAAGTGATATTTGGAAGCCCATAGAGGGCTATGGTGAAAAAGGAAATATCCTCAGATGAAATCCGGAAAGAAGCTTTCTGAGAAACTGCTTAGTGTTCTGTGAATTCATCTCACAGAGTTACATCTGTATTTCGTGGATCTCTTTGCTAGCCTTATTTCTGTGTAATCTGAGAAGAGATATTTCGGATCCCTATGAAGACTATAGGGCCAAAGGAAATATCCTCCGATAAAAAAGAGAAAGAAGCTTTGTGAGAAACTACTGTGTGTTCCGTGAAATTATCTCACAGAGTTACAGCTTTCCCCTCAAGAAGCCTTTCGCTAAGGCAGTTCTTGTGGAATTGGCAAAGTGATATTTGGAAGCCCATAGAGGGCTATGGTGAAAAAGGAAATATCCTCAGATGAAATCTGGAAAGAAGCTTTCTGAGAAACTGCTTAGTGTTCTGTGAATTCATCTCACAGAGTTACATCTGTATTTCGAGGATCTCTTTGCTAGCCTTATTTCTGTGGAATCTGAGAACAGATATGTCGGATCCCTTTGAAGACTATAGGGCCAAAGGAAATATCCTCCGATAACAAAGAGAAAGAAGCTTTCTGAGAAACTTCTTTGTGTTCTGTGAAATCATCTCACAGAGTTACAGCTTTCCCCTCAAGAAGCCTTTCGCTAGGACTGTTCTTGTGGAATTGGCAAAGTGATATTTGGAAGCCCATAGAGGGCTATGGTGAAAAAGGAAATATCCTCAGATGAAATCTGGAAAGAAGCTTTCTGAGAAACTGCTTAGTGTTCTGTGAATTCATCTCACAGAGTTACATCTGCATTTCGTGAATCTCTTTGCTAGCCTTATTTCTGTGTAATCTGAGAACAGATATTTCGGATCCCTTTGAAGACTATAGGGCCAAAGGATATATTCTCCGATAACAAAGAGAAAGAAGCTTTCTGAGAAACTTCTTTGTGTTCTGTGAAATCATCTCACAGAGTTACAGCTTTCCCCTCAAGAAGCCTTTAACTAAGACAGTTCTTGTGTAATTGGCAAAGAGATATTTGGAAGCCCATAGAGGGCTATGGTGAAAAAGGAAATATCCTCAGATGAAATCTGGAAAGAAGCTTTCTGAGAAACTGCTTAGTGTTCTGTGAATTCATCTCACAGAGTTACATGTGTATTTCGTGGATCTCTTTGCTAGCCTTATTTCTGTGGAATATGAGAAAAGATATTTCGGATCCCTATGAAGACTATAGGGCCAAAGGAAATATCCTCCGATAACAAAGAGAAAGAAACTTTCTGAGAAACTTCTTTGTGTTTTGTGAAATCATCTCACAGAGTTACAGCTTTCCCCTCAAGAAGCCTTTCGATAAGACAGTTCTTGTGGAATTGGCAAAGTGATATTTGGAAGCCCATGGAGGGCTATGGTGAAAAAGGAAATATCCTCAGATGAAATCTGGAAAGAAGCTTTCTGAGAAACTGCTTAGTGTTCTGTGAATTCATCTCACAGAGTTACATCTGTATTTCGTGGATCTCTTTGCTAGCCTTATTTCTGTGGAATCTGAGAACAGATATTTCGGATCCCTTTGAAGACTATAGGGCCAAAGGAAATATCCTGCGATAACAAAGAGAAAGAAGCTTTCTGAGAAACTTCTTTCTGTTCTGTGAAATCATCTCACAGAGTTACAGCTTTCCCCTCAAGAAGCCTTTCGATAAGACAGTTCTTGTGGAATTGGCAAAGTGATATTTGGAATCCCCTAGAGGGCTATGGTGAAAAAGGAAATATCCTCAGATGAAATCTGGAAAGAAGCTTTCTGAGAAACTGCTTAGTGTTCTGTGAATTCATCTCACAGAGTTACATCTGTATTTGGTGGATCTCTTTGCTAGCCTTATTTCTGTGGAATCTGAGAACAGATATTTCGGATCCCTTTGAAGACTATAGGGCCAAAGGAAATATCCTCCGATAACAAAGAGAAAGAAGCTTTCTGAGAAACTTCTTTGTGTTCTGTGAAATCATCTCACAGAGATACAGCTTTCCCCTCAAGAAGCCTTTCGCTAAGACAGTTCTTGTGGAATTGGCAAAGTGATATTTGGAAGCCCATAGAGGGCTATGGTGAAAAAGGAAATATCCTCAGATGAAATCTGGAAAGAAGCTTTCTGAGAAACTGCTTAGTGTTCTGTTAATTCATCTCACAGAGTTACATCTGTATTTCGTGGATATCTTTGCTAGCCTTATTTCTGTGGAATCTGAGAACAGATATTTCGGATCCCTTTGAAGACTATAGGGCCAAAGGAAATATCCTCCGATAACAAAGAGAAAGAAGCTTTCTGAGAAACTTCTTTGTGTTCTGTGAAATCATCTCACAGAGTTACAGCTTTCCCCTCAAGAAGCCTTTCGCTAAGACAGTTCTTGTGGAATTGGCAAAGTGATATTTGGAAGCCCATAGAGGGCTATGGTGAAAAAGGAAATATCCTCAGATGAAATCTGGAAAGAAGCTTTCTGAGAAACTGCTTAGTGTTCTGTGAATTCACCTCACAGAGTTACATCTGTATTTCGTGGATCTCTTTGCTAGCCTTATTTCTGTGGAATCTGAGAACAGATATTTCGGATCCCTTTGAAGACTATACGGCCAAAGGAAATATCCTGCGATAACAAAGAGAAAGAAGCTTTCTGAGAAACTTCTTTGTGTTCTGTGAAATCATCTCACAGAGTTACAGCTTTCCCCTCAAGAAGCCTTTCGCTAAGACAGTTCTTGTGGAATTGGCAATGTGATATTTGGAAGACCATAGAGGGCTATGGTGAAAAAGGAAATATCCTCAGATGAAATCTGGAAAGAAGCTATCTGAGAAACTGCTTAGTGTTCTGTGAATTCATCTCACAGAATTACATGTGTATTTCGTGGATCTCTTTGCTAGCCTTATTTCTCTGGAATCTGAGAAAAGATATTTCGGATCCCTATGAAGACTATAGGGCCAAAGGAAATATCCTCCGATAACAAAGAGAAAGAAGCTTTCTGAGATACTTCTCTGTGTTCTGCGAAATCATCTCACAGAGTTACAGCTTTCCCCTCAAGAAGCCTTTCGCTAAGACAGTTCTTGTGGAATTGGCAAAGCGATATTTGGAAGCCCATAGAGGGCTATGGTGAAAAAGGAAATATCCTCAGATGAAATCTGGAAAGAAGCTTTCTGAGAAACTGCTTAGTGTTCTGTGAATTCATCTCACAGAGTTACACCTGTATTTGGTGGATCTCTTTGCTAGCCTTATTTCTGTGGAATCTGAGAACAGATATTTCGGATCCCTTTGAAGACTATAGGGCCAAAGGAAATATCCTGCGATAACAAAGAGAAAGAAGCTTTCTGAGAAACTTCTTTCTGTTCTGTGAAATCATCTCACAGAGTTACAGCTTTCCCCTCAAGAAGCCTTTCGCTAAGACAGTTCTTGTGTAATTGGCAAAGAGATATTTGGAAGCCCATAGAGGGCTATGGTGAAAAAGGAAATATCCTCCGATGAAATCTGGAAAGAAGCTTTCTGAGAAACTGCTTAGTGTTCTGTGAATTCATCTCACAGAGTTACATCTGTATTTCGTGAATCTCTTTGCTAGCCTTATTTCTGTGTAATCTGAGAACAGATATTTCGGATCCCTTTGAAGACTATAGGGCCAAAGGAAATATCCTCCGATAACAAAGAGAAAGAAGCTTTGTGAGAAACTTCTTTGTGTTCTGTGAAATCATCTCACAGAGTTACAGCTTTCCCCTCAAGAAGCCTTTCGCTAAGACAGTTCTTGTGGAATTGGCAAAGTGATATTTGGAAGCCCATAGAGGGCTATGGTGAAAAAGGAAATATCCTCAGATGAAATCTGGAAAGAAGCTTTCTGAGAAACTTCTTAGTGTTCTGTGAATTCATCTCACAGAGTTACATCTGTATTTCGTGGATCTCTTTGCTAGCCTTATTTCTGTGGAATATGAGAAAAGATATTTCGGATCCCTTTGAAGACTATAGGTCCAAAGGAAATATCCTCCGATAACAAAGAGAAAGAAGCTTTCTGAGAAACTTCTTTGTGTTCTGTGAAATCATCTCACAGAGTTACAGCTTTCCCCTCAAGAAGCCTTTAACTAAGACAGTTCTTGTGTAATTGGCAAAGAGATATTTGGAAGCCCATAGAGGGCTATGGTGAAAAAGGAAATATCCTCAGATGAAATCTGGAAAGAAGCTTTCTGAGAAACTGCTTAGTGTTCTCTGAATTCACCTCACAGAGTTACATGTGTATTTCGTGGATCTCTTTGCTAGCCTTATTTCTGTGGAATATGAGAAAAGATATTTCGGATCCCTATGAAGACTATAGGGCCAAAGGAAATATCCTCCGATAACAAAGAGAAAGAAACTTTCTGAGAAACTTCTTTGTGTTTTGTGAAATCATCTCACAGAGTTACAGCTTTCCCCTCAAGAAGCCTTTCGATAAGACAGTTCTTGTGGAATTGGCAAAGTGATATTTGGAAGCCCCTAGAGGGCTATGCTGAAAAAGGAAATATCCTCAGATGAAATTTGGAAAGAAGCTTTCTGAGAAACTGCTTAGTGTTCTGTGAATTCATCTCACAGAGTTACATCTGTATTTCGTGGATCTCTTTGCTAGCCTTATTTCTGTGGAATCTGAGAACAGATATTTCGGATCCCTTTGAAGACTATAGGGCCAAAGGAAATATCCTGCGATAACAAAGAGAAAGAAGCTTTCTGAGAAACCTCTTTCTGTTCTGTGAAATCATCTCACAGAGTTACAGCTTTCCCCTCAAGAAGCCTTTCGATAAGACAGTTCTTGTGGAATTGGCAAAGTGATATTTGGAAGCTCCTAGAGGGCTATGGTGAAAAAGGAAATATCCTCAGATGAAATCTGGAAAGAAGCTTTCTGAGAAACTGCTTAGTGTTCTGTGAATTCATCTCACAGAGTTACATCTGTATTTGGTGGATCTCTTTACTAGCCTTATTTCTGTGGAATCTGAGAACAGATATTTCGGATCCCTTTGAAGACTATAGGGCCAAAGGAAATATCCTCCGATAACAAAGAGAAAGAAGCTTTCTGAGAAACTTCTTTGTGTTCTGTGAAATCATCTCACAGAGTTACAGCTTTCCCCTCAAGAAGCCTTTCGCTAAGACAGTTCTTGTGGAATTGGCAAAGTGATATTTGGAAGCCCATAGAGGGCTATGGTGAAAAAGGAAATATCCTCAGATGAAATCTGGAAAGAAGCTTTCTGAGAAACTGCTTAGTGTTCTGTTAATTCATCTCACAGAGTTACATGTGTATTTCGTGGATATCTTTGCTAGCCTTATTTCTGTGGAATCTGAGAACAGATATTTCGGATCCCTTTGAAGACTATAGGGCCAAAGGAAATATCCTCCGATAACAAAGAGAAAGAAGCTTTCTGAGAAACTTCTTTGTGTTCTGTGAAATCATCTCACAGAGTTACAGCTTTCCCCTCAAGAAGCCTTTCGCTAAGACAGTTCTTGTGGAATTGGCAAAGTGATATTTGGAAGCCCATAGAGGGCTATGGTGAAAAAGGAAATATCCTCAGATGAAATCTGGAAAGAAGCTTTCTGAGAAACTGCTTAGTGTTCTGTGAATTCACCTCACAGAGTTACATCTGTATTTCGTGGATCTCTTTGCTAGCCTTATTTCTGTGGAATCTGAGAACAGATATTTCGGATCCCTTTGAAGACTATAGGGCCAAAGGAAATATCCTGCGATAACAAAGAGGAAGAAGCTTTCTGAGAAACTTCTTTGTGTTCTGTGAAATCATCTCACAGAGTTACAGCTTTCCCCTCAAGAAGCCTTTCGCTAAGACAGTTCTTGTGGAATTGGCAATGTGATATTTGGAAGACCATAGAGGGCTATGATGAAAAAGGAAATATCCTCAGATGAAATCTGGAAAGAAGCTTTCTGAGAAACTGCTTAGTGTTCTGTGAATTCATCTCACAGAGTTACATCTGTATTTCGTGGATCTCTTTGCTAGCCTTATTTCTGTGGAATCTGAGAACAGATATTTCGTATCCCTTTGAAGACTATAGGGCCAAAGGAAATATCCTGCGATAACAAAGAGAAAGAAGCTTTCTGAGAAACCTCTTTCTGTTCTGTGAAATCATCTCACAGAGTTACAGCTTTCCCCTCAAGAAGCCTTTCGCTAAGACAGTTCTGGTGGAATTGGCAAAGTGATATTTGGAAGCCCTTAGAGGGCTATGGTGAAAAAGGAAATATCCTCAGATGAAATCTGGAAAGAAGCTTTCTGAGAAACTGCTTAGTGTTCTGTGAATTCATCTCACAGAGTTACATCTGTATTTCGTGAATCTCTTTGCTAGCCTTATTTCTGTGTAATCTGAGAACAGATATTTCGGATCCCTTTGAAGACTATAGGGCCAAAGGAAATATTCTCCGATAACAAAGAGAAAGAAGCTTTCTGAGAAACTTCTTTGTGTTCTGTGAAATCATCTCACAGAGTTACAGCTTTCCCCTCAAGAAGCCTTTCGCTAGGAGAGTTCTTGTGGAATTGGCAAAGAGATATTTGGAAGCCCATATAGGGCTATGGTGAAAAAGGAAATATCCTCAGATGAAATCTGGAAAGAAGCTTTCTGAGAAACTGCTTAGTGTTCTGTGAATTCATCTCACAAAGTTACATCTGCATTTCGTGAATCTCTTTGCTAGCCTTATTTCTGTGGAATCTGAGAACAGA
This sequence comes from Macaca nemestrina, assembly GCF_043159975.1. Lineage (NCBI taxonomy): Eukaryota > Metazoa > Chordata > Mammalia > Primates > Cercopithecidae > Macaca > Macaca nemestrina. The sequence goes on from NC_092125.1 coordinate 90,581,238, forward strand.
TATTTCGGATCCCTTTGAAGACTATAGGGCCAAAGGAAATACCCTCCCATAACAAAGAGAAAGAAGCTTTGTGAGAAACTTCTTTGTGTTCTGTGAAATCATCTCAGAGAGTTACAGCTTTCCCCTCAAGAAGCCTTTCGCTAAGTCAGTTCTTGTGGAATTGGTAAAGTGATATTTGGAAGCCCATAGAGGGCTATGGTGAAAAAGGAAATATCCTCAGATGAAATCCGGAAAGAAGCTTTCTGAGAAACTGCTTAGTGTTCTGTGAATTCATCTCACAGAGTTACATCTGTATTTCGTGGATCTCTTTGCTAGCCTTATTTCTGTGTAATCTGAGAAGAGATATTTCGGATCCCTATGAAGACTATAGGGCCAAAGGAAATATCCTCCGATAAAAAAGAGAAAGAAGCTTTGTGAGAAACTACTGTGTGTTCCGTGAAATTATCTCACAGAGTTACAGCTTTCCCCTCAAGAAGCCTTTCGCTAAGGCAGTTCTTGTGGAATTGGCAAAGTGATATTTGGAAGCCCATAGAGGGCTATGGTGAAAAAGGAAATATCCTCAGATGAAATCTGGAAAGAAGCTTTCTGAGAAACTGCTTAGTGTTCTGTGAATTCATCTCACAGAGTTACATCTGTATTTCGAGGATCTCTTTGCTAGCCTTATTTCTGTGGAATCTGAGAACAGATATGTCGGATCCCTTTGAAGACTATAGGGCCAAAGGAAATATCCTCCGATAACAAAGAGAAAGAAGCTTTCTGAGAAACTTCTTTGTGTTCTGTGAAATCATCTCACAGAGTTACAGCTTTCCCCTCAAGAAGCCTTTCGCTAGGACTGTTCTTGTGGAATTGGCAAAGTGATATTTGGAAGCCCATAGAGGGCTATGGTGAAAAAGGAAATATCCTCAGATGAAATCTGGAAAGAAGCTTTCTGAGAAACTGCTTAGTGTTCTGTGAATTCATCTCACAGAGTTACATCTGCATTTCGTGAATCTCTTTGCTAGCCTTATTTCTGTGTAATCTGAGAACAGATATTTCGGATCCCTTTGAAGACTATAGGGCCAAAGGATATATTCTCCGATAACAAAGAGAAAGAAGCTTTCTGAGAAACTTCTTTGTGTTCTGTGAAATCATCTCACAGAGTTACAGCTTTCCCCTCAAGAAGCCTTTAACTAAGACAGTTCTTGTGTAATTGGCAAAGAGATATTTGGAAGCCCATAGAGGGCTATGGTGAAAAAGGAAATATCCTCAGATGAAATCTGGAAAGAAGCTTTCTGAGAAACTGCTTAGTGTTCTGTGAATTCATCTCACAGAGTTACATGTGTATTTCGTGGATCTCTTTGCTAGCCTTATTTCTGTGGAATATGAGAAAAGATATTTCGGATCCCTATGAAGACTATAGGGCCAAAGGAAATATCCTCCGATAACAAAGAGAAAGAAACTTTCTGAGAAACTTCTTTGTGTTTTGTGAAATCATCTCACAGAGTTACAGCTTTCCCCTCAAGAAGCCTTTCGATAAGACAGTTCTTGTGGAATTGGCAAAGTGATATTTGGAAGCCCATGGAGGGCTATGGTGAAAAAGGAAATATCCTCAGATGAAATCTGGAAAGAAGCTTTCTGAGAAACTGCTTAGTGTTCTGTGAATTCATCTCACAGAGTTACATCTGTATTTCGTGGATCTCTTTGCTAGCCTTATTTCTGTGGAATCTGAGAACAGATATTTCGGATCCCTTTGAAGACTATAGGGCCAAAGGAAATATCCTGCGATAACAAAGAGAAAGAAGCTTTCTGAGAAACTTCTTTCTGTTCTGTGAAATCATCTCACAGAGTTACAGCTTTCCCCTCAAGAAGCCTTTCGATAAGACAGTTCTTGTGGAATTGGCAAAGTGATATTTGGAAGCCCCTAGAGGGCTATGGTGAAAAAGGAAATATCCTCAGATGAAATCTGGAAAGAAGCTTTCTGAGAAACTGCTTAGTGTTCTGTGAATTCATCTCACAGAGTTACATCTGTATTTGGTGGATCTCTTTGCTAGCCTTATTTCTGTGGAATCTGAGAACAGATATTTCGGATCCCTTTGAAGACTATAGGGCCAAAGGAAATATCCTCCGATAACAAAGAGAAAGAAGCTTTCTGAGAAACTTCTTTGTGTTCTGTGAAATCATCTCACAGAGTTACAGCTTTCCCCTCAAGAAGCCTTTCGCTAAGACAGTTCTTGTGGAATTGGCAAAGTGATATTTGGAAGCCCATAGAGGGCTATGGTGAAAAAGGAAATATCCTCAGATGAAATCTGGAAAGAAGCTTTCTGAGAAACTGCTTAGTGTTCTGTTAATTCATCTCACAGAGTTACATCTGTATTTCGTGGATATCTTTGCTAGCCTTATTTCTGTGGAATCTGAGAACAGATATTTCGGATCCCTTTGAAGACTATAGGGCCAAAGGAAATATCCTCCGATAACAAAGAGAAAGAAGCTTTCTGAGAAACTTCTTTGTGTTCTGTGAAATCATCTCACAGAGTTACAGCTTTCCCCTCAAGAAGCCTTTCGCTAAGACAGTTCTTGTGGAATTGGCAAAGTGATATTTGGAAGCCCATAGAGGGCTATGGTGAAAAAGGAAATATCCTCAGATGAAATCTGGAAAGAAGCTTTCTGAGAAACTGCTTAGTGTTCTGTGAATTCACCTCACAGAGTTACATCTGTATTTCGTGGATCTCTTTGCTAGCCTTATTTCTGTGGAATCTGAAAACAGATATTTCGGATCCATTTGAAGACTATAGGGCCAAAGGAAATATCCTGCGATAACAAAGAGAAAGAAGCTTTCTGAGAAATTTCTTTGTGTTCTGTGAAATCATCTCACAGAGTTACAGCTTTCCCCTCAAGAAGCCTTTCGCTAAGACAGTTCTTGTGGAATTGGCAAAGTGATATTTGGAAGCCCATAGAGGGCTATGGTGAAAAAGGAAATATCCTAAGATGAAATCTGGAAAGAAGCTTTCTGAGAAACTGCTTAGTGTTCTGTGAATTCATCTCACAGTGTTACATGTGTATTTCGTGGATCTCTTTCCTAGCCTTATTTCTGTGGAATATGAGAAAAGATATTTCGGATCCCTATGAAGACTATAGGGCCAAAGGAAATATCCTCCGATAACAAAGAGAAAGAAGCTTTCTGAGAAACTTCTTTCTGTTCTGTGAAATCATCTCAGAGAGTTACAGCTTTCCACTCAAGAAGCCTTTCGCTAAGACAGTTCTTGTGGAATTGGCAAAGTGATATTTGGAAGCCCATAGAGGGCTATGGTGAAAAAGGAAATATCCTCAGATGAAATCTGGAAAGAAGCTTTCTGAGAAACTGCTTAGTGTTCTGTGAATTCATCTCACAGAGTTACAACTGTATTTCGTGGATCTCTTTGCTAGCCTTATTTCTGTGGAATCTGAGAACAGATATTTTGGATCCCTTTGAAGACTATAGGGCCAAAGGAAATATCCTCCGATAACAAAGAGAAAGAAGCTTTCTGAGAAACTTCTTTCTGTTCTGTGAAATCATCTCACAGAGTTACAGCTTTCCCCTCAAGAAGCCTTTCGCTAAGACAGTTCTTGTGGAATTGGCAAAGTGATATTTGGAAGCCCATAGAGGGCTATGGTGAAAAAGGAAATATCCTCAGATGAAATCTGGAAAGAAGCTTTCTAAGAAACTGCTTAATGTTCTGTGAATTCATCTCACAGAGTTACATCTGTATTTCGTGGATCTCTTTGCTAGCCTTATTTCTGTGGAATCTGAGAACAGAGATTTCGGATCCCTTTGAAGACTATAGGGCCAAAGGAAATATCCTCCGATAACAAAGAGAAAGAAGCTTTCTGAGAAACTTCTCTGTGTTCTGTGAAATCATCTCGCAGAGTTACAGCTTTCCCCTCAAGAAGCCTTTCGCTAAGACAGTTCTTGTGGAATTGGCAAAGCGATATTTGGAAGCCCATAGAGGGCTATGGTGAAAAAGGAAATATCCTCACATGAAATCTGGAAAGAAGCTTTCTGAGAAACTGCTTAGTGTTCTGTGAATTCATCTCACAGAGTTACATCTGTATTTCGTGAATCTCTTTGCTAGCCTTATTTCTGTGTAATCTGAGAACAGATATTACGGATCCCTTTGAAGACTATAGGGCCAAAGGAAATATACTCCGATAACAAAGAGAAAGAAGCTTTGTGAGAAACTTCTTTTTGTTCTGTGAAATCATCTCACAGAGTTACAGCTTTCCCCTCAAGAAGCCTTTCGGTAAGACAGTTCTTGTGGAATTGGCAAAGTGATATTTGGAAGCCCATAGAGGGCTATGGTGAAAAAGGAAATATCCTCAGATGAAATCTGGAAAGAATCTTTCTGAGAAACTGCTTAGTGTTCTGTGAATTCATCTCACAGAGTTACATCTGTATTTCGTGGATATCTTTGCTAGCCTTATTTCTGTGGAATCTGAGAACAGATATTTCGGATCCATTTGAAGACTATAGGGCCAAAGGAAATATCCTGCGATAACAAAGAGAAAGAAGCTTTCTGAGAAATTTCTTTGTGTTCTGTGAAATCATCTCACAGAGTTACAGCTTTCCCCTCAAGAAGCCTTTCGCTAAGACAGTTCTTGTGGAATTGGCAAAGTGATATTTGGAAGCCCATAGAGGGCTATGGTGAAAAAGGAAATATCCTCAGATGAAATCTGGAAAGAAGCTTTCTGAGAAACTGCTTAGTGTTCTGTGAATTCATCTCACAGAGTTACATCTGTATTTCGTGGATCTCTTTGCTAGCCTTATTTCTGTGGAATCTGAGAACAGATATTTCGGATCCCTTTGAAGACTATAGGGCCAAAGGAAATATCTTGCGATAACAAAGAGAAAGAAGTTTCTGAGCAACTTCTTTCTGTTCTGTGAAATCATCTCACAGAGTTACAGCTTTCCCCTCAAGAAGCCTTTCGCTAAGACAGTTCTTGTGGAATTGGCAAAGTGATATTTGGAAGCCCATAGAGGGCTATGGTGAAAAAGGAAATATCCTCAGATGAAATCTGGAAAGAAGCTTTCTGAGAAACTGCTTAGTGTTCTGTGAATTCATCTCACAGAGTTACATCTGTATTTCGTGGATCTCTTTGCTAGCCTTATTTCTGTGGAATCTGAAAACAGATATTTCGGATCCCTTTGAAGACTATAGGGCCAAAGGAAATATCCTGCGATAACAAAGAGAAAGAAGCTTTCTGAGAAACTTCTTTCTGTTCTGTGAAATCATCTCACAGAGTTACAGCTTTCCCCTCAAGAAGCCTTTCGATAAGACACTTCTTGTGGAATTGTCAAAGGGATATTTGGAAGACCATAGAGGGCTATGGTGAAAAAGGAAATATCCTCAGATGAAATCTGGAAAGAAGCTTTCTGAGAAACTGCTTAGTGTTCTGTGAATTCATCTCACAGAGTTACATCTGTATTTCGTGGATCTCTTTGCTAGCCTTATTTCTGTGGAATCTGAGAACAGATATTTCGGATCCCTTTGAAGACTATAGGGCCAAAGGAAATATCCTGCGATAACAAAGAGAAAGAAGCTTTGTGAGAAACTTCTTTGTGTTCTGTGAAATCATCTCACAGAGTTACAGCTTTCCCCTCAAGAAGCCTTTCGCTAAGACAGTTCTTGTGGAATTGGCAAAGTGATATTTGGAAGCCCATAGAGGGCTATGGTGAAAAAGGAAATATCCTCAGATGAAATCTGGAAAGAAGCTTTCTGAGAAACTGCTTAGTGTTCTGTGAATTCATCTCACAGAGTTACATCTGTATTTGGTGGATCTCTTTGCTAACCTTATTTCTGTGGAATCTGAGAACAGATATTTCGGATCCCTTTGAAGACTATAGGGCCAAAGGAAATATCCTGCGATAACAAAGAGAAAGAAGCTTTCTGAGAAACTTCTTTCTGTTCTGTGAAATCATCTCACAGAGTTACAGCTTTCCCCTCAAGAAGCCTTTCGCTAAGACAGTTCTTGTGGAATTGGCAAAGTGATATTTGGAAGCCCATAGAGGGCTATGGTGAATAAGGGAATATCCTCAGATGAAATCTGTAAAGAAGCTTTCTGAGAAACTGCTTAGTGTTCTGTGAATTCATCTCACAGAGTTACATCTGTATTTCGTGGATCTCTTTGCTAGCCTTATTTCTGTGGAATCTGAGAACAGAGATTTCTGATCCATTTGAAGACTATAGGGCCAAAGAAATATCCTCCGAAAACAAAGAGAAAGAAGCTTTCTGAGAAACTTCTTTGTGTTCTGTGAAATCATCTAACAGAGTTACAGCTTTCCCCTCAAGAAGCCTTTCGCTAAGACAGTTCTTGTGTAATTGGCAAAGAGATATTTGGAAGCCCATAGAGGGCTATGGTGAAAAAGGAAATATCCTCCGATGAAATCTGGAAAGAAGCTTTCTGAGAAACTGCTTAGTGTTCTGTTAATTCATCTCACAGAGTTACACGTGTATTTCGTGGATCTCTTTGCTTGCCTTATTTCTCTGGAATCTGAGAAAAGATATTTCGGATCCCTATGAAGACTATAGGGCCAAAGGAAATATCCTCCGATAACAAAGAGAAAGAAGCTTTCTGAGAAACTTCTCTGTGTTCTGTGAAATCATCTCGCAGAGTTACAGCTTTCCCCTCAAGAAGCCTTTCGCTAAGACAGTTCTTGTGGAATTGGCAAAGCGATATTTGGAAGCCCTTAGAGGGCTATGGTGAAAAAGGAAATATCCTCAGATGAAATCTGGAAAGAAGCTTTCTGAGAAACTGCTTAGTGTTCTGTGAATTCATCTCACAGAGTTACACCTGTATTTGGTGGATCTCTTTGCTAGCCTTATTTCTGTGGAATCTGAGAACAGATATTTCGGATCCCTTTGAAGACTATAGGGCCAAAGGAAATATCCTGCGATAACAAAGAGAAAGAAGCTTTCTGAGAAACTTCTTTCTGTTCTTTGAAATCATCTCACAGAGTTACAGCTTTCCCCTCAAGAAGCCTTTCGCTAAGACAGTTCTGGTGGAATTGCCAAAGTGATATTTGGAAGCCCATAGAGGGCTATGGTGAAAAAGGAAATATCCTCAGATGAAATCTGGAAAGAAGCTTTCTGAGAAACTGCTTAGTGTTCTGTGAATTCATCTCACAGAGTTACATCTGTATTTCGTGAATCTCTTTGCTAGCCTTATTTCTGTGTAATCTGAGAACAGATATTTCGGATCCCTTTGAAGACTATAGGGCCAAAGGAAATATCCTCCGATAACAAAGAGAAAGAAGCTATCTGAGAAACTTCTTTGTGTTCTGTGAAATCATCTCACAGAGTTACAGCTTTCCCCTCAAGAAGCCTTTCGCTAGGACAGTTCTTGTGGAATTGGCAAAGAGATATTTGGAAGCCCATAGAGGGCTATGGTGAAAAAGGAAATATCCTCAGATGAAATCTGGAAAGAAGCTTTCTGAGAAACTGCTTAGTGTTCTGTTAATTCATCTCACAGAGTTACATCTGTATTTCGTGAATCTCTTTGCTAGCCTTATTTCTGTGTAATCTGAGAACAGATATTTCGGATCCCTTTGAAGACTATAGGGCCAAAGGAAATATCCTCCGATAACAAAGAGAAAGAAGCTTTCTGAGAAACTTCTTTGTGTTCTGTGAAATCATCTCACAGAGTTACAGCTTTCCTCTCAAGAAGCCTTTCGCTAAGACAGTTCTTGTGGAATTGGCAAAGTGATATTTGGAAGCCCATAGAGGGCTATGGTGAAAAAGGAAATATCCTCAGATGAAATCTGGAAAGAATCTTTCTGAGAAACTGCTTAGTGTTCTGTGAATTCATCTCAAAGAGTTACATCTGTATTTCGTGGATCTCTTTGCTAGCCTTATTTCTGTGGAATCTGAAAACAGATATTTCGGATCCATTTGAAGACTATAGGGCCAAAGGAAATATCCTCCGATAACAAAGAGAAAGAAGCTTTCTGAGAAACTTCTTTGTGTTCTGTGAAATCATCTCACAGAGTTACAGCTTTCCCCTCAAGAAGCCTTTCGCTAAGACAGTTCTTGTGGAATTGGCAAAGTGATATTTGGAAGCCCATAGAGGGCTATGGTGAAAAAGGAAATATCCTCAGATGAAATCTGGAAAGAAGCTTTCTGAGAAACTGCTTAGTGTTCTGTGAATTCATCTCACAGAGTTACATCTGTATTTCGTGGATCTCTTTGCTAGCCTTATTTCTGTGGAATCTGAGAACAGATATTTCGGATCCCTTTGAAGACTATAGGGCCAAAGGAAATATCTTGCGATAACAAAGAGAAAGAAGTTTCTGAGCAACTTCTTTCTGTTCTGTGAAATCATCTCACAGAGTTACAGCTTTCCCCTCAAGAAGCCTTTCGCTAAGACAGTTCTTGTGGAATTGGCAAAGTGATATTTGGAAGCCCATAGAGGGCTATGGTGAAAAAGGAAATATCCTCAGATGAAATCTGGAAAGAAGCTTTCTGAGAAACTGCTTAGTGTTCTGTGAATTCATCTCACAGAGTTACATCTGTATTTCGTGGATCTCTTTGCTAGCCTTATTTCTGTGGAATCTGAAAACAGATATTTCGGATCCCTTTGAAGACTATAGGGCCAAAGGAAATATCCTGCGATAACAAAGAGAAAGAAGCTTTCTGAGAAACTTCTTTCTGTTCTGTGAAATCATCTCACAGAGTTACAGCTTTCCCCTCAAGAAGCCTTTCGATAAGACACTTCTTGTGGAATTGTCAAAGGGATATTTGGAAGACCATAGAGGGCTATGGTGAAAAAGGAAATATCCTCAGATGAAATCTGGAAAGAAGCTTTCTGAGAAACTGCTTAGTGTTCTGTGAATTCATCTCACAGAGTTACATCTGTATTTCGTGGATCTCTTTGCTAGCCTTATTTCTGTGGAATCTGAGAACAGATATTTCGGATCCCTTTGAAGACTATAGGGCCAAAGGAAATATCCTGCGATAACAAAGAGAAAGAAGCTTTGTGAGAAACTTCTTTGTGTTCTGTGAAATCATCTCACAGAGTTACAGCTTTCCCCTCAAGAAGCCTTTCGCTAAAACAGTTCTTGTGGAATTGGCAAAGTGATATTTGGAAGCCCATAGAGGGCTATGGTGAAAAAGGAAATATCCTCAGATGAAATCTGGAAAGAAGCTTTCTGAGAAACTGCTTAGTGTTCTGTGAATTCATCTCACAGAGTTACATCTGTATTTGGTGGATCTCTTTGCTAACCTTATTTCTGTGGAATCTGAGAACAGATATTTCGGATCCCTTTGAAGACTATAGGGCCAAAGGAAATATCCTGCGATAACAAAGAGAAAGAAGCTTTCTGAGCAACTTCTTTCTGTTCTGTGAAATCATCTCACAGAGTTACAGCTTTCCCCTCAAGAAGCCTTTCGCTAAGACAGTTCTTGTGGAATTGGCAAAGTGATATTTGGAAGCCCATAGAGGGCTATGGTGAAAAAGGGAATATCCTCAGATGAAATCTGTAAAGAAGCTTTCTGAGAAACTGCTTAGTGTTCTGTGAATTCATCTCACAGAGTTACATCTGTATTTCGTGGATCTCTTTGCTAGCCTTATTTCTGTGGAATCTGAGAACAGAGATTTCTGATCCATTTGAAGACTATAGGGCCAAAGAAATATCCTCCGAAAACAAAGAGAAAGAAGCTTTCTGAGAAACTTCTTTGTGTTCTGTGAAATCATCTCACAGAGTTACAGCTTTCCCCTCAAGAAGCCTTTCGCTAAGACAGTTCTTGTGTAATTGGCAAAGAGATATTTGGAAGCCCATAGAGGGCTATGGTGAAAAAGGAAATATCCTCCGATGAAATCTGGAAAGAAGCTTTCTGAGAAACTGCTTAGTGTTCTGTTAATTCATCTCACAGAGTTACACGTGTATTTCCTGGATCTCTTTGCTTGCCTTATTTCTCTGGAATCTGAGAAAAGATATTTCGGATCCCTATGAAGACTATAGGGCCAAAGGAAATATCCTCCGATAACAAAGAGAAAGAAGCTTTCTGAGAAACTTCTCTGTGTTCTGTGAAATCATCTCGCAGAGTTACAGCTTTCCCCTCAAGAAGCCTTTCGCTAAGACAGTTCTTGTGTAATTGGCAAAGCGATATTTGGAAGCCCTTAGAGGGCTATGGTGAAAAAGGAAATATCCTCAGATGAAATCTGGAAAGAAGCTTTCTGAGAAACTGCTTAGTGTTCTGTGAATTCATCTCACAGAGTTACACCTGTATTTGGTGGATCTCTTTGCTAGCCTTATTTCTGTGGAATCTGAGAACAGATATTTCGGATCCCTTTGAAGACTATAGGGCCAAAGGAAATATCCTGCGATAACAAAGAGAAAGAAGCTTTCTGAGAAACTTCTTTCTGTTCTGTGAAATCATCTCACAGAGTTACAGCTTTCCCCTCAAGAAGCCTTTCGCTAAGACAGTTCTGGTGGAATTGCCAAAGTGATATTTGGAAGCCCATAGAGGGCTATGGTGAAAAAGGAAATATCCTCAGATGAAATCTGGAAAGAAGCTTTCTGAGAAACTGCTTAGTGTTCTGTGAATTCATCTCACAGAGTTACATCTGTATTTCGTGAATCTCTTTGCTAGCCTTATTTCTGTGTAATCTGAGAACAGATATTTCGGATCCCTTTGAAGACTATAGGGCCAAAGGAAATATCCTCCGATAACAAAGAGAAAGAAGCTATCTGAGAAACTTCTTTGTGTTCTGTGAAATCATCTCACAGAGTTACAGCTTTCCCCTCAAGAAGCCTTTCGCTAGGACTGTTCTTGTGGAATTGGCAAAGAGATATTTGGAAGCCCATAGAGGGCTATGGTGAAAAAGGAAATATCCTCAGATGAAATCTGGAAAGAAGCTTTCTGAGAAACTGCTTAGTGTTCTGTGAATTCATCTCACAGAGTTACATCTGTATTTGGTGGATCTCTTTGCTAGCCTTATTTCTGTGTAATCTGAGAACAGATATTTCGGATCCCTTTGAAGACTATAGGGCCAAAGGAAATATCCTCCGATAACAAAGAGAAAGAAGCTTTCTGAGAAACTTCTTTGTGTTCTGTGAAATCATCTCACAGAGTTACAGCTTTCCTCTCAAGAAGCCTTTCGCTAAGACAGTTCTTGTGGAATTGGCAAAGTGATATTTGGAAGCCCATAGAGGGCTATGGTGAAAAAGGAAATATCCTCAGATGAAATCTGGAAAGAATCTTTCTGAGAAACTGCTTAGTGTTCTGTGAATTCATCTCAAAGAGTTACATCTGTATTTCGTGGATCTCTTTGCTAGCCTTATTTCTGTGGAATCTGAAAACAGATATTTCGGATCCATTTGAAGACTATAGGGCCAAAGGAAATATCCTGCGATAACAAAGAGAAAGAAGCTTTCTGAGAAATTTCTTTGTGTTCTGTGAAATCATCTCACAGAGTTACAGCTTTCCCCTCAAGAAGCCTTTCGCTAAGACAGTTCTTGTGGAATTGGCAAAGTGATATTTGGAAGCCCATAGAGGGCTATGGTGAAAAAGGAAATATCCTCAGATGAAATCTGGAAAGAAGCTTTCTGAGAAACTGCTTAGTGTTCTGTGAATTCATCTCACAGAGTTACATCTGTATTTCGTGGATCTCTTTGCTAGCCTTATTTCTCTGGAATCTGAGAACAGATATTTCGGATCCCTTTGAAGACTATAGGGCCAAAGGAAATATCCTGCGATAACAAAGAGAAAGAAGCTTTCTGAGCAACTTCTTTGTGTTCTGTGAAATCATCTCACAGAGTTACAGCTTTCCCCTCAATAAGCCTTTCGCTAAGACAGTTCTTGTGGAATTGGCAAAGTGATATTTGGAAGCCCATAGAGGGCTATGGTGAAAAAGGAAATATCCTCAGATGAAATCTGGAAAGAAGCTTTCTGAGTAACTGCTTAGTGTTCTGTTAATTCATCTCACAGAGTTACACCTGTATTTCGTGGATCTCTTTGCTAGCCTTATTTCTGTGGAATCTGAGAACAGATATTTCGGATCCCTTTGAAGACTATAGGGCCAAGGAAATATCCTGCGATAACAAAGAGAAAGAAGCTTTCTGAGAAACTTCTTTGTGTTCTGTGAAATCATCGCACAGAGTTACAGCTTTCCCCTCAAGAAGCCTTTCGCTAAGACAGTTCTGGTGGAATTGGCAAAGTGATATTTGGAAGCCCATAGAGGGCTATGGTGAAAAAGGAAATATCCTCAGATGAAATCTGGAAAGAAGCTTTCTGAGAAACTGCTTAGTGTTCTGTGAATTCATCTCACAGAGTTACATCTGTATTTCGTGAATCTCTTTGCTAGCCTTATTTCTGTGTAATCTGAGAACAGATATTTCGGATCCCTTTGAAGACTATAGGGCCAAAGGAAATATCCTCCGATAACAAAGAGAAAGAAGCTTTGTGAGAAACTTCTTTGTGTTCTGTGAAATCATCTCACAGAGTTACAGCTTTCCCCTCAAGAAGCCTTTCGCTAAGACAGTTCTTGTGGAATTGGCAAAGTGATATTTGGAAGCCCTTAGAGGGCTATGGTGAAAAAGGAAATATCCTCAGATGAAATCTGGAAAGAAGCTTTCTGAGAAACTGCTTAGTGTTCTGTGAATTCATCTCACAGAGTTACATCTGTATTTCGTGGATCTCTTTGCTAGCCTTATTTCTGTGGAATATGAGAAAAGATATTTCGGATCCCTTTGAAGACTATAGGGCCAAAGGAAATATCCTCCGATAACAAAGAGAAAGAAGCTTTCTGAGAAACTTCTTTGTGTTCTGTGAAATCATCTCACAGAGTTACAGCTTTCCCCTCAAGAAGCCTTTAACTAAGACAGTTCTTGTGTAATTGGCAAAGAGATATTTGGAAGCCCATAGAGGGCTATGGTGAAAAAGGAAATATCCTCAGATGAAATCTGGAAAGAAGCTTTCTGAGAAACTGCTTAGTGTTCTGTGAATTCATCTCACAGAGTTACATCTGTATTTCGTGGATCTCTTTGCTAGCCTTATTTCTGTGGAATCTGAAAACAGATATTTCGGATCCCTTCGAAGACTATAGCGCCAAAGGAAATATCCTGCGAAAACAAAGAGAAAGAAGCTTTCTGAGAAACTTCTTTCTGTTCTGTGAAATCATCTCACAGAGTTACAGCTTTCCCCTCAAGAAGCCTTTCGCTAAGACAGTTCTTGTGGAATTGGCAAAGTGATATTTGGAAGCCCATAGAGGGCTATGGTGAAAAAGGAAATATCCTCAGATGAAATCTGGAAAGAAGCTTTCTGAGAAACTGCTTAGTGTTCTGTGAATTCATCTCACAGTATTACATGTGTATTTCGTGGATCTCTTTGCTAGCCTTATTTCTGTGGAATATGAGAAAAGATATTTCGGATCCCTATGAAGACTATAGGGCCAAAGGAAATATCCTCCGATAACAAAGAGAAAGAAGCTTTCTGAGAAACTTCTTTCTGTTCTGTGAAATCATCTCTGAGAGTTACAGCTTTCCACTCAAGAAGCCTTTCGCTAAGACAGTTCTTGTGGAATTGGCAAAGTGATATTTGGAAGCCCATAGAGGGCTATGGTGAAAAAGGAAATATCCTCAGATGAAATCTGGAAAGAAGCTTTCTGAGAAACTGCTTAGTGTTCTGTGAATTCATCTCACAGAGTTACATCTGTATTTCGTGGATCTCTTTGCTAGCCTTATTTCTGTGGAATCTGAGAACAGATATTTCGGATCCCTTTGAAGACTATAGGGCCAAAGGAAATATCTTGCGATAACAAAGAGAAAGAAGTTTCTGAGCAACTTCTTTCTGTTCTGTGAAATCATCTCACAGAGTTACAGCTTTCCCCTCAAGAAGCCTTTCGCTAAGACAGTTCTTGTGGAATTGGCAAAGTGATATTTGGAAGCCCATAGAGGGCTATGGTGAAAAAGGAAATATCCTCAGATGAAATCTGGAAAGAAGCTTTCTGAGAAACTGCTTAGTGTTCTGTGAATTCATCTCACAGAGTTACATCTGTATTTCTTGGATCTCTTTGCTAGCCTTATTTCTGTGGAATCTGAGAACAGATATTTCGGATCCCTTTGAAGACTATAGGGCCAAAGGAAATATCCTGCGATAACAAAGAGAAAGAAGCTTTCTGAGAAACTTCTTTCTGTTCTGTGAAATCATCTCACAGAGTTACAGCTTTCCCCTCAAGAAGCCTTTCGATAAGACAGTTCTTGTGGAATTGGTAAAGTGATATTTGGAAGCCCATAGAGGGCTATGGTGAAAAAGGAAATATCCTCAGATGAAATCTGGAAAGAAGATTTCTGAGAAACTGCTTAGTGTTCTGTGAATTCATCTCACAGAGTTACATCTGTATTTCGTGGATCTCTTTGCTAGCCTTATTTCTGTGGAATCTGAAAACAGATATTTCGGATCCCTTTGAAGACTATAGGGCCAAAGGAAATATCCTGCGATAACAAAGAGAAAGAAGCTTTCTGAGAAACTTCTTTCTGTTCTGTGAAATCATCTCACAGAGTTACAGCTTTCCCCTCAAGAAGCCTTTCGATAAGACACTTCTTGTGGAATTGTCAAAGGGATATTTGGAAGACCATAGAGGGCTATGGTGAAAAAGGAAATATCCTCAGATGAAATCTGGAAAGAAGCTTTCTGAGAAACTGCTTAGTGTTCTGTGAATTCATCTCACAGAGTTACATCTGTATTTCGTGGATCTCTTTGCTAGCCTTATTTCTGTGGAATCTGAGAACAGATATTTCGGATCCCTTTGAAGACTATAGGGCCAAAGGAAATATCCTGCGATAACAAAGAGAAAGAAGCTTTGTGAGAAACTTCTTTGTGTTCTGTGAAATCATCTCACAGAGTTACAGCTTTCCCCTCAAGAAGCCTTTCGCTAAGACAGTTCTTGTGGAATTGGCAAAGTGATATTTGGAAGCCCATAGAGGGCTATGGTGAAAAAGGAAATATCCTCAGATGAAATCTGGAAAGAAGCTTTCTGAGAAACTGCTTAGTGTTCTGTGAATTCATCTCACAGAGTTAAATCTGTATTTGGTGGATCTCTTTGCTAGCCTTATTTCTGTGGAATCTGAGAACAGAGATTTCGGATCCCTTTGAAGACTATAGGGCCAAAGGAAATATCCTGCGATAACAAAGAGAAAGAAGCTTTCTGAGCAACTTCTTTGTGTTCTCTGAAATCATCTCACAGAGTTGCAGCTTTCCCCTCAAGAATCCTTTAACTAAGACAGTTCTTGTGTAATTGGCAAAGAGATATTTGGAAGCCCGTAGAGGGCTATGGTGAAAAAGGAAATATCCTCAGATGATCTCTGGAAAGTAGATTTCTGAGAAACTGCTTAGTGTTCTCTTAATTCATCTCACAGAGTTACATCTGTATTTCGTGGATCTCTTTGCTAGCCTTATTTCTGTGGAATATGAGAACAGATATTTCGGATCCATTTGAAGACTATAGGGCCAAAGAAATATCCTCCGATAACAAAGAGAAAGAAGCTTTCTGAGAAACTTCTTTGTGTTCTGTGAAATCATCTCACAGAGTTACAGCTTTCCCCTCAAGAGGCCTTTCGCTAAGACAGTTCTTGTGGAATTGGCAAAGCGATATTTGGAAGCCCATAGAGGGCTGTGGTGAAAAAGGAAATATCCTCAGATGAAATCTGGAAAGAAGCTTTCTGAGAAACTGCTTAGTGTTCTGTGAATTCATATCACAGAGTTACACCTGTATTTGGTGGATCTCTTTGCTAGCCTTATTTCTGTGGAATCTGAGAACAGATATTTCGGATCCCTTTGAAGACTATAGGGCCAAAGGAAATATCCTGCGATAACAAAGAGAAAGATGCTTTCTGAGAAACTTCTTTCTGTTCTGTGAAATCATCTGAGAGAGTTACAGCTTTCCCCTCAAGAAGTCTTTCGCTAAGACAGTTCTTGTGGAATTGGCAAAGTGATATTTGGAAGCCCATAGAGGGCTATGGTGAAAAAGGAAATATCCGCAGATGAAATCTGGAAAGAAGCTTTCTGAGAAACTGCTTAGTGTTCTGTGAATTCATCTCACAGAGTTACATCTGTATTTCGTGGATCTCTTTGCTAGCCTTATTTCTGTGGAATCTGAGAACAGAGATTTTGGATCCCTTTGAAGACTATAGGGCCAAAGGAAATATCCTCCGATAACAAAGAGAAAGAAGCTTTCTGAGAAACTTCTTTGTGTTCTGTGAAATCATCTCACAGAGTTGCAGCTTTCCCCTCAAGATGCCTTTAACTAAGACAGTTCTTGTGTAATTGGCAAAGAGATATTTGGAAGCCCATAGAGGGCTAAGGTGAAAAAGGAAATATCCTCAGATGAAATCTGGAAAGTAGATTTCTGAGAAACTGCTTTGTGTTCTGTTAATTCATCTCACAGAGTTACATCTGTATTTCGTGGATCTCTTTGCTAGCCTTATTTCTGTGGAATATGAGAACAGAGATTTCTGATCCATTTGAAGACTATAGGGCCAAAGAAATATCCTCCGATAACAAAGAGAAAGAAGCTTTCTGAGAAACTTCTTTGTGTTCTGTGAAATCATCTCACAGAGTTACAGCTTTCCCCTCAAGAAGCCTTTCGCTAAGACAGTTCTTGTGGAATTGGCAAAGCGATATTTGGAAGCCCTTAGAGGGCTATGGTGAAAAAGGAAATATCCTCCGATGAAATCTGGAAAGAAGCTTTCTGAGAAACTGCTTAGTGTTCTGTGAATTCATCTCACAGAGTTACACCTGTATTTGGTGGATCTCTTTGCTAGCCTTATTTCTGTGGAATCTGAGAACAGATATTTCGGATCCCTTTGAAGACTATAGGGCCAAAGGAAATATCCTGCGATAACAAAGAGAAAGATGCTTTCTGAGAAACTTCTTTCTGTTCTGTGAAATCATCTCTCAGATTTACAGCTTTCCCCTCAAGAAGCCTTTCGCTTAGACAGTTCTTGTGGAATTGGCAAAGTGATATTTGGAAGCCCATAGAGGGCTATGGTGAAAAAGGAAATATCCTCAGATGAAATCTGGAAAGAAGCTTTCTGAGAAACTGCTTAGTGTTCTGTGAATTCATCTCACAGAGTTACATCTGTATTTCGTGAATCTCTTTGCTAGCCTTATTTCTGTGTAATCTGAGAACAGATATTTCGGATCCCTTTGAAGACTATAGGGCCAAAGGAAATATCCTCCGATAACAAAAAGAAAGAAGCTTTCTGAGAAACTTCTTTGTGTTCTGTGAAATCATCTCACAGTGTTACAGCTTTCCCCTCAAGAAGCCTTTCGCTAGGACAGTTCTTGTCGAATTGGCAAAGAGATATTTGGAAGCCCATAGAGGGCTATGGTGAAAAAGGAAATATCCTCAGATGAAATCTGGAAAGAATCTTTCTGAGAAACTGCTTAGTGTTCTGTGAATTCATCTCACAGAGTTACATGTGTATTTCGTGGATCTCTTTGCTAGCCTTATTTCTGTGGAATCTGAGAACAGATATTTCGGATCCCTTTGAAGACTATAGGGCCAAAGGAAATATCCTGCGATAACAAAGAGAAAGAAGCTTTCTGAGAAACTTATTTGTGTTCTGTGAAATCATCTCACAGAGTTACAGCTTTCCCCTCACGAAGCCTTTCGCTAAGACAGTTCTTGTGGAATTGGCAAAGTGATATTTGGAAGCCCATAGAGGGCTATGGTGAAAAAGGAAATATCCTCAGATGAAATCTGGAAAGAAGCTTTCTGAGAAACTGCTTAGTGTTCTGTGAATTCATCTCACAGAGTTACATCTGTATTTCGTGGATCTCTTTGCTAGCCTTATTTCTGTGGAATCTGAGAACAGAGATTTCGGATCCCTTTGAAGACTATAGGGCCAAAGGAAATATCCTCCGATAACAAAGAGAAAGAAGCTTTCTGAGAAACTTCTTTGTGTTCTGTGAAATCATCACACAGAGTTACAGCTTTCCCCTCAAGAAGCCTTTCGCTAGGACAGTTCTTGTGTAATTGGCAAAGAGATACTTGGAAGCCCATAGAGGGCTATGGTGAAAAAGGAAATGTCCTAAGATGAAATCTGGAAAGAAGCTTTCTGAGAAACTGCTTAGTGTTCTGTTAATTCATCTCACAGAGTTACAAGTGTATTTCGTGAATCTCTTTGCTAGCCTTATTTCTGTGGAATCTGAGAACAGATATTTCTGATCCCTTTGAAGACTATAGGGCCAAAGGACATATCCTGCGATAACAAAGAGAAAGAAGCTTTCTGAGAAACCTCTTTGTCTTCTGTGAAATCATCTCACATAGTTACAGCTTTCCCTTCAAGAAGCCTTTCGCTAGGACAGTTCTTGTGGAATTGGCAAAGAGATATTTGGAAGCCCATAGAGGGCTATGGTGAAAAAGGAAATATCCTCAGATGAAATCTGGAAAGAAGCTTTCTGAGAAACTGCTTAGTGTTCTGTGAATTCATCTCACAGAGTTACATCTGTGTTTCGTGAATCTCTTTGATAGCCTTATTTCTGTGGAATCTGAGAACAGATATTTCGGATCCCTTTGAAGACTATAGGGCCAAAGGAAATATCCTCCGATAACAAAGAGAAAGAAGCTTTGTGAGAAACTTCTTTGTGTTCTGTGAAATCATCTCACAGAGTTACAGCTTTCCCCTCAAGAAGCCTTTCGCTAAGACAGTTCCTGTGGAATTGGCAAAGTGATATTTGGAAGCCCATAGAGGGCTATTGTGAAAAAGGAAATATCCTCAGATGAAATCTGGAAAGAATCTTTCTGAGAAACTGCTTAGTGTTCTGTGAATTCATCTCAAAGAGTTACATCTGTATTTCGTGGATCTCTTTGCTAGCCTTATTTCTGTGGAATCTGAGAACAGATATTTCGGATCCATTTGAAGACTATAGGGCCAAAGGAAATATCCTGTGATAACAAAGAGAAAGAAGCTTTCTGAAAAATTTCTTTGTGTTCTGTGAAATCATCTCACAGAGTTACAGCTTTCCCCTCAAGAAGCCTTTCGCTAAGACAGTTCTTGTGGAATTGGCAAAGTGATATTTGGAAGCCCATAGAGGGCTATGGTGAAAAAGGAAATATCCTCAGATGAAATCTGGAAAGAAGCTTTCTGAGAAACTGCTTAGTGTTCTGTGAATTCATCTCACAGAGTTACATGTGTATTTCGTGGATCTCTTTGCTAGCCTTATTTCTGTGGAATCTGAGAAAAGATATTTCGGATCCCTATGAAGACTATAGGGCCAAAGGAAATATCCTCCGATAACAAAGAGAAAGAAGCTTTCTGAGAAACTTCTTTGTGTTCTGTGAAATCATCTCACAGAGTTACAGCTTTCCCCTCAAGAAGCCTTTCGCTAAGACAGTTCTTGTGGAATTGGCAAAGTGATATTTGGAAGCCCATAGAGGGTATGGTGAAAAAGGAAATATCCTCAGATGAAATCTGGAAAGAAGCTTTCTGAGAAACTGCTTAGTGTTCTGTGAATTCATCTCACAGAGTTACATCTGTATTTCGTGGATCTCTTTGCTAGCCTTATTTCTGAGGAATCTGAGAACAGAGATTTTGGATCCCTTTGAAGACTATAGGGCCAAAGGAAATATCCTGCGATAACAAAGAGAAAGAAGCTTTCTGAGCAACTTCTTTGTGTTCTCTGAAATCATCTCACAGAGTTGCAGCTTTCCCCTCAAGAAGCCTTTAACTAAGACAGTTCTCGTGTAATTGGCAAAGAGATATTTGGAAGCCCGTAGAGGGCTATGGTGAAAAAGGAAATATCCTCAGATGAAATCTGGAAAGTAGATTTCTGAGAAACTGCTTAGTGTTCTGTTAATTCATCTCACAGAGTTACATCTGTATTTCGTGGACCTCTTTGCTAGCCTTATTTCTGTGGAATATGAGAACACATATTTCGGATCCATTTGAAGACTATAGGGCCAAAGAAATATCCTCCGATAACAAAGAGAAAGAAGCTTTCTGAGAAACTTCTTTGTGTTCTGTGAAATCATCTCACAGAGTTACAGCTTTCCCCTCAAGAGGCCTTTCGCTACGACAGTTCTTGTGGAATTGGCAAAGCGATATTTGGAAGCCCATAGAGGGCTATGGTGAAAAAGGAAATATCCTCAGATGAAATCTGGAAAGAAGCTTTCTGAGAAACTGCTTAGTGTTCTGTGAATTCATCTCACAGAGTTACACCTGTATTTGGTGGATCTCTATGCTAGCCTTATTTCTGTGGAATCTGAGAACAGATATTTCGGATCCCTTTGAAGACTATAGGGCCAAAGGAAATATCCTGCGATAACAAAGAGAAAGATGCTTTCTGAGAAACTTCTTTCTGTTCTGTGAAATCATCTGAGAGAGTTACAGCTTTCCCCTCAAGAAGTCTTTCGCTAAGACAGTTCTTGTGGAATTGGCAAAGTGATATTTGGAAGCCCATAGAGGGCTATGGTGAAAAAGGAAATATCCGCAGATGAAATCTGGAAAGAAGCTTTCTGAGAAACTGCTTAGTGTTCTGTGAATTCATCTCACAGAGTTACATCTGTATTTCGTGGATCTCTTTGCTAGCCTTATTTCTGTGGAATCTGAGAACAGAGATTTTGGATCCCTTTGAAGACTATAGGGCCAAAGGAAATATCCTCCGATAACAAAGAGAAAGAAGCTTTCTGAGAAACTTCTTTGTGTTCTGTGAAATCATCTCACAGAGTTGCAGCTTTCCCCTCAAGAAGCCATTAACTAAGACAGTTCTTGTGTAATTGGCAAAGAGATATTTGGAAGCCCATAGAGGGCTATGATGAAAAAGGAAATATCCTCAGATGAAATCTGGAAAGTAGATTTCTGAGAAACTGCTTTGTGTTCTGTTAATTCATCTCACAGAGTTACATCTGTATTTCGTGGATCTCTTTGCTAGCCTTATTTCTGTGGAATATGAGAACAGAGATTTCTGATCCATTTGAAGACTATAGGGCCAAAGAAATATCCTCCGATAACAAAGAGAAAGAAGCTTTCTGAGAAACTTCTTTGTGTTCTGTGAAATCATCTCACAGAGTTACAGCTTTCCCCTCAAGAAGCCTTTCGCTAAGACAGTTCTTGTGGAATTGGCAAAGCGATATTTGGAAGCCCTTAGAGGGCTATGGTGAAAAAGGAAATATCCTCAGATGAAATCTGGAAAGAAGCTTTCTGAGAAACTGCTTAGTGTTCTGTGAATTCATCTCACAGAGTTACACCTGTATTTGGTGGATCTCTTTGCTAGCCTTATTTCTGTGGAATCTGAGAACAGATATTTCGGATCCCTTTGAAGATTATAGGGCCAAAGGAAATATCCTGCGATAACAAAGAGAAAGATGCTTTCTGAGAAACTTCTTTCTGTTCTGTGAAATCATCTCACAGATTTACAGCTTTCCCCTCAAGAAGCCTTTCGCTAAGACAGTTCTTGTGGAATTGGCAAAGTGATATTTGGAAGCCCATAGAGGGCTATGGTGAAAAAGGAAATATCCTCAGATGAAATCTGGAAAGAAGCTTTCTGAGAAACTGCTTAGTGTTCTGTGAATTCATCTCACAGAGTTACATCTGTATTTCGTGAATCTCTTTGCTAGCCTTATTTCTGTGTAATCTGAGAACAGATATTTCGGATTCCTTTGAAGACTATAGGGCCAAAGGAAATATCCTCCGATAACAAAGAGAAAGAAGCTTTCTGAGAAACTTCTTTGTGTTCTGTGAAATCATCTCACAGAGTTACAGCTTTCCCCTCAAGAAGCCTTTCGCTAGGACAGTTCTTGTGGAATTGGCAAAGAGATATTTGGAAGCCCATAGAGGGCTATGGTGAAAAAGGAAATATCCTCAGATGAAATCTGGAAAGAAGCTTTCTGAGAAACTGCTTAGTGTTCTGTGAATTCATCTCACAGAGTTACATCTGTATTTCGTGAATCTCTTTGCTAGCCTTATTTCTGTGTAATCTGAGAACAGATATTAGGGATCCCTTTGAAGACTAAAGGGCCAATGGAAATATCCTCCGATAACAAAGAGAAAGAAGCTTTGTGAGAAACTTCTTTGTGTTCTGTGAAATCATTTCACAGAGTTACAGCTTTCCCCTCAAGAAGCCTTTCGCTAAGACAGTTCTTGTGGAATTAGCAAAGTGATATTTGGAAGCCCATAGAGGGCTATGGTGAAAAAGGAAATATCCTCAGATGAAATCTGGAAAGAATCTTTCTGAGAAACTGCTTAGTGTTCTGTGAATTCATCTCAAAGAGTTACATCTGTATTTCGTGGATCTCTTTGCTAGCCTTATTTCTGTCGAATCTGAGAACAGAGATTTCGGATCCCTTTGAAGACTATAGGGCCAAAGGAAATATCCTCCGATAACAAAGAGAAAGAAGCTTTCTGAGAAACTTCTTTGTGTTCTGTGAAATCATCACACAGAGTTACAGCTTTCCCCTCAAGAAGCCTTTCGCTAGGACAGTTCTTGTGTAATTGGCAAAGAGATACTTGGAAGCCCATAGAGGGCTATAGTGAAAAAGGAAATGTCCTAAGATGAAATCTGGAAAGAAGCTTTCTGAGAAACTGCTTAGTGTTCTGTTAATTCATCTCACAGAGTTACAAGTGTATTTCGTGAATCTCTTTGCTAGCCTTATTTCTGTGGAATCTGAGAACAGATATTTCTGATCCCTTTGAAGACTATAGGGCCAAAGGAAATATCCTCCGATAACAAAGAGAAAGAAGCTTTGTGAGAAACTTCTTTGTGTTCTGTGAAATCATCTCACAGAGTTACAGCTTTCCCCTCAAGAAGCCTTTCGCTAAGACAGTTCCTGTGGAATTGGCAAAGTGATATTTGGAAGCCCATAGAGGGCTATGGTGAAAAAGGAAATATCCTCAGATGAAATCTGGAAAGAATCTTTCTGAGAAACTGCTTAGTGTTCTGTGAATTCATCTCAAAGAGTTACATCTGTATTTCGTGGATCTCTTTGCTAGCCTTATTTCTGTGGAATCTGAGAACAGATATTTCGGATCCATTTGAAGACTATAGGGCCAAAGGAAATATCCTGTGATAACAAAGAGAAAGAAGCTTTTTGAAAAATTTCTTTGTGTTCTGTGAAATCATCTCACAGAGTTACAGCTTTCCCCTCAAGAAGCCTTTCGCTAAGACAGTTCTTGTGGAATTGGCAAAGTGATATTTGGAAGCCCATAGAGGGCTATGGTGAAAAAGGAAATATCCTCAGATGAAATCTGGAAAGAAGCTTTCTGAGAAACTGCTTAGTGTTCTGTGAATTCATCTCACAGAGTTACATGTGTATTTCGTGGATCTCTTTGCTAGCCTTATTTCTGTGGAATCTGAGAAAAGATATTTCGGATCCCTATGAAGACTATAGGGCCAAAGGAAATATCCTCCGATAACAAAGAGAAAGAAGCTTTCTGAGAAACTTCTTTGTGTTCTGTGAAATCATCTCACAGAGTTACAGCTTTCCCCTCAAGAAGCCCTTCGCTAAGACAGTTCTTGTGGAATTGGCAAAGTGATATTTGGAAGCCCATAGAGGGCTATGGTGAAAAAGGAAATATCCTCAGAGGAAATCTGGAAAGAAGCTTTCTGAGAAACTGCTTAGTGTTCTGTGAATTCATCTCACAGAGTTACATCTGTATTTCGTGGATCTCTTTGCTAGCCTTATTTCTGTGGAATCTGAGAACAGATATTTCGGATCCCTTTGAAGACTATAGGGCCAAAGGAAATATCCTGCGATAACAAGAGAAAGAAGCTTTCTGAGCAACTTCTTTGTGTTCTGTGAAATCATCTCACAGAGTTACAGCTTTCCCCTCAAGAAGCCTTTCGCTAAGACAGTTCTTGTGGAATTGGCAAAGTGATATTTGGAAGCCCATAGAGGGCTATGGTGAAAAAGGAAATATCCTCAGATGAAATCTGGAAAGAAGCTTTCTGAGAAACTGCTTAGTGTTCTGTGAATTCATCTCACAGAGTTACATCTGTATTTCGTGGATCTCTTTGCTAGCCTTATTTCTGTGGAATCTGAGAACAGATATTTCGGATCCCTTTGAAGACTATAGGGCCAAAGGAAATATCCTGCGATAACAAAGAGAAAGAAGCTTTCTGAGCAACTTCTTTCTGTTCTGTGAAATCATCTCACAGAGTTACAGCTTTCCCCTCAAGAAGCCTTTCGCTAAGACAGTTCCTGTGGAATTGGCAAAGTGATATTTGGAAGCCCATAGAGGGCTATGGTGAAAAAGGAAATATCCTCAGATGAAATCTGGAAAGAATCTTTCTGAGAAACTGCTTAGTGTTCTGTGAATTCATCTCACAGCGTTACATCTGTATTTCGTGGATCTCTTTGCTAGCCTTATTTCTGTGGAATCTGAGAACAGATATTTCGGATCCCTTTGAAGACTATAGGGCCAAAGGAAATATCCTGTTATAACAAAGAGAAAGAAGCTTTCTGAAAAATTTCTTTGTGTTCTGTGAAATCATCTCACAGAGTTACAGCTTTCCCCTCAAGAAGCCTTTCGCTAAGACAGTTCTTGTGGAATTGGCAAAGTGATATTTGGAAGCCCATAGAGGGCTATGGTGAAAAAGGAAATATCCTCAGATGAAATCTGGAAAGAAGCTTTCTGAGAAACTGCTTAGTGTTCTGTGAATTCATCTCACAGAGTTACATGTGTATTTCGTGGATCTCTTTGCTAGCCTTATTTCTGTGGAATCTGAGAAAAGATATTTCGGATCCCTATGAAGACTATAGGGCCAAAGGAAATATCCTCCGATAACAAAGAGAAAGAAGCTTTCTGAGAAACTTCTTTGTGTTCTGTGAAATCATCTCACAGAGTTACAGCTTTCCCCTCAAGAAGCCTTTCGCTAAGACAGTTCTTGTGGAATTGGCAAAGTGATATTTGGAAGCCCATAGAGGGCTATGGTGAAAAAGGAAATATCCTCAGATGAAATCTGGAAAGAAGCTTTCTGAGAAACTGCTTAGTGTTCTGTGAATTCATCTCACAGCGTTACATCTGTATTTCGTGGATCTCTTTGCTAGCCTTATTTCTGTGGAATCTGAGAACAGATATTTCGGATCCCTTTGAAGACTATAGGGCCAAAGGAAATATCCTGTTATAACAAAGAGAAAGAAGCTTTCTGAAAAATTTCTTTGTGTTCTGTGAAATCATCTCACAGAGTTACAGCTTTCCCCTCAAGAAGCCTTTCGCTAAGACAGTTCTTGTGGAATTGGCAAAGTGATATTTGGAAGCCCATAGAGGGCTATGGTGAAAAAGGAAATATCCTCAGATGAAATCTGGAAAGAAGCTTTCTGAGAAACTGCTTAGTGTTCTGTGAATTCATCTCACAGAGTTACATGTGTATTTCGTGGATCTCTTTGCTAGCCTTATTTCTGTGGAATCTGAGAAAAGATATTTCGGATCCCTATGAAGACTATAGGGCCAAAGGAAATATCCTCCGATAACAAAGAGAAAGAAGCTTTCTGAGAAACTTCTTTGTGTTCTGTGAAATCATCTCACAGAGTTACAGCTTTCCCCTCAAGAAGCCTTTCGCTAAGACAGTTCTTGTGGAATTGGCAAAGTGATATTTGGAAGCCCATAGAGGGCTATGGTGAAAAAGGAAATATCCTCAGATGAAATCTGGAAAGAAGCTTTCTGAGAAACTGCTTAGTGTTCTGTGAATTCATCTCACAGAGTTACATGTGTATTTCGTGGATCTCTTTGCTAGCCTTATTTCTGTGGAATCTGAGAACAGATATTTCGGATCCCTTTGAAGACTATAGGGCCAAAGGAAATATCCTGCGATAACAAAGAGAAAGAAGCTTTCTGAGCAACTTCTTTCTGTTCTGTGAAATCATCTCACAGAGTTACAGCTTTCCCCTCAAGAAGCCTTTCGCTAAGACAGTTCTTGTGGAATTGGCAAATTGATATTTGGAAGCCCATAGAGGGCTATGGTGAAAAAGGAAATATCCTCAGATGAAATCTGGAAAGAAGCTTTCTGAGAAACTGCTTAGTGTTCTGTGAATTCATCTCACAGAGTTACATCTGTATTTCGTGGATCTCTTTGCTAGCCTTATTTCTGTGGAATCTGAGAACAGATATTTCGGATCCCTTTGAAGACTATAGGGCCAAAGGAAATATCCTGCGATAACAAAGAGAAAGAAGCTTTCTGAGCAACTTCTTTGTGTTCTGTGAAATCATCTCACAGAGTTACAGCTTTCCCCTCAAGAAGCCTTTCGCTAAGACAGTTCTTGTGGAATTGGCAAATTGATATTTGGAAGCCCATAGAGGGCTATGGTGAAAAAGGAAATATCCTCAGAAGAAATCTGGAAAGAAGCTTTCTGAGAAACTGCTTAGTGTTCTGTTAATTCATCTCACAGAGTTACATCTGTATTTCGTGGATCTCTTTGCTAGCCTTATTTCTGTGGAATCTGAGAAAAGATATTTCGGATCCCTATGAAGACTATAGGGCCAATGGAAATATCCTCCGATAACAAAGAGAAAGAAGCTTTCTGAGAAACTTCTTTGTGTTCTGTGAAATCATCTCACAGAGTTACAGCTTTCCCCTCAAGAAGCCTTTCGCTAAGGCAGTTCTTGTGGAATTGGCAAAGTGATATTTGGAAGCCCATAGAGGGCTATGGTGAAAAAGGAAATATCCTCAGATGAAATCTGGAAAGAAGCTTTCTGAGAAACTGCTTAGTGTTCTGTGAATTCATCTCACAGAGTTACATCTGTATTTCGTGGATCTCTTTGCTAGCCTTATTTCTGTGGAATCTGAGAACAGATATTTCGGATCCCTTTGAAGAGCATAGGGCCAAAGGAAATATCCTGCGATAAAAAAGAGAAAGAAGCTTTCTGAAAAATTTCTTTGTGTTCTGTGAAATCATCTCACAGAGTTACAGCTTTCCCCTCAAGAAGCCTTTCGCTAAGACAGTTCTTGTGGAATTGGCAAAGTGATATTTGGAAGCCCATAGAGGGCTATGGTGAAAAAGGAAATATCCTCAGATGAAATCTGGAAAGAAGCTTTCTGAGAAACTGCTTAGTGTTCTGTGAATTCATCTCACAGAGTTACATGTGTATTTCGTGGATCTCTTTGCTAGCCTTATTTCTGTGGAATCTGAGAACAGATATTTCGGATCCCTATGAAGACTATAGGGCCAAAGGAAATATCCTCCGATAACAAAGAGAAAGAAGCTTTCTGAGAAACTTCTTTGTGTTCTGTGAAATCATCTCACAGAGTTACAGCTTTCCCCTCAAGAAGCCTTTCGCTAAGACAGTTCTTGTGGAATTGGCAAAGTGATATTTGGAAGCCCATAGAGGGCTATGGTGAAAAAGGAAATATCCTCAGATGAAATCTGGAAAGAAGCTTTCTGAGAAACTGCTTAGTGTTCTGTGAATTCATCTCACAGAGTTACATCTGTATTTCGTGGATCTCTTTGCTAGCCTTATTTCTGTGGAATCTGAGAACAGATATTTCGGATCCCTTTGAAGACTATAGGGCCAAAGGAAATATCCTGCGATAACAAAGAGAAAGAAGCTTTCTGAGCAACTTCTTTGTGTTCTGTGAAATCATCTCACAGAGTTACAGCTTTCCCCTCAAGAAGCCTTTCGCTAAGACAGTTCTTGTGGAACTGGCAAAGTGATATTTGGAAGCCCATAGAGGGCTATGGTGAAAAAGGAAATATCCTCAGATGAAATCTGGAAAGAAGCTTTCTGAGAAACTGCTTAGTGTTCTGTGAATTCATCTCACAGAGTTACATCTGTATTTCGTGGATCTCTTTGCTAGCCTTATTTCTGTGGAATCTGAGAAAAGATATTTCGGATCCCTATGAAGACTATAGGGCCAAAGGAAATATCCTCCGATAACAAAGAGAAAGAAGCTTTCTGAGAAACTTCTTTCTGTTCTGTGAAATCATCTCACAGAGTTACAGCTTTCCCCTCAAGAAGCCTTTCGCTAAGACAGTTCTGGTGGAATTGGCAAAGTGATATTTGGAAGCCCATAGAGGGCTATGGTGAAAAAGGAAATATCCTCAGATGAAATCTGGAAAGAAGCTTTCTGAGAAACTGCTTAGTGTTCTGTGAATTCATCTCACAGAGTTACATGTGTATTTCGTGGATCTCTTTGCTAGCCTTATTTCTGTGGAATCTGAGAACAGATATTTCGGATCCCTATGAAGACTATAGGGCCAAAGGAAATATCCTCCGATAACAAAGAGAAAGAAGCTTTCTGAGAAACTTCTTTGTGTTCTGTGAAATCATCTCACAGAGTTACAGCTTTCCCCTCAAGATGCCTTTCGCTAAGACAGTTCTTGTGGAATTGGCAAAGTGATATTTGGAAGCCCATAGAGGGCTATGGTGAAAAAGGAAATATCCTCAGATGAAATCTGGAAAGAAGCTTTCTGAGAAACTGCTTAGTGTTCTGTGAATTCATCTCACAGAGTTACATCTGTATTTCGTGGATCTCTTTGCTAGCCTTATTTCTGTGGAATCTGAGAACAGATATTTCGGATCCCTTTGAAGACTATAGGGCCAAAGGAAATATCCTCCGATAACAAAGAGAAAGAAGCTTTCTGAGAAACTTCTTTGTGTTCTGTGAAATCATCTCACAGAGTTACAGCTTTCCCCTCAAGATGCCTTTCGCTAAGACAGTTCTTGTGGAATTGGCAAAGTGATATTTGGAAGCCCATAGGGGGCTATGGTGAAAAAGGAAATATCCTCAGATGAAATCTGGAAAGAAGCTTTCTGAGAAACTGCTTAGTGTTCTGTGAATTCATCTCACAGAGTTACATCTGTATTTCGTGGATCTCTTTGCTAGCCTTATTTCTGTGGAATCTGAGAACAGATATTTCGGATCCCTTTGAAGACTATAGGGCCAAAGGAAATATCCTGCGATAACAAAGAGAAAGAAGCTTTCTGAGCAACTTCTTTCTGTTATGTGAAATCATCTCACAGAGTTACAGCTTTCCCCTCAAGAAGCCTTTCGCTAAGACAGTTCTTGTGGAATTGGCAAAGTGATATTTGGAAGCCCATAGAGGGCTATGGTGAAAAAGGAAATATCCTCAGATGAAATCTGGAAAGAAGCTTTCTGAGAAACTGCTTAGTGTTCTGTGAATTCATCTCACAGAGTTACATCTGTATTTCGTGGATCTCTTTGCTAGCCTTATTTCTGTGGAATCTGAGAACAGATATTTCGGATCCCTTTGAAGACTATAGGGCCAAAGGAAATATCCTGCGATAACAAAGAGAAAGAAGCTTTCTGAGCAACTTCTTTGTGTTCTGTGAAATCATCTCACAGAGTTACAGCTTTCCCCTCAAGAAGCCTTTCGCTAAGACAGTTCTTGTGGAATTGGCAAAGTGATATTTGGAAGCCCATAGAGGGCTATGGTGAAAAAGGAAATATCCTCAGATGAAATCTGGAAAGAAGCTTTCTGAGAAACTGCTTAGTGTTCTGTGAATTCATCTCACAGAGTTACATCTGTATTTCGTGGATCTCTTTGCTAGCCTTATTTCTGTGGAATCTGAGAAAAGATATTTCGGATCCCTATGAAGACTATAGGGCCAAAGGAAATATCCTCCGATAACAAAGAGAAAGAAGCTTTCTGAGAAACTTCTTTCTGTTCTGTGAAATCATCTCACAGAGTTACAGCTTTCCCCTCAAGAAGCCTTTCGCTAAGACAGTTCTGGTGGAATTGGCAAAGTGATATTTGGAAGCCCATAGAGGGCTATGGTGAAAAAGGAAATATCCTCAGATGAAATCTGGAAAGAAGCTTTCTGAGAAACTGCTTAGTGTTCTGTGAATTCATCTCACAGAGTTACATGTGTATTTCGTGGATCTCTTTGCTAGCCTTATTTCTGTGGAATCTGAGAACAGATATTTCGGATCCCTATGAAGACTATAGGGCCAAAGGAAATATCCTCCGATAACAAAGAGAAAGAAGCTTTCTGAGAAACTTCTTTGTGTTCTGTGAAATCATCTCACAGAGTTACAGCTTTCCCCTCAAGATGCCTTTCGCTAAGACAGTTCTTGTGGAATTGGCAAAGTGATATTTGGAAGCCCATAGAGGGCTATGGTGAAAAAGGAAATATCCTCAGATGAAATCTGGAAAGAAGCTTTCTGAGAAACTGCTTAGTGTTCTGTGAATTCATCTCACAGAGTTACATCTGTATTTCGTGGATCTCTTTGCTAGCCTTATTTCTGTGGAATCTGAGAACAGATATTTCGGATCCCTTTGAAGACTATAGGGCCAAAGGAAATATCCTCCGATAACAAAGAGAAAGAAGCTTTCTGAGAAACTTCTTTGTGTTCTGTGAAATCATCTCACAGAGTTACAGCTTTCCACTCAAGATGCCTTTCGCTAAGACAGTTCTTGTGGAATTGGCAAAGTGATATTTGGAAGCCCATAGGGGGCTATGGTGAAAAAGGAAATATCCTCAGATGAAATCTGGAAAGAAGCTTTCTGAGAAACTGCTTAGTGTTCTGTGAATTCATCTCACAGAGTTACATCTGTATTTCGTGGATCTCTTTGCTAGCCTTATTTCTGTGGAATCTGAGAACAGATATTTCGGATCCCTTTGAAGACTATAGGGCCAAAGGAAATATCCTGCGATAACAAAGAGAAAGAAGCTTTCTGAGCAACTTCTTTCTGTTATGTGAAATCATCTCACAGAGTTACAGCTTTCCCCTCAAGAAGCCTTTCGCTAAGACAGTTCTTGTGGAATTGGCAAATTGATATTTGGAAGCCCATAGAGGGCTATGGTGAAAAAGGAAATATCCTCAGATGAAATCTGGAAAGAAGCTTTCTGAGAAACTGCTTAGTGTTCTGTGAATTCATCTCACAGAGTTACATCTGTATTTCGTGGATCTCTTTGCTAGCCTTATTTCTGAGGAATCTGAGAAAAGATATTTCGGATCCCTATGAAGACTATAGGGCCAAAGGAAATATCCTCCGATAACAAAGAGAAAGAAGCTTTCTGAGAAACTTCTTTGTGTTCTGTGAAATCATCTCACAGAGTTACAGCTTTCCCCTCAAGAAGCCTTTCGCTAAGGCAGTTCTTGTGGAATTGGCAAAGTGATATTTGGAAGCCCATAGAGGGCTATGGTGAAAAAGGAAATATCCTCAGATGAAATCTGGAAAGAAGCTTTCTGAGAAACTGCTTAGTGTTCTGTGAATTCATCTCACAGAGTTACATCTGTATTTCGTGGATCTCTTTGTTAGCCTTATTTCTGTGGAATCTGAGAACAGATATTTCGGATCCCTTTGAAGAGCATAGGGCCAAAGGAAATATCCTGCGATAACAAAGAGAAAGAAGCTTTCTGAAAAATTTCTTTGTGTTCTGTGAAATCATCTCACAGAGTTACAGCTTTCCCCTCAAGAAGCCTTTCGCTAAGACAGTTCTTGTGGAATTGGCAAAGTGATATTTGGAAGCCCATAGAGGGCTATGGTGAAAAAGGAAATATCCTCAGATGAAATCTGGAAAGAAGCTTTCTGAGAAACTGCTTAGTGTTCTGTGAATTCATCTCACAGAGTTACATCTGTATTTCGTGGATCTCTTTGTTAGCCTTATTTCTGTGGAATCTGAGAACAGATATTTCGGATCCCTTTGAAGAGCATAGGGCCAAAGGAAATATCCTGCGATAACAAAGAGAAAGAAGCTTTCTGAAAAATTTCTTTGTGTTCTGTGAAATCATCTCACAGAGTTACAGCTTTCCCCTCAAGAAGCCTTTCGCTAAGACAGTTCTTGTGGAATTGGCAAAGTGATATTTGGAAGCCCATAGAGGGCTATGGTGAAAAAGGAAATATCCTCAGATGAAATCTGGAAAGAAGCTTTCTGAGAAACTGCTTAGTGTTCTGTGAATTCATCTCACAGAGTTACATGTGTATTTCGTGGATCTCTTTGCTAGCCTTATTTCTGTGGAATCTGAGAACAGATATTTCGGATCCCTATGAAGACTATAGGGCCAAAGGAAATATCCTCCGATAACAAAGAGAAAGAAGCTTTCTGAGAAACTTCTTTGTGTTCTGTGAAATCATCTCAAAGAGTTACAGCTTTCCCCTCAAGAAGCCTTTCGCTAAGACAGTTCTTGTGGAATTGGCAAAGTGATATTTGGAAGCCCATAGAGGGGTATGGTGAAAAAGGAAATATCCTCAGATGAAATCTGGAAAGAAGCTTTCTGAGAAACTGCTTAGTGTTCTGTGAATTCATCTCACAGAGTTACATCTGTATTTCGTGGATCTCTTTGCTAGCCTTATTTCTGTGGAATCTGAGAACAGATATTTCGGATCCCTTTGAAGACTATAGGGCCAAAGGAACTATCCTGCGATAACAAAGAGAAAGAAGCTTTCTGAGCAACTTCTTTCTGTTCTGTGAAATCATCTCACAGAGTTACAGCTTTCCCCTCAAGAAGCCTTTCGCTAAGACAGTTCTTGTGGAATTGGCAAAGTGATATTTGGAAGCCCATAGAGGGCTATGGTGAAAAAGGAAATATCCTCAGATGAAATCTGGAAAGAAGCTTTCTGAGAAACTGCTTAGTGTTCTGTGAATTCATCTCACAGAGTTACATCTGTATTTCGTGGATCTCTTTGCTAGCCTTATTTCTGTGGAATCTGAGAAAAGATATTTCGGATCCCTATGAAGTCTATAGGGCCAAAGGAAATATCCTCCGATAACAAAGAGAAAGAAGCTTTCTGAAAAACTTCTTTCTGTTCTGTGAAATCATCTCACAGAGTTACAGCTTTCCCCTCAAGAAGCCTTTCGCTAAGGCAGTTCTTGTGGAATTGGCAAAGTGATATTTGGAAGCCCATAGAGGGCTATGGTGAAAAAGGAAATATCCACAGATGAAATCTGGAAAGAAGCTTTCTGAGAAACTGCTTAGTGTTCTGTGAATTCATCTCACAGAGTTACATGTGTATTTCGTGGATCTCTTTGCTAGCCTTATTTCTGTGGAATCTGAGAAAAGATATTTCGGATCTCTTTGAAGACTATAGGGCCAAAGGAAATATCCTGCGATCACAAAGAGAAAGAAGCATTCTGAGAAACTTCTTTCTGTTCCGTGAAATCATCTCACAGAGTTACAGCTTTCCCCTCAAGAAGCCTTTCGCTAAGACAGTTCTTGTGGAATTGGCAAAGTGATATTTGGAAGCCCATAGAGGGCTATGGTGAAAAAGGAAATATCCGCAGATGAAATCTGGAAAGAAGCTTTCTGAGAAACTGCTTAGTGTTCTGTGAATTCATCTCACAGAGTTACATCTGTATTTCTTGGATCTCTTTGCTAGCCTTATTTCTGTGGAATCTGAGAACAGATATTTCGGATCCCTTTGAAGAGTATAGGGCCAAAGGAAATATCCTGCGATCACAAAGAGAAAGAAGCTTTCTGAGCAACTTCTTTCTGTTCTGTGAAATCCTCTCACAGAGTTACAGCTTTCCCCTCAAGAAGCCTTTCGCTAAGACAGTTCTTGTGGAATTGGCAAAGTGATATTTGGAAGCCCATAGAGGGCTATGGTGAAAAAGGAAATATCCTCAGATGAAATCTGGAAAGAAGTTTTCTGAGAAACTGCTTAGTGTTCTGTGAATTCATCTCACAGAGTTACATCTGTATTTCGTGGATCTCTTTGCTAGCCTTATTTCTGTGGAATCTGAGAACAGATATTTCGGATCCCTTTGAAGACTATAGGGCCAAAGGAAATATCCTGCGATAACAAAGAGAAAGAAGCTTTCTGAGCAACTTCTTTCTGTTCTGTGAAATCATCTCACAGAGTTACAGCTTTCCCCTCAAGAAGCCTTTCGCTAAGACAGTTCTGGTGGAATTGGCAAAGTGATATTTGGAAGCCCATAGAGGGCTATGGTGAAAAAGGAAATATCCTCAGATGAAATCTGGAAAGAAGCTTTCTGAGAAACTGCTTAGATTCTGTGAATTCATCTCACAGAGTTACATCTGTATTTCGTGGATCTCTTTGCTAGCCTTATTTCTGTGGAATCTGAGAACAGATATTTCGGATACCTTTGAAGACTATAGGGCCAAAGGAAATATCCTGCGATAACAAAGAGAAAGAAGCTTTCTGAGCAGCTTCTTTGTGTTCTGTGAAATCATCTCACAGAGTTACAGCTTTCCCCTCAAGAAGCCTTTCGCTAAGACAGTTCTTGTGGAATTGGCAAAGTGATATTTGGAAGCCCATAGAGGGCTATGGTGAAAAAGGAAATATCCTCAGATGAAATCTGGAAAGAAGCTTTCTGAGAAACTGCTTAGTGTTCTGTGAATTCATCTCACAGAGTTACATCTGTATTTTTTGGATCTCTTTGCTAGCCTTATTTCTGTGGAATCTGAGAAAGGATATTTCGGATCCCTATGAAGACTATAGGGCCAAAGGAAATATCCTCCGATAACAAAGAGAAAGAAGCTTTCTGAGAACCTTCTTTGTGTTCTGTGAAATCATCTCACAGAGTTACAGCTTTCCCCTCAAGAAGCCTTTCGCTAAGACAGTTCTTGTGGAATTGGCAAAGCGATATTTGGAAGCCCATAGAGGGCTATGGTGAAAAAGGAAATATCCTCAGATGAAATCTGGAAAGAAGCTTTCTGAGAAACTGCTTAGTGTTCTGTGAATTCATCTCACAGAGTTACATCTGTATTTCGTGGATCTCTTTGCTAGCCTTATTTCTGTGGAATCTGAGAACAGATATTTCGGATCCCTTTGAAGACTATAGGGCCAAAGGAAATATCCTGCGATAACAAAGAGAAAGAAGCTTTCTGAGCAACTTCTTTCTGTTCTGTGAAATCCTCTCACAGAGTTACAGCTTTCCCCTCAAGAAGCCTTTCGCTAAGACAGTTCTTGTGGAATTGGCAAAGTGATATTTGGAAGCCCATAGAGGGCTATGGTGAAAAAGGAAATATCCTCAGATGAAATCTGGAAAGAAGTTTTCTGAGAAACTGCTTAGTGTTCTGTGAATTCATCTCACAGAGTTACATGTGTATTTCGTGGATCTCTTTGCTAGCCTTATTTCTGTGGAATCTGAGAACAGATATTTCGGATCCCTTTGAAGACTATAGGGCCAAAGGAAATATCCTGCGATCACAAAGAGAAAGAAGCTTTCTGAGCAACTTCTTTCTGTTCTGTGAAATCATCTCACAGAGTTACAGCTTTCCCCTCAAGAAGCCTTTCGCTAAGACAGTTCTGGTGGAATTGGCAAAGTGATATTTGGAAGCCCATAGAGGGCTATGGTGAAAAAGGAAATATCCTCAGATGAAATCTGGAAAGAAGCTTTCTGAGAAACTGCTTAGATTCTGTGAATTCATCTCACAGAGTTACATCTGTATTTCGTGGATCTCTTTGCTAGCCTTATTTCTGTGGAATCTGAGAACAGATATTTCGGATCCCTTTGAAGACTATAGGGCCAAAGGAAATATCCTGCGATAACAAAGAGAAAGAAGCTTTCTGAGCAACTTCTTTGTGTTCTGTGAAATCATCTCACAGAGTTACAGCTTTCCCCTCAAGAAGCCTTTTGCTAAGACAGTTCTTGTGGAATTGGCAAAGTGATATTTGGAAGCCCATAGAGGGCTATGGTGAAAAAGGAAATATCCTCAGATGAAATCTGGAAAGAAGCTTTCTGAGAAACTGCTTAGTGTTCTGTGAATTCATCTCACAGAGTTACATCTGTATTTTTTGGATCTCTTTGCTAGCCTTATTTCTGTGGAATCTGAGAAAGGATATTTCGGATCCCTATGAAGACTATAGGGCCAAAGGAAATATCCTCCGATAACAAAGAGAAAGAAGCTTTCTGAGAACCTTCTTTGTGTTCTGTGAAATCATCTCACAGAGTTACAGCTTTCCCCTCAAGAAGCCTTTCGCTAAGACAGTTCTTGTGGAATTGGCAAAGCGATATTTGGAAGCCCATAGAGGGCTATGGTGAAAAAGGAAATATCCTCAGATGAAATCTGGAAAGAAGCTTTCTGAGAAACTGCTTAGTGTTCTGTGAATTCATCTCACAGAGTTACATCTGTATTTCGTGGATCTCTCTGCTAGCCTTATTTCTGTGGAATCTGAGAACAGATATTTCGGATCCGTTTGAAGACTATAGGGCCAAAGGAAATATCCTGCGATAACAAAGAGAAAGAAGCTTTCTGAGAAACTTCTTTGTGTTCTGTGAAATCATCTCACAGAGTTACAGCTTTCCCCTCAAGAAGCCTTTCGCTAAGACAGTTCTTGTGGAATTGGCAAAGTGATATTTGGAAGCCCATAGAGGGCTATGGTGAAAAAGGAAATATCCTCAGATGAACTCTGGAAAGAAGCTTTCTGAGAAACTACTTAGTGTTCTGTGAATTCATCTCACAGAGTTACATCTGTATTTCGTGGATCTCTTTGCTAGCCTTATTTCTGTGGAATCTGAGAACAGATATTTCGGATCACTTTGAAGACTATAGGGCCAAAGGAAATATCCTCCGATAACAAAGAGAAAGAAGCTTTCTGAGCAACTTCTTTGTGTTCTGTGAAATCATCTCACAGAGTTACAGCTTTCCCCTCAAGAAGCCTTTCGCTAAGACAGTTCTGGTGGAATTGGCAAAGTGATATTTGGAAGCCCATAGAGGGCTATGGTGAAAAAGGAAATATCCTCAGATGAAATCTGGAAAGAAGCTTTCTGAGAAACTGCTTAGTGTTCTGTGAATTCATCTCACAGAGTTACATCTGTATCTCGTGGATCTCTTTGCTAGCCTTATTTCTGGGAATCTGAGAACAGATATTTCGGATCCCTTTGAAGACTATAGGGCCAAAGGAAATATCCTGCGATAACAAAGAGAAAGAAGCTTTCTGAGCAACTTCTTTCTGTTCTGTGAAATCATCTCACAGAGTTACAGCTTTCCCCTCAAGAAGCCTTTCGCTAAGACAGTTCTTGTGGAATTGGCAAAGTGATATTTGGAAGCCCATAGAGGGCTATGGTGAAAAAGGAAATATCCTCAGATGAACTCTGGAAAGAAGCTTTCTGAGAAACTACTTAGTGTTCTGTGAATTCATCTCACAGAGTTACATCTGTATTTCGTGGATCTCTTTGCTAGCCTTATTTCTGTGGAATCTGAGAACAGATATTTCGGATCACTTTGAAGACTATAGGGCCAAAGGAAATATCCTGCGATAACAAAGAGAAAGAAGCTTTCTGAGCAACTTCTTTCTGTTCTGTGAAATCATCTCACAGAGTTACAGCTTTCCCCTCAAGAAGTCTTTCGCTAAGACAGTTCTTGTGGAATTGGCAAAGTGATATTTGGAAGCCCATAGAGGGCTATGGTGAAAAAGGAAATATCCTCAGATGAAATCTGGAAAGAAGCTTTCTGAGAAACTGCTTAGTTTCTGTGAATTCATCTCACAGAGTTACATCTGTATTTCGTGGATCTCTTTGCTAGCCTTATTTTTGTGGAATCTGAGAACAGATATTTCGGATCCCTTTGAGGACTATAGGGCAAAGGAAATATCCTCCGATAACAAAGAGAAAGAAGCTTTCTGAGAAACTTCTTTGTGTTCTTTGAAATCATCTCACAGAGTTACAGTTTTCCCCTTAAGAAGCCTTTCGCTAAGACAGTTCTTGTGGAATTGGCAAAGTGATATTTGGAAGCCCATAGAGGGCTATGGTGAAAAAGGAAATATCCTCAGATGAAATCTGGAAAGAAGCTTTCTGAGAAACTGCTTAGTGTTCTGTTAATTCATCTCACAGAGTTACATCTGTATTTCGTGGATCTCTTTGCTAGCCTTATTTCTGTGGAATCTGAGAAAAGATATTTCGGATCCCTATGAAGACTATAGGGCCAAAGGAAATATCCTCCGATAACAAAGAGAAAGAAGCTTTCTGAGAAACTTCTTTGTTTTCTGTGAAATCATCTCACAGAGTTACAGCTTTCCCCTCAAGAAGCCTTTCGCTAAGGCAGTTCTTGTGGAATTGGCAAAGTGATATTTGGAAGCCCATAGAGGGCTATGGTGAAAAAGGAAATATCCTCAGATGAAATCTGGAAAGAAGCTTTCTGAGAAACTGCTTAGTGTTCTGTGAATTCTTCTCACAGAGTTACATCTGTATTTCGTGGATCTCTTTGCTAGCCTTATTTCTGTGGAATCTGAGAACAGATATTTCGGATCCCTTTGAAGAGTATAGGGCCAAAGGAAATATCCTCCGATAACAAAGAGAAAGAAGCTTTCTGAGACACTTCTTTCTGTTCTGTGAAATCATCTCACAGAGTTACAGCTTTCCCCTCAAGAAGCCTTTCGCTAAGACAGTTCTTGTGGAATTGGCAAAGTGATATTTGGAAGCCCATAGAGGGCTATGGTGAAAAAGGAAATATCCTCAGATGAAATCTGGAAAGAAGCTTTCTGAGAAACTGCTTAGTGTTCTGTGAATTCATCTCACAGAGTTACATCTGTATTTCGTGGATCTCTTTGCTAGCCTTATTTCTGTGGAATCTGAGAACAGAGATTTCGGATCCCGTTGAAGACTATAGGGCCAAAGGAAATATCCTCCGATAACAAAGAGAAAGAAGCTTTCTGAGAAACTTCTTTGTGTTCTGTGAAATCATCTCACAGAGTAGCAGCTTTCCCCTCAGGAAGCCTTTAACTAAGACAGTTCTTGTGTAATTGGCAAAGAGATATTTGGAAGCCCATAGAGGGCTATGTTGAAAAAGGAAATATCCTCAGATGAAATCTGGAAAGAAGATATCTGAGAAACTGCTTAGTGTTCTGTGAATTCATCTCACAGAGTTACATCTGTATTTCGTGGATCTCTTTGCTAGCCTTATTTCTCTGGAATCTGAGAAAAGATATTTCGGATCCCTATGAAGACTATAGGGCCAAAGGAAATATCCTCTGATAACAAAGAGAAAGAAGCTTTCTGAGAAACTTCTCTGTGTTCTGTGAAATCATCTCGCAGAGTTACAGCATTCCCCTCAAGAAGCCTTTCGCTAAGACAGTTCTTGTGGAATTGGCAAAGCGATATTTGGAAGCCCATAGAGGGCTATGGTGAAAAAGGAAATATCCTCAGATGAAATCTGGAAAGAAGCTTTCTGAGAAACTGCTTAGTGTTCTGTTAATTCATCTCACAGAGTTACACCTGTATTTGGTGGATCTCTTTGCTAGCCTTATTTCTGTGGAATCTGAGAACAGATATTTCGGATCCCTTTGAAGACTACAGGGCCAAAGGAAATATCCTGCGATAACAAAGAGAAAGAAGCTTTCTGAGAAACTTCTTTCTGTTCTGTGAAATCATCTCGCATTGTTACAGCTTTCCCCTCAAGAAGCCTTTCGCTAAGACAGTTCTGGTGGAATTGGCAAAGTGATATTTGGAAGCCCATAGAGGGCTATGGTGAAAAAGGAAATATCCTCAGATGAAATCTGGAAAGAAGCTTTCTGAGAAACTGCTTAGTGTTCTGTGAATTCATCTCACAGAGTTACATCTGTATTTCGTGGATCTCTTTGCTAGCCTTATTTCTGTGGAATCTGAGAACAGATATTTCGGATCCCTTTGAAGACTATAGGGCCAAAGGAAATATCCTGCGATAACAAAGAGAAAGAAGCTTTCTGAGCAACTTCTTTCTGTTCTGTGAAATCATCTCACAGAGTTACAGCTTTCCCCTCAAGAAGCCTTTCACTAAGACAGTTCTTGTGGAATTGGCAAAGTGATATTTGGAAGCCCATAGAGGGCTATGGTGAAAAAGGAAATATCCTCAGATGAAATCTGGAAAGAAGCTTTCTGAGAAACTGCTTAGTGTTCTGTGAATTCATCTCACAGAGTTACATCTGTATTTCGTGGATCTCTTTGCTAGCCTTATTTCTGTGGAATCTGAGAACAGATATTTCGGATCCCTTTGAAGACTATAGGGTCAAAGGAAATATCCTGCGATAACAAAGAGAAAGAAGCTTTCTGAGCAACTTCTTTCTGTTCTGTGAAATCATCTCACAGAGTTACAGCTTTCCCCTCAAGAAGTCTTTCGCTAAGACAGTTCTTGTGGAATTGGCAAAGTGATATTTGGAAGCCCATAGAGGGCTATGGTGAAAAAGGAAATATCCTCAGATGAAATCTGGAAAGAAGCTTTCTGAGAAACTGCCTAGTGTTCTTTGAATTCATCTCACAGAGTTACATCTGTATTTCGTGGATCTCTTTGCTAGCCTTATTTCTGTGGAATCTGAGAAAAGATATTTCGGATCCCTATGAAGACTATAGGGCCAAAGGAAATATCCTCCGATAACAAAGAGAAAGAAGCTTTCTGAGAAACTTCTTTGTGTTCTGTGAAATCATCTCACAGAGTTACAGCTTTCCCCTCAAGAAGCCTTTCGTTAAGGCAGTTCTTGTGGAATTGGCAAAGTGATATTTGGAAGCCCATAGAGGGCTATGGTGAAAAAGGAAATATCCTCAGATGAAATCTGGAAAGAAGCTTTCTGAGAAACTGCTTAGTGTTCTGTGAATTCATCTCACAGAGTTACATCTGTATTTCGTGGATCTCTTTGCTAGCCTTATTTCTGTGGAATCTGAGAACAGAGATTTCGGATCCCGTTGAACACTATAGGGACAAAGGAAATATCCTCCGATAACAAAGAGAAAGAAGCTTTCTGAGAAACTTCTTTGTGTTCTGTGAAATCATCTCACAGAGTAGCAGCTTTCCCCTCAAGAAGCCTTTAACTAAGACAGTTCTTGTGTAATTGGCAAAGAGATATTTGGAAGCCCATAGAGGGCTATGTTGAAAAAGGAAATATCCTCAGATGAAATCTGGAAAGAAGCTATCTGACAAACTGCTTAGTGTTCTGTGAATTCATCTCACAGAGTTACATCTGTATTTCGTGGATCTCTTTGCTAGCCTTATTTCTCTGGAATCTGAGAAAAGATATTTCGGATCCCTATGAAGACTATAGGGCCAAAGGAAATATCCTCCGATAACAAAGAGAAAGAAGCTTTCTGAGAAACTTCTCTGTGTTCTGTGAAATCATCTCGCAGAGTTACAGCATTCCCCTCAAGAAGCCTTTCGCTAAGACAGTTCTTGTGGAATTGGCAAAGCGATATTTGGAAGCCCATAGAGGGCTATGGTGAAAAAGGAAATATCCTCAGATGAAATCTGGAAAGAAGCTTTCTGAGAAACTGCTTAGTGTTCTGTTAATTCATCTCACAGAGTTACACCTGTATTTGGTGGATCTCTTTGCTAGCCTTATTTCTGTGGAATCTGAGAACAGATATTTCGGATCCCTTTGAAGACTACAGGGCCAAAGGAAATATCCTGCGATAACAAAGAGAAAGAAGCTTTCTGAGAAACTTCTTTCTGTTCTGTGAAATCATCTCACATTCTCACAGCTTTCCCCTCAAGAAGCCTTTCGCTAAGACAGTTCTGGTGGAATTGGCAAAGTGATATTTGGAAGCCCATAGAGGGCTATGGTGAAAAAGGAAATATCCTCAGATGAAATCTGGAAAGAAGCTTTCTGAGAAACTGCTTAGTGTTCTGTGAATTCATCTCACAGAGTTACATCTGTATTTCGTGAATCTCTTTGCTAGCCTTATTTCTGTGGAATCTGAGAACAGATATTTCGGATCCCTTTGAAGACTATAGGGCCAAAGGCAATATCCTCCGATAACAAAGAGAAAGAAGCTTTCTGAGAAACTTCTTTGTGTTCTGTGAAATCATCTCACAGAGTTACAGCTTTCCCCTCAAGAAGCCTTTCGCTAGGACAGTTCTTGTGGAATTGGCAAAGAGATATTTGGAAGCCCATAGAGGGCTATGGTGAAAAAGGAAATATCCTCAGATGAAATCTGGAAAGCTTTCTGAGAAACTGCTTAGTGTTCTGTGAATTCATCTCACAGAGTTACATCTGTATTTCGTGAATCTCTTTGCTAGCCTTATTTCTGTGGAATCTGAGAACAGATATTTCGGATCCCTTTGAAGACTATAGGGCCAAAGGAAATATCCTCCGATAACAAAGAGAAAGAAGCTTTCTGAGCAACTTCTTTGTGTTCTGTGAAATCATCTCACAGAGTTACAGCTTTCCCCTCAAGAAGCCTTTCGCTAAGACAGTTCTTGTGGAATTGGCAAAGTGATATTTGGAAGCCCATAGAGGGCTATGGTGAAAAAGGAAATATCCTCAGATGAAATCTGGAAAGAATCTTTCTGAGAAACTGCTTAGTGTTCTGTTAATTCATCTCAAAGAGTTACATCTGTATTTCGTGGATCTCTTTGCTAGCCTTATTTCTGTGGAATCTGAGAACAGATATTTCGGATCCCTTTGAAGACTATAGGGCCAAAGGAAATATCCTGCGATAACAAAGAGAAAGAAGCTTTCTGAGCAACTTCTTTCTGTTCTGTGAAATCATCTCACAGAGTTACAGCTTTCCCCTCAAGAAGCCTTTCGCTAAGACAGTTCTTATGGAATTGGCAAAGTGATATTTGGAAGCCCATAGAGGGCTATGGTGAAAAAAGAAATATCCTCAGATGAAATCTGGAAAGAAGCTTTCTGAGAAACTGCTTAGTTTCTGTGAATTCAACTCACTGAGTTACATCTGTATTTCGTGGATCTCTTTGCTAGCCTTATTTCTGTGGAATCTGAGAACAGATATTTCGGATCCCTTTGAAGACTATAGGGCCAAAGGAAATATCCTGCGATAACAAAGAGAAAGAAGCTTTCTGAGCAACTTCTTTGTGTTCTGTGAAATCATCTCACAGAGTTACAGCTTTCCCCTCAAGAAGCCTTTCGCTAAGACAGTTCTTGTGGAATTGGAAAAGTGATATTTGGAAGCCCATAGAGGGCTATGGTGAAAAAGGAAATATCCTCCGATGAAATCTGGAAAGAAGCTTTCTGAGAAACTGCTTAGTGTTCTGTGAATTCATCTCACAGAGTTACATCTGTATTTCGTGGATCTCTTTGCTAGCCTTATTTCTGTGGAATCTGAGAAAAGATATTTCGGATCCCTATGAAGACTATAGGGCCAAAGGAAATATCCTCCGATAACGAAGAGAAAGAAGCTTTCTGAGAAAGTTCTTTGTGTTCTGTGAAATCATCTCACAGAGTTACAGCTTTCCCCTCAAGAAGCCTTTCGCTAAGGCAGTTCTTGTGTAATTGGCAAAGAGATATTTGGAAGCCCATAGAGAGCTATGTTGAAAAAGGAAATATCCTCAGATGAAATCTGGAAAGAAGCTTTCTGAGAAACTGCTTAGTGTTTTGTGTATTCATCTCACAGAGTTACATCTGTATTTCGTGGATCTCTTTGCTAGCCTTATTTCTGTGGAATCTGAGAACAGAGATTTCTGATCCATTTGAAGACTAGAGGGGCAAAGAAATATCCTCCGATAACAAAGAGAAAGAAGCTTTCTGAGAAACTACTTTGTGTTCTGTGAAATCATCTCACAGAGTTACAGCTTTCCCCTCAGGCAGCCTTTAGCTAATACAGTTCTTGTGTAATTGGCAAAGAGATATTTGGAAGCCCATAGAGGGCTATGGTGAAAAAGGAAATATCCTCCGATGAAATCTGGAAAGAAGCTTTCTGAGAAACTGCTTAGTGTTCGGTGAATTCATCTCACAGAGTTACATGTGTATTTCGTGGATCTCTTTGCTAGCCTTATTTCTCTGGAATCTGAGAAAAGATATTTCGGATCCCTATGAAGACTATAGGGCCAAAGGAAATATCCTCCGATAACAAAGAGAAAGAAGCTTTCTGAGAAACTTCTCTGTGTTCTGTGAAATCATCTCGCAGAGTTACAGCTTTCCCCTCAAGAAGCCTTTCGCTAAGACAGTTCTTGTGGAATTGGCAAAGCGATATTGGAAGCCCATAGAGGGCTATGGTGAAAAAGGAAATATCCTCAGATGAAATCTGGAAAGAAGCTTTCTGAGAAACTGCTTAGTGTTCTGTTAATTCATCTCACAGAGTTACACCTGTATTTCGTGGATCTCTTTGCTAGCCTTATTTCTGTGGAATCTGAGAACAGATATTTCGGATCCCTTTGAAGAGTATAGGGCCAAAGGAAATATCCTCCGATAACAAAGAGAAAGAAGCTTTCTGAGCAACTTCTTTGTGTTCTGTGAAATCATCTCACAGAGTTACAGCTTTCCCCTCAAGAAGCCTTTCGCTAAGACAGTTCTTGTGTAATTGGCAAAGAGATATTTGGAAGCCCATAGAGGGCTATGGTGAAAAAGGAAATATCCTCAGATGAAATCTGGAAAGAAGCTTTCTGAGAAACTGCTTAGTGTTCTGTGAATTCATCTCACAGAGTTACATCTGTATTTCGTGGATCTCTTTGCTAGCCTTATTTCTGTGGAATCTGAGAATAGAGATTTCGGATCCCTTTGAAGACTATAGGGCCAAAGGAAATATCCTCCGATAACAAAGAGAAAGAAGCTTTCTGAGAAACTTCTTTGTGTTCTGTGAAATCATCTCACAGAGTTGCAGCTTTCCCCTCAAGAAGCCTTTAACTAAGACAGTTCTTGTGTAATTGGCAAAGAGATATTTGGAAGCCCATAGAGGGCTATGGTGAAAAAGGAAATATCCTCAGATGAAATCTGGAAAGAAGCTTTCTGAGAAACTGCTTAGTGTTCTGTGAATTCATCTCACAGAGTTACATGTGTATTTCGTGGATCTCTCTGCTAGCCTTATTTCTCTGGAATCTGAGAAAAGATATTTCGGATCCCTATGAAGACTATAGGGCCAAAGTAAATATCCTCCGATAACAAAGAGAAAGAAGCTTTCTGAGAAACTTCTCTGTGTTCTGTGAAATCATCTCGCAGTGTTACAGCTTTCCCCTCAAGTAGCCTTTCGCTAAGACAGTTCTTGTGGAATTGGCAAAGCGATATTTGGAAGCCCATAGAGGGCTATGGTGAAAAAGGAAATATCCTCAGATGAAATCTGGAAAGAAGCTTTCTGAGAAACTGCTTAGTGTTCTGTTAATTCATCTCACAGAGTTACACCTGTATTTGGTGGATCTCTTTGCTAGCCTTATTTCTGTGGAATCTGAGAACAGATATTTCGGATCCCTTTGAAGACTATAGGGCCAAAGGAAATATCCTGCGATAAC
Organism: Macaca nemestrina; assembly: GCF_043159975.1. Classification (NCBI taxonomy): domain Eukaryota; kingdom Metazoa; phylum Chordata; class Mammalia; order Primates; family Cercopithecidae; genus Macaca; species Macaca nemestrina. The sequence continues at coordinate 90,626,201 of NC_092125.1, forward strand.
AAAGAGAAAGAAGCTTTCTGAGAAACTTCTTTCTGTTCTGTGAAATCATCTCACATAGTTACAGCTTTCCCCTCAAGAAGCCTTTCGCTAAGACAGTTCTGGTGGAATTGGCAAAGTGATATTTGGAAGCCCATAGAGGGCTATGGTGAAAAAGGAAATATCCTCAGATGAAATCTGGAAAGAAGCTTTCTGAGAAACTGCTTAGTGTTCTGTGAATTCATCTTACAGAGTTACATCTGTATTTCGTGAATCTCTTTGCTAGCCTTATTTCTGTGTAATCTGAGAACAGATATTTCGGATCCCTTTGAAGACTATAGGGCCAAAGGAAATATCCTCCGATAACAAAGAGAAAGAAGCTTTCTGAGCAACTTCTTTGTGTTCTGTGAAATCATCTCACAGAGTTACAGCTTTCCCCTCAAGAAGCCTTTCGCTAGGACAGTTCTTGTGAAATTGGCAAAGAGATATTTGGAAGCCCATAGAGGGCTATGGTGAAAAAGGAAATATCCTCAGATGAAATCTGGAAAGAAGCTTTCTGAGAAACTGCTTAGTGTTCTGTGAATTCATCTCACAGAGTTACATCTGTATTTCGTAAATCTCTTTGCTAGCCTTATTTCTGTGTAATCTGAGAACAGATATTTCGGATCCATTTGAAGACTATAGGGCCAAAGGAAATATCCTCCGATAACAAAGAGAAAGAAGCTTTCTGAGAAACTTCTTTCTGTTCTGTGAAATCATCTCACAGAGTTACAGCTTTCCCCTCAAGAAGCCTTTCGCTAAGACAGTTCTTGTGGAATTGGCAAAGTGATATTTGGAAGCCCATAGAGGGCTATGGTGAAAATGGAAATATCCTCAGATGAAATCTGGAAAGAATATTTCTGAGAAACTGCTTAGTGTTCTGTGAATTCATCTCAAAGAGTTACATCTGTATTTCGTGGATCTCTTTGCTAGCCTTATTTCTGTGGAATCTCAGAACAGATATTTCGGATCCCTTTGAAGACTATAGGGCCAAAGGAAATATCCTCCGATAACAAAGAGAAAGAAGCTTTCTGAGAAACTTCTTTGTGTTCTGTGAAATCATCTCACAGAGCTACAGCTTTCCCTCAAGAAGCCTTTCGCTAAGACAGTTTTTGTGGAATTGGCAAAGTGATATTTGGAAGCCCATAGAGGGCTATGGTGAAAAAGGAAATATCCTCAGATGAAATCTGGAAAGAAGCTTTCTGAGAAACTGCTTAGTGTTTTGTTAATTCATCTCACAGAGTTACATCTGTATTTCGTGGATCTCTTTGCTAGCCTTATTTCTGTGGAATCTGAGAACAGATATTTCGGATCCCTTTGAAAACTATAGGGCCAAAGGAAATATCCTGCGATCACAAAGAGAAAGAAGCTTTTTGAGAAACTTCTTTCTGTTCCGTGAAATCATCTCACAGAGTTACAGCTTTCCCCTCAAGAAGCCTTTCGCTAAGACAGTTCTTGTGGAATTGGCAAAGTGATATTTGGAAGCCCATAGAGGGCTATGGTGAAAAAGGAAATATCCTCAGATGAAATCTGGAAAGAAGCTTTCTGAGAAACTGCTTAGTGTTCTGTGAATTCATCTCACAGAGTTACATCTGTATTTCGTGGATCTCTTTGCTAGCCTTATTTCTGTGGAATCTGAGAACAGATATTTCGGATCCATTTGAAGACTATAGGGCCAAAGGAAATATCCTCCGATAACAAAGAGAAAGAAGCTTTCTGAGAAACTTCTTTGTGTTCTGTGAAATCATCTCACAGAGTTACAGCTTTCCCCTCAAGAAGCCTTTCGCTAGGAAAGTTCTTGTGTAATTGGAAAAGAGATATTTGGAAGCCCATAGAGGGCTATGGTGAAAAAGGAAATATCCTCAGATGAAATCTGGAAAGAAGCTTTCTGAGAAACTGCTTAGTGTTCTGTGAATTCATCTCACAGAGTTACATCTGTATTTCGTGGATCTCTTTGCTAGCCTTATTTCTGTGGAATCTGAGAACAGATATTTCGGGTCCCTTTGAAGAGTATAGGGCCAAAGGAAATATCCTCCGATAACAAAGAGAAAGAAGCTTTCTGAGCAACTTCTTTCTGTTCTCTGAAATCATCTCACAGAGTTACAGCTTTCCCCTCAAGAAGACTTTCCCTAAGACAGGTCTTGTGGAATTGGCAAAGTGATATTTGGAAGCCCATAGAGGGCTATGATGAAAAAGGAAATATCCTCAGATGAAATCTGGAAAGAAGCTTTCTGAGAAACTGCTTAGTGTTCTGTGAATTCATCTCACAGAGTTACATCTGTATTTCGTGGATCTCTTTGCTAGCCTTATTTCTGTGGAATCTGAGAACAGAGATTTCGGATCCCTTTGAAGACTATAGGGCCAAAGAAATATCCTCCGATAACAAAGAGAAAGAAGCTTTCTGAGAAACTTCTTTGTGTTCTGTGAAATCATCTCACAGAGTTACAGCTTTCCCCTCAAGAAGCCTTTCGCTAAGACAGTTCTGGTGGAATTGGCAAAGTGATATTTGGAAGCCCATAGAGGGCTATGGTGAAAAAGGAAATATCCTCAGATGAAATCTGGAAAGAAGCTTTTGGAGAAACTGCTTAGTGTTCTGTGAATTCATCTCACAGAGTTACATGTGTATTTCGTGGATCTCTTTGCTAGCCTTATTTCTGTGGAATCTGAGAACAGAGATTTCGGATCCCTTTGAAGACTATAGGGCCAAAGGAAATATCCTGCGATAACAAAGAGAAAGAAGCTTTCTGAGCAACTTCTTTCTGTTCTGTGAAATCATCTCACAGAGTTACAGCTTTCCCCTCAAGAAGCCTTTCGCTAAGACAGTTCTTGTGGAATTGGCAAAGTGATATTTCGAGGCCCATAGAGGGCTATGGTGAAAAAGGAAATATCCTCAGATGAAATCTGGAAAGAAGCTTTCTGAGAAACTGCTTAGTTTCTGTGAATTCATCTCACAGAGTTACATCTGTATTTCGTGGATCTCTTTGCTAGCCTTATTTCTGTGGAATCTGAGAACAGATATTTCGGATCCCTTTGAAGAGTATAGGGCCAAAGGAAATATCCTGCGATCACAAAGAGAAAGAAGCTTTCTGAGCAACTTCTTTGTGTTCTGTGAAATCATCTCACAGAGTTACAGCTTTCCCCTCAAGAAGCCTTTCGCTAAGACAGTTCTTGTGGAATTGGAAAAGTGATATTTGGAAGCCCATAGAGGGCTATGGTGAAAAAGGAAATATCCTCCGATGAAATCTGGAAAGAAGCTTTCTGAGAAACTGCTTAGTGTTCTGTGAATTCATCTCACAGAGTTACATCTGTATTTCGTGGATCTCTTTGCTAGCCTTATTTCTGTGGAATCTGAGAACAGATATTTCGGATCCATTTGAAGACTATAGGGCCAAAGGAAATATCCTCCGATAACAAAGAGAAAGAAGCTTTCTGAGAAACTTCTTTGTGTTCTGTGAAATCATCTCACAGAGTTACAGCTTTCCCCTCAAGAAGCCTTTCGCTAGGAAAGTTCTTGTGTAATTGGAAAAGAGATATTTGGAAGCCCATAGAGGGCTATGGTGAAAAAGGAAATATCCTCAGATGAAATCTGGAAAGAAGCTTTCTGAGAAACTGCTTAGTGTTCTGTGAATTCATCTCACAGAGTTACATCTGTATTTCGTGGATCTCTTTGCTAGCCTTATTTCTGTGGAATCTGAGAACAGATATTTCGGGTCCCTTTGAAGAGTATAGGGCCAAAGGAAATATCCTCCGATAACAAAGAGAAAGAAGCTTTCTGAGAAACTACTTTGTGTTCTGTGAAATCATCTCACAGAGTTACAGCTTTCCCCTCAGGCAGCCTTTAGCTAATACAGTTCTTGTGTAATTGGCAAAGAGATATTTGGAAGCCCATAGAGGGCTATGGTGAAAAAGGAAATATCCTCCGATGAAATCTGGAAAGAAGCTTTCTGAGAAACTGCTTAGTGTTCGGTGAATTCATCTCACAGAGTTACATGTGTATTTCGTGGATCTCTTTGCTAGCCTTATTTCTCTGGAATCTGAGAAAAGATATTTCGGATCCCTATGAAGACTATAGGGCCAAAGGAAATATCCTCCGATAACAAAGAGAAAGAAGCTTTCTGAGAAACTTCTCTGTGTTCTGTGAAATCATCTCGCAGAGTTACAGCTTTCCCCTCAAGAAGCCTTTCGCTAAGACAGTTCTTGTGGAATTGGCAAAGCGATATTTGGAAGCCCATAGAGGGCTATGGTGAAAAAGGAAATATCCTCAGATGAAATCTGGAAAGAAGCTTTCTGAGAAACTGCTTAGTGTTCTGTTAATTCATCTCACAGAGTTACACCTGTATTTCGTGGATCTCTTTGCTAGCCTTATTTCTGTGGAATCTGAGAACAGATATTTCGGACCCCTTTGAAGAGTATAGGGCCAAAGGAAATATCCTCCGATAACAAAGAGAAAGAAGCTTTCTGAGCAACTTCTTTCTGTTCTGTGAAATCATCTCACAGAGTTACAGCTTTCCCCTCAAGAAGCCTTTCGCTAAGACAGTTCTTGTGTAATTGGCAAAGAGATATTTGGAAGCCCATAGAGGGCTATGGTGAAAAAGGAAATATCCTCAGATGAAATCTGGAAAGAAGCTTTCTGAGAAACTGCTTAGTGTTCTGTGAATTCATCTCACAGAGTTACATCTGTATTTCGTGGATCTCTTTGCTAGCCTTATTTCTGTGGAATCTGAGAATAGAGATTTCGGATCCCTTTGAAGACTATAGGGCCAAAGGAAATATCCTCCGATAACAAAGAGAAAGAAGCTTTCTGAGAAACTTCTTTGTGTTCTGTGAAATCATCTCACAGAGTTGCAGCTTTCCCCTCAAGAAGCCTTTAACTAAGACAGTTCTTGTGTAATTGGCAAAGAGATATTTGGAAGCCCATAGAGGGCTATGGTGAAAAAGGAAATATCCTCAGATGAAATCTGGAAAGAAGCTTTCTGAGAAACTGCTTAGTGTTCTGTGAATTCATCTCACAGAGTTACATCTGTATTTCGTGGATCTCTTTGCTAGCCTTATTTCTGTGGAATCTGAGACCAGAGATTTCTGATCCATTTGAAGACTATAGGGCCAAAGAAATATCCTCCGATAACAAAGGGAAAGAAGCTTTCTGAGAAACTTCTTTGTGTACTGTGAAATCATCTCACAGAGTTACAGCTTTCTCCTCAGGAAGCTTTTCGACAATACAGTTCTTGTGTAATTGGCAAAGAGATATTTGGAAGCCCATAGAGGGCTATGGTGAAAAAGGAAATATCCTCAGATGAAATCTGGAAAGAAGCTTTCTGAGAAACTGCTTAGTGTTCTGTGAATTCATCTCACAGAGTTACATGTGTATTTCGTGGATCTCTCTGCTAGCCTTATATCTCTGGGATCTGAGAAAAGATATTTCGGATCCCTATGAAGACTATAGGGCCAAAGGAAATATCCTCCGATAACGAAGAGAAAGAAGCTTTCTGAGAAAGTTCTTTGTGTTCTGTGAAATCATCTCACAGAGTTACAGCTTTCCCCTCAAGAAGCCTTTCGCTAAGGCAGTTCTTGTGTAATTGGCAAAGAGATATTTGGAAGCCCATAGAGAGCTATGTTGAAAAAGGAAATATCCTCAGATGAAATCTGGAAAGAAGCTTTCTGAGAAACTGCTTAGTGTTTTGTGTATTCATCTCACAGAGTTACATCTGTATTTCGTGGATCTCTTTGCTAGCCTTATTTCTGTGGAATCTGAGAACAGAGATTTCTGATCCATTTGAAGACTAGAGGGGCAAAGAAATATCCTCCGATAACAAAGAGAAAGAAGCTTTCTGAGAAACTACTTTGTGTTCTGTGAAATCATCTCACAGAGTTACAGCTTTCCCCTCAGGCAGCCTTTCGCTAATACAGTTCTTGTGTAATTGGCAAAGAGATATTTGGAAGCCCATAGAGGGCTATGGTGAAAAAGGAAATATCCTCCGATGAAATCTGGAAAGAAGCTTTCTGAGAAACTGCTTAGTGTTCTGTGAATTCATCTCACAGAGTTACATGTGTATTTCGTGGATCTCTTTGCTAGCCTTATTTCTCTGGAATCTGAGAAAAGATATTTCGGATCCCTATGAAGACTATAGGGCCAAAGGAAATATCCTCCGATAACAAAGAGAAAGAAGCTTTCTGAGAAACTTCTTTGTGTCCTGTGAAATCATCTCGCAGAGTTACAGCTTTCCCCTCAAGAAGCCTTTCGCTAAGACAGTTCTTGTGGAATTGGCAAAGCGATATTTGGAAGCCCATAGAGGGCTATGGTGAAAAAGGAAATATCCTCAGATGAAATCTGGAAAGAAGCTTTCTGAGAAACTGCTTAGTGTTCTGTTAATTCATCTCACAGAGTTACACCTGTATTTCGTGGATCTCTTTGCTAGCCTTATTTCTGTGGAATCTGAGAACAGATATTTCGGATCCCTTTGAAGAGTATAGGGCCAAAGGAAATATCCTCCGATAACAAAGAGAAAGAAGCTTTCTGAGCAACTTCTTTCTGTTCTGTGAAATCATCTCACAGAGTTACAGCTTTCCCCTCAAGAAGCCTTTCGCTAAGACAGTTCTTGTGTAATTGGCAAAGAGATATTTGGAAGCCCATAGAGGGCTATGGTGAAAAAGGAAATATCCTCAGATGAAATCTGGAAAGAAGCTTTCTGAGAAACTGCTTAGTGTTCTGTGAATTCATCTCACAGAGTTACATCTGTATTTCGTGGATCTCTTTGCTAGCCTTATTTCTGTGGAATCTGAGAATAGAGATTTCGGATCCCTTTGAAGACTATAGGGCCAAAGGAAATATCCTCCGATAACAAAGAGAAAGAAGCTTTCTGAGAAACTTCTTTGTGTTCTGTGAAATCATCTCACAGAGTTGCAGCTTTCCCCTCAAGAAGCCTTTAACTAAGACAGTTCTTGTGTAATTGGCAAAGAGATATTTGGAAGCCCATAGAGGGCTATGGTGAAAAAGGAAATATCCTCAGATGAAATCTGGAAAGAAGCTTTCTGAGAAACTGCTTAGTGTTCTGTGAATTCATCTCACAGAGTTACATCTGTATTTCGTGGATCTCTTTGCTAGCCTTATTTCTGTGGAATCTGAGACCAGAGATTTCTGATCCATTTGAAAACTATAGGGCCAAAGAAATATCCTCCGATAACAAAGGGAAAGAAGCTTTCTGAGAAACTTCTTTGTGTACTGTGAAATCATCTCACAGAGTTACAGCTTTCTCCTCAGGAAGCCTTTCGACAATACAGTTCTTGTGTAATTGGCAAAGAGATATTTGGAAGCCCATAGAGGGCTATGGTGAAAAAGGAAATATCCTCAGATGAAATCTGGAAAGAAGCTTTCTGAGAAACTGCTTAGTGTTCTGTGAATTCATCTCACAGAGTTACATGTGTATTTCGTGGATCTCTCTGCTAGCCTTATTTCTCTGGAATCTGAGAAAAGATATTTCGGATCCCTATGAAGACTATAGGGCCAAAGGAAATATCCTCCGATAACAAAGAGAAAGAAGCTTTCTGAGAAACTTCTCTGTGTTCTGTGAAATCATCTCGCAGTGTTACAGCTTTCCCCTCAAGTAGCCTTTCGCTAAGACAGTTCTTGTGGAATTGGCAAAGCGATATTTGGAAGCCCATAGAGGGCTATGGTGAAAAAGGAAATATCCTCAGATGAAATCTGGAAAGAAGCTTTCTGAGAAACTGCTTAGTGTTCTGTTAATTCATCTCACAGAGTTACACCTGTATTTGGTGGATCTCTTTGCTAGCCTTATTTCTGTGGAATCTGAGAACAGATATTTCGGATCCCTTTGAAGACTATAGGGCCAAAGGAAATATCCTGCGATAACAAAGAGAAAGAAGCTTTCTGAGAAACTTCTTTCTGTTCTGTGAAATCATCTCACATAGTTACAGCTTTCCCCTCAAGAAGCCTTTCGCTAAGACAGTTCTGGTGGAATTGGCAAAGTGATATTTGGAAGCCCATAGAGGGCTATGGTGAAAAAGGAAATATCCTCAGATGAAATCTGGAAAGAAGCTTTCTGAGAAACTGCTTAGTGTTCTGTGAATTCATCTTACAGAGTTACATCTGTATTTCGTGAATCTCTTTGCTAGCCTTATTTCTGTGTAATCTGAGAACAGATATTTCGGATCCCTTTGAAGACTATAGGGCCAAAGGAAATATCCTCCGATAACAAAGAGAAAGAAGCTTTCTGAGCAACTTCTTTGTGTTCTGTGAAATCATCTCACAGAGTTACAGCTTTCCCCTCAAGAAGCCTTTCGCTAGGACAGTTCTTGTGAAATTGGCAAAGAGATATTTGGAAGCCCATAGAGGGCTATGGTGAAAAAGGAAATATCCTCAGATGAAATCTGGAAAGAAGCTTTCTGAGAAACTGCTTAGTGTTCTGTGAATTCATCTCACAGAGTTACATCTGTATTTCGTAAATCTCTTTGCTAGCCTTATTTCTGTGTAATCTGAGAACAGATATTTCGGATCCATTTGAAGACTATAGGGCCAAAGGAAATATCCTCCGATAACAAAGAGAAAGAAGCTTTCTGAGAAACTTCTTTCTGTTCTGTGAAATCATCTCACAGAGTTACAGCTTTCCCCTCAAGAAGCCTTTCGCTAAGACAGTTCTTGTGGAATTGGCAAAGTGATATTTGGAAGCCCATAGAGGGCTATGGTGAAAAAGGAAATATCCTCAGATGAAATCTGGAAAGAATATTTCTGAGAAACTGCTTAGTGTTCTGTGAATTCATCTCAAAGAGTTACATCTGTATTTCGTGGATCTCTTTGCTAGCCTTATTTCTGTGGAATCTCAGAACAGATATTTCGGATCCCTTTGAAGACTATAGGGCCAAAGGAAATATCCTCCGATAACAAAGAGAAAGAAGCTTTCTGAGAAACTTCTTTGTGTTCTGTGAAATCATCTCACAGAGCTACAGCTTTCCCTCAAGAAGCCTTTCGCTAAGACAGTTTTTGTGGAATTGGCAAAGTGATATTTGGAAGCCCATAGAGGGCTATGGTGAAAAAGGAAATATCCTCAGATGAAATCTGGAAAGAAGCTTTCTGAGAAACTGCTTAGTGTTCTGTGAATTCATCTCACAGAGTTACATGTGTATTTCGTGGATCTCTTTGCTAGCCTTATTTCTGTGGAATCTGAGAACAGATATTTCGGATCCGTATGAAGACTATAGGGCCAAAGGAAATATCCTCCGATAACAAAGAGAAAGAAGCTTTCTGAGCAACTTCTTTCTGTTCTGTGAAATCATCTCACAGAGTTACAGCTTTCCCCTCAAGAAGCCTTTCGCTAAGACACCTCTTGTGGAATTGGCAAAGTGATATTTGGAAGCCCATAGAGGGCTATGGTGAAAAAGGAAATATCCTCAGATGAAATCTGGAAAGAAGCTTTCTGAGAAACTGCTTAGTGTTCTGTGAATTCATCTCAAAGAGTTACATCTGTATTTCGTGGATCTCCTTGCTAGCCTTATTTCTGTGGAATCTGAGAACAGATATTTCGGATCCATTTGAACACTATAGGGCCAAAGGAAATATCCTGCGATAACAAAGAGAAAGAAGCTTTCTGAGCAACTTCTTTCTGTTCTGTGAAATCATCTCACAGAGTTACAGCTTTCCCCTCAAGAAGCCTTTCGCTAAGACAGTTCTTGTGGAATTGGCAAAGTGATATTTGGAAGCCCATAGAGGGCTATGGTGAAAAAGGAAATATCCTCAGATGAAATCTGGAAAGAAGCTTTCTGAGAAACTGCTTAGTGTTCTGTGAATTCATCTCACAGAGTTACATCTGTATTTCGTGGATCTCTTTGATAGCCTTATTTCTGTGGAATCTGAGAACAGATATTTCGGATCCCTTTGAAGACTATAGGGCCAAAGGAAATATCCTGCGATAACAAAGAGAAAGAAGCTTTCTGAGCAACTTCTTTGTGTTCTGTGAAATCATCTCACAGAGTTACAGCTTTCCCCTCAAGAAGCCTTTCTCTAAGACAGTTCTTGTGGAATTGGTAAAGTGATATTTGGAAGCCCTTAGAGGGCTATGGTGAAAAAGGAAATATCCGCAGATGAAATCTGGAAAGAAGCTTTCTGAGAAACTGCTTAGTGTTTTGTTAATTCATCTCACAGAGTTACATCTGTATTTCGTGGATCTCTTTGCTAGCCTTATTTCTGTGGAATCTGAAAACAGATATTTCGGATCCCTTTGAAGACTATAGGGCCAAAGGAAATATCCTCCGAAAACAAAGAGAAAGAAGCTTTCTGAGAAACTTCTTTGTGTTCTGTGAAATCATCTCACAGAGTTACAGCTTTCCCCTCAAGAAGCCTTTCGCTAGGAAAGTTCTTGTGGAATTGGCAAAGTGATATTTGGAAGCCCATAGAGGGCTATGGTGAAAAAGGAAATATCCTCAGATGAAATCTGGAAAGAAGCTTTCTGAGAAACTGCTTAGTGTTCTGTGAATTCATCTCACAGAGTTACATCTGTATTTCGTGGATCTCTTTGCTAGCCTTATTTCTGTGGAATCTGAGAACAGATATTTCGGATCCCTTTGAAGACTATAGGGCCAAAGGAAATATCCTGCGATAACAAAGAGAAAGAAGCTTTCTGAGCAGCTTCTTTCTGTTCTGTGAAATCATCTCACAGAGTTACAGCTTTCCCCTCAAGAAGCCTTTCGCTAAGACAGTTCTTGTGGAATTGGCAAAGTGATATTTGGAAGCCCATAGAGGGCTATGGTGAAAAAGGAAATATCCTCAGATGAAATCTGGAAAGAAGCTTTCTGAGAAACTGCTTAGTGTTCTGTGAATTCATCTCACAGAGTTACATCTGTATTTCGTGGGTCTCTTTGCTAGCCTTATTTCTGTGGAATCTGAGAACAGAGATTTCGGATCCCTAGAAGACTATAGGGCCAAAGGAAATATCCTGCGATAACAAAGAGAAAGAAGCTTTCTGAGCAACTTCTTTCTGTTCTGTGAAATCATCTCACAGAGTTACAGCTTTCCCCTCAAGAAGCCTTTCGCTAAGACAGTTCTTGTGGAATTGGCAAAGTGATATTTGGAAGCCCATAGAGGGCTATGGTGAAAAAGGAAATATGCTCAGATGAAATCTGGAAAGAAGCTTTCTGAGAAACTGCTTAGTTTCTGTGAATTCATCTCACAGAGTTACATCTGTATTTCGTGGATCTCTTTTCTAGCCTTATTTCTGTGGAATCTGAGAACAGATATTTCGGATCCCTTTGAAGACTATAGGGCCAAAGGAAATTTCCTGCGATAACAAAGAAAAAGAAGCTTTGTGAGAAACTTCTTTGTGTTCTGTGATATCATCTCACAGAGTTACAGCTTTCCCCTCAAGAAGCCTTTCGCTAAGACAGTTCTTGTGGAATTGGCAAAGTGATATTTGGAAGCCCATAGAGGGCTATGGTGAAAAAGGAAATATCCTCAGATGAAATCTGGAAAGAAGCTTTCTGAGAAACTGCTTAGTGTTCTGTGAATTCATCTCACAGAGTTACATCTGTATTTCGTGGATCTCTTTGCTAGCCTTATTTCTGTGGAATCTGAGAACAGAGATTTCGGATCCCTTTGAAGACTATAGGGCCAAAGGAAATATCCTCCGATAACAAAGAGAAAGAAGCTTTTTGAGAAACTTCTTTGTGTTCTGTGAAATCATCTCACAGAGTTACAGCTTTCCCCTCAAGAAGCCTTTCGCTAAGACAGTTCTTGTGGAATTGGCAAAGTGATATTTGGAAGCCCATAGAGGGCTATGGTGAAAAAGGAAATATCCGCAGATGAAATCTGGAAAGAAGCTTTCTGAGAAACTGCTTAGTGTTTTGTTAATTCATCTCACAGAGTTACATCTGTATTTCGTGGATCTCTTTGCTAGCCTTATTTCTGTGGAATCTGAGAACAGATATTTCGAATCCCTTTGAAGACTATAGGGCCAAAGGAAATATCCTCCGATAACAAAGAGAAAGAAGCTTTCTGAGAAACTTCTTTGTGTTCTGTGAAATCATCTCACAGAGTTACAGCTTTCCCCTCAAGAAGCCTTTCGCTAGGAAAGTTCTTGTGTAATTGGAAAAGAGATATTTGGAAGCCCATAGAGGGCTATGGTGAAAAAGGAAATATCCTCAGATAAAATCTGGAAAGAAGCTTTCTGAGAAACTGCTTAGTGTTCTGTGAATTCATCTCACAGAGTTACATCTGTATTTCGTGAATCTCTTTGCTAGCCTTATTTCTGTGTAATGTGAGAACAGATATTACGGATCCCTTGGAAGACTATAGGGCCAAAGGAAATATCCTCCGATAACAAAGAGAAAGAAGCTTTCTGAGAAACTTCTTTGTGTTCTGTGAAATCATCTCACAGAGTTACAGCTTTCCCCTCAAGAAGCCTTTAACTAAGACAGTTCTTGTGTAATTGGCAAAGAGATATTTGGAAGCCCATAGAGGGCTATGGTGAAAAAGGAAATATCCTCAGATGAAATCTGGAAAGAAGCTTTCTGAGAAACTGCTTAGTGTTCTGTGAATTCATCTCACAGAGTTACATCTGTATTTCGTGAATCTCTTTGCTAGCCTTATTTCTGTGTAATCTGAGAAGAGATATTTCGGATCCCTTTGAAGACTATAGGGCCAAAGGAAATATCCTCCGATAACAAAGAGAAAGAAGCTTTGTGAGAAACTTCTTTGTGTTCTGTGAAATCATCTCACAGAGTTACAGCTTTCCCCTCAAGAAGCCTTTCGCTATGACAGTTCTTGTGGAATTGGCAAAGTGATATTTGGAAGCCCATAGAGGGCTATGGTGAAAAAGGAAATATCCTCAGATGAAATCTGGAAAGAAGCTTTCTGAGAAACTGCTTAGTGTTCTGTGAATTCATCTCAAAGAGTTATATCTGTATTTCGTGGATCTCTTTGCTAGCCTTATTTCTGTGGAATCTGAGAACAGATATTTCGGATCCATTTGAAGACTATAGGGCCAAAGGAAATATCCTGCGATAACAAAGAGAAAGAAGCTTTCTGAAAAATTTCTGTGTGTTCTGTGAAATCATCTCACAGAGTTACAGCTTTCCCCTCAAGAAGCCTTTCGCTAAGACAGTTCTTGTGGAATTGGCAAAGTGATATTTGGAAGCCCATAGAGGGCTATGGTGAAAAAGGAAATATCCTCAGATGAAATCTGGAAAGAAGCTTTCTGAGAAACTGCTTAGTGTTCTGTGAATTCATCTCACAGAGTTACATGTGTATTTCGTGGATCTCCTTGCTAGCCTTATTTCTGTGGAATCTGAGAAAAGATATTTCGGATCCCTATGAAGACTATAGGGCCAAAGGAAATATCCTCCGATAACAAAGAGAAAGAAGCTTTCTGAGAAACTTCTTTGTGTTCTGTGAAATCATCTCACAGAGTTACAGCTTTCCCCTCAAGAAGCCTTTCGCTAAGACAGTTCTTGTGGAATTGGCAAAGTGATATTTGGAAGCCCATAGAGGGCTATGGTGAAAAAGGAAATATCCTCAGATGAAATCTGGAAAGAAGCTTTCTGAGAAACTGCTTAGTGTTCTGTGAATTCATCTCACAGAGTTACATCTGTATTTCGTGGATCTCTTTGCTAGCCTTATTTCTGTGGAATCTGAGAACAGATATTTCGGATCCCTTTGAAGACTATAGGGCCAAAGGAAATATCCTGCGATAACAAGGAGAAAGAAGCTTTCTGAGCAACTTCTTTCTGTTCTGTGAAATCATCTCACAGAGTTACAGCTTTCCCCTCAAGAAGCCTTTCGCTAAGACAGTTCTTGTGGAATTGGCAAAGTGATATTTGGAAGCCCATAGAGGGCTATGGTGAAAAAGGAAATATCCTCAGATGAAATCTGGAAAGAAGCTTTCTGAGAAACTGCTTAGTGTTCTGTGAATTCATCTCACAGAGTTACATCTGTATTTCGTGGATCTCTTTGCTAGCCTTATTTCTGTGGAATCTGAGAACAGATATTTCGGATCCCTTTGAAGACTATAGGGCCAAAGGAAATATCCTGCGATAACAAAGAGAAAGAAGCTTTCTGAGCAACTTCTTCCTGTTCTGTGAAATCATCTCACAGAGTTAGAGCTTTCCCCTCAAGAAGACTTTCGCTAAGACAGTTCTTGTGGAATTGGCAAAGTGATATTTGGAAGCCCATAGAGGGCTATGGTGAAAAAGGAAATATCCTCAGATGAAATCTGGAAAGAAGCTTTCTGAGAAACTGCTTAGTGTTCTGTGAATTCATCTCACAGAGTTACATCTGTATTTCGTGGATCTCTTTGCTAGCCTTATTTCTGTGGAATCTGAGAACAGATATTTCGGATCCCTTTGAAGACTATAGGGCCAAAGGAAATATCCTGCGATAACAAAGAGATAGAAGCTTTGTGAGAAACTTCTTTGTGTTCTGTGAAATCATCTCACAGAGTTACAGCTTTCCCCTCAAGAAGCCTTTCGCTAAGACAGTTCTTGTGGAATTGGCAAAGTGATATTTGGAAGCCCATAGAGGGCTATGGTGAAAAAGGAAATATCCTCAGATGAAATCTGGAAAGAATCTTTCTGAGAAACTGCTTAGTGTTCTGTGAATTCATCTCACAGAGTTACATCTGTATTTCGTGGATCTCTTTGCTAGCCTTATTTCTGTGGAATCTGAGAACAGAGATTTCGGATCCATTTGAAGACTATAGGGCCAAAGGAAATAACCTCCGATAACAAAGATAAAGAAGCTTTGTGAGAAACTTCTTTGTGTTCTGTGAAATCATCTCACAGAGTTACAGCTTTCCCCTCAAGAAGCCTTTCGCTAGGAAAGTTCTTGTGTAATTGGAAAAGAGATATTTGGAAGCCCATAGAGCGCTATGGTGAAAAAGGAAATATCCTCAGATAAAATCTGGAAAGAAGCTTTCTGAGAAACTGCTTAGTGTTCTGTGAATTCATCTCACAGAGTTACATCTGTATTTCGTGGATCTCTTTGCTAGCCTTATTTCTGTGGAATCTGAGAACAGAGATTTCGGATCCCTTTGAAGACTATATGGCCAAAGGAAATATCCTCCGATAACAAAGAGAAAGAAGCTTTTTGAGAAACTTCTTTGTGTTCTGTGAAATCATCTCACAGAGTTACAGCTTTCCCCTCAAGAAGCCTTTCTCTAAGACAGTTCTTGTGGAATTGGCAAAGTGATATTTGGAAGCCCTTAGAGGGCTATGGTGAAAAAGGAAATATCCGCAGATGAAATCTGGAAAGAAGCTTTCTGAGAAACTGCTTAGTGTTTTGTTAATTCATCTCACAGAGTTACATCTGTATTTCGTGGATCTCTTTGCTAGCCTTATTTCTGTGGAATCTGAGAACAGATATTTCGGATCCCTTTGAAGACTATAGGGCCAAAGGAAGTATCCTCCGATAACAAAGATAAAGAAGCTTTGTGAGAAACTTCTTTGTGTTCTGTGAAATCATCTCACAGAGTTACAGCTTTCCCCTCAAGAAGCCTTTCGCTAGGAAAGTTCTTGTGTAATTGGAAAAGAGATATTTGGAAGCCCATAGAGGGCTATGGTGAAAAAGGAAATATCCTCAGATAAAATCTGGAAAGAAGCTTTCTGCGAAACTGCTTAGTGTTCTGTGAATTCATCTCACAGAGTTACATCTGTATTTCGTGAATCTCTTTGCTAGCCTTATTTCTGTGTAATCTGAGAACAGATATTACGGATCCCTTGGAAGACTATAGGGCCAAAGGAAATATCCTCCGATAACAAAGAGAAAGAAGCTTTCTGAGAAACTTCTTTGTGTTCTGTGAAATCATCTCACAGAGTTACAGCTTTCCCCTCAAGAAGCCTTTAACTAAGACAGTTCTTGTGTAATTGGCAAAGAGATATTTGGAAGCCCATAGAGGGCTATGGTGAAAAAGGAAATATCCTCAGATGAAATCTGGAAAGAAGCTTTCTGAGAAACTGCTTAGTGTTCTGTGAATTCATCTCACAGAGTTACATGTGTATTTCGTGGATCTCTTTGCTAGTCTTATTTCTGTGGAATCTGAGAAAAGATATTTCGGATCTCTTTGAAGACTATAGGGCCAAAGGAAATATCCTCCGATAACAAAGAGAAAGAAGCTTTCTGAGAAACTTCTTTGTGTTCTGTGAAATCATCTCACAGAGTTACAGCTTTCCCCTCAAGAAGCCTTTCGCTAAGACAGTTCTTGTGGAATTGGCAAAGTGATATTTGGAAGCCCATAGAGGGCTATGGTGAAAAAGGAAATATCCTCAGATGAAATCTGGAAAGAAGCTTTCTGAGAAACTGCTTAGTGTTCTGTGAATTCATCTCACAGAGTTACATGTGTATTTCGTGGATCTCTTTGCTAGCCTTATTTCTGTGGAATCTGAGAAAAGATATTTCGGATCCCTTTGAAGACTATAGGGCCAAAGGAAATATCCTGCGATAACAAAGAGAAAGAAGCTTTCTGAGCAACTTCTTTCTGTTCTGTGAAATCATCTCACAGAGTTACAGCTTTCCCCTCAAGAAGCCTTTCGCTAAGACAGTTCTTGTGGAATTGGCAAAGTGATATTTGGAAGCCCATAGAGGGCTATGGTGAAAAAGGAAATATCCTCAGATGAAATCTGGAAAGAAGCTTTCTGAGAAACTGCTTAGTGTTCTGTGAATTCATCTCACAGAGTTACATCTGTATTTCGTGGATCTCTTTGCTAGCCTTATTTCTGTGGAATCTGAGAACAGATATTTCGGATCCCTTTGAAGACTATAGGGCCAAAGGAAATATCCTGCGATAACAAAGAGAAAGAAGCTTTCTGAGCAGCTTCTTTCTGTTCTGTGAAATCATCTCACAGAGTTACAGCTTTCGCCTCAAGAAGCCTTTCGCTAAGACAGTTCTTGTGGAATTGGCAAAGTGATATTTGGAAGCCCATAGAGGGCTATGGTGAAAAAGGAAATATCCTCAGATGAAATCTGGAAAGAAGCTTTCTGAGAAACTGCTTAGTGTTCTGTGAATTCATCTCACAGAGTTACATCTGTATTTCGTGGATCTCTTTGCTAGCCTTATTTCTGTGGAATCTGAGAACAGAGATTTCGGATCCCTAGAAGACTATAGGGCCAAAGGAAATATCCTGCGATAACAAAGAGAAAGAAGCTTTCTGAGCAACTTCTTTCTGTTCTGTGAAATCATCTCACAGAGTTACAGCTTTCCCCTCAAGAAGCCTTTCGCTAAGACAGTTCTTGTGGAATTGGCAAAGTGATATTTGGAAGCCAATAGAGGGCTATGGTGAAAAAGGAAATATGCTCAGATGAAATCTGGAAAGAAGCTTTCTGAGAAACTGCTTAGTTTCTGTGAATTCATCTCACAGAGTTACATCTGTATTTCGTGGATCTCTTTGCTAGCCTTATTTCTGTGGAATCTGAGAACAGATATTTCGGATCCCTTTGAAGACTATAGGGCCAAAGGAAATTTCCTGCGATAACAAAGAGAAAGAAGCTTTGTGAGAAACTTCTTTGTGTTCTGTGAAATCATCTCACAGAGTTACAGCTTTCCCCTCAAGAAGCCTTTCGCTAAGACAGTTCTTGTGGAATTGGCAAAGTGATATTTGGAAGCCCATAGAGGGCTATGGTGAAAAAGGAAATATTCTCAGATGAAATCTGGAAAGAAGCTTTCTGAGAAACTGCTTAGTGTTCTGTGAATTCATCTCACAGAGTTACATCTGTATTTCGTGGATCTCTTTGCTAGCCTTATTTCTGTGGAATCTGAGAACAGAGATTTCGGATCCCTTTGAAGACTATAGGGCCAAAGGAAATATCCTCCGATAACAAAGAGAAAGAAGCTTTCTGAGAAACTTCTTTGTGTTCTGTGAAATCATCTCACAGAGTTACAGCTTTCCCCTCAAGAAGCCTTTCGCTAGGAAAGTTCTTGTGTAATTGGAAAAGAGATATTTGGAAGCCCATAGAGGGCTATGGTGAAAAAGGAAATATCCTCAGATAAAATCTGGAAAGAAGCTTTCTGAGAAACTGCTTAGTGTTCTGTGAATTCATCTCACAGAGTTACATCTGTATTTCGTGAATCTCTTTGCTAGCCTTATTTCTGTGGAATCTGAGAACAGATATTACGGATCCCTTGGAAGACTATAGGGCCAAAGGAAATATCCTCCGATAACAAAGAGAAAGAAGCTTTCTGAGAAACTTCTTTGTGTTCTGTGAAATCATCTCACAGAGTTACAGCTTTCCCCTCAAGAAGCCTTTAACTAAGACAGTTCTTGTGTAATTGGCAAAGAGATATTTGGAAGCCCACAGAGGGCTATGGTGAAAAAGGAAATATCCTCAGATGAAATCTGGAAAGAAGCTTTCTGAGAAACTGCTTAGTGTTCTGTGAATTCATCTCACAGAGTTACATCTGTATTTCGTGAATCTCTTTGCTAGCCTTATTTCTGTGTAATCTGAGAACAGATATTTCGGATCCCTTTGAAGACTATAGGGCCAAAGGAAATATCCTCCGATAACAAAGAGAAAGAAGCTTTGTGAGAAACTTCTTTGTGTTCTGTGAAATCATCTCACAGAGTTACAGCTTTCCCCTCAAGAAGCCTTTCGCTATGACAGTTCTTGTGGAATTGGCAAAGTGATATTTGGAAGCCCATAAAGGGCTATGGTGAAAAAGGAAATATCCTCAGATGAAATCTGGAAAGAAGCTTTCTTGGAAACTGCTTAGTGTTCTGTGAATTCATCTCAAAGAGTTACATCTGTATTTCGTGGATCTCTTTGCTAGCCTTATTTCTGTGGAATCTGAGAACAGATATTTCGGATCCATTTGAAGACTACAGGGCCAAAGGAAATATCCTGCGATAACAAAGAGAAAGAAGCTTTCTGAAAAATTTCTGTGTGTTCTGTGAAATCATCTCACAGAGTTACAGCTTTCCCCTCAAGAAGCCTTTCGCTAAGACAGTTCTTGTGGAATTGGCAAAGTGATATTTGGAAGCCCATAGAGGGCTATGGTGAAAAAGGAAATATCCTCAGATGAAATCTGGAAAGAAGCTTTCTGAGAAACTGCTTAGTGTTCTGTGAATTCATCTCACAGAGTTACATGTGTATTTCGTGGATCTCCTTGCTAGCCTTATTTCTGTGGAATCTGAGAAAAGATATTTCGGATCCCTATGAAGACTATAGGGCCAAAGGAAATATCCTCCGATAACAAAGAGAAAGAAGCTTTCTGAGAAACTTCTTTGTGTTCTGTGAAATCATCTCACAGAGTTACAGCTTTCCCCTCAAGAAGCCTTTCGCTAAGACAGTTCTTGTGGAATTGGCAAAGTGATATTTGGAAGCCCATAGAGGGCTATGGTGAAAAAGGAAATATCCTCAGATGAAATCTGGAAAGAAGCTTTCGGAGAAACTGCTTAGTGTTCTGTGAATTCATGTCACAGAGTTACATCTGTATTTCGTGGATCTCTTTGCTAGCCTTATTTCTGTGGAATCTGAGAACAGATATTTCGGATCCCTTTGAAGACTATAGGGCCAAAGGAAATATCCTGCGATAACAAGGAGAAAGAAGCTTTCTGAGCAACTTCTTTCTGTTCTGTGAAATCATCTCACAGAGTTACAGCTTTCCCCTCAAGAAGCCTTTCGCTAAGACAGTTCTTGTGGAATTGGCAAAGTGATATTTGGAAGCCCATAGAGGGCTATGGTGAAAAAGGAAATATCCTCAGATGAAATCTGGAAAGAAGCTTTCTGAGAAACTGCTTAGTGTTCTGTGAATTCATCTCACAGAGTTACATCTGTATTTCGTGGATCTCTTTGCTAGCCTTATTTCTGTGGAATCTGAGAACAGATATTTCGGATCCCTTTGAAGACTATAGGGCCAAAGGAAATATCCTGCGATAACAAAGAGAAAGAAGCTTTCTGAGCAACTTCTTCCTGTTCTGTGAAATCATCTCACAGAGTTAGAGCTTTCCCCTCAAGAAGACTTTCGCTAAGACAGTTCTTGTGGAATTGGCAAAGTGATATTTGGAAGCCCATAGAGGGCTATGGTGAAAAAGGAAATATCCTCAGATGAAATCTGGAAAGAAGCTTTCTGAGAAACTGCTTAGTGTTCTGTGAATTCATCTCACAGAGTTACATCTGTATTTCGTGGATCTCTTTGCTAGCCTTATTTCTGTGGAATCTGAGAACAGATATTTCGGATCCCTTTGAAGACTATAGGGCCAAAGGAAATATCCTGCGATAACAAAGAGATAGAAGCTTTGTGAGAAACTTCTTTGTGTTCTGTGAAATCATCTCACAGAGTTACAGCTTTCCCCTCAAGAAGCCTTTCGCTAAGACAGTTCTTGTGGAATTGGCAAAGTGATATTTGGAAGCCCATAGAGGGCTATGGTGAAAAAGGAAATATCCTCAGATGAAATCTGGAAAGAATCTTTCTGAGAAACTGCTTAGTGTTCTGTGAATTCATCTCACAGAGTTACATCTGTATTTCGTGGATCTCTTTGCTAGCCTTATTTCTGTGGAATCTGAGAACAGAGATTTCGGATCCCTTTGAAGACTATAGGGCCAAAGGAAATATCCTCCGATAACAAAGAGAAAGAAGCTTTTTGAGAAACTTCTTTGTGTTCTGTGAAATCATCTCACAGAGTTACAGCTTTCCCCTCAAGAAGCCTTTCGCTAAGACAGTTCTTGTGGAATTGGCAAAGTGATATTTGGAAGCCCATAGAGGGCTATGGTGAAAAAGGAAATATCCTCAGATGAAATCTGGAAAGAAGCTTTCTGAGAAACTGCTTAGTGTTTTGTTAATTCATCTCACAGAGTTACATCTGTATTTCGTGGATCTCTTTGCTAGCCTTATTTCTGTGGAATCTGAGAACAGATATTTCGGATCCCTTTGAAGACTATAGGGCCAAAGGAAATAACCTCCGATAACAAAGATAAAGAAGCTTTGTGAGAAACTTCTTTGTGTTCTGTGAAATCATCTCACAGAGTTACAGCTTTCCCCTCAAGAAGCCTTTCGCTAGGAAAGTTCTTGTGTAATTGGAAAAGAGATATTTGGAAGCCCATAGAGCGCTATGGTGAAAAAGGAAATATCCTCAGATAAAATCTGGAAAGAAGCTTTCTGAGAAACTGCTTAGTGTTCTGTGAATTCATCTCACAGAGTTACATCTGTATTTCGTGGATCTCTTTGCTAGCCTTATTTCTGTGGAATCTGAGAACAGAGATTTCGGATCCCTTTGAAGACTATATGGCCAAAGGAAATATCCTCCGATAACAAAGAGAAAGAAGCTTTTTGAGAAACTTCTTTGTGTTCTGTGAAATCATCTCACAGAGTTACAGCTTTCCCCTCAAGAAGCCTTTCTCTAAGACAGTTCTTGTGGAATTGGCAAAGTGATATTTGGAAGCCCTTAGAGGGCTATGGTGAAAAAGGAAATATCCGCAGATGAAATCTGGAAAGAAGCTTTCTGAGAAACTGCTTAGTGTTTTGTTAATTCATCTCACAGAGTTACATCTGTATTTCGTGGATCTCTTTGCTAGCCTTATTTCTGTGGAATCTGAGAACAGATATTTCGGATCCCTTTGAAGACTATAGGGCCAAAGGAAGTATCCTCCGATAACAAAGATAAAGAAGCTTTGTGAGAAACTTCTTTGTGTTCTGTGAAATCATCTCACAGAGTTACAGCTTTCCCCTCAAGAAGCCTTTCGCTAGGAAAGTTCTTGTGTAATTGGAAAAGAGATATTTGGAAGCCCATAGAGGGCTATGGTGAAAAAGGAAATATCCTCAGATAAAATCTGGAAAGAAGCTTTCTGCGAAACTGCTTAGTGTTCTGTGAATTCATCTCACAGAGTTACATCTGTATTTCGTGAATCTCTTTGCTAGCCTTATTTCTGTGTAATCTGAGAACAGATATTACGGATCCCTTGGAAGACTATAGGGCCAAAGGAAATATCCTCCGATAACAAAGAGAAAGAAGCTTTCTGAGAAACTTCTTTGTGTTCTGTGAAATCATCTCACAGAGTTACAGCTTTCCCCTCAAGAAGCCTTTAACTAAGACAGTTCTTGTGTAATTGGCAAAGAGATATTTGGAAGCCCATAGAGGGCTATGGTGAAAAAGGAAATATCCTCAGATGAAATCTGGAAAGAAGCTTTCTGAGAAACTGCTTAGTGTTCTGTGAATTCATCTCACAGAGTTACATGTGTATTTCGTGGATCTCTTTGCTAGTCTTATTTCTGTGGAATCTGAGAAAAGATATTTCGGATCTCTTTGAAGACTATAGGGCCAAAGGAAATATCCTCCGATAACAAAGAGAAAGAAGCTTTCTGAGAAACTTCTTTGTGTTCTGTGAAATCATCTCACAGAGTTACAGCTTTCCCCTCAAGAAGCCTTTCGCTAAGACAGTTCTTGTGGAATTGGCAAAGTGATATTTGGAAGCCCATAGAGGGCTATGGTGAAAAAGGAAATATCCTCAGATGAAATCTGGAAAGAAGCTTTCTGAGAAACTGCTTAGTGTTCTGTGAATTCATCTCACAGAGTTACATGTGTATTTCGTGGATCTCTTTGCTAGACTTATTTCTGTGGAATCTGAGAAAAGATATTTCGGATCCCTTTGAAGACTATAGGGCCAAAGGAAATATCCTGCGATAACAAAGAGAAAGAAGCTTTCTGAGCAACTTCTTTCTGTTCTGTGAAATCATCTCACAGAGTTACAGCTTTCCCCTCAAGAAGCCTTTCGCTAAGACAGTTCTTGTGGAATTGGCAAAGTGATATTTGGAAGCCCATAGAGGGCTATGGTGAAAAAGGAAATATCCTCAGATGAAATCTGGAAAGAAGCTTTCTGAGAAACTGCTTAGTGTTCTGTGAATTCATCTCACAGAGTTACATCTGTATTTCGTGGATCTCTTTGCTAGCCTTATTTCTGTGGAATCTGAGAACAGATATTTCGGATCCCTTTGAAGACTATAGGGCCAAAGGAAATATCCTGCGATAACAAAGAGAAAGAAGCTTTCTGAGCAGCTTCTTTCTGTTCTGTGAAATCATCTCACAGAGTTACAGCTTTCGCCTCAAGAAGCCTTTCGCTAAGACAGTTCTTGTGGAATTGGCAAAGTGATATTTGGAAGCCCATAGAGGGCTATGGTGAAAAAGGAAATATCCTCAGATGAAATCTGGAAAGAAGCTTTCTGAGAAACTGCTTAGTGTTCTGTGAATTCATCTCACAGAGTTACATCTGTATTTCGTGGATCTCTTTGCTAGCCTTATTTCTGTGGAATCTGAGAACAGAGATTTCGGATCCCTAGAAGACTATAGGGCCAAAGGAAATATCCTGCGATAACAAAGAGAAAGAAGCTTTCTGAGCAACTTCTTTCTGTTCTGTGAAATCATCTCACAGAGTTACAGCTTTCCCCTCAAGAAGCCTTTCGCTAAGACAGTTCTTGTGGAATTGGCAAAGTGATATTTGGAAGCCCATAGAGGGCTATGGTGAAAAAGGAAATATGCTCAGATGAAATCTGGAAAGAAGCTTTCTGAGAAACTGCTTAGTTTCTGTGAATTCATCTCACAGAGTTACATCTGTATTTCGTGGATCTCTTTGCTAGCCTTATTTCTGTGGAATCTGAGAACAGATATTTCGGATCCCTTTGAAGACTATAGGGCCAAAGGAAATTTCCTGCGATAACAAAGAGAAAGAAGCTTTGTGAGAAACTTCTTTGTGTTCTGTGAAATCATCTCACAGAGTTACAGCTTTCCCCTCAAGAAGCCTTTCGCTAAGACAGTTCTTGTGGAATTGGCAAAGTGATATTTGGAAGCCCATAGAGGGCTATGGTGAAAAAGGAAATATTCTCAGATGAAATCTGGAAAGAAGCTTTCTGAGAAACTGCTTAGTGTTCTGTGAATTCATCTCACAGAGTTACATCTGTATTTCGTGGATCTCTTTGCTAGCCTTATTTCTGTGGAATCTGAGAACAGAGATTTCGGATCCCTTTGAAGACTATAGGGCCAAAGGAAATATCCTCCGATAACAAAGAGAAAGAAGCTTTCTGAGAAACTTCTTTGTGTTCTGTGAAATCATCTCACAGAGTTACAGCTTTCCCCTCAAGAAGCCTTTCGCTAGGAAAGTTCTTGTGTAATTGGAAAAGAGATATTTGGAAGCCCATAGAGGGCTATGGTGAAAAAGGAAATATCCTCAGATAAAATCTGGAAAGAAGCTTTCTGAGAAACTGCTTAGTGTTCTGTGAATTCATCTCACAGAGTTACATCTGTATTTCGTGAATCTCTTTGCTAGCCTTATTTCTGTGGAATCTGAGAACAGATATTACGGATCCCTTGGAAGACTATAGGGCCAAAGGAAATATCCTCCGATAACAAAGAGAAAGAAGCTTTCTGAGAAACTTCTTTGTGTTCTGTGAAATCATCTCACAGAGTTACAGCTTTCCCCTCAAGAAGCCTTTAACTAAGACAGTTCTTGTGTAATTGGCAAAGAGATATTTGGAAGCCCACAGAGGGCTATGGTGAAAAAGGAAATATCCTCAGATGAAATCTGGAAAGAAGCTTTCTGAGAAACTGCTTAGTGTTCTGTGAATTCATCTCACAGAGTTACATCTGTATTTCGTGAATCTCTTTGCTAGCCTTATTTCTGTGTAATCTGAGAACAGATATTTCGGATCCCTTTGAAGACTATAGGGCCAAAGGAAATATCCTCCGATAACAAAGAGAAAGAAGCTTTGTGAGAAACTTCTTTGTGTTCTGTGAAATCATCTCACAGAGTTACAGCTTTCCCCTCAAGAAGCCTTTCGCTATGACAGTTCTTGTGGAATTGGCAAAGTGATATTTGGAAGCCCATAAAGGGCTATGGTGAAAAAGGAAATATCCTCAGATGAAATCTGGAAAGAAGCTTTCTTGGAAACTGCTTAGTGTTCTGTGAATTCATCTCAAAGAGTTACATCTGTATTTCGTGGATCTCTTTGCTAGCCTTATTTCTGTGGAATCTGAGAACAGATATTTCGGATCCATTTGAAGACTACAGGGCCAAAGGAAATATCCTGCGATAACAAAGAGAAAGAAGCTTTCTGAAAAATTTCTGTGTGTTCTGTGAAATCATCTCACAGAGTTACAGCTTTCCCCTCAAGAAGCCTTTCGCTAAGACAGTTCTTGTGGAATTGGCAAAGTGATATTTGGAAGCCCATAGAGGGCTATGGTGAAAAAGGAAATATCCTCAGATGAAATCTGGAAAGAAGCTTTCTGAGAAACTGCTTAGTGTTCTGTGAATTCATCTCACAGAGTTACATGTGTATTTCGTGGATCTCCTTGCTAGCCTTATTTCTGTGGAATCTGAGAAAAGATATTTCGGATCCCTATGAAGACTATAGGGCCAAAGGAAATATCCTCCGATAACAAAGAGAAAGAAGCTTTCTGAGAAACTTCTTTGTGTTCTGTGAAATCATCTCACAGAGTTAGAGCTTTCCCCTCAAGAAGCCTTTCGCTAAGACAGTTCTTGTGGAATTGGCAAAGTGATATTTGGAAGCCCATAGAGGGCTATGGTGAAAAAGGAAATATCCTCAGATGAAATCTGGAAAGAAGCTTTCGGAGAAACTGCTTAGTGTTCTGTGAATTCATGTCACAGAGTTACATCTGTATTTCGTGGATCTCTTTGCTAGCCTTATTTCTGTGGAATCTGAGAACAGATATTTCGGATCCCTTTGAAGACTATAGGGCCAAAGGAAATATCCTGCGATAACAAGGAGAAAGAAGCTTTCTGAGCAACTTCTTTCTGTTCTGTGAAATCATCTCACAGAGTTACAGCTTTCCCCTCAAGAAGCCTTTCGCTAAGACAGTTCTTGTGGAATTGGCAAAGTGATATTTGGAAGCCCATAGAGGGCTATGGTGAAAAAGGAAATATCCTCAGATGAAATCTGGAAAGAAGCTTTCTGAGAAACTGCTTAGTGTTCTGTGAATTCATCTCACAGAGTTACATCTGTATTTCGTGGATCTCTTTGCTAGCCTTATTTCTGTGGAATCTGAGAACAGATATTTCGGATCCCTTTGAAGACTATAGGGCCAAAGGAAATATCCTGCGATAACAAAGAGAAAGAAGCTTTCTGAGCAACTTCTTCCTGTTCTGTGAAATCATCTCACAGAGTTACAGCTTTCCCCTCAAGAAGCCTTTCGCTAAGACAGTTCTTGTGGAATTGGCAAAGTGATATTTGGAAGCCCATAGAGGGCTATGGTGAAAAAGGAAATATCCTCAGATGAAATCTGGAAAGAAGCTTTCTGAGAAACTGCTTAGTGTTCTGTGAATTCATCTCACAGAGTTACATCTGTATTTCGTGGATCTCTTTGCTAGCCTTATTTCTGTGGAATCTGAGAACAGATATTTCGGATCCCTTTGAAGACTATAGGGCCAAAGGAAATATCCTGCGATAACAAAGAGAAAGAAGCTTTGTGAGAAACTTCTTTGTGTTCTGTGAAATCATCTCACAGAGTTACAGCTTTCCCCTCAAGAAGCCTTTCGCTAAGACAGTTCTTGTGGAATTGGCAAAGAGATATTTGGAAGCCCATAGAGGGCTATGGTGAAAAAGGAAATATCCTCAGATGAAATCTGGAAAGAATCTTTCTGAGAAACTGCTTAGTGTTCTGTGAATTCATCTCACAGAGTTACATCTGTATTTCGTGGATCTCTTTGCTAGCCTTATATCTGTGGAATCTGAGAACAGAGATTTCGGATCCCTTTGAAGACTATAGGGCCAAAGGAAATATCCTCCGATAACAAAGAGAAAGAAGCTTTGTGAGAAACTTCTTTGTGTTCTGTGAAATCATCTCACAGAGTTACAGCTTTCCCCTCAAGAAGCCTTTCGCTAGGAAAGTTCTTGTGTAATTGGAAAAGAGATATTTGGAAGCCCATAGAGCGCTATGGTGAAAAAGGAAATATCCTCAGATAAAATCTGGAAAGAAGCTTTCTGAGAAACTGCTTAGTGTTCTGTGAATTCATCTCACAGAGTTACATGTGTATTTCGTGGATCTCTTTGCTAGCCTTATTTCTGTGGAATCTGAGAACAGAGATTTCGGATCCCTTTGAAGACTATAGGGCCAAAGGAAATATCCTGCGATAACAAAGAGAAAGAAGCTTTCTGAGCAACTTCTTTCTGTTCTGTGAAATCATCTCACAGAGTTACAGCTTTCCCCTCAAGAAGCCTTTCGCTAAGACAGTTCTTGTGGAATTGGCAAAGTGATATTTGGAAGCCCATAGAGGGCTATGGTGAAAAAGGAAATATCCTCAGATGAAATCTGGAAAGAAGCTTTCTGAGAAACTGCTTAGTTTCTGTGAATTCATCTCACAGAGTTACATCTGTATTTCGTGGATCTCTTTGCTAGCCTTATTTCTGTGGAATCTGAGAACAGATATTTCGGATCCCTTTGAAGACTATAGGGCCAAAGGAAATATCCTGCGA
This sequence comes from Macaca nemestrina, assembly GCF_043159975.1. Lineage (NCBI taxonomy): Eukaryota > Metazoa > Chordata > Mammalia > Primates > Cercopithecidae > Macaca > Macaca nemestrina. Next base: position 90,653,623 of record NC_092125.1, read on the forward strand.
TAACAAAGAGAAAGAAGCTTTCTGAGCAACTTCTTTGTGTTCTGTGAAATCATCTCACAGAGTTACAGCTTTCCCCTCAAGAAGCCTTTCGCTAAGACAGTTCTTGTGGAATTGGCAAAGTGATATTTGGAAGCCCTTAGAGGGCTATGGTGAAAAAGGAAATATCCTGAGATGAAATCTGGAAAGAAGCTTTCTGAGAAACTGCTTAGTGTTCTGTTAATTCATCTCACAGAGTTACATCTGTATTTCGTGGATCTCTTTGCTAGCCTTATTTCTGTGGAATCTGAGAAAAGATATTTCGGATCCCTATGAAGACTATAGGGCCAAAGGAAATATCCTCCTATAACAAAGAGAAAGAAGCTTTCTGAGAAACTTCTTTGTGTTCTGTGAAATCATCTCACAGAGTTACAGCTTTCCCCTCAAGAAGCCTTTCGCTAAGGCAGTTCTTGTGGAATTGGCAAAGTGATATTTGGAAGCCCATAGAGGGCTATGGTGAAAAAGGAAATATCCTCAGATGAAATCTGGAAAGAAGCTTTCTGAGAAACTGCTTAGTGTTCCGTGAATTCATCTCACAGAGTTACATCTGTATTTCGTGGATCTCTTTGCTAGCCTTATTTCTGTGGAATCTGAGAACAGATATTTCGGATCCCTTTGAAGACTATAGGGCCAAAGGAAATATCCTCCGATAACAAAGAGAAAGAAGCTTTCTGAGAAACTTCTTTGTGTTCTGTGAAATCATCTCATAGAGTTACAGCTTTCCCCTCAAGAAGCCTTTCGCTAAGACAGTTCTTGTGGAATTGGCAAAGTGATATTTGGAAGCCCATAGAGGGCTATGGTGAAAAAGGAAATATCCTCAGATGAAATCTGGAAAGAAGCTTTCTGAGAAACTGCTTAGTGTTCTGTGAATTCATCTCACAGAGTTACATCTGTATTTCGTGGATCTCTTTGCTAGCCTTATTTCTGTGGAATCTGAGAACAGATATTTCGGATCCCTTTGAAGACTATAGGGCCAAAGGAAATATCCTCCGATAACAAAGGGAAAGAAGCTTTCTGAGAAACTTCTTTGTGTTCTGTGAAATCATCTCACAGAGTTGCAGCTTTCCCCTCAAGAAGCCTTTAACTAAGACAGTTCGTGTTTAATTGGCAAAGAGATATTTGGAAGCCCATAGAGGGCTATGGTGAAAAAGGAAATATCCTCATATGAAATCTGGAAAGAAGCTTTCTGAGAAACTGCTTAGTGTTCTGTGAATTCATCTCACAGAGTTACATCTGTATTTCGTGGATCTCTTTGCTAGCCTTATTTCTGTGGAATCTGAGAACAGAGATTTCTGATCCATTTGAAGACTATAGGGCCAAAGAAATATCCTCCGATAACAAAGAGAAAGAAGCTTTCTGAGAAACTTCTTTGTGTTCTGTGAAATCATCTCACAGAGTTACAGCTTTCCCCTCAGGAAGCCTTTCGCTAATACAGTTCTTGTGTAATTGACAAAGAGATATTTGGAAGCCTATAGAGGGCTATGGTGAAAAAGGAAATATCCTCCGATGAAATCTGGAAAGAAGCTTTCTGAGAAACTGCTTAGTGTTCTTTGAATTCATCTCACAGAGTTACATGTGTATTTCGTGGATCTCTTTGCTAGCCTTATTTCTGTGGAATCTGAGAAAAGTTATTTCGGATCCCTATGAAGACTATAGGGCCAAAGGAAATATCCTCCAATAACAAAGAGAAAGAAGCTTTCTGAGAAACTTCTCTGTGTTCTGTGAAATCATCTCGCAGAGTTACAGCTTTCCCCTCAAGAAGCCTTTCGCTAAGACAGTTCTTGTGGAATTAGCAAAGCGATATTTGGAAGCCCATAGAGGGCTATGGTGAAAAATGAAATATCCTCAGATGAAATCTGGAAAGAAGCTTTCTGAGAAACTGCTTAGTGTTCTGTTAATTCATCTCACAGAGTTACACCAGTATTTCGTGGATCTCTTTGCTAGCCTTATTTCTGTGGAATCTGAGAACAGATATTTCGGATCCCTTTGAAGACTATAGGGCCAAAGGAAATATCCTGCGATAACAAAGAGAAAGAAGCTTTCTGAGAAATTTCTTTGTGTTCTGTGAAATCATCTCACAGAGTTACAGCTTTCCCCTCAAGAAGCCTTTCGCTAAGACAGTTCTTGTGGAATTGGCAAAGTGATATTTGGAAGCCCATAGAGGGCTATGGTGAAAAAGGAAATATCCTCAGATGAAATCTGGAAAGAAGCTTTCTGAGAAACTGCTTAGTGTTCTGTTAATTCATCGCACAGAGTTACATCTGTATTTCGTGGATCTCTTTGCTAGCCTTATTTCTGTGGAATCTGAGAACAGATATTTCGGATCCCTTTGAAGACTATAGGGCCAAAGGAAATATCCTCCGATAACAAAGAGAAAGAAGCTTTCTGAGAAACTTCTTTGTGTTCTGTGAAATCATCTCACAGAGCTACAGCTTTCCCCTCAAGAAGCCTTTCGCTAAGACAGTTTTTGTGGAATTGGCAAAGTGATATTTGGAAGCCCATAGAGGGCTATGGTGAAAAAGGAAATATCCTCAGATGAAATCTGGAAAGAAGCTTTCTGAGAAACTGCTTAGTGTTTTGTTAATTCATCTCACAGAGTTACATCTGTATTTCGTGGATCTCTTTGCTAGCCTTATTTCTGTGGAATCTGAGAACAGATATTTCGGATCCCTTTGAAGACTATAGGGCCAAAGGAAATATCCTGCGATCACAAAGAGAAAGAAGCTTTTTGAGAAACTTCTTTCTGTTCCGTGAAATCATCTCACAGAGTTACAGCTTTCCCCTCAAGAAGCCTTTCGCTAAGACAGTTCTTGTGGAATTGGCAAAGTGATATTTGGAAGCCCATAGAGGGCTATGGTGAAAAAGGAAATATCCGCAGATGAAATCTGGAAAGAAGCTTTCTGAGAAACTGCTTAGTGTTTTGTTAATTCATCTCACAGAGTTACATCTGTATTTCGTGGATCTCTTTGCTAGCCTTATTTCTGTGGAATCTGAGAACAGATATTTCGGATCCCTTTGAAGACTATAGGGCCAAAGGAAATATCCTCCGATAACAAAGAGAAAGAAGCTTTCTGAGAAACTTCTTTGTGTTCTGTGAAATCATCTCACAGAGTTACAGCTTTCCCCTCAAGAAGCCTTTCGCTAGGAAAGTTCTTGTGTAATTGGAAAAGAGATATTTGGAAGCCCATAGAGGGCTATGGTGAAAAAGGAAATATCCTCAGATAAAATCTGGAAAGAAGCTTTCTGAGAAACTGCTTAGTGTTCTGTGAATTCATCTCACAGAGTTACATCTGTATTTCGTGAATCTCTTTGCTAGCCTTATTTCTGTGTAATCTGAGAACAGATATTACGGATCCCTTTGAAGACTATAGGGCCAAAGGAAATATCCTCCGATAACAAAGAGAAAGAAGCTTTCTGAGAAACTTCTTTGTGTTCTGTGAAATCATCTCACAGAGTTACAGCTTTCCCCTCAAGAAGCCTTTAACTAAGACAGTTCTTGTGTAATTGGCAAAGAGATATTTGGAAGCCCATAGAGGGCTATGGTGAAAAAGGAAATATCCTCAGATGAAATCTGGAAAGAAGCTTTCGGAGAAACTGCTTAGTGTTCTGTGAATTCATCTCACAGAGTTACATGTGTATTTCGTGGATCTCTTTGCTAGCCTTATTTCTGTGGAATCTGAGAAAAGATATTTCGGATCTCTTTGAAGACTATAGGGCCAAAGGAAATGTCCTCCGATAACAAAGAGAAAGAAGCTTTCTGAGAAACTTCTTTGTGTTCTGTGAAATCATCTCACAGAGTTACAGCTTTCCCCTCAAGAAGCCTTTCGCTAAGACAGTTCTTGTGGAATTGGCAAAGCGATATTTGGAAGCCCATAGAGGGCTATGGTGAAAAAGGTAATATCCTCAGATGAAATCTGGAAAGAAGCTTTCTGAGAAACTGCTTAGTGTTCTGTGAATTCATCTCACAGAGTTACACCTGTATTTGGTGGATCGCTTTGCTAGCCTTATTTCTGTGGAATCTGAGAACAGATATTTCGGATCCCTTTGAAGACTATAGGGCCAAAGGAAATATCCTCCGATAACAAAGAGAAAGAAGCTTTGTGAGAAACTTCTTTGTGTTCTGTGAAATCATCTCACAGAGTTACAGCTTTCCCCTCAAGAAGCCTTTCGCTAAGACAGTTCTTGTGGAATTGGCAAAGTGATATTTGGAAGCCCATAGAGGGCTATGGTGAAAAAGGAAATATCCTCAGATGAAATCTGGAAAGAATCTTTCTGAGAAACTGCTTAGTGTTCTGTGAATTCATCTCAAAGAGTTACATCTGTATTTCGTGGATCTCTTTGCTAGCCTTATTTCTGTGGAATCTGAGAACAGATATTTCGGATCCATTTGAACACTATAGGGCCAAAGGAAATATCCTGCGATAACAAAGAGAAAGAAGCTTTCTGAAAAATTTCTTTGTGTTCTGTGAAATCATCTCACAGAGTTACAGCTTTCCCCTCAAGAAGCCTTTCGCTAAGACAGTTCTTGTGGAATTGGCAAAGTGATATTTGGAAGCCCATAGAGGGCTATGGTGAAAAAGGAAATATCCTCAGATGAAATCTGGAAAGAAGCTTTCTGACAAACTGCTTAGTGTTCTGTGAATTCATCTCACAGAGTTACATGTGTATTTCGTGTATCTCTTTGCTAGCCTTATTTCTGTGGAATCTGAGAACAGATATTTCGGATCCCTATGAAGACTATAGGGCCAAAGGAAATATCCTCCGATAACAAAGAGAAAGAAGCTTTCTGAGCAACTTCTTTCTGTTCTGTGAAATCATCTCACAGAGTTACAGCTTTCCCCTCAAGAAGCCTTTCGCTAAGACAGCTCTTGTGGAATTGGCAAAGTGATATTTGGAAGCCCATAGAGGGCTATGGTGAAAAAGGAAATATCCTCAGATGAAATCTGGAAAGAAGCTTTCTGAGAAAATGCTTAGTGTTCTGTTAATTCATCGCACAGAGTTACATCTGTATTTCGTGGATCTCTTTGCTAGCCTTATTTCTGTGGAATCTGAGAACAGATATTTCGGATCCCTTTGAAGACTATAGGGCCAAAGGAAATATCCTCCGATAACAAAGAGAAAGAAGCTTTCTGAGAAACTTCTTTGTGTTCTGTGAAATCATCTCACAGAGCTACAGCTTTCCCCTCAAGAAGCCTTTCGCTAAGACAGTTTTTGTGGAATTGGCAAAGTGATATTTGGAAGCCCATAGAGGGCTATGGTGAAAAAGGAAATATCCTCAGATGAAATCTGGAAAGAAGCTTTCTGAGAAACTGCTTAGTGTTTTGTTAATTCATCTCACAGAGTTACATCTGTATTTCGTGGATCTCTTTGCTAGCCTTATTTCTGTGGAATCTGAGAACAGATATTTCGGATCCCTTTGAAGACTATAGGGCCAAAGGAAATATCCTGCGATCACAAAGAGAAAGAAGCTTTTTGAGAAACTTCTTTCTGTTCCGTGAAATCATCTCACAGAGTTACAGCTTTCCCCTCAAGAAGCCTTTCGCTAAGACAGTTCTTGTGGAATTGGCAAAGTGATATTTGGAAGCCCATAGAGGGCTATGGTGAAAAAGGAAATATCCGCAGATGAAATCTGGAAAGAAGCTTTCTGAGAAACTGCTTAGTGTTTTGTTAATTCATCTCACAGAGTTACATCTGTATTTCGTGGATCTCTTTGCTAGCCTTATTTCTGTGGAATCTGAGAACAGATATTTCGGATCCCTTTGAAGACTATAGGGCCAAAGGAAATATCCTCCGATAAAAAAGAGAAAGAAGCTTTCTGAGAAACTTCTTTGTGTTCTGTGAAATCATCTCACAGAGTTACAGCTTTCCCCTCAAGAAGCCTTTCGCTAGGAAAGTTCTTGTGTAATTGGAAAAGAGATATTTGGAAGCCCATAGAGGGCTATGGTGAAAAAGGAAATATCCTCAGATAAAATCTGGAAAGAAGCTTTCTGAGAAACTGCTTAGTGTTCTGTGAATTCATCTCAGAGAGTTACATCTGTATTTCGTGAATCTCTTTGCTAGCCTTATTTCTGTGTAATCTGAGAACAGATATTACGGATCCCTTTGAAGACTATAGGGCCAAAGGAAATATCCTCCGATAACAAAGAGAAAGAAGCTTTCTGAGAAACTTCTTTGTGTTCTGTGAAATCATCTCACAGAGTTACAGCTTTCCCCTCAAGAAGCCTTTAACTAAGACAGTTCTTGTGTAATTGGCAAAGAGATATTTGGAAGCCCATAGAGGGCTATGGTGAAAAAGGAAATATCCTCAGATGAAATCTGGAAAGAAGCTTTCTGAGAAACTGCTTAGTGTTCTGTGAATTCATCTCACAGAGTTACATGTGTATTTCGTGGATCTCTTTGCTAGCCTTATTTCTGTGGAATCTGAGAAAAGATATTTCGGATCTCTTTGAAGACTATAGGGCCAAAGGAAATGTCCTCCGATAACAAAGAGAAAGAAGCTTTCTGAGAAACTTCTTTGTGTTCTGTGAAATCATCTCACAGAGTTACAGCTTTCCCCTCAAGAAGCCTTTCGCTAAGACAGTTCTTGTGGAATTGGCAAAGCGATATTTGGAAGCCCATAGAGGGCTATGGTGAAAAAGGAAATATCCTCAGATGAAATCTGGAGAGAAGCTTTCTGAGAAACTGCTTAGTGTTCTGTGAATTCATCTCACAGAGTTACACCTGTATTTGGTGGATCGCTTTGCTAGCCTTATTTCTGTGGAATCTGAGAACAGATATTTCGGATCCCTTTGAAGACTATAGGGCCAAAGGAAATATCCTCCGATAACAAAGAGAAAGAAGCTTTGTGAGAAACTTCTTTGTGTTCTGTGAAATCATCTCACAGAGTTACAGCTTTCCCCTCAAGAAGCCTTTCGCTAAGACAGTTCTTGTGGAATTGGCAAAGTGATATTTGGAAGCCCATAGAGGGCTATGGTGAAAAAGGAAATATCCTCAGATGAAATCTGGAAAGAAGCTTTCTGACAAACTGCTTAGTGTTCTGTGAATTCATCTCACAGAGTTACATGTGTATTTCGTGTATCTCTTTGCTAGCCTTATTTCTGTGGAATCTGAGAACAGATATTTCGGATCCCTATGAAGACTATAGGGCCAAAGGAAATATCCTCCGATAACAAAGAGAAAGAAGCTTTCTGAGCAACTTCTTTCTGTTCTGTGAAATCATCTCACAGAGTTACAGCTTTCCCCTCAAGAAGCCTTTCGCTAAGACAGCTCTTGTGGAATTGGCAAAGTGATATTTGGAAGCCCATAGAGGGCTATGGTGAAAAAGGAAATATCCTCAGATGAAATCTGGAAAGAAGCTTTCTGAGAAAATGCTTAGTTTCTGTGAATTCATCTCACAGAGTTACATCTGTATTTCGTGGATCACTTTGCTAGCCTTATTTCTGTGGAATCTGAGAACAGATATTTCGGATCCCTTTGAAGACTATAGGGCCAAAGGAAATATCCTGCGATAACAAAGAGAAAGAAGCTTTCTGAGCAACTTCTTTGTGTTCTGTGAAATCATCTCACAGAGTTACAGCTTTCCCCTCAAGAAGCCTTTCGCTAAGACAGTTCTTGTGGAATTGGCAAAGTGATATTTGGAAGCCCATAGAGGGCTATGGTGAAAAAGGAAATATCCTCAGATAAAATCTGGAAAGAAGCTTTCTGAGAAACTGCTTAGTGTTCTGTGAATTCATCTCACAGAGTTACATCTGTATTTCGTGGAACTCTTTGCTAGCCTTATTTCTGTGGAATCTGAGAACAGAGATTTCGGATCCCTTTGAAGACTATATGGCCAAAGGAAATATCCTCCGATAACAAAGAGAAAGAAGCTTTTTGAGAAACTTCTTTGTGTTCTGTGAAATCATCTCACAGAGTTACAGCTTTCCCCTCAAGAAGCCTTTCTCTAAGACAGTTCTTGTGGAATTGGCAAAGTGATATTTGGAAGCCCTTAGAGGGCTATGGTGAAAAAGGAAATATCCGCAGATGAAATCTGGAAAGAAGCTTTCTGAGAAACTGCTTAGTGTTTTGTTAATTCATCTCACAGAGTTACATCTGTATTTCGTGGATCTCTTTGCTAGCCTTATTTCTGTGGAATCTGAAAACAGATATTTCGGATCCCTTTGAAGACTATAGGGCCAAAGGAAATATCCTCCGAAAACAAACAGAAAGAAGCTTTCTGAGAAACTTCTTTGTGTTCTGTGAAATCATCTCACAGAGTTACAGCTTTCCCCTCAAGAAGCCTTTCGCTAGGAAAGTTCTTGTGTAATTGGAAAAGAGATATTTGGAAGCCCATAGAGGGCTATGGTGAAAAAGGAAATATCCTCAGATAAAATCTGGAAAGAAGCTTTCTGAGAAACTGCTTAGTGTTCTGTGAATTCATCTCACAGAGTTACATCTGTATTTCGTGAATCTCTTTGCTAGCCTTATTTCTGTGTAATCTGAGAACAGATATTACGGATCCCTTGGAAGACTATAGGGCCAAAGGAAATATCCTCCGATAACAAAGAGAAAGAAGCTTTCTGAGAAACTTCTTTGTGTTCTGTGAAATCATCTCACAGAGTTACAGCTTTCCCCTCAAGAAGCCTTTAACTAAGACAGTTCTTGTGTAATTGGAAAAGAGATATTTGGAAGCCCATAGAGGGCTATGGTGAAAAAGGAAATATCCTCAGATGAAATCTGGAAAGAAGCTTTCTGAGAAACTGCTTAGTGTTCTGTGAATTCATCTCACAGAGTTACATCTGTATTTCGTGGATCTCTTTGCTAGCCTTATTTCTGTGGAATCTGAGAAAAGATATTTCGGATCTCTTTGAAGTCTATAGGGCCAAAGGAAATATCCTCCGATAACAAAGAGAAAGAAGCTTTCTGAGAAACTTCTTTGTGTTCTGTGAAATCATCTCACAGAGTTACAGCTTTCCCCTCAAGAAGCCTTTCGCTAAGACAGTTCTTGTGGAATTGGCAAAGTGATATTTGGAAGCCCATAGAGGGCTATGGTGAAAAAGGAAATATCCTCAGATGAAATCTGGAAAGAAGCTTTCTGAGAAACTGCTTAGTGTTCTGTGAATTCATCTCACAGAGTTACCTGTGTATTTCGTGGATCTCTTTGCTAGCCTTATTTCTGTGGAATCTGAGAAAAGATATTTCGGATCCCTTTGAAGACTATAGGGCCAAAGGAAATATCCTGCGATAACAAAGAGAAAGAAGCTTTCTGAGCAACTTCTTTCTGTTCTGTGAAATCATCTCGCAGAGTTACAGCTTTCCCCTCAAGAAGCCTTTCGCTAAGACAGTTCTTGTGGAATTGGCAAAGTGATATTTGGAAGCCCATAGAGGGCTATGGTGAAAAAGGAAATATCCTCAGATGAAATCTGGAAAGAAGCTTTCTGAGAAACTGCTTAGTGTTCTGTGAATTCATCTCACAGAGTTACATCTGTATTTCGTGGATCTCTTTGCTAGCCTTATTTCTGTGGAATCTGAGAACAGATATTTCGGATCCCTTTGAAGACTATAGGGCCAAAGGAAATATCCTGCGATAACAAAGAGAAAGAAGCTTTCTGAGCAGCTTCTTTCTGTTCTGTGAAATCATCTCACAGAGTTACAGCTTTCCCCTCAAGAAGCCTTTCGCTAAGACAGTTCTTGTGGAATTGGCAAAGTGATATTTGGAAGCCCATAGAGGGCTATGGTGAAAAAGGAAATATCCTCAGATGAAATCTGGAAAGAAGCTTTCTGAGAAACTGCTTAGTGTTCTGTGAATTCATCTCACAGAGTTACATCTGTATTTCGTGGATCTCTTTGCTAGCCTTATTTCTGTGGAATCTGAGAACAGAGATTCCGGATCCCTAGAAGACTATAGGGCCAAAGGAAATATCCTGCGATAACAAAGAGAAAGAAGCTTTCTGAGAAACTTCTTTCTGTTCTGTGAAATCATCTCACAGAGTTACAGCTTTCCCCTCAAGAAGCCTTTCGCTAAGACAGTTCTTGTGGAATTGGCAAAGTTATATTTGGAAGCCCATAGAGGGCTATGGTGAAAAAGGAAATATCGTCAGATGAAATCTGGAAAGAAGCTTTCTGAGAAACTGCTAAGTGTTCTGTTAATTCATCTCACAGAGTTACATCTGTATTTCGTGTATCTCTTTGCTAGCCTTATTTCTGTGGAATCTGAGAACAGATATTTCGGATCCCTTTGAAGACTATAGGGCCAAAGGAAATATCTTCCGATAACAAAGAGAAAGAAGCTTTCTGAGAAACTTCTTTGTGTTCTGTGAAATCATATCACAGAGTTACGGCTTTCCCCTCAAGAAGCCTTTCGCTAGGACAGTTCTTCTGTAATTGGCAAAGAGAAATTTGGAAGCCCATAGAGGGCTATGGTGAAAAAGGAAATATCCTCAGATGAAATCAGGAAAGAAGCTTTCTGAGAAACTGCTTAGTGTTCTGTGAATTCATCTCACAGAGTTACATCTGTATTTCGTGAATCTCTTTGCTAGCCTTATTTCTGTGGAATCTGAGAACAGATATTTCGGATCCCTTTGAAGACTATAGGGCCAAAGGAAATATCCTGCGATAACAAACAGAAAGAAGCTTTCTGAGCAACTTCTTTCTGTTCCGTGAAATCATCTCACAGAGTTACAGCTTTCCCCTCAAGAAGCCTTTCGCTAAGACAGTTCTTGTGGAATTGGCAAAGTGATATTTGGAAGCCCATAGAGGGCTATGGTGAAAAAGGAAATATCCTCAGATGAAATCTGGAAAGAAGCTTTCTGAGAAACTGCTTAGTGTTTTGTTAATTCATCTCACAGAGTTACATCTGTATTTCGTGAATCTCTTTGCTAGCCTTATTTCTGTGGAATCTGAGAACAGATATTTCGGATCCCTTTGAAGACTATAGGGCCAAAGGAAATATCCTCCGATAACAAAGAGAAAGAAGCTTTCTGAGAAACTTCTTTGTGTTCTGTGAAATCATCTCACAGAGTTACAGCTTTCCCCTCAAGAAGCCTTTCGCTAGGACAGTTCTTGTGTAATTGGAAAAGAGATATTAGGAAGCCTATAGAGGGCTATGGTGAAAAAGGAAATATCCTCAGATAAAATCTGGAAAGAAGCTTTCTGAGAAACTGCTTAGTGTTCTGTGAATTCATCTCACAGAGTTACATCTGTATTTCGTGAATCTCTTTGCTATCCTTATTTCTGCGTAATCTGAGAACAGATATTACGGATCCCTTTGAAGACTATAGGGCCAAAGGAAATATTCTCCGATAACAAAGAGAAAGAAGCTTTCTGAGAAACTTCTTTGTGGTCTGTGAAATCATCTCACAGAGTTAGAGCTTTCCCCTCAAGAAGCCTTTCGCTAAGACAGTTCTTGTGGAATTGGCAAAGTGATATTTGGAAGCCCATAGAGGGCTATGGTGAAAAAGGAAATATCCTCAGATGAAATCTGGAAAGAAGCTTTCTGAGAAACTGCTTAGTGTTCTGTGAATTCATCTCACAGAGTTACATCTGTATTTCGTGGATCTCTTTGCTAGCCTTATTTCTGTGGAATCTGAGAACAGATATTTCGGATCCCTTTGAAGACTATAGGGCCAAAGGAAATATCCTCCGATAACAAAGAGAAAGAAGCTTTCTGAGCATCTTCTTTCTGTTCTGTGAAATCATCTCACAGAGTTACAGCTTTCCCCTCAAGAAGCCTTTCGCTAAGACAGTTCTTGTGGAATTGGCAAAGTGATATTTGGAAGCCCATAGAGGACTATGGTGAAAAAGGAAATACCCTCAGATGAAATCTGGAAAGAAGCTTTCTGAGAAACTGCTTAGTGTTCTGGGAATTCATCTCACAGAGTTACATCTGTATTTCGTGGATCTCTTTGCTAGCCTTATTTCTGTGGAATCTGAGAACAGATATTTCGGATCCCTTTGAAGACTATAGGGCCAAAGGAAATATCCTCCGATAACAAAGAGAAAGAAGCTTTCTGAGAAACTTCTTTGTGTTCTGTGAAATCATCTCACAGAGTTACAGCTTTCCCGTCAAGAAGCCTTTCGCTAAGACAGTTCTTGTGGAATTGGCAAAGTTATATTTGGAAGCCCATAGAGGGCTATGGTGAAAAAGGAAATATCGTCAGATGAAATCTGGAAAGAAGCTTTCTGAGAAACTGCTAAGTGTTCTGTTAATTCATCTCACAGAGTTACATCTGTATTTCGTGGATCTCTTTGCTAGCCTTATTTCTGTGGAATCTGAGAACAGATATTTCGGATCCCTTTGAAGACTATAGGGCCAAAGGAAATATCTTCCGATAACAAAGAGAAAGAAGCTTTCTGAGAAACTTCTTTGTGTTCTGTGAAATCATATCACAGAGTTACGGCTTTCCCCTCAAGAAGCCTTTCGCTAGGACAGTTCTTCTGTAATTGGCAAAGAGAAATTTGGAAGCCCATAGAGGGCTATGGTGAAAAAGGAAATATCCTCAGATGAAATCAGGAAAGAAGCTTTCTGAGAAACTGCTTAGTGTTCTGTGAATTCATCTCACAGAGTTACATCTGTATTTCGTGAATCTCTTTGCTAGCCTTATTTCTGTGGAATCTGAGAACAGATATTTCGGATCCCTTTGAAGACTATAGGGCCAAAGGAAATATCCTGCGATAACAAACAGAAAGAAGCTTTCTGAGCAACTTCTTTCTGTTCTGTGAAATCATCTCACAGAGTTACAGCTTTCCCCTCAAGAAGCCTTTCGCTAAGACAGTTCTTGTGGAATTGGCAAAGTGATATTTGGAAGCCCATAGAGGGCTATGGTGAAAAAGGAAATATCCTCAGATGAAATCTGGAAAGAAGCTTTCTGAGAAACTGCTTAGTGTTTTGTTAATTCATCTCACAGAGTTACATCTGTATTTCGTGAATCTCTTTGCTAGCCTTATTTCTGTGGAATCTGAGAACAGATATTTCGGATCCCTTTGAAGACTATAGGGCCAAAGGAAATATCCTCCGATAACAAAGAGAAAGAAGCTTTCTGAGAAACTTCTTTGTGTTCTGTGAAATCATCTCACAGAGTTACAGCTTTCCCCTCAAGAAGCCTTTCGCTAGGACAGTTCTTGTGTAATTGGAAAAGAGATATTAGGAAGCCTATAGAGGGCTATGGTGAAAAAGGAAATATCCTCAGATAAAATCTGGAAAGAAGCTTTCTGAGAAACTGCTTAGTGTTCTGTGAATTCATCTCACAGAGTTACATCTGTATTTCGTGAATCTCTTTGCTATCCTTATTTCTGCGTAATCTGAGAACAGATATTACGGATCCCTTTGAAGACTATAGGGCCAAAGGAAATATTCTCCGATAACAAAGAGAAAGAAGCTTTCTGAGAAACTTCTTTGTGGTCTGTGAAATCATCTCACAGAGTTAGAGCTTTCCCCTCAAGAAGCCTTTCGCTAAGACAGTTCTTGTGGAATTGGCAAAGTGATATTTGGAAGCCCATAGAGGGCTATGGTGAAAAAGGAAATATCCTCAGATGAAATCTGGAAAGAAGCTTTCTGAGAAACTGCTTAGTGTTCTGTGAATTCATCTCACAGAGTTACATCTGTATTTCGTGGATCTCTTTGCTAGCCTTATTTCTGTGGAATCTGAGAACAGATATTTCGGATCCCTTTGAAGACTATAGGGCCAAAGGAAATATCCTCCGATAACAAAGAGAAAGAAGCTTTCTGAGAAACTTCTTTCTGTTCTGTGAAATCATCTCACAGAGTTACAGCATTCCCCTCAAGAAGCCTTTCGCTAAGACAGTTCTTGTGGAATTGGCAAAGTGATATTTGGAAGCCAATAGAGGGCTATGGTGAAAAAGGAAATATCCTCAGATGAAATCTGGAAAGAAGCTTTCTGAGAAACTGCTAAGTGTTCTGTTAATTCATCTCACAGAGTTACATCTGTATTTCGTGGATCTCTTTGCTAGCCTTATTTCTGTGGAATCTGAGAAAAGATATTTCGGATCCCTTTGAAGACTATAGGGCCAAAGGAAATATCTTCCGATAACAAAGAGAAAGAAGCTTTCTGAGAAACTTCTTTGTGTTCTGTGAAATCATATCACAGAGTTACGGCTTTCCCCTCAAGAAGCCTTTCGCTAGGACAGTTCTTCTGTAATTGGCAAAGAGATATTTGGAAGCCCATAGAGGGCTATGGTGAAAAAGGAAATATCCTCAGATGAAATCAGGAAAGAAGCTTTCTGAGAAACTGCTTAGTGTTCTGTGAATTCATCTCACAGAGTTACATCTGTATTTCGTGAATCTCTTTGCTAGCCTTATTTCTGTGGAATCTGAGAACAGATATTTCGGATCCCTTTGAAGACTATAGGGCCAAAGGAAATATACTCCGATAACAAAGAGAAAGAAGCTTTCTGAGAAACTTCTTTGTGTTCTGTGAAATCATCTCACAGAATTACAGCTTTCCCCTCAAGAAGCCTTTCGCTAAGACAGTTCTTGTGGAATTGGCAAAGTGATATTTGGAAGCCCATAGAGGGCTATGGTGAAAAAGGAGATATCCTCAGATGAAATCTGGAAAGAAGCTTTCTGAGAAACTGCTTAGTGTTCTGTGAATTCATCTCACAGAGTTACATCTGTATTTCGTGTATCTCTTTGCTAGCCTTATTTCTGTGGAATCTGAGAACAGATATTTCGGATCCCTATGAAGACTATAGGGCCAAAGGAAATATCCTCCGATAACAAAGAGAAAGAAGCTTTCTGAGCAACTTCTTTCTGTTCTGTGAAATCATCTCACAGAGTTACAGCTTTCCCCTCAAGAAGCCTTTCGCTAAGACAGCTCTTGTGGAATTGGCAAAGTGATATTTGGAAGCCCATAGAGGGCTATGGTGAAAAAGGAAATATCCTCAGATGAAATCTGGAAAGAAGCTTTCTGAGAAAATGCTTAGTGTTCTGTTAATTCATCGCACAGAGTTACATCTGTATTTCGTGGATCTCTTTGCTAGCCTTATTTCTGTGGAATCTGAGAACAGATATTTCGGATCCCTTTGAAGACTATAGGGCCAAAGGAAATATCCTCCGATAACAAAGAGAAAGAAGCTTTCTGAGAAACTTCTTTGTGTTCTGTGAAATCATCTCACAGAGCTACAGCTTTCCCCTCAAGAAGCCTTTCGCTAAGACAGTTTTTGTGGAATTGGCAAAGTGATATTTGGAAGCCCATAGAGGGCTATGGTGAAAAAGGAAATATCCTCAGATGAAATCTGGAAAGAAGCTTTCTGAGAAACTGCTTAGTGTTTTGTTAATTCATCTCACAGAGTTACATCTGTATTTCGTGGATCTCTTTGCTAGCCTTATTTCTGTGGAATCTGAGAACAGATATTTCGGATCCCTTTGAAGACTATAGGGCCAAAGGAAATATCCTGCGATCACAAAGAGAAAGAAGCTTTTTGAGAAACTTCTTTCTGTTCCGTGAAATCATCTCACAGAGTTACAGCTTTCCCCTCAAGAAGCCTTTCGCTAAGACAGTTCTTGTGGAATTGGCAAAGTGATATTTGGAAGCCCATAGAGGGCTATGGTGAAAAAGGAAATATCCGCAGATGAAATCTGGAAAGAAGCTTTCTGAGAAACTGCTTAGTGTTTTGTTAATTCATCTCACAGAGTTACATCTGTATTTCGTGGATCTCTTTGCTAGCCTTATTTCTGTGGAATCTGAGAACAGATATTTCGGATCCCTTTGAAGACTATAGGGCCAAAGGAAATATCCTCCGATAAAAAAGAGAAAGAAGCTTTCTGAGAAACTTCTTTGTGTTCTGTGAAATCATCTCACAGAGTTACAGCTTTCCCCTCAAGAAGCCTTTCGCTAGGAAAGTTCTTGTGTAATTGGAAAAGAGATATTTGGAAGCCCATAGAGGGCTATGGTGAAAAAGGAAATATCCTCAGATAAAATCTGGAAAGAAGCTTTCTGAGAAACTGCTTAGTGTTCTGTGAATTCATCTCAGAGAGTTACATCTGTATTTCGTGAATCTCTTTGCTAGCCTTATTTCTGTGTAATCTGAGAACAGATATTACGGATCCCTTTGAAGACTATAGGGCCAAAGGAAATATCCTCCGATAACAAAGAGAAAGAAGCTTTCTGAGAAACTTCTTTGTGTTCTGTGAAATCATCTCACAGAGTTACAGCTTTCCCCTCAAGAAGCCTTTAACTAAGACAGTTCTTGTGTAATTGGCAAAGAGATATTTGGAAGCCCATAGAGGGCTATGGTGAAAAAGGAAATATCCTCAGATGAAATCTGGAAAGAAGCTTTCTGAGAAACTGCTTAGTGTTCTGTGAATTCATCTCACAGAGTTACATGTGTATTTCGTGGATCTCTTTGCTAGCCTTATTTCTGTGGAATCTGAGAAAAGATATTTCGGATCTCTTTGAAGACTATAGGGCCAAAGGAAATGTCCTCCGATAACAAAGAGAAAGAAGCTTTCTGAGAAACTTCTTTGTGTTCTGTGAAATCATCTCACAGAGTTACAGCTTTCCCCTCAAGAAGCCTTTCGCTAAGACAGTTCTTGTGGAATTGGCAAAGCGATATTTGGAAGCCCATAGAGGGCTATGGTGAAAAAGGAAATATCCTCAGATGAAATCTGGAGAGAAGCTTTCTGAGAAACTGCTTAGTGTTCTGTGAATTCATCTCACAGAGTTACACCTGTATTTGGTGGATCGCTTTGCTAGCCTTATTTCTGTGGAATCTGAGAACAGATATTTCGGATCCCTTTGAAGACTATAGGGCCAAAGGAAATATCCTCCGATAACAAAGAGAAAGAAGCTTTGTGAGAAACTTCTTTGTGTTCTGTGAAATCATCTCACAGAGTTACAGCTTTCCCCTCAAGAAGCCTTTCGCTAAGACAGTTCTTGTGGAATTGGCAAAGTGATATTTGGAAGCCCATAGAGGGCTATGGTGAAAAAGGAAATATCCTCAGATGAAATCTGGAAAGAAGCTTTCTGACAAACTGCTTAGTGTTCTGTGAATTCATCTCACAGAGTTACATGTGTATTTCGTGTATCTCTTTGCTAGCCTTATTTCTGTGGAATCTGAGAACAGATATTTCGGATCCCTATGAAGACTATAGGGCCAAAGGAAATATCCTCCGATAACAAAGAGAAAGAAGCTTTCTGAGCAACTTCTTTCTGTTCTGTGAAATCATCTCACAGAGTTACAGCTTTCCCCTCAAGAAGCCTTTCGCTAAGACAGCTCTTGTGGAATTGGCAAAGTGATATTTGGAAGCCCATAGAGGGCTATGGTGAAAAAGGAAATATCCTCAGATGAAATCTGGAAAGAAGCTTTCTGAGAAAATGCTTAGTTTCTGTGAATTCATCTCACAGAGTTACATCTGTATTTCGTGGATCACTTTGCTAGCCTTATTTCTGTGGAATCTGAGAACAGATATTTCGGATCCCTTTGAAGACTATAGGGCCAAAGGAAATATCCTGCGATAACAAAGAGAAAGAAGCTTTCTGAGCAACTTCTTTGTGTTCTGTGAAATCATCTCACAGAGTTACAGCTTTCCCCTCAAGAAGCCTTTCGCTAAGACAGTTCTTGTGGAATTGGCAAAGTGATATTTGGAAGCCCATAGAGGGCTATGGTGAAAAAGGAAATATCCTCAGATAAAATCTGGAAAGAAGCTTTCTGAGAAACTGCTTAGTGTTCTGTGAATTCATCTCACAGAGTTACATCTGTATTTCGTGGATCTCTTTGCTAGCCTTATTTCTGTGGAATCTGAGAACAGAGATTTCGGATCCCTTTGAAGACTATATGGCCAAAGGAAATATCCTCCGATAACAAAGAGAAAGAAGCTTTTTGAGAAACTTCTTTGTGTTCTGTGAAATCATCTCACAGAGTTACAGCTTTCCCCTCAAGAAGCCTTTCTCTAAGACAGTTCTTGTGGAATTGGCAAAGTGATATTTGGAAGCCCTTAGAGGGCTATGGTGAAAAAGGAAATATCCGCAGATGAAATCTGGAAAGAAGCTTTCTGAGAAACTGCTTAGTGTTTTGTTAATTCATCTCACAGAGTTACATCTGTATTTCGTGGATCTCTTTGCTAGCCTTATTTCTGTGGAATCTGAAAACAGATATTTCGGATCCCTTTGAAGACTATAGGGCCAAAGGAAATATCCTCCGAAAACAAAGAGAAAGAAGCTTTCTGAGAAACTTCTTTGTGTTCTGTGAAATCATCTCACAGAGTTACAGCTTTCCCCTCAAGAAGCCTTTCGCTAGGAAAGTTCTTGTGTAATTGGAAAAGAGATATTTGGAAGCCCATAGAGGGCTATGGTGAAAAAGGAAATATCCTCAGATAAAATCTGGAAAGAAGCTTTCTGAGAAACTGCTTAGTGTTCTGTGAATTCATCTCACAGAGTTACATCTGTATTTCGTGAATCTCTTTGCTAGCCTTATTTCTGTGTAATCTGAGAACAGATATTACGGATCCCTTGGAAGACTATAGGGCCAAAGGAAATATCCTCCGATAACAAAGAGAAAGAAGCTTTCTGAGAAACTTCTTTGTGTTCTGTGAAATCATCTCACAGAGTTACAGCTTTCCCCTCAAGAAGCCTTTAACTAAGACAGTTCTTGTGTAATTGGAAAAGAGATATTTGGAAGCCCATAGAGGGCTATGGTGAAAAAGGAAATATCCTCAGATGAAATCTGGAAAGAAGCTTTCTGAGAAACTGCTTAGTGTTCTGTGAATTCATCTCACAGAGTTACATCTGTATTTCGTGGATCTCTTTGCTAGCCTTATTTCTGTGGAATCTGAGAAAAGATATTTCGGATCTCTTTGAAGTCTATAGGGCCAAAGGAAATATCCTCCGATAACAAAGAGAAAGAAGCTTTCTGAGAAACTTCTTTGTGTTCTGTGAAATCATCTCACAGAGTTACAGCTTTCCCCTCAAGAAGCCTTTCGCTAAGACAGTTCTTGTGGAATTGGCAAAGTGATATTTGGAAGCCCATAGAGGGCTATGGTGAAAAAGGAAATATCCTCAGATGAAATCTGGAAAGAAGCTTTCTGAGAAACTGCTTAGTGTTCTGTGAATTCATCTCACAGAGTTACCTGTGTATTTCGTGGATCTCTTTGCTAGCCTTATTTCTGTGGAATCTGAGAAAAGATATTTCGGATCCCTTTGAAGACTATAGGGCCAAAGGAAATATCCTGCGATAACAAAGAGAAAGAAGCTTTCTGAGCAACTTCTTTCTGTTCTGTGAAATCATC
This sequence comes from Macaca nemestrina, assembly GCF_043159975.1. NCBI lineage: Eukaryota > Metazoa > Chordata > Mammalia > Primates > Cercopithecidae > Macaca > Macaca nemestrina. The sequence goes on from NC_092125.1 coordinate 90,672,881, forward strand.
TCGCAGAGTTACAGCTTTCCCCTCAAGAAGCCTTTCGCTAAGACAGTTCTTGTGGAATTGGCAAAGTGATATTTGGAAGCCCATAGAGGGCTATGGTGAAAAAGGAAATATCCTCAGATGAAATCTGGAAAGAAGCTTTCTGAGAAACTGCTTAGTGTTCTGTGAATTCATCTCACAGAGTTACATCTGTATTTCGTGGATCTCTTTGCTAGCCTTATTTCTGTGGAATCTGAGAACAGATATTTCGGATCCCTTTGAAGACTATAGGGCCAAAGGAAATATCCTGCGATAACAAAGAGAAAGAAGCTTTCTGAGCAGCTTCTTTCTGTTCTGTGAAATCATCTCACAGAGTTACAGCTTTCCCCTCAAGAAGCCTTTCGCTAAGACAGTTCTTGTGGAATTGGCAAAGTGATATTTGGAAGCCCATAGAGGGCTATGGTGAAAAAGGAAATATCCTCAGATGAAATCTGGAAAGAAGCTTTCTGAGAAACTGCTTAGTGTTCTGTGAATTCATCTCACAGAGTTACATCTGTATTTCGTGGATCTCTTTGCTAGCCTTATTTCTGTGGAATCTGAGAACAGAGATTCCGGATCCCTAGAAGACTATAGGGCCAAAGGAAATATCCTGCGATAACAAAGAGAAAGAAGCTTTCTGAGCAACTTCTTTCTGTTCTGTGAAATCATCTCACAGAGTTACAGCTTTCCCCTCAAGAAGCCTTTCGCTAAGACAGTTCTTGTGGAATTGGCAAAGTTATATTTGGAAGCCCATAGAGGGCTATGGTGAAAAAGGAAATATCGTCAGATGAAATCTGGAAAGAAGCTTTCTGAGAAACTGCTAAGTGTTCTGTTAATTCATCTCACAGAGTTACATCTGTATTTCGTGTATCTCTTTGCTAGCCTTATTTCTGTGGAATCTGAGAACAGATATTTCGGATCCCTTTGAAGACTATAGGGCCAAAGGAAATATCTTCCGATAACAAAGAGAAAGAAGCTTTCTGAGAAACTTCTTTGTGTTCTGTGAAATCATATCACAGAGTTACGGCTTTCCCCTCAAGAAGCCTTTCGCTAGGACAGTTCTTCTGTAATTGGCAAAGAGAAATTTGGAAGCCCATAGAGGGCTATGGTGAAAAAGGAAATATCCTCAGATGAAATCAGGAAAGAAGCTTTCTGAGAAACTGCTTAGTGTTCTGTGAATTCATCTCACAGAGTTACATCTGTATTTCGTGAATCTCTTTGCTAGCCTTATTTCTGTGGAATCTGAGAACAGATATTTCGGATCCCTTTGAAGACTATAGGGCCAAAGGAAATATCCTGCGATAACAAACAGAAAGAAGCTTTCTGAGCAACTTCTTTCTGTTCCGTGAAATCATCTCACAGAGTTACAGCTTTCCCCTCAAGAAGCCTTTCGCTAAGACAGTTCTTGTGGAATTGGCAAAGTGATATTTGGAAGCCCATAGAGGGCTATGGTGAAAAAGGAAATATCCTCAGATGAAATCTGGAAAGAAGCTTTCTGAGAAACTGCTTAGTGTTTTGTTAATTCATCTCACAGAGTTACATCTGTATTTCGTGAATCTCTTTGCTAGCCTTATTTCTGTGGAATCTGAGAACAGATATTTCGGATCCCTTTGAAGACTATAGGGCCAAAGGAAATATCCTCCGATAACAAAGAGAAAGAAGCTTTCTGAGAAACTTCTTTGTGTTCTGTGAAATCATCTCACAGAGTTACAGCTTTCCCCTCAAGAAGCCTTTCGCTAGGACAGTTCTTGTGTAATTGGAAAAGAGATATTAGGAAGCCTATAGAGGGCTATGGTGAAAAAGGAAATATCCTCAGATAAAATCTGGAAAGAAGCTTTCTGAGAAACTGCTTAGTGTTCTGTGAATTCATCTCACAGAGTTACATCTGTATTTCGTGAATCTCTTTGCTATCCTTATTTCTGCGTAATCTGAGAACAGATATTACGGATCCCTTTGAAGACTATAGGGCCAAAGGAAATATTCTCCGATAACAAAGAGAAAGAAGCTTTCTGAGAAACTTCTTTGTGGTCTGTGAAATCATCTCACAGAGTTAGAGCTTTCCCCTCAAGAAGCCTTTCGCTAAGACAGTTCTTGTGGAATTGGCAAAGTGATATTTGGAAGCCCATAGAGGGCTATGGTGAAAAAGGAAATATCCTCAGATGAAATCTGGAAAGAAGCTTTCTGAGAAACTGCTTAGTGTTCTGTGAATTCATCTCACAGAGTTACATCTGTATTTCGTGGATCTCTTTGCTAGCCTTATTTCTGTGGAATCTGAGAACAGATATTTCGGATCCCTTTGAAGACTATAGGGCCAAAGGAAATATCCTCCGATAACAAAGAGAAAGAAGCTTTCTGAGCATCTTCTTTCTGTTCTGTGAAATCATCTCACAGAGTTACAGCTTTCCCCTCAAGAAGCCTTTCGCTAAGACAGTTCTTGTGGAATTGGCAAAGTGATATTTGGAAGCCCATAGAGGACTATGGTGAAAAAGGAAATACCCTCAGATGAAATCTGGAAAGAAGCTTTCTGAGAAACTGCTTAGTGTTCTGGGAATTCATCTCACAGAGTTACATCTGTATTTCGTGGATCTCTTTGCTAGCCTTATTTCTGTGGAATCTGAGAACAGATATTTCGGATCCCTTTGAAGACTATAGGGCCAAAGGAAATATCCTCCGATAACAAAGAGAAAGAAGCTTTCTGAGAAACTTCTTTGTGTTCTGTGAAATCATCTCACAGAGTTACAGCTTTCCCCTCAAGAAGCCTTTCGCTAAGACAGTTCTTGTGGAATTGGCAAAGTTATATTTGGAAGCCCATAGAGGGCTATGGTGAAAAAGGAAATATCGTCAGATGAAATCTGGAAAGAAGCTTTCTGAGAAACTGCTAAGTGTTCTGTTAATTCATCTCACAGAGTTACATCTGTATTTCGTGGATCTCTTTGCTAGCCTTATTTCTGTGGAATCTGAGAACAGATATTTCGGATCCCTTTGAAGACTATAGGGCCAAAGGAAATATCTTCCGATAACAAAGAGAAAGAAGCTTTCTGAGAAACTTCTTTGTGTTCTGTGAAATCATATCACAGAGTTACGGCTTTCCCCTCAAGAAGCCTTTCGCTAGGACAGTTCTTCTGTAATTGGCAAAGAGAAATTTGGAAGCCCATAGAGGGCTATGGTGAAAAAGGAAATATCCTCAGATGAAATCAGGAAAGAAGCTTTCTGAGAAACTGCTTAGTGTTCTGTGAATTCATCTCACAGAGTTACATCTGTATTTCGTGAATCTCTTTGCTAGCCTTATTTCTGTGGAATCTGAGAACAGATATTTCGGATCCCTTTGAAGACTATAGGGCCAAAGGAAATATCCTGCGATAACAAACAGAAAGAAGCTTTCTGAGCAACTTCTTTCTGTTCTGTGAAATCATCTCACAGAGTTACAGCTTTCCCCTCAAGAAGCCTTTCGCTAAGACAGTTCTTGTGGAATTGGCAAAGTGATATTTGGAAGCCCATAGAGGGCTATGGTGAAAAAGGAAATATCCTCAGATGAAATCTGGAAAGAAGCTTTCTGAGAAACTGCTTAGTGTTTTGTTAATTCATCTCACAGAGTTACATCTGTATTTCGTGAATCTCTTTGCTAGCCTTATTTCTGTGGAATCTGAGAACAGATATTTCGGATCCCTTTGAAGACTATAGGGCCAAAGGAAATATCCTCCGATAACAAAGAGAAAGAAGCTTTCTGAGAAACTTCTTTGTGTTCTGTGAAATCATCTCACAGAGTTACAGCTTTCCCCTCAAGAAGCCTTTCGCTAGGACAGTTCTTGTGTAATTGGAAAAGAGATATTAGGAAGCCTATAGAGGGCTATGGTGAAAAAGGAAATATCCTCAGATAAAATCTGGAAAGAAGCTTTCTGAGAAACTGCTTAGTGTTCTGTGAATTCATCTCACAGAGTTACATCTGTATTTCGTGAATCTCTTTGCTATCCTTATTTCTGCGTAATCTGAGAACAGATATTACGGATCCCTTTGAAGACTATAGGGCCAAAGGAAATATTCTCCGATAACAAAGAGAAAGAAGCTTTCTGAGAAACTTCTTTGTGGTCTGTGAAATCATCTCACAGAGTTAGAGCTTTCCCCTCAAGAAGCCTTTCGCTAAGACAGTTCTTGTGGAATTGGCAAAGTGATATTTGGAAGCCCATAGAGGGCTATGGTGAAAAAGGAAATATCCTCAGATGAAATCTGGAAAGAAGCTTTCTGAGAAACTGCTTAGTGTTCTGTGAATTCATCTCACAGAGTTACATGTGTATTTCGTGGATCTCTTTGCTAGCCTTATTTCTGTGGAATCTGAGAAAAGATATTTCGGATCTCTTTGAAGACTATAGGGCCAAAGGAAATGTCCTCCGATAACAAAGAGAAAGAAGCTTTCTGAGAAACTTCTTTGTGTTCTGTGAAATCATCTCACAGAGTTACAGCTTTCCCCTCAAGAAGCCTTTCGCTAAGACAGTTCTTGTGGAATTGGCAAAGCGATATTTGGAAGCCCATAGAGGGCTATGGTGAAAAAGGAAATATCCTCAGATGAAATCTGGAGAGAAGCTTTCTGAGAAACTGCTTAGTGTTCTGTGAATTCATCTCACAGAGTTACACCTGTATTTGGTGGATCGCTTTGCTAGCCTTATTTCTGTGGAATCTGAGAACAGATATTTCGGATCCCTTTGAAGACTATAGGGCCAAAGGAAATATCCTCCGATAACAAAGAGAAAGAAGCTTTGTGAGAAACTTCTTTGTGTTCTGTGAAATCATCTCACAGAGTTACAGCTTTCCCCTCAAGAAGCCTTTCGCTAAGACAGTTCTTGTGGAATTGGCAAAGTGATATTTGGAAGCCCATAGAGGGCTATGGTGAAAAAGGAAATATCCTCAGATGAAATCTGGAAAGAAGCTTTCTGACAAACTGCTTAGTGTTCTGTGAATTCATCTCACAGAGTTACATGTGTATTTCGTGTATCTCTTTGCTAGCCTTATTTCTGTGGAATCTGAGAACAGATATTTCGGATCCCTATGAAGACTATAGGGCCAAAGGAAATATCCTCCGATAACAAAGAGAAAGAAGCTTTCTGAGCAACTTCTTTCTGTTCTGTGAAATCATCTCACAGAGTTACAGCTTTCCCCTCAAGAAGCCTTTCGCTAAGACAGCTCTTGTGGAATTGGCAAAGTGATATTTGGAAGCCCATAGAGGGCTATGGTGAAAAAGGAAATATCCTCAGATGAAATCTGGAAAGAAGCTTTCTGAGAAAATGCTTAGTTTCTGTGAATTCATCTCACAGAGTTACATCTGTATTTCGTGGATCACTTTGCTAGCCTTATTTCTGTGGAATCTGAGAACAGATATTTCGGATCCCTTTGAAGACTATAGGGCCAAAGGAAATATCCTGCGATAACAAAGAGAAAGAAGCTTTCTGAGCAACTTCTTTGTGTTCTGTGAAATCATCTCACAGAGTTACAGCTTTCCCCTCAAGAAGCCTTTCGCTAAGACAGTTCTTGTGGAATTGGCAAAGTGATATTTGGAAGCCCATAGAGGGCTATGGTGAAAAAGGAAATATCCTCAGATAAAATCTGGAAAGAAGCTTTCTGAGAAACTGCTTAGTGTTCTGTGAATTCATCTCACAGAGTTACATCTGTATTTCGTGGATCTCTTTGCTAGCCTTATTTCTGTGGAATCTGAGAACAGAGATTTCGGATCCCTTTGAAGACTATATGGCCAAAGGAAATATCCTCCGATAACAAAGAGAAAGAAGCTTTTTGAGAAACTTCTTTGTGTTCTGTGAAATCATCTCACAGAGTTACAGCTTTCCCCTCAAGAAGCCTTTCTCTAAGACAGTTCTTGTGGAATTGGCAAAGTGATATTTGGAAGCCCTTAGAGGGCTATGGTGAAAAAGGAAATATCCGCAGATGAAATCTGGAAAGAAGCTTTCTGAGAAACTGCTTAGTGTTTTGTTAATTCATCTCACAGAGTTACATCTGTATTTCGTGGATCTCTTTGCTAGCCTTATTTCTGTGGAATCTGAAAACAGATATTTCGGATCCCTTTGAAGACTATAGGGCCAAAGGAAATATCCTCCGAAAACAAAGAGAAAGAAGCTTTCTGAGAAACTTCTTTGTGTTCTGTGAAATCATCTCACAGAGTTACAGCTTTCCCCTCAAGAAGCCTTTCGCTAGGAAAGTTCTTGTGTAATTGGAAAAGAGATATTTGGAAGCCCATAGAGGGCTATGGTGAAAAAGGAAATATCCTCAGATAAAATCTGGAAAGAAGCTTTCTGAGAAACTGCTTAGTGTTCTGTGAATTCATCTCACAGAGTTACATCTGTATTTCGTGAATCTCTTTGCTAGCCTTATTTCTGTGTAATCTGAGAACAGATATTACGGATCCCTTGGAAGACTATAGGGCCAAAGGAAATATCCTCCGATAACAAAGAGAAAGAAGCTTTCTGAGAAACTTCTTTGTGTTCTGTGAAATCATCTCACAGAGTTACAGCTTTCCCCTCAAGAAGCCTTTAACTAAGACAGTTCTTGTGTAATTGGAAAAGAGATATTTGGAAGCCCATAGAGGGCTATGGTGAAAAAGGAAATATCCTCAGATGAAATCTGGAAAGAAGCTTTCTGAGAAACTGCTTAGTGTTCTGTGAATTCATCTCACAGAGTTACATCTGTATTTCGTGGATCTCTTTGCTAGCCTTATTTCTGTGGAATCTGAGAAAAGATATTTCGGATCTCTTTGAAGTCTATAGGGCCAAAGGAAATATCCTCCGATAACAAAGAGAAAGAAGCTTTCTGAGAAACTTCTTTGTGTTCTGTGAAATCATCTCACAGAGTTACAGCTTTCCCCTCAAGAAGCCTTTCGCTAAGACAGTTCTTGTGGAATTGGCAAAGTGATATTTGGAAGCCCATAGAGGGCTATGGTGAAAAAGGAAATATCCTCAGATGAAATCTGGAAAGAAGCTTTCTGAGAAACTGCTTAGTGTTCTGTGAATTCATCTCACAGAGTTACCTGTGTATTTCGTGGATCTCTTTGCTAGCCTTATTTCTGTGGAATCTGAGAAAAGATATTTCGGATCCCTTTGAAGACTATAGGGCCAAAGGAAATATCCTGCGATAACAAAGAGAAAGAAGCTTTCTGAGCAACTTCTTTCTGTTCTGTGAAATCATCTCGCAGAGTTACAGCTTTCCCCTCAAGAAGCCTTTCGCTAAGACAGTTCTTGTGGAATTGGCAAAGTGATATTTGGAAGCCCATAGAGGGCTATGGTGAAAAAGGAAATATCCTCAGATGAAATCTGGAAAGAAGCTTTCTGAGAAACTGCTTAGTGTTCTGTGAATTCATCTCACAGAGTTACATCTGTATTTCGTGGATCTCTTTGCTAGCCTTATTTCTGTGGAATCTGAGAACAGATATTTCGGATCCCTTTGAAGACTATAGGGCCAAAGGAAATATCCTGCGATAACAAAGAGAAAGAAGCTTTCTGAGCAGCTTCTTTCTGTTCTGTGAAATCATCTCACAGAGTTACAGCTTTCCCCTCAAGAAGCCTTTCGCTAAGACAGTTCTTGTGGAATTGGCAAAGTGATATTTGGAAGCCCATAGAGGGCTATGGTGAAAAAGGAAATATCCTCAGATGAAATCTGGAAAGAAGCTTTCTGAGAAACTGCTTAGTGTTCTGTGAATTCATCTCACAGAGTTACATCTGTATTTCGTGGATCTCTTTGCTAGCCTTATTTCTGTGGAATCTGAGAACAGAGATTCCGGATCCCTAGAAGACTATAGGGCCAAAGGAAATATCCTGCGATAACAAAGAGAAAGAAGCTTTCTGAGCAACTTCTTTCTGTTCTGTGAAATCATCTCACAGAGTTACAGCTTTCCCCTCAAGAAGCCTTTCGCTAAGACAGTTCTTGTGGAATTGGCAAAGTTATATTTGGAAGCCCATAGAGGGCTATGGTGAAAAAGGAAATATCGTCAGATGAAATCTGGAAAGAAGCTTTCTGAGAAACTGCTAAGTGTTCTGTTAATTCATCTCACAGAGTTACATCTGTATTTCGTGTATCTCTTTGCTAGCCTTATTTCTGTGGAATCTGAGAACAGATATTTCGGATCCCTTTGAAGACTATAGGGCCAAAGGAAATATCTTCCGATAACAAAGAGAAAGAAGCTTTCTGAGAAACTTCTTTGTGTTCTGTGAAATCATATCACAGAGTTACGGCTTTCCCCTCAAGAAGCCTTTCGCTAGGACAGTTCTTCTGTAATTGGCAAAGAGAAATTTGGAAGCCCATAGAGGGCTATGGTGAAAAAGGAAATATCCTCAGATGAAATCAGGAAAGAAGCTTTCTGAGAAACTGCTTAGTGTTCTGTGAATTCATCTCACAGAGTTACATCTGTATTTCGTGAATCTCTTTGCTAGCCTTATTTCTGTGGAATCTGAGAACAGATATTTCGGATCCCTTTGAAGACTATAGGGCCAAAGGAAATATCCTGCGATAACAAACAGAAAGAAGCTTTCTGAGCAACTTCTTTCTGTTCCGTGAAATCATCTCACAGAGTTACAGCTTTCCCCTCAAGAAGCCTTTCGCTAAGACAGTTCTTGTGGAATTGGCAAAGTGATATTTGGAAGCCCATAGAGGGCTATGGTGAAAAAGGAAATATCCTCAGATGAAATCTGGAAAGAAGCTTTCTGAGAAACTGCTTAGTGTTTTGTTAATTCATCTCACAGAGTTACATCTGTATTTCGTGAATCTCTTTGCTAGCCTTATTTCTGTGGAATCTGAGAACAGATATTTCGGATCCCTTTGAAGACTATAGGGCCAAAGGAAATATCCTCCGATAACAAAGAGAAAGAAGCTTTCTGAGAAACTTCTTTGTGTTCTGTGAAATCATCTCACAGAGTTACAGCTTTCCCCTCAAGAAGCCTTTCGCTAGGACAGTTCTTGTGTAATTGGAAAAGAGATATTAGGAAGCCTATAGAGGGCTATGGTGAAAAAGGAAATATCCTCAGATAAAATCTGGAAAGAAGCTTTCTGAGAAACTGCTTAGTGTTCTGTGAATTCATCTCACAGAGTTACATCTGTATTTCGTGAATCTCTTTGCTATCCTTATTTCTGCGTAATCTGAGAACAGATATTACGGATCCCTTTGAAGACTATAGGGCCAAAGGAAATATTCTCCGATAACAAAGAGAAAGAAGCTTTCTGAGAAACTTCTTTGTGGTCTGTGAAATCATCTCACAGAGTTAGAGCTTTCCCCTCAAGAAGCCTTTCGCTAAGACAGTTCTTGTGGAATTGGCAAAGTGATATTTGGAAGCCCATAGAGGGCTATGGTGAAAAAGGAAATATCCTCAGATGAAATCTGGAAAGAAGCTTTCTGAGAAACTGCTTAGTGTTCTGTGAATTCATCTCACAGAGTTACATCTGTATTTCGTGGATCTCTTTGCTAGCCTTATTTCTGTGGAATCTGAGAACAGATATTTCGGATCCCTTTGAAGACTATAGGGCCAAAGGAAATATCCTCCGATAACAAAGAGAAAGAAGCTTTCTGAGCATCTTCTTTCTGTTCTGTGAAATCATCTCACAGAGTTACAGCTTTCCCCTCAAGAAGCCTTTCGCTAAGACAGTTCTTGTGGAATTGGCAAAGTGATATTTGGAAGCCCATAGAGGACTATGGTGAAAAAGGAAATACCCTCAGATGAAATCTGGAAAGAAGCTTTCTGAGAAACTGCTTAGTGTTCTGGGAATTCATCTCACAGAGTTACATCTGTATTTCGTGGATCTCTTTGCTAGCCTTATTTCTGTGGAATCTGAGAACAGATATTTCGGATCCCTTTGAAGACTATAGGGCCAAAGGAAATATCCTCCGATAACAAAGAGAAAGAAGCTTTCTGAGAAACTTCTTTGTGTTCTGTGAAATCATCTCACAGAGTTACAGCTTTCCCGTCAAGAAGCCTTTCGCTAAGACAGTTCTTGTGGAATTGGCAAAGTTATATTTGGAAGCCCATAGAGGGCTATGGTGAAAAAGGAAATATCGTCAGATGAAATCTGGAAAGAAGCTTTCTGAGAAACTGCTAAGTGTTCTGTTAATTCATCTCACAGAGTTACATCTGTATTTCGTGGATCTCTTTGCTAGCCTTATTTCTGTGGAATCTGAGAACAGATATTTCGGATCCCTTTGAAGACTATAGGGCCAAAGGAAATATCTTCCGATAACAAAGAGAAAGAAGCTTTCTGAGAAACTTCTTTGTGTTCTGTGAAATCATATCACAGAGTTACGGCTTTCCCCTCAAGAAGCCTTTCGCTAGGACAGTTCTTCTGTAATTGGCAAAGAGATATTTGGAAGCCCATAGAGGGCTATGGTGAAAAAGGAAATATCCTCAGATGAAATCAGGAAAGAAGCTTTCTGAGAAACTGCTTAGTGTTCTGTGAATTCATCTCACAGAGTTACATCTGTATTTCGTGAATCTCTTTGCTAGCCTTATTTCTGTGGAATCTGAGAACAGATATTTCGGATCCCTTTGAAGACTATAGGGCCAAAGGAAATATCCTGCGATAACAAACAGAAAGAAGCTTTCTGAGCAACTTCTTTCTGTTCTGTGAAATCATCTCACAGAGTTACAGCTTTCCCCTCAAGAAGCCTTTCGCTAAGACAGTTCTTGTGGAATTGGCAAAGTGATATTTGGAAGCCCATAGAGGGCTATGGTGAAAAAGGAAATATCCTCAGATGAAATCTGGAAAGAAGCTTTCTGAGAAACTGCTTAGTGTTTTGTTAATTCATCTCACAGAGTTACATCTGTATTTCGTGAATCTCTTTGCTAGCCTTATTTCTGTGGAATCTGAGAACAGATATTTCGGATCCCTTTGAAGACTATAGGGCCAAAGGAAATATCCTCCGATAACAAAGAGAAAGAAGCTTTCTGAGAAACTTCTTTGTGTTCTGTGAAATCATCTCACAGAGTTACAGCTTTCCCCTCAAGAAGCCTTTCGCTAGGACAGTTCTTGTGTAATTGGAAAAGAGATATTAGGAAGCCTATAGAGGGCTATGGTGAAAAAGGAAATATCCTCAGATAAAATCTGGAAAGAAGCTTTCTGAGAAACTGCTTAGTGTTCTGTGAATTCATCTCACAGAGTTACATCTGTATTTCGTGAATCTCTTTGCTATCCTTATTTCTGCGTAATCTGAGAACAGATATTACGGATCCCTTTGAAGACTATAGGGCCAAAGGAAATATTCTCCGATAACAAAGAGAAAGAAGCTTTCTGAGAAACTTCTTTGTGGTCTGTGAAATCATCTCACAGAGTTAGAGCTTTCCCCTCAAGAAGCCTTTCGCTAAGACAGTTCTTGTGGAATTGGCAAAGTGATATTTGGAAGCCCATAGAGGGCTATGGTGAAAAAGGAAATATCCTCAGATGAAATCTGGAAAGAAGCTTTCTGAGAAACTGCTTAGTGTTCTGTGAATTCATCTCACAGAGTTACATCTGTATTTCGTGGATCTCTTTGCTAGCCTTATTTCTGTGGAATCTGAGAACAGATATTTCGGATCCCTTTGAAGACTATAGGGCCAAAGGAAATATCCTCCGATAACAAAGAGAAAGAAGCTTTCTGAGAAACTTCTTTCTGTTCTGTGAAATCATCTCACAGAGTTACAGCATTCCCCTCAAGAAGCCTTTCGCTAAGACAGTTCTTGTGGAATTGGCAAAGTGATATTTGGAAGCCCATAGAGGGCTATGGTGAAAAAGGAAATATCCTCAGATGAAATCTGGAAAGAAGCTTTCTGAGAAACTGCTAAGTGTTCTGTTAATTCATCTCACAGAGTTACATCTGTATTTCGTGGATCTCTTTGCTAGCCTTATTTCTGTGGAATCTGAGAAAAGATATTTCGGATCCCTTTGAAGACTATAGGGCCAAAGGAAATATCTTCCGATAACAAAGAGAAAGAAGCTTTCTGAGAAACTTCTTTGTGTTCTGTGAAATCATATCACAGAGTTACGGCTTTCCCCTCAAGAAGCCTTTCGCTAGGACAGTTCTTCTGTAATTGGCAAAGAGATATTTGGAAGCCCATAGAGGGCTATGGTGAAAAAGGAAATATCCTCAGATGAAATCAGGAAAGAAGCTTTCTGAGAAACTGCTTAGTGTTCTGTGAATTCATCTCACAGAGTTACATCTGTATTTCGTGAATCTCTTTGCTAGCCTTATTTCTGTGGAATCTGAGAACAGATATTTCGGATCCCTTTGAAGACTATAGGGCCAAAGGAAATATACTCCGATAACAAAGAGAAAGAAGCTTTCTGAGAAACTTCTTTGTGTTCTGTGAAATCATCTCACAGAATTACAGCTTTCCCCTCAAGAAGCCTTTCGCTAAGACAGTTCTTGTGGAATTGGCAAAGTGATATTTGGAAGCCCATAGAGGGCTATGGTGAAAAAGGAGATATCCTCAGATGAAATCTGGAAAGAAGCTTTCTGAGAAACTGCTTAGTGTTCTGTGAATTCATCTCACAGAGTTACATCTGTATTTCGTGCATCTTTTTGCTAGCCTTATTTCTGTGGAATCTGAGAACAGATATTTCGGATCCCATTGAAGACTATAGGGCCAAAGGAAGTATCCTCCGATAACAAAGAGAAAGAAGCTTTCTGAGAAACTTCTTTGTGTTCTGTGAAATCATCTCACAGAGTTACAGCTTTCCCCTCAAGAACCCTTTCGCTAAGACAGTTCTTGTGGAATTGGCAAAGTGATATTTGGAAGCCCATAGAGGGCTATGGTGAAAAAGGAAATATCCTCAGATGAAATCTGGAAAGAAGCTTTCTGAGAAACCGCTTAGAGTTCTGCTAATTCATCTCACAGAGTTACATCTGTATTTCGTTGATCTCTTTCCTAGCCTTATTTCTGTGGAATCTGAGAACAGATATTTCGGATCCCTTTGAAGACTATAGGGACAAAGGAAATATCCTGCGATAACAAACAGAAAGAAGCTTTCTGAGCAACTTCTTTCTGTTCTGTGAAATCATCTCACAGAGTTACAGCTTTCCCCTCAAGAAGCCTTTCGCTAAGACAGTTCTTGTGGAATTGGCAAAGTGATATTTGGAAGCCCATAGAGGGCTATGGTGAAAAAGGAAATATCCTCAGAAGAAATCTGGAAAGAAGCTTTCTGAGAAACTGCTTAGTGTTTTGTTAATTCATCTCACAGAGTTACATCTGTATTTCGTGAATCTCTTTGCTAGCCTTATTTCTGTGGAATCTGAGAACAGATATTTCGGATCCCTTAGAAGACTATAGGGCCAAAGGAAATATCCTCCGATAACAAAGAGAAAGAAGCTTTCTGAGAAACTTCTTTGTGTTCTGTGAAATCATCTCACAGAGTTACAGCTTTCCCCTCAAGAAGCCTTTCGCTAGGACAGTTCTTGTGTAATTGGAAAAGAGATATTAGGAAGCCTATAGAGGGCTATGGTGAAAAAGGAAATATCCTCAGATAAAATCTGGAAAGAAGCTTTCTGAGAAACTGCTTAGTTTTCTGTGAATTCATCTCACAGAGTTACATCTGTATTTCGTGAATCTATTTGCTAGCCTTATTTCTGTGTAATCTGAGAACAGATATTACGGATCCCTTTCAAGACTATAGGGCCAAAGGAAATATTCTCCGATAACAAAGAGAAAGAAGCTTTCTGAGAAACTTCTTTGTGGTCTGTGAAATCATCTCACAGAGTTAGAGCTTTCCCCTCAAGAAGCCTTTCGCTAAGACAGTTCTTGTGGAATTGGCAAAGTGATATTTGGAAGCCCATAGAGGGCTATGGTGAAAAAGGAAATATCCTCAGATGAAATCTGGAAAGAAGCTTTCTGAGAAACTGATAAGTGTTCTGTTAATTCATCTCACAGAGTTACATCTGTATTTCGTGGATCTCTTTGCTAGCCTTATTTCTGTGGAATCTGAGAACAGATATTTCGGATCCCTTTGAAGACTATAGGGCCAAAGGAAATATCTTCCGATAACAAAGAGAAAGAAGCTTTCTGAGAAACTTCTTTGTGTTCTGTGAAATCATATCACAGAGTTACGGCTTTCCCCTCAAGAAGCCTTTCGCTAGGACAGTTCTTCTGTAATTGGCAAAGAGGTATTTGGAAGCCCATAGAGGGCTATGGTGAAAAAGGAAATATCCTCAGATGAAATCAGGAAAGAAGCTTTCTGAGAAACTGCTTAGTGTTCTGTGAATTCATCTCACAGAGTTACATCTGTATTTCGTGAATCTCTTTGCTAGCCTTATTTCTGTGGAATCTGAGAACAGATATTTCGGATCCCTTTGAAGACTATAGGGCCAAAGGAAATATACTCCGATAACAAAGAGAAAGAAGCTTTCTGAGAAACTTCTTTGTGTTCTGTGAAATCATCTCACAGAGTTACAGCTTTCCCCTCAAGAACCCTTTCGCTAAGACAGTTCTTGTGGAATTGGCAAAGTGATATTTGGAAGCCCATAGAGGGCTATGGTGAAAAAGGAAATATCCTCAGATGAAATCTGGAAAGAAGCTTTCTGAGAAACCGCTTAGAGTTCTGCTAATTCATCTCACAGAGTTACATCTGTATTTCGTTGATCTCTTTGCTAGCCTTATTTCTGTGGAATCTGAGAACAGATATTTCGGATCCCATTGAAGACTATAGGGCCAAAGGAAATATCCTGCGATAACAAACAGAAAGAAGCTTTCTGAGCAACTTCTTTCTGTTCTGTGAAATCATCTCACAGAGTTACAGCTTTCCCCTCAAGAAGCCTTTCGCTAAGACAGTTCTTGTGGAATTGGCAAAGTGATATTTGGAAGCCCATAGAGGACTATGGTGAAAAAGGAAATACCCTCAGATGAAATCTGGAAAGAAGCTTTCTGAGAAACTGCTTAGTGTTCTGTGAATTCATCTCACAGAGTTACATCTGTATTTCGTGGATCTCTTTGCTAGCCTTATTTCTGTGGAATCTGAGAACAGATATTTCGGATCCCTTTGAAGACTATAGGGCCAAAGGAAATATCCTCCGATAACAAAGAGAAAGAAGCTTTCTGAGAAACTTCTTTGTGTTCTGTGAAATCATCTCACAGAGTTATAGCTTTCCCCTCAAGAAGCCTTTAATTAAGACAGTTCTTGTGTAATTGGCAAAGAGATATTTGGAAGCCCATAGAGGGCTATGGTGAAAAAGGAAATATCCTCAGATGAAATCTGGAAAGAAGCTTTCTGAGAAACCGCTTAGTGTTCTGTTAATTCATCTCACAGAGTTACATCTGTATTTCGTTGATCTCTTTGCTAGCCTTATTTCTGTGGAATCTGAGAACAGATATTTCGGATCCCTTAGAAGACTATAGGGCCAAAGGAAATATCCTGCGATAACAAACAGAAAGAAGCTTTCTGAGAAACTTCTTTCTGTTCTGTGAAATCATCTCACAGAGTTACAGCTTTCCCCTCAAGAAGCCTTTCGCTAAGACAGTTCTTGTGGAATTGGCAAAGTGATATTTGGAAGCCCATAGAGGGCTATGGTGAAAAAGGAAATATCCTCAGATGAAATCTGGAAAGAAGCTTTCTGAGAAACTGCTTAGTGTTTTGTTAATTCATCTCACAGAGTTACATCTGTATTTCGTGGATCTCTTTGCTAGCCTTATTTCTGTGGAATCTGAGAACAGATATTTCGGATCCCTTTGAAGACTATAGGGCCAAAGGAAATATCCTCCGATAACAAAGAGAAAGAAGCTTTCTGAGAAACTTCTTTGTGTTCTGTGAAATCATCTCACCGAGTTACAGCTTTCCCCTCAAGAAGCCTTTCGCTAGGACAGTTCTTGTGTAATTGGAAAAGAGATATTTGGAAGCCTATAGAGGGCTATGGTGAAAAAGGAAATATCCTCAGATAAAATCTGGAAAGAAGCTTTCTGAGAAACTGCTTAGTGTTCTGTGAATTCATCTCACAGAGTTACATCTGTATTTCGTGAATCTATTTGCTAGCCTTATTTCTGTGTAATCTGAGAACAGATATTACGGATCCCTTTGAAGACTATAGGGCCAAAGGAAATATTCTCCGATAACAAAGAGAAAGAAGCTTTCTGAGAAACTTCTTTGTGGTCTGTGAAATCATCTCACAAAGTTACAGCTTTCCCCTCAAGAAGCCTTTCGCTAAGACAGTTCTTGTGGTATTGGCAAAGTGATATTTGGAAGCCCATAGAGGGCTATGGTGAAAAAGGAAATATCCTCAGATGAAATCTGGAAAGAAGCTTTCTGAGAAACTGCTTAGTGTTCTGTGAATTCATCTCACAGAGTTACATCTGTATTTCGTGGATCTCTTTGCTATCCTTATTTTTGTGGAATCTGAGAACAGATATTTCGGATCCCTTTGAAGACTATAGGGCCAAAGGAAATATCCTCTGATAACAAAGAGAAAGAAGCTTTCAGAGAAACTTCTTTGTGTTCTGTGAAATCATCTCACAGAGTTACAGCTTTCCCGTCAAGAAGCCTTTCGCTAAGACAGTTCTTGTGGAATTGGCAAAGTGATATTTGGAAGCCCATAGAGGGCTATGGTGAAAAAGGAAATATCCTCAGATGAAATCTGGAAAGAAGCTTTCTGAGAAACCGCTTAGAGTTCTGTTAATTCATCTCACAGAGTTACATCTGTATTTCGTGGATCTCTTTGCTAGCCTTATTTCTGTGGAATCTGAGAACAGATATTTCGGATCCCTTTGAAGAATATAGGGCCAAAGGAAATATCCTGCGATAACAAACAGAAAGAAGCTTTCTGAGCATCTTCCTTCTGTTCTGTGAAATCATCTCACAGAGTTACAGCTTTCCCCTCAAGAAGCCTTTCGCTAAGACAGTTCTTGTGGAATTGGCAAAGAGATATTTGGAAGCCCATAGAGGGCTATGTTGAAAAAGGAAATATCCTCAGATGAAATCTGGAAAGAAGCTTTCTGAGAAACTGCTTAGTGTTCTGTGAATTCATCTCACAGAGTTACATGTATATTTCGTGTGTCTCTTTGCTAGCCTTATTTCTGTGGAATCTGAGTAAAGATATTTCGGATCCCTATGAATACTATAGGGCCATAGGAAATATCCTCCGATAACAAAGAGAAAGAAGCTTTCTGAGAAACTTGTTTGTGTTTTGTGAAATCATCTCACAGAGTTACAGCTTTCCCCTCAAGAAGCCTTTCGCTAAGACACTTCTTGTGGAATTGGCAAAGTGATATTTGGAAGCCCATAGAGGGCTATGGTGAAAAAGGAAATATCCTCAGATGAAATCTGGAAAGAAGCTTTCTGAGAAACTGCTTAGTGTTCTGTGAATTCATCTCACAGAGTTACATCTGTATTTCGTGAATCTCTTTGCTAGCCTTATTTCTGTGTAATCTGAGAACAGATATTACGGATCCCTTTGAAGACTATAGGGCCAAAGGAAATATTCTCCGATAACAAAGAGAAAGAAGCTTTCTGAGAAACTTATTTGTGTTCTGTGAAATCATCTCACAGAGTTAGAGCTTTCCCCTCAAGAAGCCTTTCGCTAAGACAGTTCTTGTGGAATTGGCAAAGTGATATTTGGAAGCCTATAGAGGGCTATGGTGAAAAAGGAAATATCCTCACATGAAATCTGGAAAGAAGCTTTCTGAGAAACTGCTTAGTGTTCTGTGAATTCATCTCACAGAGTTACATCTGTATTTCGTGGATCTCTTTGCTAGCCTTATTTCTGTGGAATCTGAGAACAGATATTTCGGATCCCTTTGAAGACTATAGGGCCAAAGGAAATATCCTCCGATTACAAAGAGAAAGAAGCTTTCTGAGAAACTTCTTTCTGTTCTGTGAAATCATCTCACAGAGTTACAGCTTTCCCGTCAAGAAGCCTTTCGCTAAGACAGTTCTTGTGGAATTGGCAAAGTGATATTTGGAAGCCCATAGAGGGCTATGGTGAAAAAGGAAATATCCTCAGATGAAATCTGGAAAGAAGCTTTCTGAGAAACCGCTTAGAGTTCTGTTAATTCATCTCACAGAGTTACATCTGTATTTCGTGGATCTCTTTGCTAGCCTTATTTCTGTGGAATCTGAGAACAGATATTGCGGATCCCGTTGAAGAATATAGGGCCAAAGGAAATATCCTGTGATAACAAACAGAAAGAAGCTTTCTGAGCATCTTCCTTCTGTTCTGTGAAATCATCTCACAGAGTTACAGCTTTCCCCTCAAGAAGCCTTTCGCTAAGACAGTTCTTGTGGAATTGGCAAAGAGATATTTGGAAGCCCATAGAGGGCTATGTTGAAAAAGGAAATATCCTCAGATGAAATCTGGAAAGAAGCTTTCTGAGAAACTGCTTAGTGTTCTGTGAATTCATCTCACAGAGTTACATGTATATTTCGTGTGTCTCTTTGCTAGCCTTATTTCTGTGGAATCTGAGTAAAGATATTTCGGATCCCTATGAATACTATAGGGCCATAGGAAATATCCTCCGATAACAAAGAGAAAGAAGCTTTCTGAGAAACTTGTTTGTGTTTTGTGAAATCATCTCACAGAGTTACAGCTTTCCCCTCAAGAAGCCTTTCGCTAAGACACTTCTTGTGGAATTGGCAAAGTGATATTTGGAAGCCCATAGAGGGCTATGGTGAAAAAGGAAATATCCTCAGATGAAATCTGGAAAGAAGCTTTCTGAGAAACTGCTTAGTGTTCTGTGAATTCATCTCACAGAGTTACATCTGTATTTCGTGAATCTCTTTGCTAGCCTTATTTCTGTGTAATCTGAGAACAGATATTACGGATCCCTTTGAAGACTATAGGGCCAAAGGAAATATTCTCCGATAACAAAGAGAAAGAAGCTTTCTGAGAAACTTATTTGTGTTCTGTGAAATCATCTCACAGAGTTAGAGCTTTCCCCTCAAGAAGCCTTTCGCTAAGACAGTTCTTGTGGAATTGGCAAAGTGATATTTGGAAGCCTATAGAGGGCTATGGTGAAAAAGGAAATATCCTCACATGAAATCTGGAAAGAAGCTTTCTGAGAAACTGCTTAGTGTTCTGTGAATTCATCTCACAGAGTTACATCTGTATTTCGTGGATCTCTTTGCTAGCCTTATTTCTGTGGAATCTGAGAACAGATATTTCGGATCCCTTTGAAGACTATAGGGCCAAAGGAAATATCCTCCGATAACAAAGAGAAAGAAGCTTTCTGAGAAACTTCTTTCTGTTCTGTGAAATCATCTCACAGAGTTACAGCTTTCCCGTCAAGAAGCCTTTCGCTAAGACAGTTCTTGTGGAATTGGCAAAGTGATATTTGGAAGCCCATAGAGGGCTATGGTGAAAAAGGAAATATCCTCAGATGAAATCTGGAAAGAAGCTTTCTGAGAAACCGCTTAGAGTTCTGTTAATTCATCTCACAGAGTTACATCTGTATTTCGTGGATCTCTTTGCTAGCCTTATTTCTGTGGAATCTGAGAACAGATATTGCGGATCCCGTTGAAGACTATAGGGCCAAAGGAAATATCCTGCGATAACAAACAGAAAGAAGCTTTCTGAGCATCTTCTTTCTGTTCTGTGAAATCATCTCACAGAGTTACAGCTTTCCCCTCAAGAAGCCTTTCGCTAAGACAGTTCTTGTGGAATTGGCAAAGTGATATTTGGAAGCCTATAGAGGGCTATGTTGAAAAAGGAAATACCCTCAGATGAAATCTGGAAAGAAGCTTTCTGAGAAACTGCTTAGTGTTCTGTGAATTCATCTCACAGAGTTACATCTGTATCTCGTGGATCTCTTTGCTAGCCTTATTTCTGTGGATCTGAGAACAGATATTTCGGATCCCATTGAAGACTATAGGGCCAAAGGAAATATCCTCCGATAACAAAGAGAAAGAAGCTTTCTGAGAAACTTCTTTGTGTTCTGTGAAATCATCTCACAGAGTTATAGCTTTCCCCTCAAGAAGCCTTTAACTAAGACAGTTCTTGTGTAATTGGCAAAGAGATATTTGGAAGCCCATAGAGGGCTATGGTGAAAAAGGAAATATCCTCAGATGAAATCTGGAAAGAAGCTTTCTGAGAAACTGCTAAGTGTTCTGTTAATTCATCTCACAGAGTTACATCTGTATTTCGTGGATCTCTTTGCTAGCCTTATTTCTGTGGAATCTGAGAACAGATATTTCGGATCCCTTTGAAGACTATAGGCCCAAAGGAAATATCTTCCGATAACAAAGAGAAAGAAGCTTTCTGAGAAACTTCTTTGTGTTCTGTGAAATCATATCACGGAGTTACGGCTTTCCCCTCAAGAAGCCTTTCGCTAGGACTGTTCTTGTGTAATTGGCAAAGAGATATTTGGAAGCCCTTTGAGGGCTATGGTGAAAAAGGAAATATCCTCAGATGAAAACAGGAAAGAAGCTTTCTGAGAAACTGCTTAGTGTTCTGTGAATTCATCTCTCAGAGTTACATCTGTATTTCGTGAATCTCTTTGCTAGCCTTATTTCTGTGGAATCTGAGAACAGATATTTCGGATCCCTTTGAAGACTATAGGGCCAAAGGAAATATACTCCGTAAACAAAGAGAAAGAAGCTTTCTGAGAAACTTCTTTGTGTTCTGTGAAATCATCTCACAGAATTACAGCTTTCCCCTCAAGAAGCCTTTCGCTAAGACAGTTCTTGTGGAATTGGCAAAGTGATATTTGGAAGCCCATAGAGGGCTATGGTGAAAAAGGAAATATCCTCAGATGAAATCTGGAAAGAAGCTTTCTGAGAAACTGCTTAGTGTTCTGTGAATTCATCTCACAGAGTTACATCTGTATTTCGTGCATCTTTTTGCTAGCCTTATTTCTGTGGAATCTGAGAACAGATATTTCGGATCCCATTGAAGACTATAGGGCCAAAGGAAATATCCTCCGATAACAAAGAGAAAGAAGCTTTCTGAGAAACTTCTTTGTGTTCTGTGAAATCATCTCACAGAGTTACAGCTTTCCCCTCAAGAAGCCTTTCGCTAAGACAGTTCTTGTGGAATTGGCAAAGTGATATTTGGAAGCCCATAGAGGGCTATGGTGAAAAAGGAAATATCCTCAGATGAAATCTGGAAAGAAGCTTTCTGAGAAACCGCTTAGAGTTCTGCTAATTCATCTCACAGAGTTACATCTGTATTTCGTGGATCTCTTTGCTAGCCTTATTTCTGTGGAATCTGAGAACAGATATTTCGGATCCCTTTGAAGACTATAGGGCCAAAGGAAATATCCTGCGATAACAAACAGAAAGAAGCTTTCTGAGCAACTTCTTTCTGTTCTGTGAAATCATCTCACAGAGTTACAGCTTTCCCCTCAAGAAGCCTTTCGCTAAGACAGTTCTTGTGGAATTGGCAAAGTGATATTTGGAAGCCCATAGAGGACTATGGTGAAAAAGGAAATACCCTCAGATGAAATCTGGAAAGAAGCTTTCTGAGAAACTGCTTAGTGTTCTGTGAATTCATCTCACAGGGTTACATCTGTATTTCGTGGATCTCTTTGCTAGCCTTATTTCTGTGGAATCTGAGAACAGATATTTCGGATCCCATTGAAGACTATAGGGCCAAAGGAAATATCCTCCGATAACAAAGAGAAAGAAGCTTTCTGAGAAACTTCTTTGTGTTCTGTGAAATCATCTCACAGAGTTATAGCTTTCCCCTCAAGAAGCCTTTAACTAAGACAGTTCTTGTGTAATTGGCAAAGAAATATTTGGAAGCCCATAGAGGGCTATGGTGAAAAAGGAAATATCCTCAGATGAAATCTGGAAAGAAGCTTTCTGAGAAACCGCTTAGTGTTCTGTTAATTCATCTCACAGAGTTACATCTGTATTTCGTTGATCTCTTTGCTAGCCTTATTTCTGTGGAATCTGAGAACAGATATTTCGGATCCCTTTGAAGACTATAGGGCCAAAGGAAATATCCTGCGATAACAAACAGAAAGAAGCTTTCTGAGAAACTTCTTTCTGTTCTGTGAAATCATCTCAAAGAGTTACAGCTTTCCCCTCAAGAAGCCTTTCGCTAAGACAGTTCTTGTGGAATTGGCAAAGTGATATTTGGAAGCCCATAGAGGGCTATGGTGAAAAAGGAAATATCCTCAGATGAAATCTGGAAAGAAGCTTTCTGAGAAACTGCTTAGTGTTTTGTTAATTCATCTCACAGGCTTACATCTGTATTTCGTGGATCTCTTTGCTAGCCTTATTTCTGTGGAATCTGAGAACAGATATTTCGGATCCCTTTGAAGACTATAGGGCCAAAGGAAATATTCTCCGATAACAAAGAGAAAGAAGCTTTCTGAGAAACTTCTTTGTGGTCTGTGAAATCATCTCACAGAGTTAGAGCTTTCCCCTCAAGAAGCCTTTCGCTAAGACAGTTCTTGTGGAATTGGCAAAGTGATATTTGGAAGCCCATAGAGGGCTATGGTGAAAAAGGAAATATCCTCAGATGAAATCTGGAAAGAAGCTTTCTGAGAAACTGCTTAGTGTTCTGTGAATTCATCTCACAGAGTTACATCTGTATTTCGTGGATCTCTTTGCTAGCCTTATTTCTGTGGAATCTGAGAACAGATATTTCGGATCCCTTTGAAGACTATAGGGCCAAAGGAAATATCCTCCGATAACAAAGAGAAAGAAGCTTTCTGAGAAACTTCTTTCTGTTCTGTGAAATCATCTCACAGAGTTACAGCTTTCCCGTCAAGAAGCCTTTCGCTAAGACAGTTCTTGTGGAATTGGCAAAGTGATATTTGGAAGCCCATAGAGGGCTATGGTGAAAAAGGAAATATCCTCAGATGAAATCTGGAAAGAAGCTTTCTGAGAAACCGCTTAGAGTTCTGTTAATTCATCTCACAGAGTTACATCTGTATTTCGTGGATCTCTTTGCTAGCCTTATTTCTGTGGAATCTGAGAACAGATATTGCGGATCCCGTTGAAGACTATAGGGCCAAAGGAAATATCCTGCGATAACAAACAGAAAGAAGCTTTCTGAGCATCTTCTTTCTGTTCTGTGAAATCATCTCACAGAGTTACAGCTTTCCCCTCAAGAAGCCTTTCGCTAAGACAGTTCTTGTGGAATTGGCAAAGTGATATTTGGAAGCCCATAGAGGGCTATGGTGAAAAAGGAAATACCCTCAGATGAAATCTGGAAAGAAGCTTTCTGAGAAACTGCTTAGTGTTCTGTGAATTCATCTCACAGAGTTACATCTGTATTTCGTGGATCTCTTTGCTAGCCTTATTTCTGTGGATCTGAGAACAGATATTTCGGATCCCATTGAAGACTATAGGGCCAAAGGAAATATCCTCCGATAACAAAGAGAAAGAAGCTTTCTGAGAAACTTCTTTGTGTTCTGTGAAATCATCTCACAGAGTTATAGCTTTCCCCTCAAGAAGCCTTTAACTAAGACAGTTCTTGTGTAATTGGCAAAGAGATATTTGGAAGCCCATAGAGGGCTATGGTGAAAAAGGAAATATCCTCAGATGAAATCTGGAAAGAAGCTTTCTGAGAAACTGCTAAGTGTTCTGTTAATTCATCTCACAGAGTTACATCTGTATTTCGTGGATCTCTTTGCTAGCCTTATTTCTGTGGAATCTGAGAACAGATATTTCGGATCCCTTTGAAGACTATAGGCCCAAAGGAAATATCTTCCGATAACAAAGAGAAAGAAGCTTTCTGAGAAACTTCTTTGTGTTCTGTGAAATCATATCACAGAGTTACGGCTTTCCCCTCAAGAAGCCTTTCGCTAGGACAGTTCTTGTGTAATTGGCAAAGAGATATTTGGAAGCCCATTGAGGGCTATGGTGAAAAAGGAAATATCCTCAGATGAAATCAGGAAAGAAGCTTTCTGAGAAACTGCTTAGTGTTCTGTGAATTCATCTCTCAGAGTTACATCTGTATTTCGTGAATCTCTTTGCTAGCCTTATTTCTGTGGAATCTGAGAACAGATATTTCGGATCCCTTTGAAGACTATAGGGCCAAAGGAAATATACTCCGTAAACAAAGAGAAAGAAGCTTTCTGAGAAACTTCTTTGTGTTCTGTGAAATCATCTCACAGAATTACAGCTTTCCCCTCAAGAAGCCTTTCGCTAAGACAGTTCTTGTGGAATTGGCAAAGTGATATTTGGAAGCCCATAGAGGGCTATGGTGAAAAAGGAAATATCCTCAGATGAAATCTGGAAAGAAGCTTTCTGAGAAACTGCTTAGTGTTCTGTGAATTCATCTCACAGAGTTACATCTGTATTTCGTGCATCTTTTTGCTAGCCTTATTTCTGTGGAATCTGAGAACAGATATTTCGGATCCCATTGAAGACTATAGGGCCAAAGGAAATATCCTCCGATAACCAAGAGAAAGAAGCTTTCTGAGAAACTTCTTTGTGTTCTGTGAAATCATCTCACAGAGTTACAGCTTTCCCGTCAAGAAGCCTTTCGCTAAGACAGTTCTTGTGGAATTGGCAAAGTGATATTTGGAAGCCCATAGAGGGCTATGGTGAAAAAGGAAATATCCTCAGATGAAATCTGGAAAGAAGCTTTCTGAGAAACCGCTTAGAGTTCTGCTAATTCATCTCACAGAGTTACATCTGTATTTCGTGGATCTCTTTGCTAGCCTTATTTCTGTGGAATCTGAGAACAGATATTTCGGATCCCTTTGAAGACTATAGGGCCAAAGGAAATATCCTGCGATAACAAACAGAAAGAAGCTTTCTGAGCAACTTCTTTCTGTTCTGTGAAATCATCTCACAGAGTTACAGCTTTCCCCTCAAGAAGCCTTTCGCTAAGACAGTTCTTGTGGAATTGGCAAAGTGATATTTGGAAGCCCATAGAGGACTATGGTGAAAAAGGAAATACCCTCAGATGAAATCTGGAAAGAAGCTTTCTGAGAAACTGCTTAGTGTTCTGTGAATTCATCTCACAGGGTTACATCTGTATTTCGTGGATCTCTTTGCTAGCCTTATTTCTGTGGAATCTGAGAACAGATATTTCGGATCCCATTGAAGACTATAGGGCCAAAGGAAATATCCTCCGATAACAAAGAGAAAGAAGCTTTCTGAGAAACTTCTTTGTGTTCTGTGAAATCATCTCACAGAGTTATAGCTTTCCCCTCAAGAAGCCTTTAACTAAGACAGTTCTTGTGTAATTGGCAAAGAAATATTTGGAAGCCCATAGAGGGCTATGGTGAAAAAGGAAATATCCTCAGATGAAATCTGGAAAGAAGCTTTCTGAGAAACCGCTTAGTGTTCTGTTAATTCATCTCACAGAGTTACATCTGTATTTCGTTGATCTCTTTGCTAGCCTTATTTCTGTGGAATATGAGAACAGATATTTCGGATCCCTTTGAAGACTATAGGGCCAAAGGAAATATCCTGCGATAACAAACAGAAAGAAGCTTTCTGAGAAACTTCTTTCTGTTCTGTGAAATCATCTCACAGAGTTACAGCTTTCCCCTCAAGAAGCCTTTCGCTAAGACAGTTCTTGTGGAATTGGCAAAGTGATATTTGGAAGCCCATAGAGGGCTATGGTGAAAAAGGAAATATCCTCAGATGAAATCTGGAAAGAAGCTTTCTGAGAAACTGCTTAGTGTTTTGTTAATTCATCTCACAGGCTTACATCTGTATTTCGTGGATCTCTTTGCTAGCCTTATTTCTGTGGAATCTGAGAACAGATATTTCGGATCCCTTTGAAGACTATAGGGCCAAAGGAAATATTCTCCGATAACAAAGAGAAAGAAGCTTTCTGAGAAACTTCTTTGTGGTCTGTGAAATCATCTCACAGAGTTAGAGCTTTCCCCTCAAGAAGCCTTTCGCTAAGACAGTTCTTGTGGAATTGGCAAAGTGATATTTGGAAGCCCATAGAGGGCTATGGTGAAAAAGGAAATATCCTCAGATGAAATCTGGAAAGAAGCTTTCTGAGAAACTGCTTAGTGTTCTGTGAATTCATCTCACAGAGTTACATCTGTATTTCGTGGATCTCTTTGCTAGCCTTATTTCTGTGGAATCTGAGAACAGATATTTCGGATCCCTTTGAAGACTATAGGGCCAAAGGAAATATCCTCCGATAACAAAGAGAAAGAAGCTTTCTGAGAAACTTCTTTCTGTTCTGTGAAATCATCTCACAGAGTTACAGCTTTCCCGTCAAGAAGCCTTTCGCTAAGACAGTTCTTGTGGAATTGGCAAAGTGATATTTGGAAGCCCATAGAGGGCTATGGTGAAAAAGGAAATATCCTCAGATGAAATCTGGAAAGAAGCTTTCTGAGAAACCGCTTAGAGTTCTGTTAATTCATCTCACAGAGTTACATCTGTATTTCGTGGATCTCTTTGCTAGCCTTATTTCTGTGGAATCTGAGAACAGATATTGCGGATCCCGTTGAAGACTATAGGGCCAAAGGAAATATCCTGCGATAACAAACAGAAAGAAGCTTTCTGAGCATCTTCTTTCTGTTCTGTGAAATCATCTCACAGAGTTACAGCTTTCCCCTCAAGAAGCCTTTCGCTAAGACAGTTCTTGTGGAATTGGCAAAGTGATATTTGGAAGCCCATAGAGGGCTATGGTGAAAAAGGAAATACCCTCAGATGAAATCTGGAAAGAAGCTTTCTGAGAAACTGCTTAGTGTTCTGTGAATTCATCTCACAGAGTTACATCTGTATTTCGTGGATCTCTTTGCTAGCCTTATTTCTGTGGATCTGAGAACAGATATTTCGGATCCCATTGAAGACTATAGGGCCAAAGGAAATATCCTCCGATAACAAAGAGAAAGAAGCTTTCTGAGAAACTTCTTTGTGTTCTGTGAAATCATCTCACAGAGTTATAGCTTTCCCCTCAAGAAGCCTTTAACTAAGACAGTTCTTGTGTAATTGGCAAAGAGATATTTGGAAGCCCATAGAGGGCTATGGTGAAAAAGGAAATATCCTCAGATGAAATCTGGAAAGAAGCTTTCTGAGAAACTGCTAAGTGTTCTGTTAATTCATCTCACAGAGTTACATCTGTATTTCGTGGATCTCTTTGCTACCCTTATTTCTGTGGAATCTGAGAACAGATATTTCGGATCCCTTTGAAGACTATAGGCCCAAAGGAAATATCTTCCGATAACAAAGAGAAAGAAGCTTTCTGAGAAACTTCTTTGTGTTCTGTGAAATCATATCACAGAGTTACGGCTTTCCCCTCAAGAAGCCTTTCGCTAGGACAGTTCTTGTGTAATTGGCAAAGAGATATTTGGAAGCCCATTGAGGGCTATGGTGAAAAAGGAAATATCCTCAGATGAAATCAGGAAAGAAGCTTTCTGAGAAACTGCTTAGTGTTCTGTGAATTCATCTCTCAGAGTTACATCTGTATTTCGTGAATCTCTTTGCTAGCCTTATTTCTGTGGAATCTGAGAACAGATATTTCGGATCCCTTTGAAGACTATAGGGCCAAAGGAAATATACTCCGTAAACAAAGAGAAAGAAGCTTTCTGAGAAACTTCTTTGTGTTCTGTGAAATCATCTCACAGAATTACAGCTTTCCCCTCAAGAAGCCTTTCGCTAAGACAGTTCTTGTGGAATTGGCAAAGTGATATTTGGAAGCCCATAGAGGGCTATGGTGAAAAAGGAAATATCCTCAGATGAAATCTGGAAAGAAGCTTTCTGAGAAACTGCTTAGTGTTCTGTGAATTCATCTCACAGAGTTACATCTGTATTTCGTGCATCTTTTTGCTAGCCTTATTTCTGTGGAATCTGAGAACAGATATTTCGGATCCCATTGAAGACTATAGGGCCAAAGGAAATATCCTCCGATAACCAAGAGAAAGAAGCTTTCTGAGAAACTTCTTTGTGTTCTGTGAAATCATCTCACAGAGTTACAGCTTTCCCGTCAAGAAGCCTTTCGCTAAGACAGTTCTTGTGGAATTGGCAAAGTGATATTTGGAAGCCCATAGAGGGCTATGGTGAAAAAGGAAATATCCTCAGATGAAATCTGGAAAGAAGCTTTCTGAGAAACCGCTTAGAGTTCTGCTAATTCATCTCACAGAGTTACATCTGTATTTCGTGGATCTCTTTGCTAGCCTTATTTCTGTGGAATCTGAGAACAGATATTTCGGATCCCTTTGAAGACTATAGGGCCAAAGGAAATATCCTGCGATAACAAACAGAAAGAAGCTTTCTGAGCAACTTCTTTCTGTTCTGTGAAATCATCTCACAGAGTTACAGCTTTCCCCTCAAGAAGCCTTTCGCTAAGACAGTTCTTGTGGAATTGGCAAAGTGATATTTGGAAGCCCATAGAGGACTATGGTGAAAAAGGAAATACCCTCAGATGAAATCTGGAAAGAAGCTTTCTGAGAAACTGCTTAGTGTTCTGTGAATTCATCTCACAGGGTTACATCTGTATTTCGTGGATCTCTTTGCTAGCCTTATTTCTGTGGAATCTGAGAACAGATATTTCGGATCCCATTGAAGACTATAGGGCCAAAGGAAATATCCTCCGATAACAAAGAGAAAGAAGCTTTCTGAGAAACTTCTTTGTGTTCTGTGAAATCATCTCACAGAGTTATAGCTTTCCCCTCAAGAAGCCTTTAACTAAGACAGTTCTTGTGTAATTGGCAAAGAAATATTTGGAAGCCCATAGAGGGCTATGGTGAAAAAGGAAATATCCTCAGATGAAATCTGGAAAGAAGCTTTCTGAGAAACCGCTTAGTGTTCTGTTAATTCATCTCACAGAGTTACATCTGTATTTCGTTGATCTCTTTGCTAGCCTTATTTCTGTGGAATATGAGAACAGATATTTCGGATCCCTTTGAAGACTATAGGGCCAAAGGAAATATCCTGCGATAACAAACAGAAAGAAGCTTTCTGAGAAACTTCTTTCTGTTCTGTGAAATCATCTCACAGAGTTACAGCTTTCCCCTCAAGAAGCCTTTCGCTAAGACAGTTCTTGTGGAATTGGCAAAGTGATATTTGGAAGCCCATAGAGGGCTATGGTGAAAAAGGAAATATCCTCAGATGAAATCTGGAAAGAAGCTTTCTGAGAAACTGCTTAGTGTTTTGTTAATTCATCTCACAGAGTTACATCTGTATTTCGTGGATCTCTTTGCTAGCCTTATTTCTATGGAATCTGAGAACAGATATTTCGGATCCCTTTGAAGACTATAGGGCCAAAGGAAATATCCTCCGATAACAAAGAGAAAGAAGCTTTCTGAGACACTTCTTTGTGTTCTGTGAAGTCATCTCACAGAGTTACAGCTTTCCCCTCAAGAAGCCTTTCGCTAGGACAGTTCTTGTGTAATTGGAAAAGAGATATTTGGAAGCCTATAGAGGGCTATGGTGAAAAAGGAAATATCCTCAGATAAAATCTGGAAAGAAGCTTTCTGAGAAACTGCTTAGTGTTCTGTGAATTCATCTCACAGAGTTACATCTGTATTTCGTGAATCTATTTGCTAGCCTTATTTCTGTGTAATCTGAGAACAGATATTACGGATCCCTTTGAAGACTATAGGGCCAAAGGAAATATTCTCCGATAACAAAGAGAAAGAAGCTTTCTGAGAAACTTCTTTGTGGTCTGTGAAATCATCTCACAGAGTTAGAGCTTTCCCCTCAAGAAGCCTTTCGCTAAGACAGTTCTTGTGGAATTGGCAAAGTGATATTTGGAAGCCCATAGAGGGCTATGGTGAAAAAGGAAATATCCTCAGATGAAATCTGGAAAGAAGCTTTCTGAGAAACTGCTTAGTGTTCTGTGAATTCATCTCACAGAGTTACATCTGTATTTCGTGGATCTCTTTGCTAGCATTATTTCTGTGGAATCTGAGAACAGATATTTCGGATCCCTTTGAAGACTATAGGGCCAAAGGAAATATCCTCTGATAACAAAGAGAAAGAAGCTTTCTGAGAAACTTCTTTGTGTTCTGTGAAATCATCCCACAGAGTTACAGCTTTCCCGTCAAGAAGCCTTTCGCTAAGACAGTTCTTGTGGAATTGGCAAAGTGATATTTGGAAGCCCATAGAGGGCTATGGTGAAAAAGGAAATATCCTCAGATGAAATCTGGAAAGAAGCTTTCTGAGAAACCGCTTAGAGTTCTGTTAATTCATCTCACAGAGTTACATCTGTATTTCGTGGATCTCTTTGCTAGCCTTATTTCTGTGGAATCTGAGAACAGATATTTCGGATCCCTTTGAAGACTATAGGGCCAAAGGAAATATCCTGCGATAACAAACAGAAAGAAGCTTTCTGAGCATCTTCCTTCTGTTCTGTGAAATCATCTCACAGAGTTACAGCTTTCCCTTCAAGAAGCCTTTCGCTAAGACAGTTCTTGTGGAATTGGCAAAGAGATATTTGGAAGCCCATAGAGGGCTATGTTGAAAAAGGAAATATCCTCAGATGAAATCTGGAAAGAAGCTTTCTGAGAAACTGCTTAGTGTTCTGTGAATTCATCTCACAGAGTTACATGTATATTTCGTGTGTCTCTTTGCTAGCCTTATTTCTGTGGAATCTGAGTAAAGATATTTCGGATCCCTATGAATACTATAGGGCCATAGGAAATATCCTCCGATAACAAAGAGAAAGAAGCTTTCTGAGAAACTTGTTTGTGTTTTGTGAAATCATCTCACAGAGTTACAGCTTTCCCCTCAAGAAGCCTTTCGCTAAGACACTTCTTGTGGAATTGGCAAAGTGATATTTGGAAGCCCATAGAGGGCTATGGTGAAAAAGGAAATATCCTCAGATGAAATCTGGAAAGAAGCTTTCTGAGAAACTGCTTAGTGTTCTGTGAATTCATCTCACAGAGTTACATCTGTATTTCGTGAATCTCTTTGCTAGCCTTATTTCTGTGTAATCTGAGAACAGATATTACGGATCCCTTTGAAGACTATAGGGCCAAAGGAAATATTCTCCGATAACAAAGAGAAAGAAGCTTTCTGAGAAACTTATTTGTGTTCTGTGAAATCATCTCACAGAGTTAGAGCTTTCCCCTCAAGAAGCCTTTCGCTAAGACAGTTCTTGTGGAATTGGCAAAGTTATATTTGGAAGCCTATAGAGGGCTATGGTGAAAAAGGAAATATCCTCAGATGAAATCTGGAAAGAAGCTTTCTGAGAAACTGCTAAGTGTTCTGTTAATTCATTTCACAGAGTTACATCTGTATTTTGTGGATCTCTTTGCTAGCCTTATTTCTGTGGAATCTGAGAACAGATATTTCGGATCCCTTTGAAGACTATAGGGCCAAAGGAAATATCTTCCGATAACAAAGAGAAAGAAGCTTTCTGAGAAACTTCTTTGTGTTCTGTGAAATCATCTCACAGAGTTACGGCTTTCCCCTCAAGAAGCCTTTCGCTAGGACAGTTTTTCTGTAATTGGCAAAGAGATATTTGGAAGCCCATAGAGGGCTATGGTGAAAAAGGAAATATCCTCAGATGAAATCTGGAAAGAAGCTTTCTGAGAAACTGCTTAGTGTTCTGTGAATTCATCTCACAGAGTTACATCTGTATTTCGTGAATCTCTTTGCTAGACTTATTTCTGTGGAATCTGAGAACAGATATTTCGGATCCCTTTGAAGACTATAGGGCCAAAGGAAATATTCTCCGATAACAAAGAGAAAGAAGCTTTCTGAGAAACTTCTTTGTGGTCTGTGAAATCATCTCACAGAGTTAGAGCTTTCCCCTCAAGAAGCCTTTCGCTAAGACAGTTCTTGTGGAATTGGCAAAGTGATATTTGGAAGCCCATAGAGGGCTATGGTGAAAAAGGAAATATCCTCAGATGAAATCAGGAAAGAAGCTTTCTGAGAAACTGCTTAGTGTTCTGTGAATTCATCTCACAGAGTTACATCTGTATTTCGTGAATCTCTTTGCTAGCCTTATTTCTGTGGAATCTGAGAACAGATATTTCGGATCCCTTTGAAGACTATAGGGCCAAAGGAAATATACTCCGTAAACAAAGAGAAAGAAGCTTTCTGAGAAACTTCTTTGTGTTCTGTGAAATCATCTCACAGAATTACAGCTTTCCCCTCAAGAAGCCTTTCGCTAAGACAGTTCTTGTGGAATTGGCAAAGTGATATTTGGAAGCCCATAGAGGGCTATGGTGAAAAAGGAAATATCCTCAGATGAAATCTGGAAAGAAGCTTTCTGAGAAACTGCTTAGTGTTCTGTGAATTCATCTCACAGAGTTACATCTGTATTTCGTGCATCTTTTTGCTAGCCTTATTTCTGTGGAATCTGAGAACAGATATTTCGGATCCCATTGAAGACTATAGGGCCAAAGGAAATATCCTCCGATAACAAAGAGAAAGAAGCTTTCTGAGAAACTTCTTTGTGTTCTGTGAAATCATCTCACAGAGTTACAGCTTTCCCCTCAAGAAGCCTTTCGCTAAGACAGTTCTTGTGGAATTGGCAAAGTGATATTTGGAAGCCCATAGAGGGCTATGGTGAAAAAGGAAATATCCTCAGATGAAATCTGGAAAGAAGCTTTCTGAGAAACCGCTTAGAGTTCTGCTAATTCATCTCACAGAGTTACATCTGTATTTCGTGGATCTCTTTGCTAGCCTTATTTCTGTGGAATCTGAGAACAGATATTTCGGATCCCTTTGAAGACTATAGGGCCAAAGGAAATATCCTGCGATAACAAACAGAAAGAAGCTTTCTGAGCAACTTCTTTCTGTTCTGTGAAATCATCTCACAGAGTTACAGCTTTCCCCTCAAGAAGCCTTTCGCTAAGACAGTTCTTGTGGAATTGGCAAAGTGATATTTGGAAGCCCATAGAGGACTATGGTGAAAAAGGAAATACCCTCAGATGAAATCTGGAAAGAAGCTTTCTGAGAAACTGCTTAGTGTTCTGTGAATTCATCTCACAGGGTTACATCTGTATTTCGTGGATCTCTTTGCTAGCCTTATTTCTGTGGAATCTGAGAACAGATATTTCGGATCCCATTGAAGACTATAGGGCCAAAGGAAATATCCTCCGATAACAAAGAGAAAGAAGCTTTCTGAGAAACTTCTTTGTGTTCTGTGAAATCATCTCACAGAGTTATAGCTTTCCCCTCAAGAAGCCTTTAACTAAGACAGTTCTTGTGTAATTGGCAAAGAAATATTTGGAAGCCCATAGAGGGCTATGGTGAAAAAGGAAATATCCTCAGATGAAATCTGGAAAGAAGCTTTCTGAGAAACCGCTTAGTGTTCTGTTAATTCATCTCACAGAGTTACATCTGTATTTCGTTGATCTCTTTGCTAGCCTTATTTCTGTGGAATCTGAGAACAGATATTTCGGATCCCTTTGAAGACTATAGGGCCAAAGGAAATATCCTGCGATAACAAACAGAAAGAAGCTTTCTGAGAAACTTCTTTCTGTTCTGTGAAATCATCTCACAGAGTTACAGCTTTCCCCTCAAGAAGCCTTTCGCTAAGACAGTTCTTGTGGAATTGGCAAAGTGATATTTGGAAGCCCATAGAGGGCTATGGTGAAAAAGGAAATATCCTCAGATGAAATCTGGAAAGAAGCTTTCTGAGAAACTGCTTAGTGTTTTGTTAATTCATCTCACAGAGTTACATCTGTATTTCGTGGATCTCTTTGCTAGCCTTATTTCTGTGGAATCTGAGAACAGATATTTCGGATCTCTTTGAAGACTATAGGGCCAAAGGAAATATCCTCTGATAACAAAGAGAAAGAAGCTTTCTGAGACACTTCTTTGTGTTCTGTGAAATCATCTCACAGAGTTACAACTTTCCCCTCAAGAAGCCTTTCGCTAGGACAGTTCTTGTGTAATTGGAAAAGAGATATTTGGAAGCCTATAGAGGGCTATGGTGAAAAAGGAAATATCCTCAGATAAAATCTGGAAAGAAGCTTTCTGAGAAACTGCTTAGTGTTCTGTGAATTCATCTCACAGAGTTACATCTGTATTTCGTGAATCTATTTGCTAGCCTTATTTCTGTGTAATCTGAGAACAGATATTACGGATCCCTTTGAAGACTATAGGGCCAAAGGAAATATTCTCCGATAACAAAGAGAAAGAAGCTTTTTGAGAAACTTCTTTGTGGTCTGTGAAATCATCTCACAGAGTTAGAGCTTTCCCCTCAAGAAGCCTTTCGCTAAGACAGTTCTTGTGGAATTGGCAAAGTGATATTTGGAAGCCCATAGAGGGCTATGGTGAAAAAGGAAATATCCTCAGATGAAATCTGGAAAGAAGCTTTCTGAGAAACTGCTTAGTGTTCTGTGAATTCATCTCACAGAGTTACATCTGTATTTCGTTGATCTCTTTGCTAGCCTTATTTCTGTGGAATCTGAGAACAGATATTTCGGATCCCTTTGAAGACTATAGGGCCAAAGGAAATATCCTGCGATAACAAACAGAAAGAAGCTTTCTGAGCAACTTCTTTCTGTTCTGTGAAATCATCTCACAGAGTTACAGCTTTCCCCTCAAGAAGCCTTTCGCTAAGACAGTTCTTGTGGAATTGGCAAAGTGATATTTGGAAGCCCATAGAGGGCTATGGTGAAAAAGGAAATATCCTCAGATGAAATCTGGAAAGAAGCTTTCTGAGAAACTGCTTAGTGTTTTGTTAATTCATCTCACAGAGTTACATCTCTATTTCGTGGATCTCTTTGCTAGCCTTATTTCTGTGGAATCTGAGAACAGATATTTCGGATCCCTTTGAAGACTATAGGGCCAAAGGAAATATCCTCCGATAACAAAGAGAAAGAAGCTTTCTGAGAAACTTCTTTGGGTTCTGTGAAATCATCTCACAGAGTTACAGCTTTCCCCTCAAGAAGCCTTTCGCTAGGACAGTTCTTGTGTAATTGGAAAAGAGATATTTGGAAGCCTATAGAGGGCTATGGTGAAAAATGAAATATCCTCTGATAAAATCTGGAAAGAAGCTTTCTGAGAAACTGCTTAGTGTTCTGTCAATTCATCTCACAGAGTTACATCTGTATTTCGTGAATCTATTTGCTAGCCTTATTTCTGTGTAATCTGAGAACAGATATTACGGATCCCTTTGAAGACTATAGGGCCAAAGGAAATATTCTCCGATAACAAAGAGAAAGAAGCTTTCTGAGAAACTTCTTTGTGGTCTGTGAAATCATCTCACAGAGTTAGAGCTTTCCCCTCAAGAAGCCTTTCGCTAAGACAGTTCTTGTGGAATTGGCTAAGTGATATTTGGAAGCCCATAGAGGGCTATGGTGAAAAAGGAAATATCCTCAGATGAAATCTGGAAAGAAGCTTTCTGAGAAACTGCTTAATGTTCTGTGAATTCATCTCACAGAGTTACATCTGTATTTCGTGGATCTCTTTGCTAGCCTTATTTCTGTGGAATCTGAGAACAGATATTTCGGATCCCTTTGAAGACTATAGGGCCAAAGGAAATATCCTCCGATAACAAAGAGAAAGAAGCTTTCTGAGAAACTTCTTTCTGTTCTGTGAAATCATCTCACAGAGTTACAGCTTTCCCGTCAAGAAGCCTTTCGCTAAGACAGTTCTTGTGGAATTGGCAAAGAGATATTTGGAAGCCCATAGAGGGCTATGGTGAAAAAGGAAATATCCTCAGATGAAATCTGGAAAGAAGCTTTCTGAGAAACTGCTTAGTGTTTCGTTAATTCATCTCACAGAGTTACATCTGTATTTCGTGGATCTCTTTGCTAGCCTTATTTCTGTGGAATCTGAGAACAGATATTTCGGATCCCTTTGAAGACTATAGGGCCAAAGGAAATATCCTCTGATAACAAAGAGAAAGAAGCTTTCTGAGACACTTCTTTGTGTTCTGTGAAATCATCTCACAGAGTTACAACTTTCCCCTGAAGAAGCCTTTCGCTAGGACAGTTCTTGTGTAATTGGAAAAGAGATATTTGGAAGCCTATAGAGGGCTATGGTGAAAAAGGAAATATCCTCAGATAAAATCTGGAAAGAAGCTTTCTGAGAAACTGCTTAGTGTTCTGTGAATTCATCTCACAGAGTTACATCTGTATTTCGTGAATCTATTTGCTAGCCTTATTTCTGTGTAATCTGAGAACAGATATTACGGATCCCTTTGAAGACTATAGGGCCAAAGGAAATATTCTCCGATAACAAAGAGAAAGAAGCTTTTTGAGAAACTTCTTTGTGGTCTGTGAAATCATCTCACAGAGTTAGAGCTTTCCCCTCAAGAAGCCTTTCGCTAAGACAGTTCTTGTGGAATTGGCAAAGTGATATTTGGAAGCCCATAGAGGGCTATGGTGAAAAAGGAAATATCCTCAGATGAAATCTGGAAAGAAGCTTTCTGAGAAACTGCTTAGTGTTCTGTGAATTCATCTCACAGAGTTACATCTGTATTTCGTTGATCTCTTTGCTAGCCTTATTTCTGTGGAATCTGAGAACAGATATTTCGGATCCCTTTGAAGACTATAGGGCCAAAGGAAATATCCTGCGATAACAAACAGAAAGAAGCTTTCTCAGCAACTTCTTTCTGTTCTGTGAAATCATCTCACAGAGTTACAGCTTTCCCCTCAAGAAGCCTTTCGCTAAGACAGTTCTTGTGGAATTGGCAAAGTGATATTTGGAAGCCCATAGAGGGCTATGGTGAAAAAGGAAATATCCTCAGATGAAATCTGGAAAGAAGCTTTCTGAGAAACTGCTTAGTGTTCTGTGAATTCATCTCACAGAGTTACATGTATATTTCGTGTATCTCTTTGCTAGCCTTATTTCTGTGGAATCTGAGTAAAGATATTTCGGATCCCTAAGAATACTATAGGGCCATAGGAAATATCCTCCGATAACAAAGAGAAAGAAGCTTTCTGAGAAACTTGTTTGTGTTTTGTGAAATCATCTCACAGAGTTACAGCTTTCCCCTCAAGAAGCCTTTCGCTAAGACACTTCTTGTGGAATTGGCAAAGTGATATTTGGAAGCCCATAGAGGGCTATGGTGAAAAAGGAAATATCCTCAGATGAAATCTGGAAAGAAGCTTTCTGAGAAACTGCTTAGTGTTACGTGAATTCATCTCACAGAGTTACATCTGTATTTCGTGAATCTCTTTGCTAGCCTTATTTCTGTGTAATCTGAGAACAGATATTACGGATCCCTTTGAAGACTATAGGGCCAAAGGAAATATTCTCCGATAACAAAGAGAAAGAAGCTTTCTGAGAAACTTATTTGTGTTCTGTGAAATCATCTCACAGAGTTAGAGCTTTCCCCTCAAGAAGCCTTTCGCTAAGACAGTTCTTGTGGAATTGGCAAAGTTATATTTGGAAGCCCATAGAGGGCTATGGTGAAAAAGGAAATATCCTCAGATGAAATCTGGAAAGAAGCTTTCTGAGAAACTTCTAAGTGTTCTGTTAATTCATCTCACAGAGTTACATCTGTATTTCGTGGATCTCTTTTCTAGCCTTATTTCTGTGGAATCTGAGAACAGATATTTCGGATCCCTTTGAAGACTATAGGGCCAAAGGAAATATCTTCCGATAACAAAGAGAAAGAAGCTTTCTGAGAAACTTCTTTGTGTTCTGTGAAATCATATCACAGAGTTACGGCTTTCCCCTCAAGAAGACTTTCGCTAAGACAGTTCTTCTGTAATTGGCAAAGAGATATTTGGAAGCCCATAGAGGGCTATGGTGAAAAAGGAAATATCCTCAGATGAAATCAGGAAAGAAGCTTTCTGAGAAACTGCTTAGTGTTCTGTGAATTCATCTCACAGAGTTACATCTGTATTTCGTGAATCTCTTTGCTAGCCTTATTTCTGTGGAATCTGAGAACAGATATTTCGGATCCCTTTGAAGACTATAGGGCCAAAGGAAATATCCTCCGATAAAAAAGAGAAAGAAGCTTTCTGAGAAACTTCTTTGTGTTCTGTGAAATCATCTCACAGAATTACAGCTTTCCCCTCAAGAAGCCTTTCGCTAAGACAGTTCTTGTGGAATTGGCAAAGTGATATTTGGAAGCCCATAGAGGGCTATGGTGAAAAAGGAAATATCCTCAGATGAAATCTGGAAAGAAGCTTTCTGAGAAACTGCTTAGTGTTCTGTGAATTCATCTCACAGTGTTACATCTCTATTTCGGGCATCTTTTTGCTAGCCTTATTTCTGTGGAATCTGAGAACAGATATTTCGGATCCCATTGAAGACTATAGGGCCAAAGGAAATATCCTCCGATAACGAAGAGAAAGAAGCTTTCTGAGAAACTTCTTTGTGTTCTGTGAAATCATCTCACAGAGTTACAGCTTTCCCCTCAAGAAGCCTTTCGCTAAGACAGTTCTTGTGGAATTGGCAAAGTGATATTTGGAAGCCCTTAGAGGGCTATGGTGAAAAAGGAAATATCCTCAGATGAAATCTGGAAAGAAGCTTTCTGAGAAACCGCTTAGAGTTCTGCTAATTCATCTCACAGAGTTACATCTGTATTTCGTGGATCTCTTTGCTAGCCTTATTTCTGTGGAATCTGAGAACAGAGATTTCGGATCCATTTGAAGACTATAGGGCCAAAGGAAATATCCTCCGATAACAAAGAGAAAGAAGCTTTCTGAGAAACTTCTTTGTGTTCTGTGAAATCATCTCACAGAGTTACAGCTTTCCCCTCAAGAAGCCTTTCGCTAGTACAGTTCTTGTGTAATTGGAAAAGAGATATTTGGAAGCCTATAGAGGGCTATGGTGAAAAAGGAAATATCCTCAGATAAAATCTGGAAAGAAGCTTTCTGAGAAACTGCTTAGTGTTCTGTGAATTCATCTCACAGAGTTACATCTGTATTTCGTGAATCTATTTGCTAGCCTTATTTCTGTGTAATCTGAGAACAGATATTACGGATCCCTTTGAAGACTATAGGGCCATAGGAAATATTCTCCGATAACAAAGAGAAAGAAGCTTTCTGAGAAACTTCTTTGTGGTCTGTGAAATCATCTCACAGAGTTAGAGCTTTCCCCTCAAGAAGCCTTTCGCTAAGACAGTTCTTGTGGAATTGGCAAAGTGATATTTGGAAGCCCATAGAGGGCTATGGTGAAAAAGGAAATATCCTCAGATGAAATCTGGAAAGAAGCTTTCTGAGAAACTGCTTAGTGTTCTGTGAATTCATCTCACAGAGTTACATCTGTATTTCGTGGATCTCTTTGCTAGCCTTATTTCTGTGGAATCTCAGAACAGATATTTCGGATACCTTTGAAGACTATAGGGCCAAAGGAAATATCCTCCGATAACAAAGAGAAAGAAGCTTTCTGAGAAACTTCTTTCTGTTCTGTGAAATCATCTCACAGAGTTACAGCTTTCCCGTCAAGAAGCCTTTCGCTAAGACAGTTCTTGTGGAATTGGCAAAGTGATATTTGGAAGCCCATAGAGGGCTAAGGTGAAAAAGGAAATATCCTCAGATGAAATCTGGAAAGAAGCTTTCTGAGAAACTGCTAAGTGTTCTGTTAATTCATCTCACAGAGTTACATCTGTATTTCGTGGATCTCTTTGCTAGCCTTATTTCTGTGGAATCTGAGAACAGATATTTCGGATCCCTTTGAAGACTATAGGGCCAAAGGAAATATCTTCCGATAACAAAGAGAAAGAAGCTTTCTGAGAAACTTCTTTGTGTTCTGTGAAATCATATCACAGAGTTACGGCTTTCCCCTCAAGAAGCCTTTCGCTAGGACAGTTCTTCTGTAATTGGCAAAGAGATATTTGGAAGCCCATAGAGGGCTATGGTGAAAAAGGAAATATCCTCAGATGAAATCAGGAAAGAAGCTTTCTGAGAAACTGCTTAGTGTTCTGTGAATTCATCTCACAGAGTTACATCTGTATTTCGTGAATCTCTTTGCTAGCCTTATTTCTGTGGAATCTGAGAACAGATATTTCGGATCCCTTTGAAGACTATAGGGCCAAAGGAAATATACTCCGATAACAAAGAGAAAGAAGCTTTCTGAGAAACTTCTTTGTGTTCTGTGAAATCATCTCACAGAATTACAGCTTTCCCCTCAAGAAGCCTTTCGCTAAGACAGTTCTTGTGGAATTGGCAAAGTGATATTTGGAAGCCCATAGAGGGCTATGGTGAAAAAGGAAATATCCTCAGATGAAATCTGGAAAGAAGCTTTCTGAGAAACTGCTTAGTGTTCTGTGAATTCATCTCACAGAGTTACATCTGTATTTCGTGCATCTTTTTGCTAGCCTTATTTCTGTGGAATCTGAGAACAGATATTTCGGATCCCATTGAAGACTATAGGGCCAAAGGAAGTATCCTCCGATAACAAAGAGAAAGAAGCTTTCTGAGAAACTTCTTTGTGTTCTGTGAAATCATCTCACAGAGTTACAGCTTTCCCCTCAAGAAGCCTTTCGCTAAGACAGTTCTTGTGGAATTGGCAAAGTGATATTTGGAAGCCCATAGAGGGCTATGGTGAAAAAGGAAATATCCTCAGATGAAATCTGGAAAGAAGCTTTCTGAGAAACCGCTTAGAGTTCTGCTAATTCATCTCACAGAGTTACATCTGTATTTCGTGGATCTCTTTGCTAGCCTTATTTCTGTGGAATCTGAGAACAGATATTTCGGATCCCTTTGAAGACTATAGGGCCAAAGGAAATATCCTCCGATAACAAAGAGAAAGAAGCTTTCTGAGAAACTTCTTTGTGTTCTGTGAAATCATCTCACAGAGTTACAGCTTTCCCGTCAAGAAGTCTTTCGCTAAGACTGTTCTTCTGGAATTGGCAAAGTGATATTTGGAAGCCCTTAGAGGGCTATGGTGAAAAAGGAAATATCCTCAGATGAAATCTGGAAAGAAGCTTTCTGAGAAACCGCTTAGAGTTCTGTTAATTCATCTCACAGAGTTACATCTGTATTTCGTGGATCTCTTTGCTAGCCTTATTTCTGTGGAATCTGAGAACAGATATTTCGGATCCCTTTGAAGACTATAGGGCCAAAGGAAATATCCTGCGATAACAAACAGAAAGAAGCATTCTGAGCATCTTCTTTCTGTTCTGTGAAATCATCTCACAGAGTTACAGCTTTCCCCTCAAGAAGCCTTTCGCTAAGACAGTTCTTGTGGAATTGGCAAAGAGATATTTGGAAGCCCATAGAGGGCTATGGTGAAAAAGGAAATATCCTCAGATGGAATCTGGAAAGAAGCTTTCTGAGAAACTGCTTAGTGTTCTGTGAATTCATCTCACAGAGTTACATGTATATTTCGTGTATCTCTTTGCTAGCCTTATTTCTGTGGAATCTGAGTAAAGATATTTCGGATCCCTATGAATACTATAGGGCCATAGGAAATATCCTCCGATAACAAAGAGAAAGAAGCTTTCTGAGAAACTTGTTTGTGTTTTGTGAAATCATCTCACAGAGTTACAGCTTTCCCCTCAAGAAGCCTTTCACTAAGACACTTCTTGTGGAATTGGCAAAGTGATATTTGGAAGCCCATAGAGGGCTATGGTGAAAAAGGAAATATCCTCAGATGAAATCTGGAAAGAAGCTTTCTGAGAAACTGCTTAGTGTTCTGTGAATTCATCTCACAGAGTTACATCTGTATTTCGTGAATCTCTTTGCTAGCCTTATTTCTGTGTAATCTGAGAACAGATATTACGGATCACTTTGAAGACTATAGGGCCAAAGGAAATATTCTCCGATAACAAAGAGAAAGAAGCTTTCTGAGAAACTTATTTGTGTTCTGTGAAATCATCTCACAGAGTTAGAGCTTTCCCCTCAAGAAGCCTTTCGCTAAGACAGTTCTTGTGGAATTGGCAAAGTGATATTTGGAAGCCCATAGAGGGCTATGGTGAAAAAGGAAATATCCTCAGATGAAATCTGGAAAGAAGCTTTCTGAGAAACTGCTTAGTGTTTTGTTAATTCATCTCACAGAGTTACATCTGTATTTCGTGGATCTCTTTGCTAGCCTTATTTCTGTGGAATCTGAGAACAGATATTTCGGATCCCTTTGAAGACTATAGGGCCAAAGGAAATATCCTCCGATAACAAAGAGAAAGAAGCTTTCTGAGAAACTTCTTTGTGTTCTGTGAAATCATCTCACAGAGTTACAGCTTTCCCCTCAAGAAGCCTTTCGCTAGTACAGTTCTTGTGTAATTGGAAAAGAGATATTTGGAAGCCTATAGAGGGCTATGGTGAAAAAGGAAATATCCTCAGATAAAATCTGGAAAGAAGCTTTCTGAGAAACTGCTTAGTGTTCTGTGAATTCATCTCACAGAGTTACATCTGTATTTTGTGAATCTATTTTCTAGCCTTATTTCTGTGTAATCTGAGAACAGATATTACGGATCCCTTTGAAGACTATAGGGCCAAAGGAAATATTCTCCGATAACAAAGAGAAAGAAGCTTTCTGAGAAACTTCTTTGTGGTCTGTGAAATCATCTCACAGAGTTAGAGCTTTCCCCTCAAGAAGCCTTTCGCTAAGACAGTTCTTGTGGAATTGGCAAAGTGATATTTGGAAGCCCATAGAGGGCTATGGTGAAAAAGGAAATATCCTCAGATGAAATCTGGAAAGAAGCTTTCTGAGAAACTGCTTAGTGTTCTGTGAATTCATCTCACAGAGTTACATCTGTATTTCGTGGATCTCTTTGCTAGCCTTATTTCTGTGGAATCTCAGAACAGATATTTCGGATACCTTTGAAGACTATAGGGCCAAAGGAAATATCCTCCGATAACAAAGAGAAAGAAGCTTTCTGAGAAACTTCTTTCTGTTCTGTGAAATCATCTCACAGAGTTACAGCTTTCCCGTCAAGAAGCCTTTCGCTAAGACAGTTCTTGTGGAATTGGCAAAGTGATATTTGGAAGCCCATAGAGGGCTAAGGTGAAAAAGGAAATATCCTCAGATGAAATCTGGAAAGAAGCTTTCTGAGAAACTTCTAAGTGTTCTGTTAATTCATCTCACAGAGTTACATCTGTATTTCGTGGATCTCTTTGCTAGCCTTATTTCTGTGGAATCTGAGAACACATATTTCGGATCCCTTTGAAGACTATAGGGCCAAAGGAAATATCTTCCGATAACAAAGAGAAAGAAGCTTTCTGAGAAACTTCTTTGTGTTCTGTGAAATCATATCACAGAGTTACGGCTTTCCCCTCAAGAAGCCTTTCGCTAGGACAGTTCTTCTGTAATTGGCAAAGAGATATTTGGAAGCCCATAGAGGGCTATGGTGAAAAAGGAAATATCCTCAGATGAAATCAGGAAAGAAGCTTTCTGAGAAACTGCTTAGTGTTCTGTGAATTCATCTCACAGAGTTACATCTGTATTTCGTGAATCTCTTTGCTAGCCTTATTTCTGTGGAATCTGAGAACAGATATTTCGGATCCCTTTGAAGACTATAGGGCCAAAGGAAATATACTCCGATAACAAAGAGAAAGAAGCTTTCTGAGAAACTTCTTTGTGTTCTGTGAAATCATCTCACAGAATTACAGCTTTCCCCTCAAGAAGCCTTTCGCTAAGACAGTTCTTGTGGAATTGGCAAAGTGATATTTGGAAGCCCATAGAGGGCTATGGTGAAAAAGGAAATATCCTCAGATGAAATGTGGAAAGAAGCTTTCTGAGAAACTGCTTAGTGTTCTGTGAATTCATCTCACAGAGTTACATCTGTATTTCGTGCATCTTTTTGCTAGCCTTATTTCTGTGGAATCTGAGAACAGATATTTCGGATCCCATTGAAGACTATAGGGCCAAAGGAAGTATCCTCCGATAACAAAGAGAAAGAAGCTTTCTGAGAAACTTCTTTGTGTTCTGTGAAATCATCTCACAGAGTTACATCTTTCCGCTCAAGAAGCCTTTCGCTAAGACAGTTCTTGTGGAATTGGCAAAGTGATATTTGGAAGCCCATAGAGGGCTATGGTGAAAAAGGAAATATCCTCAGATGAAATCTGGAAAGAAGCTTTCTGAGAAACCGCTTAGAGTTCTGCTAATTCATCTCACAGAGTTACATCTGTATTTCGTGGATCTCTTTGCTAGCCTTATTTCTGTGGAATCTGAGAACAGATATTTCGGATCCCTTTGAAGACTATAGGGCCAAAGGAAATATCCTCCGATAACAAAGAGAAAGAAGCTTTCTGAGAAACTTCTTTGTGTTCTGTGAAATCATCTCACAGAGTTACAGCTTTCCCGTCAAGAAGCCTTTCGCTAAGACTGTTCTTGTGGAATTGGCAAAGTGATATTTGGAAGCCCATAGAGGGCTATGGTGAAAAAGGAAATATCCTCAGATGAAATCTGGAAAGAAGCTTTCTGAGAAACCGCTTAGAGTTCTGTTAATTCATCTCACAGAGTTACATCTGTATTTCGTGGATCTCTTTGCTAGCCTTATTTCTGTGGAATCTGAGAACAGATATTTCGGATCCCTTTGAAGACTATAGGGCCAAAGGAAATATCCTGCGATAACAAACAGAAAGAAGCATTCTGAGCATCTTCTTTCTGTTCTGTGAAATCATCTCACAGAGTTACAGCTTTCCCCTCAAGAAGCCTTTCGCTAAGACAGTTCTTGTGGAATTGGCAAAGAGATATTTGGAAGCCCATAGAGGGCTATGGTGAAAAAGGAAA
Source organism: Macaca nemestrina (assembly GCF_043159975.1). Classification (NCBI taxonomy): domain Eukaryota; kingdom Metazoa; phylum Chordata; class Mammalia; order Primates; family Cercopithecidae; genus Macaca; species Macaca nemestrina. The sequence goes on from NC_092125.1 coordinate 90,717,230, forward strand.
TATCCTCAGATGAAATCTGGAAAGAAGCTTTCTGAGAAACTGCTTAGTGTTCTGTGAATTCATCTCACAGAGTTACATGTATATTTCGTGTATCTCTTTGCTAGCCTTATTTCTGTGGAATCTGAGTAAAGATATTTCGGATCCCTATGAATACTATAGGGCCATAGGAAATATCCTCCGATAACAAAGAGAAAGAAGCTTTCTGAGAAACTTGTTTGTGTTTTGTGAAATCATCTCACAGAGTTACAGCTTTCCCCTCAAGAAGCCTTTCACTAAGACACTTCTTGTGGAATTGGCAAAGTGATATTTGGAAGCCCATAGAGGGCTATGGTGAAAAAGGAAATATCCTCAGATGAAATCTGGAAAGAAGCTTTCTGAGAAACTGCTTAGTGTTCTGTGAATTCATCTCACAGAGTTACATCTGTATTTCGTGAATCTCTTTGCTAGCCTTATTTCTGTGTAATCTGAGAACAGATATTACGGATCCCTTTGAAGACTATAGGGCCAAAGGAAATATTCTCCGATAACAAAGAGAAAGAAGCTTTCTGAGAAACTTATTTGTGTTCTGTGAAATCATCTCACAGAGTTAGAGCTTTCCCCTCAAGAAGCCTTTCGCTAAGACAGTTCTTGTGGAATTGGCAAAGTTATATTTGGAAGCCCATAGAGGGCTATGGTGAAAAAGGAAATATCCTCAGATGAAATCTGGTAAGAAGCTTTCTGAGAAACCGCTTAGTGTTCTGTTAATTCATCTCACAGAGTTACATCTGTATTTCGTGGATCTCTTTGCTAGCCTTATTTCTGTGGAATCTGAGAACAGATATTTCGGATCCCTTTGAAGACTATAGGGCCAAAGGAAATATCCTCCGATAACAAAGAGAAAGAAGCTTTCTGAGAAACTTCTTTGTGTTCTGTGAAATCATCTCACAGAGTTACAGCTTTCCCCTCAAGAAGCCTTTCGCTAGGACAGTTCTTGTGTAATTGGAAAAGAGATATTTGGAAGCCTATAGAGGGCTATGGTGAAAAAGGAAATATCCTCAGATAAAATCTGGAAAGAAGCTTTCTGAGAAACTGCTTAGTGTTCTGTGAATTCATCTCACAGAGTTACATCTGTATTTCGTGAATCTATTTGCTAGCCTTATTTCTGTGTAATCTGAGAACAGATATTACGGATCCCTTTGAAGACTTTAGGGCCAAAGGAAATATTCTCCGATAACAAAGAGAAAGAAGCTTTCTGAGAAACTTCTTTGTGGTCTGTGAAATCATCTCACAGAGTTACAGCTTTCCCCTCAAGAAGCCTTTCGCTAAGACAGTTCTTGTGGAATTGGCAAAGTGATATTTGGAAGCCCATAGAGGACTATGGTGAAAAAGGAAATACCCTCAGATGAAATCTGGAAAGAAGCTTTCTGAGAAACTGCTTAGTGTTCTGTGAATTCATCTCACAGAGTTACATCTGTATTTCGTGGATCTCTTTGCTTGCCTTATTTCTGTGGAATCTGAGAACAGATATTTCGGATCCCTTTGAAGACTATAGGGCCAAAGGAAATATCCTCCGATAACAAAGAGAAAGAAGCTTTCTGAGAAACTTCTTTGTGTTCTGTGAAATCATCTCACAGAGTTATAGCTTTCTCCTCAAGAAGCCTTTAACTAAGACAGTTCTTGTGTAATTGGCAAAGAGATATTTGGAAGCCCATAGAGGGCTATGGTGAAAAAGGAAATATCCTCAGATGAAATCTGGAAAGAAGCTTTCTGAGAAACCGCTTAGTGTTCTGTTAATTCATCTCACAGAGTTACATCTGTATTTCGTTGATCTCTTTGCTAGCCTTATTTCTGTGGAATCTGAGAACAGATATTTCGGATCCCTTTGAAGACTATAGGGCCAAAGGAAATATCCTGCGATAACAAACAGAAAGAAGCTTTCTGAGAAACTTCTTTCTGTTCTGTGAAATCATCTCACAGAGTTACAGCTTTCCCCTCAAGAAGCCTTTCGCTAAGACAGTTCTTGTGGAATTGGCAAAGTGATATTTGGAAGCCCATAGAGGGCTATGGTGAAAAAGGAAATATCCTCAGATGAAATCTGGAAAGAAGCTTTCTGAGAAACTGCTTAGTGTTTTGTTAATTCATCTCACAGAGTTACATCTGTATTTCGTGGATCTCTTTGCTAGCCTTATTTCTGTGGAATCTGAGAACAGATATTTCGGATCCCTTTGAAGACTATAGGGCCAAAGGAAATATCCTCCGATAACAAAGAGAAAGAAGCTTTCTGAGAAACTTCTTTGTGTTCTGTGAAATCATCTCACAGAGTTACAGCTTTCCCCTCAAGAAGCCTTTCGCTAGTACAGTTCTTGTGTAATTGGAAAAGAGATATTTGGAAGCCTATAGAGGGCTATGGTGAAAAAGGAAATATCCTCAGATAAAATCTGGAAAGAAGCTTTCTGAGAAACTGCTTAGTGTTCTGTGAATTCATCTCACAGAGTTACATCTGTATTTCGTGGATCTCTTTGCTAGCCTTATTTCTGTGGAATCTCAGAACAGATATTTCGGATACCTTTGAAGACTATAGGGCCAAAGGAAATATCCTCCGATAACAAAGAGAAAGAAGCTTTCTGAGAAACTTCTTTCTGTTCTGTGAAATCATCTCACAGAGTTACAGCTTTCCCGTCAAGAAGCCTTTCGCTAAGACAGTTCTTGTGGAATTGGCAAAGTGATATTTGGAAGCCCATAGAGGGCTAAGGTGAAAAAGGAAATATCCTCAGATGAAATCTGGAAAGAAGCTTTCTGAGAAACTGCTAAGTGTTCTGTTAATTCATCTCACAGAGTTACATCTGTATTTCGTGGATCTCTTTGCTAGCCTTATTTCTGTGGAATCTGAGAACACATATTTCGGATCCCTTTGAAGACTATAGGGCCAAAGGAAATATCTTCCGATAACAAAGAGAAAGAAGCTTTCTGAGAAACTTCTTTGTGTTCTGTGAAATCATATCACAGAGTTACGGCTTTCCCCTCAAGAAGCCTTTCGCTAGGACAGTTCTTCTGTAATTGGCAAAGAGATATTTGGAAGCCCATAGAGGGCTATGGTGAAAAAGGAAATATCCTCAGATGAAATCAGGAAAGAAGCTTTCTGAGAAACTGCTTAGTGTTCTGTGAATTCATCTCACAGAGTTACATCTGTATTTCGTGAATCTCTTTGCTAGCCTTATTTCTGTGGAATCTGAGAACAGATATTTCGGATCCCTTTGAAGACTATAGGGCCAAAGGAAATATACTCCGATAACAAAGAGAAAGAAGCTTTCTGAGAAACTTCTTTGTGTTCTGTGAAATCATCTCACAGAATTACAGCTTTCCCCTCAAGAAGCCTTTCGCTAAGACAGTTCTTGTGGAATTGGCAAAGTGATATTTGGAAGCCCATAGAGGGCTATGGTGAAAAAGGAAATATCCTCAGATGAAATGTGGAAGGAAGCTTTCTGAGAAACTGCTTAGTGTTCTGTGAATTCATCTCACAGAGTTACATCTGTATTTCGTGCATCTTTTTGCTAGCCTTATTTCTGTGGAATCTGAGAACAGATATTTCGGATCCCATTGAAGACTATAGGGCCAAAGGAAGTATCCTCCGATAACAAAGAGAAAGAAGCTTTCTGAGAAACTTCTTTGTGTTCTGTGAAATCATCTCACAGAGTTACAGCTTTCCGCTCAAGAAGCCTTTCGCTAAGACAGTTCTTGTGGAATTGGCAAAGTGATATTTGGAAGCCCATAGAGGGCTATGGTGAAAAAGGAAATATCCTCAGATGAAATCTGGAAAGAAGCTTTCTGAGAAACCGCTTAGAGTTCTGCTAATTCATCTCACAGAGTTACATCTGTATTTCGTGGATCTCTTTGCTAGCCTTATTTCTGTGGAATCTGAGAACAGATATTTCGGATCCCTTTGAAGACTATAGGGCCAAAGGAAATATCCTCCGATAACAAAGAGAAAGAAGCTTTCTGAGAAACTTCTTTGTGTTCTGTGAAATCATCTCACAGAGTTACAGCTTTCCCGTCAAGAAGCCTTTCGCTAAGACTGTTCTTGTGGAATTGGCAAAGTGATATTTGGAAGCCCATAGAGGGCTATGGTGAAAAAGGAAATATCCTCAGATGAAATCTGGAAAGAAGCTTTCTGAGAAACCGCTTAGAGTTCTGTTAATTCATCTCACAGAGTTACATCTGTATTTCGTGGATCTCTTTGCTAGCCTTATTTCTGTGGAATCTGAGAACAGATATTTCGGATCCCTTTGAAGACTATAGGGCCAAAGGAAATATCCTGCGATAACAAACAGAAAGAAGCATTCTGAGCATCTTCTTTCTGTTCTGTGAAATCATCTCACAGAGTTACAGCTTTCCCCTCAAGAAGCCTTTCGCTAAGACAGTTCTTGTGGAATTGGCAAAGAGATATTTGGAAGCCCATAGAGGGCTATGGTGAAAAAGGAAATATCCTCAGATGAAATCTGGAAAGAAGCTTTCTGAGAAACTGCTTAGTGTTCTGTGAATTCATCTCACAGAGTTACATGTATATTTCGTGTATCTCTTTGCTAGCCTTATTTCTGTGGAATCTGAGTAAAGATATTTCGGATCCCTATGAATACTATAGGGCCATAGGAAATATCCTCCGATAACAAAGAGAAAGAAGCTTTCTGAGAAACTTGTTTGTGTTTTGTGAAATCATCTCACAGAGTTACAGCTTTCCCCTCAAGAAGCCTTTCACTAAGACACTTCTTGTGGAATTGGCAAAGTGATATTTGGAAGCCCATAGAGGGCTATGGTGAAAAAGGAAATATCCTCAGATGAAATCTGGAAAGAAGCTTTCTGAGAAACTGCTTAGTGTTCTGTGAATTCATCTCACAGAGTTACATCTGTATTTCGTGAATCTCTTTGCTAGCCTTATTTCTGTGTAATCTGAGAACAGATATTACGGATCCCTTTGAAGACTATAGGGCCAAAGGAAATATTCTCCGATAACAAAGAGAAAGAAGCTTTCTGAGAAACTTATTTGTGTTCTGTGAAATCATCTCACAGAGTTAGAGCTTTCCCCTCAAGAAGCCTTTCGCTAAGACAGTTCTTGTGGAATTGGCAAAGTTATATTTGGAAGCCCATAGAGGGCTATGGTGAAAAAGGAAATATCCTCAGATGAAATCTGGTAAGAAGCTTTCTGAGAAACCGCTTAGTGTTCTGTTAATTCATCTCACAGAGTTACATCTGTATTTCGTGGATCTCTTTGCTAGCCTTATTTCTGTGGAATCTGAGAACAGATATTTCGGATCCCTTTGAAGACTATAGGGCCAAAGGAAATATCCTCCGATAACAAAGAGAAAGAAGCTTTCTGAGAAACTTCTTTGTGTTCTGTGAAATCATCTCACAGAGTTACAGCTTTCCCCTCAAGAAGCCTTTCGCTAGGACAGTTCTTGTGTAATTGGAAAAGAGATATTTGGAAGCCTATAGAGGGCTATGGTGAAAAAGGAAATATCCTCAGATAAAATCTGGAAAGAAGCTTTCTGAGAAACTGCTTAGTGTTCTGTGAATTCATCTCACAGAGTTACATCTGTATTTCGTGAATCTATTTGCTAGCCTTATTTCTGTGTAATCTGAGAACAGATATTACGGATCCCTTTGAAGACTTTAGGGCCAAAGGAAATATTCTCCGATAACAAAGAGAAAGAAGCTTTCTGAGAAACTTCTTTGTGGTCTGTGAAATCATCTCACAGAGTTAGAGCTTTCCCCTCAAGAAGCCTTTCGCTAAGACAGTTCTTGTGGAATTGGCAAAGTGATATTTGGAAGCCCATAGAGGGCTATGGTGAAAAAGGAAATATCCTCAGATGAAATCTGGAAAGAAACTTTCTGAGAAACTGCTTAGTGTTCTGTGAATTCATCTCACAGAGTTACATCTGTATTTCGTGGATCTCTTTGCTAGCCTTATTTCTGTGGAATCTGAGAACAGATATTTCGGATCCCATTGAAGACTATAGGGCCAAAGGAAATATCCTCCGATAACAAAGAGAAAGAAGCTTTCTGAGAAACTTCTTTGTGTTCTGTGAAATCATCTCTCAGAGTTACAGCTTTCCCGTCAAGAAGCCTTTCGCTAAGACAGTTCTTCTGGAATTGGCAAAGTGATATTTGGAAGCCCATAGAGGGCTATGGTGAAAAAGGAAATATCCTCAGATGAAATCTGGAAAGAAGCTTTCTGAGAAACCGCTTAGAGTTCCGTTAATTCATCTCACAGAGTTACATCTGTATTTCGTGGATCTCTTTGCTAGCCTTATTTCTGTGGAATCTGAAAACAGATATTTCGGATCCCTTTGAAGACTATAGGGCCAAAGGAAATATCCTGCGATAACAAACAGAAAGAAGCTTTCTGAGCATCTTCTTTCTGTTCTGTGAAATCATCTCACAGAGTTTCAGCTTTCCCCTCAAGAAGCCTTTCGCTAAGACAGTTCTTGTGGAATTGGCAAAGTGATATTTGGAAGCCCATAGAGGGCTATGGTGAAAAAGGAAATACCCTCAGATGAAATCTGGAAAGAAACTTTCTGAGAAACTGCTTAGTGTTCTGTGAATTCATCTCACAGAGTTACATCTGTATTTCGTGGATCTCTTTGCTAGCCTTATTTCTGTGGAATCTGAGAACAGATATTTCGGATCCCTTTGAAGACTATAGGGCCAAAGGAAATATCCTCCGATAACAAAGAGAAAGAAGCTTTCTGAGAAACTTCTTTGTGTTCTGTGAAATCATCTCACAGAGTTATAGCTTTCCCCTCAAGAAGCCTTTAACTAAGACAGTTCTTGTGTAATTGGCAAAGAGATATTTGGAAGCCCATAGAGGGCTATGGTGAAAAAGGAAATATCCTCAGATGAAATCTGGAAAGAAGCTTTCTGAGAAACTGCTTAGTGTTCTGTGAATTCATCTCACAGAGTTACATGTATATTTCGTGTATCTCTTTGCTAGCCTTATTTCTGTGGAATCTGAGAACAGATATTTCGGATCCCTATGAATACTATAGGGCCATAGGAAATATCCTCCGATAACAAAGAGAAAGAAGCTTTCTGAGAAACTTGTTTGTGTTTTGTGAAATCATCTCACAGAGTTACAGCTTTCCCCTCAAGAAGCCTTTCGCTAAGACACTTCTTGTGGAATTGGCAAAGTGATATTTGGAAGCCCATAGAGGGCTATGGTGAAAAAGGAAATATTCTCAGATGAAATCTGGAAAGAAGCTTTCTGAGAAACTGCTTAGTGTTCTGTGAATTCATCTCACAGAGTTACATCGGTATTTCGTGAGTCTCTTTGCTAGCCTTATTTCTGTGTAATCTGAGAACAGATATTACGGATCCCTTTGAAGACTATAGGGCCAAAGGAAATATTCTCCGATAACAAAGAGAAAGAAGCTTTCTGAGAAACTTATTTGTGTTCTGTGAAATCATCTCACAGAGTTAGAGCTTTCCCCTCAAGAAGCCTTTCGCTAAGACAGTTCTTGTGGAATTGGCAAAGTTATATTTGGAAGCCCATAGAGGGCTATGGTGAAAAAGGAAATATCCTCAGATGAAATCTGGAAAGAAGCTTTCTGAGAAACTGCTAAGTGTTCTGTTAATTCATCTCACAGAGTTACATCTGTATTTCGTGGATCTCTTTGCTAGCATTATTTCTGTGGAATCTGAGAAGAGATATTTCGGATCCCTTTGAAGACTATAGGGCCAAAGGAAATATCCTGCGATAACAAACAGAAAGAAGCTTTCTGAGCATCTTCTTTGTGTTCTGTGAAATCATCTCACAGAGTTACAGCTTTCCCCTCAAGAAGCCTTTCGCTAAGACAGTTCTTGTGGAATTGGCAAAGTGATATTGGGAAGCCCATAGAGGGCTATGGTGAAAAAGGAAATACCCTCAGATGAAATCTGGAAAGAAGCTTTCTGAGAAACTGCTTAGTGTTCTGTGAATTCATCTCACAGAGTTACATCTGTATTTCGTGGATCTCTTTGCTAGCCTTATTTCTGTGGAATCTGAGAACAGATATTTCGGATCCCTTTGAAGACTATAGGGCCAAAGGAAATATCCTCCGATAACAAAGAGAAAGAAGCTTTCTGAGAAACTTCTTTGTGTTCTGTGAAATCATCTCACAGAGTTATAGCTATCCCCTCAAGAAGCCTTTAACTAAGACAGTTCTTCTGTAATTGGCAAAGAGATATTTGGAAGCCCATAGAGGGCTATGGTGAAAAAGGAAATATCCTCAGATGAAATCTGGAAAGAAGCTTTCTGAGAAACTGCTTAGTGTTCTGTGAATTCATCTCACAGAGTTACATGAATATTTCGTGTATCTCTTGGCTAGCCTTATTTCTGTGGAATCTGAGTAAAGATATTTCGGATCCCTATGAATACTATAGGGCCATAGGAAATATCCTCCGATAACAAAGAGAAAGAAGCTTTTTGAGAAACTTGTTTGTGTTTTGTGAAATCATCTCACAGAGTTACAGCTTTCCCCTCAAGAAGCCTTTCGCTAAGACACTTCCTGTGGAATTGGCAAAGTGATATTTGGAAGCCCATAGAGGGCTATGGTGAAAAAGGAAATATCCTCAGATGAAATCAGGAAAGAAGCTTTCTGAGAAACTGCTTAGTGTTCTGTGAATTCATCTCACAGAGTTACATCTGTATTTCGTGAATCTCTTTGCTAGCCTTATTTCTGTGGAATCTGAGAACAGATATTTCGGATCCCTTTGAAGACTATAGGGCCAAAGGAAATATTCTCCGATAACAAAGAGAAAGAAGCTTTCTGAGAAACTTCTTTGTGGTCTGTGAAATCATCTCACAGAGTTAGAGCTTTCCCCTCAAGAAGCCTTTCGTTAAGACAGTTCTTGTGGAATTCGCAAAGTGATATTTGGAAGCCCATAGAGGGCTATGGTGAAAAAGGAAATATCCTAAGATGAAATCTGGAAAGAAGCTTTCTTAGAAACTGCTTAGTGTTCTGTGAATTCATCTCACAGAGTTACATCTGTATTTCGTGGATCTCTTTGCTAGCCTTATTTCTGTGGAATCTGAGAACAGATATTTCGGATCCCTTTGAAGACTATAGGGCCAAAGGAAATATCTTCCGATAACAAAGAGAAAGAAGCTTTCTGAGAAACTTCTTTGTGTTCTGTGAAATCATATCACAGAGTTACGGCTTTCCCCTCAAGAAGCCTTTCGCTAGGACAGTTCTTGTGTAATTGGCAAAGAGATATTTGGAAGCCCATAGAGGGCTATGGTGTAAAAGGAAATATTCTCAGATGAAATCAGGAAAGAAGCTTTCTGAGAAACTGCTTAGTGTTCTGTGAATTCATCTCACAGAGTTACATCTGTATTTCGTGAATCTCTTTGCTAGCCTTATTTCTGTGGGATCTGAGAACAGATATTTCGGATCCCTTTGAAGACTATAGGGCCAAAGGAAATATCCTCCGATAACAAAGAGAAAGAAGCTTTCTGAGAAACTGCTTTGTGTTCTGTGAAATCATCTCACAGAGTTACAGCTTTCCCCTCAAGAAGCCTTTCGCTAGGACAGTTCTTGTGGAATTGGCAAAGTGATATTTGGAAGCCCATAGAGGGCTATGGTGAAAAAGGAAATATCCTCAGATGAAATCTGGAAAGAAGCTTTTTGAGAAACTGCTTAGTGTTCTGTGAATTCATCTCACAGAGTTACATCTGTATTTCGTGAATCTCTTTGCTATCCTTATTTCTGTGTAATCTGAGAACAGATATTACGGATCCCTTTGAAGACTATAGGGCCAAAGGAAATATTCTCCGATAACAAAGAGAAAGAAGCTTTCTGAGAATCTTACTTGTGTTCTGTGAAATCATCTCACAGAGTTAGAGCTTTCCCCTCAAGAAGCCTTTCGCTAAGACAGTTCTTGTGGAATTGGCAAAGTGATATTTGGAAGCCCATAGAGGGCTATGGTGAAAAAGGAAATATCCTCAGATGAAATCTGGAAAGAAGCTTTCTGAGAAACTGCTTAGTGTTCTGTTAATTCATCTCACAGAGTTACATCTGTATTTCGTGGATCTCTTTGCTAGCCTTATTTCTGTGGAATCTGAGAACAGATATTTCGGATCCCTTTGAAGACTATAGGGCCAAAGGAAATATCTTCCGATAACAAAGAGAAAGAAGCTTTCTGAGAAACTTCTTTGTGTTCTGTGAAATCATATCACAGAGTTACGGCTTTCCCCTCAAGAAGCCTTTCGCTAGGACAGTTCTTGTGTAATTGGCAAAGAGATATTTGGAAGCCCATAGAGGGCTATGGTGAAAAAGGAAATATCCTCAGATGAAATCTGGAAAGAAGCTTTCTGAGAAACCGCTTAGTGTTCTGTGAATTCATCTCACAGAGTTACATCTGTATTTCGTGAATCTCTTTGCTAGCCTTATTTCTGTGGGATCTGAGAACAGATATTTCGGATCCCTTTGAAGACTAATGGGCCAAAGGAAATATCCTCCGATAACAAAGAGAAAGAAGCTTTCTGAGAAACTGCTTTGTGTTCTGTGAAATCATCTCACAGAGTTACAGCTTTCCCCTCAAGAAGCCTTTCGCTAGGACAGTTCTTGTGTAATTGGAAAAGAGATATTTGGAAGCCTATAGAGGGCTATGGTGAAAAAGGAAATATCCTCAGATAAAATCTGGAAAGAAGCTTTCTGAGAAACTGCTTAGTGTTCTGTGAATTCATCTCACAGAGTTACATCTGTATTTCGTGAATCTCTTTGCTAGCCTTATTTCTGTGTAATCTGAGAACAGATATTACGGATCCCTTTGAAGACTAAAGGGCCAAAGGAAATATTCTCCGATAACAAAGAGAAAGAAGCTTTCTGAGAAACTTCTTTGTGTTCTGTGAAATCATCTCACAGAGTTAGAGCTTTCCCCTCAAGAAGCCTTTCGCTAAGACAGTTCTTGTGGAATAGGCAAAGAGATATTTGGAAGCCCATAGAGGGCTATGGTGAAAAAGGAAATATCCTCAGATGAAATCTGGAAAGAAGCTTTCTGAGAAACTGCTTAGTGTTCTTTGAATTCATCTCACAGAGTTACATCTGTATTTCGTGGATCTCTTTGCTAGCCTTATTTCTGTGGAATCTGAGAACAGATATTTCGGATCCCTTTGAAGACTATAGGGCCAAAGGAAATATCCTCCGATAACAAAGAGAAAGAAGCTTTCTGAGAAACTTCTTTCTGTTCTGTGAAATCATCTCACAGAGTTACAGCTTTCCCCTCAAGAAGCCTTTCGCTAAGACAGTTATTGTGGAATTGGCAAAGTGATATTTGGAAGCCCATAGAGGGCTATGGTGAAAAAGGAAATATCCTCAGATGAAATCTGGAAAGAAGCTTTCTGAGAAACCGCTTAGAGTTCTGCTAATTCATCTCACAGAGTTACATCTGTATTTCGTGGATCTCTTTGCTAGCCTTATTTCTGTGGAATCTGAGAACAGATATTTCGGATCCCTTTGAAGACTATAGGGCCAAAGGAAATATCCTGCGATAACAAACAGAAAGAAGCTTTCTGAGCAACTTCTTTCTGTTCTGTGAAATCATCTCACAGAGTTACAGCTTTCCCCTCAAGAAGCCTTTCGCTAAGACAGTTCTTGTGGAATTGGCAAAGTGATATTTGGAAGCCCATAGAGGGCTATGGTGAAAAAGGAAATACCCTCAGATGAAATCTGGAAAGAAGCTTTCTGAGAAACTGCTTAGTGTTCTGTGAATTCATCTCACAGAGTTACATCTGTATTTCGTGGATCTCTTTGCTAGCCTTATTTCTGTGGAATCTGAGAACAGATATTTCGGATCCCTTTGAAGACTATAGGGCCAAAGGAAATATCCTCCGATAACAAAGAGAAAGAAGCTTTCTGAGAAACTTCTTTGTGTTCTGTGAACTCATCTCACAGAGTTATAGCTTTCCCCCAAGAAGCCTTTAACTAAGACAGTTCTTGTGTAATTGGCAAAGAGATATTTGGAAGCCCATAGAGGGCTATGGGGAAAAAGGAAATATCCTCAGATGAAATCTGGAAAGAAGCTTTCTGAGAAACTGCTTAGTGTTCTGTGAATTCATCTCACAGAGTTACATGTGTATTTCGTGTATCTCTTTGCTAGCCTTATTTCTGTGGAATCTGAGTAAAGATATTTCGGATCCCTATGAATACTATAGGGCCATAGGAAATATCCTCCGATAACAAAGAGAAAGAAGCTTTCTGAGAAACTTCTTTCTGTTCTGTGAAATCATCTCACAGAGTTACAGCTTTCCCCTCAAGAAGCCTTTCGCTAAGACAGTTCTTGTGGAATTGGCAAAGTGATATTTGGAAGCCCATAGAGGGCTATGGTGGAAAAGGAAATATCCTCAGATGAAATCTGGAAAGAAGCTTTCTGAGAAACTGCTAAGTGTTCTGTTAATTCATCTCACAGAGTTACATCTGTATTTCGTGGATCTCTTTGCTAGCCTTATTTCTGTGGAATCTGAGAACAGATATTTCGGATCCCTTTGAAGACTATAGGGCCAAAGGAAATATCTTCCGATAACAAAGAGAAAGAAGCTTTCTGAGAAACTTCTTTGTGTTCTGTGAAATCATATCACAGAGTTACGGCTTTCCCCTCAAGAAGCCTTTCGCTAGGACAGTTCTTGTGTAATTGGCAAAGAGATATTTGGAAGCCCATAGAGGGCTATGGTGAAAAAGGAAATATCCTCAGATGAAATCTGGAAAGAAGCTTTCTGAGAAACCGCTTAGTGTTCTGTGAATTCATCTCACAGAGTTACATCTGTATTTCGTGAATCTCTTTGCTAGCCTTATTTCTGTGGGATCTGAGAACAGATATTTCGGATCCCTTTGAAGACTATAGGGCCAAAGGAAATATCCTCCGATAACAAAGAGAAAGAAGCTTTCTGAGAAACTGCTTTGTGTTCTGTGAAATCATCTCACAGAGTTACAGCTTTCCCCTCAAGAAGCCTTTCGCTAGGACAGTTCTTGTGTAATTGGAAAAGAGATATTTGGAAGCCTATAGAGGGCTATGGTGAAAAAGGAATTATCCTCAGATAAAATCTGGAAAGAAGCTTTCTGAGAAACTGCTTAGTGTTCTGTGAATTCATCTCACAGAGTTACATCTGTATTTCGTGAATCTCTTTGCTAGCCTTATTTCTGTGTAATCTGAGAACAGATATTACGGATCCCTTTGAAGACTATAGGGCCAAAGGAAATATCCTCCGATAAGAAAGAGAAAGAAGCTTTCTGAGAAACTTCTTTGTTGTCTGTGAAATCATCTCACAGAGTTACAGCTTTCCCCTCAAGAAGCCTTTCGCTAAGACAGTTCTTGTGGAATTGGCAAAGTGATATTTGGAAGCCCATAGAGGGCTATGGTGAAAAAGGAAATACCCTCAGATGAAATCTGGAAAGAAGCTTTCTGAGAAACCGCTTAGAGTTCTGTTAATTCATCTCACAGAGTTACATCTGTATTTCGTGGATCTCTTTGCTAGCCTTATTTCTGTGGAATCTGAGAACAGATATTTCGGATCCCTTTGAATACTATAGGGCCAAAGGAAATATCCTGCGATAACAAACAGAAAGAAGCTTTCTGAGCATCTTCTTTCTGTTCTGTGAAATCATCTCACAGAGTTACAGCTTTCCCCTCAAGAAGCCTTTCGCTAAGACAGTTCTTGTGGAATTGGCAAAGTGATATTTGGAAGCCCATAGAGGGCTATGGTGAAAAAGGAAATACCCTCAGATGAAATCTGGAAAGAAGCTTTCTGAGAAACTGCTTAGTGTTCTGTGAATTCATCTCACAGAGTTACATCTGTATTTCGTGGATCTCTTTGCTAGCCTTATTTCTGTGGAATCTGAGAACAGATATTTCGGATCCCTTTGAAGACTATAGGGCCAAAGGAAATATCTTCCGATAACAAAGAGAAAGAAGCTTTCTGAGAAACTTCTTTGTGTTCTGTGAAATCATATCACAGAGTTACGGCTTTCCCCTCAAGAAGCCTTTCGCTAGGACAGTTCTTGTGTAATTGGCAAAGAGATATTTGGAAGCCCTTAGAGGGCTATGGTGTAAAAGGAAATATTCTCAGATGAAATCAGGAAAGAAGCTTTCTGAGAAACTGCTTAGTGTTCTGTGAATTCATCTCACAGAGTTACATCTGTATTTCGTGAATCTCTTTGCTAGCCTTATTTCTGTGGAATCTGAGAACAGATATTTCGGATCCCTTTGAAGACTATAGGGCCAAAGGAAATATCCTCCGATAACAAAGAGAAAGAAGCTTTCTGAGAAACTGCTTTGTGTTCTGTGAAATCATCTCACAGAGTTACAGCTTTCCCCTCAAGAAGCCTTTCGCTAGGACAGTTCTTGTGTAATTGGAAAAGAGATATTTGGAAGCCTATAGAGGGCTATGGTGAAAAAGGAAATATCCTCAGATAAAATCTGGAAAGAAGCTTTCTGAGAAACTGCTTAGTGTTCTGTGAATTCATCTCACAGAGTTACATCTGTATTTCGTGAATCTCTTTGCTAGCCTTATTTCTGTGTAATCTGAGAACAGATATTACGGATCCCTTTGAAGACTATAGGGACAAAGGAAATATCCTCCGATAAGAAAGAGAAAGAAGCTTTCTGAGAAACTTCTTTGTTGTCTGTGAAATCATCTCACAGAGTTAGAGCTTTCCCCTCAAGAAGCCTTTCGCTAAGACAGTTCTTGTGGAATTGGCAAAGTGATATTTGGAAGCCCATAGAGGGCTATGGTGAAAAAGGAAATATCCTCAGATGAAATCAGGAAAGAAGCTTTCTGAGAAACTGCTTAGTGTTCTGTGAATTCATCTCACAGAGTTACATCTGTATTTCGTGGATCTCTTTGCTAGCCTTATTTCTGAGGAATCTGAGAACAGATATTTCGGATCCCTTTGAAGACTATAGGGCCAAAGGAAATATCCTCCGATAACAAAGAGAAAGAAGCTTTCTGAGAAACTTCTTTCTGTTCTGTGAAATCATCTCACAGAGTTACAGCTTTCCCCTCAAGAAGCCTTTCGCTAAGACAGTTCTTGTGGAATTGGCAAAGTGATATTTGGAAGCCCATAGAGGGCTATGGTGAAAAAGGAAATATCCTCAGATGAAATCTGGAAAGAAGCTTTCTGAGAAACCGCTTAGAGTTCTGTTAATTCATCTCACAGAGTTACATCTGTATTTCGTGGATCTCTTTGCTAGCCTTATTTCTGTGGAATCTGAGAACAGATATTTCGGATCCCTTTGAATACTATAGGGCCAAAGGAAATATCCTGCGATAACAAACAGAAAGAAGCTTTCTGAGCATCTTCTTTCTGTTCTGTGAAATCATCTCACAGAGTTACAGCTTTCCCCTCAAGAAGCCTTTCGCTAAGACAGTTCTTGTGGAATTGGCAAAGTGATATTTGGAAGCCCATAGAGGGCTATGGTGAAAAAGGAAATACCCTCAGATGAAATCTGGAAAGAAGCTTTCGGAGAAACTGCTTAGTGTTCTGTGAATTCATCTCACAGAGTTACATCTGTATTTCGTGGATCTCTTTGCTAGCCTTATTTCTGTGGAATCTGAGAACAGATATTTCGGATCCCTTTGAAGACTATAGGGCCAAAGGAAATATCCTCCGATAACAAAGAGAAAGAAGCTTTCTGAGAAACTTCTTTGTGTTCTGTGAAATCATCACACAGAGTTATAGCTTTCCCCTCAAGAAGCCTTTAACTAAGACAGTTCTTGTGTAATTGGCAAAGAGATATTTGGAAGCCCATAGAGGGCTATGGTGAAAAAGGAAATATCCTCAGATGAAATCTGGAAAGAAGCTTTCTGAGAAACTGCTTAGTGTTCTGTTAATTCATCTCACAGAGTTACATGTATATTTCGTGTATCTCTTTGCTAGCCTTATTTCTGTGGAATCTGAGTAAAGATATTTCGGATCCCTATGAATACTATAGGGCCATAGGAAATATCCTCCGATAACAAAGAGAAAGAAGCTTTCTGAGAAACTTGTTTGTGTTTTGTGAAATCATCTCACAGAGTTACAGCTTTCCCCTCAAGAAGCCTTTCGCTAAGACAGTTCTTGTGGAATTGGCAAAGTGATATTTGGAAGCCCTTAGAGGGCTATGGTGAAAAAGGAAATATCCTCAGATGAAATCTGGAAAGAAGCTTTTTGAGAAACTGCTTAGTGTTCTGTGAATTCATCTCACAGAGTTACATCTGTATTTCGTGAATCTCTTTGCTATCCTTATTTCTGTGTAATCTGAGAACAGATATTACGGATCCCTTTGAAGACTATAGGGCCAAAGGAAATATTCTCCGATAACAAAGAGAAAGAAGCTTTCTGAGAAACTTACTTGTGTTCTGTGAAATCATCTCACAGAGTTAGAGCTTTCCCCACAAGAAGCCTTTCGCTAAGACAGTTCTTGTGGAATTGGCAAAGTGATATTTGGAAGCCCATAGAGGGCTATTTTGAAAAAGGAAATACCCTCAGATGAAATCTGGAAAGAAACTTTCTGAGAAACCGCTTAGAGTTCTGTTAATTCATCTCACAGAGTTACATCTGTATTTCGTGGATCTCTTTGCTAGCCTTATTTCTGTGGAATCTGAGAACAGATATTTCGGATCCCTTTGAATACTATAGGGCCAAAGGAAATATCCTGCGATAACAAACAGAAAGAAGCTTTCTGAGCATCTTCTTTCTGTTCTGTGAAATCATCTCACAGAGTTACAGCTTTCCCCTCAAGAAGCCTTTCGCTAAGACAGTTCTTGTGGAATTGGCAAAGTGATATTTGGAAGCCCATAGAGGGCTATGGTGAAAAAGGAAATACCCTCAGATGAAATCTGGAAAGAAGCTTTCTGAGAAACTGCTTAGTGTTCTGTGAATTCATCTCACAGAGTTACATCTGTATTTCGTGGATCTCTTTGCTAGCCTTATTTCTGTGGAATCTGAGAACAGATATTTCGGATCCCTTTGAAGACTATAGGGCCAAAGGAAATATCTTCCGATAACAAAGAGAAAGAAGCTTTCTGAGAAACTTCTTTGTGTTCTGTGAAATCATATCACCGAGTTACGGCTTTCCCCTCAAAAAGCCTTTCGCTAGGACAGTTCTTGTGTAATTGGCAAAGAGATATTTGGAAGCCTATAGAGGGCTATGGTGAAAAAGGAAATATCCTCAGATAAAATCTGGAAAGAAGCTTTCTGAGAAACTGCTTAGTGTTCTGTGAATTCATCTCACAGAGTTACATCTGTATTTCGTGAATCTCTTTGCTAGCCTTATTTCTGTGTAATCTGAGAACAGATATTACGGATCCCTTTGAAGACTATAGGGACAAAGGAAATATCCTCCGATAAGAAAGAGAAAGAAGCTTTCTGAGGAACTTCTTTGTTGTCTGTGAAATCATCTCACAGAGTTACAGCTTTCCCCTCAAGAAGCCTTTCGCTAAGACAGTTCTTGTGGAATTGGCAAAGTGATATTTGGAAGCCCATAGAGGGCTATGGTGAAAAAGGAAATATCCTCAGATGAAATCAGGAAAGAAGCTTTCTGAGAAACTGCTTAGTGTTCTGTGAATTCATCTCACAGAGTTACATCTGTATTTCGTGGATCTCTTTGCTAGCCTTATTTCTGAGGAATCTGAGAACAGATATTTCGGATCCCTTTGAAGACTATAGGGCCAAAGGAAATATCCTCCGATAACAAAGAGAAAGAAGCTTTCTGAGAAACTTCTTTCTGTTCTGTGAAATCATCTCACAGAGTTACAGCTTTCCCCTCAAGAAGCCTTTCGCTAAGACAGTTCTTGTGGAATTGGCAAAGTGATATTTGGAAGTCCTTAGAGGGCTATGGTGAAAAAGGAAATATCCTCAGATGAAATCTGGAAAGAAGCTTTCTGAGAAACCGCTTAGAGTTCTGTTAATTCATCTCACAGAGTTACATCTGTATTTCGTGGATCTCTTTGCTAGCCTTATTTCTGTGGAATCTGAGAACAGATATTTCGGATCCCTTTGAATACTATAGGGCCAAAGGAAATATCCTGCGATAACAAACAGAAAGAAGCTTTCTGAGCATCTTCTTTCTGTTCTGTGAAATCATCTCACAGAGTTACAACTTTCCCCTCAAGAAGCCTTTCGCTAAGACAGTTCTTGTGGAATTGGCAAAGTGATATTTGGAAGCCCATAGAGGGCTATGGTGAAAAAGGAAATACCCTCAGATGAAATCTGGAAAGAAGCTTTCTGAGAAACTGCTTAGTGTTCTGTGAATTCATCTCACAGAGTTACATCTGTATTTCGTGGATCTCTTTGCTAGCCTTATTTCTGTGGAATCTGAGAACAGATATTTCGGATCCCTTTGAAGACTATAGGGCCAAAGGAAATATCCTCCGATAACAAAGAGAAAGAAGCTTTCTGAGAAACTTCTTTGTGTTCTGTGAAATCATCTCACAGAGTTATAGCTTTCCCCTCAAGAAGCCTTTAACTAAGACAGTTCTTGTGTAATTGGCAAAGAGATATTTGGAAGCCCATAGAGGGCTATGGTGAAAAAGGAAATATCCTCAGATGAAATCTGGAAAGAAGCTTTCTGAGAAACTGCTTAGTGTTCTGTTAATTCATCTCACAGAGTTACATGTATATTTCGTGTATCTCTTTGCTAGCCTTATTTCTGTGGAATCTGAGTAAAGATATTTCGGATCCCTATGAATACTATAGGGCCATAGGAAATATCCTCCGATAACAAAGAGAAAGAAGCTTTCTGAGAAACTTGTTTGTGTTTTGTGAAATCATCTCACAGAGTTACAGCTTTCCCCTCAAGAAGCCTTTCGCTAAGACACTTCTTGTGGAATTGGCAAAGTGATATTTGGAAGCCCTTAGAGGGCTATGGTGAAAAAGGAAATATCCTCAGATGAAATCTGGAAAGAAGCTTTTTGAGAAACTGCTTAGTGTTCTGTGAATTCATCTCACAGAGTTACATCTGTATTTCGTGAATCTCTTTGCTATCCTTATTTCTGTGTAATCTGAGAACAGATATTACGGATCCCTTTGAAGACTATAGGGCCAAAGGAAATATTCTCCGATAACAAAGAGAAAGAAGCTTTCTGAGAAACTTACTTGTGTTCTGTGAAATCATCTCACAGAGTTAGAGCTTTCCCCTCAAGAAGCCTTTCGCTAAGACAGTTCTTGTGGAATTGGCAAAGTGATATTTGGAAGCCCATAGAGGGCTATGGTGAAAAAGGAAATACCCTCAGATGAAATCTGGAAAGAAACTTTCTGAGAAACCGCTTAGAGTTCTGTTAATTCATCTCACAGAGTTACATCTGTATTTCGTGGATCTCTTTGCTAGCCTTATTTCTGTGGAATCTGAGAACAGATATTTCGGATCCCTTTGAATACTATAGGGCCAAAGGAAATATCCTGCGATAACAAACAGAAAGAAGCTTTCTGAGCATCTTCTTTCTGTTCTGTGAAATCGTCTCACAGAGTTACAGCTTTCCCCTCAAGAAGCCTTTCGCTAAGACAGTTCTTGTGGAATTGGCAAAGTGATATTTGGAAGCCCATAGAGGGCTATGGTGAAAAAGGAAATACCCTCAGATGAAATCTGGAAAGAAGCTTTCTGAGAAACTGCTTAGTGTTCTGTGAATTCATCTCACAGAGTTACATCTGTATTTCGTGGATCTCTTTGCTAGCCTTATTTCTGTGGAATCTGAGAACAGATATTTCGGATACCTTTGAAGACTATAGGGCCAAAGGAAATATCTTCCGATAACAAAGAGAAAGAAGCTTTCTGAGAAACTTCTTTGTGTTCTGTGAAATCATATCACAGAGTTACGGCTTTCCCCTCAAGAAGCCTTTCGCTAGGACAGTTCTTGTGTAATTGGCAAAGAGATATTTGGAAGCCCATAGAGGGCTATGGTGTAAAAGGAAATATTCTCAGATGAAATCAGGAAAGAAGCTTTCTGAGAAACTGCTTAGTGTTCTGTGAATTCATCTCACAGAGTTACATCTGTTTTTCGTGAATCTCTTTGCTAGCCTTATTTCTGTGGAATCTGAGAACAGATATTTCGGATCCCTTTGAAGACTATAGGGCCAAAGGAAATATCCTCCGATAACAAAGAGAAAGAAGCTTTCTGAGAAACTGCTTTGTGTTCTGTGAAATCATCTCACAGAGTTACAGCTTTCCCCTCAAGAAGCCTTTCGCTAGGACAGTTCTTGTGTAATTGGAAAAGAGATATTTGGAAGCCTATAGAGGGCTATGGTGAAAAAGGAAATATCCTCAGATAAAATCTGGAAAGAAGCTTTCTGAGAAACTGCTTAGTGTTCTGTGAATTCATCTCACAGAGTTACATCTGTATTTCGTGAATCTCTTTGCTAGCCTTATTTCTGTGTAATCTGAGAACAGATATTACGGATCCCTTTGAAGACTATAGGGCCAAAGGAAATATCCTCCGATAAGAAAGAGAAAGAAGCTTTCTGAGAAACTTCTTTGTTGTCTGTGAAATCATCTCACAGAGTTACAGCTTTCCCCTCAAGAAGCCTTTCGCTAAGACAGTTCTTGTGGAATTGGCAAAGTGATATTTGGAAGCCCATAGAGGGCTATGGTGAAAAAGGAAATATCCTCAGATGAAATCAGGAAAGAAGCTTTCTGAGAAACTGCTTAGTGTTCTGTGAATTCATCTCACAGAGTTACATCTGTATTTCGTGGATCTCTTTGCTAGCCTTATTTCTGTGGAATCTGAGAACAGATATTTCGGATCCCTTTGAAGACTATAGGGCCAAAGGAAATATCCTCCGATAACAAAGAGAAAGAAGCTTTCTGAGAAACTTCTTTCTGTTCTGTGAAATCATCTCACAGAGTTACAGCTTTCCCCTCAAGAAGCCTTTCGCTAAGACAGTTCTTGTGGAATTGGCAAAGTGATATTTGGAAGCCCATAGAGGGCTATGGTGAAAAAGGAAATATCCTCAGATGAAATCTGGAAAGAAGCTTTCTGAGAAACCGCTTAGAGTTCTGTAAATTCATCTCACAGAGTTACATCTGTATTTCGTGGATCTCTTTGCTAGCCTTATTTCTGTGGAATCTGAGAACAGATATTTCGGATCCCTTTGAATACTATAGGGCCAAAGGAAATATCCTGCGATAACAAACAGAAAGAAGCTTTCTGAGCATCTTCTTTCTGTTCTGTGAAATCATCTCACAGAGTTACAGCTTTGCCCTCAAGAAGCCTTTCGCTAAGACAGTTCTTGTGGAATTGGCAAAGTGATATTTGGAAGCCCATAGAGGGCTATGGTGAAAAAGGAAATACCCTCAGATGAAATCTGGAAAGAAGCTTTCTGAGAAAGTGCTTAGTGTTCTGTGAATTCATCTCACAGAGTTACATCTGTATTTCGTGGATCTCTTTGCTAGCCTTATTTCTGTGGAATCTGAGAACAGATATTTCGGATCCCTTTGAAGACTATAGGGACAAAGGAAATATCCTCCGATAACAAAGAGAAAGAAGCTTTCTGAGAAACTTCTTTGTGTTCTGTGAAATCATCTCACAGAGTTATAGCTTTCCCCTCAAGAAGCCTTTAACTAAGACAGTTCTTGTGTAATTGGCAAAGAGATATTTGGAAGCCCATAGAGGGCTATGGTGAAAAAGGAAATATCCTCAGATGAAATCTGGAAAGAAGCTTTCGGAGAAACTGCTTAGTGTTCTGTTAATTCATCTCACAGAGTTACATGTATATTTCGTGTATCTCTTTGCTAGCCTTATTTCTGTGGAATCTGAGTAAAGATATTTCGGATCCCTATGAATACTATAGGGCCATAGGAAATATCCTCCGATAACAAAGAGAAAGAAGCTTTCTGAGAAACTTGTTTGTGTTTTGTGAAATCATCTCACAGAGTTACAGCTTTCCCCTCAAGAAGCCTTTCGCTAAGACACTTCTTGTGGAATTGGCAAAGTGATATTTGGAAGCCCTTAGAGGGCTATGGTGAAAAAGGAAATATCCTCAGATGAAATCTGGAAAGAAGCTTTTTGAGAAACTGCTTAGTGTTCTGTGAATTCATCTCACAGAGTTACATCTGTATTTCGTGAATCTCTTTGCTATCCTTATTTCTGTGTAATCTGAGAACAGATATTACGGATCCCTTTGAAGACTATAGGGCCAAAGGAAATATTCTCCGATAACAAAGAGAAAGAAGCTTTCTGAGAATCTTACTTGTGTTCTGTGAAATCATCTCACAGAGTTAGAGCTTTCCCCTCAAGAAGCCTTTCGCTAAGACAGTTCTTGTGGAATTGGCAAAGTGATATTTGGAAGCCCATAGAGGGCTATGGTGAAAAAGGAAATATCCTCAGATGAAATCTGGAAAGAAGCTTTCTGAGAAACTGCTTAGTGTTCTGTTAATTCATCTCACAGAGTTACATCTGTATTTCGTGGATCTCTTTGCTAGCCTTATTTCTGTGGAATCTGAGAACAGATATTTCGGATCCCTTTGAAGACTATAGGGCCAAAGGAAATATCCTGCGATAACAAACAGAAAGAAGCTTTCTGAGCATCTTCTTTCTGTTCTGTGAAATCATCTCACAGAGTTACAGCTTTCCCCTCAAGAAGCCTTTCGCTAAGACAGTTCTTGTGGAATTGGCAAAGTGATATTTGGAAGCCCATAGAGGGCTATGGTGAAAAAGGAAATACCCTCAGATGAAATCTGGAAAGAAGCTTTCTGAGAAACTGCTTAGTGTTCTGTGAATTCATCTCACAGAGTTACATCTGTATTTCGTGGATCTCTTTGCTAGCCTTATTTCTGTGGAATCTGAGAACAGATATTTCGGATCCCTTTGAAGACTATAGGGCCAAAGGAAATATCTTCCGATAACAAAGAGAAAGAAGCTTTCTGAGAAACTTCTTTGTGTTCTGTGAAATCATATCACAGAGTTACGGCTTTCCCCTCAAGAAGCCTTTCGCTAGGACAGTTCTTGTGTAATTGGCAAAGAGATATTTGGAAGCCCATAGAGGGCTATGGTGTAAAAGGAAATATTCTCAGATGAAATCAGGAAAGAAGCTTTCTGAGAAACTGCTTAGTGTTCTGTGAATTCATCTCACAGAGTTACATCTGTATTTCGTGAATCTCTTTGCTAGCCTTATTTCTGTGGAATCTGAGAACAGATATTTCGGATCCCTTTGAAGACTATAGGGCCAAAGGAAATATCCTCCGATAACAAAGAGAAAGAAGCTTTCTGAGAAACTGCTTTGTGTTCTGTGAAATCATCTCACCGAGTTACAGCTTTCCCCTCAAGAAGCCTTTCGCTAGGACAGTTCTTGTGTATTTGGAAAAGAGATATTTGGAAGCCTATAGAGGGCTATGGTGAAAAAGGAAATATCCTCAGATAAAATCTGGAAAGAAGCTTTCTGAGAAACTGCTTAGTGTTCTGTGAATTCATCTCACAGAGTTACATCTGTATTTCGTGAATCTCTTTGCTAGCCTTATTTCTGTGTAATCTGAGAACAGATATTACGGATCCCTTTGAAGACTATAGGGACAAAGGAAATATCCTCCGATAAGAAAGAGAAAGAAGCTTTCTGAGAAACTTCTTTGTTGTCTGTGAAATCATCTCACAGAGTTACAGCTTTCCCCTCAAGAAGCCTTTCGCTAAGACAGTTCTTGTGGAATTGGCAAAGTGATATTTGGAAGCCCATAGAGGGCTATGGTGAAAAAGGAAATATCCTCAGATGAAATCAGGAAAGAAGCTTTCTGAGAAACTGCTTAGTGTTCTGTGAATTCATCTCACAGAGTTACATCTGTATTTCGTGGATCTCTTTGCTAGCCTTATTTCTGAGGAATCTGAGAACAGATATTTCGGATCCCTTTGAAGACTATAGGGCCAAAGGAAATATCCTCCGATAACAAAGAGAAAGAAGCTTTCTGAGAAACTTCTTTCTGTTCTGTGAAATCATCTCACAGAGTTACAGCTTTCCCCTCAAGAAGCCTTTCGCTAAGACAGTTCTTGTGGAATTGGCAAAGTGATATTTGGAAGCCCATAGAGGGCTATGGTGAAAAAGGAAATATCCTCAGATGAAATCTGGAAAGAAGCTTTCTGAGAAACCGCTTAGAGTTCTGTTAATTCATCTCACAGAGTTACATCTGTATTTCGTGGATCTCTTTGCTAGCCTTATTTCTGTGGAATCTGAGAACAGATATTTCGGATCCCTTTGAATACTATAGGGCCAAAGGAAATATCCTGCGATAACAAACAGAAAGAAGCTTTCTGAGCATCTTCTTTCTGTTCTGTGAAATCATCTCACAGAGTTACAGCTTTCCCCTCAAGAAGCCTTTCGCTAAGACAGTTCTTGTGGAATTGGCAAAGTGATATGTGGAAGCCCCTAGAGGGCTATGGTGAAAAAGGAAATACCCTCAGATGAAATCTGGAAAGAAGCTTTCTGAGAAACTGCTTAGTGTTCTGTGAATTCATCTCACAGAGTTACATCTGTATTTCGTGGATCTCTTTGCTAGCCTTATTTCTGTGGAATCTGAGAACAGATATTTCGGATCCCTTTGAAGACTATAGGGCCAAAGGAAATATCCTCCGATAACAAAGAGAAAGAAGCTTTCTGAGAAACTTCTTTGTGTTCTGTGAAATCATCTCACAGAGTTATAGCTTTCCCCTCAAGAAGCCTTTAACTAAGACAGTTCTTGTGTAATTGGCAAAGAGATATTTGGAAGCCCATAGAGGGCTATGGTGAAAAAGGAAATATCCTCAGATGAAATCTGGAAAGAAGCTTTCTGAGAAACTGCTTAGTGTTCTGTTAATTCATCTCACAGAGTTACATGTATATTTCGTGTATCTCTTTGCTAGCCTTATTTCTGTGGAATCTGAGTAAAGATATTTCGGATCCCTATGAATACTATAGGGCCATAGGAAATATCCTCCGATAACAAAGAGAAAGAAGCTTTCTGAGAAACTTGTTTGTGTTTTGTGAAATCATCTCACAGAGTTACAGCTTTCCCCTCAAGAAGCCTTTCGCTAAGACACTTCTTGTGGAATTGGCAAAGTGATATTTGGAAGCCCTTAGAGGGCTATGGTGAAAAAGGAAATATCCTCAGATGAAATCTGGAAAGAAGCTTTTTGAGAAACTGCTTAGTGTTCTGTGAATTCATCTCACAGAGTTACATCTGTATTTCGTGAATCTCTTTGCTATCCTTATTTCTGTGTAATCTGAGAACAGATATTACGGATCCCTTTGAAGACTATAGGGCCAAAGGAAATATTCTCCGATAACAAAGAGAAAGAAGCTTTCTGAGAAACTTACTTGTGTTCTGTGAAATCATCTCACAGAGTTAGAGCTTTCCCCTCAAGAAGCCTTTCGCTAAGACAGTTCTTGTGGAATTGGCAAAGTGATATTTGGAAGCCCATAGAGGGCTATGGTGAAAAAGGAAATACCCTCAGATGAAATCTGGAAAGAAACTTTCTGAGAAACCGCTTAGAGTTCTGTTAATTCATCTCACAGAGTTACATCTGTATTTCGTGGATCTCTTTGCTAGCCTTATTTCTGTGGAATCTGAGAACAGATAATTTGGATCCCTTTGAATACTATAGGGCCAAAGGAAATATCCTGCGATAACAAACAGAAAGAAGCTTTCTGAGCATCTTCTTTCTGTTCTGTGAAATCATCTCACAGAGTTACAGCTTTCCCCTCAAGAAGCCTTTCGCTAAGACAGTTCTTGTGGAATTGGCAAAGTGATATTTGGAAGCCCATAGAGGGCTATGGTGAAAAAGGAAATACCCTCAGATGAAATCTGGAAAGAAGCTTTCTGAGAAACTGCTTAGTGTTCTGTGAATTCATCTCACAGAGTTACATCTGTATTTCGTGGATCTCTTTGCTAGCCTTATTTCTGTGGAATCTGAGAACAGATATTTCGGATCCCTTTGAAGACTATAGGGCCAAAGGAAATATCTTCCGATAACAAAGAGAAAGAAGCTTTCTGAGAAACTTCTTTGTGTTCTGTGAAATCATATCACCGAGTTACGGCTTTCCCCTCAAGAAGCCTTTCGCTAGGACAGTTCTTGTGTAATTGGCAAAGAGATATTTGGAAGCCCATAGAGGGCTATGGTGTAAAAGGAAATATTCTCAGATGAAATCAGGAAAGAAGCTTTCTGAGAAACTGCTTAGTGTTCTGTGAATTCATCTCACAGTGTTACATCTGTATTTCGTGAATCTCTTTGCTAGCCTTATTTCTGTGGAATCTGAGAACAGATATTTCGGATCCCTTTGAAGACTATAGGGCCAAAGGAAATATCCTCCGATAACAAAGAGAAAGAAGCTTTCTGAGAAACTGCTTTGTGTTCTGTGAAATCATCTCACAGAGTTACAGCTTTCCCCTCAAGAAGCCTTTCGCTAGGACAGTTCTTGTGTAATTGGAAAAGAGATATTTGGAAGCCTATAGAGGGCTATGGTGAAAAAGGAAATATCCTCAGATAAAATCTGGAAAGAAGCTTTCTGAGAAACTGCTTAGTGTTCTGTGAATTCATCTCACAGAGTTACATCTGTATTTCGTGAATCTCTTTGCTAGCCTTATTTCTGTGTAATCTGAGAACAGATATTACGGATCCCTTTGAAGACTATAGGGACAAAGGAAATATCCTCCGATAAGAAAGAGAAAGAAGCTTTCTGAGGAACTTCTTTGTTGTCTGTGAAATCATCTCACAGAGTTATAGCTTTCCCCTCAAGAAGCCTTTCGCTAAGACAGTTCTTGTGGAATTGGCAAAGTGATATTTGGAAGCCCATAGAGGGCTATGGTGAAAAAGGAAATATCCTCAGATGAAATCAGGAAAGAAGCTTTCTGAGAAACTGCTTAGTGTTCTGTGAATTCATCTCACAGAGTTACATCTGTATTTCGTGGATCTCTTTGCTAGCCTTATTTCTGAGGAATCTGAGAACAGATATTTCGGATCCCTTTGAAGACTATAGGGCCAAAGGAAATATCCTCCGATAACAAAGAGAAAGAAGCTTTCTGAGAAACTTCTTTCTGTTCTGTGAAATCATCTCACAGAGTTACAGCTTTCCCCTCAAGAAGCCTTTCGCTAAGACAGTTCTTGTGGAATTGGCAAAGTGATATTTGGAAGCCCTTAGAGGGCTATGGTGAAAAAGGAAATATCCTCAGATGAAATCTGGAAAGAAGCTTTCTGAGAAACCGCTTAGAGTTCTGTTAATTCATCTCACAGAGTTACATCTGTATTTCGTGGATCTCTTTGCTAGCCTTATTTCTGTGGAATCTGAGAACAGATATTTCGGATCCCTTTGAATACTATAGGGCCAAAGGAAATATCCTGCGATAACAAACAGAAAGAAGCTTTCTGAGCATCTTCTTTCTGTTCTGTGAAATCATCTCACAGAGTTACAGCTTTCCCCTCAAGAAGCCTTTCGCTAAGACAGTTCTTGTGGAATTGGCAAAGTGATATTTGGAAGCCCATAGAGGGCTATGGTGAAAAAGGAAATACCCTCAGATGAAATCTGGAAAGAAGCTTTCTGAGAAACTGCTTAGTGTTCTGTGAATTCATCTCACAGAGTTACATCTGTATTTCGTGGATCTCTTTGCTAGCCTTATTTCTGTGGAATCTGAGAACAGATATTTCGGATCCCTTTGAAGACTATAGGGCCAAAGGAAATATCCTCCGATAACAAAGAGAAAGAAGCTTTCTGAGAAACTTCTTTGTGTTCTGTGAAATCATCTCACAGAGTTATAGCTTTCCCCTCAAGAAGCCTTTAACTAAGACAGTTCTTGTGTAATTGGCAAAGAGATATTTGGAAGCCCATAGAGGGCTATGGTGAAAAAGGAAATATCCTCAGATGAAATCTGGAAAGAAGCTTTCTGAGAAACTGCTTAGTGTTCTGTTAATTCATCTCACAGAGTTACATGTATATTTCGTGTATCTCTTTGCTAGCCTTATTTCTGTGGAATCTGAGTAAAGATATTTCGGATCCCTATGAATACTATAGGGCCATAGGAAATATCCTCCGATAACAAAGAGAAAGAAGCTTTCTGAGAAACTTGTTTGTGTTTTGTGAAATCATCTCACAGAGTTACAGCTTTCCCCTCAAGAAGCCTTTCGCTAAGACAGTTCTTGTGGAATTGGCAAAGTGATATTTGGAAGCCCTTAGAGGGCTATGGTGAAAAAGGAAATATCCTCAGATGAAATCTGGAAAGAAGCTTTTTGAGAAACTGCTTAGTGTTCTGTGAATTCATCTCACAGAGTTACATCTGTATTTCGTGAATCTCTTTGCTATCCTTATTTCTGTGTAATCTGAGAACAGATATTACGGATCCCTTTGAAGACTATAGGGCCAAAGGAAATATTCTCCGATAACAAAGAGAAAGAAGCTTTCTGAGAAACTTACTTGTGTTCTGTGAAATCATCTCACAGAGTTAGAGCTTTCCCCACAAGAAGCCTTTCGCTAAGACAGTTCTTGTGGAATTGGCAAAGTGATATTTGGAAGCCCATAGAGGGCTATTTTGAAAAAGGAAATACCCTCAGATGAAATCTGGAAAGAAACTTTCTGAGAAACCGCTTAGAGTTCTGTTAATTCATCTCACAGAGTTACATCTGTATTTCGTGGATCTCTTTGCTAGCCTTATTTCTGTGGAATCTGAGAACAGATATTTCGGATCCCTTTGAATACTATAGGGCCAAAGGAAATATCCTGCGATAACAAACAGAAAGAAGCTTTCTGAGCATCTTCTTTCTGTTCTGTGAAATCATCTCACAGAGTTACAGCTTTCCCCTCAAGAAGCCTTTCGCTAAGACAGTTCTTGTGGAATTGGCAAAGTGATATTTGGAAGCCCATAGAGGGCTATGGTGAAAAAGGAAATACCCTCAGATGAAATCTGGAAAGAAGCTTTCTGAGAAACTGCTTAGTGTTCTGTGAATTCATCTCACAGAGTTACATCTGTATTTCGTGGATCTCTTTGCTAGCCTTATTTCTGTGGAATCTGAGAACAGATATTTCGGATCCCTTTGAAGACTATAGGGCCAAAGGAAATATCTTCCGATAACAAAGAGAAAGAAGCTTTCTGAGAAACTTCTTTGTGTTCTGTGAAATCATATCACCGAGTTACGGCTTTCCCCTCAAAAAGCCTTTCGCTAGGACAGTTCTTGTGTAATTGGCAAAGAGATATTTGGAAGCCTATAGAGGGCTATGGTGAAAAAGGAAATATCCTCAGATAAAATCTGGAAAGAAGCTTTCTGAGAAACTGCTTAGTGTTCTGTGAATTCATCTCACAGAGTTACATCTGTATTTCGTGAATCTCTTTGCTAGCCTTATTTCTGTGTAATCTGAGAACAGATATTACGGATCCCTTTGAAGACTATAGGGACAAAGGAAATATCCTCCGATAAGAAAGAGAAAGAAGCTTTCTGAGGAACTTCTTTGTTGTCTGTGAAATCATCTCACAGAGTTACAGCTTTCCCCTCAAGAAGCCTTTCGCTAAGACAGTTCTTGTGGAATTGGCAAAGTGATATTTGGAAGCCCATAGAGGGCTATGGTGAAAAAGGAAATATCCTCAGATGAAATCAGGAAAGAAGCTTTCTGAGAAACTGCTTAGTGTTCTGTGAATTCATCTCACAGAGTTACATCTGTATTTCGTGGATCTCTTTGCTAGCCTTATTTCTGAGGAATCTGAGAACAGATATTTCGGATCCCTTTGAAGACTATAGGGCCAAAGGAAATATCCTCCGATAACAAAGAGAAAGAAGCTTTCTGAGAAACTTCTTTCTGTTCTGTGAAATCATCTCACAGAGTTACAGCTTTCCCCTCAAGAAGCCTTTCGCTAAGACAGTTCTTGTGGAATTGGCAAAGTGATATTTGGAAGCCCTTAGAGGGCTATGGTGAAAAAGGAAATATCCTCAGATGAAATCTGGAAAGAAGCTTTCTGAGAAACCGCTTAGAGTTCTGTTAATTCATCTCACAGAGTTACATCTGTATTTCGTGGATCTCTTTGCTAGCCTTATTTCTGTGGAATCTGAGAACAGATATTTCGGATCCCTTTGAATACTATAGGGCCAAAGGAAATATCCTGCGATAACAAACAGAAAGAAGCTTTCTGAGCATCTTCTTTCTGTTCTGTGAAATCATCTCACAGAGTTACAGCTTTCCCCTCAAGAAGCCTTTCGCTAAGACAGTTCTTGTGGAATTGGCAAAGTGATATTTGGAAGCCCATAGAGGGCTATGGTGAAAAAGGAAATACCCTCAGATGAAATCTGGAAAGAAGCTTTCTGAGAAACTGCTTAGTGTTCTGTGAATTCATCTCACAGAGTTACATCTGTATTTCGTGGATCTCTTTGCTAGCCTTATTTCTGTGGAATCTGAGAACAGATATTTCGGATCCCTTTGAAGACTATAGGGCCAAAGGAAATATCCTCCGATAACAAAGAGAAAGAAGCTTTCTGAGAAACTTCTTTGTGTTCTGTGAAATCATCTCACAGAGTTATAGCTTTCCCCTCAAGAAGCCTTTAACTAAGACAGTTCTTGTGTAATTGGCAAAGAGATATTTGGAAGCCCATAGAGGGCTATGGTGAAAAAGGAAATATCCTCAGATGAAATCTGGAAAGAAGCTTTCTGAGAAACTGCTTAGTGTTCTGTTAATTCATCTCACAGAGTTACATGTATATTTCGTGTATCTCTTTGCTAGCCTTATTTCTGTGGAATCTGAGTAAAGATATTTCGGATCCCTATGAATACTATAGGGCCATAGGAAATATCCTCCGATAACAAAGAGAAAGAAGCTTTCTGAGAAACTTGTTTGTGTTTTGTGAAATCATCTCACAGAGTTACAGCTTTCCCCTCAAGAAGCCTTTCGCTAAGACACTTCTTGTGGAATTGGCAAAGTGATATTTGGAAGCCCTTAGAGGGCTATGGTGAAAAAGGAAATATCCTCAGATGAAATCTGGAAAGAAGCTTTTTGAGAAACTGCTTAGTGTTCTGTGAATTCATCTCACAGAGTTACATCTGTATTTCGTGAATCTCTTTGCTATCCTTATTTCTGTGTAATCTGAGAACAGATATTACGGATCCCTTTGAAGACTATAGGGCCAAAGGAAATATTCTCCGATAACAAAGAGAAAGAAGCTTTCTGAGAAACTTACTTGTGTTCTGTGAAATCATCTCACAGAGTTAGAGCTTTCCCCTCAAGAAGCCTTTCGCTAAGACAGTTCTTGTGGAATTGGCAAAGTGATATTTGGAAGCCCATAGAGGGCTATGGTGAAAAAGGAAATACCCTCAGATGAAATCTGGAAAGAAACTTTCTGAGAAACCGCTTAGAGTTCTGTTAATTCATCTCACAGAGTTACATCTGTATTTCGTGGATCTCTTTGCTAGCCTTATTTCTGTGGAATCTGAGAACAGATATTTCGGATCCCTTTGAAGACTATAGGGCCAAAGGAAATATCCTGCGATAACAAACAGAAAGAAGCTTTCTGAGCATCTTCTTTCTGTTCTGTGAAATCATCTCACAGAGTTACAGCTTTCCCCTCAAGAAGCCTTTCGCTAAGACAGTTCTTGTGGAATTGGCAAAGTGATATTTGGAAGCCCATAGAGGGCTATGGTGAAAAAGGAAATACCCTCAGATGAAATCTGGAAAGAAGCTTTCTGAGAAACTGCTTAGTGTTCTGTGAATTCATCTCACAGAGTTACATCTGTATTTCGTGGATCTCTTTGCTAGCCTTATTTCTGTGGAATCTGAGAACAGATATTTCGGATCCCTTTGAAGACTATAGGGCCAAAGGAAATATCTTCCGATAACAAAGAGAAAGAAGCTTTCTGAGAAACTTCTTTGTGTTCTGTGAAATCATATCACAGAGTTACGGCTTTCCCCTCAAGAAGCCTTTCGCTAGGACAGTTCTTGTGTAATTGGCAAAGAGATATTTGGAAGCCCATAGAGGGCTATGGTGTAAAAGGAAATATTCTCAGATGAAATCAGGAAAGAAGCTTTCTGAGAAACTGCTTAGTGTTCTGTGAATTCATCTCACAGAGTTACATCTGTATTTCGTGAATCTCTTTGCTAGCCTTATTTCTGTGGAATCTGAGAACAGATATTTCGGATCCCTTTGAAGACTATAGGGCCAAAGGAAATATCCTCCGATAACAAAGAGAAAGAAGCTTTCTGAGAAACTGCTTTGTGTTCTGTGAAATCATCTCACCGAGTTACAGCTTTCCCCTCAAGAAGCCTTTCGCTAGGACAGTTCTTGTGTATTTGGAAAAGAGATATTTGGAAGCCTATAGAGGGCTATGGTGAAAAAGGAAATATCCTCAGATAAAATCTGGAAAGAAGCTTTCTGAGAAACTGCTTAGTGTTCTGTGAATTCATCTCACAGAGTTACATCTGTATTTCGTGAATCTCTTTGCTAGCCTTATTTCTGTGTAATCTGAGAACAGATATTACGGATCCCTTTGAAGACTATAGGGACAAAGGAAATATCCTCCGATAAGAAAGAGAAAGAAGCTTTCTGAGAAACTTCTTTGTTGTCTGTGAAATCATCTCACAGAGTTACAGCTTTCCCCTCAAGAAGCCTTTCGCTAAGACAGTTCTTGTGGAATTGGCAAAGTGATATTTGGAAGCCCATAGAGGGCTATGGTGAAAAAGGAAATATCCTCAGATGAAATCAGGAAAGAAGCTTTCTGAGAAACTGCTTAGTGTTCTGTGAATTCATCTCACAGAGTTACATCTGTATTTCGTGGATCTCTTTGCTAGCCTTATTTCTGAGGAATCTGAGAACAGATATTTCGGATCCCTTTGAAGACTATAGGGCCAAAGGAAATATCCTCCGATAACAAAGAGAAAGAAGCTTTCTGAGAAACTTCTTTCTGTTCTGTGAAATCATCTCACAGAGTTACAGCTTTCCCCTCAAGAAGCCTTTCGCTAAGACAGTTCTTGTGGAATTGGCAAAGTGATATTTGGAAGCCCATAGAGGGCTATGGTGAAAAAGGAAATATCCTCAGATGAAATCTGGAAAGAAGCTTTCTGAGAAACCGCTTAGAGTTCTGTTAATTCATCTCACAGAGTTACATCTGTATTTCGTGGATCTCTTTGCTAGCCTTATTTCTGTGGAATCTGAGAACAGATATTTCGGATCCCTTTGAATACTATAGGGCCAAAGGAAATATCCTGCGATAACAAACAGAAAGAAGCTTTCTGAGCATCTTCTTTCTGTTCTGTGAAATCATCTCACAGAGTTACAGCTTTCCCCTCAAGAAGCCTTTCGCTAAGACAGTTCTTGTGGAATTGGCAAAGTGATATGTGGAAGCCCCTAGAGGGCTATGGTGAAAAAGGAAATACCCTCAGATGAAATCTGGAAAGAAGCTTTCTGAGAAACTGCTTAGTGTTCTGTGAATTCATCTCACAGAGTTACATCTGTATTTCGTGGATCTCTTTGCTAGCCTTATTTCTGTGGAATCTGAGAACAGATATTTCGGATCCCTTTGAAGACTATAGGGCCAAAGGAAATATCCTCCGATAACAAAGAGAAAGAAGCTTTCTGAGAAACTTCTTTGTGTTCTGTGAAATCATCTCACAGAGTTATAGCTTTCCCCTCAAGAAGCCTTTAACTAAGACAGTTCTTGTGTAATTGGCAAAGAGATATTTGGAAGCCCATAGAGGGCTATGGTGAAAAAGGAAATATCCTCAGATGAAATCTGGAAAGAAGCTTTCTGAGAAACTGCTTAGTGTTCTGTTAATTCATCTCACAGAGTTACATGTATATTTCGTGTATCTCTTTGCTAGCCTTATTTCTGTGGAATCTGAGTAAAGATATTTCGGATCCCTATGAATACTATAGGGCCATAGGAAATATCCTCCGATAACAAAGAGAAAGAAGCTTTCTGAGAAACTTGTTTGTGTTTTGTGAAATCATCTCACAGAGTTACAGCTTTCCCCTCAAGAAGCCTTTCGCTAAGACACTTCTTGTGGAATTGGCAAAGTGATATTTGGAAGCCCTTAGAGGGCTATGGTGAAAAAGGAAATATCCTCAGATGAAATCTGGAAAGAAGCTTTTTGAGAAACTGCTTAGTGTTCTGTGAATTCATCTCACAGAGTTACATCTGTATTTCGTGAATCTCTTTGCTATCCTTATTTCTGTGTAATCTGAGAACAGATATTACGGATCCCTTTGAAGACTATAGGGCCAAAGGAAATATTCTCCGATAACAAAGAGAAAGAAGCTTTCTGAGAAACTTACTTGTGTTCTGTGAAATCATCTCACAGAGTTAGAGCTTTCCCCTCAAGAAGCCTTTCGCTAAGACAGTTCTTGTGGAATTGGCAAAGTGATATTTGGAAGCCCATAGAGGGCTATGGTGAAAAAGGAAATACCCTCAGATGAAATCTGGAAAGAAACTTTCTGAGAAACCGCTTAGAGTTCTGTTAATTCATCTCACAGAGTTACATCTGTATTTCGTGGATCTCTTTGCTA
Organism: Macaca nemestrina; assembly: GCF_043159975.1. Taxonomy (NCBI): domain Eukaryota; kingdom Metazoa; phylum Chordata; class Mammalia; order Primates; family Cercopithecidae; genus Macaca; species Macaca nemestrina. The sequence goes on from NC_092125.1 coordinate 90,751,632, forward strand.
GCCTTATTTCTGTGGAATCTGAGAACAGATAATTTGGATCCCTTTGAATACTATAGGGCCAAAGGAAATATCCTGCGATAACAAACAGAAAGAAGCTTTCTGAGCATCTTCTTTCTGTTCTGTGAAATCATCTCACAGAGTTACAGCTTTCCCCTCAAGAAGCCTTTCGCTAAGACAGTTCTTGTGGAATTGGCAAAGTGATATTTGGAAGCCCATAGAGGGCTATGGTGAAAAAGGAAATACCCTCAGATGAAATCTGGAAAGAAGCTTTCTGAGAAACTGCTTAGTGTTCTGTGAATTCATCTCACAGAGTTACATCTGTATTTCGTGGATCTCTTTGCTAGCCTTATTTCTGTGGAATCTGAGAACAGATATTTCGGATCCCTTTGAAGACTATAGGGCCAAAGGAAATATCTTCCGATAACAAAGAGAAAGAAGCTTTCTGAGAAACTTCTTTGTGTTCTGTGAAATCATATCACCGAGTTACGGCTTTCCCCTCAAGAAGCCTTTCGCTAGGACAGTTCTTGTGTAATTGGCAAAGAGATATTTGGAAGCCCATAGAGGGCTATGGTGTAAAAGGAAATATTCTCAGATGAAATCAGGAAAGAAGCTTTCTGAGAAACTGCTTAGTGTTCTGTGAATTCATCTCACAGAGTTACATCTGTATTTCGTGAATCTCTTTGCTAGCCTTATTTCTGTGGAATCTGAGAACAGATATTTCGGATCCCTTTGAAGACTATAGGGCCAAAGGAAATATCCTCCGATAACAAAGAGAAAGAAGCTTTCTGAGAAACTGCTTTGTGTTCTGTGAAATCATCTCACAGAGTTACAGCTTTCCCCTCAAGAAGCCTTTCGCTAGGACAGTTCTTGTGTAATTGGAAAAGAGATATTTGGAAGCCTATAGAGGGCTATGGTGAAAAAGGAAATATCCTCAGATAAAATCTGGAAAGAAGCTTTCTGAGAAACTGCTTAGTGTTCTGTGAATTCATCTCACAGAGTTACATCTGTATTTCGTGAATCTCTTTGCTAGCCTTATTTCTGTGTAATCTGAGAACAGATATTACGGATCCCTTTGAAGACTATAGGGACAAAGGAAATATCCTCCGATAAGAAAGAGAAAGAAGCTTTCTGAGGAACTTCTTTGTTGTCTGTGAAATCATCTCACAGAGTTATAGCTTTCCCCTCAAGAAGCCTTTCGCTAAGACAGTTCTTGTGGAATTGGCAAAGTGATATTTGGAAGCCCATAGAGGGCTATGGTGAAAAAGGAAATATCCTCAGATGAAATCAGGAAAGAAGCTTTCTGAGAAACTGCTTAGTGTTCTGTGAATTCATCTCACAGAGTTACATCTGTATTTCGTGGATCTCTTTGCTAGCCTTATTTCTGAGGAATCTGAGAACAGATATTTCGGATCCCTTTGAAGACTATAGGGCCAAAGGAAATATCCTCCGATAACAAAGAGAAAGAAGCTTTCTGAGAAACTTCTTTCTGTTCTGTGAAATCATCTCACAGAGTTACAGCTTTCCCCTCAAGAAGCCTTTCGCTAAGACAGTTCTTGTGGAATTGGCAAAGTGATATTTGGAAGCCCTTAGAGGGCTATGGTGAAAAAGGAAATATCCTCAGATGAAATCTGGAAAGAAGCTTTCTGAGAAACCGCTTAGAGTTCTGTTAATTCATCTCACAGAGTTACATCTGTATTTCGTGGATCTCTTTGCTAGCCTTATTTCTGTGGAATCTGAGAACAGATATTTCGGATCCCTTTGAATACTATAGGGCCAAAGGAAATATCCTGCGATAACAAACAGAAAGAAGCTTTCTGAGCATCTTCTTTCTGTTCTGTGAAATCATCTCACAGAGTTACAGCTTTCCCCTCAAGAAGCCTTTCGCTAAGACAGTTCTTGTGGAATTGGCAAAGTGATATTTGGAAGCCCATAGAGGGCTATGGTGAAAAAGGAAATACCCTCAGATGAAATCTGGAAAGAAGCTTTCTGAGAAACTGCTTAGTGTTCTGTGAATTCATCTCACAGAGTTACATCTGTATTTCGTGGATCTCTTTGCTAGCCTTATTTCTGTGGAATCTGAGAACAGATATTTCGGATCCCTTTGAAGACTATAGGGCCAAAGGAAATATCCTCCGATAACAAAGAGAAAGAAGCTTTCTGAGAAACTTCTTTGTGTTCTGTGAAATCATCTCACAGAGTTATAGCTTTCCCCTCAAGAAGCCTTTAACTAAGACAGTTCTTGTGTAATTGGCAAAGAGATATTTGGAAGCCCATAGAGGGCTATGGTGAAAAAGGAAATATCCTCAGATGAAATCTGGAAAGAAGCTTTCTGAGAAACTGCTTAGTGTTCTGTTAATTCATCTCACAGAGTTACATGTATATTTCGTGTATCTCTTTGCTAGCCTTATTTCTGTGGAATCTGAGTAAAGATATTTCGGATCCCTATGAATACTATAGGGCCATAGGAAATATCCTCCGATAACAAAGAGAAAGAAGCTTTCTGAGAAACTTGTTTGTGTTTTGTGAAATCATCTCACAGAGTTACAGCTTTCCCCTCAAGAAGCCTTTCGCTAAGACACTTCTTGTGGAATTGGCAAAGTGATATTTGGAAGCCCTTAGAGGGCTATGGTGAAAAAGGAAATATCCTCAGATGAAATCTGGAAAGAAGCTTTTTGAGAAACTGCTTAGTGTTCTGTGAATTCATCTCACAGAGTTACATCTGTATTTCGTGAATCTCTTTGCTATCCTTATTTCTGTGTAATCTGAGAACAGATATTACGGATCCCTTTGAAGACTATAGGGCCAAAGGAAATATTCTCCGATAACAAAGAGAAAGAAGCTTTCTGAGAAACTTACTTGTGTTCTGTGAAATCATCTCACAGAGTTAGAGCTTTCCCCTCAAGAAGCCTTTCGCTAAGACAGTTCTTGTGGAATTGGCAAAGTGATATTTGGAAGCCCATAGAGGGCTATGGTGAAAAAGGAAATACCCTCAGATGAAATCTGGAAAGAAACTTTCTGAGAAACCGCTTAGAGTTCTGTTAATTCATCTCACAGAGTTACATCTGTATTTCGTGGATCTCTTTGCTAGCCTTATTTCTGTGGAATCTGAGAACAGATATTTCGGATCCCTTTGAATACTATAGGGCCAAAGGAAATACCCTGCGATAACAAACAGAAAGAAGCTTTCTGAGCATCTTCTTTCTGTTCTGTGAAATCGTCTCACAGAGTTACAGCTTTCCCCTCAAGAAGCCTTTCGCTAAGACAGTTCTTGTGGAATTGGCAAAGTGATATTTGGAAGCCCATAGAGGGCTATGGTGAAAAAGGAAATACCCTCAGATGAAATCTGGAAAGAAGCTTTCTGAGAAACTGCTTAGTGTTCTGTGAATTCATCTCACAGAGTTACATCTGTATTTCGTGGATCTCTTTGCTAGCCTTATTTCTGTGGAATCTGAGAACAGATATTTCGGATCCCTTTGAAGACTATAGGGCCAAAGGAAATATCTTCCGATAACAAAGAGAAAGAAGCTTTCTGAGAAACTTCTTTGTGTTCTGTGAAATCATATCACAGAGTTACGGCTTTCCCCTCAAGAAGCCTTTCGCTAGGACAGTTCTTGTGTAATTGGCAAAGAGATATTTGGAAGCCCATAGAGGGCTATGGTGTAAAAGGAAATATTCTCAGATGAAATCAGGAAAGAAGCTTTCTGAGAAACTGCTTAGTGTTCTGTGAATTCATCTCACAGAGTTACATCTGTTTTTCGTGAATCTCTTTGCTAGCCTTATTTCTGTGGAATCTGAGAACAGATATTTCGGATCCCTTTGAAGACTATAGGGCCAAAGGAAATATCCTCCGATAACAAAGAGAAAGAAGCTTTCTGAGAAACTGCTTTGTGTTCTGTGAAATCATCTCACAGAGTTACAGCTTTCCCCTCAAGAAGCCTTTCGCTAGGACAGTTCTTGTGTAATTGGAAAAGAGATATTTGGAAGCCTATAGAGGGCTATGGTGAAAAAGGAAATATCCTCAGATAAAATCTGGAAAGAAGCTTTCTGAGAAACTGCTTAGTGTTCTGTGAATTCATCTCACAGAGTTACATCTGTATTTCGTGAATCTCTTTGCTAGCCTTATTTCTGTGTAATCTGAGAACAGATATTACGGATCCCTTTGAAGACTATAGGGCCAAAGGAAATATCCTCCGATAAGAAAGAGAAAGAAGCTTTCTGAGAAACTTCTTTGTTGTCTGTGAAATCATCTCACAGAGTTACAGCTTTCCCCTCAAGAAGCCTTTCGCTAAGACAGTTCTTGTGGAATTGGCAAAGTGATATTTGGAAGCCCATAGAGGGCTATGGTGAAAAAGGAAATATCCTCAGATGAAATCAGGAAAGAAGCTTTCTGAGAAACTGCTTAGTGTTCTGTGAATTCATCTCACAGAGTTACATCTGTATTTCGTGGATCTCTTTGCTAGCCTTATTTCTGTGGAATCTGAGAACAGATATTTCGGATCCCTTTGAAGACTATAGGGCCAAAGGAAATATCCTCCGATAACAAAGAGAAAGAAGCTTTCTGAGCATCTTCTTTCTGTTCTGTGAAATCATCTCACAGAGTTACAGCTTTGCCCTCAAGAAGCCTTTCGCTAAGACAGTTCTTGTGGAATTGGCAAAGTGATATTTGGAAGCCCATAGAGGGCTATGGTGAAAAAGGAAATACCCTCAGATGAAATCTGGAAAGAAGCTTTCTGAGAAAGTGCTTAGTGTTCTGTGAATTCATCTCACAGAGTTACATCTGTATTTCGTGGATCTCTTTGCTAGCCTTATTTCTGTGGAATCTGAGAACAGATATTTCGGATCCCTTTGAAGACTATAGGGACAAAGGAAATATCCTCCGATAACAAAGAGAAAGAAGCTTTCTGAGAAACTTCTTTGTGTTCTGTGAAATCATCTCACAGAGTTATAGCTTTCCCCTCAAGAAGCCTTTAACTAAGACAGTTCTTGTGTAATTGGCAAAGAGATATTTGGAAGCCCATAGAGGGCTATGGTGAAAAAGGAAATATCCTCAGATGAAATCTGGAAAGAAGCTTTCTGAGAAACTGCTTAGTGTTCTGTTAATTCATTTCACAGAGTTACATGTATATTTCGTGTATCTCTTTGCTAGCCTTATTTCTGTGGAATCTGAGTAAAGATATTTCGGATCCCTATGAATACTATAGGGCCATAGGAAATATCCTCCGATAACAAAGAGAAAGAAGCTTTCTGAGAAACTTGTTTGTGTTTTGTGAAATCATCTCACAGAGTTACAGCTTTCCCCTCAAGAAGCCTTTCGCTAAGACACTTCTTGTGGAATTGGCAAAGTGATATTTGGAAGCCCTTAGAGGGCTATGGTGAAAAAGGAAATATCCTCAGATGAAATCTGGAAAGAAGCTTTTTGAGAAACTGCTTAGTGTTCTGTGAATTCATCTCACAGAGTTACATCTGTATTTCGTGAATCTCTTTGCTATCCTTATTTCTGTGTAATCTGAGAACAGATATTACGGATCCCTTTGAAGACTATAGGGCCAAAGGAAATATTCTCCGATAACAAAGAGAAAGAAGCTTTCTGAGAAACTTACTTGTGTTCTGTGAAATCATCTCACAGAGTTAGAGCTTTCCCCTCAAGAAGCCTTTCGCTAAGACAGTTCTTGTGGAATTGGCAAAGTGATATTTGGAAGCCCATAGAGGGCTATGGTGAAAAAGGAAATACCCTCAGATGAAATCTGGAAAGAAACTTTCTGAGAAACCGCTTAGAGTTCTGTTAATTCATCTCACAGAGTTACATCTGTATTTCGTGGATCTCTTTGCTAGCCTTATTTCTGTGGAATCTGAGAACAGATATTTCGGATCCCTTTGAATACTATAGGGCCAAAGGAAATATCCTGCGATAACAAACAGAAAGAAGCTTTCTGAGCATCTTCTTTCTGTTCTGTGAAATCGTCTCACAGAGTTACAGCTTTCCCCTCAAGAAGCCTTTCGCTAAGACAGTTCTTGTGGAATTGGCAAAGTGATATTTGGAAGCCCTTAGAGGGCTATGGTGAAAAAGGAAATACCCTCAGATGAAATCTGGAAAGAAGCTTTCTGAGAAACTGCTTAGTGTTCTGTGAATTCATCTCACAGAGTTACATCTGTATTTCGTGGATCTCTTTGCTAGCCTTATTTCTGTGGAATCTGAGAACAGATATTTCGGATCCCTTTGAAGACTATAGGGCCAAAGGAAATATCTTCCGATAACAAAGAGAAAGAAGCTTTCTGAGAAACTTCTTTGTGTTCTGTGAAATCATATCACAGAGTTACGGCTTTCCCCTCAAGAAGCCTTTCGCTAGGACAGTTCTTGTGTAATTGGCAAAGAGATATTTGGAAGCCCATAGAGGGCTATGGTGTAAAAGGAAATATTCTCAGATGAAATCAGGAAAGAAGCTTTCTGAGAAACTGCTTAGTGTTCTGTGAATTCATCTCACAGAGTTACATCTGTTTTTCGTGAATCTCTTTGCTAGCCTTATTTCTGTGGAATCTGAGAACAGATATTTCGGATCCCTTTGAAGACTATAGGGCCAAAGGAAATATCCTCCGATAACAAAGAGAAAGAAGCTTTCTGAGAAACTGCTTTGTGTTCTGTGAAATCATCTCACAGAGTTACAGCTTTCCCCTCAAGAAGCCTTTCGCTAGGACAGTTCTTGTGTAATTGGAAAAGAGATATTTGGAAGCCTATAGAGGGCTATGGTGAAAAAGGAAATATCCTCAGATAAAATCTGGAAAGAAGCTTTCTGAGAAACTGCTTAGTGTTCTGTGAATTCATCTCACAGAGTTACATCTGTATTTCGTGAATCTCTTTGCTAGCCTTATTTCTGTGTAATCTGAGAACAGATATTACGGATCCCTTTGAAGACTATAGGGCCAAAGGAAATATCCTCCGATAAGAAAGAGAAAGAAGCTTTCTGAGAAACTTCTTTGTTGTCTGTGAAATCATCTCACAGAGTTACAGCTTTCCCCTCAAGAAGCCTTTCGCTAAGACAGTTCTTGTGGAATTGGCAAAGTGATATTTGGAAGCCCATAGAGGGCTATGGTGAAAAAGGAAATATCCTCAGATGAAATCAGGAAAGAAGCTTTCTGAGAAACTGCTTAGTGTTCTGTGAATTCATCTCACAGAGTTACATCTGTATTTCGTGGATCTCTTTGCTAGCCTTATTTCTGTGGAATCTGAGAACAGATATTTCGGATCCCTTTGAAGACTATAGGGCCAAAGGAAATATCCTCCGATAACAAAGAGAAAGAAGCTTTCTGAGAAACTTCTTTCTGTTCTGTGAAATCATCTCACAGAGTTACAGCTTTCCCCTCAAGAAGCCTTTCGCTAAGACAGTTCTTGTGGAATTGGCAAAGTGATATTTGGAAGCCCATAGAGGGCTATGGTGAAAAAGGAAATATCCTCAGATGAAATCTGGAAAGAAGCTTTCTGAGAAACCGCTTAGAGTTCTGTAAATTCATCTCACAGAGTTACATCTGTATTTCGTGGATCTCTTTGCTAGCCTTATTTCTGTGGAATCTGAGAACAGATATTTCGGATCCCTTTGAATACTATAGGGCCAAAGGAAATATCCTGCGATAACAAACAGAAAGAAGCTTTCTGAGCATCTTCTTTCTGTTCTGTGAAATCATCTCACAGAGTTACAGCTTTGCCCTCAAGAAGCCTTTCGCTAAGACAGTTCTTGTGGAATTGGCAAAGTGATATTTGGAAGCCCATAGAGGGCTATGGTGAAAAAGGAAATACCCTCAGATGAAATCTGGAAAGAAGCTTTCTGAGAAAGTGCTTAGTGTTCTGTGAATTCATCTCACAGAGTTACATCTGTATTTCGTGGATCTCTTTGCTAGCCTTATTTCTGTGTAATCTGAGAACAGATATTTCGGATCCCTTTGAAGACTATAGGGACAAAGGAAATATCCTCCGATAACAAAGAGAAAGAAGCTTTCTGAGAAACTTCTTTGTGTTCTGTGAAATCATCTCACAGAGTTATAGCTTTCCCCTCAAGAAGCCTTTAACTGAGACAGTTCTTGTGTAATTGGCAAAGAGATATTTGGAAGCCCATAGAGGGCTATGGTGAAAAAGGAAATATCCTCAGATGAAATCTGGAAAGAAGCTTTCGGAGAAACTGCTTAGTGTTCTGTTAATTCATCTCACAGAGTTACATGTATATTTCGTGTATCTCTTTGCTAGCCTTATTTCTGTGGAATCTGAGTAAAGATATTTCGGATCCCTATGAATACTATAGGGCCATAGGAAATATCCTCCGATAACAAAGAGAAAGAAGCTTTCTGAGAAACTTGTTTGTGTTTTGTGAAATCATCTCACAGAGTTACAGCTTTCCCCTCAAGAAGCCTTTCGCTAAGACACTTCTTGTGGAATTGGCAAAGTGATATTTGGAAGCCCTTAGAGGGCTATGGTGAAAAAGGAAATATCCTCAGATGAAATCTGGAAAGAAGCTTTTTGAGAAACTGCTTAGTGTTCTGTGAATTCATCTCACAGAGTTACATCTGTATTTCGTGAATCTCTTTGCTATCCTTATTTCTGTGTAATCTGAGAACAGATATTACGGATCCCTTTGAAGACTATAGGGCCAAAGGAAATATTCTCCGATAACAAAGAGAAAGAAGCTTTCTGAGAATCTTACTTGTGTTCTGTGAAATCATCTCACAGAGTTAGAGCTTTCCCCTCAAGAAGCCTTTCGCTAAGACAGTTCTTGTGGAATTGGCAAAGTGATATTTGGAAGCCCATAGAGGGCTATGGTGAAAAAGGAAATATCCTCAGATGAAATCTGGAAAGAAGCTTTCTGAGAAACTGCTTAGTGTTCTGTTAATTCATCTCACAGAGTTACATCTGTATTTCGTGGATCTCTTTGCTAGCCTTATTTCTGTGGAATCTGAGAACAGATATTTCGGATCCCTTTGAAGACTATAGGGCCAAAGGAAATATCCTGCGATAACAAACAGAAAGAAGCTTTCTGAGCATCTTCTTTCTGTTCTGTGAAATCATCTCACAGAGTTACAGCTTTCCCCTCAAGAAGCCTTTCGCTAAGACAGTTCTTGTGGAATTGGCAAAGTGATATTTGGAAGCCCCTAGAGGGCTATGGTGAAAAAGGAAATACCCTCAGATGAAATCTGGAAAGAAGCTTTCTGAGAAACTGCTTAGTGTTCTGTGAATTCATCTCACAGAGTTACATCTGTATTTCGTGGATCTCTTTGCTAGCCTTATTTCTGTGGAATCTGAGAACAGATATTTCGGATCCCTTTGAAGACTATAGGGCCAAAGGAAATATCTTCCGATAACAAAGAGAAAGAAGCTTTCTGAGAAACTTCTTTGTGTTCTGTGAAATCATATCACAGAGTTACGGCTTTCCCCTCAAGAAGCCTTTCGCTAGGACAGTTCTTGTGTAATTGGCAAAGAGATATTTGGAAGCCCATAGAGGGCTATGGTGTAAAAGGAAATATTCTCAGATGAAATCAGGAAAGAAGCTTTCTGAGAAACTGCTTAGTGTTCTGTGAATTCATCTCACAGAGTTACATCTGTATTTCGTGAATCTCTTTGCTAGCCTTATTTCTGTGGAATCTGAGAACAGATATTTCGGATCCCTTTGAAGACTATAGGGCCAAAGGAAATATCCTCCGATAACAAAGAGAAAGAAGCTTTCTGAGAAACTGCTTTGTGTTCTGTGAAATCATCTCACCGAGTTACAGCTTTCCCCTCAAGAAGCCTTTCGCTAGGACAGTTCTTGTGTATTTGGAAAAGAGATATTTGGAAGCCTATAGAGGGCTATGGTGAAAAAGGAAATATCCTCAGATAAAATCTGGAAAGAAGCTTTCTGAGAAACTGCTTAGTGTTCTGTGAATTCATCTCACAGAGTTACATCTGTATTTCGTGAATCTCTTTGCTAGCCTTATTTCTGTGTAATCTGAGAACAGATATTACGGATCCCTTTGAAGACTATAGGGACAAAGGAAATATCCTCCGATAAGAAAGAGAAAGAAGCTTTCTGAGAAACTTCTTTGTTGTCTGTGAAATCATCTCACAGAGTTACAGCTTTCCCCTCAAGAAGCCTTTCGCTAAGACAGTTCTTGTGGAATTGGCAAAGTGATATTTGGAAGCCCATAGAGGGCTATGGTGAAAAAGGAAATATCCTCAGATGAAATCAGGAAAGAAGCTTTCTGAGAAACTGCTTAGTGTTCTGTGAATTCATCTCACAGAGTTACATCTGTATTTCGTGGATCTCTTTGCTAGCCTTATTTCTGAGGAATCTGAGAACAGATATTTCGGATCCCTTTGAAGACTATAGGGCCAAAGGAAATATCCTCCGATAACAAAGAGAAAGAAGCTTTCTGAGAAACTTCTTTCTGTTCTGTGAAATCATCTCACAGAGTTACAGCTTTCCCCTCAAGAAGCCTTTCGCTAAGACAGTTCTTGTGGAATTGGCAAAGTGATATTTGGAAGCCCATAGAGGGCTATGGTGAAAAAGGAAATATCCTCAGATGAAATCTGGAAAGAAGCTTTCTGAGAAACCGCTTAGAGTTCTGTTAATTCATCTCACAGAGTTACATCTGTATTTCGTGGATCTCTTTGCTAGCCTTATTTCTGTGGAATCTGAGAACAGATATTTCGGATCCCTTTGAATACTATAGGGCCAAAGGAAATATCCTGCGATAACAAACAGAAAGAAGCTTTCTGAGCATCTTCTTTCTGTTCTGTGAAATCATCTCACAGAGTTACAGCTTTCCCCTCAAGAAGCCTTTCGCTAAGACAGTTCTTGTGGAATTGGCAAAGTGATATTTGGAAGCCCCTAGAGGGCTATGGTGAAAAAGGAAATACCCTCAGATGAAATCTGGAAAGAAGCTTTCTGAGAAACTGCTTAGTGTTCTGTGAATTCATCTCACAGAGTTACATCTGTATTTCGTGTATCTCTTTGCTAGCCTTATTTCTGTGGAATCTGAGAACAGATATTTCGGATCCCTTTGAAGACTATAGGGCCAAAGGAAATATCCTCCGATAACAAAGAGAAAGAAGCTTTCTGAGAAACTTCTTTGTGTTCTGTGAAATCATCTCACAGAGTTATAGCTTTCCCCTCAAGAAGCCTTTAACTAAGACAGTTCTTGTGTAATTGGCAAAGAGATATTTGGAAGCCCATAGAGGGCTATGGTGAAAAAGGAAATATCCTCAGATGAAATCTGGAAAGAAGCTTTCTGAGAAACTGCTTAGTGTTCTGTTAATTCATCTCACAGAGTTACATGTATATTTCGTGTATCTCTTTGCTAGCCTTATTTCTGTGGAATCTGAGTAAAGATATTTCGGATCCCTATGAATACTATAGGGCCATAGGAAATATCCTCCGATAACAAAGAGAAAGAAGCTTTCTGAGAAACTGCTTTGTGTTCTGTGAAATCATCTCACCGAGTTACAGCTTTCCCCTCAAGAAGCCTTTCGCTAGGACAGTTCTTGTGTATTTGGAAAAGAGATATTTGGAAGCCTATAGAGGGCTATGGTGAAAAAGGAAATATCCTCAGATAAAATCTGGAAAGAAGCTTTCTGAGAAACTGCTTAGTGTTCTGTGAATTCATCTCACAGAGTTACATCTGTATTTCGTGAATCTCTTTGCTAGCCTTATTTCTGTGTAATCTGAGAACAGATATTACGGATCCCTTTGAAGACTATAGGGACAAAGGAAATATCCTCCGATAAGAAAGAGAAAGAAGCTTTCTGAGAAACTTCTTTGTTGTCTGTGAAATCATCTCACAGAGTTACAGCTTTCCCCTCAAGAAGCCTTTCGCTAAGACAGTTCTTGTGGAATTGGCAAAGTGATATTTGGAAGCCCATAGAGGGCTATGGTGAAAAAGGAAATATCCTCAGATGAAATCAGGAAAGAAGCTTTCTGAGAAACTGCTTAGTGTTCTGTGAATTCATCTCACAGAGTTACATCTGTATTTCGTGGATCTCTTTGCTAGCCTTATTTCTGAGGAATCTGAGAACAGATATTTCGGATCCCTTTGAAGACTATAGGGCCAAAGGAAATATCCTCCGATAACAAAGAGAAAGAAGCTTTCTGAGAAACTTCTTTCTGTTCTGTGAAATCATCTCACAGAGTTACAGCTTTCCCCTCAAGAAGCCTTTCGCTAAGACAGTTCTTGTGGAATTGGCAAAGTGATATTTGGAAGCCCATAGAGGGCTATGGTGAAAAAGGAAATATCCTCAGATGAAATCTGGAAAGAAGCTTTCTGAGAAACCGCTTAGAGTTCTGTTAATTCATCTCACAGAGTTACATCTGTATTTCGTGGATCTCTTTGCTAGCCTTATTTCTGTGGAATCTGAGAACAGATATTTCGGATCCCTTTGAATACTATAGGGCCAAAGGAAATATCCTGCGATAACAAACAGAAAGAAGCTTTCTGAGCATCTTCTTTCTGTTCTGTGAAATCATCTCACAGAGTTACAGCTTTCCCCTCAAGAAGCCTTTCGCTAAGACAGTTCTTGTGGAATTGGCAAAGTGATATTTGGAAGCCCCTAGAGGGCTATGGTGAAAAAGGAAATACCCTCAGATGAAATCTGGAAAGAAGCTTTCTGAGAAACTGCTTAGTGTTCTGTGAATTCATCTCACAGAGTTACATCTGTATTTCGTGGATCTCTTTGCTAGCCTTATTTCTGTGGAATCTGAGAACAGATATTTCGGATCCCTTTGAAGACTATAGGGCCAAAGGAAATATCCTCCGATAACAAAGAGAAAGAAGCTTTCTGAGAAACTTCTTTGTGTTCTGTGAAATCATCTCACAGAGTTATAGCTTTCCCCTCAAGAAGCCTTTAACTAAGACAGTTCTTGTGTAATTGGCAAAGAGATATTTGGAAGCCCATAGAGGGCTATGGTGAAAAAGGAAATATCCTCAGATGAAATCTGGAAAGAAGCTTTCTGAGAAACTGCTTAGTGTTCTGTTAATTCATCTCACAGAGTTACATGTATATTTCGTGTATCTCTTTGCTAGCCTTATTTCTGTGGAATCTGAGTAAAGATATTTCGGATCCCTATGAATACTATAGGGCCATAGGAAATATCCTCCGATAACAAAGAGAAAGAAGCTTTCTGAGAAACTTGTTTGTGTTTTGTGAAATCATCTCACAGAGTTACAGCTTTCCCCTCAAGAAGCCTTTCGCTAAGACACTTCTTGTGGAATTGGCAAAGTGATATTTGGAAGCCCTTAGAGGGCTATGGTGAAAAAGGAAATATCCTCAGATGAAATCTGGAAAGAAGCTTTTTGAGAAACTGCTTAGTGTTCTGTGAATTCATCTCACAGAGTTACATCTGTATTTCGTGAATCTCTTTGCTATCCTTATTTCTGTGTAATCTGAGAACAGATATTACGGATCCCTTTGAAGACTATAGGGCCAAAGGAAATATTCTCCGATAACAAAGAGAAAGAAGCTTTCTGAGAAACTTACTTGTGTTCTGTGAAATCATCTCACAGAGTTAGAGCTTTCCCCTCAAGAAGCCTTTCGCTAAGACAGTTCTTGTGGAATTGGCAAAGTGATATTTGGAAGCCCATAGAGGGCTATGGTGAAAAAGGAAATACCCTCAGATGAAATCTGGAAAGAAACTTTCTGAGAAACCGCTTAGAGTTCTGTTAATTCATCTCACAGAGTTACATCTGTATTTCGTGGATCTCTTTGCTAGCCTTATTTCTGTGGAATCTGAGAACAGATATTTCGGATCCCTTTGAATACTATAGGGCCAAAGGAAATATCCTGCGATAACAAACAGAAAGAAGCTTTCTGAGCATCTTCTTTCTGTTCTGTGAAATCATCTCACAGAGTTACAGCTTTCCCCTCAAGAAGCCTTTCGCTAAGACAGTTCTTGTGGAATTGGCAAAGTGATATTTGGAAGCCCATAGAGGGCTATGGTGAAAAAGGAAATACCCTCAGATGAAATCTGGAAAGAAGCTTTCTGAGAAACTGCTTAGTGTTCTGTGAATTCATCTCACAGAGTTACATCTGTATTTCGTGGATCTCTTTGCTAGCCTTATTTCTGTGGAATCTGAGAACAGATATTTCGGATCCCTTTGAAGACTATAGGGCCAAAGGAAATATCTTCCGATAACAAAGAGAAAGAAGCTTTCTGAGAAACTTCTTTGTGTTCTGTGAAATCATATCACAGAGTTACGGCTTTCCCCTCAAGAAGCCTTTCGCTAGGACAGTTCTTGTGTAATTGGCAAAGAGATATTTGGAAGCCCATAGAGGGCTATGGTGTAAAAGGAAATATTCTCAGATGAAATCAGGAAAGAAGCTTTCTGAGAAACTGCTTAGTGTTCTGTGAATTCATCTCACAGAGTTACATCTGTTTTTCGGGAATCTCTTTGCTAGCCTTATTTCTGTGGAATCTGAGAACAGATATTTCGGATCCCTTTGAAGACTATAGGGCCAAAGGAAATATCCTCCGATAACAAAGAGAAAGAAGCTTTCTGAGAAACTGCTTTGTGTTCTGTGAAATCATCTCACAGAGTTACAGCTTTCCCCTCAAGAAGCCTTTCGCTAGGACAGTTCTTGTGTAATTGGAAAAGAGATATTTGGAAGCCTATAGAGGGCTATGGTGAAAAAGGAAATATCCTCAGATAAAATCTGGAAAGAAGCTTTCTGAGAAACTGCTTAGTGTTCTGTGAATTCATCTCACAGAGTTACATCTGTATTTCGTTAATCTCTTTGCTAGCGTTATTTCTGTGTAATCTGAGAACAGATATTACGGATCCCTTTGAAGACTATAGGGCCAAAGGAAATATCCTCCGATAAGAAAGAGAAAGAAGCTTTCTGAGAAACTTCTTTGTTGTCTGTGAAATCATCTCACAGAGTTACAGCTTTCCCCTCAAGAAGCCTTTCGCTAAGACAGTTCTTGTGGAATTGGCAAAGTGATATTTGGAAGCCCATAGAGGGCTATGGTGAAAAAGGAAATATCCTCAGATGAAATCAGGAAAGAAGCTTTCTGAGAAACTGCTTAGTGTTCTGTGAATTCATCTCACAGAGTTACATCTGTATTTCGTGGATCTCTTTGCTAGCCTTATTTCTGTGGAATCTGAGAACAGATATTTCGGATCCCTTTGAAGACTATAGGGCCAAAGGAAATATCCTCCGATAACAAAGAGAAAGAAGCTTTCTGAGAAACTTCTTTCTGTTCTGTGAAATCATCTCACAGAGTTAGCGCTTTCCCCTCAAGAAGCCTTTCGCTAAGACAGTTCTTGTGGAATTGGCAAAGTGATATTTGGAAGCCCATAGAGGGCTATGGTGAAAAAGGAAATATCCTCAGATGAAATCTGGAAAGAAGCTTTCTGAGAAACCGCTTAGAGTTCTGTTAATTCATCTCACAGAGTTACATCTGTATTTCGTGGATCTCTTTGCTAGCCTTATTTCTGTGGAATCTGAGAACAGATATTTCGGATCCCTTTGAATACTATAGGGCCAAAGGAAATATCCTGCGATAACAAACAGAAAGAAGCTTTCTGAGCATCTTCTTTCTGTTCTGTGAAATCATCTCACAGAGTTACAGCTTTGCCCTCAAGAAGCCTTTCGCTAAGACAGTTCTTGTGGAATTGGCAAAGTGATATTTGGAAGCCCATAGAGGGCTATGGTGAAAAAGGAAATACCCTCAGATGAAATCTGGAAAGAAGCTTTCTGAGAAACTGCTTAGTGTTCTGTGAATTCATCTCACAGAGTTACATCTGTATTTCGTGGATCTCTTTGCTAGCCTTATTTCTGTGGAATCTGAGAACAGATATTTCGGATCCCTTTGAAGACTATAGGGACAAAGGAAATATCCTCCGATAACAAAGAGAAAGAAGCTTTCTGAGAAACTTCTTTGTGTTCTGTGAAATCATCTCACAGAGTTATAGCTTTCCCCTCAAGAAGCCTTTAACTAAGACAGTTCTTGTGTAATTGGCAAAGAGATATTTGGAAGCCCATAGAGGGCTATGGTGAAAAAGGAAATATCCTCAGATGAAATCTGGAAAGAAGCTTTCGGAGAAACTGCTTAGTGTTCTGTTAATTCATCTCACAGAGTTACATGTATATTTCGTGTATCTCTTTGCTAGCCTTATTTCTGTGGAATCTGAGTAAAGATATTTCGGATCCCTATGAATACTATAGGGCCATAGGAAATATCCTCCGATAACAAAGAGAAAGAAGCTTTCTGAGAAACTTGTTTGTGTTTTGTGAAATCATCTCACAGAGTTACAGCTTTCCCCTCAAGAAGCCTTTCGCTAAGACACTTCTTGTGGAATTGGCAAAGTGATATTTGGAAGCCCTTAGAGGGCTATGGTGAAAAAGGAAATATCCTCAGATGAAATCTGGAAAGAAGCTTTTTGAGAAACTGCTTAGTGTTCTGTGAATTCATCTCACAGAGTTACATCTGTATTTCGTGAATCTCTTTGCTAGCCTTATTTCTGTGTAATCTGAGAACAGATATTACGGATCCCTTTGAAGACTATAGGGCCAAAGGAAATATTCTCCGATAACAAAGAGAAAGAAGCTTTCTGAGAATCTTACTTGTGTTCTGTGAAATCATCTCACAGAGATAGAGCTTTCCCCTCAAGAAGCCTTTCGCTAAGACAGTTCTTGTGGAATTGGCAAAGTGATATTTGGAAGCCCATAGAGGGCTATGGTGAAAAAGGAAATATCCTCAGATGAAATCTGGAAAGAAGCTTTTTGAGAAACTGCTTAGTGTTCTGTTAATTCATCTCACAGAGTTACATCTGTATTTCGTGGATCTCTTTGCTAGCCTTATTTCTGTGGAATCTGAGAACAGATATTTCGGATCCCTTTGAAGACTATAGGGCCAAAGGAAATATCTTCCGATAACAAAGAGAAAGAAGCTTTCTGAGAAACTTCTTTGTGTTCTGTGAAATCATATCACAGAGTTACGGCTTTCCCCTCAAGAAGCCTTTCGCTAGGACAGTTCTTCTGTAATTGGCAAAGAGATATTTGGAAGCCCATAGAGGGCTATGGTGAAAAAGGAAATATCCTCAGATGAAATCAGGAAAGAAGCTTTCTGAGAAATTGCTTAGTGTTCTGTGAATTCATCTCACAGAGTTACATCTGTATTTCGTGAATCTCTTTGCTAGCCTTATTTCTGTGGAATCTGAGAACAGATATTTCGGATCCCTTTGAAGACTATAGGGCCAAAGGAAATATACTCCGATAACAAAGAGAAAGAAGCTTTCTGAGAAACTTCTTTGTGTTCTGTGAAATCATCTCACAGAATTACAGCTTTCCCCTCAAGAAGCCTTTCGCTAAGACAGTTCTTGTGGAATTGGCAAAGTGATATTTGGAAGCCCATAGAGGGCTATGGTGAAAAAGGAAATATCCTCAGATGAAATCTGGAAAGAAGCTTTCTGAGAAACTGCTTAGTGTTCTGTGAATTCATCTCACAGAGTTACATCTGTATTTCGTGCATCTTTTTGCTAGCCTTATTTCTGTGGAATCTGAGAACAGATATTTCGGATCCCTTTGAAGACTATAGGGCCAAAGGAAATATCCTCCGATAACAAACAGAAAGAAGCTTTCTGAGCAACTTCTTTCTGTTCTGTGAAATCATCTCACAGAGTTACAGCTTTCCCCTCAAGAAGCCTTTCGCTAAGACAGCTCTTGTGGAATTGGCAAAGTGATATTTGGAAGCACATAGAGGACTATGGTGAAAAAGGAAATACCCTCAGATGAAATCTGGAAAGAAGCTTTCTGAGAAACTGCTTAGTGTTCTGTGAATTCATCTCACAGAGTTACATCTGTATTTCGTGGATCTCTTTGCTAGCCTTATTTCTGTGGAATCTGAGAACAGATATTTCGGATCCCTTTGAAGACTATATGGCCAAAGGAAATATCCTCCGATAACAAAGAGAAAGAAGCTTTCTGAGAAACTTCTTTGTGTTCTGTGAAATCATCTCACAGAGTTATAGCTTTCCCCTCAAGAAGCCTTTAACTAAGACAGTTCTTGTGTAATTGGCAAAGAGATATTTGGAAGCCCATAGAGGGCTATAGTGAAAAAGGAAATATCCTCAGATGAAATCTGGAAAGAAGCTTTCTGAGAAACCGCTTAGTGTTCTGTGAATTCATCTCACAGAGTTACATCTGTATTTCGTTGATCTCTTTGCTAGCCTTATTTCTGTGGAATCTGAGAACAGATATTTCGGATCCCTTTGAAGACTATAGGGCCAAAGGAAATATCCTGCGATAACAAACAGAAAGAAGCTTTCTGAGAAACTTCTTTGTGTTCTGTGAAATCATCTCACAGAGTTACAGCTTTCCCCTCAAGAAGCCTTTCGCTAAGACAGTTCTTGTGGAATTGGCAAAGTGATATTTGGAAGCCCATAGAGGGCTATGGTGAAAAAGGAAATATCCTCAGATGAAATCTGGAAATAAGCTTTCTGAGAGACTGCTTAGTGTTTTGTTAATTCATCTCACAGAGTTACATCTGTATTTCGTGGATCTCTTTGCTAGCCTTATTTCTGTGGAATCTGAGAACAGATATTTCGGATCCCTTTGAAGACTATAGGGCCAAAGGAAATATCCTCCGATAACAAAGAGAAAGAAGCTTTCTGAGAAACTTCTTTGTGTTCTGTGAAATCATCTCACAGAGTTACAGCTTTCCCCTCAAGAAGCCTTTCGCTAGGACAGTTCTTGTGTAATTGGAAAAGAGATATTTGGAAGCCTATAGAGGGCTATGGTGAAAAAGGAAATATCCTCAGATAAAATCTGGAAAGAAGCTTTCTGAGAAACTGCTTAGTGTTCTGTGAATTCATCTCACAGAGTTACATCTGTATTTCGTGAATCTCTTTGCTAGCCTTATTTCTGTGTAATCTGAGAACAGATATTACGGATCCCTTTGAAGACTATAGGGCCAAAGGAAATATTCTCCGATAACAAAGAGAAAGAAGCTTTCTGAGAAACTTCTTTGTGGTCTGTGAAATCATCTCACAGAGTTAGAGCTTTCCCCTCAAGAAGCCTTTCGCTAAGACAGTTCTTGTGGAATAGGCAAAGAGATATTTGGAAGCCCATAGAGGGCTATGGTGAAAAAGGAAATATCCTCAGATCAAATCTGGAAAGAAGCTTTCTGAGAAACTGCTTAGTGTTCTTTGAATTCATCTCACAGAGTTACATCTGTATTTCGTGGATCTCTTTGCTAGCCTTATTTCTGTGGAATCTGAGAACAGATATTTCGGATCCCTTTGAAGACTATAGGGCCAAAGGAAATATCCTCCGATAACAAAGAGAAAGAAGCTTTCTGAGAAACTTCTTTGTGTTCTGTGAAATCATCTCACAGAGTTACAGCTTTCCCCTCAAGAAGCCTTTCGCTAAGACAGTTCTTGTGGAATTGGCAATGTGATATTTGGAAGCCCATAGAGGGCTATGGTGAAAAAGGAAATATCCTCAGATGAAATCTGGAAAGAAGCTTTCTGAGAAACCGCTTAGAGTTCTGCTAATTCATCTCACAGAGTTACATCTGTATTTCGTGGATCTCTTTGCTAGCCTTATTTCTGTGGAATCTGAGAACAGATATTTCGGATCCCTTTGAAGACTATAGGGCCAAAGGAAATATCCTGCGATAACAAACAGAAAGAAGCTTTCTGAGCAACTTCTTTCTGTTCTGTGAAATCATCTCACAGAGTTACAGCTTTCCCCTCAAGAAGCCTTTCTCTAAGACAGTTCTTGTGGAATTGGCAAAGTGATATTTGGAAGCCCATAGAGGACTATGGTGAAAAAGGAAATACCCTCAGATGAAATCTGGAAAGAAGCTTTCTGAGAAACTGCTTAGTGTTCTGTGAATTCATCTCACAGAGTTACATCTGTATTTCGTGGATCTCTTTGCTAGCCTTATTTCTGTGGAATCTGAGAACAGATATTTCGGATCCCTTTGAAGACTATAGGGCCAAAGGAAATATCCTCCGATAACAAAGAGAAAGAAGCTTTCTGAGAAACTTCTTTGTGTTCTGTGAAATCATCTCACAGAGTTATAGCTTTCCCCTCAAGAAGCCTTTAACTAAGACAGTTCTTGTGTAATTGGCAAAGAGATATTTGGAAGCCCATAGAGGGCTATAGTGAAAAAGGAAATATCCTCAGATGAAATCTGGAAAGAAGCTTTCTGAGAAACCGCTTAGTGTTCTGTGAATTCATCTCACAGAGTTACATCTGTATTTCGTTGATCTCTTTGCTAGCCTTATTTCTGTGGAATCTGAGAACAGATATTTCGGATCCCTTTGAAGACTATAGGGCCAAAGGAAATATCCTGCGATAACAAACAGAAAGAAGCTTTCTGAGAAACTTCTTTGTGTTCTGTGAAATCATCTCACAGAGTTACAGCTTTCCCCTCAAGAAGCCTTTCGCTAAGACAGTTCTTGTGGAATTGGCAAAGTGATATTTGGAAGCCCATAGAGGGCTATGGTGAAAAAGGAAATATCCTCAGATGAAATCTGGAAATAAGCTTTCTGAGAGACTGCTTAGTGTTTTGTTAATTCATCTCACAGAGTTACATCTGTATTTCGTGGATCTCTTTGCTAGCCTTATTTCTGTGGAATCTGAGAACAGATATTTCGGATCCCTTTGAAGACTATAGGGCCAAAGGAAATATCCTCCGATAACAAAGAGAAAGAAGCTTTCTGAGAAACTTCTTTGTGTTCTGTGAAATCATCTCACAGAGTTACAGCTTTCCCCTCAAGAAGCCTTTCGCTAGGACAGTTCTTGTGTAATTGGAAAAGAGATATTTGGAAGCCTATAGAGGGCTATGGTGAAAAAGGAAATATCCTCAGATAAAATCTGGAAAGAAGCTTTCTGAGAAACTGCTTAGTGTTCTGTGAATTCATCTCACAGAGTTACATCTGTATTTCGTGAATCTCTTTGCTAGCCTTATTTCTGTGTAATCTGAGAACAGATATTACGGATCCCTTTGAAGACTATAGGGCCAAAGGAAATATTCTCCGATAACAAAGAGAAAGAAGCTTTCTGAGAAACTTCTTTGTGGTCTGTGAAATCATCTCACAGAGTTAGAGCTTTCCCCTCAAGAAGCCTTTCGCTAAGACAGTTCTTGTGGAATAGGCAAAGAGATATTTGGAAGCCCATAGAGGGCTATGGTGAAAAAGGAAATATCCTCAGATCAAATCTGGAAAGAAGCTTTCTGAGAAACTGCTTAGTGTTCTTTGAATTCATCTCACAGAGTTACATCTGTATTTCGTGGATCTCTTTGCTAGCCTTATTTCTGTGGAATCTGAGAACAGATATTTCGGATCCCTTTGAAGACTATAGGGCCAAAGGAAATATCCTCCGATAACAAAGAGAAAGAAGCTTTCTGAGAAACTTCTTTGTGTTCTGTGAAATCATCTCACAGAGTTACAGCTTTCCCCTCAAGAAGCCTTTCGCTAAGACAGTTCTTGTGGAATTGTCAATGTGATATTTGGAAGCCCATAGAGGGCTATGGTGAAAAAGGAAATATCCTCAGATGAAATCTGGAAAGAAGCTTTCTGAGAAACCGCTTAGAGTTCTGCTAATTCATCTCACAGAGTTACATCTGTATTTCGTGGATCTCTTTGCTAGCCTTATTTCTGTGGAATCTGAGAACAGATATTTCGGATCCCTTTGAAGACTATAGGGCCAAAGGAAATATCCTGCGATAACAAACAGAAAGAAGCTTTCTGAGCAACTTCTTTCTGTTCTGTGAAATCATCTCACAGAGTTACAGCTTTCCCCTCAAGAAGCCTTTCTCTAAGACAGTTCTTGTGGAATTGGCAAAGTGATATTTGGAAGCCCATAGAGGACTATGGTGAAAAAGGAAATACCCTCAGATGAAATCTGGAAAGAAGCTTTCTGAGAAACTGCTTAGTGTTCTGTGAATTCATCTCACAGAGTTACATCTGTATTTCGTGGATCTCTTTGCTAGCCTTATTTCTGTGGAATCTGAGAACAGATATTTCGGATCCCTTTGAAGACTATAGGGCCAAAGGAAATATCCTCCGATAACAAAGAGAAAGAAGCTTTCTGAGAAACTTCTTTGTGTTCTGTGAAATCATCTCACAGAGTTATAGCTTTCCCCTCAAGAAGCCTTTAACTAAGACAGTTCTTGTGTAATTGGCAAAGAGATATTTGGAAGCCCATAGAGGGCTATGGTGAAAAAGGAAATATCCTCAGATGAAATCTGGAAAGAAGCTTTCTGAGAAACCGCTTAGTGTTCTGTTAATTCATCTCACAGAGTTACATCTGTATTTCGTTGATCTCTTTGCTAGCCTTATTTCTGTGGAATCTGAGAACAGATATTTCGGATCCCTTTGAAGACTATAGGGCCAAAGGAAATATCCTGCGATAACAAACAGAAAGAAGCTTTCTGAGAAACTTCTTTCTGTTCTGTGAAATCATCTCACAGAGTTACAGCTTTCCCCTCAAGAAGCCTTTCCCAAAGACAGTTCTTGTGGAATTGGCAAAGTGATATTTGGAAGCCCATAGAGGGCTATGGTGAAAAAGGAAATATCCTCAGATGAAATCTGGAAAGAAGCTTTCTGAGAAACTGCTTAGTGTTTTGTTAATTCATCTCACAGAGTTACATCTGTATTTCGTGGATCTCTTTGCTAGCCTTATTTCTGTGGAATCTGAGAACAGATATTTCGGATCCCTTTGAAGACTATAGGGCCAAAGGAAATATCCTCCGATAACAAAGAGAAAGAAGCTTTCTGAGAAACTTCTTTGTGTTCTGTGAAATCATCTCACAGAGTTACAGCTTTCCCCTCAAGAAGCCTTTCGCTAGGACAGTTCTTGTGTAATTGGAAAAGTGATATTTGGAAGCCCTTAGAGGGCTATGGTGAAAAAGGAAATATCCTCAGATGAAATCTGGAAAGAAGCTTTTTGAGAAACTGCTTAGTGTTCTGTGAATTCATCTCACAGAGTTACATCTGTATTTCGTGAATCTCTTTGCTATCCTTATTTCTGTGTAATCTGAGAACAGATATTACGGATCCCTTTGAAGACTATAGGGCCAAAGGAAATATTCTCCGATAACAAAGAGAAAGAAGCTTTCTGAGAATCTTACTTGTGTTCTGTGAAATCATCTCACAGAGTTAGAGCTTTCCCCTCAAGAAGCCTTTCGCTAAGACAGTTCTTGTGGAATTGGCAAAGTGATATTTGGAAGCCCATAGAGGGCTATGGTGAAAAAGGAAATATCCTCAGATGAAATCTGGAAAGAAGCTTTCTGAGAAACTGCTTAGTGTTCTGTTAATTCATCTCACAGAGTTACATCTGTATTTCGTGGATCTCTTTGCTAGCCTTATTTCTGTGGAATCTGAGAACAGATATTTCGGATCCCTTTGAAGACTATAGGGCCAAAGGAAATATCTTCCGATAACAAAGAGAAAGAAGCTTTCTGAGAAACTTCTTTGTGTTCTGTGAAATCATATCACAGAGTTACGGCTTTCCCCTCAAGAAGCCTTTCGCTAGGACAGTTCTTCTGTAATTGGCAAAGAGATATTTGGAAGCCCATAGAGGGCTATGGTGAAAAAGGAAATATCCTCAGATGAAATCAGGAAAGAAGCTTTCTGAGAAATTGCTTAGTGTTCTGTGAATTCATCTCACAGAGTTACATCTGTATTTCGTGAATCTCTTTGCTAGCCTTATTTCTGTGGAATCTGAGAACAGATATTTCGGATCCCTTTGAAGACTATAGGGCCAAAGGAAATATACTCCGATAACAAAGAGAAAGAAGCTTTCTGAGAAACTTCTTTGTGTTCTGTGAAATCATCTCACAGAATTACAGCTTTCCCCTCAAGAAGCCTTTCGCTAAGACAGTTCTTGTGGAATTGGCAAAGTGATATTTGGAAGTCCATAGAGGGCTATGGTGAAAAAGGAAATATCCTCAGATGAAATCTGGAAAGAAGCTTTCTGAGAAACTGCTTAGTGTTCTGTGAATTCATCTCACAGAGTTACATCTGTATTTCGTGCATCTTTTTGCTAGCCTTATTTCTGTGGAATCTGAGAACAGATATTTCGGATCCCATTGAAGACTATAGGGCCAAAGGAAATATCCTCCGATAACAAAGAGAAAGAAGCTTTCTGAGAAACTTCTTTGTGTTCTGTGAAATCATCTCACAGAGTTACAGCTTTCCCCTCAAGAAGCCTTTCGCTAAGACAGTTCTTGTGGAATTGGCAAAGTGATATTTGGAAGCCCATAGAGGGCTATGGTGAAAAAGGAAATATCCTCAGATGAAATCTGGAAAGAAGCTTTCTGAGAAACCGCTTAGAGTTCTGCTAATTCATCTCACAGAGTTACATCTGTATTTCGTGGATCTCTTTGCTAGCCTTATTTCTGTGGAATCTGAGAACAGATATTTCGGATCCCTTTGAAGACTATAGGGCCAAAGGAAATATCCTCCGATAACAAACAGAAAGAAGCTTTCTGAGCAACTTCTTTCTGTTCTGTGAAATCATCTCACAGAGTTACAGCTTTCCCCTCAAGAAGCCTTTCGCTAAGACAGCTCTTGTGGAATTGGCAAAGTGATATTTGGAAGCACATAGAGGACTATGGTGAAAAAGGAAATACCCTCAGATGAAATCTGGAAAGAAGCTTTCTGAGAAACTGCTTAGTGTTCTGTGAATTCATCTCACAGAGTTACATCTGTATTTCGTGGATCTCTTTGCTAGCCTTATTTCTGTGGAATCTGAGAACAGATATTTCGGATCCCTTTGAAGACTATATGGCCAAAGGAAATATCCTCCGATAACAAAGAGAAAGAAGCTTTCTGAGAAACTTCTTTGTGTTCTGTGAAATCATCTCACAGAGTTATAGCTTTCCCCTCAAGAAGCCTTTAACTAAGACAGTTCTTGTGTAATTGGCAAAGAGATATTTGGAAGCCCATAGAGGGCTATAGTGAAAAAGGAAATATCCTCAGATGAAATCTGGAAAGAAGCTTTCTGAGAAACCGCTTAGTGTTCTGTGAATTCATCTCACAGAGTTACATCTGTATTTCGTTGATCTCTTTGCTAGCCTTATTTCTGTGGAATCTGAGAACAGATATTTCGGATCCCTTTGAAGACTATAGGGCCAAAGGAAATATCCTGCGATAACAAACAGAAAGAAGCTTTCTGAGAAACTTCTTTCTGTTCTGTGAAATCATCTCACAGAGTTACAGCTTTCCCCTCAAGAAGCCTTTCGCTAAGACAGTTCTTGTGTAATTGGCAAAGAGATATTTGGAAGCCCATAGAGGGCTATGGGGAAAAAGGAAATATCCTCAGATGAAATCTGGAAAGAAGCTTTCTGAGAAACTGCTTAGTGTTCTGTGAATTCATCTCACAGAGTTACATGTGTATTTCGTGTATCTCTTTGCTAGCCTTATTTCTGTGGAATCTGAGTAAAGATATTTCGGATCCCTATGAATACTATAGGGCCAAAGGAAATATCCTCCGATAACAAAGAGAAAGAAGCTTTCTGAGAAACTTCTTTCTGTTCTGTGAAATCATCTCACAGAGTTACAGCTTTCCCCTCAAGAAGCCTTTCGCTAAGACAGTTCTTGTGGAATTGGCAAAGTGATATTTGGAAGCCCATAGAGGGCTATGGTGGAAAAGGAAATATCCTCAGATGAAATCTGGAAAGAAGTTTTCTGAGAAACTGCTAAGGGTTCTGTTAATTCATCTCACAGAGTTACATCTGTATTTCGTGGATCTCTTTGCTAGCCTTATTTCTGTGGAATCTGAGAACAGATATTTCGGATCCCTTTGAAGACTATAGGGCCAAAGGAAATATCTTCCGATAACAAAGAGAAAGAAGCTTTCTGAGAAACTTCTTTGTGTTCTGTGAAATCATATCACAGAGTTACGGCTTTCCCCTCAAGAAGCCTTTCGCTAGGACAGTTCTTGTGTAATTGGCAAAGAGATATTTGGAAGCCCATAGAGGGCTATGGTGAAAAAGGAAATATCCTCAGATGAAATCTGGAAAGAAGCTTTCTGAGAAACCGCTTAGAGTTCTGCTAATTCATCTCACCGAGTTACATCTGTATTTCGTGGATCTCTTTGCTAGCCTTATTTCTGTGGAATCTGAGAACAGATATTTCGGATCCCTTTGAAGACTATAGGGCCAAAGGAAATATCTTCCGATAACAAAGAGAAAGAAGCTTTCTGAGAAACTTCTTTGTGTTCTGTGAAATCATATCACAGAGTTACGGCTTTCCCCTCAAGAAGACTTTCGCTAAGACAGTTCTTCTGTAATTGGCAAAGAGATATTTGGAAGCCCATAGAGGGCTATGGTGAAAAAGGAAATATCCTCAGATGAAATCAGGAAAGAAGCTTTCTGAGAAACTGCTTAGTGTTCTGTGAATTCATCTCACAGAGTTACATCTGTATTTCGTGAATCTCTTTGCTAGCCTTATTTCTGTGGAATCTGAGAACAGATATTTCGGATCCCTTTGAAGACTATAGGGCCAAAGGAAATATCCTCCGATAACAAAGAGAAAGAAGCTTTCTGAGAAACTTCTTTGTGTTCTGTGAAATCATCTCACAGAGTTATAGCTTTCTCCTCAAGAAGCCTTTAACTAAGACAGTTCTTGTGTAATTGGCAAAGAGATATTTGGAAGCCCATAGAGGGCTATGGTGATAAAGGAAATATCCTCAGATGAAATCTGGAAAGAAGCTTTCTGAGAAACCGCTTAGTGTTCTGTTAATTCATCTCACAGAGTTACATCTGTATTTCGTTGATCTCTTTGCTAGCCTTATTTCTGTGGAATCTGAGAACAGATATTTCGGATCCCTTTGAAGACTATAGGGCCAAAGGAAATATCCTGCGATAACAAACAGAAAGAAGCTTTCTGAGAAACTTCTTTCTGTTCTGTGAAATCATCTCACAGAGTTACAGCTTTCCCCTCAAGAAGCCTTTCGCTAAGACAGTTCTTGTGGAATTGGCAAAGTGATATTTGGAAGCCCATAGAGGACTATGGTGAAAAAGGAAATACCCTCAGATGAAATCTGGAAAGAAGCTTTCTGAGAAACTGCTTAGTGTTCTGTGAATTCATCTCACAGAGTTACATCTGTATTTCGTGGATCTCTTTGCTAGCCTTATTTCTGTGGAATCTGAGAACAGATATTTCGGATCCCTTTGAAGACTATAGGGCCAAAGGAAATATCCTCCGATAACAAAGAGAAAGAAGCTTTCTGAGAAACTTCTTTGTGTTCTGTGAAATCATCTCACAGAGTTATAGCTTTCCCCTCAAGAAGCCTTTAACTAAGACAGTTCTTGTGTAATTGGCAAAGAGATATTTGGAAGCCCATAGAGGGCTATGGTGAAAAAGGAAATATCCTCAGATGAAATCTGGAAAGAAGCTTTCTGAGAAACCGCTTAGTGTTCTGTTAATTCATCTCACAGAGTTACATATGTATTTCGTTGATCTCTTTGCTAGCCTTATTTCTGTGGAATCTGAGAACAGATATTTCGGATCCCTTTGAAGACTATAGGGCCAAAGGAAATATCCTGCGATAACAAACAGAAAGAAGCTTTCTGAGAAACTTCTTTCTGTTCTGTGAAATCATCTCACAGAGTTACAGCTTTCCCCTCAAGAAGCCTTTCCCAAAGACAGTTCTTGTGGAATTGGCAAAGTGATATTTGGAAGCCCATAGAGGGCTATGGTGAAAAAGGAAATATCCTCAGATGAAATCTGGAAAGAAGCTTTCTGAGAAACTGCTTAGTGTTTTGTTAATTCATCTCACAGAGTTACATCTGTATTTCGTGGATCTCTTTGCTAGCCTTATTTCTGTGGAATCTGAGAACAGATATTTCGGATCCCTTTGAAGACTATAGGGCCAAAGGAAATATCCTCCGATAACAAAGAGAAAGAAGCTTTCTGAGAAACTTCTTTGTGTTCTGTGAAATCATCTCACAGAGTTACAGCTTTCCCCTCAAGAAGCCTTTCGCTAGGACAGTTCTTGTGTAATTGGAAAAGTGATATTTGGAAGCCCTTAGAGGGCTATGGTGAAAAAGGAAATATCCTCAGATGAAATCTGGAAAGAAGCTTTTTGAGAAACTGCTTAGTGTTCTGTGAATTCATCTCACAGAGTTACATCTGTATTTCGTGAATCTCTTTGCTATCCTTATTTCTGTGTAATCTGAGAACAGATATTACGGATCCCTTTGAAGACTATAGGGCCAAAGGAAATATTCTCCGATAACAAAGAGAAAGAAGCTTTCTGAGAATCTTACTTGTGTTCTGTGAAATCATCTCACAGAGTTAGAGCTTTCCCCTCAAGAAGCCTTTCGCTAAGACAGTTCTTGTGGAATTGGCAAAGTGATATTTGGAAGCCCATAGAGGGCTATGGTGAAAAAGGAAATATCCTCAGATGAAATCTGGAAAGAAGCTTTCTGAGAAACTGCTTAGTGTTCTGTTAATTCATCTCACAGAGTTACATCTGTATTTCGTGGATCTCTTTGCTAGCCTTATTTCTGTGGAATCTGAGAACAGATATTTCGGATCCCTTTGAAGACTATAGGGCCAAAGGAAATATCTTCCGATAACAAAGAGAAAGAAGCTTTCTGAGAAACTTCTTTGTGTTCTGTGAAATCATATCACAGAGTTACGGCTTTCCCCTCAAGAAGCCTTTCGCTAGGACAGTTCTTCTGTAATTGGCAAAGAGATATTTGGAAGCCCATAGAGGGCTATGGTGAAAAAGGAAATATCCTCAGATGAAATCAGGAAAGAAGCTTTCTGAGAAATTGCTTAGTGTTCTGTGAATTCATCTCACAGAGTTACATCTGTATTTCGTGAATCTCTTTGCTAGCCTTATTTCTGTGGAATCTGAGAACAGATATTTCGGATCCCTTTGAAGACTATAGGGCCAAAGGAAATATACTCCGATAACAAAGAGAAAGAAGCTTTCTGAGAAACTTCTTTGTGTTCTGTGAAATCATCTCACAGAATTACAGCTTTCCCCTCAAGAAGCCTTTCGCTAAGACAGTTCTTGTGGAATTGGCAAAGTGATATTTGGAAGCCCATAGAGGGCTATGGTGAAAAAGGAAATATCCTCAGATGAAATCTGGAAAGAAGCTTTCTGAGAAACTGCTTAGTGTTCTGTGAATTCATCTCACAGAGTTACATCTGTATTTCGTGCATCTTTTTGCTAGCCTTATTTCTGTGGAATCTGAGAACAGATATTTCGGATCCCATTGAAGACTATAGGGCCAAAGGAAATATCCTCCGATAACAAAGAGAAAGAAGCTTTCTGAGAAACTTCTTTGTGTTCTGTGAAATCATCTCACAGAGTTACAGCTTTCCCCTCAAGAAGCCTTTCGCTAAGACAGTTCTTGTGGAATTGGCAAAGTGATATTTGGAAGCCCATAGAGGGCTATGGTGAAAAAGGAAATATCCTCAGATGAAATCTGGAAAGAAGCTTTCTGAGAAACCGCTTAGAGTTCTGCTAATTCATCTCACAGAGTTACATCTGTATTTCGTGGATCTCTTTGCTAGCCTTATTTCTGTGGAATCTGAGAACAGATATTTCGGATCCCTTTGAAGACTATAGGGCCAAAGGAAATATCCTCCGATAACAAACAGAAAGAAGCTTTCTGAGCAACTTCTTTCTGTTCTGTGAAATCATCTCACAGAGTTACAGCTTTCCCCTCAAGAAGCCTTTCGCTAAGACAGCTCTTGTGGAATTGGCAAAGTGATATTTGGAAGCACATAGAGGACTATGGTGAAAAAGGAAATACCCTCAGATGAAATCTGGAAAGAAGCTTTCTGAGAAACTGCTTAGTGTTCTGTGAATTCATCTCACAGAGTTACATCTGTATTTCGTGGATCTCTTTGCTAGCCTTATTTCTGTGGAATCTGAGAACAGATATTTCGGATCCCTTTGAAGACTATATGGCCAAAGGAAATATCCTCCGATAACAAAGAGAAAGAAGCTTTCTGAGAAACTTCTTTGTGTTCTGTGAAATCATCTCACAGAGTTATAGCTTTCCCCTCAAGAAGCCTTTAACTAAGACAGTTCTTGTGTAATTGGCAAAGAGATATTTGGAAGCCCATAGAGGGCTATAGTGAAAAAGGAAATATCCTCAGATGAAATCTGGAAAGAAGCTTTCTGAGAAACCGCTTAGTGTTCTGTGAATTCATCTCACAGAGTTACATCTGTATTTCGTTGATCTCTTTGCTAGCCTTATTTCTGTGGAATCTGAGAACAGATATTTCGGATCCCTTTGAAGACTATAGGGCCAAAGGAAATATCCTGCGATAACAAACAGAAAGAAGCTTTCTGAGAAACTTCTTTCTGTTCTGTGAAATCATCTCACAGAGTTACAGCTTTCCCCTCAAGAAGCCTTTCGCTAAGACAGTTCTTGTGTAATTGGCAAAGAGATATTTGGAAGCCCATAGAGGGCTATGGGGAAAAAGGAAATATCCTCAGATGAAATCTGGAAAGAAGCTTTCTGAGAAACTGCTTAGTGTTCTGTGAATTCATCTCACAGAGTTACATGTGTATTTCGTGTATCTCTTTGCTAGCCTTATTTCTGTGGAATCTGAGTAAAGATATTTCGGATCCCTATGAATACTATAGGGCCAAAGGAAATATCCTCCGATAACAAAGAGAAAGAAGCTTTCTGAGAAACTTCTTTCTGTTCTGTGAAATCATCTCACAGAGTTACAGCTTTCCCCTCAAGAAGCCTTTCGCTAAGACAGTTCTTGTGGAATTGGCAAAGTGATATTTGGAAGCCCATAGAGGGCTATGGTGGAAAAGGAAATATCCTAAGATGAAATCTGGAAAGAAGTTTTCTGAGAAACTGCTAAGGGTTCTGTTAATTCATCTCACAGAGTTACATCTGTATTTCGTGGATCTCTTTGCTAGCCTTATTTCTGTGGAATCTGAGAACAGATATTTCGGATCCCTTTGAAGACTATAGGGCCAAAGGAAATATCTTCCGATAACAAAGAGAAAGAAGCTTTCTGAGAAACTTCTTTGTGTTCTGTGAAATCATATCACAGAGTTACGGCTTTCCCCTCAAGAAGCCTTTCGCTAGGACAGTTCTTGTGTAATTGGCAAAGAGATATTTGGAAGCCCATAGAGGGCTATGGTGAAAAAGGAAATATCCTCAGATGAAATCTGGAAAGAAGCTTTCTGAGAAACCGCTTAGAGTTCTGCTAATTCATCTCACCGAGTTACATCTGTATTTCGTGGATCTCTTTGCTAGCCTTATTTCTGTGGAATCTGAGAACAGATATTTCGGATCCCTTTGAAGACTATAGGGCCAAAGGAAATATCTTCCGATAACAAAGAGAAAGAAGCTTTCTGAGAAACTTCTTTGTGTTCTGTGAAATCATATCACAGAGTTACGGCTTTCCCCTCAAGAAGACTTTCGCTAAGACAGTTCTTCTGTAATTGGCAAAGAGATATTTGGAAGCCCATAGAGGGCTATGGTGAAAAAGGAAATATCCTCAGATGAAATCAGGAAAGAAGCTTTCTGAGAAACTGCTTAGTGTTCTGTGAATTCATCTCACAGAGTTACATCTGTATTTCGTGAATCTCTTTGCTAGCCTTATTTCTGTGGAATCTGAGAACAGATATTTCGGATCCCTTTGAAGACTATAGGGCCAAAGGAAATATCCTCCGATAACAAAGAGAAAGAAGCTTTCTGAGAAACTTCTTTGTGTTCTGTGAAATCATCTCACAGAATTACAGCTTTCCCCTCAAGAAGCCTTTCGCTAAGACAGTTCTTGTGGAATTGGCAAAGTGATATTTGGAAGCCCATAGAGGGTTATGGTGAAAAAGGAAATATCCTCAGATGAAATCTGGAAAGAAGCTTTCTGAGAAACTGCTTAGTGTTCTGTGAATTCATCTCACAGAGTTACATCTGTATTTCGTGCATCTTTTTGCTAGCCTTATTTCTGTGGAATCTGAGAACAGATATTTCGGATCCCATTGAAGACTATAGGGCCAAAGGAAATATCCTCCGATAACGAAGAGAAAGAAGCTTTCTGAGAAACTTCTTTGTGTTCTGTGAAATCATCTCACAGAGTTACAGCTTTCCCCTCAAGAAGCCTTTCGCTAAGACAGTTCTTGTGGAATTGGCAAAGTGATATTTGGAAGCCCTTAGTGGGCTATGGTGAAAAAGGAAATATCCTCAGATGAAATCTGGAAAGAAGCTTTCTGAGAAACCGCTTAGAGTTCTGCTAATTCATCTCACAGAGTTACATCTGTATTTCGTGGATCTCTTTGCTAGCCTTATTTCTGTGGAATCTGAGAACAGATATTTCGGATCCCTTTGAAGACTATAGGGCCAAAGGAAATATCCTCCGATAACAAACAGAAAGAAGCTTTCTGAGCAACTTCTTTCTGTTCTGTGAAATCATCTCACAGAGTTACAGCTTTCCCCTCAAGAAGCCTTTCGCTAAGACAGTTCTTGTGGAATTGGCAAAGTGATATTTGGAAGCCCATAGAGGACTATGGTGAAAAAGGAAATACCCTCAGATGAAATCTGGAAAGAAGCTTTCTGAGAAACTGCTTAGTGTTCTGTGAATTCATCTCACAGAGTTACATCTGTATTTCGTGGATCTCTTTGCTTGCCTTATTTCTGTGGAATCTGAGAACAGATATTTCGGATCCCTTTGAAGACTATAGGGCCAAAGGAAATATCCTCCGATAACGAAGAGAAAGAAGCTTTCTGAGAAACTTCTTTGTGTTCTGTGAAATCATCTCACAGAGTTATAGCTTTCTCCTCAAGAAGCCTTTAACTAAGACAGTTCTTGTGTAATTGGCAAAGAGATATTTGGAAGCCCATAGAGGGCTATGGTGATAAAGGAAATATCCTCAGATGAAATCTGGAAAGAAGCTTTCTGAGAAACCGCTTAGTGTTCTGTTAATTCATCTCACAGAGTTACATCTGTATTTCGTTGATCTCTTTGCTAGCCTTATTTCTGTGGAATCTGAGAACAGATATTTCGGATCCCTTTGAAGACTATAGGGCCAAAGGAAATATCCTGCGATAACAAACAGAAAGAAGCTTTCTGAGAAACTTCTTTCTGTTCTGTGAAATCATCTCACAGAGTTACAGCTTTCCCCTCAAGAAGCCTTTCGCTAAGACAGTTCTTGTGGAATTGGCAAAGTGATATTTGGAAGCCCATAGAGGGCTATGGTGAAAAAGGAAATATCCTCAGATGAAATCTGGAAAGAAGCTTTCTGAGAAACTGCTTAGTGTTTTGTTAATTCATCTCACAGAGTTACATCTGTATTTCGTGGATCTCTTTGCTAGCCTTATTTCTGTGGAATCTGAGAACAGATATTTCGGATCCCTTTGAAGACTATAGGGCCAAAGGAAATATCCTCCGATAACAAAGAGAAAGAAGCTTTCTGAGAAACTGCTTTGTGTTCTGTGAAATCATCTCACAGAGTTACAGCTTTCCCCTCAAGAAGCCTTTCGCTAGGACAGTTCTTGTGTAATTGGAAAAGAGATATTTGGAATCCTATAGAGGGCTATGGTGAAAAAGGAAATATCCTCAGATAAAATCTGGAAAGAAGCTTTCTGAGAAACTGCTTAGTGTTCTGTGAATTCATCTCACAGAGTTACATCTGTATTTCGTGAATCTATTTGCTAGCCTTATTTCTGTGTAATCTGAGAACAGATATTACGGATCCCTTTGAAGACTATAGGGCCAAAGGAAATATTCTCTGATAACAAAGAGAAAGAAGCTTTCTGAGAAACTTCTTTGTGGTCTGTGAAATCATCTCACAGAGTTAGAGCTTTCCCCTCAAGAAGCCTTTCGCTAAGACAGTTCTTGTGGAATTGGCAAAGTGATATTTGGAAGCCCATAGAGGGCTATGGTGAAAAAGGAAATATCCTCAGATGAAATCTGGAAAGAAGCTTTCTGAGAAACTGCTTAGTGTTCTGTGAATTCATCTCACAGAGTTACATCTGTATTTCGTGGATCTCTTTGCTAGCCTTATTTCTGTGGAATCTCAGAACAGATATTTCGGATACCTTTGAAGACTATAGGGCCAAAGGAAATATCCTCCGATAACAAAGAGAAAGAAGCTTTCTGAGAAACTTCTTTCTGTTCTGTGAAATCATCTCACAGAGTTACAGCTTTCCCGTCAAGAAGCCTTTCGCTAAGACAGTTCTTGTGGAATTGGCAAAGTGATATTTGGAAGCCCATAGAGGGCTAAGGTGAAAAAGGAAATATCCTCAGATGAAATCTGGAAAGAAGCTTTCTGAGAAACTGCTAAGTGTTCTGTTAATTCATCTCACAGAGTTACATCTGTATTTCGTGGATCTCTTTGCTAGCCTTATTTCTGTGGAATCTGAGAACAGATATTTCGGATCCCTTTGAAGACTATAGGACCAAAGGAAATATCTTCCGATAACAAAGAGAAAGAAGCTTTCTGAGAAACTTCTTTGTGTTCTGTGAAATCATATCACAGAGTTACGGCTTTCCCCTCAAGAAGCCTTTCGCTAGGACAGTTCTTCTGTAATTGGCAAAGAGATATTTGGAAGCCCATAGAGGGCTATGGTGAAAAAGGAAATATCCTCAGATGAAATCAGGAAAGAAGCTTTCTGAGAAACTGCTTAGTGTTCTGTGAATTCATCTCACAGAGTTACATCTGTATTTCGTGAATCTCTTTGCTAGCCTTATTTCTGTGGAATCTGAGAACAGATATTTCGGATCCCTTTGAAGACTATATGGCCAAAGGAAATATACTCCGATAACAAAGAGAAAGAAGCTTTCTGAGAAACTTCTTTGTGTTCTGTGAAATCATCTCACATAATTACAGCTTTCCCCTCAAGAAGCCTTTCGCTAAGACAGTTCTTGTGGAATTGGCAAAGTGATATTTGGAAGCCCATAGAGGGCTATGGTGAAAAAGGAAATATCCTCAGATGAAATCTGGAAAGAAGCTTTCTGAGAAACTGCTTAGTGTTCTGTTAATTCATCTCACAGAGTTACATCTGTATTTCGTGCATCTTTTTGCTAGCCTTATTTCTGTGGAATCTGAGAACAGATATTTCGGATCCCATTGAAGACTATAGGGCCAAAGGAAGTATCCTCCGATAACAAAGAGAAAGAAGCTTTCTGAGAAACTTCTTTGTGTTCTGTGAAATCATCTCACAGAGTTACAGCTTTACCCTCAAGAAGCCTTTCGCTAAGACAGTTCTTGTGGAATTGGCAAAGTGATATTTGGAAGCCCATAGAGGGCTATGGTGAAAAAGGAAATATCCTCAGATGAAATCTGGAAAGAAGCTTTCTGAGAAACCGCTTAGAGTTCTGCTAATTCATCTCACAGAGTTACATCTGTATTTCGTGGATCTCTTTGCTAGCCTTATTTCTGTGGAATCTGAGAACAGATATTTCGGATCCCTTTGAAGACTATAGGGCCAAAGGAAATATCCTCCGATAACAAAGAGAAAGAAGCTTTCTGAGAAACTTCTTTGTGTTCTGTGAAATCATCTCACAGAGTTACAGCTTTCCCGTCAAGAAGCCTTTCGCTAAGACTGTTCTTGTGGAATTGGCAAAGTGATATTTGGAAGCCCATAGAGGGCTATGGTGAAAAAGGAAATATCCTCAGATGAAATCTGGAAAGAAGCTTTCTGAGAAACCGCTTAGAGTTCTGTTAATTCATCTCACAGAGTTACATCTGTATTTCGTGGATCTCTTTGCTAGCCTTATTTCTGTGGAATCTGAGAACAGATATTTCGGATCCCTTTGAAGACTATAGGGCCAAAGGAAATATCCTGCGATAACAAACAGAAAGAAGCATTCTGAGCATCTTCTTTCTGTTCTGTGAAATCATCTCACAGAGTTACAGCTTTCCCCTCAAGAAGCCTTTCGCTAAGACAGTTCTTGTGGAATTGGCAAAGAGATATTTGGAAGCCCATAGAGGGCTATGGTGAAAAAGGAAATATCCTCAGATGAAATCTGGAAAGAAGCTTTCTGAGAAACTGCTTAGTGTTCTGTGAATTCATCTCACAGAGTTACATGTATATTTCGTGTATCTCTTTGCTAGCCTTATTTCTGTGGAATCTGAGTAAAGATATTTCGGATCCCTATGAATACTATAGGGCCATAGGAAATATCCTCCGATAACAAAGAGAAAGAAGCTTTCTGAGAAACTTGTTTGTGTTTTGTGAAATCATCTCACAGAGTTAGAGCTTTCCCCTCAAGAAGCCTTTCACTAAGACACTTCTTGTGGAATTGGCAAAGTGATATTTGGAAGCCCATAGAGGGCTATGGTGAAAAAGGAAATATCCTCAGATGAAATCTGGAAAGAAGCTTTCTGAGAAACTGCTTAGTGTTCTGTGAATTCATCTCACAGAGTTACATCTGTATTTCGTGAATCTCTTTGCTAGCATTATTTCTGTGTAATCTGAGAACAGATATTACGGATCCCTTTGAAGACTATAGGGCCAAAGGAAATATTCTCCGATAACAAAGAGAAAGAAGCTTTCTGAGAAACTTATTTGTGTTCTGTGAAATCATCTCACAGAGTTAGAGCTTTCCCCTCAAGAAGCCTTTCGCTAAGACAGTTCTTGTGGAATTGGCAAAGTGATATTTGGAAGCCCATAGAGGGCTATGGTGAAAAAGGAAATATCCTCAGATGAAATCTGGAAAGAAGCTTTCTGAGAAACCGCTTAGTGTTCTGTTAATTCATCTCACAGAGTTACATCTGTATTTCGTGGATCTCTTTGCTAGCCTTATTTCTGTGGAATCTGAGAACAGATATTTCGGATCCCTTTGAAGACTATAGGGCCAAAGGAAATATCCTCCGATAACAAAGAGAAAGAAGCTTTCTGAGAAACTTCTTTGTGTTCTGTGAAATCATCTCACAGAGTTACAGCTTTCCCCTCAAGAAGCCTTTCGCTAGGACAGTTCTGGTGTAATTGTAAAAGTGATATTTGGAAGCCCATAGAGGGCTATGGTGAAAAAGGAAATATTCTCAGATGAAATCTGGAAAGAAGCTTTCTGAGAAACTGCTTAGTGTTCTGTGAATTCATCTCACAGAGTTACATCGGTATTTCGTGAATCTCTTTGCTAGCCTTATTTCTGTGTAATCTGAGAACAGATATTACGGATCCCTTTGAAGACTATAGGGCCAAAGGAAATATTCTCCGATAACAAAGAGAAAGAAGCTTTCTGAGAAACTTCTTTGTGGTCTGTGAAATCATCTCACAGAGTTAGAGCTTTCCCCTCAAGAAGCCTTTCGCTAAGACAGTTCTTGTGGAATTGGCAAAGTGATATTTGGAAGCCCATAGAGGGCTATGGTGAAAAAGGAAATATCCTCAGATGAAATCTGGAAAGAAGCTTTCTGAGAAACTGCTTAGTGTTCTGTGAATTCATCTCACAGAGTTACATCTGTATTTCGTGGATCTCTTTGCTAGCCTTATTTCTGTGGAATCTGAGAACAGATATTTCGGATACCTTTGAAGACTATAGGGCCAAAGGAAATATCCTCCGATAACAAAGAGAAAGAAGCTTTCTGAGAAACTTCTTTGTGTTCTGTGAAATCATCTCACAGAGTTACAGCTTTCCCGTCAAGAAGCCTTTCGCTAAGACAGTTCTTGTGGAATTGGCAAAGTGATATTTGGAAGCCCATAGAGGGCTATGGTGAAAAAGGAAATATCCTCAGATGAAATCTGGAAAGAAGCTTTCTGAGAAACCGCTTAGAGTTCCGTTAATTCATCTCACAGAGTTACATCTGTATTTCGTGGATCTCTTTGCTAGCCTTATTTCTGTGGAATCTGAGAACAGATATTTCGGATCCCTTTGAAGACTATAGGGCCAAAGGAAATATCCTGCGATAACAAACAGAAAGAAGCTTTCTGAGCATCTTCTTTCTGTTCTGTGAAATCATCTCACAGAGTTACAGCTTTCCCCTCAAGAAGCCTTTCGCTAAGACAGTTCTTGTGGAATTGGCAAAGTGATATTTGGAAGCCCGTAGAGGGCTATGGTGAAAAAGGAAATATCCTCAGATGAAATCAGGAAAGAAGCTTTCTGAGAAACTGCTTAGTGTTCTGTGAATTCATCTCACAGAGTTACATCTGTATTTCGTGGATCTCTTTGCTAGCCTTATTTCTGTGGAATCTGAGAACAGATATTTCGGATCCCTTTGAAGACTATAGGGCCAAAGGAAATATTCTCCGATAACAAAGAGAAAGAAGCTTTCTGAGAAACTTATTTGTGTACTGTGAAATCATCTCACAGAGTTAGAGCTTTGCCCTCAAGAAGCCTTTCGCTAAGACAGTTCTTGTGGAATTGGCAAAGTGATATTTGGAAGCCCATAGAGGGCTATGGTGAAAAAGGAAATATCCTCAGATGAAATCTGGAAAGAAGCTTTCTGAGAAACCGCTTAGTGTTCTGTTAATTCATCTCACAGAGTTACATCTGTATTTCGTGGATCTCTTTGCTAGCCTTATTTCTGTGGAATCTGAGAACAGATATTTCGGATCCCTTTGAAGACTATAGGGCCAAAGGAAATATCCTCCGATAACAAAGAGAAAGAAGCTTTCTGAGAAACTTCTTTGTGTTCTGTGAAATCATCTCACAGAGTTACAGCTTTCCCCTCAAGAAGCCTTTCGCTAGGACAGTTCTTGTGTAATTGGAAAAGAGATATTTGGAAGCCTATAGAGGGCTATGGTGAAAAAGGAAATATCCTCAGATAAAATCTGGAAAGAAGCTTTCTGAGAAACTGCTTAGTGTTCTGTGAATTCATCTCACAGAGTTACATCTGTATTTCGTGAATCTATTTGCTAGCCTTATTTCTGTGTAATCTGAGAACAGATATTACGGATCCCTTTGAAGACTTTAGGGCCAAAGGAAATATTCTCCGATAACAAAGAGAAAGAAGCTTTCTGAGAAACTTCTTTGTGGTCTGTGAAATCATCTCACAGAGTTAGAGCTTTCCCCTCAAGAAGCCTTTCGCTAAGACAGTTCTTGTGGAATTGGCAAAGTGATATTTGGAAGCCAATAGAGGGCTATGGTGAAAAAGGAAATATCCTCAGATGAAATCTGGAAAGAAGCTTTCTGAGAAACTGCTTAGTGTTCTGTGAATTCATCTCACAGAGTTACATCTGTATTTCGTGGATCTCTTTGCTAGCCTTATTTCTGTGGAATCTGAGAACAGATATTTCGGATACCTTTGAAGACTATAGGGCCAAAGGAAATATCCTCCGATAACAAAGAGAAAGAAGCTTTCTGAGAAACTTCTTTGTGTTCTGTGAAATCATCTCACAGAGTTACAGCTTTCCCGTCAAGAAGCCTTTCGCTAAGACAGTTCTTGTGGAATTGGCAAAGTGATATTTGGAAGCCCATAGAGGGCTATGGTGAAAAAGGAAATATCCTCAGATGAAATCTGGAAAGAAGCTTTCTGAGAAACCGCTTAGAGTTCCGTTAATTCATCTCACAGAGTTACATCTGTATTTCGTGGATCTCTTTGCTAGCCTTATTTCTGTGGAATCTGAGAACAGATATTTCGGATCCCTTTGAAGACTATAGGGCCAAAGGAAATATCCTGCGATAACAAACAGAAAGAAGCTTTCTGAGCATCTTCTTTCTGTTCTGTGAAATCATCTCACAGAGTTACAGCTTTCCCCTCAAGAAGCCTTTCGCTAAGACAGTTCTTGTGGAATTGGCAAAGTGATATTTGGAAGCCCATAGAGGGCTATGGTGAAAAAGGAAATACCCTCAGATGAAATCTGGAAAGAAACTTTCTGAGAAACTGCTTAGTGTTCTGTGAATTCATCTCACAGAGTTACATCTGTATTTCGTGGATCTCTTTGCTAGCCTTATTTCTGTGGAATCTGAGAACAGATATTTCGGATCCCTTTGAAGACTATAGGGCCAAAGGAAATATCCTCCGATAACAAAGAGAAAGAAGCTTTCTGAGAAACTTCTTTGTGTTCTGTGAAATCATCTCACAGAGTTATAGCTTTCCCCTCAAGAAGCCTTTAACTGAGACAGTTCTTGTGTAATTGGCAAAGAGATATTTGGAAGCCCATAGAGGGCTATGGTGAAAAAGGAAATATCCTCAGATGAAATCTGGAAAGAAGCTTTCTGAGAAACTGCTTAGTGTTCTGTGAATTCATCTCACAGAGTTACATGTATATTTCGTGTATCTCTTTGCTAGCCTTATTTCTGTGGAATCTGAGAACAGATATTTCGGATCCCTATGAATACTATAGGGCCATAGGAAATATCCTCCGATAACAAAGAGAAAGAAGCTTTCTGAGAAACTTGTTTGTGTTTTGTGAAATCATCTCACAGAGTTACAGCTTTCCCCTCAAGAAGCCTTTCGCTAAGACACTTCTTGTGGAATTGGCAAAGTGATATTTGGAAGCCCATAGAGGGCTATGGTGAAAAAGGAAATATTCTCAGATGAAATCTGGAAAGAAGCTTTCTGAGAAACTGCTTAGTGTTCTGTGAATTCATCTCACAGAGTTACATCGGTATTTCGTGAATCTCTTTGCTAGCCTTATTTCTGTGTAATCTGAGAACAGATATTACGGATCCCTTTGAAGACTATAGGGCCAAAGGAAATATTCTCCGATAACAAAGAGAAAGAAGCTTTCTGAGAAACTTATTTGTGTTCTGTGAAATCATCTCACAGAGTTAGAGCTTTCCCCTCAAGAAGCCTTTCGCTAAGACAGTTCTTGTGGAATTGGCAAAGTTATATTTGGAAGCCCATAGAGGGCTATGGTGAAAAAGGAAATATCCTCAGATGAAATCTGGAAAGAAGCTTTCTGAGAAACTGCTAAGTGTTCTGTTAATTCATCTCACAGAGTTACATCTGTATTTCGTGGATCTCTTTGCTAGCATTATTTCTGTGGAATCTGAGAACAGATATTTCGGATCCCTTTGAAGACTATAGGGCCAAAGGAAATATCTTCCGATAACAAAGAGAAAGAAGCTTTCTGAGAAACTTCTTTGTGTTCTGTGAAATCATCTCACAGAGTTGCGGCTTTCCCCTCAAGAAGCCTTTCGCTAGGACAGTTCTTCTGTAATTGGCAAAGAGATATTTGGAAGCCCGTAGAGGGCTATGGTGAAAAAGGAAATATCCTCAGATGAAATCAGGAAAGAAGCTTTCTGAGAAACTGCTTAGTGTTCTGTGAATTCATCTCACAGAGTTACATCTGTATTTCGTGAATCTCTTTGCTAGCCTTATTTCTGTGGAATCTGAGAACAGATATTTCGGATCCCTTTGAAGACTATAGGGCCAAAGGAAATATTCTCCGATAACAAAGAGAAAGAAGCTTTCTGAGAAACTTCTTTGTGGTCTGTGAAATCATCTCACAGAGTTAGAGCTTTCCCCTCAAGAAGCCTTTCGCTAAGACAGTTCTTGTGGAATTGGCAAAGTGATATTTGGAAGCCCATAGAGGGCTATGGTGAAAAAGGAAATATCCTCAGATGAAATCAGGAAAGAAGCTTTCTGAGAAACTGCTTAGTGTTCTGTGAATTCATCTCACAGAGTTACATCTCTATTTCGTGGATCTCTTTGCTAGCCTTATTTCTGTGGAATCTGAGAACA
Organism: Macaca nemestrina; assembly: GCF_043159975.1. Lineage (NCBI taxonomy): Eukaryota > Metazoa > Chordata > Mammalia > Primates > Cercopithecidae > Macaca > Macaca nemestrina. The sequence goes on from NC_092125.1 coordinate 90,793,162, forward strand.
GATATTTCGGATCCCTTTGAAGATTATAGGGCCAAAGGAAATATCCTCCGACAACAAAGAGAAAGAAGCTTTCTGAGAAACTTCTTTCTGTTCTGTGAAATCATCTCACAGAGTTACAGCTTTCCCGTCAAGAAGCCTTTCGCTAAGACAGTTCTTGTGGAATTGGCAAAGTGATATTTGGAAGCCCTTAGAGGGCTATGGTGAAAAAGGAAATATCCTCAGATGAAATCTGGAAAGAAGCTTTCTGAGAAACCGCTTAGAGTTCTGTTAATTCATCTCACAGAGTTACATCTGTATTTCGTGGATCTCTTTGCTAGCCTTATTTCTGTGGAATCTGAGAACAGATATTTCGGATCCCTTTGAAGACAATAGGGCCAAAGGAAATATCCTGCGATAACAAACAGAAAGAAGCTTTCTGAGCATCTTCTTTGTGTTCTGTGAAATCATCTCACAGAGTTACAGCTTTCCCCTCAAGAAGCCTTTCGCTAAGACAGTTCTTGTGGAATTGGCAAAGTGATATTTGGAAGCCCATAGAGGGCTATGGTGAAAAAGGAAATACCCTCAGATGAAATCTGGAAAGAAGCTTTCTGAGAAACTGCTTAGTGTTCTGTGAATTCATCTCACAGAGTTACATCTGTATTTCGTGGATCTCTTTGCTAGCCTTATTTCTGTGGAATCTGAGAACAGATATTTCGGATCCCTTTGAAGACTATAGGGCCAAAGGAAATATCCTCCGATAACAAAGAGAAAGAAGCTTTCTGAGAAACTTCTTTGTGTTCTGTGAAATCATCTCACAGAGTTATAGCTTTCCCCTCAAGAAGCCTTTAACTAAGACAGTTCTTCTGTAATTGGCAAAGAGATATTTGGAAGCCCATAGAGGGCTATGGTGAAAAAGGAAATATCCTCAGATGAAATCTGGAAAGAAGCTTTCTGAGAAACTGCTTAGTGTTCTTTGAATTCATCTCACAGAGTTACATGAATATTTCGTGTATCTCTTTGCTAGCCTTATTTCTGTGGAATCTGAGTAAAGATATTTCGGATCCCTATGAATACTATAGGGCCATAGGAAATATCCTCCGATAACAAAGAGAAAGAAGCTTTTTGAGAAACTTGTTTGTGTTTTGTGAAATCATCTCACAGAGTTACAGCTTTCCCCTCAAGAAGCCTTTCGCTAAGACACTTCCTGTGGAATTGGCAAAGTGATATATGGAAGCCCATAGAGGGCTATGGTGAAAAAGGAAATATCCTCAGATGAAATCTGGAAAGAAGCTTTCTGAGAAACTGCTTAGTGTTCTGTGAATTCATCTCACAGAGTTACATCTGTATTTCGTGAATCTCTTTGCTAGCCTTATTTCTGTGTAATCTGAGAACAGATATTACGGATCCCTTTGAAGACTATAGGGCCAAAGGAAATATTCTCCGATAACAAAGAGAAAGAAGCTTTCTGAGAAACTTATTTGTGTTCTGTGAAATCATCTCACAGAGTTAGAGCTTTCCCCTCAAGAAGCCTTTCGCTAAGACAGTTCTTGTGGAATTGGCAAAGTTATATTTGGAAGCCCATAGAGGGCTATGGTGAAAAAGGAAATATCCTCAGATGAAATCTGGAAAGAAGCTTTCTGAGAAACTGCTAAGTGTTCTGTTAATTCATCTCACAGAGTTACATCTGTATTTCGGATCTCTTTGCTAGCCTTATTTCTGTGGAATCTGAGAACAGATATTTCGTTTCCCTTTCAAGACTATAGGGCCAAAGGAAATATCTTCCGATAACAAAGAGAAAGAAGCTTTCTGAGAAACTTCTTTGTGTTCTGTGAAATCATATCAGAGAGTTACGGCTTTCCCCTCAAGAAGCCTTTCGCTAGGACAGTTCTTCTGTAATTGGCAAAGAGATATTTGGAAGCCCATAGAGGGCTATGGTAAAAAAGGAAATATCCTCAGATGAAATCAGGAAAGAAGCTTTCTGAGAAACTGCTTAGTGTTCTGTGAATTCATCTCACAGAGTTACATCTGTATTTCGTGAATCTCTTTGCTAGCCTTATTTCTGTGGAATCTGAGAACAGATATTTCGGATCCCTTTGAAGACTATAGGGCCAAAGGAAATATTCTCCGATAACAAAGAGAAAGAAGCTTTCTGAGAAACTTCTTTGTGGTCTGTGAAATCATCTCACAGAGTTAGAGCTTTCCCCTCAAGAAGCCTTTCGTTAAGACAGTTCTTGTGGAATTCGCAAAGTGATATTTGGAAGCCCATAGAGGGCTATGGTGAAAAAGGAAATATCCTAAGATGAAATCTGGAAAGAAGCTTTCTTAGAAACTGCTTAGTGTTCTGTGAATTCATCTCACAGAGTTACATCTGTATTTCGTGGATCTCTTTGCTAGCCTTATTTCTGTGGAATCTGAGAACAGATATTTCGGATCCCTTTGAAGACTATAGGGCCAAAGGTAATATCTTCCGATAACAAAGAGAAAGAAGCTTTCTGAGAAACTTCTTTGTGTTCTGTGAAATCATATCACAGAGTTACGGCTTTCCCCTCAAGAAGCCTTTCGCTAGGACAGTTCTTGTGTAATTGGCAAAGAGATATTTGGAAGCCCATAGAGGGCTATGGTGTAAAAGGAAATATTCTCAGATGAAATCAGGAAAGAAGCTTTCTGAGAAACTGCTTAGTGTTCTGTGAATTCATCTCACAGAGTTACATCTGTATTTCGTGAATCTCTTTGCTAGCCTTATTTCTGTGGGATCTGAGAACAGATATTTCGGATCCCTTTGAAGACTATAGGGCCAAAGGAAATATCCTCCGATAACAAAGAGAAAGAAGCTTTCTGAGAAACTGCTTTGTGTTCTGTGAAATCATCTCACAGAGTTACAGCTTTCCCCTCAAGAAGCCTTTCGCTAGGACAGTTCTTGTGTAATTGGAAAAGAGATATTTGGAAGCCTATAGAGGGCTATGGTGAAAAAGGATATATCCTCAGATAAAATCTGGAAAGAAGCTTTCTGAGAAACTGCTTAGTGTTCTGTGAATTCATCTCACAGAGTTACATCTGTATTTCGTGAATCTCTTTGCTAGCCTTATTTCTGTGTAATCTGAGAACAGATATTACGGATCCCTTTGAAGACTATAGGGCCAAAGGAAATATCCTCCGATAAGAAAGAGAAAGAAGCTTTCTGAGAAACTTCTTTGTTGTCTGTGAAATCATCTCACAGAGTTACAGCTTTCCCCTCAAGAAGCCTTTCGCTAAGACAGTTCTTGTGGAATTGGCAAAGTGATATTTGGAAGCCCATAGAGGGCTATGGTGAAAAAGGAAATACCCTCAGATGAAATCTGGAAAGAAGCTTTCTGAGAAACCGCTTAGAGTTCTGTTAATTCATCTCACAGAGTTACATCTGTATTTCGTGGATCTCTTTGCTAGCCTTATTTCTGTGGAATCTGAGAACAGATATTTCGGATCCCTTTGAATACTATAGGGCCAAAGGAAATATCCTGCGATAACAAACAGAAAGAAGCTTTCTGAGCATCTCCTTTCTGTTCTGTGAAATCATCTCACAGAGTTACAGCTTTCCCCTCAAGAAGCCTTTCGCTAAGACAGTTCTTGTGGAATTGGCAAAGTGATATTTGGAAGCCCATAGAGGGCTATGGTGAAAAAGGAAATACCCTCAGATGAAATCTGGAAAGAAGCTTTCTGAGAAACTGCTTAGTGTTCTGTGAATTCATCTCACAGAGTTACATCTGTATTTCGTGGATCTCTTTGCTAGCCTTATTTCTGTGGAATCTGAGAACAGATATTTCGGATCCCTTTGAAGACTATAGGGCCAAAGGAAATATCCTCCGATAACAAAGAGAAAGAAGCTTTCTGAGAAACTTCTTTGTGTTCTGTGAAATCATATCACAGAGTTACGGCTTTCCCCTCAAGAAGCCTTTCGCTAGGACAGTTCTTGTGTAATTGGCAAAGAGATATTTGGAAGCCCATAGAGGGCTATGGTGTAAAAGGAAATATTCTCAGATGAAATCAGGAAAGAAGCTTTCTGAGAAACTGCTTAGTGTTCTGTGAATTCATCTCACAGAGTTACATCTGTATTTCGTGAATCTCTTTGCTAGCCTTATTTCTGTGGAATCTGAGAACAGATATTTCGGATCCCTTTGAAGACTATAGGGCCAAAGGAAATATCCTCCGATAACAAAGAGAAAGAAGCTTTCTGAGAAACTGCTTTGTGTTCTGTGAAATCATCTCACAGAGTTACAGCTTTCCCCTCAAGAAGCCTTTCGCTAGGACAGTTCTTGTGTAATTGGAAAAGAGATATTTGGAAGCCTATAGAGGGCTATGGTGAAAAAGGAAATATCCTCAGATAAAATCTGGAAAGAAGCTTTCTGAGAAACTGCTTAGTGTTCTGTGAATTCATCTCACAGAGTTACATCTGTATTTCGTGAATCTCTTTGCTAGCCTTATTTCTGTGTAATCTGAGAACAGATATTACGGATCCCTTTGAAGACTATAGGGACAAAGGAAATATCCTCCGATAAGAAAGAGAAAGAAGCTTTCTGAGAAACTTCTTTGTTGTCTGTGAAATCATCTCACAGAGTTACAGCTTTCCCCTCAAGAAGCCTTTCGCTAAGACAGTTCTTGTGGAATTGGCAAAGTGATATTTGGAAGCCCATAGAGGGCTATGGTGAAAAAGGAAATATCCTCAGATGAAATCAGGAAAGAAGCTTTCTGAGAAACTGCTTAGTGTTCTGTGAATTCATCTCACAGAGTTACATCTGTATTTCGTGGATCTCTTTGCTAGCCTTATTTCTGAGGAATCTGAGAACAGATATTTCGGATCCCTTTGAAGACTATAGGGCCAATGGAAATATCCTCCGATAACAAAGAGAAAGAAGCTTTCTGAGAAACTTCTTTCTGTTCTGTGAAATCATCTCACAGAGTTACAGCTTTCCCCTCAAGAAGCCTTTCGCTAAGACAGTTCTTGTGGAATTGGCAAAGTGATATTTGGAAGCCCATAGAGGGCTATGGTGAAAAAGGAAATATCCTCAGATGAAATCTAGAAAGAAGCTTTCTGAGAAACCGCTTAGAGTTCTGTTAATTCATCTCACAGAGTTACATCTGTATTTCGTGGATCTCTTTGCTAGCCTTATTTCTGTGGAATCTGAGAACAGATATTTCGGATCCCTTTGAATACTATAGGGCCAAAGGAAATATCCTGCGATAACAAACAGAAAGAAGCTTTCTGAGCATCTTCTTTCTGTTCTGTGAAATCATCTCACAGAGTTACAGCTTTCCCCTCAAGAAGCCTTTCGCTAAGACAGTTCTTGTGGAATTGGCAAAGTGATATTTGGAAGCCCATAGAGGGCTATGGTGAAAAAGGAAATACCCTCAGATGAAATCTGGAAAGAAGCTTTCTGAGAAACTGCTTAGTGTTCTGTGAATTCATCTCACAGAGTTACATCTGTATTTCGTGGATCTCTTTGCTAGCCTTATTTCTGTGGAATCTGAGAACAGATATTTCGGATCCCTTTGAAGACTATAGGGCCAAAGGAAATATCCTCCGATAACAAAGAGAAAGAAGCTTTCTGAGAAACTTCTTTGTGTTCTGTGAAATCATCTCACAGAGTTATAGCTTTCCCCTCAAGAAGCCTTTAACTAAGACAGTTCTTGTGAAATTGGCAAAGAGATATTTGGAAGCCCATAGAGGGCTATGGTGAAAAAGGAAATATCCTCAGATGAAATCTGGAAAGAAGCTTTCTGAGAAACTGCTTAGTGTTCTGTTAATTCATCTCACAGAGTTACATGTATATTTCGTGTATCTCTTTGCTAGCCTTATTTCTGTGGAATCTGAGTAAAGATATTTCGGATCCCTATGAATACTATAGGGCCATAGGAAATATCCTCCGATAACAAAGAGAAAGAAGCTTTCTGAGAAACTTGTTTGTGTTTTGTGAAATCATCTCACAGAGTTACAGCTTTCCCCTCAAGAAGCCTTTCGCTAAGACACTTCTTGTGGAATTGGCAAAGTGATATTTGGAAGCCCTTAGAGGGCTATGGTGAAAAAGGAAATATCCTCAGATGAAATCTGGAAAGAAGCTTTTTGAGAAACTGCTTAGTGTTCTGTGAATTCATCTCACAGAGTTACATCTGTATTTCGTGAATCTCTTTGCTATCCTTATTTCTGTGTAATCTGAGAACAGATATTACGGATCCCTTTGAAGACTATAGGGCCAAAGGAAATATTCTCCGATAACAAAGAGAAAGAAGCTTTCTGAGAAACTTACTTGTGTTCTGTGAAATCATCTCACAGAGTTAGAGCTTTCCCCTCAAGAAGCCTTTCGCTAAGACAGTTCTTGTGGAATTGGCAAAGTGATATTTGGAAGCCCATAGAGGGCTATGGTGAAAAAGGAAATACCCTCAGATGAAATCTGGAAAGAAACTTTCTGAGAAACCGCTTAGAGTTCTGTTAATTCATCTCACAGAGTTACATCTGTATTTCGTGGATCTCTTTGCTAGCCTTATTTCTGTGGAATCTGAGAACAGATATTTCGGATCCCTTTGAATACTATAGGGCCAAAGGAAATATCCTGCGATAACAAACAGAAAGAAGCTTTCTGAGCATCTTCTTTCTGTTCTGTGAAATCATCTCACAGAGTTACAGCTTTCCCCTCAAGAAGCCTTTCGCTAAGACAGTTCTTGTGGAATTGGCAAAGTGATATTTGGAAGCCCATAGAGGGCTATGGTGAAAAAGGAAATACCCTCAGATGAAATCTGGAAAGAAGCTTTCTGAGAAACTGCTTAGTGTTCTGTGAATTCATCTCACAGAGTTACATCTGTATTTCGTGGATCTCTTTGCTAGCCTTATTTCTGTGGAATCTGAGAACAGATATTTCGGATCCCTTTGAAGACTATAGGGCCAAAGGAAATATCTTCCGATAACAAAGAGAAAGAAGCTTTCTGAGAAACTTCTTTGTGTTCTGTGAAATCATATCACAGAGTTACGGCTTTCCCCTCAAGAAGCCTTTTGCTAGGACAGTTCTTGTGTAATTGGCAAAGAGATATTTGGAAGCCCATAGAGGGCTATGGTGTAAAAGGAAATATTCTCAGATGAAATCAGGAAAGAAGCTTTCTGAGAAACTGCTTAGTGTTCTGTGAATTCATCTCACAGAGTTACATCTGTTTTTCGTGAATCTCTTTGCTAGCCTTATTTCTGTGGAATCTGAGAACAGATATTTCGGATCCCTTTGAAGACTATAGGGCCAAAGGAAATATCCTCCGATAACAAAGAGAAAGAAGCTTTCTGAGAAACTGCTTTGTGTTCTGTGAAATCATCTCACAGAGTTACAGCTTTCCCCTCAAGAAGCCTTTCGCTAGGACAGTTCTTGTGTAATTGGAAAAGAGATATTTGGAAGCCTATAGAGGGCTATGGTGAAAAAGGAAATATCCTCAGATAAAATCTGGAAAGAAGCTTTCTGAGAAACTGCTTAGTGTTCTGTGAATTCATCTCACAGAGTTACATCTGTATTTCGTGAATCTCTTTGCTAGCCTTATTTCTGTGTAATCTGAGAACAGATATTACGGATCCCTTTGAAGACTATAGGGCCAAAGGAAATATCCTCCGATAAGAAAGAGAAAGAAGCTTTCTGAGAAACTTCTTTGTTGTCTGTGAAATCATCTCACAGAGTTACAGCTTTCCCCTCAAGAAGCCTTTCGCTAAGACAGTTCTTGTGGAATTGGCAAAGTGATATTTGGAAGCCCATAGAGGGCTATGGTGAAAAAGGAAATATCCTCAGATGAAATCAGGAAAGAAGCTTTCTGAGAAACTGCTTAGTGTTCTGTGAATTCATCTCACAGAGTTACATCTGTATTTCGTGGATCTCTTTGCTAGCCTTATTTCTGTGGAATCTGAGAACAGATATTTCGGATCCCTTTGAAGACTATAGGGCCAAAGGAAATATCCTCCGATAACAAAGAGAAAGAAGCTTTCTGAGAAACTTCTTTCTGTTCTGTGAAATCATCTCACAGAGTTACAGCTTTCCCCTCAAGAAGCCTTTCGCTAAGACACTTCTTGTGGAATTGGCAAAGTGATATTTGGAAGCCCTTAGAGGGCTTTGGTGAAAAAGGAAATATCCTCAGATGAAATCTGGAAAGAAGCTTTTTGAGAAACTGCTTAGTGTTCTGTGAATTCATCTCACAGAGTTACATCTGTATTTCGTGAATCTCTTTGCTATCCTTATTTCTGTGTAATCTGAGAACAGATATTACGGATCCCTTTGAAGACTATAGGGCCAAAGGAAATATTCTCCGATAACAAAGAGAAAGAAGCTTTCTGAGAATCTTACTTGTGTTCTGTGAAATCATCTCACAGAGTTAGAGCTTTCCCCTCAAGAAGCCTTTCGCTAAGACAGTTCTTGTGGAATTGGCAAAGTGATATTTGGAAGCCCATAGAGGGCTATGGTGAAAAAGGAAATATCCTCAGATGAAATCTGGAAAGAAGCTTTCTGAGAAACTGCTTAGTGTTCTGTGAATTCATCTCACAGAGTTACATCTGTATTTCGTGAATCTCTTTGCTAGCCTTATTTCTGTGGAATCTGAGAACAGATATTTCGGATCCCTTTGAAGACTATAGGGCCAAAGGAAATATACTCCGATAACAAAGAGAAAGAAGCTTTCTGAGAAACTTCTTTGTGTTCTGTGAAATCATCTCACAGAATTACAGCTTTCCCCTCAAGAAGCCTTTCGCTAAGACAGTTCTTGTGGAATTGGCAAAGTGATATTTGGAAGCCCATAGAGGGCTATGGTGAAAAAGGAAATATCCTCAGATGAAATCTGGAAAGAAGCTTTCTGAGAAACTGCTTAGTGTTCTGTGAATTCATCTCACAGAGTTACATCTGTATTTCGTGCATCTTTTTGCTAGCCTTATTTCTGTGGAATCTGAGAACAGATATTTCGGATCCCTTTGAAGACTATAGGGCCAAAGGAAATATCCTCCGATAACAAACAGAAAGAAGCTTTCTGAGCAACTTCTTTCTGTTCTGTGAAATCATCTCACAGAGTTACAGCTTTCCCCTCAAGAAGCCTTTCGCTAAGACAGCTCTTGTGGAATTGGCAAAGTGATATTTGGAAGCACATAGAGGACTATGGTGAAAAAGGAAATACCCTCAGATGAAATCTGGAAAGAAGCTTTCTGAGAAACTGCTTAGTGTTCTGTGAATTCATCTCACAGAGTTACATCTGTATTTCGTGGATCTCTTTGCTAGCCTTATTTCTGTGGAATCTGAGAACAGATATTTCGGATCCCTTTGAAGACTATATGGCCAAAGGGAATATCCTCCGATAACAAAGAGAAAGAAGCTTTCTGAGAAACTTCTTTGTGTTCTGTGAAATCATCTCACAGAGTTATAGCTTTCCCCTCAAGAAGCCTTTAACTAAGACAGTTCTTGTGTAATTGGCAAAGAGATATTTGGAAGCCCATAGAGGGATATAGTGAAAAAGGAAATATCCTCAGATGAAATCTGGAAAGAAGCTTTCTGAGAAACCGCTTAGTGTTCTGTGAATTCATCTCACAGAGTTACATCTGTATTTCGTTGATCTCTTTGCTAGCCTTATTTCTGTGGAATCTGAGAACAGATATTTCGGATCCCTTTGAAGACTATAGGGCCAAAGGAAATATCCTGCGATAACAAACAGAAAGAAGCTTTCTGAGAAACTTCTTTCTGTTCTGTGAAATCATCTCACAGAGTTACAGCTTTCCCCTCAAGAAGCCTTTCGCTAAGACAGTTCTTGTGGAATTGGCAAAGTGATATTTGGAAGCCCATAGAGGGCTATGGTGAAAAAGGAAATATCCTCAGATGAAATCTGGAAAGAAGCTTTCTGAGAAACTGCTTAGTGTTTTGTTAATTCATCTCACAGAGTTACATCTGTATTTCGTGGATCTCTTTGCTAGCCTTATTTCTGTGGAATCTGAGAACAGATATTTCGGATCCCTTTGAAGACTATAGGGCCAAAGGAAATATCCTCCGATAACAAAGAGAAAGAAGCTTTCTGAGAAACTTCTTTGTGTTCTGTGAAATCATCTCACAGAGTTACAGCTTTCCCCTCAAGAAGCCTTTCGCTAGGACAGTTCTTGTGTAATTGGAAAAGAGATATTTGGAAGCCTATAGAGGGCTATGGTGAAAAAGGAAATATCCTCAGATAAAATCTGGAAAGAAGCTTTCTGAGAAACTGCTTAGTGTTCTGTGAATTCATCTCACAGAGTTACATCTGTATTTCGTGAATCTCTTTGCTAGCCTTATTTCTGTGTAATATGAGAACAGATATTACGGATCCCTTTGAAGACTAAAGGGCCAAAGGAAATATTCTCCGATAACAAAGAGAAAGAAGCTTTCTGAGAAACTTCTTTGTGTTCTGTGAAATCATCTCACAGAGTTAGAGCTTTCCCCTCAAGAAGCCTTTCGCTAAGACAGTTCTTGTGGAATAGGCAAAGAGATATTTGGAAGCCCATAGAGGGCTATGGTGAAAAAGGAAATATCCTCAGATGAAATCTGGAAAGAAGCTTTCTGAGAAACTGCTTAGTGTTCTTTGAATTCATCTCACAGAGTTACATCTGTATTTCGTGGATCTCTTTGCTAGCCTTATTTCTGTGGAATCTGAGAACAGATATTTCGGATCCCTTTGAAGACTATAGGGCCAAAGGAAATATCCTCCGATAACAAAGAGAAAGAAGCTTTCTGAGAAACTTCTTTCTGTTCTGTGAAATCATCTCACAGAGTTACAGCTTTCCCCTCAAGAAGCCTTTCGCTAAGACAGTTATTGTGGAATTGGCAAAGTGATATTTGGAAGCCCATAGAGGGCTACGGTGAAAAAGGAAATATCCTCAGATGAAATCTGGAAAGAAGCTTTCTGAGAAACCGCTTAGAATTCTGCTAATTCATCTCACAGAGTTACATCTGTATTTCGTGGATCTCTTTGCTAGCCTTATTTCTGTGGAATCTGAGAACAGATATTTCGGATCCCTTTGAAGACTATAGGGCCAAAGGAAATATCCTGCGATAACAAACAGAAAGAAGCTTTCTGAGAAACTTCTTTCTGTTCTGTGAAATCATCTCACAGAGTTACAGCTTTCCCCTCAAGAAGCCTTTCGCTAAGACAGTTCTTGTGGAATTGGCAAAGTGATATTTGGAAGCCCATAGAGGGCTATGGTGTAAAAGGAAATACCCTCAGATGAAATCTGGAAAGAAGCTTTCTGAGAAACTGCTTAGTGTTCTGTGAATTCATCTCACAGAGTTACATCTGTATTTCGTGGATCTCTTTGCTAGCCTTATTTCTGTGGAATCTGAGAACAGATATTTCGGATCCCTTTGAAGACTATAGGGCCAAAGGAAATATCCTCCGATAACAAAGAGAAAGAAGCTTTCTGAGAAACTTCTTTGTGTTCTGTGAAATCATCTCACAGAGTTATAGCTTTCCCCCAAGAAGCCTTTAACTAAGACAGTTCTTGTGCAATTGGCAAAGAGATATTTGGAAGCCCATAGAGGGCTATGGGGAAAAAGGAAATATCCTCAGATGAAATCTGGAAAGAAGCTTTCTGAGAAACTGCTTAGTGTTCTGTGAATTCATCTCACAGAGTTACATGTGTATTTCGTGTATCTCTTTGCTAGCCTTATTTCTGTGGAATCTGAGTAAAGATATTTCGGATCCCTATGAATACTATAGGGCCATAGGAAATATCCTCGGATAACAAAGAGAAAGAAGCTTTCTGAGAAACTTCTTTCTGTTCTGTGAAATCATCTCACAGAGTTACAGCTTTCCCCTTCAAGAAGCCTTTCGCTAAGACAGTTCTTGTGGAATTGGCAAAGTGATATTTGGAAGCCCATAGAGGGCTATGGTGGAAAAGGAAATATCCTCAGATGAAATCTGGAAAGAAGCTTTCTGAGAAACTGCTAAGTGTTCTGTTAATTCATCTCACAGAGTTACATCTGTATTTCGTGGATCTCTTTGCTAGCCTTATTTCTGTGGAATCTGAGAACAGATATTTCGGATCCCTTTGAAGACTATAGGGCCAAAGGAAATATCTTCCGATAACAAAGAGAAAGAAGCTTTCTGAGAAACTTCTTTGTGTACTGTGAAATCATATCACAGAGTTACGGCTTTCCCCTCAAGAAGACTTTCGCTAGGACAGTTCTTGTGTAATAGGCAAGGAGATATTTGGAAGCCCATAGAGGGCTATGGTGAAAAAGGAAATATCCTCAGATGAAATCTGGAAAGAAGCTTTCTGAGAAACCGCTTAGTGTTCTGTGAATTCATCTCACAGAGTTACATCTGTATTTCGTGAATCTCTTTGCTAGCCTTATTTCTGTGGGATCTGAGAACAGATATTTCGGATCCCTTTGAAGACTATAGGGCCAAAGGAAATATCCTCCGATAACAAAGAGAAAGAAGCTTTCTGAGAAACTGCTTTGTGTTCTGTGAAATCATCTCACAGAGTTACAGCTTTCCCCTCAAGAAGCCTTTCGCTAGGACAGTTCTTGTGTAATTGGAAAAGAGATATTTGGAAGCCTATAGAGGGCTATGGTGAAAAAGGAAATATCCTCAGATAAAATCTGGAAAGAAGCTTTCTGAGAAACTGCTTAGTGTTCTGTGAATTCATCTCACAGAGTTACATCTGTATTTCGTGAATCTCTTTGCTAGCCTTATTTCTGTGTAATCTGAGAACAGATATTACGGATCCCTTTGAAGACTATAGGGCCAAAGGAAATATCCTCCGATAAGAAAGAGAAAGAAGCTTTCTGAGAAACTTCTTTGTTGTCTGTGAAATCATCTCACAGAGTTACAGCTTTCCCCTCAAGAAGCCTTTCGCTAAGACAGCTCTTGTGGAATTGGCAAAGTGATATTTGGAAGCACATAGAGGACTATGGTGAAAAAGGAAATACCCTCAGATGAAATCTGGAAAGAAGCTTTCTGAGAAACTGCTTAGTGTTCTGTGAATTCATCTCACAGAGTTACATCTGTATTTCGTGGATCTCTTTGCTAGCCTTATTTCTGTGGAATCTGAGAACAGATATTTCGGATCCCTTTGAAGACTATATGGCCAAAGGGAATATCCTCCGATAACAAAGAGAAAGAAGCTTTCTGAGAAACTTCTTTGTGTTCTGTGAAATCATCTCACAGAGTTATAGCTTTCCCCTCAAGAAGCCTTTAACTAAGACAGTTCTTGTGTAATTGGCAAAGAGATATTTGGAAGCCCATAGAGGGCTATAGTGAAAAAGGAAATATCCTCAGATGAAATCTGGAAAGAAGCTTTCTGAGGAACCGCTTAGTGTTCTGTGAATTCATCTCACAGAGTTACATCTGTATTTCGTTGATCTCTTTGCTAGCCTTATTTCTGTGGAATCTGAGAACAGATATTTCGGATCCCTTTGAAGACTATAGGGCCAAAGGAAATATCCTGCGATAACAAACAGAAAGAAGCTTTCTGAGAAACTTCTTTCTGTTCTGTGAAATCATCTCACAGAGTTACAGCTTTCCCCTCAAGAAGCCTTTCGCTAAGACAGTTCTTGTGGAATTGGCAAAGTGATATTTGGAAGCCCATAGAGGGCTATGGTGAAAAAGGAAATATCCTCAGATGAAATCTGGAAAGAAGCTTTCTGAGAAACTGCTTAGTGTTTTGTTAATTCATCTCACAGAGTTACATCTGTATTTCGTGGATCTCTTTGCTAGCCTTATTTCTGTGGAATCTGAGAACAGATATTTCGGATCCCTTTGAAGACTATAGGGCCAAAGGAAATATCCTCCGATTACAAAGAGAAAGAAGCTTTCTGAGAAACTTCTTTGTGTTCTGTGAAATCATCTCACAGAGTTAGAGCTTTCCCCTCAAGAAGCCTTTCGCTAAGACAGTTCTTGTGGAATAGGCAAAGAGATATTTGGAAGCCCATAGAGGGCTATGGTGAAAAAGGAAATATCCTCAGATGAAATCTGGAAAGAAGCTTTCTGAGAAACTGCTTAGTGTTCTTTGAATTCATCTCACAGAGTTACATCTGTATTTCGTGGATCTCTTTGCTAGCCTTATTTCTGTGGAATCTGAGAACAGATATTTCGGATCCCTTTGAAGACTATAGGGCCAAAGGAAATATCCTCCGATAACAAAGAGAAAGAAGCTTTCTGAGAAACTTCTTTCTGTTCTGTGAAATCATCTCACAGAGTTACAGCTTTCCCCTCAAGAAGCCTTTCGCTAAGACAGTTATTGTGGAATTGGCAAAGTGATATTTGGAAGCCCATAGAGGGCTATGGTGAAAAAGGAAATATCCTCAGATGAAATCTGGAAAGAAGCTTTCTGAGAAACCGCTTAGAGTTCTGCTAATTCATCTCACAGAGTTACATCTGTATTTCGTGGATCTCTTTGCTAGCCTTATTTCTGTGGAATCTGAGAACAGATATTTCGGATCCCTTTGAAGACTATAGGGCCAAAGGAAATATCCTGCGATAACAAACAGAAAGAAGCTTTCTGAGAAACTTCTTTCTGTTCTGTGAAATCATCTCACAGAGTTACAGCTTTCCCCTCAAGAAGCCTTTCGCTAAGACAGTTCTTGTGGAATTGGCAAAGTGATATTTGGAAGCCCATAGAGGGCTATGGTGAAAAAGGAAATACCCTCAGATGAAATCTGGAAAGAAGCTTTCTGAGAAACTGCTTAGTGTTCTGTGAATTCATCTCACAGAGTTACATCTGTATTTCGTGGATCTCTTTGCTAGCCTTATTTCTGTGGAATCTGAGAACAGATATTTCGGATCCCTTTGAAGACTATAGGGCCAAAGGAAATATCCTCCGATAACAAAGAGAAAGAAGCTTTCTGAGAAACTTCTTTGTGTTCTGTGAAATCATCTCACAGAGTTATAGCTTTCCCCCAAGAAGCCTTTAACTAAGACAGTTCTTGTGCAATTGGCAAAGAGATATTTGGAAGCCCATAGAGGGCTATGGGGAAAAAGGAAATATCCTCAGATGAAATCTGGAAAGAAGCTTTCTGAGAAACTGCTTAGTGTTCTGTGAATTCATCTCACAGAGTTACATGTGTATTTCGTGTATCTCTTTGCTAGCCTTATTTCTGTGGAATCTGAGTAAAGATATTTCGGATCCCTATGAATACTATAGGGCCATAGGAAATATCCTCGGATAACAAAGAGAAAGAAGCTTTCTGAGAAACTTCTTTCTGTTCTGTGAAATCATCTCACAGAGTTACAGCTTTCCCCTTCAAGAAGCCTTTCGCTAAGACAGTTCTTGTGGAATTGGCAAAGTGATATTTGGAAGCCCATAGAGGGCTATGGTGGAAAAGGAAATATCCTCAGATGAAATCTGGAAAGAAGCTTTCTGAGAAACTGCTAAGTGTTCTGTTAATTCATCTCACAGAGTTACATCTGTATTTCGTGGATCTCTTTGCTAGCCTTATTTCTGTGGAATCTGAGAACAGATATTTCGGATCCCTTTGAAGACTATAGGGCCAAAGGAAATATCTTCCGATAACAAAGAGAAAGAAGCTTTCTGAGAAACTTCTTTGTGTACTGTGAAATCATATCACAGAGTTACGGCTTTCCCCTCAAGAAGACTTTCGCTAGGACAGTTCTTGTGTAATAGGCAAGGAGATATTTGGAAGCCCATAGAGGGCTATGGTGAAAAAGGAAATATCCTCAGATGAAATCTGGAAAGAAGCTTTCTGAGAAACCGCTTAGTGTTCTGTGAATTCATCTCACAGAGTTACATCTGTATTTCGTGAATCTCTTTGCTAGCCTTATTTCTGTGGGATCTGAGAACAGATATTTCGGATCCCTTTGAAGACTATAGGGCCAAAGGAAATATCCTCCGATAACAAAGAGAAAGAAGCTTTCTGAGAAACTGCTTTGTGTTCTGTGAAATCATCTCACAGAGTTACAGCTTTCCCCTCAAGAAGCCTTTCGCTAGGACAGTTCTTGTGTAATTGGAAAAGAGATATTTGGAAGCCTATAGAGGGCTATGGTGAAAAAGGAAATATCCTCAGATAAAATCTGGAAAGAAGCTTTCTGAGAAACTGCTTAGTGTTCTGTGAATTCATCTCACAGAGTTACATCTGTATTTCGTGAATCTCTTTGCTAGCCTTATTTCTGTGTAATCTGAGAACAGATATTACGGATCCCTTTGAAGACTATAGGGCCAAAGGAAATATCCTCCGATAAGAAAGAGAAAGAAGCTTTCTGAGAAACTTCTTTGTTGTCTGTGAAATCATCTCACAGAGTTACAGCTTTCCCCTCAAGAAGCCTTTCGCTAAGACAGCTCTTGTGGAATTGGCAAAGTGATATTTGGAAGCACATAGAGGACTATGGTGAAAAAGGAAATACCCTCAGATGAAATCTGGAAAGAAGCTTTCTGAGAAACTGCTTAGTGTTCTGTTAATTCATCTCACAGAGTTACATCTGTATTTCGTGGATCTCTTTGCTAGCCTTATTTCTGTGGAATCTGAGAACAGATATTTCGGATCCCTTTGAAGACTATATGGCCAAAGGGAATATCCTCCGATAACAAAGAGAAAGAAGCTTTCTGAGAAACTTCTTTGTGTTCTGTGAAATCATCTCACAGAGTTATAGCTTTCCCCTCAAGAAGCCTTTAACTAAGACAGTTCTTGTGTAATTGGCAAAGAGATATTTGGAAGCCCATAGAGGGCTATAGTGAAAAAGGAAATATCCTCAGATGAAATCTGGAAAGAAGCTTTCTGAGAAACCGCTTAGTGTTCTGTGAATTCATCTCACAGAGTTACATCTGTATTTCGTTGATCTCTTTGCTAGCCTTATTTCTGTGGAATCTGAGAACAGATATTTCGGATCCCTTTGAAGACTATAGGGCCAAAGGAAATATCCTGCGATAACAAACAGAAAGAAGCTTTCTGAGAAACTTCTTTCTGTTCTGTGAAATCATCTCACAGAGTTACAGCTTTCCCCTCAAGAAGACTTTCGCTAAGACAGTTCTTGTGGAATTGGCAAAGTTATATTTGGAAGCCCATAGAGGGCTATGGTGAAAAAGGAAATATCCTCAGATGAAATCTGGAAAGAAGCTTTCTGAGAAACTGCTTAGTGTTTTGTTAATTCATCTCACAGAGTTACATCTGTATTTCGTGGATCTCTTTGCTAGCCTTATTTCTGTGGAATCTGAGAACAGATATTTCGGATCCCTTTGAAGACTATAGGGCCAAAGGAAATATCCTCCGATTACAAAGAGAAAGAAGCTTTCTGAGAAACTTCTTTGTGTTCTGTGAAATCATCTCACAGAGTTACAGCTTTCCCCTCAAGAAGCCTTTCGCTAGGTCAGTTCTTGTGTAATTGGAAAAGAGATATTTGGAAGCCTATAGAGGGCTATGGTGAAAAAGGAAATATCCTCAGATAAAATCTGGAAAGAAGCTTTCTGAGAAACTGCTTAGTGTTCTGTGAATTCATCTCACAGAGTTACATCTGTATTTCGTGAATCTCTTTGCTAGCCTTATTTCTGTGTAATCTGAGAACAGATATTAAGGATCCCTTTGAAGACTAAAGGGCCAAAGGAAATATTCTCCGATAACAAAGAGAAAGAAGCTTTCTGAGAAACTTCTTTGTGTTCTGTGAAATCATCTCACAGAGTTAGAGCTTTCCCCTCAAGAAGCCTTTCGCTAAGACAGTTCTTGTGGAATAGGCAAAGAGATATTTGGAAGCCCATAGAGGGCTATGGTGAAAAAGGAAATATCCTCAGATGAAATCTGGAAAGAAGCTTTCTGAGAAACTGCTTAGTGTTCTTTGAATTCATCTCACAGAGTTACATCTGTATTTCGTGGATCTCTTTGCTAGCCTTATTTCTGTGGAATCTGAGAACAGATATTTCGGATCCCTTTGACGACTATAGGGCCAAAGGAAATATCCTCCGATAACAAAGAGAAAGAAGCTTTCTGAGAAACTTCTTTCTGTTCTGTGAAATCATCTCACAGAGTTACAGCTTTCCCCTCAAGAAGCCTTTCGCTAAGACAGTTATTGTGGAATTGGCAAAGTGATATTTGGAAGCCCATAGAGGGCTATGGTGAAAAAGGAAATATCCTCAGATGAAATCTGGAAAGAAGCTTTCTGAGAAACCGCTTAGAGTTCTGCTAATTCATCTCACAGAGTTACATCTGTATTTCGTGGATCTCTTTGCTAGCCTTATTTCTGTGGAATCTGAGAACAGATATTTCGGATCCCTTTGAAGACTATAGGGCCAAAGGAAATATCCTGCGATAACAAACAGAAAGAAGCTTTCTGAGAAACTTCTTTCTGTTCTGTGAAATCATCTCACAGAGTTACAGCTTTCCCCTCAAGAAGCCTTTCGCTAAGACAGTTCTTGTGGAATTGGCAAAGTGATATTTGGAAGCCCATAGAGGGCTATGGTGAAAAAGGAAATACCCTCAGATGAAATCTGGAAAGAAGCTTTCTGAGAAACTGCTTAGTGTTCTGTGAATTCATCTCACAGAGTTACATCTGTATTTCGTGGATCTCTTTGCTAGCCTTATTTCTGTGGAATCTGAGAACAGATATTTCGGATCCCTTTGAAGACTATAGGGCCAAAGGAAATATCCTCCGATAACAAAGAGAAAGAAGCTTTCTGAGAAACTTCTTTGTGTTCTGTGAAATCATCTCACAGAGTTATAGCTTTCCCCCAAGAAGCCTTTAACTAAGACAGTTCTTGTGTAATTGGCAAAGAGATATTTGGAAGCCCATAGAGGGCTATGGGGAAAAAGGAAATATCCTCAGATGAAATCTGGAAAGAAGCTTTCTGAGAAACTGCTTAGTGTTCTGTGAATTCATCTCACAGAGTTACATGTGTATTTCGTGTATCTCTTTGCTAGCCTTATTTCTGTGGAATCTGAGTAAAGATATTTCGGATCCCTATGAATACTATAGGGCCATAGGAAATATCCTCGGATAACAAAGAGAAAGAAGCTTTCTGAGAAACTTCTTTCTGTTCTGTGAAATCATCTCACAGAGTTACAGCTTTCCCCTCAAGAAGCCTTTCGCTAAGACAGTTCTTGTGGAATTGGCAAAGTGATATTTGGAAGCCCATAGAGGGCTATGGTGGAAAAGGAAATATCCTCAGATGAAATCTGGAAAGAAGCTTTCTGAGAAACTGCTAAGTGTTCTGTTAATTCATCTCACAGAGTTACATCTGTATTTCGTGGATCTCTTTGCTAGCCTTATTTCTGTGGAATCTGAGAACAGATATTTCGGATCCCTTTGAAGACTATAGGGCCAAAGGAAATATCTTCCGATAACAAAGAGAAAGAAGCTTTCTGAGAAACTTCTTTGTGTTCTGTGAAATCATATCACAGAGTTACGGCTTTCCCCTCAAGAAGCCTTTCGCTAGGACAGTTCTTGTGTAATTGGCAAAGAGATATTTGGAAGCCCATAGAGGGCTATGGTGAAAAAGGAAATATCCTCAGATGAAATCTGGAAAGAAGCTTTCTGAGAAACCGCTTAGTGTTCTGTGAATTCATCTCACAGAGTTACATCTGTATTTCGTGAATCTCTTTGCTAGCCTTATTTCTGTGGGATCTGAGAACAGATATTTCGGATCCCTTTGAAGACTATAGGGCCAAAGGAAATATCCTCCGATAACAAAGAGAAAGAAGCTTTCTGAGAAACTGCTTTGTGTTCTGTGAAATCATCTCACAGAGTTACAGCTTTCCCCTCAAGAAGCCTTTCGCTAGGACAGTTCTTGTGTAATTGGAAAAGAGATATTTGGAAGCCTATAGAGGGCTATGGTGAAAAAGGAAATATCCTCAGATAAAATCTGGAAAGAAGCTTTCTGAGAAACTGCTTAGTGTTCTGTGAATTCATCTCACAGAGTTACATCTGTATTTCGTGAATCTCTTTGCTAGCCTTATTTCTGTGTAATCTGAGAACAGATATTACGGATCCCTTTGAAGATTATAGGGCCAAAGGAAATATCCTCCGATAAGAAAGAGAAAGAAGCTTTCTGAGAAACTTCTTTCTGTTCTGTGAAATCATCTCACAGAGTTACAGCTTTCCCCTCAAGAAGCCTTTCGCTAAGACAGTTCTTGTGGAATTGGCAAAGTGATATTTGGAAGCCCATAGAGGGCTATGGTGAAAAAGGAAATACCCTCAGATGAAATCTGGAAAGAAGCTTTCTGAGAAACCGCTTAGAGTTCTGTTAATTCATCTCACAGAGTTACATCTGTATTTCGTGGATCTCTTTGCTAGCCTTATTTCTGTGGAATCTGAGAACAGATATTTCGGATCCCTTTGAATACTATAGGGCCAAAGGAAATATCCTGCGATAACAAACAGAAAGAAGCTTTCTGAGCATCTTCTTTCTGTTCTGTGAAATCATCTCACAGAGTTACAGCTTTCCCCTCAAGAAGCCTTTCGCTAAGACAGTTCTTGTGGAATTGGCAAAGTGATATTTGGAAGCCCATAGAGGGCTATGGTGAAAAAGGAAATACCCTCAGATGAAATCTGGAAAGAAGCTTTCTGAGAAACTGCTTAGTGTTCTGTGAATTCATCTCACAGAGTTACATCTGTATTTCGTGGATCTCTTTGCTAGCCTTATTTCTGTGGAATCTGAGAACAGATATTTCGGATCCCTTTGAAGACTATAGGGCCAAAGGAAATATCTTCCGATAACAAAGAGAAAGAAGCTTTCTGAGAAACTTCTTTGTGTTCTGTGAAATCATATCACAGAGTTACGGCTTTCCCCTCAAGAAGCCTTTCGCTAGGACAGTTCTTGTGTAATTGGCAAAGAGATATTTGGAAGCCCATAGAGGGCTATGGTGTAAAAGGAAATATTCTCAGATGAAATCAGGAAAGAAGCTTTCTGAGAAACTGCTTAGTGTTCTGTGAATTCATCTCACAGAGTTACATCTGTATTTCGTGAATCTCTTTGCTAGCCTTATTTCTGTGGAATCTGAGAACAGATATTTCGGATCCCTTTGAAGACTATAGGGCCAAAGGAAATATCCTCCGATAACAAAGAGAAAGAAGCTTTCTGAGAAACTGCTTTGTGTTCTGTGAAATCATCTCACAGAGTTACAGCTTTCCCCTCAAGAAGCCTTTCGCTAGGACAGTTCTTGTGTAATTGGAAAAGAGATATTTGGAAGCCTATAGAGGGCTATGGTGAAAAAGGAAATATCCTCAGATAAAATCTGGAAAGAAGCTTTCTGAGAAACTGCTTAGTGTTCTGTGAATTCATCTCACAGAGTTACATCTGTATTTCGTGAATCTCTTTGCTAGCCTTATTTCTGTGTAATCTGAGAACAGATATTACGGATCCCTTTGAAGACTATAGGGACAAAGGAAATATCCTCCGATAACAAAGAGAAAGAAGCTTTCTGAGAAACTTCTTTGTTGTCTGTGAAATCATCTCACAGAGTTACAGCTTTCCCCTCAAGAAGCCTTTCGCTAAGACAGTTCTTGTGGAATTGGCAAAGTGATATTTGGAAGCCCATAGAGGGCTATGGTGAAAAAGGAAATATCCTCAGATGAAATCAGGAAAGAAGCTTTCTGAGAAACTGCTTAGTGTTCTGTGAATTCATCTCACAGAGTTACATCTGTATTTCGTGGATCTCTTTGCTAGCCTTATTTCTGAGGAATCTGAGAACAGATATTTCGGATCCCTTTGAAGACTATAGGGCCAAAGGAAATATCCTCCGATAACAAAGAGAAAGAAGCTTTCTGAGAAACTTCTTTCTGTTCTGTGAAATCATCTCACAGAGTTACAGCTTTCCCCTCAAGAAGCCTTTCGCTAAGACAGTTCTTGTGGAATTGGCAAAGTGATATTTGGAAGCCCATAGACGGCTATGGTGAAAAAGGAAATATCCTCAGATGAAATCTGGAAAGAAGCTTTCTGAGAAACCGCTTAGAGTTCTGTTAATTCATCTCACAGAGTTACATCTGTATTTCGTGGATCTCTTTGCTAGCCTTATTTCTGTGGAATCTGAGAACAGATATTTCGGATCCCTTTGAATACTATAGGGCCAAAGGAAATATCCTGCGATAACAAACAGAAAGAAGCTTTCTGAGCATCTTCTTTCTGTTCTGTGAAATCATCTCACAGAGTTACAGCTTTCCCCTCAAGAAGCCTTTCGCTAAGACAGTTCTTGTGGAATTGGCAAAGTGATATTTGGAAGCCCATAGAGGGCTATGGTGAAAAAGGAAATACCCTCAGATGAAATCTGGAAAGAAGCTTTCTGAGAAACTGCTTAGTGTTCTGTGAATTCATCTCACAGAGTTACATCTGTATTTCGTGGATCTCTTTGCTAGCCTTATTTCTGTGGAATCTGAGAACAGATATTTCGGATCCCTTTGAAGACTATAGGGCCAAAGGAAATATCCTCCGATAACAAAGAGAAAGAAGCTTTCTGAGAAACTTCTTTGTGTTCTGTGAAATCATCTCACAGAGTTATAGCTTTCCCCTCAAGAAGCCTTTAACTAAGACAGTTCTTGTGTAATTGGCAAAGAGATATTTGGAAGCCCATAGAGGGCTATGGTGAAAAAGGAAATATCCTCAGATGAAATCTGGAAAGAAGCTTTCTGAGAAACTGCTTAGTGTTCTGTTAATTCATCTCACAGAGTTACATGTATATTTCGTGTATCTCTTTGCTAGCCTTATTTCTGTGGAATCTGAGTAAAGATATTTCGGATCCCTATGAATACTATAGGGCCATAGGAAATATCCTCCGATAACAAAGAGAAAGAAGCTTTCTGAGAAACTTGTTTGTGTTTTGTGAAATCATCTCACAGAGTTACAGCTTTCCCCTCAAGAAGCCTTTCGCTAAGACAGTTCTTGTGGAATTGGCAAAGTGATATTTGGAAGCCCTTAGAGGGCTATGGTGAAAAAGGAAATATCCTCAGATGAAATCTGGAAAGAAGCTTTTTGAGAAACTGCTTAGTGTTCTGTGAATTCATCTCACAGAGTTACATCTGTATTTCGTGAATCTCTTTGCTATCCTTATTTCTGTGTAATCTGAGAACAGATATTACGGATCCCTTTGAAGACTATAGGGCCAAAGGAAATATTCTCCGATAACAAAGAGAAAGAAGCTTTCTGAGAAACTTACTTGTGTTCTGTGAAATCATCTCACAGAGTTAGAGCTTTCCCCTCAAGAAGCCTTTCGCTAAGACAGTTCTTGTGGAATTGGCAAAGTGATATTTGGAAGCCCATAGAGGGCTATGGTGAAAAAGGAAATACCCTCAGATGAAATCTGGAAAGAAACTTTCTGAGAAACCGCTTAGAGTTCTGTTAATTCATCTCACAGAGTTACATCTGTATTTCGTGGATCTCTTTGCTAGCCTTATTTCTGTGGAATCTGAGAACAGATATTTCGGATCCCTTTGAAGACTATAGGGCCAAAGGAAATATCCTGCGATAACAAACAGAAAGAAGCTTTCTGAGCATCTTCTTTCTGTTCTGTGAAATCATCTCACAGAGTTACAGCTTTCCCCTCAAGAAGCCTTTCGCTAAGACAGTTCTTGTGGAATTGGCAAAGTGATATTTGGAAGCCCATAGAGGGCTATGGTGTAAAAGGAAATATTCTCAGATGAAATCAGGAAAGAAGCTTTCTGAGAAACTGCTTAGTGTTCTGTGAATTCATCTCACAGAGTTACATCTGTATTTCGTGAATCTCTTTGCTAGCCTTATTTCTGTGGAATCTGAGAACAGATATTTCGGATCCCTTTGAAGACTATAGGGCCAAAGGAAATATCCTCCGATAACAAAGAGAAAGAAGCTTTCTGAGAAACTGCTTTGTGTTCTGTGAAATCATCTCACAGAGTTACAGCTTTCCCCTCAAGAAGCCTTTCGCTAGGACAGTTCTTGTGTAATTGGAAAAGAGATATTTGGAAGCCTATAGAGGGCTATGGTGAAAAAGGAAATATCCTCAGATAAAATCTGGAAAGAAGCTTTCTGAGAAACTGCTTAGTGTTCTGTGAATTCATCTCACAGAGTTACATCTGTATTTCGTGAATCTCTTTGCTAGCCTTATTTCTGTGTAATCTGAGAACAGATATTACGGATCCCTTTGAAGACTATAGGGACAAAGGAAATATCCTCCGATAAGAAAGAGAAAGAAGCTTTCTGAGAAACTTCTTTGTTGTCTGTGAAATCATCTCACAGAGTTACAGCTTTCCCCTCAAGAAGCCTTTCGCTAAGACAGTTCTTGTGGAATTGGCAAAGTGATATTTGGAAGCCCATAGAGGGCTATGGTGAAAAAGGAAATATCCTCAGATGAAATCAGGAAAGAAGCTTTCTGAGAAACTGCTTAGTGTTCTGTGAATTCATCTCACAGAGTTACATCTGTATTTCGTGGATCTCTTTGCTAGCCTTATTTCTGAGGAATCTGAGAACAGATATTTCGGATCCCTTTGAAGACTATAGGGCCAAAGGAAATATCCTCCGATAACAAAGAGAAAGAAGCTTTCTGAGAAACTTCTTTCTGTTCTGTGAAATCATCTCACAGAGTTACAGCTTTCCCCTCAAGAAGCCTTTCGCTAAGACAGTTCTTGTGGAATTGGCAAAGTGATATTTGGAAGCCCATAGACGGCTATGGTGAAAAAGGAAATATCCTCAGATGAAATCTGGAAAGAAGCTTTCTGAGAAACCGCTTAGAGTTCTGTTAATTCATCTCACAGAGTTACACCTGTATTTCGTGGATCTCTTTGCTAGCCTTATTTCTGTGGAATCTGAGAACAGATATTTCGGATCCCTTTGAATACTATAGGGCCAAAGGAAATATCCTGCGATAACAAACAGAAAGAAGCTTTCTGAGCATCTTCTTTCTGTTCTGTGAAATCATCTCACAGAGTTACAGCTTTCCCCTCAAGAAGCCTTTCGCTAAGACAGTTCTTGTGGAATTGGCAAAGTGATATTTGGAAGCCCATAGAGGGCTATGGTGAAAAAGGAAATACCCTCAGATGAAATCTGGAAAGAAGCTTTCTGAGAAAGTGCTTAGTGTTCTGTGAATTCATCTCACAGAGTTACATCTGTATTTCGTGGATCTCTTTGCTAGCCTTATTTCTGTGGAATCTGAGAACAGATATTTCGGATCCCTTTGAAGACTATAGGGCCAAAGGAAATATCCTCCGATAACAAAGAGAAAGAAGCTTTCTGAGAAACTTCTTTGTGTTCTGTGAAATCATCTCACAGAGTTATAGCTTTCCCCTCAAGAAGCCTTTAACTAAGACAGTTCTTGTGTAATTGGCAAAGAGATATTTGGAAGCCCATAGAGGGATATAGTGAAAAAGGAAATATCCTCAGATGAAATCTGGAAAGAAGCTTTCTGAGAAACCGCTTAGTGTTCTGTGAATTCATCTCACAGAGTTACATCTGTATTTCGTGGATCTCTTTGCTAGCCTTATTTCTGTGGAATCTGAGAACAGATATTTCGGATCCCTTTGAAGACTATAGGGCCAAAGGAAATATCCTGCGATAACAAACAGAAAGAAGCTTTCTGAGAAACTTCTTTCTGTTCTGTGAAATCATCTCACAGAGTTACAGCTTTCCCCTCAAGAAGCCTTTCGCTAAGACAGTTCTTGTGGAATTGGCAAAGTGATATTTGGAAGCCCATAGAGGGCTATGGTGAAAAAGGAAATATCCTCAGATGAAATCTGGAAAGAAGCTTTCTGAGAAACTGCTTAGTGTTTTGTTAATTCATCTCACAGAGTTACATCTGTATTTCGTGGATCTCTTTGCTAGCCTTATTTCTGTGGAATCTGAGAACAGATATTTCGGATCCCTTTGAAGACTATAGGGCCAAAGGAAATATCCTCCGATAACAAAGAGAAAGAAGCTTTCTGAGAAACTTCTTTGTGTTCTGTGAAATCATCTCACAGAGTTACAGCTTTCCCCTCAAGAAGCCTTTCGCTAAGACAGTTCTTGTGGAATTGGCAAAGTGATATTTGGAAGCCCATAGAGGGCTATGGTGAAAAAGGAAATATCCTCAGATGAAATCTGGAAAGAAGCTTTCTGAGAAACCGCTTAGAGTTCTGTGAATTCATCTCTCAGAGTTACATCTGTATTTCGTGGATCTCTTTGCTAGCCTTATTTCTGTGGAATCTGAGAACAGATATTTCGGATCCCTTTGAATACTATAGGGCCAAAGGAAATATCCTGCGATAACAAACAGAAAGAAGCTTTCTGAGCATCTTCTTTCTGTTCTGTGAAATCATCTCACAGAGTTACAGCTTTCCCCTCAAGAAGCCTTTCGCTAAGACAGTTCTTGTGGAATTGGCAAAGTGATATTTGGAAGCCCATAGAGGGCTATGGTGAAAAAGGAAATACCCTCAGATGAAATCTGGAAAGAAGCTTTCTGAGAAACTGCTTAGTGTTCTGTGAATTCATCTCACAGAGTTACATCTGTATTTCGTGGATCTCTTTGCTAGCCTTATTTCTGTGGAATCTGAGAACAGATATTTCGGATCCCTTTGAAGACTATAGGGCCAAAGGAAATATCCTCCGATAACAAAGAGAAAGAAGCTTTCTGAGAAACTTCTTTGTGTTCTGTGAAATCATCTCACAGAGTTATAGCTTTCCCCTCAAGAAGCCTTTAACTAAGACAGTTCTTGTGAAATTGGCAAAGAGATATTTGGAAGCCCATAGAGGGCTATGGTGAAAAAGGAAATATCCTCAGATGAAATCTGGAAAGAAGCTTT
Source organism: Macaca nemestrina (assembly GCF_043159975.1). Classification (NCBI taxonomy): domain Eukaryota; kingdom Metazoa; phylum Chordata; class Mammalia; order Primates; family Cercopithecidae; genus Macaca; species Macaca nemestrina. Next base: position 90,819,814 of record NC_092125.1, read on the forward strand.
CTGAGAAACTGCTTAGTGTTCTGTTAATTCATCTCACAGAGTTACATGTATATTTCGTGTATCTCTTTGCTAGCCTTATTTCTGTGGAATCTGAGTAAAGATATTTCGGATCCCTATGAATACTATAGGGCCATAGGAAATATCCTCCGATAACAAAGAGAAAGAAGCTTTCTGAGAAACTTGTTTGTGTTTTGTGAAATCATCTCACAGAGTTACAGCTTTCCCCTCAAGAAGCCTTTCGCTAAGACACTTCTTGTGGAATTGGCAAAGTGATATTTGGAAGCCCTTAGAGGGCTATGGTGAAAAAGGAAATATCCTCAGATGAAATCTGGAAAGAAGCTTTTTGAGAAACTGCTTAGTGTTCTGTGAATTCATCTCACAGAGTTACATCTGTATTTCGTGAATCTCTTTGCTATCCTTATTTCTGTGTAATCTGAGAACAGATATTACGGATCCCTTTGAAGACTATAGGGCCAAAGGAAATATTCTCCGATAACAAAGAGAAAGAAGCTTTCTGAGAAACTTACTTGTGTTCTGTGAAATCATCTCACAGAGTTAGAGCTTTCCCCTCAAGAAGCCTTTCGCTAAGACAGTTCTTGTGGAATTGGCAAAGTGATATTTGGAAGCCCATAGAGGGCTATGGTGAAAAAGGAAATACCCTCAGATGAAATCTGGAAAGAAGCTTTCTGAGAAACTGCTTAGTGTTCTGTGAATTCATCTCACAGAGTTACATCTGTATTTCGTGGATCTCTTTGCTAGCCTTATTTCTGTGGAATCTGAGAACAGATATTTCGGATCCCTTTGAAGACTATAGGGCCAAAGGAAATATCCTCCGATAACAAAGAGAAAGAAGCTTTCTGAGAAACTTCTTTCTGTTCTGTGAAATCATCTCACAGAGTTACAGCTTTCCCCTCAAGAAGCCTTTCGCTAAGACAGTTCTTGTGGAATTGGCAAAGTGATATTTGGAAGCCCATAGAGGGCTATGGTGAAAAAGGAAATATCCTCAGATGAAATCTGGAAAGAAGCTTTCTGAGAAACCGCTTAGAGTTCTGTTAATTCATCTCACAGAGTTACATCTGTATTTCGTGGATCTCTTTGCTAGCCTTATTTCTGTGGAATCTGAGAACAGATATTTCGGATACCTTTGAATACTATAGGGCCAAAGGAAATATCCTGCGATAACAAACAGAAAGAAGCTTTCTGAGCATCTTCTTTGTGTTCTGTGAAATCATCTCACAGAGTTACAGCTTTGCCCTCAAGAAGCCTTTCGCTAAGACAGTTCTTGTGGAATTGGCAAAGTGATATTTGGAAGCCCATAGAGGGCTATGGTGAAAAAGGAAATACCCTCAGATGAAATCTGGAAAGAAGCTTTCTGAGAAACTGCTTAGTGTTCTGTTAATTCATCTCACAGAGTTACATCTGTATTTCGTGGATCTCTTTGCTAGCCTTATTTCTGTGGAATCTGAGAACAGATATTTCGGATCCCTTTGAAGACTATAGGGACAAAGGAAATATCCTCCGATAACAAAGAGAAAGAAGCTTTCTGAGAAACTTCTTTGTGTTCTGTGAAATCATCTCACAGAGTTATAGCTTTCCCCTCAAGAAGCCTTTAACTAAGACAGTTCTTGTGTAATTGGCAAAGAGATATTTGGAAGCCCATAGAGGGCTATGGTGAAAAAGGAAATATCCTCAGATGAAATCTGGAAAGAAGCTTTCGGAGAAACTGCTTAGTGTTCTGTTAATTCATCTCACAGAGTTACATGTATATTTCGTGTATCTCTTTGCTAGCCTTATTTCTGTGGAATCTGAGTAAAGATATTTCGGATCCCTATGAATACTATAGGGCCATAGGAAATATCCTCCGATAACAAAGAGAAAGAAGCTTTCTGAGAAACTTGTTTGTGTTTTGTGAAATCATCTCACAGAGTTACAGCTTTCCCCTCAAGAAGCCTTTCGCTAAGACACTTCTTGTGGAATTGGCAAAGTGATATTTGGAAGCCCTTAGAGGGCTATGGTGAAAAAGGAAATATCCTCAGATGAAATCTGGAAAGAAGCTTTTTGAGAAACTGCTTAGTGTTCTGTGAATTCATCTCACAGAGTTACATCTGTATTTCGTGAATCTCTTTGCTATCCTTATTTCTGTGTAATCTGAGAACAGATATTACGGATCCCTTTGAAGACTATAGGGCCAAAGGAAATATTCTCCGATAACGAAGAGAAAGAAGCTTTCTGAGAATCTTACTTGTGTTCTGTGAAATCATCTCACAGAGTTAGAGCTTTCCCCTCAAGAAGCCTTTCGCTAAGACAGTTCTTGTGGAATTGGCAAAGTGATATTTGGAAGCCCATAGAGGGCTATGGTGAAAAAGGAAATATCCTCAGATGAAATCTGGAAAGAAGCTTTCTGAGAAACTGCTTAGTGTTCTGTGAATTCATCTCACAGAGTTACATCTGTATTTCGTGAATCTCTTTGCTAGCCTTATTTCTGTGGAATCTGAGAACAGATATTTCGGATCCCTTTGAAGACTATAGGGCCAAAGGAAATATACTCCGATAACAAAGAGAAAGAAGCTTTCTGAGAAACTTCTTTGTGTTCTGTGAAATCATCTCACAGAATTACAGCTTTCCCCTCAAGAAGCCTTTCGCTAAGACAGTTCTTGTGGAATTGGCAAAGTGATATTTGGAAGCCCATAGAGGGCTATGGTGAAAAAGGAAATATCCTCAGATGAAATCTGGAAAGAAGCTTTCTGAGAAACTGCTTAGTGTTCTGTGAATTCATCTCACAGAGTTACATCTGTATTTCGTGCATCTTTTTGCTAGCCTTATTTCTGTGGAATCTGAGAACAGATATTTCGGATCCCTTTGAAGACTATAGGGCCAAAGGAAATATCCTCCGATAACAAACAGAAAGAAGCTTTCTGAGCAACTTCTTTCTGTTCTGTGAAATCATCTCACAGAGTTACAGCTTTCCCCTCAAGAAGCCTTTCGCTAAGACAGCTCTTGTGGAATTGGCAAAGTGATATTTGGAAGCACATAGAGGACTATGGTGAAAAAGGAAATACCCTCAGATGAAATCTGGAAAGAAGCTTTCTGAGAAACTGCTTAGTGTTCTGTGAATTCATCTCACAGAGTTACATCTGTATTTCGTGGATCTCTTTGCTAGCCTTATTTCTGTGGAATCTGAGAACAGATATTTCGGATCCCTTTGAAGACTATATGGCCAAAGGGAATATCCTCCGATAACAAAGAGAAAGAAGCTTTCTGAGAAACTTCTTTGTGTTCTGTGAAATCATCTCACAGAGTTATAGCTTTCCCCTCAAGAAGCCTTTAACTAAGACAGTTCTTGTGTAATTGGCAAAGAGATATTTGGAAGCCCATAGAGGGATATAGTGAAAAAGGAAATATCCTCAGATGAAATCTGGAAAGAAGCTTTCTGAGAAACCGCTTAGTGTTCTGTGAATTCATCTCACAGAGTTACATCTGTATTTCGTGGATCTCTTTGCTAGCCTTATTTCTGTGGAATCTGAGAACAGATATTTCGGATCCCTTTGAAGACTATAGGGCCAAAGGAAATATCCTGCGATAACAAACAGAAAGAAGCTTTCTGAGAAACTTCTTTCTGTTCTGTGAAATCATCTCACAGAGTTACAGCTTTCCCCTCAAGAAGCCTTTCGCTAAGACAGTTCTTGTGGAATTGGCAAAGTGATATTTGGAAGCCCATAGAGGGCTATGGTGAAAAAGGAAATATCCTCAGATGAAATCTGGAAAGAAGCTTTCTGAGAAACTGCTTAGTGTTTTGTTAATTCATCTCACAGAGTTACATCTGTATTTCGTGGATCTCTTTGCTAGCCTTATTTCTGTGGAATCTGAGAACAGATATTTCGGATCCCTTTGAAGACTATAGGGCCAAAGGAAATATCCTCCGATAACAAAGAGAAAGAAGCTTTCTGAGAAACTTCTTTGTGTTCTGTGAAATCATCTCACAGAGTTACAGCTTTCCCCTCAAGAAGCCTTTCGCTAAGACAGTTCTTGTGGAATTGGCAAAGTGATATTTGGAAGCCCATAGAGGGCTATGGTGAAAAAGGAAATATCCTCAGATGAAATCTGGAAAGAAGCTTTCTGAGAAACCGCTTAGAGTTCTGTGAATTCATCTCTCAGAGTTACATCTGTATTTCGTGGATCTCTTTGCTAGCCTTATTTCTGTGGAATCTGAGAACAGATATTTCGGATCCCTTTGAATACTATAGGGCCAAAGGAAATATCCTGCGATAACAAACAGAAAGAAGCTTTCTGAGCATCTTCTTTCTGTTCTGTGAAATCATCTCACAGAGTTACAGCTTTCCCCTCAAGAAGCCTTTCGCTAAGACAGTTCTTGTGGAATTGGCAAAGTGATATTTGGAAGCCCATAGAGGGCTATGGTGAAAAAGGAAATACCCTCAGATGAAATCTGGAAAGAAGCTTTCTGAGAAACTGCTTAGTGTTCTGTGAATTCATCTCACAGAGTTACATCTGTATTTCGTGGATCTCTTTGCTAGCCTTATTTCTGTGGAATCTGAGAACAGATATTTCGGATCCCTTTGAAGACTATAGGGCCAAAGGAAATATCCTCCGATAACAAAGAGAAAGAAGCTTTCTGAGAAACTTCTTTGTGTTCTGTGAAATCATCTCACAGAGTTATAGCTTTCCCCTCAAGAAGCCTTTAACTAAGACAGTTCTTGTGAAATTGGCAAAGAGATATTTGGAAGCCCATAGAGGGCTATGGTGAAAAAGGAAATATCCTCAGATGAAATCTGGAAAGAAGCTTTCTGAGAAACTGCTTAGTGTTCTGTTAATTCATCTCACAGAGTTACATGTATATTTCGTGTATCTCTTTGCTAGCCTTATTTCTGTGGAATCTGAGTAAAGATATTTCGGATCCCTATGAATACTATAGGGCCATAGGAAATATCCTCCGATAACAAAGAGAAAGAAGCTTTCTGAGAAACTTGTTTGTGTTTTGTGAAATCATCTCACAGAGTTACAGCTTTCCCCTCAAGAAGCCTTTCGCTAAGACACTTCTTGTGGAATTGGCAAAGTGATATTTGGAAGCCCTTAGAGGGCTATGGTGAAAAAGGAAATATCCTCAGATGAAATCTGGAAAGAAGCTTTTTGAGAAACTGCTTAGTGTTCTGTGAATTCATCTCACAGAGTTACATCTGTATTTCGTGAATCTCTTTGCTATCCTTATTTCTGTGTAATCTGAGAACAGATATTACGGATCCCTTTGAAGACTATAGGGCCAAAGGAAATATTCTCCGATAACAAAGAGAAAGAAGCTTTCTGAGAAACTTACTTGTGTTCTGTGAAATCATCTCACAGAGTTAGAGCTTTCCCCTCAAGAAGCCTTTCGCTAAGACAGTTCTTGTGGAATTGGCAAAGTGATATTTGGAAGCCCATAGAGGGCTATGGTGAAAAAGGAAATACCCTCAGATGAAATCTGGAAAGAAGCTTTCTGAGAAACTGCTTAGTGTTCTGTGAATTCATCTCACAGAGTTACATCTGTATTTCGTGGATCTCTTTGCTAGCCTTATTTCTGTGGAATCTGAGAACAGATATTTCGGATCCCTTTGAAGACTATAGGGCCAAAGGAAATATCCTCCGATAACAAAGAGAAAGAAGCTTTCTGAGAAACTTCTTTCTGTTCTGTGAAATCATCTCACAGAGTTACAGCTTTCCCCTCAAGAAGCCTTTCGCTAAGACAGTTCTTGTGGAATTGGCAAAGTGATATTTGGAAGCCCATAGAGGGCTATGGTGAAAAAGGAAATATCCTCAGATGAAATCTGGAAAGAAGCTTTCTGAGAAACCGCTTAGAGTTCTGTTAATTCATCTCACAGAGTTACATCTGTATTTCGTGGATCTCTTTGCTAGCCTTATTTCTGTGGAATCTGAGAACAGATATTTCGGATACCTTTGAATACTATAGGGCCAAAGGAAATATCCTGCGATAACAAACAGAAAGAAGCTTTCTGAGCATCTTCTTTGTGTTCTGTGAAATCATCTCACAGAGTTACAGCTTTGCCCTCAAGAAGCCTTTCGCTAAGACAGTTCTTGTGGAATTGGCAAAGTGATATTTGGAAGCCCATAGAGGGCTATGGTGAAAAAGGAAATACCCTCAGATGAAATCTGGAAAGAAGCTTTCTGAGAAACTGCTTAGTGTTCTGTTAATTCATCTCACAGAGTTACATCTGTATTTCGTGGATCTCTTTGCTAGCCTTATTTCTGTGGAATCTGAGAACAGATATTTCGGATCCCTTTGAAGACTATAGGGACAAAGGAAATATCCTCCGATAACAAAGAGAAAGAAGCTTTCTGAGAAACTTCTTTGTGTTCTGTGAAATCATCTCACAGAGTTATAGCTTTCCCCTCAAGAAGCCTTTAACTAAGACAGTTCTTGTGTAATTGGCAAAGAGATATTTGGAAGCCCATAGAGGGCTATGGTGAAAAAGGAAATATCCTCAGATGAAATCTGGAAAGAAGCTTTCGGAGAAACTGCTTAGTGTTCTGTTAATTCATCTCACAGAGTTACATGTATATTTCGTGTATCTCTTTGCTAGCCTTATTTCTGTGGAATCTGAGTAAAGATATTTCGGATCCCTATGAATACTATAGGGCCATAGGAAATATCCTCCGATAACAAAGAGAAAGAAGCTTTCTGAGAAACTTGTTTGTGTTTTGTGAAATCATCTCACAGAGTTACAGCTTTCCCCTCAAGAAGCCTTTCGCTAAGACACTTCTTGTGGAATTGGCAAAGTGATATTTGGAAGCCCTTAGAGGGCTATGGTGAAAAAGGAAATATCCTCAGATGAAATCTGGAAAGAAGCTTTTTGAGAAACTGCTTAGTGTTCTGTGAATTCATCTCACAGAGTTACATCTGTATTTCGTGAATCTCTTTGCTATCCTTATTTCTGTGTAATCTGAGAACAGATATTACGGATCCCTTTGAAGACTATAGGGCCAAAGGAAATATTCTCCGATAACGAAGAGAAAGAAGCTTTCTGAGAATCTTACTTGTGTTCTGTGAAATCATCTCACAGAGTTAGAGCTTTCCCCTCAAGAAGCCTTTCGCTAAGACAGTTCTTGTGGAATTGGCAAAGTGATATTTGGAAGCCCATAGAGGGCTATGGTGAAAAAGGAAATATCCTCAGATGAAATCTGGAAAGAAGCTTTCTGAGAAACTGCTTAGTGTTCTGTGAATTCATCTCACAGAGTTACATCTGTATTTCGTGAATCTCTTTGCTAGCCTTATTTCTGTGGAATCTGAGAACAGATATTTCGGATCCCTTTGAAGACTATAGGGCCAAAGGAAATATACTCCGATAACAAAGAGAAAGAAGCTTTCTGAGAAACTTCTTTGTGTTCTGTGAAATCATCTCACAGAATTACAGCTTTCCCCTCAAGAAGCCTTTCGCTAAGACAGTTCTTGTGGAATTGGCAAAGTGATATTTGGAAGCCCATAGAGGGCTATGGTGAAAAAGGAAATATCCTCAGATGAAATCTGGAAAGAAGCTTTCTGAGAAACTGCTTAGTGTTCTGTGAATTCATCTCACAGAGTTACATCTGTATTTCGTGCATCTTTTTGCTAGCCTTATTTCTGTGGAATCTGAGAACAGATATTTCGGATCCCTTTCAAGACTATAGGGCCAAAGGAAATATCCTCCGATAACAAACAGAAAGAAGCTTTCTGAGCAACTTCTTTCTGTTCTGTGAAATCATCTCACAGAGTTACAGCTTTCCCCTCAAGAAGCCTTTCGCTAAGACAGCTCTTGTGGAATTGGCAAAGTGATATTTGGAAGCACATAGAGGACTATGGTGAAAAAGGAAATACCCTCAGATGAAATCTGGAAAGAAGCTTTCTGAGAAACTGCTTAGTGTTCTGTGAATTCATCTCACAGAGTTACATCTGTATTTCGTGGATCTCTTTGCTAGCCTTATTTCTGTGGAATCTGAGAACAGATATTTCGGATCCCTTTGAAGACTATATGGCCAAAGGGAATATCCTCCGATAACAAAGAGAAAGAAGCTTTCTGAGAAACTTCTTTGTGTTCTGTGAAATCATCTCACAGAGTTATAGCTTTCCCCTCAAGAAGCCTTTAACTAAGACAGTTCTTGTGTAATTGGCAAAGAGATATTTGGAAGCCCATAGAGGGATATAGTGAAAAAGGAAATATCCTCAGATGAAATCTGGAAAGAAGCTTTCTGAGAAACCGCTTAGTGTTCTGTGAATTCATCTCACAGAGTTACATCTGTATTTCGTTGATCTCTTTGCTAGCCTTATTTCTGTGGAATCTGAGAACAGATATTTCGGATCCCTTTGAAGACTATAGGGCCAAAGGAAATATCCTGCGATAACAAACAGAAAGAAGCTTTCTGAGAAACTTCTTTCTGTTCTGTGAAATCATCTCACAGAGTTACAGCTTTCCCCTCAAGAAGCCTTTCGCTAAGACAGTTCTTGTGGAATTGGCAAAGTGATATTTGGAAGCCCATAGAGGGCTATGGTGAAAAAGGAAATATCCTCAGATGAAATCTGGAAAGAAGCTTTCTGAGAAACTGCTTAGTGTTTTGTTAATTCATCTCACAGAGTTACATCTGTATTTCGTGGATCTCTTTGCTAGCCTTATTTCTGTGGAATCTGAGAACAGATATTTCGGATCCCTTTGAAGACTATAGGGCCAAAGGAAATATCCTCCGATAACAAAGAGAAAGAAGCTTTCTGAGAAACTTCTTTGTGTTCTGTGAAATCATCTCACAGAGTTACAGCTTTCCCCTCAAGAAGCCTTTCGCTAGGACAGTTCTTGTGTAATTGGAAAAGAGATATTTGGAAGCCTATAGAGGGCTATGGTGAAAAAGGAAATATCCTCAGATAAAATCTGGAAAGAAGCTTTCTGAGAAACTGCTTAGTGTTCTGTGAATTCATCTCACAGAGTTACATCTGTATTTCGTGAATCTCTTTGCTAGCCTTATTTCTGTGTAATCTGAGAACAGATATTACGGATCCCTTTGAAGACTAAAGGGCCAAAGGAAATATTCTCCGATAACAAAGAGAAAGAAGCTTTCTGAGAAACTTCTTTGTGTTCTGTGAAATCATCTCACAGAGTTAGAGCTTTCCCCTCAAGAAGCCTTTCGCTAAGACAGTTCTTGTGGAATAGGCAAAGAGATATTTGGAAGCCCATAGAGGGCTATGGTGAAAAAGGAAATATCCTCAGATGAAATCTGGAAAGAAGCTTTCTGAGAAACTGCTTAGTGTTCTTTGAATTCATCTCACAGAGTTACATCTGTATTTCGTGGATCTCTTTGCTAGCCTTATTTCTGTGGAATCTGAGAACAGATATTTCGGATCCCTTTGAAGACTATAGGGCCAAAGGAAATATCCTCCGATAACAAAGAGAAAGAAGCTTTCTGAGAAACTTCTTTCTGTTCTGTGAAATCATCTCACAGAGTTACAGCTTTCCCCTCAAGAAGCCTTTCGCTAAGACAGTTATTGTGGAATTGGCAAAGTGATATTTGGAAGCCCATAGAGGGCTATGGTGAAAAAGGAAATATCCTCAGATGAAATCTGGAAAGAAGCTTTCTGAGAAACCGCTTAGAGTTCTGCTAATTCATCTCACAGAGTTACATCTGTATTTCGTGGATCTCTTTGCTAGCCTTATTTCTGTGGAATCTGAGAACAGATATTTCGGATCCCTTTGAAGACTATAGGGCCAAAGGAAATATCCTGCGATAACAAACAGAAAGAAGCTTTCTGAGAAACTTCTTTCTGTTCTGTGAAATCATCTCACAGAGTTACAGCTTTCCCCTCAAGAAGCCTTTCGCTAAGACAGTTCTTGTGGAATTGGCAAAGTGATATTTGGAAGCCCATAGAGGGCTATGGTGAAAAAGGAAATACCCTCAGATGAAATCTGGAAAGAAGCTTTCTGAGAAACTGCTTAGTGTTCTGTGAATTCATCTCACAGAGTTACATCTGTATTTCGTGGATCTCTTTGCTAGCCTTATTTCTGTGGAATCTGAGAACAGATATTTCGGATCCCTTTGAAGACTATAGGGCCAAAGGAAATATCCTCCGATAACAAAGAGAAAGAAGCTTTCTGAGAAACTTCTTTGTGTTCTGTGAAATCATCTCACAGAGTTATAGCTTTCCCCCAAGAAGCCTTTAACTAAGACAGTTCTTGTGCAATTGGCAAAGAGATATTTGGAAGCCCATAGAGGGCTATGGGGAAAAAGGAAATATCCTCAGATGAAATCTGGAAAGAAGCTTTCTGAGAAACTGCTTAGTGTTCTGTGAATTCATCTCACAGAGTTACATGTGTATTTCGTGTATCTCTTTGCTAGCCTTATTTCTGTGGAATCTGAGTAAAGATATTTCGGATCCCTATGAATACTATAGGGCCATAGGAAATATCCTCGGATAACAAAGAGAAAGAAGCTTTCTGAGAAACTTCTTTCTGTTCTGTGAAATCATCTCACAGAGTTACAGCTTTCCCCTCAAGAAGCCTTTCGCTAAGACAGTTCTTGTGGAATTGGCAAAGTGATATTTGGATGCCCATAGAGGGCTATGGTGGAAAAGGAAATATCCTCAGATGAAATCTGGAAAGAAGCTTTCTGAGAAACTGCTAAGTGTTCTGTTAATTCATCTCACAGAGTTACATCTGTATTTCGTGGATCTCTTTGCTAGCCTTATTTCTGTGGAATCTGAGAACAGATATTTCGGATCCCTTTGAAGACTATAGGGCCAAAGGAAATATCTTCCGATAACAAAGAGAAAGAAGCTTTCTGAGATACTTCTTTGTGTACTGTGAAATCATATCACAGAGTTACGGCTTTCCCCTCAAGAAGCCTTTCGCTAGGACAGTTCTTGTGTAATTGGCAAAGAGATATTTGGAAGCCCATAGAGGGCTATGGTGAAAAAGGAAATATCCTCAGATGAAATCTGGAAAGAAGCTTTCTGAGAAACCGCTTAGTGTTCTGTGAATTCATCTCACAGAGTTACATCTGTATTTCGTGAATCTCTTTGCTAGCCTTATTTCTGTGGGATCTGAGAACAGATATTTCGGATCCCTTTGAAGACTATAGGGCCAAAGGAAATATCCTCCGATAACAAAGAGAAAGAAGCTTTCTGAGAAACTGCTTTGTGTTCTGTGAAATCATCTCACAGAGTTACAGCTTTCCCCTCAAGAAGCCTTTCGCTAGGACAGTTCTTGTGTAATTGGAAAAGAGATATTTGGAAGCCTATAGAGGGCTATGGTGAAAAAGGAAATATCCTCAGATAAAATCTGGAAAGAAGCTTTCTGAGAAACTGCTTAGTGTTCTCTGAATTCATCTCACAGAGTTACATCTGTATTTCGTGAATCTCTTTGCTAGCCTTATTTCTGTGTAATCTGAGAACAGATATTACGGATCCCTTTGAAGACTATAGGGCCAAAGGAAATATCCTCCGATAAGAAAGAGAAAGAAGCTTTCTGAGAAACTTCTTTGTTGTCTGTGAAATCATCTCACAGAGTTACAGCTTTCCCCTCAAGAAGCCTTTCGCTAAGACAGCACTTGTGGAATTGGCAAAGTGATATTTGGAAGCACATAGAGGACTATGGTGAAAAAGGAAATACCCTCAGATGAAATCTGGAAAGAAGCTTTCTGAGAAACTGCTTAGTGTTCTGTGAATTCATCTCACAGAGTTACATCTGTATTTCGTGGATCTCTTTGCTAGCCTTATTTCTGTGGAATCTGAGAACAGATATTTCGGATCCCTTTGAAGACTATATGGCCAAAGGGAATATCCTCCGATAACAAAGAGAAAGAAGCTTTCTGAGAAACTTCTTTGTGTTCTGTGAAATCATCTCACAGAGTTATAGCTTTCCCCTCAAGAAGCCTTTAACTAAGACAGTTCTTGTGTAATTGGCAAAGAGATATTTGGAAGCCCATAGAGGGCTATAGTGAAAAAGGAAATATCCTCAGATGAAATCTGGAAAGAAGCTTTCTGAGAAACCGCTTAGTGTTCTGTGAATTCATCTCACAGAGTTACATCTGTATTTCGTTGATCTCTTTGCTAGCGTTATTTCTGTGGAATCTGAGAACAGATATTTCGGATCCCTTTGAAGACTATAGGGCCAAAGGAAATATCCTGCGATAACAAACAGAAAGAAGCTTTCTGAGAAACTTCTTTCTGTTCTGTGAAATCATCTCACAGAGTTACAGCTTTCCCCTCAAGAAGCCTTTCGCTAAGACAGTTCTTGTGGAATTGGCAAAGTGATATTTGGAAGCCCATAGAGGGCTATGGTGAAAAAGGAAATATCCTCAGATGAAATCTGGAAAGAAGCTTTCTGAGAAACTGCTTAGTGTTTTGTTAATTCATCTCACAGAGTTACATCTGTATTTCGTGGATCTCTTTGCTAGCCTTATTTCTGTGGAATCTGAGAACAGATATTTCGGATCCCTTTGAAGACTATAGGGCCAAAGGAAATATCCTCCGATAACAAAGAGAAAGAAGCTTTCTGAGAAACTTCTTTGTGTTCTGTGAAATCATCTCACAGAGTTACAGCTTTCCCCTCAAGAAGCCTTTCGCTAGGACAGTTCTTGTGTAATTGGAAAAGAGATATTTGGAAGCCTATAGAGGGCTATGGTGAAAAAGGAAATATCCTCAGATAAAATCTGGAAAGAAGCTTTCTGAGAAACTGCTTAGTGTTCTGTGAATTCATCTCACAGAGTTACATCTGTATTTCGTGAATCTCTTTGCTAGCCTTATTTCTGTGTAATCTGAGAACAGATATTACGGATCCCTTTGAAGACTAAAGGGCCAAAGGAAATATTCTCCGATAACAAAGAGAAAGAAGCTTTCTGAGAAACTTCTTTGTGTTCTGTGAAATCATCTCACAGAATTACAGCTTTCCCCTCAAGAAGCCTTTCGCTAAGACAGTTCTTGTGGAATTGGCAAAGTGATATTTGGAAGCCCATAGAGGGCTATGGTGAAAAAGGAAATATCCTCAGATGAAATCTGGAAAGAAGCTTTCTGAGAAACTGCTTAGTGTTCTGTGAATTCATCTCACAGAGTTACATCTGTATTTCGTGCATCTTTTTGCTAGCCTTATTTCTGTGGAATCTGAGAACAGATATTTCGGATCCCTTTGAAGACTATAGGGCCAAAGGAAATATCCTCCGATAACAAACAGAAAGAAGCTTTCTGAGCAACTTCTTTCTGTTCTGTGAAATCATCTCACAGAGTTACAGCTTTCCCCTCAAGAAGCCTTTCGCTAAGACAGCTCTTGTGGAATTGGCAAAGTGATATTTGGAAGCACATAGAGGACTATGGTGAAAAAGGAAATACCCTCAGATGAAATCTGGAAAGAAGCTTTCTGAGAAACTGCTTAGTGTTCTGTGAATTCATCTCACTGAGTTACATCTGTATTTCGTGGATCTCTTTGCTAGCCTTATTTCTGTGGAATCTGAGAACAGATATTTCGGATCCCTTTGAAGACTATATGGCCAAAGGGAATATCCTCCGATAACAAAGAGAAAGAAGCTTTCTGAGAAACTTCTTTGTGTTCTGTGAAATCATCTCACAGAGTTATAGCTTTCCCCTCAAGAAGCCTTTAACTAAGACAGTTCTTGTGTAATTGGCAAAGAGATATTTGGAAGCCCATAGAGGGATATAGTGAAAAAGGAAATATCCTCAGATGAAATCTGGAAAGAAGCTTTCTGAGAAACCGCTTAGTGTTCTGTGAATTCATCTCACAGAGTTACATCTGTATTTCGTTGATCTCTTTGCTAGCCTTATTTCTGTGGAATCTGAGAACAGATATTTCGGATCCCTTTGAAGACTATAGGGCCAAAGGAAATATCCTGCGATAACAAACAGAAAGAAGCTTTCTGAGAAACTTCTTTCTGTTCTGTGAAATCATCTCACAGAGTTACAGCTTTCCCCTCAAGAAGCCTTTCGCTAAGACAGTTCTTGTGGAATTGGCAAAGTGATATTTGGAAGCCCATAGAGGGCTATGGTGAAAAAGGAAATATCCTCAGATGAAATCTGGAAAGAAGCTTTCTGAGAAACTGCTTAGTGTTTTGTTAATTCATCTCACAGAGTTACATCTGTATTTCGTGGATCTCTTTGCTAGCCTTATTTCTGTGGAATCTGAGAACAGATATTTCGGATCCCTTTGAAGACTATAGGGCCAAAGGAAATATCCTCCGATAACAAAGAGAAAGAAGCTTTCTGAGAAACTTCTTTGTGTTCTGTGAAATCATCTCACAGAGTTACAGCTTTCCCCTCAAGAAGCCTTTCGCTAGGACAGTTCTTGTGTAATTGGAAAAGAGATATTTGGAAGCCTATAGAGGGCTATGGTGAAAAAGGAAATATCCTCAGATAAAATCTGGAAAGAAGCTTTCTGAGAAACTGCTTAGTGTTCTGTGAATTCATCTCACAGAGTTACATCTGTATTTCGTGAATCTCTTTGCTAGCCTTATTTCTGTGTAATCTGAGAACAGATATTACGGATCCCTTTGAAGACTAAAGGGCCAAAGGAAATATTCTCCGATAACAAAGAGAAAGAAGCTTTCTGAGAAACTTCTTTGTGTTCTGTGAAATCATCTCACAGAGTTAGAGCTTTCCCCTCAAGAAGCCTTTCGCTAAGACAGTTCTTGTGGAATAGGCAAAGAGATATTTGGAAGCCCATAGAGGGCTATGGTGAAAAAGGAAATATCCTCAGATGAAATCTGGAAAGAAGCTTTCTGAGAAACTGCTTAGTGTTCTTTGAATTCATCTCACAGAGTTACATCTGTATTTCGTGGATCTCTTTGCTAGCCTTATTTCTGTGGAATCTGAGAACAGATATTTCGGATCCCTTTGAAGACTATAGGGCCAAAGGAAATATCCTCCGATAACAAAGAGAAAGAAGCTTTCTGAGAAACTTCTTTCTGTTCTGTGAAATCATCTCACAGAGTTACAGCTTTCCCCTCAAGAAGCCTTTCGCTAAGACAGTTATTGTGGAATTGGCAAAGTGATATTTGGAAGCCCATAGAGGGCTATGGTGAAAAAGGAAATATCCTCAGATGAAATCTGGAAAGAAGCTTTCTGAGAAACCGCTTAGAGTTCTGCTAATTCATCTCACAGAGTTACATCTGTATTTCGTGGATCTCTTTGCTAGCCTTATTTCTGTGGAATCTGAGAACAGATATTTCGGATCCCTTTGAAGACTATAGGGCCAAAGGAAATATCCTGCGATAACAAACAGAAAGAAGCTTTCTGAGAAACTTCTTTCTGTTCTGTGAAATCATCTCACAGAGTTACAGCTTTCCCCTCAAGAAGCCTTTCGCTAAGACAGTTCTTGTGGAATTGGCAAAGTGATATTTGGAAGCCCATAGAGGGCTATGGTGAAAAAGGAAATACCCTCAGATGAAATCTGGAAAGAAGCTTTCTGAGAAACTGCTTAGTGTTCTGTGAATTCATCTCACAGAGTTACATCTGTATTTCGTGGATCTCTTTGCTAGCCTTATTTCTGTGGAATCTGAGAACAGATATTTCGGATCCCTTTGAAGACTATAGGGCCAAAGGAAATATCCTCCGATAACAAAGAGAAAGAAGCTTTCTGAGAAACTTCTTTGTGTTCTGTGAAATCATCTCACAGAGTTATAGCTTTCCCCCAAGAAGCCTTTAACTAAGACAGTTCTTGTGCAATTGGCAAAGAGATATTTGGAAGCCCATAGAGGGCTATGGGGAAAAAGGAAATATCCTCAGATGAAATCTGGAAAGAAGCTTTCTGAGAAACTGCTTAGTGTTCTGTGAATTCATCTCACAGAGTTACATGTGTATTTCGTGTATCTCTTTGCTAGCCTTATTTCTGTGGAATCTGAGTAAAGATATTTCGGATCCCTATGAATACTATAGGGCCATAGGAAATATCCTCGGATAACAAAGAGAAAGAAGCTTTCTGAGAAACTTCTTTCTGTTCTGTGAAATCATCTCACAGAGTTACAGCTTTCCCCTCAAGAAGCCTTTCGCTAAGACAGTTCTTGTGGAATTGGCAAAGTGATATTTGGATGCCCATAGAGGGCTATGGTGGAAAAGGAAATATCCTCAGATGAAATCTGGAAAGAAGCTTTCTGAGAAACTGCTAAGTGTTCTGTTAATTCATCTCACAGAGTTACATCTGTATTTCGTGGATCTCTTTGCTAGCCTTATTTCTGTGGAATCTGAGAACAGATATTTCGGATCCCTTTGAAGACTATAGGGCCAAAGGAAATATCTTCCGATAACAAAGAGAAAGAAGCTTTCTGAGATACTTCTTTGTGTACTGTGAAATCATATCACAGAGTTACGGCTTTCCCCTCAAGAAGCCTTTCGCTAGGACAGTTCTTGTGTAATTGGCAAAGAGATATTTGGAAGCCCATAGAGGGCTATGGTGAAAAAGGAAATATCCTCAGATGAAATCTGGAAAGAAGCTTTCTGAGAAACCGCTTAGTGTTCTGTGAATTCATCTCACAGAGTTACATCTGTATTTCGTGAATCTCTTTGCTAGCCTTATTTCTGTGGGATCTGAGAACAGATATTTCGGATCCCTTTGAAGACTATAGGGCCAAAGGAAATATCCTCCGATAACAAAGAGAAAGAAGCTTTCTGAGAAACTGCTTTGTGTTCTGTGAAATCATCTCACAGAGTTACAGCTTTCCCCTCAAGAAGCCTTTCGCTAGGACAGTTCTTGTGTAATTGGAAAAGAGATATTTGGAAGCCTATAGAGGGCTATGGTGAAAAAGGAAATATCCTCAGATAAAATCTGGAAAGAAGCTTTCTGAGAAACTGCTTAGTGTTCTCTGAATTCATCTCACAGAGTTACATCTGTATTTCGTGAATCTCTTTGCTAGCCTTATTTCTGTGTAATCTGAGAACAGATATTACGGATCCCTTTGAAGACTATAGGGCCAAAGGAAATATCCTCCGATAAGAAAGAGAAAGAAGCTTTCTGAGAAACTTCTTTGTTGTCTGTGAAATCATCTCACAGAGTTACAGCTTTCCCCTCAAGAAGCCTTTCGCTAAGACAGCACTTGTGGAATTGGCAAAGTGATATTTGGAAGCACATAGAGGACTATGGTGAAAAAGGAAATACCCTCAGATGAAATCTGGAAAGAAGCTTTCTGAGAAACTGCTTAGTGTTCTGTGAATTCATCTCACAGAGTTACATCTGTATTTCGTGGATCTCTTTGCTAGCCTTATTTCTGTGGAATCTGAGAACAGATATTTCGGATCCCTTTGAAGACTATATGGCCAAAGGGAATATCCTCCGATAACAAAGAGAAAGAAGCTTTCTGAGAAACTTCTTTGTGTTCTGTGAAATCATCTCACAGAGTTATAGCTTTCCCCTCAAGAAGCCTTTAACTAAGACAGTTCTTGTGTAATTGGCAAAGAGATATTTGGAAGCCCATAGAGGGCTATAGTGAAAAAGGAAATATCCTCAGATGAAATCTGGAAAGAAGCTTTCTGAGAAACCGCTTAGTGTTCTGTGAATTCATCTCACAGAGTTACATCTGTATTTCGTTGATCTCTTTGCTAGCGTTATTTCTGTGGAATCTGAGAACAGATATTTCGGATCCCTTTGAAGACTATAGGGCCAAAGGAAATATCCTGCGATAACAAACAGAAAGAAGCTTTCTGAGAAACTTCTTTCTGTTCTGTGAAATCATCTCACAGAGTTACAGCTTTCCCCTCAAGAAGCCTTTCGCTAAGACAGTTCTTGTGGAATTGGCAAAGTGATATTTGGAAGCCCATAGAGGGCTATGGTGAAAAAGGAAATATCCTCAGATGAAATCTGGAAAGAAGCTTTCTGAGAAACTGCTTAGTGTTTTGTTAATTCATCTCACAGAGTTACATCTGTATTTCGTGGATCTCTTTGCTAGCCTTATTTCTGTGGAATCTGAGAACAGATATTTCGGATCCCTTTGAAGACTATAGGGCCAAAGGAAATATCCTCCGATAACAAAGAGAAAGAAGCTTTCTGAGAAACTTCTTTGTGTTCTGTGAAATCATCTCACAGAGTTACAGCTTTCCCCTCAAGAAGCCTTTCGCTAGGACAGTTCTTGTGTAATTGGAAAAGAGATATTTGGAAGCCTATAGAGGGCTATGGTGAAAAAGGAAATATCCTCAGATAAAATCTGGAAAGAAGCTTTCTGAGAAACTGCTTAGTGTTCTGTGAATTCATCTCACAGAGTTACATCTGTATTTCGTGAATCTCTTTGCTAGCCTTATTTCTGTGTAATCTGAGAACAGATATTACGGATCCCTTTGAAGACTAAAGGGCCAAAGGAAATATTCTCCGATAACAAAGAGAAAGAAGCTTTCTGAGAAACTTCTTTGTGTTCTGTGAAATCATCTCACAGAGTTAGAGCTTTCCCCTCAAGAAGCCTTTCGCTAAGACAGTTCTTGTGGAATAGGCAAAGAGATATTTGGAAGCCCATAGAGGGCTATGGTGAAAAAGGAAATATCCTCAGATGAAATCTGGAAAGAAGCTTTCTGAGAAACTGCTTAGTGTTCTTTGAATTCATCTCACAGAGTTACATCTGTATTTCGTGGATCTCTTTGCTAGCCTTATTTCTGTGGAATCTGAGAACAGATATTTCGGATCCCTTTGAAGACTATAGGGCCAAAGGAAATATCCTCCGATAACAAAGAGAAAGAAGCTTTCTGAGAAACTTCTTTCTGTTCTGTGAAATCATCTCACAGAGTTACAGCTTTCCCCTCAAGAAGCCTTTCGCTAAGACAGTTATTGTGGAATTGGCAAAGTGATATTTGGAAGCCCATAGAGGGCTATGGTGAAAAAGGAAATATCCTCAGATGAAATCTGGAAAGAAGCTTTCTGAGAAACTGCTTAGTGTTCTGTGAATTCATCTCACAGAGTTACATGTGTATTTCGTGTATCTCTTTGCTAGCCTTATTTCTGTGGAATCTGAGTAAAGATATTTCGGATCCCTATGAATACTATAGGGCCATAGGAAATATCCTCGGATAACAAAGAGAAAGAAGCTTTCTGAGAAACTTCTTTCTGTTCTGTGAAATCATCTCACAGAGTTACAGCTTTCCCCTCAAGAAGCCTTTCGCTAAGACAGTTCTTGTGGAATTGGCAAAGTGATATTTGGAAGCCCATAGAGGGCTATGGTGGAAAAGGAAATATCCTCAGATGAAATCTGGAAAGAAGCTTTCTGAGAAACTGCTAAGTGTTCTGTTAATTCATCTCACAGAGTTACATCTGTATTTCGTGGATCTCTTTGCTAGCCTTATTTCTGTGGAATCTGAGAACAGATATTTCGGATCCCTTTGAAGACTATAGGGCCAAAGGAAATATCTTCCGATAACAAAGAGAAAGAAGCTTTCTGAGAAACTTCTTTGTGTTCTGTGAAATCATATCACAGAGTTACGGCTTTCCCCTCAAGAAGCCTTTCGCTAGGACAGTTCTTGTGTAATTGGCAAAGAGATATTTGGAAGCCCATAGAGGGCTATGGTGAAAAAGGAAATATCCTCAGATGAAATCCGGAAAGAAGCTTTCTGAGAAACCGCTTAGTGTTCTGTGAATTCATCTCACAGAGTTACATCTGTATTTCGTGAATCTCTTTGCTAGCCTTATTTCTGTGGGATCTGAGAACAGATATTTCGGATCCCTTTGAAGACTATAGGGCCAAAGGAAATATCCTCCGATAACAAAGAGAAAGAAGCTTTCTGAGAAACTGCTTTGTGTTCTGTGAAATCATCTCACAGAGTTACAGCTTTCCCCTCAAGAAGCCTTTCGCTAGGACAGTTCTTGTGTAATTGGAAAAGAGATATTTGGAAGCCTATAGAGGGCTATGGTGAAAAAGGAAATATCCTCAGATAAAATCTGGAAAGAAGCTTTCTGAGAAACTGCTTAGTGTTCTGTGAATTCATCTCACAGAGTTACATCTGTATTTCGTGAATCTCTTTGCTAGCCTTATTTCTGTGTAATCTGAGAACAGATATTACGGATCCCTTTGAAGACTATAGGGCCAAAGGAAATATCCTCCGATAAGAAAGAGAAAGAAGCTTTCTGAGAAACTTCTTTGTTGTCTGTGAAATCATCTCACAGAGTTACAGCTTTCCCCTCAAGAAGCCTTTCGCTAAGACAGTTCTTGTGGAATTGGCAAAGTGATATTTGGAAGCCCATAGAGGGCTATGGTGAAAAAGGAAATACCCTCAGATGAAATCTAGAAAGAAGCTTTCTGAGAAACCGCTTAGAGTTCTGTTAATTCATCTCACAGAGTTACATCTGTATTTCGTGGATCTCTTTGCTAGCCTTATTTCTGTGGAATCTGAGAACAGATATTTCGGATCCCTTTGAATACTATAGGGCCAAAGGAAATATCCTGCGATAACAAACAGAAAGAAGCTTTCTGAGCATCTTCTTTCTGTTCTGTGAAATCATCTCACAGAGTTACAGCTTTCCCCTCAAGAAGCCTTTCGCTAAGACAGTTCTTGTGGAATTGGCAAAGTGATATTTGGAAGCCCATAGAGGGCTATGGTGAAAAAGGAAATACCCTCAGATGAAATCTGGAAAGAAGCTTTCTGAGAAACTGCTTAGTGTTCTGTGAATTCATCTCACAGAGTTACATCTGTATTTCGTGGATCTCTTTGCTAGCCTTATTTCTGTGGAATCTGAGAACAGATATTTCGGATCCCTTTGAAGACTATAGGGCCAAAGGAAATATCTTCCGATAACAAAGAGAAAGAAGCTTTCTGAGAAACTTCTTTGTGTTCTGTGAAATCATATCACAGAGTTACGGCTTTCCCCTCAAGAAGCCTTTCGCTAGGACAGTTCTTGTGTAATTGGCAAAGAGATATTTGGAAGCCCATAGAGGGCTATGGTGTAAAAGGAAATATTCTCAGATGAAATCAGGAAAGAAGCTTTCTGAGAAACTGCTTAGTGTTCTGTGAATTCATCTCACAGAGTTACATCTGTATTTCGTGAATCTCTTTGCTAGCCTTATTTCTGTGGAATCTGAGAACAGATATTTCGGATCCCTTTGAAGACTATAGGGCCAAAGGAAATATCCTCCGATAACAAAGAGAAAGAAGCTTTCTGAGAAACTGCTTTGTGTTCTGTGAAATCATCTCACAGAGTTACAGCTTTCCCCTCAAGAAGCCTTTCGCTAGGACAGTTCTTGTGTAATTGGAAAAGAG
Organism: Macaca nemestrina; assembly: GCF_043159975.1. NCBI lineage: Eukaryota > Metazoa > Chordata > Mammalia > Primates > Cercopithecidae > Macaca > Macaca nemestrina. The sequence continues at coordinate 90,841,007 of NC_092125.1, forward strand.
ATATTTGGAAGCCTATAGAGGGCTATGGTGAAAAAGGAAATATCCTCAGATAAAATCTGGAAAGAAGCTTTCTGAGAAACTGCTTAGTGTTCTGTGAATTCATCTCACAGAGTTACATCTGTATTTCGTGAATCTCTTTGCTAGCCTTATTTCTGTGTAATCTGAGAACAGATATTACGGATCCCTTTGAAGACTATAGGGACAAAGGAAATATCCTCCGATAACAAAGAGAAAGAAGCTTTCTGAGAAACTTCTTTGTTGTCTGTGAAATCATCTCACAGAGTTACAGCTTTCCCCTCAAGAAGCCTTTCGCTAAGACAGTTCTTGTGGAATTGGCAAAGTGATATTTGGAACCCCTAGAGGGCTATGGTGAAAAAGGAAATATCCTCAGATGAAATCAGGAAAGAAGCTTTCTGAGAAACTGCTTAGTGTTCTGTGAATTCATCTCACAGAGTTACATCTGTATTTCGTGGATCTCTTTGCTAGCCTTATTTCTGAGGAATCTGAGAACAGATATTTCGGATCCCTTTGAAGACTATAGGGCCAAAGGAAATATCCTCCGATAACAAAGAGAAAGAAGCTTTCTGAGAAACTTCTTTCTGTTCTGTGAAATCATCTCACAGAGTTACAGCTTTCCCCTCAAGAAGCCTTTCGCTAAGACAGTTCTTGTGGAATTGGCAAAGTGATATTTGGAAGCCCATAGACGGCTATGGTGAAAAAGGAAATATCCTCAGATGAAATCTGGAAAGAAGCTTTCTGAGAAACCGCTTAGAGTTCTGTTAATTCATCTCACAGAGTTACATCTGTATTTCGTGGATCTCTTTGCTAGCCTTATTTCTGTGGAATCTGAGAACAGATATTTCGGATCCCTTTGAATACTATAGGGCCAAAGGAAATATCCTGCGATAACAAACAGAAAGAAGCTTTCTGAGCATCTTCTTTCTGTTCTGTGAAATCATCTCACAGAGTTACAGCTTTCCCGTCAAGAAGCCTTTCGCTAAGACAGTTCTTGTGGAATTGGCAAAGTGATATTTGGAAGCCCATAGAGGGCTATGGTGAAAAAGGAAATACCCTCAGATGAAATCTGGAAAGAAGCTTTCTGAGAAACCGCTTAGTGTTCTGTGAATTCATCTCACAGAGTTACATCTGTATTTCGTGGATCTCTTTGCTAGCCTTATTTCTGTGGAATCTGAGAACAGATATTTCGGATCCCTTTGAAGACTATAGGGCCAAAGGAAATATCCTCCGATAACAAAGAGAAAGAAGCTTTCTGAGAAACTTCTTTGTGTTCTGTGAAATCATCTCACAGAGTTATAGCTTTCCCCTCAAGAAGCCTTTAACTAAGACAGTTCTTGTGTAATTGGCAAAGAGATATTTGGAAGCCCATAGAGGGCTATGGTGAAAAAGGAAATATCCTCAGATGAAATCTGGAAAGAAGCTTTCTGAGAAACTGCTTAGTGTTCTGTTAATTCATCTCACAGAGTTACATGTATATTTCGTGTATCTCTTTGCTAGCCTTATTTCTGTGGAATCTGAGTAAAGATATTTCGGATCCCTATGAATACTATAGGGCCATAGGAAATATCCTCCGATAACAAAGAGAAAGAAGCTTTCTGAGAAACTTGTTTGTGTTTTGTGAAATCATCTCACAGAGTTACAGCTTTCCCCTCAAGAAGCCTTTCGCTAAGACACTTCTTGTGGAATTGGCAAAGTGATATTTGGAAGCCCTTAGAGGGCTATGGTGAAAAAGGAAATATCCTCAGATGAAATCTGGAAAGAAGCTTTTTGAGAAACTGCTTAGTGTTCTGTGAATTCATCTCACAGAGTTACTTCTGTATTTCGTGAATCTCTTTGCTATCCTTATTTCTGTGTAATCTGAGAACAGATATTACGGATCCCTTTGAAGACTATAGGGCCAAAGGAAATATTCTCCGATAACAAAGAGAAAGAAGCTTTCTGAGAAACTTACTTGTGTTCTGTGAAATCATCTCACAGAGTTAGAGCTTTCCCCTCAAGAAGCCTTTCGCTAAGACAGTTCTTGTGGAATTGGCAAAGTGATATTTGGAAGCCCATAGAGGGCTATGGTGAAAAAGGAAATACCCTCAGATGAAATCTGGAAAGAAACTTTCTGAGAAACCGCTTAGAGTTCTGTTAATTCATCTCACAGAGTTACATCTGTATTTCGTGGATCTCTTTGCTAGCCTTATTTCTGTGGAATCTGAGAACAGATATTTCGGATCCCTTTGAAGACTATAGGGCCAAAGGAAATATCCTGCGATAACAAACAGAAAGAAGCTTTCTGAGCATCTTCTTTCTGTTCTGTGAAATCATCTCACAGAGTTACAGCTTTCCCCTCAAGAAGCCTTTCGCTAAGACAGTTCTTGTGGAATTGGCAAAGTGATATTTGGAAGCCCATAGAGGGCTATGGTGTAAAAGGAAATATTCTCAGATGAAATCAGGAAAGAAGCTTTCTGAGAAACTGCTTAGTGTTCTGTGAATTCATCTCACAGAGTTACATCTGTATTTCGTGAATCTCTTTGCTAGCCTTATTTCTGTGGAATCTGAGAACAGATATTTCGGATCCCTTTGAAGACTATAGGGCCAAAGGAAATATCCTCCGATAACAAAGAGAAAGAAGCTTTCTGAGAAACTGCTTTGTGTTCTGTGAAATCATCTCACAGAGTTACAGCTTTCCCCTCAAGAAGCCTTTCGCTAGGACAGTTCTTGTGTAATTGGAAAAGAGATATTTGGAAGCCTATAGAGGGCTATGGTGAAAAAGGAAATATCCTCAGATAAAATCTGGAAAGAAGCTTTCTGAGAAACTGCTTAGTGTTCTGTGAATTCATCTCACAGAGTTACATCTGTATTTCGTGAATCTCTTTGCTAGCCTTATTTCTGTGTAATCTGAGAACAGATATTACGGATCCCTTTGAAGACTATAGGGACAAAGGAAATATCCTCCGATAAGAAAGAGAAAGAAGCTTTCTGAGAAACTTCTTTGTTGTCTGTGAAATCATCTCACAGAGTTACAGCTTTCCCCTCAAGAAGCCTTTCGCTAAGACAGTTCTTGTGGAATTGGCAAAGTGATATTTGGAAGCCCATAGAGGGCTATGGTGAAAAAGGAAATATCCTCAGATGAAATCAGGAAAGAAGCTTTCTGAGAAACTGCTTAGTGTTCTGTGAATTCATCTCACAGAGTTACATCTGTATTTCGTGGATCTCTTTGCTAGCCTTATTTCTGAGGAATCTGAGAACAGATATTTCGGATCCCTTTGAAGACTATAGGGCCAAAGGAAATATCCTCCGATAACAAAGAGAAAGAAGCTTTCTGAGAAACTTCTTTCTGTTCTGTGAAATCATCTCACAGAGTTACAGCTTTCCCCTCAAGAAGCCTTTCGCTAAGACAGTTCTTGTGGAATTGGCAAAGTGATATTTGGAAGCCCATAGACGGCTATGGTGAAAAAGGAAATATCCTCAGATGAAATCTGGAAAGAAGCTTTCTGAGAAACCGCTTAGAGTTCTGTTAATTCATCTCACAGAGTTACATCTGTATTTCGTGGATCTCTTTGCTAGCCTTATTTCTGTGGAATCTGAGAACAGATATTTCGGATCCCTTTGAAGACTATAGGGCCAAAGGAAATATCCTCCGATAACAAAGAGAAAGAAGCTTTCTGAGAAACTTCTTTGTGTTCTGTGAAATCATCTCACAGAGTTATAGCTTTCCCCTCAAGAAGCCTTTAACTAAGACAGTTCTTGTGTAATTGGCAAAGAGATATTTGGAAGCCCATAGAGGGCTATAGTGAAAAAGGAAATATCCTCAGATGAAATCTGGAAAGAAGCTTTCTGAGAAACCGCTTAGTGTTCTGTGAATTCATCTCACAGAGTTACATCTGTATTTCGTGGATCTCTTTGCTAGCCTTATTTCTGTGGAATCTGAGAACAGATATTTCGGATCCCTTTGAAGACTATAGGGCCAAAGGAAATATCCTGCGATAACAAACAGAAAGAAGCTTTCTGAGAAACTTCTTTCTGTTCTGTGAAATCATCTCACAGAGTTACAGCTTTCCCCTCAAGAAGCCTTTCGCTAAGACAGTTCTTGTGGAATTGGCAAAGTGATATTTGGAAGCCCATAGAGGGCTATGGTGAAAAAGGAAATATCCTCAGATGAAATCTGGAAAGAAGCTTTCTGAGAAACTGCTTAGTGTTTTGTTAATTCATCTCACAGAGTTACATCTGTATTTCGTGGATCTCTTTGCTAGCCTTATTTCTGTGGAATCTGAGAACAGATATTTCGGATCCCTTTGAAGACTATAGGGCCAAAGGAAATATCCTCCGATAACAAAGAGAAAGAAGCTTTCTGAGAAACTTCTTTGTGTTCTGTGAAATCATCTCACAGAGTTACAGCTTTCCCCTCAAGAAGCCTTTCGCTAGGACAGTTCTTGTGTAATTGTAAAAGAGATATTTGGAAGCCTATAGAGGGCTATGGTGAAAAAGGAAATATCCTCAGATAAAATCTGGAAAGAAGCTTTCTGAGAAACTGCTTAGTGTTCTGTGAATTCATCTCACAGAGTTACATCTGTATTTCGTGAATCTCTTTGCTAGCCTTATTTCTGTGTAATCTGAGAACAGATATTACGGATCCCTTTGAAGACTAAAGGGCCAAAGGAAATATTCTCCGATAACAAAGAGAAAGAAGCTTTCTGAGAAACTTCTTTGTGTTCTGTGAAATCATCTCACAGAGTTAGAGCTTTCCCCTCAAGAAGCCTTTCGCTAAGACAGTTCTTGTGGAATAGGCAAAGAGATATTTGGAAGCCCATAGAGGGCTATGGTGAAAAAGGAAATATCCTCAGATGAAATCTGGAAAGAAGCTTTCTGAGAAACTGCTTAGTGTTCTTTGAATTCATCTCACAGAGTTACATCTGTATTTCGTGGATCTCTTTGCTAGCCTTATTTCTGTGGAATCTGAGAACAGATATTTCGGATCCCTTTGAAGACTATAGGGCCAAAGGAAATATCCTCCGATAACAAAGAGAAAGAAGCTTTCTGAGAAACTTCTTTCTGTTCTGTGAAATCATCTCACAGAGTTACAGCTTTCCCCTCAAGAAGCCTTTCGCTAAGACAGTTATTGTGGAATTGGCAAAGTGATATTTGGAAGCCCATAGAGGGCTATGGTGAAAAAGGAAATATCCTCAGATGAAATCTGGAAAGAAGCTTTCTGAGAAACCGCTTAGAGTTCTGCTAATTCATCTCACAGAGTTACATCTGTATTTCGTGGATCTCTTTGCTAGCCTTATTTCTGTGGAATCTGAGAACAGATATTTCGGATCCCTTTGAAGACTATAGGGCCAAAGGAAATATCCTGCGATAACAAACAGAAAGGAGCTTTCTGAGCAACTTCTTTCTGTTCTGTGAAATCATCTCACAGAGTTACAGCTTTCCCCTCAAGAAGCCTTTCGCTAAGACAGTTCTTGTGGAATTGGCAAAGTGATATTTGGAAGCCCATAGAGGGCTATGGTGAAAAAGGAAATACCCTCAGATGAAATCTGGAAAGAAGCTTTCTGAGAAACTGCTTAGTGTTCTGTGAATTCATCTCACAGAGTTACATCTGTATTTCGTGGATCTCTTTGCTAGCCTTATTTCTGTGGAATCTGAGAACAGATATTTCGGATCCCTTTGAAGACTATAGGGCCAAAGGAAATATCCTCCGATAACAAAGAGAAAGAAGCTTTCTGAGAAACTTCTTTGTGTTCTGTGAAATCATCTCACAGAGTTATAGCTTTCCCCCAAGAAGCCTTTAACTAAGACAGTTCTTGTGTAATTGGCAAAGAGATATTTGGAAGCCCATAGAGGGCTATGGGGAAAAAGGAAATATCCTCAGATGAAATCTGGAAAGAAGCTTTCTGAGAAACTGCTTAGTGTTCTGTGAATTCATCTCACAGAGTTACATGTGTATTTCGTGGATCTCTTTGCTAGCCTTATTTCTGTGGAATCTGAGTAAAGATATTTCGGATCCCTATGAATACTATAGGGCCATAGGAAATATCCTCCGATAACAAAGAGAAAGAAGCTTTCTGAGAAACTTCTTTCTGTTCTGTGAAATCATCTCACAGAGTTACAGCTTTCCCCTCAAGAAGCCTTTCGCTAAGACAGTTCTTGTGGAATTGGCAAAGTGATATTTGGAAGCCCATAGAGGGCTATGGTGGAAAGGGAAATATCCTCAGATGAAATCTGGAAAGAAGCTTTCTGAGAAACTGCTAAGTGTTCTGTTAATTCATCTCACAGAGTTACATCTGTATTTCGTGGATCTCTTTGCTAGCCTTATTTCTGTGGAATCTGAGAACAGATATTTCGGATCCCTTTGAAGACTATAGGGCCAAAGGAAATATCTTCCGATAACAAAGAGAAAGAAGCTTTCTGAGAAACTTCTTTGTGTTCTGTGAAATCATATCACAGAGTTACGGCTTTCCCCTCAAGAAGCCTTTCGCTAGGACAGTTCTTGTGTAATTGGCAAAGAGATATTTGGAAGCCCATAGAGGGCTATGGTGAAAAAGGAAATATCCTCAGATGAAATCTGGAAAGAAGCTTTCTGAGAAACCGCTTAGTGTTCTGTGAATTCATCTCACAGAGTTACATCTGTATTTCGTTGATCTCTTTGCTAGCCTTATTTCTGTGGAATCTGAGAACAGATATTTCGGATCCCTTTGAAGACTATAGGGCCAAAGGAAATATCCTGCGATAACAAACAGAAAGAAGCTTTCTGAGAAACTTCTTTGTGTTCTGTGAAATCATCTCACAGAGTTACAGCTTTCCCCTCAAGAAGCCTTTCGCTAAGACAGTTCTTGTGGAATTGGCAAAGTGATATTTGGAAGCCCATAGAGGGCTATGGTGAAAAAGGAAATATCCTCAGATGAAATCTGGAAATAAGCTTTCTGAGAAACTGCTTAGTGTTTTGTTAATTCATCTCACAGAGTTACATCTGTATTTCGTGGATCTCTTTGCTAGCCTTATTTCTGTGGAATCTGAGAACAGATATTTCGGATCCCTTTGAAGACTATAGGGCCAAAGGAAATATCCTCCGATAACAAAGAGAAAGAAGCTTTCTGAGAAACTTCTTTGTGTTCTGTGAAATCATCTCACAGAGTTACAGCTTTCCCCTCAAGAAGCCTTTCGCTAGGACAGTTCTTGTGTAATTGGAAAAGAGATATTTGGAAGCCTATAGAGGGCTATGGTGAAAAAGGAAATATCCTCAGATAAAATCTGGAAAGAAGCTTTCTGAGAAACTGCTTAGTGTTCTGTGAATTCATCTCACAGAGTTACATCTGTATTTCGTGAATCTCTTTGCTAGCCTTATTTCTGTGTAATCTGAGAACAGATATTACGGATCCCTTTGAAGACTAAAGGGCCAAAGGAAATATTCTCCGATAACAAAGAGAAAGAAGCTTTCTGAGAAACTTCTTTGTGTTCTGTGAAATCATCTCACAGAGTTAGAGCTTTCCCCTCAAGAAGCCTTTCGCTAAGACAGTTCTTGTGGAATAGGCAAAGAGATATTTGGAAGCCCATAGAGGGCTATGGTGAAAAAGGAAATATCCTCAGATGAAATCTGGAAAGAAGCTTTCTGAGAAACTGCTTAGTGTTCTTTGAATTCATCTCACAGAGTTACATCTGTATTTCGTGGATCTCTTTGCTAGCCTTATTTCTGTGGAATCTGAGAACAGATATTTCGGATCCCTTTGAAGACTATAGGGCCAAAGGAAATATCCTCCGATAACAAAGAGAAAGAAGCTTTCTGAGAAACTTCTTTCTGTTCTGTGAAATCATCTCACAGAGTTACAGCTTTCCCCTCAAGAAGCCTTTCGCTAAGACAGTTATTGTGGAATTGGCAAAGTGATATTTGGAAGCCCATAGAGGGCTATGGTGAAAAAGGAAATATCCTCAGATGAAATCTGGAAAGAAGCTTTCTGAGAAACCGCTTAGAGTTCTGCTAATTCATCTCACAGAGTTACATCTGTATTTCGTGGATCACTTTGCTAGCCTTATTTCTGTGGAATCTGAGAACAGATATTTCGGATCCCTTTGAAGACTATAGGGCCAAAGGAAATATCCTCCGATAACAAAGAGAAAGAAGCTTTCTGAGAAACTTCTTTGTGTTCTGTGAAATCATCTCACAGAGTTATAGCTTTCCCCCAAGAAGCCTTTAACTAAGACAGTTCTTGTGTAATTGGCAAAGAGATATTTGGAAGCCCATAGAGGGCTATGGGGAAAAAGGAAATATCCTCAGATGAAATCTGGAAAGAAGCTTTCTGAGAAACTGCTTAGTGTTCTGTGAATTCATCTCACAGAGTTACATGTGTATTTCGTGTATCTCTTTGCTAGCCTTATTTCTGTGGAATCTGAGTAAAGATATTTCGGATCCCTATGAATACTATAGGGCCATAGGAAATATCCTCCGATAACAAAGAGAAAGAAGCTTTCTGAGAAACTTCTTTCTGTTCTGCGAAATCATCTCACAGAGTTACAGCTTTCCCCTCAAGAAGCCTTTCGCTAAGACAGTTCTTGTGGAATTGGCAAAGTGATATTTGGAAGCCCATAGAGGGCTATGGTGGAAAGGGAAATATCCTCAGATGAAATCTGGAAAGAAGCTTTCTGAGAAACTGCTAAGTGTTCTGTTAATTCATCTCACAGCGTAACATCTGTATTTCGTGGATCTCTTTGCTAGCCTTATTTCTGTGGAATCTGAGAACAGATATTTCGGATCCCTTTGAAGACTATAGGGCCAAAGGAAATATCTTCCGATAACAAAGAGAAAGAAGCTTTCTGAGAAACTTCTTTGTGTTCTGTGAAATCATATCACAGAGTTACGGCTTTCCCCTCAAGAAGCCTTTCGCTAGGACAGTTCTTGTGTAATTGGCAAAGAGATATTTGGAAGCCCCTAGAGGGCTATGGTGAAAAAGGAAATATCCTCAGATGAAATCTGGAAAGAAGCTTTCTGAGAAACCGCTTAGTGTTCTGTTAATTCATCTCACAGAGTTACATCTGTATTTCGTTGATCTCTTTGCTAGCCTTATTTCTGTGGAATCTGAGAACAGATATTTCGGATCCCTTTGAAGACTATAGGGCCAAAGGAAATATCCTGCGATAACAAACAGAAAGAAGCTTTCTGAGAAACTTCTTTGTGTTCTGTGAAATCATCTCACAGAGTTACAGCTTTCCCCTCAAGAAGCCTTTCGCTAAGACAGTTCTTGTGGAATTGGCAAAGTGATATTTGGAAGCCCATAGAGGGCTATGGTGAAAAAGGAAATATCCTCAGATGAAATCTGGAAAGAAGCTTTCTGAGAAACTGCTTAGTGTTTTGTTAATTCATCTCACAGAGTTACATCTGTATTTCGTGGATCTCTTTGCTAGCCTTATTTCTGTGGAATCTGAGAACAGATATTTCGGATCCCTTTGAAGACTATAGGGCCAAAGGAAATATCCTCCGATAACAAAGAGAAAGAAGCTTTCTGAGAAACTTCTTTGTGTTCTGTGAAATCATCTCACAGAGTTACAGCTTTCCCCTCAAGAAGCCTTTCGCTAGGACAGTTCTTGTGTAATTGTAAAAGAGATATTTGGAAGCCTATAGAGGGCTATGGTGAAAAAGGAAATATCCTCAGATAAAATCTGGAAAGAAGCTTTCTGAGAAACTGCTTAGTGTTCTGTGAATTCATCTCACAGAGTTACATCTGTATTTCGTGAATCTCTTTGCTAGCCTTATTTCTGTGTAATCTGAGAACAGATATTACGGATCCCTTTGAAGACTAAAGGGCCAAAGGAAATATTCTCCGATAACAAAGAGAAAGAAGCTTTCTGAGAAACTTCTTTGTGTTCTGTGAAATCATCTCACAGAGTTAGAGCTTTCCCCTCAAGAAGCCTTTCGCTAAGACAGTTCTTGTGGAATAGGCAAAGAGATATTTGGAAGCCCATAGAGGGCTATGGTGAAAAAGGAAATATCCTCAGATGAAATCTGGAAAGAAGCTTTCTGAGAAACTGCTTAGTGTTCTTTGAATTCATCTCACAGAGTTACATCTGTATTTCGTGGATCTCTTTGCTAGCCTTATTTCTGTGGAATCTGAGAACAGATATTTCGGATCCCTTTGAAGACTATAGGGCCAAAGGAAATATCCTCCGATAACAAAGAGAAAGAAGCTTTCTGAGAAACTTCTTTCTGTTCTGTGAAATCATCTCACAGAGTTACAGCTTTCCCCTCAAGAAGCCTTTCGCTAAGACAGTTATTGTGGAATTGGCAAAGTGATATTTGGAAGCCCATAGAGGGCTATGGTGAAAAAGGAAATATCCTCAGATGAAATCTGGAAAGAAGCTTTCTGAGAAACCGCTTAGAGTTCTGCTAATTCATCTCACAGAGTTACATCTGTATTTCGTGGATCTCTTTGCTAGCCTTATTTCTGTGGAATCTGAGAACAGATATTTCGGATCCCTTTGAAGACTATAGGGCCAAAGGAAATATCCTGCGATAACAAACAGAAAGGAGCTTTCTGAGCAACTTCTTTCTGTTCTGTGAAATCATCTCACAGAGTTACAGCTTTCCCCTCAAGAAGCCTTTCGCTAAGACAGTTCTTGTGGAATTGGCAAAGTGATATTTGGAAGCCCATAGAGGGCTATGGTGAAAAAGGAAATACCCTCAGATGAAATCTGGAAAGAAGCTTTCTGAGAAACTGCTTAGTGTTCTGTGAATTCATCTCACAGAGTTACATCTGTATTTCGTGGATCTCTTTGCTAGCCTTATTTCTGTGGAATCTGAGAACAGATATTTCGGATCCCTTTGAAGACTATAGGGCCAAAGGAAATATCCTCCGATAACAAAGAGAAAGAAGCTTTCTGAGAAACTTCTTTGTGTTCTGTGAAATCATCTCACAGAGTTATAGCTTTCCCCCAAGAAGCCTTTAACTAAGACAGTTCTTGTGTAATTGGCAAAGAGATATTTGGAAGCCCATAGAGGGCTATGGGGAAAAAGGAAATATCCTCAGATGAAATCTGGAAAGAAGCTTTCTGAGAAACTGCTTAGTGTTCTGTGAATTCATCTCACAGAGTTACATGTGTATTTCGTGGATCTCTTTGCTAGCCTTATTTCTGTGGAATCTGAGTAAAGATATTTCGGATCCCTATGAATACTATAGGGCCATAGGAAATATCCTCCGATAACAAAGAGAAAGAAGCTTTCTGAGAAACTTCTTTCTGTTCTGTGAAATCATCTCACAGAGTTACAGCTTTCCCCTCAAGAAGCCTTTCGCTAAGACAGTTCTTGTGGAATTGGCAAAGTGATATTTGGAAGCCCATAGAGGGCTATGGTGGAAAGGGAAATATCCTCAGATGAAATCTGGAAAGAAGCTTTCTGAGAAACTGCTAAGTGTTCTGTTAATTCATCTCACAGAGTTACATCTGTATTTCGTGGATCTATTTGCTAGCCTTATTTCTGTGGAATCTGAGAACAGATATTTCGGATCCCTTTGAAGACTATAGGGCCAAAGGAAATATCTTCCGATAACAAAGAGAAAGAAGCTTTCTGAGAAACTTCTTTGTGTTCTGTGAAATCATATCACAGAGTTACGGCTTTCCCCTCAAGAAGCCTTTCGCTAGGACAGTTCTTGTGTAATTGGCAAAGAGATATTTGGAAGCCCATAGAGGGCTATGGTGAAAAAGGAAATATCCTCAGATGAAATCTGGAAAGAAGCTTTCTGAGAAACCGCTTAGTGTTCTGTTAATTCATCTCACAGAGTTACATCTGTATTTCGTTGATCTCTTTGCTAGCCTTATTTCTGTGGAATCTGAGAACAGATATTTCGGATCCCTTTGAAGACTATAGGGCCAAAGGAAATATCCTGCGATAACAAACAGAAAGAAGCTTTCTGAGAAGCTTCTTTGTGTTCTGTGAAATCATCTCACAGAGTTACAGCTTTCCCCTCAAGAAGCCTTTCGCTAAGACAGTTCTTGTGGAATTGGCAAAGTGATATTTGGAAGCCCATAGAGGGCTATGGTGAAAAAGGAAATATCCTCAGATGAAATCTGGAAATAAGCTTTCTGAGAAACTGCTTAGTGTTTTGTTAATTCATCTCACAGAGTTACATCTGTATTTCGTGGATCTCTTTGCTAGCCTTATTTCTGTGGAATCTGAGAACAGATATTTCGGATCCCTTTGAAGACTATAGGGCCAAAGGAAATATCCTCCGATAACAAAGAGAAAGAAGCTTTCTGAGAAACTTCTTTGTGTTCTGTGAAATCATCTCACAGAGTTACAGCTTTCCCCTCAAGAAGCCTTTCGCTAGGACAGTTCTTGTGTAATTGTAAAAGAGATATTTGGAAGCCTATAGAGGGCTATGGTGAAAAAGGAAATATCCTCAGATAAAATCTGGAAAGAAGCTTTCTGAGAAACTGCTTAGTGTTCTGTGAATTCATCTCACAGAGTTACATCTGTATTTCGTGAATCTCTTTGCTAGCCTTATTTCTGTGTAATCTGAGAACAGATATTACGGATCCCTTTGAAGACTATAGGGCCAAAGGAAATATTCTCCGATAACAAAGAGAAAGAAGCTTTCTGAGAAACTTCTTTGTGGTCTGTGAAATCATCTCACAGAGTTAGAGCTTTCCCCTCAAGAAGCCTTTCGCTAAGACAGTTCTTGTGGAATAGGCAAAGAGATATTTGGAAGCCCATAGAGGGCTATGGTGAAAAAGGAAATATCCTCAGATCAAATCTGGAAAGAAGCTTTCTGAGAAACTGCTTAGTGTTCTTTGAATTCATCTCACAGAGTTACATCTGTATTTCGTGGATCTCTTTGCTAGCCTTATTTCTGTGGAATCTGAGAACAGATATTTCGGATCCCTTTGAAGACTATAGGGCCAAAGGAAATATCCTCCGATAACAAAGAGAAAGAAGCTTTCTGAGAAACTTCTTTGTGTTCTGTGAAATCATCTCACAGAGTTACAGCTTTCCCCTCAAGAAGCCTTTCGCTAAGACAGTTCTTGTGGAATTGGCAATGTGATATTTGGAAGCCCATAGAGGGCTATGGTGAAAAAGGAAACATCCTCAGATGAAATCTGGAAAGAAGCTTTCTGAGAAACCGCTTAGAGTTCTGCTAATTCATCTCACAGAGTTACATCTGTATTTCGTGGATCTCTTTGCTAGCCTTATTTCTGTGGAATCTGAGAACAGATATTTCGGATCCCTTTGAAGACTATAGGGCCAAAGGAAATATCCTGCGATAACAAACAGAAAGAAGCTTTCTGAGCAACTTCTTTCTGTTCTGTGAAATCATCTCACAGAGTTACAGCTTTCCCCTCAAGAAGCCTTTCTCTAAGACAGTTCTTGTGGAATTGGCAAAGTGATATTTGGAAGCCCATAGAGGACTATGGTGAAAAAGGAAATACCCTCAGATGAAATCTGGAAAGAAGCTTTCTGAGAAACTGCTTAGTGTTCTGTTAATTCATCTCACAGAGTTACATCTGTATTTCTTGGATCTCTTTGCTAGCCTTATTTCTGTGGAATCTGAGAACAGATATTTCGGATCCCTTTGAAGACTATAGGGCCAAAGGAAATATCCTCCGATAACAAAGAGAAAGAAGCTTTCTGAGAAACTTCTTTGTGTTCTGTGAAATCATCTCACAGAGTTATAGCTTTCCCCTCAAGAAGCCTTTAACTAAGACAGTTCTTGTGTAATTGGCAAAGAGATATTTGGAAGCCCATAGAGGGCTATGGTGAAAAAGGAAATATCCTCAGATGAAATCTGGAAAGAAGCTTTCTGAGAAACCGCTTAGTGTTCTGTTAATTCATCTCACAGAGTTACATCTGTATTTCGTTGATCTCTTTGCTAGCCTTATTTCTGTGGAATCTGAGAACAGATATTTCGGATCCCTTTGAAGACTATAGGGCCAAAGGAAATATCCTGCGATAACAAACAGAAAGAAGCTTTCTGAGAAACTTCTTTCTGTTCTGTGAAATCATCTCACAGAGTTACAGCTTTCCCCTCAAGAAGCCTTTCCCTAAGACAGTTCTTGTGGAATTGGCAAAGTGATATTTGGAAGCCCATAGAGGGCTATGGTGAAAAAGGAAATATCCTCAGATGAAATCTGGAAAGAAGCTTCCTGAGAAACTGCTTAGTGTTTTGTTAATTCATCTCACAGAGTTACATCTGTATTTCGTGGATCTCTTTGCTAGCCTTATTTCTGTGGAATCTGAGAACAGATATTTCGGATCCCTTTGAAGACTATAGGGCCAAAGGAAATATCCTCCGATAACAAAGAGAAAGAAGCTTTCTGAGAAACTTCTTTGTGTTCTGTGAAATCATCTCACAGAGTTACAGCTTTCCCCTCAAGAAGCCTTTCGCTAGGACAGTTCTTGTGTAATTGGAAAAGTGATATTTGGAAGCCCTTAGAGGGCTATGGTGAAAAAGGAAATATCCTCAGATGAAATCTGGAAAGAAGCTTTTTGAGAAACTGCTTAGTGTTCTGTGAATTCATCTCACAGAGTTACATCTGTATTTCGTGAATCTCTTTGCTATCCTTATTTCTGTGTAATCTGAGAACAGATATTACGGATCCCTTTGAAGACTATAGGGCCAAAGGAAATATTCTCCGATAACAAAGAGAAAGAAGCTTTCTGAGAATCTTACTTGTGTTCTGTGAAATCATCTCACAGAGTTAGAGCTTTCCCCTCAAGAAGCCTTTCGCTAAGACAGTTCTTGTGGAATTGGCAAAGTGATATTTGGAAGCCCATAGAGGGCTATGGTGAAAAAGGAAATATCCTCAGATGAAATCTGGAAAGAAGCTTTCTGAGAAACTGCTTAGTGTTCTGTTAATTCATCTCACAGAGTTACATCTGTATTTCGTGGATCTCTTTGCTAGCCTTATTTCTGTGGAATCTGAGAACAGATATTTCGGATCCCTTTGAAGACTATAGGGCCAAAGGAAATATCTTCCGATAACAAAGAGAAAGAAGCTTTCTGAGAAACTTCTTTGTGTTCTGTGAAATCATATCACAGAGTTACGGCTTTCCCCTCAAGAAGCCTTTCGCTAGGACAGTTCTTCTGTAATTGGCAAAGAGATATTTGGAAGCCCATAGAGGGCTATGGTGAAAAAGGAAATATCCTCAGATGAAATCAGGAAAGAAGCTTTCTGAGAAATTGCTTAGTGTTCTGTGAATTCATCTCACAGAGTTACATCTGTATTTCGTGAATCTCTTTGCTAGCCTTATTTCTGTGGAATCTGAGAACAGATATTTCGGATCCCTTTGAAGACTATAGGGCCAAAGGAAATATACTCCGATAACAAAGAGAAAGAAGCTTTCTGAGAAACTTCTTTGTGTTCTGTGAAATCATCTCACAGAATTACAGCTTTCCCCTCAAGAAGCCTTTCGCTAAGACAGTTCTTGTGTAATTGGCAAAGAGATATTTGGAAGTCCATAGAGGGCTATGGTGAAAAAGGAAATATCCTCAGATGAAATCTGGAAAGAAGCTTTCTGAGAAACTGCTTAGTGTTCTGTGAATTCATCTCACAGAGTTACATCTGTATTTCGTGCATCTTTTTGCTAGCCTTATTTCTGTGGAATCTGAGAACAGATATTTCGGATCCCATTGAAGACTATAGGGCCAAAGGAAATATCCTCCGATAACAAAGAGAAAGAAGCTTTCTGAGAAACTTCTTTGTGTTCTGTGAAATCATCTCACAGAGTTACAGCTTTCCCCTCAAGAAGCCTTTCGCTAAGACAGTTCTTGTGGAATTGGCAAAGTGATATTTGGAAGCCCATAGAGGGCTATGGTGAAAAAGGAAATATCCTCAGATGAAATCTGGAAAGAAGCTTTCTGAGAAACCGCTTAGAGTTCTGCTAATTCATCTCACAGAGTTACATCTGTATTTCGTGGATCTCTTTGCTAGCCTTATTTCTGTGGAATCTGAGAACAGATATTTCGGATCCCTTTGAAGACTATAGGGCCAAAGGAAATATCCTCCGATAACAAACAGAAAGAAGCTTTCTGAGCAACTTCTTTCTGTTCTGTGAAATCATCTCACAGAGTTACAGCTTTCCCCTCAAGAAGCCTTTCGCTAAGACAGCTCTTGTGGAATTGGCAAAGTGATATTTGGAAGCACATAGAGGACTATGGTGAAAAAGGAAATACCCTCAGATGAAATCTGGAAAGAAGCTTTCTGAGAAACTGCTTAGTGTTCTGTGAATTCATCTCACAGAGTTACATCTGTATTTCGTGGATCTCTTTGCTAGCCTTATTTCTGTGGAATCTGAGAACAGATATTTCGGATCCCTTTGAAGACTATATGGCCAAAGGAAATATCCTCCGATAACAAAGAGAAAGAAGCTTTCTGAGAAACTTCTTTGTGTTCTGTGAAATCATCTCACAGAGTTATAGCTTTCCCCTCAAGAAGCCTTTAACTAAGACAGTTCTTGTGTAATTGGCAAAGAGATATTTGGAAGCCCATAGAGGGCTATAGTGAAAAAGGAAATATCCTCAGATGAAATCTGGAAAGAAGCTTTCTGAGAAACCGCTTAGTGTTCTGTGAATTCATCTCAAAGAGTTACATCTGTATTTCGTTGATCTCTTTGCTAGCCTTATTTCTGTGGAATCTGAGAACAGATATTTCGGATCCCTTTGAAGACTATAGGGCCAAAGGAAATATCCTGCGATAACAAACAGAAAGAAGCTTTCTGAGAAACGTCTTTCTGTTCTGTGAAATCATCTCACAGAGTTACAGCTTTCCCCTCAAGAAGCCTTTCGCTAAGACAGTTCTTGTGGAATTGGCAAAGTGATATTTGGAAGCCCATAGAGGGCTATGGTGAAAAAGGAAATATCCTCAGATGAAATCTGGAAAGAAGCTTTCTGAGAAACTGCTTAGTGTTTTGTTAATTCATCTCACAGAGTTACATCTGTATTTCGTGGATCTCTTTGCTAGCCTTATTTCTGTGGAATCTGAGAACAGATATTTCGGATCCCTTTGAAGACTATAGGGCCAAAGGAAATATCCTCCGATAACAAAGAGAAAGAAGCTTTCTGAGAAACTTCTTTGTGTTCTGTGAAATCATCTCACAGAGTTACAGCTTTCCCCTCAAGAAGCCTTTCGCTAGGACAGTTCTTGTGTAATTGGAAAAGAGATATTTGGAAGCCTATAGAGGGCTATGGTGAAAAAGGAAATATCCTCAGATAAAATCTGGAAAGAAGCTTTCTGAGAAACTGCTTAGTGTTCTGTGAATTCATCTCACAGAGTTACATCTGTATTTCGTGAATCTCTTTGCTAGCCTTATTTCTGTGTAATCTGAGAACAGATATTACGGATCCCTTTGAAGACTATAGGGCCAAAGGAAATATTCTCCGATAACAAAGAGAAAGAAGCTTTCGGAGAAACTTCTTTGTGGTCTGTGAAATCATCTCACAGAGTTAGAGCTTTCCCCTCAAGAAGCCTTTCGCTAAGACAGTTCTTGTGGAATAGGCAAAGAGATATTTGGAAGCCCATAGAGGGCTATGGTGAAAAAGGAAATATCCTCAGATCAAATCTGGAAAGAAGCTTTCTGAGAAACTGCTTAGTGTTCTTTGAATTCATCTCACAGAGTTACATCTGTATTTCGTGGATCTCTTTGCTAGCCTTATTTCTGTGGAATCTGAGAACAGATATTTCGGATCCCTTTGAAGACTATAGGGCCAAAGGAAATATCCTCCGATAACAAAGAGAAAGAAGCTTTCTGAGAAACTTCTTTGTGTTCTGTGAAATCATCTCACAGAGTTACAGCTTTCCCCTCAAGAAGCCTTTCGCTAAGACAGTTCTTGTGGAATTGGCAATGTGATATTTGGAAGCCCATAGAGGGCTATGGTGAAAAAGGAAATATCCTCAGATGAAATCTGGAAAGAAGCTTTCTGAGAAACCGCTTAGAGTTCTGCTAATTCATCTCACAGAGTTACATCTGTATTTCGTGGATCTCTTTGCTAGCCTTATTTCTGTGGAATCTGAGAACAGATATTTCGGATCCCTTTGAAGACTATAGGGCCAAAGGAAATATCCTGCGATAACAAACAGAAAGAAGCTTTCTGAGCAACTTCTTTCTGTTCTGTGAAATCATCTCACAGAGTTACAGCTTCCCCCTCAAGAAGCCTTTCTCTAAGACAGTTCTTGTGGAATTGGCAAAGTGATATTTGGAAGCCCATAGAGGACTATGGTGAAAAAGGAAATACCCTCAGATGAAATCTGGAAAGAAGCTTTCTGAGAAACTGCTTAGTGTTCTGTTAATTCATCTCACAGAGTTACATCTGTATTTCGTGGATCTCTTTGCTAGCCTTATTTCTGTGGAATCTGAGAACAGATATTTCGGATCCCTTTGAAGACTATAGGGCCAAAGGAAATATCCTCCGATAACAAAGAGAAAGAAGCTTTCTGAGAAACTTCTTTGTGTTCTGTGAAATCATCTCACAGAGTTATAGCTTTCCCCTCAAGAAGCCTTTAACTAAGACAGTTCTTGTGTAATTGGCAAAGAGATATTTGGAAGCCCATAGAGGGCTATGGTGAAAAAGGAAATATCCTAAGATGAAATCTGGAAAGAAGCTTTCTGAGAAACCGCTTAGTGTTCTGTTAATTCATCTCACAGAGTTACATCTGTATTTCGTTGATCTCTTTGCTAGCCTTATTTCTGTGGAATCTGAGAACAGATATTTCGGATCCCTTTGAAGACTATAGGGCCAAAGGAAATATCCTGCGATAACAAACAGAAAGAAGCTTTCTGAGAAACTTCTTTCTGTTCTGTGAAATCATCTCACAGAGTTAGAGCTTTCCCCTCAAGAAGCCTTTCCCTAAGACAGTTCTTGTGGAATTGGCAAAGTGAGATTTGGAAGCCCATAGAGGGCTATGGTGAAAAAGGAAATATCCTCAGATGAAATCTGGAAAGAAGCTTTCTGAGAAACTGCTTAGTGTTTTGTTAATTCATCTCACAGAGTTACATCTGTATTTCGTGGATCTCTTTGCTAGCCTTATTTCTGTGGAATCTGAGAACAGATATTTCGGATCCATTTGAAGACTATAGGGCCAAAGGAAATATCCTCCGATAACAAAGAGAAAGAAGCTTTATGAGAAACTTCTTTGTGTTCTGTGAAATCATCTCACAGAGTTACAGCTTTCCCCTCAAGAAGCCTTTCGCTAGGACAGTTCTTGTGTAATTGGAAAAGAGATATTTGGAAGCCTATAGAGGGCTATGGTGAAAAAGGAAATATCCTCAGATAAAATCTGGAAAGAAGCTTTCTGAGAAACTGCTTAGTGTTCTGTGAATTCATCTCACAGAGTTACATCTGTATTTAGTGAATCTCTTTGCTAGCCTTATTTCTGTGGAATCTGAGAACAGATATTACGGATCCCTTTGAAGACTATAGGGCCAAAGGAAATATTCTCCGATAACAAAGAGAAAGAAGCTTTCTGAGAAACTTCTTTGTGGTCTGTGAAATCATCTCACAGAGTTAGAGCTTTCCCCTCAAGAAGCCTTTCGCTAAGACAGTTCTTGTGGAATAGGCAAAGAGATATTTGGAAGCCCATAGAGGGCTATGGTGAAAAAGGAAATATCCTCAGATGAAATCTGGAAAGGAGCTTTCTGAGAAACTGCTTAGTGTTCTGTGAATTCATCTCACAGAGTTACATCTGTATTTCGTGGATATCTTTGCTAGCCTTATTTCTGTGGAATCTGAGAACAGAGATTTCGGATCCCTTTGAAGACTATAGGGCCAAAGGAAATATCCTCCGATAACAAAGAGAAAGAAGCTTTCTGAGAAACTTCTTTCTGTTCTGTGAAATCATCTCACAGAGTTACAGCTTTCCCCTCAAGAAGCCTTTCGCTAGGACAGTTCTTGTGGAATTGGCAAAGTGATATTTGGAAGCCCATAGAGGGCTATGGTGAAAAAGGAAATACCCTCAGATGAAATCTGGAAAGAAGCTTTCTGAGAAACTGCTTAGTGTTCTGTGAATTCATCTCACAGAGTTACATCTGTATTTCGTGGATCTCTTTGCTAGCCTTATTTCTGTGGAGTCTGAGAACAGATATTTCGGATCCCTTTGAAGACTATAGGGCCAAAGGAAATATCCTCCGATAACAAAGAGAAAGAAGCTTTCTGAGAAACTTCTTTGTGTTCTGTGAAAATATCTCACAGAGTTACAGCTTTCCCCTCAAGAAGCCTTTCGCTAAGACAGTTCTTGTGGAATTGGCAAAGTGATATTTGGAAGCCCATAGAGGGCTATGGTGAAAAAGGAAATATCCTCAGATGAAATCTGGAAAGAAGCTTTCTGAGAAACCGCTTAGAGTTCTGCTAATTCATCTCACAGAGTTACATCTGTATTTCGTGGATCTCTTTGCTAGCCTTATTTCTGTGGAATCTGAGAACAGATATTTCGGATCCCTTTGAAGACTATAGGGCCAAAGGAAATATCCTCCGATAACAAACAGAAAGAAGCTTTCTGAGCAACTTCTTTCTGTTCTGTGAAATCATCTCACAGAGTTATAGCTTTCCCCTCAAGAAGCCTTTCGCTAAGACAGTTCTTGTGTAATTGGCAAAGAGATATTTGGAAGCCCATAGAGGGCTATGGTGAAAAAGGAAATATCCTCAGATGAAATCTGGAAAGAAGCTTTCTGAGAAACCGCTTAGTGTTCTGTTAATTCATCTCACAGAGTTACATCTGTATTTCGTTGATCTCTTTGCTAGCCTTATTTCTGTGGAATCTGAGAACAGATATTTCGGATCCCTTTGAAGACTATAGGGCCAAAGGAAATATCCTGCGATAACAAACAGAAAGAAGCTTTCTGAGAAACTTCTTTCGGTTCTGTGAAATCATCTCACAGAGTTACAGCTTTCCCCTCAAGAAGCCTTTCCCTAAGACAGTTCTTGTGGAATTGGCAAAGTGATATTTGGCAGCCCATAGAGGGCTATGGTGAAAAAGGAAATATCCTCAGATGAAATCTGGAAAGAAGCTTTCTGAGAAACTGCTTAGTGTTTTGTTAATTCATCTCACACAGTTACATCTGTATTTCGTGGATCTCTTTGCTAGCCTTATTTCTGTGGAATCTGAGAACAGATATTTCGGATCCCTTTGAAGACTATAGGGCCAAAGGAAATATCCTCCGATAACAAAGAGAAAGAAGCTTTCTGAGAAACTTCTTTGTGTTCTGTGAAATCATCTCACAGAGTTACAGCTTTCCCCTCAAGAAGCCTTTCGCTAGGACAGTTCTTGTGTAATTGGAAAAGAGATATTTGGAAGCCTATAGAGGGCTATGGTGAAAAAGGAAATATCCTCAGATAAAATCTGGAAAGAAGCTTTCTGAGAAACTGCTTAGTGTTCTGTGAATTCATCTCACAGAGTTACATCTGTATTTCGTGAATCTCTTTGCTAGCCTTATTTCTGTGTAATCTGAGAACAGATATTACGGATCCCTTTGAAGACTATAGGGCCAAAGGAAATATTCTCCGATAACAAAGAGAAAGAAGCTTTCTGAGAAACTTCTTTGTGGTCTGTGAAATCATCTCACAGAGTTAGAGCTTTCCCCTCAAGAAGCCTTTCGCTAAGACAGTTCTTGTGGAATAGGCAAAAAGATATTTGGAAGCCCATAGAGGGCTATGGTGAAAAAGGAAATATCCTCAGATGAAATCTGGAAAGAAGCTTTCTGAGTAACTGCTTAGTGTTCTGTGAATTCATCTCACAGAGTTACATCTGTATTTCGTGGATCTCTTTGCTAGCCTTATTTCTGTGGAATCTGAGAACAGATACTTCGGATCCCTTTGAAGACTATAGGGCCAAAGGAAATATCCTCCGATAACAAGGAGAAAGAAGCTTTCTGAGAAACTTCTTTGTGTTCTGTGAAATCATCTCACAGAGTTATAGCTTTCCCCTCAAGAAGCCTTTAACTAAGACAGTTCTTGTGTAATTGTCAAAGAGATATTTGGAAGCCCATAGAGGACTATGGTGAAAAAGGAAATATCCTCAGATGAAATCTGGAAAGAAGCTTTCTGAGAAACTGCTTAGTGTTCTGTGAATTCATCTCACAGAGTTACATGTATATTTCGTGTATTTCTTTGCTAGCCTTATTTCTGTGGAATCTGAGTAAAGATATTTCGGATCCCTATGAATACTATAGGGCCATAGGAAATATCCTCCGATAACAAAGAGAAAGAAGCTTTCTGAGAAACTTGTTTGTGTTTTGTGAAATCATCTCACAGAGTTACAGCTTTCCCCTCAAGAAGCCTTTCGCTAAGACACTTCTTGTGGAATTGGCAAAGTGATATTTGGAAGCCCATAGAGGGCTATGGTGAAAAAGGAAATATCCTCAGATGAAATCTGGAAAGAAGCTTTCTGAGAAACTGCTTAGTGTTCTGTGAATTCATCTCACAGAGTTACATCTGTATTTCGTGAATCTCTTTGCTATCCTTATTTCTGTGTAATCTGAGAACAGATATTACGGATCCCTTTGAAGACTATAGGGCCAAAGGAAATATTCTCCGATAACAAAGAGAAAGAAGCTTTCTGAGAAACTTATTTGTGTTCTGTGAAACCATCTCACAGAGTTAGAGCTTTCCCCTCAGAAGCCTTTCGCTAAGACAGTTCTTGTGGAATTGGCAAAGTGATATTTGGAAGCCCATAGAGGGCTATGGTGAAAAAGGAAATATCCTCAGATGAAATCTGGAAAGAAGCTTTCTGAGAAACTGCTAAGTGTTCTGTTAATTCATCTCACAGAGTTACACCTGTATTTCGTGGATCTCTTTGCTAGCCTTATTTCTGTGGAGTCTGAGAACAGATATTTCGGATCCCTTTGAAGACTATAGGGCCAAAGGAAATATCTTCCGATAACAAAGAGAAAGAAGCTTTCTGAGAAACTTCTTTGTGTTCTGTGAAATCATCTCACAGAGTTACGGCTTTCCCCTCAAGAAGCCTTTCGCTAGGACAGTTCTTCTGTAATTGGCAAAGAGATATTTGGATGCCCATAGAGGGCTATGGTGAAAAAGGAAATATCCTCAGATGAAATCAGAAAAGAAGCTTTCTGAGAAACTGCTTAGTGTTCTGTGAATTCATCTCACAGAGTTACATCTGTATTTCGTGAATCTCTTTGCTAGCCTTATTTCTGTGGAATCTGAGAACAGATATTTCGGATCCCTTTGAAGACTATAGGGCCAAAGGAAATATTCTCCGAGAACAAAGAGAAAGAAGCTTTCTGAGAAACTTCTTTGTGGTCTGTGAAATCATCTCACAGAGTTAGAGCTTTCCCCTCAAGAAGGCTTTCGCTAAGACAGTTCTTGTGGAATTGGCAAAGTGATATTTGGAAGCCCATAGAGGGCTATGGTGAAAAAGGAAATATCCTCAGATGAAATCTGGAAAGAAGCTTTCTGAGAAACCGCTTAGAGTTCTGCTAATTCATCTCACAGAGTTACATCTGTATTTCGTGGATCTCTTTGCTAGCCTTATTTCTGTGGAATCTGAGAACAGATATTTCGGATCCCTTTGAAGACTATAGGGCCAAAGGAAATATCCTGCGATAACAAACAGAAAGAAGCTTTCTGAGCAACTTCTTTCTGTTCTGTGAAATCATCTCACAGAGTTACAGCTTTCCCCTCAAGAAGCCTTTCGCTAAGACAGTTCTTGTGGAATTGGCAAAGTGATATTTGGAAGCCCATATAGGACTATGGTGAAAAAGGAAATACCCTCAGATGAAATCTGGAAAGAAGCTTTCTGAGAAACTGCTTAGTGTTCTGTGAATTCAGCTCACAGAGTTACATCTGTATTTCGTGGATCTCTTTGCTAGCCTTATTTCTGTGGAATCTGAGAACAGATATTTCGGATCCCTTTGAAGACTATAGGGCCAAAGGAAATATCCTCCGATAACAAAGAGAAAGAAGCTTTCTGAGAACTTCTTTGTGTTCTGTGAAATCATCTCACAGAGTTATAGCTTTCCCCTCAAGAAGCCTTTAACTAAGACAGTTCTTGTGTAATTGGCAAAGAGATATTTGGAAGCCCATAGAGGGCTATGGTGAAAAAGGAAATATCCTCAGATGAAATCTGGAAAGAAGCTTTCTGAGAAACCGCTTAGTTTTCTGTTAATTCATCTCACAGAGTTACATCTGTATTTCGTTGATCTCTTTGCTAGCCTTATTTCTGTGGAATCTGAGAACAGATATTTCGGATCCCTTTGAAGACTATAGGGCCAAAGGAAATATCCTGCGGTAACAAACAGAAAGAAGCTTTCTGAGAAACTTCTTTCTGTTCTGTGAAATCATCTCACAGAGTTACAGCTTTCCCCTCAAGAAGCCTTTCCCTAAGACAGTTCTTGTGGAATTGGCAAAGTGATATTTGGAAGCCCATAGAGGGCTATGGTGAAAAAGGAAATATCCTCAGATGAAATCTGGAAAGAAGCTTTCTGAGAAACTGCTTAGTGTTTTGTTAATTCATCTCACAGAGTTACATCTGTATTTCGTGGATCTCTTTGCTAGCCTTATTTCTGTGGAATCTGAGAACAGATATTTCGGATCCCTTTGAAGCCTATAGGGCCAAAGGAAATATCCTCCGATAACAAAGAGAAAGAAGCTTTATGAGAAACTTCTTTGTGTTCTGTGAAATCATCTCACAGAGTTACAGCTTTCCCCTCAAGAAGCCTTTCGCTAGGACAGTTCTTGTGTAATTGGAAAAGAGATATTTGGAAGCCTATAGAGGGCTATGGTGAAAAAGGAAATATCCTCAGATAAAATCTGGAAAGAAGCTTTCTGAGAAACTGCTTAGTGTTCTGTGAATTCATCTCACAGAGTTACATCTGTATTTCGTGAATCTCTTTGCTAGCCTTATTTCTGTGTAATCTGAGAACAGATATTACGGATCCCTTTGAAGACTATAGGGCCAAAGGAAATATTCTCCGATAACAAATAGAAAGAAGCTTTCTGAGAAACTTCTTTGTGGTCTGTGAAATCATCTCACAGAGTTAGAGCTTTCCCCTCAAGAAGCCTTTCGCTAAGACAGTTCTTGTGGAATAGGCAAAGAGATATTTGGAAGCCCATAGAGGGCTATGGTGAAAAAGGAAATATCCTCAGATGAAATCTGGAAAGAAGCTTTTGAGAAACTGCTTAGTGTTCTGTGAATTCATCTCACAGAGTTACATCTGTATTTCGTGGATATCTTTGCTAGCCTTATTTCTGTGGAATCTGAGAACAGAGATTTCGGATCCCTTTGAAGACTATAGGGACAAAGGAAATATCCTCCGATAACAAAGAGAAAGAAGCTTTCTGAGAAACTTCTTTGTGTTCTGTGAAATCATCTCACAGAGTTATAGCTTTCCCCTCAAGAAGCCTTTAACTAAGACAGTTCTTGTGTAATTGGCAAAGAGATATTTGGAAGCCCATAGAGGGCTATGGTGAAAAAGGAAATATCCTCAGATGAAATCTGGAAAGAAGCTTTCTGAGAAACTGCTTAGTGTTCTGTGAATTCATCTCACAGAGTTACATGTATATTTCGTGTATCTCTTTGCTAGCCTTATTTCTGTGGAATCTGAGTAAAGATATTTCGGATCCCTATGAATACTATAGGGCCATAGGAAATATCCTCCGATAACAAAGAGAAAGAAGCTTTCTGAGAAACTTGTTTGTGTTTTGTGAAATCATCTCACAGAGTTACAGCTTTCCCCTCAAGAAGCCTTTCGCTAAGACACTTCTTGTGGAATTGGCAAAGTGATATTTGGAAGCCCATAGAGGGCTATGGTGAAAAAGGAAATATCCTCAGATGAAATCTGGAAAGAAGCTTTCTGAGAAACTGCTTAGTGTTCTGTGAATTCATCTCACAGAGTTACATCTGTATTTCGTGAATCTCTTTGCTATCCTTATTTCTGTGGAATCTGAGAACAGATATTACGGATCCCTTTGAAGACTATAGGGCCAAAGGAAATATTCTCCGATAACAAAGAGAAAGAAGCTTTCTGAGAAACTTATTTGTGTTCTGTGAAACCATCTCACAGAGTTAGAGCTTTCCCCTCAAGAAGCCTTTCGCTAAGACAGTTCTTGTGGAATTGGCAAAGTGATATTTGGAAGCCCATAGAGGGCTATGGTGAAAAAGGAAATATCCTCAGATGAAATCTGGAAAGAAGCTTTCTGAGAAACTGCTAAGTGTTCTGTTAATTCATCTCACAGAGTTACACCTGTATTTCGTGGATCTCTTTGCTAGCCTTATTTCTGTGGAGTCTGAGAACAGATATTTCGGATCCCTTTGAAGAATATAGGGTCAAAGGAAATATCTTCCGATAACAAAGAGAAAGAAGCTTTCTGAGAAACTTCTTTGTGTTCTGTGAAATCATCTCACAGAGTTACGGCTTTCCCCTCAAGAAGCCTTTCGCTAGGACAGTTTTTCTGTAATTGGCAAAGAGATATTTGGATGCCCATAGAGGGCTATGGTGAAAAAGGAAATATCCTCAGATGAAATCAGGAAAGAAGCTTTCTGAGAAACTGCTTAGTGTTCTGTGAATTCATCTCACAGAGTTACATCTGTATTTCGTGAATCTCTTTGCTAGCCTTATTTCTGTGGAATCTGAGAACAGATATTTTGGATCCCTTTGAAGACTATAGGGCCAAAGGAAATATTCTCCGAGAACAAAGAGAAAGAAGCTTTCTGAGAAACTTCTTTGTGGTCTGTGAAATCATCTCACAGAGTTAGAGCTTTCCCCTCAAGAAGGCTTTCGCTAAGACAGTTCTTGTGGAATTGGCAAAGTGATATTTGGAAGCCCATAGAGGGCTATGGTGAAAAAGGAAATATCCTCAGATGAAATCTGGAAAGAAGCTTTCTGAGAAACTGCTTAGTGTTCTGTGAATTCATCTCACAGAGTTACATCTGTATTTCGTGGATCTCTTTGCTAGCCTTATTTCTGTGGAATCTGAGAACAGATATTTCGGATCCCTTTGAAGACTATAGGGCCAAAGGAAATATCCTCCGATAACAAAGAGAAAGAAGCTTTCTGAGAAACTTCTTTCTGTTCTGTGAAATCATCTCACAGAGTTACAGCTTTCCTGTCAAGAAGCCTTTCGTTAAGACAGTTCTTGTGGAATTGGCAAAGTGATATTTGGAAGCCCATAGAGGGCTATGGTGAAAAAGGAAATATCCTCAGATGAAATCTGGAAAGAAGCTTTCTGAGAAACTGCTTAGTGTTCTGTGAATTCATCTCACAGAGTTACATCTGTATTTCGTGAATCTCTTTGCTAGCCTTATTTCTGTGTAATCTGAGAACAGATATTACGGATCCCTTTGAAGACTATAGGGCCAAAGGAAATATTCTCCGATAACAAAGAGAAAGAAGCTTTCTGAGAAACTTATTTGTGTTCTGTGAAATCATCTCACAGAGTTACAGCTTTCCCCTCAAGAAGCCTTTCGCTAAGACAATTCTTGTGGAATTGGCAAAGTTATATTTGGAAGCCCATAGAGGGCTATGGTGAAAAAGGAAATATCCTCAGATGAAATCTGGAAAGAAGCTTTCTGAGAAACTGCTTAGTGTTCTGTGAATTCATCTCACAGAGTTACATCTGTATTTCGTGGATCTCTTTGCTAGCCTTATTTCTGTGGAATCTGAGAACAGATATTTCGGATCCCTTTGAAGACTATAGGGCCAAAGGAAATATCTTCCGATAACAAAGAGAAAGAAGCTTTCTGAGAAACTTCTTTGTGTTCTGTGAAATCATATCACAGAGTTACGGCTTTCCCCTCAAGAAGCCTTTCGCTAGGACAGTTCCTCTGTAACTGGCAAAGAGATATTTGGAAGCCCATAGAGGGCTATGGTGAAAAAGGAAATATCCTCAGATGAAATCAGGAAAGAAGCTTTCTGAGAAACTGCTTAGTGTTCTGTGAATTCATCTCACAGAGTTACATCTGTATTTCGTGAATCTCTTTGCTAGCCTTATTTCTGTGGAATCTGAGAACAGATATTTCGGATCCCTTTGAAGACTATAGGGCCAAAGGAAATATACTCCGATAACAAAGAGAAAGAAGCTTTCTGAGAAACTTCTTTGTGTTCTGTGAAATCATCTCACAGAATTACAGCTTTCCCCTCAAGAAGCCTTTCGCTAAGACAGTTCTTGTGGAATTGGCATAGTGATATTTGGAAGCCCATAGAGGGCTATGGTGAAAAAGGAAATATCCTCAGATGAAATCTGGAAAGAAGCTTTCTGAGAAACTGCTTAGTGTTCTGTGAATTCATCTCACAGAGTTACATCTGTATTTCGTGCATCTTTTTGCTAGCCTTATTTCTGTGGAATCTGAGAACAGATATTTCGGATCCAATTGAAGACTATAGGGCCAAAGGAAATATCCTCCGATAACAAAGAGAAAGAAGCTTTCTGAGAAACTTCTTTGTGTTCTGTGAAATCATCTCACAGAGTTACAGCTTTCCCCTCAAGAAGCCATTCGCTAAGACAGTTCTTGTGGAATTGGCAAAGTGATATTTGGAAGCCCATAGAGGGCTATGGTGAAAAAGGAAATATCCTCAGAGGAAATCTGGAAAGAAGCTTTCTGAGAAACCGCTTAGAGTTCTGCTAATTCATCTCACAGAGTTACATCTGTATTTCGTGGATCTCTTTGCTAGCCTTATTTCTGTGGAATCTGAGAACAGATATTTCGGATCCCTTTGAAGACTATAGGGCCAAAGGAAATATCCTGCGATAACAAACAGAAAGAAGCTTTCTGAGCAACTTCTTTCTGTTCTGTGAAATCATCTCACAGAGTTACAGCTTTCCCCTCAAGAAGCCTTTCGCTAAGACAGTTCTTATGGAATTGGAAAAGTGATATTTGGAAGCCCATATAGGACTATGGTGAAAAAGGAAATACCCTCAGATGAAATCTGGAAAGAAGCTTTCTGAGAAACTGCTTAGTGTTCTGTGAATTCAGCTCACAGAGTTACATCTGTATTTCGTGGATCTCTTTGCTAGCCTTATTTCTGTGGAATCTGAGAACAGATATTTCGGATCCCTTTGAAGACTATAGGGCCAAAGGAAATATCCTCCGATAACAAAGAGAAAGAAGCTTTCTGAGAACTTCTTTGTGTTCTGTGAAATCATCTCACAGAGTTATAGCTTTCCCCTCAAGAAGCCTTTAACTAAGACAGTTCTTGTGTAATTGGCAAAGAGATATTTGGAAGCCCATAGAGGGCTATGGTGAAAAAGGAAATATCCTCAGATGAAATCTGGAGAGAAGCTTTCTGAGAAACCGCTTAGTTTTCTGTTAATTCATCTCACAGAGTTACATCTGTATTTCGTTGATCTCTTTGCTAGCCTTATTTCTGTGGAATCTGAGAACAGATATTTCGGATCCCTTTGAAGACTATAGGGCCAAAGGAAATATCCTGCGGTAACAAACAGAAAGAAGCTTTCTGAGAAACTTCTTTCTGTTCTGTGAAATCATCTCACAGAGTTACAGCTTTCCCCTCAAGAAGCCTTTCCCTAAGACAGTTCTTGTGGAATTGGCAAAGTGATATTTGGAAGCCCATAGAGGGCTATGGTGAAAAAGGAAATATCCTCAGATGAAATCTGGAAAGAAGCTTTCTGAGAAACTGCTTAGTGTTTTGTTAATTCATCTCACAGAGTTACATCTGTATTTCGTGGATCTCTTTGCTAGCCTTATTTCTGTGGAATCTGAGAACAGATATTTCGGATCCCTTTGAAGACTATAGGGCCAAAGGAAATATCCTCCGATAACAAAGAGAAAGAAGCTTTCTGAGAAACTTCTTTGTGTTCTGTGAAATCATCTCACAGAGTTACAGCTTTCCCCTCAAGAAGCCTTTCGCTAGGACAGTTCTTGTGTAATTGGAAAAGAGATATTTGGAAGCCTATAGAGGGCTATGGTGAAAAAGGAAATATCCTCAGATAAAATCTGGAAAGAAGCTTTCTGAGAAACTGCTTAGTGTTCTGTGAATTCATCTCACAGAGTTACATCTGTATTTCGTGAATCTCTTTGCTAGCCTTATTTCTGTGTAATCTGAGAACAGATATTACGGATCCCTTTGAAGACTATAGGGCCAAAGGAAATATTCTCCGATAACAAATAGAAAGAAGCTTTCTGAGAAACTTCTTTGTGGTCTGTGAAATCATCTCACAGAGTTAGAGCTTTCCCCTCAAGAAGCCTTTCGCTAAGACAGTTCTTGTGGAATAGGCAAAGAGATATTTGGAAGCCCATAGAGGGCTATGGTGAAAAAGGAAATATCCTCAGATGAAATCTGGAAAGAAGCTTTTGAGAAACTGCTTAGTGTTCTGTGAATTCATCTCACAGAGTTACATCTGTATTTCTTGGATATCTTTGCTAGCCTTATTTCTGTGGAATCTGAGAACAGAGATTTCGGATCCCTTTGAAGACTATAGGGCCAAAGGAAATATCCTCCGATAACAAAGAGAAAGAAGCTTTCTGAGAAACTTCTTTCTGTTCTGTGAAATCATCTCACAGAGTTACAGCTTTCCCCTCAAGAAGCCTTTCGCTAAGACACTTCTTGTGGAATTGGCAAAGTGATATTTGGAAGCCCATAGAGGGCTATGGGGAAAAAGGAAATACACTCAGATGAAATCTGGAAAGAAGCTTTCTGAGAAACTGCTTAGTGTTCTGTGAATTCATCTCACAGAGTTACATCTGTATTTCGTGGATCTCTTTGCTAGCCTTATTTCTGTGGAATCTGAGAACAGATACTTCGGATCCCTTTGAAGACTATAGGGCCAAAGGAAATATCCTCCGATAACAAAGAGAAAGAAGCTTTCCTAGAAACTTCTTTGTGTTCTGTGAAATCATCTCACAGAGTTGTAGCTTTCCCCTCAAGAAGCCTTTAACTAAGACAGTTCTTGTGGAATTGGCAAAGAGATATTTGGAAGCCCATAGAGGGCTATGGTGAAAAAGGAAATATCCTCAGATGAAATCTGGAAAGAAGCTTTCTGAGAAACTGCTTAGTGTTCTGTGAATTCATCTCACAGAGTTACATGTGTATTTCGTGGATCTCTTTGCTAGCCTTATTTCTGTGGAATCTGAGTAAAGATATTTCGGATCCCTGTGAATACTATAGGGCCATAGGAAATATCCTCCGATAACAAAGAGAAAGAAGCTTTCTGAGAAACTTGTTTGTGTTTTGTGAAATCATCTCACAGAGTTACAGCTTTCCCCTCAAGAAGCCTTTCGCTAAGACACTTCTTGTGGAATTGGCAAAGTGATATTTGGAAGCCCATAGAGGGCTATGGTGAAAAAGGAAATATCCTCAGATGAAATCTGGAAAGAAGCTTTCTGAGTAACTGCTTAGTGTTCTGTGAATTCATCTCACAGAGTTACATCTGTATTTCGTGGATCTCTTTGCTAGCCTTATTTCTGTGGAATCTGAGAACAGATACTTCGGATCCCTTTGAAGACTATAGGGCCAAAGGAAATATCCTCCGATAACAAAGAGAAAGAAGCTTTCTGAGAAACTTCTTTGTGTTCTGTGAAATCATCTCACAGAGTTATAGCTTTCCCCTCAAGAAGCCTTTAACTAAGACAGTTCTTGTGTAATTGTCAAAGAGATATTTGGAAGCCCATAGAGGACTATGGTGAAAAAGGAAATATCCTCAGATGAAATCTGGAAAGAAGCTTTCTGAGAAACTGCTTAGTGTTCTGTGAATTCATCTCACAGAGTTACATGTATATTTCGTGTATTTCTTTGCTAGCCTGATTTCTGTGGAATCTGAGTAAAGATATTTCGGATCCCTATGAATACTATAGGGCCATAGGAAATATCCTCCGATAACAAAGAGAAAGAAGCTTTCTGAGAAACTTGTTTGTGTTTTGTGAAATCATCTCACAGAGTTACAGCTTTCCCCTCAAGAAGCCTTTCGCTAAGACACTTCTTGTGGAATTGGCAAAGTGATATTTGGAAGCCCATAGAGGGCTATGGTGAAAAAGGAAATATCCTCAGATGAAATCTGGAAAGAAGCTTTCTGAGAAACTGCTTAGTGTTCTGTGAATTCATCTCACAGAGTTACATCTGTATTTCGTGAATCTCTTTGCTATCCTTATTTCTGTGTAATCTGAGAACAGATATTACGGATCCCTTTGAAGACTATAGGGCCAAAGGAAATATTCTCCGATAACAAAGAGAAAGAAGCTTTCTGAGAAACTTATTTGTGTTCTGTGAAACCATCTCACAGAGTTAGAGCTTTCCCCTCAAGAAGCCTTTCGCTAAGACAGTTCTTGTGGAATTGGCAAAGTGATATTTGGAAGCCCATAGAGGGCTATGGTGAAAAAGGAAATATCCTCAGATGAAATCTGGAAAGAAGCTTTCTGAGAAACTGATAAGTGTTCTGTGAATTCATCTCACAGAGTTACACCTGTATTTCGTGGATCTCTTTGCTAGCCTTATTTCTGTGGAGTCTGAGAACAGATATTTCGGATCCCTTTGAAGACTATAGGGCCAAAGGAAATATCTTCCGATAACAAAGAGAAAGAAGCTTTCTGAGAAACTTCTTTGTGTTCTGTGAAATCATCTCACAGAGTTACGGCTTTCCCCTCAAGAAGCCTTTCGCTAGGACAGTTCTTCTGTAATTGGCAAAGAGATATTTGGATGCCCATAGAGGGCTATGGTGAAAAAGGAAATATCCTCAGATGAAATCAGGAAAGAAGCTTTCTGAGAAACTGCTTAGTGTTCTGTGAATTCATCTCACAGAGTTACATCTGTATTTCGTGAATCTCTTTGCTAGCCTTATTTCTGTGGAATCTGAGAACAGATATTTCGGATCCCTTTGAAGACTATAGGGCCAAAGGAAATATTCTCCGAGAACAAAGAGAAAGAAGCTTTCTGAGAAACTTCTTTGTGGTCTGTGAAATCATCTCACAGAGTTAGAGCTTTCCCCTCAAGAAGGCTTTCGCTAAGACAGTTCTTGTGGAATTGGCAAAGTGATATTTGGAAGCCCATAGAGGGCTATGGTGAAAAAGGAAATATCCTCAGATGAAATCTGGAAAGAAGCTTTCTGAGAAACTGCTTAGTGTTCTGTGAATTCATCTCACAGAGTTACATCTGTATTTCGTGGATCTCTTTGCCAGCCTTATTTCTGTGGAATCTGAGAACAGATATTTCGGATCCCTTTGAAGACTATAGGGCCAAAGGAAATATCCTCCGATAACAAAGAGAAAGAAGCTTTCTGAGAAACTTCTTTCTATTCTGTGAAATCATCTCACAGAGTTACAGCTTTCCCGTCAAGAAGCCTTTCGTTAAGACAGTTCTTGTGGAATTGGCAAAGTGATATTTGGAAGCCCATAGAGGGCTATGGTGAAAAAGGAAATATCCTCAGATGAAATCTGGAAAGAAGCTTTCTGAGAAACTGCTTAGTGTTCTGTGAATTCATCTCACAGAGTTACATCTGTATTTCGTGAATCTCTTTGCTAGCCTTATTTCTGTGTAATCTGAGAACAGATATTATGGATCCCTTTGAAGACTATAGGGCCAAAGGAAATATTCTCCGATAACAAAGAGAAAGAAGCTTTCTGAGAAACTTATTTGTGTTCTGTGAAATCATCTCACAGAGTTACAGCTTTCCCCTCAAGAAGCCTTTCGCTAAGACAGTTCTTGTGGAATTGGCAAAGTTATATTTGGAAGCCCATAGAGGGCTATGGTGAAAAAGGAAATATCCTCAGATGAAATCTGGAAAGAAGCTTTCTGAGAAACTGCTTAGTGTTCTGTGAATTCATCTCACAGAGTTACATCTGTATTTCGTGGATCTCTTTGCTAGCCTTATTTCTGTGGAATCTGAGAACAGATATTTCGGATCCCTTTGAAGACTATAGGGCCAAAGGAAATATCTTCCGATAACAAAGAGAAAGAAGCTTTCTGAGAAACTTCTTTGTGTTCTGTGAAATCATATCACAGAGTTACGGCTTTCCCCTCAAGAAGCCTTTCGCTAGGACAGTTCTTCTGTAATTGGCAAAGAGATATTTGGAAGCCCATAGAGGGCTATGGTGAAAAAGGAAATATCCTCAGATGAAATCAGGAAAGAAGCTTTCTGAGAAACTGCTTAGTGTTCTGTGAATTCATCTCACAGAGTTACATCTGTATTTCGTGAATCTCTTTGCTAGCCTTATTTCTGTGGAATCTGAGAACAGATATTTCGGATCCCTTTGAAGACTATAGGGCCAAAGGAAATATACTCCGATAACAAAGAGAAAGAAGCTTTCTGAGAAACTTCTTTGTGTTCTGTGAAATCATCTCACAGAATTACAGCTTTCCCCTCAAGAAGCCTTTCGCTAAGACAGTTCTTGTGGAATT
Organism: Macaca nemestrina; assembly: GCF_043159975.1. Taxonomy (NCBI): domain Eukaryota; kingdom Metazoa; phylum Chordata; class Mammalia; order Primates; family Cercopithecidae; genus Macaca; species Macaca nemestrina. The sequence continues at coordinate 90,875,289 of NC_092125.1, forward strand.
GGCAAAGTGATATTTGGAAGCCCATAGAGGGCTATGGTGAAAAAGGAAATATCCTCAGATGAAATCTGGAAAGAAGCTTTCTGAGAAACTGCTTAGTGTTCTGTGAATTCATCTCACAGAGTTACATCTGTATTTCGTGCATCTTTTTGCTAGCCTTATTTCTGTGGAATCTGAGAACAGATATTTCGGATCCAATTGAAGACTATAGGGCCAAAGGAAATATCCTCCGATAACAAAGAGAAAGAAGCTTTCTGAGAAACTTCTTTGTGTTCTGTGAAATCATCTCACAGAGTTACAGCTTTCCCCTCAAGAAGCCATTCGCTAAGACAGTTCTTGTGGAATTGGCAAAGTGATATTTGGAAGCCCATAGAGGGCTATGGTGAAAAAGGAAATATCCTCAGAGGAAATCTGGAAAGAAGCTTTCTGAGAAACCGCTTAGAGTTCTGCTAATTCATCTCACAGAGTTACATCTGTATTTCGTGGATCTCTTTGCTAGCCTTATTTCTGTGGAATCTGAGAACAGATATTTCGGATCCCTTTGAAGACTATAGGGCCAAAGGAAATATCCTGCGATAACAAACAGAAAGAAGCTTTCTGAGCAACTTCTTTCTGTTCTGTGAAATCATCTCACAGAGTTACAGCTTTCCCCTCAAGAAGCCTTTCGCTAAGACAGTTCTTATGGAATTGGCAAAGTGATATTTGGAAGCCCATATAGGACTATGGTGAAAAAGGAAATACCCTCAGATGAAATCTGGAAAGAAGCTTTCTGAGAAACTGCTTAGTGTTCTGTGAATTCAGCTCACAGAGTTACATCTGTATTTCGTGGATCTCTTTGCTAGCCTTATTTCTGTGGAATCTGAGAACAGATATTTCGGATCCCTTTGAAGACTATAGGGCCAAAGGAAATATCCTCCGATAACAAAGAGAAAGAAGCTTTCTGAGAACTTCTTTGTGTTCTGTGAAATCATCTCACAGAGTTATAGCTTTCCCCTCAAGAAGCCTTTAACTAAGACAGTTCTTGTGTAATTGGCAAAGAGATATTTGGAAGCCCATAGAGGGCTATGGTGAAAAAGGAAATATCCTCAGATGAAATCTGGAAAGAAGCTTTCTGAGAAACCGCTTAGTTTTCTGTTAATTCATCTCACAGAGTTACATCTGTATTTCGTTGATCTCTTTGCTAGCCTTATTTCTGTGGAATCTGAGAACAGATATTTCGGATCCCTTTGAAGACTATAGGGCCAAAGGAAATATCCTGCGGTAACAAACAGAAAGAAGCTTTCTGAGAAACTTCTTTCTGTTCTGTGAAATCATCTCACAGAGTTACAGCGTTCCCCTCAAGAAGCCTTTCCCTAAGACAGTTCTTGTGGAATTGGCAAAGTGATATTTGGAAGCCCATAGAGGGCTATGGTGAAAAAGGAAATATCCTCAGATGAAATCTGGAAAGAAGCTTTCTGAGAAACTGCTTAGTGTTTTGTTAATTTATCTCACAGAGTTACATCTGTATTTCGTGGATCTCTTTGCTAGCCTTATTTCTGTGGAATCTGAGAACAGATATTTCGGATCCCTTTGAAGACTATAGGGCCAAAGGAAATATCCTCCGATAACAAAGAGAAAGAAGCTTTCTGAGAAACTTCTTTGTGTTCTGTGAAATCATCTCACAGAGTTACAGCTTTCCCCTCAAGAAGCCTTTCGCTAGGACAGTTCTTGTGTAATTGGAAAAGAGATATTTGGAAGCCTATAGAGGGCTATGGTGAAAAAGGAAATATCCTCAGATAAAATCTGGAAAGAAGCTTTCTGAGAAACTGCTTAGTGTTCTGTGAATTCATCTCACAGAGTTACATCTGTATTTCGTGAATCTCTTTGCTAGCCTTATTTCTGTGTAATCTGAGAACAGATATTACGGATCCCTTTGAAGTCTATAGGGCCAAAGGAAATATTCTCCGATAACAAATAGAAAGAAGCTTTCTGAGAAACTTCTTTGTGGTCTGTGAAATCATCTCACAGAGTTAGAGCTTTCCCCTCAAGAAGCCTTTCGCTAAGACAGTTCTTGTGGAATAGGCAAAGAGATATTTGGAAGCCCATAGAGGGCTATGGTGAAAAAGGAAATATCCTCAGATGAAATCTGGAAAGAAGCTTTTGAGAAACTGCTTAGTGTTCTGTGAATTCATCTCACAGAGTTACATCTGTATTTCTTGGATATCTTTGCTAGCCTTATTTCTGTGGAATCTGAGAACAGAGATTTCGGATCCCTTTGAAGACTATAGGGCCAAAGGAAATATCCTCCGATAACAAAGAGAAAGAAGCTTTCTGAGAAACTTCTTTCTGTTCTGTGAAATCATCTCACAGAGTTACAGCTTTCCCCTCAAGAAGCCTTTCGCTAAGACACTTCTTGTGGAATTGGCAAAGTGATATTTGGAAGCCCATAGAGGGCTATGGGGAAAAAGGAAATACACTCAGATGAAATCTGGAAAGAAGCTTTCTGAGAAACTGCTTAGTGTTCTGTGAATTCATCTCACAGAGTTACATCTGTATTTCGTGGATCTCTTTGCTAGCCTTATTTCTGTGGAATCTGAGAACAGATACTTCGGATCCCTTTGAAGACTATAGGGCCAAAGGAAATATCCTCCGATAACAAAGAGAAAGAAGCTTTCCTAGAAACTTCTTTGTGTTCTGTGAAATCATCTCACAGAGTTGTAGCTTTCCCCTCAAGAAGCCTTTAACTAAGACAGTTCTTGTGGAATTGGCAAAGAGATATTTGGAAGCCCATAGAGGGCTATGGTGAAAAAGGAAATATCCTCAGATGAAATCTGGAAAGAAGCTTTCTGAGAAACTGCTTAGTGTTCTGTGAATTCATCTCACAGAGTTACATGTGTATTTCGTGGATCTCTTTGCTAGCCTTATTTCTGTGGAATCTGAGTAAAGATATTTCGGATCCCTGTGAATACTATAGGGCCATAGGAAATATCCTCCGATAACAAAGAGAAAGAAGCTTTCTGAGAAACTTGTTTGTGTTTTGTGAAATCATCTCACAGAGTTACAGCTTTCCCCTCAAGAAGCCTTTCGCTAAGACACTTCTTGTGGAATTGGCAAAGTGATATTTGGAAGCCCATAGAGGGCTATGGTGAAAAAGGAAATATCCTCAGATGAAATCTGGAAAGAAGCTTTCTGAGTAACTGCTTAGTGTTCTGTGAATTCATCTCACAGAGTTACATCTGTATTTCGTGGATCTCTTTGCTAGCCTTATTTCTGTGGAATCTGAGAACAGATACTTCGGATCCCTTTGAAGACTATAGGGCCAAAGGAAATATCCTCCGATAACAAAGAGAAAGAAGCTTTCTGAGAAACTTCTTTGTGTTCTGTGAAATCATCTCACAGAGTTATAGCTTTCCCCTCAAGAAGCCTTTAACTAAGACAGTTCTTGTGTAATTGTCAAAGAGATATTTGGAAGCCCATAGAGGACTATGGTGAAAAAGGAAATATCCTCAGATGAAATCTGGAAAGAAGCTTTCTGAGAAACTGCTTAGTGTTCTGTGAATTCATCTCACAGAGTTACATGTATATTTCGTGTATTTCTTTGCTAGCCTGATTTCTGTGGAATCTGAGTAAAGATATTTCGGATCCCTATGAATACTATAGGGCCATAGGAAATATCCTCCGATAACAAAGAGAAAGAAGCTTTCTGAGAAACTTGTTTGTGTTTTGTGAAATCATCTCACAGAGTTACAGCTTTCCCCTCAAGAAGCCTTTCGCTAAGACACTTCTTGTGGAATTGGCAAAGTGATATTTGGAAGCCCATAGAGGGCTATGGTGAAAAAGGAAATATCCTCAGATGAAATCTGGAAAGAAGCTTTCTGAGAAACTGCTTAGTGTTCTGTGAATTCATCTCACAGAGTTACATCTGTATTTCGTGAATCTCTTTGCTATCCTTATTTCTGTGTAATCTGAGAACAGATATTACGGATCCCTTTGAAGACTATAGGGCCAAAGGAAATATTCTCCGATAACAAAGAGAAAGAAGCTTTCTGAGAAACTTATTTGTGTTCTGTGAAACCATCTCACAGAGTTAGAGCTTTCCCCTCAAGAAGCCTTTCGCTAAGACAGTTCTTGTGGAATTGGCAAAGTGATATTTGGAAGCCCATAGAGGGCTATGGTGAAAAAGGAAATATCCTCAGATGAAATCTGGAAAGAAGCTTTCTGAGAAACTGATAAGTGTTCTGTGAATTCATCTCACAGAGTTACACCTGTATTTCGTGGATCTCTTTGCTAGCCTTATTTCTGTGGAGTCTGAGAACAGATATTTCGGATCCCTTTGAAGACTATAGGGCCAAAGGAAATATCTTCCGATAACAAAGAGAAAGAAGCTTTCTGAGAAACTTCTTTGTGTTCTGTGAAATCATCTCACAGAGTTACGGCTTTCCCCTCAAGAAGCCTTTCGCTAGGACAGTTCTTCTGTAATTGGCAAAGAGATATTTGGATGCCCATAGAGGGCTATGGTGAAAAAGGAAATATCCTCAGATGAAATCAGGAAAGAAGCTTTCTGAGAAACTGCTTAGTGTTCTGTGAATTCATCTCACAGAGTTACATCTGTATTTCGTGAATCTCTTTGCTAGCCTTATTTCTGTGGAATCTGAGAACAGATATTTCGGATCCCTTTGAAGACTATAGGGCCAAAGGAAATATTCTCCGAGAACAAAGAGAAAGAAGCTTTCTGAGAAACTTCTTTGTGGTCTGTGAAATCATCTCACAGAGTTAGAGCTTTCCCCTCAAGAAGGCTTTCGCTAAGACAGTTCTTGTGGAATTGGCAAAGTGATATTTGGAAGCCCATAGAGGGCTATGGTGAAAAAGGAAATATCCTCAGATGAAATCTGGAAAGAAGCTTTCTGAGAAACTGCTTAGTGTTCTGTGAATTCATCTCACAGAGTTACATCTGTATTTCGTGGATCTCTTTGCCAGCCTTATTTCTGTGGAATCTGAGAACAGATATTTCGGATCCCTTTGAAGACTATAGGGCCAAAGGAAATATCCTCCGATAACAAAGAGAAAGAAGCTTTCTGAGAAACTTCTTTCTATTCTGTGAAATCATCTCACAGAGTTACAGCTTTCCCGTCAAGAAGCCTTTCGTTAAGACAGTTCTTGTGGAATTGGCAAAGTGATATTTGGAAGCCCATAGAGGGCTATGGTGAAAAAGGAAATATCCTCAGATGAAATCTGGAAAGAAGCTTTCTGAGAAACTGCTTAGTGTTCTGTGAATTCATCTCACAGAGTTACATCTGTATTTCGTGAATCTCTTTGCTAGCCTTATTTCTGTGTAATCTGAGAACAGATATTATGGATCCCTTTGAAGACTATAGGGCCAAAGGAAATATTCTCCGATAACAAAGAGAAAGAAGCTTTCTGAGAAACTTATTTGTGTTCTGTGAAATCATCTCACAGAGTTACAGCTTTCCCCTCAAGAAGCCTTTCGCTAAGACAGTTCTTGTGGAATTGGCAAAGTTATATTTGGAAGCCCATAGAGGGCTATGGTGAAAAAGGAAATATCCTCAGATGAAATCTGGAAAGAAGCTTTCTGAGAAACTGCTTAGTGTTCTGTGAATTCATCTCACAGAGTTACATCTGTATTTCGTGGATCTCTTTGCTAGCCTTATTTCTGTGGAATCTGAGAACAGATATTTCGGATCCCTTTGAAGACTATAGGGCCAAAGGAAATATCTTCCGATAACAAAGAGAAAGAAGCTTTCTGAGAAACTTCTTTGTGTTCTGTGAAATCATATCACAGAGTTACGGCTTTCCCCTCAAGAAGCCTTTCGCTAGGACAGTTCTTCTGTAATTGGCAAAGAGATATTTGGAAGCCCATAGAGGGCTATGGTGAAAAAGGAAATATCCTCAGATGAAATCAGGAAAGAAGCTTTCTGAGAAACTGCTTAGTGTTCTGTGAATTCATCTCACAGAGTTACATCTGTATTTCGTGAATCTCTTTGCTAGCCTTATTTCTGTGGAATCTGAGAACAGATATTTCGGATCCCTTTGAAGACTATAGGGCCAAAGGAAATATACTCCGATAACAAAGAGAAAGAAGCTTTCTGAGAAACTTCTTTGTGTTCTGTGAAATCATCTCACAGAATTACAGCTTTCCCCTCAAGAAGCCTTTCGCTAAGACAGTTCTTGTGGAATTGGCAAAGTGATATTTGGAAGCCCATAGAGGGCTATGGTGAAAAAGGAAATATCCTCAGATGAAATCTGGAAAGAAGCTTTCTGAGAAACTGCTTAGTGTTCTGTGAATTCATCTCACAGAGTTACATCTGTATTTCGTGCATCTTTTTGCTAGCCTTATTTCTGTGGAATCTGAGAACAGATATTTCGGATCCAATTGAAGACTATAGGGCCAAAGGAAATATCCTCCGATAACAAAGAGAAAGAAGCTTTCTGAGAAACTTCTTTGTGTTCTGTGAAATCATCTCACAGAGTTACAGCTTTCCCCTCAAGAAGCCATTCGCTAAGACAGTTCTTGTGGAATTGGCAAAGTGATATTTGGAAGCCCATAGAGGGGTATGGTGAAAAAGGAAATATCCTCAGATGAAATCTGGAAAGAAGCTTTCTGAGAAACCGCTTAGAGTTCTGCTAATTCATCTCACAGAGTTACATCTGTATTTCGTGGATCTCTTTGCTAGCCTTATTTCTGTGGAATCTGAGAACAGATATTTCGGATCCCTTTGAAGACTATAGGGCCAAAGGAAATATCCTGCGATAACAAACAGAAAGAAGCTTTCTGAGCAACTTCTTTCTGTTCTGTGAAATCATCTCACAGAGTTACAGCTTTCCCCTCAAGAAGCCTTTCGCTAAGACAGTTCTTGTGGAATTGGCAAAGTGATATTTGGAAGCCCATATAGGACTATGGTGAAAAAGGAAATACCCTCAGATGAAATCTGGAAAGAAGCTTTCTGAGAAACTGCTTAGTGTTCTGTGAATTCAGCTCACAGAGTTACATCTGTATTTCGTGGATCTCTTTGCTAGCCTTATTTCTGTGGAATCTGAGAACAGATATTTCGGATCCCTTTGAAGACTATAGGGCCAAAGGAAATATCCTCCGATAACAAAGAGAAAGAAGCTTTCTGAGAACTTCTTTGTGTTCTGTGAAATCATCTCACAGAGTTATAGCTTTCCCCTCAAGAAGCCTTTAACTAAGACAGTTCTTGTGTAATTGGCAAAGAGATATTTGGAAGCCCATAGAGGGCTATGGTGAAAAAGGAAATATCCTCAGATGAAATCTGGAAAGAAGCTTTCTGAGAAACCGCTTAGTTTTCTGTTAATTCATCTCACAGAGTTACATCTGTATTTCGTTGATCTCTTTGCTAGCCTTATTTCTGTGGAATCTGAGAACAGATATTTCGGATCCCTTTGAAGACTATAGGGCCAAAGGAAATATCCTGCGGTAACAAACAGAAAGAAGCTTTCTGAGAAACTTCTTTCTGTTCTGTGAAATCATCTCACAGAGTTACAGCTTTCCCCTCAAGAAGCCTTTCCCTAAGACAGTTCTTGTGGAATTGGCAAAGTGATATTTGGAAGCCCATAGAGGGCTATGGTGAAAAAGGAAATATCCTCAGATGAAATCTGGAAAGAAGCTTTCTGAGAAACTGCTTAGTGTTTTGTTAATTCATCTCACAGAGTTACATCTGTATTTCGTGGATCTCTTTGCTAGCCTTATTTCTGTGGAATCTGAGAACAGATATTTCGGATCCCTTTGAAGCCTATAGGGCCAAAGGAAATATCCTCCGATAAAAAAGAGAAAGAAGCTTTATGAGAAACTTCTTTGTGTTCTGTGAAATCATCTCACAGAGTTACAGCTTTCCCCTCAAGAAGCCTTTCGCTAGGACAGTTCTTGTGTAATTGGAAAAGAGATATTTGGAAGCCTATAGAGGGCTATGGTGAAAAAGGAAATATCCTCAGATAAAATCTGGAAAGAAGCTTTCTGAGAAACTGCTTAGTGTTCTGTGAATTCATCTCACAGAGTTACATCTGTATTTCGTGAATCTCTTTGCTAGCCTTATTTCTGTGTAATCTGAGAACAGATATTACGGATCCCTTTGAAGACTATAGGGCCAAAGGTAATATTCTCCGATAACAAATAGAAAGAAGCTTTCTGAGAAACTTCTTTGTGGTCTGTGAAATCATCTCACAGAGTTAGAGCTTTCCCCTCAAGAAGCCTTTCGCTAAGACAGTTCTTGTGGAATAGGCAAAGAGATATTTGGAAGCCCATAGAGGGCTATGGTGAAAAAGGAAATATCCTCAGATGAAATCTGGAAAGAAGCTTTTGAGAAACTGCTTAGTGTTCTGTGAATTCATCTCACAGAGTTACATGTGTATTTCGTGGATATCTTTGCTAGCCTTATTTCTGTGGAATCTGAGAACAGAGATTTCGGATCCCTTTGAAGACTATAGGGACAAAGGAAATATCCTCCGATAACAAAGAGAAAGAAGCTTTCTGAGAAACTTCTTTGTGTTCTGTGAAATCATCTCACAGAGTTATAGCTTTCCCCTCAAGAAGCCTTTAACTAAGACAGTTCTTGTGTAATTGGCAAAGAGATATTTGGAAGCCCATAGAGGGCTATGGTGAAAAAGGAAATATCCTCAGATGAAATCTGGAAAGAAGCTTTCTGAGAAACTGCTTAGTGTTCTGTGAATTCATCTCACAGAGTTACATGTATATTTCGTGTATCTCTTTGCTAGCCTTATTTCTGTGGAATCTGAGTAAAGATATTTCGGATCCCTATGAATACTATAGGGCCATAGGAAATATCCTCCGATAACAAAGAGAAAGAAGCTTTCTGAGAAACTTGTTTGTGTTTTGTGAAATCATCTCACAGAGTTACAGCTTTCCCCTCAAGAAGCCTTTCGCTAAGACACTTCTTGTGGAATTGGCAAAGTGATATTTGGAAGCCCATAGAGGGCTATGGTGAAAAAGGAAATATCCTCAGATGAAATCTGGAAAGAAGCTTTCTGAGAAACTGCTTAGTGTTCTGTGAATTCATCTCACAGAGTTACATCTGTATTTCGTGAATCTCTTTGCTATCCTTATTTCTGTGGAATCTGAGAACAGATATTACGGATCCCTTTGAAGACTATAGGGCCAATGGAAATATTCTCCGATAACAAAGAGAAAGAAGCTTTCTGAGAAACTTATTTGTGTTCTGTGAAACCATCTCACAGAGTTAGAGCTGTCCCCTCAAGAAGCCTTTCGCTAAGACAGTTCTTGTGGAATTGGCAAAGTGATATTTGGAAGCCCATAGAGGGCTATGGTGAAAAAGGAAATATCCTCAGATGAAATCTGGAAAGAAGCTTTCTGAGAAACTGCTAAGTGTTCTGTTAATTCATCTCACAGAGTTACACCTGTATTTCGTGGATCTCTTTGCTAGCCTTATTTCTGTGGAGTCTGAGAACAGATATTTCGGATCCCTTTGAAGACTATAGGGCCAAAGGAAATATCTTCCGATAACAAAGAGAAAGAAGCTTTCTGAGAAACTTCTTTGTGTTCTGTGAAATCATCTCACAGAGTTACGGCTTTCCCCTCAAGAAGCCTTTCGCTAGGACAGTTTTTCTGTAATTGGCAAAGAGATATTTGGATGCCCATAGAGGGCTATGGTGAAAAAGGAAATATCCTCAGATGAAATCAGGAAAGAAGCTTTCTGAGAAACTGCTTAGTGTTCTGTGAATTCATCTCACAGAGTTACATCTGTATTTCGTGAATCTCTTTGCTAGCCTTATTTCTGTGGAATCTGAGAACAGATATTTCGGATCCCTTTGAAGACTATAGGGCCAAAGGAAATATTCTCCGAGAACAAAGAGAAAGAAGCTTTCTGAGAAACTTCTTTGTGGTCTGTGAAATCATCTCACAGAGTTAGAGCTTTCCCCTCAAGAAGGCTTTCGCTAAGACAGTTCTTGTGGAATTGGCAAAGTGATATTTGGAAGCCCATAGAGGGCTATGGTGAAAAAGGAAATATCCTCAGATGAAATCTGGAAAGAAGCTTTCTGAGAAACTGCTTAGTGTTCTGTGAATTCATCTCACAGAGTTACATCTGTATTTCGTGGATCTCTTTGCTAGCCTTATTTCTGTGGAATCTGAGAACAGATATTTCGGATCCCTTTGAAGACTATAGGGCCAAAGGAAATATCCTCTGATAACAAAGAGAAAGAAGCTTTCTGAGAAACTTCTTTCTGTTCTGTGAAATCATCTCACAGAGTTACAGCTTTCCTGTCAAGAAGCCTTTCGTTAAGACAGTTCTTGTGGAATTGGCAAAGTGATATTTGGAAGCCCATAGAGGGCTATGGTGAAAAAGGAAATATCCTCAGATGAAATCTGGAAAGAAGCTTTCTGAGAAACTGCTTAGTGTTCTGTGAATTCATCTCACAGAGTTACATCTGTATTTCGTGAATCTCTTTGCTAGCCTTATTTCTGTGTAATCTGAGAACAGATATTACGGATCCCTTTGAAGACTATAGGGCCAAAGGAAATATTCTCCGATAACAAAGAGAAAGAAGCTTTCTGAGAAACTTATTTGTGTTCTGTGAAATCATCTCACAGAGTTACAGCTTTCCCCTCAAGAAGCCTTTCGCTAAGACAGTTCTTGTGGAATTGGCAAAGTTATATTTGGAAGCCCATAGAGGGCTATGGTGAAAAAGGAAATATCCTCAGATGAAATCTGGAAAGAAGCTTTCTGAGAAACTGCTTAGTGTTCTGTGAATTCATCTCACAGAGTTACATCTGTATTTCGTGGATCTCTTTGCTAGCCTTATTTCTGTGGAATCTGAGAACAGATATTTCGGATCCCTTTGAAGACTATAGGGCCAAAGGAAATATCTTCCGATAACAAAGAGAAAGAAGCTTTCTGAGAAACTTCTTTGTGTTCTGTGAAATCATATCACAGAGTTACGGCTTTCCCCTCAAGAAGTCTTTCGCTAGGACAGTTCCTCTGTAACTGGCAAAGAGATATTTGGAAGCCCATAGAGGGCTATGGTGAAAAAGGAAATATCCTCAGATGAAATCAGGAAAGAAGCTTTCTGAGAAACTGCTTAGTGTTCTGTGAATTCATCTCACAGAGTTACATCTGTATTTCGTGAATCTCTTTGCTAGCCTTATTTCTGTGGAATCTGAGAACAGATATTTCGGATCCCTTTGAAGACTATAGGGCCAAAGGAAATATACTCCGATAACAAAGAGAAAGAAGCTTTCTGAGAAACTTCTTTGTGTTCTGTGAAATCATCTCACAGAATTACAGCTTTCCCCTCAAGAAGCCTTTCGCTAAGACAGTTCTTGTGGAATTGGCATAGTGATATTTGGAAGCCCATAGAGGGCTATGGTGAAAAAGGAAATATCCTCAGATGAAATCTGGAAAGAAGCTTTCTGAGAAACTGCTTAGTGTTCTGTGAATTCATCTCACAGAGTTACATCTGTATTTCGTGCATCTTTTTGCTAGCCTTATTTCTGTGGAATCTGAGAACAGATATTTCGGATCCAATTGAAGACTATAGGGCCAAAGGAAATATCCTCCGATAACAAAGAGAAAGAAGCTTTCTGAGAAACTTCTTTGTGTTCTGTGAAATCATCTCACAGAGTTACAGCTTTCCCCTCAAGAAGCCATTCGCTAAGACAGTTCTTGTGGAATTGGCAAAGTGATATTTGGAAGCCCATAGAGGGCTATGGTGAAAAAGGAAATATCCTCAGATGAAATCTGGAAAGAAGCTTTCTGAGAAACCGCTTAGAGTTCTGCTAATTCATCTCACAGAGTTACATCTGTATTTCGTGGATCTCTTTGCTAGCCTTATTTCTGTGGAATCTGAGAACAGATATTTCGGATCCCTTTGAAGACTATAGGGCCAAAGGAAATATCCTGCGATAACAAACAGAAAGAAGCTTTCTGAGCAACTTCTTTCTGTTCTGTGAAATCATCTCACAGAGTTACAGCTTTCCCCTCAAGAAGCCTTTCGCTAAGACAGTTCTTGTGGAATTGGCAAAGTGATATTTGGAAGCCCATATAGGACTATGGTGAAAAAGGAAATACCCTCAGATGAAATCTGGAAAGAAGCTTTCTGAGAAACTGCTTAGTGTTCTGTGAATTCAGCTCACAGAGTTACATCTGTATTTCGTGGATCTCTTTGCTAGCCTTATTTCTGTGGAATCTGAGAACAGATATTTCGGATCCCTTTGAAGACTATAGGGCCAAAGGAAATATCCTCCGATAACAAAGAGAAAGAAGCTTTCTGAGAACTTCTTTGTGTTCTGTGAAATCATCTCACAGAGTTATAGCTTTCCCCTCAAGAAGCCTTTAACTAAGACAGTTCTTGTGTAATTGGCAAAGAGATATTTGGAAGCCCATAGAGGGCTATGGTGAAAAAGGAAATATCCTCAGATGAAATCTGGAAAGAAGCTTTCTGAGAAACCGCTTAGTTTTCTGTTAATTCATCTCACAGAGTTACATCTGTATTTCGTTGATCTCTTTGCTAGCCTTATTTCTGTGGAATCTGAGAACAGATATTTCGGATCCCTTTGAAGACTATAGGGCCAAAGGAAATATCCTGCGGTAACAAACAGAAAGAAGCTTTCTGAGAAACTTCTTTCTGTTCTGTGAAATCATCTCACAGAGTTACAGCTTTCCCCTCAAGAAGCCTTTCCCTAAGACAGTTCTTGTGGAATTGGCAAAGTGATATTTGGAAGCCCATAGAGGGCTATGGTGAAAAAGGAAATATCCTCAGATGAAATCTGGAAAGAAGCTTTCTGAGAAACTGCTTAGTGTTTTGTTAATTCATCTCACAGAGTTACATCTGTATTTCGTGGATCTCTTTGCTAGCCTTATTTCTGTGGAATCTGAGAACAGATATTTCGGATCCCTTTGAAGGCTATAGGGCCAAAGGAAATATCCTCCGATAACAAAGAGAAAGAAGCTTTCTGAGAAACTTCTTTGTGTTCTGTGAAATCATCTCACAGAGTTACAGCTTTCCCCTCAAGAAGCCTTTCGCTAGGACAGTTCTTGTGTAATTGGAAAAGAGATATTTGGAAGCCTATAGAGGGCTATGGTGAAAAAGGAAATATCCTCAGATAAAATCTGGAAAGAAGCTTTCTGAGAAACTGCTTAGTGTTCTGTGAATTCATCTCACAGAGATACATCTGTATTTCGTGAATCTCTTTGCTAGCCTTATTTCTGTGTAATCTGAGAACAGATATTACGGATCCCTTTGAAGACTATAGGGCCAAAGGAAATATTCTCCGATAACAAATAGAAAGAAGCTTTCTGAGAAACTTCTTTGTGGTCTGTGAAATCATCTCACAGAGTTAGAGCTTTCCCCTCAAGAAGCCTTTCGCTAAGACAGTTCTTGTGGAATAGGCAAAGAGATATTTGGAAGCCCATAGAGGGCTATGGTGAAAAAGGAAATATCCTCAGATGAAATCTGGAAAGAAGCTTTTGAGAAACTGCTTAGTGTTCTGTGAATTCATCTCACAGAGTTACATCTGTATTTCGTGGATATCTTTGCTAGCCTTATTTCTGTGGAATCTGAGAACAGAGATTTCGGATCCCTTTGAAGACTATAGGGCCAAAGGAAATATCCTCCGATAACAAAGAGAAAGAAGCTTTCTGAGAAACTTCTTTCTGTTCTGTGAAATCATCTCACAGAGTTACAGCTTTCCCCTCAAGAAGCCTTTCGCTAAGACAGTTCTTGTGGAATTGGCAAAGTGATATTTGGAAGCCCATAGAGGGCTATGGGGAAAAAGGAAATACACTCAGATGAAATCTGGAAAGAAGCTTTCTGAGAAACTGCTTAGTGTTCTGTGAATTCATCTCACAGAGTTACATCTGTATTTCGTGGATCTCTTTGCTAGCCTTATTTCTGTGGAATCTGAGAACAGATACTTCGGATCCCTTTGAAGACTATAGGGCCAAAGGAAATATCCTCCGATAACAAAGAGAAAGAAGCTTTCCTAGAAACTTCTTTGTGTTCTGTGAAATCATCTCACAGAGTTGTAGCTTTCCCCTCAAGAAGCCTTTAACTAAGACAGTTCTTGTGTAATTGGCAAAGAGATACTTGGAAGCCCATAGAGGGCTATGGTGAAAAAGGAAATATCCTCAGATGAAATCTGGAAAGAAGCTTTCTGAGAAACTGCTTAGTGTTCTGTGAATTCATCTCACAGAGTTACATGTGTATTTCGTGGATCTCTTTGCTAGCCTTATTTCTGTGGAATCTGAGTAAAGATATATCGGATCCCTGTGAATACTATAGGGCCATAGGAAATATCCTCCGATAACAAAGAGAAAGAAGCTTTCTGAGAAACTTGTTTGTGTTTTGTGAAATCATCTCACAGAGTTACAGCTTTCCCCTCAAGAAGCCTTTCGCTAAGACACTTCTTGTGGAATTGGCAAAGTGATATTTGGAAGCCCATAGAGGGCTATGGTGAAAAAGGAAATATCCTCAGATGAAATCTGGAAAGAAGCTTTCTGAGAAACTGCTTAGTGTTCTGTGAATTCATCTCACAGAGTTACATCTGTATTTCGTGAATCTCTTTGCTATCCTTATTTCTGTGTAATCTGAGAACAGATATTACGGATCCCTTTGAAGACTATAGGGCCAAAGGAAATATCCTCCGATAAGAAAGAGAAAGAAGCTTTCTGAGAAACTTCTTTGTGGTCTGTGAAATCATCTCACAGAGTTACAGCTTTCCCCTCAAGAAGCCTTTCGCTAAGACAGTTCTTGTGGAATTGGCAAAGTGATATTTGGAAGCCCATAGAGGGCTATGGTGAAAAAGGAAATATCCTCAGATGAAATCAGGAAAGAAGCTTTCTGAGAAACTGCTTAGTGTTCTGTGAATTCATCTTACAGAGTTACATCTGTATTTCGTGGATCTGTTTGCTAGCCTTATTTCTGTGGAATCTGAGAACAGATATTTCGGATCCCTTTGAAGACTATAGGGCCAAAGGAAATATCCTCCGATAACAAAGAGAAAGAAGCTTTCTGAGAAACTTCTTTCTGTTCTGTGAAATCATCTCACAGAGTTAGAGCTTTCCCCTCAAGAAGCCTTTCGCTAAGACAGTTCTTGTGGAATTGGCAAAGTGATATTTGGAAGCCCATAGAGGGCTATGGTGAAAAAGGAAATATCCTCAGATGAAATCTGGAAAGAAGCTTTCTGAGAAACCGCTTAGAGTTCTGTTAATTCATCTCACAGAGTTACATCTGTATTTCGTGGATCTCTTTGCTAGCCTTATTTCTGTGGAATCTGAGAACAGATATTTCGGATCCCTTTGAAGACTATAGGGCCAAAGGAAATATCCTCCGATAACAAAGAGAAAGAAGCTTTCTGAGAAACTGCTTTGTGTTCTGTGAAATCATCTCACAGAGTTACAGCTTTCCCCTCAAGAAGCCTTTCGCTAGGACAGTTCTTGTGTAATTGGAAAAGAGATATTTGGAAGCCTATAGAGGGCTATGGTGAAAAAGGAAATATCCTCAGATAAAATCTGGAAAGAAGCTTTCTGAGAAACTGCTTAGTGTTCTGTGAATTCATCTCACAGAGTTACATCTGTATTTCGTGAATCTCTTTGCTAGCCTTTTTTCTGTGTAATCTGAGAACAGATATTACGGATCCCTTTGAAGACTATAGGGCCAAAGGAAATATCCTCCGATAAGAAAGAGAAAGAAGCTTTCTGAGAAACTTCTTTGTGGTCTGTGAAATCATCTCACAGAGTTACAGCTTTCCCCTCAAGAAGCCTTTCGCTAAGACAGTTCTTGTGGAATTGGCAAAGTGATATTTGGAAGCCCATAGAGGGCTATGGTGAAAAAGGAAATATCCTCAGATGAAATCAGGAAAGAAGCTTTCTGAGAAACTGCTTAGTGTTCTGTGAATTCATCTTACAGAGTTACATCTGTATTTCGTGGATCTGTTTGCTAGCCTTATTTCTGTGGAATCTGAGAACAGATATTTCGGATCCCTTTGAAGACTATAGGGCCAAAGGAAATATCCTCCGATAACAAAGAGAAAGAAGCTTTCTGAGAAACTTCTTTCTGTTCTGTGAAATCATCTCACAGAGTTAGAGCTTTCCCCTCAAGAAGCCTTTCGCTAAGACAGTTCTTGTGGAATTGGCAAAGTGATATTTGGAAGCCCATAGAGGGCTATGGTGAAAAAGGAAATATCCTCAGATGAAATCTGGAAAGAAGCTTTCTGAGAAACCGCTTAGAGTTCTGTTAATTCATCTCACAGAGTTACATCTGTATTTCGTGGATCTCTTTGCTAGCCTTATTTCTGTGGAATCTGAGAACAGATATTTCGGATCCCTTTGAATACTATAGGGCCAAAGGAAATATCCTGCGATAACAAACAGAAAGAAGCTTTCTGAGCATCTTCTTTCTGTTCTGTGAAATCATCTCACAGAGTTACAGCTTTCCCCTCAAGAAGCCTTTCGCTAAGACAGTTCTTGTGGAATTGGCAAAGTGATATTTGGAAGCCCATAGAGGGCTATGGTGAAAAAGGAAATACCCTCAGATGAAATCTGGAAAGAAGCTTTCTGAGAAACTGTTTAGTGTTCTGTGAATTCATCTCACAGAGTTACATCTGTATTTCGTGGATCTCTTTGCTAGCCTTATTTCTGTGGAATCTGAGAACAGATATTTCAGATCCCTTTGAAGACTATAGGGCCAAAGGAAATATCCTCCGATAACAAAGAGAAAGAAGCTTTCTGAGAAACTTCTTTGTGTTCTGTGAAATCATCTCACAGAGTTATAGCTTTCCCCTCAAGAAGCCTTTAACGAAGACAGTTCTTGTGTAATTGGCAAAGACATATTTGGAAGCCCATAGAGGGCTATGGTGAAAAAGGAAATATCCTCAGATGAAATCTGGAAAGAAGCTTTCTGAGAAACTGCTTAGTGTTCTGTGAATTCATCTCACAGAGTTACATGTGTATTTCGTGGATCTCTTTGCTAGCCTTATTTCTGTGGAATCTGAGAACAGATATTTCGGATCCCTTTGAAGACTATATGGCCAAAGGAAATATCCTCCGATAACAAAGAGAAAGAAGCTTTCTGAGAAACTTCTTTGTGTTCTGTGAAATCATCTCACAGAGTTATAGCTTTCCCCTCAAGAAGCCTTTAACTAAGACAGTTCTTGTGGAATAGGCAAAGAGATATTTGGAAGCCCATAGAGGGCTATGGTGAAAAAGGAAATATCCTCAGATGAAATCAGGAAAGAAGCTTTCTGAGAAACTGCTTAGTGTTCTGTGAATTCATCTTACAGAGTTACATCTGTATTTCGTGGATCTGTTTGCTAGCCTTATTTCTGTGGAATCTGAGAACAGAGATTTCGGATCCCTTTGAAGACTATAGGGCCAAAGGAAATATCCTCCGATAACAAAGAGAAAGAAGCTTTCTGAGAAACTTCTTTCTGTTCTGTGAAATCATCTCACAGAGTTACAGCTTTCCCCTCAAGAAGCCTTTCGCTAAGACAGTTCTTGTGGAATTGGCAAAGTGATATTTGGAAGCCCATAGAGGGCTATGGGGAAAAAGGAAATACACTCAGATGAAATCTGGAAAGAAGCTTTCTGAGAAACTGCTTAGTGTTCTGTGAATTCATCTCACAGAGTTACATCTGTATTTCGTGGATCTCTTTGCTAGCCTTATTTCTGTGGAATCTGAGAACAGATACTTCGGATCCCTTTGAAGACTATAGGGCCAAAGGAAATATCCTCCGATAACAAAGAGAAAGAAGCTTTCCTAGAAACTTCTTTGTGTTCTGTGAAATCATCTCACAGAGTTGTAGCTTTCCCCTCAAGAAGCCTTTAACTAAGACAGTTCTTGTGTAATTGGCAAAGAGATACTTGGAAGCCCATAGAGGGCTATGGTGAAAAAGGAAATATCCTCAGATGAAATCTGGAAAGAAGCTTTCTGAGAAACTGCTTAGTGTTCTGTGAATTCATCTCACAGAGTTACATGTGTATTTCGTGGATCTCTTTGCTAGCCTTATTTCTGTGGAATCTGAGTAAAGATATATCGGATCCCTGTGAATACTATAGGGCCATAGGAAATATCCTCCGATAACAAAGAGAAAGAAGCTTTCTGAGAAACTTGTTTGTGTTTTGTGAAATCATCTCACAGAGTTACAGCTTTCCCCTCAAGAAGCCTTTCGCTAAGACACTTCTTGTGGAATTGGCAAAGTGATATTTGGAAGCCCATAGAGGGCTATGGTGAAAAAGGAAATATCCTCAGATGAAATCTGGAAAGAAGCTTTCTGAGAAACTGCTTAGTGTTCTGTGAATTCATCTCACAGAGTTACATCTGTATTTCGTGAATCTCTTTGCTATCCTTATTTCTGTGTAATCTGAGAACAGATATTACGGATCCCTTTGAAGACTATAGGGCCAAAGGAAATATCCTCCGATAAGAAAGAGAAAGAAGCTTTCTGAGAAACTTCTTTGTGGTCTGTGAAATCATCTCACAGAGTTACAGCTTTCCCCTCAAGAAGCCTTTCGCTAAGACAGTTCTTGTGGAATTGGCAAAGTGATATTTGGAAGCCCATAGAGGGCTATGGTGAAAAAGGAAATATCCTCAGATGAAATCAGGAAAGAAGCTTTCTGAGAAACTGCTTAGTGTTCTGTGAATTCATCTTACAGAGTTACATCTGTATTTCGTGGATCTGTTTGCTAGCCTTATTTCTGTGGAATCTGAGAACAGATATTTCGGATCCCTTTGAAGACTATAGGGCCAAAGGAAATATCCTCCGATAACAAAGAGAAAGAAGCTTTCTGAGAAACTTCTTTCTGTTCTGTGAAATCATCTCACAGAGTTAGAGCTTTCCCCTCAAGAAGCCTTTCGCTAAGACAGTTCTTGTGGAATTGGCAAAGTGATATTTGGAAGCCCATAGAGGGCTATGGTGAAAAAGGAAATATCCTCAGATGAAATCTGGAAAGAAGCTTTCTGAGAAACCGCTTAGAGTTCTGTTAATTCATCTCACAGAGTTACATCTGTATTTCGTGGATCTCTTTGCTAGCCTTATTTCTGTGGAATCTGAGAACAGATATTTCGGATCCCTTTGAAGACTATAGGGCCAAAGGAAATATCCTCCGATAACAAAGAGAAAGAAGCTTTCTGAGAAACTGCTTTGTGTTCTGTGAAATCATCTCACAGAGTTACAGCTTTCCCCTCAAGAAGCCTTTCGCTAGGACAGTTCTTGTGTAATTGGAAAAGAGATATTTGGAAGCCTATAGAGGGCTATGGTGAAAAAGGAAATATCCTCAGATAAAATCTGGAAAGAAGCTTTCTGAGAAACTGCTTAGTGTTCTGTGAATTCATCTCACAGAGTTACATCTGTATTTCGTGAATCTCTTTGCTAGCCTTTTTTCTGTGTAATCTGAGAACAGATATTACGGATCCCTTTGAAGACTATAGGGCCAAAGGAAATATCCTCCGATAAGAAAGAGAAAGAAGCTTTCTGAGAAACTTCTTTGTGGTCTGTGAAATCATCTCACAGAGTTACAGCTTTCCCCTCAAGAAGCCTTTCGCTAAGACAGTTCTTGTGGAATTGGCAAAGTGATATTTGGAAGCCCATAGAGGGCTATGGTGAAAAAGGAAATATCCTCAGATGAAATCAGGAAAGAAGCTTTCTGAGAAACTGCTTAGTGTTCTGTGAATTCATCTTACAGAGTTACATCTGTATTTCGTGGATCTGTTTGCTAGCCTTATTTCTGTGGAATCTGAGAACAGATATTTCGGATCCCTTTGAAGACTATAGGGCCAAAGGAAATATCCTCCGATAACAAAGAGAAAGAAGCTTTCTGAGAAACTTCTTTCTGTTCTGTGAAATCATCTCACAGAGTTAGAGCTTTCCCCTCAAGAAGCCTTTCGCTAAGACAGTTCTTGTGGAATTGGCAAAGTGATATTTGGAAGCCCATAGAGGGCTATGGTGAAAAAGGAAATATCCTCAGATGAAATCTGGAAAGAAGCTTTCTGAGAAACCGCTTAGAGTTCTGTTAATTCATCTCACAGAGTTACATCTGTATTTCGTGGATCTCTTTGCTAGCCTTATTTCTGTGGAATCTGAGAACAGATATTTCGGATCCCTTTGAATACTATAGGGCCAAAGGAAATATCCTGCGATAACAAACAGAAAGAAGCTTTCTGAGCATCTTCTTTCTGTTCTGTGAAATCATCTCACAGAGTTACAGCTTTCCCCTCAAGAAGCCTTTCGCTAAGACAGTTCTTGTGGAATTGGCAAAGTGATATTTGGAAGCCCATAGAGGGCTATGGTGAAAAAGGAAATACCCTCAGATGAAATCTGGAAAGAAGCTTTCTGAGAAACTGTTTAGTGTTCTGTGAATTCATCTCACAGAGTTACATCTGTATTTCGTGGATCTCTTTGCTAGCCTTATTTCTGTGGAATCTGAGAACAGATATTTCAGATCCCTTTGAAGACTATAGGGCCAAAGGAAATATCCTCCGATAACAAAGAGAAAGAAGCTTTCTGAGAAACTTCTTTGTGTTCTGTGAAATCATCTCACAGAGTTATAGCTTTCCCCTCAAGAAGCCTTTAACGAAGACAGTTCTTGTGTAATTGGCAAAGACATATTTGGAAGCCCATAGAGGGCTATGGTGAAAAAGGAAATATCCTCAGATGAAATCTGGAAAGAAGCTTTCTGAGAAACTGCTTAGTGTTCTGTGAATTCATCTCACAGAGTTACATGTGTATTTCGTGGATCTCTTTGCTAGCCTTATTTCTGTGGAATCTGAGAACAGATATTTCGGATCCCTTTGAAGACTATATGGCCAAAGGAAATATCCTCCGATAACAAAGAGAAAGAAGCTTTCTGAGAAACTTCT
This sequence comes from Macaca nemestrina, assembly GCF_043159975.1. Classification (NCBI taxonomy): domain Eukaryota; kingdom Metazoa; phylum Chordata; class Mammalia; order Primates; family Cercopithecidae; genus Macaca; species Macaca nemestrina. Next base: position 90,896,127 of record NC_092125.1, read on the forward strand.
TTGTGTTCTGTGAAATCATCTCACAGAGTTATAGCTTTCCCCTCAAGAAGCCTTTAACTAAGACAGTTCTTGTGTAATTGGCAAAGAGATATTTGGAAGCCCATAGAGGGCTATAGTGAAAAAGGAAATATCCTCAGATGAAATCTGGAAAGAAGCTTTCTGAGAAACCGCTTAGTGTTCTGTGAATTCATCTCACAGAGTTACATCTGTATTTCGTTGATCTCTTTGCTAGCCTTATTTCTGTGGAATCTGAGAACAGATATTTCGGATCCCTTTGAAGACTATAGGGCCAAAGGAAATATCCTGCGATAACAAACAGAAAGAAGCTTTCTGAGAAACTTCTTTCTGTTCTGTGAAATCATCTCACAGAGTTACAGCTTTCCCCTCAAGAAGCCTTTCGCTAAGACAGTTCTTGTGGAATTGGCAAAGTGATATTTGGAAGCCCATAGAGGGCTATGGTGAAAAAGGAAATATCCTCAGATGAAATCTGGAAAGAAGCTTTCTGAGAAACTGCTTAGTGTTTTGTTAATTCATCTCACAGAGTTACATCTGTATTTCGTGGATCTCTTTGCTAGCCTTATTTCTGTGGAATCTGAGAACAGATATTTCGGATCCCTTTGAAGACTATAGGGTCAAAGGAAATATCCTCCGATAACAAAGAGAAAGAAGCTTTCTGAGAAACTGCTTTGTGTTCTGTGAAATCATCTCACAGAGTTACAGCTTTCCCCTCAAGAAGCCTTTCGCTAGGACAGTTCTTGTGTAATTGGAAAAGAGATATTTGGAAGCCTATAGAGGGCTATGGTGAAAAAGGAAATATCCTCAGATAAAATCTGGAAAGAAGCTTTCTGAGAAACTGCTTAGTGTTCTGTGAATTCATCTCACAGAGTTACATCTGTATTTCGTGAATCTCTTTGCTAGCCTTATTTCTGTGTAATCTGAGAACAGATATTACGGATCCCTTTGAAGAGTATAGGGCCAAAGGAAATATTCTCCGATAACAAAGAGAAAGAAGCTTTCTGAGAAACTTCTTTGTGGTCTGTGAAATCATCTCACAGAGTTAGAGCTTTCCCCTCAAGAAGCCTTTCGCTAAGACAGTTCTTGTGGAATAGGCAAAGAGATATTTGGAAGCCCATAGAGGGCTATGGTGAAAAAGGAAATATCCTCAGATGAAATCTGGAAAGAAGCTTTCTGAGAAACTGCTTAGTGTTCTGTGAATTCATCTCACAGAGTTACATCTGTATTTCGTGGATATCTTTGCTAGCCTAATTTCTGTGGAATCTGAGAACAGAGATTTCGGATCCCTTTGAAGACTATAGGGCCAAAGGAAATATCCTCCGATAACAAAGAGAAAGAAGCTTTCTGAGAAACTTCTTTCTGTTCTGTGAAATCATCTCACAGAGTTACAGCTTTCCCCTCAAGAAGCCTTTCGCTAAGACAGTACTTGTGGAATTGGCAAAGTGATATTTGGAAGCCCATAGAGGGCTATGTTGAAAAAGGAAATACCCTCAGATGAAATCTGGAAAGAAGCTTTCTGAGAAACTGCTTAGTGTTCTGTGAATTCATCTCACAGAGTTACATCTGTATTTCGTGGATCTCTTTGCTAGCCTTATTTCTGTGGAATCTGAGAACAGATATTTCGGATCCCTTTGAAGACTATAGGGCCAAAGGAAATATCCTCCGATAACAAAGAGAAAGAAGCTTTCTGAGAAACTTCTTTGTGTTCTGTGAAATCATCTCACAGAGTTATAGCTTTCCCCTCAAGAAGCCTTTAACTAAGACAGTTCTTGTGTAATTGGCAAAGAGATATTTGGAAGCCCATAGAGGGCTATGGTGAAAAAGGAAATATCCTCAGATGAAATCTGGAAAGAAGCTTTCTGAGAAACTGCTTAGTGTTCTGTGAATTCATCTCACAGAGTTACATGTGTATTTCGTGGATCTCTTTGCTAGCCTTATTTCTGTGGAATCTGAGTAAAGATATTTCGGATCCCTATGAATACTATAGGGCCATAGGAAATATCCTCCGATAACAAAGAGAAAGAAGCTTTCTGAGAAACTTGTTTGTGTTTTGTGAAATCATCTCACAGAGTTACAGCTTTCCCCTCAAGAAGCCTTTCGCTAAGACACTTCTTGTGGAATTGGCAAAGTGATATTTGGAAGCCCATAGAGGGCTATGGTGAAAAAGGAAATATCCTCAGATGAAATCTGGAAAGAAGCTTTCTGAGAAACTGCTTAGTGTTCTGTGAATTCATCTCACAGAGTTACATCTGTATTTCGTGAATCTCTTTGCTAGCCTTATTTCTGTGGAATCTGAGAACAGATATTTCGGATCCCTTTGAAGACTATAGGGCCAAAGGAAATATCCTCCGATAACAAAGAGAAAGAAGCTTTCTGAGAAACTTCTTTGTGTTCTGTGAAATCATCTCACAGAATTACAGCTTTCCCCTCAAGAAGCCTTTCGCTAAGACAGTTCTTGTGGAATTGGCAAAGTGATATTTGGAAGCCCATAGAGGGCTATGGTGAAAAAGGAAATATCCTCAGATGAAATCTGGAAAGAAGCTTTCTGAGAAACTGCTTAGTGTTCTGTGAATTCATCTCACAGAGTTACATCTGTATTTCGTGCATCTTTTTGCTAGCCTTATTTCTGTGGAATCTGAGAACAGATATTTCGGATCCCATTGAAGACTATAGGGCCAAAGGAAATATCCTCCGATAACAAAGAGAAAGAAGCTTTCTGAGAAACTTCTTTGTGTTCTGTGAAATCATCTCACAGAGTTACAGCTTTCCCCTCAAGAAGCCTTTCGCTAAGACAGTTCTTGTGGAATTGGCAAAGTGATATTTGGAAGCCCATAGAGGGCTATGGTGAAAAAGGAAATATCCTCAGATGAAATCTGGAAAGAAGCTTTCTGAGAAACCGCTTAGAGTTCTGCTAATTCATCTCACAGAGTTACATCTGTATTTCGTGGATCTCTTTGCTAGCCTTATTTCTGTGGAATCTGAGAACAGAGATTTCGGATCCCTTTGAAGACTATAGGGCCAAAGGAAATATCCTCCGATAACAAACAGAAAGAAGCTTTCTGAGCAACTTCTTTCTGTTCTGTGAAATCATCTCACAGAGTTATAGCTTTCCCCTCAAGAAGCCTTTAACTAAGACAGTTCTTGTGTAATTGGCAAAGAGATATTTGGAAGCCCATAGAGGGCTATGGTGAAAAAGGAAATATCCTCAGATGAAATCTGGAAAGAAGCTTTCTGAGAAACCGCTTAGTGTTCTGTTAATTCATCTCACAGAGTTACATCTGTATTTCGTGGATCTCTTTGCTAGCCTTATTTCTGTGGAATCTGAGAACAGATATTTCGGATCCCTTTGAAGACTATAGGGTCAAAGGAAATATCCTCCGATAACAAAGAGAAAGAAGCTTTCTGAGAAACTGCTTTGTGTTCTGTGAAATCATCTCACAGAGTTACAGCTTTCCCCTCAAGAAGCCTTTCGCTAGGACAGTTCTTGTGTAATTGGCAAAGAGATATTTGGAAGCCCATAGAGGGCTATGGTGAAAAAGGAAATATCCTCAGATGAAATCTGGAAAGAAGCTTTCTGAGAAACCGCTTAGTTTTCTGTTAATTCATCTCACAGAGTTACATCTGTATTTCGTTGATCTCTTTGCTAGCCTTATTTCTGTGGAATCTGAGAACAGATATTTCGGATCCCTTTGAAGACTATAGGGCCAAAGGAAATATCCTGCGGTAACAAACAGAAAGAAGCTTTCTGAGAAACTTCTTTCTGTTCTGTGAAATCATCTCACAGAGTTACAGCTTTCCCCTCAAGAAGCCTTTCCCTAAGACAGTTCTTGTGGAATTGGCAAAGTGATATTTGGAAGCCCATAGAGGGCTATGGTGAAAAAGGAAATATCCTCAGATGAAATCTGGAAAGAAGCTTTCTGAGAAACTGCTTAGTGTTTTGTTAATTCATCTCACAGAGTTACATCTGTATTTCGTGGATCTCTTTGCTAGCCTTATTTCTGTGGAATCTGAGAACAGATATTTCGGATCCCTTTGAAGACTATAGGGCCAAAGGAAATATCCTCCGATAACAAAGAGAAAGAAGCTTTCTGAGAAACTTCTTTGTGTTCTGTGAAATCATCTCACAGAGTTACAGCTTTCCCCTCAAGAAGCCTTTCGCTAGGACAGTTCTTGTGTAATTGGAAAAGAGATATTTGGAAGCCTATAGAGGGCTATGGTGAAAAAGGAAATATCCTCAGATAAAATCTGGAAAGAAGCTTTCTGAGAAACTGCTTAGTGTTCTGTGAATTCATCTCACAGAGATACATCTGTATTTCGTGAATCTCTTTGCTAGCCTTATTTCTGTGTAATCTGAGAACAGATATTACGGATCCCTTTGAAGACTATAGGGCCAAAGGAAATATTCTCCGATAACAAATAGAAAGAAGCTTTCTGAGAAACTTCTTTGTGGTCTGTGAAATCATCTCACAGAGTTAGAGCTTTCCCCTCAAGAAGCCTTTCGCTAAGACAGTTCTTGTGGAATAGGCAAAGAGATATTTGGAAGCCCATAGAGGGCTATGGTGAAAAAGGAAATATCCTCAGATGAAATCTGGAAAGAAGCTTTTGAGAAACTGCTTAGTGTTCTGTGAATTCATCTCACAGAGTTACATCTGTATTTCGTGGATATCTTTGCTAGCCTTATTTCTGTGGAATCTGAGAACAGAGATTTCGGATCCCTTTGAAGACTATAGGGCCAAAGGAAATATCCTCCGATAACAAAGAGAAAGAAGCTTTCTGAGAAACTTCTTTCTGTTCTGTGAAATCATCTCACAGAGTTACAGCTTTCCCCTCAAGAAGCCTTTCGCTAAGACAGTTCTTGTGGAATTGGCAAAGTGATATTTGGAAGCCCATAGAGGGCTATGGGGAAAAAGGAAATACACTCAGATGAAATCTGGAAAGAAGCTTTCTGAGAAACTGCTTAGTGTTCTGTGAATTCATCTCACAGAGTTACATCTGTATTTCGTGGATCTCTTTGCTAGCCTTATTTCTGTGGAATCTGAGAACAGATACTTCGGATCCCTTTGAAGACTATAGGGCCAAAGGAAATATCCTCCGATAACAAAGAGAAAGAAGCTTTCCTAGAAACTTCTTTGTGTTCTGTGAAATCATCTCACAGAGTTGTAGCTTTCCCCTCAAGAAGCCTTTAACTAAGACAGTTCTTGTGTAATTGGCAAAGAGATACTTGGAAGCCCATAGAGGGCTATGGTGAAAAAGGAAATATCCTCAGATGAAATCTGGAAAGAAGCTTTCTGAGAAACTGCTTAGTGTTCTGTGAATTCATCTCACAGAGTTACATGTGTATTTCGTGGATCTCTTTGCTAGCCTTATTTCTGTGGAATCTGAGTAAAGATATTTCGGATCCCTGTGAATACTATAGGGCCATAGGAAATATCCTCCGATAACAAAGAGAAAGAAGCTTTCTGAGAAACTTGTTTGTGTTTTGTGAAATCATCTCACAGAGTTACAGCTTTCCCCTCAAGAAGCCTTTCGCTAAGACACTTCTTGTGGAATTGGCAAAGTGATATTTGGAAGCCCATAGAGGGCTATGGTGAAAAAGGAAATATCCTCAGATGAAATCTGGAAAGAAGCTTTCTGAGAAACTGCTTAGTGTTCTGTGAATTCATCTCACAGAGTTACATCTGTATTTCGTGAATCTCTTTGCTATCCTTATTTCTGTGTAATCTGAGAACAGATATTACGGATCCCTTTGAAGACTATAGGGCCAAAGGAAATATCCTCCGATAAGAAAGAGAAAGAAGCTTTCTGAGAAACTTCTTTGTGGTCTGTGAAATCATCTCACAGAGTTACAGCTTTCCCCTCAAGAAGCCTTTCGCTAAGACAGTTCTTGTGGAATTGGCAAAGTGATATTTGGAAGCCCATAGAGGGCTATGGTGAAAAAGGAAATATCCTCAGATGAAATCAGGAAAGAAGCTTTCTGAGAAACTGCTTAGTGTTCTGTGAATTCATCTTACAGAGTTACATCTGTATTTCGTGGATCTGTTTGCTAGCCTTATTTCTGTGGAATCTGAGAACAGATATTTCGGATCCCTTTGAAGACTATAGGGCCAAAGGAAATATCCTCCGATAACAAAGAGAAAGAAGCTTTCTGAGAAACTTCTTTCTGTTCTGTGAAATCATCTCACAGAGTTAGAGCTTTCCCCTCAAGAAGCCTTTCGCTAAGACAGTTCTTGTGGAATTGGCAAAGTGATATTTGGAAGCCCATAGAGGGCTATGGTGAAAAAGGAAATATCCTCAGATGAAATCTGGAAAGAAGCTTTCTGAGAAACCGCTTAGAGTTCTGTTAATTCATCTCACAGAGTTACATCTGTATTTCGTGGATCTCTTTGCTAGCCTTATTTCTGTGGAATCTGAGAACAGATATTTCGGATCCCTTTGAAGACTATAGGGCCAAAGGAAATATCCTCCGATAACAAAGAGAAAGAAGCTGTCTGAGAAACTGCTTTGTGTTCTGTGAAATCATCTCACAGAGTTACAGCTTTCCCCTCAAGAAGCCTTTCGCTAGGACAGTTCTTGTGTAATTGGAAAAGAGATATTTGGAAGCCTATAGAGGGCTATGGTGAAAAAGGAAATATCCTCAGATAAAATCTGGAAAGAAGCTTTCTGAGAAACTGCTTAGTGTTCTGTGAATTCATCTCACAGAGTTACATCTGTATTTCGTGAATCTCTTTGCTAGCCTTTTTTCTGTGTAATCTGAGAACAGATATTACGGATCCCTTTGAAGACTATAGGGCCAAAGGAAATATCCTCCGATAAGAAAGAGAAAGAAGCTTTCTGAGAAACTTCTTTGTGGTCTGTGAAATCATCTCACAGAGTTACAGCTTTCCCCTCAAGAAGCCTTTCGCTAAGACAGTTCTTGTGGAATTGGCAAAGTGATATTTGGAAGCCCATAGAGGGCTATGGTGAAAAAGGAAATATCCTCAGATGAAATCAGGAAAGAAGCTTTCTGAGAAACTGCTTAGTGTTCTGTGAATTCATCTTACAGAGTTACATCTGTGTTTCGTGGATCTGTTTGCTAGCCTTATTTCTGTGGAATCTGAGAACAGATATTTCGGATCCCTTTGAAGACTATAGGGCCAAAGGAAATATCCTCCGATAACAAAGAGAAAGAAGCTTTCTGAGAAACTTCTTTCTGTTCTGTGAAATCATCTCACAGAGTTAGAGCTTTCCCCTCAAGAAGCCTTTCGCTAAGACAGTTCTTGTGGAATTGGCAAAGTGATATTTGGAAGCCCATAGAGGGCTATGGTGAAAAAGGAAATATCCTCAGATGAAATCTGGAAAGAAGCTTTCTGAGAAACCGCTTAGAGTTCTGTTAATTCATCTCACAGAGTTACATCTGTATTTCGTGGATCTCTTTGCTAGCCTTATTTCTGTGGAATCTGAGAACAGATATTTCGGATCCCTTTGAATACTATAGGGCCAAAGGAAATATCCTGCGATAACAAACAGAAAGAAGCTTTCTGAGCATCTTCTTTCTGTTCTGTGAAATCATCTCACAGAGTTACAGCTTTCCCCTCAAGAAGCCTTTCGCTAAGACAGTTCTTGTGGAATTGGCAAAGTGATATTTGGAAGCCCATAGAGGGCTATGGTGAAAAAGGAAATACCCTCAGATGAAATCTGGAAAGAAGCTTTCTGAGAAACTGTTTAGTGTTCTGTGAATTCATCTCACAGAGTTACATCTGTATTTCGTGGATCTCTTTGCTAGCCTTATTTCTGTGGAATCTGAGAACAGATATTTCAGATCCCTTTGAAGACTATAGGGCCAAAGGAAATATCCTCCGATAACAAAGAGAAAGAAGCTTTCTGAGAAACTTCTTTGTGTTCTGTGAAATCATCTCACAGAGTTATAGCTTTCCCCTCAAGAAGCCTTTAACGAAGACAGTTCTTGTGTAATTGGCAAAGACATATTTGGAAGCCCATAGAGGGCTATGGTGAAAAAGGAAATATCCTCAGATGAAATCTGGAAAGAAGCTTTCTGAGAAACTGCTTAGTGTTCTGTGAATTCATCTCACAGAGTTACATGTGTATTTCGTGGATCTCTTTGCTAGCCTTATTTCTGTGGAATCTGAGAACAGATATTTCGGATCCCTTTGAAGACTATATGGCCAAAGGAAATATCCTCCGATAACAAAGAGAAAGAAGCTTTCTGAGAAACTTCTTTGTGTTCTGTGAAATCATCTCACAGAGTTATAGCTTTCCCCTCAAGAAGCCTTTAACTAAGACAGTTCTTGTGTAATTGGCAAAGAGATATTTGGAAGCCCATAGAGGGCTATAGTGAAAAAGGAAATATCCTCAGATGAAATCTGGAAAGAAGCTTTCTGAGAAACCGCTTAGTGTTCTGTGAATTCATCTCACAGAGTTACATCTGTATTTCGTTGATATCTTTGCTAGCCTTATTTCTGTGGAATCTGAGAACAGATATTTCGGATCCCTTTGAAGACTATAGGGCCAAAGGAAATATCCTGCGATAACAAACAGAAAGAAGCTTTCTGAGAAACTTCTTTCTGTTCTGTGAAATCATCTCACAGAGTTACAGCTTTCCCCTCAAGAAGCCTTTCGCTAAGACAGTTCTTGTGGAATTGGCAAAGTGATATTTGGAAGCCCATAGAGGGCTATGGTGAAAAAGGAAATATCCTCAGATGAAATCTGGAAAGAAGCTTTCTGAGAAACTGCTTAGTGTTTTGTTAATTCATCTCACAGAGTTACATCTGTATTTCGTGGATCTCTTTGCTAGCCTTATTTCTGTGGAATCTGAGAACAGATATTTCGGATCCCTTTGAAGACTATAGGGTCAAAGGAAATATCCTCCGATAACAAAGAGAAAGAAGCTTTCTGAGAAACTGCTTTGTGTTCTGTGAAATCATCTCACAGAGTTACAGCTTTCCCCTCAAGAAGCCTTTCGCTAGGACAGTTCTTGTGTAATTGGAAAAGAGATATTTGGAAGCCTATAGAGGGCTATGGTGAAAAAGGAAATATCCTCAGATAAAATCTGGAAAGAAGCTTTCTGAGAAACTGCTTAGTGTTCTGTGAATTCATCTCACAGAGTTACATCTGTATTTCGTGAATCTCTTTGCTAGCCTTATTTCTGTGTAATCTGAGAACAGATATTACGGATCCCTTTGAAGACTATAGGGCCATAGGAAATATTCTCCGATAACAAAGAGAAAGAAGCTTTCTGAGAAACTTCTTTGTGGTCTGTGAAATCATCTCACAGAGTTAGAGCTTTCCCCTCAAGAAGCCTTTCGCTAAGACAGTTCTTGTGGAATAGGCAAAGAGATATTTGGAAGCCCATAGAGGGCTATGGTGAAAAAGGAAATATCCTCAGATGAAATCTGGAAAGAAGCTTTCTGAGAAACTGCTTAGTGTTCTGTGAATTCATCTCACAGAGTTACATCTGTATTTCGTGGATATCTTTGCTAGCCTAATTTCTGTGGAATCTGAGAACAGAGATTTCGGATCCCTTTGAAGACTATAGGGCCAAAGGAAATATCCTCCGATAACAAAGAGAAAGAAGCTTTCTGAGAAACTTCTTTCTGTTCTGTGAAATCATCTCACAGAGTTACAGCTTTCCCCTCAAGAAGCCTTTCGCTAAGACAGTACTTGTGGAATTGGCAAAGTGATATTTGGAAGCCCATAGAGGGCTATGTTGAAAAAGGAAATACCCTCAGATGAAATCTGGAAAGAAGCTTTCTGAGAAACTGCTTAGTGTTCTGTGAATTCATCTCACAGAGTTACATCTGTATTTCGTGGATCTCTTTGCTAGCCTTATTTCTGTGGAATCTGAGAACAGATATTTCGGATCCCTTTGAAGACTATAGGGCCAAAGGAAATATCCTCCGATAACAAAGAGAAAGAAGCTTTCTGAGAAACTTCTTTGTGTTCTGTGAAATCATCTCACAGAGTTATAGCTTTCCCCTCAAGAAGCCTTTAACTAAGACAGTTCTTGTGTAATTGGCAAAGAGATATTTGGAAGCCCATAGAGGGCTATGGTGAAAAAGGAAATATCCTCAGATGAAATCTGGAAAGAAGCTTTCTGAGAAACTGCTTAGTGTTCTGTGAATTCATCTCACAGAGTTACATGTGTATTTCGTGGATCTCTTTGCTAGCCTTATTTCTGTGGAATCTGAGTAAAGATATTTCGGATCCCTATGAATACTATAGGGCCATAGGAAATATCCTCCGATAACAAAGAGAAAGAAGCTTTCTGAGAAACTTGTTTGTGTTTTGTGAAATCATCTCACAGAGTTACAGCTTTCCCCTCAAGAAGCCTTTCGCTAAGACACTTCTTGTGGAATTGGCAAAGTGATATTTGGAAGCCCATAGAGGGCTATGGTGAAAAAGGAAATATCCTCAGATGAAATCTGGAAAGAAGCTTTCTGAGAAACTGCTTAGTGTTCTGTGAATTCATCTCACAGAGTTACATCTGTATTTCGTGAATCTCTTTGCTAGCCTTATTTCTGTGGAATCTGAGAACAGATATTTCGGATCCCTTTGAAGACTATAGGGCCAAAGGAAATATCCTCCGATAACAAAGAGAAAGAAGCTTTCTGAGAAACTTCTTTGTGTTCTGTGAAATCATCTCACAGAATTACAGCTTTCCCCTCAAGAAGCCTTTCGCTAAGACAGTTCTTGTGGAATTGGCAAAGTGATATTTGGAAGCCCATGGAGGGCTATGGTGAAAAAGGAAATATCCTCAGATGAAATCTGGAAAGAAGCTTTCTGAGAAACTGCTTAGTGTTCTGTGAATTCATCTCACAGAGTTACATCTGTATTTCGTGCATCTTTTTGCTAGCCTTATTTCTGTGGAATCTGAGAACAGATATTTCGGATCCCATTGAAGACTATAGGGCCAAAGGAAATATCCTCCGATAACAAAGAGAAAGAAGCTTTCTGAGAAACTTCTTTGTGTTCTGTGAAATCATCTCACAGAGTTACAGCTTTCCCCTCAAGAAGCCTTTCGCTAAGACAGTTCTTGTGGAATTGGCAAAGTGATATTTGGAAGCCCATAGAGGGCTATGGTGAAAAAGGAAATATCCTCAGATGAAATCTGGAAAGAAGCTTTCTGAGAAACCGCTTAGAGTTCTGCTAATTCATCTCACAGAGTTACATCTGTATTTCGTGGATCTCTTTGCTAGCCTTATTTCTGTGGAATCTGAGAACAGAGATTTCGGATCCCTTTGAAGACTATAGGGCCAAAGGAAATATCCTCCGATAACAAACAGAAAGAAGCTTTCTGAGCAACTTCTTTCTGTTCTGTGAAATCATCTCACAGAGTTATAGCTTTCCCCTCAAGAAGCCTTTAACTAAGACAGTTCTTGTGTAATTGGCAAAGAGATATTTGGAAGCCCATAGAGGGCTATGGTGAAAAAGGAAATATCCTCAGATGAAATCTGGAAAGAAGCTTTCTGAGAAACCGCTTAGTGTTCTGTTAATTCATCTCACAGAGTTACATCTGTATTTCGTGGATCTCTTTGCTAGCCTTATTTCTGTGGAATCTGAGAACAGATATTTCGGATCCCTTTGAAGACTATAGGGTCAAAGGAAATATCCTCCGATAACAAAGAGAAAGAAGCTTTCTGAGAAACTGCTTTGTGTTCTGTGAAATCATCTCACAGAGTTACAGCTTTCCCCTCAAGAAGCCTTTCGCTAGGACAGTTCTTGTGTAATTGGAAAAGAGATATTTGGAAGCCTATAGAGGGCTATGGTGAAAAAGGAAATATCCTCAGATAAAATCTGGAAAGAAGCTTTCTGAGAAACTGCTTAGTGTTCTGTGAATTCATCTCACAGAGTTACATCTGTTTTTCGTGAATCTCTTTGCTAGCCTTATTTCTGTGTAATCTGAGAACAGATATTACGGATCCCTTTGAAGACTATAGGGCCAAAGGAAATATTCTCCGATAACAAAGAGAAAGAAGCTTTCTGAGAAACTTCTTTGTGGTCTGTGAAATCATCTCACAGAGTTAGAGCTTTCCCCTCAAGAAGCCTTTCGCTAAGACAGTTCTTGTGGAATAGGCAAAGAGATATTTGGAAGCCCATAGAGGGCTATGGTGAAAAAGGAAATATCCTCAGATGAAATCTGGAAAGAAGCTTCCTGAGAAACTGCTTAGTGTTCTGTGAATTCATCTCACAGAGTTACATCTGTATTTCGTGGATCTCTTTGCTAGCCTTATTTCTGTGGAATCTGAGAACAGATATTTCGGATCCCTTTGAAGACTATAGGGCCAAAGGAAATATCCTCCGATAACAAAGAGAAAGAAGCTTTCTGAGAAACTTCTTTCTGTTCTGTGAAATCATCTCACAGAGTTACAGCTTTCCCCTCAAGAAGCCTTTCGCTAAGACAGTACTTGTGGAATTGGCAAAGTGATATTTGGAAGCCCATAGAGGGCTATGTTGAAAAAGGAAATACCCTCAGATGAAATCTGGAAAGAAGCTTTCTGAGAAACTGCTTAGTGTTCTGTGAATTCATCTCACAGAGTTACATCTGTATTTCGTGGATCTCTTTGCTAGCCTTATTTCTGTGGAATCTGAGAACAGATATTTCGGATCCCTTTGAAGACTATAGGGCCAAAGGAAATATCCTCCGATAACAAAGAGAAAGAAGCTTTCTGAGAAACTTCTTTGTGTTCTGTGAAATCATCTCACAGAGTTATAGCTTTCCCCTCAAGAAGCCTTTAACTAAGACAGTTCTTGTGTAATTGGCAAAGAGATATTTGGAAGCCCATAGAGGGCTATGGTGAAAAAGGAAATATCCTCAGATGAAATCTGGAAAGAAGCTTTCTGAGAAACTGCTTAGTGTTCTGTGAATTCATCTCACAGAGTTACATGTGTATTTCGTGGATCTCTTTGCTAGCCTTATTTCTGTGGAATCTGAGCAAAGATATTTCGGATCCCTATGAATACTATAGGGCCATAGGAAATATCCTCCGATAACAAAGAGAAAGAAGCTTTCTGAGAAACTTGTTTGTGTTTTGTGAAATCATCTCACAGAGTTACAGCTTTCCCCTCAAGAAGCCTTTCGCTAAGACACTTCTTGTGGAATTGGCAAAGTGATATTTGGAAGCCCATAGAGGGCTATGGTGAAAAAGGAAATATCCTCAGATGAAATCTGGAAAGAAGCTTTCTGAGAAACTGCTTAGTGTTCTGTGAATTCATCTCACAGAGTTACATCTGTATTTCGTGAATCTCTTTGCTAGCCTTATTTATGTGGAATCTGAGAACAGATATTTCGGATCCCTTTGAAGACTATAGGGCCAAAGGAAATATACTCCGATAACAAAGAGAAAGAAGCTTTCTGAGAAACTTCTTTGTGTTCTGTGAAATCATCTCACAGAATTACAGCTTTCCCCTCAAGAAGCCTTTCGCTAAGACAGTTCTTGTGGAATTGGCAAAGTGATATTTGGAAGCCCATAGAGGGCTATGGTGAAAAAGGAAATATCCTCAGATGAAATCTGGAAAGAAGCTTTCTGAGAAACTGCTTAGTGTTCTGTGAATTCATCTCACAGAGTTACATCTGTATTTCGTGCATCTTTTTGCTAGCCTTATTTCTGTGGAATCTGAGAACAGATATTTCGGATCCCATTGAAGACTATAGGGCCAAAGGAAATATCCTCCGATAACAAAGAGAAAGAAGCTTTCTGAGAAACTTCTTTGTGTTCTGTGAAATCATCTCACAGAGTTACAGCTTTCCCCTCAAGAAGCCTTTCGCTAAGACAGTTCTTGTGGAATTGGCAAAGTGATATTTGGAAGCCCATAGAGGGCTATGGTGAAAAAGGAAATATCCTCAGATGAAATCTGGAAAGAAGCTTTCTGAGAAACCGCTTAGAGTTCTGCTAATTCATCTCACAGAGTTACATCTGTATTTCGTGGATCTCTTTGCTAGCCTTATTTCTGTGGAATCTGAGAACAGATATTTCGGATCCCTTTGAAGACTATAGGGCCAAAGGAAATATCCTCCGATAACAAACAGAAAGAAGCTTTCTGAGCAACTTCTTTCTGTTCTGTGAAATCATCTCACAGAGTTATAGCTTTCCCCTCAAGAAGCCTTTAACTAAGACAGTTCTTGTGTAATTGGCAAAGAGATATTTGGAAGCCCATAGAGGGCTATGGTGAAAAAGGAAATATCCTCAGATGAAATCTGGAAAGAAGCTTTCTGAGAAACCGCTTAGTGTTCTGTTAATTCATCTCACAGAATTACATCTGTATTTCGTTGATCTCTTTGCTAGCCTTATTTCTGTGGAATCTGAGAACAGATATTTCGGATCCCTTTGAAGACTATAGGGCCAAAGGAAATATCCTGCGATAACAATCAGAAAGAAGCTTTCTGAGAAACTTCTTTCTGTTCTGTGAAATCATCTCACAGAGTTACAGCTTTCCCCTCAAGAAGCCTTTCCCTAAGACAGTTCTTGTGGAATTGGCAAAGTGATATTTGGAAGCCCATAGAGGGCTATGGTGAAAAAGGAAATATCCTCAGATGAAATCTGGAAAGAAGCTTTCTGAGAAACTGCTTAGTGTTTTGTTAATTCATCTCACAGAGTTACATCTGTATTTCGTGGATCTCTTTGCTAGCCTTATTTCTGTGGAATCTGAGAACAATTATTTCGGATCCCTTTGAAGACTATAGGGCCAAAGGAAATATCCTCCGATAACAAAGAGAAAGAAGCTTTCTGAGAAACTTCTTTGTGTTCTGTGAAATCATCTCACAGAGTTACAGCTTTCCCCTCAAGAAGCCTTTCGCTAGGACAGTTCTTGTGTAATTGGAAAAGAGATATTTGGAAGCCTATAGAGGGCTATGGTGAAAAAGGAAATATCCTCAGATAAAATCTGGAAAGAAGCTTTCTGAGAAACTGCTTAGTGTTCTGTGAATTCATCTCACAGAGTTACATCTGTATTTCGTGGATCTCTTTGCTAGCCTTATTTCTGTGGAATCTGAGAACAGATATTTCGGATCCCTTTGAAGACTATAGGGCCAAAGGAAATATCCTCCGATAACAAACAGAAAGAAGCTTTCTGAGCAACTTCTTTCTGTTCTGTGAAATCATCTCACAGAGTTACAGCTTTCCCCTCAAGAAGCCTTTCGCTAAGACAGCTCTTGTGGAATTGGCAAAGTGATATTTGGAAGCCCATAGAGGACTATGGTGAAAAAGGAAATACCCTCAGATGAAATCTGGAAAGAAGCTTTTTGAGAAACTGCTTAGTGTTCTGTGAATTCATCTCACAGAGTTACATTGTATTTCGTGGATCTCTTTGCTAGCCTTATTTCTGTGGAATCTGAGAACAGATATTTCGGATCCCTTTGAAGACTATATGGCCAAAGGAAATATCCTCCGATAACAAAGAGAAAGAAGCTTTCTGAGAAACTTCTTTGTGTTCTGTGAAATCATCTCACAGAGTTATAGCTTTCCCCTCAAGAAGCCTTTAACTAAGACAGTTCTTGTGTAATTGGCAAAGAGATATTTGGAAGCCCATAGAGGGCTATAGTGAAAAAGGAAATATCCTCAGATGAAATCTGGAAAGAAGCTTTCTGAGAAACCGCTTAGTGTTCTGTGAATTCATCTCACAGAGTTACATCTGTATTTCGTTGATCTCTTTGCTAGCCTTATTTCTGTGGAATCTGAGAACAGATATTTCGGATCCCTTTGAAGACTATAGGGCCAAAGGAAATATCCTGCGATAACAAACAGAAAGAAGCTTTCTGAGAAACTTCTTTCTGTTCTGTGAAATCATCTCACAGAGTTACAGCTTTCCCCTCAAGAAGCCTTTCGCTAAGACAGTTCTTGGGGAATTGGCAAAGTGATATTTGGAAGCCCATAGAGGGCTATGGTGAAAAAGGAAATATCCTCAGATGAAATCTGGAAAGAAGCTTTCTGAGAAACTGCTTAGTGTTTTGTTAATTCATCTCACAGAGTTACATCTGTATTTCGTGGATCTCTTTGCTAGCCTTATTTCTGTGGAATCTGAGAACAGATATTTCGGATCCCTTTGAAGACTATAGGGCCAAAGGAAATATCCTCCGATAACAAAGAGAAAGAAGCTTTCTGAGAAACTTCTTTGTGTTCTGTGAAATCACCTCACAGAGTTACAGCTTTCCCCTCAAGAAGCCTTTCGCTAGGACAGTTCTTGTGTAATTGGAAAAGAGATATTTGGAAGCCTATAGAGGGCTATGGTGAAAAAGGAAATATCCTCAGATAAAATCTGGAAAGAAGCTTTCTGAGAAACTGCTTAGTGTTCTGTGAATTCATCTCACAGAGTTACATCTGTATTTCGTGAATCTCTTTGCTAGCCTTATTTCTGTGTAATCTGAGAACAGATATTACGGATCCCTTTGAAGACTAAAGGGCCAAAGGAAATATTCTCCGATAACAAAGAGAAAGAAGCTTTCTGAGAAACTTCTTTGTGGTCTGTGAAATCATCTCACAGAGTTAGAGCTTTCCCCTCAAGAAGCCTTTCGCTAAGACATTTCTTGTGGAATAGGCAAAGAGATATTTGGAAGCCCATAGAGGGCTATGGTGAAAAAGGAAATATCCTCAGATGAAATCTGGAAAGAAGCTTTCTGAGAAACTGCTTAGTGTTCTTTGAATTCATCTCACAGAGTTACATCTGTATTTCGTGGATCTCTTTGCTAGCCTTATTTCTGTGGAATCTGAGAACAGATATTTCGGATCCCTTTGAAGACTATAGGGCCAAAGGAAATATCCTCCGATAACAAAGAGAAAGAAGCTTTCTGAGAAACTTCTTTCTGTTCTGTGAAATCATCTCACAGAGTTACAGCTTTCCCCTCAAGAAGCCTTTCGCTAAGACAGTTATTGTGGAATTGGCAAAGTGATATTTGGAAGCCCATAGAGGGCTATGGTGAAAAAGGAAATATCCTCAGATGAAATCTGGAAAGAAGCTTTCTGAGAAACCGCTTAGAGTTCTGCTAATTCATCTCACAGAGTTACATCTGTATTTCGTGGATCTCTTTGCTAGCCTTATTTCTGTGGAATCTGAGAACAGATATTTCGGATCCCTTTGAAGACTATAGGGCCACAGGAAATATCCTCCGATAACAAAGAGAAAGAAGCTTTCTGAGAAACTTCTTTGTGTTCTGTGAAATCATCTCACAGAGTTATAGCTTTCCCCTCAAGAAGCCTTTAACTAAGACAGTTCTTGTGTAATTGGCAAAGAGATATTTGGAAGCCCATAGAGGGCTATGGGGAAAAAGGAAATATCCTCAGATGAAATCTGGAAAGAAGCTTTCTGAGAAACTGCTTAGTGTTCTGTGAATTCATCTCACAGAGTTACATGTGTATTTCGTGTATCTCTTTGCTAGCCTTATTTCTGTGGAATCTGAGTAAAGATATTTCGGATCCCTATGAATACTATAGGGCCATAGGAAATATCCTCCGATAACAAAGAGAAAGAAGCTTTCTGAGAAACTTGTTTGTGTTTTGTGAAATCATCTCACAGAGTTACAGCTTTCCCCTCAAGAAGCCTTTCACTAAGACACTTCTTGTGGAATTGGCAAAGTGATATTTGGAAGCCCATAGAGGGCTATGGTGAAAAAGGAAATATCCTCAGATGAAATCTGGAAAGAAGCTTTCTGAGAAACTGCTTAGTGTTCTGTGAATTCATCTCACAGAGTTACATCTGTATTTCGTGGATCTCTTTGCTAGCCTTATTTCTGTGGAATCTGAGAACAGAGATTTCGGATCCCTTTGAAGACTATAGGGCCAAAGGAAATATCCTCCGATAACAAAGAGAAAGAAGCTTTCTGAGAAACTTCTTTCTGTTCTGTGAAATCATCTCACAGAGTTACAGCTTTCCCCTCAAGAAGCCTTTCGCTAAGACAGTTCTTGTGGAATTGGCAAAGTGATATTTGGAAGCCCATAGAGGGCTTTGGTGAAAAAGGAAATACCCTCAGATGAAATCTGGAAAGAAGCTTTCTGAGAAACTGCTTAGTGTTCTGTGAATTCATCTCACAGAGTTACATCTGTATTTCGTGGATCTCTTTGCTAGCCTTATTTCTGTGGAATCTGAGAACAGATATTTCGGATCCCTTTGAAGACTATAGGGCCAAAGGAAATATCCTCCGATAACAAAGAGAAAGAAGCTTTCTGAGAAACTTCTTTGTGTTCTGTGAAATCATCTCACAGAGTTATAGCTTTCCCCTCAAGAAGCCTTTAACTAAGACAGTTCTTGTGTAATTGGCAAAGAGATATTTGGAAGCCCATAGAGGGCTATGGTGAAAAAGGAAATATCCTCAGATGAAATCTGGAAAGAAGCTTTCTGAGAAACTGCTTAGTGTTCTGTGAATTCATCTCACAGAGTTACATGTGTATTTCGTGGATCTCTTTGCTAGCCTTATTTCTGTGGAATCTGAGTAAAGATATTTCGGATCCCTATGAATACTATAGGGCCATAGGAAATATCCTCCGATAACAAAGAGAAAGAAGCTTTCTGAGAAACTTGTTTGTGTTTTGTGAAATCATCTCACAGAGTTACAGCTTTCCCCTCAAGAAGCCTTTCACTAAGACACTTCTTGTGGAATTGGCAAAGTGATATTTGGAAGCCCATAGAGGGCTATGGTGAAAAAGGAAATATCCTCAGATGAAATCTGGAAAGAAGCTTTCTGAGAAACTGCTTAGTGTTCTGTGAATTCATCTCACAGAGTTACATCTGTATTTCGTGAATCTCTTTGCTATCCTTATTTCTGTGTTATCTGAGAACAGATATTACGGATCCCTTTGAAGACTATAGGGCCAAAGGAAATATTCTCCGATAAAAAAGAGAAGGAAGCTTTCTGAGAAACTTCTTTGTGTTCTGTGAAATCATCTCACAGAGTTATAGCTTTCCCCTCAAGAAGCCTTTAACTAAGACAGTTCTTGTGTAATTGGCAAAGAGATATTTGGAAGCCCATAGAGGGCTATGGGGAAAAAGGAAATATCCTCAGATGAAATCTGGAAAGAAGCTTTCTGAGAAACTGCTTAGTGTTCTGTGAATTCATCTCACAGAGTTACATGTATATTTCGTGTATCTCTTTGCTAGCCTTATTTCTGTGGAATCTGAGTAAAGATATTTCGGATCCCTATGAATACTATAGGGCCATAGGAAATATCCTCCGATAACAAAGAGAAAGAAGCTTTCTGAGAAACTTGTTTGTGTTTTGTGAAATCATCTCACAGAGTTACAGCTTTCCCCTCAAGAAGCCTTTCGCTAAGACACTTCTTGTGGAATTGGCAAAGTGATATTTGGAAGCCCATAGAGGGCTATGGTGAAAAAGGAAATATCCTCAGATGAAATCTGGAAAGAAGCTTTCTGAGAAACTGCTAAGTGTTCTGTGAATTCATCTCACAGAGTTACATCTGTATTTCGTGGATCTCTTTGCTAGCCTTATTTCTGTGGAATCTGAGAACAGATATTTCTGATCCCTTTGAAGAATATAGGGCCAAAGGAAATATCTTCCGATAACAAAGAGAAAGAAGCTTTCTGAGAAACTTCTTTGTGTTCTGTGAAGTCATATCACAGAGTTACGGCTTTCCCCTCAAGAAGCCTTTCGCTAGGGCAGTTCTTCTGTAATTGGCAAAGAGATATTTGGAAGCCCATAGAGGGCTATGGTGAAAAAGGAAATATCCTCAGATAAAATCTGGAAAGAAGCTTTCTGAGAAACTGCTTAGTGTTCTGTGAATTCATCTCACAGAGTTACATCTGTATTTCGTGAATCTCTTTGCTAGCCTTATTTCTGTGTAATCTGAGAACAGATATTACGGATCCCTTTGAAGACTATAGGGCCAAAGGAAATATTCTCCGATAACAAAGAGAAAGAAGCTTTCTGAGAAACTTCTTTGTGGTCTGTGAAATCATCTCACAGAGTTAGAGCTTTCCCCTCAAGAAGCCTTTCGCTAAGACAGTTCTTGTGTAATAGGCAAAGAGATATTTGGAAGCCCATAGAGGGCTATGGTGAAAAAGGAAATATCCTCAGATGAAATCTGGAAAGAAGCTTTCTGAGAAACTGCTTAGTGTTCTGTGAATTCATCTCACAGAGTTACATCTGTATTTCGTGGATATCTTTGCTAGCCTTATTTCTGTGGAATCTGAGAACAGAGATTTCGGATCCCTTTGAAGACTATAGGGCCAAAGGAAATATCCTCCGATAACAAAGAGAAAGAAGCTTTCTGAGAAACTTCTTTCTGTTCTGTGAAATCATCTCACAGAGTTACAGCTTTCCCCTCAAGAAGCCTTTCGCTAAGACAGTTCTTGTGGAATTGGCAAAGTGATATTTGGAAGCCCATAGAGGGCTATGGTGAAAAAGGAAATACCCTCAGATGAAATCTGGAAAGAAGCTTTCTGAGAAACTGCTTAGTGTTCTGTGAATTCATCTCACAGAGTTACATCTGTATTTCGTGGATCTCTTTGCTAGCCTTATTTCTGTGGAATCTGAGAACAGATATTTCGGATCCCTTTGAAGATTATAGGGCCAAAGGAAATATCCTCCGATAACAAAAAGAAAGAAGCTTTCTGAGAAACTTCTTTGTGTTCTGTGAAATCATCTCACAGAGTTATAGCTTTCCCCTCAAGAAGCCTTTAACTAAGACAGTTCTTGTGTAATTGGCAAAGAGATATTTGGAAGCCCATAGAGGGCTATGGGGAAAAAGGAAATATCCTCAGATGAAATCTGGAAAGAAGCTTTCTGAGAAACTGCTTAGTGTTCTGTGAATTCATCTCACAGAGTTACATGTATATTTCGTGTATCTCTTTGCTAGCCTTATTTCTGTGGAATCTGAGTAAAGATATTTCGGATCCCTATGAATACTATAGGGCCATAGGAAATATCCTCCGATAACAAAGAGAAAGAAGCTTTCTGAGAAACTTGTTTGTGTTTTGTGAAATCATCTCACAGAGTTACAGCTTTCCCCTCAAGAAGCCTTTCGCTAAGACACTTCTTGTGGAATTGGCAAAGTGATATTTGGAAGCCCTTAGAGGGCTATGGTGAAAAAGGAAATATCCTCAGATGAAATCTGGAAAGAAGCTTTCTGAGAAACTGCTTAGTGTTCTGTGAATTCATCTCACAGAGTTACATCTGTATTTCGTGAATCTCTTTGCTAGCCTTATTTCTGTGTAATCTGAGAACAGATATTACGGATCCCTTTGAAGACTATAGGGCCAAAGGAAATATTCTCCGATAACAAAGAGAAAGAAGCTTTCTGAGAAACTTCTTTGTGGTCTGTGAAATCATCTCACAGAGTTAGAGCTTTCCCCTCAAGAAGCCTTTCGCTAAGACAGTTCTTGTGTAATAGGCAAAGAGATATTTGGAAGCCCATAGAGGGCTATGGTGAAAAAGGAAATATCCTCAGATGAAATCTGGAAAGAAGCTTTCTGAGAAACTGCTTAGTGTTCTGTGAATTCATCTCACAGAGTTACATCTGTATTTCGTGGATATCTTTGCTAGCCTTATTTCTGTGGAATCTGAGAACAGAGATTTCGGATCCCTTTGAAGACTATAGGGCCAAAGGAAATATCCTCCGATAACAAAGAGAAAGAAGCTTTCTGAGAAACTTCTTTGTGTTCTGTGAAATCATCTCACAGAGTTACAGCTTTCCCCTCAAGAAGCCTTTCGCTAAGACAGTTCTTGTGGAATTGGCAAAGTGATATTTGGAAGCCCATAGAGGGCTATGGTGAAAAAGGAAATATCCTCAGATGAAATCTGGAAAGAAGCTTTCTGAGAAACCGCTTAGAGTTCTGCTAATTCATCTCACGGAGTTACATCTGTATTTCGTGGATCTCTTTGCTAGCCTTATTTCTGTGGAATCTGAGAACAGATATTTCGGATCCCTTTGAAGACTATAGGGCCAAAGGAAATATCCTCCGATACAAACAGAAAGAAGCTTTCTGAGCAACTTCTTTCTGTTCTGTGAAATCATCTCACAGAGTTATAGCTTTCCCCTCAAGAAGCCTTTAACTAAGACAGTTCTTGTGTAATTGGCAAAGAGATATTTGGAAGCCCATAGAGGGCTATGGTGAAAAAGGAAATATCCTCAGATGAAATCTGGAAAGAAGCTTTCTGAGAAACCGCTTAGTGTTCTGTTAATTCATCTCACAGAGTTACATCTGTATTTCGTTGATCTCTTTGCTAGCCTTATTTCTGTGGAATCTGAGAACAGATATTTCGGATCCCTTTGAAGACTATAGGGCCAAAGGAAATATCCTGCGATAACAAACAGAAAGAAGCTTTCTGAGAAACTTCTTTCTGTTCTGTGAAATCATCTCACAGAGTTACAGCTTTCCCCTCAAGAAGCCTTTCCCTAAGACAGTTCTTGTGGAATTGGCAAAGTGATATTTGGAAGCCCATAGAGGGCTATGGTGAAAAAGGAAATATCCTCAGATGAAATCTGGAAAGAAGCTTTCTGAGAAACTGCTTAGTGTTTTGTGAATTCATCTCACAGAGTTACATCTGTATTTCGTGGATCTCTTTGCTAGCCTTATTTCTGTGGAATCTGAGAACAGATATTTCGGATCCCTTTGAAGACTATAGGGCCAAAGGAAATATCCTCCGATAACAAAGAGAAAGAAGCTTTCTGAGAAACTTCTTTGTGTTCTGTGAAATCATCTCACAGAGTTACAGCTTTCCCCTCAAGAAGCCTTTCGCTAGGACAGTTCTTGTGTAATTGGAAAAGAGATATTTGGAAGCCTATAGAGGGCTATGGTGAAAAAGGAAATATCCTCAGATAAAATCTGGAAAGAAGCTTTCTGAGAAACTGCTTAGTGTTCTGTGAATTCATCTCACAGAGTTACATCTGTATTTCGTGAATCTCTTTGCTAGCCTTATTTCTGTGTAATCTGAGAACAGATATTACGGATCCCTTTGAAGACTATAGGGCCAAAGGAAGTATTCTCCGATAACAAAGAGAAAGAAGCTTTCTGAGAAACTTCTTTGTGGTCTGTGAAATCATCTCACAGAGTTAGAGCTTTCCCCTCAAGAAGCCTTTCGCTAAGACAGTTCTTGTGGAATAGGCAAAGAGATATTTGGAAGCCCATAGAGGGCTATGGTGAAAAAGGAAATATCCTCAGATGAAATCTGGAAAGAAGCTTTCTGAGAAACTGCTTAGTGTTCTGTGAATTCATCTCACAGAGTTACATCTGTATTTCGTGGATATCTTTGCTAGCCTTATTTCTGTGGAATCTGAGAACAGAGATTTCGGATCCCTTTGAAGACTATAGGGCCAAAGGAAATATCCTCCGATAACAAAGAGAAAGAAGCTTTCTGAGAAACTTCTTTCTGTTCTGTGAAATCATCTCACAGAGTTACAGCGTTCCCCTCAAGAAGCCTTTCGCTAAGACAGTTCTTGTGGAATTGGCAAAGTGATATTTGGAAGCCCATAGAGGGCTATGGTGAAAAAGGAAATACCCTCAGATGAAATCTGGAAAGAAGCTTTCTGAGAAACTGCTTAGTGTTCTGTGAATTCATCTCACTGAGTTACATCTGTATTTCGTGGATCCCTTTGCTAGCCTTATTTCTGTGGAATCTGAGAACAGATATTTCGGATCCCTTTGAAGACTATAGGGCCAAAGGAAATATCCTCCGATAACAAAGAGAAAGAAGCTTTCTGAGAAACTTCTTTGTGTTCTGTGAAATCATCTCACAGAGTTATAGCTTTCCCCTCAAGAAGCCTTTAACTAAGACAGTTCTTGTGTAATTGGCAAAGAGATATTTGGAAGCCCATAGAGGGCTATGGGGAAAAAGGAAATATCCTCAGATGAAATCAGGAAAGAAGCTTTCTGAGAAACTGCTTAGTGTTCTGTGAATTCATCTCACAGAGTTACATCTGTATTTCGAGAATCTCTTTGCTAGCCTTATTTCTGTGGAATCTGAGAACAGATATTTCGGATCCCTTTGAAGACTATAGGGCCAAAGGAAATATCCTCCGATAACAAAGAGAAAGAAGCTTTCTGAGAAACTGCTTTGTGTTCTGTGAAATCATCTCACAGAGTTACAGCTTTCCCCTCAAGAAGCCTTTCGCTAGGACAGTTCTTGTGTAATTGGAAAAGAGATATTTGGAAGCCTATAGAGGGCTATGGTGAAAAAGGAAATATCCTCAGATAAAATCTGGAAAGAAGCTTTCTGAGAAACTGCTTAGTGTTCTGTGAATTCATCTCACAGAGTTACATCTGTATTTCGTGAATCTCTTTGCTAGCCTTATTTCTGTGTAATCTGAGAACAGATATTACGGATCCCTTTGAAGACTATAAGGCCAAAGGAAATATCCTCCGATAAGAAAGAGAAAGAAGCTTTCTGAGAAACTTCTTTGTGGTCTGTGAAATCATCTCACAGAGTTACAGCTTTCCCCTCAAGAAGCCTTTCGCTAAGAGAGTTCTTGTGGAATTGGCAAAGTGATATTTGGAAGCCCATAGACGGCTATGGTGAAAAAGGAAATACCCTCAGATGAAATCAGGAAAGAAGCTTTCTGAGAAACTGCTTAGTGTTCTGTGAATTCATCTCACAGAGTTACATCTGTATTTCGTGGATTTCTTTGCTAGCCTTATTTCTGTGGAATCTGAGAACAGATATTTCGGATCCCTTTGAAGACTATAGGGCCAAAGGAAATATCCTCCGATAACAAAGAGAAAGAAGCTTTCTGAGAAACTTCTTTCTGTTCTGTGAAATCATCTCACAGAGTTACAGCTTTCCCCTCAAGAAGCCTTTCGCTAAGACAGTTCTTGTGGAATTGGCAAAGTGATATTTGGAAGCCCATAGAGGGCTATGGTGAAAAAGGAAATATCCTCAGATGAAATCTGGAAAGAAGCTTTCTGAGAAACCGCTTAGAGTTCTGTTAATTCATCTCACAGAGTTACATCTGTATTTCGTGGATCTCTTTGCTAGCCTTATTTCTGTGGAATCTGAGAACAGATATTTCGGATCCCTTTGAATACTATAGGGCCAAAGGAAATATCCTGCGATAACAAACAGAAAGAAGCTTTCTGAGCATCTTCTTTCTGTTCTGTGAAATCATCTCACAGAGTTACAGCTTTCCCCTCAAGAAGCCTTTCGCTAAGACAGTTCTTGTGGAATTGGCAAAGTGATATTTGGAAGCCCATAGAGGGCTATGGTGAAAAAGGAAATACCCTCAGATGAAATCTGGAAAGAAGATTTCTGAGAAACTGCTTAGTGTTCTGTGAATTCATCTCACAGAGTTACATCTGTATTTCGTGGATCTCTTTGCTAGCCTTATTTCTGTGGAATCTGAGAACAGATATTTCGGATCCCTTTGAAGACTATAGGGCCAAAGGAAATATCCTCCGATAACAAAGAGAAAGAAGCTTTCTGAGAAACTTCTTTGTGTTCTGTGAAATCATCTCACAGAGTTATAGCTTTCCCCTCAAGAAGCCTTTAACTAAGACAGTTCTTGTCTAATTGGCAAAGATATATTTGGAAGCCCATAGAGGGCTATGGTGAAAAAGGAAATATCCTCAGATGAAATCTGGAAAGAAGCTTTCTGAGAAACTGCTTAGTGTTCTGTGAATTCATCTCACAGAGTTACATGTATATTTCGTGTATCTCTTTGCTAGCCTTATTTCTGTGGAATCTGAGTAAAGATATTTCGGATCCCTATGAATACTATAGGGCCATAGGAAATATCCTCCGATAACAAAGAGAAAGAAGCTTTCTGAGAAACTTGTTTATGTTTTGTGAAATCATCTCACAGAGTTACAGCTTTCCCCTAAAGAAACCTATCGCTAAGACACTTCTTGTGGAATTGGCAAAGTGATATTTGGAAGCCCTTAGAGGGCTATGGTGAAAAAGGAAATATCCTCAGATGAAATCTGGAAAGAAGCTTTCTGAGAAACTGCTTAGTGTTCTGTGAATTCGTCTCACAGAGTTACATCTGTATTTCGTGAATCTCTTTGCTATCCTTATTTCTGTGTAATCTGAGAACAGATATTACGGATCCCTTTGAAGACTATAGGGCCAAAGGAAATATTCTCCGATAACAAAGAGAAAGAAGCTTTCTGAGAAACTTATTTGTGTTCTGTGAAATCATCTCACAGAGTTAGAGCTTTCCCCTCAAGAAGCCTTTCGCTAAGACAGTTCTTCTGGAATTGGCAAAGTGATATTTGGAAGCCCATAGAGGGCTATGGTGAAAAAGGAAATATCCTCAGATGAAATCTGGAAAGAAGCTTTCTGAGAAACTGCTAAGTGTTCTGTTAATTCATCTCACAGAGTTACATCTGTATTTCGTGGATCTCTTTGCTAGACTTATTTCTGTGGAATCTGAGAACAGATATTTCGGATCCCTTTGAAGACTATAGGACCAAAGGAAATATCTTCCGAAAACAAAGAGAAAGAAGCTTTCTGAGAAACTTCTTTGTGTTCTGTGAAATCATATCACAGAGTTACGGCTTTCCCCTCAAGAAGCCTTTCGCTAGGACAGTTCTTGTGTAATTGGCAAAGAGATATTTGGAAGCCCATAGAGGGCTATGGTGAAAAAGGAAATATCCTCAGATGAAATCAGGAAAGAAGCTTTCTGAGAAATTGCTTAGTGTTCTGTGAATTCATCTCACAGAGTTACATCTGTATTTCGTGAATCTCTTTGCTAGCCTTATTTCTGTGGAATCTGAGAACAGATATTTCGGATCCCTTTGAAGACTATAGGGCCAAAGGAAATATACTCCGATAACAAAGAGAAAGAAGCTTTCTGAGAAACTTCTTTGTGTTCTGTGAAATCATCTCACAGAATTACAGCTTTCCCCTCAAGAAGCCTTTCGCTAAGACAGTTCTTGTGGAATTGGCAAAGTGATATTTGGAAGCCCATAGAGGACTATGGTGAAAAAGGAAATACCCTCAGATGAAATCTGGAAAGAAGCTTTTTGAGAAACTGCTTAGTGTTCTGTGAATTCATCTCCAGAGTTACATGTGTATTTCGTGGATCTCTTTGCTAGCCTTATTTCTGTGGAATCTGAGAAAAGATATTTCGGATCCCTTTGAAGACTATATGGCCAAAGGAAATATCCTCCGATAACAAAGAGAAAGAAGCTTTCTGAGAAACTTCTTTGTGTTCTGTGAAATCATCTCACAGAGTTATAGCTTTCCCCTCAAGAAGCCTTTAACTAAGACAGTTCTTGTGTAATTGGCAAAGAGATATTTGGAAGCACATAGAGGGCTATAGTGAAAAAGGAAATATCCTCAGATGAAATCTGGAAAGAAGCTTTCTGAGAAACCGCTTAGTGTTCTGTGAATTCATCTCACAGAGTTACATCTGTATTTCGTTGATCTCTTTGCTAGCCTTATTTCTGTGGAATCTGAGAACAGATATTTCGGATCCCTTTGAAGACTATAGGGCCAAAGGAAATATCCTGCGATAACAAACAGAAAGAAGCTTTCTGAGAAACTTCTTTCTCTTCTGTGAAATCATCTCACAGAGTTACAGCTTTCCCCTCAAGAAGCCTTTCGCTAAGACAGTTCTTGTGGAATTGGCAAAGTGATATTTGGAAGCCCATAGAGGGCTATGGTGAAAAAGGAAATATCCTCAGATGAAATCTGGAAAGAAGCTTTCTGAGAAACTGCTTAGTGTTTTGTTAATTCATCTCACAGAGTTACATCTGTATTTCGTGGATCTCTTTGCTAGCCTTATTTCTGTGGAATCTGAGAACAGATATTTCGGATCCCTTTGAAGACTATAGGGCCAAAGGAAATATCCTCCGATAACAAAGAGAAAGAAGCTTTCTGAGAAACTTCTTTGTGTTCTGTGAAATCATCTCACAGAGTTACAGCTTTCCCCTCAAGAAGCCTTTCGCTAGGACAGTTCTTGTGTAATTGGAAAAGAGATATTTGGAAGCCTATAGAGGGCTATGGTGAAAAAGGAAATATCCTCAGATAAAATCTGGAAAGAAGCTTTCTGAGAAACTGCTTAGTGTTCTGTGAATTCATCTCACAGAGTTACATCTGTATTTCGTGAATCTCTTTGCTAGCCTTATTTCTGTGTAATCTGAGAACAGATATTACGGATCCCTTTGAAGACTAAAGGGCCAAAGGAAATATTCTCCGATAACAAAGAGAAAGAAGCTTTCTGAGAAACTTCTTTGTGGTCTGTGAAATCATCTCACAGAGTTAGAGCTTTCCCCTCAAGAAGCCTTTCGCTAAGACAGTTCTTGTGGAATAGGCAAAGAGATATTTGGAAGCCCATAGAGGGTTATGGTGAAAAAGGAAATATCCTCAGATGAAATCTGGAAAGAAGCTTTCTGAGAAACTGCTTAGTGTTCTTTGAATTCATCTCACAGAGTTACATCTGTATTTCGTGGATCTCTTTGCTAGCCTTATTTCTGTGGAATCTGAGAACAGATATTTCGGATCCCTTTGAAGACTATAGGGCCAAAGGAAATATCCTCCGATAACAAAGAGAAAGAAGCTTTCTGAGCAACTTCTTTCTGTTCTGTGAAATCATCTCACAGAGTTACAGCTTTCCCCTCAAGAAGCCTTTCGCTAAGACAGTTCTTGTGGAATTGGCAAAGTGATATTTGGAAGCCCATAGAGGGCTATGGTGAAAAAGGAAATATCCTCAGATGAAATCTGGAAAGAAGCTTTCTGAGAAACCGCTTAGAGTTCTGCTAATTCATCTCACAGAGTTACATCTGTATTTCGTGGATCTCTTTGCTAGCCTTATTTCTGTGGAATCTGAGAACAGATATTTCGGATCCCTTTGAAGACTATAGGGCCAAAGGAAATATCCTGCGATAACAAACAGAAAGAAGCTTTCTGAGCAACTTCTTTCTGTTCTGTGAAATCATCTCACAGAGTTACAGCTTTCCCCTCAAGAAGCCTTTCGCTAAGACAGTTCTTGTGGAATTGGCAAAGTGTTATTTGGAAGCCCATAGAGGGCTATGGTGAAAAAGGAAATACCCTCAGATGAAATCTGGAAAGAAGCTTTCTGAGAAACTGCTTAGTGTTCTGTGAATTCATCTCACAGAGTTACATCTGTATTTCGTGGATCTCTTTGCTAGCCTTATTTCTGTGGAATCTGAGAACAGATATTTCGGATCCCTTTGAAGACTATAGGGCCAAAGGAAATATCCTCCGATAACAAAGAGAAAGAAGCTTTCTGAGAAACTTCTTTGTGTTCTGTGAAATCATCTCACAGAGTTATAGCTTTCCCCTCAAGAAGCCTTTAACTAAGACAGTTCTTGTGTAATTGGCAAAGAGATATTTGGAAGCCCATAGAGGGCTATGGTGAAAAAGGAAATATCCTCAGATGAAATCTGGAAAGAAGCTTTCTGAGAAACTGCTTAGTGTTCTGTGAATTCATCTCACAGAGTTACATGTGTATTTCGTGTATCTCTTTGCTAGCCTTATTTCTGTGGAATATGAGTAAAGATATTTCAGATCCCTATGAATACTATAGGGCCATAGGAAATATCCTCCGATAACAAAGAGAAAGAAGCTTTCTGAGAAACTTGTTTGTGTTTTGTGAAATCATCTCACAGAGTTACAGCTTTCCCCTCAAGAAGCCTTTCGCTAAGACACTTCTTGTGGAATTGGCAAAGTGATATTTGGAAGCCCATAGAGGGCTATGTTGAAAAAGGAAATATCCTCAGATGAAATCTGGAAAGAAGCTTTCTGAGAAACTGCTTAGTGTTCTGTGAATTCATCTCACAGAGTTACATCTGTATTTCGTGAATCTCTTTGCTATCCTTATTTCTGTGTAATCTGAGAACAGATATTACGGATCCCTTTGAAGACTATAGGGCCAAAGGAAATATTCTCCGATAACAAAGAGAAAGAAGCTTTCTGAGAAACTTATTTGTGTTCTGTGAAATCATCTCACAGAGTTAGAGCTTTCCCCTCAAGAAGCCTTTCGCTAAGACAGTTCTTGTGGAATTGGCAAAGTGATATTTGGAAGCCCATAGAGGGCTATGGTGAAAAAGGAAATATCCTCAGATGAAATCTGGAAAGAAGCTTTCTGAGAAACTGCTAAGTGTTCTGTTAATTCATCTCACAGAGTTACATCTGTATTTCGTGGATCTCTTTGCTAGCCTTATTTCTGTGGAATCTGAGAACAGATATTTCGGATCCCTTTGAAGACTATAGGGCCAAAGGAAATATCTTCCGATAACAAAGAGAAAGAAGCTTTCTGAGAAACTTCTTTGTGTTCTGTGAAATCATATCACAGAGTTACGGCTTTCCCCTCAAGAAGCCTTTCGCTAGGACAGTTCTTCTGTAATTGGCAAAGAGATATTTGGAAGCCCATAGAGGGCTATGGTGAAAAAGGAAATATCCTCAGATGAAATCAGGAAAGAAGCTTTCTGAGAAATTGCTTAGTGTTCTGTGAATTCATCTCACAGAGTTACATCTGTATTTCGTGAATCTCTTTGCTAGCCTTATTTCTGTGGAATCTGAGAACAGATATTTCGGATCCCTTTGAAGACTATAGGGCCAAAGGAAATATACTCCGATAACAAAGAGAAAGAAGCTTTCTGAGAAACTTCTTTGTGTTCTGTGAAATCATCTCACAGAATTACAGCTTTCCCCTCAAGAAGCCTTTCGCTAAGACAGTTCTTGTGGAATTGGCAAAGTGATATTTGGAAGCCCATAGAGGGCTATGGTGAAAAGGGAAATATCCTCAGATGAAATCTGGAAAGAAGCTTTCTGAGAAACTGCTTAGTGTTCTGTGAATTCATCTCACAGAGTTACATCTGTATTTCGTGCATCTTTTTGCTAGCCTTATTTCTGTGGAATCTGAGAACAGATATTTCGGATCCCATTGAAGACTATAGGGCCAAAGGAAATATCCTCCGATAACAAAGAGAAAGAAGCTTTCTGAGAAACTTCTTTCTGTTCTGTGAAATCATCTCACAGAGTTACAGCTTTCCCCTCAAGAAGCCTTTCGCTAAGACAGTTCTTGTGGAATTGGCAAAGTGATATTTGGAAGCCCATAGAGGACTATGGTGAAAAAGGAAATACCCTCAGATGAAATCTGGAAAGAAGCTTTCTGAGAAACTGCTTAGTGTTCTGTGAATTCATCTCACAGAGTTACATGTGTATTTCGTGGATCTCTTTGCTAGCCTTATTTCTGTGGAATCTGAGAACAGATATTTCGGATCCCTTTGAAGACTATATGGCCAAAGGAAATATCCTCCGATAACAAAGAGAAAGAAGCTTTCTGAGAAACTTCTTTGTGTTCTGTGAAATCATCTCACAGAGTTATAGCTTTCCCCTCAAGAAGCCTTTCGCTAAGACAGTTCTTGTGGAATTGGCAAAGAGATATTTGGAAGCCCATAGAGGGCTATAGTGAAAAAGGAAATATCCTCAGATGAAATCTGGAAAGAAGGTTTCTGAGAAACCGCTTAGTGTTCTGTGAATTCATCTCACAGAGTTACATCTGTATTTCGTTGATCTCTTTGCTAGCCTTATTTCTGTGGAATCTGAGAACAGATATTTCGGATCCCTTTGAAGACTATAGGGCCAAAGGAAATATTCTGCGATAACAAACAGAAAGAAGCTTTCTGAGAAACTTCTTTCTGTTCTGTGAAATCATCTCACAGAGTTACAGCTTTCCCCTCAAGAAGCCTTTCGCCAGGACAGTTCTTGTGGAATTGGCAAAGTGATATTTGGAAGCCCATAGAGGGCTATGGTGAAAAAGGAAATATCCTCAGATGAAATCTGGAAAGAAGCTTTCTGAGAAACTGCTTAGTGTTTTGTTAATTCATCTCACAGAGTTACATCTGTATTTCGTGGATCTCTTTGCTAGCCTTATTTCTGTGGAATCTGAGAACAGATATTTCGGATCCCTTTGAAGACTATAGGGCCAAAGGAAATATCCTCCGATAACAAAGAGAAAGAAGCTTTCTGAGAAACTTCTTTGTGTTCTGTGAAATCATCTCACAGAGTTACAGCTTTCCCCTCAAGAAGCCTTTCGCTAGGACAGTTCTTGTGTAATTGGAAAAGAGATATTTGGAAGCCTATAGAGGGCTATGGTGAAAAAGGAAATATCCTCAGATAAAATCTGGAAAGAAGCTTTCTGAGAAACTGCTTAGTGTTCTTTGAATTCATCTCACAGATTTACATCTGTATTTCGTGAATCTCTTTGCTAGCCTTATTTCTGTGTAATCTGAGAACAGATATTACGGATCCCTTTGAAGACTAAAGGGCCAAAGGAAATATTCTCCGATAACAAAGAGAAAGAAGCTTTCTGAGAAACTTCTTTGTGGTCTGTGAAAACATCTCACAGAGTTAGAGCTTTCCCCTCAAGAAGCCTTTCGCTAAGACAGTTCTTGTGGAATAGGCAAAGAGATATTTGGAAGCCCATAGAGGGCTATGGTGAAAAAGGAAATATCCTCAGATGAAATCTGGAAAGAAGCTTTCTGAGAAACTGCTTAGTGTTCTTTGAATTCATCTCACAGAGTTACATCTGTATTTCGTGGATCTCTTTGCTAGCCTTATTTCTGTGGAATCTGAGAACAGATATTTCGGATCCCTTTGAAGACTATAGGGCCAAAGGAAATATCCTCCGATAACAAAGAGAAAGAAGCTTTCTGAGAAACTTCTTTCTGTTCTGTGAAATCATCTCACAGAGTTACAGCTTTCCCCTCAAGAAGCCTTTCGCTAAGACAGTTATTGTGGAATTGGCAAAGTGATATTTGGAAGCCCATAGAGGGCTATGGTGAAAAAGGAAATATCCTCAGATGAAATCTGGAAAGAAGCTTTCTGAGAAACCGCTTAGAGTTCTGTTAATTCATCTCACAGAGTTACATCTGTATTTCGTGGATCTCTTTGCTAGCCTTATTTCTGTGGAATCTGAGAACAGATATTTCGGATCCCTTTGAAGACTATAGGGCCAAAGGAAATATCCTGCGATAACAAACAGAAAGAAGCTTTCTGAGCAACTTCTTTCTGTTCTGTGAAATCATCTCACAGAGTTACAGCTTTCCCCTCAAGAAGCCTTTCGCTAAGACAGTTCTTGTGGAATTGGCAAAGTGATATTTGGAAGCCCATAGAGGGCTATGGTGAAAAAGGAAATACCCTCAGATGAAATCTGGAAAGAAGCTTTCTGAGAAACTGCTTAGTGTTCTGTGAATTCATCTCACAGAGCTACATCTGTATTTCGTGGATCTCTTTGCTAGCCTTATTTCTGTGGAATCTGAGAACAGATATTTCGGATCCCTTTGAAGACTATAGGGCCAAAGGAAATATCCTCCGATAACAAAGAGAAAGAAGCTTTCTGAGAAACTTCTTTGTGTTCTGTGAAATCATCTCACAGAGTTATAGCTTTCCCCTCAAGAAGCCTTTAACTAAGACAGTTCTTGTGTAATTGGCAAAGAGATATTTGGAAGCCCATAGAGGGCTATGGGGAAAAAGGAAATATCCTCAGATGAAATCTGGAAAGAAGCTTTCTGAGAAACTGCTTAGTGTTCTGTGAATTCATCTCACAGAGTTACATGTGTATTTCGTGTATCTCTTTGCTAGCCTTATTTCTGTGGAATATGAGTAAAGATATTTCGGTTCCCTATGAATACTATAGGGCCATAGGAAATATCCTCCGATAACAAAGAGAAAGAAGCTTTCTGAGAAACTTGTTTGTGTTTTGTGAAATCATCTCACAGAGTTACAGCTTTCCCCTCAAGATGCCTTTCGCTAAGACACTTCTTGTGGAATTGGCAAAGTGATATTTGGAAGACCATAGAGGGCTATGGTGAAAAAGGAAATATCCTCAGATGAAATCTGGAAAGAAGCTTTCTGAGAAACTGCTTAGTGTTCTGTGAATTCATCTCACAGAGTTACATCTGTATTTCGTGAATCTCTTTGCTATCCTTATTTCTGTGTAATCTGAGAACAGATATTACGGATCCCTTTGAAGACTATAGGGCCAAAGGAAATATTCTCCGATAACAAAGAGAAAGAAGCTTTCTGAGAAACTTATTTGTGTTCTGTGAAATCATCTCACAGAGTTAGAGCTTTCCCCTCAAGAAGCCTTTCGCTAAGACAGTTCTTGTGGAATTGGCAAAGTGATATTTGGAAGCCCATAGAGGGCTATGGTGAAAAAGGAAATATCCTCAGATGAAATCTGGAAAGAAGCTTTCTGAGAAACTGCTAAGTGTTCTGTTAATTCATCTCACAGAGTTACATCTGTATTTCGTGGATCTCTTTGCTAGCCTTATTTCTGTGGAATCTGAGAACAGATATTTCGGATACCTTTGAAGACTATAGGGCCAAAGGAAATATCTTCCGATAACAAAGAGAAAGAAGCTTTCTGAGAAACTTCTTAGTGTTCTGTGAAATCATATCACAGAGTTACGGCTTTCCCCTCAAGAAGCCTCTCGCTAGGACAGTTCTTGTGTAATTGGCAAAGAGATATTTGGAAGCCCATAGAGGGCTATGGTGAAAAAGGAAATATCCTCAGATGAAATCTGGAAAGAAGCTTTCTGAGAAACCGCTTAGTGTTCTGTTAATTCATCTCACAGAGTTACATCTGTATTTCGTTGATCTCTTTGCTAGCCTTATTTCTGTGGAATCTGAGAACAGATATTTCGTATCCCTTTGAAGACTATAGGGCCAAAGGAAATATCCTGCGATAACAAACAGAAAGAAGCTTTCTGAGAAACTTCTTTGTGTTCTGTGAAATCATCTCACAGAGTTACAGCTTTCCCCTCAAGAAGCCTTTCGCTAAGACAGTTCTTGTGGAATTGGCAAAGTGATATTTGGAAGCCCATAGAGGGCTATGGTGAAAAAGGAAATATCCTCAGATGAAATCTGGAAAGAAGCTTTCTGAGAAACTGCTTAGTGTTTTGTTAATTCATCTCACAGAGTTACATCTGTATTTCGTGGATCTCTTTGCTAGCCTTATTTCTGTGGAATCTGAGAGCAGATATTTCGGATCCCTTTGAAGACTATAGGGCCAAAGGAAATATCCTCCGATAAGAAAGAGAAAGAAGCTTTCTGAGAAACTTCTTTGTGTTCTGTGAAATCATCTCACAGAGTTACAGCTTTCCCCTCAAGAAGCCTTTCGCTAGGACAGTTCTTGTGTAATTGGAAAAGAGATATTTGGAAGCCTATAGAGGGCTATGGTGAAAAAGGAAATATCCTCAGATAAAATCTGGAAAGAAGCTTTCTGAGAAACTGCTTAGTGTTCTTTGAATTCATCTCACAGAGTTACATCTGTATTTCGTGAATCTCTTTGCTAGCCTTATTTCTGTGTAATCTGAGAACAGATATTACGGATCCCTTTGAAGACTAAAGGGCCAAAGGAAATATTCTCCGATAACAAAGAGAAAGAAGCTTTCTGAGAAACTTCTTTGTGGTCTGTGAAATCATCTCACAGAGTTAGAGCTTTCCCCTCAAGAAGCCTTTCGCTAAGACAGTTCTTGTGGAATAGGCAAAGAGATATTTGGAAGCCCATAGAGGGCTATGGTGAAAAAGGAAATATCCTCAGATGAAATCTGGAAAGAAGCTTTCTGAGAAACTGCTTAGTGTTCTTTGAATTCATCTCACAGAGTTACATCTGTATTTCGTGGATCTCTTTGCTAGCCTTATTTCTGTGGAATCTGAGAACAGATATTTCGGATCCCTTTGAAGACTATAGGGCCAAAGGAAATATCCTCCGATAACAAAGAGAAAGAAGCTTTCTGAGAAACTTCTTTCTGTTCTGTGAAATCATCTCACAGAGTTACAGCTTTCCCCTCAAGAAGCCTTTCGCTAAGACAGTTATTGTGGAATTGGCAAAGTGATATTTGGAAGCCCATAGAGGGCTATGGTGAAAAAGGAAATATCCTCAGATGAAATCTGGAAAGAAGCTTTCTGAGAAACCGCTTAGAGTTCTGTTAATTCATCTCACAGAGTTACATCTGTATTTCGTGGATCTCTTTGCTAGCCTTATTTCTGTGGAATCTGAGAACAGATATTTCGGATCCCTTTGAAGACTATAGGGCCAAAGGAAATATCCTGCGATAACAAACAGAAAGAAGCTTTCTGAGCAACTTCTTTGTGTTCTGTGAAATCATCTCACAGAGTTACAGCTTTCCCCTCAAGAAGCCTTTCGCTAAGACAGTTCTTGTGGAATTGGCAAAGTGATATTTGGAAGCCCATAGAGGGCTATGGTGAAAAAGGAAATACCCTCAGATGAAATCTGGAAAGAAGCTTTCTGAGAAACTGCTTAGTGTTCTGTGAATTCATCTCACAGAGTTACATCTGTATTTCGTGGATCTCTTTGCTAGCCTTATTTCTGTGGAATCTGAGAACAGATATTTCGGATCCCTTTGAAGACTATAGGGCCAAAGGAAATATCCTCCGATAACAAAGAGAAAGAAGCTTTCTGAGAAACTTCTTTGTGTTCTGTGAAATCATCTCACAGAGTTATAGCTTTCCCCTAAAGAAGCCTTTAACTAAGACAGTTCTTGTGTAATTGGCAAAGAGATATTTGGAAGCCCATAGAGGGCTATGGGGAAAAAGGAAATATCCTCAGATGAAATCTGGAAAGAAGCTTTCTGAGAAACTGCTTAGTGTTCTGTGAATTCATCTCACAGAGTTACATGTGTATTTCGTGTATCTCTTTGCTAGCCTTATTTCTGTGGAATATGAGTAAAGATATTTCGGTTCCCTATGAATACTATAGGGCCATAGGAAATATCCTCCGATAACAAAGAGAAAGAAGCTTTCTGAGAAACTTGTTTGTGTTTTGTGAAATCATCTCACAGAGTTACAGCTTTCCCCTCAAGATGCCTTTCGCTAAGACAGTTCTTGTGTAATTGGAAAAGAGATATTTGGAAGCCTATAGAGGGCTATGGTGAAAAAGGAAATATCCTCTGATAAAATCTGGAAGAAGCTTTCTGAGAAACTGCTTAGTGTTCTGTGAATTCATCTCACAGAGTTACATCTGTATTTCGTGAATCTCTTTACTAGCCTTATTTCTGTGTAATCTGAGAACAGATATTACGGATCCCTTTGAAGACTATAGGGCCAAAGGAAATATTCTCCGATAACAAAGAGAAAGAAGCTTTCTGAGAAACTTCTTTGTGGTCTGTGAAATCATCTCACAGAGTTAGAGCTTTCCCCTCAAGAAGCCTTTCGCTAAGACAGTTCTTGTGGAATAGGCAAAGAGATATTTGGAAGCCCATAGAGGGCTATGGTGTAAATGGAAATATCCTCAGATGAAATCTGGAAAGAAGCTTTCTGAGAAACTGCTTAGTGTTCTGTGAATTCATCTCACAGAGTTACATCAGTATTTCGTGGATATCTTTGCTAGCCTTATTTCTGTGGAATCTGAGAACAGAGATTTCG
Organism: Macaca nemestrina; assembly: GCF_043159975.1. Classification (NCBI taxonomy): domain Eukaryota; kingdom Metazoa; phylum Chordata; class Mammalia; order Primates; family Cercopithecidae; genus Macaca; species Macaca nemestrina. The sequence goes on from NC_092125.1 coordinate 90,933,433, forward strand.
GATCCCTTTGAAGACTATAGGGCCAAAGGAAATATCCTCCGATAACAAAGAGAAAGAAGCTTTCTGAGAAACTTCTTTCTGTTCTGTGAAATCATCTCACAGAGTTACAGCTTTCCCCTCAAGAAGCCTTTCGCTAAGACAGTTCTTGTGGAATTGGCAAAGTGATATTTGGAAGCCCATAGAGGGCTATGGTGAAAAAGGAAATACCCTCAGATGAAATCAGGAAAGAAGCTTTCTGAGAAACTGCTTAGTGTTCTGTGAATTCATCTCACAGAGTTACATCTGTATTTCGTGGATCTCTTTGCTGGCCTTATTTCTGTGGAATCTGAGAACAGATATTTCGGATCCCTTTGAAGACTATAGGGCCAAAGGAAATATCCTCCGATAACAAAGAGAAAGAAGCTTTCTGAGAAACTTCTTTGTGTTCTGTGAAATCATCTCACAGAGTTATAGCTTTCCCCTCAAGAAGCCTTTAACTAAGACAGTTCTTGTGGAATTGGCAAAGAGAATTTGGAAGCCCATAGAGGGCTATGGTGAAAAAGGAAATATCCTCAGATGAAATCTGGAAAGAAGCTTTCTGAGAAACTGCTTAGTGTTCTGTGAATTCATCTCACAGAGTTACATGTGTATTTCGTGGATCTCTTTGCTAGCCTTATTTCTGTGGAATCTGAGTAAAGATATTTCGGATCCCTATGAATACTATAGGGCCATAGGAAATATCCTCCGATAACAAAGAGAAAGAAGCTTTCTGAGAAACTTGTTTGTGTTTTGTGAAATCATCTCACAGAGTTACAGCTTTCCCCTCAAGAAGCCTTTCGCTAAGACACTTCTTGTGGAATTGGCAAAGTGATATTTGGAAGCCCATAGAGGGCTATGGTGAAAAAGGAAATATCCTCAGATGAAATCTGGAAAGAAGCTTTCTGAGAAACTGCTTAGTGTTCTGTGAATTCATCTCACAGAGTTACATCTGTATTTCGTGAATCTCTTTGCTATCCTTATTTCTGTGTAATCTGAGAACAGATATTACGGATCCCTTTGTAGACTATAGGGCCAAAGGAAATATTCTCCGATAACAAAGAGAAAGAAGCTTTCTGAGAAACTTATTTGTGTTCTGTGAAATCATCTCACAGAGTTAGAGCTTTCCCCTCAAGAAGCCTTTCGCTAAGACAGTTCTTGTGGAATTGGCAAAGTGATATTTGGAAGCCCATAGAGGGCTATGGTGAAAAAGGAAATATCCTCAGATGAAATCTGCAAAGAAGCTATCTGAGAAACTGCTTAGTGTTCTGTGAATTCATCTCACAGAGCTACATCTGTATTTCTTGGATCTCTTTGCTAGCCTTATTTCTGTGGAATCTGAGAACAGATATTTCGGATCCCTTTGAAGACTATAGGGCCAAAGGAAATATCTTCCGATAACAAAGAGAAAGAAGCTTTCTGAGAAACTTCTTTGTGTTCTGTGAAATCATATCACAGAGTTACGGCTTTCCCCTCAAGAAGCCTTTCGCTAGGACAGTTCTTGTGTAATTGGCAAAGAGATATTTGGAAGCCCATAGAGGGCTATGGTGTAAAAGGAAATATTCTCAGATGAAATCAGGAAAGAAGCTTTCTGAGAAACTGCTGAGTGTTCTGTGAATTCATCTCACAGAGTTACATCTGTATTTCGTGAATCTCTTTGCTAGCCTTATTTCTGTGGAATCTGAGAACAGATATTTCGGATCCCTTTGAAGACTATAGGGCCAAAGGAAATATCCTCCGATAACAAAGAGAAAGAAGCTTTCTGAGAAACTGCTTTGTGTTCTGTGAAATCATCTCACAGAGTTACAGCTTTCCCCTCAAGAAGCCTTTCGCTAGGACAGTTCTTGTGTTATTGGAAAAGAGATATTTGGAAGCCTATAGAGGGCTATGGTGAAAAAGGAAATATCCTCAGATAAAATCTGGAAAGAAGCTTTCTGAGAAACTGCTTAGTGTTCTGTGAATTCATCTCACAGAGTTACATCTGTATTTCGTGAATCTCTTTGCTAGCCTTATTTCTGTGTAATCTGAGAACAGATATTACGGATCCCTTTGAAGACTATAGGGCCAAAGGAAATATCCTCCGATAAGAAAGAGAAAGAAGCTTTCTGAGAAACTTCTTTGTGGTCTGTGAAATCATCTCACAGAGTTACAGCTTTCCCCTCAAGAAGCCTTTCGCTAAGACAGTTCTTGTGGAATTGGCAAAGTGATATTTGGAAGCCCATAGAGGGCTATGGTGAAAAAGGAAATATCCTCAGATGAAATATGGAAAGAAGCTTTCTGAGAAACTGCTTAGTGTTCTGTGAATTCATCTCACAGAGTTACATCTGTATTTCGTGGATCTCTTTGCTAGCCTTATTTCTGTGGAATCTGAGAACAGATATTTCGGATCCCTTTGAAGACTATAGGGCCAAAGGAAATATCTTCCGATAACAAAGAGAAAGAAGCTTTCTGAGAAACTTCTTTCTGTTCTGTGAAATCATCTCACAGAGTTACAGCTTTCCCCTCAAGAAGCCTTTCGCTAAGACAGTTCTTGTGGAATTGGCAAAGTGATATTTGGAAGCCCATAGAGGGCTATGGTGAAAAAGGAAATATCCTCAGATGAAATCTGGAAAGAAGCTTTCTGAGAAACTGCTTAGTGTTCTGTGAATTCATCTCACAGAGTTACATGTGTATTTCGTGTATCTCTTTGCTAGCCTTATTTCTGTGGAATATGAGTAAAGATATTTCGGATCCCTATGAATACTATAGGGCCATAGGAAATATCCTCGGATAACAAAGAGAAAGAAGCTTTCTGAGAAACTTGTTTGTGTTTTGTGAAATCATCTCACAGAGTTACAGCTTTCCCCTCAAGATGCCTTTCGCTAAGACACTTCTTGTGGAATTGGCAAAGTGATATTTGGAAGCCCATAGAGGGCTATGGTGAAAAAGGAAATATCCTCAGATGAAATCTGGAAAGAAGCTTTCTGAGAAACTGCTTAGTGTTCTGTGAATTCATCTCACAGAGTTACATCTGTATTTCGTGAATCTCTTTGCTATCCTTATTTCTGTGTAATCTGAGAACAGATATTACGGATCCCTTTGAAGACTATAGGGCCAAAGGAAATATTCTCCGATAACAAAGAGAAAGAAGCTTTCTGAGAAACTTATTTGTGTTCTGTGAAATCATCTCACAGAGTTAGAGCTTTCCCCTCAAGAAGCCTTTCGCTAAGACAGTTCTTGTGGAATTGGCAAAGTGATATTTGGAAGCCCATAGAGGGCTATGGTGAAAAAGGAAATATCCTCAGATGAAATCTGGAAAGAAGCTTTCTGAGAAACTGCTAAGTGTTCTGTTAATTCATCTCACAGAGTTACATCTGTATTTCGTGGATCTCTTTGCTAGCCTTATTTCTGTGGAATCTGAGAACAGATATTTCGGATCCCTTTGAAGACTATAGGGCCAAAGGAAATATCTTCCGATAACAAAGAGAAAGAAGCTTTCTGAGAAACTTCTTAGTGTTCTGTGAAATCATATCACAGAGTTACGGCTTTCCCCTCAAGAAGCCTCTCGCTAGGACAGTTCTTGTGTAATTGGCAAAGAGATATTTGGAAGCCCATAGAGGGCTATGGTGAAAAAGGAAATATCCTCAGATGAAATCTGGAGAGAAGCTTTCTGAGAAACCGCTTAGTGTTCTGTTAATTCATCTCACAGAGTTACATCTGTATTTCGTTGATCTCTTTGCTAGCCTTATTTCTGTGGAATCTGAGAACAGATATTTCGGATCCCTTTGAAGACTATAGGGCCAAAGGAAATATCCTGCGATAACAAACAGAAAGAAGCTTTCTGAGAAACTTCTTTGTGTTCTGTGAAATCATCTCACAGAGTTACAGCTTTCCCCTCAAGAAGCCTTTCGCTAAGACAGTTCTTGTGGAATTGGCAAAGTGATATTTGGAAGCCCATAGAGGGCTATGGTGAAAAAGGAAATATCCTCAGATGAAATCTGGAAAGAAGCTTTCTGAGAAACTGCTTAGTGTTTTGTTAATTCATCTCACAGAGTTACATCTGTATTTCGTGGATCTCTTTGCTAGCCTTATTTCTGTGGAATCTGAGAGCAGATATTTCGGATCCCTTTGAAGACTATAGGGCCAAAGGAAATATCCTCCGATAAGAAAGAGAAAGAAGCTTTCTGAGAAACTTCTTTGTGGTCTGTGAAATCATCTCACAGAGTTACAGCTTTCCCCTCAAGAAGCCTTTCGCTAAGACAGTTCTTGTGGAATTGGCAAAGTGATATTTGGAAGCCCATAGAGGGCTATGGTGAAAAAGGAAATATCCTCAGATGAAATCAGGAAAGAAGCTTTCTGAGAAACTGCTTAGTGTTCTGTGCATTCATCTCACAGAGTTACATCTGTATTTCGTGGATCTCTTTGCTAGCCTTATTTCTGTGGAATCTGAGAACAGATATTTCGGATCCCTTTGAAGACTATAGGGCCAAAGGAAATATCTTCCGATAACAAAGAGAAAGAAGCTTTCTGAGAAACTTCTTTCTGTTCTGTGAAATCATCTCACAGAGTTACAGCTTTCCCCTCAAGAAGCCTTTCGCTAAGACAGTTCTTGTGGAATTGGCAAAGTGATATTTGGAAGCCCATAGAGGGCTATGGTGAAAAAGGAAATATCCTCAGATGAAATCTGGAAAGAAGATTTCTGAGAAACCGCTTAGAGTTCTGTGAATTCATCTCACAGAGTTACATCTGTATTTCGTGGATCTCTTTGCTAGCCTTATTTCTGTGGAATCTGAGAACAGATATTTCGGATCCCTTTGAAGACTATAGGGCCAAAGGAAATATCCTCCGATAACAAAGAGAAAGAAGCTTTCTGAGAAACTTCTTTCTGTTCTGTGAAATCATCTCACAGAGTTATAGCTTTCCCCTCAAGAAGCCTTTAACTAAGACAGTTCTTGTGTAATTGGCAAAGAGATATTTGGAAGCCCTTAGAGGGCTATGGTGAAAAAGGAAATATCCTCAGATGAAATCTGGAAAGAAGCTTTCTGAGAAACTGCTTAGTGTTCTGTGAATTCATCTCACAGAGTTACATGTATATTTCGTGTATCTCTTTGCTAGCCTTATTTCTGTGGAATCTGAGTAAAGATATTTCGGATCCCTATGAATACTATAGGGCCATAGGAAATATTCTCCGATAACAAAGAGAAAGAAGCTTTCTGAGAAACTTCTTTCTGTTCTGTGAAATCATCTCACAGAGTTACAGCTTTCCCCTCAAGAAGCCTTTCGCTAAGACACTTCTTGAGGAATTGGCAAAGTGATATTTGGAAGCCCTTAGAGGGCTATGGTGAAAAAGGAAATATCCTCAGATGAAATCTGGAAAGAAGCTTTCTGAGAAACTGCTTAGTGTTCTGTGAATTCATCTCACAGAGTTACATCTGTATTTCGTGAATCTCTTTGCTATCCTTATTTCTGTGTAATCTGAGAACAGATATTTCGGATCCCTTTGAAGACTATAGGGCCAAAGGAAATATCCTCCGATAACAAAGAGAAAGAAGCTTTCTGAGAAACTTCTTAGTGTTCTGTGAAATCATATCACAGAGTTACGGCTTTCCCCTCAAGAAGCCTCTCGCTAGGACAGTTCTTGTGTAATTGGCAAAGAGATATTTGGAAGCCCATAGAGGGCTATGGTGAAAAAGGAAATATCCTCAGATGAAATCTGGAGAGAAGCTTTCTGAGAAACCGCTTAGTGTTCTGTTAATTCATCTCACAGAGTTACATCTGTATTTCGTTGATCTCTTTGCTAGCCTTATTTCTGTGGAATCTGAGAACAGATATTTCGGATCCCTTTGAAGACTATAGGGCCAAAGGAAATATCCTGCGATAACAAACAGAAAGAAGCTTTCTGAGAAACTTCTTTGTGTTCTGTGAAATCATCTCACAGAGTTACAGCTTTCCCCTCAAGAAGCCTTTCGCTAAGACAGTTCTTGTGGAATTGGCAAAGTGATATTTGGAAGCCCATAGAGGGCTATGGTGAAAAAGGAAATATCCTCAGATGAAATCTGGAAAGAAGCTTTCTGAGAAACTGCTTAGTGTTTTGTTAATTCATCTCACAGAGTTACATCTGTATTTCGTGGATCTCTTTGCTAGCCTTATTTCTGTGGAATCTGAGAGCAGATATTTCGGATCCCTTTGAAGACTATAGGGCCAAAGGAAATATCCTCCGATAAGAAAGAGAAAGAAGCTTTCTGAGAAACTTCTTTGTGGTCTGTGAAATCATCTCACAGAGTTACAGCTTTCCCCTCAAGAAGCCTTTCGCTAAGACAGTTCTTGTGGAATTGGCAAAGTGATATTTGGAAGCCCATAGAGGGCTATGGTGAAAAAGGAAATATCCTCAGATGAAATCAGGAAAGAAGCTTTCTGAGAAACTGCTTAGTGTTCTGTGCATTCATCTCACAGAGTTACATCTGTATTTCGTGGATCTCTTTGCTAGCCTTATTTCTGTGGAATCTGAGAACAGATATTTCGGATCCCTTTGAAGACTATAGGGCCAAAGGAAATATCTTCCGATAACAAAGAGAAAGAAGCTTTCTGAGAAACTTCTTTCTGTTCTGTGAAATCATCTCACAGAGTTACAGCTTTCCCCTCAAGAAGCCTTTCGCTAAGACAGTTCTTGTGGAATTGGCAAAGTGATATTTGGAAGCCCATAGAGGGCTATGGTGAAAAAGGAAATATCCTCAGATGAAATCTGGAAAGAAGATTTCTGAGAAACCGCTTAGAGTTCTGTGAATTCATCTCACAGAGTTACATCTGTATTTCGTGGATCTCTTTGCTAGCCTTATTTCTGTGGAATCTGAGAACAGATATTTCGGATCCCTTTGAAGACTATAGGGCCAAAGGAAATATCCTCCGATAACAAAGAGAAAGAAGCTTTCTGAGAAACTTCTTTCTGTTCTGTGAAATCATCTCACAGAGTTATAGCTTTCCCCTCAAGAAGCCTTTAACTAAGACAGTTCTTGTGTAATTGGCAAAGAGATATTTGGAAGCCCTTAGAGGGCTATGGTGAAAAAGGAAATATCCTCAGATGAAATCTGGAAAGAAGCTTTCTGAGAAACTGCTTAGTGTTCTGTGAATTCATCTCACAGAGTTACATGTATATTTCGTGTATCTCTTTGCTAGCCTTATTTCTGTGGAATCTGAGTAAAGATATTTCGGATCCCTATGAATACTATAGGGCCATAGGAAATATTCTCCGATAACAAAGAGAAAGAAGCTTTCTGAGAAACTTCTTTCTGTTCTGTGAAATCATCTCACAGAGTTACAGCTTTCCCCTCAAGAAGCCTTTCGCTAAGACACTTCTTGAGGAATTGGCAAAGTGATATTTGGAAGCCCTTAGAGGGCTATGGTGAAAAAGGAAATATCCTCAGATGAAATCTGGAAAGAAGCTTTCTGAGAAACTGCTTAGTGTTCTGTGAATTCATCTCACAGAGTTACATCTGTATTTCGTGAATCTCTTTGCTATCCTTATTTCTGTGTAATCTGAGAACAGATATTTCGGATCCCTTTGAAGACTATAGGGCCAAAGGAAATATCCTCCGATAACAAAGAGAAAGAAGCTTTCTGAGAAACTTCTTTCTGTTCTGTGAAATCATCTCACAGAGTTACAGCTTTCCCCTCAAGAAGCCTTTCGCTAAGACAGTTCTTGTGGAATTGGCAAAGTGATATTTGGAAGCCCATAGAGGGCTATGGTGAAAAAGGAAATATCCTCAGATGAAATCTGGAAAGAAGCTTTCTGAGAAACCGCTTAGAGTTCTGCTAATTCATCTCACAGAGTTACATCTGTATTTCGTGGATCTCTTTGCTAGCCTTATTTCTGTGGAATCTGAGAACAGATATTTCGGATCCCTTTGAAGACTATAGGGCCAAAGGAAATATCCTGCGATAACAAACAGAAAGAAGCTTTCTGAGCAACTTCTTTCTGTTCTGTGAAATCATATCACAGAGTTACGGCTTTCCCCTCAAGAAGCCTTTCGCTAGGACAGTTCTTGTGTAATTGGCAAAGAGATATTTGGAAGCCCATAGAGGGCTATGGTGTAAAAGGAAATATTCTCAGATGAAATCAGGAAAGAAGCTTTCTGAGAAACTGCTGAGTGTTCTGTGAATTCATCTCACAGAGTTCCATCTGTATTTCGTGAATCTCTTTGCTAGCCTTATTTCTGTGGAATCTGAGAACAGATATTTCGGATCCCTTTGAAGACTATAGGGCCAAAGGAAATATCCTCCGATAACAAAGAGAAAGAAGCTTTCTGAGAAACTGCTTTGTGTTCTGTGAAATCATCTCACAGAGTTACAGCTTTCACCTCAAGAAGCCTTTCGCTAGGACAGTTCTTGTGTTATTGGAAAAGAGATATTTGGAAGCCTATAGAGGGCTATGGTGAAAAAGGAAATATCCTCAGATAAAATCTGGAAAGAAGCTTTCTGAGAAACTGCTTAGTGTTCTGTGAATTCATCTCACAGAGTTACATCTGTATTTCGTGAATCTCTTTGCTAGCCTTATTTCTGTGTAATCTGAGAACAGATATTACGGATCCCTTTGAAGACTATAGGGCCAAAGGAAATATCCTCCGATAAGAAAGAGAAAGAAGCTTTCTGAGAAACTTCTTTGTGGTCTGTGAAATCATCTCACAGAGTTACAGCTTTCCCCTCAAGAAGCCTTTCGCTAAGACAGTTCTTGTGGAATTGGCAAAGTGATATTTGGAAGCCCATAGAGGGCTATGGTGAAAAAGGAAATATCCTCAGATGAAATCTGGAAAGAAGCTTTCTGAGAAACTGCTTAGTGTTCTGTGCATTCATCTCACAGAGTTACATCTGTATTTCGTGGATCTCTTTGCTAGCCTTATTTCTGTGGAATCTGAGAACAGATATTTCGGATCCCTTTGAAGACTATAGGGCCAAAGGAAATATCTTCCGATAACAAAGAGAAAGAAGCTTTCTGAGAAACTTCTTTCTGTTCTGTGAAATCATCTCACAGAGTTACAGCTTTCCCCTCAAGAAGCCTTTCGCTAAGACAGTTCTTGTGGAGTTGGCAAAGTGATATTTGGAAGCCCATAGAGGGCTATGGTGAAAAAGGAAATATCCTCAGATGAAATCTGGAAAGAAGCTTTCTGAGAAACCGCTTAGAGTTCTGTTAATTCATCTCACAGAGTTACATCGGTATTTCGTGGATCTCTTTGCTAGCCTTATTTCTGTGGAATCTGAGAACAGATATTTCGGATCCCTTTGAAAACTATAGGGCCAAAGGAAATATCCTGCGATAACAAACAGAAAGAAGCTTTCTGAGCATCTTCTTTCTGTTCTGTGAAATCATCTCACAGAGTTACAGCTTTCCCCTCAGGAAGCCTTTCGCTAAGACAGTTCTTGTGGAATTGGCAAAGTGATATTTGGAAGCCCTTAGAGGGCTATGGTGAAAAAGGAAATACCCTCAGATGAAATCTGGAAAGAAGCTTTCTGAGAAACTGCTTAGTGTTCTGTGAATTCATCTCACAGAGTTACATCTGTATTTCGTGGATCTCTTTGCTAGCCTTATTTCTGTGGAATCTGAGAACAGATATTTCGGATCCCTTTGAAGACTATAGGGCCAAAGGAAATATCCTCCGATAACAAAGAGAAAGAAGCTTTCTGAGAAACTTCTTTCTGTTCTGTGAAATCATCTCACAGAGTTATAGCTTTCCCCTCAAGAAGCCTTTAACTAAGACAGTTCTTGTGTAATTGGCAAAGAGATATTTGGAAGCCCTTAGAGGGCTATGGTGAAAAAGGAAATATCCTCAGATGAAATCTGGAAAGAAGCTTTCTGAGAAACTGCTTAGTGTTCTGTGAATTCATCTCACAGAGTTACATGTATATTTCGTGTATCTCTTTGCTAGCCTTATTTCTGTGGAATCTGAGTAAAGATATTTCGGATCCCTATGAATACTATAGGGCCATAGGAAATATTCTCCGATAACAAAGAGAAAGAAGCTTTCTGAGAAACTTCTTTCTGTTCTGTGAAATCATCTCACAGAGTTACAGCTTTCCCCTCAAGAAGCCTTTCGCTAAGACACTTCTTGAGGAATTGGCAAAGTGATATTTGGAAGCCCTTAGAGGGCTATGGTGAAAAAGGAAATATCCTCAGATGAAATCTGGAAAGAAGCTTTCTGAGAAACTGCTTAGTGTTCTGTGAATTCATCTCACAGAGTTACATCTGTATTTCGTGAATCTCTTTGCTATCCTTATTTCTGTGTAATCTGAGAACAGATATTACGGATCCCTTTGAAGACTATAGGGCCAAAGGAAATATTCTCCGATAACAAAGAGAAAGAAGCTTTCAGAGAAACTTATTTGTGTTCTGTGAAATCATCTCACAGAGTTAGAGCTTTCCCCTCAAGAAGCCTTTTGCTAAGACAGTTCTTGTGGAATTGGCAAAGTGATATTTGGAAGCCCATAGAGGGCTATGGTGAAAAAGGAAATATCCTCAGATGAAATCAGGAAAGAAGCTTTCTGAGAAACTGCTTAGTGTTCTGTGAATTCATCTCACAGAGTTACATCTGTATTTCGTGAATCTCTTTGCTAGCCTTATTTCTGTGGAATCTGAGAACAGATATTTCGGATCCCTTTGAAGACTATAGGGCCAAAGGAAATATACTCCGATAACAAAGAGAAAGAAGCTTTCTGAGAAACTTCTTTGTGTTCTGTGAAATCATCTCACAGAATTACAGCTTTCCCCTCAAGAAGCCTTTCGCTAAGACAGTTCTTGTGGAATTGGCAAAGTGATATTTGGAAGCCCATAGAGGGCTATGGTGAAAAAGGAAATATCCTCAGATGAAATCTGGAAAGAAGCTTTCTGAGAAACTGCTTAGTGTTCTGTGAATTCATCTCACAGAGTTACATCTGTATTTCGTGCATCTTTTTGCTAGCCCTATTTCTGTGGAATCTGAGAACGGATATTTCGGATCCCATTGAAGACTATAGGGCCAAAGGAAATATCCTCCGATAAAAAAGAGAAAGAAGCTTTCTGAGAAACTTCTTTGTGTTCTGTGAAATCATCTCACAGAGTTACAGCTTTCCCCTCAAGAAGCCTTTCGCTAAGACAGTTCTTGTGGAATTGGCAAAGTGATATTTGGAAGCCCATAGAGGGCTATGGTGAAAAAGGAAATATCCTCAGATGAAATCTGGAAAGAAGCTTTCTGAGAAAACGCTTAGAGTTCTGCTAATTCATCTCACAGAGTTACATCTGTATTTCGTGGATCTCTTTGCTAGCCTTATTTCTGTGGAATCTGAGAACAGATATTTCGGATCCCTTTGAAGACTATAGGGCCAAAGGAAATATCCTCCGATAACAAAGAGAAAGAAGCTTTCTGAGAAACTTCTTTCTGTTCTGTGAAATCATCTCACAGAGTTATAGCTTTCCCCTCAAGAAGCCTTTAACTAAGACAGTTCTTGTGTAATTGGCAAAGAGATATCTGGAAGCCCATAGAGGGCTATAGTGAAAAAGGAAATATCCTCAGATGAAATCTGGAAAGAAGCTTTCTGAGAAACCGCTTAGTGTTCTGTGAATTCATCTCACAGAGTTATATGTGTATTTCGTGTATCTCTTTGCTAGCCTTATTTCTGTGGAATCTGAGAACAGATATTTCGGATCCCTTTGAAGACTATAGGGCCAAAGGAAATATCCTGCGATAACAAACAGAAAGAAGCTTTCTGAGAAACTTCTTTCTGTTCTGTGAAATCTTCTCACAGAGTTACAGCTTTCCCCTCAAGAAGCCTTTCGCTAAGACAGTTCTTGTGGAATTGGCAAAGTGATATTTGGAAGCCCATAGAGGGCTATGGTGAAAAAGGAAATATCCTCAGATGAAATCTGGAAAGAAGCTTTCTGAGAAACTGCTTAGTGTTTTGTTAATTCATCTCACAGAGTTACATCTGTATTTCGTGGATCTCTTTGCTAGCCTTATTTCTGTGGAATCTGAGAACAGATATTTCGGATCCCTTTGAAGACTATAGGGCCAAAGGAAATATCCTCCGATAACAAAGAGAAAGAAGCTTTCTGAGAAACTTCTTTGTGTTCTGTGAAATCATCTCACAGAGTTAGAGCTTTCCCCTCAAGAAGCCTTTCGCTAAGACAGTTCTTGTGCAATAGGCAAAGAGATATTTGGAAGCCCATAGAGGGCTATGGTGAAAAAGGAAATATCCTCAGATGAAATCTGGAAAGAAGCTTTCTGAGAAACTGCTTAGTGTTCTTTGAATTCATCTCACAGAGTTACATCTGTATTTCGTGGATCTCTTTGCTAGCCTTATTTCTGTGGAATCTGAGAACAGATATTTCGGATCCCTTTGAAGACTATAGGGCCAAAGGAAATATCCTCCGATAACAAAGAGAAAGAAGCTTTCTGAGAAACTTCTTTCTGTTCTGTGAAATCATCTCACAGAGTTACAGCTTTCCCCTCAAGAAGCCTTTCGCTAAGACAGTTATTGTGGAATTGGCAAAGTGATATTTGGAAGCCCATAGAGGGCTATGGTGAAAAAGGAAATATCCTCAGATGAAATCTGGAAAGAAGCTTTCTGAGAAACCGCTTAGAGTTCTGCTAATTCATCTCACAGAGTTACATCTGTATTTCGTGGATCTCTTTGCTAGCCTTATTTCTGTGGAATCTGAGAACAGATATTTCGGATCCCTTTGAAGACTATAGGGCCAAAGGAAATATCCTGCGATAACAAACAGAAAGAAGCTTTCTGAGCAACTTCTTTGTGTTCTGTGAAATCATCTCACAGAGTTACAGCTTTCCCCTCAAGAAGCCTTTCGCTAAGACAGTTCTTGTGGAATTGGCAAAGTGATATTTGGAAGCCCATAGAGGGCTATGGTGAAAAAGGAAATACCCTCAGATGAAATCTGGAAAGAAGCTTTCTGAGAAACTGCTTAGTGTTCTGTGAATTCATCTCACAGAGTTACATCTGTATTTCGTGGATCTCTTTGCTAGCCTTATTTCTGTGGAATCTGAGAACAGATATTTCGGATCCCTTTGAAGACTATAGGGCCAAAGGAAATATCCTCCGATAACAAAGAGAAAGAAGCTTTCTGAGAAACTTCTTTGTGTTCTGTGAAATCATCTCACAGAGTTATAGCTTTCCCCTCAAGAAGCCTTTAACTAAGACAGTTCTTGTGTAATTGGCAAAGAGATATTTGGAAGCCCATAGAGGGCTATGGGGAAAAAGGAAATATCCTCAGATGAAATCTGGAAAGAAGCTTTCTGAGAAACTGCTTAGTGTTCTGTGAATTCATCTCACAGAGTTACATGTGTATTTCGTGTATCTCTTTGCTAGCCTTATTTCTGTGGAATCTGAGTAAAGATATTTCGGATCCCTATGAATACTATAGGGCCATAGGAAATATCCTCCGATAACAAAGAGAAAGAAGCTTTCTGAGAAACTTGTTTGTGTTTTGTGAAATCATCTCACAGAGTTACAGCTTTCCCCTCAAGAAGCCTTTCGCTAAGACACTTCTTGTGGAATTGGCAAAGTGATATTTGGAAGCCCATAGAGGGCTATGGTGAAAAAGGAAATATCCTCAGATGAAATCTGGAAAGAAGCTTTCTGAGAAACTGCTAAGTGTTCTGTTAATTCATCTCACAGAGTTACATGTGTATTTCGTGGATCTCTTTGCTAGCCTTATTTCTGTGGAATCTGAGAACAGATATTTCGGATCCCTTTGAAGACTATAGGGCCAAAGGAAATATCTTCCGATAACAAAGAGAAAGAAGCTTTCTGAGAAACTTCTTTGTGTTCTGTGAAATCATATCACAGAGTTACGGCTTTCCCCTCAAGAAGCCTTTCGCTAGGACAGTTCTTGTGTAATTGGAAAAGAGATATTTGGAAGCCTATAGAGGGCTATGGTGAAAAAGGAAATATCCTCAGATGAAATCTGGAAAGAAGCTTTCTGAGAAACTGCTTTGTGTTCTGTGAATTCATCTCACAGAGTTACATCTGTATTTCGTGGATCTCTTTGCTAGCCTTATTTCTGTGGAATCTGAGAACAGATATTTCGGATCCCTTTGAAGACTATAGGGCCAAAGGAAATATCCTCCGATAACAAAGAGAAAGAAGCTTTCTGAGAAACTTCTTTCTGTTCTGTGAAATCATCTCACAGAGTTACAGCTTTCCCGTCAAGAAGCCTTTCGCTAAGACAGTTCTTGTGGAATTGGCAAAGTGATATTTGGAAGCCCATAGAGGGCTATGGTGAAAAAGGAAATATCCTCAGATGAAATCTGGAAAGAAGCTTTCTGAGAAACCGCTTAGAGTTCTGTTAATTCATCTCACAGAGTTACATCTGTATTTCGTGGATCTCTTTGCTAGCCTTATTTCTGTGGAATCTGAGAACAGATATTTCGGATCCCTTTGAAGACTATAGGGCCAAAGGAAATATCCTGCGATAACAAACAGAAAGAAGCTTTCTGAGCATCTTCTTTCTGTTCTGTGAAATCATCTCACAGAGTTATAGCTTTCCCCTCAAGAAGCCTTTCGCTAAGACAGTTCTTGTGGAATTGGCAAAGTGATATTTGGAAGCCCATAGAGGGCTATGGTGAAAAAGGAAATACCCTCAGATGAAATCTGGAAAGAAGCTTTCTGAGAAACTGCTTAGTGTTCTGTGAATTCATCTCACAGAGTTACATCTGTATTTCGTGGATCTCTTTGCTAGCCTTATTTCTGTGGAATCTGAGAACAGATATTTCGGATCCCTTAGAAGACTATAGGGCCAAAGGAAATATCCTCCGATAACAAAGAGAAAGAAGCTTTCTGAGAAACTTCTTTGTGTTCTGTGAAATCATCTCACAGAGTTATAGCTTTCCCCTCAAGAAGCCTTTAACTAAGACAGTTCTTGTGTAGTTGGCAAAGAGATATTTGGAAGCCCATAGAGGGCTATGGTGAAAAAGGAAATATCCTCAGATGAAATCTGGAAAGAAGCTTTCTGATAAACTGCTTAGTGTTCTGTGAATTCATCTCACAGGGTTACATGTATATTTCGTGTATCTCTTTGCTAGCCTTATTTCTGTGGAATCTGAGTAAAGATATTTCGGATCCCTATGAATACTATAGGGCCATAGGAAATATCTTCCGATAACAAAGAGAAAGAAGCTTTCTGAGAAACTTCTTTGTGTTCTGTAAAATCATATCACAGAGTTACGGCTTTCCCCTCAAGAAGCCTTTCGCTAGGACAGTTCTTCTGTAAATGGCAAAGAGATATTTGGAAGCCCATAGAGGGCTATGGTGAAAAAGGAAATATCCTCAGATGAAATCAGGAAAGAAGCTTTCTGAGAAACTGCTTAGTGTTCTGTGAATTCATCTCACAGAGTTCCATCTGTATTTCGTGAATCTCTTTGCTAGCCTTATTTCTGTGGAATCTGAGAACAGATATTTCGGATCCCTTTGAAGACTATAGGGACAAAGGAAATATACTCCGATAACACAGAGAAAGAAGCTTTCTGAGAAACTTCTTTGTGTTCTGTGAAATCATCTCACAGAATTACAGCTTTCCCCTCAAGAAGGCTTTCGCTAAGACAGTTCTTGTGGAATTGGCAAAGTGATATTTGGACGCCCGTAGAGGGCTACGGTGAAAAAGGAAATATCCTCAGATGAAATCTGGAAAGAAGCTTTCTGAGAAACTGCTTAGTGTTCTGTGAATTCATCTCACAGAGTTACATCTGTATTTCGTGCATCTTTTTGCTAGCCTTATTTCTGTGGAATCTGAGAACAGATATTTCGGATCCCTTTGAAGGCTATAGGGCCAAAGGAAATATCCTCCGATAACAAAGAGAAAGAAGCTTTCTGAGAAACTTCTTTGTGTTCTGTGAAATCATCTCACAGAGTTAGAGCTTTCCCCTCAAGAAGCCTTTCGCTAAGACAGTTCTTGTGGAATAGGCAAAGAGATATTTGGAAGCCCATAGAGGGCTATGGTGAAAAAGGAAATATCCTCAGATGAAATCTGGAAAGAAGCTTTCTGAGAAACTGCT
This sequence comes from Macaca nemestrina, assembly GCF_043159975.1. Classification (NCBI taxonomy): domain Eukaryota; kingdom Metazoa; phylum Chordata; class Mammalia; order Primates; family Cercopithecidae; genus Macaca; species Macaca nemestrina. The sequence goes on from NC_092125.1 coordinate 90,949,458, forward strand.
TAGTGTTCTTTGAATTCATCTCACAGAGTTACATCTGTATTTCGTGGATCTCTTTGCTAGCCTTATTTCTGTGGAATCTGAGAACAGATATTTCGGATCCCTTTGAAGACTATAGGGCCAAAGGAAATATCCTCCGATAACAAAGAGAAAGAAGCTTTCTGAGAAACTTCTTTCTGTTCTGTGAAATCATCTCACAGAGTTACAGCTTTCCCCTCAAGAAGCCTTTCGCTAAGACAGTTATTGTGGAATTGGCAAAGTGATATTTGGAAGCCCATAGAGGGCTATGGTGAAAAAGGAAATATCCTCAGATGAAATCTGGAAAGAAGCTTTCTGAGAAACCGCTTAGAGTTCTGCTAATTCATCTCACAGAGTTACATCTGTATTTCGTGGATCTCTTTGCTAGCCTTATTTCTGTGGAATCTGAGAACAGATATTTCGGATCCCTTTGAAGACTATAGGGCCAAAGGAAATATCCTGCGATAACAAACAGAAAGAAGCTTTCTGAGCAACTTCTTTGTGTTCTGTGAAATCATCTCACAGAGTTACAGCTTTCCCCTCAAGAAGCCTTTCGCTAAGACAGTTCTTGTGGAATTGGCAAAGTGATATTTGGAAGCCCATAGAGGGCTATGGTGAAAAAGGAAATACCCTCAGATGAAATCTGGAAAGAAGCTTTCTGAGAAACTGCTTAATGTTCTGTGAATTCATCTCACAGAGTTACATCTGTATTTCGTGGATCTCTTTGCTAGCCTTATTTCTGTGGAATCTGAGAACAGATATTTCGGATCCCTTTGAAGACTATAGGGCCAAAGGAAATATCCTCCGATAACAAAGAGAAAGAAGCTTTCTGAGAAACTTCTTTGTGTTCTGTGAAATCATCTCACAGAGTTATAGCTTTCCCCTCAAGAAGCCTTTAACTAAGACAGTTCTTGTGTAATTGGCAAAGAGATATTTGGAAGCCCATAGAGGGCTATGGGGAAAAAGGAAATATCCTCAGATGAAATCTGGAAAGAAGCTTTCTGAGAAACTGCTTAGTGTTCTGTGAATTCATCTCACAGAGTTACATGTGTATTTCGTGTATCTCTTTGCTAGCCTTATTTCTGTGGAATCTGAGTAAAGATATTTCGGATCCCTATGAATACTATAGGGCCATAGGAAATATCCTCCGATAACAAAGAGAAAGAAGCTTTCTGAGAAACTTGTTTGTGTTTTGTGAAATCATCTCACAGAGTTACAGCTTTCCCCTCAAGAAGCCTTTCGCTAAGACACTTCTTGTGGAATTGGCAAAGTGATATTTGGAAGCCCATAGAGGGCTATGGTGAAAAAGGAAATATCCTCAGATGAAATCTGGAAAGAAGCTTTCTGAGAAACTGCTTAGTGTTCTGTGAATTCATCTCACAGAGTTACATCTGTATTTCGTGAATCTCTTTGCTATCCTTATTTCTGTGTAATCTGAGAACAGATATTACGGATCCCTTTGAAGACTATAGGGCCAAAGGAAATATTCTCCGATAACAAAGAGAAAGAAGCTTTCTGAGAAACTTATTTGTGTTCTGTGAAATCATCTCACAGAGTTAGAGCTTTCCCCTCAAGAAGCCTTTCGCTAAGACAGTTCTTGTGGAATAGGCAAAGTGATATTTGGAAGCCCATAGAGGGCTATGGTGAAAAAGGAAATATCCTCAGATGAAATCTGGAAAGAAGCTTTCTGAGAAACTGCTAAGTGTTCTGTTAATTCATCTCACAGAGTTACATCTGTATTTCGTGGATCTCTTTGCTAGCCTTATTTCTGTGGAATCTGAGAACAGATATTTCGGATCCCTTTGAAGACTATAGGGCCAAAGGAAATATCTTCCGATAACAAAGAGAAAGAAGCTTTCTGAGAAACTTCTTTGTGTTCTGTGAAATCATATCACAGAGTTACGGCTTTCCCCTCAAGAAGCCTTTCGCTAGGACAGTTCTTGTGTAATTGGAAAAGAGATATTTGGAAGCCTATAGAGGGCTATGGTGAAAAAGGAAATATCCTCAGATGAAATCTGGAAAGAAGCTTTCTGAGAAACTGCTTAGTGTTCTGTGAATTCATCTCACAGAGTTACATCTGTATTTCGTGGATCTCTTTGCTAGCCTTATTTCTGTGGAATCTGAGAACAGATATTTCGGATCCCTTTGAAGACTATAGGGCCAAAGGAAATATCCTCCGATAACAAAGAGAAAGAAGCTTTCTGAGAAACTTCTTTCTGTTCTGTGAAATCATCTCACAGAGTTACAGCTTTCCCGTCAAGAAGCCTTTCGCTAAGACAGTTCTTGTGGAATTGGCAAAGTGATATTTGGAAGCCCATAGAGGGCTATGGTGAAAAAGGAAATATCCTCAGATGAAATCTGGAAAGAAGCTTTCTGAGAAACCGCTTAGAGTTCTGTTAATTCATCTCACAGTGTTACATCTGTATTTCGTGGATCTCTTTGCTAGCCTTATTTTTGTGGAATCTGAGAACAGATATTTCGGATCCCTTTGAAGACTATAGGGCCAAAGGAAATATCCTGCGATAACAAACAGAAAGAAGCTTTCTGAGCATCTTCTTTCTGTTCTGTGAAATCATCTCACAGAGTTATACTTTCCCCTCAAGAAGCCTTTCGCTAAGACAGTTCTTGTGTAATTGGCAAAGTGATATTTGGAAGCCCATAGAGGGCTATGGTGAAAAAGGAAATACCCTCAGATGAAATCTGGAAAGAAGCTTTCTGAGAAACTGCTTAGTGTTCTGTGAATTCATCTCACAGAGTTACATCTGTATTTCGTGGATCTCTTTGCTAGCCTTATTTCTGTGGAATCTGAGAACAGATATTTCGGATCCCTTTGAAGACTATAGGGCCAAAGGAAATATCCTCCGATAACAAAGAGAAAGAAGCTTTCTGAGAAACTTCTTTGTGTTCTGTGAAATCATCTCACAGAGTTATAGCTTTCCCCTCAAGAAGCCTTAACTAAGACAGTTCTTGTGTAGTTGGCAAAGAGATATTTGGAAGCCCATAGAGGGCTATGGTGAAAAAGGAAATATCCTCAGATGAAATCTGGAAAGAAGCTTTCTGATAAACTGCTTAGTGTTCTGTGAATTCATCTCACAGAGTTACATGTATATTTCGTGTATCTCTTTGCTAGCCTTATTTCTGTGGAATCTGAGTAAAGATATTTCGGATCCCTATGAATACTATAGGGCCATAGGAAATATCTTCCGATAACAAAGAGAAAGAAGCTTTCTGAGAAACTTCTTTGTGTTCTGTAAAATCATATCACAGAGTTACGGCTTTCCCCTCAAGAAGCCTTTCGCTAGGACAGTTCTTCTGTAAATGGCAAAGAGATATTTGGAAGCCCATAGAGGGCTATGGTGAAAAAGGAAATATCCTCAGATGAAATCAGGAAAGAAGCTTTCTGAGAAACTGCTTAGTGTTCTGTGAATTCATCTCACAGAGTTACATCTGTATTTCGTGAATCTCTTTGCTAGCCTTATTTCTGTGGAATCTGAGAACAGATATTTCGGATCCCTTTGAAGACTATAGGGACAAAGGAAATATACTCCGATAACAAAGAGAAAGAAGCTTTCTGAGAAACTTCTTTGTGTTCTGTGAAATCATCTCACAGAATTACAGCTTTCCCCTCAAGAAGGCTTTCGCTAAGACAGTTCTTGTGGAATTGGCAAAGTGATATTTGGACGCCCGTAGAGGGCTACGGTGAAAAAGGAAATATCCTCAGATGAAATCTGGAAAGAAGCTTTCTGAGAAACTGCTTAGTGTTCTGTGAATTCATCTCACAGAGTTACATCTGTATTTCGTGCATCTTTTTGCTAGCCTTATTTCTGTGGAATCTGAGAACAGATATTTCGGATCCCATTGAAGACTATAGGGCCAAAGGAAATATCCTCCGGTAACAAAGAGAAAGAAGCTTTCTGAGAAACTTCCTTGTGTTCTGTGAAATCATCTCACAGAGTTACAGCTTTCCCCTCAAGAAGCCTTTAACTAAGACAGTTCTTGTGTAATTGGCAAAGAGATATTTGGAAGCCCATAGAGGGCTATGGTGAAAAAGGAAATATCCTCAGATGAAATCTGGAAAGAAGCTTTCTGAGAAACTGCTAAGTGTTCTGTTAATTCATCTCACAGAGTTACATCTGTATTTCGTGGATCTCTTTGCTAGCCTTATTTCTGTGGAATCTGAGAACAGATATTTCGGATCCCTTTGAAGACTATAGGGCCAAAGGAAATATCTTCCGATAACAAAGAGAAAGAAGCTTTCTGAGAAACTTCTTTGTGTTCTGTGAAATCATATCACAGAGTTACGGCTTTCCCCTCAAGAAGCCTTTCGCTAGGACAGTTCTTCTGTAATTGGCAAAGAGATATTTGGAAGCCCATAGAGGGCTATGGTGAAAAAGGAAATATCCTCAGATGAAATCTGGAAAGAAGCTTTCTGAGAAACTGCTTAGTGTTCTGTGAATTCATCTCACAGAGTTACATCTGTATTTCGTGGATCTCTTTGCTAGCCTTATTTCTGTGGAATCTGAGAACAGATATTTCGGATCCCTTTGAAGACTATAGGGCCAAAGGAAATATCCTCCGATAACAAAGAGAAAGAAGCTTTCTGAGAAACTTCTTTCTGTTCTGTGAAATCATCTCACAGAGTTACAGCTTTCCCCTCAAGAAGCCTTTCGCTAAGACAGTTCTTGTGGAATTGGCAAAGTGATATTTGGAAGCCCATAGAGGGCTATGGTGAAAAAGGAAATCTCCTCACATGAAATCTGGAAAGAAGCTTTCTGAGAAACTGCTTAGTGTTTTGTTAATTCATCTCACAGAGTTACATCTGTATTTCGTGGATCTCTTTGCTAGCCTTATTTCTGTGGAATCTGAGAACAGATATTTCGGATCCCTTTGAAGACTATAGGGCCAAAGGAAATATCCTCCGATAACAAAGAGAAAGAAGCTTTCTGAGAAACTTCTTTGTGTTCTGTGAAATCATCTCACAGAGTTAGAGCTTTCCCCTCAAGAAGCCTTTCGCTAAGACAGTTCTTGTGGAATAGGCAAAGAGATATTTGGAAGCCCATAGAGGGCTATGGTGAAAAAGGAAATATCCTCAGATGAAATCTGGAAAGAAGCTTTCTGAGAAACTGCTTAGTGTTCTTTGAATTCATCTCACAGAGTTACATCTGTATTTCGTGGATCTCTTTGCTAGCCTTATTTCTGTGGAATCTGAGAACAGATATTTCGGATCCCTTTGAAGACTATAGGGCCAAAGGAAATATCCTCCGATAACAAAGAGAAAGAAGCTTTCTGAGAAACTTCTTTCTGTTCTGTGAAATCATCTCACAGAGTTACAGCTTTCCCCTCAAGAAGCCTTTCGCTAAGACAGTTCTTGTGGAATTGGCAAAGTGATGTTTGGAAGCCCATAGAGGGCTATGGTGAAAAAGGAAATATCCTCAGATGAAATCTGGAAAGAAACTTTCTGAGAAACTGCTTAGTGTTTTGTTAATTCATCTCACAGAGTTACATCTGTATTTCGTGGATCTCTTTGCTAGCCTTATTTCTGTGGAATCTGAGAACAGATATTTCGGATTCCTTTGAAGACTATAGGGCCAAAGGAAATATCCTCCGATAACAAAGAGAAAGAAGCTTTCTGAGAAACTTCTTTGTGTTCTGTGAAATCATCTCACAGAGTTATAGCTTTCCCCTCAAGAAGCCTTTAACTAAGACAGTTCTTGTGTAATTGGCAAAGAGATATTTGGAAGCCCATAGAGGGCTATGGGGAAAAAGGAAATATCCTCAGATGAAATCTGGAAAGAAGCTTTCTGAGAAACTGCTTAGTGTTCTGTGAATTCATCTCACAGAGTTACATGTGTATTTCGTGTATCTCTTTGCTAGCCTTATTTCTGTGGAATCTGAGTAAAGATATTTCGGATCCCTATGAATACTATAGGGCCATAGGAAATATCCTCCGATAACAAAGAGAAAGAAGCTTTCTGAGAAACTTGTTTGTGTTTTGTGAAATCATCTCACAGAGTTACAGCTTTCCCCTCAAGAAGCCTTTCGCTAAGACACTTCTTGTGGAATTGGCAAAGTGATATTTGGAAGCCCATAGAGGGCTATGGTGAAAAAGGAAATATCCTCAGATGAAATCTGGAAAGAAGCTTTCTGAGAAACTGCTTAGTGTTCTGTGAATTCATCTCACAGAGTTACATCTGTATTTCGTGAATCTCTTTGCTATCCTTATTTCTGTGTAATCTGAGAACAGATATTACGGATCCCTTTGAAGACTATAGGGCCAAAGGAAATATTCTCCGATAACAAAGAGAAAGAAGCTTTCTGAGAAACTTATTTGTGTTCTGTGAAATCATCTCAGAGAGTTACAGCTTTCCCCTCAAGAAGCCTTTCGCTAGGACAGTTGTTGTGTAATTGGAAAAGAGATATTTGGAAGACTATAGAGGGCTATGGTGAAAAAGGAAATATCCTCAGATGAAATCTGGAAAGAAGCTTTCTGAGAAACTGCTTAGTGTTCTGTGAATTCATCTCACAGAGTTACATCTGTATTTCGTGGATCTCTTTGCTAGCCTTATTTCTGTGGAATCTGAGAACAGATATTTCGGATCCCTTTGAAGACTATAGGGCCAAAGGAAATATCCTCCGATAACAAAGAGAAAGAAGCTTTCTGAGAAACTTCTTTCTGTTCTGTGAAATCATCTCACAGAGTTACAGCTTTCCCGTCAAGAAGCCTTTCGCTAAGACAGTTCTTGTGGAATTGGCAAAGTGATATTTGGAAGCCCATGGAGGGCTATGGTGAAAAAGGAAATATCCTCAGATGAAATCTGGAAAGAAGCTTTCTGAGAAACCGCTTAGAGTTCTGTTAATTCATCTCACAGAGTTACATCTGTATTTCGTGGATCTCTTTGCTAGCCTTATTTCTGTGGAATCTGAGAACAGATATTTCGGATCCCTTTGAAGACTATAGGGCCAAAGGAAATATCCTGCGATAACAAACAGAAAGAAGCTTTCTGAGCATCTTCTTTCTGTTCTGTGAAATCATCTCACAGAGTTACAGCTTTCCCCTCAAGAAGCCTTTCGCTAAGACAGTTCTTGTGGAATTGGCAAAGTGATATTTGGAAGCCCTTAGAGGGCTATGGTGAAAAAGAAAATATCCTCAGATGAAATCTGGAAAGAAGCTTTCTGAGAAACTGCTAAGTGTTCTGTTAATTCATCTCACAGAGTTACATCTGTATTTCGTGGATCTCTTTGCTAGCCTTATTTCTGTGGAATCTGAGAACAGATATTTCGGATCCCTTTGAAGACTATAGGGCCAAAGGAAATATCTTCCGATAACAAAGAGAAAGAAGCTTTCTGAGAAACTTCTTTGTGTTCTGTAAAATCATATCACAGAGTTACGGCTTTCCCCTCAAGAAGCCTTTCGCTAGGACAGTTCTTCTGAAATTGGCAAAGAGATATTTGGAAGCCCATAGAGGGCTATGGTGAAAAAGGAAATATCCTCAGATGAAATCAGGAAGAAGCTTTCTGAGAAACTGCTTAGTGTTCTGTGAATTCATCTCACAGAGTTACATCTGTATTTCGTGAATCTCTTTGCTAGCCTTATTTCTGTGGAATCTGAGAACAGATATTTCGCATCCCTTTGAAGACTATAGGGCCAAAGGAAATATACTCCGATAACAAAGAGAAAGAAGCTTTCTGAGAAACTTCTTTGTGTTCTGTGAAATCATCTCACAGAATTACAGCTTTCCCCTCAAGAAGCCTTTCGCTAAGACAGTTCTTGTGGAATTGGCAAAGTGATATTTGGAAGCCCATAGAGGGCTATGGTGAAAAAGGAAATATCCTCAGATGAAATCTGGAAAGAAGCTTTCTGAGAAACTGCTTAGTGTTCTGTGAATTCATCTCACAGAGTTACATCTGTATTTCGTGCATCTTTTTGCTAGCCTTATTTCTGTGGAATCTGAGAACAGATATTTCGGATACCATTGAAGACTATAGGACCAAAGGAAATATCCTCCGATAACAAAGAGAAAGAAGCTTTCTGAGAAACTTCTTTGTGTTCTGTGAAATCATCTCACAGAGTTACAGCTTTCCCCTCAAGAAGCCTTTAACTAAGACAGTTCTTGTGTAATTGGCAAAGAGATATTTGGAAGCCCATAGAGGGCTATGGGGAAAAAGGAAATATCCTCAGATGAAATCTGGAAAGAAGCTTTCTGAGAAACTGCTTAGTGTTCTGTGAATTCATCTCACAGAGTTACATGTGTATTTCGTGTATCTCTTTGCTAGCCTTATTTCTGTGGAATCTGAGTAAAGATATTTCGGATCCCTATGAATACTATAGGGCCATAGGAAATATCCTCCGATAACAAAGAGAAAGAAGCTTTCTGAGAAACTTGTTTGTGTTTTGTGAAATCATCTCACAGAGTTACAGCTTTCCCCTCAAGAAGCCTTTCGCTAAGACACTTCTTGTGGAATTGGCAAAGTGATATTTGGAAACCCATAGAGGGCTATGGTGAAAAAGGAAATATCCTCAGATGAAATCTGGAAAGAAGCTTTCTGAGAAACTGCTTAGTGTTCTGTGAATTCATCTCACAGAGTTACATCTGTATTTCGTGAATCTCTTTGCTATCCTTATTTCTGTGTAATCTGAGAACAGATATTACGGATCCCTTTGAAGACTATAGGGCCAAAGGAAATATTCTCCGATAACAAAGAGAAAGAAGCTTTCTGAGAAACTTATTTGTGTTCTGTGAAATCATCTCACAGAGTTACAGCTTTCCCCTCAAGAAGCCTTTCGCTAGGACAGTTCTTGTGTAATTGGAAAAGAGATATTTGGAAGCCTATAGAGGGCTATGGTGAAAAAGGAAATATCCTCAGATGAAATCTGGAAAGAAGCTTTCTGAGAAACTGCTTAGTGTTCTGTGAATTCATCTCACAGAGTTACATCTGTATTTCGTGGATCTCTTTGCTAGCCTTATTTCTGTGGAATCTGAGAACAGATATTTCGGATCCCTTTGAAGACTATAGGGCCAAAGGAAATATCCTCCGATAACAAAGAGAAAGAAGCTTTCTGAGAAACTTCTTTCTGTTCTGTGAAATCATCTCACAGAGTTACAGCTTTCCCGTCAAGAAGCCTTTCGCTAAGACAGTTCTTGTGGAATTGGCAAAGTGATATTTGGAAGCCCATGGAGGGCTATGGTGAAAAAGGAAATATCCTCAGATGAAATCTGGAAAGAAGCTTTCTGAGAAACCGCTTAGAGTTCTGTTAATTCATCTCACAGAGTTACATCTGTATTTCGTGGATCTCTTTGCTAGCCTTATTTCTGTGGAATCTGAGAACAGATATTTCGGATCCCTTTGAAGACTATAGGGCCAAAGAAATATCCTGCGATAACAAACAGAAAGAAGCTTTCTGAGCATCTTCTTTCTGTTCTGTGAAATCATCTCACAGAGTTACAGCTTTGCCCTCAAGAAGCCTTTCGCTAAGACAGTTCTTGTGGAATTGGCAAAGTGATATTTGGAAGCCCATAGAGGGCTATGGTGAAAAAGGAAATACCCTCAGATGAAATCTGGAAAGAAGCTTTCTGAGAAACTGCTTAGTGTTCTGTGAATTCATCTCACAGAGTTACATCTGTATTTCGTGGATCTCTTTGCTAGCCTTATTTCTGTGGAATCTGAGAACAGATATTTCGGATCCCTTTGAAGACTATAGGGCCAAAGGAAATATCCTCCGATAACAAAGAGAAAGAAGCTTTCTGAGAAACTTCTTTGTGTTCTGTGAAATCATCTCACAGAGTTATAGCTTTCCCCTCAAGAAGCCTTTAACTAAGACAGTTCTTGTGTAATTGGCAAAGAGATATTTGGAAGCCCATAGAGGGCTATGGTGAAAAAGGAAATATCCTCAGATGAAATCTGGAAAGAAGCTTTCTGAGAAACTGCTTAGTGTTCTGTGAATTCATCTCACAGAGTTACATGTATATTTCGTGTATCTCTTTGCTAGCCTTATTTCTGTGGAATCTGAGTAAAGATATTTCCGATCCCTATGAATACTATAGGGCCATAGGAAATATCCTCCGATAACAAAGAGAAAGAAGCTTTCTGAGAAACTTGTTTGTGTTTTGTGAAATCATCTCACAGAGTTACAGCTTTCCCCTCAAGAAACCTTTCGCTAAGACAGTTATTGTGGAATTGGCAAAGTGATATTTGGAAGCCCATAGAGGGCTATGGTGAAAAAGGAAATATCCTCAGATGAAATCTGGAAAGAAGCTTTCTGAGAAACCGCTTAGAGTTCTGCTAATTCATCTCACAGAGTTACATCTGTATTTCGTGGATCTCTTTGCTAGCCTTATTTCTGTGGAATCTGAGAACAGATATTTCGGATCCCTTTGAAGACTATAGGGCCAAAGGAAATATCCTGCGATAACAAACAGAAAGAAGCTTTCTGAGCAACTTCTTTGTGTTCTGTGAAATCATCTCACAGAGTTACAGCTTTCCCCTCAAGAAGCCTTTCGCTAAGACAGTTCTTGTGGAATTGGCAAAGTGATATTTGGAAGCCCATAGAGGGCTATGGTGAAAAAGGAAATACCCTCAGATGAAATCTGGAAAGAAGCTTTCTGAGAAACTGCTTAATGTTCTGTGAATTCATCTCACAGAGTTACATCTGTATTTCGTGGATCTCTTTGCTAGCCTTATTTCTGTGGAATCTGAGAACAGATATTTCGGATCCCTTTGAAGACTATAGGGCCAAAGGAAATATCCTCCGATAACAAAGAGAAAGAAGCTTTCTGAGAAACTTCTTTGTGTTCTGTGAAATCATCTCACAGAGTTATAGCTTTCCCCTCAAGAAGCCTTTAACTAAGACAGTTCTTGTGTAATTGGCAAAGAGATATTTGGAAGCCCATAGAGGGCTATGGGGAAAAAGGAAATATCCTCAGATGAAATCTGGAAAGAAGCTTTCTGAGAAACTGCTTAGTGTTCTGTGAATTCATCTCACAGAGTTACATGTGTATTTCGTGTATCTCTTTGCTAGCCTTATTTCTGTGGAATCTGAGTAAAGATATTTCGGATCCCTATGAATACTATAGGGCCATAGGAAATATCCTCCGATAACAAAGAGAAAGAAGCTTTCTGAGAAACTTGTTTGTGTTTTGTGAAATCATCTCACAGAGTTACAGCTTTCCCCTCAAGAAGCCTTTCGCTAAGACACTTCTTGTGGAATTGGCAAAGTGATATTTGGAAGCCCATAGAGGGCTATGGTGAAAAAGGAAATATCCTCAGATGAAATCTGGAAAGAAGCTTTCTGAGAAACTGCTTAGTGTTCTGTGAATTCATCTCACAGAGTTACATCTGTATTTCGTGAATCTCTTTGCTATCCTTATTTCTGTGTAATCTGAGAACAGATATTACGGATCCCTTTGAAGACTATAGGGCCAAAGGAAATATTCTCCGATAACAAAGAGAAAGAAGCTTTCTGAGAAACTTATTTGTGTTCTGTGAAATCATCTCACAGAGTTAGAGCTTTCCCCTCAAGAAGCCTTTCGCTAAGACAGTTCTTGTGGAATAGGCAAAGTGATATTTGGAAGCCCATAGAGGGCTATGGTGAAAAAGGAAATATCCTCAGATGAAATCTGGAAAGAAGCTTTCTGAGAAACTGCTAAGTGTTCTGTTAATTCATCTCACAGAGTTACATCTGTATTTCGTGGATCTCTTTGCTAGCCTTATTTCTGTGGAATCTGAGAACAGATATTTCGGATCCCTTTGAAGACTATAGGGCCAAAGGAAATATCTTCCGATAACAAAGAGAAAGAAGCTTTCTGAGAAACTTCTTTGTGTTCTGTGAAATCATATCACAGAGTTACGGCTTTCCCCTCAAGAAGCCTTTCGCTAGGACAGTTCTTGTGTAATTGGAAAAGAGATATTTGGAAGCCTATAGAGGGCTATGGTGAAAAAGGAAATATCCTCAGATGAAATCTGGAAAGAAGCTTTCTGAGAAACTGCTTAGTGTTCTGTGAATTCATCTCACAGAGTTACATCTGTATTTCGTGGATCTCTTTGCTAGCCTTATTTCTGTGGAATCTGAGAACAGATATTTCGGATCCCTTTGAAGACTATAGGGCCAAAGGAAATATCCTCCGATAACAAAGAGAAAGAAGCTTTCTGAGAAACTTCTTTCTGTTCTGTGAAATCATCTCACAGAGTTACAGCTTTCCCGTCAAGAAGCCTTTCGCTAAGACAGTTCTTGTGGAATTGGCAAAGTGATATTTGGAAGCCCATAGAGGGCTATGGTGAAAAAGGAAATATCCTCAGATGAAATCTGGAAAGAAGCTTTCTGAGAAACCGCTTAGAGTTCTGTTAATTCATCTCACAGTGTTACATCTGTATTTCGTGGATCTCTTTGCTAGCCTTATTTTTGTGGAATCTGAGAACAGATATTTCGGATCCCTTTGAAGACTATAGGGCCAAAGGAAATATCCTGCGATAACAAACAGAAAGAAGCTTTCTGAGCATCTTCTTTCTGTTCTGTGAAATCATCTCACAGAGTTATAGCTTTCCCCTCAAGAAGCCTTTCGCTAAGACAGTTCTTGTGTAATTGGCAAAGTGATATTTGGAAGCCCATAGAGGGCTATGGTGAAAAAGGAAATACCCTCAGATGAAATCTGGAAAGAAGCTTTCTGAGAAACTGCTTAGTGTTCTGTGAATTCATCTCACAGAGTTACATCTGTATTTCGTGGATCTCTTTGCTAGCCTTATTTCTGTGGAATCTGAGAACAGATATTTCGGATCCCTTTGAAGACTATAGGGCCAAAGGAAATATCCTCCGATAACAAAGAGAAAGAAGCTTTCTGAGAAACTTCTTTGTGTTCTGTGAAATCATCTCACAGAGTTATAGCTTTCCCCTCAAGAAGCCTTAACTAAGACAGTTCTTGTGTAGTTGGCAAAGAGATATTTGGAAGCCCATAGAGGGCTATGGTGAAAAAGGAAATATCCTCAGATGAAATCTGGAAAGAAGCTTTCTGATAAACTGCTTAGTGTTCTGTGAATTCATCTCACAGAGTTACATGTATATTTCGTGTATCTCTTTGCTAGCCTTATTTCTGTGGAATCTGAGTAAAGATATTTCGGATCCCTATGAATACTATAGGGCCATAGGAAATATCTTCCGATAACAAAGAGAAAGAAGCTTTCTGAGAAACTTCTTTGTGTTCTGTAAAATCATATCACAGAGTTACGGCTTTCCCCTCAAGAAGCCTTTCGCTAGGACAGTTCTTCTGTAAATGGCAAAGAGATATTTGGAAGCCCATAGAGGGCTATGGTGAAAAAGGAAATATCCTCAGATGAAATCAGGAAAGAAGCTTTCTGAGAAACTGCTTAGTGTTCTGTGAATTCATCTCACAGAGTTACATCTGTATTTCGTGAATCTCTTTGCTAGCCTTATTTCTGTGGAATCTGAGAACAGATATTTCGGATCCCTTTGAAGACTATAGGGACAAAGGAAATATACTCCGATAACAAAGAGAAAGAAGCTTTCTGAGAAACTTCTTTGTGTTCTGTGAAATCATCTCACAGAATTACAGCTTTCCCCTCAAGAAGGCTTTCGCTAAGACAGTTCTTGTGGAATTGGCAAAGTGATATTTGGACGCCCGTAGAGGGCTACGGTGAAAAAGGAAATATCCTCAGATGAAATCTGGAAAGAAGCTTTCTGAGAAACTGCTTAGTGTTCTGTGAATTCATCTCACAGAGTTACATCTGTATTTCGTGCATCTTTTTGCTAGCCTTATTTCTGTGGAATCTGAGAACAGATATTTCGGATCCCATTGAAGACTATAGGGCCAAAGGAAATATCCTCCGGTAACAAAGAGAAAGAAGCTTTCTGAGAAACTTCCTTGTGTTCTGTGAAATCATCTCACAGAGTTACAGCTTTCCCCTCAAGAAGCCTTTAACTAAGACAGTTCTTGTGTAATTGGCAAAGAGATATTTGGAAGCCCATAGAGGGCTATGGTGAAAAAGGAAATATCCTCAGATGAAATCTGGAAAGAAGCTTTCTGAGAAACTGCTAAGTGTTCTGTTAATTCATCTCACAGAGTTACATCTGTATTTCGTGGATCTCTTTGCTAGCCTTATTTCTGTGGAATCTGAGAACAGATATTTCGGATCCCTTTGAAGACTATAGGGCCAAAGGAAATATCTTCCGATAACAAAGAGAAAGAAGCTTTCTGAGAAACTTCTTTGTGTTCTGTGAAATCATATCACAGAGTTACGGCTTTCCCCTCAAGAAGCCTTTCGCTAGGACAGTTCTTCTGTAATTGGCAAAGAGATATTTGGAAGCCCATAGAGGGCTATGGTGAAAAAGGAAATATCCTCAGATGAAATCTGGAAAGAAGCTTTCTGAGAAACTGCTTAGTGTTCTGTGAATTCATCTCACAGAGTTACATCTGTATTTCGTGGATCTCTTTGCTAGCCTTATTTCTGTGGAATCTGAGAACAGATATTTCGGATCCCTTTGAAGACTATAGGGCCAAAGGAAATATCCTCCGATAACAAAGAGAAAGAAGCTTTCTGAGAAACTTCTTTCTGTTCTGTGAAATCATCTCACAGAGTTACAGCTTTCCCCTCAAGAAGCCTTTCGCTAAGACAGTTCTTGTGGAATTGGCAAAGTGATATTTGGAAGCCCATAGAGGGCTATGGTGAAAAAGGAAATCTCCTCACATGAAATCTGGAAAGAAGCTTTCTGAGAAACTGCTTAGTGTTTTGTTAATTCATCTCACAGAGTTACATCTGTATTTCGTGGATCTCTTTGCTAGCCTTATTTCTGTGGAATCTGAGAACAGATATTTCGGATCCCTTTGAAGACTATAGGGCCAAAGGAAATATCCTCCGATAACAAAGAGAAAGAAGCTTTCTGAGAAACTTCTTTGTGTTCTGTGAAATCATCTCACAGAGTTAGAGCTTTCCCCTCAAGAAGCCTTTCGCTAAGACAGTTCTTGTGGAATAGGCAAAGAGATATTTGGAAGCCCATAGAGGGCTATGGTGAAAAAGGAAATATCCTCAGATGAAATCTGGAAAGAAGCTTTCTGAGAAACTGCTTAGTGTTCTTTGAATTCATCTCACAGAGTTACATCTGTATTTCGTGGATCTCTTTGCTAGCCTTATTTCTGTGGAATCTGAGAACAGATATTTCGGATCCCTTTGAAGACTATAGGGCCAAAGGAAATATCCTCCGATAACAAAGAGAAAGAAGCTTTCTGAGAAACTTCTTTCTGTTCTGTGAAATCATCTCACAGAGTTACAGCTTTCCCCTCAAGAAGCCTTTCGCTAAGACAGTTCTTGTGGAATTGGCAAAGTGATGTTTGGAAGCCCATAGAGGGCTATGGTGAAAAAGGAAATATCCTCAGATGAAATCTGGAAAGAAACTTTCTGAGAAACTGCTTAGTGTTTTGTTAATTCATCTCACAGAGTTACATCTGTATTTCGTGGATCTCTTTGCTAGCCTTATTTCTGTGGAATCTGAGAACAGATATTTCGGATTCCTTTGAAGACTATAGGGCCAAAGGAAATATCCTCCGATAACAAAGAGAAAGAAGCTTTCTGAGAAACTTCTTTGTGTTCTGTGAAATCATCTCACAGAGTTATAGCTTTCCCCTCAAGAAGCCTTTAACTAAGACAGTTCTTGTGTAATTGGCAAAGAGATATTTGGAAGCCCATAGAGGGCTATGGGGAAAAAGGAAATATCCTCAGATGAAATCTGGAAAGAAGCTTTCTGAGAAACTGCTTAGTGTTCTGTGAATTCATCTCACAGAGTTACATGTGTATTTCGTGTATCTCTTTGCTAGCCTTATTTCTGTGGAATCTGAGTAAAGATATTTCGGATCCCTATGAATACTATAGGGCCATAGGAAATATCCTCCGATAACAAAGAGAAAGAAGCTTTCTGAGAAACTTGTTTGTGTTTTGTGAAATCATCTCACAGAGTTACAGCTTTCCCCTCAAGAAGCCTTTCGCTAAGACACTTCTTGTGGAATTGGCAAAGTGATATTTGGAAGCCCATAGAGGGCTATGGTGAAAAAGGAAATATCCTCAGATGAAATCTGGAAAGAAGCTTTCTGAGAAACTGCTTAGTGTTCTGTGAATTCATCTCACAGAGTTACATCTGTATTTCGTGAATCTCTTTGCTATCCTTATTTCTGTGTAATCTGAGAACAGATATTACGGATCCCTTTGAAGACTATAGGGCCAAAGGAAATATTCTCCGATAACAAAGAGAAAGAAGCTTTCTGAGAAACTTATTTGTGTTCTGTGAAATCATCTCAGAGAGTTACAGCTTTCCCCTCAAGAAGCCTTTCGCTAGGACAGTTGTTGTGTAATTGGAAAAGAGATATTTGGAAGACTATAGAGGGCTATGGTGAAAAAGGAAATATCCTCAGATGAAATCTGGAAAGAAGCTTTCTGAGAAACTGCTTAGTGTTCTGTGAATTCATCTCACAGAGTTACATCTGTATTTCGTGGATCTCTTTGCTAGCCTTATTTCTGTGGAATCTGAGAACAGATATTTCGGATCCCTTTGAAGACTATAGGGCCAAAGGAAATATCCTCCGATAACAAAGAGAAAGAAGCTTTCTGAGAAACTTCTTTCTGTTCTGTGAAATCATCTCACAGAGTTACAGCTTTCCCGTCAAGAAGCCTTTCGCTAAGACAGTTCTTGTGGAATTGGCAAAGTGATATTTGGAAGCCCATGGAGGGCTATGGTGAAAAAGGAAATATCCTCAGATGAAATCTGGAAAGAAGCTTTCTGAGAAACCGCTTAGAGTTCTGTTAATTCATCTCACAGAGTTACATCTGTATTTCGTGGATCTCTTTGCTAGCCTTATTTCTGTGGAATCTGAGAACAGATATTTCGGATCCCTTTGAAGACTATAGGGCCAAAGGAAATATCCTGCGATAACAAACAGAAAGAAGCTTTCTGAGCATCTTCTTTCTGTTCTGTGAAATCATCTCACAGAGTTACAGCTTTCCCCTCAAGAAGCCTTTCGCTAAGACAGTTCTTGTGGAATTGGCAAAGTGATATTTGGAAGCCCTTAGAGGGCTATGGTGAAAAAGAAAATATCCTCAGATGAAATCTGGAAAGAAGCTTTCTGAGAAACTGCTAAGTGTTCTGTTAATTCATCTCACAGAGTTACATCTGTATTTCGTGGATCTCTTTGCTAGCCTTATTTCTGTGGAATCTGAGAACAGATATTTCGGATCCCTTTGAAGACTATAGGGCCAAAGGAAATATCTTCCGATAACAAAGAGAAAGAAGCTTTCTGAGAAACTTCTTTGTGTTCTGTAAAATCATATCACAGAGTTACGGCTTTCCCCTCAAGAAGCCTTTCGCTAGGACAGTTCTTCTGAAATTGGCAAAGAGATAATTGGAAGCCCATAGAGGGCTATGGTGAAAAAGGAAATATCCTCAGATGAAATCAGGAAGAAGCTTTCTGAGAAACTGCTTAGTGTTCTGTGAATTCATCTCACAGAGTTACATCTGTATTTCGTGAATCTCTTTGCTAGCCTTATTTCTGTGGAATCTGAGAACAGATATTTCGCATCCCTTTGAAGACTATAGGGCCAAAGGAAATATACTCCGATAACAAAGAGAAAGAAGCTTTCTGAGAAACTTCTTTGTGTTCTGTGAAATCATCTCACAGAATTACAGCTTTCCCCTCAAGAAGCCTTTCGCTAAGACAGTTCTTGTGGAATTGGCAAAGTGATATTTGGAAGCCCATAGAGGGCTATGGTGAAAAAGGAAATATCCTCAGATGAAATCTGGAAAGAAGCTTTCTGAGAAACTGCTTAGTGTTCTGTGAATTCATCTCACAGAGTTACATCTGTATTTCGTGCATCTTTTTGCTAGCCTTATTTCTGTGGAATCTGAGAACAGATATTTCGGATACCATTGAAGACTATAGGACCAAAGGAAATATCCTCCGATAACAAAGAGAAAGAAGCTTTCTGAGAAACTTCTTTGTGTTCTGTGAAATCATCTCACAGAGTTACAGCTTTCCCCTCAAGAAGCCTTTAACTAAGACAGTTCTTGTGTAATTGGGAAAGAGATATTTGGAAGCCCATAGAGGGCTATGGGGAAAAAGGAAATATCCTCAGATGAAATCTGGAAAGAAGCTTTCTGAGAAACTGCTTAGTGTTCTGTGAATTCATCTCACAGAGTTACATGTGTATTTCGTGTATCTCTTTGCTAGCCTTATTTCTGTGGAATCTGAGTAAAGATATTTCGGATCCCTATGAATACTATAGGGCCATAGGAAATATCCTCCGATAACAAAGAGAAAGAAGCTTTCTGAGAAACTTGTTTGTGTTTTGTGAAATCATCTCACAGAGTTACAGCTTTCCCCTCAAGAAGCCTTTCGCTAAGACACTTCTTGTGGAATTGGCAAAGTGATATTTGGAAACCCATAGAGGGCTATGGTGAAAAAGGAAATATCCTCAGATGAAATCTGGAAAGAAGCTTTCTGAGAAACTGCTTAGTGTTCTGTGAATTCATCTCACAGAGTTACATCTGTATTTCGTGAATCTCTTTGCTATCCTTATTTCTGTGTAATCTGAGAACAGATATTACGGATCCCTTTGAAGACTATAGGGCCAAAGGAAATATTCTCCGATAACAAAGAGAAAGAAGCTTTCTGAGAAACTTATTTGTGTTCTGTGAAATCATCTCACAGAGTTACAGCTTTCCCCTCAAGAAGCCTTTCGCTAGGACAGTTCTTGTGTAATTGGAAAAGAGATATTTGGAAGCCTATAGAGGGCTATGGTGAAAAAGGAAATATCCTCAGATGAAATCTGGAAAGAAGCTTTCTGAGAAACTGCTTAGTGTTCTGTGAATTCATCTCACAGAGTTACATCTGTATTTCGTGGATCTCTTTGCTAGCCTTATTTCTGTGGAATCTGAGAACAGATATTTCGGATCCCTTTGAAGACTATAGGGCCAAAGGAAATATCCTCCGATAACAAAGAGAAAGAAGCTTTCTGAGAAACTTCTTTCTGTTCTGTGAAATCATCTCACAGAGTTACAGCTTTCCCGTCAAGAAGCCTTTCGCTAAGACAGTTCTTGTGGAATTGGCAAAGTGATATTTGGAAGCCCATGGAGGGCTATGGTGAAAAAGGAAATATCCTCAGATGAAATCTGGAAAGAAGCTTTCTGAGAAACCGCTTAGAGTTCTGTTAATTCATCTCACAGAGTTACATCTGTATTTCGTGGATCTCTTTGCTAGCCTTATTTCTGTGGAATCTGAGAACAGATATTTCGGATCCCTTTGAAGACTATAGGGCCAAAGAAATATCCTGCGATAACAAACAGAAAGAAGCTTTCTGAGCATCTTCTTTCTGTTCTGTGAAATCATCTCACAGAGTTACAGCTTTGCCCTCAAGAAGCCTTTCGCTAAGACAGTTCTTGTGGAATTGGCAAAGTGATATTTGGAAGCCCATAGAGGGCTATGGTGAAAAAGGAAATACCCTCAGATGAAATCTGGAAAGAAGCTTTCTGAGAAACTGCTTAGTGTTCTGTGAATTCATCTCACAGAGTTACATCTGTATTTCGTGGATCTCTTTGCTAGCCTTATTTCTGTGGAATCTGAGAACAGATATTTCGGATCCCTTTGAAGACTATAGGGCCAAAGGAAATATCCTCCGATAACAAAGAGAAAGAAGCTTTCTGAGAAACTTCTTTGTGTTCTGTGAAATCATCTCACAGAGTTATAGCTTTCCCCTCAAGAAGCCTTTAACTAAGACAGTTCTTGTGTAATTGGCAAAGAGATATTTGGAAGCCCATAGAGGGCTATGGTGAAAAAGGAAATATCCTCAGATGAAATCTGGAAAGAAGCTTTCTGAGAAACTGCTTAGTGTTCTGTGAATTCATCTCACAGAGTTACATGTATATTTCGTGTATCTCTTTGCTAGCCTTATTTCTGTGGAATCTGAGTAAAGATATTTCCGATCCCTATGAATACTATAGGGCCATAGGAAATATCCTCCGATAACAAAGAGAAAGAAGCTTTCTGAGAAACTTGTTTGTGTTTTGTGAAATCATCTCACAGAGTTACAGCTTTCCCCTCAAGAAACCTTTCGCTAAGACACTTCTTGTGGAATTGGCAAAGTGATATTTGGAAGCCCATAGAGGGCTATGGTGAAAAAGGAAATATCCTCAGATGAAATCTGGAAAGAAGCTTTCTGAGAAACTGCTAAGTGTTCTGTTAATTCATCTCACAGAGTTACATCTGTATTTCGTGGATCTCTTTGCTAGCCTTATTTCTGTGGAATCTGAGAACAGATATTTCGGATCCCTTTGAAGACTATAGGGCCAAAGGAAATATCTTCCGATAACAAAGAGAAAGAAGCTTTCTGAGAAACTTCTTTGTGTTCTGTAAAATCATATCACAGAGTTACGGCTTTCCCCTCAAGAAGCCTTTCGCTAGGACAGTTCTTCTGTAATTGGCAAAGAGATATTTGGAAGCCCATAGAGGGCTATGGTGAAAAAGGAAATATCCTCAGATGAAATCAGGAAAGAAGCTTTCTGAGAAACTGCTTAGTGTTCTGTGAATTCATCTCACAGAGTTACATCTGTATTTCGTGAATCTCTTTGCTAGCCTTATTTCTGTGGAATCTGAGAACAGATATTTCGGATCCCTTTGAAGACTAAAGGGCCAAAGGAAATATACTCCGATAACAAAGAGAAAGAAGCTTTCTGAGAAACTTCTTTGTGTTCTGTGAAATCATCTCACAGAATTACAGCTTTCCCCTCAAGAATCCTTTCGCTAAGACAGTTCTTGTGGAATTGGCAAAGTGATATTTGGAAGCCCATAGAGGGCTATGGTGAAAAAGGAAATATCCTCAGATGAAATCTGGAAAGAAGCTTTCTGAGAAACTGCTTAGTGTTCTGTGAATTCATCTCACAGAGTTACATCTGTATTTCGTGCATCTTTTTGCTAGCCTTATTTCTGTGGAATCTGAGAACAGATATTTCGGATACCATTGAAGACTATAGGACCAAAGGAAATATCCTCCGATAACAAAGAGAAAGAAGCTTTCTGAGAAACTTCTTTGTGTTCTGTGAAATCATCTCACAGAGTTACAGCTTTCCCCTCAAGAAGCCTTTAACTAAGACAGTTCTTGTGTAATTGGCAAAGAGATATTTGGAAGCCCATAGAGGGCTATGGTGAAAAAGGAAATATCCTCAGATGAAATCTGGAAAGAAGCTTTCTGAGAAACTGCTTAGTGTTCTGTGAATTCATCTCACAGAATTACATGTGTATTTCGTGGATCTCTTTGCTAGCCTTATTTCTGTGGAATCTGAGAACAGATATTTCGGATCCCTTTGAAGACTGTAGGGCCAAAGGAAATATCTTCCGATAACAAAGAGAAAGAAGCTTTCTGAGAAACTTCTTTGTGTTCTGTGAAATCATATCACAGAGTTACGGCTTTCCCCTCAGGAAGCCTTTCGCTAGGACAGTTCTTGTGTAATTGGCAAAGAGATATTTGGAAGCCCATAGAGGGCTATGGTGTAAAAGGAAATATTCTCAGATGAAATCAGGAAAGAAGCTTTCTGAGAAACTGCTTTGTGTTCTGTGAATTCATCTCACAGAGTTACATCTGTATTTCGTGAATCTCTTTGCTAGCCTTATTTCTGTGAAATCTGAGAACAGATATTTCGGATCCCTTTGAAGACTATAGGGCCAAAGGAAATATCCTCCGATAACAAAGAGAAAGAAGCTTTCTGAGAAACTGCTTTGTGTTCTGTGAAATCATCTCACAGAGTTACAGCTTTCCCCTCAAGAAGCCTTTCGCTAGGACAGTTCTTGTGTTATTGGAAAAGAGATATTTGGAAGCCTATAGAGGGCTATGGTGAAAAAGGAAATATCCTCAGATAAAATCTGGAAAGAAGCTTTCTGAGAAACTGCTTAGTGTTCTGTGAATTCATCTCACAGAGTTACATCTGTATTTCGTGAATCTCTTTGCTAGCCTTATTTCTGTGTAATCTGAGAACAGATATTACGGATCCCTTTGAAGACTATAGGGTCAAAGGAAATATCCTCCGATAAGAAAGAGAAAGAAGCTTTCTGAGAAACTTCTTTGTGGTCTGTGAAATCATCTCACAGAGTTACAGCTTTCCCCTCAAGAAGCCTTTCGCTAAGACAGTTCTTGTGGAATTGGCAAAGTGATATTTGGAAGCCCATAGAGGGCTATGGTGAAAAAGGAAATATCCTCAGATGAAATCAGGAAAGAAGCTTTCTGAGAAACTGCTTAGTGTTCTGTGAATTCATCTCACAGAGTTACATCTGTATTTCGTGGATCTCTTTGCTAGCCTTATTTCTGTGGAATCTGAGAACAGATATTTCGGATCCCTCTGAAGACAATATGCCAAAGGAAATATCCTCCGATAACAAAGAGAAAGAAGCTTTCTCAGAAACTTCTTTCTGTTCTGTGAAATCATCTCACAGAGTTACAGCTTTCCCCTCAAGAAGCCTTTCGCTAAGACAGTTCTTGTGGAATTGGCAAAGTGATATTTGGAAGCCCATAGAGGGCTATGGTGAAAAAGGAAATATCCTCAGATGAAATCTGGAAAGAAGCTTTCTGAGAAACCGCTTAGAGTTCTGTTAATTCATCTCACAGAGTTACATCTGTATTTCGTGGATCTCTTTGCTAGCCTTATTTCTGTGGAATCTGAGAACAGATATTTCGGATCCCTTTGAAGACTATAGGGCCAAAGGAAATATCCTGCGATAACAAACAGAAAGAAGCTTTCTGAGCATCTTCTTTCTGTTCTGTGAAATCATCTCACAGAGTTACAGCTTTCCCCTCAGGAAGCCTTTCGCTAAGACAGTTCTTGTGGAATTGGCAAAGTGATATTTGGAAGCCCATAGAGGGCTATGGTGAAAAAGGAAATACCCTCAGATGAAATCTGGAAAGAAGCTTTCTGAGAAACTGCTTAGTGTTCTGTGAATTCATCTCACAGAGTTACATCTGTATTTCGTGGATCTCCTTGCTAGCCTTATTTCTGTGGAATCTGAGAACAGATATTTTGGATCCCTTTGAAGACTATAGGGCCAAAGGAAATATCCTCCGATAACAAAGAGAAAGAAGCTTTCTGAGAAACTTCTTTGTGTTCTGTGAAATCATCTCACAGAGTTATAGCTTTCCCCTCAAGAAGCCTTTAACTAAGACAGTTCTTGTGTAATTGGCAAAGAGATATTTGGAAGCCCATAGAGGGCTATGGTGAAAAAGGAAATATCCTCAGATGAAATCTGGAAAGAAGCTTTCTGAGAAACTGCTTAGTGTTCTGTGAATTCATCTCACAGAGTTACATGTATATTTCGTGTATCTCTTTGCTAGCCTTATTTCTGTGGAATCTGAGTAAAGATATTTCGGATCCCTATGAACACTATAGGGCCATAGGAAATATCCTCCGATAACAAAGAGAAAGAAGCTTTCTGAGAAACTTGTTTGTGTTTTGTGAAATCATCTCACAGAGTTACAGCTTTCCCCTCAAGAAGCCTTTCGCTAAGACACTTCTTGAGGAATTGGCAAAGTGCTTTTTGGAAGCCCATAGAGGGCTAAGGTGAAAAAGGAAATATCCTCAGATGAAATCTGGAAAGAAGCTTTCTGAGAAACTGCTTAGTGTTCTGTGAATTCATCTCACAGAGTTACATCTGTATTTCGTGAATCTCTTTGCTATCCTTATTTCTGTGTAATCTGAGAACAGATATTACGGATCCCTTTGAAGACTATAGGGCCAAAGGAAATATTCTCCGATAACAAAGAGAAAGAAGCTTTCTGAGAAACTTATTTGTGTTCTGTGAAATCATCTCACAGAGTTAGAGCTTTCCCCTCAAGAAGCCTTTCTCTAAGACAGTTCTTGTGGAATTGGCAAAGTGATATTTGGAAGCCCATAGAGGGCTATGGTGAAAAAGGAAATATCCTCAGATGAAATCTGGAAAGAAGCTTTCTGAGAAACTGCTAAGTGTTCTGTTAATTCATCTCACAGAGTTACATCTGTATTTCGTGGATCTCTTTGCTAGCCTTATTTCTGTGGAATCTGAGAACAGATATTTCGGATCCCTTTGAAGACTATAGGGCCAAAGGAAATATCTTCCAATAACAAAGAGAAAGAAGCTTTCTGAGAAACTTCTTTGTGTTCTGTGAAATCATCTCACAGAGTTACGGCTTTCCCCTCAAGAAGCCTTTCGCTAGGACAGTTCTTCTGTAATTGGCAAAGAGATATTTGGAAGCCCATAGAGGGCTATGGTGAAAAAGGAAATATCCTCAGATGAAATCAGGAAAGAAGCTTTCTGAGAAATTGCTTAGTGTTCTGTGAATTCATCTCACAGAGTTACATCTGTATTTCGTGAATCTCTTTGCTAGCCTTATTTCTGTGGAATCTGAGAACAGATATTTCGGATCCCTTTGAAGACTATAGGGCCAAAGGAAATATCCTGCGATAAGAAAGAGAAAGAAGCTTTCTGAGAAACTTCTTTGTGGTCTGTGAAATCATCTCACAGAGTTACAGCTTTCCCCTCAAGAAGCCTTTCGCTAAGACAGTTCTTGTGGAATTGGCAAAGTGATATTTGGAAGCCCATAGAGGGCTATGGTGAAAAAGGAAATATCCTCAGATGAAATCTGGAAAGAAGCTTTCTGAGAAACCGCTTAGAGTTCTGTTAATTCATCTCACAGAGTTACATCTGTATTTCGTGGATCTCTTTGCTAGCCTTATTTCTGTATAATCTGAGAACAGATATTTCGGATCCCTTTGAATACTATAGGGCCAAAGGAAATATCCTGCGATAACAAACAGAAAGAAGCTTTCTGAGCATCTTCTTTCTGTTCTGTGAAATCATCTCACAGAGTTACAGCTTTCCCCTCAAGAAGCCTTTCGCTAAGACAGTTCTTGTGGAATTGGCAAAGTGATATTTGGAAGCCCATAGAGGGCTATGGTGAAAAAGGAAATACCCTCAGATGAAATCTGGAAAGAAGCTTTCTGAGAAACTGCTTAGTGTTCTGTGAATTCATCTCACAGAGTTACATCTGTATTTCGTGGATCTCTTTGCTAGCCTTATTTCTGTGGAATCTGAGAACAGATATTTCGGATCCCTTTGAAGACTATAGGGCCAAAGGAAATATCCTCCGATAACAAAGAGAAAGAAGCTTTCTGAGAAACTTCTTTGTGTTCTGTGAAATCATCTCACAGAGTTATAGCTTTCCCCTCAAGAAGCCTTTAACTAAGACAGTTCTTGTGTAATTGGAAAAGAGATATTTGGAAGCCCATAGAGGGCTATGGTGAAAAAGGAAATATCCTCAGATGAAATCTGGAAAGAAGCTTTCTGAGAAACTGCTTAGTGTTCTGTGAATTCATCTCACAGAGTTACATCTGTATTTCTTGGATCCCTTTGCTAGCCTTATTTCTGTGTAATCTGAGAACAGATATTTCGGATCCCTTTGAATACTATAGGGCCAAAGGAAATATCCTGCGATAACAAACGGAAAGAAGCTTTCTGAGCATCTTCTTTGTGTTCTGTGAAATCATCTCACAGAGTTACAGCTTTCCCCTCAAGAAGCCTTTCGCTAAGACAGTTCTTGTGGAATTGGCAAAGTGATATTTGGAAGCCCATAGAGGGCTATGGTGAAAAAGGAAATACCCTCAGATGAAATCTGGAAAGAAGCTTTCTGAGAAACTGCTTAGTGTTCTGTGAATTCATCTCACAGAGTTACATCTGTATTTCGTGGATCTCTTTGCTAGCCTTATTTCTGTGGAATCTGAGAACAGATATTTCGGATCCCTTTGAAGACTATAGGGCCAAAGGAAATATCCTCCGATAACAAAGAGAAAGAAGCTTTCTGAGAAACTTCTTTGTGTTCTGTGAAATCATCTCACAGAGTTATAGCTTTCCCCTCAAGAAGCCTTTAACTAAGACAGTTCTTGGGTAATTGGCAAAGAGATATTTGGAAGCCCATAGAGGGCTATGGTGAAAAAGGAAATATCCTCAGATGAAATCTGGAAAGAAGCTTTCTGAGAAACTGCTTAGTGTTCTGTGAATTCATCTCACAGAGTTACATGTATATTTCGTGTATCTCTTTGCTAGCCTTATTTCTGTGGAATCTGAGTAAAGATATTTCGGATCCCTATGAATACTATAGGGCCAAAGGAAATATCCTCCGATAACAAAGAGAAAGAAGCTTTCTGAGAAACTTGTTTGTGTTTTGTGAAATCATCTCACAGAGTTACAGCTTTCCCCTCAAGAAGCCTTTCGCTAAGACACTTCTTGAGGAATTGGCAAAGTGATATTTGGAAGCCCATAGAGGGCTATGGTGAAAAAGGAAATATCCTCAGATGAAATCTGGAAAGAAGCTTTCTGAGAAACTGCTTAGTGTTCTGTGAATTCATCTCACAGAGTTACATCTGTATTTCGTGAATCTCTTTGCTATCCTTATTTCTGTGTAATCTGAGAACAGATATTACGGATCCCTTTGAAGACTATAGGGCCAAAGGAAATATTCTCCGATAACAAAGAGAAAGAAGCTTTCTGAGAAACTTATTTGTGTTCTGTGAAATCATCTCACAGAGTTAGAGCTTTCCCCTCAAGAAGCCTTTCGCTAAGACAGTTCTTGTGGAATTGGCAAAGTGATATTTGGAAGCCCATAGAGGGCTATGGTGAAAAAGGAAATATCCTCAGATGAAATCTGGAAAGAAGCTTTCTGAGAAACTGCTAAGTGTTCTGTTAATTCATCTCACAGAGTTACATCTGTATTTCGTGGATCTCTTTGCTAGCCTTATTTCTGTGGAATCTGAGAACAGATATTTCGGATCCCTTTGAAGACTATAGGGCCAAAGGAAATATCTTCCGATAACAAAGAGAAAGAAGCTTTCTGAGAAACTTCTTTGTGTTCTGTGAAATCATATCACAGAGTTACGGCTTTCCCCTCAAGAAGCCTTTCGCTAGGACAGTTCTTCTGTAATTGGCAAAGAGATATTTGGAAGCCCATAGAGGGCTATGGTGAAAAAGGAAATATCCTCAGATGAAATCAGGAAAGAAGCTTTCTGAGAAATTGCTTAGTGTTCTGTGAATTCATCTCACAGAGTTACATCTGTATTTCGTGAATCTCTTTGCTAGCCTTATTTCTGTGGAATCTGAGAACAGATATTTCGGATCCCTTTGAAGACTATAGGGCCAAAGGAAATATACTCCGATAACAAAGAGAAAGAAGCTTTCTGAGAAACTTCTTTGTGTTCTGTGAAATCATCTCACAGAATTACAGCTTTCCCCTCAAGAAGCCTTTCGCTAAGACAGTTCTTGTGGAATTGGCAAAGTGATATTTGGAAGCCCATAGAGGGCTATGGTGAAAAAGGAAATATCCTCAGATGAAATCTGGAAAGAAGCTTTCTGAGAAACTGCTTAGTGTTCTGTGAATTCATCTCACAGAGTTACATCTGTATTTCGTGCATCTTTTTGCTAGCCTTATTTCTGTGGAATCTGAGAACAGATATTTCGGATCCCATTGAAGACTATAGGGCCAAAGGAAATATCCTCCGATAACAAAGAGAAAGAAGCTTTCTGAGAAACTTCTTTGTGTTCTGTGAAATCATCTCACAGAGTTACAGCTTTCCCCTCAAGAAGCCTTTCGCTAAGACAGTTCTTGTGGAATTGGCAAAGTGATATTTGGAAGCCCATAGAGGGCTATGGTGAAAAAGGAAATATCCTCAGATGAAATCTGGAAAGAAGCTTTCTGAGAAACCGCTTAGAGTTCTGCTAATTCATCTCTCAGAGTTACATCTGTATTTCGTGGATCTCTTTGCTAGCCTTATTTCTGTGGAATCTGAGAACAGATATTTCGGATCCCTTTGAAGACTATAGGGCCAAAGGAAATATCCTCCGATAACAAACAGAAAGAAGCTTTCTGAGCAACTTCTTTCTGTTCTGTGAAATCATCTCACAGAGTTACAGCTTTCCCCTCAAGAAGCCTTTCGCTAAGACAGTTCTTGTGGAATTGGCAAAGTGATATTTGGAAGCCCATAGAGGACTATGGTGAAAAAGGAAATACCCTCAGATGAAATCTGGAAAGAAGCTTTCTGAGAAACTGCTTAGTGTTCTGTGAATTCGTCTCACAGAGTTACATGTGTATTTCGTGGATCTCTTTGCTAGCCTTATTTCTGTGGAATCTGAGAACAGATATTTCGGATCCCTTTGAAGACTATATGGCCAAAGGAAATATCCTCCGATAACAAAGAGAAAGAAGCTTTCTGAGAAACTTCTTTGTGTTCTGTGAAATCATCTCACAGAGTTATAGCTTTCCCCTCAAGAAGCCTTTAACTAAGACAGTTCTTGTGTAATTGGCAAAGAGATATTTGGAAGCCCATAGAGGGCTATAGTGAAAAAGGAAATATCCTCAGATGAAATCTGGAAAGAAGCTTTCTGAGAAATCGCTTAGTGTTCTGTGAATTCATCTCACAGAGTTACATCTGTATTTCGTTGATCTCTTTGCTAGCCTTATTTCTGTGGAATCTGAGAACAGATATTTCGGATCCCTTTGAAGACTATAGGGCCAAAGGAAATATCCTCCGATAACAAAGAGAAAGAAGCTTTCTGAGAAACTTCTTTGTGTTCTGTGAAATCATCTCACAGAATTACAGCTTTCCCCTCAAGAAGCCTTTCGCTAAGACAGTTCTTGTGGAATTGGCAAAGTGATATTTGGAAGCCCATAGAGGGCTATGGTGAAAAAGGAAATATCCTCAGATGAAATCTGGAAAGAAGCTTTCTGAGAAACTGCTTAGTGTTCTGTGAATTCATCTCACAGAGTTACATCTGTATTTCGTGCATCTTTTTGCTAGCCTTATTTCTGTGGAATCTGAGAACAGATATTTCGGATCCCTTTGAAGACTATAGGACCAAAGGAAATATCCTCCGATAACAAAGAGAAAGAAGCTTTCTGAGAAACTTCTTTGTGTTCTGTGAAATCATCTCACAGAGTTACAGCTTTCCCCTCAAGAAGCCTTTAACTAAGACAGTTCTTGTGTAATTGGCAAAGAGATATTTGGAAGCCCATAGAGGGCTATGGTGAAAAAGGAAATATCCTCAGATGAAATCTGGAAAGAAGCTTTCTGAGAAACTGCTTAGTGTTCTGTGAATTCATCTCACAGAATTACATGTGTATTTCGTGGATCTCTTTGCTAGCCTTATTTCTGTGGAATCTGAGAACAGATATTTCGGATCCCTTTGAAGACTATAGGGCCAAAGGAAATATCTTCCGATAACAAAGAGAAAGAAGCTTTCTGAGAAACTTCTTTGTGTTCTGTGAAATCATATCACAGAGTTACGGCTTTCCCCTCAAGAAGCCTTTCGCTAGGACAGTTCTTGTGTAATTGGCAAAGAGATATTTGGAAGCCCATAGAGGGCTATGGTGTAAAAGGAAATATTCTCAGATGAAATCAGGAAAGAAGCTTTCTGAGAAACTGCTTAGTGTTCTGTGAATTCATCTCACAGAGTTACATCTGTATTTCGTGAATCTCTTTGCTAGCCTTATTTCTGTGGAATCTGAGAACAGATATTTCGGATCCCTTTGAAGACTATAGGGCCAAAGGAAATATCCTCCGATAACAAAGAGAAAGAAGCTTTCTGAGAAACTGCTTTGTGTTCTGTGAAATCATCTCACAGAGTTACAGCTTTCCCCTCAAGAAGCCTTTCGCTAGGACAGTTCTTGTGTTATTGGAAAAGAGATATTTGGAAGCCTATAGAGGGCTATGGT
This sequence comes from Macaca nemestrina, assembly GCF_043159975.1. Classification (NCBI taxonomy): domain Eukaryota; kingdom Metazoa; phylum Chordata; class Mammalia; order Primates; family Cercopithecidae; genus Macaca; species Macaca nemestrina. The sequence goes on from NC_092125.1 coordinate 90,979,236, forward strand.
GAAAAAGGAAATATCCTCAGATAAAATCTGGAAAGAAGCTTTCTGAGAAACTGCTTAGTGTTCTGTGAATTCATCTCACAGAGTTACATCTGTATTTCGTGGATCTCTTTGCTAGCCTTATTTCTGTGTAATCTGAGAACAGATATTACGGATCCCTTTGAAGACTATAGGGCCAAAGGAAATATCCTCCGATAAGAAAGAGAAAGAAGCTTTCTGAGAAACTTCTTTGTGGTCTGTGAAATCATATCACAGAGTTACAGCTTTCCCCTCAAGAAGCCTTTCGCTAAGACAGTTCTTGTGGAATTGGCAAAGTGATATTTGGAAGCCCATAGAGGGCTATGGTGAAAAAGGAAATATCCTCAGATGAAATCAGGAAAGAAGCTTTCTGAGAAACTGCTTAGTGTTCTGTGAATTCATCTCACAGAGTTACATCTGTATTTCGTGGATCTCTTTGCTAGCCTTATTTCTGTGGAATCTGAGAACAGATATTTCGGATCCCTTTGAATACTACAGGGCCAAAGGAAATATCCTGCGATAACAAACAGAAAGAAGCTTTCTGAGCATCTTCTTTCTGTTCTGTGAAATCATCTCACAGAGTTACAGCTTTCCCCTCAAGAAGCCTTTCGCTAAGACAGTTCTTGTGGAATTGGCAAAGTGATATATGGAAGCCCATAGAGGGCTATGGTGAAAAAGGAAATACCCTCAGATGAAATCTGGAAAGAAGCTTTCTGAGAAACTGCATAGTGTTCTGTGAATTCATCTCACAGAGTTACATCTGTATTTCGTGGATCTCTTTGCTAGCCTTATTTCTGTGGAATCTGAGAACAGATATTTCGGATCCCTTTGAAGACTATAGGGCCAAAGGAAATATCCTCCGATAACAAAGAGAAAGAAGCTTTCTGAGAAACTTCTTTGTGTTCTGTGAAATCATCTCACAGAGTTATAGCTTTACCCTCAAGAAGCCTTTAACTAAGACAGTTCTTGTGTAATTGGCAAAGAGATATTTGGAAGCCCATAGAGGGCTATGGTGAAAAAGGAAATATCCTCAGATGAAATCTGGAAAGAAGCTTTCTGAGAAACCGCTTAGAGTTCTGCTAATTCATCTCACAGAGTTACATCTGTATTTCGTGGATCTCTTTGCTAGCCTTATTTCTGTGGAATCTGAGAACAGATATTTCGGATCCCTTTGAAGACTATAGGGCCAAAGGAAATATCCTGCGATAACAAACAGAAAGAAGCTTTCTGAGAAACTTCTTTCTGTTCTGTGAAATCATCTCACAGAGTTACAGCTTTCCCCTCAAGAAGCCTTTCGCTAGGACAGTTCTTGTGTAATTGGAAAAGAGATATTTGGAAGCCTATAGAGGGCTATGGTGAAAAAGGAAATATCCTCAGATAAAATCTGGAAAGAATCTTTCTGAGAAACTGCTTAGTGTTCTGTGAATTCATCTCACAGAGTTACATCTGTATTTCGTGAATCTCTTTGCTAGCCTTATTTCTGTGTAATCTGAGAACAGATATTACGGATCCCTTTGAAGACTAAAGGGCCAAAGGAAATATTCTCCGATAACAAAGAGAAAGAAGCTTTCTGAGAAACTTCTTTGTGGTCTGTGAAATCATCTCACAGAGTTAGAGCTTTCCCCTCAAGAAGCCTTTCGCTAAGACAGTTCTTGTGGAATAGGCAAAGAGATATTTGGAAGCCCATAGAGGGCTATGGTGAAAAAGGAAATATCCTCAGATGAAATCTGGAAAGAAGCTTTCTGAGAAACTGCTTAGTGTTCTTTGAATTCATCTCACAGAGTTACATCTGTATTTCGTGGATCTCTTTGCTAGCCTTATTTCTGTGGAATCTGAGAACAGATATTTCGGATCCCTTTGAAGACTATAGGGCCAAACGAAATATCCTCCGATAACAAAGAGAAAGAAGCTTTCTGAGAAACTTCTTTCTGTTCTGTGAAATCATCTCACAGAGTTACAGCTTTCCCCTCAAGAAGCCTTTCGCTAAGACAGTTATTGTGGAATTGGCAAAGTGATATTTGGAAGCCCATAGAGGGCTATGGTGAAAAAGGAAATATCCTCAGATGAAATCTGGAAAGAAGCTTTCTGAGAAACCGCTTAGAGTTCTGCTAATTCATCTCACAGAGTTACATCTGTATTTCGTGGATCTCTTTGCTAGCCTTATTTCTGTGGAATCTGAGAACAGATATTTCGGATCCCTTTGAAGACTATAGGGCCAAAGGAAATATCCTGCGATAACAAACAGAAAGAAGCTTTCTGAGCAACTTCTTTCTGTTCTGTGAAATCATCTCACAGAGTTACAGCTTTCCCCTCAAGAAGCCTTTCGCTAAGACAGTTCTTGTGGAATTGGCAAAGTGATATTTGGAAGCCCATAGAGGGCTATGGTGAAAAAGGAAATACCCTCAGATGAAATCTGGAAAGAAGCTTTTTGAGAAACTGCTTAGTGTTCTGTGAATTCATCTCACAGAGTTACATCTGTATTTCGTGGATCTCTTTGCTAGCCTTATTTCTGTGGAATCTGAGAAGAGATATTTCGGATCCCTTTGAAGACTATAGGGCCAAAGGAAATATCCTCCGATAAGAAAGAGAAAGAAGCTTACTGAGAAACTTCTTTGTGTTCTGTGAAATCATCTCACAGAGTTATAGCTTTCCCCTCAAGAAGCCTTTAACTAAGACAGTTCTTGTGTAATTGGCAAAGAGATATTTGGAAGCCCATAGAGGGCTATGGGGAAAAAGGAAATATCCCCAGATGAAATCTGGAAAGAAGCTTTCTGAGAAACTGCTTAGTGTTCTGTGAATTCATCTCACAGAGTTACATGTGTATTTCGTGTATCTCTTTGCTAGCCTTATTTCTGTGGAATCTGAGTAAAGATATTTCGGATCCCTATGAATACTATAGGGCCATAGGAAATATCCTCCGATAACAAAGAGAAAGAAGCTTTCTGAGAAACTTATTTGTGTTCTGTGAAATCATCTCACAGAGTTAGAGCTTTCCCCTCAAGAAGCCTTTCGCTAAGACAGTTCTTGTGGAATTGGCAAAGTGATATTTGGAAGCCCATAGAGGGCTATGGTGAAAAAGGAAATATCCTCAGATGAAATCTGGAAAGAAGCTTTCTGAGAAACTGCTAAGTGTTCTGTTAATTCATCTCACAGAGTTACATCTGTATTTCGTGGATCTCTTTGCTAGCCTTATTTCTGTGGAATCTGAGAACAGATATTTCGGATCCCTTTGAAGACTATAGGGCCAAAGGAAATATCTTCCGATAACAAAGAGAAAGAAGCTTTCTGAGAAACTTCTTTGTGTTCTGTGAAATCATATCACAGAGTTACGGCTTTCCCCTCAAGAAGCCTTTCGCTAGGACAGTTCTTGTGTAATTGGCAAAGAGATATTTGGAAGCCCATAGAGGGCTATGGTGTAAAAGGAAATATTCTCAGATGAAATCAGGAAAGAAGCTTTCTGAGAAACTGCTTTGTGTTCTGTGAATTCATCTCACAGAGTTACATCTGTATTTCGTGAATCTCTTTGCTAGCCTTATTTCTGTGAAATCTGAGAACAGATATTTCGGATCCCTTTGAAGACTATAGGGCCAAAGGAAATATCCTCCGATAACAAAGAGAAAGAAGCTTTCTGAGAAACTGCTTTGTGTTCTGTGAAATCATCTCACAGAGTTACAGCTTTCCCCTCAAGAAGCCTTTCGCTAGGACAGTTCTTGTGTTATTGGAAAAGAGATATTTGGAAGCCTATAGAGGGCTATGGTGAAAAAGGAAATATCCTCAGATAAAATCTGGAAAGAAGCTTTCTGAGAAACTGCTTAGTGTTCTGTGAATTCATCTCACAGAGTTACATCTGTATTTCGTGAATCTCTTTGCTAGCCTTATTTCTGTGTAATCTGAGAACAGATATTACGGATCCCTTTGAAGACTATAGGGCCAAAGGAAATATCCTCCGATAAGAAAGAGAAAGAAGCTTTCTGAGAAACTTCTTTGTGGTCTGTGAAATCATCTCACAGAGTTACAGCTTTCCCCTCAAGAAGCCTTTCGCTAAGACAGTTCTTGTGGAATTGGCAAAGTGATATTTGGAAGCCCATAGAGGGCTATGGTGAAAAAGGAAATATCCTCAGATGAAATCAGGAAAGAAGCTTTCTGAGAAACTGCTTAGTGTTCTGTGAATTCATCTCACAGAGTTACATCTGTATTTCGTGGATCTCTTTGCTAGCCTTATTTCTGTGGAATCTGAGAACAGATATTTCGGATCCCTTTGAAGACAATATGCCAAAGGAAATATCCTCCGATAACAAAGAGAAAGAAGCTTTCTCAGAAACTTCTTTCTGTTCTGTGAAATCATCTCACAGAGTTACAGCTTTCCCCTCAAGAAGCCTTTCGCTAAGACAGTTCTTGTGGAATTGGCAAAGTGATATTTGGAAGCCCATAGAGGTCTATGGTGAAAAAGGAAATATCCTCAGATGAAATCTGGAAAGAAGCTTTCTGAGAAACCGCTTAGAGTTCTGTTAATTCATCTCACAGAGTTACATCTGTATTTCGTGGATCTCTTTGCTAGCCTTATTTCTGTGGAATCTGAGAACAGATATTTCGGATCCCTTTGAAGACTATAGGGCCAAAGGAAATATCCTGCGATAACAAACAGAAAGAAGCTTTCTGAGCATCTTCTTTCTGTTCTGTGAAATCATCTCACAGAGTTACAGCTTTCCCCTCAGGAAGCCTTTCGCTAAGACAGTTCTTGTGGAATTGGCAAAGTGATATTTGGAAGCCCATAGAGGGCTATGGTGAAAAAGGAAACACCCTCAGATGAAATCTGGAAAGAAGCTTTCTGAGAAACTGCTTAGTGTTCTGTGAATTCATCTCACAGAGTTACATCTGTATTTCGTGGATCTCCTTGCTAGCCTTATTTCTGTGGAATCTGAGAACAGATATTTCGGATCCCTTTGAAGACTATAGGGCCAAAGGAAATATCCTCCGATAACAAAGAGAAAGAAGCTTTCTGAGAAACTGCTTTGTGTTCTGTGAAATCATCTCACAGAGTTATAGCTTTCCCCTCAAGAAGCCTTTAACTAAGACAGTTCTTGTGTAATTGGCAAAGAGATATTTGGAAGCCCATAGAGGGCTATGGTGAAAAAGGAAATATCCTCAGATGAAATCTGGAAAGAAGCTTTCTGAGAAACTGCTTAGTGTTCTGTGAATTCATCTCACAGAGTTACATGTATATTTCGTGTATCTCTTTGCTAGCCTTATTTCTGTGGAATCTGAGTAAAGATATTTCGGATCCCTATGAACACTATAGGGCCATAGGAAATATCCTCCGATAACAAAGAGAAAGAAGCTTTCTGAGAAACTTGTTTGTGTTTTGTGAAATCATCTCACAGAGTTACAGCTTTCCCCTCAAGAAGCCTTTCGCTAAGACACTTCTTGAGGAATTGGCAAAGTGCTTTTTGGAAGCCCATAGAGGGCTATGGTGAAAAAGGAAATATCCTCAGATGAAATCTGGAAAGAAGCTTTCTGAGAAACTGCTTAGTGTTCTGTGAATTCATCTCACAGAGTTACATCTGTATTTCGTGAATCTCTTTGCTATCCTTATTTCTGTGTAATCTGAGAACAGATATTACGGATCCCTTTGAAGACTATAGGGCCAAAGGAAATATTCTCCGATAACAAAGAGAAAGAAGCTTTCTGAGAAACTTATTTGTGTTCTGTGAAATCATCTCACAGAGTTAGAGCTTTCCCCTCAAGAAGCCTTTCTCTAAGACAGTTCTTGTGGAATTGGCAAAGTGATATTTGGAAGCCCATAGAGGGCTATGGTGAAAAAGGAAATATCGTCAGATGAAATCTGGAAAGAAGCTTTCTGAGAAACTGCTAAGTGTTCTGTTAATTCATCTCACAGAGTTACATCTGTATTTCGTGGATCTCTTTGCTAGCCTTATTTCTGTGGAATCTGAGAACAGATATTTCGGATCCCTTTGAAGACTATAGGACCAAAGGAAATATCTTCCGATAACAAAGAGAAAGAAGCTTTCTGAGAAACTTCTTTGTGTTCTGTGAAATCATCTCACAGAGTTACGGCTTTCCCCTCAAGAAGCCTTTCGCTAGGACAGTTCTTCTGTAATTGGCAAAGAGATATTTGGAAGCCCATAGAGGGCTATGGTGAAAAAGGAAATATCCTCAGATGAAATCAGGAAAGAAGCTTTCTGAGAAATTGCTTAGTGTTCTGTGAATTCATCTCACAGAGTTACATCTGTATTTCGTGAATCTCTTTGCTAGCCTTATTTCTGTGGAATCTGAGAACAGATATTTCGGATCCCTTTGAAGACTATAGGGCCAAAGGAAATATCCTCCGATAAGAAAGAGAAAGAAGCTTTCTGAGAAACTTCTTTGTGGTCTGTGAAATCATCTCACAGAGTTACAGCTTTCCCCTCAAGAAGCCTTTCGCTAAGACAGTTCTTGTGGAATTGGCAAAGTGATATTTGGAAGCCCATAGAGGGCTATGGTGAAAAAGGAAATATCCTCAGATGAAATCTGGAAAGAAGCTTTCTGAGAAACCGCTTAGAGTTCTGTTAATTCATCTCACAGAGTTACATCTGTATTTCGTGGATCTCTTTGCTAGCCTTATTTCTGTATAATCTGAGAACAGATATTTCGGATCCCTTTGAATACTATAGGGCCAAAGGAAATATCCTGCGATAACAAACAGAAAGAAGCTTTCTGAGCATCTTCTTTCTGTTCTGTGAAATCATCTCACAGAGTTACAGCTTTCCCCTCAAGAAGCCTTTCGCTAAGACAGTTCTTGTGGAATTGGCAAAGTGATATTTGGAAGCCCATAGAGGGCTATGGTGAAAAAGGAAATACCCTCAGATGAAATCTGGAAAGAAGCTTTCTGAGAAACTGCTTAGTGTTCTGTGAATTCATCTCACAGAGTTACATCTGTATTTCGTGGATCTCTTTGCTAGCCTTATTTCTGTGGAATCTGAGAACAGATATTTCGGATCCCTTTGAAGACTATAGGGCCAAAGGAAATATCCTCCGATAACAAAGAGAAAGAAGCTTTCTGAGAAACTTCTTTGTGTTCTGTGAAATCATCTCACAGAGTTATAGCTTTCCCCTCAAGAAGCCTTTAACTAAGACAGTTCTTGTGTAATTGGCAAAGAGATATTTGGAAGCCCATAGAGGGCTATGGTGAAAAAGGAAATATCCTCAGATGAAATCTGGAAAGAAGCTTTCTGAGAAACTGCTTAGTGTTCTGTGAATTCATCTCACAGAGTTACATGTATATTTCGTGTATCTCTTTGCTAGCCTTATTTCTGTGGAATCTGAGTAAAGATATTTCGGATCCCTATGAATACTATAGGGCCATAGGAAATATCCTCCGATAACAAAGAGAAAGAAGCTTTCTGAGAAACTTGTTTGTGTTTTGTGAAATCATCTCACAGAGTTACAGCTTTCCCCTCAAGAAGCCTTTCGCTAAGACACTTCTTGAGGAATTGGCAATGTGATATTTGGAAGCCCATAGAGGGCTATGGTGAAAAAGGAAATATCCTCAGATGAAATCTGGAAAGAAGCTTTCTGAGAAACTGCTTAGTGTTCTGTGAATTCATCTCACAGAGTTACATCTGTATTTCGTGAATCTCTTTGCTATCCTTATTTCTGTGTAATCTGAGAACAGATATTACGGATCCCTTTGAAGACTATAGGGCCAAAGGAAATATTCTCCGATAACAAAGAGAAAGAAGCTTTCTGAGAAACTTATTTGTGTTCTGTGAAATCATCTCACAGAGTTAGAGCTTTCCCCTCAAGAAGCCTTTCGCTAAGACAGTTCTTGTGGAATTGGCAAAGTGATATTTGGAAGCCCATAGAGGGCTATGGTGAAAAAGGAAATATCCTCAGATGAAATCTGGAAAGAAGCTTTCTGAGAAACTGCTAAGTGTTCTGTTAATTCATCTCACAGAGTTACATCTGTATTTCGTGGATCTCTTTGCTAGCCTTATTTCTGTGGAATCTGAGAACAGATATTTCGGATCCCTTTGAAGACTATAGGGCCAAAGGAAATATCTTCCGATAACAAAGAGAAAGAAGCTTTCTGAGAAACTTCTTTGTGTTCTGTGAAATCATATCACAGAGCTACGGCTTTCCCCTCATGAAGCCTTTCGCTAGGACAGTTCATCTGTAATTGGCAATGAGATATTTGGAAGCCCATAGAGGGCTATGGTGAAAAAGGAAATATCCTCAGATGAAATCAGGAAAGAAGCTTTCTGAGAAATTGCTTAGTGTTCTGTGAATTCATCTCACAGAGTTACATCTGTATTTCGTGAATCTCTTTGCTAGCCTTATTTCTGTGGAATCTGAGAACAGATATTTCGGATCCCTTTGAAGACTATAGGGCCAAAGGAAATATACTCCGATAACAAAGAGAAAGAAGCTTTCTGAGAAACTTCTTTGTGTTCTGTGAAATCATCTCACAGAATTACAGCTTTCCCCTCAAGAAGCCTTTCGCTAAGACAGTTCTTGTGGAATTGGCAAAGTGATATTTGGAAGCCCATAGAGGGCTATGGTGAAAAAGGAAATATCCTCAGATGAAATCTGGAAAGAAGCTTTCTGAGAAACTGCTTAGTGTTCTGTGAATTCATCTCACAGAGTTACATCTGTATTTCTTGGATCCCTTTGCTAGCCTTATTTCTGTGTAATCTGAGAACAGATATTTCGGATCCCTTTGAATACTATAGGGTCAAAGGAAATATCCTGCGATAACAAACAGAAAGAAGCTTTCTGAGCATCTTCTTTGTGTTCTGTGAAATCATCTCACAGAGTTACAGCTTTCCCCTCAAGAAGCCTTTCGCTAAGACAGTTCTTGTGGAATTGGCAAAGTGATATTTGGAAGCCCATAGAGGGCTATGGTGAAAAAGGAAATACCCTCAGATGAAATCTGGAAAGAAGCTTTCTGAGAAACTGCTTAGTGTTCTGTGAATTCATCTCACAGAGTTACATCTGTATTTCGTGGATCTCTTTGCTAGCCTTATTTCTGTGGAATCTGAGAACAGATATTTCGGATCCCTTTGAAGACTATAGGGCCAAAGGAAATATCCTCCGATAACAAAGAGAAAGAAGCTTTCTGAGAAACTTCTTTGTGTTCTGTGAAATCATCTCACAGAGTTATAGCTTTCCCCTCAAGAAGCCTTTAACTAAGACAGTTCTTGTGTAATTGGCAAAGAGATATTTGGAAGCCCATAGAGGGCTATGGTGAAAAAGGAAATATCCTCAGATGAAATCTGGAAAGAAGCTTTCTGAGAAACTGCTTAGTGTTCTGTGAATTCATCTCACAGAGTTACATGTATATTTCGTGTATCTCTTTGCTAGCCTTATTTCTGTGGAATCTGAGTAAAGATATTTCGGATCCCTATGAATACTATAGGGCCAAAGGAAATATCCTCCGATAACAAAGAGAAAGAAGCTTTCTGAGAAACTTGTTTGTGTTTTGTGAAATCATCTCACAGAGTTACAGCTTTCCCCTCAAGAAGCCTTTCGCTAAGACACTTCTTGAGGAATTGGCAAAGTGATATTTGGAAGCCCATAGAGGGCTATGGTGAAAAAGGAAATATCCTCAGATGAAATCTGGAAAGAAGCTTTCTGAGAAACTGCTTAGTGTTCTGTGAATTCATCTCACAGAGTTACATCTGTATTTCGTGAATCTCTTTGCTATCCTTATTTCTGTGTAATCTGAGAACAGATATTACGGATCCCTTTGAAGACTATAGGGCCAAAGGAAATATTCTCCGATAACAAAGAGAAAGAAGCTTTCTGAGAAACTTATTTGTGTTCTGTGAAATCATCTCACAGAGTTAGAGCTTTCCCCTCAAGAAGCCTTTCGCTAAGACAGTTCTTGTGGAATTGGCAAAGTGATATTTGGAAGCCCATAGAGGGCTATGGTGAAAAAGGAAATATCCTCAGATGAAATCTGGAAAGAAGCTTTCTGAGAAACTGCTAAGTGTTCTGTTAATTCATCTCACAGAGTTACATCTGTATTTCGTGGATCTCTTTGCTAGCCTTATTTCTGTGGAATCTGAGAACAGATATTTCGGATCCCTTTGAAGACTATAGGGCCAAAGGAAATATCTTCCGATAACAAAGAGAAAGAAGCTTTCTGAGAAACTTCTTTGTGTTCTGTGAAATCATATCACAGAGTTACGGCTTTCCCCTCAAGAAGCCTTTCGCTAGGACAGTTCTTCTGTAATTGGCAAAGAGATATTTGGAAGCCCATAGAGGGCTATGGTGAAAAAGGAAATATCCTCAGATGAAATCAGGAAAGAAGCTTTCTGAGAAATTGCTTAGTGTTCTGTGAATTCATCTCACAGAGTTACATCTGTATTTCGTGAATCTCTTTGCTAGCCTTATTTCTGTGGAATCTGAGAACAGATATTTCGGATCCCTTTGAAGACTATAGGGCCAAAGGAAATATACTCCGATAACAAAGAGAAAGAAGCTTTCTGAGAAACTTCTTTGTGTTCTGTGAAATCATCTCACAGAATTACAGCTTTCCCCTCAAGAAGCCTTTCGCTAAGACAGTTCTTGTGGAATTGGCAAAGTGATATTTGGAAGCCCATAGAGGGCTATGGTGAAAAAGGAAATATCCTCAGATGAAATCTGGAAAGAAGCTTTCTGAGAAACTGCTTAGTGTTCTGTGAATTCATCTCACAGAGTTACATCTGTATTTCGTGCATCTTTTTGCTAGCCTTATTTCTGTGGAATCTGAGAACAGATATTTCGGATCCCATTGAAGACTATAGGGCCAAAGGAAATATCCTCCGATAACAAAGAGAAAGAAGCTTTCTGAGAAACTTCTTTGTGTTCTGTGAAATCATCTCACAGAGTTACAGCTTTCCCCTCAAGAAGCCTTTCGCTAAGACAGTTCTTGTGGAATTGGCAAAGTGATATTTGGAAGCCCATAGAGGGCTATGGTGAAAAAGGAAATATCCTCAGATGAAATCTGGAAAGAAGCTTTCTGAGAAACCGCTTAGAGTTCTGCTAATTCATCTCACAGAGTTACATCTGTATTTCGTGGATCTCTTTGCTAGCCTTATTTCTGTGGAATCTGAGAACAGATATTTCGGATCCCTTTGAAGACTATAGGGCCAAAGGAAATATCCTCCGATAACAAACAGAAAGAAGCTTTCTGAGCAACTTCTTTCTGTTCTGCGAAATCATCTCACAGAGTTACAGCTTTCCCCTCAAGAAGCCTTTCGCTAAGACAGTTCTTGTGGAATTGGCAAAGTGATATTTGGAAGCCCATAGAGGACTATGGTGAAAAAGGAAATACCCTCAGATGAAATCTGGAAAGAAGCTTTCTGAGAAACTGCTTAGTGTTCTGTGAATTCATCTCACAGAGTTACATGTGTATTTCGTGGATCTCTTTGCTAGCCTTATTTCTGTGGAATCTGAGAACAGATATTTCGGATCCCTTTGAAGACTATATGGCCAAAGGAAATATCCTCCGATAACAAAGAGAAAGAAGCTTTCTGAGAAACTTCTTTGTGTTCTGTGAAATCATCTCACAGAGTTATAGCTTTCCCCTCAAGAAGCCTTTAACTAAGACAGTTCTTGTGTAATTGGCAAAGAGATATTTGGAAGCCCATAGAGGGCTATAGTGAAAAAGGAAATATCCTCAGATGAAATCTGGAAAGAAGCTTTCTGAGAAATCGCTTAGTGTTCTGTGAATTCATCTCACAGAGTTACATCTGTATTTCGTTGATCTCTTTGCTAGCCTTATTTCTGTGGAATCTGAGAACAGATATTTCGGATCCCTTTGAAGACTATAGGGCCAAAGGAAATATCCTCCGATAACAAAGAGAAAGAAGCTTTCTGAGAAACTTCTTTGTGTTCTGTGAAATCATCTCACAGAATTACAGCTTTCCCCTCAAGAAGCCTTTCGCTAAGACAGTTCTTGTGGAATTGGCAAAGTGATATTTGGAAGCCCATAGAGGGCTATGGTGAAAAAGGAAATATCCTCAGATGAAATCTGGAAAGAAGCTTTCTGAGAAACTGCTTAGTGTTCTGTGAATTCATCTCACAGAGTTACATCTGTATTTCGTGCATCTTTTTGCTAGCCTTATTTCTGTGGAATCTGAGAACAGATATTTCGGATCCCATTGAAGACTATAGGACCAAAGGAAATATCCTCCGATAACAAAGAGAAAGAAGCTTTCTGAGAAACTTCTTTGTGTTCTGTGAAATCATCTCACAGAGTTACAGCTTTCCCCTCAAGAAGCCTTTAACTAAGACAGTTCTTGTGCAATTGGCAAAGAGATATTTGGAAGCCCATAGAGGGCTATGGTGAAAAAGGAAATATCCTCAGATGAAATCTGGAAAGAAGCTTTCTGAGAAACTGCTTAGTGTTCTGTGAATTCATCTCACAGAATTACATGTGTATTTCGTGGATCTCTTTGCTAGCCTTATTTCTGTGGAATCTGAGAACAGATATTTCGGATCCCTTTGAAGACTATAGGGCCAAAGGAAATATCTTCCGATAACAAAGAGAAAGAAGCTTTCTGAGAAACTTCTTTGTGTTCTGTGAAATCATATCACAGAGTTACGGCTTTCCCCTCAAGAAGCCTTTCGCTAGGACATTTCTTGTGTAATTGGCAAAGAGATATTTGGAAGCCCATAGAGGGCTATGGTGTAAAAGGAAATATTCTCAGATGAAATCAGGAAAGAAGCTTTCTGAGAAACTGCTTAGTGTTCTGTGAATTCATCTCACAGAGTTACATCTGTATTTCGTGAATCTCTTTGCTAGCCTTATTTCTGTGGAATCTGAGAACAGATATTTCGGATCCCTTTGAAGACTATAGGGCCAAAGGAAATATCCTCCGATAACAAAGAGAAAGAAGCTTTCTGAGAAACTGCTTTGTGTTCTGTGAAATCATCTCACAGAGTTACAGCTTTCCCCTCAAGAAGCCTTTCGAAAGGACAGTTCTTGTGTTATTGGAAAAGAGATATTTGGAAGCCTATAGAGGGCTATGGTGAAAAAGGAAATATCCTCAGATAAAATCTGGAAAGAAGCTTTCTGAGAAACTGCTTAGTGTTCTGTGAATTCATCTCACAGAGTTACATCTGTATTTCGTGAATCTCTTTGCTAGCCTTATTTCTGTGTAATCTGAGAACAGATATTACGGATCCCTTTGAAGACTATAGGGCCAAAGGAAATATCCTCCGATAAGAAAGAGAAAGAAGCTTTCTGAGAAACTTCTTTGTGGTCTGTGAAATCATCTCACAGAGTTACAGCTTTCCCCTCAAGAAGCCTTTCGCTAAGACAGTTCTTGTGGAATTGGCAAAGTGATATTTGGAAGCCCATAGAGGGCTATGGTGAAAAAGGAAATATCCTCAGATGAAATCTGGAAAGAAGCTTTCTGAGAAACCGCTTAGAGTTCTGCTAATTCATCTCACAGAGTTACATCTGTATTTCGTGGATCTCTTTGCTAGCCTTATTTCTGTGGAATCTGAGAACAGATATTTCGGATCCCTTTGAAGACTATAGGGCCAAAGGAAATATCCTGCGATAACAAACAGAAAGAAGCTTTCTGAGCAACTTCTTTCTGTTCTGTGAAATCATCTCACAGAGTTACAGCTTTCCCCTCAAGAAGCCTTTCGCTAAGACAGTTCTTGTGGAATTGGCAAAGTGATATTTGGAAGCCCATAGAGGGCTATGGTGAAAAAGGAAATACCCTCAGATGAAATCTGGAAAGAAGCTTTTTGAGAAACTGCTTAGTGTTCTGTGAATTCATCTCACAGAGTTACATCTGTATTTCGTGGATCTCTTTGCTAGCCTTATTTCTGTGGAATCTGAGAACAGATATTTCGGATCCCTTTGAAGACTATAGGGCCAAAGGAAATATCCTCCGATAAGAAAGAGAAAGAAGCTTACTGAGAAACTTCTTTGTGTTCTGTGAAATCATCTCACAGAGTTATAGCTTTCCCTTCAAGAAGCTTTTAACTAAGACAGTTCTTGTGTAATTGGCAAAGAGATATTTGGAAGCCCATAGAGGGCTATGGGGAAAAAGGAAATATCCCCAGATGAAATCTGGAAAGAAGCTTTCTGAGAAACTGCTTAGTGTTCTGTGAATTCATCTCACAGAGTTACATGTGTATTTCGTGTATCTCTTTGCTAGCCTTATTTCTGTGGAATCTGAGTAAAGATATTTCGGATCCCTATGAATACTATAGGGCCATAGGAAATATCCTCCGATAACAAAGAGAAAGAAGCTTTCTGAGAAACTTATTTGTGTTCTGTGAAATCATCTCACAGAGTTAGAGCTTTCCCCTCAAGAAGCCTTTCGCTAAGACAGTTCTTGTGGAATTGGCAAAGTGATATTTGGAAGCCCAAAGAGGGCTATGGTGAAAAAGGAAATATCCTCAGATGAAATCTGGAAAGAAGCTTTCTGAGAAACTGCTAAGTGTTCTGTTAATTCATCTCACAGAGTTACATCTGTATTTCGTGGATCTCTTTGCTAGCCTTATTTCTGTGGAATCTGAGAACAGATATTTCGGATCCCTTTGAAGACTATAGGGCCAAAGGAAATATCTTCCGATAACAAAGAGAAAGAAGCTTTCTGAGAAACTTCTTTGTGTTCTGTGAAATCATATCACAGAGTTACGGCTTTCCCCTCAAGAAGCCTTTCGCTAGGACAGTTCTTGTGTAATTGGCAAAGAGATATTTGGAAGCCCATAGAGGGCTATGGTGAAAAAGGAAATATTCTCAGATGAAATCAGGAAAGAAGCTTTCTGAGAAACTGCTTAGTGTTCTGTGAATTCATCTCACAGAGTTACATCTGTATTTCGTGAATCTCTTTGCTAGCCTTATTTCTGTGGAATCTGAGAACAGATATTTCGGATCCCTTTGAAGACTAGAGGGCCAAAGGAAATATCCTCCGATAACAAACAGAAAGAAGCTTTCTGAGCAACTTCTTTCTGTTCTGTGAAATCATCTCACAGAGTTACAGCTTTCCCCTCAAGAAGCCTTTCGCTAAGACAGTTCTTGTGGAATTGGCAAAGTGATATTTGGAAGCCCATAGAGGACTATGGTGAAAAAGGAAATACCCTCAGATGAAATCTGGAAAGAAGCTTTCTGAGAAACTGCTTAGTGTTCTGTGAATTCATCTCACAGAGTTACATGTGTATTTCGTGGATCTCTTTGCTAGCCTTATTTCTGTGGAATCTGAGAACAGATATTTCGGATCCCTTTGAAGACTATATGGCCAAAGGAAATATCCTCCGATAACAAAGAGAAAGAAGCTTTCTGAGAAACTTCTTTGTGTTCTGTGAAATCATCTCACAGAGTTATAGCTTTCCCCTCAAGAAGCCTTTAACTAAGACAGTTCTTGTGTAATTGGCAAAGAGATATTTGGAAGCCCATAGAGGGCTATAGTTAAAAAGGAAATATCCTCAGATGAAATCTGGAAAGAAGCTTTCTGAGAAATCGCTTAGTGTTCTGTGAATTCATCTCACAGAGTTACATCTGTATTTCGTTGATCTCTTTGCTAGCCTTATTTCTGTGGAATCTGAGAACAGATATTTCGGATCCCTTTGAAGACTATAGGGCCAAAGGAAATATCCTCCGATAACAAAGAGAAAGAAGCTTTCTGAGAAACTTCTTTGTGTTCTGTGAAATCATCTCACAGAATTACAGCTTTCCCCTCAAGAAGCCTTTCGCTAAGACAGTTCTTGTGGAATTGGCAAAGTGATATTTGGAAGCCCATAGAGGGCTATGGTGAAAAAGGAAATATCCTCAGATGAAATCTGGAAAGAAGCTTTCTGAGAAACTGCTTAGTGTTCTGTGAATTCATCTCACAGAGTTACATCTGTATTTCGTGCATCTTTTTGCTAGCCTTATTTCTGTGGAATCTGAGAACAGATATTTCGGATTCCATTGAAGACTATAGGACCAAAGGAAATATCCTCCGATAACAAAGAGAAAGAAGCTTTCTGAGAAACTTCTTTGTGTTCTGTGAAATCATCTCACAGAGTTACAGCTTTCCCCTCAAGAAGCCTTTAACTAAGACAGTTCTTGTGTAATTGGCAAAGAGATATTTGGAAGCCCATAGAGGGCTATGGTGAAAAAGGAAATATCCTCAGATGAAATCTGGAAAGAAGCTTTCTGAGAAACTGCTTAGTGTTCTGTGAATTCATCTCACAGAATTACATGTGTATTTCGTGGATCTCTTTGCTAGCCTTATTTCTGTGGAATCTGAGAACAGATATTTCGGATCCCTTTGAAGACTATAGGGCCAAAGGAAATATCTTCCGATAACAAAGAGAAAGAAGCTTTCTGAGAAACTTCTTTGTGTTCTGTGAAATCATATCACAGAGTTACGGCTTTCCCCTCAAGAAGCCTTTCGCTAGGACAGTTCTTGTGTAATTGGCAAAGAGATATTTGGAAGCCCATAGAGGGCTATGGTGTAAAAGGAAATATTCTCAGATGAAATCAGGAAAGAAGCTTTCTGAGAAACTGCTTTGTGTTCTGTGAATTCATCTCACAGAGTTACATCTCTATTTCGTGAATCTCTTTGCTAGCCTTATTTCTGTGGAATCTGAGAACAGATATTTCGGATCCCTTTGAAGACTATAGGGCCAAAGGAAATATCCTCCGATAACAAAGAGAAAGAAGCTTTCTGAGAAACTGCTTTGTGTTCTGTGAAATCATCTCACAGAGTTACAGCTTTCCCCTCAAGAAGCCTTTCGCTAGGACAGTTCTTGTGTTATTGGAAAAGAGATATTTGGAAGCCTATAGAGGGCTATGGTGAAAAAGGAAATATCCTCAGATAAAATCTGGAAAGAAGCTTTCTGAGAAACTGCTTAGTGTTCTGTGAATTCATCTCACAGAGTTACATCTGTATTTCGTGAATCTCTTTGCTAGCCTTATTTCTGTGTAATCTGAGAACAGATATTACGGATCCCTTTGAAGACTATAGGGCCAAAGGAAATATCCTCCGATAACAAAGAGAAAGAAGCTTTCTGAGAAACTTCTTTGTGGTCTGTGAAATCATCTCACAGAGTTACAGCTTTCCCCTCAAGAAGCCTTTCGCTAAGACAGTTCTTGTGGAATTGGCAAAGTGATATTTGGAAGCCCATAGAGGGCTATGGTGAAAAAGGAAATATCCTCAGATGAAATCAGGAAAGAAGCTTTCTGAGAAACTGCTTAGTGTTCTGTGAATTCATCTCACAGAGTTACATCTGTATTTCGTGGATCTCTTTGCTAGCCTTATTTCTGTGGAATCTGAGAACAGATATTTCGGATCCCTTTGAATACTATAGGGCCAAAGGAAATATCCTGCGATAACAAACAGAAAGAAGCTTTCTGAGCATCTTCTTTCTGTTCTGTGAAATCATCTCACAGAGTTACAGCTTTCCCCTCAAGAAGCCTTTCGCTAAGACAGTTCTTGTGGAATTGGCAAAGTGATATTTGGAAGCCCATAGAGGGCTATGGTGAAAAAGGAAATACCCTCAGATGAAATCTGGAAAGAAGCTTTCTGAGAAACTGCATAGTGTTCTGTGAATTCATCTCACAGAGTTACATCTGTATTTCGTGGATCTCTTTGCTAGCCTTATTTCTGTGGAATCTGAGAACAGATATTTCGGATCCCTTTGAAGACTATAGGGCCAAAGGAAATATCCTCCGATAACAAAGAAAAAGAAGCTTTCTGAGAAACTTCTTTGTGTTCTGTGAAATCATCTCACAGAGTTATAGCTTTCCCCTCAAGAAGCCTTTAACTAAGACAGTTCTTGTGTAATTGGCAAAGAGATATTTGGAAGGCCATAGAGGGCTATGGTGAAAAAGGAAATATCCTCAGATGAAATCTGGAAAGAAGCTTTCTGAGAAACTGCTTAGTGTTCTGTGAATTCATCTCACAGAGTTACATGTATATTTCGTGTATCTCTTTGCTAGCCTTATTTCTGTGGAATCTGAGTAAAGATATTTCGGATCCCTATGAATACTATAGGACCAAAGGAAATATCCTCCGATAACAAAGAGAAAGAAGCTTTCTGAGAAACTTGTTTGTGTTTTGTGAAATCATCTCACAGAGTTACAGCTTTCCCCTGAAGAAGCCTTTCGCTAAGACACTTCTTGAGGAATTGGCAAAGTGATATTTGGAAGCCCATAGAGGGCTATGGTGAAAAAGGAAATATCCTCAGATGAAATCTGGAAAGAAGCTTTCTGAGAAACTGCTTAGTGTTCTGTGAATTCATCTCACAGAGTTACATCTGTATTTCTTGAATCTCTTTGCTATCCTTATTTCTGTGTAATCTGAGAACAGATATTACGGATCCCTTTGAAGACTACAGGGCCAAAGGAAATATTCTCCGATAACAAAGAGAAAGAAGCTTTCTGAGAAACTTATTTGTGTTCTGTGAAATCATCTCACAGAGTTACAGCTTTCCCCTCAAGAAGCCTTTCGCTAAGACAGTTCTTGTGGAATTGGCAAAGTGATATTTGGAAGCCCATAGAGGGCTATGGTGAAAAAGGAAATATCCTCAGATAAAATCTGGAAAGAAGCTTTCTGAGAAACTGCTTAGTGTTCTGTGAATTCATCTCACAGAGTTACATCTGTATTTCGTGCATCTTTTTGCTAGCCTTATTTCTGTGGAATCTGAGAACTGATATTTCGGATCCCTTTGAAGACTATAGGGCCAAAGGAAATATCCTCCGATAACAAACAGAAAGAAGCTTTCTGAGCAACTTCTTTCTGTTCTGTGAAATCATCTCACAGAGTTACAGCTTTCCCCTCAAGAAGCCTTTCGCTAAGACAGTTCTTGTGGAATTGGCAAAGTGATATTTGGAAGCCCATAGAGGACTATGGTGAAAAAGGAAATACCCTCAGATGAAATCTGGAAAGAAGCTTTCTGAGAAACTGCTTAGTGTTTTGTTAATTCATCTCACAGAGTTACATCTGTATTTCGTGGATCTCTTTGCTAGCCTTATTTCTGTGGAATCTGAGAACAGATTTTTCGGATCCCTTTGAAGACTATAGGGCCAAAGGAAATATCCTCCGATAACAAAGAGAAAGAAGCTTTCTGAGAAACTTCTTTGTGTTCTGTGAAATCATCTCACAGAGTTACAGCTTTCCCCTCAAGAAGCCTTTCGATAGGACAGTTCTTGTGTAATTGGAAAAGAGATATTTGGAAGCCTATAGAGGGCTATGGTGAAAAAGGAAATATCCTCAGATAAAATCTGGAAAGAATCTTTCTGAGAAACTGCTTAGTGTTCTGTGAATTCATCTCACAGAGTTACATCTGTATTTCGTGAATCTCTTTGCTAGCCTTATTTCTGTGTAATCTGAGAACAGATATTACGGATCCCTTTGAAGACTAAAGGGCCAAAGGAAATATTCTCCGATAACAAAGAGAAAGAAGCTTTCTGAGAAACTTCTTTGTGGTCTGTGAAATCATCTCACAGAGTTAGAGCTTTCCCCTCAAGAAGCCTTTCGCTAAGACAGTTCTTGTGGAATAGGCAAAGAGATATTTGGAAGCCCATAGAGGGCTATGGTGAAAAAGGAAATATCCTCAGATGAAATCTGGAAAGAAGCTTTCTGAGAAACTGCTAAGTGTTCTTTGAATTCATCTCACAGAGTTACATCTGTATTTCGTGGATCTCTTTGCTAGCCTTATTTCTGTGGAATCTGAGAACAGATATTTCGGATCCCTTTGAAGACTATAGGGCCAAAGGAAATATCCCGCGATAACAAAGAGAAAGAAGCTTTCTGAGAAACTTCTTTCTGTTCTGTGAAATCATCTCACAGAGTTACAGCTTTCCCCTCAAGAAGCCTTTCGCTAAGACAGTTCTTGTGGAATTGGCAAAGTGATATTTGGAAGCCCATAGAGGGCTATGGTGAAAAAGGAAATATCCTCAGATGAAATCTGGAAAGAAGCTTTCTGAGAAACCGCTTAGAGTTCTGCTAATTCATCTCACAGAGTTACATCTGTATTTCGTGGATCTCTTTGCTAGCCTTATTTCTGTGGAATCTGAGAACAGATATTTCGGATCCCTTTGAAGACTATAGGGCCAAAGGAAATATCCTGCGATAACAAACAGAAAGAAGCTTTCTGAGCAACTTCTTTCTGTTCTGTGAAATCATCTCACAGAGTTACAGCTTTCCCCTCAAGAAGCCTTTCGCTAAGACAGTTCTTGTGGAATTGGCAAAGTGATATTTGGAAGCCCATAGAGGGCTATGTTGAAAAAGGAAATACCCTCAGATGAAATCTGGAAAGAAGCTTTCTGAGAAACTGCTTAGTGTTCTGTGAATTCATCTCACAGAGTTACATCTGTATTTCGTGGATCTCTTTGCTAGCCTTATTTCTGTGGAATCTGAGAACAGATATTTCGGATCCCTTTGAAGACTATAGGGCCAAAGGAAATATCCTCCGATAACAAAGAGAAAGAAGCTTTCTGAGAAACTTCTTTGTGTTCTGTGAAATCATCTCACAGAGTTATAGCTTTCCCCTCAAGAAGCCTTTCGCTAAGACAGTTCTTGTGGAATTGGCAAAGTGATATTTGGAAGCCCATAGAGGGCTATGGTGAAAAAGGAAATATCCTCAGATGAAATCTGGAAAGAAGCTTTCTGAGAAACCGCTTAGAGTTCTGTTAATTCATCTCACAGAGTTACATCTGTATTTCGTGGATCTCTTTGCTAGCCTTATTTCTGTGGAATCTGAGAAAAGATACTTCGCATCCCTATGAAGACTATAGGGCCAAAGGAAATATCCTCCGATAACAAAGAGAAAGAAGCTTTCTGAGAAACTTCTTTGTGTTCTGTGAAATCATCTCACAGAGTTACAGCTTTCCCCTCAAGAAGCCTTTCGCTAAGACAGTTCTTGTGGAATTGGCAAAGAGATATTTGGAAGCCCATAGAGGGCTATGGTGAAAAAGGAAATATCCTCAGATGAAATCTGGAAAGAAGCTTTCTGAGAAACTGCTAAGTGTTCTGTTAATTCATCTCACAGAGTTACATCTGTATTTCGTGGATCTCTTTGCTAGCCTTATTTCTGTGGAATCTGAGAACAGATATTTCGGATCCCTTTGAAGACTATAGGGCCAAAGGAAATATCTTCCGATAACAAAGAGAAAGAAGCTTTCTGAGAAACTTCTTTGTGTTCTGTGAAATCATATCACAGAGTTACGGCTTTCCCCTCAAGAAGCCTTTCGCTAGGACAGTTCTTCTGTAATTGGCAAAGAGATATTTGGAAGCCCATAGAGGGCTATGATGAAAAAGGAAATATCCTCAGATGAAATCAGGAAAGAAGCTTTCTGAGAAACTGCTTAGTGTTCTGTGAATTCATCTCACAGAGTTACATCTGTATTTCGTGGATCACTTTGCTAGCCTTATTTCTGTGGAATCTGAGAACAGATATTTCGGATCCCTTTGAAGACTATAGGGCCAAAGGAAATATCCTCCGATAACAAAGAGAAAGAAGCTTTCTGAGAAACTTCTTTGTGTTCTGTGAAATCATCTCACAGAGTTATAGCTTTCCCCTCAAGAAGCCTTTAACTAAGACAGTTCTTGTGTAATTGGCAAAGAGATATTTGGAAGCCCTTAGAGGGCTATGGTGAAAAAGGAAATATCCTCAGATGAAATCTGGAAAGAAGCTTTCTGAGAAACTGCTTAGTGTTCTGTGAATTCATCTCACAGAGTTACATGTATATTTCGTGTATCTCTTTGCTAGCCTTATTTCTGTGGAATCTGAGTAAAGATATTTCGGATCCCTATGAATACTATAGGGCCATAGGAAATATCCTCCGATAACAAAGAGAAAGAAGCTTTCTGAGAAACTTGTTTGTGTTTTGTGAAATCATCTCAGAGAGTTACAGCTTTCCCCTCAAGAAGCCTTTCGCTAAGACACTTCTTGAGGAATTGGCAAAGTGATATTTGGAAGCCCATAGAGGGCTATGGTGAAAAAGGAAATATCCTCAGATGAAATCTGGAAAGAAGCTTTCTGAGAAACTGCTTAGTGTTCTGTGAATTCATCTCACAAAGTTACATCTGTATTTCTTGAATCTCTTTGCTATCCTTATTTCTGTGTAATCTGAGAACAGATATTACGGATCCCTTTGAAGACTATAGGGCCAAAGGAAATATTCTCCGATAACAAAGAGAAAGAAGCTTTCTGAGAAACTTATTTGTGTTCTGTGAAATCATCTCACAGAGTTAGAGCTTTCCCCTCAAGAAGCCTTTCGCTAGGACAGTTCTTCTGTAATTGGCAAAGAGATATTTGGAAGCCCATAGAGGGCTATGGTGAAAAAGGAAATATCCTCAGATGAAATCAGGAAAGAAGCTTTCTGAGAAATTGCTTAGTGTTCTGTGAATTCATCTCACAGAGTTACATCTGTATTTCGTGAATCTCTTTGCTAGCCTTATTTCTGTGGAATCTGAGAACAGATATTTCGGATCCCTTTGAAGACTATAGGGCCAAAGGAAATATACTCCGATAACAAAGAGAAAGAAGCTTTCTGAGAAACTTCTTTGTGTTCTGTGAAATCATCTCACAGAGTTATAGCTTTCCCCTCAAGAAGCCTTTAACTAAGACAGTTCTTGTGTAATTGGCAAAGAGATATTTGGAAGCCCATAGAGGGCTATGGTGAAAAAGGAAATATCCTCAGTTGAAATCTGGAAAGAAGCTTTCTGAGAAACTGCTTAGTGTTCTGTGATTTCATCTCACAGAATTACATGTATATTTCGTGTATCTCTTTGCTAGCCTTATTTCTGTGGAATCTGAGTAAAGATATTTCCGATCCCTATGAATACTATAGGGCCATAGGAAATATCCTCCGATAACAAAGAGAAAGAAGCTTTCTGAGAAACTTGTTTGTGTTTTGTGAAATCATCTCACAGAGTTACAGCTTTCCCCTCAAGAAGCCTTTCGCTAAGACACTTCTTGTGGAATTGGCAAAGTGATATTTGGAAGCCCATAGAGGGCTATGGTGAAAAAGGAAATATCCTCAGATGAAATCTGGAAAGAAGCTTTCTGAGAAACTGCTTAGTGTTCTGTGAATTCATCTCACAGAGTTACATCTGTATTTCGTGAATCTCTTTGCTATCCTTATTTCTGTGTAATCTGAGAACAGATATTACGGATCCCTTTGAAGACTATAGGGCCAAAGGAAATATTCTCCGATAACAAAGTGAAAGAAGCTTTCTGAGAAACTTATTTGTGTTCTGTGAAATCATCTCACAGAGTTAGAGCTTTCCCCTCAAGAAGCCTTTCGCTAAGACAGTTCTTGTGGAATTGGCAAAGTGATATTTGGAAGCCCATAGAGGGCTATGGTGAAAAAGGAAATATCCTCAGATGAAATCTGGAAAGAAGCTTTCTAAGAAACTGCTAAGTGTTTTGTTAATTCATCTCACAGAGTTACATCTGTATTTCGTGGATCTCTTTGCTAGCCTTATTTCTGTGGAATCTGAGAACAGATATTTCGGATCCCTTTGAAGACTATAGGGCCAAAGGAAATATCTTCCGATAACAAAGAGAAAGAAGCTTTCTGAGAAACTTCTTTGTGTTCTGTAAAATCATATCACAGAGTTACGGCTTTCCCCTCAAGAAGCCTTTCGCTAGGACAGTTCTTCTGTAATTGGCAAAGAGATATTTGGAAGCCCATAGAGGGCTATGGTGAAAAAGGAAATATCCTCAGATGAAATCAGGAAAGAAGCTTTCTGAGAAACTGCTTAGTGTTCTGTGAATTCATCTCACAGAGTTACATCTGTATTTCGTGAATCTCTTTGCTAGCCTTATTTCTGTGGAATCTGAGAACAGATATTTCGGATCCCTTTGAAGACTATAGGGCCAAAGGAAATATACTCCGATAACAAAGAGAAAGAAGCTTTCTGAGAAACTTCTTTGTGTTCTGTGAAATCATCTCACAGAATTACAGCTTTCCCCTCAAGAAGACTTTCGCTAAGACAGTTCTTGTGGAATTGGCAAAGTGATATTTGGAAGCCCATAGAGGGCTATGGTGAAAAAGGAAATATCCTCAGATGAAATCTGGAAAGAAGCTTTCTGAGAAACTGCTTAGTGTTCTGTGAATTCATCTCACAGAGTTACATCTGTATTTCGTGCATCTTTTTGCTAGCCTTATTTCTGTGGAATCTGAGAACAGATATTTCGGATCCCATTGAAGACTATAGGGCCAAAGGAAATATCCTCCGATAACAAAGAGAAAGAAGCTTTCTGAGAAACTTCTTTGTGTTCTGTGAAATCATCTCACAGAGATACAGCTTTCCCCTCAAGAAGCCTTCAACTAAGACAGTTCTTGTGTAATTGGCAAAGTGATATTTGGAAGCCCATAGAGGGCTATGGTGAAAAAGGAAATATCCTCAGATGAAATCTGGAAAGAAGCTTTCTGAGAAACTGCTTAGTGTTCTGTGAATTCATCTCACAGAATTACATGTGTATTTCGTGGATCTCTTTGCTAGCCTTATTTCTGTGGAATCTGAGAACAGATATTTCGGATCCCTTTGAAGACTATAGGACCAAAGGAAATATCCTCCGATAACAAAGAGAAAGAAGCTTTCTGAGAAACTTGTTTGTGTTCTGTGAAATCATCTCACAGAGTTACAGCTTTCCCCTCAAGAAGCCTTTCGCTAAGACAGTTCTTGTGGAATTGGCAAAGTGATATTTGGAAGCCCATAGAGGGCTATGGTGAAAAAGGAAATATCCTCAGATGAAATCTGGAAAGAAGCTTTCTGAGAAACTGCTTAGTGTTCTGTGAAATCATCTCACAGAGTAACATGTGTATTTCGTGGATCTCTTTGCTAGCCTTATTTCTGTGGAATCTGAGAAAAGATACTTCGCATCCCTATGAAGACTATAGGGCCAAAGGAAATATCCTCCGATAACAAAGAGAAAGAAGCTTTCTGAGAAACTTCTTTGTGTTCTGTGAAATCATCTCACAGAGTTACAGCTTTCCCCTCAAGAAGCCTTTCGCTAAGACAGTTCTTGTGGAATTGGCAAAGAGATATTTGGAAGCCCATAGAGGGCTATGGTGAAAAAGGAAATATCCTCAGATGAAATCTGGAAAGAAGCTTTCTGAGAAACTGCTAAGTGTTCTGTTAATTCATCTCACAGAGTTACATCTGTATTTCGTGGATCTCTTTGCTAGCCTTATTTCTGTGGAATCTGAGAACAGATATTTCGGATCCCTTTGAAGACTATAGGGCCAAAGGAAATATCTTCCGATAACAAAGAGAAAGAAGCTTTCTGAGAAACTTCTTTGTGTTCTGTGAAATCATATCACAGAGTTACGGCTTTCCCCTCAGGAAGCCTTTCGCTAGGACAGTTCTTCTGTAATTGGCAAAGAGATATTTGGAAGCCCATAGAGGGCTATGATGAAAAAGGAAATATCCTCAGATGAAATCAGGAAAGAAGCTTTCTGAGAAACTGCTTAGTGTTCTGTGAATTCATCTCACAGAGTTACATCTGTATTTCGTGGATCACTTTGCTAGCCTTATTTCTGTGGAATCTGAGAACAGATATTTCGGATCCCTTTGAAGACTATAGGGCCAAAGGAAATATCCTCCGATAACAAAGAGAAAGAAGCTTTCTGAGAAACTTCTTTCTGTTCTGTGAAATCATCTCACAGAGTTATAGCTTTCCCCTCAAGAAGCCTTTAACTAAGACAGTTCTTGTGTAATTGGCAAAGAGATATTTGGAAGCCCATAGAGGGCTATGGTGAAAAAGGAAATATCCTCAGATGAAATCTGGAAAGAAGCTTTCTGAGAAACTGCTTAGTGTTCTGTGAATTCATCTCACAGAGTTACATGTATATTTCGTGTATCTCTTTGCTAGCCTTATTTCTGTGGAATCTGAGTAAAGATATTTCGGATCCCTATGAATACTATAGGGCCATAGGAAATATCCTCCGATAACAAAGAGAAAGAAGCTTTCTGAGAAACTTGTTTGTGTTTTGTGAAATCATCTCACAGAGTTACAGCTTTCCCCTCAAGAAGCCTTTCGCTAAGACACTTCTTGAGGAATTGGCAAAGTGATATTTGGAAGCCCATAGAGGGCTATGGTGAAAAAGGAAATATCCTCAGATGAAATCTGGAAAGAAGCTTTCTGAGAAACTGCTTAGTGTTCTGTGAATTCATCTCACAGAGTTACATCTGTATTTCTTGAATCTCTTTGCTATCCTTATTTCTGTGTAATCTGAGAACAGATATTACGGATCCCTTTGAAGACTATAGGGCCAAAGGAAATATTCTCCGATAACAAAGAGAAAGAAGCTTTCTGAGAAACTTATTTGTGTTCTGTGAAATCATCTCACAGAGTTAGAGCTTTCCCCTCAAGAAGCCTTTCGCTAGGACAGTTCTTCTGTAATTGGCAAAGAGATATTTGGAAGCCCATAGAGGGCTATGGTGAAAAAGGAAATATCCTCAGATGAAATCAGGAAAGAAGCTTTCTGAGAAATTGCTTAGTGTTCTGTGAATTCATCTCACAGAGTTACATCTGTATTTCGTGAATCTCTTTGCTAGCCTTATTTCTGTGGAATCTGAGAACAGATATTTCGGATCCCTTTGAAGACTATAGGGCCAAAGGAAATATACTCCGATAACAAAGAGAAAGAAGCTTTCTGAGAAACTTCTTTGTGTTCTGTGAAATCATCTCACAGAATTACAGCTTTCCCCTCAAGAAGCCTTTCGCTAAGACAGTTCTTGTGGAATTGGCAAAGTGATATTTGGAAGCCCTTAGAGGGCTATGGTGAAAAAGGAAATATCCTCAGATGAAATCTGGAAAGAAGCTTTCTGAGAAACTGCTTAGTGTTCTGTGAATTCATCTCACAGAGTTACATCTGTATTTCGTGCATCTTTTTGCTAGCCTTATTTCTGTGGAATCTGAGAACTGATATTTCGGATCCCTTTGAAGACTATAGGGCCAAAGGAAATATCCTCCGATAACAAACAGAAAGAAGCTTTCTGAGCAACTTCTTTCTGTTCTGTGAAATCATCTCACAGAGTTACAGCTTTCCCCTCAAGAAGCCTTTCGCTAAGACAGTTCTTGTGGAATTGGCAAAGTGATATTTGGAAGCCCATAGAGGACTATGGTGAAAAAGGAAATACCCTCAGATGAAATCTGGAAAGAAGCTTTCTGAGAAACTGCTTAGTGTTTTGTTAATTCATCTCACAGAGTTACATCTGTATTTCGTGGATCTCTTTTTTTTTTTTTTTTTTTTTTTTTAATTTATTTATTATTATTATACTTTAAGTTGTAGGGTACATGTGCATAACGTGCAGGTTTGTTACATATGTATACTTGTGCCATGTTGCTGTGCTGCACCCATCAACTCGTCATTTACATCAGGTATAACTCCCAATGCAATCCCTCCCCCCTCCCCCCTCCCCATGATAGGCCCCGGTGTGTGATGTTCCCCTTCCTGAGTCTGAGTGATCCCATTGTTCAGTTCCCACCTATGAGTGAGAACATGCGGTGTTTAGTTTTCTGTTCTTGTGATAGTTTGCTAAGAATGATGGATTCCAGCTGCATCCAAGTCCCTACAAAGGACTCAAACTCATCCTTTTTTATGGCTGCATAGTATTCCATGGTGTATATGTGCCACATTTTCTTAATCCAATCTGTCACTGATGGACATTTGGGTTGATTCCAAGTCTTTGCTATTGTGAATAGTGCTGCAATAAACATACGTGTGCATGTGTCTTTATAGCAGCATAATTTATAATCCTTTGGGTATATACCCAGTAATGGGATGGCTGGGTCATACGGTACATCTAGTTCTAGATCCTTGAGGAATCGCCATACTGTTTTCCATAATGGTTGAACTAGTTTACAATCCCACCAACAGTGTAAAAGTGTTCCTATTTCTCCACATCCTCTCCAGCACCTGTTGTTACCTGACTTTTTAATGATTGCCATTCTAACTGGTGTGAGATGGTATCTCATTGTGGTTTTGATTTGCATTTCTCTGATGGCCAGTGATGATGAGCATTTTTTCATGTGTCTGTTGGCTGTATGAATGTCTTCTTTTGAGAAATGTCTGTTCATGTCCTTTGCCCACTTTTTGATGGGGTTGTTTGTTTTTTTCTTGTAAATTTGTTTGAGTTCTTTGTAGGTTCTGGATATTAGCCCTTTGTCAGATGAGTAGATTGCAAAAATTTTCTCCCATTCTGTAGGTTGCCTGTTCACTCTGATGGTAGTGTCTTTTGCTGTGCAGAAGCTCTTTAGTTTAATGAGATCCCATTTGTCAATTTTGGCTTTTGCTGCCGTTGCTTTTGGTGTTTTAGACATGAAATCTTTGCCCATGCCTATGTCCTGAATGGTACTACCTAGGTTTTCCTCTAGGATTTTTATGGTACTAGGTCTAACATTTAAGTCTCTAATCCATCTTGAATTAATTTTCGTGTAAGGAGTAAGGAAAGGATCCAGTTTCAGCTTTCTACTTATGGCTAGCCAATTTTCCCAGCACCATTTATTAAATAGGGAATCCTTTCCCCATTTCTTGTTTCTCTCAGGTTTGTCAAAGATCAAATGGCTGTAGATGTGTGGTATTATTTCTGAGGACTCTGTTCTGTTCCATTGGTCTATATCTCTGTTTTGGTACCAGTACCATGCTGTTTTGGTTACTGTAGCCTTGTAGTATAGTTTGAAGTCAGGTAGCGTGATGCCTCCAGCTTTGTTCTTTTGACTTAGGATTGTCTTGGAGATGCGGGCTCTTTTTTGGTTCCATATGAACTTTAAAGCAGTTTTTTCCAATTCTGTGAAGAAACTCATTGGTAGCTTGATGGGGATGGCATTGAATCTATAAATTACCTTGGGCAGTATGGCCATTTTCACGATATTGATTCTTCCTATCCATGAGCATGGTATGTTCTTCCATTTGTTTGTGTCCTCTTTGATTTCACTGAGCAGTGGTTTGTAGTTCTCCTTGAAGAGGTCCTTTACATCCCTTGGAAGTTGGATTCCTAGGTATTTGATTCTCTTTGAAGCAATTGTGAATGGAAGTTCATTCCTGATTTGGCTCTCTGTTTGTCTGTTACTGGTGTATAAGAATGCTTGTGATTTTTGCACATTAATTTTGTATCCTGAGACTTTGCTGAAGTTGCTTATCAGCTTAAGGAGATTTTGGGCTGAGACAATGGGGTTTTCTAAATATACAATCATGTCATCTGCAAAGAGGGACAATTTGACTTCTTCTTTTCCTAACTGAATACCCTTGATTTCTTTCTCTTGCCTGATTGCCCTAGCCAGAACTTCCAACACTATGTTGAATAGGAGTGGTGAGAGAGGGCATCCCTGTCTTGTGCCAGTTTTCAAAGGGAATTTTTCCAGTTTTTGCCCATTCAGTATGATATTGGCTGTGGGTTTGTCATATATAGCTCTTATTATTTTGAGGTACGTTCCATCAATACCGAATTTATTGAGCGTTTTTAGCATGAAGGGCTGTTGAATTTTGTCAAAAGCCTTTTCTGCATCAATTGAGATAATCATGTGGTTCTTGTCTTTGGTTCTGTTTATATGCTGGATTATGTTTATTGATTTGCGAATGTTGAACCAGCCTTGCATCCCAGGGATGAAGCCCACTTGATCATGGTGGATAAGCTTTTTGATGTGTTGCTGAATCCGGTTTGCCAGTATTTTATTGAGGATTTTTGCATCGATGTTCATCAGGGATATTGGTCTAAAATTCTCTTTTTTTGTTGTGTCTCTGCCAGGCTTTGGTATCAGGATGATGTTGGCCTCATAAAATGAGTTAGGGAGGATTCCCTCTTTTTCTATTGATTGGAATAGTTTCAGAAGGAATGGTACCAACTCCTCTTTGTACCTCTGGTAGAATTCAGCTGTGAATCCATCTGGTCCTGGACTTTTTTTGGTTGGTAGGCTATTAATTGTTGCCTCAATTTCAGAGCCTGCTATTGGTCTATTCAGGGATTCAACTTCTTCCTGGTTTAGTCTTGGAAGAGTGTAAGTGTCCAGGAAATTATCCATTTCTTCTAGATTTTCCAGTTTATTTGCGTAGAGGTGTTTATAGTATTCTCTGATGGTAGTTTGTATTTCTGTGGGGTCGGTGGTGATATCCCCTTGATCATTTTTAATTGCGTCGATTTGATTCTTCTCTCTTTTCTTCTTTATTAGTCTGGCTAGTGGTCTGTCAATTTTGTTGATCTTTTCAAAAAACCAACTCCTGGATTCATTGATTTTTTGGAGGGTTTTTTGTGTCTCTATCTCCTTCAGTTCTGCTCTGATCTTAGTTATTTCTTGCCTTCTGCTAGCTTTCGAATGTGTTTGCTCTTGCTTCTCTAGTTCTTTTAATTGCGATGTTAGAGTGTCAATTTTACATCTTTCCTGCTTTCTCTTGTGGGCATTTAGTGCTATAAATTTCCCTCTACACACTGCTTTAAATGTGTCCCAGAGATTCTGGTATGTTGTATCTTTGTTCTCATTGGTTTCAAAGAACATCTTTATTTCTGCCTTCATTTCATTATGTACCCAGTAGTCATTCAGGAGCAGGTTGTTCAGTTTCCATGTAGTTGAGCGGTTTTGAGTGAGTTTCTTAGTCCTGAGTTCTAGTTTGATTGCACTGTGGTCTGAGAGACAGTTTGTTATAATTTCTGTTCTTGTACATTTGCTGAGGAGTGCTTTACTTCCAATTACGTGGTCAATTTTGGAGTAAGTATGATGTGGTGCTGAGAAGAATGTATATTCTGTTGATTTGGGGTGGAGAGTTCTATAGATGTCTATTAGGTCTGCTTGTTGCAGAGATGAGTTCAATTCCTGGATATCCTTGTTAACTTTCTGTCTCGTTGATCTGTCTAATGTTGACAGTGGAGTGTTGAAGTCTCCCATTATTATTGTATGGGAGTCTAAGTCTCTTTGTAAGTGTCTAAGGACTTGCTTTATGAATCTGGGTGCTCCTGTATTGGGTGCATATATATTTAGGATAGTTAGCTCTTCCTGTTGAATTGATCCCTTTACCATTATGTAATGGCCTTCTTTGTCTCTTTTGATCTTTGATGGTTTAAAGTCTGTTTTATCAGAGACTAGTATTGCAACCCCTGCTTTTTTTTGTTCTCCGTTTGCTTGGTAAATCTTCCTCCATCCCTTTATTTTGAGCCTATGTATGACTCTGCGTGTGAGATGGGTCTCCTGAATACAGCAGACTGATGGGTCTTGACTCTTTATCCAGTTTGCCAGTCTGTGTCTTTTAATTGGAGCATTTAGTCCATTTACATTTAAGGTTAATATTGTTATGTGTGAACTTGATCCTGCCATTATGATATTAACTGGTTATTTTGCTCATTAGTTGATGCAGTTTCTTCCTAGCCTCAATGGTCTTTACATTTTGGCTTGTTTTTGCAATGGCTGGTACCGGTTGTTCCTTTCCATGTTTAGTGCTTCCTTCAGGATCTCTTGTAAGGCAGGCCTAGTGGTGACAAAATCTCTAAGCATTTGCTTATCTGTAAAGGATTTTATTTCTCCTTCACTTATGAAACTTAGTTTGGCTGGATATGAAATTCTGGGTTTAAAATTCTTTTCTTTAAGAATGTTGAATATTGGCCCCCACTCTCTTCTGGCTTGTAGAGTTTCTGCGGAGAGATCTGCTGTTAGTCTGATGGGCTTCCCTTTGTGGGTAACCCGACCTTTCTCTCTGGCTGCCCTTAAGATTTTTTCCTTCATTTCAACTTTGGTGAATCTGGCAATTATGTGTCTTGGAGTTGCTCTTCTCGAGGAGTATCTTTGTGGCGTTCTCTGTATTTCCTGGATTTGAATGTTGGCCTGCCCTACTAGGTTGGGGAAGTTCTCCTGGATGATATCCTGAAGAGTGTTTTCCAACTTGGTTCCATTTTCCCCCTCACTTTCAGGCACCCCAATCAGACGTAGATTTGGTCTTTTTACATAATCCCATACTTCTTGCAGGCTTTGTTCGTTTCTTTTTCTTCTTTTTTCTTTTGGTTTCTCTTCTCGCTTCATTTCATTCATTTGATCCTCAATCGCTGATACTCTTTCTTCCAGTTGATCGAGTCGGTTACTGAAGCTTGTGCATTTGTCACGTATCTCTCGTGTCATGGTTTTCATCTCTTTCATTTCGTTTAGGACCTTCTCTGCATTAATTACTCTAGCCATCAATTCTTCCACTTTTTTTTCAAGATTTTTAGTTTCTTTGCGCTGGGTACGTAATTCCTCCTTTAGCTCTGAGAAATTTGATGGACTGAAGCCTTCTTCTCTCATCTCATCAAAGTCATTCTCCGTCCAGCTTTGATCCGTTGCTGGCGACGAGCTGCGCTCCTTTGCCGGGGGAGATGCGCTCTTATTTTTTGAATTTCCAGCTTTTCTGCCCTGCTTTTTCCCCATCTTTGTGGTTTTATCTGCCTCTGGTCTTTGATGATGGTGATGTACTGATGGGGTTTTGGTGTAGGTGTCCTTCCTGTTTGATAGTTTTCCTTCTAACAGTCAGGACCCTCAGCTGTAGGTCTGTTGGAGATTGCTTGAGGTCCACTCCAGACCCTGTTTGCCTGGGTATCAGCAGCAGAGGCTGCAGAAGATAGAATATTTCTGAACAGCGAGTGTACCTGTCTGATTCTTGCTTTGGAAGCTTCCTCTCAGGGGTATACTCCTCCCTGTGAGGTGTGGGGTGTCAGACTGCCCCTAGTGGGGGATGTCTCCCAGTTAGGCTACTCAGGGGTCAGGGACCCGCTTGAGCAGGGAGTCTGTCCCTTCTCAGATCTCAGCCTCCGTGTTGGGAGATCCACTGCTCTCTTCAAAGCTGTCAGACAGAGTCGTTTGCGTCTGTGCAGAGGTGTCTGTGTGTCTTAGTTTACTGTGCCCTGTCCCCAGAGGTGGAGTTTACAGAGACAGGCAGGTTTCCTTGAGCTGCTGTGAGCTCCACCCAGTTCGAGCTTCCCAGCAGCTTTGTTTACCTACTTAAGCCTCAGCAATGGCGGGCGCCCCTCCCCCAGCCTCGCTGCTGCCTTGCCGGTAGATCACAGACTGCTGCGCTAGCAACGAGGGAGGCTCCGTGGGTGTGGGACCCTCCCGGCCAGGTGTGGGATATGATCTCCTGGTGTGCCTGTTTCCTAAAGCGCAGTATTGGGGTGGGAGTTACCCGATTTTCCAGGTGTTGTGTGTCTCAGTTCCCCTGGCTAGGAAAAGGGACTCCCTTCCCCCTTGCGCTTCCCAGGTGAGGCAATGCCTCGCCCTGCTTCAGCTCTCGCTGGTCGGGCTGCAGCAGCTGACCAGCTCCGATCGTCCGGCACTCCCCAGTGAGATGAACCCAGTACCTCAGTTGAAAATGCAGAAATCACCGGTCTTCTGTGTTGCTCGCGCTGGGAGTTGGAGACTGGAGCTGCTCCTATTCGGCCATCTTCTATTTCGTGGATCTCTTTGCTAGCCTTATTTCTGTGGAATCTGAGAACAGATTTTTCGGATCCCTTTGAAGACTATAGGGCCAAAGGAAATATCCTCCGATAACAAAGGGAAAGAAGCTTTCTGAGAAACTTCTTTGTGTTCTGTGAAATCATCTCACAGAGTTACAGCTTTCCCCTCAAGAAGCCTTTCGATAGGACAGTTCTTGTGTAATTGGAAAAGAGATATTTGAAAGCCTATAGAGGGCTATGGTGAAAAAGGAAATATCCTCAGATAAAACCTGGAAAGAAGCTTTCTGAGAAACTGCTTAGTGTTCTGTGAATTCATCTCACAGAGTTACATCTGTATTTCGTGAATCTCTTTGCTAGCCTTATTTCTGTGTAATCTGAGAACAGATATTACGGATCCCTTTGAAGACTAAAGGGCCAAAGGAAATATTCTCCGATAACAAAGAGAAAGAAGCTTTCTGAGAAACTTCTTTGTGGTCTGTGAAATCATCTCACAGAGTTACAGCTTTCCCCTCAAGAAGCCTTTCGCTAAGACAGTTCTTGTGGAATAGGCAAAGAGATATTTGGAAGCCCATAGAGGGCTATGGTGAAAAAGGAAATATCCTCAGATGAAATCTGGAAAGAAGCTTTCTGAGAAACTGCTAAGTGTTCTTTGAATTCATCTCACAGAGTTACATCTGTATTTCGTGGATCTCTTTGCTAGCCTTATTTCTGTGGAATCTGAGAACAGATATTTCGGATCCCTTTGAAGACTATAGGGCCAAAGGAAATATCCTCCGATAACAAAGAGAAAGAAGCTTTCTGAGAAACTTCTTTCTGTTCTGTGAAATCATCTCACAGAGTTACAGCTTTCCCCTCAAGAAGCCTTTCGCTAAGACAGTTCTTGTGGAATTGGCAAAGTGATATTTGGAAGCCCATAGAGGGCTATGGTGAAAAAGGAAATATCCTCAGATGAAATCTGGAAAGAAGCTTTCTGAGAAACCGCTTAGAGTTCTGCTAATTCATCTCACAGAGTTACATCTGTATTTCGTGGATCTCTTTGCTAGCCTTATTTCTGTGGAATCTGAGAACAGATATTTCGGATCCCTTTGAAGACTATAGGGCCAAAGGAAATATCCTGCGATAACAAACAGAAAGAAGCTTTCTGAGCAACTTCTTTCTGTTCTGTGAAATCATCTCACAGAGTTACAGCTTTCCCCTCAAGAAGCCTTTCGCTAAGACAGTTCTTGTGGAATTGGCAAAGTGATATTTGGAAGCCCATAGAGGGCTATGTTGAAAAAGGAAATACCCTCAGATGAAATCTGGAAAGAAGCTTTCTGAGAAACTGCTTAGTGTTCTGTGAATTCATCTCACAGAGTTACATATGTATTTCGTGGATCTCTTTGCTAGCCTTATTTCTGTGGAATCTGAGAACAGATATTTCGGATCCCTTTGAAGACTATAGGGCCAAAGGAAATATCCTCCGATAACAAAGAGAAAGAAGCTTTCTGAGAAACTTCTTTGTGTTCTGTGAAATCATCTCACAGAGTTATAGCTTTCCCCTCAAGAAGCCTTTCGCTAAGACAGTTCTTGTGGAATTGGCAAAGTGATATTTGGAAGCCCATAGAGGGCTATGGTGAAAAAGGAAATATCCTCAGATGAAATCTGGAAAGAAGCTTTCTGAGAAACCGCTTAGAGTTCTGTTAATTCATCTCACAGAGTTACATCTGTATTTCGTGGATCTCTTTGCTAGCCTTATTTCTGTGGAATCTGAGAACAGATATTTCGGATCCCTTTGAAGACTATAGGGCCAAAGGAAATATCCTGCGATAACAAACAGAAAGAAGCTTTCTGAGCATCTTCTTTCTGTTCTGTGAAATCATCTCACAGAGTTACAGCTTTCCCCTCAAGAAGCCTTTCGCTAAGACAGTTCTTGTGGAATTGGCAAAGTGATATTTGGAAGCCCATAGAGGGCTATGGTGAAAAAGGAAATACCCTCAGATGAAATCTGGAAAGAAGCTTTCTGAGAAACTGCTTAGTGTTCTGTGAATTCATCTCACAGAGTTACATCTGTATTTCGTGAATCTCTTTGCTAGCCTTATTTCTGTGTAATCTGAGAACAGATATTACGGATCCCTTTGAAGACTATAGGGCTAAAGGAAATATTCTCCGATAACAAAGAGAAAGAAGCTTTCTGAGAAACTTCTTTGTGGTCTGTGAAATCATCTCACAGAGTTAGAGCTTTCCCCTCAAGAAGCCTTTCGCTAAGACAGTTCTTGTGGAATTGGCAAAGTGATATTTGGAAGCCCATAGAGGGCTATGGTGAAAAAGGAAATATCCTCAGATGAAATCTGGAAAGAAGCTTTCTGAGAAACTGCTTAGTGTTCTGTGAATTCATCTCACAGAGTTACATCTGTATTTCGTGGATCTCTTTGCTAGCCTTATTACTGTGGAATCTGAGAACAGATATTTCGGATCCCTTTGAAGACTATAGGGCCAAAGGAAATATCCTCCGATAACAAAGAGAAAGAAGCTTTCTGAGAAACTTCTTTCTGTTCTGTGAATTCATGTCACAGAGTTACAGCTTTCCCGTCAAGAAGCCTTTCGCTAAGACAGTTCTTGTGGAATTGGCAAAGTGATATTTGGAAGCCCATAGAGGGCTATGGTGAAAAAGGAAATATCCTCAGATGAAATCTGGAAAGAAGCTTTCTGACAAACCGCTTAGAGTTCTGTTAATTCATCTCACAGAGTTACATCTGTATTTCGTGGATCTCTTCGCTAGCCTTATTTCTGTGGAATCTGAGAACAGATATTTCGGATCCCTTTGAAGACTATAGGGCCAAAGGAAATATCCTGCGATAACAAACAGAAAGAAGCTTTCTGAGCATCTTCTTTCTGTTCTGTGAAATCATCTCACAGAGTTACAGCTTTCCCCTCAAGAAGCCTTTCGCTAAGACAGTTCTTGTGGAATTGGCAAAGTGATATTTGGAAGCCCATAGAGGGCTATGGTGAAAAAGGAAATACCCTCAGATGAAATCTGGAAAGAAGCTTTCTGAGAAACTGCTTAGTGTTCTGTGAATTCATCTCACAGAGTTACATCTGTATTTCGTGGATCTCTTTGCTAGCCTTATTTCTGTGGAATCTGAGAACAGATATTTCGGATCCCTTTGAAGACTATAGGGCCAAAGGAAATATCCTCCGATAACAAAGAGAAAGAAGCTTTCTGAGAAACTTCTTTGTGTTCTGTGAAATCATCTCACAGAGTTATAGCTTTCCCCTCAAGAAGCCTTTAACTAAGACAGTTCTTGTGTAATTGGCAAAGAGATATTTGGAAGCCCATAGAGGGCTATGGTGAAAAAGGAAATATCCTCAGATGAAATCTGGAAAGAAGCTTTCTGAGAAACTGCTTAGTGTTCTGTGAATTCATCTCACAGAATTACATGTATATTTCGTGTATCTCTTTGCTAGCCTTATTTCTGTGGAATCTGAGTAAAGATATTTCGGATCCCTATGAATACTATAGGGCCATAGGAAATATCCTCCGATAACAAAGAGAAAGAAGCTTTCTGAGAAACTTGTTTGTGTTTTGTGAAATCATCTCACAGAGTTACAGCTTTCCCCTCAAGAAGCCTTTCGCTAAGACACTTCTTGTGGAATTGGCAAAGTGATATTTGGAAGCCCATAGAGGGCTATGGTGAAAAAGGAAATATCCTCAGATGAAATCTGGAAGGAAGCTTTCTGAGAAACTGCTTAGTGTTCTGTGAATTCATCTCACAGAGTTACATCTGTATTTCGTGAATCTCTTTGCTATCCTTATTTCTGTGTAATCTGAGAACAGATATTACGGATCCCTTTGAAGACTATAGGGCCAAAGGAAATATTCTCCGATAACAAAGTGAAAGAAGCTTTCTGAGAAACTTATTTGTGTTCTGTGAAATCATCTCACAGAGTTAGAGCTTTCCCCTCAAGAAGCCTTTCGCTAAGACAGTTCTTGTGGAATTGGCAAAGTGATATTTGGAAGCCCATAGAGGGCTATGGTGAAAAAGGAAATATCCTCAGATGAAATCTGGAAAGAAGCTTTCTAAGAAACTGCTAAGTGTTTTGTTAATTCATCTCACAGAGTTACATCTGTATTTCGTGGATCTCTTTGCTAGCCTTATTTCTGTGGAATCTGAGAACAGATATTTCGGATCCCTTTGAAGACTATAGGGCCAAAGGAAATATCTTCCGATAACAAAGAGAAAGAAGCTTTCTGAGAAACTTCTTTGTGTTCTGTAAAATCATATCACAGAGTTACGGCTTTCCCCTCAAGAAGCCTTTCGCTAGGACAGTTTTTCTGTAATTGGCAAAGAGATATTTGGAAGCCCATAGAGGGCTATGGTGAAAAAGGAAATATCCTCAGATGAAATCTGGAAAGAAGCTTTCTGAGAAACTGCTTAGTGTTCTGTGAATTCATCTCACAGAGTTACATCTGTATTTCGTGCATCTTTTTGCTAGCCTTATTTCTGTGGAATCTGAGAACAGATATTTCGGATCCCATTGAAGACTATAGGGCCAAAGGAAATATCCTCCGATAACAAAGAGAAAGAAGCTTTCTGAGAAACTTCTTTGTGTTCTGTGAAATCATCTCACAGAGTTACAGCTTTCCCCTCAAGAAGCCTTTAACTAAGACAGTTCTTGTGTAATTGGCAAAGAGATATTTGGAAGCCCATAGAGGGCTACGGTGAAAAAGGAAATATCCTCAGATGAAATCTGGAAAGAAGCTTTCTGAGAAACTGCTTAGTGTTCTGTGAATTCATCTCACAGAATTACATGTGTATTTCGTGGATCTCTTTGCTAGCCTTATTTCTGTGGAATCTGAGAACAGATATTTCGGATCCCTTTGAAGACTATAGGACCAAAGGAAATATCCTCCGATAACAAAGAGAAAGAAGCTTTCTGAGAAACTTGTTTGTGTTCTGTGAAATCATCTCACAGAGTTACAGCTTTCCCCTCAAGAAGCCTTTCGCTAAGACAGTTCTTGTGGAATTGGCAAAGTGATATTTGGAAGCCCATAGAGGGCTATGGTGAAAAAGGAAATATCCTCAGATGAAATCTGGAAAGAAGCTTTCTGAGAAACTGCTTAGTGTTCTGTGAAATCATCTCACAGAGTAACATGTGTATTTCGTGGATCTCTTTGCTAGCCTTATTTCTGTGGAATCTGAGAAAAGATACTTCGCATCCCTATGAAGACTATAGGGCCAAAGGAAATATCCTCCGATAACAAAGAGAAAGAAGCTTTCTGAGAAACTTCTTTGTGTTCTGTGAAATCATCTCACAGAGTTACAGCTTTCCCCTCAAGAAGCCTTTCGCTAAGACAGTTCTTGTGGAATTGGCAAAGAGATATTTGGAAGCCCATAGAGGGCTATGGTGAAAAAGGAAATATCCTCAGATGAAATCTGGAAAGAAGCTTTCTGAGAAACTGCTAAGTGTTCTGTTAATTCATCTCACAGAGTTACATCTGTATTTCGTGGATCTCTTTGCTAGCCTTATTTCTGTGGAATCTGAGAACAGATATTTCGGATCCCTTTGAAGACTATAGGGCCAAAGGAAATATCTTCCGATAACAAAGAGAAAGAAGCTTTCTGAGAAACTTCTTTGTGTTCTGTGAAATCATATCACAGAGTTACGGCTTTCCCCTCAAGAAGCCTTTCGCTAGGACAGTTCTTCTGTAATTGGCAAAGAGATATTTGGAAGCCCATAGAGGGCTATGGTGAAAAAGGAAATATCCTCAGATGAAATCAGGAAAGAAGCTTTCTGAGAAACTGCTTAGTGTTCTGTGAATTCATCTCACAGAGTTACATCTGTATTTCGTGAATCTCTTTGCTAGCCTTATTTCTGTGGAATCTGAGAACAGATATTTCGGATCCCTTTGAAGACTATAGGGCCAAAGGAAATATCCTCCGATAACAAAGAGAAAGAAGCTTTCTGAGAAACTTCTTTGTGTTCTGTGAAATCATCTCACAGAATTACAGCTTTCCCCTCAAGAAGCCTTTCGCTAAGACAGTTCTTGTGGAATTGGCAAAGTGATATTTGGAAGCCCATAGAGGGCTATGGTGAAAAAGGAAATATCCTCAGATGAAATCTGGAAAGAAGCTTTCTGAGAAACTGCTTAGTGTTCTGTGAATTCATCTCACAGAGTTACACCTGTATTTCCTGCATCTTTTTGCTAGCCTTATTTCTGTGGAATCTGAGAACAGATATTTCGGATCCCTTTGAAGACTATAGGGCCAAAGGAAATATCTTCCGATAACAAAGAGAAAGAAGCTTTCTGAGAAACTTCTTTGTGTTCTGTGAAATCATATCACAGAGTTACTTCTTTCCCCTCAAGAAGCCTTTCGCTAGGACAGTTCTTCTGTAATTGGCAAAGAGATATTTGGAAGCCCATAGAGGGCTATGGTGAAAAAGGAAATATCCTCAGATGAAATCAGGAAAGAAGCTTTCTGAGAAATTGCTTAGTGTTCTGTGAATTCATCTCACAGAGTTACATCTGTATTTCGTGAATCTCTTTGCTAGCCTTATTTCTGTGGAATCTGAGAACAGATATTTCGGATCCCTTTGAAGACTATAGGGCCAAAGGAAATATCCTCCGATAAGAAAGAGAAAGAAGCTTTCTGAGAAACTTCTTTGTGGTCTGTGAAATCATCTCACAGAGTTACAGCTTTCCCCTCAAGAAGCCTTTCGCTAAGACAGTTCTTGTGGAATTGGCAAAGTGATATTTGGAAGCCCATAGAGGGCTATGGTGAAAAAGGAAATATCCTCAGATGAAATCAGGAAAGAAGCTTTCTGAGAAACTGCTTAGTGTTCTGTGAATTCATCTCACAGAGTTACATCTGTATTTCGTGGATCTCTTTGCTAGCCTTATTTCTGTGGAATCTGAGAACAGATATTTCGGATCCCTTTGAAGACTATAGGGCCAAAGGAAATATCCTCCGATAACAAAGAGAAAGAAGCTTTCTGAGAAACTTCTTTCTGTTCTGTGAAATCATCTCACAGAGTTACAGCTTTCCCCTCAAGAAGCCTTTCGCTAAGACAGTTCTTGTGGAATTGGCAAAGTGATATTTGGAAGCCCATAGAGGGCTATGGTGAAAAAGGAAATATCCTCAGATGAAATCTGGAAAGAAGCTATCTGAGAAACCGCTTAGAGTTCTGTTAATTCATCTCACAGACTTACATCTGTATTTCGTGGATCTCTTTGCTAGCCTTATTTCTGTGGAATCTGAGAACAGATATTTCGGATCCCTTTGAATACTATAGGGCCAAAGGAAATATCCTCCGATAACAAAGAGAAAGAAGCTTTCTGAGAAACTTCTTTGTGTTCTGTGAAATCATCTCACAGAGTTATAGCTTTCCCCTCAAGAAGCCTTTAACTAAGACAGTTCTTGTGTAATTGGCAAAGAGATATTTGGAAGCCCATAGAGGGCTATGGTGAAAAAGGAAATATCCTCAGATGAAATCTGGAAAGAAGCTTTCTGAGAAACTGCTTAGTGTTCTGTGAATTCATCTCACAGAGTTACATGTATATTTCGTGTATCTCTTTGCTAGCCTTATTTCTGTGGAATCTGAGTAAAGATATTTCGGATCCCTATGAATACTATAGGGCCATAGGAAATATCCTCCGATAACAAAGAGAAAGAAGCTTTCTGAGAAACTTGTTTGTGTTTTGTGAAATCATCTCACAGAGTTACAGCTTTCCCCTCAAGAAGCCTTTCGCTAAGACACTTCTTGAGGAATTGGCAAAGTGATATTTGGAAGCCCATAGAGGGCTATGGTGAAAAAGGAAATATCCTCAGATGAAATCTGGAAAGAAGCTTTCTGAGAAACTGCTTAGTGTTCTGTGAATTCATCTCACAGAGTTACATCTGTATTTCGTGAATCTCTTTGCTATCCTTATTTCTGTGTAATCTGAGAACAGATATTACGGATCCCTTTGAAGACTATAGGGCCAAAGGAAATATTCTCCGATAACAAAGAGAAAGAAGCTTTCTGAGAAACTTATTTGTGTTCTGTGAAATCATCTCACAGAGTTAGAGCTTTCCCCTCAAGAAGCCTTTCGCTAAGACAGTTCTTGTGGAATTGGCAAAGTGATATTTGGAAGCCCATAGAGGGCTATGGTGAAAAAGGAAATATCCTCAGATGAAATCTGGAAAGAAGCTTTCTGAGAAACTGCTAAGTGTTCTGTTAATTCATCTCACAGAGTTACATCTGTATTTCGTGGATCTCTTTGCTAGCCTTATTTCTGTGGAATCTGAGAACAGATATTTCGGATCCCTTTGAAGACTATAGGGCCAAAGGAAATATCTTCCGATAACAAAGAGAAAGAAGCTTTCTGAGAAACTTCTTGGTGTTCTGTGAAATCATATCACAGAGTTACGGCTTTCCCCTCAAGAAGCCTTTCGCTAGGACAGTTCTTCTGTAATTGGCAAAGAGATATTTGGAAGCCCATAGAGGGCTATGGTGAAAAAGGAAATATCCTCAGATGAAATCAGGAAAGAAGCTTTCTGAGAAATTGCTTAGTGTTCTGTGAATTCATCTCACAGAGTTACATCTGTATTTCGTGAATCTCTTTGCTAGCCTTATTTCTGTGGAATCTGAGAACAGATATTTCGGATCCCTTTGAAGACTATAGGGCCAAAGGAAATATACTCCGATAACAAAGAGAAAGAAGCTTTCTGAGAAACTTCTTTGTGTTCTGTGAAATCATCTCACAGAATTACAGCTTTCCCCTCAAGAAGCCTTTCGCTAAGACAGTTCTTGTGGAATTGGCAAAGTGATATTTGGAAGCCCATAGAGGGCTATGGTGAAAAAGGAAATATCCTCAGATGAAATCTGGAAAGAAGCTTTCTGAGAAACTGCTTAGTGTTCTGTGAATTCATCTCACAGAGTTACATCTGTATTTCTTGGATCCCTTTGCTAGCCTTATTTCTGTGTAATCTGAGAACAGATATTTCGGATCCCTTTGAATACTATAGGGCCAAAGGAAATATCCTGCGATAACAAACAGAAAGAAGCTTTCTGAGCATCTTCTTTCTGTTCTGTGAAATCATCTCACAGAGTTACAGCTTTCCCCTCAAGAAGCCTTTCGCTAAGACAGTTCTTGTGGAATTGGCAAAGTGATATTTGGAAGCCCATAGAGGGCTATGGTGAAAAAGGAAATACCCTCAGATGAAATCTGGAAAGAAGCTTTCTGAGAAACTGCTTAGTGTTCTGTGAATTCATCTCACAGAGTTACATCTGTATTTCGTGGATCTCTTTGCTAGCCTTATTTCTGTGGAATCTGAGAACAGATATTTCGGATCCCTTTGAAGACTATAGGGCCAAAGGAAATATCCTCCGATAACAAAGAGAAAGAAGCTTTCTGAGAAACTTCTTTGTGTTCTGTGAAATCATCTCACAGAGTTATAGCTTTCCCCTCAAGAAGCCTTTAACTAAGACAGTTCTTGTGTAATTGGCAAAGAGATATTTGGAAGCCCATAGAGGGCTATGGTGAAAAAGGAAATATCCTCAGATGAAATCTGGAAAGAAGCTTTCTGAGAAACTGCTTAGTGTTCTGTGAATTCATCTCACAGAGTTACATGTATATTTCGTGTATCTCTTTGCTAGCCTTATTTCTGTGGAATCTGAGTAAAGATATTTCGGATCCCTATGAATACTATAGGGCCATAGGAAATATCCTCCGATAACAAAGAGAAAGAAGCTTTCTGAGAAACTTGTTTGTGTTTTGTGAAATCATCTCACAGAGTTACAGCTTTCCCCTCAAGAAGCCTTTCGCTAAGACACTTCTTGAGGAATTGGCAAAGTGATATTTGGAAGCCCATAGAGGGCTATGGTGAAAAAGGAAATATCCTCAGATGAAATCTGGAAAGAAGCTTTCTGAGAAACTGCTTAGTGTTCTGTGAATTCATCTCACAGAGTTACATCTGTATTTCGTGAATCTCTTTGCTATCCTTATTTCTGTGTAATCTGGGAACAGATATTACGGATCCCTTTGAAGACTATAGGGCCAAAGGAAATATTCTCCGATAACAAAGAGAAAGAAGCTTTCTGAGAAACTTATTTGTGTTCTGTGAAATCATCTCACAGAGTTAGAGCTTTCCCCTCAAGAAGCCTTTCGCTAAGACAGTTCTTGTGGAATTGGCAAAGTGATATTTGGAAGCCCATAGAGGGCTATGGTGAAAAAGGAAATATCCTCAGATGAAATCTGGAAAGAAGCTTTCTGAGAAACTGCTAAGTGTTCTGTTAATTCATCTCACAGAGTTACATCTGTATTTCGTGGATCTCTTTGCTAGCCTTATTTCTGTGGAATCTGAGAACAGATATTTCGGATCCCTTTGAAGACTATAGGGCCAAAGGAAATATCTTCCGATAACAAAGAGAAAGAAGCTTTCTGAGAAACTTCTTTGTGTTCTGTGAAATCATATCACAGAGTTACGGCTTTCCCCTCAAGAAGCCTTTCGCTAGGACAGTTCTTCTGTAATTGGCAAAGAGATATTTGGAAGCCCATAGAGGGCTATGGTGAAAAAGGAAATATCCTCAGATGAAATCAGGAAAGAAGCTTTCTGAGAAATCGCTTAGTGTTCTGTGAATTCATCTCACAGAGTTACATCTGTATTTCGTGAATCTCTTTGCTAGCCTTATTTCTGTGGAATCTGAGAACAGATATTTCGGATCCCTTTGAAGACTATAGGGCCAAAGGAAATATACTCCGATAACAAAGAGAAAGAAGCTTTCTGAGAAACTTCTTTGTGGTCTGTGAAATCATCTCACAGAATTACAGCTTTCCCCTCAAGAAGCCTTTCGCTAAGACAGTTCTTGTGGAATTGGCAAAGTGATATTTGGAAGCCCATAGAGGGCTATGGTGAAAAAGGAAATATCCTCAGATGAAATCTGGAAAGAAGCTTTCTGAGAAACTGCTTAGTGTTCTGTGAATTCATCTCACAGAGTTACATCTGTATTTCGTGCATCTTTTTGCTAGCCTTATTTCTGTGGAATCTGAG
Source organism: Macaca nemestrina (assembly GCF_043159975.1). Taxonomy (NCBI): domain Eukaryota; kingdom Metazoa; phylum Chordata; class Mammalia; order Primates; family Cercopithecidae; genus Macaca; species Macaca nemestrina. The sequence goes on from NC_092125.1 coordinate 91,023,625, forward strand.
AACAGATATTTCGGATCCCATTGAAGACTATAGGACCAAAGGAAATATCCTCCGATAACAAAGAGAAAGAAGCTTTCTGAGAAACTTCTTTGTGTTCTGTGAAATCATCTCACAGAGTTACAGCTTTCCCCTCAAGAAGCTTTAACTAAGACAGTTCTTGTGTAATTGGCAAAGAGATATTTGGAAGCCCATAGAGGGCTATGGTGAAAAAGGAAATATCCTCAGATGAAATCTGGAAAGAAGCTTTCTGAGAAACTGTTTAGTGTTCTGTGAATTCATCTCACAGAATTACATGTGTATTTCGTGGATCTCTTTGCTAGCCTTATTTCTGTGGAATCTGAGAACAGATATTTCGGATCCCTTTGAAGACTATAGGGTCAAAGGAAATATCTTCCGATAACAAAGAGAAAGAATCTTTCTGAGAAACTTCTTTGTGTTCTGTGAAATCATATCACAGAGTTACGGCTTTCCCCTCAAGAAGCCTTTCGCTAGGACAGTTCTTGTGTAATTGGCAAAGAGATATTTGGAAGCCCATAGAGGGCTATGGTGTAAAAGGAAATATTCTCAGATGAAATCAGGAAAGAAGCTTTCTGAGAAACTGCTTTGTGTTCTGTGAATTCATCTCACAGAGTTACATCTGTATTTCGTGAATCTCTTTGCTAGCCTTATTTCTGTGGAATCTGAGAACAGATATTTCGGATCCCTTTGAAGACTATAGGGCCAAAGGAAATATCCTCCGATAACAAAGAGAAAGAAGCTTTCTGAGAAACTGCTTTGTGTTCTGTGAAATCATCTCACAGAGTTACAGCTTTCCCCTCAAGAAGCCTTTCGCTAGGACAGTTCTTGTGTTATTGGAAAAGAGATATTTGGAAGCCTATAGAGGGCTATGGTGAAAAAGGAAATATCCTCAGATGAAATCTGGAAAGAAGCTTTCTGAGAAACTGCTTAGTGTTCTGTGAATTCATCTCACAGAGTTACATCTGTATTTCGTGAATCTCTTTGCTAGCCTTATTTCTGTGTAATCTGAGAACAGATATTACGGATCCCTTTGAAGACTATAGGGCCAAAGGAAATATCCTCCGATAAGAAAGAGAAAGAAGCTTTCTGAGAAACTTCTTTGTGGTCTGTGAAATCATCTCACAGAGTTACAGCTTTCCCCTCAAGAAGCCTTTCGCTAAGACAGTTCTTGTGGAATTGGCAAAGTGATATTTGGAAGCCCATAGAGGGCTATGGTGAAAAAGGAAATATCCTCAGATGAAATCAGGAAAGAAGCTTTCTGAGAAACTGCTTAGTGTTCTGTGAATTCATCTCACAGAGTTACATCTGTATTTCGTGGATCTCTTTGCTAGCCTTATTTCTGTGGAATCTGAGAACAGATATTTCGGATCCCTTTGAAGACTATAGGGCCAAAGGAAATATCCTCCGATAACAAAGAGAAAGAAGCTTTCTGAGAAACTTCTTTCTGTTCTGTGAAATCATCTCACAGAGTTACAGCTTTCCCCTCAAGAAGCCTTTCGCTAAGACAGTTCTTGTGGAATTGGCAAAGTGATATTTGGAAGCCCATAGAGGGCTATGGTGAAAAAGGAAATATCCTCAGATGAAATCTGGAAAGAAGCTTTCTGAGAAACCGCTTAGAGTTCTGTTAATTCATCTCACAGAGTTACATCTGTATTTCGTGGATCTCTTTGCTAGCCTTATTTCTGTGGAATCTGAGAACAGATATTTCGGATCCCTTTGAATACTATAGGGCCAAAGGAAATATCCTGCGATAACAAACAGAAAGAAGCTTTCTGAGCATCTTCTTTCTGTTCTGTGAAATCATCTCACAGAGTTACAGCTTTCCCCTCAAGAAGCCTTTCCCTAAGACAGTTCTTGTGGAATTGGCAAAGTGATATTTGGAAGCCCATAGAGGGCTATGGTGAAAAAGGAAATACCCTCAGATGAAATCTGGAAAGAAGCTTTCTGAGAAACTGCATAGTGTTCTGTGAATTCATCTCACAGAGTTACATCTGTATTTCGTGGATCACTTTGCTAGCCTTATTTCTGTGGAATCTGAGAACAGATATTTCGGATCCCTTTGAAGACTATAGGGCCAAAGGAAATATCCTCCGATAACAAAGAGAAAGAAGCTTTCTGAGAAACTTCTTTGTGTTCTGTGAAATCGTCTCACAGAGTTATAGCTTTCCCCTCAAGAAGCCTTTAACTAAGACAGTTCTTGTGTAATTGGCAAAGAGATATTTGGAAGCCCATAGAGGGCTATGGTGAAAAAGGAAATATCCTCAGATGAAATCTGGAAAGAAGCTTTCTGAGAAACTGCTTAGTGTTCTGTGAATTCATCTCACAGAATTACATGTATATTTCGTGTATCTCTTTGCTAGCCTTATTTCTGTGGAATCTGAGTAAAGATATTTCGGATCCCTATGAATACTATAGGGCCATAGGAAATATCCTCCGATAACAAAGAGAAAGAAGCTTTCTGAGAAACTTGTTTGTGTTTTGTGAAATCATCTCACAGAGTTACAGCTTTCCCCTCAAGAAGCCTTTCGCTAAGACACTTCTTGAGGAATTGGCAAAGTGATATTTGGAAGCCCATAGAGGGCTATGGTGAAAAAGGAAATATCCTCAGATGAAATCTGGAAAGAAGCTTTCTGAGAAACTGCTTAGTGTTCTGTGAATTCATCTCACAGAGTTACATCTGTATTTCTTGAATCTCTTTGCTATCCTTATTTCTGTGTAATCTGAGAACAGATATTACGGATCCCTTTGAAGACTATAGGGCCAAAGGAAATATTCTCCGATAACAAAGAGAAAGAAGCTTTCTGAGAAACTTATTTGTGTTCTGTGAAATCATCTCACAGAGTTAGAGCTTTCCCCTCAAGAAGCCTTTCGCTAGGACAGTTCTTCTGTAATTGGCAAAGAGATATTTGGAAGCCCATAGAGGGCTATGGTGAAAAAGGAAATATCCTCAGATGAAATCAGGAAAGAAGCTTTCGGAGAAATTGCTTAGTGTTCTGTGAATTCATCTCACAGAGTTACATCTGTATTTCGTGAATCTCTTTGCTAGCCTTATTTCTGTGGAATCTGAGAACAGATATTTCGGATCCCTTTGAAGACTATAGGGCCAAAGGAAATATACTCCGATAACAAAGAGAAAGAAGCTTTCTGAGAAACTTCTTTGTGTTCTGTGAAATCATCTCACAGAATTACAGCTTTCCCCTCAAGAAGCCTTTCGCTAAGACAGTTCTTGTGGAATTGGCAAAGTGATATTTGGAAGCCCATAGAGGGCTATGGTGAAAAAGGAAATATCCTCAGATGAAATCTGGAAAGAAGCTTTCTGAGAAACTGCTTAGTGTTCTGTGAATTCATCTCACAGAGTTACATCTGTATTTCGTGCATCTTTTTGCTAGCCTTATTTCTGTGGAATCTGAGAACAGATATTTCGGATCCCTTTGAAGACTATAGGGCCAAAGGAAATATCCTCCGATAACAAAGAGAAAGAAGCTTTCTGAGAAACTTCTTTGTGTTCTGTGAAATCATCTCACAGAGTTACAGCTTTCCCCTCAAGAAGCCTTTCGCTAAGACAGTTCTTGTGGAATTGGCAAAGTGATATTTGGAAGCCCATAGAGGGCTATGGTGAAAAAGGAAATATCCTCAGATGAAATCTGGAAAGAAGCTTTCTGAGAAACCGCTTAGAGTTCTGCTAATTCATCTCACAGAGTTACATCTGTATTTCGTGGATCTCTTTGCTAGCCTTATTTCTGTGGAATCTGAGAACAGATATTTCGGATCCCTTTGAAGACTATAGGGCCAAAGGAAATATCCTCCGATAACAAACAGAAAGAAGCTTTCTGAGCAACTTCTTTCTGTTCTGTGAAATCATCTCACAGAGTTACAGCTTTCCCCTCAAGAAGCCTTTCGCTAAGACAGTTCTTGTGGAATTGGCAAAGTGATATTTGGAAGCCCATAGATGACTATGGTGAAAAAGGAAATACCCTCAGATGAAATCTGGAAAGAAGCTTTCTGAGAAACTGCTTAGTGTTTTGTTAATTCATCTCACAGAGTTACATCTGTATTTCGTGGATCTCTTTGCTAGCCTTATTTCTGTGGAATCTGAGAACAGATATTTCGGATCCCTTTGAAGACTATAGGGCCAAAGGAAATATCCTCCGATAACAAAGAGAAAGAAGCTTTCTGAGAAACTTCTTTGTGTTCTGTGAAATCATCTCACAGAGTTACAGCTTTCCCCTCAAGAAGCCTTTCGCTAGGACAGTTCTTGTGTAATTGGAAAAGAGATATTTGGAAGCCTATAGAGGGCTATGGTGAAAAAGGAAATATCCTCAGATAAAATCTGGAAAGAATCTTTCTGAGAAACTGCTTAGTGTTCTGTGAATTCATCTCACAGAGTTACATCTGTATTTCGTGAATCTCTCTGCTAGCCTTATTTCTGTGTAATCTGAGAACAGATATTACGGATCCCTTTGAAGACTAAAGGGCCAAAGGAAATATTCTCCGATAACAAAGAGAAAGAAGCTTTCTGAGAAACTTCTTTGTGGTCTGTGAAATCATCTCACAGAGTTAGAGCTTTCCCCTCAAGAAGCCTTTCGCTAAGACAGTTCTTGTGGAATAGGCAAAGAGATATTTGGAAGCCCATAGAGGGCTATGGTGAAAAAGGAAATATCCTCAGATGAAATCTGGAAAGAAGCTTTCTGAGAAACTGCTTAGTGTTCTTTGAATTCATCTCACAGAGTTACATCTGTATTTCGTGGATCTCTTTGCTAGCCTTATTTCTGTGGAATCTGAGAACAGATATTTCGGATCCCTTTGAAGACTATAGGGCCAAAGGAAATATCCTCCGATAACAAAGAGAAAGAAGCTTTCTGAGAAACTTCTTTCTGTTCTGTGAAATCATCTCACAGAGTTACAGCTTTCCCCTCAAGAAGCCTTTCGCTAAGACAGTTATTGTGGAATTGGCAAAGTGATATTTGGAAGCCCATAGAGGGCTATGGTGAAAAAGGAAATATCCTCAGATGAAATCTGGAAAGAAGCTTTCTGAGAAACCGCTTAGAGTTCTGTTAATTCATCTCACAGACTTACATCTGTATTTCGTGGATCTCTTTCCTAGCCTTATTTCTGTGGAATCTGAGAACAGATATTTCGGATCCATTTGAAGACTATAGGGCCAAAGGAAATATCCTGCGATAACAAACAGAAAGAAGCTTTCTGAGCAACTTCTTTCTGTTCTGTGAAATCATCTCACAGAGTTACAGCTTTCCCCTCAAGAAGCCTTTCGCTAAGACAGTTCTTGTGGAATTGGCAAAGTGATATTTGGAAGCCCATAGAGGGCTATGGTGAAAAAGGAAATACCCTCAGATGAAATCTGGAAAGAAGCTTTTTGAGAAACTGCTTAGTGTTCTGTGAATTCATCTCACAGAGTTACATCTGTATTTCGTGGATCTCTTTGCTAGCCTTATTTCTGTGGAATCTGAGAACAGATATTTCGGATCCCTTTGAAGACTATAGGGCCAAAGGAAATATCCTCCGATAACAAAGAGAAAGAAGCTTTCTGAGAAACTTCTTTGTGTTCTGTGAAATCATCTCACAGAGTTATAGCTTTCCCCTCAAGAAGCCTTTCGCTAAGACAGTTCTTGTGGAATTGGCAAAGTGATATTTGGAAGCCCATAGAGGGCTATGGTGAAAAAGGAAATATCCTCAGATGAAATCTGGAAAGAAGCTTTCTGACAAACCGCTTAGAGTTCTGTTAATTCATCTCACAGAGTTACATCTGTATTTCGTGGATCTCTTTGCTAGCCTTATTTCTGTGGAATCTGAGAACAGATATTTCGGATCCCTTTGAAGACTATAGGGCCAAAGGAAATATCCTGCGATAACAAACAGAAAGAAACTTTCTGAGCATCTTCTTTCTGTTCTGTGAAATCATCTCACAGAGTTACAGCTTTCCCCTCAAGAAGCCTTTCGCTAAGACATTTCTTGTGGAATTGGCAAAGTGATATTTGGAAGCCCATAGAGGGCTATGGTGAAAAAGGAAATACCCTCAGATGAAATCTGGAAAGAAGCTTTCTGAGAAACTGCTTAGTGTTCTGTGAATTCATCTCACAGAGTTACATCTGTATTTCGTGGATCTCTTTGCTAGCCTTATTTCTGTGGAATCTGAGAACAGATATTTCGGATCCCTTTGAAGACTATAGGGCCAAAGGAAATATCCTCCGATAACAAAGAGAAAGAAGCTTTCTGAGAAACTTCTTTGTGTTCTGTGAAATCATCTCACAGAGTTATAGCTTTCCCCTCAAGAAGCCTTTAACTAAGACAGTTCTTGTGTAATTGGCAAAGAGATATTTGGAAGCCCATAGAGGGCTATGGTGAAAAAGGAAATATCCTCAGATGAAATCTGGAAAGAAGCTTTCTGAGAAACTGCTTAGTGTTCTGTGAATTCATCTCACAGAGTTACATCTGTATTTCGTGTATCTCTTTGCTAGCCTTATTTCTGTGGAATCTGAGTAAAGATATTTCCGATCCCTATGAATACTATAGGGCCATAGGAAATATCCTCCGATAACAAAGAGAAAGAAGCTTTCTGAGAAACTTGTTTGTGTTTTGTGAAATCATCTCACAGAGTTACAGCTTTCCCCTCAAGAAGCCTTTCGCTAAGACACTTCTTGTGGAATTGGCAAAGTGATATTTGGAAGCCCATAGAGGGCTATGGTGAAAAAGGAAATATCCTCAGATGAAATCTGGAAAGAAGCTTTCTGAGAAACTGCTAAGTGTTTTGTGAATTCATCTCACAGAGTTACATCTGTATTTCGTGGATCTCTTTGCTAGCCTTATTTCTGTGGAATCTGAGAACAGATATTTCGGATCCCTTTGAAGACTATAGGGCCAAAGGAAATATCTTCCGATAACAAAGAGAAAGAAGCTTTCTGAGAAACTTCTTTGTGTTCTGTAAAATCATATCACAGAGTTACGGCTTTCCCCTCAAGAAGCCTTTCGCTAGGACAGTTCTTCTGTAATTGGCAAAGAGATATTTGGAAGCCCTTAGAGGGCTATGGTGAAAAAGGAAATATCCTCAGATGAAATCAGGAAAGAAGCTTTCTGAGAAACTGCTTAGTGTTCTGTGAATTCATCTCACAGAGTTACATCTGTATTTCGTGAATCTCTTTGCTAGCCTTATTTCTGTGGAATCTGAGAACAGATATTTCGGATCCCTTTGAAGACTAAAGGGCCAAAGGAAATATACTCCGATAACAAAGAGAAAGAAGCTTTCTGAGAAACTTCTTTGTGTTCTGTGAAATCATCTCACAGAATTACAGCTTTCCCCTCAAGAAGCCTTTCGCTAAGACAGTTCTTGTGGAATTGGCAAAGTGATATTTGGAAGCCCATAGAGGGCTATGGTGAAAAAGGAAATATCCTCAGATGAAATCTGGAAAGAAGCTTTCTGAGAAACTGCTTAGTGTTCTGTGAATTCATCTCACAGAGTTACATCTGTATTTCGTACATCTTTTTGCTAGCCTTATTTCTGTGGAATCTGAGAACAGATATTTCGGATCCCATTGAAGACTATAGGGCCAAAGGAAATATCCTCCGATAACAAAGAGAAAGAAGCTTTCTGAGAAACTTCTTTGTGTTCTGTGAAATCATCTCACAGAGTTACAGCTTTCCCCTCAAGAAGCCTTTAACTAAGACAGTTCTTGTGTAATTGGCAAAGAGATATTTGGAAGCCCATAGAGGGCTATGGTGAAAAAGGAAATATCCTCAGATGAAATCTGGAAAGAAGCTTTCTGAGAAACTGCTTAGTGTTCTGTGAATTCATCTCACAGAATTACATGTGTATTTCGTGGATCTCTTTGCTAGCCTTATTTCTGTGGAATCTGAGAACAGATATTTCGGATCCCTTTGAAGACTATAGGACCAAAGGAAATATCCTCCGATAACAAAGAGAAAGAAGCTTTCTGAGAAACTTGTTTGTGTTCTGTGAAATCATCTCACAGAGTTACAGCTTTCCCCTCAAGAAGCCTTTCGCTAAGACAGTTCTTGTGGAATTGGCAAAGTGATATTTGGAAGCCCATAGAGGGCTATGGTGAAAAAGGAAATATCCTCAGATGAAATCTGGAAAGAAGCTTTCTGAGAAACTGCTTAGTGTTCTGTGAATTCATCTCACAGAGTAACATGTGTATTTCGTGGATCTCTTTGCTAGCCTTATTTCTGTGGAATCTGAGAAAAGATACTTCGCATCCCTATGAAGACTATAGGGCCAAAGGAAATATCCTCCGATAACAAAGAGAAAGAAGCTTTCTGAGAAACTTCTTTGTGTTCTGTGAAATCATCTCACAGAGTTACAGCTTTCCCCTCAAGAAGCCTTTCGCTAAGACAGTTCTTGTGGAATTGGCAAAGAGATATTTGGAAGCCCATAGAGGGCTATGGTGAAAAAGGAAATATCCTCAGATGAAATCTGGAAAGAAGCTTTCTGAGAAACTGCTAAGTGTTCTGTTAATTCATCTCACAGAGTTACATCTGTATTTCGTGGATCTCTTTGCTAGCCTTATTTCTGTGGAATCTGAGAACAGATATTTCGGATCCCTTTGAAGACTATAGGGCCAAAGGAAATATCTTCCGATAACAAAGAGAAAGAAGCTTTCTGAGAAACTTCTTTGTGTTCTGTGAAATCATATCACAGAGTTACGGCTTTCCCCTCAAGAAGCCTTTCGCTAGGACAGTTCTTCTGTAATTGGCAAAGAGATATTTGGAAGCCCATAGAGGGCTATGGTGAAAAAGGAAATATCCTCAGATGAAATCAGGAAAGAAGCTTTCTGAGAAACTGCTTAGTGTTCTGTGAATTCATCTCACAGAGTTACATCTGTATTTCGTGAATCTCTTTGCTAGCCTTATTTCTGTGGAATCTGAGAACAGATATTTCGGATCCCTTTGAAGACTATAGGGCCAAAGGAAATATCCTCCGATAACAAAGAGAAAGAAGCTTTCTGAGAAACTTCTTTGTGTTCTGTGAAATCATCTCACAGAATTACAGCTTTCCCCTCAAGAAGCCTTTCGCTAAGACAGTTCTTGTGGAATTGGCAAAGTGATATTTGGAAGCCCATAGAGGGCTATGGTGAAGAAGGAAATATCCTCAGATGAAATCTGGAAAGAAGCTTTCTGAGAAACTGCTTAGTGTTCTGTGAATTCATCTCACAGAGTTACACCTGTATTTCCTGCATCTTTTTGCTAGCCTTATTTCTGTGGAATCTGAGAACAGATATTTCGGATCCCATTGAAGACTATAGGGCCAAAGGAAATATCCTCCGATAACAAAGAGAAAGAAGCTTTCTGAGAAACTTCTTTGTGTTCTGTGAAATCATCTCACAGAGTTACAGCTTTCCCCTCAAGAAGCCTTTAACTAAGACAGTTCTTGTGTAATTGGCAAAGAGATATTTGGAAGCCCATAGAGGGCTATGGTGAAAAAGGAAATATCCTCAGATGAAATCTGGAAAGAAGATTTCTGAGAAACTGCTTAGTGTTCTGTGAATTCATCTCACAGAATTACATGTGTATTTCGTGGATCTCTTTGCTAGCCTTATTTCTGTGGAATCTGAGAACAGATATTTCGGATCCCTTTGAAGACTATAGGAGCAAAGGAAATATCCTCCGATAACAAAGAGAAAGAAGCTTTCTGAGAAACTTCTTTGTGTTCTGTGAAATAATCTCACAGAGTTACAGCTTTCCCCTCAAAAAGCCTTTCGCTAAGACAGTTCTTGTGGAATTGGCAAAGTGATATTTGGAAGCCCATAGAGGGCTATGGTGAAAAAGGAAATATCCTCAGATGAAATCTGGAAAGAAGCTTTCTGAGAAACTGCTTAGTGTTCTGTGAATTCATCTCACAGAGTTACATCTGTATTTCGTGAATCTCTTTGCTAGCCTTATTTTTGTGTATTCTGAGAACAGATATTTCGGATCCCTTTGAAGACTATAGGGCCAAAGGAAATATCCTCCGATAACAAAGAGAAAGAAGCTTTCTGAGAAAATACTTTGTGTTATGTGAAATCATCTCACAGAGTTACAGCTTTCCCCTCAAGAAGCCTTTCGCTAAGACAGTTCTTGTGGAATTGGCAAAGTGATATTTGGAAGCCCATAGAGGGCTATGGTGAAAAAGGAAATATCCTCAGATGAAATCAGGAAAGAAACTTTCTGAGAAACTGCTTAGTGTTCTGTGAATTCAACTCACAGAGTTACATCTGTATTTCGTGCATCTCTTTGCTAGCCTTATTTCTGTGGAATCTGAGAACAGATATTTCGGATCCCTTTTAAGACTATAGGGCCAAAGGAAGTATCCTGCGATAACAAAGAGAAAGATGCTTTCTGAGAAACTTCTTTGTGTTCTGTGAAATCATCTCACAGAATTACAGCTTTCCCCTCAAGAAGCCTTTCGCTAAGACAGTTCTTGTGGAATTGGCAAAGAGATATATGGAAGCCCATTGAGGGCTATGGTGAAAAAGGAAATATCCTCAGATGAAATCTGGAAAGAAGCTTTCTGAGAAACTGCTTAGTGTTCTGTGAAATCATCTCACAGAGTTACAGCTTTCCCCTCAAGAAGCCTTTCGCTAAGACAGTTCTTGTGGAATTGGCAAAGTGATATTTGGAAGCCCATAGAGGGCTATGGTGAAAAAGGAAATATCCTCAGATGAAATCTGGAAAGAAGCTTTCTGAGAAACTGCTTAGTGTTCTGTGAATTCATCTCACAGCGTTACATCTGTATTTCGTGGATCTCTTTGCTAGCCTTATTTCTGTGGAGTCTGAGAACAGATATTTCGGATCCCTTTGAAGACTATAGGGCCAAAGGAAATATCCTCCGATAACAAAGAGAAAGAAGCTTTCTGAGAAACTTCTTTCAGTTCTGTGAAATCATCTCACAGAGTTACAGCTTTCCCCTCAGAACCCTTTCGCTAAGACACTTCTTGTGGAATTGGCAAAGTGATATTTGGAAGCCCATAGAGGGCTATGGTGAAAAAGGAAATATCCTCAGATGAAATCTGGAAAGAAGCTTTCTGAGAAACTGCTTAGTGTTCTGTGAATTCATCTCACAGCGTTACATCTGTATTTCGTGGATCTCTTTGCTAGCCTTATTTCTGTGGAGTCTGAGAACAGATATTTCGGATCCCTTTAAAGACTATAGGGCCAAAGGAAATATCTTCCGATAACAAAGAGAAAGAAGCTTTATGAGAAACTTCTTTGTGTTCTGTGAAATCATCTCACAGAGTTACAGCTTTCCCCTCAAGAAGCCTTTCGCTAAGACAGTTCTTGTGGAATTGGCAAAGTGATATTTGGAAGCCCATAGAGGGCTATGGTGAAAAAGGAAATATCCTCAGATGAAATCAGGAAAGAATCTTTCTGAGAAACTGCTTAGTGTTCTGTTTATTCAACTCACAGAGTTACATCTGTATTTCGTGGATCTCTTTGCTAGCCTTATTTCTGTGGAATCTGAGTACAGAGATTTCGGATCCCTTTGAAGACTATAGGGCCAAAGGAAATATCCTGCGATAACAAAGAGAAAGAAGCTTTCTGAGAAACATCTTTGTGTTCTGTGAAATCATCTCACAGAGTTACAGCTTCCCCTCAAGAAGCCTTTCGGTAAGACCGTTCTTGTGGAATTGGCAAAGTGATATTTGGATGCCCATAGAGGGCTATGGTGAAAAAGGAAATATCCTCAGATGAAATCTGGAAAGAAGCTTTCTGAGAAACTGCTTAGTGTTCTGTGATTTCATCTCACAGAGTTACATGTGTATTTCGTGGATCTCTTTGCTAGCCTTATTTCTGTGGAATCTGAGAACAGATATTTCGGATCCCTTTGAAGACTATAGGCCCAAAGGAAATATCCTGCGATAACAAAGAGAAAGAAGCTTTCTGAGAAACTTCTTTGTGTTCTGTGAAATCATCTCACAGAGTTACAGCTTTCCCCTCAAGAAGCCTTTCGCTAAGACAGTTCTTGTGGAATTGGCAAAGTGATATTTGGAAGCCCATAGAGGGCTATGGTGAAAAAGGAAATATCCTCACATGAAATCTGGAAAGAAGCTTTCTGAGAAACTGCTTAGTGTTCTGTGAATTCATCTCACAGAGTTACATGTGTATTTCGTGGATCTCTTTGCTAGCCTTATTTCTCTGGAATCTGAGAAAAGATATTTCGGATCCCTATGAAGACTATAGGGCCAAAGGAAATATCCTCCGATAACAAAGAGAAAGAAGCTTTCTGAGAAAATTCTTAGTGTTCTGTGAAATCATCTCACAGAGTTACAGCTTTCCCCTGAAGAAGACTTTCGCTAAGACAGTTCTTGTGGAATTGGTAAAGTGATATTTGGAAGCCCATAGAGGGCTATGGTGAAAAAGGAAATATCCTCAGATGAACTCTGGAAATAAGCTTTCTGAGAAACTGCTTAGTGTTCTGTGAATTCATCTCCCAGAGTTACATCTGTATTTCGTGGATCTCTTTGCTAGCCTTATTTCTGTGGAATCTGAGAACAGATATTTCGGATCCCTTTGAAGACTATAGGGCCAAAGGAAATATCCTCCGATAACAAAGAGAAAGAAGCTTTCTGAGAAACTTCTTTGTGTTCTGTGAAATCATCTCACAGAGTTACAGCTTTCCCCTCAAGAAGCCTTTCGCTAAGACAGTTCTTGTGGAATTGGCAAAGTGATATTTGGAAGCCCATAGAGGGCTATGGTGAAAAAGGAAATATCCTCAGATGAAATCTGGAAAGAAGCTTTCTGAGAAACTGCTTAGTGTTCTGTGAATTCATCTCACAGAGTTACATGTGTATTTCGTGGATCTCTTTGCTAGCCTTATTTCTGTGGAATCTGAGAAAAGATATTTCGCATCCTTATGAAGACTATAGGGCCAAAGGAAATATCCTCCGATAACAAAGAGAAAGAAGCTTTCTGAGAAACTTCTTTGTGTTCTGTGAAATCATCTCACAGAGTTACAGCTTTCCCCTCAAGAAGCCTTTCGCTAAGACAGTTCTTGTGGAATTGGCAAAGAGATATATGGAAGCCCATAGAGGGCTATGGTGAAAAAGGAAATATCCTCAGATGAAATCTGGAAAGAAGCTTTCTGAGAAACTGCTTAGTGTTCTGTGAAATCATCTCACAGAGTTACAGCTTTCCCCTCAAGAAGCCTTTCGCTAAGACAGTTCTTGTGGAATTGGCAAAGTGATATTTGGAAGCCCATAGAGGGCTATGGTGAAAAAGGAAATATCCTCAGATGAAATCTGGAAAGAAGCTTTCTGAGAAACTGCTTAGTGTTCTGTGAATTCATCTCACAGCGTTACATCTGTATTTCGTGGATCTCTTTGCTAGCCTTATTTCTGTGGAGTCTTAGTACAGATTTCGCATCCCTTTGAAGACTATAGGGCCAAAGGAAATATCCTCCGATAACAAAGAGAAAGAAGCTTTCTGAGAAACTTCTTTGTGTTCTGTGAAATCATCTCACAGAGTTACAGCATTCCCCTCAAGAAGCCTTTCGCTAAGACAGTTCTTGTGGAATTGGCAAAGTGATATTTGGAAGCCCATAGAGGGCTATGGTGAAAAAGGAAATATCCTCAGATGAAATCTGGAAAGAAGCTTTCTGAGAAACTGCTTAGTGTTCTGTGAATTCATCTCACAGAGTTACATCTGTATTTCGTGGATCTCTTTGCTAGCCTTATTTCTGTGGAATCTGAGAACAGATATTTCGGATCCCTTTGAAGACTATAGGGCCAAAGGAAATATCCTCCGATAACAAAGAGAAAGAAGCTTTCTGAGAAACTTCTTTGTGTTCTGTTAAATCATCTCACAGAGTTACAGCTTTCCCGTCAAGAAGCCTTTCGCTAAGACAGTTCTTGTGGAATTGGCAAAGTGATATTTGGAAGCCCATAGAGGGCTATGGTGAAAAAGGAAATATCCTCAGATGAAATCGGAAAAGAAGCTTTCTGAGAAACTGCTTAGTGTTCTGTGAATTCATCTCACAGAGTTACATCTGCATTTCGTGGATCTCTTTGCTAGCCTTATTTCTGTGGAATCTGAGAACAGATATTTCGGATCCCTTTGAAGACTATAGGGCCAAAGGAAATATCCCGCGATAACAAAGAGAAAGAAGCTTTCTGAGAAACTTCTTTCTGTTCTGTGAAATCATCTCACAGAGTTACAGCTTTCCCCTCAAAAAGCCTTTCGCTAAGACAGTTCTTGTGGAATTGGCAAAGTGATATTTGGAAGCCCATAGACGGCTATGGTGAAAAAGGAAATATCCTCAGATGAAATCTGGAAAGAAGCTTTCTGAGAAACTGCTTAGTGTTCTGTGAATTCATCTCACAGAGTTACATGTGTATATCGTGGATCTCTTTGCTAGCCTTATTTCTGTGGAATCTGAGAAAAGATATTTCGCATCCCTATGAAGACTATAGGGCCAAAGGAAATATCCTCCGATAACAAAGAGAAAGAAGCTTTCTGAGAAACTTCTTTGTGTTCTGTGAAATCATCTCACAGAGTTACAGCTTTCCCCTCAAGAAGCCTTTCGCTAAGACAGTTCTTGTGGAATTGGCAAAGAGATATATGGAAGCACATAGAGGGCTATGGTGAAAAAGGAAATATCCTCAGATGAAATCTGGAAAGAAGCTTTCTGAGACACTGCTTAGTGTTCTGTGAAATCATCTCACAGAATTACAGCTTTCCCCTCAAGAAGACTTTCGCTAAGACAGTTCTTGTGGAATTGGCAAAGTGATATTTGGATGCCCATAGAGGGCTATGGTGAAAAAGGAAATATCCTCAGATGAAATCTGGAAAGAAGCTTTCTGAGTAACTGCTTAGTGTTCTGTGAATTCATCTCACAGCGTAACATCTGTATTTCGTGGATCTCTTTGCTAGCCTTATTTCTGTGGAGTCTGAGAACAGATATTTCGGATCCCTTTGAAGACTATAGGGCCAAAGTAAATATCCTCCGATAACAAAGAGAAAGAAGCTTTCTGAGAAACTTCTTTCTGTTCTGTGAAATCATCTCACAGAGTTACAGCTTTCCCCTCAAGAAGCCTTTCGCTAAGACAGTTCCTGTGGAATTGGCAAAGTGATATTTGGAAGCCCATAGAGGGCTATGGGGAAAAAGGAAATATCCTCAGATGAAATCTGGAAAGAAGCTTTCTGAGAAACTGCTTAGTGTTCTGTGAATTCATCTCACAGAGTTACATCTGTATTTCGTGGATCTCTTTGCTAGCCTTATTTCTGTGGAATCTGAGAAGAGATATTTCGGATCCCTTTGAAGACTATAGGGCCAAAGGAAATATCCTCCGATAACAAAGAGAAAGAAGCTTTCTGAGAAACTTCTTTGTGTTCTGTGAAATCATCTCACAGAGTTACAGCTTTCCCCTCAAGAAGCCTTTCGCTAAGACAGTTCTTGTGGAATTGGCAAAGTGATATTTGGAAGCCCATAGAGGGCTATGGTGAAAAAGGAAATATCCTCAGATGAAATCTGGAAAGAAGCTTTCTGAGAAACTGCTTAGTGTTCTGTGAATTCATCTCACAGAGTTACATCTGTATTTCGTGGATCTCTTTGCTAGCCTTATTTCTGTGGAATCTGAGAACAGATATTTCGGATCCCTTTGAAGACTATAGGGCCAAAGGAAATATCCTCCGATAACAAAGAGAAAGAAGCTTTCTGAGAAACTTCTTTCTGTTCTGTGAAATCATCTCACAGAGTTACAGCTTTCCCCTCATGAAGCCTTTCGCTAAGACAGTTCTTGTGGAATTGGCAAAGTGATATTTGGAAGCCCATAGAGGGCTATGGTGAAAAAGGAAATATCCTCAGATGAAATCTGGAAAGAAGCTTTCTGAGAAACTGCTTAGTGTTCTGTGAATTCATCTCACAGAGTTACATCTGTATTTCGTGGATCTCTTTGCTAGCCTTATTTCTCTGGAATCTGAGAAAAGATATTTCGGATCCCTATGAAGACTATAGGGCCAAAGGAAATATCCTCCGATAACAAAGAGAAAGAAGCTTTCTGAGAAAATTCTTTGTGTTCTGTGAAATCATCTCACAGAGTTACAGCTTTCCCCTGAAGAAGACTTTCGCTAAGACAGTTCTTGTGGAATTGGTAAAGTGATATTTGGAAGCCCATAGAGGGCTATGGTGAAAAAGGAAATATCCTCAGATGAACTCTGGAAAGAAGCTTTCTGAGAAACTGCTTAGTGTTCTGTGAATTCATCTCCCAGAGTTACATCTGTATTTCGTGGATCTCTTTGCTAGCCTTATTTCTGTGGAATCTGAGAACAGATATTTCGGATCCCTTTGAAGACTATAGGGCCAAAGGAAATATCCTGCCATAGCAAAGAGAAAGAAGCTTTCTGAGAAACTTCTTTGTGTTCTGTGAAATCATCTCACAGAGTTACAGCTTTCCCCTCAAGAAGCCTTTCGCTAAGACAGTTCTTGGGGAATTGGCAAAGTGATATTTGGAAGCCCATAGAGGGCTATGGCGAAAAAGGAAATATCCTCAGATGAAATCTGGAAAGAAGCTTTCTGAGAAACTGCTTAGTGTTCTGTGAATTCATCTCACAGAGTTACATCTGTATTTCGTGGATCTCTTTGCTAGCCTTATTTCTGTGGAATCTGAGAAAAGATATTTCGCATCCTTATGAAGACTATAGGGCCAAAGGAAATATCCTCCGATAACAAAGAGAAAGAAGCTTTCTGAGAAACTTCTTTGTGTTCTGTGAAATCATCTCACAGAGTTACATCTGTATTTCGTGGATCTCTTTGCTAGCCTTATTTCTGTGGAATCTGAGAACAGATATTTCGGATCCCTTTGAAGACTATAGGGCCAAAGGAAATATCCTGCGATAACAAAGAGAAAGAAGCTTTCTGAGAAACTTCTTTGTGTTCTGTGAAATCATCTCACAGAGTTACAGCTTTCCCCTCAAGAAGCCTTTCGCTAAGACAGTTCTTGTGGAATTGGCAAAGAGATATTTGGAAGCCCATAGAGGGCTATGGTGAAAAAGAAAATATCCTCAGATGAAATCTGGAAAGAAGCTTTCTGAGAAACCGCTTAGTGTTCTGTGAAATCATCTCACAGAGTTACAGCTTTCCCCTCAAGAAGCCTTTCGCTAAGACAGTTCTTGTGGAATTGGCAGAGTGATATTTGGAAGCCCGTAGAGGGCTTTGGTGAAAAAGGAAATATCCTCAGATGAAATCTGGAAAGAAGCTTTCTGAGAAACTGCTTAGTGTTTTGTGAATTCATCTCACAGCGTTACATCTGTATTTCGTGGATCTCTTTGCTAGCCTTATTTCTGTGGAGTCTGAGAACAGATATTTCGGATCCCTTTGAAGACTATAGGGCCAAAGGAAATATCCTCCGATAACAAAGAGAAAGAAGCTTTCTGAGAAACTTCTTTGTGTTCTGTGAAATCATCTCACAGAGTTACAGCTTTCCCCTCAAGAAGCCTTTCGCTAAGACAGTTCTTGTGGAATTGGCAAAGTGATATTTGGAAGCCCATAGAGGGCTATGGTGAAAAAGGAAATATCCTCAGATGAAATCGGAAAAGAAGCTTTCTGAGAAACTGCTTAGTGTTCTGTGAATTCATCTCACAGAGTTACATCTGTATTTCGTGGATCTCTTTGCTAGCCTTATTTCTGTGGAATCTGAGAAGAGATATTTCGGATCCCTTTGAAGACTATAGGGCCAAAGGAAATATCCTGCGATAACAAAGAGAAAGAAGCTTTCTGAGAAACTTCTTTGTGTTCTGTGAAATCATCTCACAGAGTTACAGCTTTCCCCTCAAGAAGCCTTTCGCTAAGACAGTTCTTGTGGAATTGGCAAAGAGATATTTGGAAGCCCATAGAGGGCTATGGTGAAAAAGAAAATATCCTCAGATGAAATATGGAAAGAAGCTTTCTGAGAAACTGCTTAGTGTTCTGTGAAATCATCTCACAGAGTTACAGCTTTCCCCTCAAGAAGCCTTTCGCTAAGACAGTTCTTGTGGAATTGGCAAAGTGATATTTGGAAGCCCGTAGAGGGCTATGGTGAAAAAGGAAATATCCTCAGATGAAATCTGGAAAGAAGCTTTCTGAGAAACTGCTTAGTGTTTTGTGAATTCATCTCACAGCGTTACATCTGTATTTCGTGGATCTCTTTGCTAGCCTTATTTCTGTGGAATCTGAGAACAGATATTTCGGATCCCTTTGAAGACTATAGGGCCAAAGGAAATATCCTCCGATAACAAAGAGAAAGAAGCTTTCTGAGAAACTTCTTTGTGTTCTGTGAAATCATCTCACAGAGTTACAGCTTTCCCCTCAAGAAGCCTTTCGCTAAGACAGTTCTTGTGGAATTGGCAAAGAGATATATGGAAGCCCATAGAGGGCGATGGTGAAAAAGGAAATATCCTCAGATGAAATCTGGAAAGAAGCTTTCTGAGAAACTGCTTAGTGTTCTGAGAAATCATCTCAGAGAGTTACAGCTTTTCCCTCAAGAAGCCTTTCGCTAAGACAGTTCTTGTGGAATTGGCAAAGTGATATTTGGAAGCCCATAGAGGGCTATGGTGAAAAAGGAAATATCCTCAGATGAAATCTGGAAAGAAGCTTTCTGAGAAACTGCTTACTGTTCTGTGAATTCATCTCAGAGCGTTACATCTGTATTTCGTGGATCTCTTTGCTAGCCTTATTTCTGTGGAGTCTGAGAACAGATATTTCGGATCCCTTTGAAGACTATAGGGCCAAAGGAAATATCCTCCGATAACAAAGAGAAAGAAGCTTTCTGAGAAACTTCTTTGTGTTCTGTGAAATCATCTCACAGAGTTACAGCTTTCCCCTCAAGAAGCCTTTCGCTAAGACAGTTCTTGTGGAATTTGCAAAGTGATATATGGAAGCCCATAGAGGGCTATGGTGAAAAAGGAAATATCCTCAGATGAAATCTGGAAAGAAGCTTTCGGAGAAACTGCTTAGTGTTCTGTGAATTCATCTCACAGAGTTACATCTGTATTTCGTGGATCTCTTTGCTAGCCTTATTTCTGTGGAATCTGAGAACAGATATTTCGGATCCCTTTGAAGACTATAGGGCCAAAGGAAATATCCTCCGATAACAAAGAGAAAGAAGCTTTCTGAGAAACTTCTTTCTGTTCTGTGAAATCATCTCACAGAGTTACAGCTTTCCCCTCAAGAAGCCTTTCGCTAAGACAGTTCTTGTGGAATTGGCAAAGTGATATTTGGAAGCTCATAGAGGGCTATGGTGAAAAAGGAAATATCCTCAGATGAAATCTGGAAAGAAGCTTTCTGAGAAACTGCTTAGTGTTCTGTGAATTCATCTCACAGAGTTACATCTGTATTTCGTGGATCTCTTTGCTAGCCTTATTTCTGTGGAATCTGAGAACAGGTATTTCCGATCCCTTTGAAGACTATAGGGCCAAAGGAAATATCCTCCGATAACAAAGAGAAAGAAGCTTTCTGAGAAACTGCTTAGTGTTCTGTGAATTCATCTCAGAGCGTTACATCTGTATTTCGTGGATCTCTTTGCTAGCCTTATTTCTGTGGAGTCTGAGAACAGATATTTCGGATCCCTTTGAAGACTATAGGGCCAAAGGAAATATCCTCCGATAACAAAGAGAAAGAAGCTTTCTGAGAAACTTCTTTCTGTTCTGTGAAATCATCTCACAGAGTTACAGCTTTCCCCTCAAGAAGCCTTTCTCTAAGACAGTTCTTGTTGAATTGGCAAAGTGATATATGGAAGCCCATAGAGGGCTATGGTGAAAAAGGAAATATCCTCAGATGAAATCTGGAAAGAAGCTTTCTGAGAAACTGCTTAGTGTTCTGTGAATTCATCTCACAGAGTTACATCTGTATTTCGTGGATCTCTTTGCTAGCCTTATTTCTGTGGAATCTGAGAACAGATATTTCGGATCCCTTTGAAGACTATAGGGCCAAAGGAAATATCCTCCGATAACAAAGAGAAAGAAGCTTTCTGAGAAACTTCTTTCTGTTCTGTGAAATCATCTCACAGAGTTACAGCTTTCCCCTCAAGAAGCCTTTCGCTAAGACAGTTCTTGTGGAATTGGCAAAGTGATATTTGGAAGCCCATAGAGGGCTATGGTGAAAAAGGAAATATCCTCAGATCAAATCTGGAAAGAAGCTTTCTCAGAAACTGCTTAGTGTTCTGTGAATTCATCTCACAGAGTTACATCTGTATTTCGTGGATCTCTTTGCTAGCCTTATTTCTGTGGAATCTGAGAACAGATATTTCGGATCCCTTTGAAGGCTATAGGGCCAAAGGAAATATCCTGCGATAACAGAGAGAAAGAAGCTTTCTGAGAAACTTCTTTGTGTTCTGTGAAATCATCTCACAGAGTTACAGCTTTCCCCTCAAGAACCCTTTCGCTAAGACAGTTATTGTGGAATTGGCAAAGTGATATTTGGAAGCCCATAGAGGGCTATGGTGAAAAAGGAAATATCCTCAGATCAAATCTGGAAAGAAGCTTTCTGAGAAACTGCTTAGTGTTCTGTGAATTCATCTCACAGAGTTACATCTGTATTTCGTGGATCTCTTTGCTAGCCTTATTTCTGTGGAATCTGAGAACAGAGATTTCGGATCCATTTGAAGACTATAGGGCCAAAGGAAATATCCTCCGATAACAAAGAGAAAGAAGCTTTCTGAGAAACTTCTTTGTGTTCTGTGAAATCATCTCACAGAGTTACAGCTTTCCCCTCAAGAAGCCTTTCGCTAAGACAGTTCTTGTGGAATTGGCAAAGTGATATTTTGAAGCCCATAGAGGGCTATGGTGAAAAAGGAAATATCCTCAGATGAAATCTGGAAAGAAGCTTTCTGAGAAACTGCTTAGTGTTCTGTGAATTCATCTCACAGAGTTACATGTGTATTTCGTGGATCTCTTTGCTAGCCTTATTTCTGTGGAATCTGAGAAAAGATATTTCGCATCCCTATGAAGACTATAGGGCCAAAGGAAATATCCTCCGATAACAAAGAGAAAGAAGCTTTCTGAGAAACTTCTTTGTGTTCTGTGAAATCATCTCACAGAGTTACAGCTTTCCCCTCAAGAAGCCTTTCGCTAAGACAGTTCTTGTGGAATTGGCAAAGAGATATTTGGAAGCCCATAGAGGGCTATGGTGAAAAAGAAAATATCCTCAGATGAAATCTGGAAAGAAGCTTTCTGAGAAACTGCTTAGTGTTCTGTGAAATCATCTCACAGAGTTACAGCTTTCCCCTCAAGAAGCCTTTCGCTAAGACAGTTCTTGTGGAATTGGCAAAGTGATATTTGGAAGCCCGTAGAGGGCTATGGTGAAAAAGGAAATATCCTCAGATGAAATCTGGAAAGAAGCTTTCTGAGAAACTGCTTAGTGTTCTGTGAATTCATCTCAGAGCGTTACATCTGTATTTCGTGGATCTCTTTGCTAGCCTTTTTTCTGTGGAGTCTGAGAACAGATATTTCGGATCCCTTTGAAGACTATAGGGCCAAAGGAAATATCCTCCGAAAACAAAGAGAAAGAAGCTTTCTGAGAAACTTCTTTGTGTTCTGTGAAATCATCTCACAGAGTTACAGCTTTCCCCTCAAGAAGCCTTTCGCTAAGACAGTTCTTGTGGAATTGGCAAAGTGATATTTGGAAGCCCATAGAGGGCTATGGTGAAAAAGGAAATATCCTCAGATGAAATCTGGAAAGAAGCTTTCTGAGAAACTGCTTAGGGATCTGTGAATTCATCTCACAGAGTTACATGTGTATTTCGTGGATCTCTTTGCTAGCCTTATTTCTGTGGAATCTGACAACAGATATTTCGGATCCCTTTGAAGACTATAGGGCCAAAGGAAATATCCTGCGATAACAAAGAGAAAGAAGCTTTCTGAGAAACTTCTTTCTGTTCTGTGAAATCATCTCACAGAGTTACCGCTTTCCCCTCAAGAAGCCTTTCGCTAAGACAGTTCTTGTGGAATTGGCAAAGTGATATTTGGAAGCCCATAGAGGGCTATGGTGAAAAAGGAAATATCCTCAGATGAAATCTGGAAAGAAGCTTTCTGAGAAACTGCTTAGTGTTCTGTGAATTCATCTCACAGAGTTACATGTGTATTTCGTGGATCTCTTTGCTAGCCTTATTTCTGTGGAATCTGAGAAAAGATATTTCGCATCCCTATGAAGACTATAGGGCCAAAGGAAATATCCTCCGAAAACAAAGAGAAAGAAGCTTTCTGAGAAACTTCTTTGTGTTCTGTGAAATCATCTCACAGAGTTACAGCTTTCCCCTCAAGAAGCCTTTCGCTAAGACAGTTCTTGTGGAATTGGCAAAGAGATATATGGAAGCCCATAGAGGGCTATGGTGAAAAAGGAAATATCCTCAGATGAAATCTGGAAAGAAGCTTTCTGAGAAACTGCTTAGTGTTCTGTAAAATCATCTCACAGAGTTACAGCTTTCCCCTCAAGAAGCCTTTCGCTAAGACAGTTCTTGTGGAATTGGCAAAGTGATATTTGGAAGCCCATAGAGGGCTATGGTGAAAAACGAAATATCCTCAGATGAAATCTGGAAAGAAGCTTTCTGAGAAACTGCTTAGTGTTCTGTGAATTCATCTCAGAGCGTTACATCTGTATTTCGTGGATCTCTTTGCTAGCCTTATTTCTGTGGAGTCTGAGAACAGATATTTCGGATCCCTTTGAAGACTATAGGGCCAAAGGAAATATCCTCCGATAACAAAGAGAAAGAAGCTTTCTGAGAAACTTCTTTGTGTTCTGTGAAATCATCTCACAGAGTTACAGCTTTCCCCTCAAGAAGCCTTTCGCTAAGACAGTTCTTGTGGAATTGGCAAAGAGATATTTGGAAGCCCATAGAGGGCTATGGTGAAAAAGAAAATATCCTCAGATGAAATCTGGAAAGAAGCTTTCTGAGAAACCGCTTAGTGTTCTGTGAAATCATCTCACAGAGTTACAGCTTTCCCCTCAAGAAGCCTTTCGCTAAGACAGTTCTTGTGGAATTGGCAGAGTGATATTTGGAAGCCCGTAGAGGGCTTTGGTGAAAAAGGAAATATCCTCAGATGAAATCTGGAAAGAAGCTTTCTGAGAAACTGCTTAGTGTTTTGTGAATTCATCTCACAGCGTTACATCTGTATTTCGTGGATCTCTTTGCTAGCCTTATTTCTGTGGAGTCTGAGAACAGATATTTCGGATCCCTTTGAAGACTATAGGGCCAAAGGAAATATCCTCCGATAACAAAGAGAAAGAAGCTTTCTGAGAAACTTCTTTGTGTTCTGTGAAATCATCTCACAGAGTTACAGCTTTCCCCTCAAGAAGCCTTTCGCTAAGACAGTTCTTGTGGAATTGGCAAAGTGATATTTGGAAGCCCATAGAGGGCTATGGTGAAAAAGGAAATATCCTCAGATGAAATCGGAAAAGAAGCTTTCTAAGAAACTGCTTAGTGTTCTGTGAATTCATCTCACAGAGTTACATCTGTATTTCGTGGATCTCTTTGCTAGCCTTATTTCTGTGGAATCTGAGAAGAGATATTTCGGATCCCTTTGAAGACTATAGGGCCAAAGGAAATATCCTGCGATAACAAAGAGAAAGAAGCTTTCTGAGAAACTTCTTTGTGTTCTGTGAAATCATCTCACAGAGTTACAGCTTTCCCCTCAAGAAGCCTTTCGCTAAGACAGTTCTTGTGGAATTGGCAAAGAGATATTTGGAAGCCCATAGAGGGCTATGGTGAAAAAGAAAATATCCTCAGATGAAATATGGAAAGAAGCTTTCTGAGAAACTGCTTAGTGTTCTGTGAAATCATCTCACAGAGTTACAGCTTTCCCCTCAAGAAGCCTTTCGCTAAGACAGTTCTTGTGGAATTGGCAAAGTGATATTTGGAAGCCCGTAGAGGGCTATGGTGAAAAAGGAAATATCCTCAGATGAAATCTGGAAAGAAGCTTTCTGAGAAACTGCTTAGTGTTTTGTGAATTCATCTCACAGCGTTACATCTGTATTTCGTGGATCTCTTTGCTAGCCTTATTTCTGTGGAATCTGAGAACAGATATTTCGGATCCCTTTGAAGACTATAGGGCCAAAGGAAATATCCTCCGATAACAAAGAGAAAGAAGCTTTCTGAGAAACTTCTTTGTGTTCTGTGAAATCATCTCACAGAGTTACAGCTTTCCCCTCAAGAAGCCTTTCGCTAAGACAGTTCTTGTGGAATTGGCAAAGAGATATATGGAAGCCCATAGAGGGCGATGGTGAAAAAGGAAATATCCTCAGATGAAATCTGGAAAGAAGCTTTCTGAGAAACTGCTTAGTGTTCTGAGAAATCATCTCAGAGAGTTACAGCTTTTCCCTCAAGAAGCCTTTCGCTAAGACAGTTCTTGTGGAATTGGCAAAGTGATATTTGGAAGCCCATAGAGGGCTATGGTGAAAAAGGAAATATCCTCAGATGAAATCTGGAAAGAAGCTTTCTGAGAAACTGCTTACTGTTCTGTGAATTCATCTCAGAGCGTTACATCTGTATTTCGTGGATCTCTTTGCTAGCCTTATTTCTGTGGAGTCTGAGAACAGATATTTCGGATCCCTTTGAAGACTATAGGGCCAAAGGAAATATCCTCCGATAACAAAGAGAAAGAAGCTTTCTGAGAAACTTCTTTGTGTTCTGTGAAATCATCTCACAGAGTTACAGCTTTCCCCTCAAGAAGCCTTTCGCTAAGACAGTTCTTGTGGAATTTGCAAAGTGATATATGGAAGCCCATAGAGGGCTATGGTGAAAAAGGAAATATCCTCAGATCAAATCTGGAAAGAAGCTTTCGGAGAAACTGCTTAGTGTTCTGTGAATTCATCTCACAGAGTTACATCTGTATTTCGTGGATCTCTTTGCTAGCCTTATTTCTGTGGAATCTGAGAACAGATATTTCGGATCCCTTTGAAGACTATAGGGCCAAAGGAAATATCCTCCGATAACAAAGAGAAAGAAGCTTTCTGAGAAACTTCTTTCTGTTCTGTGAAATCATCTCACAGAGTTACAGCTTTCCCCTCAAGAAGCCTTTCGCTAAGACAGTTCTTGTGGAATTGGCAAAGTGATATTTGGAAGCTCATAGAGGGCTATGGTGAAAAAGGAAATATCCTCAGATGAAATCTGGAAAGAAGCTTTCTGAGAAACTGCTTAGTGTTCTGTGAATTCATCTCACAGAGTTACATCTGTATTTCGTGGATCTCTTTGCTAGCCTTATTTCTGTGGAATCTGAGAACAGGTATTTCGGATCCCTTTGAAGACTATAGGGCCAAAGGAAATATCCTCCGATAACAAAGAGAAAGAAGCTTTCTGAGAAACTGCTTAGTGTTCTGTGAATTCATCTCAGAGCGTTACATCTGTATTTCGTGGATCTCTTTGCTAGCCTTATTTCTGTGGAGTCTGAGAACAGATATTTCGGATCCCTTTGAAGACTATAGGGCCAAAGGAAATATCCTCCGATAACAAAGAGAAAGAAGCTTTCTGAGAAACTTCTTTCTGTTCTGTGAAATCATCTCACAGAGTTACAGCTTTCCCCTCAAGAAGCCTTTCTCTAAGACAGTTCTTGTTGAATTGGCAAAGTGATATATGGAAGCCCATAGAGGGCTATGGTGAAAAAGGAAATATCCTCAGATGAAATCTGGAAAGAAGCTTTCTGAGAAACTGCTTAGTGTTCTGTGAATTCATCTCACAGAGTTACATCTGTATTTCGTGGATCTCTTTGCTACCCTTATTTCTGTGGAATCTGAGAACAGATATTTCGGATCCCTTTGAAGACTATAGGGCCAAAGGAAATATCCTCCGATAACAAAGAGAAAGAAGCTTTCTGAGAAACTTCTTTCTGTTCTGTGAAATCATCTCACAGAGTTACAGCTTTCCCCTCAAGAAGCCTTTCGCTAAGACAGTTCTTGTGGAATTGGCAAAGTGATATTTGGAAGCCCATAGAGGGCTATGGTGAAAAAGGAAATATCCTCAGATGAAATCTGGAAAGAAGCTTTCTGAGAAACTGCTTAGTGTTCTGTGAATTCATCTCACAGAGTTACATCTGTATTTCGTGGATCTCTTTGCTAGCCTTATTTCTGTGGAATCTGAGAACAGATATTTCGGATCCCTTTGAAGGCTATAGGGCCAAAGGAAATATCCTGCGATAACAGAGAGAAAGAAGCTTTCTGAGAAACTTCTTTGTGTTCTGTGAAATCATCTCACAGAGTTACAGCTTTCCCCTCAAGAACCCTTTCGCTAAGACAGTTATTGTGGAATTGGCAAAGTGATATTTGGAAGCCCATAGAGGGCTATGGTGAAAAAGGAAATATCCTCAGATCAAATCTGGAAAGAAGCTTTCTGAGAAACTGCTTAGTGTTCTGTGAATTCATCTCACAGAGTTACATCTGTATTTCGTGGATCTCTTTGCTAGCCTTATTTCTGTGGAATCTGAGAACAGAGATTTCGGATCCATTTGAAGACTATAGGGCCAAAGGAAATATCCTCCGATAACAAAGAGAAAGAAGCTTTCTGAGAAACTTCTTTGTGTTCTGTGAAATCATCTCACAGAGTTACAGCTTTCCCCTCAAGAAGCCTTTCGCTAAGACAGTTCTTGTGGAATTGGCAAAGTGATATTTTGAAGCCCATAGAGGGCTATGGTGAAAAAGGAAATATCCTCAGATGAAATCTGGAAAGAAGCTTTCTGAGAAACTGCTTAGTGTTCTGTGAATTCATCTCACAGAGTTACATGTGTATTTCGTGGATCTCTTTGCTAGCCTTATTTCTGTGGAATCTGAGAAAAGATATTTCGCATCCCTATGAAGACTATAGGGCCAAAGGAAATATCCTCCGATAACAAAGAGAAAGAAGCTTTCTGAGAAACTTCTTTGTGTTCTGTGAAATCATCTCACAGAGTTACAGCTTTCCCCTCAAGAAGCCTTTCGCTAAGACAGTTCTTGTGAAATTGGCAAAGAGATATTTGGAAGCCCATAGAGGGCTATGGTGAAAAAGAAAATATCCTCAGATGAAATCTGGAAAGAAGCTTTCTGAGAAACTGCTTAGTGTTCTGTGAAATCATCTCACAGAGTTACAGCTTTCCCCTCAAGAAGCCTTTCGCTAAGACAGTTCTTGTGGAATTGGCAAAGTGATATTTGGAAGCCCGTAGAGGGCTATGGTGAAAAAGGAAATATCCTCAGATGAAATCTGGAAAGAAGCTTTCTGAGAAACTGCTTAGTGTTCTGTGAATTCATCTCAGAGCGTTACATCTGTATTTCGTGGATCTCTTTGCTAGCCTTTTTTCTGTGGAGTCTGAGAACAGATATTTCGGATCCCTTTGAAGACTATAGGGCCAAAGGAAATATCCTCCGAAAACAAAGAGAAAGAAGCTTTCTGAGAAACTTCTTTGTGTTCTGTGAAATCATCTCACAGAGTTACAGCTTTCCCCTCAAGAAGCCTTTCGCTAAGACAGTTCTTGTGGAATTGGCAAAGTGATATTTGGAAGCCCATAGAGGGCTATGGTGAAAAAGGAAATATCCTCAGATGAAATCTGGAAAGAAGCTTTCTGAGAAACTGCTTAGGGATCTGTGAATTCATCTCACAGAGTTACATGTGTATTTCGTGGATCTCTTTGCTAGCCTTATTTCTGTGGAATCTGAGAACAGATATTTCGGATCCCTTTGAAGACTATAGGGCCAAAGGAAATATCCTGCGATAACAAAGAGAAAGAAGCTTTCTGAGAAACTTCTTTCTGTTCTGTGAAATCATCTCACAGAGTTACCGCTTTCCCCTCAAGAAGCCTTTCGCTAAGACAGTTCTTGTGGAATTGGCAAAGTGATATTTGGAAGCCCATAGAGGGCTATGGTGAAAAAGGAAATATCCTCAGATGAAATCTGGAAAGAAGCTTTCTGAGAAACTGCTTAGTGTTCTGTGAATTCATCTCACAGAGTTACATGTGTATTTCGTGGATCTCTTTGCTAGCCTTATTTCTGTGGAATCTGAGAAAAGATATTTCGCATCCCTATGAAGACTATAGGGCCAAAGGAAATATCCTCCGAAAACAAAGAGAAAGAAGCTTTCTGAGAAACTTCTTTGTGTTCTGTGAAATCATCTCACAGAGTTACAGCTTTCCCCTCAAGAAGCCTTTCGCTAAGACAGTTCTTGTGGAATTGGCAAAGAGATATATGGAAGCCCATAGAGGGCTATGGTGAAAAAGGAAATATCCTCAGATGAAATCTGGAAAGAAGCTTTCTGAGAAACTGCTTAGTGTTCTGTAAAATCATCTCACAGAGTTACAGCTTTCCCCTCAAGAAGCCTTTCGCTAAGACAGTTCTTGTGGAATTGGCAAAGTGATATTTGGAAGCCCATAGAGGGCTATGGTGAAAAAGGAAATATCCTCAGATGAAATCTGGAAAGAAGCTTTCTGAGAAACTGCTTAGTGTTCTGTGAATTCATCTCAGAGCGTTACATCTGTATTTCGTGGATCTCTTTGCTAGCCTTATTTCTGTGGAGTCTGAGAACAGATATTTCGGATCCCTTTGAAGACTATAGGGCCAAAGGAAATATCCTCCGATAACAAAGAGAAAGAAGCTTTCTGAGAAACTTCTTTGTGTTCTGTGAAATCATCTCACAGAGTTACAGCTTTCCCCTCAAGAAGCCTTTCGCTAAGACAGTTCTTGTGGAATTGGCAAAGAGATATTTGGAAGCCCATAGAGGGCTACGGTGAAAAAGAAAATATCCTCAGATGAAATCTGGAAAGAAGCTTTCTGAGAAACTGCTTAGTGTTCTGTGAAATCATCTCACAGAGATACAGCTTTCCCCTCAAGAAGCCTTTCGCTAAGACAGTTCTTGTGGAATTGGCAAAGTGATATTTGGAAGCCCGTAGAGGGCTATGGTGAAAAAGGAAATATCCTCAGATGAAATCTGGAAAGAAGCTTTCTGAGAAACTGCTTAGTGTTCCGTGAATTCATCTCAGAGCGTTACATCTGTATTTCGTGGATCTCTTTGCTACCTTTTTTCTGTGGAGTCTGAGAACAGATATTTCGGATCCCTTTGAAGACTATAGGGCCAAAGGAAATATCCTCTGATAACAAAGAGAAAGAAGCTTTCTGAGAAACTTCTTTGTGTTCTGTGAAATCATCTCACAGAGTTACAGCTTTCCCCTCAAGAAGCCTTTCGCTAAGACAGTTCTTGTGGAATTGGCAAAGAGATATTTGGAAGCCCATAGAGGGCTACGGTGAAAAAGAAAATATCCTCAGATGAAATCTGGAAAGAAGCTTTCTGAGAAACTGCTTAGTGTTCTGTGAAATCATCTCACAGAGATACAGCTTTCCCCTCAAGAAGCCTTTCGCTAAGACAGTTCTTGTGGAATTGGCAAAGTGATATTTGGAAGCCCGTAGAGGGCTATGGTGAAAAAGGAAATATCCTCAGATGAAATCTGGAAAGAAGCTTTCTGAGAAACTGCTTAGTGTTCCGTGAATTCATCTCAGAGCGTTACATCTGTATTTCGTGGATCTCTTTGCTACCTTTTTTCTGTGGAGTCTGAGAACAGATATTTCGGATCCCTTTGAAGACTATAGGGCCAAAGGAAATATCCTCCGAAAACAAAGAGAAAGAAGCTTTCTGAGAAACTTCTTTGTGTTCTGTGAAATCATCTCACAGAGTTACAGCTTTCCCCTCAAGAAGCCTTTCGCTAAGACAGTTCTTTTGGAATTGGCAAAGTGATATTTGGAAGCCCATAGAGGGCTATGGTGAAAAAGGAAATATCCTCAGATGAAATCTGGAAAGAAGCTTTCTGAGAAACTGCTTAGGGTTCTGTGAATTCATCTCACAGAGTTACATGTGTATTTCGTGGATCTCTTTGCTAGCCTTATTTCTGTGGAATCTGAGAACAGATATTTCGGATCCCTTTGAAGACTATAGGGCCAAAGGAAATATCCTGCGATAACAAAGAGAAAGAAGCTTTCTGAGAAACTTCTTTCTGTTCTGTGAAATCATCTCACAGAGTTACCGCTTTCCCCTCAAGAAGCCTTTCGCTAAGACAGTTCTTGTGGAATTGGCAAAGTGATATTTGGAAGCCCATAGAGGGCTATGGTGAAAAAGGAAATATCCTCAGATGAAATCTGGAAAGAAGTTTTCTGAGAAACTGCTTAGTGTTCTGTGAATTCATCTCACAGAGTTACATGTGTATTTCGTGGATCTCTTTGCTAGCCTTATTTCTGTGGAATCTGAGAAAAGATATTTCGCATCCCTATGAAGACTATAGGGCCAAAGGAAATATCCTCCGATAACAAAGAGAAAGAAGCTTTCTGAGAAACTTCTTTGTGTTCTGTGAAATCATCTCACAGAGTTACAGCTTTCCCCTCAAGAAGCCTTTCGCTAAGACAGTTCTTGTGGAATTGGCAAAGAGATATATGGAAGCCTATAGAGGGCTATGGTGAAAAAGGAAATATCCTCAGATGAAATCTGGAAAGAAGCTTTCTGAGAAACTGCTTAGTGTTCTGTAAAATCATCTCACAGAGTTACAGCTTTCCCCTCAAGAAGCCTTTCGCTAAGACAGTTCTTGTGGAATTGGCAAAGTGATATTTGGAAGCCCATAGAGGGCTATGGTGAAAAAGGAAATATCCTCAGATGAAATCTGGAAAGAAGCTTTCTGAGAAACTGCTTAGTGTTCTGTGAATTCATCTCAGAGCGTTACATCTGTATTTCGTGGATCTCTTTGCTAGCCTTATTTCTGTGGAGTCTGAGAACAGATATTTCGGATCCCTTTGAAGACTATAGGGCCAAAGGAAATATCCTCCGATAACAAAGAGAAAGAAGCTTTCTGAGAAACTTCTTTCTGTTCTGTGAAATCATCTCACAGAGTTACAGCTTTCCCCTCAAGAAGCCTTTCGCTAAGACAGTTCTTGTGGAATTGGCAAAGTGATATATGGAAGCCCATAGAGGACTATGGTGAAAAAGGAAATATCCTCAGATGAAATCTGGAAAGAAGCTTTCTGAGAAACTGCTTAGTGTTCTGTGAATTCATCTCACAGAGTTACATCTGTATTTCGTGGATCTCTTTGCTAGCCTTATTTCTGTGGAATCTGAGAACAGATATTTCGGATCCCTTTGAAGACTATAGGGCCAAAGGAAATATCCTCCGATAACAAAGAGAAAGAAGCTTTCTGAGAAACTTCTTTCTGTTCTGTGAAATCATCTCACAGAGTTACAGCTTTCCCCTCAAGAAGCCTTTCGCTAAGACAGTTCTTGTGGAATTGGCAAAGTGATATTTGGAAGCCCATAGAGGGCTATGGTGAAAAAGGAAATATCCTCAGATGAAATCTGGAAAGAAGCTTTCTGAGAAACTGCTTAGTGTTCTGTGAATTCATCTTACAGAGTTACATCTGTATTTCGTGGATCTCTTTGCTAGCCTTATTTCTGTGGAATCTGAGAACAGATATTTCGGATCCCTTTGAGGACTATAGGGCCAAAGGAAATATCCTGCGATAACAGAGAGAAAGAAGATTTCTGAGAAACTTCTTTGTGTTCTGTGAAATCATCTCACAGAGTTACAGCTTTCCCCTCAAGAACCCTTTCGCTAAGACAGTTCTTGTGGAATTGGCAAAGTGATATTTGGAAGCCCATAGAGGGCTATGGTGAAAAAGGAAATATCCTCAGATCAAATCTGGAAAGAAGCTTTCTGAGAAACTGCTTAGTGTTCTGTGAATTCATCTCACAGAGTTACATCTGTATTTCGTGGATCTCTTTGCTAGCCTTATTTCTGTGGAATCTGAGAACAGAGATTTCGGATCCATTTGAAGACTATAGGGCCAAAGGAAATATCCTCCGATAACAAAGAGAAAGAAGCTTTCTGAGAAACTTCTTTGTGTTCTGTGAAATCATCTCACAGAGTTACAGCTTTCCCCTCAAGAAGCCTTTCGCTAAGACAGTTCTTGTGGAATTGGCAAAGTGATATTTTGAAGCCCATAGAGGGCTATGGTGAAAAAGGAAATATCCTCAGATGAAATCTGGAAAGAAGCTTTCTGAGAAACTGCTTAGTGTTCTGTGAATTCATCTCACAGAGTTACATCTGTATTTCGTGGATCTCTTTGCTAGCCTTATTTCTGTGGAATCTGAGAACAGATAATTCGGATCCCTTTGAAAACTATAGGGCCAAAGGAAATATCCTGCGATAACAAAGAGAAAGAAGCTTTCTGAGAAACTTCTTTGTGTTCTGTGAAATCATCTCACAGAGTTACAGCTTTCCCCTCAAGAAGCCTTTCGCTAAGACAGTTCTTGTGGAATTGGCAAAGTGATATTTGGAAGCCCATAGAGGGCTATGGTGAAAAAGGAAATATCCTCAGATGAAATCTGGAAAGAAGCTTTCTGAGAAACTGCGTAGTGTTCTGTGAATTCATCTCACAGAGTTACATGTGTATTTCGTGGATCTCTTTGCTAGCCTTATTTCTGTGAAATCTGAGAAAAGATATTTCGGATCCCTTTGAAGACTATAGGGCCAAAGGAAATATCCTCCGATAACAAAGAGAAAGAAGCTTTCTGAGAAACTTCTTTGTGTTCTGTGAAATCATCTCACAGAGTTACAGCTTTCCCCTCAAGAAGCCTTTCGCTAAGACAGTTCTTGTGGAATTGGCAAAGAGATATTTGGAAGCCCATAGAGGGCTATGGTGAAAAAGAAAATATCCTCAGATGAAATCTGGAAAGAAGCTTTCTGAGAAACTGCTTAGTGTTCTGTGAAATCATCTCACAGAGTTACAGCTTTCCCCTCAAGAAGCCTTTCGCTAAGACAGTTCTTGTGGAATTGGCAAAGTGATATTTGGAAGCCCGTAGAGGGCTATGGTGAAAAAGGAAATATCCTCAGATGAAATCTGGAAAGAAGCTTTCTGAGAAACTGCTTAGTGTTCTGTGAATTCATCTCAGAGCGTTACATGTGTATTTCGTGGATCTCTTTGCTAGCCTTATTTCTGTGGAGTCTGAGAACAGATATTTCGGATCCCTTTGAAGACTATAGGGCCAAAGGAAATATCCTGCGATAACAAAGAGAAAGAAGCTTTCTGAGAAACTTCTTTCTGTTCTGTGAAATCATCTCACAGAGTTACAGCTTTCCCCAAAAGAACCCTTTCGCTAAGACAGTTCTTGTGGAATTGGCAAAGTGATATTTGGAAGCCCATAGAGGGCTATGGTGAAAAAGGAAATATCCTCAGATGAACTATGGAAAGAAGCTTTCTGAGAAACTGCTTAGGGTTCTGTGAATTCATCTCACAGAGTTACATCTGTATTTCGTGGATCTCTTTGCTAGCCTTATTTCTGTGGAATCTGAGAACAGATATTTCGGATCCCTTTGAAGACTATAGGGCCAAAGGAAATATCCTGCGATAACAAAGAGAAAGAAGCTTTCTGAGAAACTTCTTTCTGTTCTGTGAAATCATCTCACAGAGTTACCGCTTTCCCCTCAAGAAGCCTTTAACTAAGACAGTTCTTGTGGAATTGGCAAAGAGATATTTGGAAGCCCATAGAGGGCTATGGTGAAAAAGGAAATATCCTCAGATGAAATCTGGAAAGAAGCTTTCTGAGAAACTGCTTAGTGTTCTGTGAATTCATCTCACAGACTTACATGTGTATTTCGTGGATCTCTTTGCTAGCCTTATTTCTGTGGAATCTGAGAAAAGATATTTCGCATCCCTATGAAGACTATAGGGCCAAAGGAAATATCCTCCGATAACAAAGAGAAAGAAGCTTTCTGAGAAACTTCTTTGTGTTCTGTGAAATCATCTCACAGAGTTACAGCTTTCCCCTCAAGAAGCCTTTCGCTAAGACAGTTCTTGTGGAATTGGCAAAGAGATATATGGAAGCCCATAGAGGGCTATGGTGAAAAAGGAAATATCCTCAGATGAAATCTGGAAAGAAGATTTCTGAGAAACTGCTTAGTGTTCTGTGAAATCATCTCACAGATTTACAGCTTTCCCCTCAAGAAGTCTTTCGCTATGACAGTTCTTGTGGAATTGGCAAAGTGATATTTGGAAGCCCATAGAGGGCTATGGTGAAAAAGGAAATATCCTCAGATGAAATCTGGAAAGAAGCTTTCTGAGAAACTGCTTAGTGTTCTGTGAATTCATCTCACAGAGTTACATCTGTATTTCGTGGATCTCTTTGCTAGCCTTATTTCTCTGCAATCTGAGAACAGATATTTCGGATCCCTTTGAAGACTATAGGGCCAAAGGAAATATCCTGCGATAACAAAGAGAAAGAAGCTTTCTGAGAAACTTCTTTCTGTTCTGTGAAATCATCTCACAGAGTTACAGCTTTCCCCTCAAGAAGCCTTTCGCTAAGACAGTTCTTGTGGAATTGGCAACGTGATATTTGGAAGCCCATAGAGGGCTATGGTGAAAAAGGAAGTATCCTCAGATGAAATCTGGAAAGAAGCTTTCTGAGAAACTGCTTAGTGTTCTGTGAATTCATCTCACAGAGTTACATCTGTATTTCGTGGATCTCTTTGCTAGCCTTATTTCTGTGGAATCTGAGAACAGATATTTCGGATCCCTTTGAAGACTATAGTGCCAAAGGAAATATCCTGCGATAACAAAGAGAAAGAAGCTTTCTGAGAAACTTCTTTGTGTTCTGTGAAATCATCTCACAGAGTTACAGCTTTCCCCAAAAGAACCCTTTCGCTAAGACAGTTCTTGTGGAATTGGCAAAGTGATATTTGGAAGCCCATAGAGGGCTATGGTGAAAAAGGAAATATCCTCAGATGAAATCTGGAAAGAAGTTTTCTGAGAAACTGCTTAGTGTTCTGTGAATTCATCTCACAGAGTTACATGTGTATTTCGTGGATCTCTTTGCTAGCCTTATTTCTGTGGAATCTGAGAAAAGATATTTCGCATCCCTATGAAGACTATAGGGCCAAAGGAAATATCCTCCGATAACAAAGAGAAAGAAGCTTTCTGAGAAACTTCTTTGTGTTCTGTGAAATCATCTCACAGAGTTACAGCTTTCCCCTCAAGAAGCCTTTCGCTAAGACAGTTCTTGTGGAATTGGCAAAGAGATATATGGAAGCCTATAGAGGGCTATGGTGAAAAAGGAAATATCCTCAGATGAAATCTGGAAAGAAGCTTTCTGAGAAACTGCTTAGTGTTCTGTAAAATCATCTCACAGAGTTACAGCTTTCCCCTCAAGAAGCCTTTCGCTAAGACAGTTCTTGTGGAATTGGCAAAGTGATATTTGGAAGCCCATAGAGGGCTATGGTGAAAAAGGAAATATCCTCAGATGAAATCTGGAAAGAAGCTTTCTGAGAAACTGCTTAGTGTTCTGTGAATTCATCTCAGAGCGTTACATCTGTATTTCGTGGATCTCTTTGCTAGCCTTATTTCTGTGGAGTCTGAGAACAGATATTTCGGATCCCTTTGAAGACTATAGGGCCAAAGGAAATATCCTCCGATAACAAAGAGAAAGAAGCTTTCTGAGAAACTTCTTTCTGTTCTGTGAAATCATCTCACAGAGTTACAGCTTTCCCCTCAAGAAGCCTTTCGCTAAGACAGTTCTTGTGGAATTGGCAAAGTGATATATGGAAGCCCATAGAGGACTATGGTGAAAAAGGAAATATCCTCAGATGAAATCTGGAAAGAAGCTTTCTGAGAAACTGCTTAGTGTTCTGTGAATTCATCTCACAGAGTTACATCTGTATTTCGTGGATCTCTTTGCTAGCCTTATTTCTGTGGAATCTGAGAACAGATATTTCGGATCCCTTTGAAGACTATAGGGCCAAAGGAAATATCCTCCGATAACAAAGAGAAAGAAGCTTTCTGAGAAACTTCTTTCTGTTCTGTGAAATCATCTCACAGAGTTACAGCTTTCCCCTCAAGAAGCCTTTCGCTAAGACAGTTCTTGTGGAATTGGCAAAGTGATATTTGGAAGCCCATAGAGGGCTATGGTGAAAAAGGAAGTATCCTCAGATGAAATCTGGAAAGAAGCTTTCTGAGAAACTGCTTAGTGTTCTGTGAATTCATCTCACAGAGTTACATCTGTATTTCGTGGATCTCTTTGCTAGCCTTATTTCTGTGGAATCTGAGAACAGATATTTCGGATCCCTTTGAAGACTATAGTGCCAAAGGAAATATCCTGCGATAACAAAGAGAAAGAAGCTTTCTGAGAAACTTCTTTGTGTTCTGTGAAATCATCTCACAGAGTTACAGCTTTCCCCAAAAGAACCCTTTCGCTAAGACAGTTCTTGTGGAATTGGCAAAGTGATATTTGGAAGCCCATAGAGGGCTATGGTGAAAAAGGAAATATCCTCAGATGAACTCTGGAAAGAAGCTTTCTGAGAAACTGCTTAGGGTTCTGTGAATTCATCTCACAGAGTTACATCTGTATTTCGTGGATCTCTTTGCTAGCCTTATTTCTGTGGAATCTGAGAACAGATATTTCGGATCCCTTTGAAGACTATAGGGCCAAAGGAAATATCCTGCGATAACAAAGAGAAAGAAGCTTTCTGAGAAACTTCTTTCTGTTCTGTGAAATCATCTCACAGAGTTACCGCTTTCCCCTCAAGAAGCCTTTCGCTAAGACAGTTCTTGTGGAATTGGCAAAGAGATATTTGGAAGCCCATAGAGGGCTATGGTGAAAAAGGAAATATCCTCAGATGAAATCTGGAAAGAAGCTTTCTGAGAAACTACTTAGTGTTCTGTGAATTCATCTCACAGAGTTACATGTGTATTTCGTGGATCTCTTTGCTAGCCTTATTTCTGTGGAATCTGAGAAAAGATATTTCGCATCCCTATGAAGACTATAGGGCCAAAGGAAATATCCTCCGATAACAAAGAGAAAGAAGCTTTCTGAGAAACTTCTTTGTGTTCTGTGAAATCATCTCACAGAGTTACAGCTTTCCCCTCAAGAAGCCTTTCGCTAAGACAGTTCTTGTGGAATTGGCAAAGAGATATATGGAAGCCCATAGAGGGCTCTGGTGAAAAAGGAAATATCCTCAGATGAAATCTGGAAAGAAGATTTCTGAGAAACTGCTTAGTGTTCTGTGAAATCATCTCACAGATTTACAGCTTTCCCCTCAAGAAGTCTTTCGCTATGACAGTTCTTGTGGAATTGGCAAAGTGATATTTGGAAGCCCATAGAGGGCTATGGTGAAAAAGGAAATATCCTCAGATGAAATCTGGAAAGAAGCTTTCTGAGAAACTGCTTAGTGTTCTGTGAATTCATCTCACAGAGTTACATCTGTATTTCGTGGATCTCTTTGCTAGCCTTATTTCTCTGGAATCTGAGAACAGATATTTCGGATCCCTTTGAAGACTATAGGGCCAAAGGAAATATCCTGCGATAACAGAGAAAGAAGCTTTCTGAGAAACTTCTTTGTGTTCTGTGAAATCATCTCACAGAGTTACAGCTTTCCCCTCAAGAACCCTTTCGCTAAGACAGTTCTTGTGGAATTGGCAAAGTGATATTTGGAAGCCCATAGAGGGCTATGGTGAAAAAGGAAATATCCTCAGATCAAATCTGGAAAGAAGCTTTCTGAGAAACTGCTTAGTGTTCTGTGAATTCATCTCACAGAATTACATCTGTATTTCGTGGATCTCTTTGCTAGCCTTATTTCTGTGGAATCTGAGAACAGAGATTTCGGATCCATTTGAAGACTATAGGGCCAAAGGAAATATCCTCCGATAACAAAGAGAAAGAAGCTTTCTGAGAAACTTCTTTGTGTTCTGTGAAATCATCTCACAGAATTACAGCTTTCCCCTCAAGAAGCCTTTCGCTAAGACAGTTCTTGTGGAATTGGCAAAGTGATATTTGGAAGCCCATAGAGGGCTATGGTGAAAAAGGAAATATCCTCAGATGAAATCTGGAAAGAAGCTTTCTGAGAAACTGCTTAGGGTTCTGTGAATTCATCTCACAGAGTTACATGTTTTATTTCGTGGATCTCTTTGCTAGCCTTATTTCTCTGGAATCTGAGAAAAGATATTTCGGATCCCTATGAAGACTATAGGGCCAAAGGAAATATCCTCCGATAACAAAGAGAAAGAAGCTTTCTGAGAAACTTCTTTGTGTTCTGTGAAATCATCTCACAGAGTTACAGCTTTCCCCTCAAGAAGCCATTCGCTAAGACAGTTCTTGTGGAATTGGCAAAGTGATATTTGGAAGCCCATAGAGGGCTATGGTGAAAAAGGAAATATCCTCAGATGAAATCTGGAAAGAAGCTTTCTGAGAAACTGCTTAGTGTTCTGTGAATTCATCTCACAGAGTTACATCTGTATTTCGTGGATCTCTTTGCTAGCCTTATTTCTGTGGAATCTGAGAACAGATATTTCGGATCCCTTTGAAGACTATAGGGCCAAAGGAAATATCCTCCGATAACAAAGAGAAAGAAGCTTTCTGAGAAACTTCTTTGTGTTCTGTGAAATCATCTCACAGAGTTACAGCTTTCCCCTCAAGAAGCCTTTCGCTAAGACAGTTCTTGTGGAATTGGCAAAGTGATATTTGGAAGCCCATAGAGGGCTATGGTGAAAAAGGAAATATCCTCAGATGAAATCTGGAAAGAAGCTTTCTGAGAAACTGCTTAGTGTTCTGTGAATTCATCTCACAGAGTTACATCTGTATTTCGTGGATCTCTTTGCTAGCCTTATTTCTGTGGAATCTGAGAACAGATATTTCGGATCCCTTTGAAGACTATAGAGCCAAAGGAAATATCCTGCGATAACAGAGAGAAAGAAGATTTCTGAGAAACTTCTTTGTGTTCTGTGAAATCATCTCACAGAGTTACAGCTTTCCCCTCAAGAACCCTTTCGCTAAGACAGTTCTTGTGGAATTGGCAAAGTGATATTTGGAAGCCCATAGAGGGCTATGGTGAAAAAGGAAATATCCTCAGATCAAATCTGGAAAGAAGCTTTCTGAGAAACTGCTTAGTGTTCTGTGAATTCATCTCACAGAGTTACATCTGTATTTCGTGGATCTCTTTGCTAGCCTTATTTCTGTGGAATCTGAGAACAGAGATTTCGGATCCATTTGAAGACTATAGGGCCAAAGGAAATATCCTCCGATAACAAAGAGAAAGAAGCTTTCTGAGAAACTTCTTTGTGTTCTGTGAAATCATCTCACAGAGTTACAGCTTTCCCCTCAAGAAGCCTTTCGCTAAGACAGTTCTTGTGGAATTGGCAAAGTGATATTTGGAAGCCCTTAGAGGGCTATGGTGAAAAAGGAAATATCCTCAGATGAAATCTGGAAAGAAGCTTTCTGAGAAACTGCTTAGTGTTCTGTGAATTCATCTCACAGAGTTATATGTGTATTTCGTGGATCTCTTTGCTAGCCTTATTTCTGTGGAATCTGAGAACAGATATTTCGGATCCCTTTGAAAACTATAGGGCCAAAGGAAATATCCTGCGATAACAAAGAGAAAGAAGCTTTCTGAGAAACTTCTTTGTGTTCTGTGAAATCATCTCACAGAGTTACAGCTTTCCCCTCAAGAAGCCTTTCGCTAAGACAGTTCTTGTGGAATTGGCAAAGTGATATTTGGAAGCCCATAGAGGGCTATGGTGAAAAAGGAAATATCCTCAGATGAAATCTGGAAAGAAGCTTTCTGAGAAACTGCGTAGTGTTCTGTGAATTCATCTCACAGAGTTACATGTGTATTTCGTGGATCTCTTTGCTAGCCTTATTTCTGTGGAATCTGAGAAAAGATATTTCGCATCCTTATGAAGACTATAGGGCCAAAGGAAATATCCTCCGATAACAAAGAGAAAGAAGCTTTCTGAGAAACTTCTTTGTGTTCTGTGAAATCATCTCACAGAGTTACAGCTTTCCCCTCAAGAAGCCTTTCGCTAAGACAGTTCTTGTGGAATTGGCAAAGAGATATTTGGAAGCCCATAGAGGGCTATGGTGAAAAAGAAAATATCCTCAGATGAAATCTGGAAAGAAGCTTTCTGAGAAACTGCTTAGTGTTCTGTGAAATCATCTCACAGAGTTACAGCTTTCCCCTCAAGAACCCTTTCGCTAAGACAGTTCTTGTGGAATTGGCAAAGTGATATTTGGAAGCCCGTAGAGGGCTATGGTGAAAAAGGAAATATCCTCAGATGAAATCTGAAAAGAAGCTTTCTGAGAAACTGCTTAGGGTTCTGTGAATTCATCTCAGAGCGTTACATCTGTATTTCCTGGATCTCTTTGCTAGCCTTATTTCTGTGGAGTCTGAGAACAGATATTTCGGATCCCTTTGAAGACTATAGGGCCAAAGGAAATATCCTCCGAAAACAAAGAGAAAGAAGCTTTCTGAGAAACTTCTTTGTGTTCTGTGAAATCATCTCACAGAGTTACAGCTTTCCCCTCAAGAAGCCTTTCGCTAAGACAGTTCTTGTGGAATTGGCAAAGTGATATTTGGAAGCCCATAGAGGGCTATGGTGAAAAAGGAAATATCCTCAGATGAAATCTGGAAAGAAGCTTTCTGAGAAACTGCTTAGGGTTCTGTGAATTCATCTCACAGAGTTACATCTGTATTTCGTGGATCTCTTTGCTAGCCTTATTTCTGTGGAATCTGAGAACAGATATTTCTCATCCCCTTGAAGACTATAGGGCCAAAGGAAATATCCTGCGATAACAAAGAGAAAGAAGCTTTCTGAGAAACTTCTTTCTGTTCTGTGAAATCATCTCACAGAGTTACAGCTTTCCCCTCAAGAAGCCTTTCGCTAAGACAGTTCTTGTGGAATTGGCAACGTGATATTTGGAAGCCCATAGAGGGCTATGGTGAAAAAGGAAGTATCCTCAGATGAAATCTGGAAAGAAGCTTTCTGAGAAACTGCTTAGTGTTCTGTGAATTCATCTCACAGAGTTACATGTGTATTTCGTGGATCTCTTTGCTAGCCTTATTTCTGTGGAATCTGAGAAAAGATATTTCGCATCCCTATGAAGACTATAGGGCCAAAGGAAATATCCTCCGATAACAAAGAGAAAGAAGCTTTCTGAGAAACTTCTTTGTGTTCTGTGAAATCATCTCACAGAGTTACAGCTTTCCCCTCAAGAAGCCTTTCGCTAAGACAGTTCTTGTGGAATTGGCAAAGAGATATATGGAAGCCCATAGAGGGCTATGGTGAAAAAGGAAATATCCTCAGATGAAATCTGGAAAGAAGCTTTCTGAGAAACTGCTTAGTGTTCTGTGAAATCATCTCACAGATTTACAGCTTTCCCCTCAAGAAGCCTTTCGCTAAGACAGTTCTTGTGGAATTGGCAAAGTGATATTTGGAAGCCCATAGAGGGCTATGGTGAAAAAGGAAATATCCTCAGATGAAATCTGGAAAGAAGCTTTCTGAGAAACTGCTTAGTGTTCTGTGAATTCATCTCACAGAGTTACATCTGTATTTCGTGGATCTCTTTGCTAGCCTTATTTCTCTGGAATCTGAGAACAGATATTTCGGATCCCTTTGAAGACTATAGGGCCAAAGGAAATATCCTGCGATAACAGAGAAAGAAGCTTTCTGAGAAACTTCTTTGTGTTCTGTGAAATCATCTCACAGAGTTACAGCTTTCCCCTCAAGAACCCTTTCGCTAAGACAGTTCTTGTGGAATTGGCAAAGTGATATTTGGAAGCCCATAGAGGGCTATGGTGAAAAAGGAAATATCCTCAGATCAAATCTGGAAAGAAGCTTTCTGAGAAACTGCTTAGTGTTCTGTGAATTCATCTCACAGAGTTACATCTGTATTTCGTGGATCTCTTTGCTAGCCTTATTTCTGTGGAATCTGAGAACAGATATTTCGGATCCCTTTGAAGACTATAGGGCCAAAGGAAATATCCTCCGATAACAAAGAGAAAGAAGCTTTCTGAGAAACTTCTTTGTGTTCTGTGAAATCATCTCACAGAGTTACAGCTTTCCCCTCAAGAAGCATTTCGCTAAGACAGTTCTTGTGGAATTGGCAAAGTGATATTTGGAAGCCCATAGAGGGCTATGGTGAAAAAGGAAATATCCTCAGATGAAATCTGGAAAGAAGCTTTCTGAGAAACTGCTTAGTGTTCTGTGAATTCATCTCACAGAGTTACATGTGTATTTCGTGGATCTCTTTGCTAGCCTTATTTCTCTGGAATCTGAGAAAAGATATTTCGGATCCCTATGAAGACTATAGGGCCAAAGGAAATATCCTCCGATAACAAAGAGAAAGAAGCTTTCTGAGAAACTTCTTTGTGTTCTGTGAAATCATCTCACAGAGTTACAGCTTTCCCCTCAAGAAGCCATTCGCTAAGACAGTTCTTGTGGAATTGGCAAAGTGATATTTGGAAGCCCATAGAGGGCTATGGTGAAAAAGGAAATATCCTCAGATGAAATCTGGAAAGAAGCTTTCTGAGAAACTGCTTAGTGTTCTGTGAATTCATCTCACAGAGTTACATCTGTATTTCGTGGATCTCTTTGCTAGCCTTATTTCTGTGGAATCTGAGAACAGATATTTCGGATCCCTTTGAAGACTATAGGGCCAAAGGACATATCCTGCGATAACAGAGAGAAAGAAGCTTTCTGAGAAACTTCTTTGTGTTCTGTGAAATCATCTCACAGAGTTACAGCTTTCCCCTCAAGAACCCTTTCGCTAAGACAGTTCTTGTGGAATTGGCAAAGTGATATTTGGAAGCCCATAGAGGGCTATGGTGAAAAAGGAAATATCCTCAGATGAAATCTGGAAAGAAGCTTTCTGAGAAACTGCTTAGGGTTCTGTGAATTCATCTCACAGAGTTACATCTGTATTTCGTGGATCTCTTTGCTAGCCTTATTTCTGTGGAATCTGAGAACAGATATTTCTCATCCCTTTGAAGACTATAGGGCCAAAGGAAATATCCTTCGATAACAAAGAGAAAGAAGCTTTCTGAGAAACTTCTTTGTGTTCTGTGAAATCATCTCACAGAGTTACAGCTTTCCCCTCAAGAAGCCTTTCGCTAAGACAGTTCTTGTGGAATTGGCAAAGTGATATTTTGAAGCCCATAGAGGGCTATGGTGAAAAAGGAAATATCCTCAGATGAAATCTGGAAAGAAGCTTTCTGAGAAACTGCTTAGTGTTCTGTGAATTCATCTCACAGAGTTACATGTGCATTTCGTGGATCTCTTTGCTAGCCTTATTTCTCTGGAATTGAGAAAAGATATTTCGTATCCCTATGAAGACTATAGGGCCAAAGGAAATATCCTCCGATAACAAAGAGAAAGAAGCTTTCTGAGAAACTTCTTTGTGTTCTGTGAAATCATCTCACAGAGTTACAGCTTTCCCCTCAAGAAGCCTTTCGCTAAGACAGTTCTTGTGGAATTGGCAAAGTGATATTTGGAAGCCCTTAGAGGGCTATGGTGAAAAAGGAAATATCCTCAGATGAAATCTGGAAAGAAGCTTTCTGAGAAACTGCTTAGTGTTCTGTGAATTCATCTCACAGAGTTACATCTGTATTTCGTGGATCTCTTTGCTAGCCTTATTTCTGTGGAATCTGAGAACAGATATTTCGGATCCCTTTGAAAACTATAGGGCCAAAGGAAATATCCTGCGATAACAAAGAGTAAGAAGCTTTCTGAGAAACTTCTTTGTGTTCTGTGAAATCATATCACAGAGTTACAGCTTTCCCCTCAAGAAGCCTTTCGCTAAGACAGTTCTTGTGGAATTGGCAAAGTGATATTTGGAAGCCCATAGAGGGCTATGGTGAAAAAGGAAATATCCTCAGATGAAATCTGGAAAGAAGCTTTCTGAGAAACTGCGTAGTGTTCTGTGAATTCATCTCACAGAGTTACATGTGTATTTCGTGGATCTCTTTGCTAGCCTTATTTCTGTGGAATCTGAGAAAAGATATTTCCCATCCTTATGAAGACTATAGGGCCAAAGGAAATATCCTCCGATAACAAAGAGAAAGAAGCTTTCTGAGAAACTTCTTTGTGTTCTGTGAAATCATCTCACAGAGTTACAGCTTTCCCCTCAAGAAGCCTTTCGCTAAGACAGTTCTTGTGGAATTGGCAAAGAGATATTTGGAAGCCCATAGAGGGCTATGGTGAAAAAGAAAATATCCTCAGATGAAATCTGGAAAGAAGCTTTCTGAGAAACTGCTTAGTGTTCTGTGAAATCATCTCACAGAGTTACAGCTTTCCCCTCAAGAACCCTTTCGCAAAGACAGTTCTTGTGGAATTGGCAAAGTGATATTTGGAAGCCCGTAGAGGGCTATGGTGAAAAAGGAAATATCCTCAGATGAAATCTGGAAAGAAGCTTTCTGAGAAACTGCTTAGTGTTCTGTGAATTCATCTCAGAGCGTTACATCTGTATTTCGTGGATCTCTTTGCTAGCCTTTTTTCTGTGGAGTCTGAGAACAGATATTTCGGATCCCTTTGAAGACTATAGGGCCAAAGGAAATATCCTGCGATAACAAAGAGAAAGAAGCTTTCTGAGAAACTTCTTTCTGTTCTGTGAAATCATCTCACAGAGTTACAGCTTTCCCCTCAAGAAGCCTTTCGCTAAGACAGTTCTCGTGGAATTGGCAACGTGATATTTGGAAGCCCATAGAGGGCTATGGTGAAAAAGGAAGTATCCTCAGATGAAATCTGGAAAGAAGCTTTCTGAGAAACTGCTTAGTGTTCTGTGAATTCATCTCACAGAGTTACATCTGTATTTCGTGGATCTCTTTGCTAGCCTTATTTCTGTGGAATCTGAGAACAGATATTTCGGATCCCTTTGAAGACTATAGGGCCAAAGGAAATATCCTGCGATAACAAAGAGAAAGAAGCTTTCTGAGAAACTTCTTTCTGTTCTGTGAAATCATCTCACAGAGTTACAGCTTTCCCCAAAAGAACCCTTTC
Source organism: Macaca nemestrina (assembly GCF_043159975.1). Taxonomy (NCBI): domain Eukaryota; kingdom Metazoa; phylum Chordata; class Mammalia; order Primates; family Cercopithecidae; genus Macaca; species Macaca nemestrina. The sequence continues at coordinate 91,068,359 of NC_092125.1, forward strand.
GCTAAGAGAGTTCTTGTGGAATTGGCAAAGTGATATTTGGAAGCCCATAGAGGGCTATGTTGAAAAAGGAAATATCCTCAGATGAACTCTGGAAAGAAGCTTTCTGAGAAACTGCTTAGGGTTCTGTGAATTCATCTCACAGAGTTACATCTGTATTTCGTGGATCTCTTTGCTAGCCTTATTTCTGTGGAATCTGAGAACAGATATTTCGGATCCCATTGAAGACTATAGGGCCAAAGGAAATATCCTGCGATAACAAAGAGAAAGAAGCTTTCTGAGAAACTTCTTTCTGTTCTGTGAAATCATCTCACAGAGTTACCGCTTTCCCCTCAAGATGCCTTTCGCTAAGACAGTTCTTGTGGAATTGGCAAAGTGATATTTGGAAGCCCTTAGAGGGCTATGGTGAAAAAGGAAATATCCTCAGATGAAATCTGGAAAGAAGCTTTCTGAGAAACTGCTTAGTGTTCTGTGAATTCATCTCACAGAGTTACATGTGTATTTCGTGGATCTCTTTGCTAGCCTTATTTCTGTGGAATCTGAGAAAAGATATTTCGCATCCCTATGAAGACTATAGGGCCAAAGGAAATATCCTCCGATAACAAAGAGAAAGAAGCTTTCTGAGAAACTTCTTTGTGTTCTGTGAAATCATCTCACAGAGTTACAGCTTTCCCCTCAAGAAGCCTTTCGCTAAGACAGTTCTTGTGGAATTGGCAAAGAGATATATGGAAGCCCATAGAGGGCTATGGTGAAAAAGGAAATATCCTCAGATGAAATCTGGAAAGAAGCTTTCTGAGAAACTGCTTAGTGTTCTGTGAAATCATCTCACAGAGTTACAGCTTTCCCCTCAAGAAGCCTTTCGCTGAGACAGTTCTTGTGGAATTGGCAAAGTGATATTTGGAAGCCCATAGAGGGCTATGGTGAAAAAGGAAATATCCTCAGATGAAATCTGGAAAGAAGCTTTCTGAGAAACTGCTTAGTGTTCTGTGAATTCATCTCACAGAGTTACATCTGTATTTCGTGGATCTCTTTGCTAGCCTTATTTCTGTGGAATCTGAGAACAGATATTTCGGATCCCTTTGAAGACTATAGGGCCAAAGGAAATATCCTGCGATAACAGAGAGAAAGAAGCTTTCTGAGAAACTTCTTTGTGTTCTGTGAAATCATCTCACAGAGTTACAGCTTTCCCCTCAAGAACCCTTTCGCTAAGACAGTTCTTGTGGAATTGGCAAAGTGATATTTGGAAGCCCATAGAGGGCTATGGTGAAAAAGGAAATATCCTCAGATCAAATCTGGAAAGAAGCTTTCTGAGAAACTGCTTAGTGTTCTGTGAATTCATCTCACAGAGTTACATCTGTATTTCGTGGATCTCTTTGCTAGCCTTATTTCTGTGGAATCTGAGAACAGAGATTTCGGATCCCTTTGAAGACTATAGGGCCAAAGGAAATATCCTCCGATAACAAAGAGAAAGAAGCTTTCTGAGAAACTTCTTTGTGTTCTGTGAAATCATCTCACAGAGTTACAGCTTTCCCCTCAAGAAGCCTTTCGCTAAGACAGTTCTTGTGGAATTGGCAAAGTGATATTTTGAAACCCATAGAGGGCTATGGTGAAAAAGGAAATATCCTCAGATGAAATCTGGAAAGAAGCTTTCTGAGAAACGGCTTAGTGTTCTGTGAATTCATCTCACAGAGTTACATGTGTATTTCGTGGATCTCTTTGCTAGCCTTATTTCTCTGGAATCTAAGAAAAGATATTTCGGATCCCTATGAAGACTATAGGGCCAAAGGAAATATCCTCCGATAACAAAGAGAAAGAAGCTTTCTGAGAAACTTCTTTGCGTTCTGTGAAATCATCTCACAGAGTTACAGCTTTCCCCTCAAGAAGCCATTCGCTAAGACAGTTCTTGTGGAATTGGCAAAGTGATATTTGGAAGCCCATAGAGGGCTATGGTGAAAAAGGAAATATCCTCAGATGAACTCTGGAAAGAAGCTTTCTGAGAAACTGCTTAGTGTTCTGTGAATTCATCTTACAGAGTTACATCTGTATTTCGTGGATCTCTTTGCTAGCCTTATTTCTGTGGAATCTGAGAACAGATATTTCGGATCCCTTTGAAAACTATAGGGCCAAAGGAAATATCCTGCGATAACAAAGGAAAAAAGCTTTCTGAGAAACTTCTTTCTGTTCTGTGAAATCATCTCACAGAGTTACAGCTTTCCCCTCAAGAAGCCTTTCGCTAAGACAGTTCTTGTGGAATTGGCAAAGTGATATTTGGAAGCCCATAGAGGGCAATGGTGAAAAAGGAAATATCCTCAGATGAAGTCTGGAAAGAAGCTTTCTGAGAAACTGCGTAGTGTTCTGTGAATTCATCTCACAGAGTTACATGTGTATTTCGTAGGATCTCTTTGCTATCCTTATTTCTGTGGAATCTGAGAAAAGATATTTCGCATCCCTATGAAGACTATAGGGCCAAAGGAAATATCCTCCGATAACAAAGAGAAAGAAGCTTTCTGAGAAACTTCTTTGTGTTCTGTGAAATCATCTAACAGAGTTACAGCTTTCCCCTCAAGAAGCCTTTCGCTAAGACAGTTCTTGTGGAATTGGCAAAGAGATATTTGGGAGCCCATAGAGGGCTACGGTGAAAAAGAAAATATCCTCAGATGAAATCTGGAAAGAAGCTTTCTGAGAAACTGCTTAGTGTTCTGTGAAATCATGTCACAGAGTTACAGCTTTCCCCTCAAGAAGCCTTTCGCTAAGACAGTTCTTGTGGAATTGGCAAAGTGATATTTGGAAGCCCGTAGAGGGCTATGGTGAAAAAGGAAATATCCTCAGATGAAATCTGGAAAGAAGCTTTCTGAGAAACTGCTTTGTGTTCAGTGAATTCATCTCAGAGCGTTACATCTGAATTTCGTGGATCTCTTTGCTAGCCTTATTTCTGTGGAGTCTGAGAACAGGTATTTCGGATCCCTTTGAAGACTATAGGGCCAAAGGAAATATCCTCCGATAACAAAGAGAAAGAAGCTTTCTGAGAAACTTCTTTGTGTTCTGTGAAATCATCTCACAGAGTTACAGCTTTCCCCTCAAGAAGCCTTTCGCTAAGACAGTTCTTGTGGAATTGGCGAAGTGATATTTGGAAGCCCATAGAGGGCTATGGTGAAAAAAGGAAATATCCTCAGATGAAATCTGGAAAGAAGCTTTCTGAGAAACTGCTTAGTGTTCTGTGAATTCATCTCACAGAGTTACATCTGTATTTCGTGGATCTCTTTGCTAGCCTTATTTCTGTGGAATCTGAGAACAGATATTTCGGATCCCTTTGAAGACTATAGGGCCAAAGGAAATATCCTGCGATAACAAAGAGAAAGAAGCTTTCTGAGAAACTTCTTTGTGTTCTGTGAAATCATCTCACAGAGTTACAGCTTTCCCCTCAAGAAGCCTTTCGCTAAGACAGTTCTTGTGGAATTGGCAACGTGATATTTGGAAGCCCATAGAGGGCTATGGTGAAAAAGGAAGTATCCTCAGATGAAATCTGGAAAGAAGCTCTCTGAGAAACTGCTTAGTGTTCTGTGAATTCATCTCACAGAGTTACATCTGTATTTCGTGGATCTCTTTGCTAGCCTTATTTCTGTGGAATCTGAGAACAGATATTTCGGATCCCTTTGAAGACTATAGGGCCAAAGGAAATATCCTGCGATAACAAAGAGAAAGAAGCTTTCTGAGAAACTTCTTTCTGTTCTGTGAAATCATCTCACAGAGTTACAGCTTTCCCCAAAAGAACCCTTTCGCTAAGACAGTTCTTGTGGAATTGGCAAAGTGATATTTGGAAGCCCATAGAGGGCTATGGTGAAAAAGGAAATATCCTCAGATGAACTCTGGAAAGAAGCTTTCTGAGAAACCGCTTAGGGTTCTGTGAATTCATCTCACAGAGTTACATCTGTATTTCGTGGATCTCTTTGCTAGCCTTATTTCTGTGGAATCTGAGAAAAGATATTTCGCATCCCTATGAAGACTATAGGGCCAAAGGAAATATCCTCCGATAACAAAGAGAAAGAAGCTTTCTGAGAAACTTCTTTGTGTTCTGTGAAATCATCTCACAGAGTTACAGCTTTCCCCTCAAGAAGCCTTTCGCTAAGACAGTTCTTGTGGAATTGGCAAAGAGATATATGGAAGGCCATAGAGGGCTATGGTGAAAAAGGAAATATCCTCAGATGAAATCTGGAAAGAAGCTTTCTCAGAAACTGCTTAGTGTTCTGTGAAATCATCTCACAGAGTTACAGCTTTCCCCTCAAGAAGCCTTTCGCTAAGACAGTTCTTGTGGAATTGGCAAAGTGATATTTGGAAGCCCATAGAGGGCTATGGAGAAAAAGGAAATATCCTCAGATGAAATCTGGAAAGAAGCTTTCTGAGAAACTGCTTAGTGTTCTGTGAATTCATCTCAGAGCGTTACATCTGTATTTCGTGGATCTCTTTGCTAGCCTTATTTCTGTGGTGTCTGAGAACAGATATTTCGGATCCCTTTGAAGACTATAGGGCCAAAGGAAATATCCTCCGAAAACAAAGAGAAAGAAGCTTTCTGAGAAACTTCTTTGTGTTCTGTGAAATCATCTCACAGAGTTACAGCTTTCCCCTCAAGAAGCCTTTCGCTAAGACAGTTCTTGTGGAATTGGCAAAGTGATATTTGGAAGCCCATAGAGGGCTATGGTGAAACAGGAAATATCCTCAGATGAAATCTGGAAAGAAGCTTTCTGAGAAACTGCTTAGTGTTCTGTGAATTCATCTCACAGAGTTACATCTGTATTTCGTGGATCTCTTTGCTAGCCTTATTTCTGTGGAATCTGAGAACAGAGATTTCGGATCCCTTTGAAGACTATAGGGCCAAAGGAAATATCCTCCGATAACAAAGAGAAAGAAGCTTTCTGAGAAACTTCTTTGTGTTCTGTGAAATCATCTCACAGAGTTACAGCTTTCCCCTCAAGAAGCCTTTCGCTAAGACAGTTCTTGTGGAATTGGCTAAGTGATATTTGGAAGCCCATAGAGGGCTACGGTGAAAAAGGAAATATCCTCAGATGAAATCTGGAAAGAAGCTTTCTGAGAAACTGCTTAGTGTTCTGTGAATTCATCTCACAGAGTTACATCTGTATTTCGTGGATCTCTTTGCTAGCCTTATTTCTGTGGAATCTGAGAACAGATATTTCGGATCCCTTTGAAGACTATAGGGCCAAAGGAAATATCCTGCGATAACAAAGAGAAAGAAGCTTTCTGAGAAACTTCTTTCTGTTCTGTGAAATCATCTCACAGAGTTACCGCTTTCCCCTCAAGAACCCTTTCGCTAAGACAGTTCTTGTGGAATTGCAAAGTGATATTTGGAAACCCATAGAGGGCTATGGTGAAAAAGGAAATATCCTCAGATCAAATCTAGAAAGAAGCTTTCTGAGAAACTGCTTAGGGTTCTGTGAGTTCATCTCACAGAGTTACATCTGTATTTCGTGGATCTCTTTGCTAGCCTTATTTCTGTGGAATCTGAGAACAGATATTTCGGATCCCTTTGAAGACTATAGGGCCAAAGGAAATATCCTGCGATAACAAAGAGAAAGAAGCTTTCTGAGAAACTTCTTTCTGTTCTGTGAAATCATCTCACAGAGTTACCGCTTTCCCCTCAAGAAGCCTTTCGCTAAGACAGTTCTTGTGGAATTGCAAAGTGATATTTGGAAGCCCATAGAGGGCTATGGTGAAAAAGGAAATATCCTCAGATGAAATCTGGAAAGAAGCTTTCTGAGAAACTGCGTAGTGTTCTGTGAATTCATCTCACAGAGTTACATGTGTATTTCGTAGGATCTCTTTGCTATCCTTATTTCTGTGGAATCTGAGAAAAGATATTTCGCATCCCTATGAAGACTATAGGGCCAAAGGAAATATCCTGCGATAACAAAGAGAAAGAAGCTTTCTGAGAAACTTCTTTGTGTTCTGTGAAATCATCTAACAGAGATACAGCTTTCCCCTCAAGAAGCCTTTCGCTAAGACAGTTCTTGTGGAATTGGCAAAGAGATATTTGGAAGCCCATAGAGGGCTATGGTGAAAAAGAAAATATCCTCAGATGAAATCTGGAAAGAAGCTTTCTGAGAAACTGCTTAGTGTTCTGTGAAATCATGTCACAGAGTTACAGCTTTCCCCTCAAGAAGCCTTTCGCTAAGACAGTTCTTGTGGAATTGGCAAAGTGATATTTGGAAGCCCGTAGAGGGCTATGGTGAAAAAGGAAATATCCTCAGATGAAATCTGGAAAGAAGCTTTCTGAGAAACTGCTTAGTGTTCTGTGAAATCATGTCACAGAGTTACAGCTTTCCCCTCAAGAAGCCTTTCGCTAAGACAGTTCTTGTGGAATTGGCAAAGTGATATTTGGAAGCCCGTAGAGGGCTAAGGTGAAAAAGGAAATATCCTCAGATGAAATCTGGAAAGAAGCTTTCTGAGAAACTGCTTAGTGTTCTGTGAATTCATCTCACAGAGTTACATGTGTATTTCGTGGATCTCTTTGCTAGCCTTATTTCTGTGGAATCTGAGAACAGATATTTCGGATCCCTTTGAAGACTATAGGGCCAAAGGAAATATCCTGCGATAACAAAGAGAAAGAAGCTTTCTGAGAAACTTCTTTGTGTTCTGTGAAATCATCTCACAGAGTTACAGCTTTCCCCTCAAGAAGCCTTTCGCTAAGACAGTTCTTGTGGAATTGGCAACGTGATATTTGGAAGCCCATAGAGGGCTATGGTGAAAAAGGAAGTATCCTCAGATGAAATCTGGAAAGAAGCTCTCTGAGAAACTGCTTAGTGTTCTGTGAATTCATCTCACAGAGTTACATCTGTATTTCGTGGATCTCTTTGCTAGCCTTATTTCTGTGGAATCTGAGAACAGATATTTCGGATCCCTTTGAAGACTATAGGGCCAAAGGAAATATCCTGCGATAACAAAGAGAAAGAAGCTTTCTGAGAAACTTCTTTCTCTTCTGTGAAATCATCTCACAGAGTTACAGCTTTCCCCAAAAGAACCCTTTCGCTAAGACAGTTCTTGTGGAATTGGCAAAGTGATATTTGGAAGCCCATAGAGGGCTATGGTGAAAAAGGAAATATCCTCAGATGAAATCTGGAAAGAAGCTTTCTGAGAAACCGCTTAGGGTTCTGTGAATTCATCTCACAGAGTTACATCTGTATTTCGTGGATCTCTTTGCTAGCCTTATTTCTGTGGAATCTGAGAAAAGATATTTCGCATCCCTATGAAGACTATAGGGCCAAAGGAAATATCCTCCGATATCAAAGAGAAAGAAGCTTTCTGAGAAACTTCTTTGTGTTCTGTGAAATCATCTCACAGAGTTACAGCTTTCCCCTCAAGAAGCCTTTCGCTAAGACAGTTCTTGTGGAATTGGCAAAGAGATATATGGAAGGCCATAGAGGGCTATGGTGAAAAAGGAAATATCCTCAGATGAAATCTGGAAAGAAGCTTTCTCAGAAACTGCTTAGTGTTCTGTGAAATCATCTCACAGAGTTACAGCTTTCCCCTCAAGAAGCCTTTCGCTAAGACAGTTCTTGTGGAATTGGCAAAGTGATATTTGGAAGCCCATAGAGGGCTATGGAGAAACAGGAAAAATCCTCAGATGAAATCTGGAAAGAAGCTTTCTGAGAAACTGCTTAGTGTTCTGTGAATTCATCTCAGAGCGTTACATCTGTATTTCGTGGATCTCTTTGCTAGCCTTATTTCTGTGGAGTCTGAGAACAGATATTTCGGATCCCTTTGAAGACTATAGGGCCAAAGGAAATATCCTCCGATAACAAAGAGAAAAAAGCTTTCTGAGAAACTTCTTTGTGTTCTGTGAAATCATCTCACAGAGTTACAGCTTTCCCCTCAAGAAGCCTTTCGCTAAGACAGTTCTTGTGGAATTGGCAAAGTGATATTTGGAAGCCCATAGAGGGCTATGGTGAAACAGGAAATATCCTCAGATGAAATCTGGAAAGAAGCTTTCTGAGAAACTGCTTAGTGTTCTGTGAATTCATCTCACAGAGTTACATCTGTATTTCGTGGATCTCTTTGCTAGCCTTATTTCTGTGGAATCTGAGAACAGATATTTCGGATCCCTTTGAAGACTATAGGGCCAAAGGAAATATCCTCCGATAACAAAGAGAAAGAAGCGTTCTGAGAAACTTCTTTGTGTTCTGTGAAATCATCTCACAGAGTTACAGCTTTCCCCTCAAGAACCCTTTCGCTAAGACAGTTCTTGTGGAATTGCAAATTGATATATGGAAACCCATAGAGGGCTATGGTGAAAAAGGAAATATCCTCAGATCAAATCTATTAAGAAGCTTTCTGAGAAACTGCTTAGGGTTCGGTGAGTTCATCTCACAGAGTTACATCTGTATTTCGTGGATCTCTTTGCTAGCCTTATTTCTGTGGAATCTGAGAACAGATATTTCGGATCCCTTTGAAGACTATAGGGCCAAAGGAAATATCCTGCGATAACAAAGAGAAAGAAGCTTTCTGAGAAACTTCTTTGTGTTCTGTGAAATCATCTCACAGAGTTACAGCTTTCCCCTCAAGAAGCCTTTCGCTAAGACAGTTCTTGTGGTATTGGCAAAGTGATATTTGGAAGCCCATAGAGGGCTATGGTGAAAAAGGAAATATCCTCAGATGAAATCTGGAAAGAAGCTTTCTGAGAAACTGCTTAGTGTTCTGTGAATTCATCTCACAGAGTTACATGTGTATTTCGTGGATCTCTTTGCTAGCCTTATTTCTGTGGAATCTGAGAAAAGATATTTCGCATCCCTATGAAGACTATAGGGCCAAAGGAAATATCCTCCGATAACAAAGAGAAAGAAGCTTTCTGAGAAACTTCTTTGTGTTCTGTGAAATCATCTCACAGAGTTACAGCTTTCCCCTCAAGAAGCCTTTCGCTAAGACAGTTCTTGTGGAATTGGCAAAGAGATAATTGGAAGCCCATAGAGGGCTATGGTGAAAAAGAAAACATCCTCAGATGAAATCTGGAAAGAAGCTTTCTGAGAAACTGCTTAGTGTTCTGTGAAATCATCTCACAGAGTTACAGCTTTCCCCTCAAGAAGCCTTTCGCTAAGACAGTTCTTGTGGAATTGGCAAAGTTTTATTTGGAAGCCCGTAGAGGGCTATGGTGAAAAAGGAAATATCCTCAGATGAAATCTGGAAAGAAGCTTTCTGAGAAACTGCTTAGTGTTCTGTGAATTCATCTCAGAGCGTTACATCTGTATTTCGTGGATCTCTTTGCTAGCCTTATTTCTGTGGAGTCTGAGAATAGATATTTCGGATCCCTTTGAAGACTATAGGGCCAAAGGAAATATCCTCCGAGAACAAAGAGAAAGAAGCTTTCTGAGAAACTTCTTTGTGTTCTGTGAAATCATCTCACAGAGTTACAGCTTTCCCCTCAAGAAGCCTTTCGCTAAGACAGTTCTTGTGGAATTGGCAAAGTGATATTTTGAAGCCCATAGAGGTCTATGGTGAAAAAGGAAATATCCTCAGATGAAATCTGGAAAGAAGCTTTCTGAGAAACTGCTTAGGGTTCTGTGAATTCATCTCACAGAGTTACATCTGTATTTCGTGGATCTCTTTGCTAGCCTTATTTCTGTGGAATCTGAGAACAGATATTTCGGATCCCTTTGAAGACTATAGGGCCAAAGGAAATATCCTGCGATAACAAAGAGAAAGAAGCTTTCTGAGAAACTTCTTTCTGTTCTGGGAAATCATCTCACAGAGTTACCGCTTTCCCCTCAAGAAGCGTTTCGCTAAGACAGTTCTTGTGGAATTGGCAAAGTGATATTTGGAAGCCCATAGAGGGCGATGGTGAAAAAGGAAATATCCTCAGATGAAATCTGGAAAGAAGCTTTCTGAAAAACTACTTAGTGTTCTGTGAATTCATCTCACAGTGTTACATGTGTATTTCGTGGATCTCTTTGCTAGCCTTATTTCTGTGGAATCTGAGAAAAGATATTTCGCATCCCTATGAAGACTACAGGGCCAAAGGAAATATCCTCCGATAACAAAGAGAAAGAAGCTTTCTGAGAAACTTCTTTGTGTTCTGTGAAATCATCTCACAGAGTTACAGCTTTCCCCTCAAGAAGCCTTTCGCTAAGACAGTTCTTGTGGAATTGGCAAAGAGATATATGGAAACCCATAGAGGGCTATGGTGAAAAAGGAAATATCCTCAGATGAAATCTGGAAAGAAGCTTTCTGAGAAACTGCTTAGTGTTCTGTGAAATCATCTCACAGAGTTACAGCTTTCCCCTCAAGAAGCCTTTCGCTAAGACAGTTCTTGTGGAATTGGCAAAGTGATATTTGGAAGCCCATAGAGGGCTATGGTGAAAAAGGAAATATCCTCAGATGAAATCTGGAAAGAAGCTTTCTGAGAAACTGCTTAGTGTTCTGTGAATTCATCTCAGAGCGTTACATCTGTATTTCGTGGATCTCTTTGCTAGCCTTATTTCTGTGGAGTCTGAGAACAGATATTTCGGATCCCTTTGAAGACTATAGGGCCAAAGGAAATATCCTCCGATAACAAAGAGAAAGAAGCTTTCTGAGAAACTTCTTTGTGTTCTGTGAAATCATCTCACAGAGTTACAGCTTTCCCCTCAAAAGCCTTTCGCTAAGACAGTTCTTGTGAAATTGGCAAAGTGATATTTGGAAGCCCGTAGAGGGCTATGGTGAAAAAGGAAATATCCTCAGATGAAATCTGGAAAGAAGCTTTCTGAGAAACTGCTTAGTGTTCTGTGAATTCATCTCAGAGCGTTACATCTGTATTTCGTGGATCTCTTTGCTAGCCTTATTTCTGTGGAGTCTGAGAATAGATATTTCGGATCCCTTTGAAGACTATAGGGCCAAAGGAAATATCCTCCGAGAACAAAGAGAAAGAAGCTTTCTGAGAAACTTCTTTGTGTTCTGTGAAATCATCTCACAGAGTTACAGCTTTCCCCTCAAGAAGCCTTTCGCTAAGACAGTTCTTGTGGAATTGGCAAAGTGATATTTGGAAGCCCATAGAGGGCTATGGTGAAAAAGGAAATATCCTCAGATGAAATCTGGAAAGAAGCTTTCTGAGAAACTGCTTAGTGTTCTGTGAATTCATCTCACAGAGTTACATCTGTATTTCGTGGATCTCTTTGCTAGCCTTATTTCTGTGGAATCTGAGAACAGATATTTCGGATCCCTTTGAAGACTATAGGGCCAAAGGAAATATCCTGCGATAACAAAGAGAAAGAAGCTTTCTGAGAAACTTCTTTGTGTTCTGTGAAATCATCTCACAGAGTTACAGCTTTCCCCTCAAGAACCCTATCGCTAAGACAGTTCTTGTGGAATTGGCAAAGTGATATTTGGAAGCCCATAGAGGGCTATGGTGAAAAAGGAAATATCCTCAGATGAAATCTGGAAAGAAGCTTTCTGAGAAACTGCTTAGTGTTCTGTGAATTCATCTCACAGAGTTACATCTGTGTTTCGTGGATGTCTTTGCCAGCCTTATTTCTGTGGAATCTGAGAACAGAGATTTCGGATCCATTTGAAGACTATAGGGCCAAAGGAAATATCCTCCGATAACAAAGAGAAAGAAGCTTTCTGAGAAACTTCTTTGTGTTCTGTGAAATCATCTCACAGAGTTACAGCTTTCCCCTCAAGAAGCCTTTCGCTAAGACAGTTCTTGTGGAATTGGCAAAGAGATATATGGAAGCCCATAGAGGGCTATGGTGAAAAAGGAAATATCCTCAGATGAAATCTGGAAAGAAGCTTTCTGAGAAACTGCTTAGTGTTCTGTGAAATCATCTCACAGAGTTACAGCTTTCCCCTCAAGAAGCCTTTCGCTAAGACAGTTCTTGTGGAATTGGCAAAGTGATATTTGGAAGCCCATAGAGGGCTATGGTGAAAAAGGAAATATCCTCAGATGAAATCTGGAAAGAAGCTTTCTGAGAAACTGCTTAGTGTTCTGTGAATTCATCTCAGAGCGTTACATCTGTATTTCGTGGATCTTTTGCTAGCCTTATTTCTGTGGAGTCTGAGAACAGATATTTCGGATCCCTTTGAAGACTATAGGGCCAAAGGAAATATCCTCCGATAACAAAGAGAAAGAAGCTTACTGAGAAACTTCTTTGTGTTCTGTGAAATCATCTCACAGAGTTACAGCTTTCCCCTCAAGAAACCTTTCGCTAAGAAAGTTCTTGTGGAATTGGAAAAGTGATATATGGAAGCCCATAGAGGGCTATGGTGAAATAGGAAATATCCTCAGATGAAATCTGGAAAGAAGCTTTCTGAGAAACTGCTTAGTGTTCTCTGAATTCATCTCACAGAGTTACATCTGTATTTCGTGGATCTCTTTGCTAGCCTTATTTCTGTGGAATCTGAGAACAGATATTTCGGATCCCTTTGAACACTATAGGGCCAAAGGAAATATCCTGCGATAACAAAGAGAAAGAAGCTTTCTGAGAAACTTCTTTCTGTTCTGTGAAATCATCTCACAGAGTTACAGCTTTCCCCTCAAGAAGCCTTTCGCTAAGACAGTTCTTGTGGAATTGGCAACGTGATATTTGGAAGCCCATAGAGGGCTATGGTGAAAAAGGAAATATCCTCAGATGAACTCTGGAAAGAAGCTTTCTGAGAAACTGCTTAGGGTTCTGTGAATTCATCTCACAGAGTTACATCTGTATTTCGTGGATCTCTTTGCTAGCCTTATTTCTGTGGAATCTGAGAACAGATATTTCGGATCCCTTTGAAGACTATAGGGCCAAAGGAAATATCCTGCGATAACAAAGAGAAAGAAGCTTTCTGAGAAACTTCTTTCTGTTCTGTGAAATCATCTCACAGAGTTACAGCTTTCCCCTCAAGAAGCCTTTCGCTAAGACAGTTCTTGTGGAATTGGCAACGTGATATTTGGAAGCCCATAGAGGGCTATGGTGAAAAAGGAAGTATCCTCAGATGAAATCTGGAAAGAAGCTTTCTGAGAAACTGCTTAGTGTTCTGTGAATTCATCTCACAGAGTTACATCTGTATTTCGTGGATCTCTTTGCTAGCCTTATTTCTGTGGAATCTGAGAAGAGATATTTCGGATCCCTTTGAAGACTATAGGGCCAAAGGAAATATCTTCGATAACAAAGAGAAAGAAGCTTTCTGAGAAACTTCTTTCTCTTCTGTGAAATCATCTGACAGAGTTACAGCTTTCCCCAAAAGAACCCTTTCGCTAAGAGAGTTCTTGTGGAATTGGCAAAGTGATATTTGGAAGCCCATAGAGGGCTATGGTGAAAAAGGAAATATCCTCAGATGAACTCTGGAAAGAAGCTTTCTGAGAAACTGCTTAGGGTTCTGTGAATTCATCTCATAGAGTTACATCTGCATTTCGTGGATCTCTTTGCTAGCCTTATTTCTGTGGAATCTGAGAAGAGATATTTCGGATCCCTTTGAAGACTATAGGGCCAAAGGAAATATCCTGCGATAACAAAGAGAAAGAAGCTTTCTGAGAAACTTCTTTCTGTTCTGTGAAATCATCTCACAGAGTTACCGCTTTCCCCTCAAGAAGCCTTTCGCTAAGACAGTTCTTGTGGAATTGGCAAAGTGATATTTGGAAGCCCATAGAGGGCTATGGTGAAAAAGGAAATATCCTCAGATGAAATCTGGAAAGAAGCTTTCTGAGAAACTGCTTAGTGTTCTGTGAATTCATCTCACAGAGTTACATGTGTATTTCGTGGATCTCTTTGCTAGCCTTATTTCTGTGGAATCTGAGAAAAGATATTTCGCATCCCTATGAAGACTATAGGGCCAAAGGAAATATCCTCCGATAACAAAGAGAAAGAAGCTTTCTGAGAAACTTCTTTGTGTTCTGTGAAATCATCTCACAGAGTTACAGCTTTCCCCTCAAGAAGCCTTTCGCTAAGACAGTTCTTGTGGAATTGGCAAAGAGATATATGGAAGCCCATAGAGGGCAATGGTGAAAAAGGAAATATCCTCAGATGAAATCTGGAAAGAAGCTTTCTGAGAAACTGCTTAGTGTTCTGTGAAATCATCTCACAGAGTTACAGCTTTCCCCTCAAGAAGCCTTTCGCTGAGACAGTTCTTGTGGAATTGGCAAAGTGATATTTGGAAGCCCATAGAGGGCTATGGTGAAAAATGAAATATCCTCAGATGAAATCTGGAAAGAAGCTTTCTGAGAAACTGCTTAGTGTTCTGTGAATTCATCTCACAGAGTTACATCTGTATTTCGTGGATCTCTTTGCTAGCCTTATTTCTGTGGAATCTGAGAACACAGATTTCGGATCCCTTTGAAGACTATAGGGCCAAAGGAAATATCCTCCGATAACAAAGAGAAAGAAGCTTTCTGAGAAACTTCTTTGTGTTCTGTGAAATCATCTCACAGAGTTACAGCTTTCCCCTCAAGAAGCCTTTCGCTAAGACAGTTCTTGTGGAATTGGCAAAGTGATATATGGAAGCCCATAGAGGGCTATGGTGAAAAAGGAAATATCCTCAGATGAAATCTGGAAAGAAGCTTTCTGAGAAACAGCTTAGTGTTCTGTGAATTCATCTCACAGAGTTACATGTGTATTTCGGGGATCTCTTTGCTAGCCTTATTTCTCTGGAATCTAAGAAAAGATATTTCGGATCCCTATGAAGACTATAGGGCCAAAGGAAATATCCTCCGATAACAAAGAGAAAGAAGCTTTCTGAGAAACTTCTTTGTGTTCTGTGAAATCATCTCACAGAGTTACAGCTTTCCCCTCAAGAAGCCTTTCGCTAAGACAGTTCTTGTGGAATTGGCAAAGAGATATTTGGAAGCCCATAGAGGGCTATGGTGAAAAAGAAAATATCCTCAGATGAAATCTGGAAAGAAGCTTTCTGAGAAACTGCTTAGTGTTCTGTGAAATCATCTCACAGAGTTACAGCTTTCCCCTCAAGAAGCCTTTCGCTAAGACAGTTCTTGTGGAATTGGCAAAGTGATATTTGGAAGCCCGTAGAGGGCTATGGTGAAAAAGGAAATATCCTCAGATGAAATCTGGAAAGAAGCTTTCTGAGAAACTGCTTAGTGTTCTGTGAATTCATCTCAGAGCGTTACATCTGTATTTCGTGGATCTCTTTGCTAGCCTTATTTCTGTGGAGTCTGAGAATAGATATTTCGGATCCCTTTGAAGACTATAGGGCCAAAGGAAATATCCTCCGATAACAAAGAGAAAGAAGCTTTCTGAGAAACTTCTTTGTGTTCTGTGAAATCATCTCACAGAGTTACAGCTTTCCCCTCAAGAAGCCTTTCGCTAAGACAGTTCTTGTGGAATTGGCAAAGTGATATTTGGAAGCCCATAGAGGGCTAAGGTGAAAAAGGAAATATCCTCAGATGAAATCTGGAAAGAAGCTTTCTGAGAAACTGCGTAGTGTTCTGTGAATTCATCTCAGAGCGTTACACCTGTATTTCGTGGATCTCTTTGCTAGCCTTATTTCTGTGGAGTCTGAGAACAGATATTTCGGATCCCTTTGAAGACTATAGGGCCAAAGGAAATATCCTCCGATAACAAAGAGAAAGAAGCTTTCTGAGAAACTTCTTTGTGTTCTGTGAAATCATCTCACAGAGTTACAGCTTTCCCCTCAAGAAGCCTTTCGCTAAGACAGTTCTTGTGGAATTGGCAAAGTGATATTTGGAAGCCCGTAGAGGGCTATGGTGAAAAAGGAAATATCCTCAGATGAAATCTGGAAAGAAGCTTTCTGAGAAACTGCTTAGTGTTCTGTGAATTCATCTCAGAGCGTTACATCTGTATTTCGTGGATCTCTTTGCTAGCCTTATTTCTGTGGAGTCTGAGAATAGATATTTCGGATCCCTTTGAAGACTATAGGGCCAAAGGAAATATCCTCCGATAACAAAGAGAAAGAAGCTTTCTGAGAAACTTCTTTGTGTTCTGTGAAATCATCTCACAGAGTTACAGCTTTCCCCTCAAGAAGCCTTTCGCTAAGACAGTTCTTGTGGAATTGGCAAAGTGATATTTGGAAGCCCATAGAGGGCTATGGTGAAAAAGGAAATATCCTCAGATGAAATCTGGAAAGAAGCTTTCTGAGAAACTGCTTAGTGTTCTGTGAATTCATCTCACAGAGTTACATCTGTATTTCGTGGATCTCTTTGCTAGCCTTATTTCTGTGGAATCTGAGAACAGATATTTCGGATCCCTTTGAAGACTATAGGGCCAAAGGAAATATCCTGCGATAACAAAGAGAAAGAAGCTTTCTGAGAAACTTCTTTGTGTTCTGTGAAATCATCTCACAGAGTTACAGCTTTCCCCTCAAGAAGCCTTTCGCTAAGACAGTTCTTGTGGAATTGGCAAAGTGATATTTGGAAGCCCATAGAGGGCTATGGTGAAAAAGGAAATATCCTCAGATCAAATCTGGAAAGAAGCTTTCTGAGAAACTGCTTAGTGTTCTGTGAATTCATCTCACAGAGTTACATCTGTGTTTCGTGGATGTCTTTGCCAGCCTTATTTCTGTGGAATCTGAGAACAGAGATTTCGGATCCATTTGAAGACTATAGGGCCAAAGGAAATATCCTCCGATAACAAAGAGAAAGAAGCTTTCTGAGAAACTTCTTTGTGTTCTGTGAAATCATCTCACAGAGTTACAGCTTTCCCCTCAAGAAGCCTTTCGCTAAGACAGTTCTTGTGGAATTGGCAAAGAGATATTTGGAAGCCCATAGAGGGCTATGGTGAAAAAGAAAATATCCTCAGATGAAATCTGGAAAGAAGCTTTCTGAGAAACTGCTTAGTGTTCTGTGAAATCATCTCACAGAGTTACAGCTTTCCCCTCAAGAAGCCTTTCGCTAAGACAGTTCTTGTGGAATTGGCAAAGTGATATTTGGAAGCCCGTAGAGGGCTATGGTGAAAAAGGAAATATCCTCAGATGAAATCTGGAAAGAAGCTTTCTGAGAAACTGCTTAGTGTTCTGTGAATTCATCTCAGAGCGTTACATCTGTATTTCGTGGATCTCTTTGCTAGCCTTATTTCTGTGGAGTCTGAGAATAGATATTTCGGATCCCTTTGAAGACTATAGGGCCAAAGGAAATATCCTCCGATAACAAAGAGAAAGAAGCTTTCTGAGAAACTTCTTTGTGTTCTGTGAAATCATCTCACAGAGTTACAGCTTTCCCCTCAAGAAGCCTTTCGCTAAGACAGTTCTTGTGGAATTGGCAAAGTGATATTTGGAAGCCCATAGAGGGCTAAGGTGAAAAAGGAAATATCCTCAGATGAAATCTGGAAAGAAGCTTTCTGAGAAACTGCGTAGTGTTCTGTGAATTCATCTCAGAGCGTTACACCTGTATTTCGTGGATCTCTTTGCTAGCCTTATTTCTGTGGAGTCTGAGAACAGATATTTCGGATCCCTTTGAAGACTATAGGGCCAAAGGAAATATCCTCCGATAACAAAGAGAAAGAAGCTTTCTGAGAAACTTCTTTGTGTTCTGTGAAATCATCTCACAGAGTTACAGCTTTCCCCTCAAGAAGCCTTTCGCTAAGACAGTTCTTGTGGAATTGGCAAAGTGATATTTGGAAGCCCGTAGAGGGCTATGGTGAAAAAGGAAATATCCTCAGATGAAATCTGGAAAGAAGCTTTCTGAGAAACTGCTTAGTGTTCTGTGAATTCATCTCAGAGCGTTACATCTGTATTTCGTGGATCTCTTTGCTAGCCTTATTTCTGTGGAGTCTGAGAATAGATATTTCGGATCCCTTTGAAGACTATAGGGCCAAAGGAAATATCCTCCGATAACAAAGAGAAAGAAGCTTTCTGAGAAACTTCTTTGTGTTCTGTGAAATCATCTCACAGAGTTACAGCTTTCCCCTCAAGAAGCCTTTCGCTAAGACAGTTCTTGTGGAATTGGCAAAGTGATATTTGGAAGCCCATAGAGGGCTATGGTGAAAAAGGAAATATCCTCAGATGAAATCTGGAAAGAAGCTTTCTGAGAAACTGCTTAGTGTTCTGTGAATTCATCTCACAGAGTTACATCTGTATTTCGTGGATCTCTTTGCTAGCCTTATTTCTGTGGAATCTGAGAACAGATATTTCGGATCCCTTTGAAGACTATAGGGCCAAAGGAAATATCCTGCGATAACAAAGAGAAAGAAGCTTTCTGAGAAACTTCTTTGTGTTCTGTGAAATCATCTCACAGAGTTACAGCTTTCCCCTCAAGAACCCTATCGCTAAGACAGTTCTTGTGGAATTGGCAAAGTGATATTTGGAAGCCCATAGAGGGCTATGGTGAAAAAGGAAATATCCTCAGATCAAATCTGGAAAGAAGCTTTCTGAGAAACTGCTTAGTGTTCTGTGAATTCATCTCACAGAGTTACATCTGTGTTTCGTGGATGTCTTTGCCAGCCTTATTTCTGTGGAATCTGAGAACAGAGATTTCGGATCCATTTGAAGACTATAGGGCCAAAGGAAATATCCTCCGATAACAAAGAGAAAGAAGCTTTCTGAGAAACTTCTTTGTGTTCTGTGAAATCATCTCACAGAGTTACAGCTTTCCCCTCAAGAAGCCTTTCGCTAAGACAGTTCTTGTGGAATTGGCAAAGAGATATATGGAAGCCCATAGAGGGCTATGGTGAAAAAGGAAATATCCTCAGATGAAATCTGGAAAGAAGCTTTCTGAGAAACTGCTTAGTGTTCTGTGAAATCATCTCACAGAGTTACAGCTTTCCCCTCAAGAAGCCTTTCGCTAAGACAGTTCTTGTGGAATTGGCAAAGTGATATTTGGAAGCCCATAGAGGGCTATGGTGAAAAAGGAAATATCCTCAGATGAAATCTGGAAAGAAGCTTTCTGAGAAACTGCTTAGTGTTCTGTGAATTCATCTCAGAGCGTTACATCTGTATTTCGTGGATCTCTTTGCTAGCCTTATTTCTGTGGAGTCTGAGAACAGATATTTCGGATCCCTTTGAAGACTATAGGGCCAAAGGAAATATCCTCCGATAACAAAGAGAAAGAAGCTTTCTGAGAAACTTCTTTGTGTTCTGTGAAATCATCTCACAGAGTTACAGCTTTCCCCTCAAGAAACCTTTCGCTAAGACAGTTCTTGTGGAATTGGAAAAGTGATATATGGAAGCCCATAGAGGGCTATGGTGAAAAAGGAAATATCCTCAGATGAAATCTGGAAAGAAGCTTTCTGAGAAACTGCTTAGTGTTCTCTGAATTCATCTCACAGAGTTACATCTGTATTTCGTGGATCTCTTTGCTAGCCTTATTTCTGTGGAATCTGAGAACAGATATTTCGGATCCCTTTGAAGACTATAGGGCCAAAGGAAATATCCTGCGATAACAAAGAGAAAGAAGCTTTCTGAGAAACTTCTTTCTGTTCTGTGAAATCATCTCACAGAGTTACAGCTTTCCCCTCAAGAAGCCTTTCGCTAAGACAGTTCTTGTGGAATTGGCAACGTGATATTTGGAAGCCCATAGAGGGCTATGGTGAAAAAGGAAATATCCTCAGATGAAATCTGGAAAGAAGCTTTCTGAGAAACTGCTTAGTGTTCTGTGAATTCATCTCACAGAGTTACATCTGTATTTCGTGGATCTCTTTGCTAGCCTTATTTCTGTGGAATCTGAGAACAGATATTTCGGATCCCTTTGAAGACCATGGGACCAAAGGAAATATCCTGCGATAACAAAGAGAAAGAAGCTTTCTGAGAAACTTCTTTCTGTTCTGTGAAATCATCTCACAGAGTTACAGCTTTCCCCAAAAGAAGCCTTTCGCTGAGACAGTTCTTGTGGAATTGGCAAAGTGATATTTGGAAGCCCATAGAGGGCTATGGTGAAAAAGGAAATATCCTCAGATGAAATCTGGAAAGAAGCTTTCTGAGAAACTGCTTAGTGTTCTGTGAATTCATCTCACAGAGTTACATCTGTATTTCGTGGATCTCTTTGCTAGCCTTATTTCTGTGGAATCTGAGAACAGAGATTTCGGATCCCTTTGAAGACTATAGGGCCAAAGGAAATATCCTCCGATAACAAAGAGAAAGAAGCTTTCTGAGAAACTTCTTTGTGTTCTGTGAAATCATCTCACAGAGTTACAGCTTTCCCCTCAAGAAGCCTTTCGCTAAGACAGTTCTTGTGGAATTGGCAAAGTGATATATGGAAGCCCATAGAGGGCTATGGTGAAAAAGGAAATATCCTCAGATGAAATCTGGAAAGAAGCTTTCTGAGAAACGGCTTAGTGTTCTGTGAATTCATCTCACAGAGTTACATGTGTATTTCGGGGATCTCTTTGCTAGCCTTATTTCTCTGGAATCTAAGAAAAGATATTTCGGATCCCTATGAAGACTATAGGGCCAAAGGAAATATCCTCCGATAACAAAGAGAAAGAAGCTTTCTGAGAAACTTCTTTGTGTTCTGTGAAATCATCTCACAGAGTTACAGCTTTCCCCTCAAGAAGCCTTTCGCTAAGACAGTTCTTGTGGAATTGGCAAAGAGATATTTGGAAGCCCATAGAGGGCTATGGTGAAAAAGAAAATATCCTCAGATGAAATCTGGAAAGAAGCTTTCTGAGAAACTGCTTAGTGTTCTGTGAAATCATCT
Source organism: Macaca nemestrina (assembly GCF_043159975.1). Taxonomy (NCBI): domain Eukaryota; kingdom Metazoa; phylum Chordata; class Mammalia; order Primates; family Cercopithecidae; genus Macaca; species Macaca nemestrina. The sequence continues at coordinate 91,088,907 of NC_092125.1, forward strand.
CACAGAGTTACAGCTTTCCCCTCAAGAAGCCTTTCGCTAAGACAGTTCTTGTGGAATTGGCAAAGTGATATTTGGAAGCCCGTAGAGGGCTATGGTGAAAAAGGAAATATCCTCAGATGAAATCTGGAAAGAAGCTTTCTGAGAAACTGCTTAGTGTTCTGTGAATTCATCTCAGAGCGTTACATCTGTATTTCGTGGATCTCTTTGCTAGCCTTATTTCTGTGGAGTCTGAGAATAGATATTTCGGATCCCTTTGAAGACTATAGGGCCAAAGGAAATATCCTCCGATAACAAAGAGAAAGAAGCTTTCTGAGAAACTTCTTTGTGTTCTGTGAAATCATCTCACAGAGTTACAGCTTTCCCCTCAAGAAGCCTTTCGCTAAGACAGTTCTTGTGGAATTGGCAAAGTGATATTTGGAAGCCCATAGAGGGCTATGGTGAAAAAGGAAATATCCTCAGATGAAATCTGGAAAGAAGCTTTCTGAGAAACTGCTTAGTGTTCTGTGAATTCATCTCAGAGCGTTACATCTGTATTTCGTGGATCTCTTTGCTAGCCTTATTTCTGTGGAGTCTGAGAACAGATATTTCGGATCCCTTTGAAGACTATAGGGCCAAAGGAAATATCCTGCGATAACAAAGAGAAAGAAGCTTTCTGAGAAACTTCTTTGGGTTCTGTGAAATCATCTCACAGAGTTACAGCTTTCCCCTCAAGAAGCCTTTCGCTAAGACAGTTCTTGTGGAATTGGCAAAGTGATATTTGGAAGCCCGTAGAGGGCTATGGTGAAAAAGGAAATATCCTCAGATGAAATCTGGAAAGAAGCTTTCTGAGAAACTGCTTAGTGTTCTGTGAATTCATCTCAGAGCGTTACATCTGTATTTCGTGGATCTCTTTGCTAGCCTTATTTCTGTGGAGTCTGAGAATAGATATTTCGGATCCCTTTGAAGACTATAGGGCCAAAGGAAATATCCTCCGATAACAAAGAGAAAGAAGCTTTCTGAGAAACTTCTTTGTGTTCTGTGAAATCATCTCACAGAGTTACAGCTTTCCCCTCAAGAAGCCTTTCGCTAAGACAGTTCTTGTGGAATTGGCAAAGTGATATTTGGAAGCCCATAGAGGGCTATGGTGAAAAAGGAAATATCCTCAGATGAAATCTGGAAAGAAGCTTTCTGAGAAACTGCTTAGTGTTCTGTGAATTCATCTCACAGAGTTACATCTGTATTTCGTGGATCTCTTTGCTAGCCTTATTTCTGTGGAATCTGAGAACAGATATTTCGGATCCCTTTGAAGACTATAGGGCCAAAGGAAATATCCTGCGATAACAAAGAGAAAGAAGCTTTCTGAGAAATTTTTTGTGTTCTGTGAAATCATCTCACAGAGTTACAGCTTTCCCCTCAAGAACCCTATCGCTAAGACAGTTCTTGTGGAATTGGCAAAGTGATATTTGGAAGCCCATAGAGGGCTATGGTGAAAAAGGAAATATCCTCAGATCAAATCTGGAAAGAAGCTTTCTGAGAAACTGCTTAGTGTTCTGTGAATTCATCTCACAGAGTTACATCTGTGTTTCGTGGATGTCTTTGCCAGCCTTATTTCTGTGGAATCTGAGAACAGAGATTTCGGATCCATTTGAAGACTATAGGGCCAAAGGAAATATCCTCCGATAACAAAGAGAAAGAAGCTTTCTGAGAAACTTCTTTGTGTTCTGTGAAATCATCTCACAGAGTTACAGCTTTCCCCTCAAGAAGCCTTTCGCTAAGACAGTTCTTGTGGAATTGGCAAAGAGATATATGGAAGCCCATAGAGGGCTATGGTGAAAAAGGAAATATCCTCAGATGAAATCTGGAAAGAAGCTTTCTGAGAAACTGCTTATTGTTCTGTGAAATCATCTCACAGAGTTACAGCTTTCCCCTCAAGAAGCCTTTCGCTAAGACAGTTCTTGTGGAATTGGCAAAGTGATATTTGGAAGCCCATGGTGGGCTATGGTGAAAAAGGAAATATCCTCAGATGAAATCTGGAAAGAAGCTTTCTGAGAAACTGCTTAGTGTTCTGTGAATTCATCTCAGAGCGTTACATCTGTATTTCGTGGATCTCTTTGCTAGCCTTATTTCTGTGGAGTCTGAGAACAGATATTTCGGATCCCTTTGAAGACTATAGGGCCAAAGGAAATATCCTGCGATAACAAAGAGAAAGAAGCTTTCTGAGAAACTTCTTTCTGTTCTGTGAAATCATCTCACAGAGTTACAGCTTTCCCCTCAAGAACCCTTTCGCTAAGACAGTTCTTGTGGAATTGGCAAAGTGATATTTGGAAGCCCATAGAGGGCTATGGTGAAAAAGGAAATATCCTCAGATCAAATCAGGAAAGAAGCTTTCTGAGAAACTGCTTAGGGTTCTGTGAGTTCATCTCACAGAGTTACATCTGTATTTCATGGATCTCTTTGCTAGCCTTATTTCTGTGGAATCTGAGAACAGATATTTCGGATCCCTTTGAAGACTATAGGTCCAAAGGAAATATCCTGCGATAACAAAGAGAAAGAAGATTTCTGAGAAACTTCCTTCTGTTCTGTGAAATCATCTCACAGAGTTACCGCTTTCCCCTCAAGAGGCCTTTCGCTAAGACAGTTCTTGTGGAATTGGCAAAGTGATATTTGGAAGCCCATAGAGGGCTATGGTGAAAAAGGAAATATACTCAGATCAAATCTGGAAAGAAGCTTTCTGAGAAACTGCTTAGTGTTCTGTGAATTCATCTCACAGAGTTACATGTGTATTTCGTGGATCTCTTTGCTAGCCTTATTTCTGTGGAATCTGAGAAAAGATATTTCGCATCCCTATGAAGACTATAGGGCCAAAGGAAATATCCTCCGATAACAAAGAGAAAGAAGCTTTCTGAGAAACTTCTTTGTGTTCTGTGAAATCATCTCACAGAGTTACAGCTTTCCCCTCAAGAAGCCTTTCGCTAAGACAGTTCTTGTGGAATTGGCAAAGAGATATTTGGAAGCCCATAGAGGGCTATGGTGAAAAAGAAAATATCCTCAGATGAAATCTGGAAAGAAGCTTTCTGAGAAACTGCTTAGTGTTCTGTGAAATCATCTCACAGAGTTACAGGTTTCCCCTCAAGAAGCCTTTCGCTATGACAGTTCTTGTGGAATTGGCAAAGTGATATTTGGAAGCCCGTAGAGGGCTATGGTGAAAAAGGAAATATCCTCAGATGAAATCTGGAAAGAAGCTTTCTGAGAAACTGCTTAGTGTTCTGTGAATTCATCTCAGAGCGTTACATCTGTATTTCGTGGATCTCTTTGCTAGCCTTATTTCTGTGGAGTCTGAGAATAGATATTTCGGATCCCTTTGAAGACTATAGGGCCAAAGGAAATATCCTGCGATAACAAAGAGAAAGAAGCTTTCTGAGAAACTTCTTTCTGTTCTGTGAAATCATCTCACAGAGTTACAGCTTTCCCCTCAAGAAGCCTTTCGCTAAGACAGTTCTTGTGGAATTGGCAACGTGATATTTGGAAGCCCATAGAGGGCTATGGTGAAAAAGGAAATATCCTCAGATGAAATCTGGAAAGAAGCTTTCTGAGAAACTGCTTAGTGTTCTGTGAATTCATCTCACAGAGTTACATCTGTATTTCGCGGATCTCTTTGCTAGCCTTATTTCTGTGGAATCTGAGAACAGATATTTCGGATCCCTTTGCAGACTATAGGGCCAAAGGAAATATCCTGCGATAACAAAGAGAAAGAAGCTTTCTGAGAAACTTCTTTGTGTTCTGTGAAATCATCTCACAGAGTTACAGCTTTCCCCAAAAGAACCCTTTCGCTAAGACAGTTCTTGTGGAATTGGCAAAGTGATATTTGGAAGCCCATAGAGGGCTATGGTGAAAAAGGAAATATCCTCAGATGAACTCTGGAAAGAAGCTTTCGGAGAAACTGCTTAGCGTTCTGTGAATTCATCTCACAGAGTTACATCTGTATTTCGTGGATCTCTTTGCTAGCTTTATTTCTGTGGAATCTGAGAACAGATATTTCGGATCCCTTTGAAGACTATAGGGCCAAAGGAAATATCCTGCGATAACAAAGAGAAAGAAGCTTTCTGAGAAACTTCTTTCTGTTCTGTGAAATCATCTCACAGAGTTACCGCTTTCCCCTCAAGAAGCCTTTCGCTAAGACAGTTCTTGTGGAATTGGCAAAGTGATATTTGGAAGCCCATAGAGGGCTATGGTGAAAAAGGAAATATCCTCAGATGAAATCTGGAAAGAAGCTTTCTGAGAAACTGCTTAGTGTTCTGTGAATTCATCTCACAGTGTTACATGTGTATTTCGTGGATCTCTTTGCTAGCCTTATTTCTGTGGAATCTGAGAAAAGATATTTCGCATCCCTATGAAGACTACAGGGCCAAAGGAAATATCCTCCGATAACAAAGAGAAAGAAGCTTTCTGAGAAACTTCTTTGTGTTCTGTGAAATCATCTCACAGAGTTACAGCTTTCCCCTCAAGAAGCCTTTCGCTAAGACAGTTCTTGTGGAATTGGCAAAGAGATATATGGAAGCCCATAGAGGGCTATGGTGAAAAAGGAAATATCTTCAGATGAAATCTGGAAAGAAGCTTTCTGAGAAACTGCTTAGTGTTCTGTGAAATCATCTCACAGAGTTACAGCTTTCCCCTCAAGAAGCCTTTCGCTAAGACAGTTCTTGTGGAATTGGCAACGTGATATTTGGAAGCCCATAGAGGGCTATGGTGAAAAAGGAAATATCCTCAGATGAAATCTGGAAAGAAGCTTTCTGAGAAACTGCTAAGTGTTCTGTGAATTCATCTCAGAGCGTTACATCTGTATTTCGTGGATCTCTTTGCTAGCCTTATTTCTGTGGAGTCTGAGAACAGATATTTCTGATCCCTTTGAAGACTATAGGGCCAAAGGAAATATCCTCCGATAACAAAGAGAAAGAAGCTTTCTGAGAAACTTCTTTCTGTTCTGTGAAATCATCTCACAGAGTTACAGCTTTCCCCAAAAGAAGCCTTTCGCTGAGACAGTTCTTGTGGAATTGGCAAAGTGATATTTGGAAGCCCATAGAGGGCTATGGTGAAAAAGGAAATATCCTCAGATGAAATCTGGAAAGAAGCTTTCTGAGAAACTGCTTAGTGTTCTGTGAATTCATCTCACAGAGTTACATCTGTATTTCGTGGATCTCTTTGCTAGCCTTATTTCTGTGGAATCTGAGAACAGAGATTTCGGATCCCTTTGAAGACTATAGGGCCAAAGGAAATATCCTCCGATAACAAAGAGAAAGAAGCTTTCTGAGAAACTTCTTTGTGTTCTGTGAAATCATCTCACAGAGTTACAGCTTTCCCCTCAAGAAGCCTTTCGCTAAGACAGTTCTTGTGGAATTGGCAAAGTGATATATGGAAGCCCATAGAGGGCTATGGTGAAAAAGGAAATATCCTCAGATGAAATCTGGAAAGAAGCTTTCTGAGAAACGGCTTAGTGTTCTGTGAATTCATCTCACAGAGTTACATGTGTATTTCGGGGATCTCTTTGCTAGCCTTATTTCTCTGGAATCTAAGAAAAGATATTTCGGATCCCTATGAAGACTATAGGGCCAAAGGAAATATCCTCCGATAACAAAGAGAAAGAAGCTTTCTGAGAAACTTCTTTGTGTTCTGTGAAATCATCTCACAGAGTTACAGCTTTCCCCTCAAGAAGCCTTTCGCTAAGACAGTTCTTGTGGAATTGGCAAAGAGATATTTGGAAGCCCATAGAGGGCTATGGTGAAAAAGAAAATATCCTCAGATGAAATCTGGAAAGAAGCTTTCTGAGAAACTGCTTAGTGTTCTGTGAAATCATCTCACAGAGTTACAGCTTTCCCCTCAAGAAGCCTTTCGCTAAGACAGTTCTTGTGGAATTGGCAAAGTGATATTTGGAAGCCCGTAGAGGGCTATGGTGAAAAAGGAAATATCCTCAGATGAAATCTGGAAAGAAGCTTTCTGAGAAACTGCTTAGTGTTCTGTGAATTCATCTCAGAGCGTTACATCTGTATTTCGTGGATCTCTTTGCTAGCCTTATTTCTGTGGAGTCTGAGAATAGATATTTCGGATCCCTTGGAAGACTATAGGGCCAAAGGAAATATCCTCCGATAACAAAGAGAAAGAAGCTTTCTGAGAAACTTCTTTGTGTTCTGTGAAATCATCTCACAGAGTTACAGCTTTCCCCTCAAGAAGCCTTTCGCTAAGACAGTTCTTGTGGAATTGGCAAAGTGATATTTGGAAGCCCATAGAGGGCTATGGTGAAAAAGGAAATATCCTCAGATGAAATCTGGAAAGAAGCTTTCTGAGAAACTGCTTAGTGTTCTGTGAATTCATCTCAGAGCGTTACATCTGTATTTCGTGGATCTCTTTGCTAGCCTTATTTCTGTGGAGTCTGAGAACAGATATTTCGGATCCCTTTGAAGACTATAGGGCCAAAGGAAATATCCTGCGATAACAAAGAGAAAGAAGCTTTCTGAGAAACTTCTTTGGGTTCTGTGAAATCATCTCACAGAGTTACAGCTTTCCCCTCAAGAAGCCTTTCGCTAAGACAGTTCTTGTGGAATTGGCAAAGTGATATTTGGAAGCCCGTAGAGGGCTATGGTGAAAAAGGAAATATCCTCAGATGAAATCTGGAAAGAAGCTTTCTGAGAAACTGCTTAGTGTTCTGTGAATTCATCTCAGAGCGTTACATCTGTATTTCTTGGATCTCTTTGCTAGCCTTATTTCTGTGGAGTCTGAGAATAGATATTTCGGATCCCTTTGAAGACTATAGGGCCAAAGGAAATATCCTCCGATAACAAAGAGAAAGAAGCTTTCTGAGAAACTTCTTTGTGTTCTGTGAAATCATCTCACAGAGTTACAGCTTTCCCCTCAAGAAGCCTTTCGCTAAGACAGTTCTTGTGGAATTGGCAAAGTGATATTTGGAAGCCCATAGAGGGCTATGGTGAAAAAGGAAATATCCTCAGATGAAATCTGGAAAGAAGCTTTCTGAGAAACTGCTTAGTGTTCTGTGAATTCATCTCACAGAGTTACATCTGTATTTCGTGGATCTCTTTGCTAGCCTTATTTCTGTGGAATCTGAGAACAGATATTTCGGATCCCTTTGAAGACTATAGGGCCAAAGGAAATATCCTGCGATAACAAAGAGAAAGAAGCTTTCTGAGAAACTTTTTTGTGTTCTGTGAAATCATCTCACAGAGTTACAGCTTTCCCCTCAAGAACCCTATCGCTAAGACAGTTCTTGTGGAATTGGCAAAGTGATATTTGGAAGCCCATAGAGGGCTATGGTGAAAAAGGAAATATCCTCAGATCAAATCTGGAAAGAAGCTTTCTGAGAAACTGCTTAGTGTTCTGTGAATTCATCTCACAGAGTTACATCTGTGTTTCGTGGATGTCTTTGCCAGCCTTATTTCTGTGGAATCTGAGAACAGAGATTTCGGATCCATTTGAAGACTATAGGGCCAAAGGAAATATCCTCCGATAAGAAAGAGAAAGAAGCTTTCTGAGAAACTTCTTTGTGTTCTGTGAAATCATCTCACAGAGTTACAGCTTTCCCCTCAAGAAGCCTTTCGCTAAGACAGTTCTTGTGGAATTGGCAAAGAGATATATGGAAGCCCATAGAGGGCTATGGTGAAAAAGGAAATATCCTCAGATGAAATCTGGAAAGAAGCTTTCTGAGAAACTGCTTAGTGTTCTGTGAAATCATCTCACAGAGTTACAGCTTTCCCCTCAAGAAGCCTTTCGCTAAGACAGTTCTTGTGGAATTGGCAAAGTGATATTTGGAAGCCCATAGAGGGCTATGGTGAAAAAGGAAATATCCTCAGATGAAATCTGGAAAGAAGCTTTCTGAGAAACTGCTTAGTGTTCTGTGAATTCATCTCAGAGCGTTACATCTGTATTTCGTGGATCTCTTTGCTAGCCTTATTTCTGTGGAGTCTGAGAACAGATATTTCGGATCCCTTTGAAGACTATAGGGCCAAAGGAAATATCCTGCGATAACAAAGAGAAAGAAGCTTTCTGAGAAACTTCTTTCTGTTCTGTGAAATCATCTCACAGAGTTACAGCTTTCCCCTCAAGAACCCTTTCGCTAAGACAGTTCTTGTGGAATTGGCAAAGTGATATTTGGAAGCCCATAGAGGGCTATGGTGAAAAAGGAAATATCCTCAGATCAAATCTGGAAAGAAGCTTTCTGAGAAACTGCTTAGGGTTCTGTGAGTTCATCTCACAGAGTTACATCTGTATTTCGTGGATCTCTTTGCTAGCCTTATTTCTGTGGAATCTGAGAACAGATATTTCGGATCCCTTTGAAGACTATAGGTCCAAAGGAAATATCCTGCGATAACAAAGAGAAAGAAGCTTTCTGAGAAACTTCCTTCTGTTCTGTGAAATCATCTCACAGAGTTACCGCTTTCCCCTCAAGAGGCCTTTCGCTAAGACAGTTCTTGTGGAATTGGCAAAGTGATATTTGGAAGCCCATAGAGGGCTATGGTGAAAAAGGAAATATACTCAGATCAAATCTGGAAAGAAGCTTTCTGAGAAACTGCTTAGTGTTGTGTGAATTCATCTCACAGAGTTACATGTGTATTTCGTGGATCTCTTTGCTAGCCTTATTTCTGTGGAATCTGAGAAAAGATATTTCGCATCCCTATGAAGACTATAGGGCCAAAGGAAATATCCTCCGATAACAAAGAGAAAGAAGCTTTCTGAGAAACTTCTTTGTGTTCTGTGAAATCATCTCACAGAGTTACAGCTTTCCCCTCAAGAAGCCTTTCGCTAAGACAGTTCTTGTGGAATTGGCAAAGAGATATTTGGAAGCCCATAGAGGGCTATGGTGAAAAAGAAAACATCCTCAGATGAAATCTGGAAAGAAGCTTTCTGAGAAACTGCTTAGTGTTCTGTGAAATCATCTCACAGAGTTACAGGTTTCCCTTCAAGAAGCCTTTCGCTATGACAGTTCTTGTGGAATTGGCAAAGTGATATTTGGAAGCCCGTAGAGGGCTATGGTGAAAAAGGAAATATCCTCAGATGAAATCTGGAAAGAAGCTTTCTGAGAAACTGCTTAGTGTTCTGTGAATTCATCTCAGAGCGTTACATCTGTATTTCGTGGATCTCTTTGCTAGCCTTATTTCTGTGGAGTCTGAGAATAGATATTTCGGATCCCTTTGAAGACTATAGGGCCAAAGGAAATATCCTGCGATAACAAAGAGAAAGAAGCTTTCTGAGAAACTTCTTTGTGTTCTGTGAAATCATCTCACAGAGTTACAGCTTTCCCCTCAAGAAGCCTTTCGCTAAGACAGTTCTTGTGGAATTGGCAACGTGATATTTGGTAGCCCATAGAGGGCTATGGTGAAAAAGGAAATATCCTCAGATGAAATCTGGAAAGAAGCTTTCTGAGAAACTGCTTAGTGTTCTGTGAATTCATCTCACAGAGTTACATCTGTATTTCGCGGATCTCTTTGCTAGCCTTATTTCTGTGGAATCTGAGAACAGATATTTCGGATCCCTTTGAAGACTATAGGGCCAAAGGAAATATCCTGCGATAACAAAGAGAAAGAAGCTTTCTGAGAAACTTCTTTGTGTTCTGTGAAATCATCTCACAGAGTTACAGCTTTCCCCTCAAGAAGCCTTTCGCTAAGACAGTTCTTGTGGAATTGGCAAAGTGATATATGGAAGCCCATAGAGGGCTATGGTGAAAAAGGAAATATCCTCAGATGAACTCTGGAAAGAAGCTTTCGGAGAAACTGCTTAGCGTTCTGTGAATTCATCTCACAGAGTTACATCTGTATTTCGTGGATCTCTTTGCTAGCTTTATTTCTGTGGAATCTGAGAACAGATATTTCGGATCCCTTTGAAGACTATAGGGCCAAAGGAAATATCCTGCGATAACAAAGAGAAAGAAGCTTTCTGAGAAACTTCTTTCTGTTCTGTGAAATCATCTCACAGAGTTACCGCTTTCCCCTCAAGAAGCCTTTCGCTAAGACAGTTCTTGTGGAATTGGCAAAGTGATATTTGGAAGCCCATAGAGGGCTATGGTGAAAAAGGAAATATCCTCAGATGAAATCTGGAAAGAAGCTTTCTGAGAAACTGCTTAGTGTTCTGTGAATTCATCTCACAGTGTTACATGTGTATTTCGTGGATCTCTTTGCTAGCCTTATTTCTGTGGAATCTGAGAAAAGATATTTCGCATCCCTATGAAGACTACAGGGCCAAAGGAAATATCCTCCGATAACAAAGAGAAAGAAGCTTTCTGAGAAACTTCTTTGTGTTCTGTGAAATCATCTCACAGAGTTACAGCTTTCCCCTCAAGAAGCCTTTCGCTAAGACAGTTCTTGTGGAATTGGCAAAGAGATATATGGAAGCCCATAGAGGGCTATGGTGAAAAAGGAAATATCTTCAGATGAAATCTGGAAAGAAGCTTTCTGAGAAACTGCTTAGTGTTCTGTGAAATCATCTCACAGAGTTACAGCTTTCCCCTCAAGAAGCCTTTCGCTAAGACAGTTCTTGTGGAATTGGCAACGTGATATTTGGAAGCCCATAGAGGGCTATGGTGAAAAAGGAAATATCCTCAGATGAAATCTGGAAAGAAGCTTTCTGAGAAACTGCTAAGTGTTCTGTGAATTCATCTCAGAGCGTTACATCTGTATTTCGTGGATCTCTTTGCTAGCCTTATTTCTGTGGAGTCTGAGAACAGATATTTCTGATCCCTTTGAAGACTATAGGGCCAAAGGAAATATCCTCCGATAACAAAGAGAAAGAAGCTTTCTGAGAAACTTCTTTCTGTTCTGTGAAATCATCTCACAGAGTTACAGCTTTCCCCAAAAGAAGCCTTTCGCTGAGACAGTTCTTGTGGAATTGGCAAAGTGATATTTGGAAGCCCATAGAGGGCTATGGTGAAAAAGGAAATATCCTCAGATGAAATCTGGAAAGAAGCTTTCTGAGAAACTGCTTAGTGTTCTGTGAATTCATCTCACAGAGTTACATCTGTATTTCGTGGATCTCTTTGCTAGCCTTATTTCTGTGGAATCTGAGAACAGAGATTTCGGATCCCTTTGAAGACTATAGGGCCAAAGGAAATATCCTCCGATAACAAAGAGAAAGAAGCTTTCTGAGAAACTTCTTTGTGTTCTGTGAAATCATCTCACAGAGTTACAGCTTTCCCCTCAAGAAGCCTTTCGCTAAGACAGTTCTTGTGGAATTGGCAAAGTGATATATGGAAGCCCATAGAGGGCTATGGTGAAAAAGGAAATATCCTCAGATGAAATCTGGAAAGAAGCTTTCTGAGAAACGGCTTAGTGTTCTGTGAATTCATCTCACAGAGTTACATGTGTATTTCGGGGATCTCTTTGCTAGCCTTATTTCTCTGGAATCTAAGAAAAGATATTTCGGATCCCTATGAAGACTATAGGGCCAAAGGAAATATCCTCCGATAACAAAGAGAAAGAAGCTTTCTGAGAAACTTCTTTGTGTTCTGTGAAATCATCTCACAGAGTTACAGCTTTCCCCTCAAGAAGCCTTTCGCTAAGACAGTTCTTGTGGAATTGGCAAAGAGATATTTGGAAGCCCATAGAGGGCTATGGTGAAAAAGAAAATATCCTCAGATGAAATCTGGAAAGAAGCTTTCTGAGAAACTGCTTAGTGTTCTGTGAAATCATCTCACAGAGTTACAGCTTTCCCCTCAAGAAGCCTTTCGCTAAGACAGTTCTTGTGGAATTGGCAAAGTGATATTTGGAAGCCCGTAGAGGGCTATGGTGAAAAAGGAAATATCCTCAGATGAAATCTGGAAAGAAGCTTTCTGAGAAACTGCTTAGTGTTCTGTGAATTCATCTCAGAGCGTTACATCTGTATTTCGTGGATCTCTTTGCTAGCCTTATTTCTGTGGAGTCTGAGAATAGATATTTCGGATCCCTTTGAAGACTATAGGGCCAAAGGAAATATCCTCCGATAACAAAGAGAAAGAAGCTTTCTGAGAAACTTCTTTGTGTTCTGTGAAATCATCTCACAGAGTTACAGCTTTCCCCTCAAGAAGCCTTTCGCTAAGACAGTTCTTGTGGAATTGGCAAAGTGATATTTGGAAGCCCATAGAGGGCTATGGTGAAAAAGGAAATATCCTCAGATGAAATCTGGAAAGAAGCTTTCTGAGAAACTGCTTAGTGTTCTGTGAATTCATCTCAGAGCGTTACATCTGTATTTCGTGGATCTCTTTGCTAGCCTTATTTCTGTGGAGTCTGAGAACAGATATTTCGGATCCCTTTGAAGACTATAGGGCCAAAGGAAATATCCTGCGATAACAAAGAGAAAGAAGCTTTCTGAGAAACTTCTTTGGGTTCTGTGAAATCATCTCACAGAGTTACAGCTTTCCCCTCAAGAAGCCTTTCGCTAAGACAGTTCTTGTGGAATTGGCAAAGTGATATTTGGAAGCCCGTAGAGGGCTATGGTGAAAAAGGAAATATCCTCAGATGAAATCTGGAAAGAAGCTTTCTGAGAAACTGCTTAGTGTTCTGTGAATTCATCTCAGAGCGTTACATCTGTATTTCGTGGATCTCTTTGCTAGCCTTATTTCTGTGGAGTCTGAGAATAGATATTTCGGATCCCTTTGAAGACTATAGGGCCAAAGGAAATATCCTCCGATAACAAAGAGAAAGAAGCTTTCTGAGAAACTTCTTTGTGTTCTGTGAAATCATCTCACAGAGTTACAGCTTTCCCCTCAAGAAGCCTTTCGCTAAGACAGTTCTTGTGGAATTGGCAAAGTGATATTTGGAAGCCCATAGAGGGCTATGGTGAAAAAGGAAATATCCTCAGATGAAATCTGGAAAGAAGCTTTCTGAGAAACTGCTTAGTGTTCTGTGAATTCATCTCACAGAGTTACATCTGTATTTCGTGGATCTCTTTGCTAGCCTTATTTCTGTGGAATCTGAGAACAGATATTTCGGATCCCTTTGAAGACTATAGGGCCAAAGGAAATATCCTGCGATAACAAAGAGAAAGAAGCTTTCTGAGAAACTTTTTTGTGTTCTGTGAAATCATCTCACAGAGTTACAGCTTTCCCCTCAAGAACCCTATCGCTAAGACAGTTCTTGTGGAATTGGCAAAGTGATATTTGGAAGCCCATAGAGGGCTATGGTGAAAAAGGAAATATCCTCAGATCAAATCTGGAAAGAAGCTTTCTGAGAAACTGCTTAGTGTTCTGTGAATTCATCTCACAGAGTTACATCTGTGTTTCGTGGATGTCTTTGCCAGCCTTATTTCTGTGGAATCTGAGAACAGAGATTTCGGATCCATTTGAAGACTATAGGGCCAAAGGAAATATCCTCCGATAAGAAAGAGAAAGAAGCTTTCTGAGAAACTTCTTTGTGTTCTGTGAAATCATCTCACAGAGTTACAGCTTTCCCCTCAAGAAGCCTTTCGCTAAGACAGTTCTTGTGGAATTGGCAAAGAGATATATGGAAGCCCATAGAGGGCTATGGTGAAAAAGGAAATATCCTCAGATGAAATCTGGAAAGAAGCTTTCTGAGAAACTGCTTAGTGTTCTGTGAAATCATCTCACAGAGTTACAGCTTTCCCCTCAAGAAGCCTTTCGCTAAGACAGTTCTTGTGGAATTGGCAAAGTGATATTTGGAAGCCCATAGAGGGCTATGGTGAAAAAGGAAATATCCTCAGATGAAATCTGGAAAGAAGCTTTCTGAGAAACTGCTTAGTGTTCTGTGAATTCATCTCAGAGCGTTACATCTGTATTTCGTGGATCTCTTTGCTAGCCTTATTTCTGTGGAGTCTGAGAACAGATATTTCGGATCCCTTTGAAGACTATAGGGCCAAAGGAAATATCCTGCGATAACAAAGAGAAAGAAGCTTTCTGAGAAACTTCTTTCTGTTCTGTGAAATCATCTCACAGAGTTACAGCTTTCCCCTCAAGAACCCTTTCGCTAAGACAGTTCTTGTGGAATTGGCAAAGTGATATTTGGAAGCCCATAGAGGGCTATGGTGAAAAAGGAAATATCCTCAGATCAAATCTGGAAAGAAGCTTTCTGAGAAACTGCTTAGGGTTCTGTGAGTTCATCTCACAGAGTTACATCTGTATTTCGTGGATCTCTTTGCTAGCCTTATTTCTGTGGAATCTGAGAACAGATATTTCGGATCCCTTTGAAGACTATAGGTCCAAAGGAAATATCCTGCGATAACAAAGAGAAAGAAGCTTTCTGAGAAACTTCCTTCTGTTCTGTGAAATCATCTCACAGAGTTACCGCTTTCCCCTCAAGAGGCCTTTCGCTAAGACAGTTCTTGTGGAATTGGCAAAGTGATATTTGGAAGCCCATAGAGGGCTATGGTGAAAAAGGAAATATACTCAGATCAAATCTGGAAAGAAGCTTTCTGAGAAACTGCTTAGTGTTCTGTGAATTCATCTCACAGAGTTACATGTGTATTTCGTGGATCTCTTTGCTAGCCTTATTTCTGTGGAATCTGAGAAAAGATATTTCGCATCCCTATGAAGACTATAGGGCCAAAGGAAATATCCTCCGATAACAAAGAGAAAGAAGCTTTCTGAGAAACTTCTTTGTGTTCTGTGAAATCATCTCACAGAGTTACAGCTTTCCCCTCAAGAAGCCTTTCGCTAAGACAGTTCTTGTGGAATTGGCAAAGAGATATTTGGAAGCCCATAGAGGGCTATGGTGAAAAAGAAAATATCCTCAGATGAAATCTGGAAAGAAGCTTTCTGAGAAACTGCTTAGTGTTCTGTGAAATCATCTCACAGAGTTACAGGTTTCCCTTCAAGAAGCCTTTCGCTATGACAGTTCTTGTGGAATTGGCAAAGTGATATTTGGAAGCCCGTAGAGGGCTATGGTGAAAAAGGAAATATCCTCAGATGAAATCTGGAAAGAAGCTTTCTGAGAAACTGCTTAGTGTTCTGTGAATTCATCTCAGAGCGTTACATCTGTATTTCGTGGATCTCTTTGCTAGCCTTATTTCTGTGGAGTCTGAGAATAGATATTTCGGATCCCTTTGAAGACTATAGGGCCAAAGGAAATATCCTGCGATAACAAAGAGAAAGAAGCTTTCTGAGAAACTTCTTTCTGTTCTGTGAAATCATCTCACAGAGTTACAGCTTTCCCCTCAAGAAGCCTTTCGCTAAGACAGTTCTGGTGGAATTGGCAACGTGATATTTGGAAGCCCATAGAGGGCTATGGTGAAAAAGGAAATATCCTCAGATGAAATCTGGAAAGAAGCTTTCTGAGAAACTGCTTAGTGTTCTGTGAATTCATCTCACAGAGTTACATCTGTATTTCGCGGATCTCTTTGCTAGCCTTATTTCTGTGGAATCTGAGAACAGATATTTCGGATCCCTTTGCAGACTATAGGGCCAAAGGAAATATCCTGCGATAACAAAGAGAAAGAAGCTTTCTGAGAAACTTCTTTGTGTTCTGTGAAATCATCTCACAGAGTTACAGCTTTCCCCAAAAGAACCCTTTCGCTAAGACAGTTCTTGTGGAATTGGCAAAGTGATATTTGGAAGCCCATAGAGGGCTATGGTGAAAAAGGAAATATCCTCAGATGAACTCTGGAAAGAAGCTTTCGGAGAAACTGCTTAGGGTTCTGTGAATTCATCTCACAGAGTTACATCTGTATTTCGTGGATCTCTTTGCTAGCTTTATTTCTGTGGAATCTGAGAACAGATATTTCGGATCCCTTTGAAGACTATAGGGCCAAAGGAAATATCCTGCGATAACAAAGAGAAAGAAGCTTTCTGAGAAACTTCTTTCTGTTCTGTGAAATCATCTCACAGAGTTACCGCTTTCCCCTCAAGAAGCCTTTCGCTAAGACAGTTCTTGTGGAATTGGCAAAGTGATATTTGGAAGCCCATAGAGGGCTATGGTGAAAAAGGAAATATCCTCAGATGAAATCTGGAAAGAAGCTTTCTGAGAAACTGCTTAGTGTTCTGTGAATTCATCTCACAGTGTTACATGTGTATTTCGTGGATCTCTTTGCTAGCCTTATTTCTGTGGAATCTGAGAAAAGATATTTCGCATCCCTATGAAGACTACAGGGCCAAAGGAAATATCCTGCGATAACAAAGAGAAAGAAGCTTTCTGAGAAACTTCTTTCTGTTCTGTGAAATCATCTCACAGAGTTACAGCTTTCCCCTCAAGAACCCTTTCGCTAAGACAGTTCTTGTGGAATTGGCAAAGTGATATTTGGAAGCCCATAGAGGGCTATGGTGAAAAAGGAAATAACCTCAGATGAAATCTGGAAAGAAGCTTTCTGAGAAACTGCTTAGTGTTCTGTGAAATCATTTCACAGAGTTACAGCTTTCCCCTCAAGAAGCCTTTCGCTAAGACAGTTCTGGTGGAATTGGCAAAGTGATATTTGGAAGCCCATAGAGGGCTATGGTGAAAAAGGAAATATCCTCAGATGAAATCTGGAAAGAAGCTTTCTGAGAAACTGCTAAGTGTTCTGTGAATTCATCTCAGAGCGTTACATCTGTATTTCGTGGATCTCTTTGCTAGCCTTATTTCTGTGGAGTCTGAGAACAGATATTTCGGATCCCTTTGAAGACTATAGGGCCAAAGGAAATATCCTCCGATAACAAAGAGAAAGAAGCTTTCTGAGAAACTTCTTTGTGTTCTGTGAAATCATCTCACAGAGTTACAGCTTTCCCCTCAAGAAGCCTTTCGCTAAGACAGTTCTTGTGGAATTGGCAAAGTGATATATGGAAGCCCATAGAGGGCTATGGTGAAAAAGGAAATATCCTCAGATGAAATCTGGAAAGAAGCTTTCTGAGAAACTGCTTAGTGTTCTGTGAATTCATCTCACAGAGTTACATCTGTATTTCGTGGATCTCTTTGCTAGCCTTATTTCTGTGGAATCTGAGAACAGATATTTCGGATCCCTTTGAAGACTGTAGGGCCAAAGGAAATATCCTCCGATAACAAAGAGAAAGAAGCTTTCTGAGAAACTTCTTTCTGTTCTGTGAAATCATCTCACAGAGTTACAGCTTTCCCCTCAAGAAGCCTTTCGCTAAGACAGTTCTTGTGGAATTGGCAAAGTGATATTTGGAAGCCCATAGAGGGCTATGGTGAAAAAGGAAATATCCTCAGATGAAATCTGGAAAGAAGCTTTCTGAGAAACTGCTTAGTGTTCTGTGAATTCATCTCACAGAGTTACATCTGTATTTCGTGGATCTCTTTGCTAGCCTTATTTCTGTGGAATCTGAGAACAGATATTTCGGATCCCTTTGAAGACTATAGGGCCAAAGGAAATATCCTGCGATAACAAAGAGAAAGAAGCTTTCTGAGAAACTTCTTTGTGTTCTGTGAAATCATCTCACAGAGTTACAGCTTTCCCCTCAAGAAGCCTTTCGCTAAGACAGTTCTTGTGGAATTGGCAAAGTGATATTTGGAAGCCCATAGAGGGCTATGGTGAAAAAGGAAATATCCTCAGATGAAATCTGGAAAGAAGCTTTCTGAGAAACTGCTAAGTGTTCTGTGAATTCATCTCAGAGCGTTACATCTGTATTTCGTGGATCTCTTTGCTAGCCTTATTTCTGTGGAGTCTGAGAACAGATATTTCGGATCCCTTTGAAGACTATAGGGCCAAAGGAAATATCCTCCGATAACAAAGAGAAAGAAGCTTTCTGAGAAACTTCTTTGTGTTCTGTGAAATCATCTCACAGAGTTACAGCTTTCCCCTCAAGAAGCCTTTCGCTAAGACAGTTCTTGTGGAATTGGCAAAGTGATATATGGAAGCCCATAGAGGGCTATGGTGAAAAAGGAAATATCCTCAGATGAAATCTGGAAAGAAGCTTTCTGAGAAACTGCTTAGTGTTCTGTGAATTCATCTCACAGAGTTACATCTGTATTTCGTGGATCTCTTTGCTAGCCTTATTTCTGTGGAATCTGAGAACAGATATTTCGGATCCCTTTGAAGACTGTAGGGCCAAAGGAAATATCCTCCGATAACAAAGAGAAAGAAGCTTTCTGAGAAACTTCTTTCTGTTCTGTGAAATCATCTCACAGAGTTACAGCTTTCCCCTCAAGAAGCCTTTCGCTAAGACAGTTCTTGTGGAATTGGCAAAGTGATATTTGGAAGCCCATAGAGGGCTATGGTGAAAAAGGAAATATCCTCAGATGAAATCTGGAAAGAAGCTTTCTGAGAAACTGCTTAGTGTTCTGTGAATTCATCTCACAGAGTTACATCTGTATTTCGTGGATCTCTTTGCTAGCCTTATTTCTGTGGAATCTGAGAACAGATATTTCGGATCCCTTTGAAGACTATAGGGCCAAAGGAAATATCCTGCGATAACAAAGAGAAAGAAGCTTTCTGAGAAACTTCTTTGTGTTCTGTGAAATCATCTCACAGAGTTACAGCTTTCCCCTCAAGAAGCCTTTCGCGAAGACAGTTCTTGTGGAATTGGCAAAGTGATATTTGGAAGCCCATAGAGGGCTATGGTGAAAAAGGAAATATCCTCAGATGAAATCTGGAAAGAAGCTTTCTGAGAAACTGCTAAGTGTTCTGTGAATTCATCTCAGAGCGTTACATCAGTATTTCGTGGATCTCTTTGCTAGCCTTATTTCTGTGGAATCTGAGAACAGATATTTCGGATCCCTTTGAAGACTATAGGGCCAAAGGAAATATCCTCCGATAACAAAGAGAAAGAAGCTTTCTGAGAAACTTCTTTCTGTTCTGTGAAATTATCTCACAGAGTTACAACTTTCCCCTCAAGAAGCCTTTCGCTAAGACAGTTCTTGTGGAATTGGCAAAGTGATATTTGGAAGCCCATAGAGGGCTATGGTGAAAAAGGAAATATCCTCAGATGAAATCTGGAAAGAAGCTTTCTGAGAAACTGCTTAGTGTTCTGTGAATTCATCTCACAGAGTTACATCTGTATTTCGTGGATCTCTTTGCTAGCCTTATTTCTGTGGAATCTGAGAACAGATATTTCGGATCCCTTTGAAGACTATAGGGCCAAAGGAAATATCCTCCGATAACAAAGAGAAAGAAGCTTTCTGAGAAACTTCTTTGTGTTCTGTGAAATCATCTCACAGAGTTACAGCTTTCCCCTCAAGAAGCCTTTCGCTAAGACAGTTCTTGTGGAATTGGCAAAGTGATATTTGGAAGCCCATAGAGGGCTATGGTGAAAAAGGAAATATCCTCAGATGAAATCTGGAAAGAAGCTTTCTGAGAAACTGCTTAGTGTTCTGTGAATTCATCTCACAGAGTTACATGTGTATTTCGTGGATATGTTTGCTAGCCTTATTTCTCTGGAATCTGAGAAAAGATATTTCGGAGCCCTATGAAGACTATAGGGCCAAAGGAAATATCCTCTGATAACAAAGAGAAAGAAGCTTTCTGAGAAACTGCTTAGTGTTCTGTGAAATCATCTCACAGAGTTACAGCTTTCCCCTCAAGAAGCCTTTCGCTAAGACAGTTCTTGTGGAATTGGCAAAGTGATATTTGGAAGCCCGTAGAGGGCTATGGTGAAAAAGGAAATATACCCTGATGAAATCTGGAAAGAAGCTTTCTGAGAAACTGCTTAGTGTTCTGTTAATTCATCTCACAGAGTTACATGTGTATTTCGTGGATCTCTTTGCTAGCCTTATTTCTGTGGAATCTGAGAACAGATATCTCGGATCCCTTTGAAGGCTATGGGGCCAAAGGAAATATCCTCCGATAACAAAGAGATAGAAGCTTTCTGAGAAACTATTTTGTGTTCTGTGAAATCATCTCACAGAGTTACAGCTTTCCCCTCATGAAGCCTTTCGCTAAGACAGTTCTTGTGGAATTGGCAAAGTGATATATGGAAGCCCATAGAGGGCTATGGTGAAAAAGGAAATATCCTCAGATGAAATCTGGAAAGAAGCTTTCTGAGAAACTGCTTAGTGTTCTGTGAATTCATCTCACAGAGTTACATGTGTATTTCGTGGATCTCTTTGCTAGCCTTATTTCTGTGGAATCTGAGAATAGATATTTCTGATCCCTTTGAAGACTACAGGGCCAAAGGAAATATCCTGCGATAACAAAGAAAAGAAGCTTTCTGAGAAACTTCTTTCTGTTCTGTGAAATCATCTCACAGAGTTACACCTTTCCCCTCAAGAACCCTTTCGCTAAGACAGTTCTTGTGGAATTGGCAAAGTGATATTTGGAAGCCCATAGAGGGCTATGGTGAAAAAGGAAATATCCTCAGATGAAATCTGGAAAGAAGCTTTCTGAGAAACTGCTTAGTGTTCTGTGAATTCATCTCACAGAGTTACATCTGTATTCCGTGGATCTCTTTGCTAGCCTTATTTCTGTGGAATCTGAGAACAGAGATTTCATATCCATTTGAAGACTATAGGGCCAAAGGAAATATCCTCCGATAACAAAGAGAAAGAAGGTTTCTGAGAAACTTCTTTGTGTTCTGTGAAATCATCTCACAGAGTTACCGCTTCCCCCTCAAGAAGCCTTTCGCTAAGACAGTTCTTGCGGAATTGGCAAAGTGATATTTGGAAGCCCTTAGAGGGCTATGGTGAAAAAGGAAATATCCTCAGATGAAATCTGGAAAGAAGCTTTCTGAGAAACTGCTTAGTGTTCTGTGAATTCATCTCACAGAGTTACATGTGTATTTCGTGGATCTCTTTGCTAGCCTTATTTCTGTGGAATCTGAGAATAGATATTTCGGATCCCTTTGAAGACTACAGGGCCAAAGGAAATATCCTGCGATAACAAAGAGAAAGAAGCTTTCTGAGAAACTTCTTTCTGTTCTGTGAAATCATCCCACAGAGTTACAGCTTTCCCCTCAAGAACCCTTTCGCTAAGACAGTTCTTGTGGAATTGGCAAAGTGATATTTGGAAGCCCATAGAGGGCTATGGTGAAAAAGGAAATAACCTCAGATGAAATCTGGAAAGAAGCTTTCTGAGAAACTTCTTAGTGTTCTGTGAAATCATCTCACAGAGTTACAGCTTTCCCCTCAAGAAGCCTTTCGCTAAGACAGTTCTTGTGGAATTGGCAAAGTGATATTTGGAAGCCCATAGAGGGCTATGGTGAAAAAGGAAATATCCTCAGATGAAATCTGGAAAGAAGCTTTCTGAGAAACTGCTAAGTGTTCTGTGAATTCATCTCAGAGCGTTACATCTGTATTTCGTGGATCTCTTTGCTAGCCTTATTTCTGTGGAGTCTGAGAACAGATATTTCGGATCCCTTTGAAGACTATAGGGCCAAAGGAAATATCCTCCAATAACAAAGAGAAAGAAGCTTTCTGAGAAACTTCTTTGTGTTCTGTGAAATCATCTCACAGAGTTACAGCTTTCCCCTCAAGAAGCCTTTCGCTAAGACAGTTCTTGTGGAATTGGCAAAGTGATATATGGAAGCCCATAGAGGGCTATGGTGAAAAAGGA
The DNA here is from genome assembly GCF_043159975.1 of Macaca nemestrina. NCBI lineage: Eukaryota > Metazoa > Chordata > Mammalia > Primates > Cercopithecidae > Macaca > Macaca nemestrina. The sequence continues at coordinate 91,110,282 of NC_092125.1, forward strand.
AATATCCTCAGATGAAATCTGGAAAGAAGCTTTCTGAGAAACTTTTTAGTGTTCTGTGAATTCATCTCACAGTTACATCTGTATTTCGTGGATCTCTTTGCTAGCCTTATTTCTGTGGAATCTGAGAACAGATATTTCGGAAACCTTTGAAGACTGTAGGGCCAAAGGAAATATCCTCCGATAACAAAGAGAAAGAAGCTTTCTGAGAAACTTCTTTCTGTTCTGTGAAATCATCTCACAGAGTTACAGCTTTCCCCTCAAGAAGCCTTTCGCTAAGACAGTTCTTGTGGAATTGGCAAAGTGATATTTGGAAGCCCATAGAGGGCTATGGTGAAAAAGGAAATATCCTCAGATGAAATCTGGAAAGAAGCTTTCTGAGAAACTGCTTAGTGTTCTCTGAATTCATCTCACAGAGTTACATCTGTATTTCGTGGATCTCTTTGCTAGCCTTATTTCTGTGGAATCTGAGAACAGAGATTTCATATCCATTTGAAGACTATAGGGCCAAAGGAAATATCCTCCGATAACAAAGAGAAAGAAGGTTTCTGAGAAACTTCTTTGTGTTCTGTGAAATCATCTCACAGAGTTACCGCTTTCCCCTCAAGAAGCCTTTCGCTAAGACAGTTCTTGCGGAATTGGCAAAGTGATATTTGGAAGCCCTTAGAGGGCTATGGTGAAAAAGGAAATATCCTCAGATGAAATCTGGAAAGAAGCTTTCTGAGAAACTGCTTAGTGTTCTGTGAATTCATCTCACAGAGTTACATGTGTATTTCGTGGATCTCTTTGCTAGCCTTATTTCTGTGGAATCTGAGAATAGATATTTCGGATCCCTTTGAAGACTACAGGGCCAAAGGAAATATCCTGCGATAACAAAGAGAAAGAAGCTTTCTGAGAAACTTCTTTCTGTTCTGTGAAATCATCTCACAGAGTTACAGCTTTCCCCTCAAGAACCCTTTCGCTAAGACAGTTCTTGTGGAATTGGCAAAGTGATATTTGGAAGCCCATAGAGGGCTATGGTGAAAAAGGAAATAACCTCAGATGAAATCTGGAAAGAAGCTTTCTGAGAAACTTCTTAGTGTTCTGTGAAATCATCTCACAGAGTTACAGCTTTCCCCTCAAGAAGCCTTTCGCTAAGACAGTTCTTGTGGAATTGGCAAAGTGATATTTGGAAGCCCATAGAGGGCTATGGTGAAAAAGGAAATATCCTCAGATGAAATCTGGAAAGAAGCTTTCTGAGAAACTGCTAAGTGTTCTGTGAATTCATTTCAGAGCGTTACATCTGTATTTCGTGGATCTCTTTGCTAGCCTTATTTCTGTGGAGTCTGAGAACAGATATTTCGGATCCCTTTGAAGACTATAGGGCCAAAGGAAATATCCTCCGATAACAAAGAGAAAGAAGCTTTCTGAGAAACTTCTTTGTGTTCTGTGAAATCATCTCACAGAGTTACAGCTTTCCCCTCAAGAAGCCTTTCGCTAAGACAGTTCTTGTGGAATTGGCAAAGTGATATATGGAAGCCCATAGAGGGCTATGGTGAAAAAGGAAATATCCTCAGATGAAATCTGGAAAGAAGCTTTCTGAGAAACTGCTTAGTGTTCTGTGAATTCATCTCACAGTTACATCTGTATTTCGTGGATCTCTTTGCTAGCCTTATTTCTGTGGAATCTGAGAACAGATATTTCGGATCCCTTTGAAGACTGTAGGGCCAAAGGAAATATCCTCCGATAACAAAGAGAAAGAAGCTTTCTGAGAAACTTCTTTCTGTTCTGTGAAATCATCTCACAGAGTTACAGCTTTCCCCTCAAGAAGCCTTTCGCTAAGACAGTTCTTGTGGAATTGGCAAAGTGATATTTGGAAGCCCATAGAGGGCTATGGTGAAAAAGGAAATATCCTCAGATGAAATCTGGAAAGAAGCTTTCTGAGAAACTGCTTAGTGTTCTGTGAATTCATCTCACAGAGTTACATGTGTATTTCGTGGATCTCTTTGCTAGCCTTATTTCTGTGGAATCTGAGAACAGATATCTCGGATCCCTTTGAAGACTATAGGGCCAAAGGAAATATCCTGCGATAACAAAGAGAAAGAAGCTTTCTGAGAAACTTCTTTGTGTTCTGTGAAATCATCTCACAGAGTTACAGCTTTCCCCTCAAGAAGCCTTTCGCTAAGACAGTTCTTGTGGAATTGGCAAAGTGATATTTGGAAGCCCATAGAGGGCTATGGTGAAAAAGGAAATATCCTCAGATGAAATCTGGAAAGAAGCTTTCTGAGAAACTGCTAAGTGTTCTGTGAATTCATCTCAGAGCGTTACATCTGTATTTCGTGGATCTCTTTGCTAGCCTTATTTCTGTGGAGTCTGAGAACAGATATTTCGGATCCCTTTGAATACTATAGGGCCAAAGGAAATATCCTCCGATAACAAAGAGAAAGAAGCTTTCTGAGAAACTTCTTTGTGTTCTGTGAAATCATCTCACAGAGTTACAGCTTTCCCCTCAAGAAGCCGTTCGCTAAGACAGTTCTTGTGGAATTGGCAAAGTGATATATGGAAGCCCATAGAGGGCTATGGTGAAAAAGGAAATATCCTCAGATGAAATCTGGAAAGAAGCTTTCTGAGAAACTGCTTAGTGTTCTGTGAATTCATCTCACAGAGTGACATCTGTATTTCGTGGATCTCTTTGCTAGCCTTATTTCTGTGGAATCTGAGAACAGATATTTCGGATCCCTTTGAAGACTATAGGGCCAAAGGAAATATCCTCCGATAACAAAGAGAAAGAAGCTTTCTGAGAAACTTCTTTCTGTTCTGTGAAATCATCTCACAGAGTTACAGCTTTCCCCTCAAGAAGCCTTTCGCTAAGACAGTTCTTGTGGAATTGGCAAAGTGATATTTGGAAGCCCATAGAGGGCTATGGTGAAAAAGGAAATATCCTCAGATGAAATCTGGAAAGAAGCTTTCTGAGAAACTGCTTAGTGTTCTGTGAATTCATCTCACAGAGTTACATCTGTATTTCGTGGATCTCTTTGCTAGCCTTATTTCTGTGGAATCTGAGAACAGATATTTCGGATCCCTTTGAAGACTATAGGGCCAAAGGAAATATCCTGCGATAACAAAGAGAAAGAAGCTTTCTGAGAAACTTCTTTGTGTTCTGTGAAATCATCTCACAGAGTTACAGCTTTCCCCTCAAGAAGCCTTTCGCTAAGACAGTTCTTGTGGAATTGGCAAAGTGATATTTGGAAGCCCATAGAGGGCTATGGTGAAAAAGGAAATATCCTCAGATGAAATCTGGAAAGAAGCTTTCTGAGAAACTGCTTAGTGTTCTGTGAATTCATCTCACAGAGTTACATGTGTATTTCGTGGATCTCTTTGCTAGCCTTATTTCTCTGGAATCTGAGAAAAGATATTTCGGAGCCCTATGAAGACTATAGGGCCAAAGGAAATATCCTCCGATAACAAAGAGAAAGAAGCTTTCTGAGAAACTTCTTTGTGTTCTGTGAAATCATCTCACAGAGTTACAGCTTTCCCCTAAAGAAGCCATTCGCTAAGACAGTTCTTGTGGAAACGGCAAAGTGATATTTGGAAGCCCATAGAGGGCTATGGTGAAAAAGGAAATATCCTCAGATGAACTCTGGAAAGAAGCTTTCTGAGAAACTGCTTAGTGTTCTGTGAATTCATCTCACAGAGTTACATCTGTATTTCGTGGATCTCTTTGCTAGCCTTATTTCTCTGGAATCTGAGAACAGATATTTCGGATCCCTTTGAAGACTATAGGGCCAAAGGAAATATCCTGCGATAACAAAGAGAAAGAAGCTTTCTGAGAAACTTCTTTGTGTTCTGTGAAATCATCTCACAGAGTTACAGCTTTCCCCTCAAGAAGCCTTTCGCTAAGACAGTTCTTGTGGAATTGGCAAAGTGATATTTGGAAGCCCATAGAGGGCTATGGTGAAAAAGGAAATATCCTCAGATGAAATCTGGAAAGAAGCTTTCTGAGAAACTGCTTAGTGTTCTGTGAATTCATCTCACAGAGTTACTTGTGTATTTCGTGGATCTCTTTGCTAGCCTTATTTCTGTGGAATCTGAGAAAAGATATTTCGCATCCCTAAGAAGACTATACGGCCAAAGGAAATATCCTCCGATAACAAAGAGAAAGAAGCTTTCTGAGAAACTTCTTTGTGTTCTGTGAAATCATCTCACAGAGTTACAGCTTTCCCCTCAAGAAGCCTTTCGCTAAGACAGTTCTTGTGGAATTGGCAAAGAGATATTTGGAAGCCCATAGAGGGCTATGCTGAAAAAGGAAATATCCTCAGATGAAATCTGGAAAGAAGCTTTCTGAGAAACTGCTTAGTGTTCTGTGAAATCATCTCACAAAGTTACAGCTTTCCCCTCAAGAAGCCTTTCGCTAAGACAGTTCTTGTGGAATTGGCAAAGTGATATTTGGAAGCCCGTAGAGGGCTATGGTGAAAAAGGAAATATACCCTGATGAAATCTGGAAAGAAGCTTTCTGAGAAACTGCTTAGTGTTCTGTTAATTCATCTCACAGAGTTACATCTGTATTTTGTGGATCTCTTTGCTAGCCTTATTTCTGTGGAATCTGAGAACAGATATTTCGGATCCCTTTGAAGACTATAGGGCCAAAGGAAATATCCTCCGATAACAAAGAGAAAGAAGCTTTCTGAGAAACTTCTTTGTGTTCTGTGAAATCATCTCACAGAGTTACAGCTTTCCCCTCAAGAAGCCTTTCGCTAAGACAGTTCTTGTGGAATTGGCAAAGTGATATTTGGAAGCCCATAGAGGGCTATGGTGAAAAAGGAAATATCCTCAGATGAAATCTGGAAAGAAGCTTTCTGAGAAACTGCTTAGGGTTCTGTGAATTCATCTCACAGAGTTACATCTGTATTTCGTGGATCTCTTTGCTAGCCTTATTTCTGTGGAATCTGAGAACAGATATCTCGGATCCCTTTGAAGGCTATAGGGCCAAAGGAAATATCCTCCGATAACAAAGAGAAAGAAGCTTTCTGAGAAACTATTTTGTGTTCTGTGAAATCATCTCACAGAGTTACAGCTTTCCCCTCATGAAGCCTTTCGCTAAGACAGTTCTTGTGGAATTGGCAAAGTGATATATGGAAGCCCATAGAGGGCTATGCTGAAAAAGGAAATATCCTCAGATGAAATCTGGAAAGAAGCTTTCTGAGAAACTGCTTAGTGTTCTGTGAATTCATCTCACAGAGTTACATGTGTATTTCGTGGATCTCTTTGCTAGCCTTATTTCTGTGGAATCTGAGAATAGATATTTCGGATCCCTTTGAAGACTACAGGGCCAAAGGAAATATCCTGCGATAACAAAGAAAAGAAGCTTTCTGAGAAACTTCTTTCTGTTCTGTGAAATCATCTCACAGAGTTACAGCTTTCCCCTCAAGAACCCTTTCCCTAAGACAGTTCTTGTGGAATTGGCAAAGTGATATTTGGAAGCCCATAGAGGGCTATGGTGAAAAAGGAAATATCCTCAGATGAAATCTGGAAAGAAGCTTTCTGAGAAACTGCTTAGTGTTCTGTGAATTCATCTCACAGAGTTACATCTGTATTTCGTGGATCTCTTTGCTAGCCTTATTTCTGTGGAATCTGAGAACAGAGATTTCATATCCATTTGAAGACTATAGGGCCAAAGGAAATATCCTCCGATAACAAAGAGAAAGAAGGTTTCTGAGAAACTTCTTTGTGTTCTGTGAAATCATCTCACAGAGTTACCGCTTTCCCCTCAAGAAGCCTTTCGCTAAGACAGTTCTTGTGGAATTGGCAAAGAGATATATGGAAGCCCATAGAGGGCTATGGTGAAAAAGGAAATAACCTCAGATGAAATCTGGAAAGAAGCTTTCTGAGAAACTGCTTAGTGTTCTGTGAAATCATCTCACAGAGTTAGAGCTTTCCCCTCAAGAAGCCTTTCGCTAAGACAGTTCTTGTGGAATTGGCAAAGTGATATTTGGAAGCCCATAGAGGGCTATGGTGAAAAAGGAAATATCCTCAGATGAAATCTGGAAAGAAGCTTTCTGAGAAACTGCTAAGTGTTCTGTGAATTCATCTCAGAGCGTTACATCTGTATTTCGTGGATCTCTTTGCTAGCCTTATTTCTGTGGAGTCTGAGAACAGATATTTCGGATCCCTTTGAAGACTATAGGGCCAAAGGAAATATCCTCCGATAATAAAGAGAAAGAAGCTTTCTGAGAAACTTCTTTGTGTTCTGTGAAATCATCTCACAGAGTTACAGCTTTCCCCTCAAGAAGCCTTTCGCTAAGACAGTTCTTGTGGAATTGGCAAAGTGATATATGGAAGCCCATAGAGGGCTATGGTGAAAAAGGAAATATCCTCAGATGAAATCTGGAAAGAAGCTTTCTGAGAAACTGCTTAGTGTTCTGTGAATTCATCTCACAGAGTTACATCTGTATTTCGTGGATCTCTTTGCTAGCCTTATTTCTGTGGAATCTGAGAACAGATATTTCGGATCCCTTTGAAGACTATAGGGCCAAAGGAAATATCCTCCGATAACAAAGAGAAAGAAGCTTTCTGAGAAAATTCTTTCTGTTCTGTGAAATCATCTCACAGAGTTACAGCTTTCCCCTCAAGAAGCCTTTCGCTAAGACAGTTCTTGTGGAATTGGCAAAGTGATATTTGGAAGCCCATAGAGGGCTATGGTGAAAAAGGAAATATCCTCAGATGAAATCTGGAAAGAAGCTTTCTGAGAAACTGCTTAGTGTTCTGTGAATTCATCTCACAGAGTTACATCTGTATTTCGTGGATCTCTTTGCTAGCCTTATTTCTGTGGAATCTGAGAACAGATATTTCGGATCCCTTTGAAGACTATAGGGCCAAAGGAAATATCCTGCGATAACAAAGAGAAAGAAGCTTTCTGAGAAACTTCTTTGTGTTCTGTGAAATCATATCACAGAGTTACAGCTTTCCCCTCAAGAAGCCTTTCGCTAAGACAGTTCTTGTGGAATTGGCAAAGTGATATTTAGAAGCCCATAGAGGGCTATGGTGAAAAAGGAAATATCCTCAGATGAAATCTGGAAAGAAGCTTTCTGAGAAACTGCTTAGTGTTCTGTGAATTCATCTCACAGAGTTACATGTGTATTTCGTGGATCTCTTTGCTAGCCTTATTTCTCTGGAATCTGAGAAAAGATATTTCGGAGCCCTATGAAGACTATAGGGCCAAAGGAAATATCCTCCGATAACAAAGAGAAAGAAGCTTTCTGAGAAACTTCTTTGTGTTCTGTGAAATCATCTCACAGAGTTACAGCTTTCCCCTAAAGAAGCCATTCGCTAAGACAGTTCTTGTGGTAACGGTAAAGTGATATTTGGAAGCCCATAGAGGGCTATGGTGAAAAAGGAAATATCCTCAGATGAACTCTGGAAAGAAGCTTTCTGAGAAACTGCTTAGTGTTCTGTGAATTCATCTCACAGAGTTACATCTGTATTTCGTGGATCTCTTTGCTAGCCTTATTTCTGTGGAATCTGAGAACAGATATTTCGGATCCCTTTGAAGACTATAGGGCCAAAGGAAATATCCTGCGATAACAAAGAGAAAGAAGCTTTCTGAGAAACTTCTTTCTGTTCGGTGAAATCATCTCACAGAGTTACAGCTTTCCCCTCAAGAAGCCTTTCGCTAAGACAGTTCTTGTGGAATTGGCAAAGTGATATTTGGAAGCCCATAGAGGGCTATGGTGAAAAAGGAAATATCCTCAGATGAAATCTGGAAAGAAGCTTTCTGAGAAACTGCTTAGTGTTCTGTGAATTCATCTCACAGAGTTACATGTGTATTTCGTGGATCTCTTTGCTAGCCTTATTTCTGTGGAATCTGAGAAAAGATATTTCGCATCCCTAAGAAGACTATACGGCCAAAGGAAATATCCTCCGATAACAAAGAGAAAGAAGCTTTCTGAGAAACTTCTTTGTGTTCTGTGAAATCATCTCACAGAGTTACAGCTTTCCTCTCAAGAAGCCTTTCGCTAAGACAGTTCTTGTGGAATTGGCAAAGAGATATTTGGAAGCCCATAGAGGGCTATGCTGAAAAAGGAAATATCCTCAGATGAAATCTGGAAAGAAGCTTTCTGAGAAACTGCTTAGTATTCTGTGAAATCATCTCACAGAGTTACAGCTTTCCCCTCAAGAAGCCTTTCGCTAAGACAGTTCTTGTGGAATTGGCAAAGTGATATTTGGAAGCCCGTAGAGGGCTATGGTGAAAAAGGAAATATACCCTGATGAAATCTGGAAAGAAGCTTTCTGAGAAACTGCTTAGTGTTCTGTTAATTCATCTCACAGAGTTACATCTGTATTTTGTGGATCTCTTTGCTAGCCTTATTTCTGTGGAATCTGAGAACAGATATTTCGGATCCCTTTGAAGACTATAGGGCCAAAGGAAATATCCTCCGATAACAAAGAGAAAGAAGCTTTCTGAGAAACTTCTTTGTGTTCTGTGAAATCATCTCACAGAGTTACAGCTTTCCCCTCAAGAAGCCTTTCGCTAAGACAGTTCTTGTGGAATTGGCAAAGTGATATTTGGAAGCCCATAGAGGGCTATGGTGAGAAAGGAAATATCCTCAGATGAAATCTGGAAAGAAGCTTTCTGAGAAACTGCTTAGGGTTCTGTGAATTCATCTCACAGAGTTACATCTGTATTTCGTGGATCTCTTTGCTAGCCTTATTTCTGTGGAATCTGAGAACAGATATCTCGGATCCCTTTGAAGGTTATAGGGCCAAAGGAAATATCCTCCGATAACAAAGAGAAAGAAGCTTTCTGAGAAACTATTTTGTGTTCTGTGAAATCATCTCACAGAGTTACAGCTTTCCCCTCATGGAGCCTTTCGCTAAGACAGTTCTTGTGGAATTGGCAAAGTGATATATGGAAGCCCATAGAGGGCTATGGTGAAAAAGGAAATATCCTCAGATGAAATCTGGAAAGAAGCTTTCTGAGAAACTGCTTAGTGTTCTGTGAATTCATCTCACAGAGTTACATGTGTATTTCGTGGATCTCTCTGCTAGCCTTATTTCTGTGGAATCTGAGAATAGATATTTCGGATCCCTTTGAAGACTACAGGGCCAAAGGAAATATCCTGCGATAACAAAGAAAAGAAGCTTTCTGAGAAACTTCTTTCTGTTCTGTGAAATCATCTCACAGAGTTACAGCTTTCCCCTCAAGAACCCTTTCGCTAAGACAGTTCTTGTGGAATTGGCAAAGTGATATTTGGAAGCCCATAGAGGGCTATGGTGAAAAAGGAAATATCCTCAGATGAAATCTGGAAAGAAGCTTTCTGAGAAACTGCTTAGTGTTCTGTGAATTCATCTCACAGAGTTACATCTGTATTTCGTGGATCTCTTTGCTAGCCTTATTTCTGTGGAATCTGAGAACAGAGATTTCATATCCATTTGAAGACTATAGGGCCAAAGGAAATATCCTCCGATAACAAAGAGAAAGAAGCTTTCTGAGAAACTTCTTTGTGTTCTGCGAAATCATCTCACAGAGTTACCGCTTTCCCCTAAAGAAGCCTTTCGCTAAGACAGTTCTTGTGGAATTGGCAAAGAGATATATGGAAGCCCATAGAGGGCTATGGTGAAAAAGGAAATAACCTCAGATGAAATCTGGAAGGAAGCTTTCTGAGAAACTGCTTAGTGTTCTGTGAAATCATCTCACAGAGTTAGAGCTTTCCCCTCAAGAAGCCTTTCGCTAAGACAGTTCTTGTGGAGTTGGCAAAGTGATATTTGGAAGCCCATAGAGGGCTATGGTGAAAAAGGAAATATCCTCAGATGAAATCTGGAAAGAAGCTTTCTGAGAAACTGCTAAGTGTTCTGTGAATTCATCTCAGAGCGTTACATCTGTATTTCGTGGATCTCTTTGCTAGCCTTATTTCTGTGGAATCTGAGAACAGATATTTCGGATCCCTTTGAAGACTATAGGGCCAAAGGAAATATCCTCCGATAACAAAGAGAAAGAAGCTTTCTGAGAAACTTCTTTGTGTTCTGTGAAATCATCTCACAGAGTTACAGCTTTCCCCTCAAGAAGCCTTTCGCTAAGACAGTTCTTGTGGAATTGGCAAAGTGATATATGGAAGCCCATAGAGGGCTATGGTGAAAAAGGAAATATCCTCAGATGAAATCTGGAAAGAAGCTTTCTGAGAAACTGCTTAGTGTTCTGTGAATTCATCTCACAGAGTTACATCTGTATTTCGTGGATCTCTTTGCTAGCCTTATTTCTGTGGAATCTGAGAACAGATATTTCGGATCCCTTTGAAGACTATAGGGCCAAAGGAAATATCCTGCGATAACAAAGAGAAAGAAGCTTTCTGAGAAACTTCTTTCTGTTCTGTGAAATCATCTCACAGAGTTACAGCTTTCCCCTCAAGAAGCCTTTCGCTAAGACAGTTCTTGTGGAATTGGCAAAGTGATATTTGGAAGCCCATAGAGGGCTATGGTGAAAAAGGAAATATCCTCAGATGAAATCTGGAAAGAAGCTTTCTGAGAAACTGCTTAGTGTTCTGTGAATTCATCTCACAGAGTTACATCTGTATTTCGTGGATCTGTTTGCTAGCCTTATTTCTTTGGAATCTGAGAACAGATATTTCGGATCCCTTTGAAGACTATAGGGCCAAAGGAAATATCCTGCGATAACAAAGAGAAAGAAGCTTTCTGAGAAACTTCTTTGTGTTCTGTGAAATCATCTCACAGAGTTACCGCTTTCCCCTCAAGAAGCCTTTCGCTAAGACAGTTCTTGTGGAATTGGCAAAGAGATATATGGAAGCCCATAGAGGGCTATGGTGAAAAAGGAAATAACCTCAGATGAAATCTGGAAAGAAGCTTTCTGAGAAACTGCTTAGTGTTCTGTGAAATCATCTCACAGAGTTAGAGCTTTCCCCTCAAGAAGCCTTTCGCTAAGACAGTTCTTGTGGAATTGGCAAAGTGATATTTGGAAGCCCATAGAGGGCTATGGTGAAAAAGGAAATATCCTCAGATGAAATCTGGAAAGAAGCTTTCTGAGAAACTGCTAAGGGTTCTGTGAATTCATCTCAGAGCGTTACATCTGTATTTCGTGGATCTCTTTGCTAGCCTTATTTCTGTGGAGTCTGAGAACAGATATTTCGGATCCCTTTGAAGACTATAGGGCCAAAGGAAATATCCTCCGATAACAAAGAGAAAGAAGCTTTCTGAGAAACTTCTTTGTGTTCTGTGAAATCATCTCACAGAGTTACAGCTTTCCCCTCAAGAAGCCTTTCGCTAAGACAGTTCTTGTGGAATTGGCAAAGTGATATATGGAAGCCCATAGAGGGCTATGGTGAAAAAGGAAATATCCTCAGATGAAATCTGGAAAGAAGCTTTCTGAGAAACTGCTTAGTGTTCTGTGAATTCATCTCACAGAGTTACATCTGTATTTCGTGGATCTCTTTGCTAGCCTTATTTCTGTGGAATCTGAGAACAGATATTTCGGATCCCTTTGAAGACTATAGGGCCAAAGGAAATATCCTGCGATAACAAAGAGAAAGAAGCTTTCTGAGAAACTTCTTTCTGTTCTGTGAAATCATCTCACAGAGTTACAGCTTTCCCCTCAAGAAGCCTTTCGCTAAGACAGTTCTTGTGGAATTGGCAAAGTGATATTTGGAAGCCCATAGAGGGCTATGGTGAAAAAGGAAATATCCTCAGATGAAATCTGGAAAGAAGCTTTCTGAGAAACTGCTTAGTTTTCTGTGAATTCATCTCACAGAGTTACATCTGTATTTCGTGGATCTCTTTGCTAGCCTTATTTCTGTGGAATCTGAGAACAGATATTTCGGATCCCTTTGAAGACTATAGGGCCAAAGGAAATATCCTGCGATAACAAAGAGAAAGAAGCTTTCTGAGAAACTTCTTTGTGTTCTGTGAAATCATCTCACAGAGTTACCGCTTTCCCCTCAAGAAGCCTTTCGCTAAGACAGTTCTTGTGGAATTGGCAAAGAGATATATGGAAGCCCATAGAGGGCTATGGTGAAAAAGGAAATAACCTCAGATGAAATCTGGAAAGAAGCTTTCTGAGAAACTGCTTAGTGTTCTGTGAAATCATCTCACAGAGTTAGAGCTTTCCCCTCAAGAAGCCTTTCGCTAAGACAGTTCTTGTGGAATTGGCAAAGTGATATTTGGAAGCCCATAGAGGGCTATGGTGAAAAAGGAAATATCCTCAGATGAAATCTGGAAAGAAGCTTTCTGAGAAACTGCTAAGTGTTCTGTGAATTCATCTCAGAGCGTTACATCTGTATTTCGTGGATCTCTTTGCTAGCCTTATTTCTGTGGAGTCTGAGAACAGATATTTCGGATCCCTTTGAAGACTATAGGGCCAAAGGAAATATCCTCCGATAACAAAGAGAAAGAAGCTTTCTGAGAAACTTCTTTGTGTTCTGTGAAATCATCTCACAGAGTTACAGCTTTCCCCTCAAGAAGCCTTTCGCTAAGACAGTTCTTGTGGAATTGGCAAAGTGATATATGGAAGCCCCTAGAGGGCTATGGTGAAAAAGGAAATATCCTCAGATGAAATCTGGAAAGAAGCTTTCTGAGAAACTGCTTAGTGTTCTGTGAATTCATCTCACAGAGTTACATCTGTATTTCGTGGATCTCTTTGCTAGCCTTATTTCTGTGGAATCTGAGAACAGATATTTCGGATCCCTTTGAAGACTATAGGGCCAAAGGAAATATCCTGCGATAACAAAGAGAAAGAAGCTTTCTGAGAAACTTCTTTCTGTTCTGTGAAATCATCTCACAGAGTTACAGCTTTCCCCTCAAGAAGCCTTTCGCTAAGACAGTTCTTGTGGAATTGGCAAAGTGATATTTGGAAGCCCATAGAGGGCTATGGTGAAAAAGGAAATATCCTCAGATGAAATCTGGAAAGAAGCTTTCTGAGAAACTGCTTAGTGTTCTGTGAATTCATCTCACAGATTTACATCTGTATTTCGTGGATCTCTTTGCTAGCCTTATTTCTGTGGAATCTGAGAACAGATATTTCGGATCCCTTTGAAGACTATAGGGCCAAAGGAAATATCCTGCGATAACAAAGAGAAAGAAGCTTTCTGAGAAACTTCTTTGTGTTCTGTGAAATCATCTCACAGAGTTACAGCTTTCCCCTCAAGAAGCCTTTCGCTAAGACAGTTCTTGTGGAATTGGCAAAGTGATATTTGGAAGCCCATAGAGGGCTATGCTGAAAAAGGAAATATCCTCAGATGAAATCTGGAAAGAAGCTTTCTGAGAAACTGCTTAGTGTTCTGTGAAATCATCTCACAGAGTTACAGGTTTCCCCTCAAGAAGACTTTCGCTAAGACAGTTCTTGTGGAATTGGCAAAGTGATATTTGGAAGCCCATAGAGGGCTATGGTGAAAAAGGAATTATCCTCAGATGAAATCTGGAAAGAAGCTTTCTGAGAAACTGCTTAGTGTTCTGTGAATTCATCTCAGAGCGTTACATCTGTATTTCGTGGATCTCTTTGCTAGCCTTATTTCTGTGGAGTCTGAGAACAGATATTTCGGATCCCTTTGAAGACTATAGGGCCAAAGGAAATATCCTCCGATAACAAAGAGAAAGAAGCTTCCTGAGAAACTTCTTTGTGTTCTGTGAAATCATCTCACAGAGTTACAGCTTTCCCCTCAAGAAGCCTTTCGCTAAGACAGTTCTTGTGGAATTGGCAAAGTGATATTTGGAAGCCCATAGAGGGCTATGGTGAAAAAGGAAATATCCTCAGATGAAATCTGGAAAGAAGCTTTCTGAGAAACTGCTTAGTGTTCTGTGAATTCATCTCACAGAGTTACATCTGTATTTCGTGGATCTCTTTGCTAGCCTTATTTCTGTGGAATCTGAGAACAGATATTTCGGATCCCTTTGAAGACTATAGGGCCAAAGGAAATATCCTGCGATAACAAAGAGAAAGAAGCTTTCTGAGAAACTTCTTTGTGTTCTGTGAAATCATCTCACAGAGTTACCGCTTTCCCCTCAAGAAGCCTTTCGCTAAGACAGTTCTTGTGGAATTGGCAAAGAGATATATGGAAGCCCATAGAGGGCTATGGTGAAAAAGGAAATAACCTCAGATGAAATCTGGAAAGAAGCTTTCTGAGAAACTGCTTAGTGTTCTGTGAAATCATCTCACAGAGTTAGAGCTTTCCCCTCAAGAAGCCTTTCGCTAAGACAGTTCTTGTGGAATTGGCAAAGTGATATTTGGAAGCCCATAGAGGGCTATGGTGAAAAAGGAAATATCCTCAGATGAAATCTGGAAAGAAGCTTTCTGAGAAACTGCTAAGTGTTCTGTGAATTCATCTCAGAGCGTTACATCTGTATTTCGTGGATCTCTTTGCTAGCCTTATTTCTGTGGAGTCTGAGAACAGATATTTCGGATACCTTTGAAGACTATAGGGCCAAAGGAAATATCCTCCGATAACAAAGAGAAAGAAGCTTTCTGAGAAACTTCTTTGTGTTCTGTGAAATCATCTCACAGAGTTACAGCTTTCCCCTCAAGAAGCCTTTCGCTAAGACAGTTCTTGTGGAATTGGCAAAGTGATATATGGAAGCCCATAGAGGGCTATGGTGAAAAAGGAAATATCCTCAGATGAAATCTGGAAAGAAGCTTTCTGAGAAACTGCTTAGTGTTCTGTGAATTCATCTCACAGAGTTACATCTGTATTTCGTGGATCTCTTTGCTAGCCTTATTTCTGTGGAATCTGAGAACAGATATTTCGGATCCCTTTGAAGACTATAGGGCCAAAGGAAATATCCTGCGATAACAAAGAGAAAGAAGCTTTCTGAGAAACTTCTTTCTGTTCTGTGAAATCATCTCACAGAGTTACAGCTTTCCCCTCAAGAAGCCTTTCGCTAAGACAGTTCTTGTGGAATTGGCAAAGTGATATTTGGAAGCCCATAGAGGGCTATGGTGAAAAAGGAAATATCCTCAGATGAAATCTGGAAAGAAGCTTTCTGAGAAACTGCTTAGTGTTCTGTGAATTCATCTCACAGAGTTACATCTGTATTTCGTGGATCTCTTTGCTAGCCTTATTTCTGTGGAATCTGAGAACAGATATTTCGGATCCCTTTGAAGACTATAGGGCCAAAGGAAATATCCTGCGATAACAAAGAGAAAGAAGCTTTCTGAGAAACTTCTTTGTGTTCTGTGAAATCATCTCACAGAGTTACAGCTTTCCCCTCAAGAAGCCTTTCGCTAAGACAGTTCTTGTGGAATTGGCAAAGTGATATTTGGAAGCCCATAGAGGGCTATGGTGAAAAAGGAAATATCCTCAGATGAAATCTGGAAAGAAGCTTTCTGAGAAACTGCTTAGTGTTCTGTGAATTCATCTCACAGAGTTACATCTGTATTTCGTGGATCTCTTTGCTAGCCTTATTTCTGTGGAATCTGAGAACAGATATTTCGGATCCCTTTGAAGACTATAGGGCCAAAGGAAATATCCTGCGATAACAAAGAGAAAGAAGCTTTCTGAGAAACTTCTTTGTGTTCTGTGAAATCATCTCACAGAGTTACCGCTTTCCCCTCAAGAAGCCTTTCGCTAAGACAGTTCTTGTGGAATTGGCAAAGAGATATATGGAAGCCCATAGAGGGCTATGGTGAAAAAGGAAATAACCTCAGATGAAATCTGGAAAGAAGCTTTCTGAGAAACTGCTTAGTGTTCTGTGAAATCATCTCACAGAGTTAGAGCTTTCCCCTCAAGAAGCCTTTCGCTAAGACAGTTCTTGTGGAATTGGCAAAGTGATATTTGGAAGCCCATAGAGGGCTATGGTGAAAAAGGAAATATCCTCAGATGAAATCTGGAAAGAAGCTTTCTGAGAAACTGCTAAGTGTTCTTTGAATTCATCTCAGAGCGTTACATCTGTATTTCGTGGATCTCTTTGCTAGCCTTATTTCTGTGGAGTCTGAGAACAGATATTTCGGATCCCTTTGAAGACTATAGGGCCAAAGGAAATATCCTCCGATAACAAAGAGAAAGAAGCTTTCTGAGAAACTTCTTTGTGTTCTGTGAAATCATCTCACAGAGTTACAGCTTTCCCCTCAAGAAGCCTTTCGCTAAGACAGTTCTTGTGGAATTGGCAAAGTGATATATGGAAGCCCATAGAGGGCTATGGTGAAAAAGGAAATATCCTCAGATGAAATCTGGAAAGAAGCTTTCTGAGAAACTGCTTAGTGTTCTGTGAATTCATCTCACAGAGTTACATCTGTATTTCGTGGATCTCTTTGCTAGCCTTATTTCTGTGGAATCTGAGAACAGATATTTCGGATCCCTTTGAAGACTATAGGGCCAAAGGAAATATCCTGCGATAACAAAGAGAAAGAAGCTTTCTGAGAAACTTCTTTGTGTTCTGTGAAATCATCTCACAGAGTTACAGCTTTCCCCTCAAGAAGCCTTTCGCTAAGACAGTTCTTGTGGAATTGGCAAAGTGATATTTGGAAGCCCATAGAGGGCTATGGTGAAAAAGGAAATATCCTCAGATGAAATCTGGAAAGAAGCTTTCTGAGAAACTGCTTAGTGTTCTGTGAATTCATCTCACAGAGTTACATCTGTATTTCGTGGATCTCTTTGCTAGCCTTATTTCTGTGGAATCTGAGAACAGATATTTCGGATCCCTTTGAAGACTATAGGGCCAAAGGAAATATCCTGCGATAACAAAGAGAAAGAAGCTTTCTGAGAAACTTCTTTGTGTTCTGTGAAATCATCTCACAGAGTTACAGCTTTCCCCTCAAGAAGCCTTTCGCTAAGACAGTTCTTGTGGAATTGGCAAAGTGATATTTGGAAGCCCATAGAGGGCTATGCTGAAAAAGGAAATATCCTCAGATGAAATCTGGAAAGAAGCTTTCTGAGAAACTGCTTAGTGTTCTGTGAAATCATCTCACAGAGTTACAGGTTTCCCCTCAAGAAGACTTTCGCTAAGACAGTTCTTGTGGAATTGGCAAAGTGATATTTGGAAGCCCATAGAGGGCTATGGTGAAAAAGGAATTATCCTCAGATGAAATCTGGAAAGAAGCTTTCTGAGAAACTGCTTAGTGTTCTGTGAATTCATCTCAGAGCGTTACATCTGTATTTCGTGGATCTCTTTGCTAGCCTTATTTCTGTGGAGTCTGAGACCAGATATTTCGGATCCCTTTGAAGACTATAGGGCCAAAGGAAATATCCTCCGATAACAAAGAGAAAGAAGCTTCCTGAGAAACTTCTTTGTGTTCTGTGAAATCATCTCACAGAGTTACAGCTTTCCCCTCAAGAACCCTTTCGCTAAGACAGTTCTTGTGGAATTGGCAAAGTGATATATGGAAGCCCATAGAGGGCTATGGTGAAAAAGGAAATATCCTCAGATGAAATCTGGAAAGAAGCTTTCTGAGAAACTGCTTAGTGTTCTGTGAATTCATCTCACAGAGTTACATCTGTATTTCGTGGATCTCTTTGCTAGCCTTATTTCTGTGGAATCTGAGAACAGATATTTCGGATCCCTTTGAAGACTATAGGGCCAAAGGAAATATCCTCCGATAACAAAGAGAAAGAAGCTTTCTAAGAAACTTCTTTCTGTTCTGTGAAATCATCTCACAGAGTTACAGCTTTCCCCTCAAGAAGCCTTTCGCTAAGACAGTTCTTGTGGAATTGGCAAAGTGATATTTGGAAGCCCATAGAAGGCTATGGTGAAAAAGGAAATATCCTCAGATGAAATCTGGAAAGAAGCTTTCTGAGAAACTGCTTAGTGTTCTGTGAATTCATCTCACAGAGTTACATCTGTATTTCGTGGATCTCTTTGCTAGCCTTATTTCTGTGGAATCTGAGAACAGAGATTTCATATCCATTTGAAGACTATAGGGCCAAAGGAAATATCCTCCGATAACAAAGAGAAAGAAGGTTTCTGACAAACTTCTTTGTGTTCTGTGAAATCATCTCACAGAGTTACCGCTTTCCCCTCAAGAAGCCTTTCGCTAAGACAGTTCTTGTGGAATTGGCAAAGAGATATATGGAAGCCCATAGAGGGCTATGGTGAAAAAGGAAATAACCTCAGATGAAATCTGGAAAGAAGCTTTCTGAGAAACTGCTTAGTGTTCTGTGAAATCATCTCACAGAGTTAGAGCTTTCCCCTCAAGAAGCCTTTCGCTAAGACAGTTCTTGTGGAATTGGCAAAGTGATATTTGGAAGCCCATAGAGGGCTATGGTGAAAAAGGAAATATCCTCAGATGAAATCTGGAAAGAAGCTTTCTGAGAAACTGCTAAGTGTTCTGTGAATTCATCTCAGAGCGTTACATCTGTATTTCGTGGATCTCTTTGCTAGCCTTATTTCTGTGGAGTCTGAGAACAGATATTTCGGATCCCTTTGAAGACTATAGGGCCAAAGGAAATATCCTCCGATAACAAAGAGAAAGAAGCTTTCTGAGAAACTTCTTTGTGTTCTGTGAAATCATCTCACAGAGTTACAGCTTTCCCCTCAAGAAGCCTTTCGCTAAGACAGTTCTTGTGGAATTGGCAAAGTGATATATGGAAGCCCATAGAGGGCTATGGTGAAAAAGGAAATATCCTCAGATGAAATCTGGAAAGAAGCTTTCTGAGAAACTGCTTAGTGTTCTGTGAATTCATCTCACAGAGTTACATCTGTATTTCGTGGATCTCTTTGCTAGCCTTATTTCTGTGGAATCTGAGAACAGATATTTCGGATCCCTTTGAAGACTATAGGGCCAAAGGAAATATCCTGCGATAACAAAGAGAAAGAAGCTTTCTGAGAAACTTCTTTGTGTTCTGTGAAATCATCTCACAGAGTTACAGCTTTCCCCTCAAGAAGCCTTTCGCTAAGACAGTTCTTGTGGAATTGGCAAAGTGATATTTGGAAGCCCATAGAGGGCTATGCTGAAAAAGGAAATATCCTCAGATGAAATCTGGAAAGAAGCTTTCTGAGAAACTGCTTAGTGTTCTGTGAAATCATCTCACAGAGTTACAGGTTTCCCCTCAAGAAGACTTTCGCTAAGACAGTTCTTGTGGAATTGGCAAAGTGATATTTGGAAGCCCATAGAGGGCTATGGTGAAAAAGGAATTATCCTCAGATGAAATCTGGAAAGAAGCTTTCTGAGAAACTGCTTAGTGTTCTGTGAATTCATCTCAGAGCGTTACATCTGTATTTCGTGGATCTCTTTGCTAGCCTTATTTCTGTGGAGTCTGAGAACAGATATTTCGGATCCCTTTGAAGACTATAGGGCCAAAGGAAATATCCTCCGATAACAAAGAGAAAGAAGCTTCCTGAGAAACTTCTTTGTGTTCTGTGAAATCATCTCACAGAGTTACAGCTTTCCCCTCAAGAAGCCTTTCGCTAAGACAGTTCTTGTGGAATTGGCAAAGTGATATATGGAAGCCCATAGAGGGCTATGGTGAAAAAGGAAATATCCTCAGATGAAATCTGGAAAGAAGCTTTCTGAGAAATTGCTTAGTGTTCTGTGAATTCATCTCACAGAGTTACATCTGTATTTCGTGGATCTCTTTGCTAGCCTTATTTCTGTGGAATCTGAGAACAGAGATTTCGGATCCCTTTGAAGACTATAGGGACAAAGGAAATATCCTCCGATAACAAAGAGAAAGAAGCTTTCTGAGAAACTTCTTTCTGTTCTGTGAAATCATCTCACAGAGTTACAGCTTTCCCCTCAAGAAGCCTTTCGCTAAGACAGTTCTTGTGGAATTGGCAAAGTGATATTTGGAAGCCCATAGAGGGCTATGGTGAAAAAGGAAATATCCTCAGATGAAATCTGGAAAGAAGCTTTCTGAGAAACTGCTTAGTGTTCTGCGAAATTATCTCACAGAGTTACAGCTTTCCCCTCAAGAAGCCTTTCGCTAAGACAGTTCTTGTGGAATTGGCAAAGTGATATTTGGAAGCCCATAGAGGGCTATGGTGAAAAAGGAAATATCCTCAGATGAACTCTGGAAAGAAGCTTTCTGAGAAACTGCTTAGTGTTCTGTGAATTCATCTCACAGAGTTACATCTGTATTTCGTGGATCTCTTTGCTAGCCTTATTTCTGTGGAATCTGAGAACAGATATTTCCGATCCCTTTGAAGACTACAGGGCCAAAGGAAATATCCTGCGATAACAAAGAGAAAGAAGCTTTCTGAGAAACTTCTTTGTGTTCTGTGAAATCATCTCACAGAGTTACAGCTTTCCCCACAAGAAGCCTTTCGCTAAGACAGTTCTTGTGGAATTGGCAAAGTGATATTTGGAAGCCCGTAGAGGGCATGGTGAAAAAGGAAATATCCTCAGATGAAATCTGGAAAGAAGCTTTCTGAGAAACTGCTTAGTGTTCTGTGAATTCATCTCACAGCGTTACATCTGTATTTCGTGGATCTCTTTGCTAGCCTTATTTCTGTGGAGTCTGAGAACAGATATTTCGGATCCCTTTGAAGACTATAGGGCCAAAGGAAATATCCTCCGATAACAAAGAGAAAGAAGCTTTCTGAGAAACTTCTTTGTGTTCTGTGAAATCATCTCACAGAGTTACAGCTTTCCCCTCAAGAAGCCTTTCGCTAAGACAGTTCTTGTGGAATTGGCAAAGTGATATTTGGAAGCCCATAGAGGGCAATGGTGAAAAAGGAAATATCCTCAGATGAAATCTGGAAAGAAGCTTTCTGAGAAACTGCTTAGTGTTCTGTGAATTCATCTCACAGAGTTACATCTGTATTTCGTGGATCTCTTTGCTAGCCTTATTTCTGTGGAATCTGAGAACAGATATTTCGGATCCCTTTGAAGACTATAGGGCCAAAGGAAATATCCTGCGATAACAAAGAGAAAGAAGCTTTCTGAGAAACTTCTTTGTGTTCTGTGAAATCATCTCACAGAGTTACAGCTTTCCCCTCAAGAAGCCTTTCGCTAAGACAGTTCTTGTGGAATTGGCAAAGTGATATTTGGAAGCCCATAGAGGGCTATGCTGAAAAAGGAAATATCCTCAGATGAAATCTGGAAAGAAGCTTTCTGAGAAACTGCTTAGTGTTCTGTGAAATCATCTCACAGAGTTACAGGTTTCCCCTCAAGAAGACTTTCGCTAAGACAGTTCTTGTGGAATTGGCAAAGTGATATTTGGAAGCCCATAGAGGGCTATGGTGAAAAAGGAATTATCCTCAGATGAAATCCGGAAAGAAGCTTTCTGAGAAACTGCTTAGTGTTCTGTGAATTCATCTCAGAGCGTTACATCTGTATTTCGTGGATCTCTTTGCTAGCCTTATTTCTGTGGAGTCTGAGAACAGATATTTCGGATCCCTTTGAAGACTATAGGGCCAAAGGAAATATCCTCCGATAACAAAGAGAAAGAAGCTTCCTGAGAAACTTCTTTGTGTTCTGTGAAATCATCTCACAGAGTTACAGCTTTCCCCTCAAGAAGCCTTTCGCTAAGACAGTTCTTGTGGAATTGGCAAAGTGATATATGGAAGCCCATAGAGGGCTATGGTGAAAAAGGAAATATCCTCAGATGAAATCTGGAAAGAAGCTTTCTGAGAAACTGCTTAGTGTTCTGTGAATTCATCTCACAGAGTTACATCTGTATTTCGTGGATCTCTTTGCTAGCCTTATTTCTGTGGAATCTGAGAACAGATATTTCGGATCCCTTTGAAGACTATAGGGACAAAGGAAATATCCTCCGATAACAAAGAGAAAGAAGCTTTCTGAGAAACTTCTTTCTGTTCTGTGAAATCATCTCACAGAGTTACAGCTTTCCCCTCAAGAAGCCTTTCGCTAAGACAGTTCTTGTGGAATTGGCAAAGTGATATTTGGAAGCCCATAGAGGGCTATGGTGAAAAAGGAAATATCCTCAGATGAAATCTGGAAAGAAGCTTTCTGAGAAACTGCTTAGTGTTCTGTGAAATTATCTCACAGAGTTACAGCTTTCCCCTCAAGAAGCCTTTCGCTAAGACAGTTCTTGTGGAATTGGCAAAGTGATATTTGGAAGCCCATAGAGGGCTATGGTGAAAAAGGAAATATCCTCAGATGAACTCTGGAAAGAAGCTTTCTGAGAAACTGCTTAGTGTTCTGTGAATTCATCTCACAGAGTTACATCTGTATTTCGTGGATCTCTTTGCTAGCCTTATTTCTGTGGAATCTGAGAACAGATATTTCCGATCCCTTTGAAGACTACAGGGCCAAAGGAAATATCCTGCGATAACAAAGAGAAAGAAGCTTTCTGAGAAACTTCTTTGTGTTCTGTGAAATCATCTCACAGAGTTACAGCTTTCCCCACAAGAAGCCTTTCGCTAAGACAGTTCTTGTGGAATTGGCAAAGTGATATTTGGAAGCCCGTAGAGGGCATGGTGAAAAAGGAAATATCCTCAGATGAAATCTGGAAAGAAGCTTTCTGAGAAACTGCTTAGTGTTCTGTGAATTCATCTCACAGCGTTACATCTGTATTTCGTGGATCTCTTTGCTAGCCTTATTTCTGTGGAGTCTGAGAACAGATATTTCGGATCCCTTTGAAGACTATAGGGCCAAAGGAAATATCCTCCGATAACAAAGAGAAAGAAGCTTTCTGAGAAACTTCTTTGTGTTCTGTGAAATCATCTCACAGAGTTACAGCTTTCCCCTCAAGAAGCCTTTCGCTAAGACAGTTCTTGTGGAATTGGCAAAGTGATATTTGGAAGCCCATAGAGGGCAATGGTGAAAAAGGAAATATCCTCAGATGAAATCTGGAAAGAAGCTTTCTGAGAAACTGCTTAGGGTTCTGTGAATTCATCTCACAGAGTTACATCTGTATTTCGTGGATCTCTTTGCTAGCCTTATTTCTGTGGAATCTGAGAACAGATATTTCGGATCCCTTTGAAGACTATAGGGCCAAAGGAAATATCCTGCGATAACAAAGAGAAAGAAGCTTTCTGAGAAACTTCTTTGTGTTCTGTGAAATCATCTCACAGAGTTACAGCTTTCCCCTCAAGAAGCCTTTCGCTAAGACAGTTCTTGTGGAATTGGCAAAGTGATATTTGGAAGCCCATAGAGGGCTATGCTGAAAAAGGAAATATCCTCAGATGAAATCTGGAAAGAAGCTTTCTGAGAAACTGCTTAGTGTTCTGTGAAATCATCTCACAGAGTTACAGCTTTCCCCTCAAGAAGACTTTCGCTAAGACAGTTCTTGTGGAATTGGCAAAGTGATATTTGGAAGCCCATAGAGGGCTATGGTGAAAAAGGAATTATCCTCAGATGAAATCTGGAAAGAAGCTTTCTGAGAAACTGCTTAGTGTTCTGTGAATTCATCTCAGAGCGTTACATCTGTATTTCGTGGATCTCTTTGCTAGCCTTATTTCTGTGGAGTCTGAGAACAGATATTTCGGATCCCTTTGAAGACTATAGGGCCAAAGGAAATATCCTCCGATAACAAAGAGAAAGAAGCTTCCTGAGAAACTTCTTTGTGTTCTGTGAAATCATCTCACAGAGTTACAGCTTTCCCCTCAAGAAGCCTTTCGCTAAGACAGTTCTTGTGGAATTGGCAAAGTGATATTTGGAAGCCCATAGAGGGCTATGGTGAAAAAGGAAATATCCTCAGATGAAATCTGGAAAGAAGCTTTCTGAGAAACTGCTTAGTGTTCTGTGAATTCATCTCACAGAGTTACATCTGTATTTCGTGGATCTCTTTGCTAGCCTTATTTCTGTGGAATCTGAGAACAGATATTTCGGATCCCTTTGAAGACTATAGGGCCAAAGGAAATATCCTGCGATAACAAAGAGAAAGAAGCTTTCTGAGAAACTTCTTTGTGTTCTGTGAAATCATCTCACAGAGTTACCGCTTTCCCCTCAAGAAGCCTTTCGCTAAGACAGTTCTTGTGGAATTGGCAAAGAGATATATGGAAGCCCATAGAGGGCTATGGTGAAAAAGGAAATAACCTCAGATGAAATCTGGAAAGAAGCTTTCTGAGAAACTGCTTAGTGTTCTGTGAAATCATCTCACAGAGTTAGAGCTTTCCCCTCAAGAAGCCTTTCGCTAAGACAGTTCTTGTGGAATTGGCAAAGTGATATTTGGAAGCCCATAGAGGGCTATGGTGAAAAAGGAAATATCCTCAGATGAAATCTGGAAAGAAGCTTTCTGAGAAACTGCTAAGTGTTCTGTGAATTCATCTCAGAGCGTTACATCTGTATTTCGTGGATCTCTTTGCTAGCCTTATTTCTGTGGAGTCTGAGAACAGATATTTCGGATACCTTTGAAGACTATAGGGCCAAAGGAAATATCCTGCGATAACAAAGAGAAAGAAGCTTTCTGAGAAACTTCTTTCTGTTCTGTGAAATCATCTCACAGAGTTACAGCTTTCCCCTCAAGAAGCCTTTCGCTAAGACAGTTCTTGTGGAATTGGCAAAGTGATATTTGGAAGCCCATAGAGGGCTATGGTGAAAAAGGAAATATCCTCAGATGAAATCTGGAAAGAAGCTTTCTGAGAAACTGCTTAGTGTTCTGTGAATTCATCTCACAGAGTTACATCTGTATTTCGTGGATCTCTTTGCTAGCCTTATTTCTGTGGAATCTGAGAACAGATATTTCGGATCCCTTTGAAGACTATAGGGCCAAAGGAAATATCCTGCGATAACAAAGAGAAAGAAGCTTTCTGAGAAACTTCTTTGTGTTCTGTGAAATCATCTCACAGAGTTACCGCTTTCCCCTCAAGAAGCCTTTCGCTAAGACAGTTCTTGTGGAATTGGCAAAGAGATATATGGAAGCCCATAGAGGGCTATGGTGAAAAAGGAAATAACCTCAGATGAAATCTGGAAAGAAGCTTTCTGAGAAACTGCTTAGTGTTCTGTGAAATCATCTCACAGAGTTAGAGCTTTCCCCTCAAGAAGCCTTTCGCTAAGACAGTTCTTGTGGAATTGGCAAAGTGATATTTGGAAGCCCATAGAGGGCTATGGTGAAAAAGGAAATATCCTCAGATGAAATCTGGAAAGAAGCTTTCTGAGAAACTGCTAAGTGTTCTGTGAATTCATCTCAGAGCGTTACATCTGTATTTCGTGGATCTCTTTGCTAGCCTTATTTCTGTGGAGTCTGAGAACAGATATTTCGGATCCCTTTGAAGACTATAGGGCCAAAGGAAATATCCTCCGATAACAAAGAGAAAGAAGCTTTCTGAGAAACTTCTTTGTGTTCTGTGAAATCATCTCACAGAGTTACAGCTTTCCCCTCAAGAAGCCTTTCGCTAAGACAGTTCTTGTGGAATTGGCAAAGTGATATATGGAAGCCCATAGAGGGCTATGGTGAAAAAGGAAATATCCTCAGATGAAATCTGGAAAGAAGCTTTCTGAGAAACTGCTTAGTGTTCTGTGAATTCATCTCACAGAGTTACATCTGTATTTCGTGGATCTCTTTGCTAGCCTTATTTCTGTGGAATCTGAGAACAGATATTTCGGATCCCTTTGAAGACTATAGGGCCAAAGGAAATATCCTGCGATAACAAAGAGAAAGAAGCTTTCTGAGAAACTTCTTTCTGTTCTGTGAAATCATCTCACAGAGTTACAGCTTTCCCCTCAAGAAGCCTTTCGCTAAGACAGTTCTTGTGGAATTGGCAAAGTGATATTTGGAAGCCCATAGAGGGCTATGGTGAAAAAGGAAATATCCTCAGATGAAATCTGGAAAGAAGCTTTCTGAGAAACTGCTTAGTGTTCTGTGAATTCATCTCACAGAGTTACATCTGTATTTCGTGGATCTCTTTGCTAGCCTTATTTCTGTGGAATCTGAGAACAGATATTTCGGATCCCTTTGAAGACTATAGGGCCAAAGGAAATATCCTGCGATAACAAAGAGAAAGAAGCTTTCTGAGAAACTTCTTTGTGTTCTGTGAAATCATCTCACAGAGTTACAGCTTTCCCCTCAAGAAGCCTTTCGCTAAGACAGTTCTTGTGGAATTGGCAAAGTGATATTTGGAAGCCCATAGAGGGCTATGCTGAAAAAGGAAATATCCTCAGATGAAATCTGGAAAGAAGCTTTCTGAGAAACTGCTTAGTGTTCTGTGAAATCATCTCACAGAGTTACAGGTTTCCCCTCAAGAAGACTTTCGCTAAGACAGTTCTTGTGGAATTGGCAAAGTGATATTTGGAAGCCCATAGAGGGCTATGGTGAAAAAGGAATTATCCTCAGATGAAATCTGGAAAGAAGCTTTCTGAGAAACTGCTTAGTGTTCTGTGAATTCATCTCAGAGCGTTACATCTGTATTTCGTGGATCTCTTTGCTAGCCTTATTTCTGTGGAGTCTGAGACCAGATATTTCGGATCCCTTTGAAGACTATAGGGCCAAAGGAAATATCCTCCGATAACAAAGAGAAAGAAGCTTCCTGAGAAACTTCTTTGTGTTCTGTGAAATCATCTCACAGAGTTACAGCTTTCCCCTCAAGAAGCCTTTCGCTAAGACAGTTCTTGTGGAATTGGCAAAGTGATATATGGAAGCCCATAGAGGGCTATGGTGAAAAAGGAAATATCCTCAGATGAAATCTGGAAAGAAGCTTTCTGAGAAACTGCTTAGTGTTCTGTGAATTCATCTCACAGAGTTACATCTGTATTTCGTGGATCTCTTTGCTAGCCTTATTTCTGTGGAATCTGAGAACAGATATTTCGGATCCCTTTGAAGACTATAGGGCCAAAGGAAATATCCTCCGATAACAAAGAGAAAGAAGCTTTCTGAGAAACTTCTTTCTGTTCTGTGAAATCATCTCACAGAGTTACAGCTTTCCCCTCAAGAAGCCTTTCGCTAAGACAGTTCTTGTGGAATTGGCAAAGTGATATTTGGAAGCCCATAGAAGGCTATGGTGAAAAAGGAAATATCCTCAGATGAAATCTGGAAAGAAGCTTTCTGAGAAACTGCTTAGTGTTCTGTGAATTCATCTCACAGAGTTACATCTGTATTTCGTGGATCTCTTTGCTAGCCTTATTTCTGTGGAATCTGAGAACAGAGATTTCATATCCATTTGAAGACTATAGGGCCAAAGGAAATATCCTCCGATAACAAAGAGAAAGAAGGTTTCTGACAAACTTCTTTGTGTTCTGTGAAATCATCTCACAGAGTTACCGCTTTCCCCTCAAGAAGCCTTTCGCTAAGACAGTTCCTGTGGAATTGGCAAAGAGATATATGGAAGCCCATAGAGGGCTATGGTGAAAAAGGAAATAACCTCAGATGAAATCTGGAAAGAAGCTTTCTGAGAAACTGCTTAGTGTTCTGTGAAATCATCTCACAGAGTTAGAGCTTTCCCCTCAAGAAGCCTTTCGCTAAGACAGTTCTTGTGGAATTGGCAAAGTGATATTTGGAAGCCCATAGAGGGCTATGGTGAAAAAGGAAATATCCTCAGATGAAATCTGGAAAGAAGCTTTCTGAGAAACTGCTAAGTGTTCTGTGAATTCATCTCAGAGCGTTACATCTGTATTTCGTGGATCTCTTTGCTAGCCTTATTTCTGTGGAGTCTGAGAACAGATATTTCGGATCCCTTTGAAGACTATAGGGCCAAAGGAAATATCCTCCGATAACAAAGAGAAAGAAGCTTTCTGAGAAACTTCTTTGTGTTCTGTGAAATCATCTCACAGAGTTACAGCTTTCCCCTCAAGAAGCCTTTCGCTAAGACAGTTCTTGTGGAATTGGCAAAGTGATATATGGAAGCCCATAGAGGGCTATGGTGAAAAAGGAAATATCCTCAGATGAAATCTGGAAAGAAGCTTTCTGAGAAACTGCTTAGTGTTCTGTGAATTCATCTCACAGAGTTACATCTGTATTTCGTGGATCTCTTTGCTAGCCTTATTTCTGTGGAATCTGAGAACAGATATTTCGGATCCCTTTGAAGACTATAGGGCCAAAGGAAATATCCTGCGATAACAAAGAGAAAGAAGCTTTCTGAGAAACTTCTTTGTGTTCTGTGAAATCATCTCACAGAGTTACAGCTTTCCCCTCAAGAAGCCTTTCGCTAAGACAGTTCTTGTGGAATTGGCAAAGTGATATTTGGAAGCCCATAGAGGGCTATGCTGAAAAAGGAAATATCCTCAGATGAAATCTGGAAAGAAGCTTTCTGAGAAACTGCTTAGTGTTCTGTGAAATCATCTCACAGAGTTACAGGTTTCCCCTCAAGAAGACTTTCGCTAAGACAGTTCTTGTGGAATTGGCAAAGTGATATTTGGAAGCCCATAGAGGGCTATGGTGAAAAAGGAATTATCCTCAGATGAAATCTGGAAAGAAGCTTTCTGAGAAACTGCTTAGTGTTCTGTGAATTCATCTCAGAGCGTTACATCTGTATTTCGTGGATCTCTTTGCTAGCCTTATTTCTGTGGAGTCTGAGAACAGGTATTTCGGATCCCTTTTAAGACTATAGGGCCAAAGGAAATATCCTCCGATAACAAAGAGAAAGAAGCTTCCTGAGAAACTTCTTTGTGTTCTGTGAAATCATCTCACAGAGTTACAGCTTTCCCCTCAAGAAGCCTTTCGCTAAGACAGTTCTTGTGGAATTGGCAAAGTGATATATGGAAGCCCATAGAGGGCTATGGTGAAAAAGGAAATATCCTCAGATGAAATCTGGAAAGAAGCTTTCTGAGAAACTGCTTAGTGTTCTGTGAATTCATCTCACAGAGTTACATCTGTATTTCGTGGATCTCTTTGCTAGCCTTATTTCTGTGGAATCTGAGAACAGATATTTCGGATCCCTTTGAAGACTATAGGGACAAAGGAAATATCCTCCGATAACAAAGAGAAAGAAGCTTTCTGAGAAACTTCTTTCTGTTCTGTGAAATCATCTCACAGAGTTACAGCTTTCCCCTCAAGAAGCCTTTCGCTAAGACAGTTCTTGTGGAATTGGCAAAGTGATATTTGGAAGCCCATAGAGGGCTATGGTGAAAAAGGAAATATCCTCAGATGAAATCTGGAAAGAAGCTTTCTGAGAAACTGCGTAGTGTTCTGTGAAATTATCTCACAGAGTTACAGCTTTCCCCTCAAGAAGCCTTTCGCTAAGACAGTTCTTGTGGAATTGGCAAAGTGATATTTGGAAGCCCATAGAGGGCTATGGTGAAAAAGGAAATATCCTCAGATGAAC
The DNA here is from genome assembly GCF_043159975.1 of Macaca nemestrina. Lineage (NCBI taxonomy): Eukaryota > Metazoa > Chordata > Mammalia > Primates > Cercopithecidae > Macaca > Macaca nemestrina. Next base: position 91,139,286 of record NC_092125.1, read on the forward strand.
TCTGGAAAGAAGCTTTCTGAGAAACTGCTTAGTGTTCTGTGAATTCATCTCACAGAGTTACATCTGTATTTCGTGGATCTCTTTGCTAGCCTTATTTCTGTGGAATCTGAGAACAGATATTTCCGATCCCTTTGAAGACTACAGGGCCAAAGGAAATATCCTGCGATAACAAAGAGAAAGAAGCTTTCTGAGAAACTTCTTTGTGTTCTGTGAAATCATCTCACAGAGTTACAGCTTTCCCCACAAGAAGCCTTTCGCTAAGACAGTTCTTGTGGAATTGGCAAAGTGATATTTGGAAGCCCGTAGAGGGCATGGTGAAAAAGGAAATATCCTCAGATGAAATCTGGAAAGAAGCTTTCTGAGAAACTGCTTAGTGTTCTGTGAATTCATCTCACAGCGTTACATCTGTATTTCGTGGATCTCTTTGCTAGCCTTATTTCTGTGGAGTCTGAGAACAGATATTTCGGATCCCTTTGAAGACTATAGGGCCAAAGGAAATATCCTCCGATAACAAAGAGAAAGAAGCTTTCTGAGAAACTTCTTTGTGTTCTGTGAAATCATCTCACAGAGTTACAGCTTTCCCCTCAAGAAGCCTTTCGCTAAGACAGTTCTTGTGGAATTGGCAAAGTGATATTTGGAAGCCCATAGAGGGCAATGGTGAAAAAGGAAATATCCTCAGATGAAATCTGGAAAGAAGCTTTCTGAGAAACTGCTTAGGGTTCTGTGAATTCATCTCACAGAGTTACATCTGTATTTCGTGGATCTCTTTGCTAGCCTTATTTCTGTGGAATCTGAGAACAGATATTTCGGATCCCTTTGAAGACTATAGGGCCAAAGGAAATATCCTGCGATAACAAAGAGAAAGAAGCTTTCTGAGAAACTTCTTTCTGTTCTGTGAAATCATCTCACAGAGTTACAGCTTTCCCCTCAAGAACCCTTTCGCTAAGACAGTTCTTGTGGAATTAGCAAAGTGATATTTGGAAGCCCATAGAGGGCTATGGTGAAAAAGGAAATATCCTCAGATGAAATCTGGAAAGAAGCTTTCTGAGAAACTGCTTAGGGTTCTGTGAATTCATCTCACAGAGTTACATCTGTATTTCGTGGATCTCTTTGCTAGCCTTATTTCTGTGGAATCTGAGAAGAGATATTTCGGATCCCTTTGAAGACTATAGGGCCAAAGGATATATCCTGCGATAACAAAGAGAAAGAAGCTTTCTGAGAAACTTCTTTCTGTTCTGTGAAATCATCTCACAGAGTTACCGCTTTCCCCTCAAGAAGCCTTTCGCTAAGACAGTTCTTGTGGAATTGGCAAAGTGATATTTGGAAGCCCATAGAGGGCGATGGTGAAAAAGGAAATATCCTCAGATGAAATCTGGAAAGAAGCTTTCTGACAAACTGCTTAGTGTTCTGTGAATTCATCTCACAGAGTTACATGTGTATTTCGTGGATCTCTTTGCTAGCCTTATTTCTCTGGAATCTGAGAAAAGATATTTCGGATCCCTATGAAGACTATAGGGCCAAAGGAAATATCCTCCGATAACAAAGAGAAAGAAGCTTTCTGAGAAACTTCTTTGTGTTCTGTGAAATCATCTCACAGAGTTACAGCTTTCCCCTCAAGAAGCCTTTCGCTAAGACAGTTCTTGTGGAATTGGTAAAGTGATATTAGGAAGCCCATAGAGGGCTATGGTGAAAAAGGAAATATCCTCAGATGAACTCTGGAAAGAAGCTTTCTGAGAAACTGCTTAGTGTTCTGTGAATTCATCTCACAGAGTTACATCTGTATTTCGTGGATCTCTTCGCTAGCCTTATTTCTGTGGAATCTGAGAACAGATATTTCGGATCCCTTTGAAGACTATAGGGCCAAAGGAAATATCCTGCGATAACAAAGAGAAAGAAGCTTTCTGAGAAACTTCTTTGTGTTCTGTGAAATCATCTCACAGAGTTACAGCTTTCCCCTCAAGAAGCCTTTCGCTAAGACAGTTCTTGTGGAATTGGCAAAGAGATATATGGAGGCCCATAGAGGGCTATGGTGAAAAAGGAAATATCCTCAGATGAAATCTGGAAAGAAGCATTCTGAGAAACTGCTTAGTGTTCTGTGAAATCACCTCACAGAGTTACAGCTTTCCCCTCAAGAAGCCTTTCGCTAAGACAGTTCTTGTGGAATTGGCAAAGAGATATATGGAAGCCCATAGAGGGCTATGGTGAAAAAGGAAATATCCTCAGATGAAATCTGGAAAGAAGCTTTCTGAGAAACTGCTTAGTGTTCTGTGAATTCATCTCACAGCGTTACATCTGTATTTCGTGGATCTCTTTGCTAGCCTTATTTCTGTGGAGTCTGAGAACAGATATCTCGGATCCCTTTGAAGACTATAGGGCCAAAGGAATTATCCTCCGATGACAAAGAGAAAGAAGCTTTCTGAGAAACTATTTTGTGTTCTGTGAAATCATCTCACAGAGTTACAGCTTTCCCCTCAAGAAGCCTTTCGCTAAGACAGTTCTTGTGGAATTGGCAAAGTGATATATGGAAGCCCATAGAGGGCTATGGTGAAAAAGGAAATATCCTCAGAAGAAATCTGGAAAGAAGCTTTCTGAGAAACTGCTTAGTGTTCTGTGAATTCATCTCACAGAGTTACATGTGTATTTCGTGGATCTCTTTGCTAGCCTTATTTCTGTGGAATCTGAGAATAGATATTTCGGATCCCTTTGAAGACTACAGGGCCAAAGGAAATATCCTGCGATAACAAAGAGAAAGAAGCTTTCTGAGAAACTTCTTTCTGTTCTGTGAAATCATCTCACAGAGTTACAGCTTTCCCCTCAAGAACCCTTTCGCTAAGACAGTTCTTTTGGAATTGGCAAAGTGATATTTGGAAGCCCATAGAGGGCTATGGTGAAAAAGGAAATATCCTCAGATGAAATCTGGAAAGAAGCTTTCTGAGAAACTGCTTAGTGTTCTGTGAATTCATCTCACAGAGTTACATCTGTATTTCGTGGATCTCTTTGCTAGCCTTATTTCTGTGGAATCTGAGACCAGAGATTTCGGATCCATTTGAAGACTATAGGGCCAAAGGAAATATCCTCCGATAACAAAGAGAAAGAAGCTTTCTGAGAAACTTCTTTGTGTTCTGTGAAATCATCTCACAGAGATACAGCTTTCCCCTCAAGAAGCCTTTCGCTAAGACAGTTCTTGTGGAATTGGCAAAGTGATATTTGGAAGCCCATAGAGGGCTATGGTGAAAAAGGAAATATCCTCAGATGAAATCTGGAAAGAAGCTTTCTGAGAAACTGCTTAGTGTTCTGTGAATTCATCTCACAGAGTTACATCTGTATTTCGTGGATCTCTTTGCTAGCCTTATTTCTCTGGAATCTGAGAAAAGATATTTCGGATCCCTATGAAGACTATAGGGCCAAAGGAAATATCCTCCGATAACAAAGAGAAAGAAGCTTTCTGAGAAACTTCTTTGTGTTCTGTGAAATCATCTCACAGAGTTACAGCTTTCCCCTAAAGAAGCCTTTCGCTAAGACAGTTCTTGTGGAAATGCAAAGTGATATTTGGAAGCCCATAGAGGGCTATGGTGAAAAAGGAAATATCCTCAGATGAACTCTGGAAAGAAGCTTTCTGAGAAACTGCTTAGTGTTCTGTGAATTCATCTCACAGAGTTACATCTGTATTTCGTGGATCTCTTTGCTAGCCTTATTTCTGTGGAATCTGAGAACAGATATTTCCGATCCCTTTGAAGACTATAGGGCCAAAGGAAATATCCTGCGATAACAAAGAGAAAGAAGCTTTCTGAGAAACTTCTTTGTGTCCTGTGAAATCATCTCACAGAGTTACAGCTTTCCCCTCAAGAAGCCTTTCGCTAAGACAGTTCTTGTGGAATTGGCAAAGTGATATTTGGAAGCCCGTAGAGGGCATGGTGAAAAAGGAAATATCCTCAGATGAAATCTGGAAAGAAGCTTTCTGAGAAACTGCTTAGTGTTCTGTGAATTCATCTCACAGCGTTACATCTGTATTTCGTGGATCTCTTTGCTAGCCTTATTTCTGTGGAGTCTGAGAACAGATATTTCGGATCCCTTTGAAGACTAATGGGCCAAAGGAAATATCCTGCGATAACAAAGAGAAAGAAGCTTTCTGAGAAACTTCTTTGTGTTCTGTGAAATCATCTCACAGAGTTACAGCTTTCCCCTCAAGAAGCCTTTCGCTAAGACAGTTCTTGTGGAATTGGCAAAGTGATATTTGGAAGCCCATAGAGGGCTATGGTGAAAAAGGAAATATCCTCAGATGAAATCTGGAAAGAAGCTTCCTGAGAAACTGCTTAGTGTTCTGTGAATTCATCTCACAGAGTTACATGTGCATTTCGAGGATCTCTTTGCTAGCCTTATGTCTGTGGAATCTGTGAAAAGATATTTCGCATCCATATGAAGACTATAGGGCCAAAGGAAATATCCTTCGATAACAAAGAGAAAGAAGCTTTCTGAGAAACTTCTTTGTGTTCTGTGAAATCATCTCACAGAGTTACAGCTTTCCCCTCAAGAAGCCTTTCGCTAAGACAGTTCTTGTGGAATTGGCAAAGAGATATATGGAAGCCCATAGAGGGCTATGGTGAAAAAGGAAATATCCTCAGATGAAATCTGGAAAGAAGCATTCTGAGAAACTGCTTAGTGTTCTGTGAAATCACCTCACAGAGTTACAGCTTTCCCCTCAAGAAGCCTTTCGCTAAGACAGTTCTTGTGGAATTGGCAAAGAGATATATGGAAGCCCATAGAGGGCTATGGTGAAAAAGGAAATATCCTCAGATGAAATCTGGAAAGAAGCTTTCTGAGAAACTGCTTAGTGTTCTGTGAATTCATCTCACAGCGTTACATCTGTATTTCGTGGATCTCTTTGCTAGCCTTATTTCTGTGGAGTCTGAGAACAGATATCTCGGATCCCTTTGAAGACTATAGGGCCAAAGGAATTATCCTCCGATGACAAAGAGAAAGAAGCTTTCTGAGAAACTATTTTGTGTTCTGTGAAATCATCTCACAGAGTTACAGCTTTCCCCTCAAGAAGCCTTTCGCTAAGACAGTTCTTGTGGAATTGGCAAAGTGATATATGGAAGCCCATAGAGGGCTATGGTGAAAAAGGAAATATCCTCAGAAGAAATCTGGAAAGAAGCTTTCTGAGAAACTGCTTAGTGTTCTGTGAATTCATCTCACAGAGTTACATGTGTATTTCGTGGATCTCTTTGCTAGCCTTATTTCTGTGGAATCTGAGAATAGATATTTCGGATCCCTTTGAAGACTACAGGGCCAAAGGAAATATCCTGCGATAACAAAGAGAAAGAAGCTTTCTGAGAAACTTCTTTCTGTTCTGTGAAATCATCTCACAGAGTTACAGCTTTCCCCTCAAGAACCCTTTCGCTAAGACAGTTCTTGTGGAATTGGCAAAGTGATATTTGGAAGCCCATAGAGGGCTATGGTGAAAAAGGAAATAACCTCAGATGAAATCTGGAAAGAAGCTTTCTGAGAAACTGCTTAGTGTTCTGTGAAATCATCTCACAGAGTTAGAGCTTTCCCCTCAAGAAGCCTTTCGCTAAGACAGTTCTTGTGGAATTGGCAAAGTGATATTTGGAAGCCCATAGAGGGCTATGGTGAAAAAGGAAATATCCTCAGATGAAATCTGGAAAGAAGCTTTCTGAGAAACTGCTAAGTGTTCTGTGAATTCATCTCAGAGCGTTACATCTGTATTTCGTGGATCTCTTTGCTAGCCTTATTTCTGTGGAGTCTGAGAACAGATATTTCGGATACCTTTGAAGACTATAGGGCCAAAGGAAATATCCTCCGATAACAAAGAGAAAGAAGCTTTCTGAGAAACTTCTTTGTGTTCTGTGAAATCATCTCACAGAGTTACAGCTTTCCCCTCAAGAAGCCTTTCGCTAAGACAGTTCTTGTGGAATTGGCAAAGTGATATATGGAAGCCCATAGAGGGCTATGGTGAAAAAGGAAATATCCTCAGATGAAATCTGGAAAGAAGCTTTCTGAGAAACTGCTTAGTGTTCTGTGAATTCATCTCACAGAGTTACATCTGTATTTCGTGGATCTCTTTGCTAGCCTTATTTCTGTGGAATCTGAGAACAGATATTTCGGATCCCTTTGAAGACTATAGGGCCAAAGGAAATATCCTGCGATAACAAAGAGAAAGAAGCTTTCTGAGAAACTTCTTTCTGTTCTGTGAAATCATCTCACAGAGTTACAGCTTTCCCCTCAAGAAGCCTTTCGCTAAGACAGTTCTTGTGGAATTGGCAAAGTGATATTTGGAAGCCCATAGAGGGCTATGGTGAAAAAGGAAATATCCTCAGATGAAATCTGGAAAGAAGCTTTCTGAGAAACTGCTAAGTGTTCTGTGAATTCATCTCAGTGCGTTACATCTGTATTTCGTGGATCTCTTTGCTAGCCTTATTTCTGTGGAGTCTGAGAACAGATATTTCGGATCCCTTTGAAGACTATAGGGCCAAAGGAAATATCCTCCGATAACAAAGAGAAAGAAGCTTTCTGAGAAACTTCTTTGTGTTCTGTGAAATCATCTCACAGAGTTACAGCTTTCCCCTCAAGAAGCCTTTCGCTAAGACAGTTCTTGTGGAATTGGCAAAGTGATATATGGAAGCCCATAGAGGGCTATGGTGAAAAAGGAAATATCCTCAGATGAAATCTGGAAAGAAGCTTTCTGAGAAACTGCTTAGTGTTCTGTGAATTCATCTCACAGAGTTACATCTGTATTTCGTGGATCTCTTTGCTAGCCTTATTTCTGTGGAATCTGAGAACAGATATTTCGGATCCCTTTGAAGACTATAGGGCCAAAGGAAATATCCTGCGATAACAAAGAGAAAGAAGCTTTCTGAGAAACTTCTTTCTGTTCTGTGAAATCATCTCACAGAGTTACAGCTTTCCCCTCAAGAAGCCTTTCGCTAAGACAGTTCTTGTGGAATTGGCAAAGTGATATTTGGAAGCCCATAGAGGGCTATGGTGAAAAAGGAAATATCCTCAGATGAAATCTGGAAAGAAGCTTTCTGAGAAACTGCTTAGTGTTCTGTGAATTCATCTCACAGTGTTACATCTGTATTTCGTGGATCTCTTTGCTAGCCTTATTTCTGTGGAATCTGAGAACAGATATTTCGGATCCCTTTGAAGACTATAGGGCCAAAGGAAATATCCTGCGATAACAAAGAGAAAGAAGCTTTCTGAGAAACTTCTTTGTGTTCTGTGAAATCATCTCACAGAGTTACAGCTTTCCCCTCAAGAAGCCTTTCGCTAAGACAGTTCTTGTGGAATTGGCAAAGTGATATTTGGAAGCCCATAGAGGGCTATGCTGAAAAAGGAAATATCCTCAGATGAAATCTGGAAAGAAGCTTTCTGAGAAACTGCTTAGTGTTCTGTGAAATCATCTCACAGAGTTACAGGTTTCCCCTCAAGAAGACTTTCGCTAAGACAGTTCTTGTGGAATTGGCAAAGTGATATTTGGAAGCCCATAGAGGGCTATGGTGAAAAAGGAATTATCCTCAGATGAAATCTGGAAAGAAGCTTTCTGAGAAACTGCTTAGTGTTCTGTGAATTCATCTCAGAGCGTTACATCTGTATTTCGTGGATCTCTTTGCTAGCCTTATTTCTGTGGAGTCTGAGACCAGATATTTCGGATCCCTTTGAAGACTATAGGGCCAAAGGAAATATCCTCCGATAACAAAGAGAAAGAAGCTTCCTGAGAAACTTCTTTGTGTTCTGTGAAATCATCTCACAGAGTTACAGCTTTCCCCTCAAGAAGCCTTTCGCTAAGACAGTTCTTGTGGAATTGGCAAAGTGATATATGGAAGCCCATAGAGGGCTATGGTGAAAAAGGAAATATCCTCAGATGAAATCTGGAAAGAAGCTTTCTGAGAAACTGCTTAGTGTTCTGTGAATTCATCTCACAGAGTTACATCTGTATTTTGTGGATCTCTTTGCTAGCCTTATTTCTGTGGAATCTGAGAACAGATATTTCGGATCCCTTTGAAGACTATAGGGCCAAAGGAAATATCCTCCGATAACAAAGAGAAAGAAGCTTTCTGAGAAACTTCTTTCTGTTCTGTGAAATCATCTCACAGAGTTACAGCTTTCCCCTCAAGAAGCCTTTCGCTAAGACAGTTCTTGTGGAATTGGCAAAGTGATATTTGGAAGCCCATAGAGGGCTATGGTGAAAAAGGAAATATCCTCAGATGAAATCTGGAAAGAAGCTTTCTGAGAAACTGCTTAGTGTTCTGTGAATTCATCTCACAGAGTTACATCTGTATTTCGTGGATCTCTTTGCTAGCCTTATTTCTGTGGAATCTGAGAACAGAGATTTCATATCCATTTGAAGACTATAGGGCCAAAGGAAATATCCTCCGATAACAAAGAGAAAGAAGGTTTCTGACAAACTTCTTTGTGTTCTGTGAAATCATCTCACAGAGTTACCGCTTTCCCCTCAAGAAGCCTTTCGCTAAGACAGTTCTTGTGGAATTGGCAAAGAGATATATGGAAGCCCATAGAGGGCTATGGTGAAAAAGGAAATAACCTCAGATGAAATCTGGAAAGAAGCTTTCTGAGAAACTGCTTAGTGTTCTGTGAAATCATCTCACAGAGTTAGAGCTTTCCCCTCAAGAAGCCTTTCGCTAAGACAGTTCTTGTGGAATTGGCAAAGTGATATTTGGAAGCCCATAGAGGGCTATGGTGAAAAAGGAAATATCCTCAGATGAAATCTGGAAAGAAGCTTTCTGAGAAACTGCTAAGTGTTCTGTGAATTCATCTCAGAGCGTTACATCTGTATTTCGTGGATCTCTTTGCTAGCCTTATTTCTGTGGAGTCTGAGAACAGATATTTCGGATCCCTTTGAAGACTATAGGGCCAAAGGAAATATCCTCCGATAACAAAGAGAAAGAAGCTTTCTGAGAAACTTCTTTGTGTTCTGTGAAATCATCTCACAGAGTTACAGCTTTCCCCTCAAGAAGCCTTTCGCTAAGACAGTTCTTGTGGAATTGGCAAAGTGATATATGGAAGCCCATAGAGGGCTATGGTGAAAAAGGAAATATCCTCAGATGAAATCTGGAAAGAAGCTTTCTGAGAAACTGCTTAGTGTTCTGTGAATTCATCTCACAGAGTTACATCTGTATTTCGTGGATCTCTTTGCTAGCCTTATTTCTGTGGAATCTGAGAACAGATATTTCGGATCCCTTTGAAGACTATAGGGCCAAAGGAAATATCCTGCGATAACAAAGAGAAAGAAGCTTTCTGAGAAACTTCTTTGTGTTCTGTGAAATCATCTCACAGAGTTACAGCTTTCCCCTCAAGAAGCCTTTCGCTAAGACAGTTCTTGTGGAATTGGCAAAGTGATATTTGGAAGCCCATAGAGGGCTATGCTGAAAAAGGAAATATCCTCAGATGAAATCTGGAAAGAAGCTTTCTGAGAAACTGCTTAGTGTTCTGTGAAATCATCTCACAGAGTTACAGGTTTCCCCTCAAGAAGACTTTCGCTAAGACAGTTCTTGTGGAATTCGCAAAGTGATATTTGGAAGCCCATAGAGGGCTATGGTGAAAAAGGAATTATCCTCAGATGAAATCTGGAAAGAAGCTTTCTGAGAAACTGCTTAGTGTTCTGTGAATTCATCTCAGAGCGTTACATCTGTATTTCGTGGATCTCTTTGCTAGCCTTATTTCTGTGGAGTCTGAGAACAGATATTTCGGATCCCTTTGAAGACTATAGGGCCAAAGGAAATATCCTCCGATAACAAAGAGAAAGAAGCTTCCTGAGAAACTTCTTTGTGTTCTGTGAAATCATCTCACAGAGTTACAGCTTTCCCCTCAAGAAGCCTTTCGCTAAGACAGTTCTTGTGGAATTGGCAAAGTGATATATGGAAGCCCATAGAGGGCTATGGTGAAAAAGGAAATATCCTCAGATGAAATCTGGAAAGAAGCTTTCTGAGAAACTGCTTAGTGTTCTGTGAATTCATCTCACAGAGTTACATCTGTATTTCGTGGATCTCTTTGCTAGCCTTATTTCTGTGGAATCTGAGAACAGATATTTCGGATCCCTTTGAAGACTATAGGGACAAAGGAAATATCCTCCGATAACAAAGAGAAAGAAGCTTTCTGAGAAACTTCTTTCTGTTCTGTGAAATCATCTCACAGAGTTACAGCTTTCCCCTCAAGAAGCCTTTCGCTAAGACAGTTCTTGTGGAATTGGCAAAGTGATATTTGGAAGCCCATAGAGGGCTATGGTGAAAAAGGAAATATCCTCAGATGAAATCTGGAAAGAAGCTTTCTGAGAAACTGCTTAGTGTTCTGTGAAATTATCTCACAGAGTTACAGCTTTCCCCTCAAGAAGCCTTTCGCTAAGACAGTTCTTGTGGAATTGGCAAAGTGATATTTGGAAGCCCATAGAGGGCTATGGTGAAAAAGGAAATATCCTCAGATGAACTCTGGAAAGAAGCTTTCTGAGAAACTGCTTAGTGTTCTGTGAATTCATCTCACAGAGTTACATCTGTATTTCGTGGATCTCTTTGCTAGCCTTATTTCTGTGGAATCTGAGAACAGATATTTCCGATCCCTTTGAAGACTACAGGGCCAAAGGAAATATCCTGCGATAACAAAGAGAAAGAAGCTTTCTGAGAAACTTCTTTGTGTTCTGTGAAATCATCTCACAGAGTTACAGCTTTCCCCACAAGAAGCCTTTCGCTAAGACAGTTCTTGTGGAATTGGCAAAGTGATATTTGGAAGCCCGTAGAGGGCATGGTGAAAAAGGAAATATCCTCAGATGAAATCTGGAAAGAAGCTTTCTGAGAAACTGCTTAGTGTTCTGTGAATTCATCTCACAGCGTTACATCTGTATTTCGTGGATCTCTTTGCTAGCCTTATTTCTGTGGAGTCTGAGAACAGATATTTCGGATCCCTTTGAAGACTATAGGGCCAAAGGAAATATCCTCCGATAACAAAGAGAAAGAAGCTTTCTGAGAAACTTCTTTGTGTTCTGTGAAATCATCTCACAGAGTTACAGCTTTCCCCTCAAGAAGCCTTTCGTTAAGACAGTTCTTGTGGAATTGGCAAAGTGATATTTGGAAGCCCATAGAGGGCAATGGTGAAAAAGGAAATATCCTCAGATGAAATCTGGAAAGAAGCTTTCTGAGAAACTGCTTAGGGTTCTGTGAATTCATCTCACAGAGTTACATCTGTATTTCGTGGATCTCTTTGCTAGCCTTATTTCTGTGGAATCTGAGAACAGATATTTCGGATCCCTTTGAAGACTATAGGGCCAAAGGAAATATCCTGCGATAACAAAGAGAAAGAAGCTTTCTGAGAAACTTCTTTCTGTTCTGTGAAATCATCTCACAGAGTTACAGCTTTCCCCTCAAGAACCCTTTCGCTAAGACAGTTCTTGTGGAATTAGCAAAGTGATATTTGGAAGCCCATAGAGGGCTATGGTGAAAAAGGAAATATCCTCAGATGAAATCTGGAAAGAAGCTTTCTGAGAAACTGCTTAGGGTTCTGTGAATTCATCTCACAGAGTTACATCTGTATTTCGTGGATCTCTTTGCTAGCCTTATTTCTGTGGAATCTGAGAAGAGATATTTCGGATCCCTTTGAAGACTATAGGGCCAAAGGATATATCCTGCGATAACAAAGAGAAAGAAGCTTTCTGAGAAACTTCTTTCTGTTCTGTGAAATCATCTCACAGAGTTACCGCTTTCCCCTCAAGAAGCCTTTCGCTAAGACAGTTCTTCTGGAATTGGCAAAGTGATATTTGGAAGCCCATAGAGGGCGATGGTGAAAAAGGAAATATCCTCAGATGAAATCTGGAAAGAAGCTTTCTGACAAACTGCTTAGTGTTCTGTGAATTCATCTCACAGAGTTACATGTGTATTTCGTGGATCTCTTTGCTAGCCTTATTTCTCTGGAATCTGAGAAAAGATATTTCGGATCCCTATGAAGACTATAGGGCCAAAGGAAATATCCTCCGATAACAAAGAGAAAGAAGCTTTCTGAGAAACTTCTTTGTGTTCTGTGAAATCATCTCACAGAGTTACAGCTTTCCCCTCAAGAAGCCTTTCGCTAAGACAGTTCTTGTGGAATTGGTAAAGTGATATTAGGAAGCCCATAGAGGGCTATGGTGAAAAAGGAAATATCCTCAGATGAACTCTGGAAAGAAGCTTTCTGAGAAACTGCTTAGTGTTCTGTGAATTCATCTCACAGAGTTACATCTGTATTTCGTGGATCTCTTCGCTAGCCTTATTTCTGTGGAATCTGAGAACAGATATTTCGGATCCCTTTGAAGACTATAGGGCCAAAGGAAATATCCTGCGATAACAAAGAGAAAGAAGCTTTCTGAGAAACTTCTTTGTGTTCTGTGAAATCATCTCACAGAGTTACAGCTTTCCCCTCAAGAAGCCTTTCGCTAAGACAGTTCTTGTGGAATTGACAAAGAGATATATGGAAGCCCATAGAGGGCTATGGTGAAAAAGGAAATATCCTCAGATGAAATCTGGAAAGAAGCATTCTGAGAAACTGCTTAGTGTTCTGTGAAATCACCTCACAGAGTTACAGCTTTCCCCTCAAGAAGCCTTTCGCTAAGACAGTTCTTGTGGAATTGGCAAAGAGATATATGGAAGCCCATAGAGGGCTATGGTGAAAAAGGAAATATCCTCAGATGAAATCTGGAAAGAAGCTTTCTGAGAAACTGCTTAGTGTTCTGTGAATTCATCTCACAGCGTTACATCTGTATTTCGTGGATCTCTTTGCTAGCCTTATTTCTGTGGAGTCTGAGAACAGATATCTCGGATCCCTTTGAAGACTATAGGGCCAAAGGAATTATCCTCCGATGACAAAGAGAAAGAAGCTTTCTGAGAAACTATTTTGTGTTCTGTGAAATCATCTCACAGAGTTACAGCTTTCCCCTCAAGAAGCCTTTCGCTAAGACAGTTCTTGTGGAATTGGCAAAGTGATATATGGAAGCCCATAGAGGGCTATGGTGAAAAAGGAAATATCCTCAGAAGAAATCTGGAAAGAAGCTTTCTGAGAAACTGCTTAGTGTTCTGTGAATTCATCTCACAGAGTTACATGTGTATTTCGTGGATCTCTTTGCTAGCCTTATTTCTGTGGAATCTGAGAATAGATATTTCGGATCCCTTTGAAGACTACAGGGCCAAAGGAAATATCCTGCGATAACAAAGAGAAAGAAGCTTTCTGAGAAACTTCTTTCTGTTCTGTGAAATCATCTCACAGAGTTACAGCTTTCCCCTCAAGAACCCTTTCGCTAAGACAGTTCTTGTGGAATTGGCAAAGTGATATTTGGAAGCCCATAGAGGGCTATGGTGAAAAAGGAAATATCCTCAGATGAAATCTGGAAAGAAGCTTTCTGAGAAACTGCTTAGTGTTCTGTGAATTCATCTCACAGAGTTACATCTGTATTTCGTGGATCTCTTTGCTAGCCTTATTTCTGTGGAATCTGAGACCAGAGATTTCGGATCCATTTGAAGACTATAGGGCCAAAGGAAATATCCTCCGATAACAAAGAGAAAGAAGCTTTCTGAGAAACTTCTTTGTGTTCTGTGAAATCATCTCACAGAGATACAGCTTTCCCCTCAAGAAGCCTTTCGCTAAGACAGTTCTTGTGGAATTGGCAAAGTGATATTTGGAAGCCCATAGAGGGCTATGGTGAAAAAGGAAATATCCTCAGATGAAATCTGGAAAGAAGCTTTCTGAGAAACTGCTTAGTGTTCTGTGAATTCATCTCACAGAGTTACATCTGTATTTCGTGGATCTCTTTGCTAGCCTTATTTCTCTGGAATCTGAGAAAAGATATTTCGGATCCCTATGAAGACTATAGGGCCAAAGGAAATATCCTCCGATAACAAAGAGAAAGAAGCTTTCTGAGAAACTTCTTTGTGTTCTGTGAAATCATCTCACAGAGTTACAGCTTTCCCCTAAAGAAGCCATTCGCTAAGACAGTTCTTGTGGAAATGCAAAGTGATATTTGGAAGCCCATAGAGGGCTATGGTGAAAAAGGAAATATCCTCAGATGAACTCTGGAAAGAAGCTTTCTGAGAAACTGCTTAGTGTTCTGTGAATTCATCTCACAGAGTTACATCTGTATTTCGTGGATCTCTTTGCTAGCCTTATTTCTGTGGAATCTGAGAACAGATATTTCCGATCCCTTTGAAGACTATAGGGCCAAAGGAAATATCCTGCGATAACAAAGAGAAAGAAGCTTTCTGAGAAACTTCTTTGTGTTCTGTGAAATCATCTCACAGAGTTACAGCTTTCCCCTCAAGAAGCCTTTCGCTAAGACAGTTCTTGTGGAATTGGCAAAGTGATATTTGGAAGCCCGTAGAGGGCATGGTGAAAAAGGAAATATCCTCAGATGAAATCTGGAAAGAAGCTTTCTGAGAAACTGCTTAGTGTTCTGTGAATTCATCTCACAGCGTTACATCTGTATTTCGTGGATCTCTTTGCTAGCCTTATTTCTGTGGAGTCTGAGAACAGATATTTCGGATCCCTTTGAAGACTATAGGGCCAAAGGAAATATCCTGCGATAACAAAGAGAAAGAAGCTTTCTGAGAAACTTCTTTGTGTTCTGTGAAATCATCTCACAGAGTTACAGCTTTCCCCTCAAGAAGCCTTTCGCTAAGACAGTTCTTGTGGAATTGGCAAAGTGATATTTGGAAGCCCATAGAGGGCTATGGTGAAAAAGGAAATATCCTCAGATGAAATCTGGAAAGAAGCTTTCTGAGAAACTGCTTAGTGTTCTGTGAATTCATCTCACAGAGTTACATGTGCATTTCGAGGATCTCTTTGCTAGCCTTATGTCTGTGGAATCTGTGAAAAGATATTTCGCATCCATATGAAGACTATAGGGCCAAAGGAAATATCCTTCGATAACAAAGAGAAAGAAGCTTTCTGAGAAACTTCTTTGTGTTCTGTGAAATCATCTCACAGAGTTACAGCTTTCCCCTCAAGAAGCCTTTCGCTAAGACAGTTCTTGTGGAATTGGCAAAGAGATATATGGAAGCCCATAGAGGGCTATGGTGAAAAAGGAAATATCCTCAGATGAAATCTGGAAAGAAGCATTCTGAGAAACTGCTTAGTGTTCTGTGAAATCACCTCACAGAGTTACAGCTTTCCCCTCAAGAAGCCTTTCGCTAAGACAGTTCTTGTGGAATTGGCAAAGAGATATATGGAAGCCCATAGAGGGCTATGGTGAAAAAGGAAATATCCTCAGATGAAATCTGGAAAGAAGCTTTCTGAGAAACTGCTTAGTGTTCTGTGAATTCATCTCACAGCGTTACATCTGTATTTCGTGGATCTCTTTGCTAGCCTTATTTCTGTGGAGTCTGAGAACAGATATCTCGGATCCCTTTGAAGACTATAGGGCCAAAGGAATTATCCTCCGATGACAAAGAGAAAGAAGCTTTCTGAGAAACTATTTTGTGTTCTGTGAAATCATCTCACAGAGTTACAGCTTTCCCCTCAAGAAGCCTTTCGCTAAGACAGTTCTTGTGGAATTGGCAAAGTGATATATGGAAGCCCATAGAGGGCTATGGTGAAAAAGGAAATATCCTCAGAAGAAATCTGGAAAGAAGCTTTCTGAGAAACTGCTTAGTGTTCTGTGAATTCATCTCACAGAGTTACATGTGTATTTCGTGGATCTCTTTGCTAGCCTTATTTCTGTGGAATCTGAGAATAGATATTTCGGATCCCTTTGAAGACTACAGGGCCAAAGGAAATATCCTGCGATAACAAAGAGAAAGAAGCTTTCTGAGAAACTTCTTTCTGTTCTGTGAAATCATCTCACAGAGTTACAGCTTTCCCCTCAAGAACCCTTTCGCTAAGACAGTTCTTGTGGAATTGGCAAAGTGATATTTGGAAGCCCATAGAGGGCTATGGTGAAAAAGGAAATATCCTCAGATGAAATCTGGAAAGAAGCTTTCTGAGAAACTGCTTAGTGTTCTGTGAATTCATCTCACAGAGTTACATCTGTATTTCGTGGATCTCTTTGCTAGCCTTATTTCTGTGGAATCTGAGACCAGAGATTTCGGATCCATTTGAAGACTATAGGGCCAAAGGAAATATCCTCCGATAACAAAGAGAAAGAAGCTTTCTGAGAAACTTCTTTGTGTTCTGTGAAATCATCTCACAGAGATACAGCTTTCCCCTCAAGAAGCCTTTCGCTAAGACAGTTCTTGTGGAATTGGCAAAGTGATATTTGGAAGCCCATAGAGGGCTATGGTGAAAAAGGAAATATCCTCAGATGAAATCTGGAAAGAAGCTTTCTGAGAAACTGCTTAGTGTTCTGTGAATTCATCTCACAGAGTTACATCTGTATTTCGTGGATCTCTTTGCTAGCCTTATTTCTCTGGAATCTGAGAAAAGATATTTCGGATCCCTATGAAGACTATAGGGCCAAAGGAAATATCCTCCGATAACAAAGAGAAAGAAGCTTTCTGAGAAACTTCTTTGTGTTCTGTGAAATCATCTCACAGAGTTACAGCTTTCCCCTAAAGAAGCCATTCGCTAGGACAGTTCTTGTGGAAATGCAAAGTGATATTTGGAAGCCCATAGAGGGCTATGGTGAAAAAGGAAATATCCTCAGATGAACTCTGGAAAGAAGCTTTCTGAGAAACTGCTTAGTGTTCTGTGAATTCATCTCACAGAGTTACATCTGTATTTCGTGGATCTCTTTGCTAGCCTTATTTCTGTGGAATCTGAGAACAGATATTTCCGATCCCTTTGAAGACTATAGGGCCAAAGGAAATATCCTGCGATAACAAAGAGAAAGAAGCTTTCTGAGAAACTTCTTTCTGTTCTGTGAAATCATCTCACAGAGTTACAGCTTTCCCCTCAAGAAGCCTTTCGCTAAGACAGTTCTTGTGGAATTGGCAAAGTGATATTTGGAAGCCCGTAGAGGGCATGGTGGAAAAGGAAATATCCTCAGATGAAATCTGGAAAGAAGCTTTCTGAGAAACTGCTTAGTGTTCTGTGAATTCATCTCACAGCGTTACATCTGTATTTCGTGGATCTCTTTGCTAGCCTTATTTCTGTGGAGTCTGAGAACAGATATTTCGGATCCCTTTGAAGACTATAGGGCCAAAGGAAATATCCTCCGATAACAAAGAGAAAGAAGCTTTCTGAGAAACTTCTTTGTGTTCTGTTTAATCATCTCACAGAGTTACAGCTTTCCCCTCAAGAAGCCTTTCGCTAAGACAGTTCTTGTGGAATTGGCAAAGTGATATTTGGAAGCCCATAGAGGGCTATGGTGAAAAAGGAAATATCCTCAGATGAAATCTGGAAAGAAGCTTTCTGAGAAACTGCTTAGGGTTCTGTGAATTCATCTCACAGAGTTACATCTGTATTTCGTGGATCTCTTTGCTAGCCTTATTTCTGTGGAATCTGAGAACAGGTATTTCGGATCCCTTTGAAGACTATAGGGCCAAAGGAAATATCCTGCGATAACAAAGAGAAAGAAGCTTTCTGAGAAACTTCTTTCTGTTCTGTGAAATCATCTCACAGAGTTGCAGCTTTCCCCTCAAGAAGCCTTTCGCTAAGACAGTTCTTCTGGAATTGGCAATGTGATATTTGGAAGCCCATAGAGGGCTACGGTGAAAAAGGAAATATCCTCAGATGAAATCTAGAAAGAAGCTTTCTGAGAAACTGCTTAGTGTTCTGTGAATTCATCTCACAGAGTTACATCTGTATTTCGTGGATCTCTTTGCTAGCCTTATTTCTGTGGAATCTGAGAACAGATATTTCGGATCCCTTTGAAGACTATAGGGCCAAAGGAAATATCCTGCGATAACAAAGAGAAAGAAGCTTTCTGAGAAACTTCTTTCTGTTCTGTGAAATCATCTCACAGAGTTACAGCTTTCCCCTCAAGAACCCTTTCGCTAAGACAGTTCTTGTGGAATTAGCAAAGTGATATTTGGAAGCCCATAGAGGGCTATGGTGAAAAAGGAAATATCCTCGGATGAAATCTGGAAAGAAGCTTTCTGAGAAACTGCTTAGGGTTCTGTGAATTCATCTCACAGAGTTACATCTGTATTTCGTGGATCTCTTTGCTAGCCTTATTTCTGTGGAATCTGAGAAGAGATATTTCGGATCCCTTTGAAGACTATAGGGCCAAAGGAAATATCCTGCGATAACAAAGAGAAAGAAGCTTTCTGAGAAACTTCTTTCTGTTCTGTGAAATCATCTCACAGAGTTACCGCTTTCCCCTCAAGAAGCCTTTCGCTAAGACAGTTCTTGTGGAATTGGCAAAGTGATATTTGGAAGCCCGTAGAGGGCGATGGTGAAAAAGGAAATATCCTCAGATGAAATCTGGAAAGAAGCTTTCTGAGAAACTGCTTAGTGTTCTGTGAATTCATCTCACAGAGTTACATGTGTATTTCGTGGATCTCTTTGCTAGCCTTATTTGTCTGGAATCTGAGAAAAGATATTTCGGATCCCTATGAAGACTATAGGGCCAAAGGAAATATCCTCCGATAAAAAAGAGAAAGAAGCTTTCTGAGAAACTTCTTTGTGTTCTGTGAAATCATCTCACAGAGTTACAGCTTTCCCCTCAAGAAGCCTTTCGCTAAGACAGTTCTTGTGGAATTGGTAAAGTGATATTTGGAAGCCCATAGAGGGCTATGGTGAAAAAGGAAATATCCTCAGATGAACTCTGGAAAGAAGCTTTCTGAGAAACTGCTTAGTGTTCTGTGAATTCATCTCACAGAGTTACATCTGTATTTCGTGGATCTCTTCGCTAGCCTTATTTCTGTGGAATCTGAGAACAGATATTTCGGATCCCTTTGAAGACTATAGGGCCAAAGGAAATATCCTGCGATAACAAAGAGAAAGAAGCTTTCTGAGAAACTTCTTTCTGTTCTGTGAAATCATCTCACAGAGTTACCGCTTTCCCCTCAAGAAGCCTTTCGCTAAGACAGTTCTTGTGGAATTGGCAAAGTGATATTTGGAAGCCCATAGAGGGCGATGGTGAAATAGGAAATATCCTCAGATGAAATCTGGAAAGAAGCTTTCTGAGAAACTGCTTAGTGTTCTGTGAATTCATCTCACAGAGTTACTTGTGTATTTCGTGGATCTCTTTGCTAGCCTTATTTCTGTGGAATCTGAGAAAAGATATTTCGCATCCCTAAGAAGACTATACGGCCAAAGGAAATATCCTCCGATAACAAAGAGAAAGAAGCTTTCTGAGAAACTTCTTTGTGTTCTGTGAAATCATCTCACAGAGTTACAGCTTTCCCCTCAAGAAGCCTTTCGCTAAGACAGTTCTTGTGGAATTGGCAAAGAGATATTTGGAAGCCCATAGAGGGCTATGCTGAAAAAGGAAATATCCTCAGATGAAATCTGGAAAGAAGCTTTCTGAGAAACTGCTTAGTGTTCTGTGAAATCATCTCACAGAGTTACAGCTTTCCCCTCAAGAAGCCTTTCGCTAAGACAGTTCTTGTGGAATTGGCAAAGTGATATTTGGAAGCCCGTAGAGGGCTATGGTGAAAAAGGAAATATACCCTGATGAAATCTGGAAAGAAGCTTTCTGAGAAACTGCTTAGTGTTCTGTTAATTCATCTCACAGAGTTACATCTGTATTTTGTGGATCTCTTTGCTAGCCTTATTTCTGTGGAGTCTGAGAACAGATATTTCGGATCCCTTTGAAGACTATAGGGCCAAAGGAAATATCCTGCGATAACAAAGAGAAAGAAGCTTTCTGAGAAACTTCTTTGTGTTCTGTGAAATCATCTCACAGAGTTACAGCTTTCCCCTCAAGAAGCCATTCGCTAAGACAGTTCTTGTGGAAACGGTAAAGTGATATTTGGAAGCCCATAGAGGGCTATGGTGAAAAAGGAAATATCCTCAGATGAACTCTGGAAAGAAGCTTTCTGAGAAACTGCTTAGTGTTCTGTGAATTCATCTCACAGAGTTACATCTGTATTTCGTGGATCTCTTTGCTAGCCTTATTTCTGTGGAATCTGAGAACAGATATTTCGGATCCCTTTGAAGACTATAGGGCCAAAGGAAATATCCTGCGATAACAAAGAGAAAGAAGCTTTCTGAGAAACTTCTTTGTGTTCTGTGAAATCATCTCACAGAGTTACAGCTTTCCCCTCAAGAAGCCTTTCGCTAAGACAGTTCTTGTGGAATTGGCAAAGTGATATTTGGAAGCCCATAGAGGGCTATGGTGAAAAAGGAAATATCCTCAGATGAAATCTGGAAAGAAGCTTTCTGAGAAACTGCTTAGTGTTCTGTGAATTCATCTCACAGAGTTACATGTGTATTTCGTGGATCTCTTTGCTAGCCTTATTTCTGTGGAATCTGAGAAAAGATATTTCGCATCCCTAAGAAGACTATACGGCCAAAGGAAATATCCTCCGATAACAAAGAGAAAGAAGCTTTCTGAGAAACTTCTTTGTGTTCTGTGAAATCATCTCACAGAGTTACAGCTTTCCCCTCAAGAAGCCTTTCGCTAAGACAGTTCTTGTGGAATTGGCAAAGAGATATTTGGAAGCCCATAGAGGGCTATGCTGAAAAAGGAAATATCCTCAGATGAAATCTGGAAAGAAGCTTTCTGAGAAACTGCTTAGTGTTCTGTGAAATCATCTCACAGAGTTACAGCTTTCCCCTCAAGAAGCCTTTCGCTAAGACAGTTCTTGTGGAATTGGCAAAGTGATATTTGGAAGCCCGTAGAGGGCTATGGTGAAAAAGGAAATATACCCTGATGAAATCTGGAAAGAAGCTTTCTGAGAAACTGCTTAGTGTTCTGTTAATTCATCTCACAGAGTTACATCTGTATTTTGTGGATCTCTTTGCTAGCCTTATTTCTGTGGAATCTGAGAACAGATATTTCGGATCCCTTTGAAGACTATAGGGCCAAAGGAAATATCCTCCGATAACAAAGAGAAAGAAGCTTTCTGAGAAACTTCTTTGTGTTCTGTGAAATCATCTCACAGAGTTACAGCTTTCCCCTCAAGAAGCCTTTCGCTAAGACACTTCTTGTGGAATTGGCAAAGTGATATTTGGAAGCCCATAGAGGGCTATGGTGAAAAAGGAAATATCCTCAGATGAAATCTGGAAAGAAGCTTTCTGAGAAACTGCTTAGGGTTCTGTGAATTCATCTCACAGAGTTACATCTGTATTTCGTGGATCTCTTTGCTAGCCTTATTTCTGTGGAATCTGAGAACAGATATCTCGGATCCCTTTGAAGGCTATAGGGCCAAAGGAAATATCCTCCGATAACAAAGAGAAAGAAGCTTTCTGAGAAACTATTTTGTGTTCTGTGAAATCATCTCACAGAGTTACAGCTTTCCCCTCATGAAGCCTTTCGCTAAGACAGTTCTTGTGGAATTGGCGAAGTGATATATGGAAGCCCATAGAGGGCTATGGTGAAAAAGGAAATATCCTCAGATGAAATCTGGAAAGAAGCTTTCTGAGAAACTGCTTAGTGTTCTGTGAATTCATCTCACAGAGTTACATGTGTATTTCGTGGATCTCTTTGCTAGCCTTATTTCTGTGGAATCTGAGAATAGATATTTCGGATCCCTTTGAAGACTACAGGGCCAAAGGAAATATCCTGCGATAACAAAGAAAAGAAGCTTTCTGAGAAACTTCTTTCTGTTCTGTGAAATCATCTCACAGAGTTACAGCTTTCCCCTCAAGAAGCCTTTCGCTAAGACAGTTCTTGTGGAATTGGCAAAGTGATATTTGGAAGCTCATAGAGGGCTATGGTGAAAAAGGAAATATCCTCAGATGAAATCTGGAAAGAAGCTTTCTGAGAAACTGCTTAGGGTTCTGTGAATTCATCTCACAGAGTTACATCTGTATTTCGTGGATCTCTTTGCTAGCCTTATTTCTGTGGAATCTGAGAACAGATATTTCGGATCCCTTTGAAGACTATAGGGCCAAAGGAAATATCCTGCGATAACAAAGAGAAAGAAGCTTTCTGAGAAACTTCTTTCTGTTCTGTGAAATCATCTCACAGAGTTGCAGCTTTCCCCTCAAGAAGCCTTTCGCTAAGACAGTTCTTGTGGAATTGGCAAAGTGATATTTGGAAGCCCATAGAGGGCTATGGTGAAAAAGGAAATATCCTCAGATGAAATCTAGAAAGAAGCTTTCTGAGAAACTGCTTAGTGTTCTGTGAATTCATCTCACAGAGTTACATCTGTATTTCGTGGATCTCTTTGCTAGCCTTATTTCTGTGGAATCTGAGAACAGATATTTCGGATCCCTTTGAAGACTATAGGGCCAAAGGAAATATCCTGCGATAACAAAGAGAAAGAAGCTTTCTGAGAAACTTCTTTCTGTTCTGTGAAATCATCTCACAGAGTTACAGCTTTCCCCTCAAGAACCCTTTCGCTAAGACAGTTCTTGTGGAATTAGCAAAGTGATATTTGGAAGCCCATAGAGGGCTATGGTGAAAAAGGAAATATCCTCAGATGAAATCTGGAAAGAAGCTTTCTGAGAAACTGCTTAGGGTTCTGTGAATTCATCTCACAGAGTTACATCTGTATTTCGTGGATCTCTTTGCTAGCCTTATTTCTGTGGAATCTGAGAAGAGATATTTCGGATCCCTTTGAAGACTATAGGGCCAAAGGAAATATCCTGCGATAACAAAGAGAAAGAAGCTTTCTGAGAAACTTCTTTCTGTTCTGTGAAATCATCTCACAGAGTTACCGCTTTCCCCTCAAGAAGCCTTTCGCTAAGACAGTTCTTGTGGAATTGGCAAAGTGATATTTGGAAGCCCATAGAGGGCTATGGTGAAAAAGGAAATATCCTCAGATGAAATCTGGAAAGAAGCTTTCTGAGAAACTGCTTAGTGTTCTGTGAATTCATCTCACAGAGTTACATCTGTATTTCGTGGATCTCTTCGCTAGCCTTATTTCTGTGGAATCTGAGAACAGATATTTCGGATCCCTTTGAAGACTATAGGGCCAAAGGAAATATCCTGCGATAACAAAGAGAAAGAAGCTTTCTGAGAAACTTCTTTGTGTTCTGTGAAATCATCTCACAGAGTTACAGCTTTCCCCTCAAGAAGCCTTTCGCTAAGACAGTTCTTGTGGAATTGGCAAAGTGATACTTGGAAGCCCATAGAGGGCTATGGTGAAAAAGGAAATATCCTCAGATGAAATCTGGAAAGAAGCTTTCTGAGAAACTGCTTAGTGTTCTGTGAATTCATCTCACAGAGTTACATGTGCATTTCGAGGATCTCTTTGCTAGCCTTATGTCTGTGGAATCTGTGAAAAGATATTTCGCATCCATATGAAGACTATAGGGCCAAAGGAAATATCCTTCGATAACAAAGAGAAAGAAGCTTTCTGAGAAACTTCTTTGTGTTCTGTGAAATCATCTCACAGAGTTACAGCTTTCCCCTCAAGAAGCCTTTCGCTAAGACAGTTCTTGTGGAATTGGCAAAGAGATATATGGAAGCCCATAGAGGGCTATGGTGAAAAAGGAAATATCCTCAAATGAAATCTGGAAAGAAGCATTCTGAGAAACTGCTTAGTGTTCTGTGAAATCACCTCACAGAGTTACAGCTTTCCCCTCAAGAAGCCTTTCGCTAAGACAGTTCTTGTGGAATTGGCAAGGAGATATATGGAAGCCCATAGAGGGCTATGGTGAAAAAGGAAATATCCTGAGATGAAATCTGGAAAGAAGCTTTCTGAGAAACTGCTTAGTGTTCTGTGAATTCATCTCACAGCGTTACATCTGTATTTCGTGGATCTCTTTGCTAGCCTTATTTCTGTGGAGTCTGAGAACAGATATCTCGGATCCCTTTGAAGACTATAGGGCCAAAGGAATTATCCTCCGATGACAAAGAGAAAGAAGCTTTCTGAGAAACTATTTTGTGTTCTGTGAAATCATCTCACAGAGTTACAGCTTTCCCCTCAAGAAGCCTTTCGCTAAGACAGTTCTTGTGGAATTGGCAAAGTGATATATGGAAGCCCATAGAGGGCTATGGTGAAAAAGGAAATATCCTCAGAAGAAATCTGGAAAGAAGCTTTCTGAGAAACTGCTTAGTGTTCTGTGAATTCATCTCACAGAGTTACATGTGTATTTCGTGGATCTCTTTGCTAGCCTTATTTCTGTGGAATCTGAGAATAGATATTTCGGATCCCTTTGAAGACTACAGGGCCAAAGGAAATATCCTGCGATAACAAAGAGAAAGAAGCTTTCTGAGAAACTTCTTTCTGTTCTGTGAAATCATCTCACAGAGTTACAGCTTTCCCCTCAAGAAGCCTTTCGCTAAGACAGTTCTTGTGGAATTGGCAAAGTGATATTTGGAAGCCCATAGAGGGCTATGGTGAAAAAGGAAATATCCTCAGATGAAATCTGGAAAGAAGCTTTCTGAGAAACTGCTTAGTGTTCTGTGAATTCATCTCACAGAGTTACATCTGTATTTCGTGGATCTCTTTGCTAGCCTTATTTCTGTGGAATCTGAGAACAGATATTTCGGATCCCTTTGAAGACTATAGGGCCAAAGGAAATATCCTCCGATAACAAAGAGAAAGAAGCTTTCTGAGAAACTTCTTTGTGTTCTGTGAAATCATCTCACAGAGATACAGCTTTCCCCTCAAGAAGCCTTTCGCTAAGACAGTTCTTGTGGAATTGGCAAAGTGATATTTGGAAGCCCATAGAGGGCTATGGTGAAAAAGGAAATATCCTCAGATGAAATCTGGAAAGAAGCTTTCTGAGAAACTGCTTAGTGTTCTGTGAATTCATCTCACAGAGTTACATGTGTATTTCGTGGATCTCTTTGCTAGCCTTATTTCTCTGGAATCTGAGAAAAGATATTTCGGATCCCTATGAAGACTATAGGGCCAAAGGAAATATCCTCCGATAACAAAGAGAAAGAAGCTTTCTGAGAAACTTCTTTGTGTTCTGTGAAATCATCTCACAGAGTTACAGCTTTCCCCTAAAGAAGCCATTCGCTAAGACAGTTCTTGTGGAAATGCAAAGTGATATTTGGAAGCCCATAGAGGGCTATGGTGAAAAAGGAAATATCCTCAGATGAACTCTGGAAAGAAGCTTTCTGAGAAACTGCTTAGTGTTCTGTGAATTCATCTCACAGAGTTACATGTGTATTTCGTGGATCTCTTTGCTAGCCTTATTTCTGTGGAATCTGAGAACAGATATTTCCGATCCCTTTGAAGACTATAGGGCCAAAGGAAATATCCTGCGATAACAAAGAGAAAGAAGCTTTCTGAGAAACTTCTTTGTGTTCTGTGAAATCATCTCACAGAGTTACAGCTTTCCCCTCAAGAAGCCTTTCGCTAAGACAGTTCTTGTGGAATTGGCAAAGTGATATTTGGAAGCCCGTAGAGGGCATGGTGAAAAAGGAAATATCCTCAGATGAAATCTGGAAAGAAGCTTTCTGAGAAACTGCTTAGTGTTCTGTGAATTCATCTCACAGCGTTACATCTGTATTTCGTGGATCTCTTTGCTAGCCTCATTTCTGTGGAGTCTGAGAACAGATATTTCGGATCCCTTTGAAGACTATAGGGCCAAAGGAAATATCCTCCGATAACAAAGAGAAAGAAGCTTTCTGAGAAACTTCTTTGTGTTCTGTGAAATCATCTCACAGAGTTACAGCTTTCCCCTCAAGAAGCCTTTCGCTAAGACAGTTCTTGTGGAATTGGTAAAGTGATATTTGGAAGCCCATAGAGGGCTATGGTGAAAAAGGAAATATCCTCAGATGAACTCTGGAAAGAAGCTTTCTGAGAAACTGCTTAGTGTTCTGTGAATTCATCTCACAGAGTTACATCTGTATTTCGTGGATCTCTTCGCTAGCCTTATTTCTGTGGAATCTGAGAATAGATATTTCGGATCCCTTTGAAGACTATAGGGCCAAAGGAAATATCCTGCGATAAAAAAAGAGAAAGAAGCTTTCTGAGAAACTTCTTTCTGTTCTGTGAAATCATCTCACAGAGTTACCGCTTTCCCCTCAAGAAGCCTTTCGCTAAGACAGTTCTTGTGGAATTGGCAAAGTGATATTTGGAAGCCCATAGAGGGCGATGGTGAAATAGGAAATATCCTCAGATGAAATCTGGAAAGAAGCTTTCTGAGAAACTGCTTAGTGTTCTGTGAATTCATCTCACAGAGTTACATGTGTATTTCGTGGATCTCTTTGCTAGCCTTATTTCTCTGGAATCTGAGAAAAGATATTTCGGATCCCTATGAAGACTATAGGGCCAAAGGAAATATCCTCCGATAACAAAGAGAAAGAAGCTTTCTGAGAAACTTCTTTGTGTTCTGTGAAATCATCTCACAGAGTTACAGCTTTCCCCTCAAGAAGCCTTTCGCTAAGACAGTTCTTGTGGAATTGGTAAAGTGATATTTGGAAGCCCATAGAGGGCTATGGTGAAAAAGGAAATATCCTCAGATGAACTCTGGAATGAAGCTTTCTGCGAAACTGCTTAGTGTTCTGTGAATTCATCTCACAGAGTTACATCTGTATTTCGTGGATCTCTTTGCTAGCCTTATTTCTGTGGAATCTGAGAACAGATATTTCGGATCCCTTTGAAGACTATAGGGCCAAAGGAAATATCCTGCGATAACAAAGAGAAAGAAGCTTTCTGAGAAACTTCTTTGTGTTCTGTGAAATCATCTCACAGAGTTACAGCTTTCCCCTCAAGAAGCCTTTCGCTAAGACAGTTCTTGTGGAATTGGCATAGTGATATTTGGAAGCCCATAGAGGGCTATGGTGAAAAAGGAAATATCCTCAGAAGAAATCTGGAAAGAAGCTTTCTGAGAAACTGCTTAGTGTTCTGTGAATTCATCTCACAGAGTTACATGTGCATTTCGAGGATCTCTTTGCTAGCCTTATGTCTGTGGAATCTGTGAAAAGATATTTCGCATCCATATGAAGACTATAGGGCCAAAGGAAATATCCTTCGATAACAAAGAGAAAGAAGCTTTCTGAGAAACTTCTTTGTGTTCTGTGAAATCATCTCACAGAGTTACAGCTTTCCCCTCAAGAAGCCTTTCGCTAAGACAGTTCTTGTGGAATTGGCAAAGAGATATATGGAAGCCCATAGAGGGCTATGGTGAAAAAGGAAATATCCTCAGATGAAATCTGGAAAGAAGCTTTCTGAGAAACTGCTTAGTGTTCTGTGAAATCATCTCACAGAGTTACAGCTTTCCCCTCAAGAAGCCTTTCGCTAAGACAGTTCTTGTGGAATTGGCAAAGTGATATTTGGAAGCCCGTAGAGGGCTAAGGTGAAAAAGGAAATATCCTCAGATGAAATCTGGAAAGAAGCCTTCTGAGAAACTGCTCAGTGTTCTGTGAATTCATCTCACAGAGTTACATCTGTATTTCGTGGATCTCTTTGCTAGCCTTATTTCTGTGGAGTCTGAGAACAGATATTTCGGATCCCTTTGAAGACTATAGGGCCAAAGGAAATATCCTCCGATAACAAAGAGAAAGAAGCTTTCTGAGAAACTTCTTTGTGTTCTGTGAAATCATCTCACAGAGTTACAGCTTTCCCCTCAAGAAGCCTTTCGCTAAGACAGTTCTTGTGGAATTGGCAAAGTGATATTTGGAAGCCCATAGAGGGCTATGGTGAAAAAGGAAATATCCTCAGATGAAATCTGGAAAGAAGCTTTCTGAGAAACTGCTTAGTGTTCTGTGAATTCATCTCACAGAGTTACATCTGTATTTCGTGGATCTCTTTGCTAGCCTTATTTCTGTGGAATCTGAGAACAGATATTTCGGATCCCTTTGAAGACTATAGGGCCAAAGGAAATATCCTGCGATAACAAAGAGAAAGAAGCTTTCTGAGAAACTTCTTTCTGTTCTGTGAAATCATCTCACAGAGTTACAGCTTTCCCCTCAAGAACCCTTTCGCTAAGACAGTTCTTGTGGAATTAGCAAAGTGATATTTGGAAGCCCATAGAGGGCTATGGTGAAAAAGGAAATATCCTCAGATGAAATCTGGAAAGAAGCTTTCTGAGAAACTGCTTAGGGTTCTGTGAATTCATCTCACAGAGTTACATCTGTATTTCGTGGATCTCTTTGCTAGCCTTATTTCTGTGGAATCTGAGAAGAGATATTTCGGATCCCTTTGAAGACTATAGGGCCAAAGGAAATATCCTGCGATAACAAAGAGAAAGAAGCTTTCTGAGAAACTTCTTTCTGTTCTGTGAAATCATCTCACAGAGTTACCGCTTTCCCCTCAAGAAGCCTTTCGCTAAGACAGTTCTTGTGGAATTGGCAAAGTGATATTTGGAAGCCCATAGAGGGCGATGGTGAAAAAGGAAATATCCTCAGATGAAATCTGGAAAGAAGCTTTCTGAGAAACTGCTTAGTGTTCTGTGAATTCATCTCACAGAGTTACATGTGTATTTCGTGGATCTCTTTGCTAGCCTTATTTGTCTGGAATCTGAGAAAAGATATTTCGGATCCCTATGAAGACTATAGGGCCAAAGGAAATATCCTCCGATAACAAAGAGAAAGAAGCTTTCTGAGAAACTTCTTTGTGTTCTGTGAAATCATCTCACAGAGTTACAGCATTCCCCTCAAGAAGCCTTTCGCTAAGACAGTTCTTGTGGAATTGGTAAAGTGATATTTGGAAGCCCATAGAGGGCTATGGTGAAAAAGGAAATATCCTCAGATGAACTCTGGAAAGAAGCTTTCTGAGAAACTGCTTAGTGTTCTGTGAATTCATCTCACAGAGTTACATCTGTATTTCGTGGATCTCTTCGCTAGCCTTATTTCTGTGGAATCTGAGAACAGATATTTCGGATCCCTTTGAAGACTATAGGGCCAAAGGAAATATCCTGCGATAACAAAGAGAAAGAAGCTTTCTGAGAAACTTCTTTCTGTTCTGTGAAATCATCTCACAGAGTTACCGCTTTCCCCTCAAGAAGCCTTTCGCTAAGACAGTTCTTGTGGAATTGGCAAAGTGATATTTGGAAGCCCATAGAGGGCGATGGTGAAAAAGGAAATATCCTCAGATGAAATCTGGAAAGAAGCTTTCTGAGAAACTGCTTAGTGTTCTGTGAATTCATCTCACAGAGTTACATGTGCATTTCGAGGATCTCTTTGCTAGCCTTATGTCTGTGGAATCTGTGAAAAGATATTTCGCATCCATATGAAGACTATAGGGCCAAAGGAAATATCCTTCGATAACAAAGAGAAAGAAGCTTTCTGAGAAACTTCTTTGTGTTCTGTGAAATAATCTCACAGAGTTACAGCTTTCCCCTCAAGAAGCCTTTCGCTAAGACAGTTCTTGTGGAATTGGCAAAGAGATATATGGAAGCCCATAGAGGGCTATGGTGAAAAAGGAAATATCCTCAGATGAAATCTGGAAAGAAGCTTTCTGAGAAACTGCTTAGTGTTCTGTGAAATCATCTCACAGAGTTACAGCTTTCCCCTCAAGAAGCCTTTCGCTAAGACAGTTCTTGTGGAATTGGCAAAGTGATATTTGGAAGCCCGTAGAGGGCTAAGGTGAAAAAGGAAATATCCTCAGATGAAATCTGGAAAGAAGCTTTCTGAGAAACTGCTCAGTGTTCTGTGAATTCATCTCACAGCGTTACATCTGTATTTCGTGGATCTCTTTGCTAGCCTTATTTCTGTGGAGTCTGAGAACAGATATTTCGGATCCCTTTGAAGACTATAGGGCCAAAGGAAATATCCTCCGATAACAAAGAGAAAGAAGCTTTCTGAGAAACTTCTTTGTGTTCTGTGAAATCATCTCACAGAGTTACAGCTTTCCCCTCAAGAAGCCTTTCGCTAAGACAGTTCTTGTGGAATTGGTAAAGTGATATTTGGAAGCCCATAGAGGGCTATGGTGAAAAAGGAAATATCCTCAGATGAACTCTGGAAAGAAGCTTTCTGCGAAACTGCTTAGTGTTCTGTGAATTCATCTCACAGAGTTACATCTGTATTTCGTGGATCTCTTTGCTAGCCTTATTTCTGTGGAATCTGAGAACAGATATTTCGGATCCCTATGAAGACTATAGGGCCAAAGGAAATATCCTGCGATAACAAAGAGAAAGAAGCTTTCTGAGAAACTTCTTTCTGTTCTGGAAATCATCTCACAGAGTTACAGCTTTCCCCTCAAGAAGCCTTTCGCTAAGACAGTTCTTGTGGAATTGGCAAAGTGATATTTGGAAGCCCACAGAGGGCTATGGTGAAAAAGGAAATATCCTCAGATGAAATCTGGAAAGAAGCTTTCTGAGAAACTGCGTAGTGTTCTGTGAATTCATCTCACAGAGTTACATGTGTATTTCGTGGATCTCTTTGCTAGCCTTATTTCTGTGGAATCTGAGAACAGATATTTCGGATCCCTTTGAAGACTCTAGGGCCAAAGGAAATATCCTGCGATAACAAAGAGAAAGAAGCTTTCTGAGAAACTTCTTTCTGTTCTGTGAAATCATCTCACAGAGTTACAGCTTTCTCTTCAAGAACCCTTTCGCTAAGACAGTTCTTGTGGAATTGGCAACGTGATATTTGGAAGCCCATAGAAGGGTATGGTGAAAAAAGGAAATATCCTAAGATGAAATCTGGAAAGAAGCTTTCTGAGAAACTGCTTAGTGTTCTGTGAATTCATCTCACAGAGTTATATCTGTATTTCGTGAATCTCTTTGCTAGCCTTATTTCTGTGTAATCTGAGAACAGATAATTCGGATCCCTTTGAAGACTATAGGGCCAAAGGAAATATCCTCCGATAACAAAGAGAAAGAAGCTTTCTGAGAAACTTCTTTGTGTTCTGTGAAATCATCTCATAGAGTTACAGCTTTCCCCTCAAGAAGCCTTTCGCTAAGACAGTTCCTGTGGAATTGGAAAAGAGATATTTGGAAGCCCATAGAGGGCTACGGTGAAAAAGGAAATATCCTCAGATGAAATCTGGAAAGAAGCTTTCTGAGAAACTGCTTAGTGTTCTGTGAAATCATCTCACAGAGTTACAGCTTTCCCCTCAATAAGCCTTTCGCTAAGACAGTTCTTGTGGAATTGGCAAAGTGATATTTGGAAGCCCATAGAGGGCTATGGTGAAAAAGGAAATATCCTCAGATGAAATCTGGAAAGAAGCTTTCTGAGAAACTGCTTAGTGCTCTGTGAATTCATCTCACAGCGTTACATCTGTATTTCGTGGATCTCTTTGCTAGCCTTATTTCTGTGGAGTCTGAGAACAGATATTTCGGATCACTTTGAAGACTATAGGGCCAAAGGAAATATCCTCCGATAACATAGAGAAAGAAGCTTTCTGAGAAACTTCTTTGTGTTCCGTGAAATCATCTCAAAGAGTTACAGCTTTCCCCTCAAGAAGCCTTTCGCTAAGACAGTTCTTGTGGAATTGGCAAAGTGATATTTGGAAGCCCATAGAGGGCTATGGTGAAAAAGGAAATATCCTCAGATGAAATCTGGAAAGAAGCTTTCTGAGAAACTGCTTAGTGTTCTGTGAATTCATCTCACAGAGTTACATCTGTATTTCGTGGATCTCTTTGCTAGCCTTATTTCTGTGGAATCTGAGAACAGATATTTCGGATCCCTTTGAAGACTATAGGGCCAAAGGAAATATCCTCCGACAACAAAGAGAAAGAAGCTTTCTCAGAAACTTCTTTCTGTTCTGTGAAATCATCTCACAGAGTTACAGCTTTCCCCTCAAGAAGCCTTTCGCTAAGACAGTTCTTGTGGAATTGGCAAAGTGATATTTGGAAGCCCATAGAGGGCTATGGTGAAAAAGGAAATCTCCTCACATGAAATCTGGAAAGAAGCTTTCTGAGAAACTGCTTAGTGTTCTGTGAATTCATCTCACAGAGTTACATCTGTATTTCGTGGATCTCTTTGCTAGCCTTATTTCTGTGTAATCTGAGAACAGATATTTCGGATCCCTTTGAAGACTATAGGGCCAAAGGAAATATCCTCCGATAACAAAGAGAAAGAAGCTTTCTGAGAAACTTCTTTGTGTTCTGTGAAATCATCTCACGGAGTTACAGCTTTCCCCTCAAGAAGCCTTTCGCTACGACAGTTCTTGTGTAATTGGCAAAGAGATATTTGGAACCCCTAGAGGGCTATGGTGAAAAAGGAAATATCCTCAGATGAAATCTGGAAAGAAGCTTTCTGAGAAACTGCTTAGTGTTCTGTGAATTCATCTCACAGAGTTACATCTGTATTTCGTGAATCTCTTTGCTAGCCTTATTTCTGTGTAATCTGAGAACAGATATTTCGGATCCCTTTGAAGACTATAGGGCCAAAGGAAATATCCTGCGATAACAAAGAGAAAGAAGCTTTCTGAGAAACTTCTTTGTGTTCTGTGAAATCATCTCATAGAGTTACAGCTTTCCCCTCAAGAAGCCTTTCGCTAGGACAGTTCTTGTGTAATTGGCAAAGAGATATTTGGAAGCCCATAGAGGGCTATGGTGAAAAAGGAAATATCCTCAGATGAAATCTGGAAAGAAGCTTTCTGAGAAACTGCTTAGTGTTCTGTGAATTCATCTCACAGAGTTACATCTGTATTTCGTGAATCTCTTTGCTAGCCTTATTTCTGTGTAATCTGAGAACACATATTTCGGATCCCTTTGAAGACTGTAGGGCCAAAGGAAATATCCTCCGATAACAAAGAGAAAGAAGCTTTCTGAGAAACTTCTTTGTGTTCTGTGAAATCATCTCACAGAGTTACAGCTTTCCCCTCAAAAGCCTTTCGCTAAGACAGTTTTTGTGGAATTGGCAACTTGATATTTGGAAGCCCTTAGAGGGCTATGGTGAAAAAGGAAATATCCTCAGATGAAATCTGGAAAGAAGCTTTCTGAGAAACTGCTTAGTGTTCTGTGAATTCATCTCACAGAGTTATATCTGTATTTCGTGAATCTCTTTGCTAGCCTTATTTCTGTGTAATCTGAGAACAGATATTTCGCATCCCTTTGAAGACTATAGGGCCAAAGGAAATATCCTCCGATAACAAAGAGAAAGAAGCTTTCTGAGAAACTTCTTTGTGTTCTGTGAAATCATCTCACAGAGTTACAGCTTTCCCCTCAAGAAGCCTTTCGCTAAGACAGTTCTTGTGGAATTGGCAAAGTGATATTTGGAAGCCCATAGAGGGCTATGGTGAAAAAGGAAATATCCTCAGATGAAATCTGGAAAGAAGCTTTCTGAGAAACTGCTTAGTGTTCTGTGAATTCATCTCACAGTGTTACATCTGTATTTCGTGGATCTCTTTGCTAGCCTTATTTCTGTGGAGTCTGAGAACAGATATTTCGGATCCCTTTGAAGACTATAGGGCCAAAGGAAATATCCTCCGATAACATAGAGAAAGAAGCTTTCTGAGAAACTTCTTTGTGTTCTGTGAAATCATCTCACAGAGTTACAGCTTTCCCCTCAAGAAGCCTTTCACTAAGACAGTTCTTGTGGAATTGGCAAAGTGATATTTGGAAGCCCATAGAGGGCTATGGTGAAAAAGGAAATATCCTCAGATGAGATCTGGAAAGAAGCTTTCTGAGAAACTGCTTAGTGTTCTGTGAATTCATCTCACAGAGTTACATCTGTATTTCGTGGATCTCTTTGCTAGCCTTATTTCTGTGGAATCTGAGAACAGATATTTCGGATCCCTTTGAAGACTATAGGGCCAAAGGAAATATTCTCCGATAACAAAGAGAAAGAAGCTTTCTGAGAATCTTCTTGGTGTTCTGTGAAATCATCTCACAGAATTACAGCTTTCCCCTCAAGAAGCCTTTCGCTAAGACAGTTCTTGTGGAATTGGCAAAGAGATATTTGGAAGCCCATAGAGGGCTATGGTGAAAAAGGAAATATCCTCAGATGAAATCTGGAAAGAAGCCTTCTGAGAAACTGCTTAGTGTTCTGTGAAATCATCTCACAGAGTTACAGCTTTCCCCTCAAGAAGCCTTTCGCTAAGACAGTTCTTGTGGAATTGGCAAAGTGATATTTGGAAGCCCATAGAGGGCTATGGTGAAAAAGGAAATATCCTCAGATGAAATCTGGTAAGAAGCTTTCTGAGAAACTGCTTAGTGTTCTGTGAATTCATCTCACAGAGTTACATCTGTATTTCGTGTATCTCTTTGCTAGCCTTATTTCTGTGGAGTCTGAGAACAGATATTTCGGATCCCTTTGAAGACTATAGGGCCAAAGGAAATATCCTCCGATAACAAAGAGAAAGAAGCTTTCTGAGAAACTTCTTTGTGTTCTGTGAAATCATCTCACAGAGTTACAGCTTTCCCCTATAGAAGCCTTTCGCTAAGACAGTTCTTGTGGAATTGGCAAAGTGATATTTGGAAGCCCATAGAGGGCTATGGTGAAAAAGGAAATATCCTCAGATGAAATCTGGAAAGAAGCTTTCTGAGAAACTGCTTAGTGTTCTGTGAATTCATCTCACAGAGTTACATCTGTATTTCGTGGATCTCTTTGCTAGCCTTATTTCTGTGGAATCTGAGAACAGAGATTTCGGATCCCTTTGAAGACTATAGGGCCAAAGGAAATATCCTCCGATAACAAAGAGAAAGAAGCTTTCTCAGAAACTTCTTTCTGTTCTGTGAAATCATCTCACAGAGTTACAGCTTTCCGCTCCAGAAGCCTTTCGCTAAGAAAGTTCTTGTGGAATTGGCAAAGTGATATTTGGAAGCCCATAGAGGGCTATGGTGAAAAAGGAAATCTCCTCACATGAAATCTGGAAAGAAGCTTTCTGAGAAACTGCTTAGTGTTCTGTGAATTCATCTCACAGAGTTACATGTGTATTTCGTGGATCTCTTTGCTAGCCTTATTTCTGTGGAATCTGAGAACAGATATTTCGGATCCCTTTGAAGACTATAGGGCCAAAGGAAACATCCTGCGATAACAAAGAGAAAGAAGCTTTCTGAGAAAATTCTTTCTGTTCTGTGAAATCATCTCACAGAGTTACAGCTTTCTCCTCAAGAACCCTTTCGCTAAGACAGTTCTTGTGGAATTGGCAACGTGATATTTGGAAGCCCATAGAGGGGTATGGTGAAAAAAGGAAATATCCTCAGATAAAATCTGGAAAGAAGCTTTCTGAGAAACTGCTTAGTGTTCTGTGAATTCATCTCACAGAGTTATATCTGTATTTCGTGAATCTCTTTGCTAGCCTTATTTCTGTGTAATCTGAGAACAGATAATTCGGATCCCTTTGAAGACTATAGGGCCAAAGGAAATATCCTCCGATAACAAAGAGAAAGAAGCTTTCTGAGAAACTTCTTTGTGTTCTGTGAAATCATCTCACAGAGTTACAGCTTTCCCCTCAAGAAGCCTTTCGCTAAGACAGTTCCTGTGGAATTGGCAAAGAGATATTTGGAAGCCCATAGAGGGCTATGGTGAAAAAGGAAATATCCTCAGATGAAATCTGGAAAGAAGCTTTCTGAGAAACTGCTTAGTGTTCTGTGAAACCATCTCACAGAGTTACATCTGTATTTCGTGGATCTCTTTGCTAGCCTTATTTCTGTGGAATCTGAGAACAGATATTTCGGATCCCTTTGAAGACTATAGGGCCAAAGGAAATATCCTCCGTTAACAAAGAGAAAGAAGCTTTCTGAGAAACTTCTTTCTGTTCTGTGAAATCATCTCACAGAGTTACAGCTTTCCCCTCAAGAAGCCTTTCGCTAAGACAGTTCTTGTGGAATTGGCAAAGTGATATTTGGAAGCCCATAGAGGTCTATGGTGAAAAAGGAAATATCCTCAGATGAAATCTGGAAAGAAGCTTTCTGAGAAACTGCTTAGTGTTCTGTGATTTCATCTCACAGAGTTACATGTGTATTTCGTGGATCTCTTTGCTAGCCTTATTTCTGTGGAATCTGAGAAAAGATATTTCGCATCCCTATGAAGTCTATAGGGCCAAAGGAAATATCCTCCGATAACAAAGAGAAAGAAGCTTTCTGAGAAACTTCTTTGTGTTCTGTGAAATCATCTCACAGAGTTACAGCTTTCCCCTCCAGAAGCCTTTCGCTAAGACAGTTCTTGTGGAATTTGCTAAGTGATATTTGGAAGCCCATAGAGGGCTATGGTGAAAAAGGAAATCTCCTCACATGAAATCTGGAAAGAAGCTTTCTGAGAAACTGCTTAGTGTTCTGTGAATTCATCTCACAGAGTCACATGTGTATTTCGTGGATCTCTTTGCTAGCCTTATTTCTGTGGAATCTGAGAACAGATATTTCGGATCCCTTTGAAGACTATAGGGCCAAAGGAAATATCCTGCGATAACAAAGAGAAAGAAGCTTTCTGAGAAACTTCT
This sequence comes from Macaca nemestrina, assembly GCF_043159975.1. Taxonomy (NCBI): domain Eukaryota; kingdom Metazoa; phylum Chordata; class Mammalia; order Primates; family Cercopithecidae; genus Macaca; species Macaca nemestrina. The sequence goes on from NC_092125.1 coordinate 91,175,498, forward strand.
TTCTGTTCTGTGAAATCATCTCACAGAGTTACAGCTTTCTCCTCAAGAACCCTTTCCCTAAGACAGTTCTTGTGGAATTGGCAACGTGATATTTGGAAGCCCATAGAGGGGTATGGTGAAAAAAGGAAATATCCTCAGATGAAATCTGGAAAGAAGCTTTCTGAGAAACTGCTTAATGTTCTGTGAATTCATCTCACAGAGTTGTATCTGTATTTCGTGAATCTCTTTGCTAGCCTTATTTCTGTGTAATCTGAGAACAGATAATTCGGATCCCTTTGAAGACTATAGGGCCAAAGGAAATATCCTCCGATAACAAAGAGAAAGAAGCTTTCTGAGAAACATCTTTGTGTTCTGTGAAATCATCTCACAGAGTTACAGCTTTCCCCTCAAGAAGCCTTTCGCTAAGACAGTTCTTGTGGAATTGGCAAAGAGATATTTGGAAGCCCATAGAGGGCTATGGTGAAAAAGGAAATATCCTCAGATGAAATCTGGAAAGAAGCTTTCTGAGAAACTGCTTAGTGTTCTGTGAAATCATCTCACAGAGTTACAGCTTTCCCTTCAAGAAGCCTTTCGCTAAGACAGTTCTTGTGGAATTGGCAAAGTGATATTTGGAAGCCCATAGAGGGCTATGGTGAAAAAGGAAATATCCTCAGATGAAATCTGGAAAGAAGCTTTCTGAGAAACTGCTTAGTGTTCTGTGAATTCATCTCACAGAGTTACATCTGTATTTCGTGGATCTCTTTGCTAGCCTTATTTCTGTGGAATCTGAGAACAGATATTTCGGATCCCTTTGAAGACTATAGGGCCAAAGGAAATATCCTCCGTTAACAAAGAGAAAGAAGCATTCTGAGAAACTTCTTTCTGTTCTGTGAAATCATCTCACAGAGTTACAGCTTTCCCTTCAAGAAGCCTTTCGCTAAGACAGTTCTTGTGGAATTGGCAACTTGATATTTGGAAGTCCATAGAGGGCAATGGTGAAAAAGGAAATATCCTCAGATGAAATCTGGAAAGAAGCTTTCTGAGAAACTGCTTAGTGTTCTGTTAATTCATCTCACAGAGTTACATGTGTATTTCGTGGATCTCTTTGCTAGCCTTATTTCTGTGGAATCTGAGAAAAGATATTTCCCATCCCTATGAAGACTATAGGGCCAAAGGAAATATCCTCCGATATCAAAGAGAAAGAAGCTTTCTGAGAAACTTCTTTGTGTTCTGTGAAATCATCTCACAGAGTTACAGCTTTCTCCTCAAGAAGCCTTTCGCTAAGACAGTTCTTGTGGAATTGGCAAAGAGATATTTGGAAGCCCATAGAGGGCTATGGTGAAAAAGGAAATATCCTCAGATGAAATCTGGAAAGAAACTTTCTGAGAAACTGCTTAGTGTTCTGTGAAATCATCTCACAGAGTTACAGCTTTCCCCTCAAGAAGCCTTTCGCTAAGACAGTTCTTGTGGAATTGGCAAAGTGATATTTGGAAGCCCATAGAGGGCTATGGTGAAAAAGGAAATATCCTCAGATGAAATCTGGAAAGAAGCTTTCTGAGAAACTGCTTAGTGTTCTGTGAATTCATCTCACAGCGTTACATTTGTGTTTCGTGGATCTCTTTGCTAGCCTTATTTCTGTGGAGTCTGAGAACAGATATTTCGGATCCCTTTGAAGACTATAGGGCCAAAGGAAATATCCTCCGATAACATAGAGAAGGAAGCTTTCTGAGAAACTTCTTTGTGTTCTGTGAAATCATCTCACAGAGTTACAGCTTTCCCCTCCAGAAGCCTTTCGCTAAGACAGTTCTTGTGGAATTGGCAAAGTGATATTTGGAAGCCCATAGAGGACTATGGTGAAAAAGGAAATCTCCTCACATGAAATCTGGAAAGAAGCTTTCTGAGAAACTGCTTAGTGTTCTGTGAATTCATCTCACAGAGTTACATCTGTATTTCGTGGATCTCTTTGCTAGCCTTATTTCTGTGGAATCTGAGAACAGATATTTCGGATCCCTTTGAAGACTATAGGGCCAAAGGAAATATCCTGCGATAACAAAGAGAAAGAAGCTTTCTGAGAAACTTCTTTGTGTTCTGTGAAATCATCTCATAGAGTTACAGCTTTCCCCTCAAGAAGCCTTTCGCTAGGACAGTTCTTGTGTAATTGGCAAAGAGATATTTGGAAGCCCATAGAGGGCTATGGTGAAAAAGGAAATATCCTCAGATGAAATCTGGAAAGAAGCTTTCTGAGAAACTGCTTAGTGTTCTGTGAATTCATCTCACAGAGTTACATCTGTATTTCGTGAATCTCTTTGCTAGCCTTATTTCTGTGTAATCTGAGAACAGATATTTCGGATCCCTTTGAAGACTGTAGGGCCAAAGGAAATATCCTCCGATAACAAAGAGAAAGAAGCATTCTGAGAAACTTCTTTGTGTTCTGTGAAATCATCTCACAGAGTTACAGCTTTCCCCTCAAGAAGCCTTTCGCTAAGACAGTTCTTGTGGAATTGGCAAAGTGATATTTGGAAGCCCATAGAGGGCTATGGTGAAAAAGGAAATATCCTCAGATGAGATCTGGAAAGAAGCTTTCTGAGAAACTGCTTAGTGTTCTGTGAATTCATCTCACAGAGTTACATCTGTATTTCGTGGATCTCTTTGCTAGCCTTATTTCTGTGGAATCTGAGAGCAGATATTTCGGATCCCTTTGAAGACTATAGGGCCAAAGGAAATATCCTCCGATAACAAAGAGAAAGAAGATTTCTGAGAATCTTCTTTGTGTTCTGTGAAATCATCTCACAGAATTACAGCTTTCCCCTCAAGAAGCCTTTCGCTAAGACAGTTCTTGTGGAATTGGCAAAGAGATATTTGGAAGCCCATAGAGGGCTATGGTGAAAAAGGAAATATCCTCAGATGAAATCTGGAAAGAAGCCTTCTGAGAAACTGCTTAGTGTTCTGTGAAATCATCTCACAGAGTTACAGCTTTACCCCAAGAAGCCTTTCGCTAAGACAGTTCTTGTGGAATTGGCAAAGTGATATTTGGAAGCCCATAGAGGGCTATGGTGAAAAAGGAAATATCCTCAGATGAAATCTGGAAAGAAGCTTTCTGAGAAACTGCTTAGTGTTCTGTGAATTCATATCACAGCGTTACATCTGTATTTCGTGTATCTCTTTGCTAGCCTTATTTCTGTGGAGTCTGAGAACAGATATTTCGGATCCCTTTGAAGACTATAGGGCCAAAGGAAATATCCTCCGATAACATAGAGAAAGAAGCTTTCTGAGAAACTTCTTTGTGTTCTGTGAAATCATCTCACAGAGTTACAGCTTTCCCCTCAAGAAGCCTTTCGCTAAGACAGTTCCTGTGGAATTGGCAAAGAGATATTTGGAAGCCCATAGAGGGCTATGGTGAAAAAGGAAATATCCTCAGATGAAATCTGGAAAGAAGCTTTCTGAGAAACTGCTTAGTGTTCTGTGAAATCATCTCACAGAGTTACATCTGTATTTCGTGGATCTCTTTGCTAGCCTTATTTCTGTGGAATCTGAGAACAGATATTTCGGATCCCTTTGAAGACTATAGGGCCAAAGGAAATATCCTCCGTTAACAAAGAGAAAGAAGCTTTCTGAGAAACTTCTTTCTGTTCTGTGAAATCATCTCACAGAGTTACAGCTTTCCCCTCAAGAAGCCTTTCGCTAAGACAGTTCTTGTGGAATTGGCAAAGTGATATTTGGAAGCCCATAGAGGGCTATGGTGAAAAAGGAAATATCCTCAGATGAAATCTGGAAAGAAGCTTTCTGAGAAACTGCTTAGTGTTCTGTGAATTCATCTCACAGAGTTACATGTGTATTTCGTGGATCTCTTTGCTAGCTTTATTTCTGTGGAATCTGAGAAAAGATATTTCGCATCCCTATGAAGACTATAGGGCCAAAGGAAATATCCTCCGATAACAAAGAGAAAGAAGCTTTCTGAGAAACTACTTTCTGTTCTGTGAAATCATCTCACAGAGGTACAGCTTTCCCCTCAAGAAGCCTTTCGCTAAGACAGTTCTTGTGGAATTGGCAAAGAGATATTTGGAAGCCCATAGAGGGCTATGGTGAAAAAGGAAATATCCTCAGATGAAATCTGGAAAGAAGCTTTCTGAGAAACTGCTTAGTGTTCTGTGAATTCATCTCACAGAGTTACATCTGTATTTCGTGGATCTCTTTGCTAGCCTTATTTCTGTGGAGTCTGAGAACAGATATTTCGGATCCCTTTGAAGACTATAGGGCCAAGGGAAATATCCTCCGATAACAAAGAGAAAGAAGCTTTCTGAGAAACTTCTTTGTGTTCTGTGAAATCATCTCACAGAGTTACAGCTTTCCCCTCAAGAAGCCTTTCGCTAAGACAGTTCTTGTGGAATTGGCAAAGTGATATTTGGAAGCCCATAGAGGGCTAAGGTGAAAAAGGAAATATCCTCAGATGAAATCTGGAAAGAAGCTTTCTGAGAAACTGCTTAGTGTTCTGTGAATTCATATCACAGCGTTACATCTGTATTTCGTGTATCTCTTTGCTAGCCTTATTTCTGTGGAGTCTGAGAACAGATATTTCGGATCCCTTTGAAGACTATAGGGCCAAAGGAAATATCCTCCGATAACATAGAGAAAGAAGCTTTCTGAGAAACTTCTTTGTGTTCTGTGAAATCATCTCACAGAGTTACAGCTTTCCCCTCAAGAAGCCTTTCGCTAAGACAGTTCCTGTGGAATTGGCAAAGAGATATTTGGAAGCCCATAGAGGGCTATGGTGAAAAAGGAAATATCCTCAGATGAAATCTGGAAAGAAGCTTTCTGAGAAACTGCTTAGTGTTCTGTGAAATCATCTCACAGAGTTACATCTGTATTTCGTGGATCTCTTTGCTAGCCTTATTTCTGTGGAATCTGAGAACAGATATTTCGGATCCCTTTGAAGACTATAGGGCCAAAGGAAATATCCTCCGTTAACAAAGAGAAAGAAGCTTTCTGAGAAACTTCTTTCTGTTCTGTGAAATCATCTCACAGAGTTACAGCTTTCCCCTCAAGAAGCCTTTCGCTAAGACAGTTCTTGTGGAATTGGCAAAGTGATATTTGGAAGCCCATAGAGGGCTATGGTGAAAAAGGAAATATCCTCAGATGAAATCTGGAAAGAAGCTTTCTGAGAAACTGCTTAGTGTTCTGTGAATTCATCTCACAGAGTTACATGTGTATTTCGTGGATCTCTTTGCTAGCTTTATTTCTGTGGAATCTGAGAAAAGATATTTCGCATCCCTATGAAGACTATAGGGCCAAAGGAAATATCCTCCGATAACAAAGAGAAAGAAGCTTTCTGAGAAACTACTTTCTGTTCTGTGAAATCATCTCACAGAGTTACAGCTTTCCCCTCAAGAAGCCTTTCGCTAAGACAGTTCTTGTGGAATTGGCAAAGAGATATTTGGAAGCCCATAGAGGGCTATGGTGAAAAAGGAAATATCCTCAGATGAAATCTGGAAAGAAGCTTTCTGAGAAACTGCTTAGTGTTCTGTGAATTCATCTCACAGCGTTACATCTGTATTTCGTGGATCTCTTTGCTAGCCTTATTTCTGTGGAGTCTGAGAACAGATATTTCGGATCCCTTTGAAGACTATAGGGCCAAGGGAAATATCCTCCGATAACAAAGAGAAAGAAGCTTTCTGAGAAACTTCTTTGTGTTCTGTGAAATCATCTCACAGAGTTACAGCTTTCCCCTCAAGAAGCCTTTCGCTAAGACAGTTGTTGTGGAATTGGCAAAGTGATATTTGGAAGCCCATAGAGGGCTATGGTGAAAAAGGAAATATCCTCAGATGAAATCTGGAAAGAAGCTTTCTGAGAAACTGCTTAGTGTTCTGTGATTTCATCTCACAGAGTTACATGTGTATTTCGTGGATCTCTTTGCTAGCCTTATTTCTGTGGAATCTGAGAAAAGATATTTCGCATCCCTATGAAGTCTATAGGGCCAAAGGAAATATCCTCCGATAACAAAGAGAAAGAAGCTTTCTGAGAAACTTCTTTGTGTTCTGTGAAATCATCTCACAGAGTTACAGCTTTCCCCTCCAGAAGCCTTTCGCTAAGACAGTTCTTGTGGAATTTGCTAAGTGATATTTGGAAGCCCATAGAGGGCTATGGTGAAAAAGGAAATCTCCTCACATGAAATCTGGAAAGAAGCTTTCTGAGAAACTGCTTAGTGTTCTGTGAATTCATCTCACAGAGTCACATGTGTATTTCGTGGATCTCTTTGCTAGCCTTATTTCTGTGGAATCTGAGAACAGATATTTCGGATCCCTTTGAAGACTATAGGGCCAAAGGAAATATCCTGCGATAACAAAGACAAAGAAGCTTTCTGAGAAACTTCTTTCTGTTCTGTGAAATCATCTCACAGAGTTACAGCTTTCTCCTCAAGAACCCTTTCCCTAAGACAGTTCTTGTGGAATTGGCAACGTGATATTTGGAAGCCCATAGAGGGGTATGGTGAAAAAAGGAAATATCCTCAGATGAAATCTGGAAAGAAGCTTTCTGAGAAACTGCTTAATGTTCTGTGAATTCATCTCACAGAGTTGTATCTGTATTTCGTGAATCTCTTTGCTAGCCTTATTTCTGTGTAATCTGAGAACAGATAATTCGGATCCCTTTGAAGACTATAGGGCCAAAGGAAATATCCTCCGATAACAAAGAGAAAGAAGCTTTCTGAGAAACATCTTTGTGTTCTGTGAAATCATCTCACAGAGTTACAGCTTTCCCCTCAAGAAGCCTTTCGCTAAGACAGTTCTTGTGGAATTGGCAAAGAGATATTTGGAAGCCCATAGAGGGCTATGGTGAAAAAGGAAATATCCTCAGATGAAATCTGGAAAGAAGCTTTCTGAGAAACTGCTTAGTGTTCTGTGAAATCATCTCACAGAGTTACAGCTTTCCCTTCAAGAAGCCTTTCGCTAAGACAGTTCTTGTGGAATTGGCAAAGTGATATTTGGAAGCCCATAGAGGGCTATGGTGAAAAAGGAAATATCCTCAGATGAAATCTGGAAAGAAGCTTTCTGAGAAACTGCTTAGTGTTCTGTGAATTCATCTCACAGAGTTACATCTGTATTTCGTGGATCTCTTTGCTAGCCTTATTTCTGTGGAATCTGAGAACAGATATTTCGGATCCCTTTGAAGACTATAGGGCCAAAGGAAATATCCTCCGTTAACAAAGAGAAAGAAGCATTCTGAGAAACTTCTTTCTGTTCTGTGAAATCATCTCACAGAGTTACAGCTTTCCCTTCAAGAAGCCTTTCGCTAAGACAGTTCTTGTGGAATTGGCAACGTGATATTTGGAAGTCCATAGAGGGCAATGGTGAAAAAGGAAATATCCTCAGATGAAATCTGGAAAGAAGCTTTCTGAGAAACTGCTTAGTGTTCTGTTAATTCATCTCACAGAGTTACATGTGTATTTCGTGGATCTCTTTGCTAGCCTTATTTCTGTGGAATCTGAGAAAAGATATTTCCCATCCCTATGAAGACTATAGGGCCAAAGGAAATATCCTCCGATATCAAAGAGAAAGAAGCTTTCTGAGAAACTTCTTTGTGTTCTGTGAAATCATCTCACAGAGTTACAGCTTTCCCCTCAAGAAGCCTTTCGCTAAGACAGTTCTTGTGGAATTGGCAAAGAGATATTTGGAAGCCCATAGAGGGCTATGGTGAAAAAGGAAATATCCTCAGATGAAATCTGGAAAGAAACTTTCTGAGAAACTGCTTAGTGTTCTGTGAAATCATCTCACAGAGTTACAGCTTTCCCCTCAAGAAGCCTTTCGCTAAGACAGTTCTTGTGGAATTGGCAAAGTGATATTTGGAAGCCCATAGAGGGCTATGGTGAAAAAGGAAATATCCTCAGATGAAATCTGGAAAGAAGCTTTCTGAGAAACTGCTTAGTGTTCTGTGAATTCATCTCACAGCGTTACATTTGTGTTTCGTGGATCTCTTTGCTAGCCTTATTTCTGTGGAGTCTGAGAACAGATATTTCGGATCCCTTTGAAGACTATAGGGCCAAAGGAAATATCCTCCGATAACATAGAGAAGGAAGCTTTCTGAGAAACTTCTTTGTGTTCTGTGAAATCATCTCACAGAGTTACAGCTTTCCCCTCCAGAAGCCTTTCGCTAAGACAGTTCTTGTGGAATTGGCAAAGTGATATTTGGAAGCCCATAGAGGGCTATGGTGAAAAAGGAAATCTCCTCACATGAAATCTGGAAAGAAGCTTTCTGAGAAACTGCTTAGTGTTCTGTGAATTCATCTCACAGAGTTACATGTGTATTTCGTGGATCTCTTTGCTAGCCTTATTTCTGTGGAATCTGAGAACAGATATTTCGGATCCCTTTGAAGACTATAGGGCCAAAGGAAATATCCTGCGATAACAAAGAGAAAGAAGCTTTCTGAGAAACTTCTTTGTGTTCTGTGAAATCATCTCATAGAGTTACAGCTTTCCCCTCAAGAAGCCTTTCGCTAGGACAGTTCTTGTGTAATTGGCAAAGAGATATTTGGAAGCCCATAGAGGGCTATGGTGAAAAAGGAAATATCCTCAGATGAAATCTGGAAAGAAGCTTTCTGAGAAACTGCTTAGTGTTCTGTGAATTCATCTCACAGAGTTACATCTGTATTTCGTGAATCTCTTTGCTAGCCTTATTTCTGTGTAATCTGAGAACAGATATTTCGGATCCCTTTGAAGACTGTAGGGCCAAAGGAAATATCCTCCGATAACAAAGAGAAAGAAGCATTCTGAGAAACTTCTTTGTGTTCTGTGAAATCATCTCACAGAGTTACCCCTTTCCCCTCAAGAAGCCTTTCGCTAACACAGTTCTTGTGGAATTGGCAACGTGATATTTGGAAGCCCTTAGAGGGCTATGATGAAAAAGGAAATATCCTCAGATGAAATCTGGAAAGAAGCTTTCTGAGAAACTGCTTAGTGTTCTGTGAATTCATCTCACAGTGTTACATCTGTATTTCGTGGATCTCTTTGCTAGCCTTATTTCTGTGGAGTCTGAGAACAGATATTTCGGATCCCTTTGAAGACTATAGGGCCAAAGGAAATATCCTCCGATAACATAGAGAAAGAAGCTTTCTGAGAAACTTCTTTGTGTTCTGTGAAATCATCTCACAGAGTTACAGCTTTCCCCTCAAGAAGCCTTTCGCTAAGACAGTTCTTGTGGAATTGGCAAAGTGATATTTGGAAGCCCATAGAGGGCTATGGTGAAAAAGGAAATATCCTCAGATGAGATCTGGAAAGAAGCTTTCTGAGAAACTGCTTAGTGTTCTGTGAATTCATCTCACAGAGTTACATCTGTATTTCGTGGATCTCTTTGCTAGCCTTATTTCTGTGGAATCTGAGAGCAGATATTTCGGATCCCTTTGAAGACTATAGGGCCAAAGGAAATATCCTCCGATAACAAAGAGAAAGAAGATTTCTGAGAATCTTCTTTGTGTTCTGTGAAATCATCTCACAGAATTACAGCTTTCCCCTCAAGAAGCCTTTCGCTAAGACAGTTCTTGTGGAATTGGCAAAGAGATATTTGGAAGCCCATAGAGGGCTATGGTGAAAAAGGAAATATCCTCAGATGAAATCTGGAAAGAAGCCTTCTGAGAAACTGCTTAGTGTTCTGTGAAATCATCTCACAGAGTTACAGCTTTCCCCCAAGAAGCCTTTCGCTAAGACAGTTCTTGTGGAATTGGCAAAGTGATATTTGGAAGCCCATAGATGGCTATGGTGAAAAAGGAAATATCCTCAGATGAAATCTGGAAAGAAGCTTTCTGAGAAACTGCTTAGTGTTCTGTGAATTCATATCACAGCGTTACATCTGTATTTCGTGTATCTCTTTGCTAGCCTTATTTCTGTGGAGTCTGAGAACAGATATTTCGGATCCCTTTGAAGACTATAGGGCCAAAGGAAATATCCTCCGATAACATAGAGAAAGAAGCTTTCTGAGAAACTTCTTTGTGTTCTGTGAAATCATCTCACAGAGTTACAGCTTTCCCCTCAAGAAGCCTTTCGCTAAGACAGTTCCTGTGGAATTGGCAAAGAGATATTTGGAAGCCCATAGAGGGCTATGGTGAAAAAGGAAATATCCTCTGATGAAATCTGGAAAGAAGCTTTCTGAGAAACTGCTTAGTGTTCTGTGAAATCATCTCACAGAGTTACATCTGTATTTCGTGGATCTCTTTGCTAGCCTTATTTCTGTGGAATCTGAGAACAGATATTTCGGATCCCTTTGAAGACTATAGGGCCAAAGGAAATATCCTCCGTTAACAAAGAGAAAGAAGCTTTCTGAGAAACTTCTTTCTGTTCTGTGAAATCATCTCACAGAGTTACAGCTTTCCCCTCAAGAAGCCTTTCGCTAAGACAGTTCTTGTGGAATTGGCAAAGTGATATTTGGAAGCCCATAGAGGGCTATGGTGAAAAAGGAAATATCCTCAGATGAAATCTGGAAAGAAGCTTTCTGAGAAACTGCTTAGTGTTCTGTGAATTCATCTCACAGAGTTACATGTGTATTTCGTGGATCTCTTTGCTAGCTTTATTTCTGTGGAATCTGAGAAAAGATATTTCGCATCCCTATGAAGACTATAGGGCCAAAGGAAATATCCTCCGATAACAAAGAGAAAGAAGCTTTCTGAGAAACTACTTTCTGTTCTGTGAAATCATCTCACAGAGTTACAGCTTTCCCCTCAAGAAGCCTTTCGCTAAGACAGTTCTTGTGGAATTGGCAAAGAGATATTTGGAAGCCCATAGAGGGCTATGGTGAAAAAGGAAATATCCTCAGATGAAATCTGGAAAGAAGCTTTCTGAGAAACTGCTTAGTGTTCTGTGAATTCATATCACAGCGTTACATCTGTATTTCGTGTATCTCTTTGCTAGCCTTATTTCTGTGGAGTCTGAGAACAGATATTTCGGATCCCTTTGAAGACTATAGGGCCAAAGGAAATATCCTCCGATAACATAGAGAAAGAAGCTTTCTGAGAAACTTCTTTGTGTTCTGTGAAATCATCTCACAGAGTTACAGCTTTCCCCTCAAGAAGCCTTTCGCTAAGACAGTTCCTGTGGAATTGGCAAAGAGATATTTGGAAGCCCATAGAGGGCTATGGTGAAAAAGGAAATATCCTCAGATGAAATCTGGAAAGAAGCTTTCTGAGAAACTGCTTAGTGTTCTGTGAAATCATCTCACAGAGTTACATCTGTATTTCGTGGATCTCTTTGCTAGCCTTATTTCTGTGGAATCTGAGAACAGATATTTCGGATCCCTTTGAAGACTATAGGGCCAAAGGAAATATCCTCCGTTAACAAAGAGAAAGAAGCTTTCTGAGAAACTTCTTTCTGTTCTGTGAAATCATCTCACAGAGTTACAGCTTTCCCCTCAAGAAGCCTTTCGCTAAGACAGTTCTTGTGGAATTGGCAAAGTGATATTTGGAAGCCCATAGAGGGCTATGGTGAAAAAGGAAATATCCTCAGATGAAATCTGGAAAGAAGCTTTCTGAGAAACTGCTTAGTGTTCTGTGAATTCATCTCACAGAGTTACATGTGTATTTCGTGGATCTCTTTGCTAGCTTTATTTCTGTGGAATCTGAGAAAAGATATTTCGCATCCCTATGAAGACTATAGGGCCAAAGGAAATATCCTCCGATAACAAAGAGAAAGAAGCTTTCTGAGAAACTACTTTCTGTTCTGTGAAATCATCTCACAGAGTTACAGCTTTCCCCTCAAGAAGCCTTTCGCTAAGACAGTTCTTGTGGAATTGGCAAAGAGATATTTGGAAGCCCATAGAGGGCTATGGTGAAAAAGGAAATATCCTCAGATGAAATCTGGAAAGAAGCTTTCTGAGAAACTGCTTAGTGTTCTGTGAATTCATCTCACAGCGTTACATCTGTATTTCGTGGATCTCTTTGCTAGCCTTATTTCTGTGGAGTCTGAGAACAGATATTTCGGATCCCTTTGAAGACTATAGGGCCAAGGGAAATATCCTCCGATAACAAAGAGAAAGAAGCTTTCTGAGAAACTTCTTTGTGTTCTGTGAAATCATCTCACAGAGTTACAGCTTTCCCCTCAAGAAGCCTTTCGCTAAGACAGTTGTTGTGGAATTGGCAAAGTGATATTTGGAAGCCCATAGAGGTCTATGGTGAAAAAGGAAATATCCTCAGATGAAATCTGGAAAGAAGCTTTCTGAGAAACTGCTTAGTGTTCTGTGATTTCATCTCACAGAGTTACATGTGTATTTCGTGGATCTCTTTGCTAGCCTTATTTCTGTGGAATCTGAGAAAAGATATTTCGCATCCCTATGAAGTCTATAGGGCCAAAGGAAATATCCTCCGATAACAAAGAGAAAGAAGCTTTCTGAGAAACTTCTTTGTGTTCTGTGAAATCATCTCACAGAGTTACAGCTTTCCCCTCCAGAAGCCTTTCGCTAAGACAGTTCTTGTGGAATTTGCTAAGTGATATTTGGAAGCCCATAGAGGGCTATGGTGAAAAAGGAAATCTCCTCACATGAAATCTGGAAAGAAGCTTTCTGAGAAACTGCTTAGTGTTCTGTGAATTCATCTCACAGAGTCACATGCGTATTTCGTGGATCTCTTTGCTAGCCTTATTTCTGTGGAATCTGAGAACAGATATTTCGGATCCCTTTGAAGACTATAGGGCCAAAGGAAATATCCTGCGATAACAAAGAGAAAGAAGCTTTCTGAGAAACTTCTTTCTGTTCTGTGAAATCATCTCACAGAGTTACAGCTTTCTCCTCAAGAACCCTTTCCCTAAGACAGTTCTTGTGGAATTGGCAACGTGATATTTGGAAGCCCATAGAGGGGTATGGTGAAAAAAGGAAATATCCTCAGATGAAATCTGGAAAGAAGCTTTCTGAGAAACTGCTTAATGTTCTGTGAATTCATCTCACAGAGTTGTATCTGTATTTCGTGAATCTCTTTGCTAGCCTTATTTCTGTGTAATCTGAGAACAGATAATTCGGATCCCTTTGAAGACTATAGGGCCAAAGGAAATATCCTCCGATAACAAAGAGAAAGAAGCTTTCTGAGAGACATATTTGTGTTCTGTGAAATCATCTCACAGAGTTACAGCTTTCCCCTCAAGAAGCCTTTCGCTAAGACAGTTCTTGTGGAATTGGCAAAGAGATATTTGGAAGCCCATAGAGGGCTATGGTGAAAAAGGAAATATCCTCAGATGAAATCTGGAAAGAAGCTTTCTGAGAAACTGCTTAGTGTTCTGTGAAATCATCTCACAGAGTTACAGCTTTCCCTTCAAGAAGCCTTTCGCTAAGACAGTTCTTGTGGAATTGGCAAAGTGATATTTGGAAGCCCATAGAGGGCTATGGTGAAAAAGGAGATATCCTCAGATGAAATCTGGAAAGAAGCTTTCTGAGAAACTGCTTAGTGTTCTGTGAATTCATCTCACAGAGTTACATCTGTATTTCGTGGATCTCTTTGCTAGCCTTATTTCTGTGGAATCTGAGAACAGATATTTCGGATCCCTTTGAAGACTATAGGGCCAAAGGAAATATCCTCCGATAACATAGAGAAAGAAGCTTTCTGAGAAACTTCTTTGTGTTCTGTGAAATCATCTCACAGAGTTACAGCTTTCCCCTCAAGTAGCCTTTCGCTAAGACAGTTCTTGTGGAATTGGCAAAGTGATATTTGGAAGCCCATAGAGGGCTATGGTGAAAAAGGAAATATCCTCAGATGAGATCTGGAAAGAAGCTTTCTGAGAAACTGCTTAGTGTTCTGTGAATTCATCTCACAGAGTTACATCTGTATTTCGTGGATCTCTTTGCTAGCCTTATTTCTGTGGAATCTGAGAACAGATATTTCGGATCCCTTTGAAGACTATAGGGCCAAAGGAAATATCCTCCGATAACAAAGAGAAAGAAGATTTCTGAGAATCTTCTTTGTGTTCTGTGAAATCATCTCACAGAATTACAGCTTTCCCCTCAAGAAGCCTTTCGCTAAGACAGTTCTTGTGGAATTGGCAAAGAGATATTTGGAAGCCCATAGAGGGCTATGGTGAAAAAGGAAATATCCTCAGATGAAATCTGGAAAGAAGCCTTCTGAGAAACTGCTTAGTGTTCTGTGAAATCATCTCACAGAGTTACAGCTTTCCCCCAAGAAGCCTTTCGCTAAGACAGTTCTTGTGGAATTGGCAAAGTGATATTTGGAAGCCCATAGAGGGCTATGGTGAAAAAGGAAATATCCTCAGATGAAATCTGGAAAGAAGCTTTCTGAGAAACTGCTTAGTGTTCTGTGAAATCATCTCACAGAGTTACATCTGTATTTCGTGGATCTCTTTGCTAGCCTTATTTCTGTGGAATCTGAGAACAGATATTTCGGATCCCTTTGAAGACTATAGGGCCAAAGGAAATATCCTCCGTTAACAAAGAGAAAGAAGCTTTCTGAGAAACTTCTTTCTGTTCTGTGAAATCATCTCACAGAGTTACAGCTTTCCCCTCAAGAAGCCTTTCGCTAAGACAGTTCTTGTGGAATTGGCAAAGTGATATTTGGAAGCCCATAGAGGGCTATGGTGAAAAAGGAAATATCCTCAGATGAAATCTGGAAAGAAGCTTTCTGAGAAACTGCTTAGTGTTCTGTGAATTCATCTCACAAAGTTACATGTGTATTTCGTGGATCTCTTTGCTAGCTTTATTTCTGTGGAATCTGAGAAAAGATATTTCGCATCCCTATGAAGACTATAGGGCCAAAGGAAATATCCTCCGATAACAAAGAGAAAGAAGCTTTCTGAGAAACTACTTTCTGTTCTGTGAAATCATCTCACAGAGTTACAGCTTTCCCCTCAAGAAGCCTTTCGCTAAGACAGTTCTTGTGGAATTGGCAAAGAGATATTTGGAAGCCCATAGAGGGCTATGGTGAAAAAGGAAATATCCTCAGATGAAATCTGGAAAGAAGCTTTCTGAGAAACTGCTTAGTGTTCTGTGAATTCATCTCACAGCGTTACATCTGTATTTCGTGGATCTCTTTGCTAGCCTTATTTCTGTGGAGTCTGAGAACAGATATTTCGGATCCCTTTGAAGACTATAGGGCCAAGGGAAATATCCTCCGATAACAAAGAGAAAGAAGCTTTCTGAGAAACTTCTTTGTGTTCTGTGAAATCATCACACAGAGTTACAGCTTTCCCCGCCAGAAGCCTTTCGCTAAGACAGTTCTTGTGGAATTGGCTAAGTGATATTTGGAAGCCCATAGAGGGCTATGGTGAAAAAGGAAATCTCCTCACATGAAATCTGGAAAGAAGCTTTCTGAGAAACTGCTTAGTGTTCTGTGAATTCATCTCACAGAGTTACATGTGTATTTCGTGGATCTCTTTGCTAGCCTTATTTCTGTGGAATCTGAGAACAGATATTTCGGATCCCTTTGAAGACTATAGGGCCAAAGGAAATATCCTGCGATAACAAAGAGAAAGAAGCTTTCTGAGAAACTTCTTTCTGTTCTGTGAAATCATCTCACAGAGTTACAGCTTTCTCCTCAAGAACCCTTTCGCTAAGACAGTTCTTGTGGAATTGGCAACGTGATATTTGGAAGCCCATAGAGGGGTATGGTGAAAAAAGGAAATATTCTCAGATGAAATCTGGAAAGAAGCTTTCTGAGAAACTGCTTAGTGTTCTGTGAAATCATCTCACAGAGTTATATCTGTATTTCGTGAATCTCTTTGCTAGCCTTATTTCTGTGTAATCTGAGAACAGATAATTCGGATCCCTTTGAAGACTATAGGGCCAAAGGAAATATCCTCCGATAACAAAGAGAAAGAAGCATTCTGAGAAACATCTTTGTGTTCTGTGAAATCATCTCACCGAGTTACAGCTTTCCCCTCAAGAAGCCTTTCGCTAAGACAGTTCCTGTGGAATTGGCAAAGAGATATTTGGAAGCCCATAGAGGGCTATGGTGAAAAAGGAAATATCCTCAGATGAAATCTGGAAAGAAGCTTTCTGAGAAACTGCTTAGTGTTCTGTGAAATCATCTCACACAGTTAAATCTGAATTTCGTGGATCTCTTTGCTAGCCTTATTTCTGTGGAATCTGAGAACAGATATTTCGGATCCCTTTGAAGACTATAGGGCCAAAGGAAATATCCTCCGATAACAAAGAGAAAGAAGCTTTCTCAGAAACTTCTTTCTGTTCTGTGAAATCATCTCACAGAGTTACAGCTTTCCCCTCAAGAAGCCTTTCGCTAAGACAGTTCTTGTGGAATTGGCAAAGTGATATTTGGAAGCCCATAGAGGGCTATGGTGAAAAAGGAAATATCCTCAGATGAAATCTGGAAAGAAGCTTTCTGAGAAAATGCTTAGTGTTCTGTGAATTCATCTCACAGAGTTACATCTGTATTTCGTGGATCTCTTTGCTAGCCTTATTTCTGTGGAATCTGAGAACAGATATTTCGGATCCCTTTGAAGACTATAGGGCCAAAGGAAATATCCTCCGATAACAAAGAGAAAGAAGCTTTCTGAGAAACTTCTTTGTGTTCTGTGAAATCATCTCACAGAGTTACAGCTTTCCCCTCAAGAAGCCTTTCGCTACGACAGTTCTTGTGTAATTGGCAAAGAGATATTTGGAAGCCCATAGAGGGCTATGGTGAAAAAGGAAATATCCTCAGATGAAATCTGGAAAGAAGCTTTCTGAGAAACTGCTTAGTGTTCTGTGAATTCATCTCACAGAGTTACATCTGTATTTCGTGAATCTCTTTGCTAGCCTTATTTCTGTGTAATCTGAGAACAGATATTTCGGATCCCTTTGAAGACTATAGGGCCAAAGGAAATATCCTGCGATAACAAAGAGAAAGAAGCTTTCTGAGAAACTTCTTTGTGTTCTGTGAAATCATCTCATAGAGTTACAGCTTTCCCCTCAAGAAGCCTTTCGCTAGGACAGTTCTTGTGTAATTGGCAAAGAGATATTTGGAAGCCCATAGAGGGCTATGGTGAAAAAGGAAATATCCTCAGATGAAATCTGGAAAGAAGCTTTCTGAGAAACTGCTTAGTGTTCTGTGAATTCATCTCACAGAGTTACATGTGTATTTCGTGAATCTCTTTGCTAGCCTTATTTCTGTGTAATCTGAGAACAGATATTTCGGATCCCTTTGAAGACTGTAGGGCCAAAGGAAATATCCTCCGATAACAAAGAGAAAGAAGCTTTCTGAGAAACTTCTTTGTGTTCTGTGAAATCGTCTCACAGAGTTACAGCTTTCCCCTCAAGAAGCCTTTCGCTAAGACAGTTTTTGTGGAATTGGCAACTTGATATTTGGAAGCCCTTAGAGGGCTATGGTGAAAAAGGAAATATCCTCAGATGAAATCTGGAAAGAAGCTTTCTGAGAAACTGCTTAGTGTTCTGTGAATTCATCTCACAGAGTTATATCTGTATTTCGTGAATCTCTTTGCTAGCCTTATTTCTGTGTAATCTGAGAACAGATATTTCGCATCCCTTTGAAGACTGTAGGGCCAAAGGAAATATCCTCCGATAACAAAGAGAAAGAAGCTTTCTGAGAAACTTCTTTGTGTTCTGTGAAATCATCTCACAGAGTTTCAGCTTTCCCCTCAAGAAGCCTTTCGCTAAGAAAGTTCTTGTGGAATTGGCAAAGTGATATTTGGAAGCCCATAGAGGGCTATGGTGAAAAAGGAAATATCCTCAGATGAAATCTGGAAAGAAGCTTTCTGAGAAACTGCTTAGTGTTCTGTGAATTCATCTCACAGTGTTACATCTGTATTTCGTGGATCTCTTTGCTAGCCTTATTTCTGTGGAGTCTGAGAACAGATATTTCGGATCCCTTTGAAGACTATAGGGCCAAAGGAAATATCCTCCGATAACATAGAGAAAGAAGCTTTCTGAGAAACTTCTTTGTGTTCTGTGAAATCATCTCACAGAGTTACAGCTTTCCCCTCAAGAAGCCTTTCGCTAAGACAGTTCTTGTGGAATTGGCAAAGTGATATTTGGAAGCCCATAGAGGGCTATGGTGAAAAAGGAAATATCCTCAGATGAAATCTGAAAAGAAGCTTTCTGAGAAACTGCTTAGTGTTCTGTGAATTCATCTCACAGAGTTACATCTGTATTTCGTGGATCTCTTTGCTAGCCTTTTTTCTGTGGAATCTGAGAACAGATATTTCGGATCCCTTTGAAGACTATAGGGCCAAAGGAAATATCCTCCGATAACAAAGAGAAAGAAGCTTTCTCAGAAACTTCTTTCTGTTCTGTGAAATCATCTCACAGAGTTACAGCTTTCCGCTCCAGAAGCCTTTCGCTAAGACAGTTCTTGTGGAATTGGCAAAGTGATATTTGGAAGCCCATAGAGGGCTATGGTGAAAAAGGAAATCTCCTCACATGAAATCTGGAAAGAAGCTTTCTGAGAAACTGCTTAGTGTTCTGTGAATTCATCTCACAGAGTTACATCTGTATTTCTTGGATCTCTTTGCTAGCCTTATTTCTGTGGAATCTGAGAACAGATATTTCGGATCCCTTTGAAGACTATACGGCCAAAGGAAATATCCTGCGATAACAAAGAGAAAGAAGCTTTCTGAGAAACTTCTTTCTGTTCTCTGAAATCATCTCACAGAGTTACAGCTTTCTCCTCAAGAACCCTTTCGCTAAGACAGTTCTTGTGGAATTGGCAACGTGATATTTGGAAGCCCATAGAGGGGTATGGTGAAAAAAGGAAATATCCTCAGATGAAATCTGGAAAGAAGCTTTCTGAGAAACTGCTTAGTGTTCTGTGAATTCATCTCACAGAGTTATATCTGTATTTCGTGAATCTCTTTGCTAGCCTTATTTCTGTGTAATCTGAGAACAGATAATTCGGATCCCTTTGAAGACTATAGGGCCAAAGGAAATATCCTCCGATAACAAAGTGAAAGAGGCTTTCTGAGAAACTTCTTTGTGTTCTGTGAAATCATCTCACAGAGTTACAGCTTTCTCCTCAAGAAGCCTTTCGCTAAGACAGTTCCTGTGGAATTGGCAAAGAGATATTTGGAAGCCCATAGAGGGCTATGGTGAAAAAGGAAATATCCTCAGATGAAATCTGGAAAGAAGCTTTCTGAGAAACTGCTTAGTGTTCTGTGAAACCATCTCACAGAGTTACATCTGTATTTCGTGGATCTCTTTGCTAGCCTTATTTCTGTGGAATCTGAGAACAGATATTTCGGATCCCTTTGAAGACTATAGGGCCAAAGGAAATATCCTCCGTTAACAAAGAGAAAGAAGCTTTCTGAGAAACTTCTTACTGTTCTGTGAAATCATCTCACAGAGTTACAGCTTTCCCCTCAAGAAGCCTTTCGCTAAGACAGTTCTTGTGGAATTGGCAAAGTGATATTTGGAAGCCCATAGAGGTCTAAGGTGAAAAAGGAAATATCCTCAGATGAAATCTGGAAAGAAGCTTTCTGAGAAACTGCTTAGTGTTCTGTGATTTCATCTCACAGAGTTACATGTGTATTTCGTGGATCTCTTTGCTAGCCTTATTTCTGTGGAATCTGAGAAAAGATATTTCTCATCCCTATGAAGACTATAGGGCCAAAGGAAATATCCTCCGATAACAAAGAGAAAGAAGCTTTCTGAGAAACTTCTTTCTGTTCTGTGAAATCAACTCACAGAGTTACAGCTTTCCCCTCAAGAAGCCTTTCGCTAAGACAGTTCTTGTGGAATTGGAAAAGAGATATTTGGAAGCCCATAGAGGGCTATGGTGAAAAAGGAAATATCCTCAGATGAAATCTGGAAAGAAGCTTTCTGAGAAACTGCTTAGTGTTCTGTGAAATCATCTCACAGAGTTACAGCTTTCCCCTCAAGAAGCCTTTCGCTAAGACAGTTCTTTTGGAATTGGCAAAGTGATATTTGGAAGCCCACAGAGGGCTATGGTGAAAAAGGAAATATCCTCAGATGAAATCTGGAAAGAAGCTTTCTGAGAAACTGCTTAGTGTTCTGTGAATTCATCTCACAGCGTTACATCTGTATTTCGTGGATCTCTTTGCTAGCCTTATTTCTGTGGAGTCTGAGAACAGTTATTTCGGATCCCTTTGAAAACTATAGGGCCAAAGGAAATATCCTCCGATAACAAAGAGAAAGAAGCTTTCTGAGAAACTTCTTTGTGTTCTGTGAAATCATCTCACAGAGTTACAGCTTTCCCCTCAAGAAGCCTTTCGCTAAGACTGTTCTTGTGGAATTGGCTAAGTGATATTTGGAAGCCCATAGAGGACTATGGTGAAAAAGGAAATCTCCTCACATGAAATCTGGAAAGAAGCTTTCTGAGAAACTGCTTAGTGTTCTGTGAATTCATCTCACAGAGTTACATGTGTATTTCGTGGATCTCTTTGCTAGCCTTATTTCTGTGGAATCTGAGAACAGATATTTCGGATCCCTTTGAAGACTAAAGGGCCAAAGGATATATCCTGCGATAACAAAGAGAAAGAAGCTTTCTGAGAAACTTCTTTCTGTTCTGTGAAATCATCTCACAGAGTTACAGCTTTCTCCTCAAGAACCCTTTCGCTAAGACAGTTCTTGTGGAATTGGCAACGTGATATTTGGAAGCCCATAGAGGGGTATGGTGAAAAAAGGAAATATCCTCAGATGAAATCTGGAAAGAAGCTTTCTGAGAAACTGCTTAATGTTCTGTGAATTCATCTCACAGAGTTATATCTGTATTTCGTGAATCTCTTTGCTAGCCTTATTTCTGTGTAATCTGAGAACAGAAAATTCGGATCCCTTTGAAGACTATAGGGCCAAAGGAAATATCCTCCGATAACAAAGAGAAAGAAGCTTTCTGAGAAACTTCTTTGTGTTCTGTGAAATCATCTCACAGAGTTACAGCTTTCCCCTCAAGAAGCCTTTCGCTAAGACAGTTCCTGTGGAATTGGCAAAGAGATATTTGGAAGCCCATAGAGGGCTATGGTGAAAAAGGAAATATTCTCAGATGAAATCTGGAAAGAATCTTTCTGAGAAACTGCTTAGTGTTCTGTGAATTCATCTCACACAGTTACATCTGTATTTCGTGGATCTCTTTGCTAGCCTTATTTCTGTGGAATCTGAGAACAGATATTTCGGATCCCTTTGAAGACTATAGGGCCAAAGGAAATATCCTCCGTTAACAAAGAGAAAGAAGCTTCCTGAGAAACTTCTTTGTGTTCTGTGAAATCATCTCACAGAGTTACAGCTTTCCCCTCAAGAAGCCTTTCGCTAAGACAGTTCTTGTGGAATTGGCAAAGAGATATTTGGAAGCCCATAGAGGGCTATGGTGAAAAAGGAAATATCCTCAGATGAAATCTGGAAAGAAGCTTTCTGAGAAACTGCTTAGTGTTCTGTGAAATCATCTCACAGAGTTACAGCTTTCCCCTCAAGAAACCTTTCGCTAAGACAGTTCTTGTGGAATTGGCAAAGTGATATTTGGAAGCCCATAGAGGGCTATGGTGAAAAAGGAAATATCCTCAGATGAAATCTGGAAAGAAGCTTTCTGAGAAACTGCTTAGTGTTCTGTGAATTCATCTCACAGAGTTACATCTGTATTTCGTGGATCTCTTTGCTAGCCTTATTTCTGTGGAATCTGAGAACAGATATTTCGGATCCCTTTGAAGACTATAGGGCCAAAGGAAATATCCTCCGTTAACAAAGAGAAAGAAGCATTCTGAGAAACTTCTTTCTGTTCTGTGAAATCATCTCACAGAGTTACAGCTTTCCCTTCAAGAAGCCTTTCGCTAAGACAGTTCTTGTGGAATTGGCAACGTGATATTTGGAAGTCCATAGAGGGCTATGGTGAAAAAGGAAATATCCTCAGATGAAATCTGGAAAGAAGCTTTCTGAGAAACTGCTTAGTGTTCTGTTAATTCATCTCACAGAGTTACATGTGTATTTCGTGGATCTCTTTGCTAGCCTTATTTCTGTGGAATCTGAGAAAAGATATTTCCCATCCCTATGAAGACTATAGGGCCAAAGGAAATATCCTCCGATATCAAAGAGAAAGAAGCTTTCTGAGAAACTTCTTTGTGTTCTGTGAAATCATCTCACAGAGTTACAGCTTTCCCCTCAAGAAGCCTTTCGCTAAGACAGTTCTTGTGGAATTGGCAAAGAGATATTTGGAAGCCCATAGAGGGCTATGGTGAAAAAGGAAATATCCTCAGATGAAATCTGGAAAGAAACTTTCTGAGAAACTGCTTAGTGTTCTTTGAAATCATCTCACAGAGTTACAGCTTTCCCCTCAAGAAGCCTTTCGCTAAGACAGTTCTTGTGGAATTGGCAAAGTGATATTTGGAAGCCCATAGAGGGCTATGGTGAAAAAGGAAATATCCTCAGATGAAATCTGGAAAGAAGCTTTCTGAGAAACTGCTTAGTGTTCTGTGAATTCATCTCACAGCGTTACATTTGTATTTCGTGGATCTCTTTGCTAGCCTTATTTCTGTGGAGTCTGAGAACAGATATTTCGGATCCCTTTGAAGACTATAGGGCCAAAGGAAATATCCTCCGATAACATAGAGAAGGAAGCTTTCTGAGAAACTTCTTTGTGTTCTGTGAAATCATCTCACAGAGTTACAGCTTTCCCCTCAAGAAGCCTTTCGCTAAGACAGTTCTTGTGGAATTGGCAAAGTTATATTTGGAAGCCCATAGAGGGCTAAGGTGAAAAAGGAAATATCCTCAGATGAGATCTGGAAAGAAGCTTTCTGAGAAACTGCTTAGTGTTCTGTGAATTCATCTCACAGAGTTACATCTGTATTTCGTGGATCTCTTTGCTAGCTTTATTTCTGTGGAATCTGAGAACAGATATTTCGGATCCCTTTGAAGACTATAGGGCCAAAGGAAATATCCTCCGATAACAAAGAGAAAGAAGCTTTCTGAGAAACTTCTTTCTGTTCTGTGAAATCATCTCACAGAGTTACAGCTTTCCCCTCCAGAAGCCTTTCGCTAAGACAGTTCTTGTGGAATTGGCAAAGTGATATTTGGAAGCCCATAGAGGGCTATGGTGAAAAAGGAAATCTCCTCACATGAAATCTGGAAAGAAGCTTTCTGAGAAACTGCTTAGTGTTCTGTGAATTCATCTCACAGAGTTACATGTGTATTTCGTGGATCTCTTTGCTAGCCTTATTTCTGTGGAATCTGAGAACAGATATTTCGGATCCCTTTGTAGACTATAGGGCCAAAGGAAATATCCTGCGATAACAAAGAGAAAGAAGCTTTCTGAGAAACTTCTTTGTGTTCTGTGAAATCATCTCATAGAGCTACAGCTTTCCCCTCAGGAAGCCTTTCGCTAGGACAGTTCTTGTGTAATTGGCAAAGAGATATTTGGAAGCCCATAGAGGGCTATGGTGAAAAATGAAATATCCTCAGATGAAATCTGGAAAGAAGCTTTCTGAGAAACTGCTTAGTGTTCTGTGAATTCATCTCACAGAGTTACATCTGTATTTCCTGAATCTCTTTGCTAGCCTTATTTCTGTGTAATCTGAGAACAGATATTTCGGATCCCTTTGAAGACTATAGGGCCAAAGGAAATATCCTCCGATAACAAAGAGAAAGAAGCTTTCTGAGAAACTTCTTTGTGTTCTGTGAAATCATCTCACAGAGTTACAGCTTTCCCCTCAAGAAGCCTTTCGCTAAGACAGTTCTTGTGAAATTGGCAACGTGATATTTGGAAGCCCTTAGAGGGCTATGGTGAAAAAGGAAATATCCTCAGATGAAATCTGGAAAGAAGCTTTCTGAGAAACTGCTTAGTGTTCTGTTAATTCATCTCACAGAGTTACATCTGTATTTCGTGGATCTCTTTGCTAGCCTTATTTCTGTGGAATCTGAGAACAGATATTTCGGATCCCTTTGAAGACTATAGGGCCAAAGGAAATATCCTCCGATAACAAAGAGAAAGAAGCTTTCTCAGAAACTTCTTTGTGTTCTGTGAAATCATCTCACAGAGTTACAGCTTTCCCCTCAAGAAGCCTTTCGCTAAGACAGTTCTTGTGGAATTGGCAAAGTGATATTTGGAAGCCCATAGAGGGCTATGGTGAAAAAGGAAATATCCTCAGATGAAATCTGGAAAGAAGCTTTCTGAGAAACTGCTTAGTGTTCTGTGAATTCATCTCACAGAGTTACATCTGTATTTCGTGGATCTCTTTGCTAGCCTTATTTCTGTGGAATCTGAAAACAGATATCTCGGATCCCTTTGAAGATTATAGGGCCAAAGGAAATATCCTCCGATAACAAAGAGAAAGAAGCTTTCTGAGAAACTATTTTGTGTTCTGTGAAATCATCTCACGGAGTTACAGCTTTCCCCTCATGAAGCCTTTCGCTAAGACAGTTCTTGTGGAATTGGCAAAGTGATATATGGAAGCCCATAGAGGGCTATGGTGAAAAAGGAAATATCCTCAGATGAAATCTGGAAAGAAGCTTTCTGAGAAACTGCTTAGTGTTCTGTGAATTCATCTCACAGAGTTACATGTGTATTTCGTGGATCTCTTTGCTAGCCTTATTTCTGTGGAATCTGAGAATAGATATTTCGGATCCCTTTGAAGACTACAGGGCCAAAGGAAATATCCTGCGATAACAAAGAGAAAGAAGCTTTCTGAGAAACTTCTTTCTGTTCTGTGAAATCATCTCACAGAGTTACAGCTTTCCCCCAAGAACCCTTTCGCTAAGACAGTTCTTGTGGAATTGGCAAAGTGATATTTGGAAGCCCATAGAGGGCTATGGTGAAAAAGGAAATATCCTCAGATCAAATCTGGAAAGAAGCTTTCTGAGAAACTGCTTAGTGTTCTGTGAATTCATCTCACAGAGTTACATCTGTATTTCGTGGATCTCTTTGCTAGCCTTATTTCTGTGGAATCTGAGAACAGAGATTTCATATCCATTTGAAGACTATAGGGCCAAAGGAAATATCCTCCGATAACAAAGAGAAAGAAGGTTTCTGAGAAACTTCTTTGTGTTCTGTGAAATCATCTCACAGAGTTACCGCTTTCCCCTCAAGAAGCCTTTCGCTAAGACAGTTCTTGTGGAATTGGCAAAGAGATATATGGAAGCCCATAGAGGGCTATGGTGAAAAAGGAAATAACCTCAGATGAAATCTGGAAAGAAGCTTTCTGAGAAACTGCTTAGTGTTCTGTGAAATCATCTCACAGAGTTACAGCTTTCCCCTCAAGAAGCCTTTCGCTAAGACAGTTCTTGTGGAATTGGCAAAGTGATATTTGGAAGCCCATAGAGGGCTATGGTGAAAAAGGAAATATCCTCAGATGAAATCTGGAAAGAAGCTTTCTGAGAAACTGCTTAGTGTTCTGTGAATTCATCTCACAGAGTTACATCTGTATTTCGTGGATCTCTTTGCTAGCCTTATTTCTGTGGAATCTGAGAACAGATATTTCGGATCCCTTTGAAGACTATAGGGCCAAAGGAAATATCCTGCGATAACAAAGAGAAAGAAGCTTTCTGAGAAACTTCTTTGTGTTCTGTGAAATCATCTCACAGAGTTACAGCTTTCCCCTCAAGAAGCCTTTCGCTAAGACAGTTCTTGTGGAATTGGCAAAGAGATATTTGGAAGCCCATAGAGGGCTATGGTGAAAAAGGAAATATTCTCAGATGAAATCTGGAAAGAAGCTTTCTGAGAAACTGCTTAGTGTTCTGTGAATTCATCTCACACAGTTACATCTGTATTTCGTGGATCTCTTTGCTAGCCTTATTTCTGTGGAATCTGAGAACAGATATTTCGGATCCCTTTGAAGACTATAGGGCCAAAGGAAATATCCTCCGTTAACAAAGAGAAAGAAGCTTCCTGAGAAACTTCTTTGTGTTCTGTGAAATCATCTCACAGAGTTACAGCTTTCCCCTCAAGAAGCCTTTCGCTAAGACAGTTCTTGTGGAATTGGCAAAGTGATATTTGGAAGCCCATAGAGGGCTATGGTGAAAAAGGAAATATCCTCAGATGAAATCTGGAAAGAAGCTTTCTGAGAAACTGCTTAGTGTTCTGTGAAATCATCTCACAGAGTTACAGCTTTCCCCTCAAGAAACCTTTCGCTAAGACAGTTCTTGTGGAATTGGCAAAGTGATATTTGGAAGCCCATAGAGGGCTATGGTGAAAAAGGAAATATCCTCAGATGAAATCTGGAAAGAAGCTTTCTGAGAAACTGCTTAGTGTTCTGTGAATTCATCTCACAGAGTTACATCTGTATTTCGTGGATCTCTTTGCTAGCCTTATTTCTGTGGAATCTGAGAACAGATATTTCGGATCCCTTTGAAGACTATAGGGCCAAAGGAAATATCCTCCGTTAACAAAGAGAAAGAAGCATTCTGAGAAACTTCTTTCTGTTCTGTGAAATCATCTCACAGAGTTACAGCTTTCCCTTCAAGAAGCCTTTCGCTAAGACAGTTCTTGTGGAATTGGCAACGTGATATTTGGAAGTCCATAGAGGGCTATGGTGAAAAAGGAAATATCCTCAGATGAAATCTGGAAAGAAGCTTTCTGAGAAACTGCTTAGTGTTCTGTTAATTCATCTCACAGAGTTACATGTGTATTTCGTGGATCTCTTTGCTAGCCTTATTTCTGTGGAATCTGAGAAAAGATATTTCCCATCCCTATGAAGACTATAGGGCCAAAGGAAATATCCTCCGATATCAAAGAGAAAGAAGCTTTCTGAGAAACTTCTTTGTGTTCTGTGAAATCATCTCACAGAGTTACAGCTTTCCCCTCAAGAAGCCTTTCGCTAAGACAGTTCTTGTGGAATTGGCAAAGAGATATTTGGAAGCCCATAGAGGGCTATGGTGAAAAAGGAAATATCCTCAGATGAAATCTGGAAAGAAACTTTCTGAGAAACTGCTTAGTGTTCTTTGAAATCATCTCACAGAGTTACAGCTTTCCCCTCAAGAAGCCTTTCGCTAAGACAGTTCTTGTGGAATTGGCAAAGTGATATTTGGAAGCCCATAGAGGGCTATGGTGAAAAAGGAAATATCCTCAGATGAAATCTGGAAAGAAGCTTTCTGAGAAACTGCTTAGTGTTCTGTGAATTCATCTCACAGCGTTACATTTGTATTTCGTGGATCTCTTTGCTAGCCTTATTTCTGTGGAGTCTGAGAACAGATATTTCGGATCCCTTTGAAGACTATAGGGCCAAAGGAAATATCCTCCGATAACATAGAGAAGGAAGCTTTCTGAGAAACTTCTTTGTGTTCTGTGAAATCATCTCACAGAGTTACAGCTTTCCCCTCAAGAAGCCTTTCGCTAAGACAGTTCTTGTGGAATTGGCAAAGTTATATTTGGAAGCCCATAGAGGGCTAAGGTGAAAAAGGAAATATCCTCAGATGAGATCTGGAAAGAAGCTTTCTGAGAAACTGCTTAGTGTTCTGTGAATTCATCTCACAGAGTTACATCTGTATTTCGTGGATCTCTTTGCTAGCTTTATTTCTGTGGAATCTGAGAACAGATATTTCGGATCCCTTTGAAGACTATAGGGCCAAAGGAAATATCCTCCGATAACAAAGAGAAAGAAGCTTTCTGAGAAACTTCTTTCTGTTCTGTGAAATCATCTCACAGAGTTACAGCTTTCCCCTCCAGAAGCCTTTCGCTAAGACAGTTCTTGTGGAATTGGCAAAGTGATATTTGGAAGCCCATAGAGGGCTATGGTGAAAAAGGAAATCTCCTCACATGAAATCTGGAAAGAAGCTTTCTGAGAAACTGCTTAGTGTTCTGTGAATTCATCTCACAGAGTTACATGTGTATTTCGTGGATCTCTTTGCTAGCCTTATTTCTGTGGAATCTGAGAACAGATATTTCGGATCCCTTTGTAGACTATAGGGCCAAAGGAAATATCCTGCGATAACAAAGAGAAAGAAGCTTTCTGAGAAACTTCTTTGTGTTCTGTGAAATCATCTCATAGAGCTACAGCTTTCCCCTCAGGAAGCCTTTCGCTAGGACAGTTCTTGTGTAATTGGCAAAGAGATATTTGGAAGCCCATAGAGGGCTATGGTGAAAAATGAAATATCCTCAGATGAAATCTGGAAAGAAGCTTTCTGAGAAACTGCTTAGTGTTCTGTGAATTCATCTCACAGAGTTACATCTGTATTTCGTGAATCTCTTTGCTAGCCTTATTTCTGTGTAATCTGAGAACAGATATTTCGGATCCCTTTGAAGACTATAGGGCCAAAGGAAATATCCTCCGATAACAAAGAGAAAGAAGCTTTCTGAGAAACTTCTTTGTGTTCTGTGAAATCATCTCACAGAGTTACAGCTTTCCCCTCAAGAAGCCTTTCGCTAAGACAGTTCTTGTGAAATTGGCAACGTGATATTTGGAAGCCCTTAGAGGGCTATGGTGAAAAAGGAAATATCCTCAGATGAAATCTGGAAAGAAGCTTTCTGAGAAACTGCTTAGTGTTCTGTTAATTCATCTCACAGAGTTACATCTGTATTTCGTGGATCTCTTTGCTAGCCTTATTTCTGTGGAATCTGAGAACAGATATTTCGGATCCCTTTGAAGACTATAGGGCCAAAGGAAATATCCTCCGATAACAAAGAGAAAGAAGCTTTCTCAGAAACTTCTTTGTGTTCTGTGAAATCATCTCACAGAGTTACAGCTTTCCCCTCAAGAAGCCTTTCGCTAAGACAGTTCTTGTGGAATTGGCAAAGTGATATTTGGAAGCCCATAGAGGGCTATGGTGAAAAAGGAAATATCCTCAGATGAAATCTGGAAAGAAGCTTTCTGAGAAACTGCTTAGTGTTCTGTGAATTCATCTCACAGAGTTACATGTGTATTTCGTGGATCTCTTTGCTAGCCTTATTTCTGTGGAATCTGAAAACAGATATCTCGGATCCCTTTGAAGATTATAGGGCCAAAGGAAATATCCTCCGATAACAAAGAGAAAGAAGCTTTCTGAGAAACTATTTTGTGTTCTGTGAAATCATCTCACGGAGTTACAGCTTTCCCCTCATGAAGCCTTTCGCTAAGACAGTTCTTGTGGAATTGGCAAAGTGATATATGGAAGCCCATAGAGGGCTATGGTGAAAAAGGAAATATCCTCAGATGAAATCTGGAAAGAAGCTTTCTGAGAAACTGCTTAGTGTTCTGTGAATTCATCTCACAGAGTTACATGTGTATTTCGTGGATCTCTTTGCTAGCCTTATTTCTGTGGAATCTGAGAATAGATATTTCGGATCCCTTTGAAGACTACAGGGCCAAAGGAAATATCCTGCGATAACAAAGAGAAAGAAGCTTTCTGAGAAACTTCTTTCTGTTCTGTGAAATCATCTCACAGAGTTACAGCTTTCCCCCAAGAACCCTTTCGCTAAGACAGTTCTTGTGGAATTGGCAAAGTGATATTTGGAAGCCCATAGAGGGCTATGGTGAAAAAGGAAATATCCTCAGATCAAATCTGGAAAGAAGCTTTCTGAGAAACTGCTTAGTGTTCTGTGAATTCATCTCACAGAGTTACATCTGTATTTCGTGGATCTCTTTGCTAGCCTTATTTCTGTGGAATCTGAGAACAGAGATTTCATATCCATTTGAAGACTATAGGGCCAAAGGAAATATCCTCCGATAACAAAGAGAAAGAAGGTTTCTGAGAAACTTCTTTGTGTTCTGTGAAATCATCTCACAGAGTTACCGCTTTCCCCTCAAGAAGCCTTTCGCTAAGACAGTTCTTGTGGAATTGGCAAAGAGATATATGGAAGCCCATAGAGGGCTATGGTGAAAAAGGAAATAACCTCAGATGAAATCTGGAAAGAAGCTTTCTGAGAAACTGCTTAGTGTTCTGTGAAATCATCTCACAGAGTTACAGCTTTCCCCTCAAGAAGCCTTTCGCTAAGACAGTTCTTGTGGAATTGGCAAAGTGATATTTGGAAGCCCATAGAGGGCTATGGTGAAAAAGGAAATATCCTCAGATGAAATCTGGAAAGAAGCTTTCTGAGAAACTGCTTAGTGTTCTGTGAATTCATCTCACAGAGTTACATCTGTATTTCGTGGATCTCTTTGCTAGCCTTATTTCTGTGGAATCTGAGAACAGATATTTCGGATCCCTTTGAAGACTATAGGGCCAAAGGAAATATCCTCCGATAACAAAGAGAAAGAAGCTTTCTGAGAAACTTCTTTCTGTTCTGTGAAATCATCTCACAGAGTTACAGCTTTCCCCTCAAGAAGCCTTTCGCTAAGACAGTTCTTGTGGAATTGGCAAAGTGATATTTGGAAGCCCATAGAGGGCTATGGTGAAAAAGGAAATATCCTCAGATGAAATCTGGAAAGAAGCTTTCTGAGAAACTGCTTAGTGTTCTGTGAAATCATCTCACAGAGTTACAGCTTTCCCCTCAAGAAGCCTTTCGCTAAGACAGTTCTTGTGGAATTGGCAAAGTGATATTTGGAAGCCCATAGAGGGCTATGGTGAAAAAGGAAACATCGGATGAAATCTGGAAAGAAGCTTTCTGAGAAACTGCTTAGTGTTCTGTGAATTCATCTCAGAGCGTTACATCTGTATTTCGTGGATCTCTTTCCTAGCCTTATTTCTGTGGAGTCTGAGAACAGATATTTCGGATCCCTTTGAAGACTATAGGGCCAAAGGAAATATCCTCCGATAACAAAGAGAAAGAAGCTTTCTGAGAAACTTCTTTCTGTTCTGCGAAATCATCTCACAGAGTTACAGCTTTCCCCTCAAGAAGCCTTTCGCTAAGACAGTTCTTGTGGAATTGGCAAAGTGATATATGGAAGCCCATAGAGGGCTATGGTGAAAAAGGAAATATCCTCAGATGAAATCTGGAAAGAAGCTTTATGAGAAACTGCTTAGTGTTCTGTGAATTCATCTCACAGAGTTACATCTGTATTTCGTGGATCTCTTTGCTAGCCTTATTTCTGTGGAATCTGAGAATAGATATTTCGGATCCCTTTGAAGACTACAGGGCCAAAGGAAATATCCTCCGATAACAAAGAGAAAGAAGCTTTCGGAGAAACTTCTTTCTGTTCTGTAAAATCATCTCACAGAGTTACAGCTTTCCCCTCAAGAAGCCTTTCGCTAAGACAGTTCTTGTGGAATTGGCAAAGTGATATTTGGAAGCCCATAGAGGGCTATGGTGAAAAAGGAAATATCCTCAGATGAAATCTGGCAAGAAGCTTTCTGAGAAACTGCTTAGTGTTCTGTGAATTCATCTCACAGAGTTACATGTGTATTTCGTGGATCTCTTTGCTAGCCTTATTTCTGTGGAATCTGAGAACAGATATTTCGGATCCCTTTGAAGAATATAGGGCCAAAGGAAATATCCTGCGATAACAAAGAGAAAGAAGCTTTCTGAGAAACTTCTTTGTGTTCTGTGAAATCATCTCACAGAGTTACAGCTTTCCCCTCAAGAACCCTTTCGCTAAGACAGTTCTTGTGGAATTAGCAAAGTGATATTTGGAAGCCCATAGAGGGCTATGGTGAAAAAGGAAATATCCTCAGATGAAATCTGGAAAGAAGCTTTCTGAGAAACTGCTTAGTGTTCTGTGAATTCATCTCACAGAGTTACATCTGTATTTCGTGGATCTCTTTGCTAGCCTTATTTCTGTGGAATCTGAGAACAGAGATTTCGGATCCATTTGAAGACTATAGGGCCAAAGGAAATATCCTCCGATAACAAAGAGAAAGAAGCTTTCTGAGAAACTATTTTGTGTTCTGTGAAATCATCTCACAGAGTTACAGCTTTCCCCTCATGAAGCCTTTCGCTAAGACAGTTCTTGTGGAATTGGCAAAGTGATATATGGAAGCCCATAGAGGGCTATGGTGAAAAAGGAAATATCCTCAGATGAAATCTGGAAAGAAGCTTTCTGAGAAACTGCTTAGTGTTCTGTGAATTCATCTCACAGAGTTACATCTGTATTTCGTGGATCTCTTTGCTAGCCTTATTTCTGTGGAATCTGTGAATAGATATTTCGGATCCCTTTGAAGACTACAGGGCCAAAGGAAATATCCTGCGATAACAAAGAGAAAGAAGCTTTCTGAGAAACTTCTTTCTGTTCTGTGAAATCATCTCACAGAGTTACATCTTTCCCCCAAGAACCCTTTCGCTAAGACAGTTCTTGTGGAATTGGCAAAGTGATATTTGGAAGCCCATAGAGGGCTATGTTGAAAAAGGAAATATCCTCAGATCAAATCTGGAAAGAAGCTTTCTGAGAAACTGCTTAGTGTTCTGTGAATTCATCTCACAGAGTTACATCTGTATTTCGTGGATCTCTTTGCTAGCCTTATTTCTGTGGAATCTGAGAACAGAGATTTCATATCCATTTGAAGACTATAGGGCCAAAGGAAATATCCTCCGATAACAAAGAGAAAGAAGGTTTCTGAGAAACTTCTTTGTGTTCTGTGAAATCATCTCACAGAGTTACCGCTTTCCCCTCAAGAAGCCTTTCGCTAAGACAGTTCTTGTGGAATTGGCAAAGAGATATATGGAAGCCCATAGAGGGCTATGGTGAAAAAGGAAATAACCTCAGATGAAATCTGGAAAGAAGCTTTCTGAGAAACTGCTTAGTGTTCTGTGAAATCGTCTCACAGAGTTACAGCTTTCCCCTCAAGAAGCCTTTCGCTAAGACAGTTCTTGTGGAATTGGCAAAGTGATATTTGGAAGCCCATAGAGGGCTATGGTGAAAAAGGAAATATCCTCCGATGAAATCTGGAAAGAAGCTTTCTGAGAAACTGCTTAGTGTTCTGTGAATTCATCTCACAGAGTTACATCTGTATTTCGTGGATCTCTTTGCTAGCCTTATTTCTGTGGAATCTGAGAACAGATATTTCGGATCCCTTTGAAGACTATAGGGCCAAAGGAAATATCCTGCGATAACAAAGAGAAAGAAGCTTTCTGAGAAACTTCTTTGTGTTCTGTGAAATCATCTCACAGAGTTACAGCTTTCCCCTCAAGAAGCCTTTCGCTAAGACAGTTCTTGTGGAATTGGCAAAGAGATATATGGAAGCCCATAGAGGGCTATGGTGAAAAAGGAAATATCCTCAGATGAAATCTGGAAAGAAGCTTTCTGAGAAACTGCTTAGTGTTCTGTGAAATCATCTCACAGAGTTACAGCTTTCCCCTCAAGAAGACTTTCGCTAAGACAGTTCTTGTGGAATTGGCAAAGTGATATTTGGAAGCCCATAGAGGGCTATGGTGAAAAAGGAATTATCCTCAGATGAAATCTGGAAAGAAGCTTTCTGAGAAACTGCTTAGTGTTCTGTGAATTCATCTCACAGAGTTACATCTGTATTTCGTGGATCTCTTTGCTAGCCTTATTTCTGTGGAATCTGAGAACAGATAATTCGGATCCCTTTGAAGACTATAGGGCCAAAGGAAATATCCTCCGATAACAAAGAGAAAGAAGCTTTCTGAGAAACTTCTTTCTGTTCTGTGAAATCATCTCACAGAGTTACAGCTTTCCCCTCAAGAAGCCTTTCGCTAAGACAGTTCTTGTGGAATTGGCAAAGTGATATTTGGAAGCCCATAGAGGGCTATGGTGAAAAAGGAAATATCCTCAGATGAAATCTGGAAAGAAGCTTTCTGAGAAACTGCTTAGTGTTCTGTGAAATCATCTCACAGAGTTACAGCTTTCCCCTCAAGAAGCCTTTCGCTAAGACAGTTCTTGTGGAATTGGCAAAGTGATATTTGGAAGCCCATAGAGGGCTATGGTGAAAAAGGAAACATCGGATGAAATCTGGAAAGAAGCTTTCTGAGAAACTGCTTAGTGTTCTG
This sequence comes from Macaca nemestrina, assembly GCF_043159975.1. Lineage (NCBI taxonomy): Eukaryota > Metazoa > Chordata > Mammalia > Primates > Cercopithecidae > Macaca > Macaca nemestrina. Next base: position 91,209,126 of record NC_092125.1, read on the forward strand.
TGAATTCATCTCAGAGCGTTACATCTGTATTTCGTGGATCTCTTTCCTAGCCTTATTTCTGTGGAGTCTGAGAACAGATATTTCGGATCCCTTTGAAGACTATAGGGCCAAAGGAAATATCCTCCGATAAAAAAGAGAAAGAAGCTTTCTGAGAAACTTCTTTCTGTTCTCTGAAATCATCTCACAGAGTTACAGCTTTCCCCTCAAGAAGCCTTTCGCTAAGACAGTTCTTGTGGAATTGGCAAAGTGATATATGGAAGCCCATAGAGGGCTATGGTGAAAAAGGAAATATCCTCAGATGAAATCTGGAAAGAAGCTTTATGAGAAACTGCTTAGTGTTCTGTGAATTCATCTCACAGAGTTACATCTGTATTTCGTGGATCTCTTTGCTAGCCTTATTTCTGTGGAATCTGAGAATAGATATTTCGGATCCCTTTGAAGACTACAGGGCCAAAGGAAATATCCTCCGATAACAAAGAGAAAGAAGCTTTCGGAGAAACTTCTTTCTGTTCTGTAAAATCATCTCACAGAGTTACAGCTTTCCCCTCAAGAAGCCTTTCGCTAAGACAGTTCTTGTGGAATTGGCAAAGTGATATTTGGAAGCCCATAGAGGGCTACGGTGAAAAAGGAAATATCCTCAGATGAAATCTGGCAAGAAGCTTTCTGAGAAACTGCTTAGTGTTCTGTGAATTCATCTCACAGAGTTACATGTGTATTTCGTGGATCTCTTTGCTAGCCTTATTTCTGTGGAATCTGAGAACAGATATTTCGGATCCCTTTGAAGACTATAGGGCCAAAGAAATATCCTGCGATAACAAAGAGAAAGAAGCTTTCTGAGAAACTTCTTTGTGTTCTGTGAAATCATCTCACAGAGTTACAGCTTTCCCCTCAAGAACCCTTTCGCTAAGACAGTTCTTGTGGAATTGGCAAAGTGATATTTGGAAGCCCATAGAGGGCTATGTTGAAAAAGGAAATATCCTCAGATCAAATCTGGAAAGAAGCTTTCTGAGAAACTGCTTAGTGTTCTGTGAATTCATCTCACAGAGTTACATCTGTATTTCGTGGATCTCTTTGCTAGCCTTATTTCTGTGGAATCTGAGAACAGAGATTTCATATCCATTTGAAGACTATAGGGCCAAAGGAAATATCCTCCGATAACAAAGAGAAAGAAGGTTTCTGAGAAACTTCTTTGTGTTCTGTGAAATCATCTCACAGAGTTACCGCTTTCCCCTCAAGAAGCCTTTCGCTAAGACAGTTCTTGTGGAATTGGCAAAGAGATATATGGAAGCCCATAGAGGGCTATGGTGAAAAAGGAAATAACCTCAGATGAAATCTGGAAAGAAGCTTTCTGAGAAACTGCTTAGTGTTCTGTGAAATCGTCTCACAGAGTTACAGCTTTCCCCTCAAGAAGCCTTTCGCTAAGACAGTTCTTGTGGAATTGGCAAAGTGATATTTGGAAGCCCATAGAGGGCTATGGTGAAAAAGGAAATATCCTCCGATGAAATCTGGAAAGAAGCTTTCTGAGAAACTGCTTAGTGTTCTGTGAATTCATCTCACAGAGTTACATCTGTATTTCGTGGATCTCTTTGCTAGCCTTATTTCTGTGGAATCTGAGAACAGATATTTCGGATCCCTTTGAAGACTATAGGGCCAAAGGAAATATCCTGCGATAACAAAGAGAAAGAAGCTTTCTGAGAAACTTCTTTGTGTTCTGTGAAATCATCTCCCAGAGTTACAGCTTTCCCCTCAAGAAGCCTTTCGCTAAGACAGTTCTTGTGGAATTGGCAAAGAGATATATGGAAGCCCATAGAGGGCTATGGTGAAAAAGGAAATATCCTCAGATGAAATCTGGAAAGAAGCTTTCTGAGAAACTGCTTAGTGTTCTGTGAAATCATCTCACAGAGTTACAGCTTTCCCCTCAAGAAGACTTTCGCTAAGACAGTTCTTGTGGAATTGGCAAAGTGATATTTGGAAGCCCATAGAGGGCTATGGTGAAAAAGGAATTATCCTCAGATGAAATCTGGAAAGAAGCTTTCTGAGAAACTGCTTAGTGTTCTGTGAATTCATCTCACAGAGTTACATCTGTATTTCGTGGATCTCTTTGCTAGCCTTATTTCTGTGGAATCTGAGAACAGATAATTCGGATCCCTTTGAAGACTATAGGGCCAAAGGAAATATCCTCCGATAACAAAGAGAAAGAAGCTTTCTGAGAAACTTCTTTCTGTTCTGTGAAATCATCTCACAGAGTTACAGCTTTCACCTCAAGAAGCCTTTCGCTAAGACAGTTCTTGTGCAATTGGCAAAGTGATATTTGGAAGCCCATAGAGGGCTATGGTGAAAAAGGAAATATCCTCAGATGAAATCTGGAAAGAAGCTTTCTGAGAAACTGCTTAGTGTTCTGTGAAATCATCTCACAGAGTTACAGCTTTCCCCTCAAGAAGCCTTTCGCTAAGACAGTTCTTGTGGAATTGGCAAAGTGATATTTGGAAGCCCATAGAGGGCTATGGTGAAAAAGGAAACATCGGATGAAATCTGGAAAGAAGCTTTCTGAGAAACTGCTTAGTGTTCTGTGAATTCATCTCAGAGCGTTACATCTGTATTTCGTGGATCTCTTTCCTAGCCTTATTTCTGTGGAGTCTGAGAACAGATATTTCGGATCCCTTTGAAGACTATAGGGCCAAAGGAAATATCCTCCGATAAAAAAGAGAAAGAAGCTTTCTGAGAAACTTCTTTCTGTTCTCTGAAATCATCTCACAGAGTTACAGCTTTCCCCTCAAGAAGCCTTTCGCTAAGACAGTTCTTGTGGAATTGGCAAAGTGATATATGGAATCCCATAGAGGGCTATGGTGAAAAAGGAAATATCCTCAGATGAAATCTGGAAAGAAGCTTTCTGAGAAACTGCTTAGTGTTCTGTGAATTCATCTCACAGAGTTACATCTGTATTTCGTGGATCTCTTTGCTAGCCTTATTTCTGTGGAATCTGAGAATAGATATTTCGGATCCCTTTGAAGACTACAGGGCCAAAGGAAATATCCTCCGATAACAAAGAGAAAGAAGCTTTCGGAGAAACTTCTTTCTGTTCTGTAAAATCATCTCACAGAGTTACAGCTTTCCCCTCAAGAAGCCTTTCGCTAAGACAGTTCTTGTGGAATTGGCAAAGTGATATTTGGAAGCCCATAGAGGGCTACGGTGAAAAAGGAAATATCCTCAGATGAAATCTGGAAAGAAGCTTTCTGAGAAACTGCTTAGTGTTCTGTGAATTCATCTCACAGAGTTACATGTGTATTTCGTGGATCTCTTTGCTAGCCTTATTTCTGTGGAATCTGAGAACAGATATTTCGGATCCCTTTGAAGACTATAGGGCCAAAGAAATATCCTGCGATAACAAAGAGAAAGAAGCTTTCTGAGAAACTTCTTTGTGTTCTGTGAAATCATCTCACAGAGTTACAGCTTTCCCCTCAAGAACCCTTTCGCTAAGACAGTTCTTGTGGAATTGGCAAAGTGATATTTGGAAGCCCATAGAGGGCTATGGTGAAAAAGGAAATATCCTCAGATGAAATCTGGAAAGAAGCTTTCTGAGAAACTGCTTAGTGTTCTGTGAATTCATCTCACAGAGTTACATCTGAATTTCGTGGATCTCTTTGCTAGCCTTATTTCTGTGGAATCTGAGAACAGAGATTTCGGATCCATTTGAAGACTATAGGGCCAAAGGAAATATCCTCCGATAACAAAGAGAAAGAAGCTTTCTGAGAAACTTCTTTGTGTTCTGTGAAATCATCTCACAGAGTTACAGCTTTCCCCTCAAGAAGCCTTTCGCTAAGACAGTTCTTGTGGAATTGGCAAAGTGATATTTGGAAGCCCATAGAGGGCTATGGTGAAAAAGGAAATATCCTCAGATGAAATCTGGAAAGAAGCTTTCTGAGAAACTGCTTAGTGTTCTGTGAATTCATCTCACAGAGTTACATGTGTATTTCGTGGATCTCTTTGCTAGCCTTACTTCTCTGGAATCTGAGAAAAGATATTTCGGATCCCTATGAAGACTATAGGGCCAAAGGAAATATCCTCCGATAACAAAGAGAAAGAAGCTTTCTGAGAAACTTCTTTGTGTTCTGTGAAATCATCTCACAGAGTTACAGCTTTCCCCTAAAGAAGCCATTCGCTAAGACAGTTCTTGTGGAAATGGCAAAGTGATATTTGGAAGCCCATAGAGGGCTATGGTGAAAAAGGAAATATCCTCAGATGAACTCTGGAAAGAAGCTTTCTGAGAAACTGCTTAGTGTTCTGTGAATTCATCTCACAGAATTACATCTGTATTTCGTGGATCTCTTTGCTAGCCTTATTTCTGTGGAATCTGAGAACAGATATTTCGGATCCCTTTGAAGACTATAGGGCCAAAGGAAATATCCTGCGATAACAAAGAGAAAGAAGCTTTCTGAGAAACTTCTTTGTGTTCTGTGAAATCATCTCACAGAGTTACAGCTTTCCCCTCAAGAAGCCTTTCGCTAAGACAGTTCTTGTGGAATTGGCAAAGTGATATTTGGAAGCCCATAGAGGGCTATGGTGAAAAAGGAAATATCCTCAGATGAAATCTGGAAAGAAGCTTTCTGAGAAACTGCTTAGTGTTCTGTGAATTCATCTCACAGAGTTACATGTGTATTTCGTGGATCTCTTTGCTAGCCTTATTTCTGTGGAATCTGAGAAAAGATATTTCGCATCCCTAAGAAGACTATACGGCCAAAGGAAATATCCTCCGATAACAAAGAGAAAGAAGCTTTCTGAAAAACTTCTTTGTGTTCTGTGAAATCATCTCACAGAGTTACACCTTTCCCCTCAAGAAGCCTTTCGCTAAGACAGTTCTTGTGGAATTGGCAAAGTGATATTTGGAAGCCCATAGAGGGCTATGGTGAAAAAGAAAATATCCTCAGATGAAATCTGGAAAGAAGCTTTCTGAGAAACTGCTTAGTGTTCTGTGAAATCATCTCACAGAGTTACAGCTTTCCCCTCAAGAAGCCTTTCGCTAAGACAGTTCTTGTGGAATTGGCAAAGTGATATTTGGAAGCCCGTAGAGGGCATGGTGAAAAAGGAAATATCCTCAGATGAAATCTGGAAAGAAGCTTTCTGAGAAACTGCTTAGTGTTCTGTGAATTCATCTCACAGCGTTACATCTGTGTTTCGTGGATCTCTTTGCTAGCCTTATTTCTGTGGAGTCTGAGAACAGATATTTCGGATCCCTTTGAAGACTACAGGGCCAAAGGAAATATCCTCCGATAACAAAGAGAAAGAAGCTTTCTGAGAAACTTCTTTGTGTTCTGTGAAATCATCTCACAGAGTTACAGCTTTCCCCTCAAGAAGCCTTTCGCTAAGACAGTTCTTGTGGAATTGGCAAAGTGATATTTGGAAGCCCATAGAGGGCTATGGTGAAAAAGGAAATATCCTCAGATGAAATCTGGAAAGAAGCTTTCTGAGAAACTGCTTAGGGTTCTGTGAATTCATCTCACAGAGTTACATCTGTATTTCGTGGATCTCTTTGCTGGCCTTATTTCTGTGGAATCTGAGAACAGATATTTCGGATCCCTTTGAAGACTATAGGGCCAAAGGAAATATCCTGCGATAGCAAAGAGAAAGAAGCTTTCTGAGAAACTTCTTTCTGTTCTGTGAAATCATCTCACAGAGTTACAGCTTTCCCCTCAAGAAGCCTTTCGCTAAGACAGTTCTTGTGGAATTGGCAACGTGATATTTGGAAGCCCATAGAGGGCTATGGTGAAAAAGGAAATATCCTCAGATGAAATCTAGAAAGAAGCTTTCTGAGAAACTGCTTAGTGTTCTGTGAATTCATCTCACAGAGTTACATCTGTATTTCGTGGATCTCTTTGCTAGCCTTATTTCTGTGGAATCTGAGAACAGATATTTCGGATCCCTTTGAAGACTATAGGGCCAAAGGAAATATCCTGCGATAACAAGAGAAAGAAGCTTTCTGAGAAACTTCTTTCTGTTCTGTGAAATCATCTCACAAAGTTACCGCTTTCCCCTCAAGAACCCTTTCGCTAAGACAGTTCTTGTGGAATTGGCAAAGTGATATTTGGAAGCCCATAGAGGGCGATGGTGAAAAAGGAAATATCCTCAGATGAAATCTGGAAAGAAGCTTTCTGAGAAACTGCTTAGCGTTCTGTGAATTCATCTCACAGAGTTACATGTGTATTTCGTGGATCTCTTTGCTAGCCTTATTTCTCTGGAATCTGAGAAAAGATATTTCGGATCCCTATGAAGACTATAGGGCCAAAGGAAATATCCTCCGATAACAAAGAGAAAGAAGCTTTCTGAGAAACTTCTTTGTGTTCTGTGAAATCATCTCACAGAGTTACAGCTTTCCCGTCAAGATGCCGTTCGCTAAGACAGTTCTTGTGGAATTGGTAAAGTGATATTTGGAAGCCCATAGAGGGCTATGGTGAAAAAGGAAATATCCTCAGATGAACTCTGGAAAGAAGCTTTCTGCGAAACTGCTTAGTGTTCTGTGAATTCATCTCACAGAGTTACATCTGTATTTCGTGGATCTCTTTGCTAGCCTTATTTCTGTGGAATCTGAGAACAGATATTTCGGATCCCTTTGAAGACTATAGGGCCAAAGGAAATATCCTGCGATAACAAAGAGAAAGAAGCTTTCTGAGAAACTTCTTTGTGTTCTGTGAAATCATCTCACAGAGTTACAGCTTTCCCCTCAAGAAGCCTTTCGCTAAGACAGTTCTTGTGGAATTGGCAAAGTGATATTTGGAAGCCCATAGAGGGCTATGGTGAAAAAGGAAATATCCTCAGATGAAATCTGGAAAGAAGCTTTCTGAGAAACTGCTTAGTGTTCTGTGAATTCATCTCACAGAGTTACATGTGCAAATCGAGGATCTCTTTGCTAGCCTTATGTCTGTGGAATCTGAGAAAAGATATTTCGCATCCATATGAAGACTATAGGGCCAAAGGAAATATCCTTCGATAACAAAGAGAAAGAAGCTTTCTGAGAAACTTCTTTGTGTTCTGTGAAATCATCTCACAGAGTTACAGCTTTCCCCTCAAGAAGCCTTTCGCTAAGACAGTTCTTGTGGAATTGGCAAAGAGATATATGGAAGCCCATAGAGGGCTATGGTGAAAAAGGAAATATCCTCAGATGAAATCTGGAAAGAAACTTTCTGAGAAACTGCTTAGTGTTCTGTGAAATCACCTCACAGAGTTACAGCTTTCCCCTCAAGAAGCCTTTCGCTAAGACAGTTCTTGTGGAATTGGCAAAGAGATATATGGAAGCCCATAGAGGGCTATGGTGAAAAAGGAAGTATCCTCAGATGAAATCTGGAAAGAAGCTTTCTGAGAAACTGCTTAGTGTTCTGTGAATTCATCTCACAGCGTTACATCTGTATTTCGTGGATCTCTTTGCTAGCCTTATTTCTGTGGAGTCTGAGAACAGATATCTCGGATCCCTTTGAAGACTATAGGGCCAAAGGAATTATCCTGCGATAACAAAGAGAAAGAAGCTTTCTGAGAAACTATTTTGTGTTCTGTGAAATCATCTCACAGAGTTACAGCTTTCCACTCAAGAAGCCTTTCGCTAAGACAGTTCTTGTGGAATTGGCAAAGTGATATTTGGAAGCCCATAGAGGGCTACGGTGAAAAAGGAAATATCCTCAGATGAAATCTGGAAAGAAGCTTTCTGAGAAACTGCTTAGTGTTCTGTGAATTCATCTCACAGAGTTACATCTGTATTTCGTGGATCTCTTTGCTAGCCTTATTTCTGTGGAATCTGAGAACAGAGATTTCGGATCCATTTGAAGACTATAGGGCCAAAGGAAATATCCTCCGATAACAAAGAGAAAGAAGCTTTCTGAGAAACTTCTTTGTGTTCTGTGAAATCATCTCACAGAGATACAGCTTTCCCCTCAAGAAGCCTTTCGCTAAGACAGTTCTTGTGGAATTGGCAAAGTGATATTTGGAAGCCCATAGAGGGCTATGGTGAAAAAGGAAATATCCTCAGATGAAATCTGGAAAGAAGCTTTCTGAGAAACTGCTTAGTGTTCTGTGAATTCATCTCACAGAGTTACATGTGTATTTCGTGGATCTCTTTGCTAGCCTTATTTCTCTGGAATCTGAGAAAAGATATTTCGGATCCCTATGAAGACTATAGGGCCAAAGGAAATATCCTCCGATAACAAAGAGAAAGAAGCTTTCTGAGAAACTTCTTTGTGTTCTGTGAAATCATCTCACAGAGTTACAGCTTTCCCCTAAAGAAGCCATTCTCTAAGACAGTTCTTGTGGAAATGGCAAAGTGATATTTGGAAGCCCATAGAGGGCTATGGTGAAAAAGGAAATATCCTCAGATGAACTCTGGAAAGAAGCTTTCTGAGAAACTGCTTAGTGTTCTGTGAATTCATCTTACAGAGTTACATCTGTATTTCGTGGATCTCTTTGCTAGCCTTATTTCTGTGGAATCTGAGAAAAGATATTTCGCATCCCTAAGAAGACTATACGGCCAAAGGAAATATCCTCCGATAACAAAGAGAAAGAAGCTTTCTGAGAAACTTCTTTGTGTTCTGTGAAATCATCTCACAGAGTTACAGCTTTCCCCTCAAGAAGCCTTTCGCTAAGACAGTTCTTGTGGAATTGGCAAAGAGATATATGGAAGCCAATAGAGGGCTATGGTGAAAAAGGAAATATCCTCAGATGAAATCTGGAAAGAAGCATTCTGAGAAACTGCTTAGTGTTCTGTGAAATCACCTCACAGAGTTACAGCTTTCCCCTCAAGAAGCCTTTCGCTAAGACAGTTCTTGTGGAATTGGCAAAGAGATATATGGAAGCCCATAGAGGGCTATGGTGAAAAAGGAAATATCCTCAGATGAAATCTGGAAAGAAGCTTTCTGAGAAACTGCTTAGTGTTCTGTGAATTCATCTCACAGCGTTACATCTGTATTTCGTGCATCTCTTTGCTAGCCTTATTTCTGTGGAGTCTGAGAACAGATATCTCGGATCCCTTTCAAGACTATAGGGCCAAAGGAATTATCCTCCGATAACAAAGAGAAAGAAGCTTTCTGAGAAACTATTTTGTGTTCTGTGAAATCATCTCACAGAGTTACAGCTTTCCCCTCAAGAAGCCTTTCGCTAAGACAGTTCTTGTGGAATTGGCAAAGTGATATATGGAAGCCCATAGAGGGCTATGGTGAAAAAGGAAATATCCTCAGATGAAATCTGGAAAGAAGCTTTCTGAGAAACTGCTTAGTGTTCTGTGAATTCATCTCACAGAGTTACATCTGTATTTCGTGGATCTCTTTGCTAGCCTTATTTCTGTGGAATCTGAGAACAGAGATTTCGGATCCATTTGAAGACTATAGGGCCAAAGGAAATATCCTCCGATAACAAAGAGAAAGAAGCTTTCTGAGAAACTTCTTTGTGTTCTGTGAAATCATCTCACAGAGATACAGCTTTCCCCTCAAGAAGCCTTTCGCTAAGATAGTTCTTGTGGAATTGGCAAAGTGATATTTGGAAGCCCATAGAGGGCTATGGTGAAAAAGGAAATATCCTCAGATGAAATCTGGAAAGAAGCTTTCTGAGAAACTGCTTAGTGTTCTGTGAATTCATCTCACAGAGTTACATGTGTGTTTCGTGGATCTCTTTGCTAGCCTTATTTCTCTGGAATCTGAGAAAAGATATTTCGGATCCCTATGAAGACTCTAGGGCCAAAGGAAATATCCTCCGATAACAAAGAGAAAGAAGCTTTCTGAGAAACTTCTTTGTGTTCTGTGAAATCATCTCACAGAGTTACAGCTTTCCCCTAAAGAAGCCATTCGCTAAGACAGTTCTTGTGGAAATGGCAAAGTGATATTTGGAAGCCCATAGAGGGCTATGGTGAAAAAGGAAATATCCTCAGATGAACTCTGGAAAGAAGCTTTCTGAGAAACTGCTTAGTGTTCTGTGAATTCATCTTACAGAGTTACATCTGTATTTCGTGGATCTCTTTGCTAGCCTTATTTCTGTGGAATCTGAGAAAAGATATTTCACATCCCTAAGAAGACTATACGGCCAAAGGAAATATCCTCCGATAACAAAGAGAAAGAAGCTTTCTGAGAAACTTCTTAGTGTTCTGTGAAATCATCTCACAGAGTTACAGCTTTCCCCTCAAGAAGCCTTTCGCTAAGACAGTTCTTGTGGAATTGGCAAAGAGATATTTGGAAGCCCATAGAGGGCTATGGTGAAAAAGAAAATATCCTCAGATGAAATCTGGAAAGAAGCTTTCTGAGAAACTGCTTAGTGTTCTGTGAAATCATCTCACAGAGTTACAGCTTTCCCCTCAAGAAGCCTTTCGCTAAGACAGTTCTTGTGGAATTGGCAAAGTGATATTTGGAAGCCCGTAGAGGGCTAAGGTGAAAAAGGAAATATCCTCAGATGAAATCTGGAAAGAAGCTTTCTGAGAAACTGCTTAGTGTTCTGTGAATTCATCTCACAGCGTTACATCTGTATTTCGTGGATCTCTTTGCTAGCCTTATTTCTGTGGAGTCTGAGAACAGATATTTCGGATCCCTTTGAAGACTATAGGGCCAAAGGAAATATCCTCCGATAACAAAGAGAAAGAAGCTTTCTGAGAAACTTCTTTGTGTTCTGTGAAATCATCTCACAGAGTTACAGCTTTCCCCTCAAGAAGCCTTTCGCTAAGACAGTTCTTGTGGAATTGGCAAAGTGATATTTGGAAGCCCATAGAGGGCTATGGTGAAAAAGGAAATATCCTCAGAGGAAATCTGGAAAGAAGCTTTCTGAGAAACTGCTTAGTGTTCTGTGAATTCATCTCACAGAGTTACATCTGTATTTCGTGGATCTCTTTGCTAGCCTTATTTCTGTGGAATCTGAGAACAGATATTTCGGATCCCTTTGAAGACTATAGGGCCAATGGAAATATCCTGCGATAACAAAGAGAAAGAAGCTCTCTGAGAAACTTCTTTCTGTTCTGTGAAATCATCTCACAGAGTTACAGCTTTCCCCTCAAGAACCCTTTCGCTAAGACAGTTCTTGTGGAATTGGCAAAGTGATATTTGGAAGCCCATAGAGGGCTATGGTGAAAAAGGAAATATCCTCAGATGAACTCTGGAAAGAAGCTTTCTGAGAAACTGCTTAGTGTTCTGTGAATTCATCTCACAGAGTTACATCTGTATTTCGTGGATCTCTTTGCTAGCCTTATTTCTGTGGAATCTGAGAACAGATATTTCGGATCCCTTTGAAGACTATAGGGCCAAAGGAAATATCCTGCGATAACAAAGAGAAAGAAGCTTTCTGAGAAACTTCTTTCTGTTCTGTGAAATCATCTCACAGAGTTACCGCTTTCCCCTCAAGAAGCCTTTCGCTAAGACAGTTCTTGTGGAATTGGCAAAGTGATATTTGGAAGCCCATAGAGGGCTATGGTGAAAAAGGAAATATCCTCAGATGAAATCTGGAAAGAAGCTTTCTGAGAAACTGCTTAGTGTTCTGTGAATTCATCTCACAGAGTTACATGTGCATTTCGAGGATCTCTTTGCTAGCCTTATGTCTGTGGAATCTGAGAAAAGATATTTCGCATCCATATGAAGACTATAGGGCCAAAGGAAATATCCTTCGATAACAAAGAGAAAGAAGCTTTCTGAGAAACTTCTTTGTGTTCTGTGAAATCATCTCACAGAGTTACAGCTTTCCCCTCAAGAAGCCTTTCGCTAAGACAGTTCTTGTGGAATTGGCAAAGAGATATATGGAAGCCCATAGAGGGCTATGGTGAAAAAGGAAATATCCTCAGATGAAATCTGGAAAGAAACTTTCTGAGAAACTGCTTAGTGTTCTGTGAAATCACCTCACAGAGTTACAGCTTTCCCCTCAAGAAGCCTTTCGCTAAGACAGTTCTTGTGGAATTGGCAAAGAGATATATGGAAGCCCATAGAGGGCTATGGTGAAAAAGGAAATATCCTCAGATGAAATCTGGAAAGAAGCTTTCTGAGAAACTGCTTAGTGTTCTGTGAATTCATCTCACAGCGTTACATCTGTATTTCGTGGATCTCTTTGCTAGCCTTATTTCTGTGGAGTCTGAGAACAGATATCTCGGATCCCTTTGAAGACTATAGGGCCAAAGGAATTATCCTCTGATAACAAAGAGAAAGAAGCTTTCTGAGAAACTATTTTGTGTTCTGTGAAATCATCTCACAGAGTTACAGCTTTCCCCTCAAGAAGCCTTTCGCTAAGACAGTTCTTGTGGAATTGGCAAAGTGATATTTGGAAGCCCATAGAGGGCTATGGTGAAAAAGGAAATATCCTCAGATGAAATCTGGAAAGAAGCTTTCTGAGAAACTGCTTAGTGTTCTGTGAATTCATCTCACAGAGTTACATCTGTATTTCGTGGATCTCTTTGCTAGCCTTATTTCTGTGGAATCTGAGAACAGAGATTTCGGATCCATTTGAAGACTATAGGGCCAAAGGAAATATCCTCCGATAACAAAGAGAAAGAAGCTTTCTGAGAAACTTCTTTGTGTTCTGTGAAATCATCTCACAGAGATACAGCTTTCCCCTCAAGAAGCCTTTCGCTAAGACAGTTCTTGTGGAATTGGCAAAGTGATATTTGGAAGCCCATAGAGGGCTATGGTGAAAAAGGAAATATCCTCAGATGAAATCTGGAAAGAAGCTTTCTGAGAAACTGCTTAGTGTTCTGTGAATTCATCTCACAGAGTTACATGTGTATTTCGTGGATCTCTTTGCTAGCCTTATTTCTCTGGAATCTGAGAAAAGATATTTCGGATCCCTATGAAGACTATACTGCCAAAGGAAATATCCTCCGATAACAAAGAGAAAGAAGCTTTCTGAGAAACTTCTTTGTGTTCTGTGAAATCATCTCACAGAGTTACAGCTTTCCCCTAAAGAAGCCATTCGCTAAGACAGTTCTTGTGGAAATGGCAAAGTGATATTTGGAAGCCCATAGAGGGCTATGGTGAAAAAGGAAATATCCTCAGATGAACTCTGGAAAGAAGCTTTCTGAGAAACTGCTTAGTGTTCTGTGAATTCATCTTACAGAGTTACATCTGTATTTCGTGGATCTCTTTGCTAGCCTTATTTCTGTGGAATCTGAGAAAAGATATTTCGCATCCCTAAGAAGACTATACGGCCAAAGGAAATATCCTCCGATAACAAAGAGAAAGAAGCTTTCTGAGAAACTTCTTTGTGTTCTGTGAAATCATCTCACAGAGTTACAGCTTTCCCGTCAAGAAGCCTTTCGCTAAGACAGTTCTTGTGGAATTGGCAAAGAGATATATGGAAGCCAATAGAGGGCTATGGTGAAAAAGGAAATATCCTCAGATGAAATCTGGAAAGAAGCATTCTGAGAAACTGCTTAGTGTTCTGTGAAATCACCTCACAGAGTTACAGCTTTCCCCTCAAGAAGCCTTTCGCTAAGACAGTTCTTGTGGAATTGGCAAAGAGATATATGGAAGCCCATAGAGGGCTATGGTGAAAATGGAAATATCCTCAGATGAAATCTGGAAAGAAGCTTTCTGAGAAACTGCTTAGTGTTCTGTGAATTCATCTCACAGCGTTACATCTGTATTTCGTGGATCTCTTTGCTAGCCTTATTTCTGTGGAGTCTGAGAACAGATATCTCGGATCCCTTTCAAGACTATAGGGCCAAAGGAATTATCCTGCGATAACAAAGAGAAAGAAGCTTTCTGAGAAACTATTTTGTGTTCTGTGAAATCATCTCACAGAGTTACAGCTTTCCCCTCAAGAAGCCTTTCGCTAAGACAGTTCTTGTGGAATTGGCAAAGTGATATATGGAAGCCCATAGAGGGCTATGGTGAAAAAGGAAATATCCTCAGATGAAATCTGGAAAGTAGCTTTCTGAGAAACTGCTTAGTGTTCTGTGAATTCATCTCACAGAGTTACATCTGTATTTCGTGGATCTCTTTGCTAGCCTTATTTCTGTGGAATCTGAGAACAGAGATTTCGGATCCATTTGAAGACTATAGGGCCAAAGGAAATATCCTCCGATAACAAAGAGAAAGAAGCTTTCTGAGAAACTTCTTTGTGTTCTGTGAAATCATCTCACAGAGATACAGCTTTCCCCTCAAGAAGCCTTTCGCTAAGACAGTTCTTGTGGAATTGGCAAAGTGATATTTGGAAGCCCATAGAGGGCTATGGTGAAAAAGGAAATATCCTCAGATGAAATCTGGAAAGAAGCTTTCTGAGAAACTGCTTAGTGTTCTGTGAATTCATCTCACAGAGTTACATGTGTGTTTCGTGGATCTCTTTGCTAGCCTTATTTCTCTGGAATCTGAGAAAAGATATTTCGGATCCCTATGAAGACTCTAGGGCCAAAGGAAATATCCTCCGATAACAAAGAGAAAGAAGCTTTCTGAGAAACTTCTTTGTGTTCTGTGAAATCATCTCACAGAGTTACAGCTTTCCCCTAAAGAAGCCATTCGCTAAGACAGTTCTTGTGGAAATGGCAAAGTGATATTTGGAAGCCCATAGAGGGCTATGGTGAAAAAGGAAATATCCTCAGATGAACTCTGGAAAGAAGCTTTCTGAGAAACTGCTTAGTGTTCTGTGAATTCATCTTACAGAGTTACATCTGTATTTCGTGGATCTCTTTGCTAGCCTTATTTCTGTGGAATCTGAGAAAAGATATTTCACATCCCTAAGAAGACTATACGGCCAAAGGAAATATCCTCCGATAACAAAGAGAAAGAAGCTTTCTGACAAACTTCTTAGTGTTCTGTGAAATCATCTCACAGAGTTACAGCTTTCCCCTCAAGAAGCCTTTCGCTAAGACAGTTCTTGTGGAATTGGCAAAGAGATATTTGGAAGCCCATAGAGGGCTACGGTGAAAAAGAAAATATCCTCAGATGAAATCTGGAAAGAAGCTTTCTGAGAAACTGCTTAGTGTTCTGTGAAATCATCTCACAGAGTTACAGCTTTCCCCTCAAGAAGCCTTTCGCTAAGACAGTTCTTGTGGAATTGGCAAAGTGATATTTGGAAGCCCGTAGAGGGCTAAGGTGAAAAAGGAAATATCCTCAGATGAAATCTGGAAAGAAGCTTTCTGAGAAACTGCTTAGTGTTCTGTGAATTCATCTCACAGAGTTACATCTGTATTTCGTGGATCTCTTTGCTAGCCTTATTTCTGTGGAATCTGAGAACAGATATTTCGGATCCCTTTGAAGACTATAGGGCCAAAGGAAATATCCTGCGATAACAAAGAGAAAGAAGCTTTCTGAGAAACTTCTTTGTGTTCTGTGAAATCATCTCACAGAGTTACAGCTTTCCCATCAAGAAGCCTTTCGCTAAGACAGTTCTTGTGGAATTGGTAAAGTGATATTTGGAAGCCCATAGAGGGCTATGGTGAAAAAGGAAATATCCTCAGATGAAATCTGGAAAGAAGCTTTCTGAGAAACTGCTTAGTGTTCTGTGAATTCATCTCACAGAGTTACATGTGTATTTCGTGGATCTCTTTGCTAGCCTTATTTCTGTGGAATCTGAGAAAAGATATTTCGCATCCCTATGAAGACTATAGGGCCAAAGGAAATATCCTCCGATAACAAAGAGAAAGAAGCTTTCTGAGAAACTTCTTTGTGTTCTGTGAAATCATCTCACAGAGTTACAGATTTCCCCTCAAGAAGCCTTTCGCTAAGACAGTTCTTGTGGAATTGGCAAAGAGATATATGGAAGCCCACAGAGGGCTATGGTGAAAAAGGAAATATCCTCAGATGAAATCTGGAAAGAAGCTTTCTGAGAAACTGCTTAGTGTTCTGTGAAATCATCTCACAGAGTTACAGCTTTCCCCTCAAGAAGCCTTTCGCTAAGACAGTTCTTGTGGAATTGGCAAAGTGATATTTGGAAGCCGATAGATGGCTATGGTGAAAAAGGAAATATCCTCAGATGAAATCTGGTAAGAAGCTTTCTGAGAAACTGCTTAGTGTTCTGTGAATTCATCTCACAGAGTTACATCTGTATTTCGTGGATCTCTTTGCTAGCCTTATTTCTGTGGAATCTGAGAACAGATATTTCGGATCCCTTTGAAGACTATAGGGCCAAAGGAAATATCCTGCGATAACAGAGAGAAAGAAGCTTTCTGAGAAACTTCTTTGTGTTCTGTGAAATCATCTCACAGAGTTACAGCTTTCCCCTCAAGAACCCTTTCGCTAAGACAGTTCTTGTGGAATTGGCAAAGTGATATTTGGAAGCCCATAGAGGGCTATGGTGAAAAAGGAAATATCCTCAGATCAAATCTGGAAAGAAGCTTTCTGAGAAACTGCTTAGTGTTCTGTGAATTCATCTCACAGAGTTACATCTGTATTTCGTGGATCTCTTTGCTAGCCTTATTTCTGTGGATTCTGAGAACAGAGATTTCGGATTCATTTGAAGACTATAGGGCCAAAGGAAATATCCTCCGATAACAAAGAGAAAGAAGCTTTCTGAGAAACTTCTTTGTGTTCTGTGAAATCATCTCACAGAGTTACAGCTTTCCCCTCAAGAAGACTTTCGCTAAGACAGTTCTTGTGGAATTGGCAAAGTGATATTTTGAAGCCCATAGAGGGCTATGGTGAAAAAGGAAATATCCTCAGATGAAATCTGGAAAGAAGCTTTCTGAGAAACTGCTTAGTGTTCTGTGAATTCATCTCACAGAGTTACATGTGTATTTCGTGGATCTCTTTGCTAGCCTTATTTCTGTGGAATCTGAGAACAGATATTTCGGATCCCTATGAAGACTATAGGGCCAAAGGAAATATCCTCCGATAACAAAGAGAAAGAAGTTTTCTGAGAAACTTCTTTGTGTTCTATGAAATCATCTCACAGAGTTACAGCTTTCCACTCAAGAAGCCTTTCGCTCAGACAGTTCTTGTGGAATTGGCAAAGTGATATTTGGAAGCCCATAGAGGGCTATGGTGAAAAAGGAAATATCCTCAGATGAACTCTGGAAAGAAGCTTTCTGAGAAACAGCTTAGTGTTCTGTGAATTCATCTCACAGAGTTACACCTGTATTTCGTGGATCTCTTTGCTAGCCTTATTTCTGTGGAATCTGAGAAAAGATATTTCGCATCCCTATGAAGACTATAGGGCCAAAGGAAATATCCTCCGATAACAAAGAGAAAGAAGCTTTCTGAGAAACTTCTTTGTGTTCTGTGAAATCATCTCACAGAGTTACAGCTTTCCCCTCAAGAAGCCTTTCGCTAAGACAGTTCTTGTGGAATTGGCAAAGAGATATTTGGAAGCCCATAGAGGGCTATGGTGAAAAAGAAAATATCCTCAGATGAAATCTGGAAAGAAGCTTTCTGAGAAACTGCTTAGTGTTCTGTGAAATCATCTCACAGAGTTACAGCTTTCCCCTCAAGAAGCCTTTCGCTAAGACAGTTCTTGTGGAATTGGCAAAGTGATATTTGGAAGCCCGTAGAGGGCTATGGTGAAAAAGGAAATATCCTCAGATGAAATCTGGAAAGAAGCTTTCTGAGAAACTGCTTAGTGTTCTGTGAATTCATCTCAGAGCGTTACATCTGTATTTCGTGGATCTCTTTGCTAGCCTTATTTCTGTGGATTCTGAGAACAGATATTTCGGATCCCTTTGAAGACTATAGGGCCAAAGGAAATATCCTCCGATAACAAAGAGAAAGAAGCTTTCTGAGAAACTTCTTTGTGTTCTGTGAAATCATCTCACAGAGTTACAGCTTTCCCCTCAAGAAACCTTTCGCTAATACAGTTCTTGTGGAATTGGCAAAGTGATATATGGAAGCCCATAGAGGGCTATGGTGAAAAAGGAAATATCCTCAGATGAAATCTGGAAAGAAGCTTTCTGAGAAACTGCTTAGTGTTCTGTGAATTCATCTCACAGAGTTACATCTGTATTTCGTGGATCTCTTTGCTAGCCTTATTTCTGTGGAATCTGAGAACAGATATTTCGGATCCCTTTGAAGACTATAGGGCCAAAGGAAATATCCTGCGATAACAGAGAGAAAGAAGCTTTCTGAGAAACTTCTTTGTGTTCTGTGAAATCATCTCACAGAGTTACAGCTTTCCCCTCAAGAACCCTTTCGCTAAGACAGTTCTTGTGGAATTGGCAAAGTGATATTTGGAAGCCCATAGAGGGCTATGGTGAAAAAGGAAATATCCTCAGATCAAATCTGGAAAGAAGCTTTCTGAGAAACTGCTTAGTGTTCTGTGAGTTCATCTCACAGAGTTACATCTGTATTTCGTGGATCTCTTTGCTAGCCTTATTTCTGTGGAATCTGAGAACAGATATTTCGGATCCCTTTGAAGACTATAGGGCCAAAGGAAATATCCTGCGATAACAAAGAGAAAGAAGCTTTCTGAGAAACTTCTTTCTGTTCTGTGAAATCATCTCACAGAGTTACCGCTTTCCCCTCAAGAAGCCTTTCGCTAAGACAGTTCTTGTGGAATTGGCAAAGTGATATTTGGAAGCCCATAGAGGGCTATGGTGAAAAAGGAAATATCCTCAGATGAAATCTGGAAAGAAGCTTTCTGAGAAACAGCTTAGTGTTCTGTGAATTCATCTCACAGAGTTACATGTGTATTTCGTGGACCTCTTTGCTAGCCTTATTTCTGTGGAATCTGAGAAAAGATATTTCGCATCCCTATGAAGACTATAGGGCCAAAGGAAATATCCTCCGATAACAAAGAGAAAGAAGCTTTCTGAGAAACTTCTTTGTGTTCTGTGAAATCATCTCACAGAGTTACAGCTTTCCCCTCAAGAAGCCTTTCGCTAAGACAGTTCTTGTGGAATTGGCAAAGAGATATTTGGAAGCCCATAGAGGGCTATGGTGAAAAAGGAAATATCCTCAGATGAAATCTGGAAAGAAGCTTTCTGAGAAACTGCTTAGTGTTCTGTGAAATCATCTCACAGAGTTACAGCTTTCCCCTCAAGAAGCCTTTCGCTAAGACAGTTCTTGTGGAATTGGCAAAGAGATATTTGGAAGCCCATAGAGGGCTATGGTGAAAAAGGAAATATCCTCAGATGAAATCTGGAAAGAAGCTTTCTGAGAAACTGCTTAGTGTTCTGTGAAATCATCTCACAGAGTTACAGCTTTCCCCTCAAGAAGCCTTTCGCTAAGACAGTTCTTGTGGAATTGGCAAAGTGATATTTGGAAGCCCATAGAGGGCTATGGTGAAAAAGGAAATATCCTCAGATGAAATCTGGAAAGAAGCTTTCTGAGAAACTGCTTAGTGTTCTGTGAATTCATCTCACAGCGTTACATCTGTATTTCGTGGATCTCTTTGCTAGCCTTATTTCTGTGGAGTCTGAGAACAGATATTTCGGATCCCTTTGAAGACTATAGGGCCAAAGGAAATATCCTCCGATAACAAAGAGAAAGAAGCTTTCTGAGAAACTTCTTTGTGTTCTGTGAAATCATCTCACAGAGTTACAGCTTTCCCCTCAAGAAGCCTTTCGCTAAGACAGTTCTTGTGGAATTGGCAAAGTGATATTTGGAAGCCCGTAGAGCTCTATGGTGAAAAAGGAAATATCCTCAGATGAAATCTGGAAAGAAGCTTTCTGAGAAACTGCTTAGTGTTCTGTGAATTCATCTCACAGCGTTTCATCTGTATTTCGTGGATCTCTTTGCTAGCCTTATTTCTGTGGAGTCTGAGAACAGATATTTCGGATCCCTTTGAAGACTATAGGGCCAAAGGAAATATCCTCCGATAACAAAGAGAAAGAAGCTTCCTGAGAAACTTCTTTGTGTTCTGTGAAATCATCTCACAGAGTTACAGCTTTCCCCTCAAGAAGCCTTTCGCTAAGACAGTTCTTGTGGAATTGGCAAAGTGATATTTGGAAGCCCATAGAGGGCTATGGTGAAAAAGGAAATATCCTCAGATGAAATCTGGAAAGAAGCTTTCTGAGAAACTGCTTAGTGTTCTGTGAATTCATCTCACAGAGTTACATCTGTATTTCGTGGATCTCTTTGCTAGCCTTATTTCTGTGGAATCTGAGAACAGATATTTCGGATCCCTTTGAAGACTATAGGGCCAAAGGAAATATCCTGCGATAACAAAGAGAAAGAAGCTTTCTGAGAAACTTCTTTCTGTTCTGTGAAATCATCTCACAGAGTTACAGCTTTACCCTCAAGAAGCCTTTCGCTAAGACAGTTCTTGTGGAATTGGCAAAGTGATATTTGGAAGCCCATAGAGGGCTATGGTGAAAAAGGAAATATCCTCAGATGAAATCTGGAAAGAAGCTTTCTGAGAAACTGCTTAGTGTTCTGTGAATTCATCTCACAGAGTTACATGTGTATTTCGTGGATCTCTTTGCTAGCCTTATTTCTGTGGAATCTGAGAAAAGATATTTCGCATCCCTATGAAGACTATAGGGCCAAAGGAAATATCCTTCGATAACAAAGAGAAAGAAGCTTTCTGAGAAACTTCTTTTTGTTCTGTGAAATCATCTCACAGAGTTACAGCTTTCCCCTCAAGAAGCCTTTCGCTAAGACAGTTCTTGTGGAATTGGCAAAGAGATATATGCAAGCCCATAGAGGGCTATGGTGAAAAAGGAAATATCCTCAGATGAAATCTGGAAAGAAGCTTTCTGAGAAACTGCTTAGTGTTCTGTGAATTCATCTCACAGAGTTACATGTGTATTTCGTGGATCTCTTTGCTAGCCTTATTTCTGTGGAATCTGAGAAAAGATATTTCGCATCCCCAAGAAGACTATACGGCCAAAGGAAATATCCTCCGATAACAAAGAGAAAGAAGCTTTCTGAGAAACTTCTTTGTGTTCTGTGAAATCATCTCACAGAGTTACAGCTTTCCCCTCAAGAAGCCTTTCGCTAAGACAGTTCTTGTGGAATTGGCAAAGAGATATTTGGAAGCCCATAGAGGGCTATGGTGAAAAAGAAAATATCCTCAGATGAAATCTGGAAAGAAGCTTTCTGAGAAACTGCTTAGTGTTCTGTGAAATCATCTCACAGAGTTACAGCTTTCACCTCAAGAAGCCTTTCGCTAAGACAGTTCTTGTGGAATTGGCAAAGTGATATTTGGAAGCCCGTAGAGGGCTATGGTGAAAAAGGAAATATCCTCAGATGAAATCTGGAAAGAAGCTTTCTGAGAAACTGCTTAGTGTTCTGTGAATTCATCTCACAGCGTTACATCTGTATTTCGTGGATCTCTTTGCTAGCCTTATTTCTGTGGAGTCTGAGAACAGATATTTCGGATCCCTTTGAAGACTATAGGGCCAAAGGAAATATCCTCCGATAACAAAGAGAAAGAAGCTTTCTGAGAAACTTCTTTGTGTTCTGTGAAATCATCTCACAGAGTTACAGCTTTCCCCTCAAGAAGCCTTTCGCTAAGACAGTTCTTGTGGAATTGGCAAAGTGATATTTGGAAGCCCATAGAGGGCTATGGTGAAAAAGGAAATATCCTCAGATGAAATCTGGAAAGAAGCTTTCTGAGAAACTGCTTAGGGTTCTGTGAATTCATCTCACAGAGTTACATCTGTATTTCGTGGATCTCTTTGCTAGCCTTATTTCTGTGGAATCTGAGAACAGATATTTCGGATCCCTTTGAAGACTATAGGGCCAAAGGAAATATCCTGCGATAACAAAGAGAAAGAAGCTTTCTGAGAAACTTCTTTCTGTTCTGTGAAATCATCTCACAGAGTTACAGCTTTCCACTCAAGAAGCCTTTCGCTAAGACAGTTCTTGTGGAATTGGCAACGTGATATTTGGAAGCCCATAGTGGGCTATGGTGAAAAAGGAAATATCCTCAGATGAACTCTGGAAAGAAGCTTTCTGAGAAACTGCTTAGTGTTCTGTGAATTCATCTCACAGAGTTACATCTGTATTTCGTGGATCTCTTTGCTAGCCTTATTTCTGTGGAATCTGAGAACAGATATTTCGGATCCCTTTGAAGACTATAGGGCCAAAGGAAATATCCTGCGATAACAAAGAGAAAGAAGCTTTCTGAGAAACTTCTTTCTGTTCTGTGAAATCATCTCACAGAGTTACCGCTTTCCCCTCAAGAAGCCTTTCGCTAAGACAGTTCTTGTGGAATTGGCAAAGTGATATTTGGAAGCTCATAGAGGGCTATGGTGAAAAAGGAAATATCCTCAGATGAAATCAGGAAAGAAGCTTTCTGAGAAACTGCTTAGTGTTCTGTGAATTCATCTCACAGAGCGACATGTGCATTTCGTGGATCTCTTTGCTAGCCTTATTTCTCTGGAATCTGAGAAAAGATATTTCGGATCCTTATGAAGACTATAGGGCCAAAGGAAATATCCTCCGATAACAAAGAGAAAGAAGCTTTCTGAGAAACGTCTTTGTGTTCTGTGAAATCATTTCACAGAGTTACAGCTTTCCCCTCAAGAAGCCTTTCGTTAAGACAGTTCTTGTGGAATTGGTAAAGTGATATTTGGAAGCCCATAGAGGGCTATGGTGAAAAAGGAAATATCCTCAGATGAACTCTGGAAAGAAGCTTTCTGCGAAACTGCTTAGTGTTCTGTGAATTCATCTCACAGAGTTACATCTGTATTTCGTGGATCTCTTTGCTAGCCTTATTTCTGTGGAATCTGAGAACTGATATTTCGGATCCCTTTGAAGACTATAGGGCCAAAGGAAATATCCTGCGATAACAAAGAGAAAGAAGCTTTCTGAGAAACTTCTTTGTGTTCTGTGAAATCATCTCACAGAGTTACAGCTTTCCCCTCAAGAAGCCTTTCGCTAAGACAGTTCTTGTGGAATTGGCAAAGTGATATTTGAAAGCCCATAGAGGGCTATGGTGAAAAAGGAAATATCCTCAGATGAAATCTGGAAAGAAGCTTTCTGAGAAACTGCTTAGTGTTCTGTGAATTCATCTCACAGAGTTACATGTGTATTTCGTGGATCTCTTTGCTAGCCTAATTTCTGTGGAATCTGAGAAAAGATATTTCGCATCCATATGAAGACTATAGGGCCAAAGGAAATATCCTCCGATAACAAAGAGAAAGAAGCTTTCTGAGAAACTTCTTTGTGTTCTGTGAAATCATCTCACAGAGTTACAGCTTTACCCTCAAGAAGCCTTTCGCTAAGACAGTTCTTGTGGAATTGGCAAAGAGATATATGGAAGCCCATAGAGGGCTATGGTGAAAAAGGAAATATCCTCAGATGAAATCTGGAAAGAAGCTTTCTGAGAAACTGGTTAGTGTTCTGTGAAATCATCTCACAGAGTTACAGCTTTCCCCTCAAGAAGCCTTTCGCTAAGACAGTTCTTGTGGAATTGGCAAAGAGATATATGGAAGCCCATAGAGGGCTATGGTGAAAAAGGAAATATCCTCAGATGAAATCTGGAAAGAAGCTTTCTGAGAAACTGCTTAGTGTTCTGTGAATTCATCTCACAGCGTTACATCCGTATTTCGTGGATCTCTTTGCTAGCCTTATTTCTGTGGAATCTGAGAACAGATATTTCGGATCCCTTTGAAGACTATAGGGCCAAAGAAAATATCCTCCGATAACAAAGAGAAAGAAGCTTTCTGAGAAACTTCTTTCTGTTCTGTGAAATCATCTCACAGAGTTACAGCTTTCCCCTCAAGAAGCCTTTCGCTAAGACAGTTCTTGTGGAATTGGCAAAGTGATATTTGGAAGCCCATAGAGGGCTATGGTGAAAAAGGAAATATCCTCAGATGAAATCTGGAAAGAAGCTTTCTGAGAAACTGCTTAGTGTTCTGTGAATTCATCTCACAGAGTTACATCTGTATTTCGTGGATCTCTTTGCTAGCCTTATTTCTGTGGAATCTGAGAACAGATATTTCGGATCCCTTTGAAGACTATAGGGCCAAAGGAAATATCCTCCGATAACAAAGAGAAAGAAGCTTTCTGAGAAATTTCTTTGTGTTCTTTGAAATCATCTCACAGAGTTACAGCTTTCCCCTCAAGAAGCCTTTCGCTAAGACAGTTCTTGTGGAATTGGCAAAGTGATATTTGGAAGCCCATAGAGGGCTATGGTGAAAAAGGAAATATCCTCAGATGAAATCTGGAAAGAAGCTTTCTGAGAAACTGCTTAGTGTTCTGTGAATTCATCTCACAGAGTTATATCTGTATTTCGTGGATCTCTTTGCTATCCTTATTTCTGTGGAATCTGAGAACAGATATTTCGGATCCCTTTGAAGACTATAGGGCCAAAGGAAATATCCTCCGATAAGAAAGAGAAAGAAGCCTTCTGAGAAACTTCTTTGTGTTCTGTGAAATCATCTCACAGAGTTACAGCTTTCCCCTCAAGAAGCCATTCGCTAAGACAGTTCTTGTGGAATAGGCAAAGTGATATTTGGAAGCCCATAGAGGGCTATGGTGAAAAAGGAAATATCCTCAGATGAACTCTGGAAAGAAGCTTTCTGAGAAACTGCTTAGTGTTCTGTGAATTCATCTCACAGAGTTACATCTGTATTTCGTGGATCTCTTTGCTAGCCTTATTTCTGTGGAATCTGAGAACAGATATTTCGGATCCCTTTGAAGACTATAGGGCCAAAGGAAATATCCTCCGATAACAAAGAGAAAGAAGCTTTCTGAGAAACTTCTTTGTGTTCTGTGAAATCATCTCACAGAGTTCCAGCTTTCCCCTCAAGAAGCCTTTCGCTAAGACAGTTCTTGTGGAATTGGCAAAGTGATATTTGGAAGCCCATAGAGGGCTATGGTGAAAAAGGAAATATCCTCAGATGAAATCTGGAAAGAAGCTTTCTGAAAAACTGCTTAGTGTTCTGTGAATTCATCTCACAGAGTTACATGTGTATTTCGTGGATCTCTTTGCTAGCCTTATTTCTGTGGAATCTGAGAACAGATATTTCGGATCCCTTTGAAGACTATAGGGCCAAAGGAAATATCCTCCGATAAGAAAGAGAAAGAAGCCTTCTGAGAAACTTCTTTGTGTTCTGTGAAATCATCTCACAGAGTTACAGCTTTCCCCTCAAGAAGCCATTCGCTAAGACAGTTCTTGTGGAATAGGCAAAGTGATATTTGGAAGCCCATAGAGGGCTATGGTGAAAAAGGAAATATCCTCAGATGAACTCTGGAAAGAAGCTTTCTGAGAAACTGCTTAGTGTTCTGTGAATTCATCTCACAGAGTTACATCTGTATTTCGTGGATCTCTTTGCTAGCCTTATTTCTGTGGAATCTGAGAACAGATATTTCGGATCCCTTTGAAGACTATAGGGCCAAAGGAAATATCCTCCGATAACAAAGGGAAAGAAGCTTTCTGAGAAACTTCTTTGTGTTCTGTGAAATCATCTCACAGAGTTCCAGCTTTCCCCTCAAGAAGCCTTTCGCTAAGACAGTTCTTGTGGAATTGGCAAAGTGATATTTGGAAGCCCATAGAGGGCTATGGTGAAAAAGGAAATATCCTCAGATGAAATCTGGAAAGAAGCTTTCTGAGAAACTGCTTAGTGTTCTGTGAATTCATCTCACAGAGTTACATGTGTATTTCGTGGATCTCTTTGCTAGCCTTATTTCTGTGGAATCTGAGAACAGATATTTCGGATCCCTTTGAAGACTATAGGGCCAAAGGAAATATCCTGCGATAACAAAGAGAAAGAAGCTTTCTGAGAAACTTCTTTCTGTTCTGTGAAATCATCTCACAGAGTTACAGCTTTCCCCTCAAGAACCGTTTCGCTAAGACAGTTCTTGTGGAATTGGCAAAGTGATATTTGGAAGCCCATAGAGGGCTATGGTGAAAAAGGAAATATCCTCAGATGAAATCTGGAAAGAAGCTTTCTGAGAAACTGCTTAGGGTTCTGTGAGTTCATCTCACAGAGTTACATCTCTATTTTGTGGATTTCTTTGCTAGCCTTATTTCTGTGGAATCTGAGAACAGATATTTCGGATCCCTTTGAAGACTATAGGACCAAAGGAAATATCCTGCGATAACAAAGAGAAAGAAGCTTTCTGAGAAACTTCTTTCTGTTCTGTGAAATCATCTCACAGAGTTACCGCTTTCCCCTCAAGAAGCCTTTCGCTAAGACAGTTCTTGTGGAATTGGCAAAGTGATATTTGGAAGCCCATAGAGGGCTATGGTGAAAAAGGAAATATCCTCAGATGAAATCTGGAAAGAAGCTTTCTGAGAAACTGCTTAGTGTTCTGTGAATTCATCTCACAGAGTTACATGTGTATTTCGTGGATCTCTTTGCTAGCCTTATTTCTGTGGAATCTGAGAAAAGATATTTCGCATCCCTATGAAGACTATAGGGCCAAAGGAAATATCCTCCGATAACAAAGAGAAAGAAGCTTTCTGAGAAACTTCTTTGTGTTCTGTGAAATCATCTCACAGAGTTACACCTTTCCCCTCAAGAAGCCTTTCGCTAAGACAGTTCTTGTGGAATTGGCAAAGAGATATTTGGAAGCCCATAGAGGGCTATGGTGAAAAAGAAAATATCCTCAGATGAAATCTGGAAAGAAGCTTTCTGAGAAACTGCTTAGTGTTCTGTGAATTCATCTCACAGAGTTACATCTGTATTTCGTGGATCTCTTTGCTAGCCTTATTTCTGTGGAATCTGAGAAAAGATATTTCGCATCCCTATGAAGACTATAGGGCCAAAGGAAATATCCTCCGATAACAAAGAGAAAGAAGCTTTCTGAGAAACTTCTTTGTGTTCTGTGAAATCATCTCACAGAGTTACAGCTTTCCCCTCAAGAAGCCTTTCGCTAAGACAGTTCTTGTGGAATTGGCAAAGAGATATTTGGAAGCCCATAGAGGGCTATGGTGAAAAAGAAAATATCCTCAGATGAAATCTGGAAAGAAGCTTTCTGAGAAACTGCTTAGTGTTCTGTGAAATCATCTCACAGAGTTACAGCTTTCCCCTCAAGAAGCCTTTCGCTAAGACAGTTCTTGTGGAATTGGCAAAGTGATATTTGGAAGCCCGTAGAGGGCTATGGTGAAAAAGGAAATATCCTCAGATGAAATCTGGAAAGAACCTTTCTGAGAAACTGCTTAGTGTTCTTTGAATTCATCTCAGAGCGTTACATCTGTATTTCGTGGATCTCTTTGCTAGCCTTATTTCTGTGGATTCTGAGAACAGATATTTCCGATCCCTTTGAAGACTATAGGGCCAAAGGAAATTACCTCCGATAACAAAGAGAAAGAAGCTTTCTGAGAAACTTCTTTGTGTTCTGTGAAATCATCTCACAGAGTTACAGCTTTCCCCTCAAGAAACCTTTCGCTAAGACAGTTCTTGTGGAATTGGCAAAGTGATATATGGAAGCCCATAGAGGGCTATGGTGAAAAAGGAAATATCCTCAGATGAAATCTGGAAAGAAGCTTTCTGAGAAACTGCTTAGTGTTCTGTGAATTCATCTCACAGAGTTACATCTGTATTTCGTGGATCTCTTTGCTAGCCTTATTTCTATGGAATCTGAGAACAGATATTTCGGATCCCTTTGAAGACTATAGGGCCAAAGGAAATATCCTGCGATAACAAAGAGAAAGAAGCTTTCTGAGAAACTTCTTTCTGTTCTGTGAAATCATCTCACAGAGTTACAGCTTTCCCCTCAAGAACCCTTTCGCTAAGACAGTTCTTGTGGAATTGGCAAAGTGATATTTGGAAGCCCATAGAGGGCTATGGTGAAAAAGGAAATATCCTCAGATCAAATCTGGAAAGAAGCTTTCTGAGAAACTGCTTAGTGTTCTGTGAGTTCATCTCACAGAGTTACATCTGTATTTCGTGGATCTCTTTGCTAGCCTTATTTCTGTGGAATCTGAGAACAGATATTTCGGATCCCTTTGAAGACTATAGGGCCAAAGGAAATATCCTGCGATAACAAAGAGAAAGAAGCTTTCTGAGAAACTTCTTTCTGTTCTGTGAAATCATCTCACAGAGTTACCGCTTTCCCCTCAAGAAGCCTTTCGCTAAGACAGTTCTTGTGGAATTGGCAAAGTGATATTTGGAAGCCCTTAGAGGGCTATGGTGAAAAAGGAAATATCCTCAGATGAAATCTGGAAAGAAGCTTTCTGAGAAACAGTTTAGTGTTCTGTGAATTCATCTCACAGAGTTACATGTGTATTTCGTGGACCTCTTTGCTAGCCTTATTTCTGTGGAATCTGAAAAAAGATATTTCGCATCCCTATGAAGACTATAGGGCCAAAGGAAATATCCTCCGATAACAAAGAGAAAGAAGCTTTCTGAGAAACTTCTTTGTGTTCTGTGAAATCATCTCACAGAGTTACAGCTTTCCCCTCAAGAAGCCTTTCGCTAAGACAGTTCTTGTGGAATTGGCAAAGAGATATATGGAAGCCCATAGAGGGCTATGGTGAAAAAGGAAATATCCTCAGATGAAATCTGGAAAGAAGCTTTCTGAGAAACTGCTTAGTGTTCTGTGAAATCATCTCACAGAGTTACAGCTTTCCCCTCAAGAAGCCTTTCGCTAAGACAGTTCTTGTGGAATTGGCAAAGTGATATTTGGAAGCCCATAGAGGGCTATGGTGAAAAAGGAAATATCCTCAGATGAAATCTGGAAAGAAGCTCTCTGAGAAACTGCTTAGTGTTCTGTGAATTCATCTCACAGCGTTACATCTGTATTTCGTGGATCTCTTTGCTAGCCTTATTTCTGTGGAGTCTGAGAACAGATATTTCGGATCCCTTTGAAGACTATAGGGCCAAAGGAAATATCCTCCGATAACAAAGAGAAAGAAGCTTTCTGAGAAACTTCTTTGTGTTCTGTGAAATCATCTCACAGAGTTACAGCTTTCCCCTCAAGAAGCCTTTCGCTAAGACAGTTCTTGTGGAATTGGCAAAGTGATATTTGGAAGCCCGTAGAGGGCTATGGTGAAAAAGGAAATATCCTCAGATGAAATCTGGAAAGAAGCTTTCTGAGAAACTGCTTAGTGTTCTGTGAATTCATCTCACAGCGTTTCATCTGTATTTCGTGGATCTCTTTGCTAGCCTTATTTCTGTGGAGTCTGAGAACAGATATTTCGGATCCCTTTGAAGACTATAGGGCCAAAGGAAATATCCTCCGATAACAAAGAGAAAGAAGCTTTCTGAGAAACTTCTTTGTGTTCTGTGAAATCATCTCACAGAGTTACAGCTTTCCCCTCAAGAAGCCTTTCGCTAAGACAGTTCTTGTGGAATTGGCAAAGTGATATTTGGAAGCCCATAGAGGGCTATGGTGAAAAAGGAAATATCCTCAGATGAAATCTGGAAAGAAGCTTTCTGAGAAACTGCTTAGGGTTCTGTGAATTCATCTCACAGAGTTACATCTGTATTTCGTGGATCTCTTTGCTAGCCTTATTTCTGTGGAATCTGAGAACAGATATTTCGGATCCCTTTGAAGACTATAGGGCCAAAGGAAATATCCTGCGATAACAAAGAGAAAGAAGCTTTCTGAGAAACTTCTTTCTGTTCTGTGAAATCATCTCACAGAGTTACAGCTTTCCCCTCAAGAAGCCTTTCGCTAAGACAGTTCTTGTGGAATTGGCAAAGTGATATTTGGAAGCCCATAGAGGGCTATGGTGAAAAAGGAAATATCCTCAGATGAAATCTGGAAAGAAGCTTTCTGAGAAACTGCTTAGTGTTCTGTGAATTCATCTCACAGAGTTACATGTGTATTTCGTGGATCTCTTTGCTAGCCTTATTTCTGTGGAATCTGAGAAAAGATATTTCGCATCCCTAAGAAGACTATACGGCCAAAAGAAATATCCTCCGATAACAAAGAGAAAGAAGCTTTCTGAGAAACTTCTTTGTGTTCTGTGAAATCATCTCACAGAGTTACAGCTTTCCCCTCAAGAAGCCTTTCGCTAAGACAGTTCTTGTGGAATTGGCAAAGAGATATATGCAAGCCCATAGAGGGCTATGGTGAAAAAGGAAATATCCTCAGATGAAATCTGGAAAGAAGCTTTCTGAGAAACTGCTTAGTGTTCTGTGAATTCATCTCACAGAGTTACATGTGTATTTCGTGGATCTCTTTGCTAGCCTTATTTCTGTGGAATCTGAGAAAAGATATTTCGCATCCCTAAGAAGACTATACGGCCAAAAGAAATATCCTCCGATAACAAAGAGAAAGAAGCTTTCTGAGAAACTTCTTTGTGTTCTGTGAAATCATCTCACAGAGTTACAGCTTTCCCCTCAAGAAGCCTTTCGCTAAGACAGTTCTTGTGGAATTGGCAAAGAGATATTTGGAAGCCCATAGAGGGCTATGGTGAAAAAGAAAATATCCTCAGATGAAATCTGGAAAGAAGCTTTCTGAGAAACTGCTTAGTGTTCTGTGAAATCATCTCACAGAGTTACAGCTTTCACCTCAAGAAGCCTTTCGCTAAGACAGTTCTTGTGGAATTGGCAAAGTGATATTTGGAAGCCCGTAGAGGGCTATGTTGAAAAAGGAAATATCCTCAGATGAAATCTGGAAAGAAGCTTTCTGAGAAACTGCTTAGTGTTCTGTGAATTCATCTCAGAGCGTTACATCTGTATTTCGTGGATCTCTTTGCTAGCCTTATTTCTGTGGAGTCTGAGAACAGATATTTCGGATCCCTTTGAAGACTATAGGGCCAAAGGAAATATCCTCCGATAACAAAGAGAAAGAAGCTTTCTGAGAAACTTCTTTGTGTTCTGTGAAATCATCTCACAGAGTTACAGCTTTCCCCTCAAGAAGCCTTTCGCTAAGACAGTTCTTGTGGAATTGGCAAAGTGATATTTGGAAGCCCATAGAGGGCTATGGTGAAAAAGGAAATATCCTCAGATGAAATCTGGAAAGAAGCTTTCTGAGAAACTGCTTAGTGTTCTGTGAATTCATCTCACAGAGTTACATCTGTATTTCGTGGATCTCTTTGCTAGCCTTATTTCTGTGGAATCTGAGAACAGATATTTCGGATCCCTTTGAAGACTATAGGGCCAAAGGAAATATCCTGCGATAACAAAGAGAAAGAAGCTTTCTGAGAAACTTCTTTCTGTTCTGTGAAATCATCTCACAGAGTTACAGCTTTCCCCTCAAGAAGCCTTTCGCTAAGACAGTTCTTGTGGAATTGGCAACGTGATATTTGGAAGCCCATAGTGGGCTATGGTGAAAAAGGAAATATCCTCAGATGAAATCTGGAAAGAAGCTTTCTGAGAAACTGCTTAGTGTTCTGTGAATTCATCTCACAGAGTTACATCTGTATTTCGTGGATCTCTTTGCTAGCCTTATTTCTGTGGAATCTGAGAACAGATATTTCGGATCCCTTTGAAGACTATAGGGCCAAAGGAAATATCCTCCGATAACAAAGAGAAAGAAGCTTTCTGAGAAACTTCTTTGTGTTCTGTGAAATCATCTCACAGAGTTACAGCTTTCCCCTCAAGAAGCCTTTCGCTAAGACAGTTCTTGTGGAATTGGCAAAGTGATATTTGGAAGCCCATAGAGGGCTATGGTGAAAAAGGAAATATCCTCAGATGAAATCTGGAAAGAAGCTTTTTGAGAAACTGCTTAGGGTTCTGTGAATTCATCTCACAGAGTTACATCTGTATTTCGTGGATCTCTTTGCTAGCCTTATTTCTGTGGAATCTGAGAACAGATATTTCGGATCCCTTTGAAGAATATAGGGCCAAAGGAAATATCCTGCGATAACAAAGAGAAAGAAGCTTTCTGAGAAACTTCTTTCTGTTCTGTGAAATCATCTCACAGAGTTACAGCTTTCCCCTCAAGAAGCCTTTCGCTAAGACAGTTCTTGTGGAATTGGCAAAGTGATATTTGGAAGCCCATAGAGGGCTATGGTGAAAAAGGAAATATCCTCAGATGAAATCTGGAAAGAAGCTTTCTGAGAAACTGCTTAGTGTTCTGTGAATTCATCTCACAGAGTTACATGTGTATTTCGTGGATCTCTTTGCTAGCCTTATTTCTGTGGAATCTGAGAAAAGATATTTCGCATCCATATGAAGACTATAGGGCCAAAGGAAATATCCTTCGATAACAAAGAGAAAGAAGCTTTCTGAGAAACTTCTTTGTGTTCTGTGAAATCATCTCACAGAGTTACAGATTTCCCCTCAAGAAGCCTTTCGCTAAGACAGTTCTTGTGGAATTGGCAAAGAGATATATGCAAGCCCATAGAGGGCTATGGTGAAAAAGGAAATATCCTCAGATGAAATCTGGAAAGAAGCTTTCTGAGAAACTGCTTAGTGTTCTGTGAATTCATCTCACAGAGTTACATGTGTATTTCGTGGATCTCTTTGGTAGCCTTATTTCTGTGGAATCTGAGAAAAGATATTTCGCATCCATATGAAGACTATAGGGCCAAAGGAAATATCCTCCGATAACAAAGAGAAAGAAGCTTTCTGAGAAACTTCTTTGTGTTCTGTGAAATCATCTCACAGAGTTACAGCTTTCCCCTCAAGAAGCCTTTCGCTAAGACAGTTCTTGTGGAATTGGCAAAGAGATATATGGAAGCCCATAGAGGGCTATGGTGAAAAAGGAAATATCCTCAGATGAAATCTGGAAAGAAGCTTTCTGAGAAACTGCTTAGTGTTCTGTGAAATCACCTCACAGAGTTACAGCTTTCCCCTCAAGAAGCCTTTCGCTAAGACAGTTCTTGTGGAATTGGCAAAGAGATATATGGAAGCAGTAGAGGGCTATGGTGAAAAAGGAAATATCCTCAAATGAAATCTGGAAAGAAGCTTTCTGAGAAACTGCTTAGTGTTCTGTGAATTCATCTCACAGCGTTACATCCGTATTTCGTGGATCTCTTTGCTAGCCTTATTTCTGTGGAATCTGAGAACAGATATTTCGGATCCCTTTGAAGACTATAGGGCCAAAGGAAATATCCTCCGATAACAAAGAGAAAGAAGCTTTCTGAGAAACTTCTTTCTGTTCTGTGAAATCATCTCACAGAGTTACAGCTTTCACCTCAAGAAGCCTTTCGCTAAGACAGTTCTTGTGGAATTGGCAAAGTGATATTTGGAAGCCCATAGAGGGCTATGGTGAAAAAGGAAATATCCTCAGATGAAATCTGGAAAGAAGCTTTCTGAGAAACTGCTTAGTGTTCTGTGAATTCATCTCACAGAGTTACATCTGTATTTCGTGGATCTCTTTGCTAGCCTTATTTCTGTGTAATCTGAGAACAGATATTTCGGATCCCTTTGAAGACTATAGGGCCAAAGGAAATATCCTCCGATAACAAAGAGAAAGAAGCTTTCTGAGAAACTTCTTTGTGTTCTTTGAAATCATCTCACAGAGTTACAGCATTCCCCTCAAGAAGCCTTTCGCTAAGACAGTTCTTGTGGAATTGGCAAAGTGATATTTGGAAGCCCATAGAGGGCTATGGTGAAAAAGGAAATATCCTCAGATGAAATCTGGAAAGAAGCTTTCTGAGAAACTGCTTAGTGTTCTGTGAATTCATCTCACAGAGTTATATCTGTATTTCGTGGATCTCTTTGCTATCCTTATTTCTGTGGAATCTGAGAACAGATATTTCGGATCCCTTTGAAGACTATAGGGCCAAAGGAAATATCCTCCGATAAGAAAGAGAAAGAAGCCTTCTGAGAAACTTCTTTGTGTTCTGTGAAATCATCTCACAGAGTTACAGCTTTCCCCTCAAGAAGCCATTCGCTAAGACAGTTCTTGTGGAATAGGCAAAGTGATATTTGGAAGCCCATAGAGGGCTATGGTGAAAAAGGAAATATCCTCAGATGAAATCTGGAAAGAAGCTTTCTGAGAAACTGCTTAGTGTTCTGTGAATTCATCTCACAGAGTTACATCTGTATTTCGTGGATCTCTTTGCTAGCCTTATTTCTGTGGAATCTGAGAACAGATATTTCGGATCCCTTTGAAGACTATAGGGCCAAAGGAAATATCCTCCGATAACAAAGAGAAAGAAGCTTTCTGAGAAACTTCTTTGTGTTCTGTGAAATCATCTCACAGAGTTCCAGCTTTCCCCTCAAGAAGCCTTTCGCTAAGACAGTTCTTGTGGAATTGGCAAAGTGATATTTGGAAGCCCATAGAGGGCTATGGTGAAAAAGGAAATATCCTCAGATGAAATCTGGAAAGAAGCTTTCTGAGAAACTGCTTAGTGTTCTGTGAATTCATCTCACAGAGTTACATGTGTATTTCGTGGATCTCTTTGCTAGCCTTATTTCTGTGGAATCTGAGAACAGATATTTCGGATCCCTTTGAAGACTATAGGGCCAAAGGAAATATCCTGCGATAACAAAGAGAAAGAAGCTTTCTGAGAAACTTCTTTCTGTTCTGTGAAATCATCTCACAGAGTTACAGCTTTCCCCTCAAGAACCGTTTCGCTAAGACAGTTCTTGTGGAATTGGCAAAGTGATATTTGGAAGCCCATAGAGGGCTATGGTGAAAAAGGAAATATCCTCAGATGAAATCTGGAAAGAAGCTTTCTGAGAAACTGCTTAGGGTTCTGTGAGTTCATCTCACAGAGTTACATCTCTATTTCGTGGATCTCTTTGCTAGCCTTATTTCTGTGGAATCTGAGAACAGATATTTCGGATGCCTTTGAAGACTATAGGGCCAAAGGAAATATCCTGCGATAACAAAGAGAAAGAAGCTTTCTGAGAAACTTCTTTCTGTTCTGTGAAATCATCTCACAGAGTTACCGCTTTCCCCTCAAGAAGCCTTTCGCTAAGACAGTTCTTGTGGAATTGGCAAAGTGATATTTGGAAGCCCATAGAGGGCTATGGTGAAAAAGGAAGTATCCTCAGATGAAATCTGGAAAGAAGCATTCTGAGAAACTGCTTAGTGTTCTGTGAATTCATCTCACAGAGTTACATGTGTATTTCGTGGATCTCTTTGCTAGCCTTATTTCTGTGGAATCTGAGAAAAGATATTTCGCATCCCTATGAAGACTATAGGGCCAAAGGAAATATCCTCCGATAACAAAGAGAAAGAAGCTTTCTGAGAAACTTCTTTGTGTTCTGTGAAATCATCTCACAGAGTTACAGCTTTCCCCTCAAGAAGCCTTTCGCTAAGACAGTTCTTGTGGAATTGGCAAAGAGATATTTGGAAGCCCATAGAGGGCTATGGTGAAAAAGAAAATATCCTCAGATGAAATCTGGAAAGAAGCTTTCTGAGAAACTGCTTAGTGTTCTGTGAAATCATCTCACAGAGTTACAGCTTTCCCCTCAAGAAGCCTTTCGCTAAGACAGTTCTTGTGGAATTGGCAAAGTGATATTTGGAAGCCCGTAGAGGGCTATGGTGAAAAAGGAAATATCCTCAGATGAAATCTGGAAAGAAGCTTTCTGAGAAACTGCTTAGTGTTCTGTGAATTCATCTCAGAGCGTTACATCTGTATTTCGTGGATCTCTTTGCTTGCCTTATTTCTGTGGAGTCTGAGAATAGATATTTCGGATCCCTTTGAAGACTATAGGGCCAAAGGAAATATCCTCCGATAACAAAGAGAAAGAAGCTTTCTGAGAAACTTCTTTGTGTTCTGTGAAATCATCTCACAGAGTTACAGCTCTCCCCTCAAGAAGCCTTTCGCTAAGACAGTTCTTGTGGAATTGGCAAAGAGATATATGGAAGCCCATAGAGGGCTATGGTGAAAAAGGAAATATCCTCAGATGAAATCTGGAAAGAAGCTTTCTGAGAAACTGCTTAGTGTTCTGTGAAATCACCTCACAGAGTTACAGCTTTCCCCTCAAGAAGCCTTTCGCTAAGACAGTTCTTGTGGAATTGGCAAAGAGATATATGGAAGCAGTAGAGGGCTATGGTGAAAAAGGAAATATCCTCAGATGAAATCTGGAAAGAAGCTTTCTGAGAAACTGCTTAGTGTTCTGTGAATTCATCTCACAGCGTTACATCCGTATTTCGTGGATCTCTTTGCTAGCCTTATTTCTGTGGAATCTGAGAACAGATATTTCGGATCCCTTTGAAGACTATAGGGCCAAAGGAAATATCCTCCGATAACAAAGAGAAAGAAGCTTTCTGAGAAACTTCTTTCTGTTCTGTGAAATCATCTCACAGAGTTACAGCTTTCACCTCAAGAAGCCTTTCGCTAAGACAGTTCTTGTGGAATTGGCAAAGTGATATTTGGAAGCCCATAGAGGGCTATGGTGAAAAAGGAAATATCCTCAGATGAAATCTGGAAAGAAGCTTTCTGAGAAACTGCTTAGTGTTCTGTGAATTCATCTCACAGAGTTACATCTGTATTTCGTGGATCTCTTTGCTAGCCTTATTTCTGTGTAATCTGAGAACAGATATTTCGGATCCCTTTGAAGACTATAGGGCCAAAGGAAATATCCTCCGATAACAAAGAGAAAGAAGCTTTCTGAGAAACTTCTTTGTGTTCTTTGAAATCATCTCACAGAGTTACAGCATTCCCCTCAAGAAGCCTTTCGCTAAGACAGTTCTTGTGGAATTGGCAAAGTGATATTTGGAAGCCCATAGAGGGCTATGGTGAAAAAGGAAATATCCTCAGATGAAATCTGGAAAGAAGCTTTCTGAGAAACTGCTTAGTGTTCTGTGAATTCATCTCACAGAGTTATATCTGTATTTCGTGGATCTCTTTGCTATCCTTATTTCTGTGGAATCTGAGAACAGATATTTCGGATCCCTTTGAAGACTATAGGGCCAAAGGAAATATCCTCCGATAAGAAAGAGAAAGAAGCCTTCTGAGAAACTTCTTTGTGTTCTGTGAAATCATCTCACAGAGTTACAGCTTTCCCCTCAAGAAGCCATTCGCTAAGACAGTTCTTGTGGAATAGGCAAAGTGATATTTGGAAGCCCATAGAGGGCTATGGTGAAAAAGGAAATATCCTCAGATGAACTCTGGAAAGAAGCTTTCTGAGAAACTGCTTAGTGTTCTGTGAATTCATCTCACAGAGTTACATCTGTATTTCGTGGATCTCTTTGCTAGCCTTATTTCTGTGGAATCTGAGAACAGATATTTCGGATCCCTTTGAAGACTATAGGGCCAAAGGAAATATCCTCCGATAACAAAGAGAAAGAAGCTTTCTGAGAAACTTCTTTGTGTTCTGTGAAATCATCTCACAGAGTTCCAGCTTTCCCCTCAAGAAGCCTTTCGCTAAGACAGTTCTTGTGGAATTGGCAAAGTGATATTTGGAAGCCCATAGAGGGCTATGGTGAAAAAGGAAATATCCTCAGATGAAATCTGGAAAGAAGCTTTCTGAGAAACTGCTTAGTGTTCTGTGAATTCATCTCACAGAGTTACATGTGTATTTCGTGGATCTCTTTGCTAGCCTTATTTCTGTGGAATCTGAGAACAGATATTTCGGATCCCTTTGAAGACTATAGGGCCAAAGGAAATATCCTGCGATAACAAAGAGAAAGAAGCTTTCTGAGAAACTTCTTTCTGTTCTGTGAAATCATCTCACAGAGTTACAGCTTTCCCCTCAAGAACCGTTTCGCTAAGACAGTTCTTGTGGAATTGGCAAAGTGATATTTGGAAGCCCATAGAGGGCTATGGTGAAAAAGGAAATATCCTCAGATGAAATCTGGAAAGAAGCTTTCTGAGAAACTGCTTAGGGTTCTGTGAGTTCATCTCACAGAGTTACATCTCTATTTCGTGGATCTCTTTGCTAGCCTTATTTCTGTGGAATCTGAGAACAGATATTTCGGATGCCTTTGAAGACTATAGGGCCAAAGGAAATATCCTGCGATAACAAAGAGAAAGAAGCTTTCTGAGAAACTTCTTTCTGTTCTGTGAAATCATCTCACAGAGTTACCGCTTTCCCCTCAAGAAGCCTTTCGCTAAGACAGTTCTTGTGGAATTGGCAAAGTGATATTTGGAAGCCCATAGAGGGCTATGGTGAAAAAGGAAGTATCCTCAGATGAAATCTGGAAAGAAGCATTCTGAGAAACTGCTTAGTGTTCTGTGAATTCATCTCACAGAGTTACATGTGTATTTCGTGGATCTCTTTGCTAGCCTTATTTCTGTGGAATCTGAGAAAAGATATTTCGCATCCCTATGAAGACTATAGGGCCAAAGGAAATATCCTCCGATAACAAAGAGAAAGAAGCTTTCTGAGAAACTTCTTTGTTTTCTGTGAAATCATCTCACAGAGTTACAGCTTTCCCCTAAAGAAGCCTTTCGCTAAGACAGTTCTTGTGGAATTGGCAAAGAGATATTTGGAAGCCCATAGAGGGCTATGGTGAAAAAGAAAATATCCTCAGATGAAATCTGGAAAGAAGCTTTCTGAGAAACTGCTTAGTGTTCTGTGAAATCATCTCACAGAGTTACAGCTTTCCCCTCAAGAAGCCTTTCGCTAAGACAGTTCTTGTGGAATTGGCAAAGTGATATTTGGAAGCCCGTAGAGGGCTATGGTGAAAAAGGAAATATCCTCAGATGAAATCTGGAAAGAAGCTTTCTGAGAAACTGCTTAGTGTTCTGGGAATTCATCTCAGAGCGTTACATCTGTATTTCGTGGATATCTTTGCTTGCCTTATTTCTGTGGAGTCTGAGAATAGATATTTCGGATCCCTTTGAAGACTATACGGCCAAAGGAAATATCCTCCGATAACAAAGAGAAAGAAGCTTTCTGAGAAACTTCTTTGTGTTCTGTGAAATCATCTCACAGAGTTACAGCTCTCCCCTCAAGAAGCCTTTCGCTAAGACAGTTCTTGTGGAATTGGCAAAGTGATATTTGGAAGCCCATAGAGGGCTATGGTGAAAAAGGAAATATCCTCAGATGAAATCTGGAAAGAAGCTTTCTGAGAAACTGCTTAGGGTTCTGTGAATTCATCTCACAGAGTTACATCTGTATTTCGTGGATCTCTTTGCTAGCCTTATTTCTGTGGAATCTGAGAACAGATATTTCGGATCCCTTTGAAGACTATAGGGCCAAAGGAAATATCCTGCGATAACAAAGAGAAAGAAGCTTTCTGAGAAACTTCTTTCTGTTCTGTGAAATCATCTCACAGAGTTACAGCTTTCCCCACAAGAAGCCTTTCGCTAAGACAGTTCTTGTGGAATTGGCAACGTGATATTTGGAAGCCCATAGACGGCTATGGTGAAAAAGGAAATATCCTCAGATGAAATCTGGAAAGAAGCTTTCTGAGAAACTGCTTAGTGTTCTGTGAATTCATCTCACAGAGTTACATCTGTATTTCGTGGATCTCTTTGCTAGCCTTATTTCTGTGGAATCTGAGAACAGATATTTCGGATCCCTTTGAAGACTATAGGGCCAAAGGAAATATCCTGCGATAACAAAGAGAAAGAAGCTTTCTGAGAAACTTCTTTGTGTTCTGTGAAATCATCTCACAGAGTTACAGCTTTCCCCAAAAGAACCCTTTCGCTAAGACAGTTCTTGTGGAATTGGCAAAGTGATATTTGGAAGCCCATAGAGGGCTATGGTGAAAAAGAAAATATCCTCAGATGAAATCTGGAAAGAAGCTTTCTGAGAAACTGCTTAGGGTTCTGTGGGTTCATCTCACAGAGTTACATCTCTATTTCGTGGATCTCTTTGCTAGCCTTATTTCTGTGGAATCTGAGAACAGATATTTCGGATCCCTTTGAAGACTATAGGGCCAAAGGAAATATCCTGCGATAACAAAGAGAAAGAAGCTTTCTGAGAAACTTCTTTCTGTTCTGTGAAATCATCTCACAGAGTTACAGCTTTCCCCTCAAGAAGCCTTTCGCTAAGACAGTTCTTGTGGAATTGGCAAAGTGATATTTGGAAGCCCATAGAGGGCTATGGTGAAAAAGGAAATATCCTCAGATGAAATCTGGAAAGAAGCTTTCTGAGAAACTGCTTAGTGTTCTGTGAATTCATCTCACAGAGTTACATGTGTATTTCGTGGATCTCTTTGCTAGCCTTATTTCT
This sequence comes from Macaca nemestrina, assembly GCF_043159975.1. Taxonomy (NCBI): domain Eukaryota; kingdom Metazoa; phylum Chordata; class Mammalia; order Primates; family Cercopithecidae; genus Macaca; species Macaca nemestrina. Next base: position 91,248,805 of record NC_092125.1, read on the forward strand.
GTGGAATCTGAGAAAAGATATTTCGCATCCATATGAAGACTATAGGGCCAAAGGAAATATCCTTCGATAACAAAGAGAAAGAAGCTTTCTGAGAAACTTCTTTGTGTTCTGTGAAATCATCTCACAGAGTTACAGATTTCCCCTCAAGAAGCCTTTCGCTAAGACAGTTCTTGTGGAATTGGCAAAGAGATATATGCAAGCCCATAGAGGGCTATGGTGAAAAAGGAAATATCCTCAGATGAAATCTGGAAAGAAGCTTTCTGAGAAACTGCTTAGTGTTCTGTGAATTCATCTCACAGAGTTACATGTGTATTTCGTGGATCTCTTTGGTAGCCTTATTTCTGTGGAATCTGAGAAAAGATATTTCGCATCCATATGAAGACTATAGGGCCAAAGGAAATATCCTCCGATAACAAAGAGAAAGAAGCTTTCTGAGAAACTTCTTTGTGTTCTGTGAAATCATCTCACAGAGTTACAGCTTTCCCCTCAAGAAGCCTTTCGCTAAGACAGTTCTTGTGGAATTGGCAAAGAGATATATGGAAGCCCATAGAGGGCTATGGTGAAAAAGGAAATATCCTCAGATGAAATCTGGAAAGAAGCTTTCTGAGAAACTGCTTAGTGTTCTGTGAAATCACCTCACAGAGTTACAGCTTTCCCCTCAAGAAGCCTTTCGCTAAGACAGTTCTTGTGGAATTGGCAAAGAGATATATGGAAGCAGTAGAGGGCTATGGTGAAAAAGGAAATATCCTCAAATGAAATCTGGAAAGAAGCTTTCTGAGAAACTGCTTAGTGTTCTGTGAATTCATCTCACAGCGTTACATCCGTATTTCGTGGATCTCTTTGCTAGCCTTATTTCTGTGGAATCTGAGAACAGATATTTCGGATCCCTTTGAAGACTATAGGGCCAAAGGAAATATCCTCCGATAAGAAAGAGAAAGAAGCCTTCTGAGAAACTTCTTTGTGTTCTGTGAAATCATCTCACAGAGTTACAGCTTTCCCCTCAAGAAGCCATTCGCTAAGACAGTTCTTGTGGAATAGGCAAAGTGATATTTGGAAGCCCATAGAGGGCTATGGTGAAAAAGGAAATATCCTCAGATGAACTCTGGAAAGAAGCTTTCTGAGAAACTGCTTAGTGTTCTGTGAATTCATCTCACAGAGTTACATCTGTATTTCGTGGATCTCTTTGCTAGCCTTATTTCTGTGGAATCTGAGAACAGATATTTCGGATCCCTTTGAAGACTATAGGGCCAAAGGAAATATCCTCCGATAACAAAGAGAAAGAAGCTTTCTGAGAAACTTCTTTGTGTTCTGTGAAATCATCTCACAGAGTTCCAGCTTTCCCCTCAAGAAGCCTTTCGCTAAGACAGTTCTTGTGGAATTGGCAAAGTGATATTTGGAAGCCCATAGAGGGCTATGGTGAAAAAGGAAATATCCTCAGATGAAATCTGGAAAGAAGCTTTCTGAGAAACTGCTTAGTGTTCTGTGAATTCATCTCACAGAGTTACATGTGTATTTCGTGGATCTCTTTGCTAGCCTTATTTCTGTGGAATCTGAGAACAGATATTTCGGATCCCTTTGAAGACTATAGGGCCAAAGGAAATATCCTGCGATAACAAAGAGAAAGAAGCTTTCTGAGAAACTTCTTTCTGTTCTGTGAAATCATCTCACAGAGTTACAGCTTTCCCCTCAAGAACCGTTTCGCTAAGACAGTTCTTGTGGAATTGGCAAAGTGATATTTGGAAGCCCATAGAGGGCTATGGTGAAAAAGGAAATATCCTCAGATGAAATCTGGAAAGAAGCTTTCTGAGAAACTGCTTAGGGTTCTGTGAGTTCATCTCACAGAGTTACATCTCTATTTCGTGGATCTCTTTGCTAGCCTTATTTCTGTGGAATCTGAGAACAGATATTTCGGATGCCTTTGAAGACTATAGGGCCAAAGGAAATATCCTGCGATAACAAAGAGAAAGAAGCTTTCTGAGAAACTTCTTTCTGTTCTGTGAAATCATCTCACAGAGTTACCGCTTTCCCCTCAAGAAGCCTTTCGCTAAGACAGTTCTTGTGGAATTGGCAAAGTGATATTTGGAAGCCCATAGAGGGCTATGGTGAAAAAGGAAGTATCCTCAGATGAAATCTGGAAAGAAGCATTCTGAGAAACTGCTTAGTGTTCTGTGAATTCATCTCACAGAGTTACATGTGTATTTCGTGGATCTCTTTGCTAGCCTTATTTCTGTGGAATCTGAGAAAAGATATTTCGCATCCCTATGAAGACTATAGGGCCAAAGGAAATATCCTCCGATAACAAAGAGAAAGAAGCTTTCTGAGAAACTTCTTTGTTTTCTGTGAAATCATCTCACAGAGTTACAGCTTTCCCCTAAAGAAGCCTTTCGCTAAGACAGTTCTTGTGGAATTGGCAAAGAGATATTTGGAAGCCCATAGAGGGCTATGGTGAAAAAGAAAATATCCTCAGATGAAATCTGGAAAGAAGCTTTCTGAGAAACTGCTTAGTGTTCTGTGAAATCATCTCACAGAGTTACAGCTTTCCCCTCAAGAAGCCTTTCGCTAAGACAGTTCTTGTGGAATTGGCAAAGTGATATTTGGAAGCCCGTAGAGGGCTATGGTGAAAAAGGAAATATCCTCAGATGAAATCTGGAAAGAAGCTTTCTGAGAAACTGCTTAGTGTTCTGGGAATTCATCTCAGAGCGTTACATCTGTATTTCGTGGATATCTTTGCTTGCCTTATTTCTGTGGAGTCTGAGAATAGATATTTCGGATCCCTTTGAAGACTATACGGCCAAAGGAAATATCCTCCGATAACAAAGAGAAAGAAGCTTTCTGAGAAACTTCTTTGTGTTCTGTGAAATCATCTCACAGAGTTACAGCTCTCCCCTCAAGAAGCCTTTCGCTAAGACAGTTCTTGTGGAATTGGCAAAGTGATATTTGGAAGCCCATAGAGGGCTATGGTGAAAAAGGAAATATCCTCAGATGAAATCTGGAAAGAAGCTTTCTGAGAAACTGCTTAGGGTTCTGTGAATTCATCTCACAGAGTTACATCTGTATTTCGTGGATCTCTTTGCTAGCCTTATTTCTGTGGAATCTGAGAACAGATATTTCGGATCCCTTTGAAGACTATAGGGCCAAAGGAAATATCCTGCGATAACAAAGAGAAAGAAGCTTTCTGAGAAACTTCTTTCTGTTCTGTGAAATCATCTCACAGAGTTACAGCTTTCCCCACAAGAAGCCTTTCGCTAAGACAGTTCTTGTGGAATTGGCAACGTGATATTTGGAAGCCCATAGACGGCTATGGTGAAAAAGGAAATATCCTCAGATGAAATCTGGAAAGAAGCTTTCTGAGAAACTGCTTAGTGTTCTGTGAATTCATCTCACAGAGTTACATCTGTATTTCGTGGATCTCTTTGCTAGCCTTATTTCTGTGGAATCTGAGAACAGATATTTCGGATCCCTTTGAAGACTATAGGGCCAAAGGAAATATCCTGCGATAACAAAGAGAAAGAAGCTTTCTGAGAAACTTCTTTGTGTTCTGTGAAATCATCTCACAGAGTTACAGCTTTCCCCAAAAGAACCCTTTCGCTAAGACAGTTCTTGTGGAATTGGCAAAGTGATATTTGGAAGCCCATAGAGGGCTATGGTGAAAAAGAAAATATCCTCAGATGAAATCTGGAAAGAAGCTTTCTGAGAAACTGCTTAGGGTTCTGTGGGTTCATCTCACAGAGTTACATCTCTATTTCGTGGATCTCTTTGCTAGCCTTATTTCTGTGGAATCTGAGAATAGATATTTCGGATCCCTTTGAAGACTATAGGGCCAAAGGAAATATCCTGCGATAACAAAGAGAAAGAAGCTTTCTGAGAAACTTCTTTCTGTTCTGTGAAATCATCTCACAGAGTTACAGCTTTCCCCTCAAGAACCGTTTCGCTAAGACAGTTCTTGTGGAATTGGCAAAGTGATATTTGGAAGCCCATAGAGGGCTATGGTGAAAAAGGAAATATCCTCAGATGAAATCTGGAAAGAAGCTTTCTGAGAAACTGCTTAGGGTTCTGTGAGTTCATCTCACAGAGTTACATCTCTATTTCGTGGATCTCTTTGCTAGCCTTATTTCTGTGGAATCTGAGAACAGATATTTCGGATGCCTTTGAAGACTATAGGGCCAAAGGAAATATCCTGCGATAACAAAGAGAAAGAAGCTTTCTGAGAAACTTCTTTCTGTTCTGTGAAATCATCTCACAGAGTTACCGCTTTCCCCTCAAGAAGCCTTTCGCTAAGACAGTTCTTGTGGAATTGGCAAAGTGATATTTGGAAGCCCATAGAGGGCTATGGTGAAAAAGGAAGTATCCTCAGATGAAATCTGGAAAGAAGCATTCTGAGAAACTGCTTAGTGTTCTGTGAATTCATCTCACAGAGTTACATGTGTATTTCGTGGATCTCTTTGCTAGCCTTATTTCTGTGGAATCTGAGAAAAGATATTTCGCATCCCTATGAAGACTATAGGGCCAAAGGAAATATCCTCCGATAACAAAGAGAAAGAAGCTTTCTGAGAAACTTCTTTGTTTTCTGTGAAATCATCTCACAGAGTTACAGCTTTCCCCTAAAGAAGCCTTTCGCTAAGACAGTTCTTGTGGAATTGGCAAAGAGATATTTGGAAGCCCATAGAGGGCTATGGTGAAAAAGAAAATATCCTCAGATGAAATCTGGAAAGAAGCTTTCTGAGAAACTGCTTAGTGTTCTGTGAAATCATCTCACAGAGTTACAGCTTTCCCCTCAAGAAGCCTTTCGCTAAGACAGTTCTTGTGGAATTGGCAAAGTGATATTTGGAAGCCCGTAGAGGGCTATGGTGAAAAAGGAAATATCCTCAGATGAAATCTGGAAAGAAGCTTTCTGAGAAACTGCTTAGTGTTCTGGGAATTCATCTCAGAGCGTTACATCTGTATTTCGTGGATATCTTTGCTTGCCTTATTTCTGTGGAGTCTGAGAATAGATATTTCGGATCCCTTTGAAGACTATACGGCCAAAGGAAATATCCTTCGATAACAAAGAGAAAGAAGCTTTCTGAGAAACTTCTTTGTGTTCTGTGAAATCATCTCACAGAGTTACAGCTCTCCCCTCAAGAAGCCTTTCGCTAAGACAGTTCTTGTGGAATTGGCAAAGTGATATTTGGAAGCCCATAGAGGGCTATGGTGAAAAAGGAAATATCCTCAGATGAAATCTGGAAAGAAGCTTTCTGAGAAACTGCTTAGGGTTCTGTGAATTCATCTCACAGAGTTACATCTGTATTTCGTGGATCTCTTTGCTAGCCTTATTTCTGTGGAATCTGAGAACAGATATTTCGGATCCCTTTGAAGACTATAGGGCCAAAGGAAATATCCTGCGATAACAAAGAGAAAGAAGCTTTCTGAGAAACTTCTTTCTGTTCTGTGAAATCATCTCACAGAGTTACAGCTTTCCCCACAAGAAGCCTTTCGCTAAGACAGTTCTTGTGGAATTGGCAACGTGATATTTGGAAGCCCATAGACGGCTATGGTGAAAAAGGAAATATCCTCAGATGAAATCTGGAAAGAAGCTTTCTGAGAAACTGCTTAGTGTTCTGTGAATTCATCTCACAGAGTTACATCTGTATTTCGTGGATCTCTTTGCTAGCCTTATTTCTGTGGAATCTGAGAACAGATATTTCGGATCCCTTTGAAGACTATAGGGCCAAAGGAAATATCCTGCGATAACAAAGAGAAAGAAGCTTTCTGAGAAACTTCTTTGTGTTCTGTGAAATCATCTCACAGAGTTACAGCTTTCCCCAAAAGAACCCTTTCGCTAAGACAGTTCTTGTGGAATTGGCAAAGTGATATTTGGAAGCCCATAGAGGGCTATGGTGAAAAAGAAAATATCCTCAGATGAAATCTGGAAAGAAGCTTTCTGAGAAACTGCTTAGGGTTCTGTGGGTTCATCTCACAGAGTTACATCTCTATTTCGTGGATCTCTTTGCTAGCCTTATTTCTGTGGAATCTGAGAACAGATATTTCGGATCCCTTTGAAGACTATAGGGCCAAAGGAAATATCCTGCGATAACAAAGAGAAAGAAGCTTTCTGAGAAACTTCTTTCTGTTCTGTGAAATCATCTCACAGAGTTACAGCTTTCCCCTCAAGAAGCCTTTCGCTAAGACAGTTCTTGTGGAATTGGCAAAGTGATATTTGGAAGCCCATAGAGGGCTATGGTGAAAAAGGAAATATCCTCAGATGAAATCTGGAAAGAAGCTTTCTGAGAAACTGCTTAGTGTTCTGTGAATTCATCTCACAGAGTTACATGTGTATTTCGTGGATCTCTTTGCTAGCCTTATTTCTGTGGAATCTGAGAAAAGATATTTCGCATCCATATGAAGACTATAGGGCCAAAGGAAATATCCTTCGATAACAAAGAGAAAGAAGCTTTCTGAGAAACTTCTTTGTGTTCTGTGAAATCATCTCACAGAGTTACAGATTTCCCCTCAAGAAGCCTTTCGCTAAGACAGTTCTTGTGGAATTGGCAAAGAGATATATGCAAGCCCATAGAGGGCTATGGTGAAAAAGGAAATATCCTCAGATGAAATCTGGAAAGAAGCTTTCTGAGAAACTGCTTAGTGTTCTGTGAATTCATCTCACAGAGTTACATGTGTATTTCGTGGATCTCTTTGGTAGCCTTATTTCTGTGGAATCTGAGAAAAGATATTTCGCATCCATATGAAGACTATAGGGCCAAAGGAAATATCCTCCGATAACAAAGAGAAAGAAGCTTTCTGAGAAACTTCTTTGTGTTCTGTGAAATCATCTCACAGAGTTACAGCTTTCCCCTCAAGAAGCCTTTCGCTAAGACAGTTCTTGTGGAATTGGCAAAGAGATATATGGAAGCCCATAGAGGGCTATGGTGAAAAAGGAAATATCCTCAGATGAAATCTGGAAAGAAGCTTTCTGAGAAACTGCTTAGTGTTCTGTGAAATCACCTCACAGAGTTACAGCTTTCCCCTCAAGAAGCCTTTCGCTAAGACAGTTCTTGTGGAATTGGCAAAGAGATATATGGAAGCAGTAGAGGGCTATGGTGAAAAAGGAAATATCCTCAAATGAAATCTGGAAAGAAGCTTTCTGAGAAACTGCTTAGTGTTCTGTGAATTCATCTCACAGCGTTACATCCGTATTTCGTGGATCTCTTTGCTAGCCTTATTTCTGTGGAATCTGAGAACATATATTTCGGATCCCTTTGAAGACTATAGGGCCAAAGGAAATATCCTCCGATAACAAAGAGAAAGAAGCTTTCTGAGAAACTTCTTTCTGTTCTGTGAAATCATCTCACAGAGTTACAGCTTTCACCTCAAGAAGCCTTTCGCTAAGACAGTTCTTGTGGAATTGGCAAAGTGATATTTGGAAGCCCATAGAGGGCTATGGTGAAAAAGGAAATATCCTCAGATGAAATCTGGAAAGAAGCTTTCTGAGAAACTGCTTAGTGTTCTGTGAATTCATCTCACAGAGTTACATCTGTATTTCGTGGATCTCTTTGCTAGCCTTATTTCTGTGTAATCTGAGAACAGATATTTCGGATCCCTTTGAAGACTATAGGGCCAAAGGAAATATCCTCCGATAACAAAGAGAAAGAAGCTTTCTGAGAAACTTCTTTGTGTTCTTTGAAATCATCTCACAGAGTTACAGCATTCCCCTCAAGAAGCCTTTCGCTAAGACAGTTCTTGTGGAATTGGCAAAGTGATATTTGGAAGCCCATAGAGGGCTATGGTGAAAAAGGAAATATCCTCAGATGAAATCTGGAAAGAAGCTTTCTGAGAAACTGCTTAGTGTTCTGTGAATTCATCTCACAGAGTTATATCTGTATTTCGTGGATCTCTTTGCTATCCTTATTTCTGTGGAATCTGAGAACAGATATTTCGGATCCCTTTGAAGACTATAGGGCCAAAGGAAATATCCTCCGATAAGAAAGAGAAAGAAGCCTTCTGAGAAACTTCTTTGTGTTCTGTGAAATCATCTCACAGAGTTACAGCTTTCCCCTCAAGAAGCCATTCGCTAAGACAGTTCTTGTGGAATAGGCAAAGTGATATTTGGAAGCCCATAGAGGGCTATGGTGAAAAAGGAAATATCCTCAGATGAAATCTGGAAAGAAGCTTTCTGAGAAACTGCTTAGTGTTCTGTGAATTCATCTCACAGAGTTACATCTGTATTTCGTGGATCTCTTTGCTAGCCTTATTTCTGTGGAATCTGAGAACAGATATTTCGGATCCCTTTGAAGACTATAGGGCCAAAGGAAATATCCTCCGATAACAAAGAGAAAGAAGCTTTCTGAGAAACTTCTTTGTGTTCTGTGAAATCATCTCACAGAGTTCCAGCTTTCCCCTCAAGAAGCCTTTCGCTAAGACAGTTCTTGTGGAATTGGCAAAGTGATATTTGGAAGCCCATAGAGGGCTATGGTGAAAAAGGAAATATCCTCAGATGAAATCTGGAAAGAAGCTTTCTGAGAAACTGCTTAGTGTTCTGTGAATTCATCTCACAGAGTTACATGTGTATTTCGTGGATCTCTTTGCTAGCCTTATTTCTGTGGAATCTGAGAACAGATATTTCGGATCCCTTTGAAGACTATAGGGCCAAAGGAAATATCCTGCGATAACAAAGAGAAAGAAGCTTTCTGAGAAACTTCTTTCTGTTCTGTGAAATCATCTCACAGAGTTACAGCTTTCCCCTCAAGAACCGTTTCGCTAAGACAGTTCTTGTGGAATTGGCAAAGTGATATTTGGAAGCCCATAGAGGGCTATGGTGAAAAAGGAAATATCCTCAGATGAAATCTGGAAAGAAGCTTTCTGAGAAACTGCTTAGGGTTCTGTGAGTTCATCTCACAGAGTTACATCTCTATTTCGTGGATCTCTTTGCTAGCCTTATTTCTGTGGAATCTGAGAACAGATATTTCGGAGGCCTTTGAAGACTATAGGGCCAAAGGAAATATCCTGCGATAACAAAGAGAAAGAAGCTTTCTGAGAAACTTCTTTCTGTTCTGTGAAATCATCTCACAGAGTTACCGCTTTCCCCTCAAGAAGCCTTTCGCTAAGACAGTTCTTGTGGAATTGGCAAAGTGATATTTGGAAGCCCATAGAGGGCTATGGTGAAAAAGGAAGTATCCTCAGATGAAATCTGGAAAGAAGCATTCTGAGAAACTGCTTAGTGTTCTGTGAATTCATCTCACAGAGTTACATGTGTATTTCGTGGATCTCTTTGCTAGCCTTATTTCTGTGGAATCTGAGAAAAGATATTTCGCATCCCTATGAAGACTATAGGGCCAAAGGAAATATCCTCCGATAACAAAGAGAAAGAAGCTTTCTGAGAAACTTCTTTGTGTTCTGTGAAATCATCTCACAGAGTTACAGCTTTCCCCTCAAGAAGCCTTTTGCTAAGACAGTTCTTGTGGAATTGGCAAAGAGATATTTGGAAGCCCATAGAGGGCTATGGTGAAAAAGAAAATATCCTCAGATGAAATCTGGAAAGAAGCTTTCTGAGAAACTGCTTAGTGTTCTGTGAAATCATCTCACAGAGTTACAGCTTTCCCCTCAAGAAGCCTTTCGCTAAGACAGTTCTTGTGGAATTGGCAAAGTGATATTTGGAAGCCCGTAGAGGGCTATGGTGAAAAAGGAAATATCCTCAGATGAAATCTGGAAAGAAGCTTTCTGAGAAACTGCTTAGTGTTCTGTGAATTCATCTCAGAGCGTTACATCTGTATTTCGTGGATCTCTTTGCTTGCCTTATTTCTGTGGAGTCTGAGAATAGATATTTCGGATCCCTTTGAAGACTATAGGGCCAAAGGAAATATCCTCCGATAACAAAGAGAAAGAAGCTTTCTGAGAAACTTCTTTGTGTTCTGTGAAATCATCTCACAGAGTTACAGCTCTCCCCTCAAGAAGCCTTTCGCTAAGACAGTTCTTGTGGAATTGGCAAAGAGATATATGGAAGCCCATAGAGGGCTATGGTGAAAAAGGAAATATCCTCAGATGAAATCTGGAAAGAAGCTTTCTGAGAAACTGCTTAGTGTTCTGTGAAATCACCTCACAGAGTTACAGCTTTCCCCTCAAGAAGCCTTTCGCTAAGACAGTTCTTGTGGAATTGGCAAAGAGATATATGGAAGCAGTAGAGGGCTATGGTGAAAAAGGAAATATCCTCAGATGAAATCTGGAAAGAAGCTTTCTGAGAAACTGCTTAGTGTTCTGTGAATTCATCTCACAGCGTTACATCCGTATTTCGTGGATCTCTTTGCTAGCCTTATTTCTGTGGAATCTGAGAACAGATATTTCGGATCCCTTTGAAGACTATAGGGCCAAAGGAAATATCCTCCGATAACAAAGAGAAAGAAGCTTTCTGAGAAACTTCTTTCTGTTCTGTGAAATCATCTCACAGAGTTACAGCTTTCACCTCAAGAAGCCTTTCGCTAAGACAGTTCTTGTGGAATTGGCAAAGTGATATTTGGAAGCCCATAGAGGGCTATGGTGAAAAAGGAAATATCCTCAGATGAAATCTGGAAAGAAGCTTTCTGAGAAACTGCTTAGTGTTCTGTGAATTCATCTCACAGAGTTACATCTGTATTTCGTGGATCTCTTTGCTAGCCTTATTTCTGTGTAATCTGAGAACAGATATTTCGGATCCCTTTGAAGACTATAGGGCCAAAGGAAATATCCTCCGATAACAAAGAGAAAGAAGCTTTCTGAGAAACTTCTTTGTGTTCTTTGAAATCATCTCACAGAGTTACAGCATTCCCCTCAAGAAGCCTTTCGCTAAGACAGTTCTTGTGGAATTGGCAAAGTGATATTTGGAAGCCCATAGAGGGCTATGGTGAAAAAGGAAATATCCTCAGATGAAATCTGGAAAGAAGCTTTCTGAGAAACTGCTTAGTGTTCTGTGAATTCATCTCACAGAGTTATATCTGTATTTCGTGGATCTCTTTGCTATCCTTATTTCTGTGGAATCTGAGAACAGATATTTCGGATCCCTTTGAAGACTATAGGGCCAAAGGAAATATCCTCCGATAAGAAAGAGAAAGAAGCCTTCTGAGAAACTTCTTTGTGTTCTGTGAAATCATCTCACAGAGTTACAGCTTTCCCCTCAAGAAGCCATTCGCTAAGACAGTTCTTGTGGAATAGGCAAAGTGATATTTGGAAGCCCATAGAGGGCTATGGTGAAAAAGGAAATATCCTCAGATGAACTCTGGAAAGAAGCTTTCTGAGAAACTGCTTAGTGTTCTGTGAATTCATCTCACAGAGTTACATCTGTATTTCGTGGATCTCTTTGCTAGCCTTATTTCTGTGGAATCTGAGAACAGATATTTCGGATCCCTTTGAAGACTATAGGGCCAAAGGAAATATCCTCCGATAACAAAGAGAAAGAAGCTTTCTGAGAAACTTCTTTGTGTTCTGTGAAATCATCTCACAGAGTTCCAGCTTTCCCCTCAAGAAGCCTTTCGCTAAGACAGTTCTTGTGGAATTGGCAAAGTGATATTTGGAAGCCCATAGAGGGCTATGGTGAAAAAGGAAATATCCTCAGATGAAATCTGGAAAGAAGCTTTCTGAGAAACTGCTTAGTGTTCTGTGAATTCATCTCACAGAGTTACATGTGTATTTCGTGGATCTCTTTGCTAGCCTTATTTCTGTGGAATCTGAGAACAGATATTTCGGATCCCTTTGAAGACTATAGGGCCAAAGGAAATATCCTGCGATAACAAAGAGAAAGAAGCTTTCTGAGAAACTTCTTTCTGTTCTGTGAAATCATCTCACAGAGTTACAGCTTTCCCCTCAAGAACCGTTTCGCTAAGACAGTTCTTGTGGAATTGGCAAAGTGATATTTGGAAGCCCATAGAGGGCTATGGTGAAAAAGGAAATATCCTCAGATGAAATCTGGAAAGAAGCTTTCTGAGAAACTGCTTAGGGTTCTGTGAGTTCATCTCACAGAGTTACATCTCTATTTCGTGGATCTCTTTGCTAGCCTTATTTCTGTGGAATCTGAGAACAGATATTTCGGATGCCTTTGAAGACTATAGGGCCAAAGGAAATATCCTGCGATAACAAAGAGAAAGAAGCTTTCTGAGAAACTTCTTTCTGTTCTGTGAAATCATCTCACAGAGTTACCGCTTTCCCCTCAAGAAGCCTTTCGCTAAGACAGTTCTTGTGGAATTGGCAAAGTGATATTTGGAAGCCCATAGAGGGCTATGGTGAAAAAGGAAGTATCCTCAGATGAAATCTGGAAAGAAGCATTCTGAGAAACTGCTTAGTGTTCTGTGAATTCATCTCACAGAGTTACATGTGTATTTCGTGGATCTCTTTGCTAGCCTTATTTCTGTGGAATCTGAGAAAAGATATTTCGCATCCCTATGAAGACTATAGGGCCAAAGGAAATATCCTCCGATAACAAAGAGAAAGAAGCTTTCTGAGAAACTTCTTTGTTTTCTGTGAAATCATCTCACAGAGTTACAGCTTTCCCCTAAAGAAGCCTTTCGCTAAGACAGTTCTTGTGGAATTGGCAAAGAGATATTTGGAAGCCCATAGAGGGCTATGGTGAAAAAGAAAATATCCTCAGATGAAATCTGGAAAGAAGCTTTCTGAGAAACTGCTTAGTGTTCTGTGAAATCATCTCACAGAGTTACAGCTTTCCCCTCAAGAAGCCTTTCGCTAAGACAGTTCTTGTGGAATTGGCAAAGTGATATTTGGAAGCCCGTAGAGGGCTATGGTGAAAAAGGAAATATCCTCAGATGAAATCTGGAAAGAAGCTTTCTGAGAAACTGCTTAGTGTTCTGGGAATTCATCTCAGAGCGTTACATCTGTATTTCGTGGATATCTTTGCTTGCCTTATTTCTGTGGAGTCTGAGAATAGATATTTCGGATCCCTTTGAAGACTATACGGCCAAAGGAAATATCCTCCGATAACAAAGAGAAAGAAGCTTTCTGAGAAACTTCTTTGTGTTCTGTGAAATCATCTCACAGAGTTACAGCTCTCCCCTCAAGAAGCCTTTCGCTAAGACAGTTCTTGTGGAATTGGCAAAGTGATATTTGGAAGCCCATAGAGGGCTATGGTGAAAAAGGAAATATCCTCAGATGAAATCTGGAAAGAAGCTTTCTGAGAAACTGCTTAGGGTTCTGTGAATTCATCTCACAGAGTTACATCTGTATTTCGTGGATCTCTTTGCTAGCCTTATTTCTGTGGAATCTGAGAACAGATATTTCGGATCCCTTTGAAGACTATAGGGCCAAAGGAAATATCCTGCGATAACAAAGAGAAAGAAGCTTTCTGAGAAACTTCTTTCTGTTCTGTGAAATCATCTCACAGAGTTACAGCTTTCCCCACAAGAAGCCTTTCGCTAAGACAGTTCTTGTGGAATTGGCAACGTGATATTTGGAAGCCCATAGACGGCTATGGTGAAAAAGGAAATATCCTCAGATGAAATCTGGAAAGAAGCTTTCTGAGAAACTGCTTAGTGTTCTGTGAATTCATCTCACAGAGTTACATCTGTATTTCGTGGATCTCTTTGCTAGCCTTATTTCTGTGGAATCTGAGAACAGATATTTCGGATCCCTTTGAAGACTATAGGGCCAAAGGAAATATCCTGCGATAACAAAGAGAAAGAAGCTTTCTGAGAAACTTCTTTGTGTTCTGTGAAATCATCTCACAGAGTTACAGCTTTCCCCAAAAGAACCCTTTCGCTAAGACAGTTCTTGTGGAATTGGCAAAGTGATATTTGGAAGCCCATAGAGGGCTATGGTGAAAAAGAAAATATCCTCAGATGAAATCTGGAAAGAAGCTTTCTGAGAAACTGCTTAGGGTTCTGTGGGTTCATCTCACAGAGTTACATCTCTATTTCGTGGATCTCTTTGCTAGCCTTATTTCTGTGGAATCTGAGAACAGATATTTCGGATCCCTTTGAAGACTATAGGGCCAAAGGAAATATCCTGCGATAACAAAGAGAAAGAAGCTTTCTGAGAAACTTCTTTCTGTTCTGTGAAATCATCTCACAGAGTTACCGCTTTCCCCTCAAGAAGCCTTTCGCTAAGACAGTTCTTGTGGAATTGGCAAAGTGATATTTGGAAGCCCATAGAGGGCTATGGTGAAAAAGGAAATATCCTCAGATGAAATCTGGAAAGAAGCTTTCTGAGAAACTGCTTAGTGTTCTGTGAATTCATCTCACAGAGTTACATGTGTATTTCGTGGATCTCTTTGCTAGCCTTATTTCTGTGGAATCTGAGAAAAGATATTTCGCATCCCTATGAAGACTATAGGGCCAAAGGAAATATCCTCCGATAACAAAGAGAAAGAAGCTTTCTGAGAAACTTCTTTGTGTTCTGTGAAATCATCTCACAGAGTTACAGCTTTCCCCTCAAGAAGCCTTTCGCTAAGACAGTTCTTGTGGAATTGGCAAAGAGATATTTGGAAGCCCATAGAGGGCTATGGTGAAAAAGAAAATATCCTCAGATGAAATCTGGAAAGAAGCTTTCTGAGAAACTGCTTAGTGTTCTGTGAAATCATCTCACAGAGTTACAGCTTTCCCCTCAAGAAGCCTTTCGCTAAGACAGTTCTTGTGGAATTGGCAAAGTGATATTTGGAAGCCCGTAGAGGGCTATGGTGAAAAAGGAAATATCCTCAGATGAAATCTGGAAAGAAGCTTTCTGAGAAACTGCTTAGTGTTCTGTGAATTCATCTCAGAGCGTTACATCTGTATTTCGTGGATCTCTTTGCTAGCCTTATTTCTGTGGAGTCTGAGAATAGATATTTCGGATCCCTTTGAAGACTATAGGGCCAAAGGAAATATCCTCCGATAACAAAGAGAAAGAAGCTTTCTGAGAAACTTCTTTGTGTTCTGTGAAATCATCTCACAGAGTTACAGCTTTCCCCTCAAGAAGCCTTTCGCTAAGACAGTTCTTGTGGAATTGGCAAAGTGATATTTGGAAGCCCATAGAGGGCTATGGTGAAAAAGGAAATATCCTCAGATGAAATCTGGAAAGAAGCTTTCTGAGAAACTGCTTAGGGTTCTGTGAATTCATCTCACAGAGTTACATGTGTATTTCGTGGATCTCTTTGCTAGCCTTATTTCTGTGGAATCTGAGAACAGATATTTCGGATCCCTTTGAAGACTATAGGGCCAAAGGAAATATCCTGCGATAACAAAGAGAAAGAAGCTTTCTGAGAAACTTATTTCTGTTCTGTGAAATCATCTCATAGAGTTACAGCTTTCCCCTCAAGAAGCCTTTCGCTAAGACAGTTCTTTTGGAATTGGCAACGTGATATTTGGAAGCCCATAGAGGGCTATGGTGAAAAAGGAAATATCCTCAGATGAAATCTGGAAAGAAGCTTTCTGAGAAACTGCTTAGTGTTCTGTGAATTCATCTAACAGAGTTACATCTGTATTTCGTGGATCTCTTTGCTAGCCTTATTTCTGTGGAATCTGAGAACAGATATTTCGGATCCCTTTGAAGACTATAGGGCCAAAGGAAATATCCTGCGATAACAAAGAGAAAGAAGCTTTCTGAGAAACTTCTTTCTGTTCTGTGAAATAATCTCACAGAGTTACAGCTTTCCCCAAAAGAACCCTTTCGCTAAGACAGTTCTTGTGGAATTGGCAAAGTGATATTTGGAAGCCCATAGAGGGCTATGGTGAAAAAGGAAATATCCTCAGATGAACTCTGGAAAGAAGATTTCTGAGAAACTGCTTAGGGTTCTGTGAATTGATCTCACAGAGTTACATCTGTATTTCGTGGATCTCTTTGCTAGCCTTATTTCTGTGGAATCTGAGAACAGATATTTCGGATCCCTTTGAAGACTATAGGGCCAAAGGAAATAGCCTGCGATAACAAAGAGAAAGAAGCTTTCTGAGAAACTTCTTTCTGTTCTGTTAAATCATCTCACAGAGTTACCGCTTTCCCCTCAAGAAGCCTTTCGCTAAGACAGTTCTTGTGGAATTGGCAAAGTGATATTTGGAAGCCCATAGAGGGCTATGTTGAAAAAGGAAATATCCTCAGATGAAATCTGGAAAGAAGCTTTCTGAGAAACTGCTTAGTGTTCTGTGAATTCATCTCACAGAGTTACATCTGTATTTCGTGGATCTCTTTGCTAGCCTTATTTCTGTGGAATCTGAGAACAGATATTTCGGATCCCTTTGAAGACTATAGGGCCAAAGGAAATATCCTGTGATAACAAAGAGAAAGAAGCTTTCTGAGAAACTTCCTTCTGTTCTGTGAAATCATCTCACAGAGTTACAGCTTTCCCCAAAAGAACCCTTTCGCTAAGACAGTTCTTGTGGAATTGGCAAAGTGATATTTCGAAGCCCATAGAGGGCTATGGTGAAAAAGGAAATATCCTCAGCTGAACTCTGGAAAGAAGCTTTCTGAGAAACTGCTTAGGGTTCTGTCAATTCATCTCACAGAGTTACATCTGTATTTCGTGGATCTCTTTGCTAGCCTTATTTCTGTGGAATCTGAGAACAGATATTTCGGATCCCTTTGAAGACTATAGGGCCAAAGGAAATATCCTGCGATAACAAAGAGAAAGAAGCTTTCTGAGAAACTTCTTTCTGTTCTGTGAAATCATCTCACAGAGTTACAGCTTTCCCCAAAAGAACCCTTTCGCTAAGACAGTTCTTGTGGAATTGGCAAAGTGATATTTGGAAGCCCATAGAGGGCTATGGTGAAAAAGGAAATATCCTCAGATGAACTCTGGAAAGAAGCTTTCTGAGAAACTGCTTAGGGTTCTGTGAATTCATCTCACAGAGTTACATCTGTATTTCGTGGATCTCTTTGCTAGCCTTATTTCTGTGGAATCTGAGAACAGATATTTCGGATCCCTTTGAAGACTATAGGGCCAAAGGAAATATCCTGCGATAACAAAGAGAAAGAAGCTTTCTGAGAAACTTCTTTGTGTTCTGTGAAATCATCTCACAGAGTTACAGCTTTCCCCTCAAGAAGCCTTTCGCTAAGACAGTTCTTGTGGAATTGGCAAAGTGATATTTGGAAGCCCATAGAGGGCTATGGTGAAAAAGGAAATATCCTCAGATGAAATCTGGAAAGAAGCTTTCTGAGAAACTGCTTAGGGTTCTGTGGGTTCATCTCACAGAGTTACATCTCTATTTCGTGGATCTCTTTGCTAGCCTTATTTCTGTGGAATCTGAGAACAGATATTTCGGATCCCTTTGAAGACTATAGGGCCAAAGGAAATATCCTGCGATAACAAAGAGAAAGAAGCTTTCTGAGAAACTTCTTTCTGTTCTGTGAAATCATCTCACAGAGTTACCGCTTTCCCCTCAAGAAGCCTTTCGCTAAGACAGTTCTTGTGGAATTGGCAAAGTGATATTTGGAAGCCCATAGAGGGCTATGGTGAAAAAGGAAATATCCTCAGATGAAATCTGGAAAGAAGCTTTCTGAGAAACTGCTTAGTGTTCTGTGAATTCATCTCACAGAGTTACATGTGTATTTCGTGGATCTCTTTGCTAGCCTTATTTCTGTGGAATCTGAGAAAAGATATTTCGCATCCCTATGAAGACTATAGGGCCAAAGGAAATATCCTCCGATAACAAAGAGAAAGAAGCTTTCTGAGAAACTTCCTTCTGTTCTGTGAAATCATCTCACAGAGTTACAGCTTTCCCCAAAAGAACCCTTTCGCTAAGACAGTTCTTGTGGAATTGGCAAAGTGATATTTGGAAGCCCATAGAGGGCTATGGTGAAAAAGGAAATATCCTCAGCTGAACTCTGGAAAGAAGCTTTCTGAGAAACTGCTTAGGGTTCTGTGAATTCATCTCACAGAGTTACATCTGTATTTCGTGGATCTCTTTGCTAGCCTTATTTCTGTGGAATCTGAGAACAGATATTTCGGATCCCTTTGAAGACTATAGGGCCAAAGGAAATATCCTCCGATAACAAAGAGAAAGAAGCTTTCTGAGAAACTTCTTTCTGTTCTGTGAAATCATCTCACAGAGTTACCGCTTTCTCCTCAAGAAGCCTTTCGCTCAGACAGTTCTTGTGGAATTGGCAAAGTGATATTTGGAAGCCCATAGAGGGCTATGGTGAAAAAGGAAATATCCTCAGATGAAATCTGGAAAGAAGCTTTCTGAGAAACTGCTTAGTGTTCTGTGAATTCATCTCACAGTGTTACATGTGTATTTCGTGGATCTCTTTGCTAGCCTTATTTCTGTGGAATCTGAGAAAAGATATTTCGCATCCCTATGAAGACTACAGGGCCAAAGGAAATATCCTCCGATAACAAAGAGAAAGAAGCTTTCTGAGAAACTTCTTTGTGTTCTGTGAAATCATCTCACAGAGTTACAGCTTTCCACTCAAGAAGCCTTTCGCTAAGACAGTTCTTGTGGAATTGGCAAAGAGATATATGGAAGCCCATAGAGGGCTATGGTGAAAAAGGAAATATCCTCAGATGAAATCTGGAAAGAAGCTTTCTGAGAAACTGCTTAGTGTTCTGTGAAATCATCTCACAGAGTTACATCTGTATTTCGTGGATCTCTTTGCTAGCCTTATTTCTGTGGAATCTGAGAACAGATATTTCGGATCCCTTTGAAGACTATAGGGCCAAAGGAAATATCCTGCGATAACAAAGAGAAAGAAGCTTTCTGAGAAACTTCCTTCTGTTCTGTGAAATCATCTCACAGAGTTACAGCTTTCCCCAAAAGAACCCTTTCGCTAAGACAGTTCTTGTGGAATTGGCAAAGTGATATTTGGAAGCCCATAGAGGGCTATGGTGAAAAAGGAAATATCCTCAGCTGAACTCTGGAAAGAAGCTTTCTGAGAAACTGCTTAGGGTTCTGTGAATTCATCTCACAGAGTTACATCTGTATTTCGTGGATCTCTTTGCTAGCCTTATTTCTGTGGAATCTGAGAACAGATATTTCGGATCCCTTTGAAGACTATAGGGCCAAAGGAAATATCCTGCGATAACAAAGAGAAAGAAGCTTTCTGAGAAACTTCTTTCTGTTCTGTTAAATCATCTCACAGAGTTACAGCTTTCCCCCAAAGAACCCTTTCGCTAAGACAGTTCTTGTGGAATTGGCAAAGTGATATTTGGAAGCCCATAGAGGGCTATGGTGAAAAAGGAAATATCCTCAGATGAACTCTGGAAAGAAGCTTTCTGAGAAACTGCTTAGGGTTCTGTGAATTCATCTCACAGAGTTACATCTGTATTTCGTGGATCTCTTTGCTAGCCTTATTTCTGTGGAATCTGAGAACAGATATTTCGGATCCCTTTGAAGACTATAGGGCCAAAGGAAATATCCTGCGATAACAAAGAGAAAGAAGCTTTCTGAGAAACTTCTTTGTGTTCTGTGAAATCATCTCACAGAGTTACAGCTTTCCCCTCAAGAAGCCTTTCGCTAAGACAGTTCTTGTGGAATTGGCAAAGTGATATTTGGAAGCCCATAGAGGGCTATGGTGAAAAAGGAAATATCCTCAGATGAAATCTGGAAAGAAGCTTTCTGAGAAACTGCTTAGGGTTCTGTGGGTTCATCTCACAGAGTTACATCTCTATTTCGTGGATCTCTTTGCTAGCCTTATTTCTGTGGAATCTGAGAACAGATATTTCGGATCCCTTTGAAGACTATAGGGCCAAAGGAAATATCCTGCGATAACAAAGAGAAAGAAGCTTTCTGAGAAACTTCTTTCTGTTCTGTGAAATCATCTCACAGAGTTACCGCTTTCCCCTCAAGAAGCCTTTCGCTAAGACAGTTCTTGTGGAATTGGCAAAGTGATATTTGGAAGCCCATAGAGGGCTATGGTGAAAAAGGAAATATCCTCAGATGAAATCTGGAAAGAAGCTTTCTGAGAAACTGCTTAGTGTTCTGTGAATTCATCTCACAGAGTTACATGTGTATTTCGTGGATCTCTTTGCTAGCCTTATTTCTGTGGAATCTGAGAAAAGATATTTCGCATCCCTATGAAGACTATAGGGCCAAAGGAAATATCCTCCGATAACAAAGAGAAAGAAGCTTTCTGAGAAACTTCCTTCTGTTCTGTGAAATCATCTCACAGAGTTACAGCTTTCCCCAAAAGAACCCTTTCGCTAAGACAGTTCTTGTGGAATTGGCAAAGTGATATTTGGAAGCCCATAGAGGGCTATGGTGAAAAAGGAAATATCCTCAGCTGAACTCTGGAAAGAAGCTTTCTGAGAAACTGCTTAGGGTTCTGTGAATTCATCTCACAGAGTTACATCTGTATTTCGTGGATCTCTTTGCTAGCCTTATTTCTGTGGAATCTGAGAACAGATATTTCGGATCCCTTTGAAGACTATAGGGCCAAAGGAAATATCCTGCGATAACAAAGAGAAAGAAGCTTTCTGAGAAACTTCTTTCTGTTCTGTGAAATCATCTCACAGAGTTACCGCTTTCTCCTCAAGAAGCCTTTCGCTCAGACAGTTCTTGTGGAATTGGCAAAGTGATATTTGGAAGCCCATAGAGGGCTATGGTGAAAAAGGAAATATCCTCAGATGAAATCTGGAAAGAAGCTTTCTGAGAAACTGCTTAGTGTTCTGTGAATTCATCTCACAGTGTTACATGTGTATTTCGTGGATCTCTTTGCTAGCCTTATTTCTGTGGAATCTGAGAAAAGATATTTCGCATCCCTATGAAGACTACAGGGCCAAAGGAAATATCCTCCGATAACAAAGAGAAAGAAGCTTTCTGAGAAACTTCTTTGTGTTCTGTGAAATCATCTCACAGAGTTACAGCTTTCCACTCAAGAAGCCTTTCGCTAAGACAGTTCTTGTGGAATTGGCAAAGAGATATATGGAAGCCCATAGAGGGCTATGGTGAAAAAGGAAATATCCTCAGATGAAATCTGGAAAGAAGCTTTCTGAGAAACTGCTTAGTGTTCTGTGAAATCATCTCACAGAGTTACAGCTTTCCCCTCAAGAAGCCTTTCGCTAAGACAGTTCTTGTGGAATTGGCAAAGTGATATTTGGAAGCCCATAGAGGGCTATGGTGAAAAAGGAAATATCCTCAGATGAAATCTGGAAAGAAGCTTTCTGAGAAACTGCTTAGTGTTCTGTGAATTCATCTCAGAGCGTTACATCTGTATTTCGTGGATCTCTTTGCTAGCCTTATTTCTGTGGAGTCTGAGAACAGATATTTCGGATCCCTTTGAAGACTATAGGGCCAAAGGAAATATCCTCCGATAACAAAGAGAAAGAAGCTTTCTGAGAAACTTCTTTGTGTTCTGTGAAATCATCTCACAGAGATACAGCTTTCCCCTCAAGAAGCCTTTCGCTAAGACAGTTCTTGTGGAATTGGCAAAGTGATATTTGGAAGCCCATAGAGGGCTATGGTGAAAAAGGAAATATCCTCAGATGAAATCTGGAAAGAAGCTTTCTGAGAAACTGCTTAGTGTTCTGTGAATTCATCTCACAGAGTTACATCTGTATTTCGTGGATCTCTTTGCTAGCCTTATTTCTGTGGAATCTGAGAACAGATATTTCGGATCCCTTTGAAGACTATAGGGCCAAAGGAAATATCCTCCGATAACAAAGAGAAAGAAGCTTTCTGAGAAACTTCTTTCTGTTCTGTGAAATCATCTCACAGAGTTACAGCTTTCCCCTCAAGAAGCCTTTCGCTAAGACAGTTCTTGTGGAATTGGCAAAGTGATATATGGAAGCCCATAGGGGGCTATGGTGAAAAAGGAAATATCCTCAGATGAAATCTGGAAAGAAGCTTTCTGAAAAACTGCTTAGTGTTCTGTGAATTCATCTCACAGAGTTACATCTGTATTTCGTGGATCTCTTTGCTAGCCTTATTTCATTGGAATCTGAGTACAGATATTTCGGATCCCTTTGAAGACTATAGGGCCAAAGGAAATATCCTGCGATAACAAAGAGAAAGAAGCTTTCTGAGAAACTCCTTTCTGTTCTGTGAAATCATCTCACAGAGTTACAGCTTTCCCCTCAAGAACCCTTTCGCTAAGACAGTTCTTGTGGAATTGGCAAAGTGATATTTGGAAGCCCATAGAGGGCTATGGTGAAAAAGGAAATATCCTCAGATCAAATCTGGAAAGAAGCTTTCTGAGAAACTGCTTAGGGTTCCGTGAATTCATCTCACAGAGTTACATCTGTATTTCGTGGATCTCTTTGCTAGCCTTATTTCTGTGGAATCTGAGAACAGATATTTCGGATCCCTTTGAAGACTATAGGGCCAAAGGAAATATCCTGCGATAACAAAGAGAAAGAAGCTTTCTGAGAAACTACTTTCTGTTCTGTGAAATCATCTCACAGAGTTACCGCTTTCCCCTCAAGAAGCCTTTCGCTAAGACAGTTCTTGTGGAATTGGCAAAGTGATATTTGGAAGCCCATAGAGGGCTATGGTGAAAAAGGAAATATCCTCAGATGAAATCTGGAAAGAAGCTTTCTGAGAAACTGCTTAGTGTTCTGTGAAATCATCTCACAGAGTTACAGCTTTCCCCTCAAGAAGCCTTTCGCTAAGACAGTTCTTGTGGAATTGGCAAAGTGATATTTGGAAGCCCATAGAGGGCTATGGTGAAAAAGGAAATATCCTCAGATGAAATCTGGAAAGAAGCTTTCTGAGAAACTGCTTAGGGTTCTGTGGGTTCATCTCACAGAGTTACATCTCTATTTCGTGGATCTCTTTGCTAGCCTTATTTCTGTGGAATCTGAGAACAGATATTTCGGATCCCTTTGAAGACTATAGGGCCAAAGGAAATATCCTGCGATAACAAAGAGAAAGAAGCTTTCTGAGAAACTTCTTTCTGTTCTGTGAAATCATCTCACAGAGTTACCGCTTTCCCCTCAAGAAGCCTTTCGCTAAGACAGTTCTTGTGGAATTGGCAAAGTGATATTTGGAAGCCCATAGAGGGCTATGGTGAAAAAGGAAATATCCTCAGATGAAATCTGGAAAGAAGCTTTCTGAGAAACTGCTTAGTGTTCTGTGAATTCATCTCACAGAGTTACATGTGTATTTCGTGGATCTCTTTGCTAGCCTTATTTCTGTGGAATCTGAGAAAAGATATTTCGCATCCCTATGAAGACTATAGGGCCAAAGGAAATATCCTCCGATAACAAAGAGAAAGAAGCTTTCTGAGAAACTTCTTTGTGTTCTGTGAAATCATCTCACAGAGTTACAGCTTTCCCCTCAAGAAGCCTTTCGCTAAGACAGTTCTTGTGGAATTGGCAAAGAGATATTTGGAAGCCCATAGAGGGCTATGGTGAAAAAGAAAATATCCTCAGATGAAATCTGGAAAGAAGCTTTCTGAGAAACTGCTTAGTGTTCTGTGAAATCATCTCACAGAGTTACAGCTTTCCCCTCAAGAAGCCTTTCGCTAAGACAGTTCTTGTGGAATTGGCAAAGTGATATTTGGAAGCCCGTAGAGGGCTATGGTGAAAAAGGAAATATCCTCAGATGAAATCTGGAAAGAAGCTTTCTGAGAAACTGCTTAGTGTTCTGTGAATTCATCTCAGAGCGTTACATCTGTATTTCGTGGATCTCTTTGCTAGCCTTATTTCTGTGGAGTCTGAGAATAGATATTTCGGATCCCTTTGAAGACTATAGGGCCAAAGGAAATATCCTCCGATAACAAAGAGAAAGAAGCTTTCTGAGAAACTTCTTTGTGTTCTGTGAAATCATCTCACAGAGTTACAGCTTTCCCCTCAAGAAGCCTTTCGCTAAGACAGTTCTTGTGGAATTGGCAAAGTGATATTTGGAAGCCCATAGAGGGCTATGGTGAAAAAGGAAATATCCTCAGATGAAATCTGGAAAGAAGCTTTCTGAGAAACTGCTTAGGGTTCTGTGAATTCATCTCACAGAGTTACATGTGTATTTCGTGGATCTCTTTGCTAGCCTTATTTCTGTGGAATCTGAGAACAGATATTTCGGATCCCTTTGAAGACTATAGGGCCAAAGGAAATATCCTGCGATAACAAAGAGAAAGAAGCTTTCTGAGAAACTTATTTCTGTTCTGTGAAATCATCTCATAGAGTTACAGCTTTCCCCTCAAGAAGCCTTTCGCTAAGACAGTTCTTTTGGAATTGGCAACGTGATATTTGGAAGCCCATAGAGGGCTATGGTGAAAAAGGAAATATCCTCAGATGAAATCTGGAAAGAAGCTTTCTGAGAAACTGCTTAGTGTTCTGTGAATTCATCTAACAGAGTTACATCTGTATTTCGTGGATCTCTTTGCTAGCCTTATTTCTGTGGAATCTGAGAACAGATATTTCGGATCCCTTTGAAGACTATAGGGCCAAAGGAAATATCCTGCGATAACAAAGAGAAAGAAGCTTTCTGAGAAACTTCTTTCTGTTCTGTGAAATAATCTCACAGAGTTACAGCTTTCCCCAAAAGAACCCTTTCGCTAAGACAGTTCTTGTGGAATTGGCAAAGTGATATTTGGAAGCCCATAGAGGGCTATGGTGAAAAAGGAAATATCCTCAGATGAACTCTGGAAAGAAGATTTCTGAGAAACTGCTTAGGGTTCTGTGAATTGATCTCACAGAGTTACATCTGTATTTCGTGGATCTCTTTGCTAGCCTTATTTCTGTGGAATCTGAGAACAGATATTTCGGATCCCTTTGAAGACTATAGGGCCAAAGGAAATAGCCTGCGATAACAAAGAGAAAGAAGCTTTCTGAGAAACTTCTTTCTGTTCTGTTAAATCATCTCACAGAGTTACCGCTTTCCCCTCAAGAAGCCTTTCGCTAAGACAGTTCTTGTGGAATTGGCAAAGTGATATTTGGAAGCCCATAGAGGGCTATGGTGAAAAAGGAAATATCCTCAGATGAAATCTGGAAAGAAGCTTTCTGAGAAACTGCTTAGTGTTCTGTGAATTCATCTCACAGAGTTACATCTGTATTTCGTGGATCTCTTTGCTAGCCTTATTTCTGTGGAATCTGAGAACAGATATTTCGGATCCCTTTGAAGACTATAGGGCCAAAGGAAATATCCTGCGATAACAAAGAGAAAGAAGCTTTCTGAGAAACTTCCTTCTGTTCTGTGAAATCATCTCACAGAGTTACAGCTTTCCCCAAAAGAACCCTTTCGCTAAGACAGTTCTTGTGGAATTGGCAAAGTGATATTTCGAAGCCCATAGAGGGCTATGGTGAAAAAGGAAATATCCTCAGCTGAACTCTGGAAAGAAGCTTTCTGAGAAACTGCTTAGGGTTCTGTCAATTCATCTCACAGAGTTACATCTGTATTTCGTGGATCTCTTTGCTAGCCTTATTTCTGTGGAATCTGAGAACAGATATTTCGGATCCCTTTGAAGACTATAGGGCCAAAGGAAATATCCTGCGATAACAAAGAGAAAGAAGCTTTCTGAGAAACTTCTTTCTGTTCTGTGAAATCATCTCACAGAGTTACAGCTTTCCCCAAAAGAACCCTTTCGCTAAGACAGTTCTTGTGGAATTGGCAAAGTGATATTTGGAAGCCCATAGAGGGCTATGGTGAAAAAGGAAATATCCTCAGATGAACTCTGGAAAGAAGCTTTCTGAGAAACTGCTTAGGGTTCTGTGAATTCATCTCACAGAGTTACATCTGTATTTCGTGGATCTCTTTGCTAGCCTTATTTCTGTGGAATCTGAGAACAGATATTTCGGATCCCTTTGAAGACTATAGGGCCAAAGGAAATATCCTGCGATAACAAAGAGAAAGAAGCTTTCTGAGAAACTTCTTTGTGTTCTGTGAAATCATCTCACAGAGTTACAGCTTTCCCCTCAAGAAGCCTTTCGCTAAGACAGTTCTTGTGGAATTGGCAAAGTGATATTTGGAAGCCCATAGAGGGCTATGGTGAAAAAGGAAATATCCTCAGATGAAATCTGGAAAGAAGCTTTCTGAGAAACTGCTTAGGGTTCTGTGGGTTCATCTCACAGAGTTACATCTCTATTTCGTGGATCTCTTTGCTAGCCTTATTTCTGTGGAATCTGAGAACAGATATTTCGGATCCCTTTGAAGACTATAGGGCCAAAGGAAATATCCTGCGATAACAAAGAGAAAGAAGCTTTCTGAGAAACTTCTTTCTGTTCTGTGAAATCATCTCACAGAGTTACCGCTTTCCCCTCAAGAAGCCTTTCGCTAAGACAGTTCTTGTGGAATTGGCAAAGTGATATTTGGAAGCCCATAGAGGGCTATGGTGAAAAAGGAAATATCCTCAGATGAAATCTGGAAAGAAGCTTTCTGAGAAACTGCTTAGTGTTCTGTGAATTCATCTCACAGAGTTACATGTGTATTTCGTGGATCTCTTTGCTAGCCTTATTTCTGTGGAATCTGAGAAAAGATATTTCGCATCCCTATGAAGACTATAGGGCCAAAGGAAATATCCTCCGATAACAAAGAGAAAGAAGCTTTCTGAGAAACTTCCTTCTGTTCTGTGAAATCATCTCACAGAGTTACAGCTTTCCCCAAAAGAACCCTTTCGCTAAGACAGTTCTTGTGGAATTGGCAAAGTGATATTTGGAAGCCCATAGAGGGCTATGGTGAAAAAGGAAATATCCTCAGCTGAACTCTGGAAAGAAGCTTTCTGAGAAACTGCTTAGGGTTCTGTGAATTCATCTCACAGAGTTACATCTGTATTTCGTGGATCTCTTTGCTAGCCTTATTTCTGTGGAATCTGAGAACAGATATTTCGGATCCCTTTGAAGACTATAGGGCCAAAGGAAATATCCTCCGATAACAAAGAGAAAGAAGCTTTCTGAGAAACTTCTTTCTGTTCTGTGAAATCATCTCACAGAGTTACCGCTTTCTCCTCAAGAAGCCTTTCGCTCAGACAGTTCTTGTGGAATTGGCAAAGTGATATTTGGAAGCCCATAGAGGGCTATGGTGAAAAAGGAAATATCCTCAGATGAAATCTGGAAAGAAGCTTTCTGAGAAACTGCTTAGTGTTCTGTGAATTCATCTCACAGTGTTACATGTGTATTTCGTGGATCTCTTTGCTAGCCTTATTTCTGTGGAATCTGAGAAAAGATATTTCGCATCCCTATGAAGACTACAGGGCCAAAGGAAATATCCTCCGATAACAAAGAGAAAGAAGCTTTCTGAGAAACTTCTTTGTGTTCTGTGAAATCATCTCACAGAGTTACAGCTTTCCACTCAAGAAGCCTTTCGCTAAGACAGTTCTTGTGGAATTGGCAAAGAGATATATGGAAGCCCATAGAGGGCTATGGTGAAAAAGGAAATATCCTCAGATGAAATCTGGAAAGAAGCTTTCTGAGAAACTGCTTAGTGTTCTGTGAAATCATCTCACAGAGTTACATCTGTATTTCGTGGATCTCTTTGCTAGCCTTATTTCTGTGGAATCTGAGAACAGATATTTCGGATCCCTTTGAAGACTATAGGGCCAAAGGAAATATCCTGCGATAACAAAGAGAAAGAAGCTTTCTGAGAAACTTCCTTCTGTTCTGTGAAATCATCTCACAGAGTTACAGCTTTCCCCAAAAGAACCCTTTCGCTAAGACAGTTCTTGTGGAATTGGCAAAGTGATATTTGGAAGCCCATAGAGGGCTATGGTGAAAAAGGAAATATCCTCAGCTGAACTCTGGAAAGAAGCTTTCTGAGAAACTGCTTAGGGTTCTGTGAATTCATCTCACAGAGTTACATCTGTATTTCGTGGATCTCTTTGCTAGCCTTATTTCTGTGGAATCTGAGAACAGATATTTCGGATCCCTTTGAAGACTATAGGGCCAAAGGAAATATCCTGCGATAACAAAGAGAAAGAAGCTTTCTGAGAAACTTCTTTCTGTTCTGTAAAATCATCTCACAGAGTTACAGCTTTCCCCCAAAGAACCCTTTCGCTAAGACAGTTCTTGTGGAATTGGCAAAGTGATATTTGGAAGCCCATAGAGGGCTATGGTGAAAAAGGAAATATCCTCAGATGAACTCTGGAAAGAAGCTTTCTGAGAAACTGCTTAGGGTTCTGTGAATTCATCTCACAGAGTTACATCTGTATTTCGTGGATCTCTTTGCTAGCCTTATTTCTGTGGAATCTGAGAACAGATATTTCGGATCCCTTTGAAGACTATAGGGCCAAAGGAAATATCCTGCGATAACAAAGAGAAAGAAGCTTTCTGAGAAACTTCTTTGTGTTCTGTGAAATCATCTCACAGAGTTACAGCTTTCCCCTCAAGAAGCCTTTCGCTAAGACAGTTCTTGTGGAATTGGCAAAGTGATATTTGGAAGCCCATAGAGGGCTATGGTGAAAAAGGAAATATCCTCAGATGAAATCTGGAAAGAAGCTTTCTGAGAAACTGCTTAGGGTTCTGTGGGTTCATCTCACAGAGTTACATCTCTATTTCGTGGATCTCTTTGCTAGCCTTATTTCTGTGGAATCTGAGAACAGATATTTCGGATCCCTTTGAAGACTATAGGGCCAAAGGAAATATCCTGCGATAACAAAGAGAAAGAAGCTTTCTGAGAAACTTCTTTCTGTTCTGTGAAATCATCTCACAGAGTTACCGCTTTCCCCTCAAGAAGCCTTTCGCTAAGACAGTTCTTGTGGAATTGGCAAAGTGATATTTGGAAGCCCATAGAGGGCTATGGTGAAAAAGGAAATATCCTCAGATGAAATCTGGAAAGAAGCTTTCTGAGAAACTGCTTAGTGTTCTGTGAATTCATCTCACAGAGTTACATGTGTATTTCGTGGATCTCTTTGCTAGCCTTATTTCTGTGGAATCTGAGAAAAGATATTTCGCATCCCTATGAAGACTATAGGGCCAAAGGAAATATCCTCCGATAACAAAGAGAAAGAAGCTTTCTGAGAAACTTCCTTCTGTTCTGTGAAATCATCTCACAGAGTTACAGCTTTCCCCAAAAGAACCCTTTCGCTAAGACAGTTCTTGTGGAATTGGCAAAGTGATATTTGGAAGCCCATAGAGGGCTATGGTGAAAAAGGAAATATCCTCAGCTGAACTCTGGAAAGAAGCTTTCTGAGAAACTGCTTAGGGTTCTGTGAATTCATCTCACAGAGTTACATCTGTATTTCGTGGATCTCTTTGCTAGCCTTATTTCTGTGGAATCTGAGAACAGATATTTCGGATCCCTTTGAAGACTATAGGGCCAAAGGAAATATCCTGCGATAACAAAGAGAAAGAAGCTTTCTGAGAAACTTCTTTCTGTTCTGTGAAATCATCTCACAGAGTTACCGCTTTCTCCTCAAGAAGCCTTTCGCTCAGACAGTTCTTGTGGAATTGGCAAAGTGATATTTGGAAGCCCATAGAGGGCTATGGTGAAAAAGGAAATATCCTCAGATGAAATCTGGAAAGAAGCTTTCTGAGAAACTGCTTAGTGTTCTGTGAATTCATCTCACAGTGTTACATGTGTATTTCGTGGATCTCTTTGCTAGCCTTATTTCTGTGGAATCTGAGAAAAGATATTTCGCATCCCTATGAAGACTACAGGGCCAAAGGAAATATCCTCCGATAACAAAGAGAAAGAAGCTTTCTGAGAAACTTCTTTGTGTTCTGTGAAATCATCTCACAGAGTTACAGCTTTCCACTCAAGAAGCCTTTCGCTAAGACAGTTCTTGTGGAATTGGCAAAGAGATATATGGAAGCCCATAGAGGGCTATGGTGAAAAAGGAAATATCCTCAGATGAAATCTGGAAAGAAGCTTTCTGAGAAACTGCTTAGTGTTCTGTGAAATCATCTCACAGAGTTACAGCTTTCCCCTCAAGAAGCCTTTCGCTAAGACAGTTCTTGTGGAATTGGCAAAGTGATATTTGGAAGCCCATAGAGGGCTATGGTGAAAAAGGAAATATCCTCAGATGAAATCTGGAAAGAAGCTTTCTGAGAAACTGCTTAGTGTTCTGTGAATTCATCTCAGAGCGTTACATCTGTATTTCGTGGATCTCTTTGCTAGCCTTATTTCTGTGGAGTCTGAGAACAGATATTTCGGATCCCTTTGAAGACTATAGGGCCAAAGGAAATATCCTCCGATAACAAAGAGAAAGAAGCTTTCTGAGAAACTTCTTTGTGTTCTGTGAAATCATCTCACAGAGTTACAGCTTTCCCCTCAAGAAGCCTTTCGCTAAGACAGTTCTTGTGGAATTGGCAAAGTGATATATGGAAGCCCATAGAGGGCTATGGTGAAAAAGGAAATATCCTCAGATGAAATCTGGAAAGAAGCTTTCTGAGAAACTGCTTAGTGTTCTGTGAATTCATCTCACAGAGTTACATCTGTATTTCGTGGATCTCTTTGCTAGCCTTATTTCTGTGGAATCTGAGAACAGATATTTCGGATCCCTTTGAAGACTATAGGGCCAAAGGAAATATCCTCCGATAACAAAGAGAAAGAAGCTTTCTGAGAAACTTCTTTCTGTTCTGTGAAATCATCTCACAGAGTTACAGCTTTCCCCTCAAGAAGCCTTTCGCTAAGACAGTTCTTGTGGAATTGGCAAAGTGATATATGGAAGCCCATAGGGGGCTATGGTGAAAAAGGAAATATCCTCAGATGAAATCTGGAAAGAAGCTTTCTGAAAAACTGCTTAGTGTTCTGTGAATTCATCTCACAGAGTTACATCTGTATTTCGTGGATCTCTTTGCTAGCCTTATTTCATTGGAATCTGAGTACAGATATTTCGGATCCCTTTGAAGACTATAGGGCCAAAGGAAATATCCTGCGATAACAAAGAGAAAGAAGCTTTCTGAGAAACTCCTTTCTGTTCTGTGAAATCATCTCACAGAGTTACAGCTTTCCCCTCAAGAACCCTTTCGCTAAGACAGTTCTTGTGGAATTGGCAAAGTGATATTTGGAAGCCCATAGAGGGCTATGGTGAAAAAGGAAATATCCTCAGATCAAATCTGGAAAGAAGCTTTCTGAGAAACTGCTTAGGGTTCCGTGAATTCATCTCACAGAGTTACATCTGTATTTCGTGGATCTCTTTGCTAGCCTTATTTCTGTGGAATCTGAGAACAGATATTTCGGATCCCTTTGAAGACTATAGGGCCAAAGGAAATATCCTGCGATAACAAAGAGAAAGAAGCTTTCTGAGAAACTACTTTCTGTTCTGTGAAATCATCTCACAGAGTTACCGCTTTCCCCTCAAGAAGCCTTTCGCTAAGACAGTTCTTGTGGAATTGGCAAAGTGATATTTGGAAGCCCATAGAGGGCTATGGTGAAAAAGGAAATATCCTCAGATGAAATCTGGAAAGAAGCTTTCTGAGAAACTGCTTAGTGTTCTGTGAATTCATCTCACAGAGTTACATGTGTATTTCGTGGATCTCTTTGCTAGCCTTATTTCTGTGGAATCTGAGAAAAGATATTTCGCATCCCTATGAAGACTATAGGGCCAAAGGAAATATCCTCCGATAACAAAGAGAAAGAAGCTTTCTGAGAAACTTCTTTGTGTTCTGTGAAATCATCTCACAGAGTTACAGCTTTCCCCTCAAGAAGCCTTTCGCTAAGACAGTTCTTGTGGAATTGGCAAAGAGATATATGGAAGCCCATAGAGGGCTATGGTGAAAAAGGAAATATCCTCAGATGAAATCTGGAAAGAAGCTTTCTGAGAAACTGCTTAGTGTTCTGTGAAATCATCTCACAGAGTTACAGCTTTCCCCTCAAGAAGCCTTTCGCTAAGACAGTTCTTGTGGAATTGGCAAAGTGATATTTGGAAGCCCATAGAGGGCTATGGTGAAAAAGGAAATATCCTCAGATGAAATCTGGAAAGAAGCTTTATGAGAAACTGCTTAGTGTTCTGTGAATTCATCTCACAGAGTTACATGTTTATTTCGTGATCTCTTTGCTAGCCTTATTTCTGTGGAATCTGAGAACAGATATTTCGGATCCCTTTGAAGACTATAGGGCCAAAGGAAATATCCTGCGATAACAAAGAGAAAGAAGCTTTCTGAGAAACTTCTTTCTGTTCTGTGAAATCATCTCACAGAGTTACCGCTTTCCCCTCAAGAAGCCTTTCGCTAAGACAGTTCTTGTGGAATTGGCAAAGTGATATTTGGAAGCCCATAGAGGGCTATGGTGAAAAAGGAAATATCCTCAGATGAAATCTGGAAAGAAGCTTTCTGAGAAACTGCTTAGTGTTCTGTGAATTCATCTCACAGAGTTACATGTGTATTTCGTGGATCTCTTTGCTAGCCTTATTTCTGTGGAATCTGAGAAAAGATATTTCGCATCCCTGTGAAGACTATAGGGCCAAAGGAAATATCCTCCGATAACAAAGAGAAAGAAGCTTTCTGAGAAACTTCTTTGTGTTCTGTGAAATCATCTCACAGAGTTACAGCTTTCCCCTCAAGAAGCCTTTCGCTAAGACAGTTCTTGTGGAATTGGCAAAGAGATATTTGGAAGCCCATAGAGGGCTATAGTGAAAAAGAAAATATCCTCAGATGAAATCTGGAAAGAAGCTTTCTGAGAAACTGCTTAGTGTTCTGTGAAATCATCTCACAGAGTTACAGCTTTCCCCTCAAGAAGCCTTTCGCTAAGACAGTTCTTGTGGAAT
The DNA here is from genome assembly GCF_043159975.1 of Macaca nemestrina. NCBI lineage: Eukaryota > Metazoa > Chordata > Mammalia > Primates > Cercopithecidae > Macaca > Macaca nemestrina. Next base: position 91,281,229 of record NC_092125.1, read on the forward strand.
TAGCAAAGTGATATTTGGAAGCCCGTAGAGGGCTATGGTGAAAAAGGAAATATCCTCAGATGAAATCTGGAAAGAAGCTTTCTGAGAAACTGCTTAGTGTTCTGTGAATTCATCTCAGAGCGTTACATCTGTATTTTGTGGATCTCTTTGCTAGCCTTATTTCTGTGGAGTCTGAGAATAGATATTTCAGATCCCTTTGAAGAATATAGGGCCAAAGGAAATATCCTCCGATAACAAAGAGAAAGAAGCTTTCTGAGAAACTTCTTTGTGTTCTGTGAAATCATCTCACATAGTTACAGCTTTCCCCTCAAGAAGCCTTTCGCTAAGACAGTTCTTGTGGAATTGGCAACGTGATATTTGGAAGCCCATAGAGTGCTATAGTGAAAAAGGAAATATCCTCAGATGAAATCTGGAAAGAAGCTTTCTGAGAAACTGCTTAGTGTTCTGTGAATTCATCTCACAGAGTTACATCTGTATTTCGTGGATCTCTTTGCTAGCCTTATTTCTGTGGAATCTGAGAACAGATATTTCGGATCCCTTTGAAGACTATAGGGCCAAAGGAAATATCCTGCGATAACAAAGAGAAAGAAGCTTTCTGAGAAACTTCTTTCTGTTCTGTGAAATCATCTCACAGAGTTACCGCTTTCCCCTCAAGAAGCCTTTCGCTAAGAGAGTTCTTGTGGAATTGGCAAAGTGATATTTGGAAGCCCCTAGAGGGCTATGGTGAAAAAGGAAATATCCTCAGATGAAATCTGGAAAGAAGCTTTCTGAGAAACTGCTTAGTGTTCTGTGAATTCATCTCACAGTGTTACATGTGTATTTCGTGGATCTCTTTGCTAGCCTTATTTCTGTGCAATCTGAGAAAAGATATTTCGCATCCCTATGAAGACTACAGGGCCAAAGGAAATATCCTCCGATAACAAAGAGAAAGAAGCTTTCTGAGAAACTTCTTTGTGTTCTGTGAAATCATCTCACAGAGTTACAGCTTTCCCCTCAAGAAGCCTTTCGCTAAGACAGTTCTTGTGGAATTGGCAAAGAGATATTTGGAAGCCCATAGAGGGCTATAGTGAAAAAGAAAATATCCTCAGATGAAATCTGGAAAGAAGCTTTCTGAGAAACTGCTTAGTGTTCTGTGAAATCATCTCACAGAGTTACAGCTTTCCCCTCAAGAAGCCTTTCGCTAAGACAGTTCTTGTGGAATTAGCAAAGTGATATTTGGAAGCCCGTAGAGGGCTATGGTGAAAAAGGAAATATCCTCAGATGAAATCTGGAAAGAAGCTTTCTGAGAAACTGCTTAGTGTTCTGTGAATTCATCTCAGAGCGTTACATCTGTATTTTGTGGATCTCTTTGCTAGCCTTATTTCTGTGGAGTCTGAGAATAGATATTTCAGATCCCTTTGAAGAATATAGGGCCAAAGGAAATATCCTCCGATAACAAAGAGAAAGAAGCTTTCTGAGAAACTTCTTTGTGTTCTGTGAAATCATCTCACATAGTTACAGCTTTCCCCTCAAGAAGCCTTTCGCTAAGACAGTTCTTGTGGAATTGGCAACGTGATATTTGGAAGCCCATAGAGTGCTATAGTGAAAAAGGAAATATCCTCAGATGAAATCTGGAAAGAAGCTTTCTGAGAAACTGCTTAGTGTTCTGTGAATTCATCTCACAGAGTTACATCTGTATTTCGTGGATCTCTTTGCTAGCCTTATTTCTGTGGAATCTGAGAACAGATATTTCGGATCCCTTTGAAGACTATAGGGCCAAAGGAAATATCCTGCGATAACAAAGAGAAAGAAGCTTTCTGAGAAACTTCTTTCTGTTCTGTGAAATCATCTCACAGAGTTACCGCTTTCCCCTCAAGAAGCCTTTCGCTAAGAGAGTTCTTGTGGAATTGGCAAAGTGATATTTGGAAGCCCCTAGAGGGCTATGGTGAAAAAGGAAATATCCTCAGATGAAATCTGGAAAGAAGCTTTCTGAGAAACTGCTTAGTGTTCTGTGAATTCATCTCACAGTGTTACATGTGTATTTCGTGGATCTCTTTGCTAGCCTTATTTCTGTGCAATCTGAGAAAAGATATTTCGCATCCCTATGAAGACTACAGGGCCAAAGGAAATATCCTCCGATAACAAAGAGAAAGAAGCTTTCTGAGAAACTTCTTTGTGTTCTGTGAAATCATCTCACAGAGTTACAGCTTTCCACTCAAGAAGCCTTTCGCTAAGACAGTTCTTGTGGAATTGGCAAAGAGATATATGGAAGCCCATAGAGGGCTATGGTGAAAAAGGAAATATCCTCAGATGAAATCTGGAAAGAAGCTTTCTGAGAAACTGCTTAGTGTTCTGTGAAATCATCTCACAGAGTTACAGCTTTCCCCTCAAGAAGCCTTTCGCTAAGACAGTTCTTGTGGAATTGGCAAAGTGATATTTGGAAGCCCATAGAGGGCTATGGTGAAAAAGGAAATATCCTCAGATGAAATTTGGAAAGAAGCTTTCTGAGAAACTGCTTAGTGTTCTGTGAATTCATCTCAGAGCGTTACATCTGTATTTCGTGGATCTCTTTGCTAGCCTTATTTCTGTGGAGTCTGAGAACAGATATTTCGGATCCCTTTGAAGACTATAGGGCCAAAGGAAATATCCTCCGATAACAAAGACAAAGAAGCTTTCTGAGAAACTTCTTTGTGTTCTGTGAAATCATCTCACAGAGTTACAGCTTTCCCCTCAAGAAGCCTTTCGCTAAGACAGTTCTTGTGGAATTGGCAAAGTGATATATGGAAGCCCATAGAGGGCTATGGTGAAAAAGGAAATATCCTTAGATGAAATCTGGAAAGAAGCTTTCTGAGAAACTGCTTAGTGTTCTGTGAATTCATCTCACAGAGTTACATCTGTATTTCGTGGATCTCTTTGCTAGCCTTATTTCTGTGGAATCTGAGAACAGAGATTTCGGATCCATTTGAAGACTACAGGGCCAAAGGAAATATCTTCCGATAACAAAGAGAAAGAAGCTTTCTGAGAAACTTCTTTGTGTTCTGTGAAATCATCTCACAGAGTTACAGCTTTCCCCTCAAGAAGCCTTTCGCTAAGACAGTTCTTGTGGAATTGGCAAAGTGATATTTGGAAGCCCATAGAGGGCTATGGTGAAAAAGGAAATATCCAAAGATGAAATCTGGAAAGAAGCTTTCTGAGAAACTGCTTAGTGTTCTGTGAATTCATCTCACAGAGTTACATGTGTATTTCGTGGATCTCTTTGCTAGCCTTATTTCTCTGGAATCTGAGAAAAGATATTTCGGATCCCTAGGAAGACTATAGGGCCAAAGGAAATATCCTCCGATAACAAAGAGAAAGAAGCTTTCTGAGAAACTTCTTTGTGTTCTGTGAAATCATCTCACAGAGTTACAGCTTTCCCCTAAAGAAGCCATTCGCTAAGACAGTTCTTGTGGAAATGGCAAAGTGATATTTGGAAGCCCATAGAGGGCTATGGTGAAAAAGGAAATATCCTCAGATGAACTCTGGAAAGAAGCTTTCTGAGAAACTGCTTAGTGTTCTGTGAATTCATCTCACAGAGTTACATCTGTATTTCGTGGATCTCTTTGCTAGCCTTATTTCTGTGGAATCTGAGAACAGATATTTCGGATCCCTTTGAAGACTATAGGGCCAAAGGAAATATCCTGCGATAACAAAGAGAAAGAAGCTTTCTGAGAAACTTCTTTGTGTTCTGTGAAATCATCTCACAGAGTTACAGCTTTCCCCTCAAGAAGCCTTTCGCTAAGACAGTTCTTGTGGAATTGGCAAAGTGATATTTGGAAGCCCATAGAGGGCTATGGTGAAAAAGGAAATATCCTCAGATGAAATCTGGAAAGAAGCTTTCTGAGAAACTGCTTAGTGTTCTGTGAATTCATCTCACAGAGTTACATGTGTATTTCGTGGATCTCTTTGCTAGCCTTACTTCTGTGGAATCTGAGAAAAGATATTTCGCATCCCTAAGAAGACTATACGGCCAAAGGAAATATCCTCCGATAACAAAGAGAAAGAAGCTTTCTGAGAAACTTCTTTGTGTTCTGTGAAATCATCTCACAGAGTTACAGCTTTCCCCTCAAGAAGCCTTTCGCTAAGACAGTTCTTGTGGAATTGGCAAAGAGATATTTGGAAGCCCATAGAGGGCTATGGTGAAAAGAAAATATCCTCAGATGAAATCTGGAAAGAAGCTTTCTGAGAAACTGCTTAGTGTTCTGTGAAATCATCTCACAGAGTTACAGCTTTCCCCTCAAGAAGCCTTTCGCTAAGACAGTTCTTGTGGAATTGGCAAAGTGATATTTGGAAGCCCGTAGAGGGCTATGGTGAAAAAGGAAATATCCTCAGATGAAATCTGGAAAGAAGCTTTCTGAGAAACTGCTTAGTGTTCTGTGAATTCATCTCACAGCGTTACATCTGTATTTCGTGGATCTCTTTGCTAGCCTTATTTCTGTGGAGTCTGAGAACAGATATTTCGGATCCCTTTGAAGACTATAGGGCCAAAGGAAATATCCTCCGATAACAAAGAGAAAGAAGCTTTCTGAGAAACTTCTTTGTGTTCTGTGAAATCATCTCACAGAGTTACAGCTTTCCCCTCAAGAAGCCTTTCGCTAAGACAGTTCTTGGGGAATTGGCAAAGTGATATTTGGAAGCCCATAGAGGGCTATGGTGAAAAAGGAAATATCCTCAGATGAAATCTGGAAAGAATCTTTCTGAGAAACTGCTTAGGGTTCTGTGAATTCATCTCACAGAGTTACATCTGTATTTCGTGGATCTCTTTGCTAGCCTTATTTCTGTGGAATCTGAGAACAGATATTTCGGATCCCTTTGAAGACTATAGGGCCAAAGGAAATATCCTGCGATAACAAAGAGAAAGAAGCTTTCTGAGAAACTTCTTTGTGTTCTGTGAAATCATCTCACAGAGTTACAGCTTTCCCCTCAAGAAGCCTTTCGCTAAGACAGTTCTTGGGGAATTGGCAAAGTGATATTTGGAAGCCCATAGAGGGCTATGGTGAAAAAGGAAATATCCTCAGATGAAATCTGGAAAGAAGCTTTCTGAGAAACTGCTTAGGGTTCTGTGAATTCATCTCACAGAGTTACATCTGTATTTCGTGGATCTCTTTGCTAGCCTTATTTCTGTGGAATCTGAGAACAGATATTTCGGATCCCTTTGAAGACTATAGGGCCAAAGGAAATATCCTGCGATAACAAAGAGAAAGAAGCTTTCTGAGAAACTTCTTTGTGTTCTGTGAAATCATCTCACAGAGTTACAGCTTTCCCCTCAAGAAGCCTTTCGCTAAGACAGTTCTTGTGGAATTGGCAAAGTGATATTTGGAAGCCCGTAGAGGGCTATGGTGAAAAAGGAAATATCCTCAGATGAAATCTGGAAAGAAGCTTTCTGAGAAACTGCTTAGTGTTCTGTGAATTCATCTCACAGCGTTACATCTGTATTTCGTGGATCTCTTTGCTAGCCTTATTTCTGTGGAGTCTGAGAACAGATATTTCGGATCCCTTTGAAGACTATAGGGCCAAAGGAAATATCCTCCGATAACAAAGAGAAAGAAGCTTTCTGAGAAACTTCTTTGTGTTCTGTGAAATCATCTCACAGAGTTACAGCTTTCCCCTCAAGAAGCCTTTCGCTAAGACAGTTCTTGGGGAATTGGCAAAGTGATATTTGGAAGCCCATAGAGGGCTATGGTGAAAAAGGAAATATCCTCAGATGAAATCTGGAAAGAAGCTTTCTGAGAAACTGCTTAGGGTTCTGTGAATTCATCTCACAGAGTTACATCTTTATTTCGTGGATCTCTTTGCTAGCCTTATTTCTGTGGAATCTGAGAACAGATAGTTCGGATCCCTTTGAAGACTATAGGGCCAAAGGAAATATCCTGCGATAACAAAGAGAAAGAAGCTTTCTGAGAAACTTCTTTCTGTTCTGTGAAATCATCTCACAGAGTTACAGCTTTCCCCTCAAGAAGCCTTTCGCTAAGACAGTTCTTGTGGAATTGGCAACGTGATATTTGGAAGCCCATAGAGGGCTATGGTGAAAAAGGAAATATCCTCAGATGAAATCTGGAAAGAAGCTTTCTGAGAAACTGCTTAGTGTTCTGTGAATTCATCTCACAGAGTTACATGTGTATTTCGTGGATCTCTTTGCTAGCCTTATTTCTGTGGAATCTGAGAACAGATATTTCGGATCCCTTTGAAGACTATAGGGCCAAAGGAAATATCCTGCGATAACAAAGAGAAAGAAGCTTTCTGAGAAACTTCTTTCTGTTCTGTGAAATCATCTCACAGAGTTACAGCTTTCCCCTCAAGAACCCTTTCGCTAAGACAGTTCTTGTGGAATTTTCAAAGTGATATTTGGAAGCCCATAGAGGGCTATGGTGAAAAAGGAAATATCCTCAGATGAACTCTGGAAAGAAGCTTTCTGAGAAACTGCTTAGGGTTCTGTGAATTCATCTCACAGAGTTACATCTGTATTTCGTGGATCTCTTTGCTAGCCTTATTTCTGTGGAATCTGAGAACAGATATTTCGGATCCCTTTGAAGACTATAGGGCCAAAGGAAATATCCTGCGATAACAAAGAGAAAGAAGCTTTCTGAGAAACTTCTTTCTGTTCTGTGAAATCATCTCACAGAGTTACCGCTTTCCCCTCAAGAAGCCTTTCGCTAAGACAGTTCTTGTGGAATTGGCAAAGTGATATTTGGAAGCCCATAGAGGGCTATGGTGAAAAAGGAAATATCCTCAGATGAAATCTGGAAAGAAGCTTTCTGAGAAACTGCTTAGTGTTCTGTGAATTCATCTCACAAGGTTACATGTGTATTTCGTGGATCTCTTTGCTAGCCTTATTTCTCTGGAATCTGAGAAAAGATATTTCGGATTCCTATGAAGACTATAGGGCCAAAGGAAATATCCTCCGATAACAAAGAGAAAGAAGCTTTCTGAGAAACTTCTTTGTGTTCTGTGAAATCATCTCACAGAGTTACAGCTTTCCCCTCAAGAAGCCTTTCGCTAAGACAGTTCTTGTGGAATTGGTAAAGTGATATTTGGAAGCCCTTAGAGGGCTATGGTGAAAAAGGAAATATCCTCAGATGAACTCTGGAAAGAAGCTTTCTGAGAAACTGCTTAGTGTTCTGTGAATTCATCTCACAGAGTTGCATCTGTATTTCGTGGATCTCTTTGCTAGCCTTATTTCTGTGGAATCTGAGAACAGATATTTCGGATCCCTTTGAAGACTATAGGGCCAAAGGAAATATCCTGCGATAACAAAGAGAAAGAAGCTTTCTGAGAAACTTCTTTCTGTTCTGTGAAATCATCTCACAGAGTTACAGCTTTCCTCTCAAGAAGCCTTTCGCTAAGACAGTTCTTGGGGAATTGGGAAAGTGATATTTGGAAGCCCATAGAGGGCTATGGTGAAAAAGGAAATATCCTCAGATGAAATCTGGAAGGAAGCTTTCTGAGAAACTGCTTAGTGTTCTGTGAATTCATCTCACAGAGTTACATCTGTATTTCGTGGATCTCTTTGCTAGCCTTATTTCTGTGGAGTCTGAGAACAGATATTTCGGATCCCTTTGAAGACTATAGGGCCAAAGGAAATATCCTCCGATAACAAAGAGAAAGAAGCTTTCTGAGAAACTATTTTGTGTTCTGTGAAATCATCTCACAGATTTACAGCTTTCCCCTCAAGAAGCCTTTCGCTAAGACAGTTCTTGTGGAATTGGCAAAGAGATGTTTGGAAGCCCATAGAGGGCTATGGTGAAAAAGAAAATATCCTCAGATGAAATCTGGAAAGAAGCTTTCTGAGAAACTGCTTAGTGTTCTGTGAAATCATCTCACAGAGTTACAGCTTTCCCCTCAAGAAGCCTTTCGCTAAGACAGTTCTTGTGGAATTGGCAAAGTGATATTTGGAAGCCCATAGAGGGCTATGGTGAAAAAGGAAATATCCTCAGATGAAATCTGGAAAGAAGCTTTCTGAGAAACTGCTTAGTGTTCTGTGAATTCATCTCACAGCGTTACATCTCTATTTCGTGGATCTCTTTGCTAGCCTTATTTCTGTGGAGTCTGAGAATAGATATTTCGGATCCCTTTGAAGACTATAGGGCCAAAGGAAATATCCTCCGATAACAAAGAGAAAGAAGCTTTCTGAGAAACTTCTTTCTGTTCTGTGAAATCATCTCACAGAGTTACAGCTTTCCCCTCAAGAAGCCTTTCGCTAAGACAGTTCTTGTGGAATTGGCAAAGTGTTATTTGGAAGCCCATAGAGGGCTATGGTGAAAAAGGAAATATCCTCAGATGAAATCTGGAAAGAAGCTTTCTGAGAAACTGCTTAGGGTTCTGTGAATTCAACTCACAGAGTTACATCTGTATTTCGTGGATCTCTTTGCTAGCCTTATTTCTGTGGAATCTGAGAACAGATATTTCGGATCCCTTTGAAGACTATAGGGCCAAAGGAAATATCCTGCGATAACAAAGAGAAAGAAGCTTTCTGAGAAACTTCTTTGTGTTCTGTGAAATCATCTCACAGAGTTACAGCTTTCCCCTCAAGAAGCCTTTCGCTAAGACAGTTCTTGTGGAATTGGCAACGTGATATTTGGAAGCCCATAGAGGGCTATGGTGAAAAAGGAAATATCCTCAGATGAACTCTGGAAAGAAGCTTTCTGAGAAACTGCTTAGTGTTCTGTGAATTCATCTCACAGAGTTACATCTGTATTTCGTGGATCTCTTTGCTAGCCTTATTTCTGTGGAATCTGAGAACAGATATTTCGGATCCCTTTGAAGACTATAGGGCCAAAGGAAATATCCTGCCATAACAAAGAGAAAGAAGCTTTCTGAGAAACTTCTTTCTGTTCTCTGAAATCATCTCACAGAGTTACAGCTTTCCCCTCAAGAAGCCTTTCGCTAAGACAGTTCTTGTGGAATTGGCAAAGTGATATTTGGAAGCCCATAGACGGCTATGGTGAAAAAGGAAATATCCACAGATGAAATCTGGAAAGAAGCTTTCTGAGAAACTGCTTAGTGTTCTGTGAATTCATCTCACAGAGTTACATGTGTATTTCGTGGATCTCTTTGCTAGCCTTATGTCTGTGGAATCTGAGAAAAGATATTTCGCATCCATATGAAGACTATAGGGCCAAAGGAAATATCCTCCGATAACAAAGAGAAAGAAGCTTTCTGAGAAACTTCTTTGTGTTCTGCGAAATCATCTCACAGAGTTACAGCTTTCCACTTAAGAAGCCTTTCGCTAAGACAGTTCTTGTGGAATTGGCAAAGAGATATATGGAAGCCCATAGAGGGCTATGGTGAAAAAGGAAATATCCTCAGATGAAATCTGGAAAGAAGCTTTCTGAGAAACTGCTTAGTGTTTTGTGAAATCACCTCACAGAGTCACAGCTTTCCCCTCAAGAAGCCTTTCGCTAAGACAGTTCTTGTGGAATTGGCAAAGAGATATATGGAAGCCCATAGAGGGCTATGGTGAAAAAGGAAATATCCTCAGATGAAATCTGGAAAGAAGCTTTCTGAGAAACTGCTTAGTGTTCTGTGAATTCATCTCACAGCGTTACATCTGTATTTCGTGGATCTCTTTGCTAGCCTTATTTCTGTGGAGTCTTAGAACAGATATTTCGGATCCCTTTGAAGACTATAGGGCCAAAGGAAATATCCTCCGATAACAAAGAGAAAGAAGCTTTCTGAGAAACTTCTTTCTGTTCTGTGAAATCATCTCACAGAGTTACAGCTTTCCGCTCAAGAAGCCTTTCGCTAAGACAGTTCTTGTGGAATTGGCAAAGTGATATTTGGAAGCCCATAGAGGGCTATGGTGAAAAAGGAAATATCCTCAGATGAACTCTGGAAAGAAGCTTTCTGAGAAACTGCTTAGTGTTCTGTGAATTTATCTCACAGAGTTACATCTGTATTTCGTGGATCTCTTTGCTAGCCTTATATCTGTGGAATCTGAGAACAGATATTTCGGATCCCTTTGAAGACTATAGGGCCAAAGGAAATATCCTCCGATAACAAAGAGAAAGAAGCTTTCTGAGAAACTTCTTTGTGTTCTGTGAAATCATCTCACAGAGTTACAGCTTTCCCCTCAAGAAGCCTTTCGCTAAGACAGTTCTTGTGGAATTGGCAAAGTGATATTTGGAAGCCCATAGAGGGCTATGGTGAAAAAGGAAATATCCTCAGATGAAATCGGGAAAGAAGCTTTCTGAGAAACTGCTTAGTGTTCTGTGAATTCATTTCACAGAGTTACATCTGTATTTCGTGGATCTCTTTGCTAGCCTTATTTCTGTGGAGTCTGAGAACAGATATTTCGGATCCCTTTGAAGACTATAGGGCCAAAGGAAATATCCTCCGATAACAAAGAGAAAGAAGCTTTCTGAGAAACTTCTTTCTGTTCTGTGAAATCATCTCACAGAGTTACAGCTTTCCCCTCAAGAACCCTTTCGCTAAGAAAGTTCTTGTGGAATTGGCAAAGTGATATTTGGAAGGCCTTAGAGGGCTATGGTGAAAAAGGAAATATCCTCAGATGAACTCTGGAAAGAAGCTTTCTGAGAAACTGCTTGGTGTTCTGTGAATTCATCTCACAGAGTTACATCTGTATTTCGTGGATCTCTTTGCTAGCCTTATTTCTGTGGAATCTGAGAACAGATATTTCGGATCCCTTTGAAGACTATAGGGCCAAAGGAAATATACTGCGATAACAAAGAGAAAGAAGCTTTCTGAGAAACTTCTTTGTGTTCTGTGAAATCATCTCACAGAGTTACAGCTTTCCCCTCAAGAAGCCTTTCGCTAAGACAGTTCTTGTGGAATTGGCAAAGTGATATTTGGAAGCCCATAGAGGGCTATGGTGAAAAAGGAAATATCCTCAGATGAAATCTGGAAAGAAGCTTTCTGAGAAACTGCTTAGTGTTCTGTGAATTCATCTCACACAGTTATATCTGTATTTCGTGGATCTCTTTGCTAGCCTTATTTCTGTGGAATCTGAGAACAGATATTTCGGATCCCTTTGAAGACTATAGGGCCAAAGGAAATATCCTCCGATAAGAAAGAGAAAGAAGCCTTCTGAGAAACTTCTTTGTGTTCTGTGAAATCATCTCACAGAGTTACAGCTTTCCCCTCAAGAAGCCATTCGCTAAGACAGTTCTTGTGGAATTGGCAAAGTGATATTTGGAAGCCCATAGAGGGCTATGGTGAAAAAGGAAATATCCTCAGATGAACTCTGGAAAGAAGCTTTCTGAGAAACTGCTTAGTGTTCTGTGAATTCATCTCACAGAGTTACATCTGTATTTCGTGGATCTCTTTGCTAGCCTTATTTCTGTGGAATCTGAGCAGAGATATTTCGGATCCCTTTGAAGACTATAGGGCCAAAGGAAATATCCTGCGATAACAAAGAGAAAGAAGCTTTATGAGAAACTTCTTTGTGTTCTGTGAAATCATCTCACAGAGTTACAGCTTTCCCCTCAAGAAGCCTTTCGCTAAGACAGTTCTTGTGGAATTGGCAAAGTGATATTTGGAAGCCCATAGAGGGCTATGGTGAAAAAGGAAATATCCTCAGATGAAATCTGGAAAGAAGCTTTCTGAGAAACTGCTTAGTGTTCTGTGAATTCATCTCACAGAGTTACATGTGTATTTCGTGGATCTCTTTGCTAGCCTTATTTCTGTGCAATCTGAGAAAAGATATTTCGCATCCCTATGAAGACTATAGGGCCAAAGGAAATATCCTCCGATAACAAAGAGAAAGAAGCTTTCTGAGAAACTTCTTTGTGTTCTGTGAAATCATCTCACAGAGTTACAGCTTTCCCCTCAAGAAGCCTTTCGCTAAGACAGTTCTTGTGGAATTGGCAAAGAGATATATGGAAGCCCATAGAGGGCTATGGTGAAAAAGGAAATATCCTCAGATGAAATCTGGAAAGAAGCTTTCTGAGAAACTGCTTAGTGTTCTGTGAAATCATCTCACAGAGTTACAGCTTTCCCCTCAAGAAGCCTTTCGCTAAGACAGTTCTTGTGGAATTGGCAAAGAGATATATGGAAGCCCATAGAGGGCTATGGTGAAAAAGGAAATACCCTCAGATGAAATCTGGAAAGAAGCTTTCTGAGAAACTGCTTAGTGTTCTGTGAATTCATCTCGCAGCGTTACATCTGTATTTCGTGGATCTCTTTGCTAGCCTTATTTCTGTGGAGTCTTAGAACTGATATTTCGGATCCCTTTGAAGACTATAGGGCCAAAGGAAATATCCTCCGATAACAAAGAGAAAGAAGCTTTCTCAGAAACTTCTTTGTGTTCTGTGAAATCATCTCACAGAGTTACAGCTTTCCCCTCAAGAAGCCTTTCGCTAAGACAGTTCTTGTGGAATTGGCAAAGTGATATTTGGAAGCCCATAAAGGGCTATGGTGAAAAAGGAAATATCCTCAGATGAAATCTGGATAGAAGCTTTCTGAGAAACTGCTTAGTGTTCTGTGAATTCATCTCACAGAGTTACATCTGTATTTCGTGGATCTCTTTGCTAGCCTTATTTCTGTGGAATCTGAGAACAGATATTTCGGATCCCTTTGAAGACTATAGGGCCAAAGGAAATATCCTCCGATAACATAGAGAAAGAAGCTTTCTGAGAAACTTCTTTCTGTTCTGTGAAATCATCTCACAGAGTTACAGCTTTCCCCTCAAGAAGCCTTTCGCTAAGACAGTTCTTGTGGAATTGGCAAAGTGATATTTGGAAGCCCATAGAGGGATATGGTGAAAAAGGAAATATCCTCAGATGAAATCGGGAAAGAAGCTTTCTGAGAAACTGCTTAGTGTTCTGTGAATTAATTTTACAGAGTTACATCTGTATTTTGTGGATCTCTTTACTAGCCTTATTTCTGTGGAATCTGAGAACAGATATTTCGGATCCCTTTGAAGACTATAGGGCCAAAGGAAATATCCTGCGGTAACAAAGAGAAAGAAGCTTTCTGAGAAACTTCTTTCTGTTCTGTGAAATCATCTCACAGAGTTACAGCTTTCCCCTCAAGAAGCCTTTCGCTAAGACAGTTCTTGTGGAATTGGCAAAGTGATATTTGGAAGCCCATAGAGGGCTATGGTGAAAAAGGAAATATCCTCAGATGAAATCTGGAAAGAAGCTTTCTGAGAAACTGCTTGGTGTTCTGTGAATTCATCTCACAGAGTTACATCTGTATTTCGTGGATCTCTTTGCTAGCCTTATTTCTGTGGAATCTGAGAACAGATATTTCGGATCCCTTTGAAGACTATAGGGCCAAAGGAAATATCCTGCGATAACAAAGAGAAAGAAGCTTTCTGAGAAACTTCTTTGTGTTCTGTGAAATCATCTCACAGAGTTACAGCTTTCACCTCAAGAAGCCTTTCGCTAAGACAGTTCTTGTGGAATTGGCAAAGTGATATTTGGAAGCCCATAGAGGGTTATGGTGAAAAAGGAAATATCCTCAGATGAAATCTGGAAAGAAGCTTTCTGAGAAACTGCTTAGTGTTCTGTGAATTCATCTCACAGAGTTACATCTGTATTTCGTGGATCTCTTTGCTAGCCTTATTTCTGTGGAATCTGAGAACAGATATTTCGGATCCCTTTGAAGACTATAGGGCTAAAGGAAATATCCTCCGATAACAAAGAGAAAGAAGCTTTCTGAGAAACTTCTTTGTGTTCTGTGAAATCATCTCACAGAGTTACAGCTTTCCCCTCAAGAAGCCATTCGCTAAGACAGTTCTTGTGGAATTGGCAAAGTGATATTTGGAAGCCCATAGAGGGCTATGGTGAAAAAGGAAATATCCTCAGATGAACTCTGGAAAGAAGCTTTCTGAGAAACTGCTTAGTGTTCTGTGAATTCATCTCACAGAGTTACATCTGTATTTCCTGGATCTCTTTGCTAGCCTTATTTCTGTGGAATCTGAGAACAGATATTTCGGATCCCTTTGAAGACTATAGGGCCAAAGGAAATATCCTGCGATAACAAAGAGAAAGAAGCTTTATGAGAAACTTATTTGTGTTCTGTGAAATCATCTCACAGAGTTACAGCTTTCCCCTCAAGAAGCCTTTCGCTAAGACAGTTCTTGTGGAATTGGCAAAGTGATATTTGGAAGCCCATAGAGGGCTATGGTGAAAAAGGAAATATCCTCAGATGAAATCTGGAAAGAAGCTTTCTGAGAAACTGCTTAGTGTTCTGTGAATTCATCTCACAGAGTTACATCTGTATTTCGTGGATCTCTTTGCTAGCCTTATTTCTGTGGAATCTGAGAACAGAGATTTCGGATCCCTTTGAAGACTTTAGGGCCAAAGGAAATATCCTCCGATAACAAAGAGAAAGAAGCTTTCTGAGAAACTTCTTTGTGTTCTGTGAAATCATCTCACAGAGGTACAGCTTTCCCCTCAAGAAGCCTTTCGCTAAGACAGTTCTTGTGGAATTGGCAATGTGATATTTGGAAGCCCATAGAGGGCTATGGTGAAAAAGGAAATATCCTCAGATGAAATCTGGAGAGAAGCTTTCTGAGAAACTGCTTAGTGTTCTGTGAATTCATCTCACAGAGTTACATGTGTATTTCGTGGATCTCTTTGCTAGCCTTATTTCTGTGGAATCTGAGAAAAGATATTTCGGATCCCTATGAAGACTATAGGGCCAAAGGAAATATCCTCCGATAACAAAGAGAAAGAAGCTTTCTGAGAAACTTCTTTGTGTTCTGTGAAATCATCTCACAGAGTTACAGCTTTCCCCTCAAGAAGCCTTTCGCTAAGACAGTTCTTGTGGAATTGGCAAAGTGATATTTGGAAGCCCATAGAGGGCTATGGTGAAAAAGGAAATATCCTCAGATGAAATCTGGAAAGAAGCTTTCTGAGAAATTGCTTAGTGTTCTGTGAATTCATCTCACAGCGTTACATCTGTATTTCGTGGATCTCTTTGCTAGCCTTATTTCTGTGCAATCTGAGAAAAGATATTTCGCATCCCTATGAAGACTATAGGGCCAAAGGAAATATCCTCCGATAACAAAGAGAAAGAAGCTTTCTGAGAAACTTCTTTGTGTTCTGTGAAATCATCTCACAGAGTTACAGTTTTCCCCTCAAGAAGCCTTTCGCTAAGACAGTTCTTGTGGAATTGGCAAAGAGATATATGGAAGCCCATAGAGGGCTATGGTGATAAAGAAAATATCCTCAGATGAAATCTGGAAAGAAGCTTTCTGAGAAACTGCTTAGTGTTCTGTGAAATCATCTCACAGAGTTACAGCTTTCCCCTCAAGAAGCCTTTCGCTAAGACAGTTCTTGTGGAATTGGCAAAGAGATATATGGAAGCCCATAGAGGGCTATGGTGAAAAAGGAATTACCCTCAGATGAAATCTGGAAAGAAGCTTTCTGAGAAACTGCTTAGTGTTCTGTGAATTCATCTCACAGCGTTACATCTGTATTTCGTGGATCTCTTTGCTAGCCTTATTTCTGTGGAGTCTTAGAACTGATATTTCGGATCCCTTTGAAGACTATAGGGCCAAAGGAAATATCCTCCGATAACAAAGAGAAAGAAGCTTTCTCAGAAACTTCTTTGTGTTCTGTGAAATCATCTCACAGAGTTACAGCTTTCCCCTCAAGAAGCCTTTCGCTAAGACAGTTCTTGTGGAATTGGCAAAGTGATATTTGGAAGCCCATAAAGGGCTATGGTGAAAAAGGAAATATCCTCAGATGAAATCTGGATAGAAGCTTTCTGAGAAACTGCTTAGTGTTCTGTGAATTCATCTCACAGAGTTACATCTGTATTTCGTGGATCTCTTTGCTAGCCTTATTTCTGTGGAATCTGAGAACAGATATTTCGGATCCCTTTGAAGACTATAGGGCCAAAGGAAATATCCTCCGATAACATAGAGAAAGAAGCTTTCTGAGAAACTTCTTTCTGTTCTGTGAAATCATCTCACAGAGTTACAGCTTTCCCCTCAAGAAGCCTTTCGCTAAGACAGTTCTTGTGGAATTGGCAAAGTGATATTTGGAAGCCCATAGAGGGATATGGTGAAAAAGGAAATATCCTCAGATGAAATCGGGAAAGAAGCTTTCTGAGAAACTGCTTAGTGTTCTGTGAATTAATTTTACAGAGTTACATCTGTATTTTGTGGATCTCTTTACTAGCCTTATTTCTGTGGAATCTGAGAACAGATATTTCGGATCCCTTTGAAGACTATAGGGCCAAAGGAAATATCCTGCGGTAACAAAGAGAAAGAAGCTTTCTGAGAAACTTCTTTCTGTTCTGTGAAATCATCTCACAGAGTTACAGCTTTCCCCTCAAGAAGCCTTTCGCTAAGACAGTTCTTGTGGAATTGGCAAAGTGATATTTGGAAGCCCATAGAGGGCTATGGTGAAAAAGGAAATATCCTCAGATGAAATCTGGAAAGAAGCTTTCTGAGAAACTGCTTGGTGTTCTGTGAATTCATCTCACAGAGTTACATCTGTATTTCGTGGATCTCTTTGCTAGCCTTATTTCTGTGGAATCTGAGAACAGATATTTCGGATCCCTTTGAAGACTATAGGGCCAAAGGAAATATCCTGCGATAACAAAGAGAAAGAAGCTTTCTGAGAAACTTCTTTGTGTTCTGTGAAATCATCTCACAGAGTTACAGCTTTCACCTCAAGAAGCCTTTCGCTAAGACAGTTCTTGTGGAATTGGCAAAGTGATATTTGGAAGCCCATAGAGGGTTATGGTGAAAAAGGAAATATCCTCAGATGAAATCTGGAAAGAAGCTTTCTGAGAAACTGCTTAGTGTTCTGTGAATTCATCTCACAGAGTTACATCTGTATTTCCTGGATCTCTTTGCTAGCCTTATTTCTGTGGAATCTGAGAACAGATATTTCGGATCCCTTTGAAGACTATAGGGCCAAAGGAAATATCCTGCGATAACAAAGAGAAAGAAGCTTTATGAGAAACTTATTTGTGTTCTGTGAAATCATCTCACAGAGTTACAGCTTTCCCCTCAAGAAGCCTTTCGCTAAGACAGTTCTTGTGGAATTGGCAAAGTGATATTTGGAAGCCCATAGAGGGCTATGGTGAAAAAGGAAATATCCTCAGATGAAATCTGGAAAGAAGCTTTCTGAGAAACTGCTTAGTGTTCTGTGAATTCATCTCACAGAGTTACATCTGTATTTCGTGGATCTCTTTGCTAGCCTTATTTCTGTGGAATCTGAGAACAGAGATTTCGGATCCCTTTGAAGACTTTAGGGCCAAAGGAAATATCCTCCGATAACAAAGAGAAAGAAGCTTTCTGAGAAACTTCTTTGTGTTCTGTGAAATCATCTCACAGAGGTACAGCTTTCCCCTCAAGAAGCCTTTCGCTAAGACAGTTCTTGTGGAATTGGCAATGTGATATTTGGAAGCCCATAGAGGGCTATGGTGAAAAAGGAAATATCCTCAGATGAAATCTGGAGAGAAGCTTTCTGAGAAACTGCTTAGTGTTCTGTGAATTCATCTCACAGAGTTACATGTGTATTTCGTGGATCTCTTTGCTAGCCTTATTTCTGTGGAATCTGAGAAAAGATATTTCGGATCCCTATGAAGACTATAGGGCCAAAGGAAATATCCTCCGATAACAAAGAGAAAGAAGCTTTCTGAGAAACTTCTTTGTGTTCTGTGAAATCATCTCACAGAGTTACAGCTTTCCCCTCAAGAAGCCTTTCGCTAAGACAGTTCTTGTGGAATTGGCAAAGTGATATTTGGAAGCCCATAGAGGGCTATGGTGAAAAAGGAAATATCCTCAGATGAAATCTGGAAAGAAGCTTTCTGAGAAATTGCTTAGTGTTCTGTGAATTCATCTCACAGCGTTACATCTGTATTTCGTGGATCTCTTTGCTAGCCTTATTTCTATGGAATCTGAGAACAGATATTTCGGATCCCTTTGAAGACTATAGGGCCAAAGGAAATATCCTCCGATAACAAAGAGAAAGAAGTTTTCTGAGAAACTTCTTTGTGTTCTGTGAAATCATCTCACAGAGTTACAGCTTTCCCCTCAAGAAGCCTTTCGCTACGACAGTTCTTGTGTAATTGGCAAAGAGATATTTGGAAGCCCATAGAGGGCTATGGTGAAAAAGGAAATATCCTCAGATGAAATCTGGAAAGAAGCTTTCTGAGAAACTGCTTAGTGTTCTGTGAATTCATCTCACAGAGTTACATCTATATTTCGTGAATCTCTTTGCTAGCCTTATTTCTGTGGAATCTGAGAACAGATATTTCGGATCCCTTTGAAGACTATAGGGCCAAAGGAAATATCCTCCGATAACAAAGAGAAAGAAGCTTTCTGAGAAACTTCTTTCTGTTCTGTGAAATCATCTCACAGAGTTACCGCTTTCCCCTCAAGAAGCCTTTCGCTAAGACAGTTCTTGTGGAATTGGCAAAGTGATATTTGGAAGCCCATAGAGGGCTATGGTGAAAAAGGAAATATCCTCAGATGAAATCTGGAAAGAAGCTTTCTGAGAAACTTATTAGTGTTCTGTGAAATCATCTCACAGAGTACAGCTTTCCCCTCAAGAAGCCTTTCGCTAAGACAGTTCTTGTGGAATTGGCAAAGTGATATTTGGAAGCCCATAGAGGGCTATGGTGAAAAAGGAAATATCCTCAGATGAAATCTGGAAAGAAGCTTTCTGAGAAACTGCTTAGTGTTCTGTGAATTCATCTCACAGCGTTACATCTGTATTTCGTGGATCTCTTTGCTAGCCTTATTTCTGTGGAGTCTGAGAACAGATATTTCGGATCCCTTTGAAGACTATAGGGCCAAAGGAAATATCCTCCGATAACAAAGGAAAGAAGCTTTCTGAGAAACTTCTTTGTGTTCTGTGAAATCATCTCACAGAGTTACAGCTTTCCCCTCAAGAAGCCTTTCGCTAAGACAGTTCTTGTGGAATTGGCAAAGTGATATTTGGAAGCCCATAGAGGGCTACGGGGAAAAAGGAAATATCCTCAGATGAAATCTGGAAAGAATCTTTCTGAGAAACTGCTTAAGGTTCTGTGAATTCATCTCACAGAGTTACATCTGTATTTCGTGGACCTCTTTGCTAGCCTTATTTCTGTGGAATCTGAGAAAAGATATTTCGGATCCCTTTGAAGACTATAGGGCCAAAGGAAATATCCTCCGATAACAAAGAGAAAGAAGCTTTCTGAGAAACTTCTTTCTGTTCTGTGAAATCATCTCACAGAGTTACAGCTTTCCCCTCAAGAAGCCTTTCGCTAAGACAGTTCTTGTGGAATTGGTAAAGTGATATTTGGAAGCCCATAGAGGGCAATGGGGAAAAAGGAAATATCCTCAGATGAAATCTGGAAAGAATCTTTCTGAGAAACTGCTTAGGGTTCTGTGAATTCATCTCACAGAGTTACATCTGTATTTCGTGGATCTCTTTGCTAGCCTTATTTCTGTGGAATCTGAGAAAAGATATTTCGGATCCCTTTGAAGACTATAGGGCCAAAGGAAATATCCTCCGATAACAAAGAGAAAGAAGCTTTCTGAGAAACTTCTTTCTGTTCTGTGAAATCATCTCACAGAGTTACAGCTTTCCCCTCAAGAAGCCTTTCGCTAAGACAGTTCTTGTGGAATTGGCAGGTGATATTTGGAAGCCCATAGAGGGCTATGGTGAAAAAGGAAATATCTTCAGATGAAATCTGGAAAGAAGCTTTCTGAGAAACTGCTTAGTGTTCTGTGAATTCATCTCACAGAGTTACATCTGTATTTCGTGGATCTCTTTGCTAGCCTTATTTCTGTGGAATCTGAGAACAGATATTTCGGATCCCTTTGAAGACTATAGGGCCAAAGGAAATATCCTGCGATAACAAAGAGAAAGAAGCTTTCTGTGAAACTTCTTTCTGTTCTGTGAAATCATCTCACAGAGTTACAGCTTTCCCCTCAAGAACCCTTTCGCTAAGACAGTTCTTGTGGAATTGGCAAAGTGATATTTGGAAGCAGATAGAGGGCTATGGTGAAAAAGGAAATATCCTCAGATGAACTCTGGAAAGAAGCTTTCTGAGAAACTGCTTAGTGTTCTGTGAATTCATCTCACAGAGTTACATCTGTATTTCGTGGATCACTTTGCTAGCCTTATTTCTGTGGAATCTGAGAACAGATATTTCGGATCCCTTTGAAGACTATAGGGCCAAAGGAAATATCCTGCGATAACAAAGAGAAAGAAGCTTTCTGAGAAACTTCTTTCTGTTCTGTGAAATCATCTCACAGAGTTACCGCTTTCCCCTAAAGAAGCCTTTCGCTAAGACAGTTCTTGTGGAATTGGCAAAGTGATATTTGGAAGCCCATAGAGGGCTATGGTGAAAAAGGAAATATCCTCAGATGAAATCTGGAAAGAAGCTTTCTGAGAAACTGCTTAGTGTTCTGTGAATTCATCTCACAGAGTTACATGTGTATTTCGTGGATCTCTTTGCTAGCCTTATTTCTGTGGAATCTGAGAAAAGATATTTCGCATCCCTATGAAGACTATAGGGCCAAAGGAAATATCCTCCGATAACAAAGAGAAAGAAGCTTTCTGAGAAACTTCTTTGTGTTCTGTGAAATCATCTCACAGAGTTACAGCTTTCCCCTCAAGAAGCCTTTCGCTAAGACAGTTCTTGTGGAATTGGAAAAGAGATATATGGAAGCCCATAGAGGGCTATGGTGAAAAAGGAAATATCCTCAGATGAAATCTGGAAAGAAGCTTTCTGAGAAACTGCTTAGTGTTCTGTGAATTCATCTCACAGACTTACATGTGTATTTCGTGGATCTCTTTGCTAGCCTTATTTCTATGGAATCTGAGAACAGATATTTCGGATCCCTTTGAAGACTATAGGGCCAAAGGAAATATCCTCCGATAACAAAGAGAAAGAAGTTTTCTGAGAAACTTCTTTGTGTTCTGTGAAATCATCTCACAGAGTTACAGCTTTCCCCTCAAGAAGCCTTTCGCTACGACAGTTCTTGTGTAATTGGCAAAGAGATATTTGGAAGCCCATAGAGGGCTATGGTGAAAAAGGAAATATCCTCAGATGAAATCTGGAAAGAAGCTTTCTGAGAAACTGCTTAGTGTTCTGTGAATTCATCTCACAGAGTTACATCTATATTTCGTGAATCTCTTTGCTAGCCTTATTTCTGTGGAATCTGAGAACAGATATTTCGGATCCCTTTGAAGACTATAGGGCCAAAGGAAATATCCTCCGATAACAAAGAGAAAGAAGCTTTCTGAGAAACTTCTTTCTGTTCTGTGAAATCATCTCACAGAGTTACCGCTTTCCCCTCAAGAAGCCTTTCGCTAAGACAGTTCTTGTGGAATTGGCAAAGTGATATTTGGAAGCCCATAGAGGGCTATGGTGAAAAAGGAAATATCCTCAGATGAAATCTGCAAAGAAGCTTTCTGAGAAACTGCTTAGTGTTCTGTGAATTCATCTCACAGAGTACAGCTTTCCCCTCAAGAAGCCTTTCGCTAAGACAGTTCTTGTGGAATTGGCAAAGTGATATTTGGAAGCCCATAGAGGGCTATGGTGAAAAAGGAAATATCCTCAGATGAAATCTGGAAAGAAGCTTTCTGAGAAACTGCTTAGTGTTCTGTGAATTCATCTCACAGCGTTACATCTGTATTTCGTGGATCTCTTTGCTAGCCTTATTTCTGTGGAGTCTGAGAACAGATATTTCGGATCCCTTTGAAGACTATAGGGCCAAAGGAAATATCCTCCGATAACAAAGAGAAAGAAGCTTTCTGAGAAACTTCTTTGTGTTCTGTGAAATCATCTCACAGAGTTACAGCTTTCCCCTCAAGAAGCCTTTCGCTAAGACAGTTCTTGTGGAATTGGCAAAGTGATATTTGGAAGCCCATAGAGGGCTACGGGGAAAAAGGAAATATCCTCAGATGAAATCTGGAAAGAATCTTTCTGAGAAACTGCTTAAGGTTCTGTGAATTCATCTCACAGAGTTACATCTGTATTTCGTGGACCTCTTTGCTAGCCTTATTTCTGTGGAATCTGAGAAAAGATATTTCGGATCCCTTTGAAGACTATAGGGCCAAAGGAAATATCCTCCGATAACAAAGAGAAAGAAGCTTTCTGAGAAACTTCTTTCTGTTCTGTGAAATCATCTCACAGAGTTACAGCTTTCCCCTCAAGAAGCCTTTCGCTAAGACAGTTCTTGTGGAATTGGTAAAGTGATATTTGGAAGCCCATAGAGGGCAATGGGGAAAAAGGAAATATCCTCAGATGAAATCTGGAAAGAATCTTTCTGAGAAACTGCTTAGGGTTCTGTGAATTCATCTCACAGAGTTACATCTGTATTTCGTGGATCTCTTTGCTAGCCTTATTTCTGTGGAATCTGAGAAAAGATATTTCGGATCCCTTTGAAGACTATAGGGCCAAAGGAAATATCCTCCGATAACAAAGAGAAAGAAGCTTTCTGAGAAACTTCTTTCTGTTCTGTGAAATCATCTCACAGAGTTACAGCTTTCCCCTCAAGAAGCCTTTCGCTAAGACAGTTCTTGTGGAATTGGCAGGTGATATTTGGAAGCCCATAGAGGGCTATGGTGAAAAAGGAAATATCTTCAGATGAAATCTGGAAAGAAGCTTTCTGAGAAACTGCTTAGTGTTCTGTGAATTCATCTCACAGAGTTACATCTGTATTTCGTGGATCTCTTTGCTAGCCTTATTTCTGTGGAATCTGAGAACAGATATTTCGGATCCCTTTGAAGACTATAGGGCCAAAGGAAATATCCTGCGATAACAAAGAGAAAGAAGCTTTCTGTGAAACTTCTTTCTGTTCTGTGAAATCATCTCACAGAGTTACAGCTTTCCCCTCAAGAACCCTTTCGCTAAGACAGTTCTTGTGGAATTGGGAAAATGATATTTGGAAGCCCATAGAGGGCTATGGTGAAAAAGGAAATATCCTCAGATGAACTCTGGAAAGAAGCTTTCTGAGAAACTGCTTAGTGTTCTGTGAATTCATCTCACAGAGTTACATCTGTATTTCGTGGATCACTTTGCTAGCCTTATTTCTGTGGAATCTGAGAACAGATATTTCGGATCCCTTTGAAGACTATAGGGCCAAAGGAAATATCCTGCGATAACAAAGAGAAAGAAGCTTTCTGAGAAACTTCTTTCTGTTCTGTGAAATCATCTCACAGAGTTACCGCTTTCCCCTAAAGAAGCCTTTCGCTAAGACAGTTCTTGTGGAATTGGCAAAGTGATATTTGGAAGCCCATAGAGGGCTATGGTGAAAAAGGAAATATCCTCAGATGAAATCTGGAAAGAAGCTTTCTGAGAAACTGCTTAGTGTTCTGTGAATTCATCTCACAGAGTTACATGTGTATTTCGTGGATCTCTTTGCTAGCCTTATTTCTGTGGAATCTGAGAAAAGATATTTCGCATCCCTATGAAGACTATAGGGCCAAAGGAAATATCCTCCGATAACAAAGAGAAAGAAGCTTTCTGAGAAACTTCTTTGTGTTCTGTGAAATCATCTCACAGAGTTACAGCTTTCCCCTCAAGAAGCCTTTCGCTAAGACAGTTCTTGTGGAATTGGAAAAGAGATATATGGAAGCCCATAGAGGGCTATGGTGAAAAAGGAAATATCCTCAGATGAAATCTGGAAAGAAGCTTTCAGAGAAACTGGTTAGTGTTCTCTGAAATCATCTCACAGAGTTACAGCTTTCCCCTCAAGAAGCCTTTCGCTAAGACAGTTCTTGTGGAATTGGCAAAGTGATATTTGGAAGCCCATAGAGGGCTATGGTGAAAAAGGAAATATCCTCAGATGAAATCTGGAAAGAAGCTTTCTGAGAAACTGCTTAGTGTTCTGTGAATTCATCTCACAGACTTACATGTGTATTTCGTGGATCTCTTTGCTAGCCTTATTTCTCTGGAATCTGAGAAAAGATATTTCGCATCCCTATGAAGACTATAGGGCCAAAGGAAATATCCTCCGATAACAAAGAGAAAGAAGCTTTCTGAGAAACTTCTTTGTGTTCTGTGAAATCATCTCACAGAGTTACAGCTTTCCCCTCAAGAAGCCTTTCGCTAAGACAGTTCTTGTGGAATTGGCAAAGAGATATATGGAAGCCCATAGAGGGCTATGGTGAAAAAGGAAATATCCTCAGATGAAATCTGGAAAGAAGCTTTCTGAGAAACTGCTTAGTGTTCTGTGAAATCATCTCACAGAGTTACAGCTTTCCCCTCAAGAAGCCTTTCGCTAAGACAGTTCTTGTGGAATTGGCAACGTGATATTTGGAAGCCCATAGAGGGCGATGGTGAAAAAGGAAATATCCTAAGATGAAATCTGGAAAGAAGCTTTCTGAGAAACTGCTTAGTGTTCTGTGAATTCATCTCAGAGCGTTACATCTGTATTTCTTGGATCTCTTTGCTAGCCTTATTTCTGTGGAGTCTTAGAACAGATAAATTTGGATCCCTATGAAGACTATAGGGCCAAAGGAAATATCCTCCGATAACAAAGAGAAAGAAGCTTTCTGAGAAATTTCTTTGTGTTCTGTGAAATCATCTCACAGAGTTACAGCTTTCCCCTCAAGAAGCCTTTCGCTAAGACAGTTCTTGTGGAATTGGCAAAGAGATATATGGAAGCCCATAGAGGGCTATGGTGAAAAAGGAAATATCCTCAGATGAAATCTGGAAAGAAGCTTTCTGAGAAACTGCTTAGTGTTCTGTGAAATCATCTCACAGAGTTACGGCTTTCCCCTCAAGAAGCCTTTCGCTAAGACAGTTCTTGTGGAATTGGCAACGTGATATTTGGAAGCCCATAGAGGGCGATGGTGAAAAAGGAAATATCCTAAGATGAAATCTGGAAAGAAGCTTTCTGAGAAACTGCTTAGTGTTCTGTGAATTCATCTCAGAGCGTTACATCTGTATTTCTTGGATCTCTTTGCTAGCCTTATTTCTGTGGAGTCTTAGAACAGATAAATTTGGATCCTATTGAAGACTATAGGGCCAAAGGAAATATCCTCCGATAACAAAGAGAAAGAAGCTTTCTGAGAAACTTCTTTGTGTTCTGTGAAATCATCTCACAGAGTTACCGCTTTCCCCTCAAGAAGCCTTTCGCTAAGACAGTTCTTGTGGAATTGGCAAAGTGATATTTGGAAGCCCATAGAGGGCTATGGTGAAAAAGGAAATATCCTCAGATGAAATCTGGAAAGAAGCTTTCTGAGAAACTGCTTAGTGTTCTGTGAATTCATCTCACAGCGTTACATCTGTATTTCGTGGATCTCTTTGCTAGCCTTATTTCTGTGGAATCTGAGAAAAGATATTTCGCATCCCTATGAAGACTATAGGGCCAAAGGAAATATCCTGCGATAACAAAGAGAAAGAAGCTTTCTGAGAAACTTCTTTGTGTTCTGTGAAATCATCTCACAGAGTTACAGCTTTCCCCTCAAGAAGCCTTTCGCTAAGACAGTTCTTGTGGAATTGGCAAAGTGATATTTGGAAGCCCATAGAGGGCTATGGTGAAAAAGGAAATATCCTCAGATGAAATCTGGAAAGAAGCTTTCTGAGAAACTGCTTAGTGTTCTGTGAATTCATCTCACAGAGTTATATCAGTATTTCGTGGATCTCTTTGCTAGCCTTATTTCTGTGGAGTCTGAGAACAGATATTTCGGATCCCTTTGAAGACTATAGGGCCAAAGGAAATATCCTCCGATAACAAAGAGAAAGAAGCTTTCTGAGAAACTTCTTTCTGTTCTGTGAAATCATCTCACAGAGTTACAGCTTTCCCCTCAAGAAGCCTTTCGCTAAGACAGTCTTGTGGAATTGGCAAAGTGATATTTGGAAGCCCATAGAGGGCTATGGTGAAAAAGGAAATATCCTCAGATGAAATCTGGAAAGAAGCTTTCTGAGAAACTGCTAAGTGTTCTGTGAATTCATCTCACAGAGTTACATCTGTATTTCGTGGATCTCTTTGCTAGCCTTATTTCTGTGGAATCTGAGAACAGAGATTTCGGATCCCTTTGAAGACTTCAGGGCCAAAGGAAATATCCTGCCATAACAAAGAGAAAGAAGCTTTCTGAGAAACTTCTTTGTGTTCTGTGAAATCATCTCACAGAGTTACAGCTTTCCCCTCAAGAAGCCTTTCGCTAAGACAGTTCTTGTGGAATTGGCAAAGTGATATTTGGAAGCCCTTAGAGGGCTATGGTGAAAAAGGAAATATCCTCAGATGAAATCTGGAAAGAAGCTTTCTGAGAAACTGCTTAGTGTTCTGTGAATTCATCTCACAGAGTTACATGTGTATTTCGTGGATCTCTTTGCTAGCCTTATTTCTGTGGAATCTGAGAAAAGATATTTCGGATCCCTATGAAGACTATAGGGCCAAAGGAAATATCCTCCGATAACAAAGAGATAGAAGCTTTCTGAGAAACTTCTTTGTGTTCTGTGAAATCATCTCACAGAGTTACAGCTTTCCCCTCAAGAAGCCTTTCGCTAAGACAGTTCTTGTGGAATTGGCAAAGTGATATTTGGAAGCCCATAGAGGGCTATGGTGAAAAAGGAAATATCCTCAGATGAAATCTGGAAAGAAGCTTTCTGAGAAACTGCTTAGTGTTCTGTGAAATCATCTCACAGAGTTACAGCTTTCCCCTCAAGAAGCCTTTCGCTAAGACAGTTCTTGTGGAATTGGCAAAGTGATATTTGGAAGCCCATAGAGGGCTATGGTGAAAAAGGAAATATCCTCAGATGAAATCTGGAAAGAAGCTTTCTGAGAAACCGCTTAGTGTTCTGTGAATTCATCTCACAGCGTTACATCTGTATTTCGTGGATCTCTTTGCTAGCCTTATTTCTGTGGAGTCTGAGAACAGATATTTCGGATCCCTTTGAAGAGTATAGGGCCAAAGGAAATATCCTCCGATAACAAAGAGAAAGAAGCTTTCTGAGAAACTTCCTTGTGTTCTGTGAAATCATCTCACAGAGTTACAGCTTTCCCCTCAAGAAGCCTTTCGCTAAGACAGTTCTTGTGGAATTGGTAAAGTGATATTTGGAAGCCCATAGAGGGCTATGGTGAAAAAGGAAATATCCTCAGATGAACTCTGGAAAGAAGCTTTCTGAGAAACTGCTTAGTGTTCTGTGAATTCATCTCACAGAGTTACATCTGTATTTCGTGGATCTCTTTGCTAGCCTTATTTCTGTGTAATCTGAGAACAGATATTTCGGATCCCTTTGAAGACTATAGGGCCAAAGGAAATATCCTCCGATAACAAAGAGAAAGAAGCTTTCTGAGAAACTTCTTTCTGTTCTGTGAAATCATCTCACAGAGTTACAGCTTTCCCCTCAAGAAGCCTTTCGCTAAGACAGTTCTTGTGGAATTGGCAAAGTGATATTTGGAAGCCCATAGAGGGCTATGGTGAAAAAGGAAATATCCTCAGATGAAATCTGGAAAGAAGCTTTCTGAGAAACTGCTTAATGTTCTGTGAATTCATCTCACAGAGTTACATCTGTATTTCGTGGATCTCTTTGCTAGCCTTATTTCTGTGGAATCTGAGAACAGATATTTCGGATCCCTTTGAAGACTATAGAGCCAAAGGAAATATCCTGCGATAACAAAGAGAAAGAAGCTTTCTGAGAAACTTCTTTCTGTTCTGTGAAATCATCTCACAGAGTTACAGCTTTCCCCTCAAGAACACTTTCGCTAAGACAGTTCTTGTGGAATTGGCAAAGTGATATTTGGAAGCCCTTAGAGGGCTATGGTGAAAAAGGAAATATCCTCAGATGAACTCTGGAAAGAAGCTTTCTGAGAAACTGCTTGGTGTTCTGTGAATTCATCTCACAGAGTTACATCTGTATTTCGTGGATCTCTTTGCTAGCCTTATTTCTGTGGAACCTGAGAAAAGATATTTCGGATCCCTTTGAAGACTATAGGGCCAAAGGAAATATCCTCCGATAACAAAGAGAAAGAAGCTTTCTGAGAAACTTCTTTCTGTTCTGTGAAATCATCTCACAGAGTTACAGCTTTCCCCTCAAGAAGCCTTTCGCTAAGACAGTTCTTGTGGAATTGGCAAAGTGATATTTGGAAGCCCATAGAGGGCTATGGTGAAAAAGGAAATGTCCTCAGATGAAATCTGGAAAGAAGCTTTCTGAGAAACTGCTTAGTGTTCTGTGAAATCATCTCACAGAGTTACAGCTTTACCCTCAAGAAGCCTTTCGCTAAGACAGTTCTTGTGGAATTGGCAAAGTGATATTTGGAAGCCCATAGAGGGCTATGGTGAAAAAGGAAATATCCTCAGATGAAATCTGGAAAGAAGCTTTCTGAGAAACCGCTTAGTGTTCTGTGAATTCAGCTCACAGCGTTACATCTGTATTTCGTGGATCTCTTTGCTAGCCTTATTTCTGTGGAGTCTGAGAACAGATATTTCGGATCCCTTTGAAGAGTATAGGGCCAAAGGAAATATCCTCCGATAACAAAGAGAAAGAAGCTTTCTGAGAAACTTCTTTGTGTTCTGTGAAATCATCTCACAGAGTTACAGCTTTCCCCTCAAGAAGCCTTTCGCTAAGACAGTTCTTGTGGAATTGGTAAAGTGATATTTGGAAGCCCATAGAGGGCTATGGTGAAAAAGGAAATATCCTCAGATGAACTCTGGAAAGAAGCATTCTGAGAAACTGCTTAGTGTTCTGTGAATTCATCTCACAGAGTTACATCTGTATTTCGTGGATCTCTTTGCTAGCCTTATTTCTGTGTAATCTGAGAACAGATATTTCGGATCCCTTTGAAGACTATAGGGCCAAAGGAAATATCCTCCGATAACAAAGAGAAAGAAGTTTTCTGAGAAACTTCTTTGTGTTCTGTGAAATCATCTCACAGAGTTACAGCTTTCCCCTCAAGAAGCCTTTCGCTAAGACAGTTCTTGTGGAATTGGCAAAGTGATATTTGGAAGCCCATAGAGGGCTATGGTGAAAAAGGAAATATCCTCAGATGAAATCTGGAAAGAAGCTTTCTGAGAAACTGCTTAGTGTTCTGTGAATTCATCTCACAGAGTTATATCAGTATTTCGTGGATCTCTTTGCTAGCCTTACTTCTGTGGAATCTGAGAACAGATATTTCGGATCCCTTTGAAGACTATAGGGCCAAAGGAAATATCCTCCGATAACAAAGAGAAAGAAGCTTTCGGAGAAACTTCCTTCTGTTCTGTGAAATCATCTCACAGAGTTACAGCTTTCCCCTCAAGAAGCCTTTCGCTAAGACAGTTCTTGTGGAATTGGCAAAGTGATATTTGGAAGCCCATAGAGGGCTATGGTGAAAAAGGAAATATCCTCAGATGAAATCTGGAAAGAAGCTTTCTGAGAAACTGCTTAGTGTTCTGTGAATTCATCTCACAGAGTTACATGTGTATTTCGTGGATCTCTTTGCTAGCCTTATTTCTGTGGAATCTGAGAAAAGATATATCGCATCCCTATGAAGACTATAGGGCCAAAGGAAATATCCTCCGATAACAAAGAGAAAGAAGCTTTCTGAGAAACTTCTTTGTGTTCTGTGAAATCATCTCACAGAGTTACAGCTTTCCCCTCAAGAAGCCTTTCGCTAAGACAGGTCTTGTGGAATTGGCAAAGAGATATATGGAAGCCCATAGAGGGCTATGGTGAAAAAGGAAATATCCTCAGATGAAATCTGGAAAGAAACTTTCTGAGAAACTGCTTAGTGTTCTGTGAATTCATCTCACAGCGTTACATCTGTATTTCGTGGATCTCTTTGCTAGCCTTATTTCTGTGGAGTCTGAGAACAGATATTTCGGATCCCTTTGAAGACTATAGGGCCAAAGGAAATATCCTCCGATAACAAAGAGAAAGAAGCTTTCTGAGAAACTTCTTTGTGTTCTGTGAAATCATCTCACAGAGTTACAGCTTTCCCCACAGGAAGCCTTTCGCTAAGACAGTTCTTGTGGAATTGGCAAAGTGATATTTGGAAGCCCATAGAGGGCTATGGGGAAAAAGGAAATATCCTCAGATGAAATCTGGAAAGAAGCTTTCTGAGAAACTTCTTAGTGTTCTGTGAATTCGTCTCACAGAGTTATATCTGTATTTCGTGGATCTCTTAGCTAGCCTTATTTCTGTGGAATCTGAGAACAGATATTTCGGATCCCTTTTGAAGACTATAGGGCCAAAGGAAATATCCTCCGATAACAAAGAGAAAGAAGCTTTCTGAGAAACTTCTTTGTGTTCTGTGAAATCATCTCACAGAGTTACAGCTTTCCCCTCAAGAAGCCTTTCGCTAAGACAGTTCTTGTGGAATTGGCAAAGTGATATTTGGAAGCCCATAGAGGGCTATGGTGAAAAAGGAAATATCCTCAGATGAAATCTGGAAAGAAGCTTTCTGAGAAACTGCTTAGTGTTCTGTGAATTCATCTCACAGAGTTACATCTGTATTTCGTGGATCTCTTTGCTAGCCTTATTTCTGTGGAATCTGAGAACAGATATTTCGGATCCCTTTGAAGACTATAGGGCCAAAGGAAATATCCTCCGATAACAAAGAGAAAGAAGCTTTCTGAGAAACTTCTTTCTGTTCTGTGAAATCATCTCACAGAGTTACAGCTTTCCCCTCAAGAACCCTTTCGCTAAGACAGTTCTTGTGGAATTGGCAAAGTGATATTTGGAAGCCCATAGAGGGCTATGGTGAAAAAGGAAATATCCTCAGATGAAATCTGGAAAGAAGCTTTCTGAGAAACTGCTTAGTGTTCTGTGAATTCATCTCACAGAGTTACATCTGTATTTCGTGGATCTCTTTGCTAGCCTTATTTCTGTGGAATCTGAGAACAGAGATTTCGGATCCATTTGAAGACTATAGGGCCAAAGGAAATATCCTCCGATAAAAAAGAGAAAGAAGCTTTCTGAGAAACTTCTTTCTGTTCTGTGAAATCATCTCACAGAGTTACAGCTTTCCCCTCAAGAAGCCTTTCGCTAAGACAGTTCTTGTGGAATGGGCAAAGTGATATTTGGAAGCCCATAGAGGGCTATGTTGAAAAATGAAATATCCTCAGATGAAATCTGGAAAGAAGCTTTCTGAGAAACTGTTTAGTGTTCTGTGAATTCATCTCACAGAGTTACATGTGTATTTCGTGGATCTCTTTGCTAGCCTTATTTCTCTGGAATCTGAGAAAAGATATTTCGGATCCCTATGAAGTCTATAGGGCCAAAGGAAATATCCTCCGATAACAAAGAGAAAGAAGCTTTCTGAGAAACTTCTTTGTGTTCTGTGAAATCATCTCACAGAGTTACAGCTTTCCCCTCAAGATGCCTTTCGCTAATACAGTTCTTGTGGAATTGGTAAAGTGATATTTGGAATCCCATAGAGGGCTATGGTGAAAAAGTAAACATCCTCAGATGAACTCTGGAAAGAAGCTTTCTGAGAAACTGCTTAGTGTTCTGTGAATTCATCTCACAGAGTTACATCTGTATTTCGTGGATCTCTTTGCTAGCCTTATTTCTGTGGAATCTGAGAACAGATATTTCGGATCCCTTTGAAGACTATAGGGCCAAAGGAAATATCCTGCGATAACAAAGAGAAAGAAGCTTTCTGAGAAACTTCTTTCTGTTCTGTGAAATCATCTCACAGAGTTACAGCTTTCCCCTCAAGAAGCCTTTCGCTAAGACAGTTCTTGTGGAATTGGCAAAGTGATATTTGGAAGCCCATAGAGGGCTATGGTGAAAAAGGAAATATCCTCAGATGAAATCTGGAAAGAAGCTTTCTGAGAAACTGCTTAGTGTTCTGTGAATTCATCTCACAGAGTTACATGTGTATTTCGTGGATCTCTTTGCTAGCCTTATTTCTGTGGAATCTGAGAAAAGATATTTCGCATCCCTATGAAGACTATAGGGCCAAAGGAAATATCCTCCGATAACAAAGAGAAAGAAGCTTTCTGAGAAACTTCTTTGTGTTCTGTGAAATCATCTCACAGAGTTACAGCTTTCCCCTCAAGAAGCCTTTCGCTAAGACAGTTCTTGTGGAATTGGCAAAGAGATATATGGAAGCCCATAGAGGGCTATGGTGAAAAAGGAAATATCCTCAGATGAAATCTGGAAAGAAGCTTTCTGAGAAACTGCTTAGTGTTCTGTGAAATCATCTCACAGAGTTACAGCTTTCCCCTCAAGAAGCCTTTCGCTAAGACAGTTCTTGTGGAATTGGCAAAGTGATATTTGGAAGCCCCTAGAGGGCTATGGTGAAAAAGGAAATATCCTCAGATCAAATCTGGAAAGAAGCTTTCTGAGAAACTGCTTAGTGTTCTGTGAATTCATCTCAGAGCGTTACATCTGTATTTCGTGGATCTCTTTGCTAGCCTTATTTCTGTGGAGTCTGAGAACAGATATTTCGGATCCCTTTGAAGACTATAGGGCCAAAGGAAATATCCTCCGATAACAAAGAGAAAGAAGCTTTCTGAGAAACTTCTTTGTGTTCTGTGAAATCACCTCACAGAGTTACAGCTTTCCCCTCAAGAAGCCTTTCGCTAAGACAGTTCTTGTGGAATTGGCAAAGTGATATATGGAAGCCCATAGAGGGCTATGGTGAAGAAGGAAATATCCTCAGATGAAATCTGGAAAGAAGCTTTCTGAGAAACTGCTTAGTGTTCTGTGAATTCATCTCACAGAGTTACATCTGTATTTCATGGATCTCTTTGCTAGCCTTATTTCTGTGGAATCTGAGAACAGATATTTCGGATCCCTTTGAAGACTATAGGGCCAAAGGAAATATCCTGCGATAACAAAGAGAAAGAAGCTTTCTTAGAAACTTCTTTCTGTTCTGTGAAATCATCTCACAGAGTTACAGCTTTCCCCTCAAGAACCCTTTCGCTAAGACAGTTCTTGTGGAATTGGCAAAGTGATATTTGGAAGCCCATAGATGGCTATGGTGAAAAAGGAAATATCCTCAGATCAAATCTGGAAAGAAGCTTTCTGAGAAACTGCTTAGTGTTCTGTGAATTCATCTCACAGAGTTACATCTGTATTTCGTGGATCTCTTTGCTAGCCTTATTTCTGTGGAATCTGAGAACAGAGATTTCGGATCCATTTGAAGACTATAGGGCCAAAGGAAATATCCTCCGATAACAAAGAGAAAGAAGCTTTCTGAGAAACTTCTTTGTGTTCTGTGAAATCATCTCACAGAGTTACAGCTTTCCCCTCAGGAAGCCTTTCGCTAAGACAGTTCTTGTGGAATTGGCAAAGTGATATTTGGAAGCCCATAGAGGGCTATGGGGAAAAAGGAAATATCCTCAGATGAAATCTGGAAAGAAGCTTTCTGAGAAACTGCTTAGTGTTCTGTGAATTCGTCTCACAGAGTTACATCTGTATTTCGTGGATCTCTTAGCTAGCCTTATTTCTGTGGAATCTGAGAACAGATATTTCGGATCCCTTTTGAAGACTATAGGGCCAAAGTAAATATCCTCCGATAACAAAGAGAAAGAAGCTTTCTGAGAAACTTCTTTGTGTTCTGTGAAATCATCTCACAGAGTTACAGCTTTCCCCTCAAGAAGCCTTTCGCTAAGACAGTTCTTGTGGAATTGGCAAAGTGATATTTGGAAGCCCATAGAGGGCTATGGTGAAAAAGGAAATATCCTCAGATGAAATCTGGAAAGAAGCTTTCTGAGAAACTGCTTAGTGTTCTGTGAATTCATCTCACAGAGTTACATCTGTATTTCGTGGATCTCTTTGCTAGCCTTATTTCTGTGGAATCTGAGAACAGATATTTCGGATCCCTTTGAAGACTATAGGGCCAAAGGAAATATCCTCCGATAACAAAGAGAAAGAAGCTTTCTGAGAAACTTCTTTCTGTTCTGTGAAATCATCTCACAGAGTTACAGCTTTCCCCTCAAGAAGCCTTTCGCTAAGACAGTTCTTGTGGAATTGGCAAAGTGATATTTGGAAGCCCATAGAGGGCTATGGTGAAAAAGGAAATATCCTCAGATGAAATCTGGAAAGAAGCTTTCTGAGAAACTGCTTAGTGTTCTGTGAATTCATCTCACAGAGTTACATCTGTATTTCGTGGATCTCTTTGCTAGCCTTATATCTGTGGAATCTGAGAACAGAGATTTCGGATCCATTTGAAGACTATAGGGCCAAAGGAAATATCCTCCGATAACAAAGAGAAAGAAGCTTTCTGAGAAACTTCTTTCTGTTCTGTGAAATCATCTCACAGAGTTACAGCTTTCCCCTCAAGAAGCCTTTCGCTAAGACAGTTCTTGTGGAATTGGCAAAGTGATATTTGGAAGCCCATAGAGGGCTATGGTGAAAAAGGAAATATCCTCAGATGAAATCTGGAAAGAAGCTTTCTGAGAAACTGTTTAGTGTTCTGTGAATTCATCTCACAGAGTTACATGTGTATTTCGTGGATCTCTTTGCTAGCCTTATTTCTCTGGAATCTGAGAAAAGATATTTCGGATCCCTATGAAGTCTATAGGGCCAAAGGAAATATCCTCCGATAACAAAGAGAAAGAAGCTTTCTGAGAAACTTCTTTGTGTTCTGTGAAATCATCTCACAGAGTTACAGCTTTCCCCTCAAGATGCCTTTCGCTACTACAGATCTTGTGGAATTGGTAAAGTGATATTTGGAATCCCATAGAGGGCTATGGTGAAAAAGTAAACATCCTCAGATGAACTCTGGAAAGAAGCTTTCTGAGAAACTGCTTAGTGTTCTGTGAATTCATCTCACAGAGTTACATCTGTATTTCGTGGATCTCTTTGCTAGCCTTATTTCTGTGGAATCTGAGAACAGATATTTCGGATCCCTTTGAAGACTATAGGGCCAAAGGAAATATCCTGCGATAACAAAGAGAAAGAAGCTTTCTGAGAAACTTCTTTCTGTTCTGTGAAATCATCTCACAGAGTTACAGCTTTCCCCTCAAGAAGCCTTTCGCTAAGACAGTTCTTGTGGAATTGGCAAAGTGATATTTGGAAGCCCATAGAGGGCTATGGTGAAAAAGGAAATATCCTCAGATGAAATCTGGAAAGAAGCTTTCTGAGAAACTGCTTAGTGTTCTGTGAATTCATCTCACAGAGTTACATGTGTATTTCGTGGATCTCTTTGCTAGCCTTATTTCTGTGGAATCTGAGAAAAGATATTTCGCATCCCTATGAAGACTATAGGGCCAAAGGAAATATCCTCCGATAACAAAGAGAAAGAAGCTTTCTGAGAAACTTCTTTGTGTTCTGTGAAATCATCTCACAGAGTTACAGCTTTCCCCTCAAGAAGCCTTTCGCTAAGACAGTTCTTGTGGAATTGGCAAAGAGATATATGGAAGCCCATAGAGGGCTATGGTGAAAAAGGAAATATCCTCAGATGAAATCTGGAAAGAAGCTTTCTGAGAAACTGCTTAGTGTTCTGTGAAATCATCTCACAGAGTTACAGCTTTCCCCTCAAGAAGCCTTTCGCTAAGACAGTTCTTGTGGAATTGGCAAAGTGATATTTGGAAGCCCATAGAGGGCTATGGTGAAAAAGGAAATATCCTCAGATCAAATCTGGAAAGAAGCTTTCTGAGAAACTGCTTAGTGTTCTGTGAATTCATCTCAGAGCGTTACATCTGTATTTCGTGGATCTCTTTGCTAGCCTTATTTCTGTGGAGTCTGAGAACAGATATTTCGGATCCCTTTGAAGACTATAGGGCCAAAGGAAATATCCTCCGATAACAAAGAGAAAGAAGCTTTCTGAGAAACTTCTTTGTGTTCTGTGAAATCACCTCACAGAGTTACAGCTTTCCCCTCAAGAAGCCTTTCGCTAAGACAGTTCTTGTGGAATTGGAAAAGTGATATATGGAAGCCCATAGAGGGCTATGGTGAAAAAGGAAATATCCTCAGATGAAATCTGGAAAGAAGCTTTCTGAGAAACTGCTTAGTGTTCTGTGAATTCATCTCACAGAGTTACATCTGTATTTCATGGATCTCTTTGCTAGCCTTATTTCTGTGGAATCTGAGAACAGATATTTCGGATCCCTTTGAAGACTATAGGGCCAAAGGAAATATCCTGCGATAACAAAGAGAAAGAAGCTTTCTTAGAAACTTCTTTGTGTTCTGTGAAATCATCTCACAGAGTTACAGCTTTCCCCTCAAGAAGCCTTTCGCTAAGACAGTTCTTGTGGAATTGGCAAAGTGATATTTGGAAGCCCATAGATGGCTATGGTGAAAAAGGAAATATCCTCAGATCAAATCTGGAAAGAAGCTTTCTGAGAAACTGCTTAGTGTTCTGTGAATTCATCTCACAGAGTTACATCTGTATTTCGTGGATCTCTTTGCTAGCCTTATTTCTGTGGAATCTGAGAACAGAGATTTCGGATCCATTTGAAGACTATAGGGCCAAAGGAAATATCCTGCGATAACAAAGAGAAAGAAGCTTTCTGAGAAACTTCTTTGTGTTCTGTGAAATCATCTCACAGAGTTACAGCTTTCCCCTCAAGAAGCCTTTCGCTAAGACAGTTCTTGTGGAATTGGCAAAGTGATATTTGGAAGCCCATAGAGGGCTATGGTGAAAAAGGAAATATCCTCAGATGAAATCTGGAAAGAAGCTTTCTGAGAAACTGCTTAGTGTTCTGTGAATTCATCTCACAGAGTTACATGTGTATTTCGTGGATCTCTTTGCTAGCCTTATTTCTGTGGAATCTGAGAAAAGATATTTCGCATCCCTTTGAAGACTATAGGGCCAAAGGAAATATCCTCCGATAACAAAGAGAAAGAAGCTTTCTGAGAAACTTCTTTGTGTTCTGTGAAATCATCTCACAGAGTTACAGCTTTCCCTCAAGAAGCCTTTCGCTAAGACAGTTCTTGTGGAATTGGCAAAGTGATATTTGGAAGCCCATAGAGGGCTATGGTGAAAAAGGAAATATCCTCAGATGAAATCTGGAAAGAAGCTTTCTGAGAAACTGCTTAGTGTTCTGTGAATTCATCTCACAGAGTTACATCTGTATTTCGTGGATCTCTTTGCTAGCCTTATTTCTGTGGAGTCTGAGAACAGATATTTCGGATCCCTTTGAAGACTATAGGGCCAAAGGAAATATCCTCCGATAACAAAGAGAAAGAAGCTTTCTGAGAAACTTCTTTGTGTTCTGTGAAATCATCTCACAGAGTTACAGCTTTCCCCTCAAGAAGCCTTTCGCTAAGACAGTTCTTGTGGAATTGGCAAAGTGATATTTGGAAGCCCATAGAGGGCTATGGGGAAAAAGGAAATATCCTCAGATGAAATCTGGAAAGAAGCTTTCTGAGAAACTGCTTAGTGTTCTCTGAATTCGTCTCACAGAGTTACATCTGTATTTCGTGGATCTCTTAGCTAGCCTTATTTCTGTGGAATCTGAGAACAGATATTTCGGATCCCTATGAAGACTATAGGGCCAAAGGAAATATCCTCCGATAACAAAGAGAAAGAAGCTTTCTGAGAAACTTCTTTGTGTTCTGTGAAATCATCTCACAGAGTTACAGCTTTACCCTCAAGAAGCCTTTCGCTACGACCGTTCTTGTGGAATTGGCAAAGTGATATTTGGAAGCCCATAGAGGGCTATGGTGAAAAAGGAAATATCCTCAGATGAAATCTGGAAAGAAGCTTTCTGAGAAACTGCTTAGTGTTCTGTGAATTCATCTCACAGAGTTACATGTGTATTTCGTGGATCTCTTTGCTAGCCTTATTTCTGTGGAATCTGAGAAAAGATATTTCGCATCCCTATGAAGACTATAGGGCCAAAGGAAATATCCTCCGATAACAAACAGAAAGAAGCTTTCTGAGAAACTTCTTTGTGTTCTGTGAAATCATCTCACAGAGTTACAGCTTTCCCCTCAAGAAGCCTTTCGCTAAGACAGTTCTTGTGGAATTGGCAAAGAGATATATGGAAGCCCATAGAGGGCTATGGTGAAAAAGGAAATATCCTCAGATGAAATCTGGAAAGAAGCTTTCTGAGAAACTGCTTAGTGTTCTGTGAAATCATCACACAGATTTACAGCTTTCCCCTCAAGAAGCCTTTCGCTAAGACAGTTCTTGTGGAATTGGCAAAGTGATATTTGGAAGCCCATAGAGGGCTATGGTGAAAAAGGAAATATCCTCAGATCAAATCTGGAAAGAAGCTTTCTGAGAAACTGCTTAGTGTTCTGTGAATTCATCTCACAGAGTTACATCTGTATTTCGTGGATCTCTTTGCTAGCCTTATTTCTGTGGAATCTGAGAACAGATATTTCGGATCCATTTGAAGACTATAGGGCCAAAGGAAATATCCTCCGATAACAAAGAGAAAGAAGCTTTCTGAGAAACTTCTTTCTGTTCTGTGAAATCATCTCACAGAGTTACAGCTATCCCCTCAGGAAGCCTTTCGCTAAGACAGTTCTTGTGGAATTGGCAAAGTGATATTTGGAAGCCCATAGAGGGCTATGGTGAAAAAGGAAATATCCTCAGATGAAATCTGGAAAGAAGCTTTCTGAGAAACTGCTTAGTGTTCTGTGAATTCATCTCACAGAGTTACATGTGTATTTCGTGGATCTCTTTGCTAGCCTTATTTCTCTGGAATCTGAGAAAAGATATTTCGGATCCCTATGAAGACTATAGGGCCAAAGGAAATATCCTCCGTTAACAAAGAGAAAGAAGCTTTCTGAGAAACTTCCTTCTGTTCTGTGAAATCATCTCACAGAGTTACAGCTTTCCCCTCAAGAAGCCATTCGCTACGACAGTTCTTGTGGAATTGGCAAAATGATATTTGGAAGCCCATAGAGGGCTATGGTGAAAAAGGAAATATCCTCAGATGAACTCTGGAAAGAAGCTTTCTGAGAAACTGCTTAGTGTTCTGTGAATTCATCTCACAGAGTTACATCTGTATTTCGTGGATCTCTTTGCTAGCCTTATTTCTGTGGAATCTGAGAACAGATATTTCGGATCCCTTTGAAGACTATAGGGCCAAAGGAAATATCCTGCGATAACAAAGAGAAAGAAGGTTTCTGAGAAACTTCTTTGTGTTCTGTGAAATCATCTCTCAGAGTTACATGTGTATTTCGTGGATCTCTTTGCTAGCCTTATTTCTCTGGAATCTGAGAAAAGATATTTCGGATCCCTATGAAGACTATAGGGCCAAAGGAAATATCCTCCGATAACAAAGAGAAAGAAGCTTTCTGAGAAACTTCTTTCTGTTCTGTGAAATCATCTCACAGAGTTACAGCTTTCCCCTCAAGAAGCCATTCGCTCAGACAGTTCTTGTGGAATTGGCAAAGTGATATTTGGAAGCCCATAGAGGGCTATGGTGAAAAAGGAAATATCCTCAGATGAACTCTGGAAAGAAGCTTTCTGAGAAACTGCTTAGTGTTCTGTGAATTCATCTCACAGAGTTACATCTGTATTTCGTGGATCTCTTTGCTAGCCTTATTTCTGTGGAATCTGAGAACAGATATTTCGGATCCCTTTGAAGACTATAGGGCCAAAGGAAATATCCTGCGATAACAAAGAGAAAGAAGCTTTCTGAGAAACTTCTTTGTGTTCTGTGAAATCATCTCACAGAGTTACAGCTTTCCCCTCAAGAAGCCTTTCGATAAGACAGTTCTTGTGGAATTGGCAAAGTGATATTTAGAAGCCCATAGAGGGCTATGGTGAAAAAGGAAATATCCTCAGATGAAATCTGGAAAGAAGCTTTCTGAGAAACTGCTTAGTGTTCTGTGAATTCATCTCACAGAGTTACATGTGTATTTCGTGGATCTCTTTGCTAGCCTTATTTCTGTGGAATCTGAGAAAAGATATTTCGCATCCCTTTGAAGACTATAGGGCCAAAGGAAATACCCTCCGATAACAAAGAGAAAGAAGCTTTCTGAGAAACTTCTTTGTGTTCTGTGAAATCATCTCACAGAGTTACAGCTTTCCCCTCAAGAAGCCTTTCGCTAAGACAGTTCTTGTGGAATTGGCAAAGAGATATTTGGAAGCCCATAGAGGGCTATGGTGAAAAAGAAAATATCCTCAGATGAAATCTGGAAAGAAGCTTTCTGAGAAACTGCTTAGTGTTCTGTGAAATCATCTCACAGAGTTACAGCTTTCCCCTCAAGAAGCCTTTCGCTAAGACAGTTCTTGTGGAATTGGCAAAGTGATATTTGGAAGCCCATAGAGGGCTATGGTGAAAAAGGAAATATCCTCAGATGAAATCTGGAAAGAAGCTTTCTGAGAAACTGCTTAGTGTTCTGTGAATTCATCTCTCAGCGTTACATCTGTATTTCGTGGATCTCTTTGCTAGCCTTATTTCTGTGGAGTCTGAGAACAGATATTTCGGATCCCTTTGAAGACTATAGGGCCAAAGGAAATATCCTGCGATAACAAAGAGAAAGAAGCTTTCTGAGAAACTTCTTCGTGTTCTGTGAAATCATCTCACAGAGTTACAGCTTTCCCCTCAAGAAGCCTTTCGCTAAGACAGTTCTTGTGGAATTGGAAAAGTAATATTTGGAAGCCCTTAGAGGGCTATGGTGAAAAAGGAAATATCCTCAGATGAAATCTGGAAAGAAGCTTTCTGAGAAACTGCTTAGTGTTCTGTGAATTCATCTCACAGAGTTATATCTGTATTTCTTGTATCTCTTTGCTAGCCTTATTTTTGTGGAATCTGAGAACAGATATTTCGGATCCCTTTGAAGACTATAGGGCAAAAGGAAATATCCTCCGATAACAAAGAGAAAGAAGCTTTCTGAGAAACTTCTTTCTGTTCTGTGAACTCATCTCACAGAGTTACAGCTTTCCCCTCAAGAACCCTTTCGCTAAGACAGTTCTTGTGGAATTGGCAAAGTGATATTTGGAAGCCCATAGAGGGCTATGGTGAAAAAGGAAATAACCTCAGATGAAATCTGGAAAGAAGCTTTCTGAGAAACTTCTTAGTGTTCTGTGAATTCATCTCACAGAGTTACATCTGTATTACGTGGATCTCTTTGCTAGCCTTATTTCTGTGGAATCTGAGAACAGAGATTTCGGATCCCTTTGAAGACTATAGGGCCAAAGGAAATATCCTCCGATAACAAAGAGAAAGAAGCTTTCTGAGAAACTTCTTTCTGTTCTGTGAAATCATCTCACAGAGTTACAGCTTTCCCCTCAAGAAGCCTTTCGCCAAGACAGTTCTTGTGGAATTGGCAAAGTGATATTTGGAAGCCCATAGAGGGCTATGGTGAAAAAGGAAATATCCTCAGATGAAATCTGGAAAGAAGCTTTCTGAGAAACTGCTTAGTGTTCTGTGAATTCATCTCGCAGATTTACATGTGTATTCGTGGATCTCTTTGCTAGCCTTATTTCTCTGGAATCTGAGAAAAGATATTTCGGATCCCTATGAAGACTATAGGGCCAAAGGAAATATCCTGCGATAACAAAGAGAAAGAAGCTTTCTGAGAAACTGCTTAGTGTTCTGTGAAATCATCTCACAGAGTTACAGCTTTCCCCCAAGAAGCCTTTCGCTAAGACAGTTCTTGTGGAATTGGCAAAGTGATATTTGGAAGCCCATAGAGGGCTATGGTGAAAAAGGAAATATCCTCAGATGAAATCTGGAAAGAAGCTTTCTGAGAAACTGCTTAGTGTTCTGTGAATTCATCTCACAGCGTTACATCTGTATTTCGTGGATCTCTTTGCAAGCCTTATTTCTGTGGAGTCTGAGAACAGATATTTCGGATCCCTTTGAAGACTATAGGGCCAAAGGAAATATCCTCCGATAACAAAGAGAAAGAAGCTTTCTGAGAAACTTCTTTGTGTTCTGTGAAATCATCTCACAGATTAACAGCTTTCCCCTCAAGAAGCCTTTCGCTAAGACAGTTCTTTTGGAATTGGCAAAGTGATATTGGAAGCCCATAGAGGGCTATGGTGAAAAAGGAAATATCCTCAGATGAAATCTGGAAAGAAGCTTTCTGAGAAACTGCTTAGTGTTCTGTGAATTCATCTCACAGAGTTACATCTGTATTTCGTGGATCTCTTTGCTAGCCTTATTTCTGTGAAATCTGAGAACAGATATTTCGGATCCCTTTGAAGACAATAGGGCCAAAGGAAATATCCTGCGATAACAAAGAGAAAGAAGCTTTCTGAGAAACTTCTTTCTGTTCTGTGAAATCATCTCACAGAGTTACAGCTTTCCCCTCAAGAACCTTTTCGCTAAGACAGTTCTTGTGGAATTGGCAAAGTGATATTTGGAAGCCCATAGAGGGCTATGGTGAAAAAGGAAATATCCTCAGATGAACTCTGGAAAGAAGCTTTCTGAGAAACTGCTTGGTGTTCTGTGAATTCATCTCACAGAGTTACATC
Source organism: Macaca nemestrina (assembly GCF_043159975.1). Taxonomy (NCBI): domain Eukaryota; kingdom Metazoa; phylum Chordata; class Mammalia; order Primates; family Cercopithecidae; genus Macaca; species Macaca nemestrina. The sequence goes on from NC_092125.1 coordinate 91,323,377, forward strand.
TGTATTTCGTGGATCTCTTTGCTAGCCTTATTTCTGTGGAATCTGAGAACAGGTATTTCGGATCCCTTTGAAGACTATAGGGCCAAAGGAAATATCCTGCGATAACAAAGAGAAAGAAGCTTTCTGAGAAACTTCTTTGTGTTCTGTGAAATCATCTCACAGAGTTACAGCTTTCCCCTCAAGAAGCCTTTCGCTAAGACAGTTCTTGTGGAATTGGCAAAGTGATATTTGGAAGCCCATAGAGGGCTATGGTGAAAAAGGAAATATCCTCAGATGAAATCTGGAAAGAAGCTTTCTGAGAAACTGCTTAGTGTTCTGTGAATTCATCTCACAGAGTTATATCAGTATTTCGTGGATCTCTTTGCTAGCCTTATTTCTGTGGAATCTGAGAACAGATATTTCGGATCCCTTTGAAGACTATAGGGTCAAAGGAAATATCCTCCGATAACAAAGAGAAAGAAGCTTTCTGAGAAACTTCTTTCTGTTCTGTGAAATCATCTCACAGAGTTAGAGCTTTCCCCTCAAGAAGCCTTTCGCTAAGACAGTTCTTGTGGAATTGGCAAAGTGATATTTGGAAGCCCATAGAGGGCTATGGTGAAAAAGGAAATATCCTCATATGAAATCTGGAAAGAAGCTTTCTGAGAAACTGCTTAGTGTTCTGTGAATTCATCTCACAGAGTTACATGTGTATTTCGTGGATCTCTTTGCTAGCCTTATTTCTGTGGAATCTGAGAACAGAGATTTCGGATCCCTTTGAAGACTATAGGGCCAAAGGAAATATCCTCCGATAACAAAGAGAAAGAAGCTTTCTGAGAAACTTCTTTGTGTTCTGTGAAATCATCTCACAGAGTTACAGCTTTCCCCTCAAGAAGCCTTTCGCTAAGACAGTTCTTGTGGAATTGGCAAAGTGATATTTGGAAGCCCATAGAGGGCTATGGTGAAAAAGGAAATATCCTCAGATGAAATCTGGAAAGAAGCTTTCTGAGAAACTGCTTAGTGTTCTGTGAATTCATCTCGCAGATTTACATGTGTATTCGTGGATCTCTTTGCTAGCCTTATTTCTCTGGAATCTGAGAAAAGATATTTCGGATCCCTATGAAGACTATAGGGCCAAAGGAAATATCCTGCGATAACAAAGAGAAAGAAGCTTTCTGAGAAACTGCTTAGTGTTCTGTGAAATCATCTCACAGAGTTACAGCTTTCCCCCAAGAAGCCTTTCGCTAAGACAGTTCTTGTGGAATTGGCAAAGTGATATTTGGAAGCCCATAGAGGGCTATGGTGAAAAAGGAAATATCCTCAGATGAAATCTGGAAAGAAGCTTTCTGAGAAACTGCTTAGTGTTCTGTGAATTCATCTCACAGCGTTACATCTGTATTTCGTGGATCTCTTTGCTAGCCTTATTTCTGTGGAGTCTGAGAACAGATATTTCGGATCCCTTTGAAGACTATAGGGCCAAAGGAAATATCCTCCGATAACAAAGAGAAAGAAGCTTTCTGAGAAACTTCTTTGTGTTCTGTGAAATCATCTCACAGATTAACAGCTTTCCCCTCAAGAAGCCTTTCGCTAAGACAGTTCTTTTGGAATTGGCAAAGTGATATTGGAAGCCCATAGAGGGCTATGGTGAAAAAGGAAATATCCTCAGATGAAATCTGGAAAGAAGCTTTCTGAGAAACTGCTTAGTGTTCTGTGAATTCATCTCACAGAGTTACATCTGTATTTCGTGGATCTCTTTGCTAGCCTTATTTCTGTGAAATCTGAGAACAGATATTTCGGATCCCTTTGAAGACAATAGGGCCAAAGGAAATATCCTGCGATAACAAAGAGAAAGAAGCTTTCTGAGAAACTTCTTTCTGTTCTGTGAAATCATCTCACAGAGTTACAGCTTTCCCCTCAAGAACCCTTTCGCTAAGACAGTTCTTGTGGAATTGGCAAAGTGATATTTGGAAGCCCATAGAGGGCTATGGTGAAAAAGGAAATATCCTCAGATGAACTCTGGAAAGAAGCTTTCTGAGAAACTGCTTGGTGTTCTGTGAATTCATCTCACAGAGTTACATCTGTATTTCGTGGATCTCTTTGCTAGCCTTATTTCTGTGGAATCTGAGAACAGGTATTTCGGATCCCTTTGAAGACTATAGGGCCAAAGGAAATATCCTGCGATAACAAAGAGAAAGAAGCTTTCTGAGAAACTTCTTTGTGTTCTGTGAAATCATCTCACAGAGTTACAGCTTTCCCCTCAAGAAGCCTTTCGCTAAGACAGTTCTTGTGGAATTGGCAAAGTGATATTTGGAAGCCCATAGAGGGCTATGGTGAAAAAGGAAATATCCTCAGATGAAATCTGGAAAGAAGCTTTCTGAGAAACTGCTTAGTGTTCTGTGAATTCATCTCACAGAGTTATATCAGTATTTCGTGGATCTCTTTGCTAGCCTTATTTCTGTGGAATCTGAGAACAGATATTTCGGATCCCTTTGAAGACTATAGGGTCAAAGGAAATATCCTCCGATAACAAAGAGAAAGAAGCTTTCTGAGAAACTTCTTTCTGTTCTGTGAAATCATCTCACAGAGTTAGAGCTTTCCCCTCAAGAAGCCTTTCGCTAAGACAGTTCTTGTGGAATTGGCAAAGTGATATTTGGAAGCCCATAGAGGGCTATGGTGAAAAAGGAAATATCCTCATATGAAATCTGGAAAGAAGCTTTCTGAGAAACTGCTTAGTGTTCTGTGAATTCATCTCACAGAGTTACATGTGTATTTCGTGGATCTCTTTGCTAGCCTTATTTCTGTGGAATCTGAGAAAAGATATTTCGCATCCCTATGAAGACTATAGGGCCAAAGGAAATATCCTCCGATAACAAAGAGAAAGAAGCTTTCTGAGAAACTGCTTAGTGTTCTGTGAAATCATCACACAGATTTACAGCTTTCCCCTCAAGAAGCCTTTCGCTAAGACAGTTCTTGTGGAATTGGCAAAGTGATATTTGGAAGCCCATAGAGGGCTATGGTGAAAAAGGAAATATCCTCAGATCAAATCTGGAAAGAAGCTTTCTGAGAAACTGCTTAGTTTTCTGTGAATTCATCTTACAGAGTTACATCTGTATTTCGTGGATCTCTTTGCTAGCCTTATTTCTGTGGAATCTGAGAACAGAGATTTCGGATCCATTTGAAGACTATAGGGCCAAAGGAAATATCCTCCGATAACAAAGAGAAAGAAGCTTTCTGAGAAACTTCTTTCTCTTCTGTGAAATCATCTCACAGAGTTACAGCTATCCCCTCAGGAAGCCTTTCGCTAAGACACTTCTTGTGGAATTGGCAAAGTGATATTTGGAAGCCCATAGAGGGCTATGGTGAAAAAGGAAATATCCTCAGATGAAATCTGGAAAGAAGCTTTCTGAGAAACTGCTTAGTGTTCCGTGAATTCGTCTCACAGAGTTACATCTGTATTTCGTGGATCTCTTTGCTAGCCTTATTTCTGTGGAATCTGAGAACAGATATTTCGGATCCCTTTGAAGACTATAGGGCCAAAGGAAATATCCTGCGATAACAAAGAGAAAGAAGCTTTCTGAGAAACTTCTTTCTGTTCTGTGAAATCATCTCACAGAGTTACAGCTTTCCCCTCAAGAACCCTTTCGCTAAGACAGTTCTTGTGGAATTGGCAAAGTGATATTTGGAAGCCCATAGAGGGCTATGGTGAAAAAGGAAATATCCTCAGATGAACTCCGGAAAGAAGCTTTCTGAGAAACTGCTTAGTGTTCTGTGAATTCATCTCACAGAGTTACATCTGTATTTCGTGGATATCTTTGCTAGCCTTATTTCTGTGGAATCTGAGAACAGATATTTCGGATCCCTTTGAAGACTATAGGGCCAAAGGAAATATCCTCCGATAACAAAGAGAAAGAAGCTTTCTGAGAAACTTCTTTCTGATCTGTGAAATCATCTCTAAGAGTTACCGCTTTCCCCTCAAGAAGCCTTTCGCTAAGACAGTTCTTGTGGAATTGGGAAAGTGATATTTGGAAGCGCATAGAGGGCTATGGTGAAAAAGGAAATATCCTCAGATGAAATCTGGAAAGAAGCTTTATGAGAAACTGCTTAGTGTTCTGTGAATTCATCTCACAGAGTTACATGTGTATTTCGTGGATCTCTTTGCTAGCCTTATTTCTGTGGAATCTGAGAAAAGATATTTCGCATCCCTATGAAGACTATAGGGCCAAAGGAAATATCCTCCGATAACAAAGAGAAAGAAGCTTTCTGAGAAACTTCTTTCTGTTCTGTGAACTCATCTCACAGAGTTACAGCTTTCCTCTCAAGAAGCCTTTCGCTAAGACAGTTCTTGTGGATTTGGCAAAGAGATATATGGAAGCCCATAGAGGGCTATGGTGAAAAAGGAAATATCCTCAGATGAAATCTGGAAAGAAGCTTTCTGAGAAACTGCTTAGTGTTCTGTGAAGTCATCTCACAGAGTTACAGCTTTCCCCTCAAGAAGCCTTTCGCTAAGACAGTTCTTGTGGAATTGGCAAAGTGATATTTGGAAGCCCTTAGAGGGCTATGGTGAAAAAGGAAATATCCTCAGATGAAATCTGGAAAGAAGCTTTCTGAGAAACTGCTTAGTGTTCTGTGAATTCATCTCTCAGCGTTACATCTGTATTTCGTGGATCTCTTTGCTAGCCTTATTTCTGTGGAGTCTGAGAACAGATATTTCGGATCCCTTTGAAGACTATAGGGCCAAAGGAAATATCCTGCGATAACAAAGAGAAAGAAGCTTTCTGAGAAACTTCTTTCTGTTCTGTGAAATCATCTCACAGAGTTACCGCTTTCCCCTCAAGAAGCCTTTCGCAAAGACAGTTCTTGTGGAATTGGCAAAGTGATATTTGGAAGCCCATTGAGGGCTATGGTGAAAAAGGAAATATCCTCAGATGAAATCTGGAAAGAAGCTTTCTGAGAAACTGCTTAGTGTTCTGTGAATTCATCTCCCAGAGTTACATGTGTATTTCGTGGATCTCTTTGCTAGCCTTATTTCTGTGGAGTCCGAGAAAAGATATTTCGCATCACTATGAAGACTATAGGGCCAAAGGAAATATCCTCCGATAACAAAGAGAAAGAAGCTTTCTGAGAAACTTCTTTGTGTTCGGTGAAATCATCTCACAGAGATACAGCTTTCCCCTCAAGAAGCCTTTCGCTAAGACAGTTCTTGTGGAATTGGCAAAGTGATATTTGGAAGCCCATAGAGGGCTATGGTGAAAAAGGAAATATCCTCAGATCAAATCTGGAAAGAAGCTTTCTGAGAAACTGCTTAGTGTTCTGTGAATTCATCTCACAGAGTTACATCTGTATTTCGTGGATCTCTTTGCTAGCCTTATTTCTGTGGAGTCTGAGAACAGATATTTCGGATCCCTTTGAAGACTATAGGGCCAAAGGAAATATCCTCCGATAACAAAGAGAAAGAAGCTTTCTGAGAAACTTCTTTGTGTTCTGTGAAATCAACTCACAGAGTTACAGCTTTCCCCTCAAGAAGCCTTTCGCTAAGACAGTTCTTGTGGAATTGGAAAAGTGATATATGGAAGCCCATAGAGGGCTATGGTGAAAAAGGAAATATCCTCAGATGAAATCTGGAAAGAAGCTTTCTGAGAAACTGCTTAGTGTTCTGTGAATTCATCTCACAGAGTTACATCTGTATTTCATGGATCTCTTTGCTAGCCTTATTTCTGTGGAATCTGAGAACAGATATTTCGGATCCCTATGAAGACTATAGGGCCAAAGGAAATATCCTGCGATAACAAAGAGAAAGAAGCTTTCTGAGAAACTTCTTTGTGTTCTGTGAAATCATCTCACAGAGTTACAGCTTTCCCCTCAAGAAGCCTTTCGCTAAGACAGTTCTTGTGGAATTGGCAAAGTGATATTTGGAAGCCCATAGAGGGCTATGGTGAAAAAGGAAATATCCTCAGATGAAATCTGGAAAGAAGCTTTCTGAGAAACTGCTTAGTGTTCTGTGAATTCATCTCACAGAGTTACATCTGTATTTCGTGGATCTCTTTGCTAGCCTTATTTCTGTGGAATCTGAGAACAGAGATTTCGGATCCATTTGAAGACTATAGGGCCAAAGGAAATATCCTGCGATAACAAAGAGAAAGAAGCTTTCTGAGAAACTTCTTTGTGTTCTGTGAAATCATCTCACAGAGTTACAGCTTTCCCCTCAAGAACCCTTTCGCTAAGACAGTTCTTGTGGAATTGGCAAAGTGATATTTGGAAGCCCATAGAGGGCTATGGTGAAAAAGGAAATATCCTCAGATGAAATCTGGAAAGAAGCTTTCTGAGAAACTGCTTAGTGTTCTGTGAATTCATCTCACAGAGTTACATCTGTATTTCGTGGATCTCTTTGCTAGCCTTATTTCTGTGGAATCTGAGAACAGAGATTTCGGATCCATTTGAAGACTATAGGGCCAAAGGAAATATCCTCCGATAACAAAGAGAAAGAAGCTTTCTGAGAAACTTCTTTCTGTTCTGTGAAATCATCTCACAGAGTTACAGCTTTCCCCTCAAGAAGCCTTTCGCTAAGACAGTTCTTGTGGAATGGGCAAAGTGATATTTGGAAGCCCATAGAGGGCTATGGTGAAAAAGGAAATATCCTCAGATGAAATCTGGAAAGAAGCTTTCTGAGAAACTGTTTAGTGTTCTGTGAATTCATCTCACAGAGTTACATGTGTATTTCGTGGATCTCTTTGCTAGCCTTATTTCTCTGGAATCTGAGAAAAGATATTTCGGATCCCTATGAAGTCTATAGGGCCAAAGGAAATATCCTCCGATAACAAAGAGAAAGAAGCTTTCTGAGAAACTTCTTTGTGTTCTGTGAAATCATCTCACAGAGTTACAGCTTTCCCCTCAAGAAGCCTTTCGCTAAGACAGTTCTTGTGGAATTGGCAAAGAGATATATGGAAGCCCATAGAGGGCTATGGTGAAAAAGGAAATATCCTCAGATGAAATCTGGAAAGAAGCTTTCTGAGAAACTGCTTAGTGTTCTGTGAAATCATCTCACAGAGTTACAGCTTTCCCCCAAGAAGCCTTTCGCTAAGACAGTTCTTGTGGAATTGGCAAAGTGATATATGGAAGCCCATAGAGGGCTATGGTGAAAAAGGAAATATCCTCAGATGAAATCTGGAAAGAAGCTTTCTGAGAAACTGCTTAGTGTTCTGTGAATTCATCTCACAGCGTTACATCTGTATTTCGTGGATCTCTTTGCTAGCCTTATTTCTGTGGAGTCTGAGAACAGATATTTCGGATCCCTTTGAAGACTATAGGGCCAAAGGAAATATCCTCCGATAACAAAGAGAAAGAAGCTTCCTGAGAAACTTCTTTGTGTTCTGTGAAATCATCTCACAGATTAACAGCTTTCCCCTCAAGAAGCCTTTCGCTAAGACAGTTCTTTTGGAATTGGCAAAGTGATATTTGGAAGCCCATAGAGGGCTATGGTGAAAAAGGAAATATCCTCAGATGAAATCTGGAAAGAAGCTTTCTGAGAAACTGCTTAGTGTTCTGTGAATTCATCTCACAGAGTTACATCTGTATTTCGTGGATCTCTTTGCTAGCCTTATTTCTGTGTAATCTGAGAACAGATATTTCGGATCCCTTTGAAGACTATAGGGCCAAAGGAAATATCCTGCGATAACAAATAGAAAGAAGCTTTCTGAGAAACTTCTTTCTGTTCTGTGAAATCATCTCACAGAGTTACAGCTTTCCCCTCAAGAAGCCTTTCGCTAAGACAGTTCTTGTGGAATTGGCAAAGTGATATTTGGAAGCCCATAGAGGGCTATGGTGAAAAAGGAAATATCCTCAGATGAACTCTGGAAAGAAGCTTTCTGAGAAACTGCTTGGTGTTCTGCGAATTCATCTCACAGAGTTACATGTGTATTTCGTGGATCTCTTTGCTAGCCTTATTTCTGTGGAATCTGAGAACAGATATTTCGGATCCCTTTGAAGACTATAGGGCCAAAGGAAATATCCTGCGATAACAAAGAGAAAGAAGCTTTCTGAGAAACTTCTTTGTGTTCTGTGAAATCATCTCACAGAGTTACAGCTTTCCCCTGAAGAAGCCTTTCGCTAAGACAGTTCTTGTGGAATTGGCAAAGTGATATTTGGAAGCCCATAGAGGGCTATGGTGAAAAAGGAAATATCCTCAGATGAAATCTGGAAAGAAGCTTTCTGAGAAACTGCTTAGTGTTCTGTGAATTCATCTCACAGAGTTATATCAGTATTTCGTGGATCTCTTTGCTAGCCTTATTTCTGTGGAATCTGAGAACAGATATTTCGGATCCCTTTGAAGACTATAGGGCCAAAGGAAATATCCTCCGATAACAAAGAGAAAGAAGCTTTCTGAGAAACTTCTTTCTGTTCTGTGAAATCATCTCACAGAGTTAGAGCTTTCCCCTCAAGAAGCCTTTCGCTAAGACAGTTCTTGTGGAATTGGCAAAGTGATATTTGGAAGCCCATAGAGGGCTATGGTGAAAAAGGAAATATCCTCAGATGAAATCTGGAAAGAAGCTTTCTGAGAAACTGCTTAGTGTTCTGTGAATTCATCTCACAGAGTTACATGTGTATTTCGTGGATCTCTTTGCTAGCCTTATTTCTGTGGAATCTGAGAAAAGATATTTCGCATCCCTATGAAGACTATAGGGCCAAAGGAAATATCCTCCGATAACAAAGAGAAAGAAGCTTTCTGAGAAACTTCTTTGTGTTCTGTGAAATCATCTCACAGAGTTACAGCTTTCCCCTCAAGAAGCCTTTCGCTAAGACAGTTCTTGTGGAATTGGCAAAGAGATATATGGAAGCCCATAGAGGGCTATGGTGAAAAAGGAAATATCCTCAGATGAAATCTGGAAAGAAGCTTTCTGAGAAACTGCTTAGTGTTCTGTGAAATCATCACACAGATTTACAGCTTTCCCCTCAAGAAGCCTTTCGCTAAGACAGTTCTTGTGGAATTGGCAAAGTGATATTTGGAAGCCCATAGAGGGCTATGGTGAAAAAGGAAATATCCTCAGATCAAATCTGGAAAGAAGCTTTCTGAGAAACTGCTTAGTGTTCTGTGAATTCATCTCACAGAGTTACATCTGTATTTCGTGGATCTCTTTGCTAGCCTTATTTCTGTGGAATCTGAGAACAGATATTTCGGATCCATTTGAAGACTATAGGGCCAAAGGAAATATACTCCGATAACAAAGAGAAAGAAGCTTTCTGAGAAACTTCTTTCTGTTCTGTGAAATCATCTCACAGAGTTACAGCTATCCCCTCAGGAAGCCTTTCGCTAAGACATTTCTTGTGGAATTGGCAAAGTGATATTTGGAAGCCCCTAGAGGGCTATGGTGAAAAAGGAAATATCCTCAGATGAAATCTGGAAAGAAGCTTTCTGAGAAACTGCTTAGTGTTCTGTGAATTCATCTCACAGAGTTACATGTGTATTTCGTGGATCTCTTTGCTAGCCTTATTTCTCTGGAATCTGAGAAAAGATATTTCGGATCCCTATGAAGACTATAGGGCCAAAGGAAATATCCTCCGATAACAAAGAGAAAGAAGCTTTCTGAGAAACTTCCTTCTGTTCTGTGAAATCATCTCACAGAGTTACAGCTTTCCCCTCAAGAAGCCATTCGCTAAGACAGTTCTTGTGGAATTGGCAAAATGATATTTGGAAGCCCATAGAGGGCTATGGTGAAAAAGGAAATATCCTCAGATGAACTCTGGAAAGAAGCTTTCTGAGAAACTGCTTAGTGTTCTGTGAAGTCATCTCACAGAGTTACATCTGTATTTCGTGGATCTCTTTGCTAGCCTTATTTCTGTGGAATCTGAGAACAGATATTTCGGATCCCTTTGAAGACTATAGGGCCAAAGGAAATATCCTGTGATAACAAAGAGAAAGAAGGTTTCTGAGAAACTTCTTTGTGTTCTGTGAAATCATCTCTCAGAGTTACATGTGTATTTCGTGGATCTCTTTGCTAGCCTTATTTCTCTGGAATCTGAGAAAAGATATTTCGGATCCCTATGAAGACTATAGGGCCAAAGGAAATATCCTCCGATAACAAAGAGAAAGAAGCTTTCTGAGAAACTTCTTTGTGTTCTGTGAAATCATCTCACAGAGTTACAGCTTTCCCCTCAAGAAGCCTTTCGCTAAGACAGTTCTTGTGGAATTGGCAAAGTGATATTTGGAAGCCCATAGAGGGCTATGGTGAAAAAGGAAATATCCTCAGATGAAATCTGGAAAGAAGCTTTCTGAGAAACTGCTTAGTGTTCTGTGAATTCATCTCACAGAGTTACATCTGTATTTCGTGGATCTCTTTGCTAGCCTTATTTCTGTGGAATCTGAGAACAGATATTTCGGATTCCTTTGAAGACTATAGGGCCAAAGGAAATATCCTGCGATAACAAAGAGAAAGAAGCTTTCTGAGAAACTTCTTTCTGTTCTGTGAAATCATCTCACAGAGTTACAGCTTTCCCCTCAAGAACCCTTTCGCTAAGACAGTTCTTGTGGAATTGGCAAAGTGATATTTGGAAGCCCATAGAGGGCTATGGTGAAAAAGGAAATATCCTCAGATGAAATCTGGAAAGAAGCTTTCTGAGAAACTGCTTAGTGTTCTGTGAATTCATCTCACAGAGTTACATCTGTATTTCGTGGATCTCTTTGCTAGCCTTATTTCTGTGGAATCTGAGAACAGAGATTTCGGATCCATTTGAAGACTATAGGGCCAAAGGAAATATCCTCCGATAACAAAGAGAAAGAAGCTTTCTGAGAAACTTCTTTCTGTTCTGTGAAATCATCTCACAGAGTTACAGCTTTCCCCTCAAGAAGCCTTTCGCTAAGACAGTTCTTGTGGAATGGGCAAAGTGATATTTGGAAGCCCATAGAGGGCTATGGTGAAAAAGGAAATATCCTCAGATGAAATCTGGAAAGAAGCTTTCTGAGAAACTGTTTAGTGTTCTGTGAATTCATCTCACAGAGTTACATGTGTATTTCGTGGATCTCTTTGCTAGCCTTATTTCTCTGGAATCTGAGAAAAGATATTTCGGATCCCTATGAAGTCTATAGGGCCAAAGGAAATATCCTCCGATAACAAAGAGAAAGATGCTTTCTGAGAAACTTCTTTGTGTTCTGTGAAATCATCTCACAGAGTTACAGCTTTCCCCTCAAGAAGCCTTTCGCTAAGACAGTTCTTGTGGAATTGGCAAAGAGATATATGGAAGCCCATAGAGGGCTATGGTGAAAAAGGAAATATCCTCAGATGAAATCTGGAAAGAAGCTTTCTGAGAAACTGCTTAGTGTTCTGTGAAATCATCTCACAGAGTTACAGCTTTCCCCCAAGAAGCCTTTCGCTAAGACAGTTCTTGTGGAATTGGCAAAGTGATATATGGAAGCCCATAGAGGGCTATGGTGAAAAAGGAAATATCCTCAGATGAAATCTGGAAAGAAGCTTTCTGAGAAACTGCTTAGTGTTCTGTGAATTCATCTCACAGCGTTACATCTGTATTTCGTGGATCTCTTTGCTAGCCTTATTTCTGTGGAGTCTGAGAACAGATATTTCGGATCCCTTTGAAGACTATAGGGCCAAAGGAAATATCCTCCGATAACAAAGAGAAAGAAGCTTCCTGAGAAACTTCTTTGTGTTCTGTGAAATCATCTCACAGATTAACAGCTTTCCCCTCAAGAAGCCTTTCGCTAAGACAGTTCTTTTGGAATTGGCAAAGTGATATTTGGAAGCCCATAGAGGGCTATGGTGAAAAAGGAAATATCCTCAGATGAAATCTGGAAAGAAGCTTTCTGAGAAACTGCTTAGTGTTCTGTGAATTCATCTCACAGAGTTACATCTGTATTTCGTGGATCTCTTTGCTAGCCTTATTTCTGTGTAATCTGAGAACAGATATTTCGGATCCCTTTGAAGACTATAGGGCCAAAGGAAATATCCTGCGATAACAAATAGAAAGAAGCTTTCTGAGAAACTTCTTTCTGTTCTGTGAAATCATCTCACAGAGTTACAGCTTTCCCCTCAAGAACCCTTTCGCTAAGACAGTTCTTGTGGAATTGGCAAAGTGATATTTGGAAGCCCATAGAGGGCTATGGTGAAAAAGGAAATATCCTCAGATGAACTCTGGAAAGAAGCTTTCTGAGAAACTGCTTGGTGTTCTGCGAATTCATCTCACAGAGTTACATGTGTATTTCGTGGATCTCTTTGCTAGCCTTATTTCTGTGGAATCTGAGAACAGATATTTCGGATCCCTTTGAAGACTATAGGGCCAAAGGAAATATCCTGCGATAACAAAGAGAAAGAAGCTTTCTGAGAAACTTCTTTGTGTTCTGTGAAATCATCTCACAGAGTTACAGCTTTCCCCTCAAGAAGCCTTTCGCTAAGACAGTTCTTGTGGAATTGGCAATGTGATATTTGGAAGCCCATAGAGGGCTATGGTGAAAAAGGAAATATCCTCAGATGAAATCTGGAAAGAAGCTTTCTGAGAAACTGCTTAGTGTTCTGTGAATTCATCTCACAGAGTTATATCAGTATTTCGTGGATCTCTTTGCTAGCCTTATTTCTGTGGAATCTGAGAACAGATATTTCGGATCCCTTTGAAGACTATAGGGCCAAAGGAAATATCCTCCGATAACAAAGAGAAAGAAGCTTTCTGAGAAACTTCTTTCTGTTCTGTGAAATCATCTCACAGAGTTAGAGCTTTCCCCTCAAGAAGCCTTTCGCTAAGACAGTTCTTGTGGAATTGGCAAAGTGATATTTGGAAGCCCATAGAGGGCTATGGTGAAAAAGGAAATATCCTCAGATGAAATCTGGAAAGAAGCTTTCTGAGAAACTGCTTAGTGTTCTGTGAATTCATCTCACAGAGTTACATGTGTATTTCGTGGATCTCTTTGCTAGCCTTATTTCTGTGGAATCTGAGAAAAGATATTTCGCATCCCTATGAAGACTATAGGGCCAAAGGAAATATCCTCCGATAACAAAGAGAAAGAAGCTTTCTGAGAAACTTCTTTGTGTTCTGTGAAATCATCTCACAGAGTTACAGCTTTCCCCTCAAGAAGCCTTTCGCTAAGACAGTTCTTGTGGAATTGGCAAAGAGATATATGGAAGCCCATAGAGGGCTATGGTGAAAAAGGAAATATCCTCAGATGAAATCTGGAAAGAAGCTTTCTGAGAAACTGCTTAGTGTTCTGTGAAATCATCACACAGATTTACAGCTTTCCCCTCAAGAAGCCTTTCGCTAAGACAGTTCTTGTGGAATTGGCAAAGTGATATTTGGAAGCCCATAGAGGGCTATGGTGAAAAAGGAAATATCCTCAGATCAAATCTGGAAAGAAGCTTTCTGAGAAACTGCTTAGTGTTCTGTGAATTCATCTCACAGAGTTACATCTGTATTTCGTGGATCTCTTTGCTAGCCTTATTTCTGTGGAATCTGAGAACAGATATTTCGGATCCATTTGAAGACTATAGGGCCAAAGGAAATATCCTCCGATAACAAAGAGAAAGAAGCTTTCTGAGAAACTTCTTTCTGTTCTGTGAAATCATCTCACAGAGTTACAGCTATCCCCTCAGGAAGCCTTTCGCTAAGACAGTTCTTGTGGAATTGGCAAAGTGATATTTGGAAGCCCATAGAGGGCTATGGTGAAAAAGGAAATATCCTCAGATGAAATCTGGAAAGAAGCTTTCTGAGAAACTGCTTAGTGTTCTGTGAATTCATCTCACAGAGTTACATGTGTATTTCGTGGATCTCTTTGCTAGCCTTATTTCTCTGGAATCTGAGAAAAGATATTTCGGATCCCTATGAAGACTATAGGGCCAAAGGAAATATCCTGCGATAACAAAGAGAAAGAAGCTTTCTGAGAAACTTCCTTCTGTTCTGTGAAATCATCTCACAGAGTTACAGCTTTCCCCTCAAGAAGCCATTCGCTAAGACAGTTCTTGTGGAATTGGCAAAATGATATTTGGAAGCCCATAGAGGGCTATGGTGAAAAAGGAAATATCCTCAGATGAACTCTGGAAAGAAGCTTTCTGAGAAACTGCTTAGTGTTCTGTGAATTCATCTCACAGAGTTACATCTGTATTTCGTGGATCTCTTTGCTAGCCTTATTTCTGTGGAATCTGAGAACAGACATTTCGGATCCCTTTGAAGACTATAGGGCCAAAGGAAATATCCTGCGATAACAAAGAGAAAGAAGGTTTCTGAGAAACTTCTTTGTGTTCTGTGAAATCATCTCTCAGAGTTACATGTGTATTTCGTGGATCTCTTTGCTAGCCTTATTTCTCTGGAATCTGAGAAAAGATATTTCGGATCCCTATGAAGACTATAGGGCCAAAGGAAATATCCTCCGATAACAAAGAGAAAGAAGCTTTCTGAGAAACTTCTTTCTGTTCTGTGAAATCATCTCACAGAGTTACAGCTTTCCCCTCAAGAAGCCATTCGCTCAGACAGTTCTTGTGGAATTGGCAAAGTGATATTTGGAAGCCCATAGAGGGCTATGGTGAAAAAGGAAATATCCTCAGATGAACTCTGGAAAGAAGCTTTCTGAGAAACTGCTTAGTGTTCTGTGAATTCATCTCACAGAGTTACATCTGTATTTCGTGGATCTCTTTGCTAGCCTTATTTCTGTGGAATCTGAGAACAGATATTTCGGATCCCTTTGAAGACTATAGGGCCAAAGGAAATATCCTGCGATAACAAAGAGAAAGAAGCTTTCTGAGAAACTTCTTTGTGTTCTGTGAAATCATCTCACAGAGTTACAGCTTTCCCCTCAAGAAGCCTTTCGATAAGACAGTTCTTGTGGAATTGGCAAAGTGATATTTGGAAGCCCATAGAGGGCTATGGTGAAAAAGGAAATATCCTCAGATGAAATCTGGAAAGAAGCTTTCTGAGAAACTGCTTAGTGTTCTGTGAATTCATCTCACAGAGTTACATGTGTATTTCGTGGATCTCTTTGCTAGCCTTATTTCTGTGGAATCTGAGAAAAGATATTTCGCATCCCTTTGAAGACTATAGGGCCAAAGGAAATATCCTCCGATAACAAAGAGAAAGAAGCTTTCTGAGAAACTTCTTTGTGTTCTGTGAAATCATCTCACAGAGTTACAGCTTTCCCCTCAAGAAGCCTTTCGCTAAGACAGTTCTTGTGGAATTGGCAAAGAGATATTTGGAAGCCCATAGAGGGCTATGGTGAAAAAGAAAATATCCTCAGATGAAATCTGGAAAGAAGCTTTCTGAGAAACTGCTTAGTGTTCTGTGAAATCATCTCACAGAGTTACAGCTTTCCCCTCAAGAAGCCTTTCGCTAAGACAGTTCTTGTGGAATTGGCAAAGTGATATTTGGAAGCCCATAGAGGGCTATGGTGAAAAAGGAAATATCCTCAGATGAAATCTGGAAAGAAGCTTTCTGAGAAACTGCTTAGTGTTCTGTGAATTCATCTCTCAGCGTTACATCTGTATTTCGTGGATCTCTTTGCTAGCCTTATTTCTGTGGAGTCTGAGAACAGATATTTCGGATCCCTTTGAAGACTATAGGGCCAAAGGAAATATCCTGCGATAACAAAGAGAAAGAAGCTTTCTGAGAAACTTCTTCGTGTTCTGTGAAATCATCTCACAGAGTTACAGCTTTCCCCTCAAGAAGCCTTTCGCTAAGACTGTTCTTGTGGAATTGGAAAAGTAATATTTGGAAGCCCTTAGAGGGCTATGGTGAAAAAGGAAATATCCTCAGATGAAATCTGGAAAGAAGCTTTCTGAGAAACTGCTTAGTGTTCTGTGAATTCATCTCACAGAGTTATATCTGTATTTCTTGTATCTCTTTGCTAGCCTTATTTTTGTGGAATCTGAGAACAGATATTTCGGATCCCTTTGAAGACTATAGGGCCAAAGGAAATATCCTCCGATAACAAAGAGAAAGAAGCTTTCTGAGAAACTTCTTTCTGTTCTGTGAACTCATCTCACAGAGTTACAGCTTTCCCCTCAAGAACCCTTTCGCTAAGACAGTTCTTGTGGAATTGGCAAAGTGATATTTGGAAGCCCATAGAGGGCTATGGTGAAAAAGGAAATAACCTCAGATGAAATCTGGAAAGAAGCTTTCTGAGAAACTTCTTAGTGTTCTGTGAATTCATCTCACAGAGTTACATCTGTATTTCGTGGATCTCTTTGCTAGCCTTATTTCTGTGGAATCTGAGAACAGAGATTTCGGATCCCTTTGAAGACTATAGGGCCAAAGGAAATATCCTCCGATAACAAAGAGAAAGAAGCTTTCTGAGAAACTTCTTTCTGTTCTGTGAAATCATCTCACAGAGTTACAGCTTTCCCCTCAAGAAGCCTTTCGCTAAGACAGTTCTTGTGGAATTGGCAAAGTGATATTTGGAAGCCCATAGAGGGCTATGGTGAAAAAGGAAATATCCTCAGATGAAATCTGGAAAGAAGCTTTCTGAGAAACTGCTTAGTGTTCTGTGAATTCATCTCGCAGATTTACATGTGTATTCGTGGATCTCTTTGCTAGCCTTATTTCTCTGGAATCTGAGAAAAGATATTTCGGATCCCTATGAAGACTATAGGGCCAA
The DNA here is from genome assembly GCF_043159975.1 of Macaca nemestrina. Taxonomy (NCBI): domain Eukaryota; kingdom Metazoa; phylum Chordata; class Mammalia; order Primates; family Cercopithecidae; genus Macaca; species Macaca nemestrina. Next base: position 91,339,923 of record NC_092125.1, read on the forward strand.
AGGAAATATCCTGCGATAACAAAGAGAAAGAAGCTTTCTGAGAAACTGCTTAGTGTTCTGTGAAATCATCTCACAGAGTTACAGCTTTCCCCCAAGAAGCCTTTCGCTAAGACAGTTCTTGTGGAATTGGCAAAGTGATATTTGGAAGCCCATAGAGGGCTATGGTGAAAAAGGAAATATCCTCAGATGAAATCTGGAAAGAAGCTTTCTGAGAAACTGCTTAGTGTTCTGTGAATTCATCTCACAGCGTTACATCTGTATTTCGTGGATCTCTTTGCTAGCCTTATTTCTGTGGAGTCTGAGAACAGATATTTCGGATCCCTTTGAAGACTATAGGGCCAAAGGAAATATCCTCCGATAACAAAGAGAAAGAAGCTTTCTGAGAAACTTCTTTGTGTTCTGTGAAATCATCTCACAGATTAACAGCTTTCCCCTCAAGAAGCCTTTCGCTAAGACAGTTCTTTTGGAATTGGCAAAGTGATATTGGAAGCCCATAGAGGGCTATGGTGAAAAAGGAAATATCCTCAGATGAAATCTGGAAAGAAGCTTTCTGAGAAACTGCTTAGTGTTCTGTGAATTCATCTCACAGAGTTACATCTGTATTTCGTGGATCTCTTTGCTAGCCTTATTTCTGTGAAATCTGAGAACAGATATTTCGGATCCCTTTGAAGACTATAGGGCCAAAGGAAATATCCTGCGATAACAAAGAGAAAGAAGCTTTCTGAGAAACTTCTTTCTGTTCTGTGAAATCATCTCACAGAGTTACAGCTTTCCCCTCAAGGACCCTTTCGCTAAGACAGTTCTTGTGGAATTGGCAAAGTGATATTTGGAAGCCCATAGAGGGCTATGGTGAAAAAGGAAATATCCTCAGATGAACTATGGAAAGAAGCTTTCTGAGAAACTGCTTGGTGTTCTGTGAATTCATCTCACAGAGTTACATCTGTATTTCGTGGATCTCTTTGCTAGCCTTATTTCTGTGGAATCTGAGAACAGGTATTTCGGATCCCTTTGAAGACTATAGGGCCAAAGGAAATATCCTGCGATAACAAAGAGAAAGAAGCTTTCTGAGAAACTTCTTTGTGTTCTGTGAAATCATCTCACAGAGTTACAGCTTTCCCCTCAAGAAGCCTTTCGCTAAGACAGTTCTTGTGGAATTGGCAAATTGATATTTGGAAGCCCATAGAGGGCTATGGTGAAAAAGGAAATATCCTCAGATGAAATCTGGAAAGAAGCTTTCTGAGAAACTGCTTAGTGTTCTGTGAATTCATCTCACAGAGTTATATCAGTATTTCGTGGATCTCTTTGCTAGCCTTATTTCTGTGGAATCTGAGAACAGATATTTCGGATCCCTTTGAAGACTATAGGGTCAAAGGAAATATCCTCCGATAACAAAGAGAAAGAAGCTTTCTGAGAAACTTCTTTCTGTTCTGTGAAATCATCTCACAGAGTTAGAGCTTTCCCCTCAAGAAGCCTTTCGCTAAGACAGTTCTTGTGGAATTGGCAAAGTGATATTTGGAAGCCCATAGAGGGCTATGGTGAAAAAGGAAATATCCTCATATGAAATCTGGAAGGAAGCTTTCTGAGAAACTGCTTAGTGTTCTGTGAATTCATCTCACAGAGTTACATGTGTATTTCGTGGATCTCTTTGCTAGCCTTATTTCTGTGGAATCTGAGAAAAGATATTTCGCATCCCTATGAAGACTATAGGGCCAAAGGAAATATCCTCCGATAACAAAGAGAAAGAAGCTTTCTGAGAAACTTCTTTGTGTTCTGTGAAATCATCTCACAGAGTTACAGCTTTCCCCTCAAGAAGCCTTTCGCTAAGACAGTTCTTGTGGAATTGGCAAAGAGATATATGGAAGCCCATAGAGGGCTGTGGTGAAAAAGGAAATATCCTCAGATGAAATCTGGAAAGAAGCTTTCTGAGAAACTGCTTAGTGTTCTGTGAAATCATCACACAGATTTACAGCTTTCCCCTCAAGAAGCCTTTCGCTAAGACAGTTCTTGTGGAATTGGCAAAGTGATATTTGGAAGCCCATAGAGGGCTATGGTGAAAAAGGAAATATCCTCAGATCAAATCTGGAAAGAAGCTTTCTGAGAAACTGCTTAGTTTTCTGTGAATTCATCTTACAGAGTTACATCTGTATTTCGTGGATCTCTTTGCTAGCCTTATTTCTGTGGAATCTGAGAACAGAGATTTCGGATCCATTTGAAGACTATAGGGCCAAAGGAAATATCCTCCGATAACAAAGAGAAAGAAGCTTTCTGAGAAACTTCTTTCTCTTCTGTGAAATCATCTCACAGAGTTACAGCTATCCCCTCAGGAAGCCTTTCGCTAAGACAGTTCTTGTGGAATTGGCAAAGTGATATTTGGAAGCCCATAGAGGGCTATGGTGAAAAAGGAAATATCCTCAGATGAAATCTGGAAAGAAGCTTTCTGAGAAACTGCTTAGTGTTCCGTGAATTCGTCTCACAGAGTTACATCTGTATTTCGTGGATCTCTTTGCTAGCCTTATTTCTGTGGAATCTGAGAACAGATATTTCGGATCCCTTTGAAGACTATAGGGCCAAAGGAAATATCCTGCGATAACAAAGAGAAAGAAGCTTTCTGAGAAACTTCTTTCTGTTCTGTGAAATCATCTCACAGAGTTACAGCTTTCCCCTCAAGAACCCTTTCGCTAAGACAGTTCTTGTGGAATTGGCAAAGTGATATTTGGAAGCCCATAGAGGGCTATGGTGAAAAAGGAAATATCCTCAGATGAACTCCGGAAAGAAGCTTTCTGAGAAACTGCTTAGTGTTCTGTGAATTCATCTCACAGAGTTACATCTGTATTTCGTGGATATCTTTGCTAGCCTTATTTCTGTGGAATCTGAGAACAGATATTTCGGATCCCTTTGAAGACTATAGGGCCAAAGGAAATATCCTCCGATAACAAAGAGAAAGAAGCTTTCTGAGAAACTTCTTTCTGATCTGTGAAATCATCTCTAAGAGTTACCGCTTTCCCCTCAAGAAGCCTTTCGCTAAGACAGTTCTTGTGGAATTGGGAAAGTGATATTTGGAAGCCCATAGAGGGCTATGGTGAAAAAGGAAATATCCTCAGATGAAATCTGGAAAGAAGCTTTATGAGAAACTGCTTAGTGTTCTGTGAATTCATCTCACAGAGTTACATGTGTATTTCGTGGATCTCTTTGCTAGCCTTATTTCTGTGGAATCTGAGAAAAGATATTTCGCATCCCTATGAAGACTATAGGGCCAAAGGAAATATCCTCCGATAACAAAGAGAAAGAAGCTTTCTGAGAAACTTCTTTCTGTTCTGTGAACTCATCTCACAGAGTTACAGCTTTCCTCTCAAGAAGCCTTTCGCTAAGACAGTTCTTGTGGAATTGGCAAAGAGATATATGGAAGCCCATAGAGGGCTATGGTGAAAAAGGAAATATCCTCAGATGAAATCTGGAAAGAAGCTTTCTGAGAAACTGCTTAGTGTTCTGTGAAATCATCTCACAGAGTTACAGCTTTCCCCTCAAGAAGCCTTTCGCTAAGACAGTTCTTGTGGAATTGGCAAAGTGATATTTGGAAGCCCTTAGAGGGCTATGGTGAAAAAGGAAATATCCTCAGAGGAAATCTGGAAAGAAGCTTTCTGAGAAACTGCTTAGTGTTCTGTGAATTCATCTCTCAGCGTTACATCTGTATTTCGTGGATCTCTTTGCTAGCCTTATTTCTGTGGAGTCTGAGAACAGATATTTCGGATCCCTTTGAAGACTATAGGGCCAAAGGAAATATCCTGCGATAACAAAGAGAAAGAAGCTTTCTGAGAAACTTCTTTCTGTTCTGTGAAATCATCTCACAGAGTTACCGCTTTCCCCTCAAGAAGCCTTTCGCAAAGACAGTTCTTGTGGAATTGGCAAAGTGATATTTGGAAGCCCATTGAGGGCTATGGTGAAAAAGGAAATATCCTCAGATGAAATCTGGAAAGAAGCTTTCTGAGAAACTGCTTAGTGTTCTGTGAATTCATCTCCCAGAGTTACATGTGTATTTCGTGGATCTCTTTGCTAGCCTTATTTCTGTGGAGTCCGAGAAAAGATATTTCGCATCACTATGAAGACTATAGGGCCAAAGGAAATATCCTCCGATAACAAAGAGAAAGAAGCTTTCTGAGAAACTTCTTTGTGTTCGGTGAAATCATCTCACAGAGTTACAGCTTTCCGCTCAAGAAGCCTTTCGCTGAGACAGTTCTTGTGGAATTGGCAAAGAGATATATGGAAGCCCATAGAGGGCTATGGTGAAAAAGGAAATATCCTCAGATGAAATCTGGAAAGAAGCTTTCTGAGAAACTGCTTAGTGTTCTGTGAATTCATCTCACAGCGTTACATCTGTATTTCGTGGATCTCTTTGCTAGCCTTATTTCTGTGGAGTCTGAGAACAGATATTTCGGATCCCTTTGAAGACTATAGGGCCAAAGGAAATATCCTCCGATAACAAAGAGAAAGAAGCTTTCTCAGAAACTTCTTTGTGTTCTGTGAAATCATCTCACAGAGTTACAGCTTTCCCCTCAAGAAGCCTTTCGCTAAGACAGTTCTTGTAGAATTGGAAAAGTCATATTTGGAAGCCCTTAGAGGTCTATGGTGAAAAAGGAAATATCCTCAGATGAAATCTGGAAAGAAGCTTTCTGAGAAACTGCTTAGTGTTCTGTGAATTCATCTCACAGAGTTATATCTGTATTTCTTGTATCTCTTTGCTAGCCTTATTTCTGTGGAATCTGAGAACAGATATTTCGGATCCCTTTGAAGATTATAGGGCCAAAGGAAATATCCTCCGATAACAAAGAGAAAGAAGCTTTCTGAGAAACTTCTTTCTGTTCTGTGAACTCATCTCACAGAGTTACAGCTTTCTTCTCAAGAACCCTTTCGCTAAGACAGTTCTTGCGGAATTGGCAAAGTGATATTTGGAAGCCCATAGAGGGCTATGGTGAAAAAGGAAATAACCGCAGATGAAATCTGGAAAGAAGCTTTCTGAGAAACTGCTTAGTGTTCTGTGAATTCATCTCACAGAGTTACATGTGTATTTCGTGTATCTCTTTGCTAGCCTTATTTCTGTGGAATCTGAGAAAAGATATTTCGTATCCCTCTGAAGACTATAGGGCCAAAGGAAATATCCTCCGATAACAAAGAGAAAGAAGCTTTCTGAGAAACTTCTTTGTGTTCTGTGAAATCATCTCACAGAGTTACAGCTTTCCACTCAAGAAGCCTTTCGCTAAGACAGTTCTTGTGGAATTGGCAAAGAGATATTTGGAAGCCCATAAAGGGCTATGGTGAAAAAGAAAATATCCTCAGATGAAATCTGGAAAGAAGCTTTCTGAGAAACTGCTTAGTGTTCTGTGAATTCATCTCACAGAGTTACATCTGTATTTCGTGGATATCTTTTCTAGCCTTATTTCTGTGGAATCTGAGAACAGATATTTCGGATCCCTTTGAAGACTATTGGGCCAAAGGAAATATCCTCCGATAACAAAGAGAAAGAAGCTTTCTGAGAAACTTCTTTCTGATCTGTGAAATCATCTCACAGAGTTACCGCTTTCCCCTCAAGAAGCCTTTCGCTAAGACAGTTCTTGTGGAATTGGGAAAGTGATATTTGGAAGCCCATAGAGGGCTATGGTGAAAAAGGAAATATCCTCAGATGAAATCTGGAAAGAAGCTTTATGAGAAACTGCTTAGTGTTCTGTGAATTCATCTCACAGAGTTACATGTGTATTTCGTGGATCTCTTTGCTAGCCTTATTTCTGTGGAATCTGAGAAAAGATATTTCGCATCCCTATGAAGACTATAGGGCCAAAGGAAATATCCTCCGATAACAAAGAGAAAGAAGCTTTCTGAGAAACTTCTTTGTGTTCTTTGAAATCATCTCACAGAGTTACAGCTTTCCCCTCAAGAAGCCTTTTGCTAAGACAGTTCTTGTGGAATTGGCAAAGAGATATATGGAAGCCCATAGAGGGCTATGGTGAAAAAGGAAATATCCTCCGATGAAATCTGGAAAGAAGCTTTCTGAGAAACTGCTTAGTGTTCTGTGAAGTCATCTCACAGAGTTACAGCTTTCCCCTCAAGAAGCCTTTCGCTAAGACAGTTCTTGTGGAATTGGCAAAGTGATATTTGGAAGCCCTTAGAGGGCTATGGTGAAAAAGGAAATATCCTCAGATGAAATCTGGAAAGAAGCTTTCTGAGAAACTGCTTTGTGTTCTGTGGATTCATCTCTCAGCGTTACATCTGTATTTCGTGGATCTCTTTGCTAGCCTTATTTCTGTGGAGTCTGAGAACAGATATTTCGGATCCCTTTGAAGACTATAGGGCCAAAGGAAATATCCTGCGATAACAAAGAGAAAGAAGCTTTCTGAGAAACTTCTTTCTGTTCTGTGAAATCATCTCACAGAGTTACCGCTTTCCCCTCAAGAAGCCTTTCGCAAAGACAGTTCTTGTGGAATTGGCAAAGTGATATTTGGAAGCCCATAGAGGGCTATGGTGAAAAAGGAAATATCCTCAGATGAAATCTGGAAAGAAGCTTTCTGAGAAACTGCTTAGTGTTCTGTGAATTCATCTCACAGAGTTACATGTGTATTTCGTGGATCTCTTTGCTAGCCTTATTTCTGTGGAGTCCGAGAAAAGATATTTCGCATCACTATGAAGACTATAGGGCCAAAGGAAATATCCTCCGATAACAAAGAGAAAGAAGCTTTCTGAGAAACTTCTTTGTGTTCGGTGAAATCATCTCACAGAGTTACAGCTTTCCGCTCAAGAAGCCTTTCGCTGAGACAGTTCTTGTGGAATTGGCAAAGAGATATATGGAAGCCCATAGAGGGCTATGGTGAAAAAGGAAATATCCTCAGATGAAATCTGGAAAGAAGCTTTCTGAGAAACTGCTTAGTGTTCTGTGAATTCATCTGACAGCGTTACATCTGTATTTCGTGGATCTCTTTGCTAGCCTTATTTCTGTGGAGTCTGAGAACAGATATTTCGGATCCCTTTGAAGACTATAGGGCCAAAGGAAATATCCTCCGATAACAAAGAGAAAGAAGCTTTCTGAGAAACTTCTTTGTGTTCTGTGAAATCATCTCACAGAGTTACAGCTTTCCCCTCAAGAAGCCTTTCGCTAAGACAGTTCTTGTGGAATTGGAAAAGTAATATTTGGAAGCCCTTAGAGGGCTATGGTGAAAAAGGAAATATCCTCAGATGAAATCTGGAAAGAAGCTTTCTGAGAAACTGCTTAGTGTTCTGTGAATTCATCTCACAGAGTTATATCTGTATTTCTTGTATCTCTTTGCTAGCCTTATTTCTGTGGAATCTGAGAACAGATATTTCGGATCCCTTTGAAGACTATAGGGCCAAAGGAAATATCCTCCGATAACAAAGAGAAAGAAGCGTTCTGAGAAACTTCTTTCTGTTCTGTGAACTCATCTCACAGAGTTACAGCTTTCTTCTCAAGAACCCTTTCGCTAAGACAGTTCTTGCGGAATTGGCAAAGTGATATTTGGAAGCCCATAGAGGGCTATGGTGAAAAAGGAAATAACCTCAGATGAAATCTGGAAAGAAGCTTTCTGAGAAACTGCTTAGTGTTCTGTGAATTCATCTCACAGAGTTACATCTGTATTTCGTCGATTTCTTTGCTAGCCTTATTTCTGTGGAATCTGAGAACAGAGATTTCGGATCCCTTTGAAGACTATAGGGCCAAAGGAAATATCCTCCGATAACAAAGAGACAGAAGCTTTCTGAGAAACTTCTTTCTGTTCTGTGAAATCATCTCACAGAGTTACAGCTTTCCCCTCAAGAAGCCTTTCGCTAAGACAGTTCTTGTGGAATTGGCAAAGTGATATTTGGAAGCCCTTAGAGGGCTATGGTGAAAAAGGAAATATCCTCAGATGAAATCTGGAAAGAAGCTTTCTGAGAAACTGCTTAGTGTTCTGTGAATTCATCTCACAGAGTTACATGTGTATTCGTGGATCTCTTTGCTAGCCTTATTTCTCTGGAATCTGAGAAAAGATATTTCGGATCCCTATGAAGACTATAGGGCCAAAGGAAATATCCTGCGATAACAAAGAGAAAGAAGCTTTCTGAGAAACTTCTTTGTGTTCTGTGAAATCATCTCACAGAGTTACAGCTTTCCACTCAAGAAGCCTTTCGCTAAGACAGTTCTTGTGTAATTGGCAAAGAGATATTTGGAAGCCCATAAAGGGCTATGGTGAAAAAGAAAATATCCTCAGATGAAATCTGGAAAGAAGCTTTCTGAGAAACTGCTTAGTGTTCTGTGAAATCATCTCACAGAGTTACAGCTTTCCCCTCAAGAAGCCTTTCGCTAAGACAGTTCTTGTGGAATTGGCAAAGTGATATTTGGAAGCCCTTAGAGGGCTATGGTGAAAAAGGAAATATCCTCAGATGAAATCTGGAAAGAAGCTTTCTGAGAAACTGCTTAGTGTTCTGTGAATTCATCTCACAGCGTTACATCTGTATTTCGTGGATCTCTTTGCTAGCCTTATTTCTGTGGAGTCTGAGAACAGATATTTCTGATCCCTTTGAAGACTAAAGGGCCAAAGGAAATATCCTCCGATAACAAAGAGAAAGAAGCTTTCTGAGAAACTTCTTTGTGTTCTGTGAAATCATCTCACAGAGTTACAGCTTTCCCCTCAAGAAGCCTTTCGCTAAGACAGTTCTTGCGGAATTGGCAAAGTGATATTTGGAAGCCCATAGAGGGCTATGGTGAAAAAGGAAATATCCTCAGATGAAATCTGGAAAGAAGCTTTCTGAGAAACTGCTTATTGTTCTGTGAATTCATCTCACAGAGTTACATCTGTATTTCGTGGATCTCTTTGCTAGCCTTATTTCTGTGGAATCTGAGAACAGATATTTCGGATACCTTTGAAGACTATAGGGCCAAAGGAAATATCCTCCGATAACAAAGAGAAAGAAGCTTTGTGAGAAACTTCTTTGTGTTCTGTGAAATCATCTCACAGAGTTACAGCTTTCCCCTCAAGAAGCCTTTCGCTAAGACAGTTCTTGTGGAAATGGCAAAGTGATATTTGGAAGCCCATAGAGGGCTATGGTGAAAAAGGAAATATCCTCAGATGAAATCTGGAAAGAAGCTTTCTGAGAAACTGCTTAGTGTTCCGTGAATTCATCTCACAGAGTTACATCTGTATTTCGTGGATCTCTTTGCTAGCCTTATTTCTGTGTAATCTGAGAACAGATATTTCGGATCCCTTTGAAGACTATAGGGCCAAAGGAAATATCCTGCGATAACAAAGAGAAAGAAGCTTTCTGAGAAACTTCTTTCTGTTCTGTGAAATCATCTCACAGAGTTACAGCTTTCCCCTCAAGAACCCTTTCGCTAAGACAGTTCTTGTGGAATTGGCAAAGTGATATTTGGAAGCCAATAGAGGGCTATGGTGAAAAAGGAAATATCCTCAGATGAAATCTGGAAAGAAGCTTTCTGAGAAACTGCTTAGTGTTCTGTGAATTCATCTCACAGAGTTACATCTGTATTTCGTGGATCTCTTTGCTAGCCTTATTTCTGTGGAATCTGAGAACAGATATTTCGGATCCCTTTGAAGACTATAGGGCCAAAGGAAATATCCTGCGATAACAAAGAGAAAGAAGCTTTCTGAGAAACTTCTTTCTGTTCTGTGAAATCATCTCACAGAGTTACAGCTTTCCCCTCAAGAACCCTTTCGCTAAGACAGTTCTTGTGGAATTGGCAAAGTGATATTTGGAAGCCCATAGAGGGCTATGGTGAAAAAGGAAATATCCTCAGATGAACTCTGGAAAGAAGCTTTCTGAGAAACTGCTTAGTGTTCTGTGAATTCATCTCTCAGCGTTACATCTGTGATTTCGTGGATCTCTTTGCTAGCCTTATTTCTGTGGAATCTGAGAACATATATTTCGGATCCCTTTGAAGACTATAGGGCCAAAGGAAATATCCTCCGATAACAAAGAGAAAGAAGCTTTCTGAGAAACTTCTTTCTGTTCTGTGAAATCATCTCACAGAGTTACCGCTTTCCCCTCAAGAAGCCTTTCGCTAAGACAGTTCTTGTGGAATTGGCAAAGTGATATTTGGAAGCCCATAGAGGGCTATGGTGAAAAAGGAAATATCCTCAGATCAAATCTGGAAAGAAGCTTTCTGAGAAACTACTTAGTGTTCTGTGAATTCATCTCACAGAGTTACATCTGTATTTCGTGGATCTCTTTGCTAGCCTTATTTCTGTGGAATCTGAGAAAAGATATTTCGCATCCCTATGAAGACTATAGGGCCAAAGGAAATATCCTCCGATAACAAAGAGAAAGAAGCTTTCTGAGAAACTTCTTTCTGTTCTGTGAACTCATCTCACAGAGTTACAGCTTTCCCCTCAAGAAGCCTTTCGCTAAGACAGTTCTTGTGGAATTGGCAAAGAGATATATGGAAGCCCATAGAGGGCTATGGTGAAAAAGGAAATATCCTCAGATGAAATCTGGAAAGAAGCTTTCTGAGAAACTGCTTAGTGTTCTGTGAAATCATCTCACAGAGTTACAGCTTTCCCCTCAAGAAGCCTTTCGCTAAGACAGTTCTTGTGGAATTGGCAAAGAGATATATGGAAGCCCATAGAGGGCTATGGTGAAAAAGGAAATATCCTCAGATGAAATCTGGAAAGAAGCTTTCTGAGAAACTGCTTAGTGTTCTGTGAATTCATCTCACAGCGTTACATCTGTATTTCGTGGATCTCTGTGCTAGCCTTATTTCTGTGGAGTCTGAGAACAGATATTTCGGATCCCTTTGAAGACTATAGGGCCAAAGGAAATATCCTCCGATAACAAAGAGAAAGAAGCTTTCTGAGAAACTTCTTTGTGTTCTGTGAAATCATCTCACAGAGTTACAGCTTTCCCCTCAAGAAGCCTTTCGCTAAGACAGTTCTTGTGGAATTGGAAAAGTAATATTTGGAAGCCCTTAGAGGGCTATGGTGAAAAAGGAAATATCCTCAGATGAAATCTGGAAAGAAGCTTTCTGAGAAACTGCTTAGTGTTCTGTGAATTCATCTCACAGAGTTATATCTGTATTTCTTGTATCTCTTTGCTAGCCTTATTTCTGTGGAATCTGAGAACAGATATTTTGGATCCCTTTGAAGACTATAGGGCCAAAGGAAATATCCTCCGATAACAAAGAGAAAGAAGCGTTCTGAGAAACTTCTTTCTGTTCTGTGAACTCATCTCACAGAGTTACAGCTTTCTTCTCAAGAACCCTTTCGCTAAGACAGTTCTTGCGGAATTGGCAAAGTGATATTTGGAAGCCCATAGAGGGCTATGGTGAAAAAGGAAATAACCTCAGATGAAATCTGGAAAGAAGCTTTCTGAGAAACTGCTTAGTGTTCTGTGAATTCATCTCACAGAGTTACATCTGTATTTCGTGGATTTCTTTGCTAGCCTTATTTCTGTGGAATCTGAGAACAGAGATTTCGGATCCCTTTGAAGACTATAGGGCCAAAGGAAATATCCTCCGATAACAAAGAGACAGAAGCTTTCTGAGAAACTTCTTTCTGTTCTGTGAAATCATCTCACAGAGTTACAGCTTTCCCCTCAAGAAGCCTTTCGCTAAGACAGTTCTTGTGGAATTGGCAAAGTGATATTTGGAAGCCCTTAGAGGGCTATGGTGAAAAAGGAAATATCCTCAGATGAAATCTGGAAAGAAGCTTTCTGAGAAACTGCTTAGTGTTCTGTGAATTCATCTCACAGAGTTACATGTGTATTCGTGGATCTCTTTGCTAGCCTTATTTCTGTGGAATCTGAGAACAGATATTTCGGATCCCTTTGAAGACTATAGGGCCAAAGGAAATATCCTGCGATAACAAAGAGAAAGAAGCTTTCTGAGAAACTTCTTTCTGTTCTGTGAAATCATCTCACAGAGTTACAGCTTTCCCCTCAAGAACCCTTTCGCTAAGACAGTTCTTGTGGAATTGGCAAAGTGATATTTGGAAGCCAATAGAGGGCTATGGTGAAAAAGGAAATATCCTCAGATGAAATCTGGAAAGAAGCTTTCTGAGAAACTGCTTAGTGTTCTGTGAATTCATCTCACAGAGTTACATCTGTATTTCGTGGATCTCTTTGCTAGCCTTATTTCTGTGGAATCTGAGAACAGATATTTCGGATCCCTTTGAAGACTATAGGGCCAAAGGAAATATCCTGCGATAACAAAGAGAAAGAAGCTTTCTGAGAAACTTCTTTCTGTTCTGTGAAATCATCTCACAGAGTTACAGCTTTCCCCTCAAGAAGCCTTTCGCTAAGACAGTTCTTGTGGAATTGGCAAAGTGATATTTGGAAGCCCATAGAGGGCTATGGTGAAAAAGGAAATATCCTCAGATGAACTCTGGAAAGAAGCTTTCTGAGAAACTGCTTAGTGTTCTGTGAATTCATCTCTCAGCGTTACATCTGTGATTTCGTGGATCTCTTTGCTAGCCTTATTTCTGTGGAATCTGAGAACAGATATTTCGGATCCCTTTGAAGACTATAGGGCCAAAGGAAATATCCTCCGATAACAAAGAGAAAGAAGCTTTCTGAGAAACTTCTTTCTGTTCTGTGAAATCATCTCACAGAGTTACCGCTTTCCCCTCAAGAAGCCTTTCGCTAAGACAGTTCTTGTGGAATTGGCAAAGTGATATTTGGAAGCCCATAGAGGGCTATGGTGAAAAAGGAAATATCCTCAGATCAAATCTGGAAAGAAGCTTTCTGAGAAACTACTTAGTGTTCTGTGAATTCATCTCACAGAGTTACATCTGTATTTCGTGGATCTCTTTGCTAGCCTTATTTCTGTGGAATCTGAGAAAAGATATTTCGCATCCCTATGAAGACTATAGGGCCAAAGGAAATATCCTCCGATAACAAAGAGAAAGAAGCTTTCTGAGAAACTTCTTTCTGTTCTGTGAACTCATCTCACAGAGTTACAGCTTTCCCCTCAAGAAGCCTTTCGCTAAGACAGTTCTTGTGGAATTGGCAAAGAGATATATGGAAGCCCATAGAGGGCTATGGTGAAAAAGGAAATATCCTCAGATGAAATCTGGAAAGAAGCTTTCTGAGAAACTGCTTAGTGTTCTGTGAAATCATCTCACAGAGTTACAACTTTCCCCTCAAGAAGCCTTTCGCTAAGACAGTTCTTGTGGAATTGGCAAAGTGATATTTGGAAGCCCTTAGAGGGCTATGGTGATAAAGGAAATATCCTCAGATGAAATCTGGAAAGAAGCTTTCTGAGAAACTGCTTAGTGTTCTGTGAATTCATCTCTCAGCGTTACATCTGTATTTCGTGGATCTCTTTGCTAGCCTCATTTCTGTGGAGTCTGAGAACAGATATTTCGGATCTCTTTGAAGACTATAGGGCCAAAGGAAATATCCTGCGATAACAAAGAGAAAGAAGCTTTCTGAGAAACTTCTTTCTGTTCTGTGAAATCATCTCACAGAGTTACAGCTTTCCCCTCAAGAACCCTTTCGCTAAGACAGTTCTTGTGGAATTGGCAAAGTGATATTTGGAAGCCAATAGAGGGCTATGGTGAAAAAGGAAATATCCTCAGATGAAATCTGGAAAGAAGCTTTCTGAGAAACTGCTTAGTGTTCTGTGAATTCATCTCACAGAGTTACATCTGTATTTCGTGGATCTCTTTGCTAGCCTTATTTCTGTGGAATCTGAGAACAGATATTTCGGATCCCTTTGAAGACTATAGGGCCAAAGGAAATATCCTGCGATAACAAAGAGAAAGAAGCTTTCTGAGAAACTTCTTTCTGTTCTGTGAAATCATCTCACAGAGTTACAGCTTTCCCCTCAAGAACCCTTTCGCTAAGACAGTTCTTGTGGAATTGGCAAAGTGATATTTGGAAGCCCATAGAGGGCTATGGTGAAAAAGGAAATATCCTCAGATGAACTCTGGAAAGAAGCTTTCTGAGAAACTGCTTAGTGTTCTGTGAATTCATCTCTCAGCGTTACATCTGTGATTTCGTGGATCTCTTTGCTAGCCTTATTTCTGTGGAATCTGAGAACAGATATTTCGGATCCCTTTGAAGACTATAGGGCCAAAGGAAATATCCTCCGATAACAAAGAGAAAGAAGCTTTCTGAGAAACTTCTTTCTGTTCTGTGAAATCATCTCACAGAGTTACCGCTTTCCCCTCAAGAAGCCTTTCGCTAAGACAGTTCTTGTGGAATTGGCAAAGTGATATTTGGAAGCCCATAGAGGGCTATGGTGAAAAAGGAAATATCCTCAGATCAAATCTGGAAAGAAGCTTTCTGAGAAACTACTTAGTGTTCTGTGAATTCATCTCACAGAGTTACATCTGTATTTCGTGGATCTCTTTGCTAGCCTTATTTCTGTGGAATCTGAGAAAAGATATTTCGCATCCCTATGAAGACTATAGGGCCAAAGGAAATATCCTCCGATAACAAAGAGAAAGAAGCTTTCTGAGAAACTTCTTTCTGTTCTGTGAACTCATCTCACAGAGTTACAGCTTTCCCCTCAAGAAGCCTTTCGCTAAGACAGTTCTTGTGGAATTGGCAAAGAGATATATGGAAGCCCATAGAGGGCTATGGTGAAAAAGGAAATATCCTCAGATGAAATCTGGAAAGAAGCTTTCTGAGAAACTGCTTATTGTTCTGTGAATTCATCTCACAGAGTTACATCTGTATTTCGTGGATCTCTTTGCTAGCCTTATTTCTGTGGAATCTGAGAACAGATATTTCGGATACCTTTGAAGACTATAGGGCCAAAGGAAATATCCTCCGATAACAAAGAGAAAGAAGCTTTGTGAGAAACTTCTTTGTGTTCTGTGAAATCATCTCACAGAGTTACAGCTTTCCCCTCAAGAAGCCTTTCGCTAAGACAGTTCTTGTGGAAATGGCAAAGTGATATTTGGAAGCCCATAGAGGGCTATGGTGAAAAAGGAAATATCCTCAGATGAAATCTGGAAAGAAGCTTTCTGAGAAACTGCTTAGTGTTCCGTGAATTCATCTCACAGAGTTACATCTGTATTTCGTGGATCTCTTTGCTAGCCTTATTTCTGTGTAATCTGAGAACAGATATTTCGGATCCCTTTGAAGACTATAGGGCCAAAGGAAATATCCTGCGATAACAAAGAGAAAGAAGCTTTCTGAGAAACTTCTTTCTGTTCTGTGAAATCATCTCACAGAGTTACAGCTTTCCCCTCAAGAACCCTTTCGCTAAGACAGTTCTTGTGGAATTGGCAAAGTGATATTTGGAAGCCAATAGAGGGCTATGGTGAAAAAGGAAATATCCTCAGATGAAATCTGGAAAGAAGCTTTCTGAGAAACTGCTTAGTGTTCTGTGAATTCATCTCACAGAGTTACATCTGTATTTCGTGGATCTCTTTGCTAGCCTTATTTCTGTGGAATCTGAGAACAGATATTTCGGATCCCTTTGAAGACTATAGGGCCAAAGGAAATATCCTGCGATAACAAAGAGAAAGAAGCTTTCTGAGAAACTTCTTTGTGTTCTGTGAAATCATCTCACAGAGTTACAGCTTTCCCCTCAAGAACCCTTTCGCTAAGACAGTTCTTGTGGAATTGGCAAAGTGATATTTGGAAGCCCATAGAGGGCTATGGTGAAAAAGGAAATATCCTCAGATGAACTCTGGAAAGAAGCTTTCTGAGAAACTGCTTAGTGTTCTGTGAATTCATCTCTCAGCGTTACATCTGTGATTTCGTGGATCTCTTTGCTAGCCTTATTTCTGTGGAATCTGAGAACAGATATTTCGGATCCCTTTGAAGACTATAGGGCCAAAGGAAATATCCTCCGATAACAAAGAGAAAGAAGCTTTCTGAGAAACTTCTCTCTGTTCTGTGAAATCATCTCACAGAGTTACCGCTTTCCCCTCAAGAAGCCTTTCGCTAAGACAGTTCTTGTGGAATTGGCAAAGTGATATTTGGAAGCCCATAGAGGGCTATGGTGAAAAAGGAAATATCCTCAGATCAAATCTGGAAAGAAGCTTTCTGAGAAACTACTTAGTGTTCTGTGAATTCATCTCACAGAGTTACATCTGTATTTCGTGGATCTCTTTGCTAGCCTTATTTCTGTGGAATCTGAGAAAAGATATTTCGCATCCCTATGAAGACTATAGGGCCAAAGGAAATATCCTCCGATAACAAAGAGAAAGAAGCTTTCTGAGAAACTTCTTTCTGTTCTGTGAACTCATCTCACAGAGTTACAGCTTTCCCCTCAAGAAGCCTTTCGCTAAGACAGTTCTTGTGGAATTGGCAAAGAGATATATGGAAGCCCATAGAGGGCTATGGTGAAAAAGGAAATATCCTCAGATGAAATCTGGAAAGAAGCTTTCTGAGAAACTGCTTAGTGTTCTGTGAAATCATCTCACAGAGTTACAGCTTTCCCCTCAAGAAGCCTTTCGCTAAGACAGTTCTTGTGGAATTGGCAAAGTGATATTTGGAAGCCCTTAGAGGGCTATGGAGATAAAGGAAATATCCTCAGATGAAATCTGGAAAGAAGCTTTCTGAGAAACTGCTTAGTGTTCTGTGAATTCATCTCTCAGCGTTACATCTGTATTTCGTGGATCTCTTTGCTAGCCTTATTTCTGTGGAGTCTGAGAACAGATATTTCGGATCTCTTTGAAGACTATAGGGCCAAAGGAAATATCCTGCGATAACAAAGAGAAAGAAGCTTTCTGAGAAACTTCTTTCTGTTCTGTGAAATCATCTCACAGAGTTGCCGCTTTCCCCTCAAGAAGCCTATCGCTAAGACAGTTCTTGTGGAATTGGCAAAGTGATATTTGGAAGCCCATAGAGGGCTATGGTGAAAAAGGAAATATCCTCAGATGAAATCTGGAAAGAAGCTTTCTGAGAAACTGCTTAGTGTTCTGTGAATTCATCTCACAGAGTTACATCTGTATTTCGTGGATCTCTTTGCTAGCCTTATTTCTGTGGAGTCTGAGAACAGATATTTCTGATCCCTTTGAAGACTAAAGGGCCAAAGGAAATATCCTCCGATAACAAAGAGAAAGAAGCTTTCTGAGAAACTTCTTTGTGTTCTGTGAAATCATCTCACAGAGTTACAGCTTTCCCCTCAAGAAGCCTTTCGCTAAGACAGTTCTTGCGGAATTGGCAAAGTGATATTTGGAAGCCCATAGAGGGCTATGGTGAAAAAGGAAATATCCTCAGATGAAATCTGGAAAGAAGCTTTCTGAGAAACTGCTTATTGTTCTGTGAATTCATCTCACAGAGTTACATCTGTATTTCGTGGATCTCTTTGCTAGCCTTATTTCTGTGGAATCTGAGAACAGATATTTCGGATACCTTTGAAGACTATAGGGCCAAAGGAAATATCCTCCGATAACAAAGAGAAAGAAGCTTTGTGAGAAACTTCTTTGTGTTCTGTGAAATCATCTCACAGAGTTACAGCTTTCCCCTCAAGAAGCCTTTCGCTAAGACAGTTCTTGTGGAAATGGCAAAGTGATATTTGGAAGCCCATAGAGGGCTATGGTGAAAAAGGAAATATCCTCAGATGAAATCTGGAAAGAAGCTTTCTGAGAAACTGCTTAGTGTTCCGTGAATTCATCTCACAGAGTTACATCTGTATTTCGTGGATCTCTTTGCTAGCCTTATTTCTGTGTAATCTGAGAACAGATATTTCGGATCCCTTTGAAGACTATAGGGCCAAAGGAAATATCCTGCGATAACAAAGCGAAAGAAGCTTTCTGAGAAACTTCTTTCTGTTCTGTGAAATCATCTCACAGAGTTACAGCTTTCCCCTCAAGAACCCTTTCGCTAAGACAGTTCTTGTGGAATTGGCAAAGTGATATTTGGAAGCCAATAGAGGGCTATGGTGAAAAAGGAAATATCCTCAGATGAAATCTGGAAAGAAGCTTTCTGAGAAACTGCTTAGTGTTCTGTGAATTCATCTCACAGAGTTACATCTGTATTTCGTGGATCTCTTTGCTAGCCTTATTTCTGTGGAATCTGAGAACAGATATTTCGGATCCCTTTGAAGACTATAGGGCCAAAGGAAATATCCTGCGATAACAAAGAGAAAGAAGCTTTCTGAGAAACTTCTTTGTGTTCTGTGAAATCATCTCACAGAGTTACAGCTTTCCCCTCAAGAAGCCTTTCGCTAAGACAGTTCTTGTGGAATTGGCAAAGTGATATTTGGAAGCCCATAGAGGGCTATGGT
The DNA here is from genome assembly GCF_043159975.1 of Macaca nemestrina. Classification (NCBI taxonomy): domain Eukaryota; kingdom Metazoa; phylum Chordata; class Mammalia; order Primates; family Cercopithecidae; genus Macaca; species Macaca nemestrina. The sequence goes on from NC_092125.1 coordinate 91,358,101, forward strand.
GAAAAAGGAAATATCCTCAGATGAACTCTGGAAAGAAGCTTTCTGAGAAACTGCTTAGTGTTCTGTGAATTCATCTCTCAGCGTTACATCTGTGATTTCGTGGATCTCTTTGCTAGCCTTATTTCTGTGGAATCTGAGAACAGATATTTCGGATCCCTTTGAAGACTATAGGGCCAAAGGAAATATCCTCCGATAACAAAGAGAAAGAAGCTTTCTGAGAAACTTCTTTCTGTTCTGTGAAATCATCTCACAGAGTTACCGCTTTCCCCTCAAGAAGCCTTTCGCTAAGACAGTTCTTGTGGAATTGGCAAAGTGATATTTGGAAGCCCATAGAGGGCTATGGTGAAAAAGGAAATATCCTCAGATCAAATCTGGAAAGAAGCTTTCTGAGAAACTACTTAGTGTTCTGTGAATTCATCTCACAGAGTTACATCTGTATTTCGTGGATCTCTTTGCTAGCCTTATTTCTGTGGAATCTGAGAAAAGATATTTCGCATCCCTATGAAGACTATAGGGCCAAAGGAAATATCCTCCGATAACAAAGAGAAAGAAGCTTTCTGAGAAACTTCTTTCTGTTCTGTGAACTCATCTCACAGAGTTACAGCTTTCCCCTCAAGAAGCCTTTCGCTAAGACAGTTCTTGTGGAATTGGCAAAGAGATATATGGAAGCCCATAGAGGGCTATGGTGAAAAAGGAAATATCCTCAGATGAAATCTGGAAAGAAGCTTTCTGAGAAACTGCTTAGTGTTCTGTGAAATCATCTCACAGAGTTACAACTTTCCCCTCAAGAAGCCTTTCGCTAAGACAGTTCTTGTGGAATTGGCAAAGTGATATTTGGAAGCCCTTAGAGGGCTATGGTGATAAAGGAAATATCCTCAGATGAAATCTGGAAATAAGCTTTCTGAGAAACTGCTTAGTGTTCTGTGAATTCATCTCTCAGCGTTACATCTGTATTTCGTGGATCTCTTTGCTAGCCTTATTTCTGTGGAGTCTGAGAACAGATATTTCGGATCTCTTTGAAGACTATAGGGCCAAAGGAAATATCCTGCGATAACAAAGAGAAAGAAGCTTTCTGAGAAACTTCTTTCTGTTCTGTGAAATCATCTCACAGAGTTACAGCTTTCCCCTCAAGAACCCTTTCGCTAAGACAGTTCTTGTGGAATTGGCAAAGTGATATTTGGAAGCCAATAGAGGGCTATGGTGAAAAAGGAAATATCCTCAGATGAAATCTGGAAAGAAGCTTTCTGAGAAACTGCTTAGTGTTCTGTGAATTCATCTCACAGAGTTACATCTGTATTTCGTGGATCTCTTTGCTAGCCTTATTTCTGTGGAATCTGAGAACAGATATTTCGGATCCCTTTGAAGACTATAGGGCCAAAGGAAATATCCTGCGATAACAAAGAGAAAGAAGCTTTCTGAGAAACTTCTTTCTGTTCTGTGAAATCATCTCACAGAGTTACAGCTTTCCCCTCAAGAACCCTTTCGCTAAGACAGTTCTTGTGGAATTGGCAAAGTGATATTTGGAAGCCCATAGAGGGCTATGGTGAAAAAGGAAATATCCTCAGATGAACTCTGGAAAGAAGCTTTCTGAGAAACTGCTTAGTGTTCTGTGAATTCATCTCTCAGCGTTACATCTGTGATTTCGTGGATCTCTTTGCTAGCCTTATTTCTGTGGAATCTGAGAACAGATATTTCGGATCCCTTTGAAGACTATAGGGCCAAAGGAAATATCCTCCGATAACAAAGAGAAAGAAGCTTTCTGAGAAACTTCTTTCTGTTCTGTGAAATCATCTCACAGAGTTACCGCTTTCCCCTCAAGAAGCCTTTCGCTAAGACAGTTCTTGTGGAATTGGCAAAGTGATATTTGGAAGCCCATAGAGGGCTATGGTGAAAAAGGAAATATCCTCAGATCAAATCTGGAAAGAAGCTTTCTGAGAAACTACTTAGTGTTCTGTGAATTCATCTCACAGAGTTACATCTGTATTTCGTGGATCTCTTTGCTAGCCTTATTTCTGTGGAATCTGAGAAAAGATATTTCGCATCCCTATGAAGACTATAGGGCCAAAGGAAATATCCTCCGATAACAAAGAGAAAGAAGCTTTCTGAGAAACTTCTTTCTGTTCTGTGAACTCATCTCACAGAGTTACAGCTTTCCCCTCAAGAAGCCTTTCGCTAAGACAGTTCTTGTGGAATTGGCAAAGAGATATATGGAAGCCCATAGAGGGCTATGGTGAAAAAGGAAATATCCTCAGATGAAATCTGGAAAGAAGCTTTCTGAGAAACTGCTTAGTGTTCCGTGAATTCATCTCACAGAGTTACATCTGTATTTCGTGGATCTCTTTGCTAGCCTTATTTCTGTGTAATCTGAGAACAGATATTTCGGATCCCTTTGAAGACTATAGGGCCAAAGGAAATATCCTGCGATAACAAAGAGAAAGAAGCTTTCTGAGAAACTTCTTTCTGTTCTGTGAAATCATCTCACAGAGTTACAGCTTTCCCCTCAAGAACCCTTTCGCTAAGACAGTTCTTGTGGAATTGGCAAAGTGATATTTGGAAGCCAATAGAGGGCTATGGTGAAAAAGGAAATATCCTCAGATGAAATCTGGAAAGAAGCTTTCTGAGAAACTGCTTAGTGTTCTGTGAATTCATCTCACAGAGTTACATCTGTATTTCGTGGATCTCTTTGCTAGCCTTATTTCTGTGGAATCTGAGAACAGATATTTCGGATCCCTTTGAAGACTATAGGGCCAAAGGAAATATCCTGCGATAACAAAGAGAAAGAAGCTTTCTGAGAAACTTCTTTGTGTTCTGTGAAATCATCTCACAGAGTTACAGCTTTCCCCTCAAGAACCCTTTCGCTAAGACAGTTCTTGTGGAATTGGCAAAGTGATATTTGGAAGCCCATAGAGGGCTATGGTGAAAAAGGAAATATCCTCAGATGAACTCTGGAAAGAAGCTTTCTGAGAAACTGCTTAGTGTTCTGTGAATTCATCTCTCAGCGTTACATCTGTGATTTCGTGGATCTCTTTGCTAGCCTTATTTCTGTGGAATCTGAGAACAGATATTTCGGATCCCTTTGAAGACTATAGGGCCAAAGGAAATATCCTCCGATAACAAAGAGAAAGAAGCTTTCTGAGAAACTTCTCTCTGTTCTGTGAAATCATCTCACAGAGTTACCGCTTTCCCCTCAAGAAGCCTTTCGCTAAGACAGTTCTTGTGGAATTGGCAAAGTGATATTTGGAAGCCCATAGAGGGCTATGGTGAAAAAGGAAATATCCTCAGATCAAATCTGGAAAGAAGCTTTCTGAGAAACTACTTAGTGTTCTGTGAATTCATCTCACAGAGTTACATCTGTATTTCGTGGATCTCTTTGCTAGCCTTATTTCTGTGGAATCTGAGAAAAGATATTTCGCATCCCTATGAAGACTATAGGGCCAAAGGAAATATCCTCCGATAACAAAGAGAAAGAAGCTTTCTGAGAAACTTCTTTCTGTTCTGTGAACTCATCTCACAGAGTTACAGCTTTCCCCTCAAGAAGCCTTTCGCTAAGACAGTTCTTGTGGAATTGGCAAAGAGATATATGGAAGCCCATAGAGGACTATGGTGAAAAAGGAAATATCCTCAGATGAAATCTGGAAAGAAGCTTTCTGAGAAACTGCTTAGTGTTCTGTGAAATCATCTCACAGAGTTACAGCTTCCCCTCAAGAAGCCTTTCGCTAAGACAGTTCTTGTGGAATTGGCAAAGTGATATTTGGAAGCCCTTAGAGGGCTATGGAGATAAAGGAAATATCCTCAGATGAAATCTGGAAAGAAGCTTTCTGAGAAACTGCTTAGTGTTCTGTGAATTCATCTCTCAGCGTTACATCTGTATTTCGTGGATCTCTTTGCTAGCCTTATTTCTGTGGAGTCTGAGAACAGATATTTCGGATCTCTTTGAAGACTATAGGGCCAAAGGAAATATCCTGCGATAACAAAGAGAAAGAAGCTTTCTGAGAAACTTCTTTCTGTTCTGTGAAATCATCTCACAGAGTTGCCGCTTTCCCCTCAAGAAGCCTATCGCTAAGACAGTTCTTGTGGAATTGGCAAAGTGATATTTGGAAGCCCATAGAGGGCTATGGTGAAAAAGGAAATATCCTCAGATGAAATCTGGAAAGAAGCTTTCTGAGAAACTGCTTAGTGTTCTGTGAATTCATCTCACAGAGTTACATCTGTATTTCGTGGATCTCTTTGCTAGCCTTATTTCTGTGGAGTCTGAGAACAGATATTTCTGATCCCTTTGAAGACTAAAGGGCCAAAGGAAATATCCTCCGATAACAAAGAGAAAGAAGCTTTCTGAGAAACTTCTTTGTGTTCTGTGAAATCATCTCACAGAGTTACAGCTTTCCCCTCAAGAAGCCTTTCGCTAAGACAGTTCTTGCGGAATTGGCAAAGTGATATTTGGAAGCCCATAGAGGGCTATGGTGAAAAAGGAAATATCCTCAGATGAAATCTGGAAAGAAGCTTTCTGAGAAACTGCTTATTGTTCTGTGAATTCATCTCACAGAGTTACATCTGTATTTCGTGGATCTCTTTGCTAGCCTTATTTCTGTGGAATCTGAGAACAGATATTTCGGATACCTTTGAAGACTATAGGGCCAAAGGAAATATCCTCCGATAACAAAGAGAAAGAAGCTTTCTGAGAAACTTCTTTGTGTTCTGTGAAATCATCTCACAGAGTTACAGCTTTCCCCTCAAGAAGCCTTTCGCTAAGACAGTTCTTGTGGAAATGGCAAAGTGATATTTGGAAGCCCATAGAGGGCTATGGTGAAAAAGGAAATATCCTCAGATGAAATCTGGAAAGAAGCTTTCTGAGAAACTGCTTAGTGTTCCGTGAATTCATCTCACAGAGTTACATCTGTATTTCGTGGATCTCTTTGCTAGCCTTATTTCTGTGTAATCTGAGAACAGATATTTCGGATCCCTTTGAAGACTATAGGGCCAAAGGAAATATCCTGCGATAACAAAGCGAAAGAAGCTTTCTGAGAAACTTCTTTCTGTTCTGTGAAATCATCTCACAGAGTTACAGCTTTCCCCTCAAGAACCCTTTCGCTAAGACAGTTCTTGTGGAATTGGCAAAGTGATATTTGGAAGCCAATAGAGGGCTATGGTGAAAAAGGAAATATCCTCAGATGAAATCTGGAAAGAAGCTTTCTGAGAAACTGCTTAGTGTTCTGTGAATTCATCTCACAGAGTTACATCTGTATTTCGTGGATCTCTTTGCTAGCCTTATTTCTGTGGAATCTGAGAACAGATATTTCGGATCCCTTTGAAGACTATAGGGCCAAAGGAAATATCCTGCGATAACAAAGAGAAAGAAGCTTTCTGAGAAACTTCTTTGTGTTCTGTGAAATCATCTCACAGAGTTACAGCTTTCCCCTCAAGAACCCTTTCGCTAAGACAGTTCTTGTGGAATTGGCAAAGTGATATTTGGAAGCCCATAGAGGGCTATGGTGAAAAAGGAAATATCCTCAGATGAACTCTGGAAAGAAGCTTTCTGAGAAACTGCTTAGTGTTCTGTGAATTCATCTCTCAGCGTTACATCTGTGATTTCGTGGATCTCTTTGCTAGCCTTATTTCTGTGGAATCTGAGAACAGATATTTCGGATCCCTTTGAAGACTATAGGGCCAAAGGAAATATCCTCCGATAACAAAGAGAAAGAAGCTTTCTGAGAAACTTCTTTCTGTTCTGTGAAATCATCTCACAGAGTTACCGCTTTCCCCTCAAGAAGCCTTTCGCTAAGACAGTTCTTGTGGAATTGGCAAAGTGATATTTGGAAGCCCATAGAGGGCTATGGTGAAAAAGGAAATATCCTAAGATCAAATCTGGAAAGAAGCTTTCTGAGAAACTACTTAGTGTTCTGTGAATTCATCTCACAGAGTTACATCTGTATTTCGTGGATCTCTTTGCTAGCCTTATTTCTGTGGAATCTGAGAAAAGATATTTCGCATCCCTATGAAGACTATAGGGCCAAAGGAAATATCCTCCGATAACAAAGAGAAAGAAGCTTTCTGAGAAACTTCTTTCTGTTCTGTGAACTCATCTCACAGAGTTACAGCTTTCCCCTCAAGAAGCCTTTCGCTAAGACAGTTCTTGTGGAATTGGCAAAGAGATATATGGAAGCCCATAGAGGGCTATGGTGAAAAAGGAAATATCCTCAGATGAAATCTGGAAAGAAGCTTTCTGAGAAACTGCTTAGTGTTCTGTGAAATCATCTCACAGAGTTACAGCTTTCCCCTCAAGAAGCCTTTCGCTAAGACAGTTCTTGTGGAATTGGCAAAGTGATATTTGGAAGCCCTTAGAGGGCTATGGTGATAAAGGAAATATCCTCAGATGAAATCTGGAAAGAAGCTTTCTGAGAAACTGCTTAGTGTTCTGTGAATTCATCTCTCAGCGTTACATCTGTATTTCGTGGATCTCTTTGCTAGCCTTATTTCTGTGGAGTCTGAGAACAGATATTTCGGATCTCTTTGAAGACTATAGGGCCAAAGGAAATATCCTGCGATAACAAAGAGAAAGAAGCTTTCTGAGAAACTTCTTTCTGTTCTGTGAAATCATCTCACAGAGTTGCCGCTTTCCCCTCAAGAAGCCTATCGCTAAGACAGTTCTTGTGGAATTGGCAAAGTGATATTTGGAAGCCCATAGAGGGCTATGGTGAAAAAGGAAATATCCTCAGATGAAATCTGGAAAGAAGCTTTCTGAGAAACTGCTTAGTGTTCTGTGAATTCATCTCACAGAGTTACATCTGTATTTCGTGGATCTCTTTGCTAGCCTTATTTCTGTGGAGTCTGAGAACAGATATTTCTGATCCCTTTGAAGACTAAAGGGCCAAAGGAAATATCCTCCGATAACAAAGAGAAAGAAGCTTTCTGAGAAACTTCTTTGTGTTCTGTGAAATCATCTCACAGAGTTACAGCTTTCCCCTCAAGAAGCCTTTCGCTAAGACAGTTCTTGCGGAATTGGCAAAGTGATATTTGGAAGCCCATAGAGGGCTATGGTGAAAAAGGAAATATCCTCAGATGAAATCTGGAAAGAAGCTTTCTGAGAAACTGCTTATTGTTCTGTGAATTCATCTCACAGAGTTACATCTGTATTTCGTGGATCTCTTTGCTAGCCTTATTTCTGTGGAATCTGAGAACAGATATTTCGGATACCTTTGAAGACTATAGGGCCAAAGGAAATATCCTCCGATAACAAAGAGAAAGAAGCTTTGTGAGAAACTTCTTTGTGTTCTGTGAAATCATCTCACAGAGTTACAGCTTTCCCCTCAAGAAGCCTTTCGCTAAGACAGTTCTTGTGGAAATGGCAAAGTGATATTTGGAAGCCCATAGAGGGCTATGGTGAAAAAGGAAATATCCTCAGATGAAATCTGGAAAGAAGCTTTCTGAGAAACTGCTTAGTGTTCCGTGAATTCATCTCACAGAGTTACATCTGTATTTCGTGGATCTCTTTGCTAGCCTTATTTCTGTGTAATCTGAGAACAGATATTTCGGATCCCTTTGAAGACTATAGGGCCAAAGGAAATATCCTCCGATAACAAAGAGAAAGAAGCTTTCTGAGAAACTTCTTTCTGTTCTGTGAAATCATCTCACAGAGTTACAGCTTTCCCCTCAAGAACCCTTTCGCTAAGACAGTTCTTGTGGAATTGGCAAAGTGATATTTGGAAGCCAATAGAGGGCTATGGTGAAAAAGGAAATATCCTCAGATGAAATCTGGAAAGAAGCTTTCTGAGAAACTGCTTAGTGTTCTGTGAATTCATCTCACAGAGTTACATCTGTATTTCGTGGATCTCTTTGCTAGCCTTATTTCTGTGGAATCTGAGAACAGATATTTCGGATCCCTTTGAAGACTATAGGGCCAAAGGAAATATCCTGCGATAACAAAGAAAAAGAAGCTTTCTGAGAAACTTCTTTCTGTTCTGTGAAATCATCTCACAGAGTTACAGCTTTCCTCTCAAGAACCCTTTCGCTAAGACAGTTCTTGTGGAATTGGCAAAGTGATATTTGGAAGCCCATAGAGGGCTATGGTGAAAAAGGAAATATCCTCAGATGAACTCTGGAAAGAAGCTTTCTGAGAAACTGCTTAGTGTTCTGTGAATTCATCTCTCAGCGTTACATCTGTGATTTCGTGGATCTCTTTGCTAGCCTTATTTCTGTGGAATCTGAGAACAGATATTTCGGATCCCTTTGAAGACTATAGGGCCAAAGGAAATATCCTCCGATAACAAAGAGAAAGAAGCTTTCTGAGAAACTTCTTTCTGTTCTGTGAAATCATCTCACAGAGTTACCGCTTTCCCCTCAAGAAGCCTTTCGCTAAGACAGTTCTTGTGGAATTGGCAAAGTGATATTTGGAAGCCCATAGAGGGCTATGGTGAAAAAGGAAATATCCTCAGATCAAATCTGGAAAGAAGCTTTCTGAGAAACTACTTAGTGTTCTGTGAATTCATCTCACAGAGTTACATCTGTATTTCGTGGATCTCTTTGCTAGCCTTATTTCTGTGGAATCTGAGAAAAGATATTTCGCATCCCTATGAAGACTATAGGGCCAAAGGAAATATCCTCCGATAACAAAGAGAAAGAAGCTTTCTGAGAAACTTCTTTCTGTTCTGTGAACTCATCTCACAGAGTTACAGCTTTCCCCTCAAGAAGCCTTTCGCTAAGACAGTTCTTGTGGAATTGGCAAAGAGATATATGGAAGCCCATAGAGGGCTATGGTGAAAAAGGAAATATCCTCAGATGAAATCTGGAAAGAAGCTTTCTGAGAAACTGCTTAGTGTTCTGTGAAATCATCTCACAGAGTTACAGCTTTCCCCTCAAGAAGCCTTTCGCTAAGACAGTTCTTGTGGAATTGGCAAAGTGATATTTGGAAGCCCTTAGAGGGCTATGGTGATAAAGGAAATATCCTCAGATGAAATCTGGAAAGAAGCTTTCTGAGAAACTGCTTAGTGTTCTGTGAATTCATCTCTCAGCGTTACATCTGTATTTCGTGGATCTCTTTGCTAGCCTTATTTCTGTGGAGTCTGAGAACAGATATTTCGGATCTCTTTGAAGACTATAGGGCCAAAGGAAATATCCTGCGATAACAAAGAGAAAGAAGCTTTCTGAGAAACTTCTTTCTGTTCTGTGAAATCATCTCACAGAGTTGCCGCTTTCCCCTCAAGAAGCCTATCGCTAAGACAGTTCTTGTGGAATTGGCAAAGTGATATTTGGAAGCCCATAGAGGGCTATGGTGAAAAAGGAAATATCCTCAGATGAAATCTGGAAAGAAGCTTTCTGAGAAACTGCTTAGTGTTCTGTGAATTCATCTCACAGAGTTACATCTGTATTTCGTGGATCTCTTTGCTAGCCTTATTTCTGTGGAGTCTGAGAACAGATATTTCTGATCCCTTTGAAGACTAAAGGGCCAAAGGAAATATCCTCCGATAACAAAGAGAAAGAAGCTTTCTGAGAAACTTCTTTGTGTTCTGTGAAATCATCTCACAGAGTTACAGCTTTCCCCTCAAGAAGCCTTTCGCTAAGACAGTTCTTGCGGAATTGGCAAAGTGATATTTGGAAGCCCATAGAGGGCTATGGTGAAAAAGGAAATATCCTCAGATGAAATCTGGAAAGAAGCTTTCTGAGAAACTGCTTATTGTTCTGTGAATTCATCTCACAGAGTTACATCTGTATTTCGTGGATCTCTTTGCTAGCCTTATTTCTGTGGAATCTGAGAACAGATATTTCGGATACCTTTGAAGACTATAGGGCCAAAGGAAATATCCTCCGATAACAAAGAGAAAGAAGCTTTGTGAGAAACTTCTTTGTGTTCTGTGAAATCATCTCACAGAGTTACAGCTTTCCCCTCAAGAAGCCTTTCGCTAAGACAGTTCTTGTGGAAATGGCAAAGTGATATTTGGAAGCCCATAGAGGGCTATGGTGAAAAAGGAAATATCCTCAGATGAAATCTGGAAAGAAGCTTTCTGAGAAACTGCTTAGTGTTCCGTGAATTCATCTCACAGAGTTACATCTGTATTTCGTGGATCTCTTTGCTAGCCTTATTTCTGTGTAATCTGAGAACAGATATTTCGGATCCCTTTGAAGACTATAGGGCCAAAGGAAATATCCTCCGATAACAAAGAGAAAGAAGCTTTCTGAGAAACTTCTTTCTGTTCTGTGAAATCATCTCACAGAGTTACAGCTTTCCCCTCAAGAACCCTTTCGCTAAGACAGTTCTTGTGGAATTGGCAAAGTGATATTTGGAAGCCAATAGAGGGCTATGGTGAAAAAGGAAATATCCTCAGATGAAATCTGGAAAGAAGCTTTCTGAGAAACTGCTTAGTGTTCTGTGAATTCATCTCACAGAGTTACATCTGTATTTCGTGGATCTCTTTGCTAGCCTTATTTCTGTGGAATCTGAGAACAGATATTTCGGATCCCTTTGAAGACTATAGGGCCAAAGGAAATATCCTGCGATAACAAAGAAAAAGAAGCTTTCTGAGAAACTTCTTTCTGTTCTGTGAAATCATCTCACAGAGTTACAGCTTTCCTCTCAAGAACCCTTTCGCTAAGACAGTTCTTGTGGAATTGGCAAAGTGATATTTGGAAGCCCATAGAGGGCTATGGTGAAAAAGGAAATATCCTCAGATGAACTCTGGAAAGAAGCTTTCTGAGAAACTGCTTAGTGTTCTGTGAATTCATCTCTCAGCGTTACATCTGTGATTTCGTGGATCTCTTTGCTAGCCTTATTTCTGTGGAATCTGAGAACAGATATTTCGGATCCCTTTGAAGACTATAGGGCCAAAGGAAATATCCTCCGATAACAAAGAGAAAGAAGCTTTCTGAGAAACTTCTTTCTGTTCTGTGAAATCATCTCACAGAGTTACCGCTTTCCCCTCAAGAAGCCTTTCGCTAAGACAGTTCTTGTGGAATTGGCAAAGTGATATTTGGAAGCCCATAGAGGGCTATGGTGAAAAAGGAAATATCCTCAGATCAAATCTGGAAAGAAGCTTTCTGAGAAACTACTTAGTGTTCTGTGAATTCATCTCACAGAGTTACATCTGTATTTCGTGGATCTCTTTGCTAGCCTTATTTCTGTGGAATCTGAGAAAAGATATTTCGCATCCCTATGAAGACTATAGGGCCAAAGGAAATATCCTCCGATAACAAAGAGAAAGAAGCTTTCTGAGAAACTTCTTTCTGTTCTGTGAACTCATCTCACAGAGTTACAGCTTTCCCCTCAAGAAGCCTTTCGCTAAGACAGTTCTTGTGGAATTGGCAAAGAGATATATGGAAGCCCATAGAGGGCTATGGTGAAAAAGGAAATATCCTCAGATGAAATCTGGAAAGAAGCTTTCTGAGAAACTGCTTAGTGTTCTGTGAAATCATCTCACAGAGTTACAGCTTTCCCCTCAAGAAGCCTTTCGCTAAGACAGTTCTTGTGGAATTGGCAAAGTGATATTTGGAAGCCCTTAGAGGGCTATGGTGATAAAGGAAATATCCTCAGATGAAATCTGGAAAGAAGCTTTCTGAGAAACTGCTTAGTGTTCTGTGAATTCATCTCTCAGCGTTACATCTGTATTTCGTGGATCTCTTTGCTAGCCTTATTTCTGTGGAGTCTGAGAACAGATATTTCGGATCTCTTTGAAGACTATAGGGCCAAAGGAAATATCCTGCGATAACAAAGAGAAAGAAGCTTTCTGAGAAACTTCTTTCTGTTCTGTGAAATCATCTCACAGAGTTGCCGCTTTCCCCTCAAGAAGCCTATCGCTAAGACAGTTCTTGTGGAATTGGCAAAGTGATATTTGGAAGCCCATAGAGGGCTATGGTGAAAAAGGAAATATCCTCAGATGAAATCTGGAAAGAAGCTTTCTGAGAAACTGCTTAGTGTTCTGTGAATTCATCTCACAGAGTTACATGTGTATTTCGTGGATCTCTTTGCTAGCCTTATTTCTGTGGAGTCCGAGAAAAGATATTTCGCATCCCTATGAAGACTATAGGGCCAAAGGAAATATCCTCCGATAACAAAGAGAAAGAAGCTTTCTGAGAAACTTCTTTGTGTTCTGTGAAATCATCTCACAGAGTTACAGCTTTCCCCTCAAGAAGCCTTTTGCTAAGACAGTTCTTGTGGAATTGGCAAAGAGATATATGGAAGCCCATAGAGGGCTATGGTGAAAAAGGAAATATCCTCCGATGAAATCTGGAAAGAAGCTTTCTGAGAAACTGCTTAGTGTTCTGTGAAGTCATCTCACAGAGTTACAGCTTTCCCCTCAAGAAGCCTTTCGCTAAGACAGTTCTTGTGGAATTGGCAAAGTGATATTTGGAAGCCCATAGAGGGCTATGGTGAAAAAGGAAATATCCTCAGATGAAATCTGGAAAGAAGCTTTCTGAGAAACTGCTTAGTGTTCTGTAAATTCATCTCACAGCGTTACATCTGTATTTCGTGGATCTCTTTGCTAGCCTTATTTCTGTGGAATCTGAGAACAGAGATTTCGGATCCATTTGAAGACTATAGGGCCAAAGGAAATATCCTCCGATAACAAAGAGAAAGAAGCTTTCTGAGAAACTTCTTTCTCTTCTGTGAAATCATCTCACAGAGTTACAGCTATCCCCTCAGGAAGCCTTTCGCTAAGACAGTTCTTGTGGAATTGGCAAAGTGATATTTGGAAGCCCATAGAGGGCTATGGTGAAAAAGGAAATATCCTCAGATGAAATCTGGAAAGAAGCTTTCTGAGAAACTGCTTAGTGTTCCGTGAATTCGTCTCACAGAGTTACATCTGTATTTCGTGGATCTCTTTGCTAGCCTTATTTCTGTGGAATCTGAGAACAGATATTTCGGATCCCTTTGAAGACTATAGGGCCAAAGGAAATATCCTGCGATAACAAAGAGAAAGAAACTTTCTGAGAAACTTCTTTCTGTTCTGTGAAATCATCTCACAGAGTTACAGCTTTCCCCTCAAGAACCCTTTCGCTAAGACAGTTCTTGTGGAATTGGCAAAGAGATATATGGAAGCCCATAGAGGGCTATGGTGAAAAAGGAAATATCCTCAGATGAAATCTGGAAAGAAGCTTTCTGAGAAACTGCTTAGTGTTCTGTGAATTCATCTCACAGCGTTACATCTGTATTTCGTGGATCTCTTTGCTAGCCTTATTTCTGTGGAGTCTGAGAACAGATATTTCGGATCCCTTTGAAGACTATAGGGCCAAAGGAAATATCCTCCGATAACAAAGAGAAAGAAGCTTTCTGAGAAACTTCTTTGTGTTCTGTGAAATCATCTCACAGAGTTACAGCTTTCCCCTCAAGAAGCCTTTCGCTAAGACAGTTCTTGTGGAATTGGAAAAGTAATATTTGGAAGCCCTTAGAGGGCTATGGTGAAAAAGGAAATATCCTCAGATGAAATCTGGAAAGAAGCTTTCTGAGAAACTGCTTAGTGTTCTGTGAATTCATCTCACAGAGTTATATCTGTATTTCTTGTATCTCTTTGCTAGCCTTATTTCTGTGGAATCTGAGAACAGATATTTCGGATCCCTTTGAAGACTATAGGGCCAAAGGAAATATCCTCCGATAACAAAGAGAAAGAAGCGTTCTGAGAAACTTCTTTCTGTTCTGTGAACTCATCTCACAGAGTTACAGCTTTCTTCTCAAGAACCCTTTCGCTAAGACAGTTCTTGCGGAATTGGCAAAGTGATATTTGGAAGCCCATAGAGGGCTATGGTGAAAAAGGAAATAACCTCAGATGAAATCTGGAAAGAAGCTTTCTGAGAAACTGCTTAGTGTTCTGTGAATTCATCTCACAGAGTTACATCTGTATTTCGTGGATTTCTTTGCTAGCCTTATTTCTGTGGAATCTGAGAACAGAGATTTCGGATCCCTTTGAAGACTATAGGGCCAAAGGAAATATCCTCCGATAACAAAGAGACAGAAGCTTTCTGAGAAACTTCTTTCTGTTCTGTGAAATCATCTCACAGAGTTACAGCTTTCCCCTCAAGAAGCCTTTCGCTAAGACAGTTCTTGTGGAATTGGCAAAGTGATATTTGGAAGCCCTTAGAGGGCTATGGTGAAAAAGGAAATATCCTCAGATGAAATCTGGAAAGAAGCTTTCTGAGAAACTGCTTAGTGTTCTGTGAATTCATCTCACAGAGTTACATGTGTATTCGTGGATCTCTTTGCTAGCCTTATTTCTCTGGAATCTGAGAAAAGATATTTCGGATCCCTATGAAGACTATAGGGCCAAAGGAAATATCCTGCGATAACAAAGAGAAAGAAGCTTTCTGAGAAACTTCTTTGTGTTCTGTGAAATCATCTCACAGAGTTACAGCTTTCCACTCAAGAAGCCTTTCGCTAAGACAGTTCTTGTGGAATTGGCAAAGAGATATTTGGAAGCCCATAAAGGGCTATGGTGAAAAAGAAAATATCCTCAGATGAAATCTGGAAAGAAGCTTTCTGAGAAACTGCTTAGTGTTCTGTGAAATCATCTCACAGAGTTACAGCTTTCCCCTCAAGAAGCCTTTCGCTAAGACAGTTCTTGTGGAATTGGCAAAGTGATATTTGGAAGCCCTTAGAGGGCTATGGTGAAAAAGGAAATATCCTCAGATGAAATCTGGAAAGAAGCTTTCTGAGAAACTGCTTAGTGTTCTGTGAATTCATCTCATAGCGTTACATCTGTATTTCGTGGATCTCTTTGCTAGCCTTATTTCTGTGGAGTCTGAGAACAGATATTTCTGATCCCTTTGAAGACTAAAGGGCCAAAGGAAATATCCTCCGATAACAAAGAGAAAGAAGCTTTCTGAGAAACTTCTTTGTGTTCTGTGAAATCATCTCACAGAGTTACAGCTTTCCCCTCAAGAAGCCTTTCGCTAAGACAGTTCTTGCGGAATTGGCAAAGTGATATTTGGAAGCCCATAGAGGGCTATGGTGAAAAAGGAAATATCCTCAGATGAAATCTGGAAAGAAGCTTTCTGAGAAACTGCTTATTGTTCTGTGAATTCATCTCACAGAGTTACATCTGTATTTCGTGGATCTCTTTGCTAGCCTTATTTCTGTGGAATCTGAGAACAGATATTTCGGATACCTTTGAAGACTATAGGGCCAAAGGAAATATCCTCCGATAACAAAGAGAAAGAAGCTTTGTGAGAAACTTCTTTGTGTTCTGTGAAATCATCTCACAGAGTTACAGCTTTCCCCTCAAGAAGCCTTTCGCTAAGACAGTTCTTGTGGAAATGGCAAAGTGATATTTGGAAGCCCATAGAGGGCTATGGTGAAAAAGGAAATATCCTCAGATGAAATCTGGAAAGAAGCTTTCTGAGAAACTGCTTAGTGTTCCGTGAATTCATCTCACAGAGTTACATCTGTATTTCGTGGATCTCTTTGCTAGCCTTATTTCTGTGTAATCTGAGAACAGATATTTCGGATCCCTTTGAAGACTATAGGGCCAAAGGAAATATCCTCCGATAACAAAGAGAAAGAAGCTTTCTGAGAAACTTCTTTCTGTTCTGTGAAATCATCTCACAGAGTTACAGCTTTCCCCTCAAGAACCCTTTCGCTAAGACAGTTCTTGTGGAATTGGCAAAGTGATATTTGGAAGCCAATAGAGGGCTATGGTGAAAAAGGAAATATCCTCAGATGAAATCTGGAAAGAAGCTTTCTGAGAAACTGCTTAGTGTTCTGTGAATTCATCTCACAGAGTTACATCTGTATTTCGTGGATCTCTTTGCTAGCCTTATTTCTGTGGAATCTGAGAACAGATATTTCGGATCCCTTTGAAGACTATAGGGCCAAAGGAAATATCCTGCGATAACAAAGAGAAAGAAGCTTTCTGAGAAACTTCTTTCTGTTCTGTGAAATCATCTCACAGAGTTACAGCTTTCCCCTCAAGAACCCTTTCGCTAAGACAGTTCTTGTGGAATTGGCAAAGTGATATTTGGAAGCCCATAGAGGGCTATGGTGAAAAAGGAAATATCCTCAGATGAACTCTGGAAAGAAGCTTTCTGAGAAACTGCTTAGTGTTCTGTGAATTCATCTCTCAGCGTTACATCTGTGATTTCGTGGTACTCTTTGCTAGCCTTATTTCTGTGGAATCTGAGAACAGATATTTCGGATCCCTTTGAAGACTATAGGGCCAAAGGAAATATCCTCCGATAACAAAGAGAAAGAAGCTTTCTGAGAAACTTCTTTCTGTTCTGTGAAATCATCTCACAGAGTTGCCGCTTTCCCCTCAAGAAGCCTTTCGCTAAGACAGTTCTTGTGGAATTGGCAAAGTGATATTTGGAAGCCCATAGAGGGCTATGGTGAAAAAGGAAATATCCTCAGATCAAATCTGGAAAGAAGCTTTCTGAGAAACTACTTAGTGTTCTGTGAATTCATCTCACAGAGTTACATCTGTATTTCGTGGATCTCTTTGCTAGCCTTATTTCTGTGGAATCTGAGAAAAGATATTTCGCATCCCTATGAAGACTATAGGGCCAAAGGAAATATCCTCCGATAACAAAGAGAAAGAAGCTTTCTGAGGAACTTCTTTCTGTTCTGTGAACTCATCTCACAGAGTTACAGCTTTCCCCTCAAGAAGCCTTTCGCTAAGACAGTTCTTGTGGAATTGGCAAAGAGATATATGGAAGCCCATAGAGGGCTATGGTGAAAAAGGAAATATCCTCAGATGAAATCTGGAAAGAAGCTTTCTGAGAAACTGCTTAGTGTTCTGTGAAATCATCTCACAGAGTTACAGCTTTCCCCTCAAGAAGCCTTTCGCTAAGACAGTTCTTGTGGAATTGGCAAAGTGATATTTGGAAGCCCTTAGAGGGCTATGGTGATAAAGGAAATATCCTCAGATGAAATCTGGAAAGAAGCTTTCTGAGAAACTGCTTAGTGTTCTGTGAATTCATCTCTCAGCGTTACATCTGTATTTCGTGGATCTCTTTGCTAGCCTTATTTCTGTGGAGTCTGAGAACAGATATTTCGGATCTCTTTGAAGACTATAGGGCCAAAGGAAATATCCTGCGATAACAAAGAGAAAGAAGCTTTCTGAGAAACTTCTTTCTGTTCTGTGAAATCATCTCACAGAGTTGCCGCTTTCCCCTCAAGAAGCCTATCGCTAAGACAGTTCTTGTGGAATTGGCAAAGTGATATTTGGAAGCCCATAGAGGGCTATGGTGAAAAAGGAAATATCCTCAGATGAAATCTGGAAAGAAGCTTTCTGAGAAACTGCTTAGTGTTCTGTGAATTCATCTCACAGAGTTACATGTGTATTTCGTGGATCTCTTTGCTAGCCTTATTTCTGTGGAGTCCGAGAAAAGATATTTCGCATCCCTATGAAGACTATAGGGCCAAAGGAAATATCCTCCGATAACAAAGAGAAAGAAGCTTTCTGAGAAACTTCTTTGTGTTCTGTGAAATCATCTCACAGAGTTACAGCTTTCCCCTCAAGAAGCCTTTTGCTAAGACAGTTCTTGTGGAATTGGCAAAGAGATATATGGAAGCCCATAGAGGGCTATGGTGAAAAAGGAAATATCCTCCGATGAAATCTGGAAAGAAGCTTTCTGAGAAACTGCTTAGTGTTCTGTGAAGTCATCTCACAGAGTTACAGCTTTCCCCTCAAGAAGCCTTTCGCTAAGACAGTTCTTGTGGAATTGGCAAAGTGATATTTGGAAGCCCATAGAGGGCTATGGTGAAAAAGGAAATATCCTCAGATGAAATCTGGAAAGAAGCTTTCTGAGAAACTGCTTAGTGTTCTGTAAATTCATCTCACAGCGTTACATCTGTATTTCGTGGATCTCTTTGCTAGCCTTATTTCTGTGGAATCTGAGAACAGAGATTTCGGATCCATTTGAAGACTATAGGGCCAAAGGAAATATCCTCCGATAACAAAGAGAAAGAAGCTTTCTGAGAAACTTCTTTCTCTTCTGTGAAATCATCTCACAGAGTTACAGCTATCCCCTCAGGAAGCCTTTCGCTAAGACAGTTCTTGTGGAATTGGCAAAGTGATATTTGGAAGCCCATAGAGGGCTATGGTGAAAAAGGAAATATCCTCAGATGAAATCTGGAAAGAAGCTTTCTGAGAAACTGCTTAGTGTTCCGTGAATTCGTCTCACAGAGTTACATCTGTATTTCGTGGATCTCTTTGCTAGCCTTATTTCTGTGGAATCTGAGAACAGATATTTCGGATCCCTTTGAAGACTATAGGGCCAAAGGAAATATCCTGCGATAACAAAGAGAAAGAAGCTTTGTGAGAAACTTCTTTGTGTTCTGTGAAATCATCTCACAGAGTTACAGCTTTCCCCTCAAGAACCCTTTCGCTAAGACAGTTCTTGTGGAATTGGCAAAGTGATATTTGGAAGCCCATAGAGGGCTATGGTGAAAAAGGAAATATCCACAGATGAACTCCGGAAAGAAGCTTTCTGAGAAACTGCTTAGTGTTCTGTGAATTCATCTCACAGTGTTACATCTGTATTTCGTGGATATCTTTGCTAGCCTTATTTCTGTGGAATCTGAGAACAGATATTTCGGATCCCTTTGAAGACTATAGGGCCAAAGGAAATATCCTCCGATAACAAAGAGAAAGAAGCTTTCTGAGAAACTTCTTTCTGATCTGTGAAATCATCTCACAGAGTTACCGCTTTCCCCTCAAGAAGCCTTTCGCTAAGACAGTTCTTGTGGAATTGGGAAAGTGATATTTGGAAGCCCATAGAGGGCTATGGTGAAAAAGGAAATATCCTCAGATGAAATCTGGAAAGAAGCTTTCTGAGAAACTGCTTAGTGTTCTGTGAAATCATCTCACAGAGTTACAGCTTTCCCCTCAAGAAGCCTTTCGCTAAGACAGTTCTTGTGGAATTGGCAAAGTGATATTTGGAAGCCCTTAGAGGGCTATGGTGAAAAAGGAAATATCCTCAGATGAAATCTGGAAAGAAGCTTTCTGAGAAACTGCTTAGTGTTCTGTGAATTCATCTCTCAGCGTTACATCTGTATTTCGTGGATCTCTTTGCTAGCCTTATTTCTGTGGAGTCTGAGAACAGATATTTCGGATCCCTTTGAAGACTATAGGGCCAAAGGAAATATCCTCCGATAACAAAGAGAAAGAAGCTTTCTGAGAAACTTCTTTGTGTTCTGTGAAATCATCTCACAGAGTTACAGCTTTCCCCTCAAGAAGCCTTTCGCTAAGACAGTTCTTGTGGAATTGGAAAAGTAATATTTGGAAGCCCTTAGAGGGCTATGGTGAAAAAGGAAATATCCTCAGATGAAATCTGGAAAGAAGCTTTCTGAGAAACTGCTTAGTGTTCTGTGAATTCATCTCACAGAGTTATATCTGTATTTCTTGTATCTCTTTGCTAGCCTTATTTCTGTGGAATCTGAGAACAGATATTTCGGATCCCTTTGAAGATTATAGGGCCAAAGGAAATATCCTCCGATAACAAAGAGAAAGAAGCTTTCTGAGAAACTTCTTTCTGTTCTGTGAAATCATCTCACAGAGTTACAGCTTTCTTCTCAAGAACCCTTTCGCTAAGACAGTTCTTGCGGAATTGGCAAAGTGATATTTGGAAGCCCATAGAGGGCTATGGTGAAAAAGGAAATAACCTCAGATGAAATCTGGAAAGAAGCTTTCTGAGAAACTGCTTAGTGTTCTGTGAATTCATCTCACAGAGTTACATCTGTATTTCGTGGATCTCTTTGCTAGCCTTATTTCTGTGGAATCTGAGAACAGAGATTTCGGATCCCTTTGAAGACTATAGGGCCAAAGGAAATATCCTCCGATAACAAAGAGAAAGAAGCTTTCTGAGAAACTTCTTTCTGTTCTGTGAAATCATCTCACAGAGTTACAGCTTTCCCCTCAAGAAGCCTTTCGCTAAGACAGTTCTTGTGGAATTGGCAATGTGATATTTGGAAGCCCTTAGAGGGCTATGGTGAAAAAGGAAATATCCTCAGATGAAATCTGGAAAGAAGCTTTCTGAGAAACTGCTTAGTGTTCTGTGAATTCATCTCACAGAGTTACATGTGTATTCGTGGATCTCTTTGCTAGCCTTATTTCTCTGGAAACTGAGAAAAGATATTTCGGATCCCTATGAAGACTATAGGGCCAAAGGAAATATCCTGCGATAACAAAGAGAAAGAAGCTTTCTGAGAAACTTCTTTGTTTTCTGTGAAATCATCTCACAGAGTTACAGCTTTCCCCTCAAGAAGCCTTTCGCTAAGACAGTTCTTGTGGAATTGGCAAAGTGATATTTGGAAGCCCATAGAGGGCTATGGTGAAAAAGGAAATATCCTCAGATGAAATCTGGAAAGAAGCTTTCTGAGAAACTGCTTAGTGTTCTGTGAATTCATCTCACAGAGTTACATGTGTATTTCGTGTATCTCTTTGCTAGCCTTATTTCTGTGGAATCTGAGAAAAGATATTTCGTATCCCTTTGAAGACTATTGGGCCAAAGGAAATATCCTCCGATAACAAAGAGAAAGAAGCTTTCTGAGAAACTTCTTTGTGTTCTGTGAAATCATCTCACAGAGTTACAGCTTTCCACTCAAGAAGCCTTTCGCTAAGACAGTTCTTGTGGAATTGGCAAAGAGATATTTGGAAGCCCATAAAGGGCTATGGTGAAAAAGAAAATATCCTCAGATGAAATCTGGAAAGAAGCTTTCTGAGAAACTGCTTAGTGTTCTGTGAATTCATCTCACAGAGTTACATCTGTATTTCGTGGATATCTTTGCTAGTCTTATTTCTGTGGAATCTGAGAACAGATATTTCGGATCCCTTTGAAGACTATAGGGCCAAAGGAAATATCCTCCGATAACAAAGAGAAAGAAGCTTTCTGAGAAACTTCTTTCTGATCTGTGAAATCATCTCACAGAGTTACCGCTTTCCCCTCAAGAAGCCTTTCGCTAAGACAGTTCTTGTGGAATTGGGAAAGTGATATTTGGAAGCCCATAGAGGGCTATGGTGAAAAAGGAAATATCCTCAGATGAAATCTGGAAAGAAGCTTTATGAGAAACTGCTTAGTGTTCTGTGAATTCATCTCACAGAGTTACATGTGTATTTCGTGGATCTCTTTGCTAGCCTTATTTCTGTGGAATCTGAGAAAAGATATTTCGCATCCCTATGAAGACTATAGGGCCAAAGGAAATATCCTCCGATAACAAAGAGAAAGAAGCTTTCCGAGAAACTTCTTTCTCTTCTGTGAACTCATCTCACAGAGTTACAGCTTTCCTCTCAAGAAGCCTTTCGCTAAGACAGTTCTTGTGGAATTGGCAAAGAGATATATGGAAGCCCATAGAGGGCTATGGTGAAAAAGGAAATATCCTCAGATGAAATCTGGAAAGAAGCTTTCTGAGAAACTGCTTAGTGTTCTGTGAATTCATCTCACAGAGTTACATCTGTATTTCGTGGATCTCTTTGCTAGCCTTATTTCTGTGGAATCTGAGAACAGATATTTCGGATCCCTTTGAAGACTATAGGGCCAAAGGAAATATCCTCCGATAACAAAGAGAAAGAAGCTTTGTGAGAAACTTCTTTGTGTTCTGTGAAATCATCTCACAGAGTTACAGCTTTCCACTCAAGAAGCCTTTCGCTAAGACAGTTCTTGTGGAAATGGCAAAGTGATATTTGGAAGCCCATAGAGGGCTATGGTGAAAAAGGAAATATCCTCAGATGAAATCTGGAAAGAAGCTTTCTGAGAAACTGCTTAGTGTTCCGTGAATTCATCTCACAGAGTTACATCTGTATTTCGTGGATCTCTTTGCTAGCCTTATTTCTGTGGAATCTGAGAACAGATATTTCGGATCCCTTTGAAGACTATAGGGCCAAAGGAAATACCCTCCGATAACAAAGAGAAAGAAGCTTTCTGAGAAACTTCTTTCTGTTCTGTGAAATCATCTCACAGAGTTACAGCTTTCCCCTCAAGAACCCTTTCGCTAAGACAGTTCTTGTGGAATTGGCAAAGTGATATTTGGAAGCCCATAGAGGGCTATGGTGAAAAAGGAAATATCCTCAGATGAACTCTGGAAAGAAGCTTTCTGAGAAACTGCTTAGTGTTCTGTGAATTCATCTCACAGAGTTACATCTGTGATTTCGTGGATCTCTTTGCTAGCCTTATTTCTGTGGAATCTGAGAACAGATATTTCGGATCCCTTTGAAGACTATAGGGCCAAAGGAAATATCCTCCGATAACAAAGAGAAAGAAGCTTTCTGAGAAACTTCTTTCTGTTCTGTGAAATCATCTCACAGAGTTACCGCTTTCCCCTCAAGAAGCCTTTCGCTAAGACAGTTCTTGTGGAATTGGCAAAGTGATATTTGGAAGCCCATAGAGGGCTATGGTGAAAAAGGAAATATCCTCAGATCAAATCTGGAAAGAAGCTTTCTGAGAAACTGCTTAGTGTTCTGTGAATTCATCTCACAGAGTTACATCTGTATTTCGTGGATCTCTTTGCTAGCCTTATTTCTGTGGAATCTGAGAAAAGATATTTCGCATCCCTATGAAGACTATAGGGCCAAAGGAAATATCCTCCGATAACAAAGAGAAAGAAGCTTTCTGAGAAACTTCTTTCTGTTCTGTGAACTCATCTCACAGAGTTACAGCTTTCCCCTCAAGAAGCCTTTCGCTAAGACAGTTCTTGTGGAATTGGCAAAGAGATATATGGAAGCCCATAGAGGGCTATGGTGAAAAAGGAAATATCCTCAGATGAAATCTGGAAAGAAGCTTTCTGAGAAACTGCTTAGTGTTCTGTGAAATCATCTCACAGAGTTACAGCTTTCCCCTCAAGAAGCCTTTCGCTAAGACAGTTCTTGTGGAATTGGCAAAGTGATATTTGGAAGCCCTTAGAGGGCTACGGTGATAAAGGAAATATCCTCAGATGAAATCTGGAAAGAAGCTTTCTGAGAAACTGCTTAGTGTTCTGTGAATTCATCTCTCAGCGTTACATCTGTATTTCGTGGATCTCTTTGCTAGCCTTATTTCTGTGGAGTCTGAGAACAGATATTTCGGATCTCTTTGAAGACTATAGGGCCAAAGGAAATATCCTGCGATAACAAAGAGAAAGAAGCTTTCTGAGAAACTTCTTTCTGTTCTGTGAAATCATCTCACAGAGTTGCCGCTTTCCCCTCAAGAAGCCTATCGCTAAGACAGTTCTTGTGGAATTGGCAAAGTGATATTTGGAAGCCCATAGAGGGCTATGGTGAAAAAGGAAATATCCTCAGATGAAATCTGGAAAGAAGCTTTCTGAGAAACTGCTTAGTGTTCTGTGAATTCATCTCACAGAGTTACATGTGTATTCGTGGATCTCTTTGCTAGCCTTATTTCTCTGGAATCTGAGAAAAGATATTTCGGATCCCTATGAAGACTATAGGGCCAAAGGAAATATCCTGCGATAACAAAGAGAAAGAAGCTTTCTGAGAAACTTCTTTGTTTTCTGTGAAATCATCTCACAGAGTTACAGCTTTCCCCTCAAGAACACTTTCGCTAAGACAGTTCTTGTGGAATTGGCAAAGTGATATTTGGAAGCCCATAGAGGGCTATGGTGAAAAAGGAAATATCCTCAGATGAAATCTGGAAAGAAGCTTTCTGAGAAACTGCTTAGTGTTCTGTGAATTCATCTCACAGAGTTACATGTGTATTTCGTGTATCTCTTTGCTAGCCTTATTTCTGTGGAATCTGAGAAAAGATATTTCGTATCCCTCTGAAGACTATAGGGCCAAAGGAAATATCCTCCGATAACAAAGAGAAAGAAGCTTTCTGAGAAACTTCTTTGTGTTCTGTGAAATCATCTCACAGAGTTACAGCTTTCCACTCAAGAAGCCTTTCGCTAAGACAGTTCTTGTGGAATTGGCAAAGAGATATTTGGAAGCCCATAAAGGGCTATGGTGAAAAAGAAAATATCCTCAGATGAAATCTGGAAAGAAGCTTTCTGAGAAACTGCTTAGTGTTCTGTGAAATCATCTCACAGAGTTACAGCTTTCCCCTCAAGAAGCCTTTCGCTAAGACAGTTCTTGTGGAATTGGCAAAGTGATATTTGGAAGCCCTTAGAGGGCTATGGTGAAAAAGGAAATATCCTCAGATGAAATCTGGAAAGAAGCTTTTTGAGAAACTGCTTAGTGTTCTGTGAATTCATCTCACAGCGTTACATCTGTATTTCGTGGATCTCTTTGCTAGCCTTATTTCTGTGGAGTCTGAGAACAGATATTTCTGATCCCTTTGAAGACTATAGGGCCAAAGGAAATATCCTCCGATAACAAAGAGAAAGAAGCTTTCTGAGAAACTTCTTTGTGTTCTGTGAAATCATCTCACAGAGTTACAGCTTTCCCCTCAAGAAGCCTTTCGCTAAGACAGTTCTTGCGGAATTGGCAAAGTGATATTTGGAAGCCCATAGAGGGCTATGGTGAAAAAGGAAATATCCTCAGATGAAATCTGGAAAGAAGCTTTCTGAGAAACTGCTTAGTGTTCTGTGAATTCATCTCACAGAGTTACATCTGTATTTCGTGGATCTCTTTGCTAGCCTTATTTCTGTGGAATCTGAGAACAGATATTTCGGATCCCTTTGAAGACTATAGGGCCAAAGGAAATATCCTCCGATAACAAAGAGAAAGAAGCTTTGTGAGAAACTTCTTTGTGTTCTGTGAAATCATCTCACAGAGTTACAGCTTTCCCCTCAAGAAGCCTTTCGCTAAGACAGTTCTTGTGGAAATGGCAAAGTGATATTTGGAAGCCCATAGAGGGCTATGGTGAAAAAGGAAATATCCTCAGATGAAATCTGGAAAGAAGCTTTCTGAGAAACTGCTTAGTGTTCCGTGAATTCATCTCACAGAGTTACATCTGTATTTCGTGGATCTCTTTGCTAGCCTTATTTCTGTGGAATCTGAGAACAGATATTTCGGATCCCTTTGAAGACTATAGGGCCAAAGGAAATATCCTCCGATAACAAAGAGAAAGAAGCTTTCTGAGAAACTTCTTTCTGTTCTGTGAAATCATCTCACAGAGTTACAGCTTTCCCCTCAAGAACCCTTTCGCTAAGACAGTTCTTGTGGAATTGGCAAAGTGATATTTGGAAGCCCATAGAGGGCTATGGTGAAAAAGGAAATATCCTCAGATGAACTCTGGAAAGAAGCTTTCTGAGAAACTGCTTAGTGTTCTGTGAATTCATCTCACAGAGTTACATCTGTGATTTCGTGGATCTCTCTGCTAGCCTTATTTCTGTGGAATCTGAGAACAGATATTTCGGATCCCTTTGAAGACTATAGGGCCAAAGGAAATATCCTCCGATAACAAAGAGAAAGAAGCTTTCTGAGAAACTTCTTTCTGTTCTGTGAAATCATCTCACAGAGTTAACGCTTTCCCTTCAAGAAGCCTTTCGCTAAGACAGTTCTTGTGGAATTGGCAAAGTGATATTTGGAAGCCCATAGAGGGCTATGGTGAAAAAGGAAATATCCTCAGATCAAATCTGGAAAGAAGCTTTCTGAGA
The DNA here is from genome assembly GCF_043159975.1 of Macaca nemestrina. Classification (NCBI taxonomy): domain Eukaryota; kingdom Metazoa; phylum Chordata; class Mammalia; order Primates; family Cercopithecidae; genus Macaca; species Macaca nemestrina. Next base: position 91,383,542 of record NC_092125.1, read on the forward strand.
AACTGCTTAGTGTTCTGTGAATTCATCTCACAGAGTTACATCTGTATTTCGTGGATCTCTTTGCTAGCCTTATTTCTGTGGAATCTGAGAAAAGATATTTCGCATCCCTATGAAGACTATAGGGCCAAAGGAAATATCCTCCGATAACAAAGAGAAAGAAGCTTTCTGAGAAACTTCTTTCTGTTCTGTGAACTCATCTCACAGAGTTACAGCTTTCCCCTCAAGAAGCCTTTCGCTAAGACAGTTCTTGTGGAATTGGCAAAGAGATATATGGAAGCCCATAGAGGGCTATGGTGAAAAAGGAAATATCCTCAGATGAAATCTGGAAAGAAGCTTTCTGAGAAACTGCTTAGTGTTCTGTGAAATCATCTCACAGAGTTACAGCTTTCCCCTCAAGAAGCCTTTCGCTAAGACAGTTCTTGTGGAATTGGCAAAGTGATATTTGGAAGCCCTTAGAGGGCTATGGTGATAAAGGAAATATCCTCAGATGAAATCTGGAAAGAAGCTTTCTGAGAAACTGCTTAGTGTTCTGTGAATTCATCTCTCAGCGTTACATCTGTATTTCGTGGATCTCTTTGCTAGCCTTATTTCTGTGGAGTCTGAGAACAGATATTTCGGATCTCTTTGAAGACTATAGGGCCAAAGGAAATATCCTGCGATAACAAAGAGAAAGAAGCTTTCTGAGAAACTTCTTTCTGTTCTGTGAAATCATCTCACAGAGTTGCCGCTTTCCCCTCAAGAAGCCTATCGCTAAGACAGTTCTTGTGGAATTGGCAAAGTGATATTTGGAAGCCCATAGAGGGCTATGGTGAAAAAGGAAATATCCACAGATGAAATCTGGAAAGAAGCTTTCTGAGAAACTGCTTAGTGTTCTGTGAATTCATCTCACAGAGTTACATGTGTATTTCGTGTATCTCTTTGCTAGCCTTATTTCTGTGGAATCTGAGAAAAGATATTTCGTATCCCTCTGAAGACTATAGGGCCAAAGGAAATATCCTCCGATAACAAAGAGAAAGAAGCTTTCTGAGAAACTTCTTTGTGTTCTGTGAAATCATCTCACAGAGTTACAGCTTTCCACTCAAGAAGCCTTTCGCTAAGACAGTTCTTGTGGAATTGGCAAAGAGATATTTGGAAGCCCATAAAGGGCTATGGTGAAAAAGAAAATATCCTCAGATGAAATCTGGAAAGAAGCTTTCTGAGAAACTGCTTAGTGTTCTGTGAATTCATCTCACAGAGTTACATCTGTATTTCGTGGATATCTTTGCTAGTCTTATTTCTGTGGAATCTGAGAACAGATATTTCGGATCCCTTTGAAGACTATAGGGCCAAAGGAAATATCCTCCGATAACAAAGAGAAAGAAGCTTTCTGAGAAACTTCTTTCTGATCTGTGAAATCATCTCACAGAGTTACCGCTTTCCCCTCAAGAAGCCTTTCGCTAAGACAGTTCTTGTGGAATTGGGAAAGTGATATTTGGAAGCCCATAGAGGGCTATGGTGAAAAAGGAAATATCCTCAGATGAAATATGGAAAGAAGCTTTATGAGAAACTGCTTAGTGTTCTGTGAATTCATCTCACAGAGTTACATGTGTATTTCGTGGATCTCTTTGCTAGCCTTATTTCTGTGGAATCTGAGAAAAGATATTTCGCATCCCTATGAAGACTATAGGGCCAAAGGAAATATCCTCCGATAACAAAGAGAAAGAAGCTTTCCGAGAAACTTCTTTCTGTTCTGTGAACTCATCTCACAGAGTTACAGCTTTCCTCTCAAGAAGCCTTTCGCTAAGACAGTTCTTGTGGAATTGGCAAAGAGATATATGGAAGCCCATAGAGGGCTATGGTGAAAAAGGAAATATCCTCAGATGAAATCTGGAAAGAAGCTTTCTGAGAAACTGTTTAGTGTTCTGTGAAATCATCTCACAGAGTTACAGCTTTCCCCTCAAGAAGCCTTTCGCTAAGACAGTTCTTGTGGAATTGGCAAAGTGATATTTGGAAGCCCTTAGAGGGCTATGGTGAAAAAGGAAATATCCTCAGATGAAATCTGGAAAGAAGCTTTCTGAGAAACTGCTTAGTGTTCTGTGAATTCATCTCTCAGCGTTACATCTGTATTTCGTGGATCTCTTTGCTAGCCTTATTTCTGTGCAGTCTGAGAACAGATATTTCGGATCCCTTTGAAGACTATAGGGCCAAAGGAAATATCCTGCGATAACAAAGAGAAAGAAGCTTTCTGAGAAACTTCTTTCTGTTCTGTGAAATCATCTCACAGAGTTACCGCTTTCCCCTCAAGAAGCCTTTCGCTAAGACAGTTCTTGTGGAATTGGCAAAGTGATATTTGGAAGCCCATAGAGGGCTATGGTGAAAAAGGAAATATCCTCAGATGAAATCTGGAAAGAAGCTTTCTGAGAAACTGCTTAGTGTTCTGTGAATTCATCTCACAGAGTTACATGTGTATTTCGTGGATCTCTTTGCTAGCCTTATTTCTGTGGAGTCCGAGAAAAGATATTTCGCATCACTATGAAGACTATAGGGCCAAAGGAAATATCCTGCGATAACAAAGAGAAAGAAGCTTTCTGAGAAACTTCTTTGTGTTCGGTGAAATCATCTCACAGAGTTACAGCTTTCCGCTCAAGAAGCCTTTCGCTGAGACAGTTCTTGTGGAATTGGCAAAGAGATATATGGAAGCCCATAGAGGGCTATGGTGAAAAAGGAAATATCCTCAGATGAAATCTGGAAAGAAGCTTTCTGAGAAACTGCTTAGTGTTCTGTGAATTCATCTCACAGCGTTACATCTGTATTTCGTGGATCTCTTTGCTAGCCTTATTTCTGTGGAGTCTGAGAACAGATATTTCGGATCCCTTTGAAGACTATAGGGCCAAAGGAAATATCCTCCGATAACAAAGAGAAAGAAGCTTTCTGAGAAACTTCTTTGTGTTCTGTGAAATCATCTCACAGAGTTACAGCTTTCCCCTCAAGAAGCCTTTCGCTAAGACAGTTCTTGTGGAATTGGAAAAGTCATATTTGGAAGCCCTTAGAGGGCTATGGTGAAAAAGGAAATATCCTCAGATGAAATCTGGAAAGAAGCTTTCTGAGAAACTGCTTAGTGTTCTGTGAATTCATCTCACAGAGTTATATCTGTATTTCTTGTATCTCTTTGCTAGCCTTATTTCTGTGGAATCTGAGAACAGATATTTCGGATCCCTTTGAAGACTATAGGGCCAAAGGAAATATCCTCCGATAACAAAGAGAAAGAAGCTTTCTGAGAAACTTCTTTCTGTTCTGTGAACTCATCTCACAGAGTTACAGCTTTCTTCTCAAGAACCCTTTCGCTAAGACGGTTCTTGCGGAATTGGCAAAGTGATATTTGGAAGCCCATAGAGGGCTATGGTGAAAAAGGAAATAACCTCAGATGAAATCTGGAAAGAAGCTTTCTGAGAAACTGCTTAGTGTTCTGCGAATTCATCTCACAGAGTTACATCTGTATTTCGTGGATTTCTTTGCTAGCCTTATTTCTGTGGAATCTGAGAACAGAGATTTCGGATCCCTTTGAAGACTATAGGGCCAAAGGAAATATCCTCCGATAACAAAGAGAAAGAAGCTTTCTGAGAAACTTCTTTCTGTTCTGTGAAATCATCTCACAGAGTTACAGCTTTCCCCTCAAGAAGCCTTTCGCTAAGACAGTTCTTGTGGAATTGGCAAAGTCATATTTGGAAGCCCTTAGAGGGCTATGGTGAAAAAGGAAATATCCTCAGATGAAATCTGGAAAGAAGCTTTCTGAGAAACTGCTTAGTGTTCTGTGAATTCATCTCACAGAGTTACATGTGTATTCGTGGATCTCTTTGCTAGCCTTATTTCTCTGGAATCTGAGAAAAGATATTTCGGATCCCTATGAAGACTATAGGGCCAAAGGAAATATCCTGCGATAACAAAGAGAAAGAAGCTTTCTGAGAAACTTCTTTGTTTTCTGTGAAATCATCTCACAGAGTTACAGCTTTCCCCTCAAGAACACTTTCGCTAAGACAGTTCTTGTGGAATTGGCAAAGTGATATTTGGAAGCCCATAGAGGGCTATGGTGAAAAAGGAAATATCCTCAGATGAAATCTGGAAAGAAGCTTTCTGAGAAACTGCTTAGTGTTCTGTGAATTCATCTCACAGAGTTACATGTGTATTTCGTGTATCTCTTTGCTAGCCTTATTTCTGTGGAATCTGAGAAAAGATATTTCGTATCCCTCTGAAGACTATAGGGCCAAAGGAAATATCCTCCGATAACAAAGAGAAAGAAGCTTTCTGAGAAACTTCTTTGTGTTCTGTGAAATCATCTCACAGAGTTACAGCTCTCCACTCAAGAAGCCTTTCGCTAAGACAGTTCTTGTGGAATTGGCAAAGAGATATTTGGAAGCCCATAAAGGGCTATGGTGAAAAAGAAAATATCCTCAGATGAAATCTGGAAAGAAGCTTTCTGAGAAACTGCTTAGTGTTCTGTGAAATCATCTCACAGAGTTACAGCTTTCCCCTCAAGAAGCCTTTCGCTAAGACAGTTCTTGTGGAATTGGCAAAGTGATATTTGGAAGCCCTTAGAGGGCTATGGTGAAAAAGGAAATATCCTCAGATGAAATCTGGAAAGAAGCTTTTTGAGAAACTGCTTAGTGTTCTGTGAATTCATCTCACAGCGTTACATCTGTATTTCGTGGATCTCTTTGCTAGCCTTATTTCTGTGGAGTCTGAGAACAGATATTTCTGATCCCTTTGAAGACTATAGGGCCAAAGGAAATATCCTCCGATAACAAAGAGAAAGAAGCTTTCTGAGAAACTTCTTTGTGTTCTGTGAAATCATCTCACAGAGTTACAGCTTTCCCCTCAAGAAGCCTTTCGCTAAGACAGTTCTTGCGGAATTGGCAAAGTGATATTTGGAAGCCCATAGAGGGCTATGGTGAAAAAGGAAATATCCTCAGATGAAATCTGGAAAGAAGCTTTCTGAGAAACTGCTTAGTGTTCTGTGAATTCATCTCACAGAGTTACATCTGTATTTCGTGGATCTCTTTGCTAGCCTTATTTCTGTGGAATCTGAGAACAGATATTTCGGATCCCTTTGAAGACTATAGGGCCAAAGGAAATATCCTCCGATAACAAAGAGAAAGAAGCTTTGTGAGAAACTTCTTTGTGTTCTGTGAAATCATCTCACAGAGTTACAGCTTTCCCCTCAAGAAGCCTTTCGCTAAGACAGTTCTTGTGGAAATGGCAAAGTGATATTTGGAAGCCCATAGAGGGCTATGGTGAAAAAGGAAATATCCTCAGATGAAATCTGGAAAGAAGCTTTCTGAGAAACTGCTTAGTGTTCCGTGAATTCATCTCACAGAGTTACATCTGTATTTCGTGGATCTCTTTGCTAGCCTTATTTCTGTGGAATCTGAGAACAGATATTTCGGATCCCTTTGAAGACTATAGGGCCAAAGGAAATATCCTCCGATAACAAAGAGAAAGAAGCTTTCTGAGAAACTTCTTTCTGTTCTGTGAAATCATCTCACAGAGTTACAGCTTTCCCCTCAAGAACCCTTTCGCTAAGACAGTTCTTGTGGAATTGGCAAAGTGATATTTGGAAGCCCATAGAGGGCTACGGTGAAAAAGGAAATATCCTCAGATGAACTCTGGAAAGAAGCTTTCTGAGAAACTGCTTAGTGTTCTGTGAATTCATCTCACAGAGTTACATCTGTGATTTCGTGGATCTCTTTGCTAGCCTTATTTCTGTGGAATCTGAGAACAGATATTTCGGATCCCTTTGAAGACTATAGGGCCAAAGGAAATATCCTCCGATAACAAAGAGAAAGAAGCTTTCTGAGAAACTTCTTTCTGTTCTGTGAAATCATCTCACAGAGTTACCGCTTTCCCCTCAAGAAGCCTTTCGCTAAGACAGTTCTTGTTGAATTGGCAAAGTGATATTTGGAAGCCCATAGAGGGCTATGTTGAAAAAGGAAATATCCTCAGATCAAATCTGGAAAGAAGCTTTCTGAGAAACTGCTTAGTGTTCTGTGAATTCATCTCACAGAGTTACATCTGTATTTCGTGGATCTCTTTGCTAGCCTTATTTCTGTGGAATCTGAGAAAAGATATTTCGCATCCCTATGAAGACTATAGGGCCAAAGGAAATATCCTCCGATAACAAAGAGAAAGAAGCTTTCTGAGAAACTTCTTTCTGTTCTGTGAACTCATCTCACAGAGTTACAGCTTTCCCCTCAAGAAGCCTTTCGCTAAGACAGTTCTTGTGGAATTGGCAAAGAGATATATGGAAGCCCATAGAGGGCTATGGTGAAAAAGGAAATATCCTCAGATGAAATCTGGAAAGAAGCTTTCTGAGAAACTGCTTAGTGTTCTGTGAAATCATCTCACAGAGTTACAGCTTTCCCCTCAAGAAGCCTTTCGCTAAGACAGTTCTTGTGGAATTGGCAAAGTGATATTTGGAAGCCCTTAGAGGGCTATGGTGATAAAGGAAATATCCTCAGATGAAATCTGGAAAGAAGCTTTCTGAGAAACTGCTTAGTGTTCTGTGAATTCATCTCTCAGCGTTACATCTGTATTTCGTGGATCTCTTTGCTAGCCTTATTTCTGTGGAGTCTGAGAACAGATATTTCGGATCTCTTTGAAGACTATAGGGCCAAAGGAAATATCCTGCGATAACAAAGAGAAAGAAGCTTTCTGAGAAACTTCTTTCTGTTCTGTGAAATCATCTCACAGAGTTGCCGCTTTCCCCTCAAGAAGCCTATCGCTAAGACAGTTCTTGTGGAATTGGCAAAGTGATATTTGGAAGCCCATAGAGGGCTATGGTGAAAAAGGAAATATCCTCAGATGAAATCTGGAAAGAAGCTTTCTGAGAAACTGCTTAGTGTTCTGTGAATTCATCTCACAGAGTTACATGTGTATTCGTGGATCTCTTTGCTAGCCTTATTTCTCTGGAATCTGAGAAAAGATATTTCGGATCCCTATGAAGACTATAGGGCCAAAGGAAATATCCTGCGATAACAAAGAGAAAGAAGCTTTCTGAGAAACTTCTTTGTTTTCTGTGAAATCATCTCACAGAGTTACAGCTTTCCCCTCAAGAACACTTTCGCTAAGACAGTTCTTGTGGAATTGGCAAAGTGATATTTGGAAGCCCATAGAGGGCTATGGTGAAAAAGGAAATATCCTCAGATGAAATCTGGAAAGAAGCTTTCTGAGAAACTGCTTAGTGTTCTGTGAATTCATCTCACAGAGTTACATCTGTATTTCGTGGATCTCTTTGCTAGCCTTATTTCTGTGGAATCTGAGAAAAGATATTTCGTATCCCTCTGAAGACTATAGGGCCAAAGGAAATATCCTCCGATAACAAAGAGAAAGAAGCTTTCTGAGAAACTTCTTTGTGTTCTGTGAAATCATCTCACAGAGTTACAGCTTTCCACTCAAGAAGCCTTTCGCTAAGACAGTTCTTGTGGAATTGGCAAAGAGATATTTGGAAGCCCATAAAGGGCTATGGTGAAAAAGAAAATATCCTCAGATGAAATCTGCAAAGAAGCTTTCTGAGAAACTGCTTAGTGTTCTGTGAAATCATCTCACAGAGTTACAGCTTTCCCCTCAAGAAGCCTTTCGCTAAGACAGTTCTTGTGGAATTGGCAAAGTGATATTTGGAAGCCCTTAGAGGGCTATGGTGAAAAAGGAAATATCCTCAGATGAAATCTGGAAAGAAGCTTTTTGAGAAACTGCTTAGTGTTCTGTGAATTCATCTCACAGCGTTACATCTGTATTTCGTGGATCTCTTTGCTAGCCTTATTTCTGTGGAGTCTGAGAACAGATATTTCTGATCCCTTTGAAGACTATAGGGCCAAAGGAAATATCCTCCGATAACAAAGAGAAAGAAGCTTTCTGAGAAACTTCTTTGTGTTCTGTGAAATCATCTCACAGAGTTACAGCTTTCCCCTCAAGAAGCCTTTCGCTAAGACAGTTCTTGCGGAATTGGCAAAGTGATATTTGGAAGCCCATAGAGGGCTATGGTGAAAAAGGAAATATCCTCAGATGAAATCTGGAAAGAAGCTTTCTGAGAAACTGCTTAGTGTTCCGTGAATTCATCTCACAGAGTTACATCTGTATTTCGTGGATCTCTTTGCTAGCCTTATTTCTGTGGAATCTGAGAACAGATATTTCGGATCCCTTTGAAGACTATAGGGCCAAAGGAAATATCCTCCGATAACAAAGAGAAAGAAGCTTTCTGAGAAACTTCTTTCTGTTCTGTGAAATCATCTCACAGAGTTACAGCTTTCCCCTCAAGAACCCTTTCGCTAAGACAGTTCTTGTGGAATTGGCAAAGTGATATTCGGAAGCCCATAGAGGGCTATGGTGAAAAAGGAAATATCCTCAGATGAACTCTGGAAAGAAGCTTTCTGAGAAACTGCTTAGTGTTCTGTGAATTCATCTCACAGAGTTACATCTGTGATTTCGTGGATCTCTTTGCTAGCCTTATTTCTGTGGAATCTGAGAACAGATATTTCGGATCCCTTTGAAGACTATAGGGCCAAAGGAAATATCCTCCGATAACAAAGAGAAAGAAGCTTTCTGAGAAACTTCTTTCTGTTCTGTGAACTCATCTCACAGAGTTACAGCTTTCCCCTCAAGAAGCCTTTCGCTAAGACAGTTCTTGTGGAATTGGCAAAGAGATATATGGAAGCCCATAGAGGGCTATGGTGAAAAAGGAAATATCCTCAGATGAAATCTGGAAAGAAGCTTTCTGAGAAACTGCTTAGTGTTCTGTGAAATCATCTCACAGAGTTACAGCTTTCCCCTCAAGAAGCCTTTCGCTAAGACAGTTCTTGTGGAATTGGCAAAGTGATATTTGGAAGCCCTTAGAGGGCTATGGTGATAAAGGAAATATCCTCAGATGAAATCTGGAAAGAAGCTTTCTGAGAAACTGCTTAGTGTTCTGTGAATTCATCTCTCAGCGTTACATCTGTATTTCGTGGATCTCTTTGCTAGCCTTATTTCTGTGGAGTCTGAGAACAGATATTTCGGATCTCTTTGAAGACTATAGGGCCAAAGGAAATATCCTGCGATAACAAAGAGAAAGAAGCTTTCTGAGAAACTTCTTTCTGTTCTGTGAAATCATCTCACAGAGTTGCCGCTTTCCCCTCAAGAAGCCTATCGCTAAGACAGTTCTTGTGGAATTGGCAAAGTGATATTTGGAAGCCCATAGAGGGCTATGGTGAAAAAGGAAATATCCTCAGATGAAATCTGGAAAGAAGCTTTCTGAGAAACTGTTTAGTGTTCTGTGAATTCATCTCACAGAGTTACATGTGTATTTCGTGGATCTCTTTGCTAGCCTTATTTCTGTGGAGTCCGAGAAAAGATATTTTGCATCCCTATGAAGACTATAGGGCCAAAGGAAATATCCTCCGATAACAAAGAGATAGAAGCTTTCTGAGAAACTTCTTTGTGTTCTGTGAAATCATCTCACAGAGTTACAGCTTTCCCCTCAAGAAGCCTTTTGCTAAGACAGTTCTTGTGGAATTGGCAAAGAGATATATGGAAGCCCATAGAGGGCTATGGTGAAAAAGGAAATATCATCCGATGAAATCTGGAAAGAAGCTTTCTGAGAAACTGCTTAGTGTTCTGTGAAGTCATCTCACAGAGTTACAGCTTTCCCCTCAAGAAGCCTTTCGCTAAGACAGTTTTTGTGGAATTGGCAAAGTGATATTTGGAAGCCCATAGAGGGCTATGGTGAAAAAGGAAATATCCTCAGATGAAATCTGGAAAGAAGCTTTCTGAGAAACTGCTTAGTGTTCTGTAAATTCATCTCACAGCGTTACATCTGTATTTCGTGGATCTCTTTGCTAGCCTTATTTCTGTGGAGTCTGTGAACAGATATTTGGGATCCCTTTGAAGACTATAGGGCCAAAGGAAATATCCTCCGATAACAAAGAGAAAGAAGCTTTCTGAGAAACTTCTTTGTGTTCTGTGAAATCATCTCACAGAGTTACAGCTTTCCCCTCAAGAAGCTTTCGCTAAGCCAGTTCTTGTGGAATTGGCAAAGTGATATTTGGGTGCCCATAGAGGGCTATGGTGAAAAAGGAAATATCATCAGATGAACTCTGGAAAGAAGCTTTCTGAGAAACTGCTTAGTGTTCTGTGAATTCATCTCACAGAGTTACATCTGTATTTCGTGGATCTCTTTGCTAGCCTTATTTCTGTGGAATCTGAGAACAGATATTTCGGATCCCTTTGAAGACTATAGGGCCAAAGGAAATATCCTGCGATAACAAAGAGAAAGAAGCTTTCTGAGAAACTTCTTTCTGTTCTGTGAAATCATCTCACAGAGTTACAGCTTTCCCCTCAAGAAGCCTTTCGCTAAGACAGTTCTTGTGGAATTGGCAAAGTGATACTTGGAAGCCCATAGAGGGCTATGGTGAAAAAGGAAATATCCTCAGATGAAATCTGGAAAGAAGCTTTCTGAGAAACTGCTTAGTGTTCTGTGAATTCATCTCACAGAGTTACATGTGTGTTTCGTGGATCTCGTTGCTAGCCTTATTTCTCTGGAATCTGAGAAAAGATATTTCGGATCCCTATGAAGACTATAGGGCCAAAGCAAATACCCTCCGATAACAAAGAGAAAGAAGCTTTCTGAGAAACTTCTTTGTGTTCTGTGAAATCATCTCACAGAGTTACAGCTTTCCCCTCAAGAAGCCTTTCGCTAAGACAGTTCTTGTGGAATTGGCAAAGTGATATTTGGAAGCCCATAGAGGGCTATGGTGAAAAAGGAAATATCCTCAGATGAACTCTGGAAAGAAGCTTTCTGAGAAACTGCTTAGTGTTCTGTGAATTCATCTCACAGAGTTACATCTGTATTTCGTGGATCTCTTTGCTAGCCTTATTTCTGTGGAATCTGAGAACATATATTTCGGATCCCTTTGAAGACTATAGAGCCAAAGGAAATATCCTGCGATAAAAAAGAGAAAGAAGCTTTCTGAGAAACTTCTTTGTGTTCTGTGAAATCATCTCACAGAGTTACTGCTTTCCCCTCAAGAAGACTTTCGCTAAGACAGTTCTTGTGGAATTGGCAAAGTGATATTTGGAAGCCCATAGAGGGCTATGGTGAAAAAGGAAATATCCTCAGATGAAATCTGGAAAGAAGCTTTCTGAGAAACTGCTTAGTGTTCTGGGAATTCATCTCACAGAGTTACATCTGTATTTCTTGGATCTCTTTGCTAGCCTTATTTCTGTGGAATCTGAGAAAAGATATTTCGCATGCCTATGAAGACTATAGGGCCAAAGGAAATATCCTCCGATAACAAAGAGAAAGAAGCTTTCTGAGAAACTTCTTTCTGTTCTGTGAACTCATCTCACAGAGTTACAGCTTTCCCCTCAAGAAGCCTTTCGCTAAGACAGTTCTTGTGGAATTGGCAAAGAGATATATGGAAGCCCATAGAGGGCTATGGTGAAAAAGGAAATATCCTCAGATGAAATCTGGAAAGAAGCTTTCTGAGAAACTGCTTAGTGTTCTGTGAAATCATCTCACAGAGTTACAGCTTTCCCCTCAAGAAGCCTTTCGCTAAGACAGTTCTTGTGGAATTGGCAAAGTGATATTTGGAAGCCCTTAGAGGGCTACGGTGAAAAAGGAAATATCCTCAGATGAAATCTGGAAAGAAGCTTTCTGAGAAACTGCTTAGTGTTCTGTGAATTCATCTCTCAGCGTTACATCTGTATTTCGTGGATCTCTTTGCTAGCCTTATTTCTGTGGAGTCTGAGAACAGATATTTCGGATCTCTTTGAAGACTATAGGGCCAAAGGAAATATCCTGCGATAACAAAGAGAAAGAAGCTTTCTGAGAAACTTCTTTCTGTTCTGTGAAATCATCTCACAGAGTTACCGCTTTCCCCTCAAGAAGCCTATCGCTAAGACAGTTCTTGTGGAATTGGCAAAGTGATATTTGGAAGCCCATAGAGGGCTATGGTGAAAAAGGAAATATCCTCAGATGAAATCTGGAAAGAAGCTTTCTGAGAAACTGCTTAGTGTTCTGTGAATTCATCTCACAGAGTTACATGTGTATTTCGTGGATCTCTTTGCTAGCCTTATTTCTGTGGAGTCCGAGAAAAGATATTTCGCATCCCTATGAAGACTATAGGGCCAAAGGAAATATCCTCCGATAAAAAGGGAAAGAAGCTTTCTGAGAAACTTCTTTGTGTTCTGTGAAATCATCTCACAGAGTTACAGCTTTCCCCTCAAGAAGCCTTTTGCTAAGACAGTTCTTGTGGAATTGGCAAAGAGATATATGGAAGCCCATAGAGGTCTATGGTGAAAAAGGAAATATCCTCAGATGAAATCTGGAAAGAAGCTTTCTGAGAAACTGCTTTGTGTTCTGTGAAGTCATCTCACAGAGTTACAGCTTTCCCCTCAAGAAGCCTTTCACTAAGACAGTTCTTGTGGAATTGGCAAAGTGATATTTGGAAGCCCATAGAGGGCTATGGTGAAAAAGGAAATATCCTCAGATGAAATCTGGAAAGAAGCTTTCTGAGAAACTGCTTAGTGTTCTGTAAATTCATCTCACAGCGTTACATCTGTATTTCGTGGATCTCTTTGCTAGCCTTATTTCTGTGGAGTCTGTGAACAGATATTTCTGATCCCTTTGAAGACTATAGGGCCAAAGGAAATATCCTCCGATAACAAAGAGAAAGAAGCTTTCTGAGAAACTTCTTTGTGTTCTGTGAAATCATCTCACAGAGTTACAGCTTTCCCCTCAAGAAGCCTTTCGCTAAGACAGTTCTTGTGGAATTGGCAAAGTGATATTTGGGTGCCCATAGAGGGCTATGGTGAAAAAGGAAATATCATCAGATGAACTCTGGAAAGAAGCTTTCTGAGAAACTGCTTAGTGTTCTGTGAATTCATCTCACAGAGTTACATCTGTATTCCGTGGATCTCTTTGCTAGCCTTATTTCTGTGGAATCTGAGAACAGATATTTCGGATCCCTTTGAAGACTATAGGGCCAAAGGAAATATCCTGCGATAACAAAGAGAAAGAAGCTTTCTGAGAAACTTCTTTGTGTTCTGTGAAATCATCTCACAGAGTTACAGCTTTCCCCTCAAGAAGCCTTTCGCTAAGCCAGTTCTTGTGGAATTGGTAAAGTGATATTTGGAAGCCCATAGAGGGCTATGGTGAAAAAGGAAATATCCTCAGATGAAATCTGGAAAGAAGCTTTCTGAGAAACTGCTTAGTGTTCTGTGAATTCATCTAACAGAATTACATCTGTATTTCGTGGATCTCTTTGCTAGCCTTATTTCTGTGGAATCTGAGAACAGATATTTCGGATCCCTTTGAAGACTATAGGGCCAAAGGAAATATCCTCCGATAACAAAGAGAAAGAAGCTTTCTGAGAAACTTCTTTGTGTTCTGTGAAATCATCTCACAGAGTTACAGCTTTCCCCTCAAGAAGCCTTTCGCTAAGACAGTTCTTGTGGAATTGGCAAAGTGATATTTGGAAGCCCAAAGAGGGCTATGGTGAAAATGGAAATATCCTCAGATGAAATCTGGAAAGAAGCTTTCTGAGAAACTGCTTAGTGTTCTGTGAATTCATCTCACAGAGTTACATGTGTGTTTCGTGGATCTCGTTGCTAGCCTTATTTCTCTGGAATCTGAGAAAAGATATTTCGGATCCCTATGAAGACTATAGGGCCAAAGCAAATATCCTCCGATAAAAAAGAGAAAGAAGCTTTCTGAGAAACTTCTTTGTGTTCTGTGAAATCATCTCACAGAGTTACAGCTTTCCCCTCAAGAAGCCTTTCGCTAAGACAGTTCTTGTGGAATTGGCAAAGTGATATTTGGAAGCCCATAGAGGGCTATGGTGAAAAAGGAAATATCCTCAGATTAACTCTGGAAAGAAGCTTTCTGAGAAACTGCTTAGTGTTCTGTGAATTCATCTCACAGAGTTACATCTGTATTTCGTGGATCTCTTTGCTAGCCTTATTTCTGTGGAATCTGAGAACAGATATTTCGGATCCCTTTGAAGACTATAGAGCCAAAGGAAATATCCTGCGATAACAAAGAGAAAGAAGCTTTCTGAGAAACTTCTTTGTGTTCTGTGAAATCATCTCACAGAGTTACAGCTTTCCCCTCAAGAAGCCATTCGCTAAGACAGTTCTTGTGGAATTGGCAAAGTGATATTTGGAAGCCCATAGAGGGCTATGGTGAAAAAGGAAATATCCTCAGATGAACTCTGGAATGAAGCTTTCTGAGAAACTGCTTAGTGTTCTGTGAATTCATCTCACAGAGTTACATCTGTATTTCGTGGATCTCTTTGCTAGCCTTATATCTGTGGAATCTGAGAACAGATATTTCGGATCCCTTTGAAGACTATAGGGCCAAAGGAAATATCCTCCGATAACAAAGAGAAAGAAGCTTTCTGAGAAACTTCTTTGTGTTCTGTGAAATCATCTCACAGAGTTACCGCTTTCTCCTCAAGAAGCCTTTCGCTAAGACAGTTCTTGTGGAATTGGCAAAGTGATATTTGGAAGCCCATAGAGGGCTATGGTGAAAAAGGAAATATCCTCAGATGAAATCTGGAAAGAAGCTTTCTGAGCAACTGCTTAGAGTTCTGTGAAATCATCTCACAGAGTTACAGCTTTCCCCTCAAGAAGCCTTTCGCTAAGACAGTTCTTGTGGAATTGGCAAAGTGATATTTGGAAGCCCTTAGAGGGCTATGGTGAAAAAGGAAATATCCTCAGATGAAATCTGGAAAGAAGCTTTCTGAGAAACTGCTTAGTGTTCTGTGAATTCATCTCTCAGCGTTACATCTGTATTTCGTGGATCTCTTTGCTAGCCTTATTTCTGTGGAGTCTGAGAACAGATATTTGGGATCTCTTTGAAGACTATAGGGCCAAAGGAAATATCCTGCGATAACAAAGAGAAAGAAGCTTTCTGAGAAACTTCTTTCTGTTCTGTGAAATCATCTCACAGAGTTACCGCTTTCCCCTCAAGAAGCCTATCGCTAAGACAGTTCTTTTGGAATTGGCAAAGTGATATTTGGAAGCCCATAGAGGGCTATGGTGAAAAAGGAAATATCCTCAGATGAAATCTGGAAAGAAGCTTTCTGAGAAACTGCTTAGTGTTCTGTGAATTCATCTCACAGAGTTACATGTGTATTTCGTGGATCTCTTTGCTAGCCTTATTTCTGTGGAATCCGAGAAAAGATATTTCGCATCCCTTTGAAGACTATAGGGCCAAAGGAAATATCCTCCGATAACAAAGAGAAAGAAGCTTTCTGAGAAACTTCTTTGTGTTCTGTGAAATCATCTCACAGAGTTACAGCTTTCCCCTCAAGAAGCCTTTTGCTAAGACAGTTCTTGTGGAATTGGCCAAGAGATATATGGAAGCCCATAGAGGGCTATGGTGAAAAAGGAAATATCCTCAGATGAAATCTGGAAAGAAGCTTTCTGAGAAACTGCTTAGTGTTCTGTGAAGTCATCTCACAGAGTTACAGCTTTCCCCTCAAGAAGCCTTTCGCTAAGACAGTTCTTGTGGAATTGGCAAAGTGATATTTGGAAGCCCATAGAGGGCTATGGTGAAAAAGGAAATATCCTCAGATGAAATCTGGAAAGAAGCTTTCTGAGAAACTGCTTAGTGTTCTGTGAATTCATCTCACAGAGTTACATGTGTATTTCGTGGATCTCTTTGCTAGCCTTATTTCTGTGGAATCTGAGAACAGATATTTCGGATCCCTTTGAAGACTATAGGGCCAAAGGAAATATCCTGCGATAACAAAGAGAAAGAAGCTTTCTGAGAAACTTCTTTCTGTTCTGTGAAATCATCTCACAGACTTACAGCTTTCCCCTCAAGAAGCCTTTCGCTAAGACAGTTCTTGTGGAATTGGCAAAGTGATATTTGGAAGCCCATAGAGGGCTATGGTGAAAAAGGAAATATCCTCAGATGAAATCTGGAAAGAAGCTTTCTAAGAAACTGCTTAGTGTTCTGTGAATTCATCTCACAGAGTTACATGTGTGTTTCGTGGATCTCGTTGCTAGCCTTATTTCTCTGGAATCTGAGAAAAGATATTTCGTATCCCTCTGAAGACTATAGGGCCAAAGCAAATATCCTCCGATAACAAAGAGAAAGAAGCTTTCTGAGAAACTTCTTTGTGTTCTGTGAAATCATCTCACAGAGTTACAGCTTTCCCCTCAAGAAGCCTTTCGCTAAGACAGTTCTTGTGGAATTGGCAAAGTGATATTTGGAAGCCCATAGAGGGCTATGGTGAAAAAGGAAATATCCTCAGATGAACTCTGGAAAGAAGCTTTCTGAGAAACTGCTTAGTGTTCTGTGAATTCATCTCACAGAGTTACATCTGTATTTCGTGGATCTCTTTGCTAGCCTTATTTCTGTGGAATCTGAGAACAGATATTTCGGATCCCTTTGAAGACTATAGAGCCAAAGGAAATATCCTGCGATAACAAAGAGAAAGAAGCTTTCTGAGAAACTTCTTTGTGTTCTGTGAAATCATCTCACAGAGTTACAGCTTTCCCCTCAAGAAGCCATTCGCTAAGACAGTTCTTGTGGAATTGGCAAAGTGATATTTGGAAGCCCATAGAGGGCTATGGTGAAAAAGGAAATATTCTCAGATGAACTCTGGAAAGAAGCTTTCTGAGAAACTGCTTAGTGTTCTGTGAATTCATCTCACAGAGTTACATCTGTATTTTGTGGATCTCTTTGCTAGCCTTATTTCTGTGGAATCTGAGAACAGATATTTCGGATCCCTTTGAAGACTATAGGGCCAAAGGAAATATCCTCCGATAACAAAGAGAAAGAAGCTTTCTGAGAAACTTCTTTGTGTTCTGTGAAATCATCTCACAGAGTTACCACTTTCCCCTCAAGAAGCCTTTCGCTAAGACAGTTCTTGTGGAATTGGCAAAGTGATATTTGGAAGCCCATAGAGGGCTTTGGTGAAAAAGGAAATATCCTCAGATGAAATCTGGAAAGAAGCTTTCTGAGAAACTGCTTAGTGTTCTGTGAATTCATCTCACAGAGTTACATCTGTATTTCGTGGATCTCTTTGCTAGCCTTATTTCTGTGGAATCTGAGAAAAGATATTTCGCATCCCTATGAAGACTATAGGGCCAAAGGAAATATCCTCCGATAACAAAGAGAAAGAAGCTTTCTGAGAAACTTCTTTCTGTTCTGTGAACTCATCTCACAGAGTTACAGCTTTCCCCTCAAGAAGCCTTTTGCTAAGACAGTTCTTGTGGAATTGGCAAAGGGATATATGGAAGCCCATAGAGGGCTATGGTGAAAAAGGAAATATCCTCAGATGAAATCTGGAAAGAAGCTTTCTGAGAAACTGCTTAGTGTTCTGTGAAGTCATCTCACAGAGTTACAGCTTTCCCCTCAAGAAGCCTTTCGCTAAGACAGTTCTTGTGGAATTGGCAAAGTGATATTTGGAAGCCCATAGAGGGCTATGGTGAAAAAGGAAATATCCTCAGATGAAATCTGGAAAGAAGCTTTCTGAGAAACTGCTTAGTGTTCTGGTAATGCATCTCACAGCGTTACATCTGTATTTCGTGGATCTCTTTGCTAGCCTTATTTCTGTGGAGTCTGTGAACAAATATTTCGGATCCCTTTGAAGACTATAGGGCCAAAGGAAATATCCTCCGATAACAAAGAGAAAGAAGCTTTCTGAGAAACTTCTTTGTGTTCTGTGAAATCGTCTCACCGAGTTACAGCTTTCCCCTCAAGAAGCCTTTCGCTAAGACAGTTCTTGTGGAATTGGCAAAGTGATATTTGGAAGCCCATAGAGGGCTATGGTGAAAAAGGAAATATCCTCAGATGAAATCTGGAAAGAAGCTTTCTGAGAAACTGCTTAGTATTCTGTGAATTCATCTAACAGAATTACATCTGTATTTCGTGGATCTCTTTGCTAGCCTTATTTCTGTGGAATCTGAGAACAGATATTTCGGATCCCTTTGAAGACTATAGGGCCAAAGGAAATATCCTCCGATAACAAAGAGAAAGAAGCTTTCTGAGAAACTTCTTTGTGTTCTGTGAAATCATCTCACAGAGTTACTGCTTTCCCCTCAAGAAGCCTTTCGCTAAGACAGTTCTTGTGGAATTGGCAAAGTGATATTTGGAAGCCCATAGAGGGCTATGGTGAAAAAGGAAATATCCTCAGATGAAATCTGGAAAGAAGCTTTCTGAGAAACTGCTTAGTGTTCTGTGAATTCATCTCACAGAGTTACATGTGTGTTTCCTGGATCTCGTTGCTAGCCTTATTTCTCTGGAATCTGAGAAAAGATATTTCGGATCCCTATGAAGACTATAGGGCCAAAGCAAATATCCTCCGATAACAAAGAGAAAGAAGCTTTCTGAGAAACTTCTTTGTGTTCGGTGAAATCATCTCACAGAGTTACAGCTTTCCCCTCAAGAAGCCTTTCGCTAAGACAGTTCTTGTGGAATTGGCAAAGTGATATTTGGAAGCCCATAGAGGGCTATGGTGAAAAGGGAAATATCCTCAGATGAACTCTGGAAAGAAGCTTTCTGAGAAACTGCTTAGTGTTCTGTGAATTCATCTCACAGAGTTACATCTGTATTTCGTGGATCTCTTTGCTAGCCTTATTTCTGTGGAATCTGAGAACAGATATTTCGGATCCCTTTGAAGACTATAGGGCCAAAGGAAATATCCTGCGATAGCAAAGAGAAAGAAGCTTTCTGAGAAACTTCTTTGTGTTCTGTGAAATCATCTCACAGAGTTACAGCTTTCCCCTCAAGAAGCCTTTCGCTAAGACAGTTCTTGTGGAATTGGCAAAGTGATATTTGGAAGCCCATAGAGGGCTATGGGGAAAAAGGAAATATCCTCAGATGAAATCTGGAAAGAAGCTTTCTGAGAAACTGCTTAGTGTTCTGTGAATTCATCTCACAGAGTTACATCTGTATTTCGTGGATCTCTTTGCCTAGCCTTATTTCTGTGGAATCTGAGAACAGATATTTCGGATCCCTTTTGAAGACTATAGGGCCAAAGGAAATATCCTCCGATAACAAAGAGAAAGAAGCTTTCTGAGAAACTTCTTTGTGTTCTGTGAAATCATCTCACAGAGTTACAGCTTTCCCCTCAAGAAGCCTTTCGCTAAGACAGTTCTTGTGGAATTGGCAAAGTGATATTTGGAAGCCCATAGAGGGCTATGGTGAAAAAGGAAATATCCTCAGATGAAATCTGGAAAGAAGCTTTCTGAGAAACTGCTTAGTGTTCTGTGAATTCATCTCACAGAGTTACATGTGTATTTCGTGGATCTCTTTGCTAGCCTTATTTCTGTGGAATCTGAGAACAGATATTTCGGATCCCTTTGAAGACTATAGGGCCAAAGGAAATATCCTGCGATAACAAAGAGAAAGAAGCTTTCTGAGAAACTTCTTTGTGTTCTGTGAAATCATCTCACAGAGTTACAGCTTTCCCCTCAAGAACCCTTTCGCTAAGACAGTTCTTGTGGAATTGGCAAAGTGATATTTGGAAGCCCATAGAGGGCTATGGTGAAAAAGGAAATATCCTCAGATGAACTCTGGAATGAAGCTTTCTGAGAAACTGCTTAGTGTTCTGTGAATTCATCTCACAGAGTTACATCTGTATTTCGTGGATCTCTTTGCTAGCCTTATATCTGTGGAATCTGAGAACAGATATTTCGGATCCCTTTGAAGACTATAGGGCCAAAGGAAATATCCTCCGATAACAAAGAGAAAGAAGCTTTCTGAGAAACTTCTTTCTGTTCTGTGAAATCATCTCACAGAGTTACCGCTTTCTCCTCAAGAAGCCTTTCGCTAAGACAGTTCTTGTGGAATTGGCAAAGTGATATTTGGAAGCCCATAGAGGGCTATGGTGAAAAAGGAAATATCCTCAGATGAAATCTGGAAAGAAGCTTTCTGAGCAACTGCTTAGAGTTCTGTGAAATCATCTCACAGAGTTACAGCTTTCCCCTCAAGAAGCCTTTCGCTAAGACAGTTCTTGTGGAATTGGCAAAGTGATATTTGGAAGCCCTTAGAGGGCTATGGTGAAAAAGGAAATATCCTCAGATGAAATCTGGAAAGAAGCTTTCTGAGAAACTGCTTAGTGTTCTGTGAATTCATCTCTCAGCGTTACATCTGTATTTCGTGGATCTCTTTGCTAGCCTTATTTCTGTGGAGTCTGAGAACAGATATTTGGGATCTCTTTTAAGACTATAGGGCCAAAGGAAATATCCTGCGATAACAAAGAGAAAGAAGCTTTCTGAGAAACTTCTTTCTGTTCTGTGAAATCATCTCACAGAGTTACCGCTTTCCCCTCAAGAAGCCTATCGCTAAGACAGTTCTTTTGGAATTGGCAAAGTGATATTTGGAAGCCCATAGAGGGCTATGGTGAAAAAGGAAATATCCTCAGATGAAATCTGGAAAGAAGCTTTCTGAGAAACTGCTTAGTGTTCTGTGAATTCATCTCACAGAGTTACATGTGTATTTCGTGGATCTCTTTGCTAGCCTTATTTCTGTGGAGTCCGAGAAAAGATATTTCGCATCCCTTTGAAGACTATAGGGCCAAAGGAAATATCCTCCGATAACAAAGAGAAAGAAGCTTTCTGAGAAACTTCTTTGTGTTCTGTGAAATCATCTCACAGAGTTACAGCTTTCCCCTCAAGAAGCCTTTTGCTAAGACAGTTCTTGTGGAATTGGCAAAGAGATATATGGAAGCCCATAGAGGGCTATGGTGAAAAAGGAAATATCCTCAGATGAAATCTGGAAAGAAGCTTTCTGAGAAACTGCTTAGTGTTCTGTGAAGTCATCTCACAGAGTTACAGCTTTCCCCTCAAGAAGCCTTTCGCTAAGACAGTTCTTGTGGAATTGGCAAAGTGATATTTGGAAGCCCATAGAGGGCTATGGTGAAAAAGGAAATATCCTCAGATGAAATCTGGAAAGAAGCTTTCTGAGAAACTGCTTAGTGTTCTGTAAATTCATCTCACAGCGTTACATCTGTATTTCGTGGATCTCTTTGCTAGCCTTATTTCTGTGGAGTCTGTGAACAGATATTTCGGATCCCTTTGAAGACTATAGGGCCAAAGGAAATATCCTCCGATAACAAAGAGAAAGAAGCTTTCTGAGAAACTTCTTTGTGTTCTGTGAAATCATCTCACAGAGTTACAGCTTTCCCCTCAAGAAGCCTTTCGCTAAGACAGTTCTTGTGGAATTGGCAAAGTGATATTTGGAAGCCCATAGATGGCTATGGTGAAAAAGGAAATATCATCAGATGAAATCTGGAAAGAAGCTTTCTGAGAAACTGCTTAGTGTTCTGTGAATTCATCTCACAGAGTTACATCTGTATTTCGTGGATCTCTTTGCTAGCCTTATTTCTGTGGAATCTGAGAACAGATATTTCGGATCCCTTTGAAGACTATAGGGCCAAAGGAAATATCCTGCGATAACAAAGAGAAAGAAGCTTTCTGAGAAACTTCTTTCTGTTCTGTGAAATCATCTCACAGACTTACAGCTTTCCCCTCAAGAAGCCTTTCGCTAAGCCAGTTCTTGTGGAATTGGCAAAGTGATATTTGGAAGCCCATAGAGGGCTATGGTGAAAAAGGAAATATCCTCAGATGAAATCTGGAAAGAAGCTTTCTGAGAAACTGCTTAGTGTTCTGTGAATTCATCTCACAGAATTACATCTGTATTTCGTGGATCTCTTTGCTAGCCTTGTTTCTGTGGAATCTGAGAACAGATATTTCGGATCCCTTTGAAGACTATAGGGCCAAAGGAAATATCCTCCGATAACAAAGAGAAAGAAGCTTTCTGAGAAACTTCTTTGTGTTCTGTGAAATCATCTCACAGAGTTACAGCTTTCCCCTCAAGAAGCCTTTCGCTAAGACAGTTCTTGTGGAATTGGCAAAGTGATATTTGGAAGCCCATAGAGGGCTATGGTGAAAAAGGAAATATCCTCAGATGAAATCTGGAAAGAAGCTTTCTAAGAAACTGATTAGTGTTCTGTGAATTCATCTCACAGAGTTACATGTGTGTTTCGTGGATCTCGTTGCTAGCCTTATTTCTCTGGAATCTGAGAAAAGATATTTCGTATCCCTATGAAGACTATAGGGCCAAAGCAAATATCCTCCGATAACAAAGAGAAAGAAGCTTTCTGAGAAACTTCTTTGTGTTCTGTGAAATCATCTCACAGAGTTACAGCTTTCCCCTCAAGAAGCCTTTCGCTAAGACAGTTCTTGTGGAATTGGCAAAGTGATATTTGGAAGCCCATAGAGGGCTATGGTGAAAAAGGAAATATCCTCAGATGAAATCTGGAAAGAAGCTTTCTGAGAAACTGCTTAGTGTTCTGTGAATTCATCTCACAGAGTTACATCTGTATTTCGTGGATCTCTTTGCTAGCCTTATTTCTGTGGAATCTGAGAACAGATATTTCGGATCCCTTTGAAGACTATAGAGCCAAAGGAAATATCCTGCGATAACAAAGAGAAAGAAGCTTTCTGAGAAACTTCTTTGTGTTCTGTGAAATCATCTCACAGAGTTACAGCTTTCCCCTCAAGAAGCCATTCGCTAAGACAGTTCTTGTGGAATTGGCAAAGTGATATTTGGAAGCCCATAGAGGGCTATGGTGAAAAAGGAAATATCCTCAGATGAACTCTGGAAAGAAGCTTTCTGAGAAACTGCTTAGTGTTCTGTGAATTCATCTCACAGAGTTACATCTGTATTTCGTGGATCTCTTTGCTAGCCTTATTTCTGTGGAATCTGAGAACAGATATTTCGGATCCCTTTGAAGACTATAGGGCCAAAGGAAATATCCTCCGATAACAAAGAGAAAGAAGCTTTCTGAGAAACTTCTTTGTGTTCTGTGAAATCATGTCACAGAGTTACCGCTTTCCCCTCAAGAAGCCTTTCGCTAAGACAGTTCTTGTGGAATTGGCAAAGTGATATTTGGAAGCCCATAGAGGGCTTTGGTGAAAAAGGAAATATCCTCAGATGAAATCTGGAAAGAAGCTTTCTGAGAAACTGCTTAGTGTTCTGTGAATTCATCTCACAGAGTTACATCTGTATTTCGTGGATCTCTTTGCTAGCCTTATTTCTGTGGAATCTGAGAAAAGATATTTCGCATCCCTATGAAGACTATAGGGCCAAAGGAAATATCCTCCGATAACAAAGAGAAAGAAGCTTTCTGAGAAACTTCTTTCTGTTCTGTGAACTCATCTCACAGAGTTACAGCTTTCCCCTCAAGAAGCCTTTCGCTAAGACAGTTCTTGTGGAATTGGCAAAGAGATATATGGAAGCCCATAGAGGGCTATGGTGAAAAAGGAAATATCCTCAGATGAAATCTGGAAAGAAGCTTTCTGAGAAACTGCTTAGTGTTCTGTGAAATCATCTCACAGAGTTACAGCTTTCCCCTCAAGAAGCCTTTCGCTAAGACAGTTCTTGTGGAATTGGCAAAGTGATATTTGGAAGCCCTTAGAGGGCTATGGTGAAAAAGGAAATATCCTCAGATGAAATCTGGAAAGAAGCTTTCTGAGAAACTGCTTAGTGTTCTGTGAATTCATCTCTCACCGTTACATCTGTATTTGGTGGATCTCTTTGCTAGCCTTATTTCTGTGGAGTCTGAGAACAGATATTTCGGATCCCTTTGAAGACTATAGGGCCAAAGGAAATATCCTGCGATAACAAAGAGAAAGAAGCTTTCTGAGAAACTTCTTTCTGTTCTGTGAAATCATCTCACAGAGTTACCGCTTTCCCCTCAAGAAGCCTTTCGCTAAGACAGTTCTTGTGGAATTGGCAAAGTGATATTTGGAAGCCCATAGAGGGCTATGGTGAAAAAGGAAATATCCTCAGATGAAATCTGGAAAGAAGATTTCTGAGAAACTGCTTAGTGTTCTGTGAATTCATCTCACAGAGTTACATGTGTATTTCGTGGATCTCTTTGCTAGCCTTATTTCTGTGGAGTCTGAGAAAAGATATTTCGCATCCCTATGAAGACTATAGGGCCAAAGGAAATATCCTCCGATAACAAAGAGAAAGAAGCTTTCTGAGAAACTTCTTTGTGTTCTGTGAAATCATCTCACAGAGTTACAGCTTTCCCCTCAAGAAGCCTTTTGCTAAGACAGTTCTTGTGGAATTGGCAAAGAGATATATGGAAGCCCATAGAGGGCTATGGTGAAAAAGGAAATATCCTCAGATGAAATCTGGAAAGAAGCTTTCTGAGAAACTGCTTAGTGTTCTGTGAAGTCATCTCACAGAGTTACAGCTTTCCCCTCAAGAAGCCTTTCGCTAAGACAGTTCTTGTGGAATTGGCAAAGTGATATTTGGAAGCCCATAGAGGGCTATGGTGAAAAAGGAAATATCCTCAGATGAAATCTGGAAAGAAGCTTTCTGAGAAACTGCTTAGTGTTCTGGTAATGCATCTCACAGCGTTACATCTGTATTTCGTGGATCTCTTTGCTAGCCTTATTTCTGTGGAGTCTGTGAACAAATATTTCGGATCCCTTTGAAGACTATAGGGCCAAAGGAAATATCCTCCGATAACAAAGAGAAAGAAGCTTTCTGAGAAACTTCTTTGTGTTCTGTGAAATCGTCTCACCGAGTTACAGCTTTCCCCTCAAGAAGCCTTTCGCTAAGACAGTTCTTGTGGAATTGGCAAAGTGATATTTGGAAGCCCATAGAGGGCTATGGTGAAAAAGGAAATATCCTCAGATGAAATCTGGAAAGAAGCTTTCTGAGAAACTGCTTAGTGTTCTGTGAACTCATCTAACAGAATTACATCTGTATTTCGTGGATCTCTTTGCTAGCCTTATTTCTGTGGAATCTGAGAACAGATATTTCGGATCCCTTTGAAGACTATAGGGCCAAAGGAAATATCCTCCGATAACAAAGAGAAAGAAGCTTTCTGAGAAACTTCTTTGTGTTCTGTGAAATCATCTCACAGAGTTACAGCTTTCCCCTCAAGAAGCCTTTCGCTAAGACAGTTCTTGTGGAATTGGCAAAGTGATATTTGGAAGCCCATAGAGGGCTATGGTGAAAAAGGAAATATCCTCAGATGAAATCTGGAAAGAAGCTTTCTGAGAAACTGCTTAGTGTTCTGTGAATTCATCTCACAGAGTTACATGTGTGTTTCCTGGATCTCGTTGCTAGCCTTATTTCTCTGGAATCTGAGAAAAGATATTTCGGATCCCTATGAAGACTATAGGGCCAAAGCAAATATCCTCCGATAACAAAGAGAAAGAAGCTTTCTGAGAAACTTCTTTGTGTTCGGTGAAATCATCTCACAGAGTTACAGCTTTCCCCTCAAGAAGCCTTTCGCTAAGACAGTTCTTGTGGAATTGGCAAAGTGATATTTGGAAGCCCATAGAGGGCTATGGTGAAAAAGGAAATATCCTCAGATGAACTCTGGAAAGAAGCTTTCTGAGAAACTGCTTAGTGTTCTGTGAATTCATCTCACAGAGTTACATCTGTATTTCGTGGATCTCTTTGCTAGCCTTATTTCTGTGGAATCTGAGAACAGATATTTCGGATCCCTTTGAAGACTATAGGGCCAAAGGAAATATCCTGCGATAGCAAAGAGAAAGAAGCTTTCTGAGAAACTTCTTTGTGTTCTGTGAAATCATCTCACAGAGTTACAGCTTTCCCCTCAAGAAGCCTTTCGCTAAGACAGTTCTTGTGGAATTGGCAAAGTGATATTTGGAAGCCCATAGAGGGCTATGGGGAAAAAGGAAATATCCTCAGATGAATTCTGGAAAGAAGCTTTCTGAGAAACTGCTTAGTGTTCTGTGAATTCATCTCACAGAGTTACATCTGTATTTCGTGGATCTCTTTGCCTAGCCTTATTTCTGTGGAATCTGAGAACAGATATTTCGGATCCCTTTTGAAGACTATAGGGCCAAAGGAAATATCCTCCGATAACAAAGAGAAAGAAGCTTTCTGAGAAACTTCTTTGTGTTCTGTGAAATCATCTCACAGAGTTACAGCTTTCCCCTCAAGAAGCCTTTCGCTAAGACAGTTCTTGTGGAATTGGCAAAGTGATATTTGGAAGCCCATAGAGGGCTATGGTGAAAAAGGAAATATCCTCAGATGAAATCTGGAAAGAAGCTTTCTGAGAAACTGCTTAGTGTTCTGTGAATTCATCTCACAGAGTTACATGTGTATTTCGTGGATCTCTTTGCTAGCCTTATTTCTGTGGAATCTGAGAACAGATATTTCGGATCCCTTTGAAGACTATAGGGCCAAAGGAAATATCCTGCGATAACAAAGAGAAAGAAGCTTTCTGAGAAACTTCTTTGTGTTCTGTGAAATCATCTCACAGAGTTACAGCTTTCCCCTCAAGAACCCTTTCGCTAAGACAGTTCTTGTGGAATTGGCAAAGTGATATTTGGAAGCCCATAGAGGGCTATGGTGAAAAAGGAAATATCCTCAGATGAAATCTGGAAAGAAGCTTTCTGAGAAACTGCTTAGTGTTCTGTTAATTCATCTCACAGAGTTACATCTGTATTTCGTGGATCTCTTTGCTAGCCTTATTTCTGTGGAATCTGAGAACAGAGATTTCGGATCCATTTGAAGACTATAGGGCCAAAGGAAATATCCTCCGATAACAAAGAGAAAGAAGCTTTCTGAGAAACTTCTTTCTGTTCTGTGAAATCATCTCAAAGAGTTACAGCTTTCCCCTCAAGAAGCCTTTCGCTAAGACAGTTCTTGTGGAATGGGCAAAGTGATATTTGGAAGCCCATAGAGGGCTATGGTGAAAAAGGAAATATCCTCAGATGAAATCTGGAAAGAAGCTTTCTGAGAAACTGCTTAGTGTTCTGTGAATTCATCTCACAGAGTTACATGTGTATTTCGTGGATCTCTTTGCTAGCCTTATTTCTCTGGAATCTGAGAAAAGATATATCGGATCCCTATGAATACTATAGGGCCAAAGGAAATATCCTCCGATAACAAAGAGAAAGAAGCTTTCTGAGAAACTTCTTTGTGTTCTGTGAAATCATCTCACAGAGTTACAGCTTTCCCCTCAAGAAGCCATTCGCTAAGACAGTTCTTGTGGAATTGGCAAAGTGATATTTGGAAGCCCATAGAGGGCTATGGTGAAAAAGGAAATATCCTCAGATGAACTCTGGAAAGAAGCTTTCTGAGAAACTGCTTAGTGTTCTGTGAATTCATCTCACAGAGTTACATCTGTATTTCGTGGATCTCTTTGCTAGCCTTATTTCTGTGGAATCTGAGAACAGATATTTCGGATCCCTTTGAAGACTATAGGGCCAAAGGAAATATCCTGCGATAACAAAGAGAAAGAAGCTTTCTGAGAAACTTCTTTGTGTTCTGTGAAATCATCTCACAGAGTTACAGCTTTCCCCTCAAGAAGCCTTTCGCTAAGACAGTTCTTGTGGAATTGGCAAAGTGATATTTGGAAGCCCATAGAGGGCTATGGGGAAAAAGGAAATATCCTCAGATGAAATCTGGAAAGAAGCTTTCTGAGAAACTGCTTAGTGTTCTGTGAATTCATCTCACAGAGTTACATGTGTATTTCGTGGATCTCTTTGCTAGCCTTATTTCTGTGGAATCTGAGAACAGATATTTCGGATCCCTTGGAAGACTATAGGGCCAAAGGAAATATCCTGCGATAACAAAGAGAAAGAAGCTTTCTGAGAAACTTCTTTGTGTTCTGTGAAATCATCTCTCAGAGTTACAGCTTTCCCCTCAAGAACCCTTTCGCTAAGACAGTTCTTGTGGAATTGGCAAAGTGATATTTGGAAGCCCATAGAGGGCTATGGTGAAAAAGGAAATATCCTCAGATGAAATCTGGAAAGAAGCTTTCTGAGAAACTGCTTAGTGTTCTGTGAATTCATCTCACAGAGTTACATCTGTATTTCGTGGATCTCTTTGCTAGCCTTATTTCTGTGGAATCTGAGAACAGAGATTTCGGATCCATTTGAAGACTATAGGGCCAAAGGAAATATCCTCCGATAACAAAGAGAAAGAAGCTTTCTGAGAAACTTCTTTCTGTTCTGTGAAATCATCTCAAAGAGTTACAGCTTTCCCCTCAAGAAGCCATTCGCTAAGACAGTTCTTGTGGAATGGGCAAAGTGATATTTGGAAGCCCATAGAGGGCTATGGTGAAAAAGGAAATATCCTCAGATGAAATCTGGAAAGAAGCTTTCTGAGAAACTGTTTAGTGTTCTGTGAATTCATCTCACAGAGTTACATGTGTATTTCGTGGATCTCTTTGCTAGCCTTATTTCTCTGGAATCTGAGAAAAGATATATCGGATCCCTATGAAGACTATAGGGCCAAAGGAAATATCCTCCGATAACAAAGAGAAAGAAGCTTTCTGAGAAACTTCTTTGTGTTCTGTGAAATCATCTCACAGAGTTACAGCTTTCCCCTCAAGAAGCCATTCGCTAAGACAGTTCTTGAGGAATTGGCAAAGTGATATTTGGAAGCCCATAGAGGGCTATGGTGAAAAAGGAAATATCCTCAGATGAACTCTGGAAAGAAGCTTTCTGAGAAACTGCTTAGTGTTCTGTGAATTCATCTCACAGAGTTACATCTGTATTTCTTGGATCTCTTTGCTAGCCTTATTTCTGTGGAATCTGAGAACAGATATTTCGGATCCCTTTGAAGACTATAGGGCCAAAGGAAATATCCTGCGATAACAAAGAGAAAGAAGCTTTCTGAGAAACTTCTTTGTGTTCTGTGAAATCATCTCACAGAGTTACAGCTTTCCCCTCAAGAAGCCTTTCGCTAAGACAGTTCTTGTGGAATTGGCAAAGTGATATTTGGAAGCCCATTGAGGGCTATGGTGAAAAAGGAAATATCCTGAGATGAAATCTGGAAAGAAGCTTTCTGAGAAACTGCTTAGTGTTCTGTGAATTCATCTCCAGAGTTACATGTGTATTTCGTGGATCTCTTTGCTAGCCTTATTTCTGTGGAATCTGAGAAAAGATATTTCGCATCCCTTTTAAGACTATAGGGCCAAAGGAAATATCCTCCGATAACAAAGAGAAAGAAGCTTTCTGAGAAACTTCTTTGTGTTCTGTGAAATCATCTCACAGAGTTACAGCTTTCCCCTCAAGAAGCCTTTCGCTAAGACAGTTCTTGTGGAATTGGTAAAGTGATATTTGGAAGCCCATAGAGGGCTATGGTGAAAAAGGAAATATCCTCAGATGAAATCTGGAAAGAAGCTTTCTGAGAAACTGCTTAGTGTTCTGTGAATTCATCTCACAGCATTACATCTGTATTTCGTGGATCTCTTTGCTAGCCTTATTTCTGTGGAGTCTGAGAACAGATATTTCGGATCCCTTTGAAGACTATAGGGCCAAAGGAAATATCCTCCGATAACAAAGAGAAAGAAGCTTTCTGAGAAACTTCTTTGTGTTCTGTGAAATCATCTCACAGAGTTACAGCTTTCCCCTCAAGAAGCCATTCGCTAAGACAGTTCTTTTGGAATTGGTAAAGTGATATTTGGAAGCCCATAGAGGGCTATGGTGAAAAAGGAAATATCCTCAGATGAACTCTGGAAAGAAGCTTTCTGAGAAACTGCTTAGTGTTCTGTGAATTCATCTCACAGAGTTACATCTGTATTTCGTGGATCTCTTTGCTAGCCTTATTTCTGTGGAATCTGAGAACAGATATTTCGGATCCCTTTGAAGACTAGAGGCCAAAGGAAATATCCTGCGATAACAAAGAGAAAGAAGCTTTCTGAGAAACTTCTTTCTGTTCTGTGAAATCATCTCACAGAGTTACAGCTTTCCCCTCAAGAAGCCTTTTGCTAAGACAGTTCTTGTGGAATTGGCAAAGAGATATATAGAAGCCCATAGAGGGCTATGGTGAAAAAGGAAATATCCTCAGATGAAATCTGGAAAGAAGCTTTCTGAGAAACTGCTTAGTGTTCTGTGAAGTCATCTCACAGAGTTACAGCTTTCCCCTCAAGAAGCCTTTCGCTAAGACAGTTCTTGTGGAATTGGGAAAGTGATATTTGGAAGCCCATAGAGGGCTATGGTGAAAAAGGAAATATCCTCAGATGAAATCTGGAAAGAAGCTTTCTGAGAAACTGCTTAGTGTTCTGTGAATTCATCTCACAGCGTTACATCTGTATTTCGTGGATCTCTTTGCTAGCCTTATTTCTGTGGAGTCTGTGAACAGATATTTCGGATCCCTTTGAAGACTATAGGGCCAAAGGAAATATCCTCCGATAACAAAGAGAAAGAAGCTTTCTGAGAAACTTCTTTGTGTTCTGTGAAATCATCTCACAGAGTTACAGCTTTCCCCTCAAGAAGCCTTTCGCTAAGACAGTTCTTGTGGAATTGGCAAAGTGATATTTGGAAGCCCATAGAGGGCAATGGTGAAAAAGGAAATATCATCAGATGAACTCTGGAAAGAAGCTTTCTGAGAAACTGCTTAGTGTTCTGTGAATTCATCTCACAGAGTTACATCTGTATTTCGTGGATCTCTTTGCTAGCCTTATTTCTGTGGAATCTGAGAACAGATATTTCGGATCCCTTTGAAGACTATAGGGCCAAAGGAAATATCCTGCGATAACAAAGAGAAAGAAGCTTTCTGAGAAACTTCTTTCTGTTCTGTGAACTCATCTCACAGAGTTACAGCTTTCCCCTCAAGAAGCCTTTCGCTAAGACAGTTCTTGTGGAATTGGCAAAGTGATATTTGGAAGCCCATAGAGGGCTATGGTGAAAAAGGAAATATCCTCAGATGAAATCTGGAAAGAAGCTTTCTGAGAAACTGCTTAGTGTTCTGTGAATTCATCTAACAGAATTATATCTGTATTTCGTGGATCTCTTTGCTAGCCTTATTTCTGTGGAATCTGAAAACAGATATTTCGGATCCCTTTGAAGACTATAGGGCCAAAGGAAATATCCTCCGATAACAAAGAGAAAGAAGCTTTCTGAGAAACTTCTTTGTGTTCTGTGAAATCATCTCACAGAGTTACAGCTTTCCCCTCAAGAAGCCTTTCGCTAAGACAGTTCTTGTGGAATTGGCAAAGTGATATTTGGAAGCCCATAGAGGGCTATGGTGAAAAAGGAAATATCCTCAGATGAAACCTGGAAAGAAGCTTTCTGAGAAACTGCTTAGTGTTCTGTGAATTCATCTCACAGAGTTACATGTGTGTTTCGTGGATCTCGTTGCTAGCCTTATTTCTCTGGAATCTGAGAAAAGATATTTCGGATCCCTATGAAGATATAGGGCCAAAGCAAATATCCTCCGATAACAAAGAGAAAGAAGCTTTCTGAGAAACTTCTTTGTGTTCGGTGAAATCATCTCACAGAGTTACAGCTTTCCCCTCAAGAAGCCTTTCGCTAAGACAGTTCTTGTGGAATTGGCAAAGTGATATTTGGAAGCCCGTAGAGGGCTATGGTGAAAAAGGAAATATCCTCAGATGAACTCTGGAAAGAAGCTTTCTGAGAAACTGCTTAGTGTTCTGTGAATTCATCTCACAGAGTTACATCTGTATTTCGTGGATCTCTTTGCTAGCCTTATTTCTGTGGAATCTGAGAACAGATATTTCGGATCCCTTTGAAGACTATAGGGCCAAAGGAAATATCCTGTGATCACAAAGAAAAAGAAGCTTTCTGAGAAACTTCTTTGTGTTCTGTGAAATCATCTCACAGAGTTACAGCTTTCCCCTCAAGAAGCCTTTCGCTAAGACAGTTCTTGTGGAATTGGCAAAGTGATATTTGGAAGCCCATAGAGGGCTATGGTGAAAAAGGAAATATCCTCAGATGAAATCTGGAAAGAAGCTTTCTGAGAAACTGCTTAGTGTTCTGTGAATTCATCTCACAGAGTTACATGTGTATTTCGTGGATCTCTTTGCTAGCCTTATTTCTGTGGAATCTGAGAAAAGATATTTCGCATCCCTTTGAAGACTATAGGGCCAAAGGAAATATCCTCCGATAACAAAGAGAAAGAAGCTTTCTGAGAAACTTCTTTGTGTTCTGTGAAATCATCTCACAGAGTTACAGCTTTCCCCTCAAGAAGCCTTTCGCTAAGACAGTTCTTGTGGAATTGGCAAAGTGATATTTTGAAGCCCATAGAGGGCTATGGTGAAAAAGGAAATATCCTCAGATGAAATCTGGAAAGAAGCTTTCTGAGAAACTGCTTAGTGTTCTGTGAATTCATCTCACAGCGTTACATCTGTATTTCGTGGATCTCTTTGCTAGCCTTATTTCTGTGGAGTCTTAGAACAGATATTTCGGATCCCTTTGAAGACTATAGGGCCAAAGGAAATATCCTCCGATAACAAAGAGAAAGAAGCTTTCTGAGAAACTTCTTTGTGTTCTGTGAAATCATCTCACAGAGTTACAGCTTTCCCCTCAAGAAGCCTTTCGCTTAGACAGTTCTTGTGGAATTGGCAAAGTGATATTTGGAAGCCCATAGAGGGCTATGGGGAAAAAGGAAATATCCTCAGATGAAATCTGGAAAGAAGCTTTCTGAGAAACTGCTTAGTGTTCTGTGAATTCATCTCACAGAGTTACATCTGTATTTCGTGGATCTCTTTGCTAGCCTTATTTCTGTGGAATCTGAGAACAAATATTTCGGATCCCTTTTGAAGACTATAGGGCCAAAGGAAATATCCTCCGATAACAAAGAGAAAGAAGCTTTCTGAGAAAATTCTTTGTGTTCGGTGAAATCATCTCACAGAGTTACAGCTTTCCCCTCAAGAAGCCTTTCGCTAAGACAGTTCTTGTGGAATTGGCAAAGTGATATTTGGAAGCCCATAGAGGGCTATGGTGAAAAAGGAAATATCCTCAGATGAAATCTGGAAAGAAGCTTTCTGAGAAACTGCTTAGTGTTCTGTGAATTCATCTCACAGAGTTACATCTGTATTTCGTGGATCTCTTTGCTAGCCTTATTTCTGTGGAATCTGAGAACAGATATTTCGGATCCCTTTGAAGACTATAGGGCCAAAGGAAATATCCTGCGATAACAAAGAGAAAGAAGCTTTCTGAGAAACTTCTTTCTGTTCTGTGAAATCATCTCACAGAGTTACAGCTTTCCCCTCAAGAACCCTTTCGCTAAGACAGTTCTTGTGGAATTGGCAAAGTGATATTTGGAAGCCCATAGAGGGCTATGGTGAAAAAGGAAATATACTCAGATGAAATCTGGAAAGAAGCTTTCTGAGAAACTGCTTAGTGTTCTGTGAATTCATCTCACAGAGTTACATCTGTATTTCGTGGATCTCTTTGCTAGCCTTATTTCTGTGGAATCTGAGAACAGAGATTTCGGATCCATTTGAAGACTATAGGGCCAAAGGAAATATCCTCCGATTACAAAGAGAAAGAAGCTTTCTGAGAAACTTCTTTCTGTTCTGTGAAATCATCTCAAAGAGTTACAGCTTTCCCCTCAAGAAGCCTTTCGCTAAGACAGTTCTTGTGGAATTGGCAAAGTGATATTTGGAAGCCCATAGAGGGCTATGGTGAAAAAGGAAATATCCTCAGATGAAATCTGGAAAGAAGCTTTCTGAGAAACTGTTTAGTGTTCTGTGAATTCATCTCACAGAGTTACATGTGTATTTCGTGGATCTCTTTGCTAGCCTTATTTCTCTGGAATCTGAGAAAAGATATATCGGATCCCTATGAAGACTATAGGGCCAAAGGAAATATCCTCCGATAACAAAGAGAAAGAAGCTTTCTGAGAAACTTCTTTGTGTTCTGTGAAATCATCTCACAGAGTTACAGCTTTCCCCTCAAGAAGCCATTCGCTAAGACAGTTCTTGTGGAATTGGCAAAGTGATATTTGGAAGCCCATTGAGGGCTATGGTGAAAAAGGAAATATCCTCAGATGAAATCTGGAAAGAAGTTTTCGGAGAAACTGCTTAGTGTTCTGTGAATTCATCTCACAGCGTTACATCTGTATTTCGTGGATCTCTTTGCTAGCCTTATTTCTGTGGAGTCTGAGAACAGATATTTCGGATCCCTTTGAAGACTATAGGGCCAAAGGAAATATCCTCCGATAACAAAGAGAAAGAAGCTTTCTGAGAAACTTCTTTGTGTTCTGTGAAATCATCTCACAGAGTTACAGCTTTCCCCTCAAGAAGCCTTTCGCTAAGACAGTTCTTGTGGAATTGGCAAAGTGATATTTGCAAGCCCATAGAGGGCTATGGTGAAAAAGGAAATATCCTCAGATGAAATCTGGAAAGAAGCTTTCTGAGAAACTGCTTAGTGTTCTGTGAATTCATCTCACAGAGTTACATCTGTATTTCGTGGATCTCTTTGCTAGCCTTATTTCTGTGGAATCTGAGAACAGAGATTTCGGATCCATTTGAAGACTATAGGGCCAAAGGAAATATCCTCCGATTACAAAGAGAAAGAAGCTTTCTGAGAAACTTCTTTCTGTTCTGTGAAATCATCTCAAAGAGTTACAGCTTTCCCCTCAAGAAGCCTTTCGCTAAGACAGTTCTTGTGGAATGGGCAAAGTGATATTTGGAAGCCCATAGACGGCTATGGTGAAAAAGGAAATATCCTCAGATGAAATCTGGAAAGAAGCTTTCTGAGAAACTGTTTAGTGTTCTGTGAATTCATCTCACAGAGTTACATGTGTATTTCGTGGATCTCTTTGCTAGCCTTATTTCTCTGGAATCTGAGAAAAGATATATCGGATCCCTATGAAGACTATAGGGCCAAAGGAAATATCCTCCGATAACAAAGAGAAAGAAGCTTTCTGAGAAACTTCTTTGTGTTCTGTGAAATCATCTCACAGAGTTACAGCTTTCCCCTCAAGAAGCCATTCGCTAAGACAGTTCTTGTGGAATTGGCAAAGTGATATTTGGAAGCCCATTGAGGGCTATGGTGAAAAAGGAAATATCCTCAGATGAAATCTGGAAAGAAGTTTTCGGAGAAACTGCTTAGTGTTCTGTGAATTCATCTCACAGCGTTACATCTGTATTTCGTGGATCTCTTTGCTAGCCTTATTTCTGTGGAGTCTGAGAACAGATATTTCGGATCCCTTTGAAGACTATAGGGCCAAAGGAAATATCCTCCGATAACAAAGAGAAAGAAGCTTTCTGAGAAACTTCTTTGTGTTCTGTGAAATCATCTCACAGAGTTACAGCTTTCCCCTCAAGAAGCCTTTCGCTAAGACAGTTCTTGTGGAATTGGCAAAGTGATATTTGGAAGCCCATAGAGGGCTATGGTGAAAAAGGAAATATCCTCAGATGAAATCTGGAAAGAAGCTTTCTGAGAAACTGCTTAGTGTTCTGTGAATTCATCTCACAGAGTTACATCTGTATTTCGTGGATCTCTTTGCTAGCCTTATTTCTGTGGAATCTGAGAACAGATATTTCGGATCCCTTTGAAGACTATAGGGCCAAAGGAAGTATCCTGCGATAACAAAGAGAAAGAAGCTTTCTGAGAAACTTCTTTCTGTTCTGTGAAATCATCTCACAGAGTTACAGCTTTCCCCTCAAGAACCCTTTCGCTAAGACAGTTCTTGTGGAATTGGCAAAGTGATATTTGGAAGCCCATAGAGGGCT
Organism: Macaca nemestrina; assembly: GCF_043159975.1. Lineage (NCBI taxonomy): Eukaryota > Metazoa > Chordata > Mammalia > Primates > Cercopithecidae > Macaca > Macaca nemestrina. The sequence goes on from NC_092125.1 coordinate 91,418,998, forward strand.
ATGGTGAAAAAGGAAATATCCTCAGATGAAATCTGGAAAGAAGCTTTCTGAGAAACTGCTTAGTGTTCTGTGAATTCATCTCACAGAGTTACATCTGTATTTCGTGGATCTCTTTGCTAGCCTTATTTCTGTGGAATCTGAGAACAGAGATTTCGGATCCATTTGAAGACTATAGGGCCAAAGGAAATATCCTCCGATAACAAAGAGAAAGAAGCTTTCTGAGAAACTTCTTTGTGTTCTGTGAAATCATCTCACAGAGTTACAGCTTTCCCCTCAAGAAGCCTTTCGCTAAGACAGTTCTTGTGGAATTGGCAAAGTGATATTTGGAAGCCCATAGAGGGCAATGGTGAAAAAGGAAATATCATCAGATGAACTCTGGAAAGAAGCTTTCTGAGAAACTGCTTAGTGTTCTGTGAATTCATCTCACAGAGTTACATGTGTATTTCGTGGATCTCTTTGCTAGCCTTATTTCTGTGGAATCTGAGAACAGATATTTCGGATCCCTTTGAAGACTATAGGGCCAAAGGAAATATCCTGCGATAACAAAGAGAAAGAAGCTTTCTGAGAAACTTCTTTGTGTTCTGTGAAATCATCTCACAGAGTTACAGCTTTCCCCTCAAGAAGCCTTTCGCTAAGACAGTTCTTGTGGAATTGGCAAAGTGATATTTGGAAGCCCATAGAGGGCTATGGTGAAAAAGGAAATATCCTCAGATGAAATCTGGAAAGAAGCTTTCTGAGAAACTGCTTAGTGTTCTGTGAACTCATCTAACAGAATTATATCTGTATTTCGTGGATCTCTTTGCTAGCCTTATTTCTGTGGAATCTGAAAACAGATATTTCGGATCCCTTTGAAGACTATAGGGCCAAAGGAAATATCCTCCGATAACAAAGAGAAAGAAGCTTTCTGAGAAACTTCTTTGTGTTCTGTGAAATCATCTCACAGAGTTACAGCTTTCCCCTCAAGAAGCCTTTCGCTAAGACAGTTCTTGTGGAATTGGCAAAGTGATATTTGGAAGCCCATAGAGGGCTATGGTGAAAAAGGAAATATCCTCAGATGAAATCTGGAAAGAAGCTTTCTGAGAAACTGCTTAGTGTTCTGTGAATTCATCTCACAGAGTTACATGTGTGTTTCGTGGATCTCGTTGCTAGCCTTATTTCTCTGGAATCTGAGAAAAGATATTTCGGATCCCTATGAAGATATAGGGCCAAAGCAAATATCCTCCGATAACAAAGAGAAAGAAGCTTTCTGAGAAACTTCTTTGTGTTCGGTGAAATCATCTCACAGAGTTACAGCTTTCCCCTCAAGAAGCCTTTCGCTAAGACAGTTCTTGTGGAATTGGCAAAGTGATATTTGGAAGCCCGTAGAGGGCTATGGTAAAAAAGGAAATATCCTCAGATGAACTCTGGAAAGAAGCTTTCTGAGAAACTGCTTAGTGTTCTGTGAATTCATCTCACAGAGTTACATCTGTATTTCGTGGATCTCTTTGCTAGCCTTATTTCTGTGGAATCTGAGAACAGATATTTCGGATCCCTTTGAAGACTATAGGGCCAAAGGAAATATCCTGTGATCACAAAGAAAAAGAAGCTTTCTGAGAAACTTCTTTGTGTTCTGTGAAATCATCTCACAGAGTTACAGCTTTCCCCTCAAGAAGCCTTTCGCTAAGACAGTTCTTGTGGAATTGGCAAAGTGATATTTGGAAGCCCATAGAGGGCTATGGTGAAAAAGGAAATATCCTCAGATGAAATCTGGAAAGAAGCTTTCTGAGAAACTGCTTAGTGTTCTGTGAATTCATCTCACAGAGTTACATGTGTATTTCGTGGATCTCTTTGCTAGCCTTATTTCTGTGGAATCTGAGAAAAGATATTTCGCATCCCTTTGAAGACTATAGGGCCAAAGGAAATATCCTCCGATAACAAAGAGAAAGAAGCTTTCTGAGAAACTTCTTTGTGTTCTGTGAAATCATCTCACAGAGTTACAGCTTTCCCCTCAAGAAGCCTTTCGCTAAGACAGTTCTTGTGGAATTGGCAAAGTGATATTTTGAAGCCCATAGAGGGCTATGGTGAAAAAGGAAATATCCTCAGATGAAATCTGGAAAGTAGCTTTCTGAGAAACTGCTTTGTGTTCTGTGAATTCATCTCACAGCGTTACATCTGTATTTCGTGGATCTCTTTGCTAGCCTTATTTCTGTGGAGTCTTAGAACAGATATTTCGGATCCCTTTGAAGACTATAGGGCCAAAGGAAATATCCTCCGATAACAAAGAGAAAGAAGCTTTCTGAGAAACTTCTTTGTGTTCTGTGAAATCATCTCACAGAGTTACAGCTTTCCCCTCAAGAAGCCTTTCGCTTAGACAGTTCTTGTGGAATTGGCAAAGTGATATTTGGAAGCCCATAGAGGGCTATGGGGAAAAAGGAAATATCCTCAGATGAAATCTGGAAAGAAGCTTTCTGAGAAACTGCTTAGTGTTCTGTGAATTCATCTCACAGAGTTACATCTGTATTTCGTGGATCTCTTTGCTAGCCTTATTTCTGTGGAATCTGAGAACAAATATTTCGGATCCCTTTTGAAGACTATAGGGCCAAAGGAAATATCCTCCGATAACAAAGAGAAAGAAGCTTTCTGAGAAACTTCTTTTGTGTTCTGTGAAATCATCTCACAGAGTTACAGCTTTCCCCTCAAGAAGCCTTTCGCTAAGACAGTTCTTGTGGAATTGGCAAAGTGATATTTGGAAGCCCATAGAGGGCTATGGTGAAAAAGGAAATATCCTCAGATGAAATCTGGAAAGAAGCTTTCTGAGAAACTGCTTAGTGTTCTGTGAATTCATCTCACAGAGTTACATCTGTATTTCGTGGATCTCTTTGCTAGCCTTATTTCTGTGGAATCTGAGAACAGATATTTCGGATCCCTTTGAAGACTATAGGGCCAAAGGAAATATCCTGCGATAACAAAGAGAAAGAAGCTTTCTGAGAAACTTCTTTCTGTTCTGTGAAACCATCTCACAGAGTTACAGCTTTCCCTTCAAGAACCCTTTCGCTAAGACAGTTCTTGTGGAATTGGCAAAGTGATATTTGGAAGCCCTTAGAGGGCTATGGTGAAAAAGGAAATATACTCAGATGAAATCTGGAAAGAAGCTTTCTGAGAAACTGCTTAGTGTTCTGTGAATTCATCTCACAGAGTTACATCTGTATTTCGTGGATCTCTTTGCTAGCCTTATTTCTGTGGAATCTGAGAACAGAGATTTCGGATCCATTTGAAGACTATAGGGCCAAAGGAAATATCCTCCGATTACAAAGAGAAAGAAGCTTTCTGAGAAACTTCTTTCTGTTCTGTGAAATCATCTCAAAGAGTTACAGCTTTCCCCTCAAGAAGCCTTTCGCTAAGACAGTTCTTGTGGAATGGGCAAAGTGATATTTGGAAGCCCATAGAGGGCTATGGTGAAAAAGGAAATATCCTCAGATGAAATCTGGAAAGAAGCTTTCTGAGAAACTGTTTAGTGTTCTGTGAATTCATCTCACAGAGTTACATGTGTATTTCGTGGATCTCTTTGCTAGCCTTATTTCTCTGGAATCTGAGAAAAGATATATCGGATCCCTATGAAGACTATAGGGCCAAAGGAAATATCCTCCGATAACAAAGAGAAAGAAGCTTTCTGAGAAACTTCTTTGTGTTCTGTGAAATCATCTCACAGAGTTACAGCTTTCCCCTCAAGAAGCCATTCGCTAAGACAGTTCTTGTGGAATTGGCAAAGTGATATTTGGAAGCCCATTGAGGGCTATGGTGAAAAAGGAAATATCCTCAGATGAAATCTGGAAAGAAGTTTTCGGAGAAACTGCTTAGTGTTCTGTGAATTCATCTCACAGCGTTACATCTGTATTTCGTGGATCTCTTTGCTAGCCTTATTTCTGTGGAGTCTGAGAACAGATATTTCGGATCCCTTTGAAGACTATAGGGCCAAAGGAAATATCCTCCGATAACAAAGAGAAAGAAGCTTTCTGAGAAACTTCTTTGTGTTCTGTGAAATCATCTCACAGAGTTACAGCTTTCCCCTCAAGAAGCCTTTCGCTAAGACAGTTCTTGTGGAATTGGCAAAGTGATATTTGGAAGCCCATAGAGGGCTATGGTGAAAAAGGAAATATCCTCAGATGAAATCTGGAAAGAAGCTTTCTGAGAAACTGCTTAGTGTTCTGTGAATTCATCTCACAGAGTTACATCTGTATTTCGTGGATCTCTTTGCTAGCCTTATTTCTGTGGAATCTGAGAACAGATATTTCGGATCCCTTTGAAGACTATAGGGCCAAAGGAAGTATCCTGCGATAACAAAGAGAAAGAAGCTTTCTGAGAAACTTCTTTCTGTTCTGTGAAATCATCTCACAGAGTTACAGCTTTCCCCTCAAGAACCCTTTCGCTAAGACAGTTCTTGTGGAATTGGCAAAGTGATATTTGGAAGCCCATAGAGGGCTATGGTGAAAAAGGAAATATCCTCAGATGAAATCTGGAAAGAAGCTTTCTGAGAAACTGCTTAGTGTTCTGTGAATTCATCTCACAGAGTTACATCTGTATTTCGTGGATCTCTTTGCTAGCCTTATTTCTGTGGAATCTGAGAACAGAGATTTCGGATCCATTTGAAGACTATAGGGCCAAAGGAAATATCCTCCGATAACAAAGAGAAAGAAGCTTTCTGAGAAACTTCTTTCTGTTCTGTGAAATCATCTCAAAGAGTTACAGCTTTCCCCTCAAGAAGCCTTTCGCTAAGACAGTTCTTGTGGAATGGGCAAAGTGATATTTGGAAGCCCATAGAGGGCTATGTTGAAAAAGGAAATATCCTCAGATGAAATCTGGAAAGAAGCTTTCTGAGAAACTGTTTAGTGTTCTGTGAATTCATCTCACAGAGTTACATGTGTATTTCGTGGATCTCTTTGCTAGCCTTATTTCTCTGGAATCTGAGAAAAGATATATCGGATCCCTATGAAGACTATAGGGACAAAGGAAATATCCTCCGATAACAAAGAGAAAGAAGATTTCTGAGAAACTTCTTTGTGTTCTGTGAAATCATCTCACAGAGTTACAGCTTTCCCCTCAAGAAGCCATTCGCTAAGACAGTTCTTGTGGAATTGGTAAAGTGATATTTGGAAGCCCATAGAGGGCTATGGTGAAAAAGGAAATATCCTCAGATGAACTCTGGAAAGAAGCTTTCTGAGAAACTGCTTAGTGTTCTGTGAATTCATCTCACAGAGTTACATCTGTATTTCGTGGATCTCTTTGCTAGCCTTATTTCTGTGGAATCTGAGAACAGATATTTCGGATCCCTTTGAAGACTAGAGGCCAAAGGAAATATCCTGTGATAACAAAGAGAAAGAAGCTTTCTGAGAAACTTCTTTCTGTTCTGTGAAATCATCTCACAGAGTTACAGCTTTCCCCTCAAGAAGCCTTTCGCTAAGACAGTTCTTGTGGAATTGGCAAAGTGATATTTGGAAGCCCATAGAGGGCTATGGTGAAAAAGGAAATATCATCAGATGAACTCTGGAAAGAAGCTTTCTGAGAAACTGCTTAGTGTTCTGTGAATTCATCTCACAGAGTTACACCTGTATTTCGTGGATCTCTTTGCTAGCCTTATTTCTGTGGAATCTGAGAACAGATATTTCGGATCCCTTTGAAGACTATAGGGCCAAAGGAAATATCCTGCGATAACAAAGAGAAAGAAGCTTTCTGAGAAACTTCTTTCTGTTCTGTGAAATCATCTCACAGAGTTACAGCTTTCCCCTCAAGAAGCCTTTCGCTAAGACAGTTCTTGTGGAATTGGCAAAGTGATATTTGGAAGCCCATAGAGGGCTATGGTGAAAAAGGAAATATCCTCAGATGAAATCTGGAAAGAAGCTTTCTGAGAAACTGCTTAGTGTTCTGTGAATTCATCTCACAGAGTTACATCTGTATTTCGTGGATCTCTTTGCTAGCCTTATTTCTGTGGAATCTGAGAACAGATATTTCGGATCCCTTTGAAGACTATAGGGCCAAAGGAAATATCCTCCGATAACAAAGAGAAAGAAGCTTTCTGAGAAACTTCTTTGTGTTCTGTGAAATCATCTCACAGAGTTACAGCTTTCCCCTCAAGAAGCCATTCGCTAAGACAGTTCTGGTGGAATTGGCAAAGTGATATTTGGAAGCCCATAGAGGACTATGGTGAAAAAGGAAATATCCTCAGATGAAATCTGGAAAGAAGCTTTCTGAGAAACTGCTTAGTGTTCTGTGAATTCATCTCACAGAGTTACATGTGTGTTTCGTGGATCTCGTTGCTAGCCTTATTTCTCTGGAATCTGAGAAAAGATATTTCGGATCCCTATGAAGACTATAGGGCCAAAGAAAATATGCTCCGATAACAAAGAGAAAGAAGCTTTCTGAGAAACTTCTTTGTGTTCTGTGAAATCATCTCACAGAGTAACAGCTTTCCCCTCAAGAAGCCTTTCGCTAAGACAGTTCTTGTGGAATTGGCAAAGTGATATTTGGAAGCCCATAGAGGGCTATGGTGAAAAAGGAAATATCCTCAGATGAACTCTGGAAAGAAGCTTTCTGAGAAACTGCTTAGTGTTCTGTGAATTCATCTCACAGAGTTACATCTGTATTTCGTGGATCTCTTTGCTAGCCTGATTTCTGTGGAATCTGAGAACAGATATTTCGGATCCCTTTGAAGACTATAGAGCCAAAGGAAATAACCTGCGATAACAAAGAGAAAGAAGCTTTCTGAGAAACTTCTTTGTGTTTTGTGAAATCATCTCACAGAGTTACAGCTTTCCCCTCAAGAAGCCATTCGCTAAGACAGTTCTTGTGGAATTGGCAAAGTGATATTTGGAAGCCCATAGAGGGCTATGGTGAAAAAGGAAATATCCTCAGATGAACTCTGGAAAGAAGCTTTCTGAGAAACTGCTTAGTGTTCTGTGAATTCATCTCACAGAGTTACATCTGTATTTCGTGGATCTCTTTGCTAGCCTTATTTCTGTGGAATCTGAGAAAAGATATTTCGGAACCCTTTGAAGACTATAGGGCCAAAGGAAATATCCTGCGATAACAAAGAGAAAGAAGCTTTCTGAGAAACTTCTTTGTGTTCTGTGAAATCATCTCACAGAGTTACAGCTTTCCCCTCAAGAAGCCTTTCGCTAAGACAGTTCTTGTGGAATTGGCAAAGTGATATTTGGAAGCCCATAGAGGGCTATGGTGAAAAAGGAAATATTCTCAGATGAAATCTGGAAAGAAGCTTTCTGAGAAACTGCTTAGTGTTCTGTGAATTCATCTCACAGAGTTACATGTGTATTTCGTGGATCTCTTTGCTAGCCTTATTTCTGTGGAATCTGAGAAAAGATATTTCGCATCTCTTTGAAGACTATAGGGCCAAAGGAAATATCCTCCGATAACAAAGAGAAAGAAGCTTTCTGAGAAACTTTTTTGTGTTCTGTGAAATCATCTCACAGAGTTACAGCTTTCCCCTCAAGAAGCCTTTCGCTAAGACAGTTCTTGTGGAATTGGCAAAGTGATATTTGGAAGCCCATAGAGGGCTATGGTGAAAAAGGAAATATCCTCAGATGAAATCTGGAAAGAAGCTTTCTGAGAAACTGCTTAGTGTTCTGTGAATTCATCTCACAGCGTTACATCTGTATTTCGTGGATCTCTTTGCTAGCCTTATTTCTGTGGAGTCTGAGAACAGATATTTCGGATCCCTTTGAAGACTATAGGGCCAAAGGAAATATCCTCCGATAACAAAGAGAAAGAAGCTTTCTGAGAAACTTCTTTGTGTTCTGTGAAATCATCTCACAGAGTTACAGCTTTCCCTTCAAGAAGCCTTTCGCTAAGACAGTTCTTGTGGAATTGGCAAAGTGATATTTGGAAGCCCATAGAGGGCTATGGGGAAAAAGGAAATATCCTCAGATGAAATCTGGAAAGAAGCTTTCTGAGAAACTGCTTAGTGTTCTGTGAATTCATCTCACAGAGTTACATCTGTATTTCGTGGATCTCTTTGCTAGCCTTATTTCTGTGGAATCTGAGAACAGATATTTCGGATCCCTTTTGAAGACTATAGGGCCAAAGGAAATATCCTCCGATAACAAAGAGAAAGAAGCTTTCTGAGAAACTTCTTTCTGTTCTGTGAAATCATCTCACAGAGTTACAGCTTTCCCCTCAAGAAGCCTTTCGCTAAGACAGTTCTTGTGGAATTGGCAAAGTGATATTTGGAAGCCCATAGAGGGCTATGGTGAAAAAGGAAATATCCTCAGATGAAATCTGAAAAGAAGCTTTCTGAAAAACTGCTTAGTGTTCTGTGAATTCATCTCACAGAGTTACATCTGTATTTCCTGGATCTCTTTGCTAGCCTTATTTCTGTGTAATCTGAGAACAGATATTTCGGATCCCTTTGAAGACTATAGGGCCAAAGGAAATATCCTGCGATAACAAAGAGAAAGAAGCTTTCTGAGAAACTTCTTTGTGTTCTGTGAAATCATCTCACAGAGTTACAGCTTTCCCCTTAAGAACCCTTTCGCTAAGACAGTTCTTGTGGAATTGGCAAAGTGATATTTGGAAGCCCATAGAGGGCTATGGTGAAAAAGGAAATATCCTCAGATGAAATCTGGAAAGAAGCTTTCTGAGAAACTGCTTAGTGTTCTGTGAATTCATCTCACAGAGTTACATGTGTATTTCGTGGATCTCTTTGCTAGCCTTATTTCTGTGGAATCTGAGAACAGAGATTTCGGATCCATTTGAAGACTATAGGGCCAAAGGAAATATCCTCCGATAACAAAGAGAAAGAAGCTTTCTGAGAAACTTCTTTCTGTTCTGTGAAATCATCTCACAGAGTTACAGCTTTCCCCTCAAGAAGCCTTTCGCTAAGACAGTTCTTGTGGAATGGGCAAAGTGATATTTGGAAGCCCATAGAGGGCTATGGTGAAAAAGGAAATATCCTCAGATGAAATCTGGAAAGAAGCTTTCTGAGAAACTGTTTAGTGTTCTGTGAATTCATCTCACAGAGTTACATGTGTATTTCGTGGATCTCTTTGCTAGCCTTATTTCTCTGGAATCTGAGAAAAGATATTTCGGATCCCTATGAAGAGCATAGGGCCAAAGGAAATATCCTCCGATAACAAAGAGAAAGAAGCTTTCTGAGAAACATCTTTGTGTTCTGTGAAATCATCTCACAGAGTTACAGCTTTCCCCTCAAGAAGCCTTTCGCTAAGACAGTTCTTGTGGAATTGGTAAAGTGATATTTGGAAGCCCATAGAGGGCTATGGTGAAAAAGGAAATATCCTCAGATGAAATCTGGAAAGAAGCTTTCTGAGAAACTGCTTAGTGTTCTGTGAATTCATCTCACAGAGTTACATCTGTATTTCGTGGATCTCTTTGCTAGCCTTATTTCTGTGGAATCTGAGAACAGATATTTCGGATCCCTTTGAAGACTATAGGGCCAAAGGAAATATCCTGCGATAACAAAGAGAAAGAAGCTTTCTGAGAAACTTCTTTCTGTTCTGTGAAATCATCTCACAGAGTTACAGCTTTCCCCTCAAGAAGCCTTTCGCTAAGACAGTTCTTGTGGAATTGGCAAAGTGATATTTGGAAGCCCATAGAGGGCTATGGTGAAAAAGGAAATATCCTCAGATGAAATCTGGAAAGAAGCTTTCTGAGAAACTGCTTAGTGTTCTGTGAATTCATCTCACAGAGTTACATCTGTATTTCGTGGATCTCTTTGCTAGCCTTATTTCTGTGGAATCTGAGAAAAGATATTTCGCATCCCTATGAAGACTATAGGGCCAAAGGAAATATCCTCCGATAACAAAGAGAAAGAAGCTTTCTGAGAAACTTCTTTGTGTTCTGTGAAATCATCTCACAGAGTTACAGCTTTCCCCTCAAGAAGCCTTTCGCTAAGACAGTTCTTGAGGAATTGGCAAAGAGATATATGGAAGCCCATAGAGGGCTATGGTGAAAAAGGAAATATCCTCAGATGAAATCTGGAAAGAAGCTTTCTGAGAAACTGCTTAGTGTTCTGTGAAATCATCTCACAGCGTTACATCTGTATTTCGTGGATCTCTTTGCTAGCCTTATTTCTGTGGAGTCTGAGAACAGATATTTCGGATCCCTTTGAAGACTATAGGGCCAAAGGAAATATGCTCCGATAACAAAGAGAAAGAAGCTTTCTGAGAAACTTCTTTGTGTTCTGTGAAATCACCTCACAGAGTTACAGCTTTCCCCTCAAGAAGCCTTTCGCTAAGACAGTTCTTTTGGAATTGGCAAAGTGATATTTGGAAGCTCATAGAGGTCTATGATGAAAAAGGAAATATCCTCAGATGAAATCTGGAAAGAAGCTTTCTGAGAAACTGCTTAGTGTTCTGTGAATTCATCTCACAGAGTTACATCTGTATTTCGTGGATCTCTTTGCTAGCCTTATTTCTGTGGAATCTGAGAACAGATATTTCGGATCCCTTTGAAGACTATAGGGCCAAAGGAAATATCCTCCGATAACAAAGAGAAAGAAGCTTTCTGAGAAACTTCTTTCTGTTCTGTGAAATCATCTCACAGAGTTACAGCTTTCCCCTCAAGAAGCCTTTCGCTAAAACAGTTCTTGTGGAATTGGCAAAGTGATATTTGGAAGCCCATAGAGGGCTATGGTGAAAAAGGAAATAACCTCAGATGAAATCTGGAAAGAAGCTTTCTGAGAAACTGCTTAGTGTTCTGTGAATTCATCTCACAGAGTTACATCTGTATTTCGTGGATCTCTTTGCTAGCCTTATTTCTGTGTAATCTGAGAACAGATATTTCGGATCCCTTTGAAGACTATAGGGCCAAAGGAAATATCCTGCGATAACAAAGAGAAAGAAGCTTTCTGAGAAACTTCTTTCTGTTCTGTGAAATCATCTCACAGAGTTACAGCTTTCCCCTCAAGAACCCTTTCGCTAAGACAGTTCTTGTGGAATTGGCAAAGTGATATTTGGAAGCCCATAGAGGGCTATGGTGAAAAAGGAAATATCCTCAGATGAACTCTGGAAAGAAGCTTTCTGAGAAACTGCTTGGTGTTCTGTGAATTCATCTCACAGAGTTACATCTGTATTTCGTGGATCTCTTTGCTAGCCTTATTTCTGTGGAATCTGAGAACAGATATTTCGGATCCCTTTGAAGACTATAGGGCCAAAGGAAATATCCTGCGATAACAAAGAGAAAGAAGCTTTCTGAAAAACTTCTTTGTGTTCTGTGAAATCATCTCACAGAGTTACAGCTTTCCCCTCAAGAAGCCTTTCGCTAAGACAGTTCTTGTGGAATTGGCAAAGTGATATTTGGAAGCCCATAGAGGGCTATGGTGAAAAAGGAAATATCCTCAGATGAAATCTGGAAAGAAGCTTTCTGAGAAACTGCTTAGTGTTCTGTGAATTCATCTCACAGAGTTATATCAGTATTTCGTGGTTCTCCTTGCTAGCCTTATTTCTGTGGAATCTGAGAACAGATATTTCGGATCCCTTTGAAGACTATAGGGACAAAGGAAATATCCTCCGATAACAAAGAGAAAGAAGCTTTCTGAGAAACTTCTTTCTGTTCTGTGAAATCATCTCACAGAGTTAGAGCTTTTCCCTCAAGAAGCCTTTCGCTAAGACAGTTCTTGTGGAATTGGCAAAGTGATATTTGGAAGCCCATAGAGGGCTATGGTGAAAAAGGAAATATCCTCAGATGAAATCTGGAAAGAAGCTTTCTGAGAAACTGCTTAGTGTTCTGTGAATTCATCTCACAGAGGTACATGTGTATTTCGTGGATCTCTTTGCTAGCCTTATTTCTGTGGAATCTGAGAACAGAGATTTCGGATCCATTTGAAGACTATAGGGCCAAAGGAAATATCCTCCGATAACAAAGAGAAAGAAGCTTTCTGAGAAACTTCTTTCTGTTCTGTAAAATCATCTCACAGAGTTACAGCTTTCCCCTCAAGAAGCCTTTCGCTAAGACAGTTCTTGTGGAATGGGCAAAGTGATATTTGGAAGCCCATAGAGGGCTATGGTGAAAAAGGAAATATCCTCAGATGAAATCTGGAAAGAAGCTTTCTGAGAAACTGTTTAGTGTTCTGTGAATTCATCTCACAGAGTTACATGTGTATTTCGTGGATCTCTTTGCTAGCCTTATTTCTCTGGAATCTGAGAAAAGATATTTCGGATCCCTATGAAGACTATAGGGCCAAAGGAAATATCCTCCGATAACAAAGAGAAAGAAGCTTTCTGAGAAACTTCTTTGTGTTCTGTGAAATCATCTCACAGAGTTACAGCTTTCCCCTCAAGAAGCCTTTCGCTAAGACAGTTCTTGTGGAATTGGCAAAGTGATATTTGGAAGCCCATAGAGGGCTATGGTGAAAAAGGAAATATCCTCAGATGAAATCTGGAAAGAAGCTTTCTGAGAAACTGCTTAGTGTTCTGTGAATTCATATCACAGAGTTACATCTGTATTTCGTAGATCTCTTTGCTAGCCTTATTTCTGTGGAATCTGAGAAAAGATATTTCGCATCCCTATGAAGACTATAGGGCCAAAGGAAATATCCTCCGATAACAAAGAGAAAGAAGCTTTCTGAGAAACTTCTTTGTGTTCTGTGAAATCATCTCACAGAGTTACAGCTTTCCCCTCAAGAAGCCTTTCGCTAAGACAGTTCTTGTGGAATTGGCAAAGTGATATTTGGAAGCCCATAGAGGGCTATGGTGAAAAAGGAAATATCCTCAGATGAAATCTGAAAAGAAGCTTTTTGAGAAACTGCTTAGTGTTCTGTGAATTCATCTCACAGAGTTACATCTGTATTTCGTGGATCTCTTTGCTCGCCTTATTTCTGTGGAATCTGAGAACAGATATTTCGGATCTCTTTGAAGACTATAGGGCCAAAGGAAATATCCTGCGATAACAAAGAGAAAGAAGCTTTCTGAGAAACTTCTTTCTGTTCTGTGAAATCATCTCACAGAGTTACAGCTTTCCCCTCAAGAACCCTTTCGCTAAGACAGTTCTTGTGGAATTGGCAAAGTGATATTTGGAAGCCCATAGAGGGCTATGGTGAAAAAGGAAATATCCTCAGATGAAATCTGGAAAGAAGCTTTCTGAGAAACTGCTTAGTGTTCTGTGAATTCATCTCACAGAGTTACATGTGTATTTCGTGGATCTCTTTGCTAGACTTATTTCTGTGGAATCTGAGAACAGAGATTTCGGATCCATTTGAAGACTATAGGGCCAAAGGAAATATCCTCCGATAACAAAGAGAAAGAAGCTTTCTGAGAAACTTCTTTGTGTTCTGTGAAATCATCTCACAGAGTTACAGCTTTCCCCTCAAGAAGCCTTTCGCTAAGACAGTTCTTGTGGAATGGGCAAAGTGATATTTGGAAGCCCATAGAGGGCTATGGTGAAAAAGGAAATATCCTCAGATGAAATCTGGAAAGAAGCTTTCTGAGAAACTGTTTAGTGTTCTGTGAATTCATCTCACAGAGTTACATGTGTATTTCGTGGATCTCTTTGCTAGCCTTATTTCTCTGGAATCTGAGAAAAGATATTTCGGATCCCTATGAAGACTATAGGGCCAAAGGAAATATCCTCCGATAACAAAGAGAAAGAAGCTTTCTGAGAAACTTCTTTGTGTTCTGTGAAATCATCTCACAGAGTTACAGCTTTCCCCTCAAGAAGCCTTTCGCTAAGACAGTTCTTGTGGAATTGTTAAAGTGATATTTGGAAGCCCATAGAGGGCTATGGTGAAAAAGGAAATATCCTCAGATGAACTCTGGAAAGAAGCTTTCTGAGAAACTGCTTAGTGTTCCGTGAATTCATCTCACAGTGTTACATCTGTATTTCGTGGATCTCTTTGCTAGGCTTATTTCTGTGGAATCTGAGAACAGATATTTCGGATCCCTTTGAAGACTATAGGGCCAAAGGAAATATCCTGCGATAACAAAGAGAAAGAAGCTTTCTGAGAAACTTCTTTCTGTTCTGTGAAATCATCTCACAGAGTTACAGCTTTCCCCTCAAGAAGCCTTTCGCTAAGACAGTTCTTGTGGAATTGGCAAAGTGATATTTGGAAGCCCATAGAGGGCTATGGTGAAAAAGGAAATATTCTCAGATGAAATCTGGAAAGAAGCTTTCTGAGAAACTGCTTAGTGTTCTGTGAATTCATCTCACAGAGTTACATCTGTATTTCGTGGATCTCTTTGCTAGCCTTATTTCTGTGGAATCTGAGAAAAGATATTTCGCATCCCTATGAAGACTATAGGGCCAAAGGAAATATCCTCCGATAACAAAGAGAAAGAAGCTTTCTGAGAAACTTCTTTGTGTTCTGTGAAATCATCTCACAGAGTTACAGCTTTCCCCTCAAGAAGCCTTTCGCTAAGACAGTTCTTGTGGAATTGGCAAAGAGATATATGGAAGCCCATAGAGGGCTATGGTGAAAAAGGAAATATCCTCAGATGAAATCTGGAAAGAAGCTTTCTGAGAAACTGCTTAGTGTTCTGTGAAATCATCTCACAGCGTTACATCTGTATTTCGTGGATCTCTTTGCTAGCCTTATTTCTGTGGAGTCTGAGAACAGATATTTCGGATCCCTTTGAAGACTATAGGGCCAAAGGAAATATCCTCCGATAACAAAGAGAAAGAAGCTTTCTGAGAAACTTCTTTGTGTTCTGTGAAATCACCTCACAGAGTTACAGCTTTCCCCTCAAGAAGCCTTTCGCTAAGACAGTTCTTTTGGAATTGGCAAAGTGATATTTGGAAGCTCATAGAGGTCTATGGTGAAAAAGGAAATATCCTCAGATGAAATCTGGAAAGAAGCTTTTTGAGAAACTGCTTAGTGTTCTGTGAATTCATCTCACAGAGTTACATCTGTATTTCGTGGATCTCTTTGCTAGCCTTATTTCTGTGGAATCTGAGAACAGATATTTCGGATCCCTTTGAAGACTATAGGGCCAAAGGAAATATCCTCCGATAACAAAGAGAAAGAAGCTTTCTGAGAAACTTCTTTCTGTTCTGTGAAATCATCTCACAGAGTTACAGCTTTCCCCTCAAGAAGCCTTTCGCTAAAACAGTTCTTGTGGAATTGGCAAAGTGATATTTGGAAGCCCATAGAGGGCTATGGTGAAAAAGGAAATATCCTCAGATGAAATCTGGAAAGAAGCTTTCTGAGAAACTGCTTAGTGTTCTGTGAATTCATCTCACAGAGTTACATCTGTATTTCGTGGATCTCTTTGCTAGCCTTATTTCTGTGTAATCTGAGAACAGATATTTCGGATCCCTTTGAAGACTATAGGGCCAAAGGAAATATCCTGCGATAACAAAGAGAAAGAAGCTTTCTGAGAAACTTCTTTCTGTTCTGTGAAATCATCTCACAGACTTACAGCTTTCCCCTCAAGAACCCTTTCGCTAAGCCAGTTCTTGTGGAATTGGCAAAGTGATATTTGGAAGCCCATAGAGGGCTATGGTGAAAAAGGAAATATCCTCAGATGAACTCTGGAAAGAAGCTTTCTGAGAAACTGCTTAGTGTTCTGTGAATTCATCTCACAGAGTTACATCTGTATTTCGTGGATCTCTTTGCTAGCCTTATTTCTGTGGAATCTGAGAACAGATATTTCGGATCCCTTTGAAGACTATAGGGCCAAAGGAAATATCCTGCGATAACAAAGAGAAAGAAGCTTTCTGAGAAACTTCTTTGTGTTCTGTGAAATCATCTCACAGAGTTACAGCTTTCCCCTCAAGAAGCCTTTCGCTAAGACAGTTCTTGTGGAATTGGCAAAGTGATATTTGGAAGCCCATAGAGGGCTATGGTGAAAAAGGAAATATCCTCAGATGAAATCTGGAAAGAAGCTTTCAGAGAAACTGCTTAGTGTTCTGTGAATTCATCTCACAGAGTTATACCAGTATTTCGTGGATCTCTTTGCTAGCCTTATTTCTGTGGAATCTGAGAACAGATATTTCGGATCCCTTTGAAGACTATAGGGCCAAAGGAAATATCCTCCGATAACAAAGAGAAAGAAGCTTTCTGAGAAACTTCTTTCTGTTCTGTGAAATCATCTCACAGAGTTAGAGCTTTCCCCTCAAGAAGCCTTTCGCTAAGACAGTTCTTGTGGAATTGGCAAAGTGATATTTGGAAGCCCATAGAGGGCTACGGTGAAAAAGTAAATATCCTCAGATGAAATCTGGAAAGAAGCTTTCTGAGAAACTGCTTAGTGTTCTGTGAATTCATCTCACAGAGTTACATGTGTATTTCGTGGATCTCTTTGCTAGCCTTATTTCTGTGGAATCTGAGAAAAGATATTTCGCATCCCTATGAAGACTATAGGGCCAAAGGAAATATCCTCCGATAACAAAGAGAAAGAAGCTTTCTGAGAAACTTCTTTGTGTTCTGTGAAATCATCTCACAGAGTTGCAGCTTTCCCCTCAAGAAGCCTTTCGCTAAGACAGTTCTTGTGGAATTGGTAAAGAGATATATGGAAGCCCATAGAGGGCTATGGTGAAAAAGGAAATATCCTCAGATGAAATCTGGAAAGAAGCTTTCTGAGAAACTGCTTAGTGTTCTTTGAAATCATCTCACAGATTTACAGCTTTCCCCTCAAGAAGCCTTTCGCTAAGACAGTTCTTGTGGAATTGGCAAAGTGATATTTGGAAGCCCATAGAGGGCTATGGTGAAAAAGGAAATATCCTCAGATGAAATCTGGAAAGAAGCTTTCTGAGAAACTGCTTAGTGTTCTGTGAATTCATCTCAGAGCGTTACATCTGTATTTCGTGGATCTCTTTGCTAGCCTTATTTCTGTGGAGTCTGAGAACAGATATTTCGGATCCCTTTGAACACTATAGGGCCAAAGGAAATATCCTCCGATAACAAAGAGAAAGAAGCTTTCTGAGAAACTTCTTTGTGTTCTGTGAAATCACCTCACAGAGTTACAGCTTTCCCCTCAAGAAGCCTTTCGCTAAGACAGCTCTTGTGGAATTGGCAAAGTGATATATGGACGCCCATAGAGGGCTATGGTGAAAAAGGAAATATCCTCAGATGAAATCTGGAAAGAAGCTTTCTGAGAAACTGCTTAGTGTTCTGTGAATTCATCTCACAGAGTTACATCTGTATTTCGTGGATCTCTTTGCTAGCCTTATTTCTGTGGAATCTGAGAACAGATATTTCGGATCCCTTTGAAGACTATAGGGCCAAAGGAAATATCCTCCGATAACAAAGAGAAAGAAGCTTTCTGAGAAACTTCTTTCTGTTCTGTGAAATCATCTCACAGAGTTAGAGCTTTCCCCTCAAGAAGCCTTTCGCTAAGACAGTTCTTGTGGAATTGGCAAAGTGATATTTGGAAGCCCATAGAGGGCTATGGTGAAAAAGGAAATATCCTCTGATGAAATCTGGAAAGAAGCTTTCTGAGAAACTGCTTAGTGTTCTGAGAATTCATCTCACAGAGTTACATGTGTATTTCGTGGATCTCTTTGCTAGCCTTATTTCTGTGGAATCTGAGAAAAGATATTTCGCATCCTTATGAAGACTATAGGGCCAAAGGAAATATCCTCCGATAACAAAGAGAAAGAAGCTTTCTGAGAAACTTCTTTGTGTTCTGTGAAATCATCTCACAGAGTTACAGCTTTCCCCTCAAGAAGCCTTTCGCTAAGACAGTTCTTGTGGAATTGGCAAAGAGATATATGGAAGCCCATAGAGGGCTATGGTGAAAAAGGAAATATCCTCAGATGAAATCTGGAAAGAAGCTTTCTGAGAAACTGCTTAGTGTTCTGTGAAATCATCTCACAGATTTACAGCTTTCCCCTCAAGAAGCCTTTCGCTAAGACAGTTCTTGTGGAATTGGCAAAGTGATATTTGGAAGCCCATAGAGGGCTATGGTGAAAAAGGAAATATCCTCAGATGAAATCTGGAAAGAAGCTTTCTGAGAAACTGCTTAGTGTTCTGTGAATTCATCTCACAGAGTTACATCTGTATTTCGTGGATCTCTTTGCTAGCCTTATTTCTCTGGAATCTGAGAAAAGATATTTCGGATCCCTATGGAGACTATAGGGCCAAAGGAAATATCCTCCGATAACAAAGAGAAAGAAGCTTTCTGAGAAACTTCTTTGTGTTCTGTGAAATCATCTCACAGAGTTACAGCTTTCCCCTCAAGAAGCCATTCGCTAAGACAGTTCTTGTGGAATTGGCAAAGTGATATTTGGAAGCCCATAGAGGGCTATGGTGAAAAAGGAAATATCCTCAGATGAACTCTGGAAAGAAGCTTTCTGAGAAACTGCTTAGTGTTCTGTGAATTCATCTCACAGAGTTACATCTGTATTTCGTGGATCTCTTTGCTAGCCTTATTTCTGTGGAATCTGAGAACAGATATTTCGGATCCCTTTGAAGACTATAGGGCCAGAGGAAATATCCTGCGATAACAAAGAGAAAGAAGCTTTCTAAGAAACTTCTTTCTGTTCTGTGAAATCATCTCACAGAGTTACAGCTTTCCCCTCAAGAAGCCTTTCGCTAAGACAGTTCTTGTGGAATTGGCAAAGTGATATTTGGAAGCCCATAGAGGGCTATGGTGAAAAAGGAAATATCCTCAGATGAAATCTGGAAAGAAGCTTTCTGAGAAACTGCTTAGTGTTCTGTGAATTCATCTCACAGAGTTACATGTGTATTTCGTGGATCTCTTTGCTAGCCTTATTTCTGTGGAATCTGAGAAAAGATATTTCGCATCCCTTTGAAGACTATAGGGCCAAAGGAAATATCCTCCGATAACAAAGAGAAAGAAGCTTTCTGAGAAACTTCTTTGTGTTCTGTGAAATCATCTCACAGAGTTACAGCTTTCCCCTCCAGAAGCCTTTCGCTAAGACAGTTCTTGTGGAATTGGCAAAGAGATATTTGGAAGCCCATAGGGGGCTATGGTGAAAAAGAAAATATCCTCAGATGAAATCTGGAAAGAAGCTTTCTGAGAAACTGCTTAGTGTTCTGTGAAATCATCTCACAGAGTTACAGCTTTCCCCTCAAGAAGCCTTTCGCTAAGACAGTTCTTGTGGAATTGGCAAAGTGATATTTGGAAGCCCATAGAGGGCTATGGTGAAAAAGGAAATATCCTCAGATGAAATCTGGAAAGAAGCTTTCTGAGAAACTGCTTGGTGTTCTGTGAATTCATCTCACAGAGTTACATCTGTATTTCGTGGATCTTTTTGCTAGCCTTATTTCTGTGGAATCTGAGAACAGATATTTCGGATACCTTTGAAGACTATAGGGCCAAAGGAAATATCCTGCGATAACAAAGAGAAAGAAGCTTTCTGAGAAACTTCTTTCTGTTCTGTGAACTCATCTCACAGAGTTACAGCTTTCCCCTCAGGAACCCTTGCGCTAAGACAGTTCTTGTGGAATTGGCAAAGTGATATTTGGAAGCCCATAGAGGGCTATGGTGAAAAAGGAAATAACCTCAGATGAAATCTGGAAAGAAGCTTTCTGAGAAACTGCTTAGTGTTCTGTGAATTCATCTCACAGCGTTACATCTGTATTTCGTGGATCTCTTTGCTAGCCTTATTTCTGTGGAGTCTGAGAACAGATATTTCGGATCCCTTTGAAGACTATAGGGCCAAAGGAAATATCCTCCGATAACAAAGAGAAAGAAGCTTTCTGAGAAACTTCTTTGTGTTCTGTGAAATCATCTCACAGAGTTACAGCTTTCCCCTCAAGAAGCCTTTCGCTAAGACAGTTCTTGCGGAATTGGCAAAGTGATATTTAGAAGCCCATAGAGGGCTATGATGAAAAAGGAAATATCCTCAGATGAACTCTGGAAAGAAGCTTTCTGAGAAACTGCTTAGTGTTCTGTGAATTCATCTCACAGAGTTACATCTGTATTTCGTGGATGTCTTTGCTAGCCTTATTTCTGTGGAATCTGAGAACAGATATTTCGGATCCCTTTGAAGACTATAGGGCCAAAGGAAATATCCTCCGATAACAAAGAGAAAGAAGCTTTCTGAGAAACTTCTTTCTGTTCTGTGAAATCATCTCACAGAGTTACCGCTTTCCCCTCAAGAAGCCTTTCGCTAAGACAGTTCTTGTGGAATTGGCAAAGTGATATTTGGAAGCCCATAGAGGGCTATGGTGAAAAAGGAAATATCCTCAGATGAAATCTGGAAAGCAGCTTTCTGAGAAACTGCTTAGTGTTCTGTGAAGTCATCTCACAGAGTTACAGCTTTCCCCTCAAGAAGCCTTTCGCTAAGACAGTTCTTGTGGAATTGGCAAAGTGATATTTGGAAGCCCATAGAGGGCTATGGTGAAAAAGGAAATATCCTCAGATGAAATCTGGAAAGAAGCTTTCTGAGAAACTGCTTAGTGTTCTGTGAATTCATCTCACAGCCTTACATCTGTATTTCGTGGATCTCTTTGCTAGCCTTATTTCTGTGGAGTCTGAGAACAGATATTTCGGATACCTTTGAAGACTATAGGGCCAAAGGAAATATCCTCCGATAACAAAGAGAAAGAAGCTTTCTGAGAAACTTCTTTGTGTTCTGTGAAATCATCTCACAGAGTTACAGCTTTCCCCTCAAGAAGCCTTTCGCTAAGACAGTTCTTGTGGAATTGGCAAAGTGATATTTGGAAGCCCTTAGAGGGCTATGGTGAAAAAGGAAATATCCTCAGATGAAATCTGGAAAGAAGCTTTCTGAGAAACTGCTTAGTGTTCTGTGAATTCATCTCACAGAGTTATATCTGTATTTCGTGGATCTCTTTGCTAGCCTTTTTTCTGTGGAATCTGAGAACAGATATTTCGGATCCCTTTGAAGACTATAGGGCAAAGGAAATATCCTGTGATAACAAAGAGAAAGAAGCTTTCTGAGAAACTTCTTTGTGTTCTGTGAAATGATCTCACAGGGTTACAGCTTTCCCCTCAAGAAGCCTTTCGCTAAGACAGTTCTTGTGGAATTGGCAAAGTGATATTTGGAAGCCCATAGAGGGCTATGGTAAAAAAGGAAATATCCTCAGATGAAATCTGGAAAGAAGCTTTCTGAGAAACTGCTTAGTGTTCTGTTAATTCATCTCACAGAGTTACATCCGTGTTTCGTGGATCTCGTTGCTAGCCTTATTTCTCTGGAATCTGAGAAAAGATATTTCGGATCCCTATGAAGACTATAGGGCCAAAGCAAATATCCTCCGATAACAAAGAGAAAGAAGCTTTCTGAGAAACTTCTTTGTGTTCTGTGAAATCATCTCACAGAGTTACAGCTTTCCCCTCAAGAAGCCTTTCGCTAAGACAGTTCTTGTGGAATTGGCAAAGTGATATTTGGAAGGTCATAGAGGGCTATGGTGAAAAAGGAAATATCCTCAGATGAACTCTGGAAAGAAGCTTTCTGAGAAACTGCTTAGTGTTCTGTGAATTCATCTCACAGAGTTACATCTGTATTTCGTGGATCTCTTTGCTAGCCTTATTTCTGTGGAATCTGAGAACAGATATTTCGGATCCCTTTGAAGACTATAGAGCCAAAGGAAATATCCTGCGATAACAAAGAGAAAGAAGCTTTCTGAGAAACTTCTTTGTGTTCTGTGAAATCATCTCACAGAGTTACAGCTTTCCCCTCAAGAAGCCTTTCGCTAAGACAGTTCTTGCGGAATTAGCAAACTGATATTAGGAAGCCCATAGAGGGCTATGGTGAAAAAGGAAATATCCTCAGATGAAATCTGGAAAGAAGCTTTCTGAGAAACTGCTTAGTGTTCTGTGAATTCATCTCACAGAGTTACATCTGTATTTCGTGGATCTCTTTGCTAGCCTTATTTCTGTGGAATCTGAGAACAGATATTTCGGATCCCTTTGAAGACTATAAGGCCAAAGGAAATATCCTGCGATAACAAAGAGAAAGAAGCTTTCTGAGAAACTTCTTTCTGTTCTGTGAAACCATCTCACAGAGTTACAGCTTTCCCCTCAAGAAGCCTTTCGCTAAGACAGTTCTTGTGGAATTGGCAAAGTGATATTTGGAAGCCCATAGAGGGCTATGGTGAAAAAGGAAATATCCTCAGATGAAATCTGGAAAGAAGCTTTCTGAGAAACTGCTTAGTGTTCTGTGAATTCATCTAACAGAATTACATCTGTATTTCGTGGTTCTCTTTGCTAGCCTTATTTCTGTGGAATCTGAGAACAGATATTTCGGATCCCTTTGAAGACTATAAGGCCAAAGGAAATATCCTCCGATAACAAAGAGAAAGAAGCTTTCTGAGAAACTTCTTTGTGTTCTGTGAAATCATCTCACAGAGTTACAGCTTTCCCCTCAAGAAGCCTTTCGCTAAGACAGTTCTTGTGGAATTGGCAAAGTGATATTTGGAAGCCCATAGAGGGCTATGGTGAAAAAGGAAATATCCTCAGATGAAATCTGGAAAGAAGCTTTCTGAGAAACTGCTTAGTGTTCTGTGAATTCATCTCACAGAGTTACATGTGTGTTTCGTGGATCTCGTTGCTAGCCTTATTTCTCTGGAATCTGAGAAAAGATATTTCGGATCCCTATGAAGACTATAGGGCCAAAGCAAATATCCTGCGATAACAAAGAGAAAGAAGCTTTCTGAGAAACTTCTTTGTGTTCGGTGAAATCATCTCACAGAGTTACAGCTTTCCCCTCAAGAAGCCTTTCGCTAAGACAGTTCTTGTGGAATTGGTAAAGTGATATTTGGAAGCCCATAGAGGGCTATGGTGAAAAAGGAAATATCCTCAGATGAACTCTGGAAAGAAGCTTTCGGAGAAACTGCTTAGTGTTCTGTGAATTCATCTCACAGAGTTACATATGTATTTCGTGGATCTCTTTGCTAGCCTTATTTCTGTGGAATCTGAGAACAGATATTTCGGATCCCTTTGAAGACTATAGGGCCAAAGGAAATATCCTCCGATAACAAAGAGAAAGAAGCTTTCTGAGAAACTTCTTTGTGTTCTGTGAAATCATCTCACAGAGTTACAGCTTTCCCTTCAAGAAGCCTTTCGCTAAGACAGTTCTTGTGGAAATGGCAAAGTGATATTTGGAAGCCCATAGAGGGCTATGGTGAAAAAGGAAATATCCTCAGATGAAATCTGGAAAGAAGCTTTCTGAGAAACTGCTTAGTGTTCTGTGAATTCATATCAAAGAGTTACATCTGTATTTCGTGGATCTCTTTGCTAGCCTTATTTCTGTGGAATCTGAGAACAGATATTTCGGATCCCTTTGAAGACTATAGGGCCAAAGGAAATATCCTGCGAAAACAAAGAGAAAGAAGCTTTCTGAGAAACTTCTTTCTGTTCTGTGAAATCATCTCACAGAGTTACAGCTTTCCCCTCAAGAACCCTTTCGCTAAGACAGTTCTTGTGGAATTGGCAAAGTGATATTTGGAAGCCCATAGAGGGCTATGATGAAAAAGGAAATATCCTCAGATAAACTCTGGAAAGAAGCTTTCTGAGAATCTGCTTAGTGTTCTGTGAATTCATCTCACAGAGTTACATCTGTATTTCGTGGATCTCTTTGCTAGCCTTATTTCTGTGGAATCTGAGAACAGATATTTCGGATCCCTTTGAAGACTATAGGGCCAAAGGAAATATCCTGCGAAAACAAAGAGAAAGAAGCTTTCTGAGAAACTTCTTTCTGTTCTGTGAACTCATCTCACAGAGTTACAGCTTTCCCCTCAAGAAGCCTTTCGCTAAGACAGTTCTTGTGGAATTGGCAAAGAGATATATGGAAGCCCATAGAGGGCTATGGTGAAAAAGGAAATATCCTGAGATGAAATCTGGAAAGAAGCTTTCTGAGAAACTGCTTAGTGTTCTGTGAAATCATCTCACAGAGTTACAGCTTTCCCCTCAAGAAGCTTTTCGCTAAGACAGTTCTTGTGGAATTGGCAAAGTGATATTTGGAAGCCCATAGAGGGCTATGGTGAAAAAGGAAATATCCTCAGATGAAATCTGGAAAGAAGCTTTCTGAGAAACTGCTTAGTGTTCTGTGAATTCATCTCTCAGCGTTACATCTGTATTTCGTGGATCTCTTTGCTAGCCTTATTTCTGTGGAGTCTGAGAACAGATATTTCGGATCCCTTTGAAGACTATAGGTCCAAAGGAAATATCCTGCGATAACAAATAGAAAGAAGCTTTCTGAGAAACCTCTTTCTGTTCTGTGAAATCATCTCACAGAGTTACCGCTTTCCCCTCAAGAAGCCTTTCGCTAAGACAGTTCTTGTGGAATTGGCAAAGAGATATATGGAAGCCCATAGAGGGCTATGGTGAAAAAGGAAATATCCTCAGATGAAATCTGGAAAGAAGCTTTCTGAGAAACTGCTTAGTGTTCTGTGAAGTCATCTCACAGAGTTACAGCTTTCCCCTCAAGAAGCCTTTCGCTAAGACAGTTCTTGTGGAATTGGCAAAGTGATATTTGGAAGCCCATAGAGGGCTATGGTGAAAAAGGAAATATCCTCAGATGAAATCTGGAAAGAAGCTTTCTGAGAAACTGCTTAGTGTTCTGTGAATTCATCTCACAGCCTTACATCTGTATTTCGTGGATCTCTTTGCTAGCCTTATTTCTGTGGAATCTAAGAACAGATATTTCGGATCCCTTTGAAGACTATAGGGCCAAAGGAAATGTCCTCCGATAACAAAGAGAAAGAAGCTTTCTGAGAAACTTCTTTGTGTTCTGTGAAATCATCTCACAGAGTTACAGCTTTCCCCTCAAGAAGCCTTTCGCTAAGACAGTTCTTGTGGAATTGGCAAAGTGATATTTGGAAGCCCTTAGAGGGCTATGGTGAAAAAGGAAATATCCTCAGATGAAATCTGGAAAGAAGCTTTCTGAGAAACTGCTTAGTGTTCTGTGAATTCATCTCACAGAGTTATATCTGTATTTCGTGGATCTCTTTGCTAGCCTTATTTCTGTGGAATCTGAGAACAGATATTTCGGATCCCTTTGAAGACTATAGGGCCAAAGGAAATATCCTGCGATAACAAAGAGAAAGAAGCTTTCTGAGAAACTTCTTTGTGTTCTGTGAAATCATCTCACAGAGTTACAGCTTTCCCCTCAAGAAGCCTTTCGCTAAGACTGTTCTTGTGGAATTGGCAAAGTGATATTTGGAAGCCCATAGAGGGCTATGGTGAAAAGGAAATATCCTCAGATGAAATCTGGAAAGAAGCTTTCTGAGAAACTGCTTAGTGTTCTCTGAATTCATCTCACAGAGTTACATCTGTATTTCGTGGATCTCTTTGCTAGCCTTATTTCTCTGGAATCTGAGAAAAGATATTTCGGATCCCTATGAAGACTATAGGGCCAAAGGAAATATCCTCCGATAACAAAGAGAAAGAAGCTTTCTGAGAAACTTCTTTGTGTTCTGTGAAATCATCTCACAGAGTTACAGCTTTCCCCTCAAGAAGCCTTTCGCTAAGACAGTTCTTGTGGAATTGGCAAAGTGATATTTGGAAGCCCATAGAGGGCTATGGTGAAAAAAGAAATATCATCAGATGAACTCTGGAAAGAAGCTTTCTGAGAAACTGCTTAGTGTTCTGTGAATTCATCTCACAGAGTTACATCTGTATTTCGTGGATCTCTTTGCTAGCCTTATTTCTGTGGAATCTGAGAACAGATATTTCAGATCCCTTTGAAGACTATAGGGCCAAAGGAAATATCCTGCGATAACAAAGAAAAAGAAGCTTTCTGAGAAACTTCTTTCTGTTCTGTGAAATCATCTCACAGAGTTACAGCTTTCCCCTCAAGAACCCTTTCGCTAAGACAGTTCTTGTGGAATTGGCAAAGTGATATTTGGAAGCCCATAGAGGGCTATGGTGAAAAAGGAAATATCCTCAGATGAAATCTGGAAAGAAGCTTTCTGAGAAACTGCTTAGTGTTCTGTGAATTCATCTAACAGAATTACATCTGTATTTCGTGGATCTCTTTGCTAGCCTTATTTCTGTGGAATCTGAGAACAGATATTTCGGATCCCTTTGAAGACTATAGGGCCAAAGGAAATATCCTCCGATAACAAAGAGAAAGAAGCTTTCTGAGAAACTTCTTTGTGTTCTGTGAAATCATCTCACAGAGTTACAGCTTTCCCCTCAAGAAGCCTTTCGCTAAGACAGTTCTTGTGGAATTGGCAAAGTGATATTTGGAAGCCCATAGAGGGCGATGGTGAAAAAGTAAATATCCTCAGATGAAATCTGGAAAGAAGCTTTCTGAGAAACTGCTTAGTGTTCTGTGAATTCATCTCACAGAGTTACATGTGTGTTTCGTGGATCTCGTTGCTAGCCTTATTTCTCTGGAATCTGAGAAAAGATATTTCGGATCCCTATGAAGACTATAGGGCCAAACCAAATATCCTCCGATAACAAAGAGAAAGAAGCTTTCTGAGAACCTTGTTTGTGTTCTGTGAAATCATCTCACAGAGTTACAGCTTTCCCCTCAAGAAGCCTTTCGCTAAGACAGTTCTTGTGGAATTGGCAAAGTGATATTTGGAAGTCCATAGAGGGCTATGGTGAAAAAGGAAATATCCTCAGATGAACTCTGGAAAGAAGCTTTCTGAGAAACTGCTTAGTGTTCTGTTAATTCATCTCACAGAGTTACATCTGTATTTCGTGGATCTCTTTGCTAGCCTTATTTCTGTGGAATCTGAGAACAGATATTTCGGATCCCTTTGAAGACTATAGGGCCAAAGGAAATATCCTCCGATAACAAAGAGAAAGAAGCTTTCTGAGAAACTTCTTTGTGTTCTGTGAAATCATCTCACAGAGTTACAGCTTTCCCCTCAAGAAGCCTTTCGCTAAGACAGTTCTTGTGGAAATGGCAAAGTGATATTTGGAAGCCCATAGAGGGCTATGGTGAAAAAGGAAATATCCTCAGATGAAATCTGGAAAGAAGCTTTCTGAGAAACTGCTTAGTGTTCTGTGAATTCATATCAAAGAGTTACATCTGTATTTCGTGGATCTCTTTGCTAGCCTTATTTCTGTGGAATCTGAGAACAGATATTTCGGATCCCTTTGAAGACTATAGGGCCAAAGGAAATATCCTGCGAAAACAAAGAGAAAGAAGCTTTCTGAGAAACTTCTTTCTGTTCTGTGAAATCATCTCACAGAGTTACAGCTTTCCCCTCAAGAACCCTTTCGCTAAGACAGTTCTTGTGGAATTGGCAAAGTGATATTTGGAAGCCCATAGAGGGCTATGGTGAAAAAGGAAATATCCTCAGATAAACTCTGGAAAGAAGCTTTCTGAGAAACTGCTTAGTGTTCTGTGAATTCATCTCACAGAGTTACATCTGTATTTCGTGGATCTCTTTGCTAGCCTTATTTCTGTGTAATCTGAGAACAGATATTTCGGATCCCTTTGAAGACTATAGGGCCAAAGGAAATATCCTCCGATAACAAAGAGAAAGAAGCTTTCTGAGAAACTTCTTTCTGTTCTGTGAAATCATCTCACAGAGTTACCGCTTTCCCCTCAAGAAGCCTTTCGCTAAGACAGTTCTTGTGGAATTGGCAAAGTGATATTTGGAAGCCCATAGAGGGCTATGGTGAAAAAGGAAATATCCTCAGATGAAATCTGGAAAGAAGCTTTCTGAGAAACTGCTTAGTGTTCTGTGAATTCATCTCACAGAGTTACATCTGTATTTCGTGGATCTCTTTGCTAGCCTTATTTCTGTGGAATCTGAGAAAAGATATTTCGCATCCCTATGAAGACTAGAGGGCCAAAGGAAATATCCTCCGATAACAAAGAGAAAGAAGCTTTCTGAGAAACTTCTTTCTGTTCTGTGAACTCATCTCACAGAGTTACAGCTTTCCCCTCAAGAAGCCTTTCGCTAAGACAGTTCTTGTGGAATTGGCAAAGAGATATATGGAAGCCCATAGAGGGCTATGGTGAAAAAGGAAATATCCTGAGATGAAATCTGGAAAGAAGCTTTCTGAGAAACTGCTTAGTGTTCTGTGAAATCATCTCACAGAGTTACAGCTTTCCCCTCAAGAAGCCTTTCGCTAAGACAGTTCTTGTGGAATTGGCAAAGTGATATTTGGAAGCCCATAGAGGGCTATGGTGAAAAAGGAAATATCCTCAGATGAAATCTGGAAAGAAGCTTTCTGAGAAACTGCTTAGTGTTCTGTGAATTCATCTCTCAGCGTTACATCTGTATTTCGTGGATCTCTTTGCTAGCCTTATTTCTGTGGAGTCTGAGAACAGATATTTCGGATCCCTTTGAAGACTATAGGTCCAAAGGAAATATCCTGCGATAACAAATAGAAAGAAGCTTTCTGAGAAACCTCTTTCTGTTCTGTGAAATCATCTCACAGAGTTACCGCTTTCCCCTCAAGAAGCCTTTCGCTAAGACAGTTCTTGTGGAATTGGCAAAGAGATATATGGAAGCCCATAGAGGGCTATGGTGAAAAAGGAAATATCCTCAGATGAAATCTGGAAAGAAGCTTTCTGAGAAACTGCTTAGTGTTCTGTGAAGTCATCTCACAGAGTTACAGCTTTCCCCTCAAGAAGCCTTTCGCTAAGACAGTTCTTGTGGAATTGGCAAAGTGATATTTGGAAGCCCATAGAGGGCTATGGTGAAAAAGGAAATATCCTCAGATGAAATCTGGAAAGAAGCTTTCTGAGAAACTGCTTAGTGTTCTGTGAATTCATCTCACAGCCTTACATCTGTATTTCGTGGATCTCTTTGCTAGCCTTATTTCTGTGGAATCTGAGAACAGATATTTCGGATCCCTTTGAAGACTATAGGGCCAAAGGAAATATCCTCCGATAACAAAGAGAAAGAAGCTTTCTGAGAAACTTCTTTGTGTTCTGTGAAATCATCTCACAGAGTTACAGCTTTCCCCTCAAGAAGCCTTTCGCTAAGACAGTTCTTGTGGAATTGGCAAAGTGATATTTGGAAGCCCTTAGAGGGCTATGGTGAAAAAGGAAATATCCTCAGATGAAATCTGGAAAGAAGCTTTCTGAGAAACTGCTTAGTGTTCTGTGAATTCATCTCACAGAGTTATATCTGTATTTCGTGGATCTCTTTGCTAGCCTTATTTCTGTGGAATCTGAGAACAGATATTTCGGATCCCTTTGAAGACTATAGGGCCAAAGGAAATATCCTGCGATAACAAAGAGAAAGAAGCTTTCTGAGAAACTTCTTTGTGTTCTGTGAAATCATCTCACAGAGTTACAGCTTTCCCCTCAAGAAGCCTTTCGCTAAGACTGTTCTTGTGGAATTGGCAAAGTGATATTTGGAAGCCCATAGAGGGCTATGGTGAAAAGGAAATATCCTCAGATGAAATCTGGAAAGAAGCTTTCTGAGAAACTGCTTAGTGTTCTCTGAATTCATCTCACAGAGTTACATCTGTATTTCGTGGATCTCTTTGCTAGCCTTATTTCTCTGGAATCTGAGAAAAGATATTTCGGATCCCTATGAAGACTATAGGGCCAAAGGAAATATCCTCCGATAACAAAGAGAAAGAAGCTTTCTGAGAAACTTCTTTGTGTTCTGTGAAATCATCTCACAGAGTTACAGCTTTCCCCTCAAGAAGCCTTTCGCTAAGACAGTTCTTGTGGAATTGGCAAAGTGATATTTGGAAGCCCATAGAGGGCTATGGTGAAAAAAGAAATATCATCAGATGAACTCTGGAAAGAAGCTTTCTGAGAAACTGCTTAGTGTTCTGTGAATTCATCTCACAGAGTTACATCTGTATTTCGTGGATCTCTTTGCTAGCCTTATTTCTGTGGAATCTGAGAACAGATATTTCGGATCCCTTTGAAGACTATAGGGCCAAAGGAAATATCCTGCGATAACAAAGAAAAAGAAGCTTTCTGAGAAACTTCTTTCTGTTCTGTGAAATCATCTCACAGAGTTACAGCTTTCCCCTCAAGAACCCTTTCGCTAAGACAGTTCTTGTGGAATTGGCAAAGTGATATTTGGAAGCCCATAGAGGGCTATGGTGAAAAAGGAAATATCCTCAGATGAAATCTGGAAAGAAGCTTTCTGAGAAACTGCTTAGTGTTCTGTGAATTCATCTAACAGAATTACATCTGTATTTCGTGGATCTCTTTGCTAGCCTTATTTCTGTGGAATCTGAGAACAGATATTTCGGATCCCTTTGAAGACTATAGGGCCAAAGGAAATATCCTCCGATAACAAAGAGAAAGAAGCTTTCTGAGAAACTTCTTTGTGTTCTGTGAAATCATCTCACAGAGTTACAGCTTTCCCCTCAAGAAGCCTTTCGCTAAGACAGTTCTTGTGGAATTGGCAAAGTGATATTTGGAAGCCCATAGAGGGCGATGGTGAAAAAGTAAATATCCTCAGATGAAATCTGGAAAGAAGCTTTCTGAGAAACTGCTTAGTGTTCTGTGAATTCATCTCACAGAGTTACATGTGTGTTTCGTGGATCTCGTTGCTAGCCTTATTTCTCTGGAATCTGAGAAAAGATATTTCGGATCCCTATGAAGACTATAGGGCCAAACCAAATATCCTCCGATAACAAAGAGAAAGAAGCTTTCTGAGAACCTTGTTTGTGTTCTGTGAAATCATCTCACAGAGTTACAGCTTTCCCCTCAAGAAGCCTTTCGCTAAGACAGTTCTTGTGGAATTGGCAAAGTGATATTTGGAAGTCCATAGAGGGCTATGGTGAAAAAGGAAATATCCTCAGATGAACTCTGGAAAGAAGCTTTCTGAGAAACTGCTTAGTGTTCTGTTAATTCATCTCACAGAGTTACATCTGTATTTCGTGGATCTCTTTGCTAGCCTTATTTCTGTGGAATCTGAGAACAGATATTTCGGATCCCTTAGAAGACTATAGAGCCAAAGGAAATATCCTGCGATAACAAAGAGAAAGAAGCTTTCTGAGAAACTTCTTTGTGTTCTGTGAAATCATCTCACAGAGTTACAGCTTTCCCCTCTAGAAGCCTTTCGCTAAGACAGTTCTTGTGGAATTGGCAAAGTGATATTTGGAAGCCCATAGAGGGCTATGGTGAAAAAGGAAATATCCTCAGATGAAATCTGGAAAGAAGCTTTCTGAGAAACTGCTTAGTGTTCTGTGAATTCATCTCACAGAGTTACATCTGTATTTCGTGGATCTCTTTGCTAGCCTTAATTCTGTGGAATCTGAGAACAGATATTTCGGATCCCTTTGAAGACTATAGGGCCAAAGGAAATATCCTGCGATAACAAAGAGAAAGAAGCTTTCTGAGAAACTTCTTTCTGTTCTGTGAAATCATCTCACAGAGTTACAGCTTTCCCCTCAAGAAGCCTTTCGCTAAGACAGTTCTTGTGGAATTGGCAAAGTGATATTTGGAAGCCCATAGAGGGCTATGGTGAAAAAGGAAATATCCTCAGATGAAATCTGGAAAGAAGCTTTCTGAGAAACTGCTTAGTGTTCTGTGAATTCATCTCACACAGTTACATGTGTATTTCGTGGATCTCTTTGCTAGCCTTATTTCTGTGGAATCTGAGAAAAGATATTTCGCATCCCTATGAAGACTATAGGGCCAAAGGAAATATCCTCCGATAACAAAGAGAAAGAAGCTTTCTGAGAAACTTCTTTGTGTTCTGTGAAATCATCTCACAGAGTTACAGCTTTCCCCTCAAGAAGCCTTTCGCTAAGACAGTTCTTGTGGAATTGGCAAAGAGATATATGAAAGCCCATAGAGGGCTATGGTGAAAAAGGAAATATCCTCAGATGAAATCTGGAAAGAAGCTTTCTGAGAAACTGCTTAGTGTTCTGTGAAATCATCTCACAGAGTTACAGCTTTCCCCCAAGAAGCCTTTCGCTAAGACAGTTCTTGTGGAATTGGCAAAGTGATATTTGGAAGCCCATAGAGGGCTATGGTGAAAAAGGAAATATCCTCAGATGAAATCTGGAAAGAAGCTTTCTGAGAAACTGCTTAGTGTTCTGTGAATTCATCTCACAGCTTTACATCTGTATTTCGTGGATCTCTTTGCTAGCCTTATTTCTGTGGAGTCTGAGAACAGATATTTCGGATCCCTTTGAAGACTATAGGGCCAAAGGAAATATCCTCCGATAACAAAGAGAAAGAAGCTTTCTGAGAAACTTCTTTGTGTTCTGTGAAATCATCTCACAGATTTACAGCTTTCCCCTCAAGAAGCCTTTCGCTAAGACAGTTCTTTTGGAATTGGCAAAGTGATATTTGGAAGCCCTTAGAGGGCTATGGTGAAAAAGGAAATATCCTCAGATGAAATCTGGAAAGAAGCTTTCTGAGAAACTGCTTAGTGTTCTGTGAATTCATCTCACAGAGTTACATCGGTATTTCCTGGATCTCTTTGCTAGCCTTATTTCTGTGGAATCTGAGAACAGATATTTCGGATCCCTTTGAAGACTATAGGGCCAAAGGAAATATCCTCCGATAACAAAGAGAAAGAAGCTTTCTGAGAAACTTCTTTCTGTTCTGTGAAATCATCTCACAGAGTTACAGCTTTCCCCTCAAGAAGCCTTTCGCTAAGACAGTTCTTGTGGAATTGGCAATGTGATATTTGGAAGCCCATAGAGGGCTATGGTGAAAAAGGAAATATCCTCAGATGAAATCTGGAAAGAAGCTTTCTGAGAAACTGCTTAGTGTTCTGTGAATTCATCTCACAGAGTTACATCTGTATTTCGTGGATCTCTTTGCTAGCCTTATTTCTGTGTAATCTGAGAACAGATATTACGGATCCCTTTGAAGACTATAGGGCCAAACGAAATATCCTGCGATAACAAAGAGAAAGAAGCTTTCTGAGAAACTTCTTTCTGTTCTGTGAAATCATCTCACAGAGTTACAGCTTTCCCCTCAAGAACCCTTTCGCTAAGACAGTTCTTGTGGAATTGGCAAAGTGATATTTGGAAGCCCATAGAGGGCTATGGTGAAAAAGGAAATATCCTCAGATGAAATCTGGAAAGAAGCTTTCTGAGAAACTGCTTGGTGTTCTGTGAATTCATCTCACAGAGTTACATCTTTATTTCGTGGATCTCTTTGCTAGCCTTATTTCTGTGGAATCTTAGAACAGATATTTCGGATCCCTTTGAAGACTATAGGGCCAAAGGAAATATCCTGCGATAACAAAGAGAAAGAAGCTTTCTGAGAAACTTCTTTGTGTTCTGTGAAATCATCTCACAGAGTTACAGCTTTCCCCTCAAGAAGCCTTTCGCTAAGACAGTTCTTGTGGAATTGGCAAAGTGATATTTGGAAGCCCATAGAGGGCTATGGTGAAAAAGGAAATATCCTCAGATGAAATCTGGAAAGAAGCTTTCTGAGAAAATGCTTAGTGTTCTGTGAATTCATCTCACAGAGTTACATGTGTATTTCGTGGATCTCTTTGCTAGCCTTATTTCTGTGGAGTCTGAGAAAAGATATTTCGCATCCCTATGAAGACTATAGGGCCAAAGGAAATATCCCCCGATAACAAAGAGAAAGAAGCTTTCTGAGAAACTTCTTTGTGTTCTGTAAAATCATCTCACAGAGTTACAGCTTTCCCCTCAAGAAGCCTTTTGCTAAGACAGTTCTTGTGGAATTGGCAAAGAGATATATGGAAGCCCATAGAGGGCTATGGTGAAAAAGGAAATATCCTCAGATGAAATCTGGAAAGAAGCTTTCTGAGAAACTGCTTAGTGTTCTGTGAAGTCAACTCACAGAGTTACAGCTTTCCCCTCAAGAAGCCTTTCGCTAAGACAGTTCTTGTGGAATTGGCAAAGGGATATTTGGAAGCCCATAGAGGGCTATGGTGAAAAAGGAAATATCCTCAGATGAACTCTGGAAAGAAGCTTTCTGAGAAACTGCTTAGTGTTCTGTGAATTCATCTCACAGAGTTACATCTGTATTTCGTGGATCTCTTTGCTAGCCTTATTTCTGTGGAATCTGAGAACAGATATTTCGCATCCCTTTGAAGACTATAGGGCCAAAGGAAATATCCTCCGATAACAAAGAGAAAGAAGCTTTCTGAGAAACTTCTTTCTGTTCTGTGAAATCATCTCACAGAGTTACAGCTTTCCCCTCAAGAAGCCTTTCGCTAAGACAGTTCTTGTGGAATTGGCAAAGTGATATTTGGAAGCCCATAGAGGGCTATGGTGAAAAAGGAAATATCCTCAGATGAAATCTGGAAAGAAGCTTTCTGAGAAACTGCTTAGTGTTCTGTGAATTCATCTCACAGAGTTACATGTGTGTTTCGTGGATCTCTTTGCTAGCCTTATTTCTGTGGAGTCTGAGAAAAGATATTTCGGATCCCTATGAAGACTATAGGGCCAAAGCAAATATCCTCCGATAACAAAGAGAAAGAAGCTTTCTGAGAAACTTCTTTGTGTTCGGTGAAATCATCTCACAGAGTTACAGCTTTCCCCTCAAGAAGCCTTTCGCTAAGACAGTTCTTGTGGAATTGGCAAAGTGATATTTGGAAGCCCATAGAGGGCTATGGTGAAAAAGGAAATATCCTCAGATGAACTCTGGAAAGAAGCTTTCGGAGAAACTGCTTAGTGTTCTGTGAATTCATCTCACAGAGTTACATCTGTATTTCGTGGATCTCTTTGCTAGCCTTATTTCTGTGGAATCTGAGAACAGATATTTCGGATCCCTTTGAAGACTATAGGGCCAAAGGAAATATCCTCCGATAACAAAGAGAAAGAAGCTTTCTGAGAAACTTCTTTGTGTTCTGTGAAATCATCTCACAGAGTTACAGCTTTCCCCTCAAGAAGCCTTTCGCTAAGACAGTTCTTGTGGAAATGGCAAAGTGATATTTGGAAGCCCATAGAGGGCTATGGTGAAAAAGGAAATATCCTCAGATGAAATCTGGAAAGAAGCTTTCTGAGAAACTGCTTAGTGTTCTGTGAATTCATCTCACAGAGTTACATCTGTATTTCGTGGATCTCTTTGCTAGCCTTATTTCTGTGGAATCTGAGAACAGATATTTCGGATCCCTTTGAAGACTATAGGGCCAAAGGAAATATCCTCCGATAACAAAGAGAAAGAAGCTTTCTGAGAAACTTCTTTCTGTTCTGTGAAATCATCTCACAGAGTTACAGCTTTCCCCTCAAGAACCCTTTCGCTAAGACAGTTCTTGTGGAATTGGCAAAGTGATATTTGGAAGCCCATAGAGGGCTATGGTGAAAAAGGAAATATCCTCAGATAAACTCTGGAAAGAAGCTTTCTGAGAAACTGCTGAGTGTTCTGTGAATTCATCTCACAGAGTTACATCTGTATTTCGTGGATCTCTTTGCTAGCCTTATTTCTGTGGAATCTGAGAACAGATATTTCGGATCCCTTTGAAGACTATAGGGCCAAAGGAAATATCCTCCGATAACAAAGAGAAAGAAGCTTTCTGAGAAACTTCTTTCTGTTCTGTGAACTCATCTCACAGAGTTACCGCTTTCCCCTCAAGAAGCCTTTCGCTAAGACAGTTCTTGTGGAATTGGCAAAGTGATATTTGGAAGCCCATAGAGGGCTATGGTGAAAAAGGAAATATCCTCAGATGAAATCTGGAAAGAAGCTTTCTGAGAAACTGCTTAGTGTTCTGTGAATTCATCTCACAGAGTTACAGCTTTCCCCTCAAGAAGCCTTTCGCTAAGACAGTTCTTGTGGAATTGGCAAAGTGATATTTGGAAGCCCATAGAGGGCTATGGTGAAAAAGGAAATATCCTCAGATGAAATCTGGAAAGAAGCTTTCTGAGAAACTGCTTAGTGTTCTGTGAATTCATCTCTCAGCGTTACATCTGTATTTCGTGGATCTCTTTGCTAGCCTTATTTCTGTGGAGTCTGAGAACAGATATTTCGGATCCCTTTGAAGACTATAGGTCCAAAGGAAATATCCTCCGATAACAAATAGAAAGAAGCTTTCTGAGAAACCTCTTTGTGTTCTGTGAAATCATCTCACCGAGTTACCGCTTTCCCCTCAAGAAGCCTTTCGCTAAGACAGTTCTTGTGTAATTGGCAAAGTGATATTTGGAAGCCCATAGAGGGCTATGGTGAAAAACGAAATATCCTCAGATGAAATCTGGAAAGAAGCTTTCTGAGAAACTGCTTAGTGTTCTGTGAATTCATCTCACAGAGTTACATGTGTATTTCGTGGATCTCTTTGCTAGCCTTATTTCTGTGGAGTCTGAGAAAAGATATTTCGGATCCCTATGAAGACTATAGGGCCAAAGGAAATATCCTCCGATAACAAAGAGAAAGAAGCTTTCTGAGAAACTTCTTTGTGTTCTGTGAAATCATCTCACAGAGTTACAGCTTTCCCCTCAAGAAGCCTTTCGCTAAGACAGTTCTTGTGGAATTGGCAAAGAGATATATGGAAGCCCATAGAGAGCTATGGTGAAAAAGGAAATATCCTCAGATGAAATCTGAAAAGAAGCTTTCTGAGAAACTGCTTAGTGTTCTGTGAAGTCATCTCACAGAGTTACAGCTTTCCCCTCAAGAAGCCTTTCGCTAAGACAGTTCTTGTGGAATTGGCAAAGTGATATTTGGAAGCCCATAGAGGGCTATGGTGAAAAAGGAAATATCCTCAGATGAAATCTGGAAAGAAGCTTTCTGAGAAACTGCTTAGTGTTCTGTGAATTCATCTCACATCCTTACATCTGTATTTCGTGGATCTCTTTGCTAGCCTTATTTCTGTGGAATCTGAGAACAGATATTTCGGATCCCTTTGAAGACTATAGGGCCAAAGGAAATATCCTCCGATAACAAAGAGAAAGAAGCCTTCTGAGAAACTTCTTTGTGTTCTGTGAAATCATCTCACAGAGTTACAGCTTTCCCCTCAAGAAGCCTTTCGCTAAGACAGTTCTTGTGGAATTGGCAAAGTGATATTTGGAAGCCCTTAGAGGGCTATGGTGAAAAAGGAAATATCCTCAGATGAAATCTGGAAAGAAGCTTTCTGAGAAACTGCTTAGTGTTCTGTGAATTCATCTCACAGAGTTATATCTGTATTTCGTGGATCTCTTTGCTAGCCTTATTTCTGTGGAATCTGAGAACAGATATTTCGGATCCCTTTGAAGACTATAGGGCCAAAGGAAATATCCTCCGATAACAAAGAGAAAGAAGCTTTCTGAGAAACTTCTTTGTGTTCTGTGAAATCATCTCACAGAGTTACAGCTTTCCCCTCAAGAAGCCTTTCGCTAAGACTGTTCTTGTGGAATTGGCAAAGTGATATTTGGAAGCCCATAGAGGGCTATATTGAAAAGGAAATATCCTCAGATGAAATCTGGAAAGAAGCTTTCTGAGAAACTGCTTAGTGTTCTGTGAATTCATCTCACAGAGTTACATCTGTATTTCGTGGATCTCTTTGCTAGCCTTATTTCTCTGGAATCTGAGAAAAGATATTTCGGATCCCTATGAAGACTATAGGGCCAAAGGAAATATCCTCCGATAACAAAGAGAAAGAAGCTTTCTGAGAAACTTCTTTGTGTTCTGTGAAATCATCTCACAGAGTTACAGCTTTCCCCTCAAGAAGCCTTTCGCTAAGACAGTTCTTGTGGAATTGGCAAAGTGATATTTGGAAGCCCATAGAGGGCTATGGTGAAAAAAGAAATATCATCAGATGAACTCTGGAAAGAAGCTTTCTGAGAAACTGCTTAGTGTTCTGTGAATTCATCTCACAGAGTTACATCTGTATTTCGTGGATCTCTTTGCTAGCCTTATTTCTGTGGAATCTGAGAACAGATATTTCGGATCCCTTTGAAGACTATAGGGCCAAAGGAAATATCCTGCGATAACAAAGAGAAAGAAGCTTTCTGAGAAACTTCTTTCTGTTCTGTGAAATCATCTCACAGAGTTACACCTTTCCCCTCAAGAACCCTTTCGCTAAGACAGTTCTTGTGGAATTGGCAAAGTGATATTTGGAAGCCCATAGAGGGCTATGGTGAAAAAGGAAATATCCTCAGATGAAATCTGGAAAGAAGCTTTCTGAGAAACTGCTTAGTGTTCTGTGAATTCATCTAACAGAATTACATCTGTATTTCGTGGATCTCTTTGCTAGCCTTATTTCTGTGGAATCTGAGAACAGATATTTCGGATCCCTTTGAAGACTATAGGGCCAAAGGAAATATCCTCCGATAACAAAGAGAAAGAAGCTTTCTGAGAAACTTCTTTGTGTTCTGTGAAATCATCTCACAGAGTTACAGCTTTCCCCTCAAGAAGCCTTTCGCTAAGACAGTTCTTGTGGAATTGGCAAAGTGATATTTGGAAGCCCATAGAGGGCGATGGTGAAAAAGGAAATATCCTCAGATGAAATCTGGAAAGAAGCTTTCTGAGAAACTGCTTAGTGTTCTGTGAATTCATCTCACAGAGTTACATCTGTATTTCGTGGATCTCTTTGCTAGCCTTATTTCTGTGGAGTCTGAGAACAGATATTTCGGATCCCTTTGAAGACTATAGAGCCAAAGGAAATATCCTGCGATAACAAAGAGAAAGAAGCTTTCTGAGAAACTTCTTTGTGTTCTGTGAAATCATCTCACAGAGTTACAGCTTTCCCCTCAAGAAGCCTTTCGCTAAGACAGTTCTTGTGGAATTGGCAAAGTGATATTTGGAAGCCCATAGAGGGCTATGGTGAAAAAGGAAATATCCTCAGATGAAATCTGGAAAGAAGCTTTCTGAGAAACTGCTTAGTGTTCTGTGAATTCATCTCACAGAGTTACATCTGTATTTCGTGGATCTCTTTGCTAGCCTTATTTCTGTGGAATCTGAGAACAGATATTTCGGATCCCTTTGAAGACTATAGGGCCAAAGGAAATATCCTGCGATAACAAAGAGAAAGAAGCTTTCTGAGAAACTTCTTTGTGTTCTGTGAAATCATCTCACAGAGTTACAGCTTTCCCCTCAAGAAGCCTTTCGCTAAGACAGTTCTTGTGGAATTGGCAAAGTGATATTTGGAAGCCCATAGAGGGCTATGGTGAAAAAGGAAATATCCTCAGATGAAATCTGGAAAGAAGCTTTCTGAGAAACTGCTTAGTGTTCTGTGAATTCATCTCACACAGTTACATGTGTATTTCGTGGATCTCTTTGCTAGCCTTATTTCTGTGGAATCTGAGAAAAGATATTTCGCATCCCTATGAAGACTATAGGGCCAAAGGAAATATCCTCCGATAACAAAGAGAAAGAAGCTTTCTGAGAAACTTCTTTGTGTTCTGTGAAATCATCTCACAGAGTTACAGCTTTCCCCTCAAGAAGCCTTTCGCTAAGACAGTTCTTGTGGAATTGGCAAAGAGATATATGAAAGCCCATAGAGGGCTATGGTGAAAAAGGAAATATCCTCAGATGAAATCTGGAAAGAAGCTTTCTGAGAAACTGCTTAGTGTTCTGTGAAATCATCTCACAGAGTTACAGCTTTCCCCCAAGAAGCCTTTCGCTAAGACAGTTCTTGTGGAATTGGCAAAGTGATATTTGGAAGCCCATAGAGGGCTATGGTGAAAAAGGAAATATCCTCAGATGAAATCTGGAAAGAAGCTTTCTGAGAAACTGCTTAGTGTTCTGTGAATTCATCTCACAGCTTTACATCTGTATTTCGTGGATCTCTTTGCTAGCCTTATTTCTGTGGAGGCTGAGAACAGATATTTCGGATCCCTTTGAAGACTATAGGGCCAATGGAAATATCCTCCGATAACAAAGAGAAAGAAGCTTTCTGAGAAACTTCTTTGTGTTCTGTGAAATCATCTCACAGATTTACAGCTTTCCCCTCAAGAAGCCTTTCGCTAAGACAGTTCTTTTGGAATTGGCAAAGTGATATTTGGAAGCCCTTAGAGGGCTATGGTGAAAAAGGAAATATCCTCAGATGAAATCTGGAAAGAAGCTTTCTGAGAAACTGCTTAGTGTTCTGTGAATTCATCTCACAGAGTTACATCTGTATTTCCTGGATCTCTTTGCTAGCCTTATTTCTGTGGAATCTGAGAACAGATATTTCGGATCCCTTTGAAGACTATAGGGCCAAAGGAAATATCCTCCGATAACAAAGAGAAAGAAGCTTTCTGAGAAACTTCTTTCTGTTCTGCGAAATCATCTCACAGATTTACAGCTTTCCCCTCAAGAAGCCTTTCGCTAAGACAGTTCTTGTGGAATTGGCAAAGTGATATTTGGAAGCCCATAGAGGGCTATGGTGAAAAAGGAAATATCCTCAGATGAAATCTGGAAAGAAGCTTTCTGAGAAACTGCTTAGTGTTCTGTGAATTCATCTCACAGAGTTACATCTGTATTTCGTGGATCTCTTTGCTAGCCTTATTTCTGTGTAATCTGAGAACAGATATTACGGATCCCTTTGAAGACTATAGGGCCAAACGAAATATCCTGCGATAACAAAGAGAAAGAAGCTTTCTGAGAAACTTCTTTGTGTTCTGTGAAATCATCTCACAGAGTTACAGCTTTCCCCTCAAGAACCCTTTCGCTAAGACAGTTCTTGTGGAATTGGCAAAGTGATATTTGGAAGCCCATAGAGGGCTATGGTGAAAAAGGAAATATCCTCAGATGAAATCTGGAAAGAAGCTTTCTGAGAAACTGCTTGGTGTTCTGTGAATTCATCTCACAGAGTTACATCTGTATTTCGTGGATCTCTTTGCTAGCCTTATTTCTGTGGAATCTGAGAACAGATATTTCGGATCCCTTTGAAGACTATAG
Source organism: Macaca nemestrina (assembly GCF_043159975.1). Classification (NCBI taxonomy): domain Eukaryota; kingdom Metazoa; phylum Chordata; class Mammalia; order Primates; family Cercopithecidae; genus Macaca; species Macaca nemestrina. Next base: position 91,459,477 of record NC_092125.1, read on the forward strand.
GGCCAAAGGAAATATCCTGCGATAACAAAGAGAAAGAAGCTTTCTGAGAAACTTCTTTGTGTTCTGTGAAATCATCTCACAGAGTTACAGCTTTCCCCTCAAGAAGCCTTTCGCTAAGACAGTTCTTGTGGAATTGGCAAAGTGATATTTGGAAGCCCATAGAGGGCTATGGTGAAAAAGGAAATATCCTCAGATGAAATCTGGAAAGAAGCTTTCTGAGAAACTGCTTAGTGTTCTGTGAATTCATCTCACAGAGTTACATGTGTATTTCGTGGATCTCTTTGCTAGCCTTATTTCTGTGGAGTCTGAGAAAAGATATTTCGCATCCCTATGAAGACTATAGGGCCAAAGGAAATATCCTCCGATAACAAAGAGAAAGAAGCTTTCTGAGAAACTTCTTTGTGTTCTGTGAAATCATCTCACAGAGTTACAGCTTTCCCCTCAAGAAGCCTTTCGCTAAGACAGTTCTTGTGGAATTGGCAAAGAGATATATGAAAGCCCATAGAGGGCTATGGTGAAAAAGGAAATATCCTCAGATGAAATCTGGAAAGAAGCTTTCTGAGAAACTGCTTAGTGTTCTGTGAAATCATCTCACAGAGTTACAGCTTTCCCCCAAGAAGCCTTTCGCTAAGACAGTTCTTGTGGAATTGGCAAAGTGATATTTGGAAGCCCATAGAGGGCTATGGTGAAAAAGGAAATATCCTCAGATGAAATCTGGAAAGAAGCTTTCTGAGAAACTGCTTAGTGTTCTGTGAATTCATCTCACAGCTTTACATCTGTATTTCGTGGATCTCTTTGCTAGCCTTATTTCTGTGGAGGCTGAGAACAGATATTTCGGATCCCTTTGAAGACTATAGGGCCAATGGAAATATCCTCCGATAACAAAGAGAAAGAAGCTTTCTGAGAAACTTCTTTGTGTTCTGTGAAATCATCTCACAGATTTACAGCTTTCCCCTCAAGAAGCCTTTCGCTAAGACAGTTCTTTTGGAATTGGCAAAGTGATATTTGGAAGCCCTTAGAGGGCTATGGTGAAAAAGGAAATATCCTCAGATGAAATCTGGAAAGAAGCTTTCTGAGAAACTGCTTAGTGTTCTGTGAATTCATCTCACAGAGTTACATCTGTATTTCCTGGATCTCTTTGCTAGCCTTATTTCTGTGGAATCTGAGAACAGATATTTCGGATCCCTTTGAAGACTATAGGGCCAAAGGAAATATCCTCCGATAACAAAGAGAAAGAAGCTTTCTGAGAAACTTCTTTCTGTTCTGCGAAATCATCTCACAGATTTACAGCTTTCCCCTCAAGAAGCCTTTCGCTAAGACAGTTCTTGTGGAATTGGCAAAGTGATATTTGGAAGCCCATAGAGGGCTATGGTGAAAAAGGAAATATCCTCAGATGAAATCTGGAAAGAAGCTTTCTGAGAAACTGCTTAGTGTTCTGTGAATTCATCTCACAGAGTTACATCTGTATTTCGTGGATCTCTTTGCTAGCCTTATTTCTGTGTAATCTGAGAACAGATATTACGGATCCCTTTGAAGACTATAGGGCCAAACGAAATATCCTGCGATAACAAAGAGAAAGAAGCTTTCTGAGAAACTTCTTTGTGTTCTGTGAAATCATCTCACAGAGTTACAGCTTTCCCCTCAAGAACCCTTTCGCTAAGACAGTTCTTGTGGAATTGGCAAAGTGATATTTGGAAGCCCATAGAGGGCTATGGTGAAAAAGGAAATATCCTCAGATGAAATCTGGAAAGAAGCTTTCTGAGAAACTGCTTGGTGTTCTGTGAATTCATCTCACAGAGTTACATCTGTATTTCGTGGATCTCTTTGCTAGCCTTATTTCTGTGGAATCTGAGAACAGATATTTCGGATCCCTTTGAAGACTATAGGGCCAAAGGAAATATCCTGCGATAACAAAGAGAAAGAAGCTTTCTGAGAAACTTCTTTGTGTTCTGTGAAATCATCTCACAGAGTTACAGCTTTCCCCTCAAGAAGCCTTTCGCTAAGACAGTTCTTGTGGAATTGGCAAAGTGATATTTGGAAGCCCATAGAGGGCTATGGTGAAAAAGGAAATATCCTCAGATGAAATCTGGAAAGAAGCTTTCTGAGAAACTGCTTAGTGTTCTGTGAATTCATCTCACAGAGTTACATGTGTATTTCGTGGATCTCTTTGCTAGCCTTATTTCTGTGGAGTCTGAGAAAAGATATTTCGCATCCCTATGAAGACTATAGGGCCAAAGGAAATATCCTCCGATAACAAAGAGAAAGAAGCTTTCTGAGAAACTTCTTTGTGTTCTGTGAAATCATCTCACAGAGTTACAGCTTTCCCCTCAAGAAGCCTTTTGCTAAGACAGTTCTTGTGGAATTGGCAAAGAGATATATGGAAGCCCATAGAGGGCTATGGTGAAAAAGGAAATATCCTCAGATGAAATCTGGAAAGAAGCTTTCTGAGAAACTGCTTAGTGTTCTGTGAAGTCAACTCACAGAGTTACAGCTTTCCCCTCAAGAAGCCTTTCGCTAAGACAGTTCTTGTGGAATTGGGAAAGTGATATTTGGAAGCCCATAGAGGGCTATGGTGAAAAAGGAAATATCCTCAGATGAAATCTGGAAAGAAGCTTTCTGAGAAACTGCTTAGTGTTCTGTGAATTCATCTCACAGCGTTACATCTGTATTTCGTGGATCTCTTTGCTAGCCTTATTTCTGTGGAGTCTGTGAACAGATATTTCGGAACCCTTTGAAGACTATAGGGCCAAAGGAAATATCCTTCGATAACAAAGAGAAAGAAGCTTTCTGAGAAACTTCTTTGTGTTCTGTGAAATCATCTCACAGAGTTACAGCTTTCCCCTCAAGAAGCCTTTCGCTAAGACAGTTCTTGTGGAATTGGCAAAGTGATATTTGGAAGCCCATAGAGGGCTATGGTGAAAAAGGAAATATCCTCAGATGAAATCTGGAAAGAAGCTTTCTGAGAAACTGCTTAGTGTTCTGTGAATTCATCTCACAGAGTTACATGTGTGTTTCGTGGATCTCGTTGCTAGCCTTATTTCTCTGGAATCTGAGAAAAGATATTTCGGATCCCTATGAAGACTATAGGGCCAAAGCAAATATCCTGCGATAACAAAGAGAAAGAAGCTTTCTGAGAAACTTCTTTGTGTTCGGTGAAATCATCTCACAGAGTTACAGCTTTCCCCTCAAGAAGCCTTTCGCTAAGACAGTTCTTGTGGAATTGGTAAAGTGATATTTGGAAGCCCATAGAGGGCTATGGTGAAAAAGGAAATATCCTCAGATGAACTCTGGAAAGAAGCTTTCGGAGAAACTGCTTAGTGTTCTGTGAATTCATCTCACAGAGTTACATATGTATTTCGTGGATCTCTTTGCTAGCCTTATTTCTGTGGAATCTGAGAACAGATATTTCGGATCCCTTTGAAGACTATAGGGCCAAAGGAAATATCCTCCGATAACAAAGAGAAAGAAGCTTTCTGAGAAACTTCTTTGTGTTCTGTGAAATCATCTCACAGAGTTACAGCTTTCCCTTCAAGAAGCCTTTCGCTAAGACAGTTCTTGTGGAAATGGCAAAGTGATATTTGGAAGCCCATAGAGGGCTATGGTGAAAAAGGAAATATCCTCAGATGAAATCTGGAAAGAAGCTTTCTGAGAAACTGCTTAGTGTTCTGTGAATTCATATCAAAGAGTTACATCTGTATTTCGTGGATCTCTTTGCTAGCCTTATTTCTGTGGAATCTGAGAACAGATATTTCGGATCCCTTTGAAGACTATAGGGCCAAAGGAAATATCCTGCGAAAACAAAGAGAAAGAAGCTTTCTGAGAAACTTCTTTCTGTTCTGTGAAATCATCTCACAGAGTTACAGCTTTCCCCTCAAGAACCCTTTCGCTAAGACAGTTCTTGTGGAATTGGCAAAGTGATATTTGGAAGCCCATAGAGGGCTATGATGAAAAAGGAAATATCCTCAGATAAACTCTGGAAAGAAGCTTTCTGAGAATCTGCTTAGTGTTCTGTGAATTCATCTCACAGAGTTACATCTGTATTTCGTGGATCTCTTTGCTAGCCTTATTTCTGTGGAATCTGAGAACAGATATTTCGGATCCCTTTGAAGACTATAGGGCCAAAGGAAATATCCTGCGAAAACAAAGAGAAAGAAGCTTTCTGAGAAACTTCTTTCTGTTCTGTGAACTCATCTCACAGAGTTACAGCTTTCCCCTCAAGAAGCCTTTCGCTAAGACAGTTCTTGTGGAATTGGCAAAGAGATATATGGAAGCCCATAGAGGGCTATGGTGAAAAAGGAAATATCCTGAGATGAAATCTGGAAAGAAGCTTTCTGAGAAACTGCTTAGTGTTCTGTGAAATCATCTCACAGAGTTACAGCTTTCCCCTCAAGAAGCTTTTCGCTAAGACAGTTCTTGTGGAATTGGCAAAGTGATATTTGGAAGCCCATAGAGGGCTATGGTGAAAAAGGAAATATCCTCAGATGAAATCTGGAAAGAAGCTTTCTGAGAAACTGCTTAGTGTTCTGTGAATTCATCTCTCAGCGTTACATCTGTATTTCGTGGATCTCTTTGCTAGCCTTATTTCTGTGGAGTCTGAGAACAGATATTTCGGATCCCTTTGAAGACTATAGGTCCAAAGGAAATATCCTGCGATAACAAATAGAAAGAAGCTTTCTGAGAAACCTCTTTCTGTTCTGTGAAATCATCTCACAGAGTTACCGCTTTCCCCTCAAGAAGCCTTTCGCTAAGACAGTTCTTGTGGAATTGGCAAAGAGATATATGGAAGCCCATAGAGGGCTATGGTGAAAAAGGAAATATCCTCAGATGAAATCTGGAAAGAAGCTTTCTGAGAAACTGCTTAGTGTTCTGTGAAGTCATCTCACAGAGTTACAGCTTTCCCCTCAAGAAGCCTTTCGCTAAGACAGTTCTTGTGGAATTGGCAAAGTGATATTTGGAAGCCCATAGAGGGCTATGGTGAAAAAGGAAATATCCTCAGATGAAATCTGGAAAGAAGCTTTCTGAGAAACTGCTTAGTGTTCTGTGAATTCATCTCACAGCCTTACATCTGTATTTCGTGGATCTCTTTGCTAGCCTTATTTCTGTGGAATCTAAGAACAGATATTTCGGATCCCTTTGAAGACTATAGGGCCAAAGGAAATATCCTGCGATAACAAAGAGAAAGAAGCTTTCTGAGAAACTTCTTTGTGTTCTGTGAAATCATCTCACAGAGTTACAGCTTTCCCCTCAAGAAGCCTTTCGCTAAGACAGTTCTTGTGGAATTGGCAAAGTGATATTTGGAAGCCCTTAGAGGGCTATGGTGAAAAAGGAAATATCCTCAGATGAAATCTGGAAAGAAGCTTTCTGAGAAACTGCTTAGTGTTCTGTGAATTCATCTCACAGAGTTATATCTGTATTTCGTGGATCTCTTTGCTAGCCTTATTTCTGTGGAATCTGAGAACAGATATTTCGGATCCCTTTGAAGACTATAGGGCCAAAGGAAATATCCTGCGATAACAAAGAGAAAGAAGCTTTCTGAGAAACTTCTTTGTGTTCTGTGAAATCATCTCACAGAGTTACAGCTTTCCCCTCAAGAAGCCTTTCGCTAAGACTGTTCTTGTGGAATTGGCAAAGTGATATTTGGAAGCCCATAGAGGGCTATGGTGAAAAGGAAATATCCTCAGATGAAATCTGGAAAGAAGCTTTCTGAGAAACTGCTTAGTGTTCTCTGAATTCATCTCACAGAGTTACATCTGTATTTCGTGGATCTCTTTGCTAGCCTTATTTCTCTGGAATCTGAGAAAAGATATTTCGGATCCCTATGAAGACTATAGGGCCAAAGGAAATATCCTCCGATAACAAAGAGAAAGAAGCTTTCTGAGAAACTTCTTTGTGTTCTGTGAAATCATCTCACAGAGTTACAGCTTTCCCCTCAAGAAGCCTTTCGCTAAGACAGTTCTTGTGGAATTGGCAAAGTGATATTTGGAAGCCCATAGAGGGCTATGGTGAAAAAAGAAATATCATCAGATGAACTCTGGAAAGAAGCTTTCTGAGAAACTGCTTAGTGTTCTGTGAATTCATCTCACAGAGTTACATCTGTATTTCGTGGATCTCTTTGCTAGCCTTATTTCTGTGGAATCTGAGAACAGATATTTCGGATCCCTTTGAAGACTATAGGGCCAAAGGAAATATCCTGCGATAACAAAGAAAAAGAAGCTTTCTGAGAAACTTCTTTCTGTTCTGTGAAATCATCTCACAGAGTTACAGCTTTCCCCTCAAGAACCCTTTCGCTAAGACAGTTCTTGTGGAATTGGCAAAGTGATATTTGGAAGCCCATAGAGGGCTATGGTGAAAAAGGAAATATCCTCAGATGAAATCTGGAAAGAAGCTTTCTGAGAAACTGCTTAGTGTTCTGTGAATTCATCTAACAGAATTACATCTGTATTTCGTGGATCTCTTTGCTAGCCTTATTTCTGTGGAATCTGAGAACAGATATTTCGGATCCCTTTGAAGACTATAGGGCCAAAGGAAATATCCTCCGATAACAAAGAGAAAGAAGCTTTCTGAGAAACTTCTTTGTGTTCTGTGAAATCATCTCACAGAGTTACAGCTTTCCCCTCAAGAAGCCTTTCGCTAAGACAGTTCTTGTGGAATTGGCAAAGTGATATTTGGAAGCCCATAGAGGGCGATGGTGAAAAAGTAAATATCCTCAGATGAAATCTGGAAAGAAGCTTTCTGAGAAACTGCTTAGTGTTCTGTGAATTCATCTCACAGAGTTACATGTGTGTTTCGTGGATCTCGTTGCTAGCCTTATTTCTCTGGAATCTGAGAAAAGATATTTCGGATCCCTATGAAGACTATAGGGCCAAACCAAATATCCTCCGATAACAAAGAGAAAGAAGCTTTCTGAGAACCTTGTTTGTGTTCTGTGAAATCATCTCACAGAGTTACAGCTTTCCCCTCAAGAAGCCTTTCGCTAAGACAGTTCTTGTGGAATTGGCAAAGTGATATTTGGAAGTCCATAGAGGGCTATGGTGAAAAAGGAAATATCCTCAGATGAACTCTGGAAAGAAGCTTTCTGAGAAACTGCTTAGTGTTCTGTTAATTCATCTCACAGAGTTACATCTGTATTTCGTGGATCTCTTTGCTAGCCTTATTTCTGTGGAATCTGAGAACAGATATTTCGGATCCCTTTGAAGACTATAGGGCCAAAGGAAATATCCTCCGATAACAAAGAGAAAGAAGCTTTCTGAGAAACTTCTTTGTGTTCTGTGAAATCATCTCACAGAGTTACAGCTTTCCCCTCAAGAAGCCTTTCGCTAAGACAGTTCTTGTGGAAATGGCAAAGTGATATTTGGAAGCCCATAGAGGGCTATGGTGAAAAAGGAAATATCCTCAGATGAAATCTGGAAAGAAGCTTTCTGAGAAACTGCTTAGTGTTCTGTGAATTCATATCAAAGAGTTACATCTGTATTTCGTGGATCTCTTTGCTAGCCTTATTTCTGTGGAATCTGAGAACAGATATTTCGGATCCCTTTGAAGACTATAGGGCCAAAGGAAATATCCTGCGAAAACAAAGAGAAAGAAGCTTTCTGAGAAACTTCTTTCTGTTCTGTGAAATCATCTCACAGAGTTACAGCTTTCCCCTCAAGAACCCTTTCGCTAAGACAGTTCTTGTGGAATTGGCAAAGTGATATTTGGAAGCCCATAGAGGGCTATGGTGAAAAAGGAAATATCCTCAGATAAACTCTGGAAAGAAGCTTTCTGAGAAACTGCTTAGTGTTCTGTGAATTCATCTCACAGAGTTACATCTGTATTTCGTGGATCTCTTTGCTAGCCTTATTTCTGTGGAATCTGAGAACAGATATTTCGGATCCCTTTGAAGACTATAGGGCCAAAGGAAATATCCTCCGATAACAAAGAGAAAGAAGCTTTCTGAGAAACTTCTTTCTGTTCTGTGAAATCATCTCACAGAGTTACCGCTTTCCCCTCAAGAAGCCTTTCGCTAAGACAGTTCTTGTGGAATTGGCAAAGTGATATTTGGAAGCCCATAGAGGGCTATGGTGAAAAAGGAAATATCCTCAGATGAAATCTGGAAAGAAGCTTTCTGAGAAACTGCTTAGTGTTCTGTGAATTCATCTCTCAGCGTTACATCTGTATTTCGTGGATCTCTTTGCTAGCCTTATTTCTGTGGAGTCTGAGAACAGATATTTCGGATCCCTTTGAAGACTATAGGTCCAAAGGAAATATCCTGCGATAACAAATAGAAAGAAGCTTTCTGAGAAACCTCTTTCTGTTCTGTGAAATCATCTCACAGAGTTACCGCTTTCCCCTCAAGAAGCCTTTCGCTAAGACAGTTCTTGTGGAATTGGCAAAGAGATATATGGAAGCCCATAGAGGGCTATGGTGAAAAAGGAAATATCCTCAGATGAAATCTGGAAAGAAGCTTTCTGAGAAACTGCTTAGTGTTCTGTGAAGTCATCTCACAGAGTTACAGCTTTCCCCTCAAGAAGCCTTTCGCTAAGACAGTTCTTGTGGAATTGGCAAAGTGATATTTGGAAGCCCATAGAGGGCTATGGTGAAAAAGGAAATATCCTCAGATGAAATCTGGAAAGAAGCTTTCTGAGAAACTGCTTAGTGTTCTGTGAATTCATCTCACAGCCTTACATCTGTATTTCGTGGATCTCTTTGCTAGCCTTATTTCTGTGGAATCTGAGAACAGATATTTCGGATCCCTTTGAAGACTATAGGGCCAAAGGAAATATCCTCCGATAACAAAGAGAAAGAAGCTTTCTGAGAAACTTCTTTGTGTTCTGTGAAATCATCTCACAGAGTTACAGCTTTCCCCTCAAGAAGCCTTTCGCTAAGACAGTTCTTGTGGAATTGGCAAAGTGATATTTGGAAGCCCTTAGAGGGCTATGGTGAAAAAGGAAATATCCTCAGATGAAATCTGGAAAGAAGCTTTCTGAGAAACTGCTTAGTGTTCTGTGAATTCATCTCACAGAGTTATATCTGTATTTCGTGGATCTCTTTGCTAGCCTTATTTCTGTGGAATCTGAGAACAGATATTTCGGATCCCTTTGAAGACTATAGGGCCAAAGGAAATATCCTGCGATAACAAAGAGAAAGAAGCTTTCTGAGAAACTTCTTTGTGTTCTGTGAAATCATCTCACAGAGTTACAGCTTTCCCCTCAAGAAGCCTTTCGCTAAGACTGTTCTTGTGGAATTGGCAAAGTGATATTTGGAAGCCCATAGAGGGCTATGGTGAAAAGGAAATATCCTCAGATGAAATCTGGAAAGAAGCTTTCTGAGAAACTGCTTAGTGTTCTCTGAATTCATCTCACAGAGTTACATCTGTATTTCGTGGATCTCTTTGCTAGCCTTATTTCTCTGGAATCTGAGAAAAGATATTTCGGATCCCTATGAAGACTATAGGGCCAAAGGAAATATCCTCCGATAACAAAGAGAAAGAAGCTTTCTGAGAAACTTCTTTGTGTTCTGTGAAATCATCTCACAGAGTTACAGCTTTCCCCTCAAGAAGCCTTTCGCTAAGACAGTTCTTGTGGAATTGGCAAAGTGATATTTGGAAGCCCATAGAGGGCTATGGTGAAAAAAGAAATATCATCAGATGAACTCTGGAAAGAAGCTTTCTGAGAAACTGCTTAGTGTTCTGTGAATTCATCTCACAGAGTTACATCTGTATTTCGTGGATCTCTTTGCTAGCCTTATTTCTGTGGAATCTGAGAACAGATATTTCGGATCCCTTTGAAGACTATAGGGCCAAAGGAAATATCCTGCGATAACAAAGAAAAAGAAGCTTTCTGAGAAACTTCTTTCTGTTCTGTGAAATCATCTCACAGAGTTACAGCTTTCCCCTCAAGAACCCTTTCGCTAAGACAGTTCTTGTGGAATTGGCAAAGTGATATTTGGAAGCCCATAGAGGGCTATGGTGAAAAAGGAAATATCCTCAGATGAAATCTGGAAAGAAGCTTTCTGAGAAACTGCTTAGTGTTCTGTGAATTCATCTAACAGAATTACATCTGTATTTCGTGGATCTCTTTGCTAGCCTTATTTCTGTGGAATCTGAGAACAGATATTTCGGATCCCTTTGAAGACTATAGGGCCAAAGGAAATATCCTCCGATAACAAAGAGAAAGAAGCTTTCTGAGAAACTTCTTTGTGTTCTGTGAAATCATCTCACAGAGTTACAGCTTTCCCCTCAAGAAGCCTTTCGCTAAGACAGTTCTTGTGGAATTGGCAAAGTGATATTTGGAAGCCCATAGAGGGCGATGGTGAAAAAGTAAATATCCTCAGATGAAATCTGGAAAGAAGCTTTCTGAGAAACTGCTTAGTGTTCTGTGAATTCATCTCACAGAGTTACATGTGTGTTTCGTGGATCTCGTTGCTAGCCTTATTTCTCTGGAATCTGAGAAAAGATATTTCGGATCCCTATGAAGACTATAGGGCCAAACCAAATATCCTCCGATAACAAAGAGAAAGAAGCTTTCTGAGAACCTTGTTTGTGTTCTGTGAAATCATCTCACAGAGTTACAGCTTTCCCCTCAAGAAGCCTTTCGCTAAGACAGTTCTTGTGGAATTGGCAAAGTGATATTTGGAAGTCCATAGAGGGCTATGGTGAAAAAGGAAATATCCTCAGATGAACTCTGGAAAGAAGCTTTCTGAGAAACTGCTTAGTGTTCTGTTAATTCATCTCACAGAGTTACATCTGTATTTCGTGGATCTCTTTGCTAGCCTTATTTCTGTGGAATCTGAGAACAGATATTTCGGATCCCTTAGAAGACTATAGAGCCAAAGGAAATATCCTGCGATAACAAAGAGAAAGAAGCTTTCTGAGAAACTTCTTTGTGTTCTGTGAAATCATCTCACAGAGTTACAGCTTTCCCCTCTAGAAGCCTTTCGCTAAGACAGTTCTTGTGGAATTGGCAAAGTGATATTTGGAAGCCCATAGAGGGCTATGGTGAAAAAGGAAATATCCTCAGATGAAATCTGGAAAGAAGCTTTCTGAGAAACTGCTTAGTGTTCTGTGAATTCATCTCACAGAGTTACATCTGTATTTCGTGGATCTCTTTGCTAGCCTTAATTCTGTGGAATCTGAGAACAGATATTTCGGATCCCTTTGAAGACTATAGGGCCAAAGGAAATATCCTGCGATAACAAAGAGAAAGAAGCTTTCTGAGAAACTTCTTTCTGTTCTGTGAAATCATCTCACAGAGTTACAGCTTTCCCCTCAAGAAGCCTTTCGCTAAGACAGTTCTTGTGGAATTGGCAAAGTGATATTTGGAAGCCCATAGAGGGCTATGGTGAAAAAGGAAATATCCTCAGATGAAATCTGGAAAGAAGCTTTCTGAGAAACTGCTTAGTGTTCTGTGAATTCATCTCACACAGTTACATGTGTATTTCGTGGATCTCTTTGCTAGCCTTATTTCTGTGGAATCTGAGAAAAGATATTTCGCATCCCTATGAAGACTATAGGGCCAAAGGAAATATCCTCCGATAACAAAGAGAAAGAAGCTTTCTGAGAAACTTCTTTGTGTTCTGTGAAATCATCTCACAGAGTTACAGCTTTCCCCTCAAGAAGCCTTTCGCTAAGACAGTTCTTGTGGAATTGGCAAAGAGATATATGAAAGCCCATAGAGGGCTATGGTGAAAAAGGAAATATCCTCAGATGAAATCTGGAAAGAAGCTTTCTGAGAAACTGCTTAGTGTTCTGTGAAATCATCTCACAGAGTTACAGCTTTCCCCCAAGAAGCCTTTCGCTAAGACAGTTCTTGTGGAATTGGCAAAGTGATATTTGGAAGCCCATAGAGGGCTATGGTGAAAAAGGAAATATCCTCAGATGAAATCTGGAAAGAAGCTTTCTGAGAAACTGCTTAGTGTTCTGTGAATTCATCTCACAGCTTTACATCTGTATTTCGTGGATCTCTTTGCTAGCCTTATTTCTGTGGAGTCTGAGAACAGATATTTCGGATCCCTTTGAAGACTATAGGGCCAAAGGAAATATCCTCCGATAACAAAGAGAAAGAAGCTTTCTGAGAAACTTCTTTGTGTTCTGTGAAATCATCTCACAGATTTACAGCTTTCCCCTCAAGAAGCCTTTCGCTAAGACAGTTCTTTTGGAATTGGCAAAGTGATATTTGGAAGCCCTTAGAGGGCTATGGTGAAAAAGGAAATATCCTCAGATGAAATCTGGAAAGAAGCTTTCTGAGAAACTGCTTAGTGTTCTGTGAATTCATCTCACAGAGTTACATCGGTATTTCCTGGATCTCTTTGCTAGCCTTATTTCTGTGGAATCTGAGAACAGATATTTCGGATCCCTTTGAAGACTATAGGGCCAAAGGAAATATCCTCCGATAACAAAGAGAAAGAAGCTTTCTGAGAAACTTCTTTCTGTTCTGTGAAATCATCTCACAGAGTTACAGCTTTCCCCTCAAAAAGCCTTTCGCTAAGACAGTTCTTGTGGAATTGGCAATGTGATATTTGGAAGCCCATAGAGGGCTATGGTGAAAAAGGAAATATCCTCAGATGAAATCTGGAAAGAAGCTTTCTGAGAAACTGCTTAGTGTTCTGTGAATTCATCTCACAGAGTTACATCTGTATTTCGTGGATCTCTTTGCTAGCCTTATTTCTGTGTAATCTGAGAACAGATATTACGGATCCCTTTGAAGACTATAGGGCCAAACGAAATATCCTGCGATAACAAAGAGAAAGAAGCTTTCTGAGAAACTTCTTTCTGTTCTGTGAAATCATCTCACAGAGTTACAGCTTTCCCCTCAAGAACCCTTTCGCTAAGACAGTTCTTGTGGAATTGGCAAAGTGATATTTGGAAGCCCATAGAGGGCTATGGTGAAAAAGGAAATATCCTCAGATGAAATCTGGAAAGAAGCTTTCTGAGAAACTGCTTGGTGTTCTGTGAATTCATCTCACAGAGTTACATCTTTATTTCGTGGATCTCTTTGCTAGCCTTATTTCTGTGGAATCTTAGAACAGATATTTCGGATCCCTTTGAAGACTATAGGGCCAAAGGAAATATCCTGCGATAACAAAGAGAAAGAAGCTTTCTGAGAAACTTCTTTGTGTTCTGTGAAATCATCTCACAGAGTTACAGCTTTCCCCTCAAGAAGCCTTTCGCTAAGACAGTTCTTGTGGAATTGGCAAAGTGATATTTGGAAGCCCATAGAGGGCTATGGTGAAAAAGGAAATATCCTCAGATGAAATCTGGAAAGAAGCTTTCTGAGAAAATGCTTAGTGTTCTGTGAATTCATCTCACAGAGTTACATGTGTATTTCGTGGATCTCTTTGCTAGCCTTATTTCTGTGGAGTCTGAGAAAAGATATTTCGCATCCCTATGAAGACTATAGGGCCAAAGGAAATATCCTCCGATAACAAAGAGAAAGAAGCTTTCTGAGAAACTTCTTTGTGTTCTGTAAAATCATCTCACAGAGTTACAGCTTTCCCCTCAAGAAGCCTTTTGCTAAGACAGTTCTTGTGGAATTGGCAAAGAGATATATGGAAGCCCATAGAGGGCTATGGTGAAAAAGGAAATATCCTCAGATGAAATCTGGAAAGAAGCTTTCTGAGAAACTGCTTAGTGTTCTGTGAAGTCAACTCACAGAGTTACAGCTTTCCCCTCAAGAAGCCTTTCGCTAAGACAGTTCTTGTGGAATTGGCAAAGGGATATTTGGAAGCCCATAGAGGGCTATGGTGAAAAAGGAAATATCCTCAGATGAACTCTGGAAAGAAGCTTTCTGAGAAACTGCTTAGTGTTCTGTGAATTCATCTCACAGAGTTACATCTGTATTTCGTGGATCTCTTTGCTAGCCTTATTTCTGTGGAATCTGAGAACAGATATTTCGCATCCCTTTGAAGACTATAGGGCCAAAGGAAATATCCTCCGATAACAAAGAGAAAGAAGCTTTCTGAGAAACTTCTTTCTGTTCTGTGAAATCATCTCACAGAGTTACAGCTTTCCCCTCAAGAAGCCTTTCGCTAAGACAGTTCTTGTGGAATTGGCAAAGTGATATTTGGAAGCCCATAGAGGGCTATGGTGAAAAAGGAAATATCCTCAGATGAAATCTGGAAAGAAGCTTTCTGAGAAACTGCTTAGTGTTCTGTGAATTCATCTCACAGAGTTACATGTGTGTTTCGTGGATCTCGTTGCTAGCCTTATTTCTCTGGAATCTGAGAAAAGATATTTCGGATCCCTATGAAGACTATAGGGCCAAAGCAAATATCCTCCGATAACAAAGAGAAAGAAGCTTTCTGAGAAACTTCTTTGTGTTCGGTGAAATCATCTCACAGAGTTACAGCTTTCCCCTCAAGAAGCCTTTCGCTAAGACAGTTCTTGTGGAATTGGCAAAGTGATATTTGGAAGCCCATAGAGGGCTATGGTGAAAAAGGAAATATCCTCAGATGAACTCTGGAAAGAAGCTTTCGGAGAAACTGCTTAGTGTTCTGTGAATTCATCTCACAGAGTTACATCTGTATTTCGTGGATCTCTTTGCTAGCCTTATTTCTGTGGAATCTGAGAACAGATATTTCGGATCCCTTTGAAGACTATAGGGCCAAAGGAAATATCCTCCGATAACAAAGAGAAAGAAGCTTTCTGAGAAACTTCTTTGTGTTCTGTGAAATCATCTCACAGAGTTACAGCTTTCCCCTCAAGAAGCCTTTCGCTAAGACAGTTCTTGTGGAAATGGCAAAGTGATATTTGGAAGCCCATAGAGGGCTATGGTGAAAAAGGAAATATCCTCAGATGAAATCTGGAAAGAAGCTTTCTGAGAAACTGCTTAGTGTTCTGTGAATTCATCTCACAGAGTTACATCTGTATTTCGTGGATCTCTTTGCTAGCCTTATTTCTGTGGAATCTGAGAACAGATATTTCGGATCCCTTTGAAGACTATAGGGCCAAAGGAAATATCCTCCGATAACAAAGAGAAAGAAGCTTTCTGAGAAACTTCTTTCTGTTCTGTGAAATCATCTCACAGAGTTACAGCTTTCCCCTCAAGAACCCTTTCGCTAAGACAGTTCTTGTGGAATTGGCAAAGTGATATTTGGAAGCCCATAGAGGGCTATGGTGAAAAAGGAAATATCCTCAGATAAACTCTGGAAAGAAGCTTTCTGAGAAACTGCTTAGTGTTCTGTGAATTCATCTCACAGAGTTACATCTGTATTTCGTGGATCTCTTTGCTAGCCTTATTTCTGTGGAATCTGAGAACAGATATTTCGGATCCCTTTGAAGACTATAGGGCCAAAGGAAATATCCTCCGATAACAAAGAGAAAGAAGCTTTCTGAGAAACTTCTTTCTGTTCTGTGAAATCATCTCACAGAGTTACCGCTTTCCCCTCAAGAAGCCTTTCGCTAAGACAGTTCTTGTGGAATTGGCAAAGTGATATTTGGAAGCCCATAGAGGGCTATGGTGAAAAAGGAAATATCCTCAGATGAAATCTGGAAAGAAGCTTTCTGAGAAACTGCTTAGTGTTCTGTGAATTCATCTCACAGAGTTACATCTGTATTTCGTGGATCTCTTTGCTAGCCTTATTTCTGTGGAATCTGAGAAAAGATATTTCGCATCCCTATGAAGACTATAGGGCCAAAGGAAATATCCTCCGATAACAAAGAGAAAGAAGCTTTCTGAGAAACTTCTTTCTGTTCTGTGAACTCATCTCACAGAGTTACAGATTTCCCCTCAAGAAGCCTTTCGCTAAGACAGTTCTTGTGGAATTGGCAAAGAGATATATGGAAGCCCATAGAGGGCTATGGTGAAAAAGGAAATATCCTGAGATGAAATCTGGAAAGAAGCTTTCTGAGAAACTGCTTAGTGTTCTGTGAAATCATCTCACAGAGTTACAGCTTTCCCCTCAAGAAGCCTTTCGCTAAGACAGTTCTTGTGGAATTGGCAAAGTGATATTTGGAAGCCCATAGAGGGCTATGGTGAAAAAGGAAATATCCTCAGATGAAATCTGGAAAGAAGCTTTCTGAGAAACTGCTTAGTGTTCTGTGAATTCATCTCTCAGCGTTACATCTGTATTTCGTGGATCTCTTTGCTAGCCTTATTTCTGTGGAGTCTGAGAACAGATATTTCGGATCCCTTTGAAGACTATAGGTCCAAAGGAAATATCCTCCGATAACAAATAGAAAGAAGCTTTCTGAGAAACCTCTTTGTGTTCTGTGAAATCATCTCACCGAGTTACCGCTTTCCCCTCAAGAAGCCTTTCGCTAAGACAGTTCTTGTGTAATTGGCAAAGTGATATTTGGAAGCCCATAGAGGGCTATGGTGAAAAACGAAATATCCTCAGATGAAATCTGGAAAGAAGCTTTCTGAGAAACTGCTTAGTGTTCTGTGAATTCATCTCACAGAGTTACATGTGTATTTCGTGGATCTCTTTGCTAGCCTTATTTCTGTGGAGTCTGAGAAAAGATATTTCGGATCCCTATGAAGACTATAGGGCCAAAGGAAATATCCTCCGATAACAAAGAGAAAGAAGCTTTCTGAGAAACTTCTTTGTGTTCTGTGAAATCATCTCACAGAGTTACAGCTTTCCCCTCAAGAAGCCTTTCGCTAAGACAGTTCTTGTGGAATTGGCAAAGAGATATATGGAAGCCCATAGAGAGCTATGGTGAAAAAGGAAATATCCTCAGATGAAATCTGAAAAGAAGCTTTCTGAGAAACTGCTTAGTGTTCTGTGAAGTCATCTCACAGAGTTACAGCTTTCCCCTCAAGAAGCCTTTCGCTAAGACAGTTCTTGTGGAATTGGCAAAGTGATATTTGGAAGCCCATAGAGGGCTATGGTGAAAAAGGAAATATCCTCAGATGAAATCTGGAAAGAAGCTTTCTGAGAAACTGCTTAGTGTTCTGTGAATTCATCTCACATCCTTACATCTGTATTTCGTGGATCTCTTTGCTAGCCTTATTTCTGTGGAATCTGAGAACAGATATTTCGGATCCCTTTGAAGACTATAGGGCCAAAGGAAATATCCT
This sequence comes from Macaca nemestrina, assembly GCF_043159975.1. Taxonomy (NCBI): domain Eukaryota; kingdom Metazoa; phylum Chordata; class Mammalia; order Primates; family Cercopithecidae; genus Macaca; species Macaca nemestrina. The sequence continues at coordinate 91,476,474 of NC_092125.1, forward strand.
CCGATAACAAAGAGAAAGAAGCCTTCTGAGAAACTTCTTTGTGTTCTGTGAAATCATCTCACAGAGTTACAGCTTTCCCCTCAAGAAGCCTTTCGCTAAGACAGTTCTTGTGGAATTGGAAAATTGATATTTGGAAGCCCTTAGAGGGCTATGGTGAAAAAGGAAATATCCTCAGATGAAATCTGGAAAGAAGCTTTCTGAGAAACTGCTTAGTGTTCTGTGAATTCATCTCACAGACTTATATCTGTATTTCGTGGATCTCTTTGCTAGCCTTATTTCTGTGGAATCTGAGAACAGATATTTCGGATCCCTTTGAAGACTATAGGGCCAAAGGAAATATCCTCCGATAACAAAGAGAAAGAAGCTTTCTGAGAAACTTCTTTGTGTTCTGTGAAATCATCTCACAGAGTTACAGCTTTCCCCTCAAGAAGCCTTTCGCTAAGACTGTTCTTGTGGAATTGGCAAAGTGATATTTGGAAGCCCCTAGAGGGCTATATTGAAAAGGAAATATCCTCAGATGAAATCTGGAAAGAAGCTTTCTGAGAAACTGCTTAGTGTTCTGTGAATTCATCTCACAGAGTTACATCTGTATTTCGTGGATCTCTTTGCTAGCCTTATTTCTCTGGAATCTGAGAAAAGATATTTCGGATCCCTATGAAGACTATAGGGCCAAAGGAAATATCCTCCGATAACAAAGAGAAAGAAGCTTTCTGAGAAACTTCTTTGTGTTCTGTGAAATCATCTCACAGAGTTACAGCTTTCCCCTCAAGAAGCCTTTCGCTAAGACAGTTCTTGTGGAATTGGCAAAGTGATATTTGGAAGCCCATAGAGGGCTATGGTGAAAAAAGAAATATCATCAGATGAACTCTGGAAAGAAGCTTTCTGAGAAACTGCTTAGTGTTCTGTGAATTCATCTCACAGAGTTACATCTGTATTTCGTGGATCTCTTTGCTAGCCTTATTTCTGTGGAATCTGAGAACAGATATTTCGGATCCCTTTGAAGACTATAGGGCCAAAGGAAATATCCTGCGATAACAAAGAGAAAGAAGCTTTCTGAGAAACTTCTTTCTGTTCTGTGAAATCATCTCACAGAGTTACACCTTTCCCCTCAAGAACCCTTTCGCTAAGACAGTTCTTGTGGAATTGGCAAAGTGATATTTGGAAGCCCATAGAGGGCTATGGTGAAAAAGGAAATATCCTCAGATGAAATCTGGAAAGAAGCTTTCTGAGAAACTGCTTAGTGTTCTGTGAATTCATCTAACAGAATTACATCTGTATTTCGTGGATCTCTTTGCTAGCCTTATTTCTGTGGAATCTGAGAACAGATATTTCGGATCCCTTTGAAGACTATAGGGCCAAAGGAAATATCCTCCGATAACAAAGAGAAAGAAGCTTTCTGAGAAACTTCTTTGTGTTCTGTGAAATCATCTCACAGAGTTACAGCTTTCCCCTCAAGAAGCCTTTCGCTAAGACAGTTCTTGTGGAATTGGCAAAGTGATATTTGGAAGCCCATAGAGGGCGATGGTCAAAAAGGAAATATCCTCAGATGAAATCTGGAAAGAAGCTTTCTGAGAAACTGCTTAGTGTTCTGTGAATTCATCTCACAGAGTTACATCTGTATTTCGTGGATCTCTTTGCTAGCCTTATTTCTGTGGAATCTGAGAACAGATATTTCGGATCCCTTTGAAGACTATAGAGCCAAAGGAAATATCCTGCGATAACAAAGAGAAAGAAGCTTTCTGAGAAACTTCTTTGTGTTCTGTGAAATCATCTCACAGAGTTACAGCTTTCCCCTCAAGAAGCCTTTCGCTAAGACAGTTCTTGTGGAATTGGCAAAGTGATATTTGGAAGCCCATAGAGGGCTATGGTGAAAAAGGAAATATCCTCAGATGAAATCTGGAAAGAAGCTTTCTGAGAAACTGCTTAGTGTTCTGTGAATTCATCTCACAGAGTTACATCTGTATTTCGTGGATCTCTTTGCTAGCCTTATTTCTGTGGAATCTGAGAACAGATATTTCGGATCCCTTTGAAGACTATAGGGCCAAAGGAAATATCCTGCGATAACAAAGAGAAAGAAGCTTTCTGAGAAACTTCTTTGTGTTCTGTGAAATCATCTCACAGAGTTACAGCTTTCCCCTCAAGAAGCCTTTCGCTAAGACAGTTCTTGTGGAATTGGCAAAGTGATATTTGGAAGCCCATAGAGGGCTATGGTGAAAAAGGAAATATCCTCAGATGAAATCTGGAAAGAAGCTTTCTGAGAAACTGCTTAGTGTTCTGTGAATTCATCTCACACAGTTACATGTGTATTTCGTGGATCTCTTTGCTAGCCTTATTTCTGTGGAATCTGAGAAAAGATATTTCGCATCCCTATGAAGACTATAGGGCCAAAGGAAATATCCTCCGATAACAAAGAGAAAGAAGCTTTCTGAGAAACTTCTTTGTGTTCTGTGAAATCATCTCACAGAGTTACAGCTTTCCCCTCAAGAAGCCTTTCGCTAAGACAGTTCTTGTGGAATTGGCAAAGAGATATATGAAAGCCCATAGAGGGCTATGGTGAAAAAGGAAATATCCTCAGATGAAATCTGGAAAGAAGCTTTCTGAGAAACTGCTTAGTGTTCTGTGAAATCATCTCACAGAGTTACAGCTTTCCCCCAAGAAGCCTTTCGCTAAGACAGTTCTTGTGGAATTGGCAAAGTGATATTTGGAAGCCCATAGAGGGCTATGGTGAAAAAGGAAATATCCTCAGATGAAATCTGGAAAGAAGCTTTCTGAGAAACTGCTTAGTGTTCTGTGAATTCATCTCACAGCTTTACATCTGTATTTCGTGGATCTCTTTGCTAGCCTTATTTCTGTGGAGGCTGAGAACAGATATTTCGGATCCCTTTGAAGACTATAGGGCCAATGGAAATATCCTCCGATAACAAAGAGAAAGAAGCTTTCTGAGAAACTTCTTTGTGTTCTGTGAAATCATCTCACAGATTTACAGCTTTCCCCTCAAGAAGCCTTTCGCTAAGACAGTTCTTTTGGAATTGGCAAAGTGATATTTGGAAGCCCTTAGAGGGCTATGGTGAAAAAGGAAATATCCTCAGATGAAATCTGGAAAGAAGCTTTCTGAGAAACTGCTTAGTGTTCTGTGAATTCATCTCACAGAGTTACATCTGTATTTCCTGGATCTCTTTGCTAGCCTTATTTCTGTGGAATCTGAGAACAGATATTTCGGATCCCTTTGAAGACTATAGGGCCAAAGGAAATATCCTCCGATAACAAAGAGAAAGAAGCTTTCTGAGAAACTTCTTTCTGTTCTGCGAAATCATCTCACAGATTTACAGCTTTCCCCTCAAGAAGCCTTTCGCTAAGACAGTTCTTGTGGAATTGGCAAAGTGATATTTGGAAGCCCATAGAGGGCTATGGTGAAAAAGGAAATATCCTCAGATGAAATCTGGAAAGAAGCTTTCTGAGAAACTGCTTAGTGTTCTGTGAATTCATCTCACAGAGTTACATCTGTATTTCGTGGATCTCTTTGCTAGCCTTATTTCTGTGTAATCTGAGAACAGATATTACGGATCCCTTTGAAGACTATAGGGCCAAACGAAATATCCTGCGATAACAAAGAGAAAGAAGCTTTCTGAGAAACTTCTTTGTGTTCTGTGAAATCATCTCACAGAGTTACAGCTTTCCCCTCAAGAACCCTTTCGCTAAGACAGTTCTTGTGGAATTGGCAAAGTGATATTTGGAAGCCCATAGAGGGCTATGGTGAAAAAGGAAATATCCTCAGATGAAATCTGGAAAGAAGCTTTCTGAGAAACTGCTTGGTGTTCTGTGAATTCATCTCACAGAGTTACATCTGTATTTCGTGGATCTCTTTGCTAGCCTTATTTCTGTGGAATCTGAGAACAGATATTTCGGATCCCTTTGAAGACTATAGGGCCAAAGGAAATATCCTGCGATAACAAAGAGAAAGAAGCTTTCTGAGAAACTTCTTTGTGTTCTGTGAAATCATCTCACAGAGTTACAGCTTTCCCCTCAAGAAGCCTTTCGCTAAGACAGTTCTTGTGGAATTGGCAAAGTGATATTTGGAAGCCCATAGAGGGCTATGGTGAAAAAGGAAATATCCTCAGATGAAATCTGGAAAGAAGCTTTCTGAGAAACTGCTTAGTGTTCTGTGAATTCATCTCACAGAGTTACATGTGTATTTCGTGGATCTCTTTGCTAGCCTTATTTCTGTGGAGTCTGAGAAAAGATATTTCGCATCCCTATGAAGACTATAGGGCCAAAGGAAATATCCTCCGATAACAAAGAGAAAGAAGCTTTCTGAGAAACTTCTTTGTGTTCTGTGAAATCATCTCACAGAGTTACAGCTTTCCCCTCAAGAAGCCTTTCGCTAAGACAGTTCTTGTGGAATTGGCAAAGAGATATATGAAAGCCCATAGAGGGCTATGGTGAAAAAGGAAATATCCTCAGATGAAATCTGGAAAGAAGCTTTCTGAGAAACTGCTTAGTGTTCTGTGAAATCATCTCACAGAGTTACAGCTTTCCCCCAAGAAGCCTTTCGCTAAGACAGTTCTTGTGGAATTGGCAAAGTGATATTTGGAAGCCCATAGAGGGCTATGGTGAAAAAGGAAATATCCTCAGATGAAATCTGGAAAGAAGCTTTCTGAGAAACTGCTTAGTGTTCTGTGAATTCATCTCACAGCTTTACATCTGTATTTCGTGGATCTCTTTGCTAGCCTTATTTCTGTGGAGGCTGAGAACAGATATTTCGGATCCCTTTGAAGACTATAGGGCCAATGGAAATATCCTCCGATAACAAAGAGAAAGAAGCTTTCTGAGAAACTTCTTTGTGTTCTGTGAAATCATCTCACAGATTTACAGCTTTCCCCTCAAGAAGCCTTTCGCTAAGACAGTTCTTTTGGAATTGGCAAAGTGATATTTGGAAGCCCTTAGAGGGCTATGGTGAAAAAGGAAATATCCTCAGATGAAATCTGGAAAGAAGCTTTCTGAGAAACTGCTTAGTGTTCTGTGAATTCATCTCACAGAGTTACATCTGTATTTCCTGGATCTCTTTGCTAGCCTTATTTCTGTGGAATCTGAGAACAGATATTTCGGATCCCTTTGAAGACTATAGGGCCAAAGGAAATATCCTCCGATAACAAAGAGAAAGAAGCTTTCTGAGAAACTTCTTTCTGTTCTGCGAAATCATCTCACAGATTTACAGCTTTCCCCTCAAGAAGCCTTTCGCTAAGACAGTTCTTGTGGAATTGGCAAAGTGATATTTGGAAGCCCATAGAGGGCTATGGTGAAAAAGGAAATATCCTCAGATGAAATCTGGAAAGAAGCTTTCTGAGAAACTGCTTAGTGTTCTGTGAATTCATCTCACAGAGTTACATCTGTATTTCGTGGATCTCTTTGCTAGCCTTATTTCTGTGTAATCTGAGAACAGATATTACGGATCCCTTTGAAGACTATAGGGCCAAACGAAATATCCTGCGATAACAAAGAGAAAGAAGCTTTCTGAGAAACTTCTTTGTGTTCTGTGAAATCATCTCACAGAGTTACAGCTTTCCCCTCAAGAACCCTTTCGCTAAGACAGTTCTTGTGGAATTGGCAAAGTGATATTTGGAAGCCCATAGAGGGCTATGGTGAAAAAGGAAATATCCTCAGATGAAATCTGGAAAGAAGCTTTCTGAGAAACTGCTTGGTGTTCTGTGAATTCATCTCACAGAGTTACATCTGTATTTCGTGGATCTCTTTGCTAGCCTTATTTCTGTGGAATCTGAGAACAGATATTTCGGATCCCTTTGAAGACTATAGGGCCAAAGGAAATATCCTGCGATAACAAAGAGAAAGAAGCTTTCTGAGAAACTTCTTTGTGTTCTGTGAAATCATCTCACAGAGTTACAGCTTTCCCCTCAAGAAGCCTTTCGCTAAGACAGTTCTTGTGGAATTGGCAAAGTGATATTTGGAAGCCCATTGAGGGCTATGGTGAAAAAGGAAATATCCTCAGATGAAATCTGGAAAGAAGCTTTCTGAGAAACTGCTTAGTGTTCTGTGAATTCATCTCACAGAGTTACATGTGTATTTCGTGGATCTCTTTGCTAGCCTTATTTCTGTGGAGTCTGAGAAAAGATATTTCGCATCCCTATGAAGACTATAGGGCCAAAGGAAATATCCTCCGATAACAAAGAGAAAGAAGCTTTCTGAGAAACTTCTTTGTGTTCTGTGAAATCATCTCACAGAGTTACAGCTTTCCCCTCAAGAAGCCTTTTGCTAAGACAGTTCTTGTGGAATTGGCAAAGAGATATATGGAAGCCCATAGAGGGCTATGGTGAAAAAGGAAATATCCTCAGATGAAATCTGGAAAGAAGCTTTCTGAGAAACTGCTTAGTGTTCTGTGAAGTCAACTCACAGAGTTACAGCTTTCCCCTCAAGAAGCCTTTCGCTAAGACAGTTCTTGTGGAATTGGGAAAGTGATATTTGGAAGCCCATAGAGGGCTATGGTGAAAAAGGAAATATCCTCAGATGAAATCTGGAAAGAAGCTTTCTGAGAAACTGCTTAGTGTTCTGTGAATTCATCTCACAGCGTTACATCTGTATTTCGTGGATCTCTTTGCTAGCCTTATTTCTGTGGAGTCTGTGAACAGATATTTCGGAACCCTTTGAAGACTATAGGGCCAAAGGAAATATCCTTCGATAACAAAGAGAAAGAAGCTTTCTGAGAAACTTCTTTGTGTTCTGTGAAATCATCTCACAGAGTTACAGCTTTCCCCTCAAGAAGCCTTTCGCTAAGACAGTTCTTGTGGAATTGGCAAAGTGATATTTGGAAGCCCATAGAGGGCTATGGTGAAAAAGGAAATATCATCAGATGAACTCTGGAAAGAAGCTTTCTGAGAAACTGCTTAGTGTTCTGTGAATTCATCTCACAGAGTTACATCTGTATTTCGTGGATCTCTTTGCTAGCCTTATTTCTGTGGAATCTGAGAACAGATATTTCGGATCCCTTTGAAGGCTATAGGGCCAAAGGAAATATCCTGCGATAACAAAGAAAAAGAAGCTTTCTGAGAAACTTCTTTCTGTTCTGTGAAATCATCTCACAGAGTTACAGCTTTCCCCTCAAGAAGCCTTTCGCTAAGACAGTTCTTGTGGAATTGGCAAAGTGATATTTGGAAGCCCATAGAGGGCTATGGTGAAAAACGAAATATCCTCAGATGAAATCTGGAAAGAAGCTTTCTGAGAAACTGCTTAGTGTTCTGTGAATTCATCTAACAGAATTACATCTGTATTTCGTGGATCTCTTTGCTAGTCTTATTTCTCTGGAATCTGAGAACAGATATTTCGGATCCCTTTGAAGACTATAGGGCCAAAGGAAATATCCTCCGATAACAAAGAGAAAGAAGCTTTCTGAGAAACTTCTTTGTGTTCTGTGAAATCATCTCACAGAGTTACAGCTTTCCCCTCAAGAAGCCTTTCGCTAAGACAGTTCTTGTGGAATTGGCAAAGTGATATTTGGAAGCCCATAGAGGGCTATGTTGAAAAAGGAAATATCCTCAGATGAAATCTGGAAAGAAGCTTTCTGAGAAACTGCTTAGTGTTCTGTGAATTCATCTCACAGAGTTACATGTGTGTTTCGTGGATCTCGTTGCTAGCCTTATTTCTCTGGAATCTGAGAAAAGATATTTCGGATCCCTATGAAGACTATAGGGCCAAAGCAAATATCCTCCGATAACAAAGAGAAAGAAGCTTTCTGAGAAACTTCTTTGTGTTCTGTGAAATCATCTCACAGAGTTACAGCTTTCCCCTCAAGAAGCCTTTCGCTAAGACAGTTCTTGTGGAATTGGCAAAGTGATATTTGGAAGCCCATAGAGGGCTATGGTGAAAAAGGAAATATCCTCAGATGAACTCTGGAAAGAAGCTTTCTGAGAAACTGCTTAGTGTTCTGTGAATTCATCTCACAGAGTTACATCTGTATTTCGTGGATCTCTTTGCTAGCCTTATTTCTGTGGAATCTGAGAACAGATATTTCGGATCCCTTTGAAGACTATAGAGCCAAAGGAAATATCCTGCGATAACAAAGAGAAAGAAGCTTTCTGAGAAACTTCTTTGTGTTCTGTGAAATCATCTCACAGAGTTACAGCTTTCCCCTCAAGAAGCCTTTCGCTAAGACAGTTCTTGTGGAATTGGCAAAGGGATATTTGGAAGCCCATAGAGGGCTATGGTGAAAAAGGAAATATCCTCAGATGAACTCTGGAAAGAAGCTTTCTGAGAAACTGCTTAGTGTTCTGTGAATTCATCTCACAGAGTTACATCTGTATTTCGTGGATCTCTTTGCTAGCCTTATTTCTGTGGAATCTGAGAACAGATATTTCGGATCCCTTTGAAGACTATAGGGCCAAAGGAAATATCCTGCGATAACAAAGAGAAAGAAGCTTTCTGAGAAACTTCTTTGTGTTCTTTGAAATCATCTTACAGAGTTACAGCTTTCCCCTCAAGAAGCCTTTCGCTAAGACAGTTCTTGTGGAATTGGCAAAGTGATATTTGGAAGCCCATAGAGGGCTATGGTGAAAAAGGAAATATCCTCAGATGAAATCTGGAAAGAAGCTTTCTGAGAAACTGCTTAGTGTTCTGTGAATTCATCTCACAGAGTTACATGTGTATTTCGTGGATCTCTTTGCTAGCCTTATTTCTGTGGAATTTGAGAAAAGATATTTCGCATCCCTTTGAAGACTATAGGGCCAAAGGAAATATCCTCCGATAACAAAGAGAAAGAAGCTTTCTGAGAAACTTCTTTCTGTTCTGTGAAATCATCTCACAGAGTTACAGCTTTCCCCTCAAGAAGCCTTTCGCTAAGACAGTTCTTGTGGAATTGGCAAAGTGATATTTGGAAGCCCATAGAGGGCTATGGTGAAAAAGGAAATATCCTCAGATGAACTCTGGAAAGAAGCTTTCTGAGAAACTGCTTAGTGTTCTGTGAATTCATCTCACAGAGTTACATCTGTATTTCGTGGATCTCTTTGCTAGCCTTATTTCTGTGGAATCTGAGAACAGATATTTCGGATCCCTTTGAAGACTATAGGGCCAAAGGAAATTTCCTGCGATAACAAAGAGAAAGAAGCTTTCTGAGAAACTTCTTTGTGTTCTGTGAAATCATCTCACAGAGTTACAGCTTTCCCCTCAAGAAGCCTTTCGCTAAGACAGTTCTTGTGGAATTGGCAAAGTGATATTTGGAAGCCCATAGAGGGCTATGGTGAAAAAGGAAATATCCTCAGATGAAATCTGGAAAGAAGCTTTCTGAGAAACTGCTTAGTGTTCTGTGAATTCATCTCACAGAGTTACATGTGTATTTCGTGGATCTCTTTGCTAGCCTTATTTCTGTGGAATTTGAGAAAAGATATTTCGCATCCCTTTGAAGACTATAGGGCCAAAGGAAATATCCTCCGATAACAAAGAGAAAGAAGCTTTCTGAGAAACTTCTTTGTGTTCTGTGAAACCATCTCACAGAGTTACAGCTTTCCCCTCAAGAAGCCTTTCGCTAAGACAGTTCTTGTGGAATTGGCAAAGTGATATTTGGAAGCCCATAGAGGGCTATGGTGAAAAAGGAAATATCCTCAGATGAAATCTGGAAAGAAGCTTTCTGAGAAACTGCTTAGTGTTCTGTGAATTCATCTCACAGCGTTACATCTGTATTTCGTGGATCTCTTTGCTAGCCTTATTTCTGTGGAGTCTGAGAACAGATATTTCGGATCCCTTTGAAGACTATAGGGCCAAAGGAAATATCCTCCGATAACAAAGAGAAAGAAGCTTTCTGAGAAACTTCTTTCTGTTCTGTGAAATCATCTCACAGAGTTACAGCTTTCCCCTCAAGAAGCCTTTCGCTAAGACAGTTCTTGTGGAATTGGCAAAGTGATATTTGGAAGCCCATAGAGGGCTATGGTGAAAAAGGAAATATCCTCAGATGAAATCTGGAAAGAAGTTTTCTGAGAAACTGCTTAGTGTTCTGTGAATTCATCTAACAGAATTACATCTGTATTTCGTGGTTCTCTTTGCTAGCCTTATTTCTGTGGAATCTGAGAACAGATATTTCGGATCCCTTTGAAGACTATAGGGCCAAAGGAAATATCCTCCGATAACAAAGAGAAAGAAGCTTTCTGAGAAACTTCTTTCTGTTCTGTGAAATCATCTCACAGAGTTACAGCTTTCCCCTCAAGAAGCCTTTCGCTAAGACAGTTCTTGTGGAATTGGCAAAGTGATATTTGGAAGCCCATAGAGGGCTATGGGGAAAAAGGAAATATCCTCAGATGAACTCTGGAAAGAAGCTTTCTGAGAAACTGCTTAGTGTTCTGTGAATTCATCTCACAGAGTTACATCTGTATTTCGTGGATCTCTTTGCTAGCCTTATTTCTGTGGAATCTGAGAACAGATATTTCGGATCCCTTTGAAGACTATAGGGCCAAAGGAAATATCCTCCGATAACAAAGAGAAAGAAGCTTTCTGAGAAACTTCTTTGTGTTCTGTGAAATCATCTCACAGAGTTACAGCTTTCCCCTCAAGAAGCCTTTCGCTAAGACAGTTCTTGTGGAAATGGCAAAGTGATATTTGGAAGCCCATAGTGGGCTATGGTGAAAAAGGAAATATCCTCAGATGAACTCTGGAAAGAAGCTTTCTCAGAAACTGCTTAGTGTTCTGTGAATTCATCTCACAGAGTTACATCTGTATTTCGTGGATCTCTTTGCTAGCCTTATTTCTGTGGAATCTGAGAACAGATATTTCGGATCCCTTTGAAGACTATAGGGCCAAAGGAAATATCCTCCGATAACAAAGAGAAAGAAGCTTTCTGAGAAACTTCTTTCTGTTCTGTGAAATCATCTCACAGAGTTACCGCTTTCCCCTCAAGAAGCCTTTCGCTAAGACAGTTCTTGTGGAATTGGCAAAGTGATATTTGGAAGCCCATAGAGGGCTATGGTGAAAAAGGAAATATCCTCAGATGAAATCTGGAAAGAAGCTTTCTGAGAAACTGCTTAGTGTTCTGTGAAATCATCTCACAGAGTTACATCTGTATGTCGTGGATCTCTTTGCTAGCCTTATTTCTGTGGAATCTGTGAAAAGATATTTCGCATCCCTATGAAGACTATAGGGCCAAAGGAAATATCCTCCGATAACAAAGAGAAAGAAGCTTTCTGAGAAACTTCTTTCTGTTCTGTGAACTCATCTCACCGAGTTACAGCTTTCCCCTCAAGAAGCCTTTCGCTAAGACAGTTCTTGTGGAATTGGCAAAGAGATATATGGAAGCCCATAGAGGGCTATGGTGAAAAAGGAAATATCCTGAGATGAACTCTGGAAAGAAGCTTTCTGAGAAACTGCTTAGTGTTCTGTGAAATCATCTCACAGAGTTACAGCTTTCCCCTCAAGAAGCCTTTCGCTAAGACAGTTCTTGTGGAATTGGTAAAGTGATATTTGGAAGCCCATAGAGGGCTACGGTGAAAAAGGAAATATCCTCAGATGAAATCTGGAAAGAAGCTTTCTGAGAAACTGCTTAGTGTTCTGTGAATTCATCTCTCAGCGTTACATCTGTATTTCGTGGATCTCTTTGCTAGCCTTATTTCTGTGGAGTCTGAGAACAGATATTTCGGATCCCTTTGAAGACTATAGGGCCAAAGGAAATATCCTGCGATAACAAAGAGAAAGAAGCTTTCTGAGAAACTTCTTTGTGTTCTGTGAAATCATCTCACAGAGTTACAGCTTTCCCCTCAAGAAGCCTTTCGCTAAGACAGTTCTTGTGGAATTGGCAAAGTGATATTTGGAAGCCCATAGAGGGCTATGGTGAAAAAGGAAATATCCTCAGATGAAATCTGGAAAGAAGCTTTCTGAGAAACTGCTTAGTGTTCTGTGAATTCATCTCACAGAGTTACATCTGTATTTCGTGGATCTCTTTGCTAGCCTTATTTCTGTGGAATCTGAGAACAGATATTTCGGATCCCTTTGAAGACTATAGGGCCAAAGGAAATATCCTGCGATAACAAAGAGAAAGAAGCTTTCTGAGAAACTTCTTTCTGTTCTGTGAAATCATCTCACAGAGTTACAGCTTTCCCCTCAAGAAGCCTTTCGCTAAGACAGTTCTTGTGGAATTGGCAAAGTGATATTTGGAAGCCCATAGAGGGCTATGGTGAAAAAGGAAATATCCTCAGATGAAATCTGGAAAGAAGTTTTCTGAGAAACTGCTTAGTGTTCTGTGAATTCATCTAACAGAATTACATCTGTATTTCGTGGTTCTCTTTGCTAGCCTTATTTCTGTGGAATCTGAGAACAGATATTTCGGATCCCTTTGAAGACTATAGGGCCAAACGAAATATCCTCCGATAACAAAGAGAAAGAAGCTTTCTGAGAAACTTCTTTCTGTTCTGTGAAATCATCTCACAGAGTTACAGCTTTCCCCTCAAGAAGCCTTTCGCTAAGACAGTTCTTGTGGAATTGGCAAAGTGATATTTGGAAGCCCATAGAGGGCTATGGTGAAAAAGGAAATATCCTCAGATGAACTCTGGAAAGAAGCTTTCTGAGAAACTGCTTAGTGTTCTGTGAATTCATCTCACAGAGTTACATCTGTATTTCGTGGATCTCTTTGCTAGCCTTATTTCTGTGGAATCTGAGAACAGATATTTCGGATCCCTTTGAAGACTATAGGGCCAAAGGAAATATCCTCCGATAACAAAGAGAAAGAAGCTTTCTGAGAAACTTCTTTGTGTTCTGTGAAATCATCTCACAGAGTTACAGCTTTCCCCTCAAGAAGCCTTTGCTAAGACAGTTCTTGTGGAAATGGCAAAGTGATATTTGGAAGCCCATAGAGGGCTATGTTGAAAAAGGAAATATCCTCAGATGAAATCTGGAAAGAAGCTTTCTGAGAAACTGCTTAGTGTTCTGTGAATTCATCTCACAGAGTTACATGTGTGTTTCGTGGATCTCGTTGCTAGCCTTATTTCTCTGGAATCTGAGAAAAGATATTTCGGATCCCTATGAAGACTATAGGGCCAAAGCAAATATCCTCCGATAACAAAGAGAAAGAAGCTTTCTGAGAAACTTCTTTGTGTTCTGTGAAATCATCTCACAGAGTTACAGCTTTCCCCTCAAGAAGCCTTTCGCTAAGACAGTTCTTGTGGAATTGGCAAAGTGATATTTGGAAGCCCATAGAGGGCTATGGTGAAAAAGGAAATATCCTCAGATGAACTCTGGAAAGAAGCTTTCTGAGAAACTGCTTAGTGTTCTGTGAATTCATCTCACAGAGTTACATCTGTATTTCGTGGATCTCTTTGCTAGCCTTATTTCTGTGGAATCTGAGAACAGATATTTCGGATCCCTTTGAAGACTATAGAGCCAAAGGAAATATCCTGCGATAACAAAGAGAAAGAAGCTTTCTGAGAAACTTCTTTGTGTTCTGTGAAATCATCTCACAGAGTTACAGCTTTCCCCTCAAGAAGCCTTTCGCTAAGACAGTTCTTGTGGAATTGGCAAAGGGATATTTGGAAGCCCATAGAGGGCTATGGTGAAAAAGGAAATATCCTCAGATGAACTCTGGAAAGAAGCTTTCTGAGAAACTGCTTAGTGTTCTGTGAATTCATCTCACAGAGTTACATCTGTATTTCGTGGATCTCTTTGCTAGCCTTATTTCTGTGGAATCTGAGAACAGATATTTCGGATCCCTTTGAAGACTATAGGGCCAAAGGAAATATCCTGCGATAACAAAGAGAAAGAAGCTTTCTGAGAAACTTCTTTGTGTTCTTTGAAATCATCTTACAGAGTTACAGCTTTCCCCTCAAGAAGCCTTTCGCTAAGACAGTTCTTGTGGAATTGGCAAAGTGATATTTGGAAGCCCATAGAGGGCTATGGTGAAAAAGGAAATATCCTCAGATGAAATCTGGAAAGAAGCTTTCTGAGAAACTGCTTAGTGTTCTGTGAATTCATCTCACAGAGTTACATGTGTATTTCGTGGATCTCTTTGCTAGCCTTATTTCTGTGGAATTTGAGAAAAGATATTTCGCATCCCTTTGAAGACTATAGGGCCAAAGGAAATATCCTCCGATAACAAAGAGAAAGAAGCTTTCTGAGAAACTTCTTTCTGTTCTGTGAAATCATCTCACAGAGTTACAGCTTTCCCCTCAAGAAGCCTTTCGCTAAGACAGTTCTTGTGGAATTGGCAAAGTGATATTTGGAAGCCCATAGAGGGCTATGGTGAAAAAGGAAATATCCTCAGATGAACTCTGGAAAGAAGCTTTCTGAGAAACTGCTTAGTGTTCTGTGAATTCATCTCACAGAGTTACATCTGTATTTCGTGGATCTCTTTGCTAGCCTTATTTCTGTGGAATCTGAGAACAGATATTTCGGATCCCTTTGAAGACTATAGGGCCAAAGGAAATTTCCTGCGATAACAAAGAGAAAGAAGCTTTCTGAGAAACTTCTTTGTGTTCTGTGAAATCATCTCACAGAGTTACAGCTTTCCCCTCAAGAAGCCTTTCGCTAAGACAGTTCTTGTGGAATTGGCAAAGTGATATTTGGAAGCCCATAGAGGGCTATGGTGAAAAAGGAAATATCCTCAGATGAAATCTGGAAAGAAGCTTTCTGAGAAACTGCTTAGTGTTCTGTGAATTCATCTCACAGAGTTACATGTGTATTTCGTGGATCTCTTTGCTAGCCTTATTTCTGTGGAATTTGAGAAAAGATATTTCGCATCCCTTTGAAGACTATAGGGCCAAAGGAAATATCCTCCGATAACAAAGAGAAAGAAGCTTTCTGAGAAACTTCTTTGTGTTCTGTGAAACCATCTCACAGAGTTACAGCTTTCCCCTCAAGAAGCCTTTCGCTAAGACAGTTCTTGTGGAATTGGCAAAGTGATATTTGGAAGCCCATAGAGGGCTATGGTGAAAAAGGAAATATCCTCAGATGAAATCTGGAAAGAAGCTTTCTGAGAAACTGCTTAGTGTTCTGTGAATTCATCTCACAGCGTTACATCTGTATTTCGTGGATCTCTTTGCTAGCCTTATTTCTGTGGAGTCTGAGAACAGATATTTCGGATCCCTTTGAAGACTATAGGGCCAAAGGAAATATCCTCCGATAACAAAGAGAAAGAAGCTTTCTGAGAAACTTCTTTCTGTTCTGTGAAATCATCTCACAGAGTTACAGCTTTCCCCTCAAGAAGCCTTTCGCTAAGACAGTTCTTGTGGAATTGGCAAAGTGATATTTGGAAGCCCATAGAGGGCTATGGTGAAAAAGGAAATATCCTCAGATGAAATCTGGAAAGAAGTTTTCTGAGAAACTGCTTAGTGTTCTGTGAATTCATCTAACAGAATTACATCTGTATTTCGTGGTTCTCTTTGCTAGCCTTATTTCTGTGGAATCTGAGAACAGATATTTCGGATCCCTTTGAAGACTATAGGGCCAAAGGAAATATCCTCCGATAAAAAGAGAAAGAAGCTTTCTGAGAAACTTCTTTCTGTTCTGTGAAATCATCTCACAGAGTTACAGCTTTCCCCTCAAGAAGCCTTTCGCTAAGACAGTTCTTGTGGAATTGGCAAAGTGATATTTGGAAGCCCATAGAGGGCTATGGGGAAAAAGGAAATATCCTCAGATGAACTCTGGAAAGAAGCTTTCTGAGAAACTGCTTAGTGTTCTGTGAATTCATCTCACAGAGTTACATCTGTATTTCGTGGATCTCTTTGCTAGCCTTATTTCTGTGGAATCTGAGAACAGATATTTCGGATCCCTTTGAAGACTATAGGGCCAAAGGAAATATCCTCCGATAACAAAGAGAAAGAAGCTTTCTGAGAAACTTCTTTGTGTTCTG
Organism: Macaca nemestrina; assembly: GCF_043159975.1. Lineage (NCBI taxonomy): Eukaryota > Metazoa > Chordata > Mammalia > Primates > Cercopithecidae > Macaca > Macaca nemestrina. Next base: position 91,492,297 of record NC_092125.1, read on the forward strand.
TGAAATCATCTCACAGAGTTACAGCTTTCCCCTCAAGAAGCCTTTCGCTAAGACAGTTCTTGTGGAAATGGCAAAGTGATATTTGGAAGCCCATAGTGGGCTATGGTGAAAAAGGAAATATCCTCAGATGAACTCTGGAAAGAAGCTTTCTCAGAAACTGCTTAGTGTTCTGTGAATTCATCTCACAGAGTTACATCTGTATTTCGTGGATCTCTTTGCTAGCCTTATTTCTGTGGAATCTGAGAACAGATATTTCGGATCCCTTTGAAGACTATAGGGCCAAAGGAAATATCCTCCGATAACAAAGAGAAAGAAGCTTTCTGAGAAACTTCTTTCTGTTCTGTGAAATCATCTCACAGAGTTACCGCTTTCCCCTCAAGAAGCCTTTCGCTAAGACAGTTCTTGTGGAATTGGCAAAGTGATATTTGGAAGCCCATAGAGGGCTATGGTGAAAAAGGAAATATCCTCAGATGAAATCTGGAAAGAAGCTTTCTGAGAAACTGCTTAGTGTTCTGTGAAATCATCTCACAGAGTTACATCTGTATGTCGTGGATCTCTTTGCTAGCCTTATTTCTGTGGAATCTGTGAAAAGATATTTCGCATCCCTATGAAGACTATAGGGCCAAAGGAAATATCCTCCGATAACAAAGAGAAAGAAGCTTTCTGAGAAACTTCTTTCTGTTCTGTGAACTCATCTCACCGAGTTACAGCTTTCCCCTCAAGAAGCCTTTCGCTAAGACAGTTCTTGTGGAATTGGCAAAGAGATATATGGAAGCCCATAGAGGGCTATGGTGAAAAAGGAAATATCCTGAGATGAACTCTGGAAAGAAGCTTTCTGAGAAACTGCTTAGTGTTCTGTGAAATCAACTCACAGAGTTACAGCTTTCCCCTCAAGAAGCCTTTCGCTAAGACAGTTCTTGTGGAATTGGTAAAGTGATATTTGGAAGCCCATAGAGGGCTACGGTGAAAAAGGAAATATCCTCAGATGAAATCTGGAAAGAAGCTTTCTGAGAAACTGCTTAGTGTTCTGTGAATTCATCTCTCAGCGTTACATCTGTATTTCGTGGATCTCTTTGCTAGCCTTATTTCTGTGGAGTCTGAGAACAGATATTTCGGATCCCTTTGAAGACTATAGGGCCAAAGGAAATATCCTCCGATAACAAAGAGAAAGAAGCTTTCTGAGAAACTTCTTTGTGTTCTGTGAAATCATCTCACAGAGTTACAGCTTTCCCCTCAAGAAGCCTTTCGCTAAGACAGTTCTTGTGGAATTGGCAAAGTGATATTTGGAAGCCCATAGAGGGCTATGGTGAAAAAGGAAATATCCTCAGATGAAATCTGGAAAGAAGCTTTCTGAGAAACTGCTTAGTGTTCTGTGAATTCATCTCACAGAGTTACATCTGTATTTCGTGGATCTCTTTGCTAGCCTTATTTCTGTGGAATCTGAGAACAGATATTTCGGATCCCTTTGAAGACTATAGGGCCAAAGGAAATATCCTGCGATAACAAAGAGAAAGAAGCTTTCTGAGAAACTTCTTTCTGTTCTGTGAAATCATCTCACAGAGTTACAGCTTTCCCCTCAAGAAGCCTTTCGCTAAGACAGTTCTTGTGGAATTGGCAAAGTGATATTTGGAAGCCCATAGAGGGCTATGGTGAAAAAGGAAATATCCTCAGATGAAATCTGGAAAGAAGTTTTCTGAGAAACTGCTTAGTGTTCTGTGAATTCATCTAACAGAATTACATCTGTATTTCGTGGTTCTCTTTGCTAGCCTTATTTCTGTGGAATCTGAGAACAGATATTTCGGATCCCTTTGAAGACTATAGGGCCAAAGGAAATATCCTCCGATAACAAAGAGAAAGAAGCTTTCTGAGAAACTTCTTTCTGTTCTGTGAAATCATCTCACAGAGTTACAGCTTTCCCCTCAAGAAGCCTTTCGCTAAGACAGTTCTTGTGGAATTGGCAAAGTGATATTTGGAAGCCCATAGAGGGCTATGGTGAAAAAGGAAATATCCTCAGATGAACTCTGGAAAGAAGCTTTCTGAGAAACTGCTTAGTGTTCTGTGAATTCATCTCACAGAGTTACATCTGTATTTCGTGGATCTCTTTGCTAGCCTTATTTCTGTGGAATCTGAGAACAGATATTTCGGATCCCTTTGAAGACTATAGGGCCAAAGGAAATATCCTCCGATAACAAAGAGAAAGAAGCTTTCTGAGAAACTTCTTTGTGTTCTGTGAAATCATCTCACAGAGTTACAGCTTTCCCCTCAAGAAGCCTTTGCTAAGACAGTTCTTGTGGAAATGGCAAAGTGATATTTGGAAGCCCATAGAGGGCTATGGTGAAAAAGGAAATATCCTCAGATAAACTCTGGAAAGAAGCTTTCTGAGAAACTGCTTAGTGTTCTGTGAATTCATCTCACAGAGTTACATCTGTATTTCGTGGATCTCTTTGCTAGCCTTATTTCTGTGGAATCTGAGAACAGATATTTCGGATCCCTTTGAAGACTATAGGGCCAAAGGAAATATCCTCCGATAACAAAGAGAAAGAAGCTTTCTGAGAAACTTCTTTCTGTTCTGTGAAATCATCTCACAGAGTTACCGCTTTCCCCTCAAGAAGCCTTTCGCTAAGACAGTTCTTGTGGAATTGGCAAAGTGATATTTGGAAGCCCATAGAGGGCTATGGTGAAAAAGGAAATATCCTCAGATGAAATCTGGAAAGAAGCTTTCTGAGAAACTGCTTAGTGTTCTGTGAAATCATCTCACAGAGTTACATCTGTATGTCGTGGATCTCTTTGCTAGCCTTATTTCTGTGGAATCTGTGAAAAGATATTTCGCATCCCTATGAAGACTATAGGGCCAAAGGAAATATCCTCCGATAACAAAGAGAAAGAAGCTTTCTGAGAAACTTCTTTCTGTTCTGTGAACTCATCTCACCGAGTTACAGCTTTCCCCTCAAGAAGCCTTTCGCTAAGACAGTTCTTGTGGAATTGGCAAAGAGATATATGGAAGCCCATAGAGGGCTATGGTGAAAAAGGAAATATCCTGAGATGAAATCTGGAAAGAAGCTTTCTGAGAAACTGCTTAGTGTTCTGTGAAATCATCTCACAGAGTTACAGCTTTCCCCTCAAGAAGCCTTTCGCTAAGACAGTTCTTGTGGAATTGGTAAAGTGATATTTGGAAGCCCATAGAGGGCTACGGTGAAAAAGGAAATATCCTCAGATGAAATCTGGAAAGAAGCTTTCTGAGAAACTGCTTAGTGTTCTGTGAATTCATCTCTCAGCGTTACATCTGTATTTCGTGGATCTCTTTGCTAGCCTTATTTCTGTGGAGTCTGAGAACAGATATTTCGGATCCCTTTGAAGACTATAGGTCCAAAGGAAATATCCTGCGATAACAAATAGAAAGAAGCTTTCTGAGAAACTTCTTTCTGTTCTGTGAAATCATCTCACAGAGTTACCGCTTTCCCCTCAAGAAGCCTTTCGCTAAGACAGTTCTTGTGGAATTGGCAAAGTGATATTTGGAAGCCCATAGAGGGCTATGGTGAAAAAGGAAATATCCTCACATGAAATCTGGAAAGAAGCTTTCTGAGAAACTGCTTAGTGTTCTGTGAATTCATCTCACAGAGTTACATGTGTATTTCGTGGATCTCTTTGCTAGCCTTATTTCTGTGGAGTCTGAGAAAAGATATTTCGGATCCCTATGAAGACTATAGGGCCAAAGGAAATATCCTCCGATAACAAAGAGAAAGAAGCTTTCTGAGAAACTTCTTTGTGTTCTGTGAAATCATCTCACAGAGTTACAGCTTTCCCCTCAAGAAGCCTTTCACTAAGACAGTTCTTGTGGAATTGGCAAAGAGATATATGGAAGCCCATAGAGGGCTATGGTGAAAAAGGAAATATCCTCAGATGAAATCTGGAAAGAAGCTTTCTGAGAAACTGCTTAGTGTTCTGTGAAGTCATCTCACAGAGTTACAGCTTTCCCCTCAAGAAGCCTTTCGCTAAGACAGTTCTTGTGGAATTGGCAAAGTGATATTTGGAAGCCCATAGAGGGCTATGGTGAAAAAGGAAATATCCTCAGATGAAATCTGGAAAGAAGCTTTCTGAGAAACTGCTTAGTGTTCTGTGAATTCATCTCTCAGCGTTACATCTGTATTTCGTGGATCTCTTTGCTAGCCTTATTTCTGTGGAGTCTGAGAACAGATATTTCGGATCCCTTTGAAGACTATAGGTCCAAAGGAAATATCCTGTGATAACAAATAGAAAGAAGCTTTCTGAGAAACCTCTTTCTGTTCTGTGAAATCATCTCACAGAGTTACAGCTTTCCCCTCAAGAAGCCTTTCGCTAAGACAGTTCTTGTGGAATTGGCAAAGTGATATTTGGAAGCCCATAGAGGGCTATGGTGAAAAACGAAATATCCTCAGATGAAATCTGGAAAGAAGCTTTCTGAGAAACTGCTTAGTGTTCTGTGAATTCATCTCACAGAGTTACATGTGTATTTCGTGGATCTCTTTGCTAGCCTTATTTCTGTGGAGTCTGAGAAAAGATATTTCGGATCCCTATGAAGACTATAGGGCCAAAGGAAATATCCTCCGATAACAAAGAGAAAGAAGCTTTCTGAGAAACTTCTTTGTGTTCTGTGAAATCATCTCACAGAGTTACAGCTATCCCCCCAAGAAGCCTTTCGCTAAGACAGTTCTTGTGGAATTGGCAAAGAGATATATGGAAGCCCATAGAGGGCTATGGTGAAAAAGGAAATATCCTCAGATGAAATCTGGAAAGAAGCTTTCTGAGAAACTGCTTAGTGTTCTGTGAAGTCATCTCACAGAGTTACAGCTTTCCCCTCAAGAAGCCTTTCGCTAAGACAGTTCTTGTGGAATTGGCAAAGTGATATTTGGAAGCCCATAGAGGGCTATGGTGAAAAAGGAAATATCCTCAGATGAAATCTGGAAAGAAGCTTTCTGAGAAACTGCTTAGTGTTCTGTGAATTCATCTCACAGCCTTACATCTGTATTTCGTGGATCTCTTTGCTAGCCTTATTTCTGTGGAATCTGAGAACAGATATTTCGGATCCCTTTGAAGACTATAGGGCCAAAGGAAATATCCTCCGATAACATAGAGAAAGAAGCTTTCTGAGAAACTTCTTTGTGTTCTGTGAAATCATCTCACAGAGTTACAGCTTTCCCCTCAAGAAGCCTTTCGCTAAGACAGTTCTTGTGGAATTGGCAAAGTGATATTTGGAAGCCCTTAGAGGGCTACGGTGAAAAAGGAAATATCCTCAGATGAAATCTGGAAAGAAGCTTTCTGAGAAACTGCTTAGTGTTCTGTGAATTCATCTCACAGAGTTATATCTGTATTTCGTGGATCTCTTTGCTAGCCTTATTTCTGTGGAATCTGAGAACAGATATTTCGGATCCCTTTGAAGACTATAGGGCCAAAGGAAATATCCTGCGATAACAAAGAGAAAGAAGCTTTCTGAGAAACTTCTTTGTGTTCTGTGAAATCATCTCACAGAGTTACAGCTTTCCCCTCAAGAAGCCTTTCGATAAGACTGTTCTTGTGGAATTGGCAAAGTGATATTTGGAAGCCCATATAGGGCTATGGTGAAAAGGAGATATCCTCAGATGAAATCTGGAAAGAAGCTTTCTGAGAAACTGCTTAGTGTTCTGTGAATTCATCTCACAGAGTTACATCTGTATTTCGTGGATCTCTTTGCTAGCCTTATTTCTCTGGAATCTGAGAAAAGATATTTCGGATCCCTATGAAGACTACAGGGCCAAAGGAAATATCCTCCGATAACAAAGAGAAAGAAGCTTTCTGAGAAACTTCTTTGTGTTCTGTGAAATCATCTCACAGAGTTACAGCTTTCCCCTCAAGAAGCCTTTCGCTAAGACAGTTCTTGTGGAATTGGCAAAGTGATATTTGGAAGCCCATAGAGGGCTATGGTGAAAAAAGAAATATCATCAGATGAACTCTGGAAAGAAGCTTTCTGAGAAACTGCTTAGTGTTCTGTGAATTCATCTCACAGAGTTACATCTGTATTTCGTGGATCTCTTTGCTAGCCTTATTTCTGTGGAATCTGAGAACAGATATTTCGGATCCCTTTGAAGACTATAGGGCCAAAGGAAATATCCTGCGATAACAAAGAGAAAGAAGCTTTCTGAGAAACTTCTTTCTGTTCTGTGAAATCATCTCACAGAGTTACAGCTTTCCCCTCAAGAAGCCTTTCGCTAAGACAGTTCTTGTGGAATTGGCAAAGTGATATTTGGAAGCCCATAGAGGGCTATGGTGAAAAAGGAAATATCCTCAGATGAACTCTGGAAAGAAGCTTTCTGAGAAACTGCTTAGTGTTCTGTGAATTCATCTCACAGAGTTACATCTGTATTTCGTGGATCTCTTTGCTAGCCTTATTTCTGTGGAATCTGAGAACAGATATTTCGGATCCCTTTGAAGACTATAGGGCCAAAGGAAATTTCCTGCGATAACAAAGAGAAAGAAGCTTTCTGAGAAACTTCTTTGTGTTCTGTGAAATCATCTCACAGAGTTACAGCTTTCCCCTCAAGAAGCCTTTCGCTAAGACAGTTCTTGTGGAATTGGCAAAGTGATATTTGGAAGCCCATAGAGGGCTATGGTGAAAAAGGAAATATCCTCAGATGAAATCTGGAAAGAAGCTTTCTGAGAAACTGCTTAGTGTTCTGTGAATTCATCTCACAGAGTTACATGTGTATTTCGTGGATCTCTTTGCTAGCCTTATTTCTGTGGAATTTGAGAAAAGATATTTCGCATCCCTTTGAAGACTATAGGGCCAAAGGAAATATCCTCCGATAACAAAGAGAAAGAAGCTTTCTGAGAAACTTCTTTGTGTTCTGTGAAACCATCTCACAGAGTTACAGCTTTCCCCTCAAGAAGCCTTTCGCTAAGACAGTTCTTGTGGAATTGGCAAAGTGATATTTGGAAGCCCATAGAGGGCTATGGTGAAAAAGGAAATATCCTCAGATGAAATCTGGAAAGAAGCTTTCTGAGAAACTGCTTAGTGTTCTGTGAATTCATCTCACAGCGTTACATCTGTATTTCGTGGATCTCTTTGCTAGCCTTATTTCTGTGGAGTCTGAGAACAGATATTTCGGATCCCTTTGAAGACTATAGGGCCAAAGGAAATATCCTCCGATAACAAAGAGAAAGAAGCTTTCTGAGAAACTTCTTTGTGTTCTGTGAAATCATCTCACAGAGTTACAGCTTTCCCCTCAAGAAGCCTTTCGCTAAGACAGTTCTTGTGGAATTGGCAAAGTGATATTTGGAAGCCCATAGAGGGCTATGGTGAAAAAGGAAATATCCTCAGATGAAATCTGGAAAGAAGCTTTCTGAGAAACTGCTTAGTGTTCTGTGAATTCATCTCACAGAGTTACATCTGTATTTCGTGGATCTCTTTGCTAGCCTTATTTCTGTGGAATCTGAGAACAGATATTTCGGATCCCTTTGAAGACTATAGGGCCAAAGGAAATATCCTGCGATAACAAAGAGAAAGAAGCTTTCTGAGAAACTTCTTTCTGTTCTGTGAAATCATCTCACAGAGTTACAGCTTTCCCCTCAAGAAGCCTTTCGCTAAGACAGTTCTTGTGGAATTGGCAAAGTGATATTTGGAAGCCCATAGAGGGCTATGGTGAAAAAGGAAATATCCTCAGATGAAATCTGGAAAGAAGTTTTCTGAGAAACTGCTTAGTGTTCTGTGAATTCATCTAACAGAATTACATCTGTATTTCGTGGTTCTCTTTGCTAGCCTTATTTCTGTGGAATCTGAGAACAGATATTTCGGATCCCTTTGAAGACTATAGGGCCAAAGGAAATATCCTCCGATAACAAAGAGAAAGAAGCTTTCTGAGAAACTTCTTTCTGTTCTGTGAAATCATCTCACAGAGTTACAGCTTTCCCCTCAAGAAGCCTTTCGCTAAGACAGTTCTTGTGGAATTGGCAAAGTGATATTTGGAAGCCCATAGAGGGCTATGGGGAAAAAGGAAATATCCTCAGATGAACTCTGGAAAGAAGCTTTCTGAGAAACTGCTTAGTGTTCTGTGAATTCATCTCACAGAGTTACATCTGTATTTCGTGGATCTCTTTGCTAGCCTTATTTCTGTGGAATCTGAGAACAGATATTTCGGATCCCTTTGAAGACTATAGGGCCAAAGGAAATATCCTCCGATAACAAAGAGAAAGAAGCTTTCTGAGAAACTTCTTTGTGTTCTGTGAAATCATCTCACAGAGTTACAGCTTTCCCCTCAAGAAGCCTTTGCTAAGACAGTTCTTGTGGAAATGGCAAAGTGATATTTGGAAGCCCATAGAGGGCTATGGTGAAAAAGGAAATATCCTCAGATAAACTCTGGAAAGAAGCTTTCTGAGAAACTGCTTAGTGTTCTGTGAATTCATCTCACAGAGTTACATCTGTATTTCGTGGATCTCTTTGCTAGCCTTATTTCTGTGGAATCTGAGAACAGATATTTCGGATCCCTTTGAAGACTATAGGGCCAAAGGAAATATCCTCCGATAACAAAGAGAAAGAAGCTTTCTGAGAAACTTCTTTCTGTTCTGTGAAATCATCTCACAGAGTTACCGCTTTCCCCTCAAGAAGCCTTTCGCTAAGACAGTTCTTGTGGAATTGGCAAAGTGATATTTGGAAGCCCATAGAGGGCTATGGTGAAAAAGGAAATATCCTCAGATGAAATCTGGAAAGAAGCTTTCTGAGAAACTGCTTAGTGTTCTGTGAAATCATCTCACAGAGTTACATCTGTATGTCGTGGATCTCTTTGCTAGCCTTATTTCTGTGGAATCTGTGAAAAGATATTTCGCATCCCTATGAAGACTATAGGGCCAAAGGAAATATCCTCCGATAACAAAGAGAAAGAAGCTTTCTGAGAAACTTCTTTCTGTTCTGTGAACTCATCTCACCGAGTTACAGCTTTCCCCTCAAGAAGCCTTTCGCTAAGACAGTTCTTGTGGAATTGGCAAAGAGATATATGGAAGCCCATAGAGGGCTATGGTGAAAAAGGAAATATCCTGAGATGAAATCTGGAAAGAAGCTTTCTGAGAAACTGCTTAGTGTTCTGTGAAATCATCTCACAGAGTTACAGCTTTCCCCTCAAGAAGCCTTTCGCTAAGACAGTTCTTGTGGAATTGGTAAAGTGATATTTGGAAGCCCATAGAGGGCTACGGTGAAAAAGGAAATATCCTCAGATGAAATCTGGAAAGAAGCTTTCTGAGAAACTGCTTAGTGTTCTGTGAATTCATCTCTCAGCGTTACATCTGTATTTCGTGGATCTCTTTGCTAGCCTTATTTCTGTGGAGTCTGAGAACAGATATTTCGGATCCCTTTGAAGACTATAGGTCCAAAGGAAATATCCTGCGATAACAAATAGAAAGAAGCTTTCTGAGAAACTTCTTTCTGTTCTGTGAAATCATCTCACAGAGTTACCGCTTTCCCCTCAAGAAGCCTTTCGCTAAGACAGTTCTTGTGGAATTGGCAAAGTGATATTTGGAAGCCCATAGAGGGCTATGGTGAAAAAGGAAATATCCTCACATGAAATCTGGAAAGAAGCTTTCTGAGAAACTGCTTAGTGTTCTGTGAATTCATCTCACAGAGTTACATGTGTATTTCGTGGATCTCTTTGCTAGCCTTATTTCTGTGGAGTCTGAGAAAAGATATTTCGGATCCCTATGAAGACTATAGGGCCAAAGGAAATATCCTCCGATAACAAAGAGAAAGAAGCTTTCTGAGAAACTTCTTTGTGTTCTGTGAAATCATCTCACAGAGTTACAGCTTTCCCCTCAAGAAGCCTTTCACTAAGACAGTTCTTGTGGAATTGGCAAAGAGATATATGGAAGCCCATAGAGGGCTATGGTGAAAAAGGAAATATCCTCAGATGAAATCTGGAAAGAAGCTTTCTGAGAAACTGCTTAGTGTTCTGTGAAGTCATCTCACAGAGTTACAGCTTTCCCCTCAAGAAGCCTTTCGCTAAGACAGTTCTTGTGGAATTGGCAAAGTGATATTTGGAAGCCCATAGAGGGCTATGGTGAAAAAGGAAATATCCTCAGATGAAATCTGGAAAGAAGCTTTCTGAGAAACTGCTTAGTGTTCTGTGAATTCATCTCTCAGCGTTACATCTGTATTTCGTGGATCTCTTTGCTAGCCTTATTTCTGTGGAGTCTGAGAACAGATATTTCGGATCCCTTTGAAGACTATAGGTCCAAAGGAAATATCCTGTGATAACAAATAGAAAGAAGCTTTCTGAGAAACCTCTTTCTGTTCTGTGAAATCATCTCACAGAGTTACAGCTTTCCCCTCAAGAAGCCTTTCGCTAAGACAGTTCTTGTGGAATTGGCAAAGTGATATTTGGAAGCCCATAGAGGGCTATGGTGAAAAACGAAATATCCTCAGATGAAATCTGGAAAGAAGCTTTCTGAGAAACTGCTTAGTGTTCTGTGAATTCATCTCACAGAGTTACATGTGTATTTCGTGGATCTCTTTGCTAGCCTTATTTCTGTGGAGTCTGAGAAAAGATATTTCGGATCCCTATGAAGACTATAGGGCCAAAGGAAATATCCTCCGATAACAAAGAGAAAGAAGCTTTCTGAGAAACTTCTTTGTGTTCTGTGAAATCATCTCACAGAGTTACAGCTATCCCCCCAAGAAGCCTTTCGCTAAGACAGTTCTTGTGGAATTGGCAAAGAGATATATGGAAGCCCATAGAGGGCTATGGTGAAAAAGGAAATATCCTCAGATGAAATCTGGAAAGAAGCTTTCTGAGAAACTGCTTAGTGTTCTGTGAAGTCATCTCACAGAGTTACAGCTTTCCCCTCAAGAAGCCTTTCGCTAAGACAGTTCTTGTGGAATTGGCAAAGTGATATTTGGAAGCCCATAGAGGGCTATGGTGAAAAAGGAAATATCCTCAGATGAAATCTGGAAAGAAGCTTTCTGAGAAACTGCTTAGTGTTCTGTGAATTCATCTCACAGCCTTACATCTGTATTTCGTGGATCTCTTTGCTAGCCTTATTTCTGTGGAATCTGAGAACAGATATTTCGGATCCCTTTGAAGACTATAGGGCCAAAGGAAATATCCTCCGATAACATAGAGAAAGAAGCTTTCTGAGAAACTTCTTTGTGTTCTGTGAAATCATCTCACAGAGTTACAGCTTTCCCCTCAAGAAGCCTTTCGCTAAGACAGTTCTTGTGGAATTGGCAAAGTGATATTTGGAAGCCCTTAGAGGGCTACGGTGAAAAAGGAAATATCCTCAGATGAAATCTGGAAAGAAGCTTTCTGAGAAACTGCTTAGTGTTCTGTGAATTCATCTCACAGAGTTATATCTGTATTTCGTGGATCTCTTTGCTAGCCTTATTTCTGTGGAATCTGAGAACAGATATTTCGGATCCCTTTGAAGACTATAGGGCCAAAGGAAATATCCTGCGATAACAAAGAGAAAGAAGCTTTCTGAGAAACTTCTTTGTGTTCTGTGAAATCATCTCACAGAGTTACAGCTTTCCCCTCAAGAAGCCTTTCGATAAGACTGTTCTTGTGGAATTGGCAAAGTGATATTTGGAAGCCCATATAGGGCTACGGTGAAAAGGAGATATCCTCAGATGAAATCTGGAAAGAAGCTTTCTGAGAAACTGCTTAGTGTTCTGTGAATTCATCTCACAGAGTTACATCTGTATTTCGTGGATCTCTTTGCTAGCCTTATTTCTCTGGAATCTGAGAAAAGATATTTCGGATCCCTATGAAGACTACAGGGCCAAAGGAAATATCCTCCGATAACAAAGAGAAAGAAGCTTTCTGAGAAACTTCTTTGTGTTCTGTGAAATCATCTCACAGAGTTACAGCTTTCCCCTCAAGAAGCCTTTCGCTAAGACAGTTCTTGTGGAATTGGCAAAGTGATATTTGGAAGCCCATAGAGGGCTATGGTGAAAAAAGAAATATCATCAGATGAACTCTGGAAAGAAGCTTTCTGAGAAACTGCTTAGTGTTCTGTGAATTCATCTCACAGAGTTACATCTGTATTTCGTGGATCTCTTTGCTAGCCTTATTTCTGTGGAATCTGAGAACAGATATTTCGGATCCCTTTGAAGACTATAGGGCCAAAGGAAATATCCTGCGATAACAAAGAGAAAGAAGCTTTCTGAGAAACTTCTTTCTGTTCTGTGAAATCATCTCACAGAGTTACAGCTTTCCCCTCAAGAAGCCTTTCGCTAAGACAGTTCTTGTGGAATTGGCAAAGTGATATTTGGAAGCCCATAGAGGGCTATGGTGAAAAAGGAAATATCCTCAGATGAACTCTGGAAAGAAGCTTTCTGAGAAACTGCTTAGTGTTCTGTGAATTCATCTCACAGAGTTACATCTGTATTTCGTGGATCTCTTTGCTAGCCTTATTTCTGTGGAATCTGAGAACAGATATTTCGGATCCCTTTGAAGACTATAGGGCCAAAGGAAATTTCCTGCGATAACAAAGAGAAAGAAGCTTTCTGAGAAACTTCTTTGTGTTCTGTGAAATCATCTCACAGAGTTACAGCTTTCCCCTCAAGAAGCCTTTCGCTAAGACAGTTCTTGTGGAATTGGCAAAGTGATATTTGGAAGCCCATAGAGGGCTATGGTGAAAAAGGAAATATCCTCAGATGAAATCTGGAAAGAAGCTTTCTGAGAAACTGCTTAGTGTTCTGTGAATTCATCTCACAGAGTTACATGTGTATTTCGTGGATCTCTTTGCTAGCCTTATTTCTGTGGAATTTGAGAAAAGATATTTCGCATCCCTTTGAAGACTATAGGGCCAAAGGAAATATCCTCCGATAACAAAGAGAAAGAAGCTTTCTGAGAAACTTCTTTGTGTTCTGTGAAACCATCTCACAGAGTTACAGCTTTCCCCTCAAGAAGCCTTTCGCTAAGACAGTTCTTGTGGAATTGGCAAAGTGATATTTGGAAGCCCATAGAGGGCTATGGTGAAAAAGGAAATATCCTCAGATGAACTCTGGAAAGAAGCTTTCTGAGAAACTGCTTAGTGTTCTGTGAATTCATCTCACAGAGTTACATCTGTATTTCGTGGATCTCTTTGCTAGCCTTATTTCTGTGGAATCTGAGAACAGATATTTCGGATCCCTTTGAAGACTATAGGGCCAAAGGAAATATCCTCCGATAACAAAGAGAAAGAAGCTTTCTGAGAAACTTCTTTGTGTTCTGTGAAATCATCTCACAGAGTTACAGCTTTCCCCTCAAGAAGCCTTTGCTAAGACAGTTCTTGTGGAAATGGCAAAGTGATATTTGGAAGCCCATAGAGGGCTATGGTGAAAAAGGAAATATCCTCAGATAAACTCTGGAAAGAAGCTTTCTGAGAAACTGCTTAGTGTTCTGTGAATTCATCTCACAGAGTTACATCTGTATTTCGTGGATCTCTTTGCTAGCCTTATTTCTGTGGAATCTGAGAACAGATATTTCGGATCCCTTTGAAGACTATAGGGCCAAAGGAAATATCCTCCGATAACAAAGAGAAAGAAGCTTTCTGAGAAACTTCTTTCTGTTCTGTGAAATCATCTCACAGAGTTACCGCTTTCCCCTCAAGAAGCCTTTCGCTAAGACAGTTCTTGTGGAATTGGCAAAGTGATATTTGGAAGCCCATAGAGGGCTATGGTGAAAAAGGAAATATCCTCAGATGAAATCTGGAAAGAAGCTTTCTGAGAAACTGCTTAGTGTTCTGTGAAATCATCTCACAGAGTTACATCTGTATGTCGTGGATCTCTTTGCTAGCCTTATTTCTGTGGAATCTGTGAAAAGATATTTCGCATCCCTATGAAGACTATAGGGCCAAAGGAAATATCCTCCGATAACAAAGAGAAAGAAGCTTTCTGAGAAACTTCTTTCTGTTCTGTGAACTCATCTCACCGAGTTACAGCTTTCCCCTCAAGAAGCCTTTCGCTAAGACAGTTCTTGTGGAATTGGCAAAGAGATATATGGAAGCCCATAGAGGGCTATGGTGAAAAAGGAAATATCCTGAGATGAAATCTGGAAAGAAGCTTTCTGAGAAACTGCTTAGTGTTCTGTGAAATCATCTCACAGAGTTACAGCTTTCCCCTCAAGAAGCCTTTCGCTAAGACAGTTCTTGTGGAATTGGTAAAGTGATATTTGGAAGCCCATAGAGGGCTACGGTGAAAAAGGAAATATCCTCAGATGAAATCTGGAAAGAAGCTTTCTGAGAAACTGCTTAGTGTTCTGTGAATTCATCTCTCAGCGTTACATCTGTATTTCGTGGATCTCTTTGCTAGCCTTATTTCTGTGGAGTCTGAGAACAGATATTTCGGATCCCTTTGAAGACTATAGGTCCAAAGGAAATATCCTGCGATAACAAATAGAAAGAAGCTTTCTGAGAAACTTCTTTCTGTTCTGTGAAATCATCTCACAGAGTTACCGCTTTCCCCTCAAGAAGCCTTTCGCTAAGACAGTTCTTGTGGAATTGGCAAAGTGATATTTGGAAGCCCATAGAGGGCTATGGTGAAAAAGGAAATATCCTCACATGAAATCTGGAAAGAAGCTTTCTGAGAAACTGCTTAGTGTTCTGTGAATTCATCTCACAGAGTTACATGTGTATTTCGTGGATCTCTTTGCTAGCCTTATTTCTGTGGAGTCTGAGAAAAGATATTTCGGATCCCTATGAAGACTATAGGGCCAAAGGAAATATCCTCCGATAACAAAGAGAAAGAAGCTTTCTGAGAAACTTCTTTGTGTTCTGTGAAATCATCTCACAGAGTTACAGCTTTCCCCTCAAGAAGCCTTTCACTAAGACAGTTCTTGTGGAATTGGCAAAGAGATATATGGAAGCCCATAGAGGGCTATGGTGAAAAAGGAAATATCCTCAGATGAAATCTGGAAAGAAGCTTTCTGAGAAACTGCTTAGTGTTCTGTGAAGTCATCTCACAGAGTTACAGCTTTCCCCTCAAGAAGCCTTTCGCTAAGACAGTTCTTGTGGAATTGGCAAAGTGATATTTGGAAGCCCATAGAGGGCTATGGTGAAAAAGGAAATATCCTCAGATGAAATCTGGAAAGAAGCTTTCTGAGAAACTGCTTAGTGTTCTGTGAATTCATCTCTCAGCGTTACATCTGTATTTCGTGGATCTCTTTGCTAGCCTTATTTCTGTGGAGTCTGAGAACAGATATTTCGGATCCCTTTGAAGACTATAGGTCCAAAGGAAATATCCTGTGATAACAAATAGAAAGAAGCTTTCTGAGAAACCTCTTTCTGTTCTGTGAAATCATCTCACAGAGTTACAGCTTTCCCCTCAAGAAGCCTTTCGCTAAGACAGTTCTTGTGGAATTGGCAAAGTGATATTTGGAAGCCCATAGAGGGCTATGGTGAAAAACGAAATATCCTCAGATGAAATCTGGAAAGAAGCTTTCTGAGAAACTGCTTAGTGTTCTGTGAATTCATCTCACAGAGTTACATGTGTATTTCGTGGATCTCTTTGCTAGCCTTATTTCTGTGGAGTCTGAGAAAAGATATTTCGGATCCCTATGAAGACTATAGGGCCAAAGGAAATATCCTCCGATAACAAAGAGAAAGAAGCTTTCTGAGAAACTTCTTTGTGTTCTGTGAAATCATCTCACAGAGTTACAGCTATCCCCCCAAGAAGCCTTTCGCTAAGACAGTTCTTGTGGAATTGGCAAAGAGATATATGGAAGCCCATAGAGGGCTATGGTGAAAAAGGAAATATCCTCAGATGAAATCTGGAAAGAAGCTTTCTGAGAAACTGCTTAGTGTTCTGTGAAGTCATCTCACAGAGTTACAGCTTTCCCCTCAAGAAGCCTTTCGCTAAGACAGTTCTTGTGGAATTGGCAAAGTGATATTTGGAAGCCCATAGAGGGCTATGGTGAAAAAGGAAATATCCTCAGATGAAATCTGGAAAGAAGCTTTCTGAGAAACTGCTTAGTGTTCTGTGAATTCATCTCACAGCCTTACATCTGTATTTCGTGGATCTCTTTGCTAGCCTTATTTCTGTGGAATCTGAGAACAGATATTTCGGATCCCTTTGAAGACTATAGGGCCAAAGGAAATATCCTCCGATAACATAGAGAAAGAAGCTTTCTGAGAAACTTCTTTGTGTTCTGTGAAATCATCTCACAGAGTTACAGCTTTCCCCTCAAGAAGCCTTTCGCTAAGACAGTTCTTGTGGAATTGGCAAAGTGATATTTGGAAGCCCTTAGAGGGCTACGGTGAAAAAGGAAATATCCTCAGATGAAATCTGGAAAGAAGCTTTCTGAGAAACTGCTTAGTGTTCTGTGAATTCATCTCACAGAGTTATATCTGTATTTCGTGGATCTCTTTGCTAGCCTTATTTCTGTGGAATCTGAGAACAGATATTTCGGATCCCTTTGAAGACTATAGGGCCAAAGGAAATATCCTGCGATAACAAAGAGAAAGAAGCTTTCTGAGAAACTTCTTTGTGTTCTGTGAAATCATCTCACAGAGTTACAGCTTTCCCCTCAAGAAGCCTTTCGATAAGACTGTTCTTGTGGAATTGGCAAAGTGATATTTGGAAGCCCATATAGGGCTATGGTGAAAAGGAGATATCCTCAGATGAAATCTGGAAAGAAGCTTTCTGAGAAACTGCTTAGTGTTCTGTGAATTCATCTCACAGAGTTACATCTGTATTTCGTGGATCTCTTTGCTAGCCTTATTTCTCTGGAATCTGAGAAAAGATATTTCGGATCCCTATGAAGACTACAGGGCCAAAGGAAATATCCTCCGATAACAAAGAGAAAGAAGCTTTCTGAGAAACTTCTTTGTGTTCTGTGAAATCATCTCACAGAGTTACAGCTTTCCCCTCAAGAAGCCTTTCGCTAAGACAGTTCTTGTGGAATTGGCAAAGTGATATTTGGAAGCCCATAGAGGGCTATGGTGAAAAAAGAAATATCATCAGATGAACTCTGGAAAGAAGCTTTCTGAGAAACTGCTTAGTGTTCTGTGAATTCATCTCACAGAGTTACATCTGTATTTCGTGGATCTCTTTGCTAGCCTTATTTCTGTGGAATCTGAGAACAGATATTTCGGATCCCTTTGAAGACTATAGGGCCAAAGGAAATATCCTGCGATAACAAAGAGAAAGAAGCTTTCTGAGAAACTTCTTTCTGTTCTGTGAAATCATCTCACAGAGTTACAGCTTTCCCCTCAAGAAGCCTTTCGCTAAGACAGTTCTTGTGGAATTGGCAAAGTGATATTTGGAAGCCCATAGAGGGCTATGGTGAAAAAGGAAATATCCTCAGATGAACTCTGGAAAGAAGCTTTCTGAGAAACTGCTTAGTGTTCTGTGAATTCATCTCACAGAGTTACATCTGTATTTCGTGGATCTCTTTGCTAGCCTTATTTCTGTGGAATCTGAGAACAGATATTTCGGATCCCTTTGAAGACTATAGGGCCAAAGGAAATTTCCTGCGATAACAAAGAGAAAGAAGCTTTCTGAGAAACTTCTTTGTGTTCTGTGAAATCATCTCACAGAGTTACAGCTTTCCCCTCAAGAAGCCTTTCGCTAAGACAGTTCTTGTGGAATTGGCAAAGTGATATTTGGAAGCCCATAGAGGGCTATGGTGAAAAAGGAAATATCCTCAGATGAAATCTGGAAAGAAGCTTTCTGAGAAACTGCTTAGTGTTCTGTGAATTCATCTCACAGAGTTACATGTGTATTTCGTGGATCTCTTTGCTAGCCTTATTTCTGTGGAATTTGAGAAAAGATATTTCGCATCCCTTTGAAGACTATAGGGCCAAAGGAAATATCCTCCGATAACAAAGAGAAAGAAGCTTTCTGAGAAACTTCTTTGTGTTCTGTGAAACCATCTCACAGAGTTACAGCTTTCCCCTCAAGAAGCCTTTCGCTAAGACAGTTCTTGTGGAATTGGCAAAGTGATATTTGGAAGCCCATAGAGGGCTATGGTGAAAAAGGAAATATCCTCAGATGAAATCTGGAAAGAAGCTTTCTGAGAAACTGCTTAGTGTTCTGTGAATTCATCTCACAGCGTTACATCTGTATTTCGTGGATCTCTTTGCTAGCCTTATTTCTGTGGAGTCTGAGAACAGATATTTCGGATCCCTTTGAAGACTATAGGGCCAAAGGAAATATCCTCCGATAACAAAGAGAAAGAAGCTTTCTGAGAAACTTCTTTGTGTTCTGTGAAATCATCTCACAGAGTTACAGCTTTCCCCTCAAGAAGCCTTTCGCTAAGACAGTTCTTGTGGAATTGGCAAAGTGATATTTGGAAGCCCATAGAGGGCTATGGTGAAAAAGGAAATATCCTCAGATGAAATCTGGAAAGAAGCTTTCTGAGAAACTGCTTAGTGTTCTGTGAATTCATCTCACAGAGTTACATCTGTATTTCGTGGATCTCTTTGCTAGCCTTATTTCTGTGGAATCTGAGAACAGATATTTCGGATCCCTTTGAAGACTATAGGGCCAAAGGAAATATCCTGCGATAACAAAGAGAAAGAAGCTTTCTGAGAAACTTCTTTCTGTTCTGTGAAATCATCTCACAGAGTTACAGCTTTCCCCTCAAGAAGCCTTTCGCTAAGACAGTTCTTGTGGAATTGGCAAAGTGATATTTGGAAGCCCATAGAGGGCTATGGTGAAAAAGGAAATATCCTCAGATGAAATCTGGAAAGAAGTTTTCTGAGAAACTGCTTAGTGTTCTGTGAATTCATCTAACAGAATTACATCTGTATTTCGTGGTTCTCTTTGCTAGCCTTATTTCTGTGGAATCTGAGAACAGATATTTCGGATCCCTTTGAAGACTATAGGGCCAAAGGAAATATCCTCCGATAACAAAGAGAAAGAAGCTTTCTGAGAAACTTCTTTCTGTTCTGTGAAATCATCTCACAGAGTTACAGCTTTCCCCTCAAGAAGCCTTTCGCTAAGACAGTTCTTGTGGAATTGGCAAAGTGATATTTGGAAGCCCATAGAGGGCTATGGGGAAAAAGGAAATATCCTCAGATGAACTCTGGAAAGAAGCTTTCTGAGAAACTGCTTAGTGTTCTGTGAATTCATCTCACAGAGTTACATCTGTATTTCGTGGATCTCTTTGCTAGCCTTATTTCTGTGGAATCTGAGAACAGATATTTCGGATCCCTTTGAAGACTATAGGGCCAAAGGAAATATCCTCCGATAACAAAGAGAAAGAAGCTTTCTGAGAAACTTCTTTGTGTTCTGTGAAATCATCTCACAGAGTTACAGCTTTCCCCTCAAGAAGCCTTTGCTAAGACAGTTCTTGTGGAAATGGCAAAGTGATATTTGGAAGCCCATAGAGGGCTATGGTGAAAAAGGAAATATCCTCAGATAAACTCTGGAAAGAAGCTTTCTGAGAAACTGCTTAGTGTTCTGTGAATTCATCTCACAGAGTTACATCTGTATTTCGTGGATCTCTTTGCTAGCCTTATTTCTGTGGAATCTGAGAACAGATATTTCGGATCCCTTTGAAGACTATAGGGCCAAAGGAAATATCCTCCGATAACAAAGAGAAAGAAGCTTTCTGAGAAACTTCTTTCTGTTCTGTGAAATCATCTCACAGAGTTACCGCTTTCCCCTCAAGAAGCCTTTCGCTAAGACAGTTCTTGTGGAATTGGCAAAGTGATATTTGGAAGCCCATAGAGGGCTATGGTGAAAAAGGAAATATCCTCAGATGAAATCTGGAAAGAAGCTTTCTGAGAAACTGCTTAGTGTTCTGTGAAATCATCTCACAGAGTTACATCTGTATGTCGTGGATCTCTTTGCTAGCCTTATTTCTGTGGAATCTGTGAAAAGATATTTCGCATCCCTATGAAGACTATAGGGCCAAAGGAAATATCCTCCGATAACAAAGAGAAAGAAGCTTTCTGAGAAACTTCTTTCTGTTCTGTGAACTCATCTCACCGAGTTACAGCTTTCCCCTCAAGAAGCCTTTCGCTAAGACAGTTCTTGTGGAATTGGCAAAGAGATATATGGAAGCCCATAGAGGGCTATGGTGAAAAAGGAAATATCCTGAGATGAAATCTGGAAAGAAGCTTTCTGAGAAACTGCTTAGTGTTCTGTGAAATCATCTCACAGAGTTACAGCTTTCCCCTCAAGAAGCCTTTCGCTAAGACAGTTCTTGTGGAATTGGTAAAGTGATATTTGGAAGCCCATAGAGGGCTACGGTGAAAAAGGAAATATCCTCAGATGAAATCTGGAAAGAAGCTTTCTGAGAAACTGCTTAGTGTTCTGTGAATTCATCTCTCAGCGTTACATCTGTATTTCGTGGATCTCTTTGCTAGCCTTATTTCTGTGGAGTCTGAGAACAGATATTTCGGATCCCTTTGAAGACTATAGGTCAAAAGGAAATATCCTGCGATAACAAATAGAAAGAAGCTTTCTGAGAAACTTCTTTCTGTTCTGTGAAATCATCTCACAGAGTTACCGCTTTCCCCTCAAGAAGCCTTTCGCTAAGACAGTTCTTGTGGAATTGGCAAAGTGATATTTGGAAGCCCATAGAGGGCTATGGTGAAAAAGGAAATATCCTCACATGAAATCTGGAAAGAAGCTTTCTGAGAAACTGCTTAGTGTTCTGTGAATTCATCTCACAGAGTTACATGTGTATTTCGTGGATCTCTTTGCTAGCCTTATTTCTGTGGAGTCTGAGAAAAGATATTTCGGATCCCTATGAAGACTATAGGGCCAAAGGAAATATCCTCCGATAACAAAGAGAAAGAAGCTTTCTGAGAAACTTCTTTGTGTTCTGTGAAATCATCTCACAGAGTTACAGCTTTCCCCTCAAGAAGCCTTTCACTAAGACAGTTCTTGTGGAATTGGCAAAGAGATATATGGAAGCCCATAGAGGGCTATGGTGAAAAAGGAAATATCCTCAGATGAAATCTGGAAAGAAGCTTTCTGAGAAACTGCTTAGTGTTCTGTGAAGTCATCTCACAGAGTTACAGCTTTCCCCTCAAGAAGCCTTTCGCTAAGACAGTTCTTGTGGAATTGGCAAAGTGATATTTGGAAGCCCATAGAGGGCTATGGTGAAAAAGGAAATATCCTCAGATGAAATCTGGAAAGAAGCTTTCTGAGAAACTGCTTAGTGTTCTGTGAATTCATCTCTCAGCGTTACATCTGTATTTCGTGGATCTCTTTGCTAGCCTTATTTCTGTGGAGTCTGAGAACAGATATTTCGGATCCCTTTGAAGACTATAGGTCCAAAGGAAATATCCTGTGATAACAAATAGAAAGAAGCTTTCTGAGAAACCTCTTTCTGTTCTGTGAAATCATCTCACAGAGTTACAGCTTTCCCCTCAAGAAGCCTTTCGCTAAGACAGTTCTTGTGGAATTGGCAAAGTGATATTTGGAAGCCCATAGAGGGCTATGGTGAAAAACGAAATATCCTCAGATGAAATCTGGAAAGAAGCTTTCTGAGAAACTGCTTAGTGTTCTGTGAATTCATCTCACAGAGTTACATGTGTATTTCGTGGATCTCTTTGCTAGCCTTATTTCTGTGGAGTCTGAGAAAAGATATTTCGGATCCCTATGAAGACTATAGGGCCAAAGGAAATATCCTCCGATAACAAAGAGAAAGAAGCTTTCTGAGAAACTTCTTTGTGTTCTGTGAAATCATCTCACAGAGTTACAGCTATCCCCCCAAGAAGCCTTTCGCTAAGACAGTTCTTGTGGAATTGGCAAAGAGATATATGGAAGCCCATAGAGGGCTATGGTGAAAAAGGAAATATCCTCAGATGAAATCTGGAAAGAAGCTTTCTGAGAAACTGCTTAGTGTTCTGTGAAGTCATCTCACAGAGTTACAGCTTTCCCCTCAAGAAGCCTTTCGCTAAGACAGTTCTTGTGGAATTGGCAAAGTGATATTTGGAAGCCCATAGAGGGCTATGGTGAAAAAGGAAATATCCTCAGATGAAATCTGGAAAGAAGCTTTCTGAGAAACTGCTTAGTGTTCTGTGAATTCATCTCACAGCCTTACATCTGTATTTCGTGGATCTCTTTGCTAGCCTTATTTCTGTGGAATCTGAGAACAGATATTTCGGATCCCTTTGAAGACTATAGGGCCAAAGGAAATATCCTCCGATAACATAGAGAAAGAAGCTTTCTGAGAAACTTCTTTGTGTTCTGTGAAATCATCTCACAGAGTTACAGCTTTCCCCTCAAGAAGCCTTTCGCTAAGACAGTTCTTGTGGAATTGGCAAAGTGATATTTGGAAGCCCTTAGAGGGCTACGGTGAAAAAGGAAATATCCTCAGATGAAATCTGGAAAGAAGCTTTCTGAGAAACTGCTTAGTGTTCTGTGAATTCATCTCACAGAGTTATATCTGTATTTCGTGGATCTCTTTGCTAGCCTTATTTCTGTGGAATCTGAGAACAGATATTTCGGATCCCTTTGAAGACTATAGGGCCAAAGGAAATATCCTGCGATAACAAAGAGAAAGAAGCTTTCTGAGAAACTTCTTTGTGTTCTGTGAAATCATCTCACAGAGTTACAGCTTTCCCCTCAAGAAGCCTTTCGATAAGACTGTTCTTGTGGAATTGGCAAAGTGATATTTGGAAGCCCATATAGGGCTATGGTGAAAAGGAGATATCCTCAGATGAAATCTGGAAAGAAGCTTTCTGAGAAACTGCTTAGTGTTCTGTGAATTCATCTCACAGAGTTACATCTGTATTTCGTGGATCTCTTTGCTAGCCTTATTTCTCTGGAATCTGAGAAAAGATATTTCGGATCCCTATGAAGACTACAGGGCCAAAGGAAATATCCTCCGATAACAAAGAGAAAGAAGCTTTCTGAGAAACTTCTTTGTGTTCTGTGAAATCATCTCACAGAGTTACAGCTTTCCCCTCAAGAAGCCTTTCGCTAAGACAGTTCTTGTGGAATTGGCAAAGTGATATTTGGAAGC
Organism: Macaca nemestrina; assembly: GCF_043159975.1. NCBI lineage: Eukaryota > Metazoa > Chordata > Mammalia > Primates > Cercopithecidae > Macaca > Macaca nemestrina. Next base: position 91,515,195 of record NC_092125.1, read on the forward strand.
CCATAGAGGGCTATGGTGAAAAAAGAAATATCATCAGATGAACTCTGGAAAGAAGCTTTCTGAGAAACTGCTTAGTGTTCTGTGAATTCATCTCACAGAGTTACATCTGTATTTCGTGGATCTCTTTGCTAGCCTTATTTCTGTGGAATCTGAGAACAGATATTTCGGATCCCTTTGAAGACTATAGGGCCAAAGGAAATATCCTGCGATAACAAAGAGAAAGAAGCTTTCTGAGAAACTTCTTTCTGTTCTGTGAAATCATCTCACAGAGTTACAGCTTTCCCCTCAAGAAGCCTTTCGCTAAGACAGTTCTTGTGGAATTGGCAAAGTGATATTTGGAAGCCCATAGAGGGCTATGGTGAAAAAGGAAATATCCTCAGATGAACTCTGGAAAGAAGCTTTCTGAGAAACTGCTTAGTGTTCTGTGAATTCATCTCACAGAGTTACATCTGTATTTCGTGGATCTCTTTGCTAGCCTTATTTCTGTGGAATCTGAGAACAGATATTTCGGATCCCTTTGAAGACTATAGGGCCAAAGGAAATTTCCTGCGATAACAAAGAGAAAGAAGCTTTCTGAGAAACTTCTTTGTGTTCTGTGAAATCATCTCACAGAGTTACAGCTTTCCCCTCAAGAAGCCTTTCGCTAAGACAGTTCTTGTGGAATTGGCAAAGTGATATTTGGAAGCCCATAGAGGGCTATGGTGAAAAAGGAAATATCCTCAGATGAAATCTGGAAAGAAGCTTTCTGAGAAACTGCTTAGTGTTCTGTGAATTCATCTCACAGAGTTACATGTGTATTTCGTGGATCTCTTTGCTAGCCTTATTTCTGTGGAATTTGAGAAAAGATATTTCGCATCCCTTTGAAGACTATAGGGCCAAAGGAAATATCCTCCGATAACAAAGAGAAAGAAGCTTTCTGAGAAACTTCTTTGTGTTCTGTGAAACCATCTCACAGAGTTACAGCTTTCCCCTCAAGAAGCCTTTCGCTAAGACAGTTCTTGTGGAATTGGCAAAGTGATATTTGGAAGCCCATAGAGGGCTATGGTGAAAAAGGAAATATCCTCAGATGAAATCTGGAAAGAAGCTTTCTGAGAAACTGCTTAGTGTTCTGTGAATTCATCTCACAGCGTTACATCTGTATTTCGTGGATCTCTTTGCTAGCCTTATTTCTGTGGAGTCTGAGAACAGATATTTCGGATCCCTTTGAAGACTATAGGGCCAAAGGAAATATCCTCCGATAACAAAGAGAAAGAAGCTTTCTGAGAAACTTCTTTGTGTTCTGTGAAATCATCTCACAGAGTTACAGCTTTCCCCTCAAGAAGCCTTTCGCTAAGACAGTTCTTGTGGAATTGGCAAAGTGATATTTGGAAGCCCATAGAGGGCTATGGTGAAAAAGGAAATATCCTCAGATGAAATCTGGAAAGAAGCTTTCTGAGAAACTGCTTAGTGTTCTGTGAATTCATCTCACAGAGTTACATCTGTATTTCGTGGATCTCTTTGCTAGCCTTATTTCTGTGGAATCTGAGAACAGATATTTCGGATCCCTTTGAAGACTATAGGGCCAAAGGAAATATCCTGCGATAACAAAGAGAAAGAAGCTTTCTGAGAAACTTCTTTCTGTTCTGTGAAATCATCTCACAGAGTTACAGCTTTCCCCTCAAGAAGCCTTTCGCTAAGACAGTTCTTGTGGAATTGGCAAAGTGATATTTGGAAGCCCATAGAGGGCTATGGTGAAAAAGGAAATATCCTCAGATGAAATCTGGAAAGAAGTTTTCTGAGAAACTGCTTAGTGTTCTGTGAATTCATCTAACAGAATTACATCTGTATTTCGTGGTTCTCTTTGCTAGCCTTATTTCTGTGGAATCTGAGAACAGATATTTCGGATCCCTTTGAAGACTATAGGGCCAAAGGAAATATCCTCCGATAACAAAGAGAAAGAAGCTTTCTGAGAAACTTCTTTCTGTTCTGTGAAATCATCTCACAGAGTTACAGCTTTCCCCTCAAGAAGCCTTTCGCTAAGACAGTTCTTGTGGAATTGGCAAAGTGATATTTGGAAGCCCATAGAGGGCTATGGGGAAAAAGGAAATATCCTCAGATGAACTCTGGAAAGAAGCTTTCTGAGAAACTGCTTAGTGTTCTGTGAATTCATCTCACAGAGTTACATCTGTATTTCGTGGATCTCTTTGCTAGCCTTATTTCTGTGGAATCTGAGAACAGATATTTCGGATCCCTTTGAAGACTATAGGGCCAAAGGAAATATCCTCCGATAACAAAGAGAAAGAAGCTTTCTGAGAAACTTCTTTGTGTTCTGTGAAATCATCTCACAGAGTTACAGCTTTCCCCTCAAGAAGCCTTTCGCTAAGACAGTTCTTGTGGAAATGGCAAAGTGATATTTGGAAGCCCATAGAGGGCTATGGTGAAAAAGGAAATATCCTCAGATAAACTCTGGAAAGAAGCTTTCTGAGAAACTGCTTAGTGTTCTGTGAATTCATCTCACAGAGTTACATCTGTATTTCGTGGATCTCTTTGCTAGCCTTATTTCTGTGGAATCTGAGAACAGATATTTCGGATCCCTTTGAAGACTATAGGGCCAAAGGAAATATCCTCCGATAACAAAGAGAAAGAAGCTTTCTGAGAAACTTCTTTCTGTTCTGTGAAATCATCTCACAGAGTTACCGCTTTCCCCTCAAGAAGCCTTTCGCTAAGACAGTTCTTGTGGAATTGGCAAAGTGATATTTGGAAGCCCATAGAGGGCTATGGTGAAAAAGGAAATATCCTCAGATGAAATCTGGATAGAAGCTTTCTGAGAAACTGCTTAGTGTTCTGTGAAATCATCTCACAGAGTTACATCTGTATGTCGTGGATCTCTTTGCTAGCCTTATTTCTGTGGAATCTGTGAAAAGATATTTCGCATCCCTATGAAGACTATAGGGCCAAAGGAAATATCCTCCGATAACAAAGAGAAAGAAGCTTTCTGAGAAACTTCTTTCTGTTCTGTGAACTCATCTCACCGAGTTACAGCTTTCCCCTCAAGAAGCCTTTCGCTAAGACAGTTCTTGTGGAATTGGCAAAGAGATATATGGAAGCCCATAGAGGGCTATGGTGAAAAAGGAAATATCCTGAGATGAACTCTGGAAAGAAGCTTTCTGAGAAACTGCTTAGTGTTCTGTGAAATCATCTCACAGAGTTACAGCTTTCCCCTCAAGAAGCCTTTCGCTAAGACAGTTCTTGTGGAATTGGTAAAGTGATATTTGGAAGCCCATAGAGGGCTACGGTGAAAAAGGAAATATCCTCAGATGAAATCTGGAAAGAAGCTTTCTGAGAAACTGCTTAGTGTTCTGTGAATTCATCTCTCAGCGTTACATCTGTATTTCGTGGATCTCTTTGCTAGCCTTATTTCTGTGGAGTCTGAGAACAGATATTTCGGATCCCTTTGAAGACTATAGGGCCAAAGGAAATATCCTCCGATAACAAAGAGAAAGAAGCTTTCTGAGAAACTTCTTTGTGTTCTGTGAAATCATCTCACAGAGTTACAGCTTTCCCCTCAAGAAGCCTTTCGCTAAGACAGTTCTTGTGGAATTGGCAAAGTGATATTTGGAAGCCCATAGAGGGCTATGGTGAAAAAGGAAATATCCTCAGATGAAATCTGGAAAGAAGCTTTCTGAGAAATTGCTTAGTGTTCTGTGAATTCATCTCACAGAGTTACATCTGTATTTCGTGGATCTCTTTGCTAGCCTTATTTCTGTGGAATCTGAGAACAGATATTTCGGATCCCTTTGAAGACTATAGGGCCAAAGGAAATATCCTGCGATAACAAAGAGAAAGAAGCTTTCTGAGAAACTTCTTTCTGTTCTGTGAAATCATCTCACAGAGTTACAGCTTTCCCCTCAAGAAGCCTTTCGCTAAGACAGTTCTTGTGGAATTGGCAAAGTGATATTTGGAAGCCCATAGAGGGCTATGGTGAAAAAGGAAATATCCTCAGATGAAATCTGGAAAGAAGTTTTCTGAGAAACTGCTTAGTGTTCTGTGAATTCATCTAACAGAATTACATCTGTATTTCGTGGTTCTCTTTGCTAGCCTTATTTCTGTGGAATCTGAGAACAGATATTTCGGATCCCTTTGAAGACTATAGGGCCAAAGGAAATATCCTCCGATAACAAAGAGAAAGAAGCTTTCTGAGAAACTTCTTTCTGTTCTGTGAAATCATCTCACAGAGTTACAGCTTTCCCCTCAAGAAGCCTTTCGCTAAGACAGTTCTTGTGGAATTGGCAAAGTGATATTTGGAAGCCCATAGAGGGCTATGGTGAAAAAGGAAATATCCTCAGATGAACTCTGGAAAGAAGCTTTCTGAGAAACTGCTTAGTGTTCTGTGAATTCATCTCACAGAGTTACATCTGTATTTCGTGGATCTCTTTGCTAGCCTTATTTCTGTGGAATCTGAGAACAGATATTTCGGATCCCTTTGAAGACTATAGGGCCAAAGGAAATATCCTCCGATAACAAAGAGAAAGAAGCTTTCTGAGAAACTTCTTTGTGTTCTGTGAAATCATCTCACAGAGTTACAGCTTTCCCCTCAAGAAGCCTTTCGCTAAGACAGTTCTTGTGGAAATGGCAAAGTGATATTTGGAAGCCCATAGAGGGCTATGGTGAAAAAGGAAATATCCTCAGATAAACTCTGGAAAGAAGCTTTCTGAGAAACTGCTTAGTGTTCTGTGAATTCATCTCACAGAGTTACATCTGTATTTCGTGGATCTCTTTGCTAGCCTTATTTCTGTGGAATCTGAGAACAGATATTTCGGATCCCTTTGAAGACTATAGGGCCAAAGGAAATATCCTCCGATAACAAAGAGAAAGAAGCTTTCTGAGAAACTTCTTTCTGTTCTGTGAAATCATCTCACAGAGTTACCGCTTTCCCCTCAAGAAGCCTTTCGCTAAGACAGTTCTTGTGGAATTGGCAAAGTGATATTTGGAAGCCCATAGAGGGCTATGGTGAAAAAGGAAATATCCTCAGATGAAATCTGGAAAGAAGCTTTCTGAGAAACTGCTTAGTGTTCTGTGAAATCATCTCACAGAGTTACATCTGTATGTCGTGGATCTCTTTGCTAGCCTTATTTCTGTGGAATCTGTGAAAAGATATTTCGCATCCCTATGAAGACTATAGGGCCAAAGGAAATATCCTCCGATAACAAAGAGAAAGAAGCTTTCTGAGAAACTTCTTTCTGTTCTGTGAACTCATCTCACCGAGTTACAGCTTTCCCCTCAAGAAGCCTTTCGCTAAGACAGTTCTTGTGGAATTGGCAAAGAGATATATGGAAGCCCATAGAGGGCTATGGTGAAAAAGGAAATATCCTGAGATGAAATCTGGAAAGAAGCTTTCTGAGAAACTGCTTAGTGTTCTGTGAAATCATCTCACAGAGTTACAGCTTTCCCCTCAAGAAGCCTTTCGCTAAGACAGTTCTTGTGGAATTGGTAAAGTGATATTTGGAAGCCCATAGAGGGCTACGGTGAAAAAGGAAATATCCTCAGATGAAATCTGGAAAGAAGCTTTCTGAGAAACTGCTTAGTGTTCTGTGAATTCATCTCTCAGCGTTACATCTGTATTTCGTGGATCTCTTTGCTAGCCTTATTTCTGTGGAGTCTGAGAACAGATATTTCGGATCCCTTTGAAGACTATAGGTCCAAAGGAAATATCCTGCGATAACAAATAGAAAGAAGCTTTCTGAGAAACTTCTTTCTGTTCTGTGAAATCATCTCACAGAGTTACCGCTTTCCCCTCAAGAAGCCTTTCGCTAAGACAGTTCTTGTGGAATTGGCAAAGTGATATTTGGAAGCCCATAGAGGGCTATGGTGAAAAAGGAAATATCCTCAGATGAAATCTGGAAAGAAGCTTTCTGAGAAACTGCTTAGTGTTCTGTGAATTCATCTCTCAGCGTTACATCTGTATTTCGTGGATCTCTTTGCTAGCCTTATTTCTGTGGAGTCTGAGAACAGATATTTCGGATCCCTTTGAAGACTATAGGTCCAAAGGAAATATCCTGTGATAACAAATAGAAAGAAGCTTTCTGAGAAACCTCTTTCTGTTCTGTGAAATCATCTCACAGAGTTACAGCTTTCCCCTCAAGAAGCCTTTCGCTAAGACAGTTCTTGTGGAATTGGCAAAGTGATATTTGGAAGCCCATAGAGGGCTATGGTGAAAAACGAAATATCCTCAGATGAAATCTGGAAAGAAGCTTTCTGAGAAACTGCTTAGTGTTCTGTGAATTCATCTCACAGAGTTACATGTGTATTTCGTGGATCTCTTTGCTAGCCTTATTTCTGTGGAGTCTGAGAAAAGATATTTCGGATCCCTATGAAGACTATAGGGCCAAAGGAAATATCCTCCGATAACAAAGAGAAAGAAGCTTTCTGAGAAACTTCTTTGTGTTCTGTGAAATCATCTCACAGAGTTACAGCTATCCCCCCAAGAAGCCTTTCGCTAAGACAGTTCTTGTGGAATTGGCAAAGAGATATATGGAAGCCCATAGAGGGCTATGGTGAAAAAGGAAATATCCTCAGATGAAATCTGGAAAGAAGCTTTCTGAGAAACTGCTTAGTGTTCTGTGAATTCATCTCACAGCCTTACATCTGTATTTCGTGGATCTCTTTGCTAGCCTTATTTCTGTGGAATCTGAGAACAGATATTTCGGATCCCTTTGAAGACTATAGGGCCAAAGGAAATATCCTCCGATAACATAGAGAAAGAAGCTTTCTGAGAAACTTCTTTGTGTTCTGTGAAATCATCTCACAGAGTTACAGCTTTCCCCTCAAGAAGCCTTTCGCTAAGACAGTTCTTGTGGAATTGGCAAAGTGATATTTGGAAGCCCTTAGAGGGCTACGGTGAAAAAGGAAATATCCTCAGATGAAATCTGGAAAGAAGCTTTCTGAGAAACTGCTTAGTGTTCTGTGAATTCATCTCACAGAGTTATATCTGTATTTCGTGGATCTCTTTGCTAGCCTTATTTCTGTGGAATCTGAGAACAGATATTTCGGATCCCTTTGAAGACTATAGGGCCAAAGGAAATATCCTGCGATAACAAAGAGAAAGAAGCTTTCTGAGAAACTTCTTTGTGTTCTGTGAAATCATCTCACAGAGTTACAGCTTTCCCCTCAAGAAGCCTTTCGCTAAGACAGTTCTTGTGGAATTGGCAAAGTGATATTTGGAAGCCCATAGAGGGCTATGGTGAAAAAAGAAATATCATCAGATGAACTCTGGAAAGAAGCTTTCTGAGAAACTGCTTAGTGTTCTGTGAATTCATCTCACAGAGTTACATCTGTATTTCGTGGATCTCTTTGCTAGCCTTATTTCTGTGGAATCTGAGAACAGATATTTCGGATCCCTTTGAAGACTATAGGGCCAAAGGAAATATCCTGCGATAACAAAGAGAAAGAAGCTTTCTGAGAAACTTCTTTCTGTTCTGTGAAATCATCTCACAGAGTTACAGCTTTCCCCTCAAGAAGCCTTTCGCTAAGACAGTTCTTGTGGAATTGGCAAAGTGATATTTGGAAGCCCATAGAGGGCTATGGTGAAAAAGGAAATATCCTCAGATGAAATCTGGAAAGAAGCTTTCTGAGAAACTGCTTAGTGTTCTGTGAATTCATCTAAGAGAATTACATCTGTAATTCGTGGATCTCTTTGCTAGCCTTATTTCTGTGGAATCTGAGAACAGATATTTCGGATCCCTTTGAAGACTATAGGGCCAAAGGAAATATCCTCCGATAACAAAGAGAAAGAAGCTTTCTGAGAAACTTCTTTGTGTTCTGTGAAATCATCTCACAGAGTTAGAGCTTTCCCCTCAAGAAGCCTTTCGCTAAGACAGTTCTTGTGGAATTGGCAAAGTGATATTTGGAAGCCCATAGAGGGCGATGGTGAAAAAGGAAATATCCTCAGATGAAATCTGGAAAGAAGCTTTCTGAGAAACTGCTTAGTGTTCTGTGAATTCATCTCACAGAGTTACATGTGTGTTTCGTGGATCTCGTTGCTAGCCTTATTTCTCTGGAATCTGAGAAAAGATATTTCGGATCCCTATGAAGACTATAGGGCCAAACCAAATATCCTCCGATAACAAAGAGAAAGAAGCTTTCTGAGAAACTTCTTTGTGTTCTGTGAAATCATCTCACAGAGTTACAGCTTTCCCCTCAAGAAGCCTTTCGCTAAGACAGTTCTTGTGGAATTGGCAAAGTGATATTTGGAAGCCCATAGAGGGCTATGGTGAAAAAGGAAATATCCTCAGATGAACCCTGGAAAGAAGCTTTCTGAGAAACTGCTTAGTGTTCTGTTAATTCATCTCACAGAGTTACATCTGTATTTCGTGGATCTCTTTGCTAGCCTTATTTCTGTGGAATCTGAGAACAGATATTTCGGATCCCTTTGAAGACTATAGGGCCAAAGGAAATATCCTCCGATAACAAAGAGAAAGAAGCTTTCTGAGAAACTTCTTTGTGTTCTGTGAAATCATCTCACAGAGTTACAGCTTTCCCCTCAAGAAGCCTTTCGCTAAGACAGTTCTTGTGGAAGTGGCAAAGAGATATATGAAAGCCCATAGAGGGCTATGGTGAAAAAGGAAATATCCTCAGATGAAATCTGGAAAGAAGCTTTCTGAGAAACTGCTTAGTGTTCTGTGAAATCATCTCACAGAGTTACAGCTTTTCCCCAAGAAGCCTTTCGCTAAGACAGTTCTTGTGGAATTGGCAAAGTGATATTTGGAAGCCCATAGAGGGCTATGGTGAAAAAGGAAATATCCTCAGATGAAATCTGGAAAGAAGCTTTCTGAGAAACTGCTTAGTGTTCTGTGAATTCATCTCACAGAGTTACATCTGTATTTCGTGGATCTCTTTGCTAGCCTTATTTCTGTGGAGTCTGAGAACAGATATTTCGGATCCCTTTGAAGACTATAGGGCCAAAGGAAATATCCTCCGATAACAAAGAGAAAGAAGCTTTCTGAGAAACTTCTTTGTGTTCTGTGAAATCATCTCACAGATTTACAGCTTTCCCCTCAAGAAGCCTTTCGCTAAGACAGTTCTTGTGGAATTGGCAAAGAGATATTTGGAAGCCCATAGAGGGCTATGGTGAAAAAGGAAATATCCTCAGATGAAATCTGGAAAGAAGCTTTCTGAGAAACTGCTTAGTGTTCTGTGAATTCATCTCACAGAGTTACATGTGTATTTCGTGGATCTCTTTGCTAGCCTTATTTCTGTGGAAATTGAGAAAAGATATTTCGCATCCCTTTGAAGACTATAGGGCCAAAGGAAATATCCTCCGATAACAAAGAGAAAGAAGCTTTCTGAGAAACTTCTTTGTGTTCTGTGAAATCATCTCACAGAGTTACAGCTTTCCCCTCAAGAAGCCTTTCGCTAAGACAGTTCTTGTGGAATTGGCAAAGTGATATTTGGAAGCCCATAGAGGGCTATGGTGAAAAAGGAAATATCCTCAGATGAAATCTGGAAAGAAGCTTTCTGAGAAACTGCTTAGTGTTCTGTGAATTCATCTCACAGCGTTACATCTGTATTTCGTGGATCTCTTTGCTAGCCTTATTTCTTTGGAGTCTGAGAACAGATATTTCTGATCCCTTTGAAGACTATAGGGCCAAAGGAAATATCCTCCGATAACAAAGAGAAAGAAGCTTTCTGAGAAACTTCTTTGTGTTCTGTGAAATCATCTCACAGAGTTACCGCTTTCCCCTCAAGAAGCGACTCGCTAAGACAGTTCTTGTGGAATTGGCAAAGTGATATTTGGAAGCCCATAGAGGGCTATGGTGAAAAAGGAAATATCCTCAGATGAAATCTGGAAAGAAGCTTTCTGAGAAACTGCTTAGTGTTCTGTGAATTCATCTCACAGAGTTACATGTGTATTTCGTGGATCTCGTTGCTAGCCTTACTTCTCTGGAATCTGAGAAAAGATATTTCGGATCCCTATGAAGACTATAGGGCCAAAGCAAATATCCTCCGATAACAAAGAGAAAGAAGCTTTCTGAGAAACTTCTTTGTGTTCTGTGAAATCATCTCACAGAGTTACAGCTTTCCCCTCAAGAAGCCTTTCGCTAAGACAGTTCTTGTGGAATTGGCAAAGTGATATTTGGAAGCCCATAGAGGGCTATGGTGAAAAAGGAAATATCCTCAGATGAACTCTGGAAAGAAGCTTTCTGAGAAACTGCTTAGTGTTCTGTGAATTCATCTCACAGAGTTACATCTGTATTTCGTGGATCTCTTTGCTAGCCTTATTTCTGTGGAATCTGAGAACAGATATTTCGGATCCCTTTGAAGACTATAGAGCCAAAGGAAATATCCTGCGATAACAAAGAGAAAGAAGCTTTCTGAGAAACTTCTTTGTGTTCTGTGAAATCATCTCACAGAGTTACAGCTTTCCCCTCAAGAAGCCTTTCGCTAAGACAGTTCTTGTGGAATTGGCAAAGTGATATTTGGAAGCCCATAGAGGGCTATGGTGAAAAAAGAAATATCATCAGATGAACTCTGGAAAGAAGCTTTCTGAGAAACTGCTTAGTGTTCTGTGAATTCATCTCACAGAGTTACATCTGTATTTCGTGGATCTCTTTGCTAGCCTTATTTCTGTGGAATCTGAGAACAGATATTTCGGATCCCTTTGAAGACTATAGGGCCAAAGGAAATATCCTGCGATAACAAAGAGAAAGAAGCTTTCTGAGAAACTTCTTTCTGTTCTGTGAAATCATCTCACAGAGTTACAGCTTTCCCCTCAAGAAGCCTTTCGCTAAGACAGTTCTTGTGGAATTGGCAAAGTGATATTTGGAAGCCCATAGAGGGCTATGGTGAAAAAGGAAATATCCTCAGATGAAATCTGGAAAGAAGCTTTCTGAGAAACTGCTTAGTGTTCTGTGAATTCATCTAAGAGAATTACATCTGTAATTCGTGGATCTCTTTGCTAGCCTTATTTCTGTGGAATCTGAGAACAGATATTTCGGATCCCTTTGAAGACTATAGGGCCAAAGGAAATATCCTCCGATAACAAAGAGAAAGAAGCTTTCTGAGAAACTTCTTTGTGTTCTGTGAAATCATCTCACAGAGTTAGAGCTTTCCCCTCAAGAAGCCTTTCGCTAAGACAGTTCTTGTGGAATTGGCAAAGTGATATTTGGAAGCCCATAGAGGGCGATGGTGAAAAAGGAAATATCCTCAGATGAAATCTGGAAAGAAGCTTTCTGAGAAACTGCTTAGTGTTCTGTGAATTCATCTCACAGAGTTACATGTGTGTTTCGTGGATCTCGTTGCTAGCCTTATTTCTCTGGAATCTGAGAAAAGATATTTCGGATCCCTATGAAGACTATAGGGCCAAACCAAATATCCTCCGATAACAAAGAGAAAGAAGCTTTCTGAGAAACTTCTTTGTGTTCTGTGAAATCATCTCACAGAGTTACAGCTTTCCCCTCAAGAAGCCTTTCGCTAAGACAGTTCTTGTGGAATTGGCAAAGTGATATTTGGAAGCCCATAGAGGGCTATGGTGAAAAAGGAAATATCCTCAGATGAACCCTGGAAAGAAGCTTTCTGAGAAACTGCTTAGTGTTCTGTTAATTCATCTCACAGAGTTACATCTGTATTTCGTGGATCTCTTTGCTAGCCTTATTTCTGTGGAATCTGAGAACAGATATTTCGGATCCCTTTGAAGACTATAGGGCCAAAGGAAATATCCTCCGATAACAAAGAGAAAGAAGCTTTCTGAGAAACTTCTTTGTGTTCTGTGAAATCATCTCACAGAGTTACAGCTTTCCCCTCAAGAAGCCTTTCGCTAAGACAGTTCTTGTGGAAGTGGCAAAGAGATATATGAAAGCCCATAGAGGGCTATGGTGAAAAAGGAAATATCCTCAGATGAAATCTGGAAAGAAGCTTTCTGAGAAACTGCTTAGTGTTCTGTGAAATCATCTCACAGAGTTACAGCTTTCCCCCAAGAAGCCTTTCGCTAAGACAGTTCTTGTGGAATTGGCAAAGTGATATTTGGAAGCCCATAGAGGGCTATGGTGAAAAAGGAAATATCCTCAGATGAAATCTGGAAAGAAGCTTTCTGAGAAACTGCTTAGTGTTCTGTGAATTCATCTCACAGAGTTACATCTGTATTTCGTGGATCTCTTTGCTAGCCTTATTTCTGTGGAGTCTGAGAACAGATATTTCGGATCCCTTTGAAGACTATAGGGCCAAAGGAAATATCCTCCGATAACAAAGAGAAAGAAGCTTTCTGAGAAACTTCTTTGTGTTCTGTGAAATCATCTCACAGATTTACAGCTTTCCCCTCAAGAAGCCTTTCGCTAAGACAGTTCTTGTGGAATTGGCAAAGAGATATTTGGAAGCCCATAGAGGGCTATGGTGAAAAAGGAAATATCCTCAGATGAAATCTGGAAAGAAGCTTTCTGAGAAACTGCTTAGTGTTCTGTGAATTCATCTCACAGAGTTACATGTGTATTTCGTGGATCTCTTTGCTAGCCTTATTTCTGTGGAAATTGAGAAAAGATATTTCGCATCCCTTTGAAGACTATAGGGCCAAAGGAAATATCCTCCGATAACAAAGAGAAAGAAGCTTTCTGAGAAACTTCTTTGTGTTCTGTGAAATCATCTCACAGAGTTACAGCTTTCCCCTCAAGAAGCCTTTCGCTAAGACAGTTCTTGTGGAATTGGCAAAGTGATATTTGGAAGCCCATAGAGGGCTATGGTGAAAAAGGAAATATCCTCAGATGAAATCTGGAAAGAAGCTTTCTGAGAAACTGCTTAGTGTTCTGTGAATTCATCTCACAGCGTTACATCTGTATTTCGTGGATCTCTTTGCTAGCCTTATTTCTTTGGAGTCTGAGAACAGATATTTCTGATCCCTTTGAAGACTATAGGGCCAAAGGAAATATCCTCCGATAACAAAGAGAAAGAAGCTTTCTGAGAAACTTCTTTGTGTTCTGTGAAATCATCTCACAGAGTTACCGCTTTCCCCTCAAGAAGCGACTCGCTAAGACAGTTCTTGTGGAATTGGCAAAGTGATATTTGGAAGCCCATAGAGGGCTATGGTGAAAAAGGAAATATCCTCAGATGAAATCTGGAAAGAAGCTTTCTGAGAAACTGCTTAGTGTTCTGTGAATTCATCTCACAGAGTTACATGTGTATTTCGTGGATCTCGTTGCTAGCCTTACTTCTCTGGAATCTGAGAAAAGATATTTCGGATCCCTATGAAGACTATAGGGCCAAAGCAAATATCCTCCGATAACAAAGAGAAAGAAGCTTTCTGAGAAACTTCTTTGTGTTCTGTGAAATCATCTCACAGAGTTACAGCTTTCCCCTCAAGAAGCCTTTCGCTAAGACAGTTCTTGTGGAATTGGCAAAGTGATATTTGGAAGCCCATAGAGGGCTATGGTGAAAAAGGAAATATCCTCAGATGAACTCTGGAAAGAAGCTTTCTGAGAAACTGCTTAGTGTTCTGTGAATTCATCTCACAGAGTTACATCTGTATTTCGTGGATCTCTTTGCTAGCCTTATTTCTGTGGAATCTGAGAACAGATATTTCGGATCCCTTTGAAGACTATAGAGCCAAAGGAAATATCCTGCGATAACAAAGAGAAAGAAGCTTTCTGAGAAACTTCTTTGTGTTCTGTGAAATCATCTCACAGAATTACAGCTTTCCCCTCAAGAAGCCTTTCGCTAAGACAGTTCTTGCGGAATTGGCAAAGTGATATTAGGAAGCCCATAGAGGGCTATGGTGAAAAAGGAAATATCCTCAGATGAAATCTGGAAAGAAGCTTTCTGAGAAACTGCTTAGTGTTCTGTGAATTCATCTCACAGAGTTACATCTGTATTTCGTGGATCTCTTTGCTAGCCTTATTTCTGTGGAATCTGAGAACAGATATTTCGGATCCCTTTGAAGACTATAGGGCCAAAGGAAATATCCTGCGATAACAAAGAGAAAGAAGCTTTCTGAGAAACTTCTTTGTGTTCTGTGAAATCATCTCACAGAGTTACAGCTTTCCCCTCAAGAAGCCTTTCGCTAAGACAGTTCTTGTGGAATTGGCAAAGTGATATTTGGAAGCCCATAGAGGGCTATGGTGAAAAAGGAAATATCCTCAGATGAAATCTGGAAAGAAGCTTTCTGAGAAACTGCTTAGTGTTCTGTGAATTCATCTAACAGAATTACATCTGTATTTCGTGGTTCTCTTTGCTAGCCTTATTTCTGTGGAATCTGAGAACAGATATTTCGGATCCCTTTGAAGACTATAGGGCCAAAGGAAATATCCTCCGATAACAAAGAGAAAGAAGCTTTCTGAGAAACTTCTTTGTGTTCTGTGAAATCATCTCACAGAGTTACAGCTTTCCCCTCAAGAAGCCTTTCGCTAAGACAGTTCTTGTGGAATTGGCAAAGTGATATTTGGAAGCCCATAGAGGGCTATGGTGAAAAAGGAAATATCCTCAGATGAAATCTGGAAAGAAGCTTTCTGAGAAACTGCTTAGTGTTCTCTGAATTCATCTCACAGAGTTACATCTGTATTTCGTGGATCTCTTTGCTAGCCTTATTTCTGTGGAATCTGAGAAAAGATATTTCGCATCCCTATGAAGACTATAGGGCCAAAGGAAATATCCTCCGATAACAAAGAGAAAGAAGCTTTCTGATAAACTTCTTTCTGTTCTGTGAACTCATCTCACAGAGTTACAGCTTTCCCCTCAAGAAGCCTTTCGCTAAGACAGTTCTTGTGGAATTGGCAAAGAGATATATGGAAGCCCATAGAGGGCTATGGTGAAAAAGGAAATATCCTGAGATGAAATCTGGAAAGAAGCTTTCTGAGAAACTGCTTAGTGTTCTGTGAAATCATCTCACAGAGTTACAGCTTTCCCCTCAAGAAGCCTTTCGCTAAGACAGTTCTTGTGGAATTGGCAAAGTGATATTTGGAAGCCCATAGAGGGCTATGGTGAAAAAGGAAATATCCTCAGATGAAATCTGGAAAGAAGCTTTCTGAGAAACTGCTTAGTGTTCTGTGAATTCATCTCTCAGCGTTACATCTGTATTTCGTGGATCTCTTTGCTAGCCTTATTTCTGTGGAGTCTGAGAACAGATATTTCGGATCCCTTTGAAGACTATAGGTCCAAAGGAAATATCCTGCGATAACAAATAGAAAGAAGCTTTCTGAGAAACTTCTTTCTGTTCTGTGAAATCATCTCACAGAGTTACCGCTTTCCCCTCAAGAAGCCTTTCGCTAAGACAGTTCTTGTGGAATTGGCAAAGTGATATTTGGAAGCCCATAGAGGGCTATGGTGAAAAAGGAAATATCCTCAGATGAAATCTGGAAAGAAGCTTTCTGAGAAACTGCTTAGTGTTCTGTGAATTCATCTCACAGAGTTACATGTGTATTTCGTGGATCTCTTTGCTAGCCTTATTTCTCTGGAGTCTGAGAAAAGATATTTCGGATTCCTATGAAGACTATAGGGCCAAAGGAAATATCCTCCGATAACAAAGAGAAAGAAGCTTTCTGAGAAACTTCTTTGTGTTCTGTGAAATCATCTCACAGAGTTACAGCTTTCCCCTCAAGAAGCCTTTCGCTAAGACAGTTCTTGTGGAATTGGCAAAGAGATATATGGAAGCCCATAGAGGGCTATGGTGAAAAAGGAAATATCCTCAGATGAAATCTGGAAAGAAGCTTTCTGAGAAACTGCTTAGTGTTCTGTGAAGTCATCTCACAGAGTTACAGCTTTCCCGTCAAGAAGCCTTTCGCTAAGACAGTTCTTGTGGAATTGGCAAAGTGATATTTGGAAGCCCATAGAGGGCTATGGTGAAAAAGGAAATATCCTCAGATGAAATCTGGAAAGAAGCTTTCTGAGAAACTGCTTAGTGTTCTGTGAATTCATCTCACAGCCTTACATCTGTATTTCGTGGATCTCTTTGCTAGCCTTATTTCTGTGGAATCTGAGAACAGATATTTCTGATCCCTTTGAAGACTATAGGGCCAAAGGAAATATCCTCCGATAACAAAGAGAAAGAAGCTTTCTGAGAAACTTCTTTGTGTTCTGTGAAATCATCTCAAAGAGTTACAGCTTTCCCCTCAAGAAGCCTTTCGCTAAGACAGTTCTTGTGGAATTGGCAAAGTGATATATGGAAGCCCTTAGAGGGCTATGGTGAAAAAGGAAATATCCTCAGATGAAATCTGGAAAGAAGCTTTCTGAGAAACTGCTTAGTGTTCTGTGAATTCATCTCACAGAGTTATATCTGTATTTCGTGGATCTCTTTGCTAGCCTTATTTCTGTGGAATCTGAGAACAGATATTTCGGATCCCTTTGAAGACTATAGGGCCAAAGGAAATATCCTGCGATAACAAAGAGAAAGAAGCTTTCTGAGAAACTTCTTTGTGTTCTGTGAAATCATCTCACAGAGTTACAGCTTTCCCCTCAAGAAGCCTTTCGCTAAGACTGTTCTTGTGGAATTGGCAAAGTGATATTTGGAAGCCCATAGAGGGCTATGGTGAAAAGGAAATATCCTCAGATGAAATCTGGAAAGAAGCTTTCTGAGAAACTGCTTAGTGTTCTGTGAATTCATCTCACAGAGTTACATCTGTATTTCGTGGATCTCTTTGCTAGCCTTATTTCTGTGGAATCTGAGAACAGATATTTCGGATCCCTTTGAAGACTATAGGGCCAAAGGAAATATCCTGCGATAACAAAGAGAAAGAAGCTTTCTGAGAAACTTCTTTCTGTTCTGTGAAATCATCTCACAGAGTTACAGCTTTCCCCTCAAGAAGCCTTTCGCTAAGACAGTTCTTGTGGAATTGGCAAAGTGATATTTGGAAGCCCATAGAGGGCTATGGTGAAAAAGGAAATATCTTCAGATGAAATCTGGAAAGAAGCTTTCTGAGAAACTGCTTAGTGTCTGTGAATTCATCTAACAGAATTACATCTGTATTTCGTGGATCTCTTTGCTAGCCTTATTTCTGTGGAATCTGAGAACAGATATTTCGGATCCCTTTGAAGACTATAGGGCCAAAGGAAATATCCTCCGATAACAAAGAGAAAGAAGCTTTCTGAGAAACTTCTTTGTGTTCTGTGAAATCATCTCACAGAGTTACAGCTTTCCCCTCAAGAAGCCTTTCGCTAAGACAGTTCTTGTGGAATTGGCAAAGTGATATTTGGAAGCCCATAGAGGGCGATGGTGAAAAAGGAAATATCCTCAGATGAAATCTGGAAAGAAGCTTTCTGAGAAACTGCTTAGTGTTCTGTGAATTCATCTCACAGAGTTACATGTGTGTTTCGTGGATCTCGTTGCTAGCCTTATTTCTCTGGAATCTGAGAAAAGATATTTCGGATCCCTATGAAGACTATAGGGCCAAACCAAATATCCTCCGATAACAAAGAGAAAGAAGCTTTCTGAGAAACTTCTTTGTGTTCTGTGAAATCATCTCACAGAGTTACAGCTTTCCCCTCAAGAAGCCTTTCGCTAAGACAGTTCTTGTGGAATTGGCAAAGTGATATTTGGAAGCCCATAGAGGGCTATGGTGAAAAAGGAAATATCCTCAGATGAACTCTGGAAAGAAGCTTTCTGAGAAACTGCTTAGTGTTCTGTTAATTCATCTCACAGAGTTACATCTGTATTTCGTGGATCTCTATGCTAGCCTTATTTCTGTGGAATCTGAGAACAGATATTTCGGATCCCTTTGAAGACTATAGAGCCAAAGGAAATATCCTGCGATAACAAAGAGAAAGAAGCTTTCTGAGAAACTTCTTTGTGTTCTGTGAAATCATCTCACAGAGTTACAGCTTTCCCCTCAAGAAGCCTTTCGCTAAGACAGTTCTTGTGGAATGGGCAAAGTGATATTTGGAAGCCCATAGAGGGCTATGGTGAAAAAGGAAATATCCTCAGATGAAATCTGGAAAGAAGCTTTCTGAGAAACTGCTTAGTGTTCTGTGAATTCATCTCACACGGTTACATGTGTATTTCGTGGATCTCTTTGCTAGCCTTATTTCTGTGGAATCTGAGAAAAGATATTTCGCATCCCTATGAAGACTATAGGGCCAAAGGAAATATCCTCCGATAACAAAGAGAAAGAAGCTTTCTGAGAAACTTCTTTCTGTTCTGTGAAATCATCTCACAGAGTTACAGCTTTCCCCTCAAGAAGCCTTTCGCTAAGACAGTTCTTGTGGAATAAGCAAAGAGATATATGAAAGCCCATAGAGGGCTATGGTGAAAAAGGAAATATCCTCAGATGAAATCTGGAAAGAAGCTTTCTGAGAAACTGCTTAGTGTTCTGTGAAATCATCTCACAGAGTTACAGCTTTCCCCCAAGAAGCCTTTCGCTAAGACAGTTCTTGTGGAATTGGCAAAGTGATATTTGGAAGCCCATAGAGGGCTATGGTGAAAAAGGAAATATCCTCAGATGAAATCTGGAAAGAAGCTTTCTGAGAAACTGCTTAGTGTTCTGTGAATTCATCTCACAGCGTTACATCTGTATTTCGTGGATCTCTTTGCTAGCCTTATTTCTGTGGAGTCTGAGAACAGATATTTCGGATCCCTTTGAAGACTATAGGGCCAAAGGAAATATCCTCCGATAAAAAAGAGAAAGAAGCTTTCTGAGAAACTTCTTTGAAAGAAGCTTTCTGAGAAACTGCTTAGTGTTCTGTGAAGTCATCTCACAGAGTTACAGCTTTCCCCTCAAGAAGCCTTTCGCTAAGATAGTTCTTGTGGAATTGGGAAAGTGATATTTGGAAGCCCATAGAGGGCTATGGTGAAAAAGGAAATATCCTCAGATGAAATCTGGAAAGAAGCTTTCTGAGAAACTGCTTAGTGTTCTGTGAATTCATCTCACAGCGTTACATCTGTATTTCGTGGATCTCTTTGCTAGCCTTATTTCTGTGGAGTCTGTGAACAGATATTTCGGATCCCTTTGAAGACTATAGGGCCAAAGGAAATATCCTCCGATAACAAAGAGAAAGAAGCTTTCTGAGAAACTTCTTTGTGTTCTGTGAAATCATCTCACAGAGTTACAGCTTTCCCCTCAAGAAGCCTTTCGCTAAGACAGTTCTTGTGGAATTGGCAAAGTGATATTTGGAAGCCCATAGAGGGCTATGGTGAAAAAGGAAATATCATCAGATGAACTCTGGAAAGAAGCTTTCTGAGAAACTGCTTAGTGTTCTGTGAATTCATCTCACAGAGTTACATCTGTATTTCGTGGATCTCTTTGCTAGCCTTATTTCTGTGGAATCTGAGAACAGATATTTCGGATCCCTTTGAAGACTATAGGGCCAAAGGAAATATCCTGCGATAACAAAGAAAAAGAAGCTTTCTGAGAAACTTCTTTCTGTTCTGTGAAATCATCTCACAGAGTTACAGCTTTCCCCTCAAGAGGCCTTTCGCTAAGACAGTTCTTGTGGAATTGGCAAAGTGATATTTGGAAGCCCATAGAGGGCTATGGTGAAAAAGGAAATATCCTCAGATGAAATCTGGAAAGAAGCTTTCTGAGAAACTGCTTAGTGTTCTGTGAATTCATCTAACAGAATTACATCTGTATTTCGTGGATCTCTTTGCTAGTCTTATTTCTGTGGAATCTGAGAACAGATATTTCGGATCCCTTTGAAGACTATAAGGCCAAAGGAAATATCCTCCGATAACAAAGAGAAAGAAGCTTTCTGAGAAACTTCTTTGTGTTCTGTGAAATCATCTCACAGAGTTACAGCTTTCCCCTCAAGAAGCCTTTCGCTAAGACAGTTCTTGTGGAATTGGCAAAGTGATATTTGGAAGCCCTTAGGGGGCTATGTTGAAAAAGGAAATATCCTCAGATGAAATCTGGAAAGAAGCTTTCTGAGAAACTGCTTAGTGTTCTGTGAATTCATCTCACAGAGTTACATGTGTGTTTCCTGGATCTCGTTGCCAGCCTTATTTCTCTGGAATCTGAGAAAAGATATTTCGGATCCCTATGAAGACTATAGGGCCAAAGCAAATATCCTCCGATAACAAAGAGAAAGAAGCTTTCTGAGAAACTTCTTTGTGTTCTGTGAAATCATCTCACAGAGTTACAGCTTTCCCCTCAAGAAGCCTTTCGCTAAGACAGTTCTTGTGGAATTGGCAAAGTGATATTTGGAAGCCCATAGAGGGCTATGGTGAAAAAGGAAATATCCTCAGATGAACTCTGGAAAGAAGCTTTCTGAGAAACTGCTTAGTGTTCTGTGAATTCATCTCACAGAGTTACATCTGTATTTCGTGGATCTCTTTGCTAGCCTTATTTCTGTGGAATCTGAAAACAGATATTTCGGATCCCTTTGAAGACTATAGAGCCAAAGGAAATATCCTGCGATAACAAAGAGAAAGAAGCTTTCTGAGAAACTTCTTTGTGTTCTGTGAAATCATCTCACAGAGTTACAGCTTTCCCCTCAAGAAGCCTTTCGCTAAGACAGTTCTTGTGGAATTGGCAAAGTGATATTTGGAAGCCCATAGAGGGCTATGGTGAAAAAGGAAATATCCTCAGATGAACTCTGGAAAGAAGCTTTCTGAGAAACTGCTTAGTGTTCTGTGAATTCATCTCACAGAGTTACATCTGTATTTCGTGGATCTCTTTGCTAGCCTTATTTCTGTGGAATCTGAGAACAGATATTTCGGATCCCTTTGAAGACTATAGGGCCAAAGGAAATATCCTGCGATAACAAAGAGAAAGAAGCTTTCTGAGAAACTTCTTTGTGTTCTGTGAAATCATCTCACAGAGTTACAGCTTTCCCCTCAAGAAGCCTTTCGCTAAGACAGTTCTTGTGGAATTGGCAAAGTGATATTTGGAAGCCCATAGATGGCTATGGTGAAAAAGGAAATATCCTCAGATGAAATCTGGAAAGAAGCTTTCTGAGAAACTGCTTAGTGTTCTGTGAATTCATCTCACAGAGTTACATGTGTATTTCGTCGATCTCTTTGCTAGCCTTATTTCTGTTGAATATGAGAAAAGATATTTCGCATCCCTTTGAAAACTATAGGGCCAAAGGAAATATCCTCCGATAACAAAGAGAAAGAAGCTTTCTGAGAAACTTCTTTGTGTTCTGTGAAATCATCTCACAGAGTTACAGCTTTCCCCTCAAGAAGCCTTTCGCTAAGACAGTTCTTGTGGAATTGGCAAAGTGATATTTGGAAGCCCATAGAGGGCTATGGTGAAAAAGGAAATATCCTCAGATGAAATCTGAAAAGAAGCTTTCTGAGAAACTGCTTAGTGTTCTGTGAATTCATCTCACAGAGTTACATCTGTATTTCCTGGATCTCTTTGCTAGCCTTATTTCTGTGGAATCTGAGAACAGATATTTCGGATCCCTATGAAGACTATAGGGCCAAAGCAAATATCCTCCGATAACAAAGAGAAAGAAGCTTTCTGAGAAACTTCTTTGTGTTCTGTGAAATCATCTCACAGAGTTACAGCTTTCCCCTCAAGAAGCCTTTCGCTAAGAAAGTTCTTGTGGAATTGGCAAAGTGATATTTGGAAGCCAATAGAGGGCTATGGTGAAAAAGGAAATATCCTCAGATGAACTCTGGAAAGAAGCTTTCTGAGAAACTGCTTAGTGTTCTGTGAATTCATCTCACAGAGTTACATCTGTATTTCGTGGATCTCTTTGCTAGCCTTATTTCTGTGGAATCTGAGAACAGATATTTCGGATCCCTTTGAAGACTATAGGGCCAAAGGAAATATCCTCCGATAACAAAGAGAAAGAAGCTTTCTGAGAAACTTCTTTGTGTTCTGTGAAATCATCTCACAGAGTTACAGCTTTCCCCTCAAGAAGCCTTTCGCTAAGACAGTTCTTGTGGAAATGGCAAAGTGATATTTGGAAGCCCATAGAGGGCTATGGTGAAAAAGGAAATATCCTCAGATAAACTCTGGAAAGAAGCTTTCTGAGAAACTGCTTAGTGTTCTGTGAATTCATCTCACAGAGTTACATCTGTATTTCGTGGATCTCTTTGCTAGCCTTATTTCTGTGGAATCTGAGAACAGATATTTCGGATCCCTTTGAAGACTATAGGGCCAAAGGAAATATCCTCCGATAACAAAGAGAAAGAAGCTTTCTGAGAAACTTCTTTGTGTTCTGTGAAATCATCTCACAGAGTTACCGCTTTCCCCTCAAGAAGCCTTTCGCTAAGACAGTTCTTGTGGAATTGGCAAAGTGATATTTGGAAGAAAATAGAGGGCTATGGTGAAAAAGGAAATATCCTCAGATGAAATCTGGAAAGAAGCTTTCTGAGAAACTGCTTAGTGTTCTGTGAATTCATCTCTCAGAGTTACATCTGTATTTCGTGGATCTCTTTGCTAGCCTTATTTCTGTGGAATCTGAGAAAAGATATTTCGCATCCCTATGAAGACTATAGGGCCAAAGGAAATATCCTCCGATAACAAAGAGAAAGAAGCTTTCTGAGAAACTTCTTTGTGTTCTGTGAACTCATCTCACAGAGTTACAGCTTTCCCCTCAAGAAGCCTTTCGCTAAGACAGTTCTTGTGGAATTGGCAAAGAGATATATGGAAGCCCATAGAGGGCTATGGTGAAAAAGGAAATATCCTGAGATGAAATCAGAAAAGAAGCTTTCTGAGAAACTGCTTAGTGTTCTGTGAAATCATCTCACAGAGTAACAGCTTTCCCCTCAAGAAGCCTTTCGCTAAGACAGTTCTTGTGGAATTGGCAAAGTGATATTTGGAAGCCCATAGAGGGCTATGGTGAAAAAGGAAATATCCTCAGATGAATTCTGGAAAGAAGCTTTCTGAGAAACTGCTTAGTGTTCTGTGAATTCATCTCTCAGCGTTACATCTGTATTTCGTGGATCTCTTTGCTAGCCTTATTTCTGTGGAGTCTGAGAACAGATAATTCGGATCCCTTTGAAGACTATAGGTCCAAAGGAAATATCCTGCGATAACAAATAGAAAGAAGCTTTCTGAGAAACTTCTTTCTGTTCTGTGAAATCATCTCACAGAGTTACCGCTTTCCCCTCAAGAAGCCTTTCGCTAAGACAGTTCTTGTGGAATTGGCAAAGTGATATTTGGAAGCCCATAGAGGGCTATGGTGAAAAGGAAATATCCTCAGATGAAATCTGGAAAGAAGCTTTCTGAGAAACTGCTTAGTGTTCTGTGAATTCATCTCATAGAGTTATATCTGTATTTCGTGGATCTCTTTGCTAGCCTTATTTCTGTGGAATCTGAGAACAGATATTTCGGATCCCTTTGAAGACTACAGGGCCAAAGGAAATATCCTGCGATAACAAAGAGAAAGAAGCTTTCTGAGAAACTTCTTTGTGTTCTGTGAAATCATCTCACAGAGTTACAGCTTTCCCCTCAAGAACCTTTCGCTAAGACTGTTCTTGTGGAATTGGCAAAGTGATATTTGGAAGCCCATAGAGGGCTATGGTGAAAAGGAAATATCCTCAGATGAAATCTGGAAAGAAGCTTTCTGAGAAACTGCTTAGTGTTCTGTGAATTCATCTCACAGAGTTACATCTGTATTTCGTGGATCTCTTTGCTAGCCTTATTTCTGTGTAATCTGAGAACAGATATTTCGGATCCCTTTGAAGACTATAGGGCCAAAGGAAATATCCTGCGATAACAAAGAGAAAGAAGCTTTCTGAGAAACTTCTTTCTGTTCTGTGAAATCATCTCACAGAGTTACAGCTTTCCCCTCAAGAAGCCTTTCGCTAAGACAGTTCTTGTGGAATTGGCAAAGTGATATTTGGAAGCCCATAGAGGGCTATGGTGAAAAAGGAAATATCCTCAGATGAAATCTGGAAAGAAGCTTTCTGAGAAACTGCTTAGTGTTCTGTGAATTCATCTAACAGAATTACATCTGTATTTCGTGGATCTCTTTGCTAGCCTTATTTCTGTGGAATCTGAGAACAGATATTTCGGATCCCTTTGAAGACTATAGGGCCAAAGGAAATATCCTCCGATAACAAAGAGAAAGAAGCTTTCTGAGAAACTTCTTTGTGTTCTGTGAAATCATCTCACAGAGTTACAGCTTTCCCCTCAAGAAGCCTTTCGCTAAGACAGTTCTTGTGGAATTGGCAAAGTGATATTTGGAAGCCCATAGAGGGCGATGGTGAAAAAGGAAATATCCTAAGATGAAATCTGGAAAGAAGCTTTCTGAGAAACTGCTTAGTGTTCTGTGAATTCATCTCACAGAGTTACATGTGTGTTTCGTGGATCTCGTTGCTAGTCTTATTTCTCTGGAATCTGAGAAAAGATATTTCGGATCCCTATGAAGACTATAGGGCCAAACCAAATATCCTCCGATAACAAAGAGAAAGAAGCTTTCTGAGAAACTTCTTTGTGTTCTGTGAAATCATCTCACAGAGTTACAGCTTTCCCCTCAAGAAGCCTTTCGCTAAGACAGTTCTTGTGGAATTGGCAAAGTGATATTTGGAAGCCCATAGAGGGCTATGGTGAAAAAGGAAATATCCTCAGATGAACTCTGGAAAGAAGCTTTCTGAGAAACTGCTTAGTGTTCTGTTAATTCATCTCACAGAGTTACATCTGTATTTCGTGGATCTCTTTGCTAGCCTTATTTCTGTGGAATCTGAGAACAGATATTTCGGATCCCTTTGAAGACTATAGAGCCAAAGGAAATATCCTGCGATAACAAAGAGAAAGAAGCTTTCTGAGAAACTTCTTTGTGTTCTGTGAAATCATCTCACAGAGTTACAGCTTTCCCGTCAAGAAGCCTTTCGCTAAGACAGTTCTTGTGGAATTGGCAAAGTGATATTTGGAAGCCCATAGAGGGCTATGGTGAAAAAGGAAATATCCTCAGATGAAATCTGGAAAGAAGCTTTCTGAGAAACTGCTTAGTGTTCTGTGAATTCATCTCACAGAGTTACATGTGTATTTCGTGGATCTCTTTGCTAGCCTTATTTCTGTGGAATCTGAGAAAAGATATTTCGCATCCCTATGAAGACTATAGGGCCAAAGGAAATATCCTCCGATAACAAAGAGAAAGAAGCTTTCTGAGAAACTTCTTTGTGTTCTGTGAAATCATCTCACAGAGTTACAGCTTTCCCCTCAAGAAGCCTTTCGCTAAGACAGTTCTTGTGGAATTGGCAAAGAGATATATGAAAGCCCATAGAGGGCTATGGTGAAAAAGGAAATATCCTCAGATGAAATCTGGAAAGAAGCTTTCTGAGAAACTGCTTAGTGTTCTGTGAAATCATCTCACAGAGTTACAGCTTTCCCCCAAGAAGCCTTTCGCTAAGACAGTTCTTGTTGAATTGGCAAAGTGATATTTGGAAGCCCATAGAGGGCTATGGTGAAAAAGGAAATATCCTCAGATGAAATCTGGAAAGAAGCTTTCTGAGAAACTGCTTAGTGTTCTGTGAATTCATCTCACAGCGTTACATCTGTATTTCGTGGATCTCTTTGCTAGCCTTATTTCTGTGGAGTCTGAGAACAGATATTTCGGATCCCTTTGAAGACTATATGGCCAAAGGAAATATCCTCCGATAACAAAGAGAAAGAAGCTTTCTGAGAAACTTCTTTGAAAGAAGCTTTCTGAGAAACTGCTTAGTGTTCTGTGAAGTCATCTCACAGAGTTACAGCTTTCCCCTCAAGAAGCCTTTCGCTAAGATAGTTCTTGTGGAATTGGGAAAGTGATATTTGGAAGCCCATAGAGGGCTATGGTGAAAAAGGAAATATCCTCAGATGAAATCTGGAAAGAAGCTTTCTGAGAAACTGCTTAGTGTTCTGTGAATTCATCTCACAGCGTTACATCTGTATTTCGTGGATCTCTTTGCTAGCCTTATTTCTGTGGAGTCTGTGAACAGATATTTCGGATCCCTTTGAAGACTATAGGGCCAAAGGACATATCCTCCGATAACAAAGAGAAAGAAGCTTTCTGAGAAACTTCTTTGTGTTCTGTGAAATCATCTCACAGAGTTACAGCTTTCCCCTCAAGAAGCCTTTCGCTAAGACAGTTCTTGTGGAATTGGCAAAGTGATATTTGGAAGCCCATAGAGGGCTATGTTGAAAAAGGAAATATCATCAGATGAACTCTGGAAGGAAGCTTTCTGAGAAACTGCTTAGTGTTCTGTGAATTCATCTCACAGAGTTACATCTGTATTTCGTGGATCTCTTTGCTAGCCTTATTTCTGTGGAATCTGAGAACAGATATTTCGGATCCCTTTGAAGACTATAGGGCCAAAGGAAATATCCTGCGATAACAAAGAAAAAGAAGCTTTCTGAGAAACTTCTTTGTGTTCTGTGAAATCATCTCACAGAGTTACAGCTTTCCCCTCAAGAAGCCTTTCGCTAAGACAGTTCTTGTGGAATTGGCAAAGTGATATTTGGAAGCCCATAGAGGGCTATGGTGAAAAAGGAAATATCCTCAGATGAAATCTGGAAAGAAGCTTTCTGAGAAACTGCTTAGTGTTCTGTGAATTCATCTCACAGAGTTACATGTGTATTTCGTGGATCTCTTTGCTAGTCTTATTTCTGTGGAATCTGAGAACAGATATTTCGGATCCCTTTGAAGACTATAGGGCCAAAGGAAATATCCTCCGATAACAAAGAGAAAGAAGCTTTCTGAGAAACTTCTTTGTGTTCTGTGAAATCATCTCACAGAGTTACAGCTTTCCCCTCAAGAAGCCTTTCGCTAAGACAGTTCTTGTGGAATTGGCAAAGTGATATTTGGAAGCCCATAGGGGGCTATGTTGAAAAAGGAAATATCCTCAGATGAAATCTGGAAAGAAGCTTTCTGAGAAACTGCTTAGTGTTCTGTGAATTCATCTCACAGAGTTACATGTGTGTTTCG
Organism: Macaca nemestrina; assembly: GCF_043159975.1. Lineage (NCBI taxonomy): Eukaryota > Metazoa > Chordata > Mammalia > Primates > Cercopithecidae > Macaca > Macaca nemestrina. Next base: position 91,541,943 of record NC_092125.1, read on the forward strand.
TGGATCTCGTTGCTAGCCTTATTTCTCTGGAATCTGAGAAAAGATATTTCGGATCCCTATGAAGACTATAGGGCCAAAGCAAATATCCTTCGATAACAAAGAGAAAGAAGCTTTCTGAGAAACTTCTTTGTGTTCTGTGAAATCATCTCACAGAGTTACAGCTTTCCCCTCAAGAAGCCTTTCGCTAAGACAGTTCTTGTGGAATTGGCAAAGTGATATTTGGAAGCCCATAGAGGGCTATGGTGAAAAAGGAAATATCCTCAGATGAACTCTGGAAAGAAGCTTTCTGAGAAACTGCTTAGTGTTCTGTGAATTCATCTCACAGAGTTACATCTGTATTTCGTGGATCTCTTTGCTAGCCTTATTTCTGTGGAATCTGAGAACAGATATTTCGGATCCCTTTGAAGACTATAGAGCCAAAGGAAATATCCTGCGATAACAAAGAGAAAGAAGCTTTCTGAGAAACTTCTTTGTGTTCTGTGAAATCATCTCACAGAGTTACAGCTTTCCCCTCAAGAAGCCTTTCGCTAGGACAGTTCTTGTGGAATTGGCAAAGTGATATTTGGAAGCCCATAGAGGGCTATGGTGAAAAAGGAAATATCCTCAGATGAAATCTGGAAAGAAGCTTTCTGAGAAACTGCTTAGTGTTCTGTGAATTCATCTCACAGATTTACATCTGTATTTCGTGGATCTCTTTGCTAGCCTTATTTCTGTGGAATCTGAGAACAGATATTTCGGATCCCTTTGAAGACTATAGGGCCAAAGGAAATATCCTCCGATAACAAAGAGAAAGAAGCTTTCTGAGAAACTTCTTTGTGTTCTGTGAAATCATCTCACAGAGTTACAGCTTTCCCCTCAAGAAGCCTTTCGCTAAGACAGTTCTTGTGGAATTGGCAAAGTGATATATGGAAGCCCTTAGAGGGCTATGGTGAAAAAGGAAATATCCTCAGATGAAATCTGGAAAGAAGCTTTCTGAGAAACTGCTTAGTGTTCTGTGAATTCATCTCATAGAGTTATATCTGTATTTCGTGGATCTCTTTGCTAGCCTTATTTCTGTGGAATCTGAGAACAGATATTTCGGATCCCTTTGAAGACTACAGGGCCAAAGGAAATATCCTGCGATAACAAAGAGAAAGAAGCTTTCTGAGAAACTTCTTTGTGTTCTGTGAAATCATCTCACAGAGTTACAGCTTTCCCCTCAAGAACCTTTCGCTAAGACTGTTCTTGTGGAATTGGCAAAGTGATATTTGGAAGCCCATAGAGGGATATGGTGAAAAGGAAATATCCTCAGATGAAATCTGGAAAGAAGCTTTCTGAGAAACTGCTTAGTGTTCTGTGAATTCATCTCACAGAGTTACATCTGTATTTCGTGGATCTCTTTGCTAGCCTTATTTCTGTGTAATCTGAGAACAGATATTTCGGATCCCTTTGAAGACTATAGGGCCAAAGGAAATATCCTGCGATAACAAAGAGAAAGAAGCTTTCTGAGAAACTTCTTTCTGTTCTGTGAAATCATCTCACAGAGTTACAGCTTTCCCCTCAAGAAGCCTTTCGCTAAGACAGTTCTTGTGGAATTGGCAAAGTGATATTTGGAAGCCCATAGAGGGCTATGGTGAAAAAGGAAATATCCTCAGATGAAATCTGGAAAGAAGCTTTCTGAGAAACTGCTTAGTGTTCTGTGAATTCATCTAACAGAATTACATCTGTATTTCGTGGATCTCTTTGCTAGCCTTATTTCTGTGGAATCTGAGAACAGATATTTCGGATCCCTTTGAAGACTATAGGGCCAAAGGAAATATCCTCCGATAACAAAGAGAAAGAAGCTTTCTGAGAAACTTCTTTGTGTTCTGTGAAATCATCTCACAGAGTTACAGCTTTCCCCTCAAGAAGCCTTTCGCTAAGACAGTTCTTGTGGAATTGGCAAAGTGATATTTGGAAGCCCATAGAGGGCGATGGTGAAAAAGGAAATATCCTAAGATGAAATCTGGAAAGAAGCTTTCTGAGAAACTGCTTAGTGTTCTGTGAATTCATCTCACAGAGTTACATGTGTGTTTCGTGGATCTCGTTGCTAGTCTTATTTCTCTGGAATCTGAGAAAAGATATTTCGGATCCCTATGAAGACTATAGGGCCAAACCAAATATCCTCCGATAACAAAGAGAAAGAAGCTTTCTGAGAAACTTCTTTGTGTTCTGTGAAATCATCTCACAGAGTTACAGCTTTCCCCTCAAGAAGCCTTTCGCTAAGACAGTTCTTGTGGAATTGGCAAAGTGATATTTGGAAGCCCATAGAGGGCTATGGTGAAAAAGGAAATATCCTCAGATGAACTCTGGAAAGAAGCTTTCTGAGAAACTGCTTAGTGTTCTGTTAATTCATCTCACAGAGTTACATCTGTATTTCGTGGATCTCTTTGCTAGCCTTATTTCTGTGGAATCTGAGAACAGATATTTCGGATCCCTTTGAAGACTATAGAGCCAAAGGAAATATCCTGCGATAACAAAGAGAAAGAAGCTTTCTGAGAAACTTCTTTGTGTTCTGTGAAATCATCTCACAGAGTTACAGCTTTCCCGTCAAGAAGCCTTTCGCTAAGACAGTTCTTGTGGAATTGGCAAAGTGATATTTGGAAGCCCATAGAGGGCTATGGTGAAAAAGGAAATATCCTCAGATGAAATCTGGAAAGAAGCTTTCTGAGAAACTGCTTAGTGTTCTGTGAATTCATCTCACAGAGTTACATGTGTATTTCGTGGATCTCTTTGCTAGCCTTATTTCTGTGGAATCTGAGAAAATATATTTCGCATCCCTATGAAGACTATAGGGCCAAAGGAAATATCCTCCGATAACAAAGAGAAAGAAGCTTTCTGAGAAACTTCTTTGTGTTCTGTGAAATCATCTCACAGAGTTACAGCTTTCCCCTCAAGAAGCCTTTCGCTAAGACAGTTCTTGTGGAATTGGCAAAGAGATATATGAAAGCCCATAGAGGGCTATGGTGAAAAAGGAAATATCCTCAGATGAAATCTGGAAAGAAGCTTTCTGAGAAACTGCTTAGTGTTCTGTGAAATCATCTCACAGAGTTACAGCTTTCCCCCAAGAAGCCTTTCGCTAAGACAGTTCTTGTTGAATTGGCAAAGTGATATTTGGAAGCCCATAGAGGGCTATGGTGAAAAAGGAAATATCCTCAGATGAAATCTGGAAAGAAGCTTTCTGAGAAACTGCTTAGTGTTCTGTGAATTCATCTCACAGCGTTACATCTGTATTTCGTGGATCTCTTTGCTAGCCTTATTTCTGTGGAGTCTGAGAACAGATATTTCGGATCCCTTTGAAGACTATATGGCCAAAGGAAATATCCTCCGATAACAAAGAGAAAGAAGCTTTCTGAGAAACTTCTTTGAAAGAAGCTTTCTGAGAAACTGCTTAGTGTTCTGTGAAGTCATCTCACAGAGTTACAGCTTTCCCCTCAAGAAGCCTTTCGCTAAGATAGTTCTTGTGGAATTGGGAAAGTGATATTTGGAAGCCCATAGAGGGCTATGGTGAAAAAGGAAATATCCTCAGATGAAATCTGGAAAGAAGCTTTCTGAGAAACTGCTTAGTGTTCTGTGAATTCATCTCACAGCGTTACATCTGTATTTCGTGGATCTCTTTGCTAGCCTTATTTCTGTGGAGTCTGTGAACAGATATTTCGGATCCCTTTGAAGACTATAGGGCCAAAGGACATATCCTCCGATAACAAAGAGAAAGAAGCTTTCTGAGAAACTTCTTTGTGTTCTGTGAAATCATCTCACAGAGTTACAGCTTTCCCCTCAAGAAGCCTTTCGCTAAGACAGTTCTTGTGGAATTGGCAAAGTGATATTTGGAAGCCCATAGAGGGCTATGTTGAAAAAGGAAATATCATCAGATGAACTCTGGAAGGAAGCTTTCTGAGAAACTGCTTAGTGTTCTGTGAATTCATCTCACAGAGTTACATCTGTATTTCGTGGATCTCTTTGCTAGCCTTATTTCTGTGGAATCTGAGAACAGATATTTCGGATCCCTTTGAAGACTATAGGGCCAAAGGAAATATCCTGCGATAACAAAGAAAAAGAAGCTTTCTGAGAAACTTCTTTGTGTTCTGTGAAATCATCTCACAGAGTTACAGCTTTCCCCTCAAGAAGCCTTTCGCTAAGACAGTTCTTGTGGAATTGGCAAAGTGATATTTGGAAGCCCATAGAGGGCTATGGTGAAAAAGGAAATATCCTCAGATGAAATCTGGAAAGAAGCTTTCTGAGAAACTGCTTAGTGTTCTGTGAATTCATCTCACAGAGTTACATGTGTATTTCGTGGATCTCTTTGCTAGTCTTATTTCTGTGGAATCTGAGAACAGATATTTCGGATCCCTTTGAAGACTATAGGGCCAAAGGAAATATCCTCCGATAACAAAGAGAAAGAAGCTTTCTGAGAAACTTCTTTGTGTTCTGTGAAATCATCTCACAGAGTTACAGCTTTCCCCTCAAGAAGCCTTTCGCTAAGACAGTTCTTGTGGAATTGGCAAAGTGATATTTGGAAGCCCATAGGGGGCTATGTTGAAAAAGGAAATATCCTCAGATGAAATCTGGAAAGAAGCTTTCTGAGAAACTGCTTAGTGTTCTGTGAATTCATCTCACAGAGTTACATGTGTGTTTCGTGGATCTCGTTGCTAGCCTTATTTCTCTGGAATCTGAGAAAAGATATTTCGGATCCCTATGAAGACTATAGGGCCAAAGCAAATATCCTTCGATAACAAAGAGAAAGAAGCTTTCTGAGAAACTTCTTTGTGTTCTGTGAAATCATCTCACAGAGTTACAGCTTTCCCCTCAAGAAGCCTTTCGCTAAGACAGTTCTTGTGGAATTGGCAAAGTGATATTTGGAAGCCCATAGAGGGCTATGGTGAAAAAGGAAATATCCTCAGATGAACTCTGGAAAGAAGCTTTCTGAGAAACTGCTTAGTGTTCTGTGAATTCATCTCACAGAGTTACATCTGTATTTCGTGGATCTCTTTGCTAGCCTTATTTCTGTGGAATCTGAGAACAGATATTTCGGATCCCTTTGAAGACTATAGAGCCAAAGGAAATATCCTGCGATAACAAAGAGAAAGAAGCTTTCTGAGAAACTTCTTTGTGTTCTGTGAAATCATCTCACAGAGTTACAGCTTTCCCCTCAAGAAGCCTTTCGCTAGGACAGTTCTTGTGGAATTGGCAAAGTGATATTTGGAAGCCCATAGAGGGCTATGGTGAAAAAGGAAATATCCTCAGATGAAATCTGGAAAGAAGCTTTCTGAGAAACTGCTTAGTGTTCTGTGAATTCATCTCACAGAGTTACATGTGTATTTCGTGGATCTCTTTGCTAGCCTTATTTCTGTGGAATCTGAGAAAAGATATTTCGCATCCCTATGAAGACTATAGGGCCAAAGGAAATATCCTCCGATAACAAAGAGAAAGAAGCTTTCTGAGAAACTTCTTTGTGTTCTGTGAAATCATCTCACAGAGTTACAGCTTTCCCCTCAAGAAGCCTTTCGCTAAGACAGTTCTTGTGGAATTGGCAAAGAGATATATGAAAGCCCATAGAGGGCTATGGTGAAAAAGGAAATATCCTCAGATGAAATCTGGAAAGAAGCTTTCTGAGAAACTGCTTAGTGTTCTGTGAAATCATCTCACAGAGTTACAGCTTTCCCCCAAGAAGCCTTTCGCTAAGACAGTTCTTGTTGAATTGGCAAAGTGATATTTGGAAGCCCATAGAGGGCTATGGTGAAAAAGGAAATATCCTCAGATGAAATCTGGAAAGAAGCTTTCTGAGAAACTGCTTAGTGTTCTGTGAATTCATCTCACAGCGTTACATCTGTATTTCGTGGATCTCTTTGCTAGCCTTATTTCTGTGGAGTCTGAGAACAGATATTTCGGATCCCTTTGAAGACTATATGGCCAAAGGAAATATCCTCCGATAACAAAGAGAAAGAAGCTTTCTGAGAAACTTCTTTGAAAGAAGCTTTCTGAGAAACTGCTTAGTGTTCTGTGAAGTCATCTCACAGAGTTACAGCTTTCCCCTCAAGAAGCCTTTCGCTAAGATAGTTCTTGTGGAATTGGGAAAGTGATATTTGGAAGCCCATAGAGGGCTATGGTGAAAAAGGAAATATCCTCAGATGAAATCTGGAAAGAAGCTTTCTGAGAAACTGCTTAGTGTTCTGTGAATTCATCTCACAGCGTTACATCTGTATTTCGTGGATCTCTTTGCTAGCCTTATTTCTGTGGAGTCTGTGAACAGATATTTCGGATTCCTTTGAAGACTATAGGGCCAAAGGACATATCCTCCGATAACAAAGAGAAAGAAGCTTTCTGAGAAACTTCTTTGTGTTCTGTGAAATCATCTCACAGAGTTACAGCTTTCCCCTCAAGAAGCCTTTCGCTAAGACAGTTCTTGTGGAATTGGCAAAGTGATATTTGGAAGCCCATAGACGGCTATGTTGAAAAAGGAAATATCATCAGATGAACTCTGGAAAGAAGCTTTCTGAGAAACTGCTTAGTGTTCTGTGAATTCATCTCACAGAGTTACATCTGTATTTCGTGGATCTCTTTGCTAGCCTTATTTCTGTGGAATCTGAGAACAGATATTTCGGATCCCTTTGAAGACTATAGGGCCAAAGGAAATATCCTGCGATAACAAAGAAAAAGAAGCTTTCTGAGAAACTTCTTTGTGTTCTGTGAAATCATCTCACAGAGTTACAGCTTTCCCCTCAAGAAGCCTTTCGCTAAGACAGTTCTTGTGGAATTGGCAAAGTGATATTTGGAAGCCCATAGAGGGCTATGGTGAAAAAGGAAATATCCTCAGATGAAATCTGGAAAGAAGCTTTCTGAGAAACTGCTTAGTGTTCTGTGAATTCATCTAACAGAATTACATCTGTATTTCGTGGATCTCTTTGCTAGTCTTATTTCTGTGGAATCTGAGAACAGATATTTCGGATACCTTTGAAGACTATAGGGCCAAAGGAAATATCCTCCGATAACAAAGAGAAAGAAGCTTTCTGAGAAACTTCTTTGTGTTCTGTGAAATCATCTCACAGAGTTACAGCTTTCCCCTCAAGAAGCCTTTCGCTAAGACAGTTCTTGTGGAATTGGCAAAGTGATATTTGGAAGCCCATAGGGGGCTATGTTGAAAAAGGAAATATCCTCAGATGAAATCTGGAAAGAAGCTTTCTGAGAAACTGCTTAGTGTTCTGTGAATTCATCTCACAGAGTTACATGTGTGTTTCGTGGATCTCGTTGCTAGCCTTATTTCTCTGGAATCTGAGAAAAGATATTTCGGATCCCTATGAAGACTATAGGGCCAAAGCAAATATCCTTCGATAACAAAGAGAAAGAAGCTTTCTGAGAAACTTCTTTGTGTTCTGTGAAATCATCTCACAGAGTTACAGCTTTCCCCTCAAGAAGCCTTTCGCTAAGACAGTTCTTGTGGAATTGGCAAAGTGATATTTGGAAGCCCATAGAGGGCTATGGTGAAAAAGGAAATATCCTCAGATGAACTCTGGAAAGAAGCTTTCTGAGAAACTGCTTAGTGTTCTGTGAATTCATCTCACAGAGTTACATCTGTATTTCGTGGATCTCTTTGCTAGCCTTATTTCTGTGGAATCTGAGAACAGATATTTCGGATCCCTTTGAAGACTATAGAGCCAAAGGAAATATCCTGCGATAACAAAGAGAAAGAAGCTTTCTGAGAAACTTCTTTGTGTTCTGTGAAATCATCTCACAGAGTTACAGCTTTCCCCTCAAGAAGCCTTTCGCTAGGACAGTTCTTGTGGAATTGGCAAAGTGATATTTGGAAGCCCATAGAGGGCTATGGTGAAAAAGGAAATATCCTCAGATGAATTCTGGAAAGAAGCTTTCTGAGAAACTGCTTAGTGTTCTGTGAATTCATCTCACAGAGTTACATCTGTATTTCGTGGATCTCTTTGCTAGCCTTATTTCTGTGGAATCTGAGAACAGATATTTCGGATCCCTTTGAAGACTATAGGGCCAAAGGAAATATCCTCCGATAACAAAGAGAAAGAAGCTTTCTGAGAAACTTCTTTGTGTTCTGTGAAATCATCTCACAGAGTTACAGCTTTCCCCTCAAGAAGCCTTTCGCTAAGACAGTTCTTGTGGAATTGGCAAAGTGATATATGGAAGCCCTTAGAGGGCTATGGTGAAAAAGGAAATATCCTCAGATGAAATCTGGAAAGAAGCTTTCTGAGAAACTGCTTAGTGTTCTGTGAATTCATCTCATAGAGTTATATCTGTATTTCGTGGATCTCTTTGCTAGCCTTATTTCTGTGGAATCTGAGAACAGATATTTCGGATCCCTTTGAAGACTACAGGGCCAAAGGAAATATCCTGCGATAACAAAGAGAAAGAAGCTTTCTGAGAAACTTCTTTGTGTTCTGTGAAATCATCTCACAGAGTTACAGCTTTCCCCTCAAGAACCTTTCGCTAAGACTGTTCTTGTGGAATTGGCAAAGTGATATTTGGAAGCCCATAGAGGGCTATGGTGAAAAGGAAATATCCTCAGATGAAATCTGGAAAGAAGCTTTCTGAGAAACTGCTTAGTGTTCTGTGAATTCATCTCACAGAGTTACATGTGTGTTTCGTGGATCTCGTTGCTAGTCTTATTTCTCTGGAATCTGAGAAAAGATATTTCGGATCCCTATGAAGACTATAGGGCCAAACCAAATATCCTCCGATAACAAAGAGAAAGAAGCTTTCTGAGAAACTTCTTTGTGTTCTGTGAAATCATCTCACAGAGTTACAGCTTTTCCCTCAAGAAGCCTTTCGCTAAGACAGTTCTTGTGGAATTGGCAAAGTGATATTTGGAAGCCCATAGAGGGCTATGGTGAAAAAGGAAATATCCTCAGATGAACTCTGGAAAGAAGCTTTCTGAGAAACTGCTTAGTGTTCTGTTAATTCATCTCACAGAGTTACATCTGTATTTCGTGGATCTCTTTGCTAGCCTTATTTCTGTGGAATCTGAGAACAGATATTTCGGATCCCTTTGAAGACTATAGAGCCAAAGGAAATATCCTGCGATAACAAAGAGAAAGAAGCTTTCTGAGAAACTTCTTTGTGTTCTGTGAAATCATCTCACAGAGTTACAGATTTCCCGTCAAGAAGCCTTTCGCTAAGACAGTTCTTGTGGAATTGGCAAAGTGATATTTGGAAGCCCATAGAGGGCTATGGTGAAAAAGGAAATATCCTCAGATGAAATCTGGAAAGAAGCTTTCTGAGAAACTGCTTAGTGTTCTGTGAATTCATCTCACAGAGTTACATGTGTATTTCGTGGATCTCTTTGCTAGCCTTATTTCTGTGGAATCTGAGAAAAGATATTTCGCATCCCTATGAAGACTATAGGGCCAAAGGAAATATCCTCCGATAACAAAGAGAAAGAAGCTTTCTGAGAAACTTCTTTGTGTTCTGTGAAATCATCTCACAGAGTTACAGCTTTCCCCTCAAGAAGCCTTTCGCTAAGACAGTTCTTGTGGAATTGGCAAAGAGATATATGAAAGCCCATAGAGGGCTATGGTGAAAAAGGAAATATCCTCAGATGAAATCTGGAAAGAAGCTTTCTGAGAAACTGCTTAGTGTTCTGTGAATTCATCTCACAGCGTTACATCTGTATTTCGTGGATCTCTTTGCTAGCCTTATTTCTGTGGAGTCTGAGAACAGATATTTCGGATCCCTTTGAAGACTATATGGCCAAAGGAAATATCCTCCGATAACAAAGAGAAAGAAGCTTTCTGAGAAACTTCTTTGAAAGAAGCTTTCTGAGAAACTGCTTAGTGTTCTGTGAAGTCATCTCACAGAGTTACAGCTTTCCCCTCAAGAAGCCTTTCGCTAAGATAGTTCTTGTGGAATTGGGAAAGTGATATTTGGAAGCCCATAGAGGGCTATGGTGAAAAAGGAAATATCCTCAGATGAAATCTGGAAAGAAGCTTTCTGAGAAACTGCTTAGTGTTCTGTGAATTCATCTCACAGCGTTACATCTGTATTTCGTGGATCTCTTTGCTAGCCTTATTTCTGTGGAGTCTGTGAACAGATATTTCGGATTCCTTTGAAGACTATAGGGCCAAAGGACATATCCTCCGATAACAAAGAGAAAGAAGCTTTCTGAGAAACTTCTTTGTGTTCTGTGAAATCATCTCACAGAGTTACAGCTTTCCCCTCAAGAAGCCTTTCGCTAAGACAGTTCTTGTGGAATTGGCAAAGTGATATTTGGAAGCCCATAGACGGCTATGTTGAAAAAGGAAATATCATCAGATGAACTCTGGAAAGAAGCTTTCTGAGAAACTGCTTAGTGTTCTGTGAATTCATCTCACAGAGTTACATCTGTATTTCGTGGATCTCTTTGCTAGCCTTATTTCTGTGGAATCTGAGAACAGATATTTCGGATCCCTTTGAAGACTATAGGGCCAAAGGAAATATCCTGCGATAACAAAGAAAAAGAAGCTTTCTGAGAAACTTCTTTGTGTTCTGTGAAATCATCTCACAGAGTTACAGCTTTCCCCTCAAGAAGCCTTTCGCTAAGACAGTTCTTGTGGAATTGGCAAAGTGATATTTGGAAGCCCATAGAGGGCTATGGTGAAAAAGGAAATATCCTCAGATGAAATCTGGAAAGAAGCTTTCTGAGAAACTGCTTAGTGTTCTGTGAATTCATCTAACAGAATTACATCTGTATTTCGTGGATCTCTTTGCTAGTCTTATTTCTGTGGAATCTGAGAACAGATATTTCGGATCCCTTTGAAGACTATAGGGCCAAAGGAAATATCCTCCGATAACAAAGAGAAAGAAGCTTTCTGAGAAACTTCTTTGTGTTCTGTGAAATCATCTCACAGAGTTACAGCTTTCCCCTCAAGAAGCCTTTCGCTAAGACAGTTCTTGTGGAATTGGCAAAGTGATATTTGGAAGCCCATAGGGGGCTATGTTGAAAAAGGAAATATCCTCAGATGAAATCTGGAAAGAAGCTTTCTGAGAAACTGCTTAGTGTTCTGTGAATTCATCTCACAGAGTTACATGTGTGTTTCGTGGATCTCGTTGCTAGCCTTATTTCTCTGGAATCTGAGAAAAGATATTTCGGATCCCTATGAAGACTATAGGGCCAAAGCAAATATCCTCCGATAACAAAGAGAAAGAAGCTTTCTGAGAAACCTCTTTGTGTTCTGTGAAATCATCTCACAGAGTTACAGCTTTCCCCTCAAGAAGCCTTTCGCTAAGACAGTTCTTGTGGAATTGGCAAAGTGATATTTGGAAGCCCATAGAGGGCTATGGTGAAAAAGGAAATATCCTCAGATGAACTCTGGAAAGAAGCTTTCTGAGAAACTGCTTAGTGTTCTGTGAATTCATCTCACAGAGTTACATCTGTATTTCGTGGATCTCTTTGCTAGCCTTATTTCTGTGGAATCTGAGAACAGATATTTCGGATCCCTTTGAAGACTATAGAGCCAAAGGAAATATCCTGCGATAACAAAGAGAAAGAAGCTTTCTGAGAAACTTCTTTGTGTTCTGTGAAATCATCTCACAGAGTTACAGCTTTCCCCTCAAGAAGCCTTTCGCTAAGACAGTTCTTGTGGAATTGGCAAAGTGATATTTGGAAGCCCATAGAGGGCTATGGTGAAAAAGGAAATATCCTCAGATGAATTCTGGAAAGAAGCTTTCTGAGAAACTGCTTAGTGTTCTGTGAATTCATCTCACAGAGTTACATCTGTATTTCGTGGATCTCTTTGCTAGCCTTATTTCTGTGGAATCTGAGAACAGATATTTCGGATCCCTTTGAAGACTATAGGGCCAAAGGAAATATCCTGCGATAACAAAGAGAAAGAAGCTTTCTGAGAAACCTCTTTGTGTTCTGTGAAATCATCTCACAGAGTTACAGCTTTCCCCTCAAGAAGCCTTTCGCTAAGACAGTTCTTGTGGAATTGGCAAAGTGATATTTGGAAGCCCATAGAGGGCTATGGTGAAAAAGGAAATATCCTCAGATGAAATCTGGAAAGAAGCTTTCTGAGAAACTGCTTAGTGTTCTGTGAATTCATCTCACAGAGTTACATGTGTATTTCGTGGATCTCTTTGCTAGCCTTATTTCTGTGGAATTTGAGAAAAGATATTTCGCATCCCTTTGAAGACTATAGGGCCAAAGGAAATATCCTCCGATAACAAAGAGAAAAAAGCTTTCTGAGAAACTTCTTTGTGTTCTGTGAAATCATCTCACAGAGTTACATCTTTCCCCTCAAGAAGCCTTTCGCTAAGACAGTTCTTGTGGAATTGGCAAAGTGATATTTGGAAGCCCATAGAGGGCTATGGTGAAAAAGGAAATATCCTCAGATGAAATCTGGAAAGAAGCTTTCTGAGAAACTGCTTAGTGTTCTGTGAATTCATCTCACAGCGTTACATCTGTATTTCGTGGATCTCTTTGCTAGCCTTATTTCTGTGGAGTCTGAGAACAGATATTTCGGATCCCTTTGAAGACTATAGGGCCAAAGGAAATATCCTCCGATAACAAAGAGAAAGAAGCTTTCTGAGAAACTTCTTTGTGTTCTGTGAAATCATCTCACAGAGTTACAGCTTTCCCCTCAAGAAGCCTTTCGCTAAGACAGTTCTTGTGGAATTGGCAAACTGATATTTGGAAGCCCATAGAGGGCTATGGGGAAAAAGGAAATATCCTCAGATGAAATCTGGAAAGAAGCTTTCTGAGAAACTGCTTAGTGTTCTGTGAATTCATCTCACAGAGTTACATCTGTATTTCGTGGATCTCTTTGCTAGCCTTATTTCTGTGGAATCTGAGAACAGATATTTCGAATCCCTTTTGAAGACTATAGGGCCAAAGGAAATATCCTCCGATAACAAAGAGAAAGAAGCTTTCTGAGAAACTTCTTTGTGTTCTGTGAAATCATCTCACAGAGTTACAGCTTTCCCCTCAAGAAGCCTTTCGCTAAGACAGTTCTTGTGGAATTGGCAAAGTGATATTTGGAAGCCCATAGAGGGCTATGGTGAAAAAGGAAATATCCTCAGATGAAATCTGAAAAGAAGCTTTCTGAGAAACTGCTTAGTGTTCTGTGAATTCATCTCACAGAGTTACATCTGTATTTCCTGGATCTCTTTGCTAGCCTTATTTCTGTGGAATCTGAGAACAGATATTTCGGATCCCTTTGAAGACTATAGGGCCAAAGGAAATATCCTGCGATAACAAAGAGAAAGAAGCTTTCTGAGAAACTTCTTTCTGTTCTGTGAAATCATCTCACAGAGTTACAGCTTTCCCCTCAAGAACCCTTTCGCTAAGACAGTTCTTGTGGAATTGGCAAAGTGATATTTGGAAGCCCATAGAGGGCTATGGTGAAAAAGGAAATATCCTCAGATGAAATCTGGAAAGAAGCTTTCTGAGAAACTGCCTAGTGTTCTGTGAATTCATCTCACAGAGTTACATCTGTATTTCGTGGATCTCTTTGCTAGCCTTATTTCTGTGGAATCTGAGAACAGATATTTCGGATCCCTTTGAAGACTATAGGGCCAAAGGAAATATCCTGCGATAACAAAGAGAAAGAAGCTTTCTGAGAAACTTCTTTGTGTTCTGTGAAATCATCTCACAGAGTTACATCTTTCCCCTCAAGAAGCCTTTCGCTAAGACAGTTCTTGTGGAATTGGAAAAGTGATATTTGGAAGCCCATAGAGGGCTATGGTGAAAAAGGAAATATCCTCAGATGAAATCTGGAAAGAAGCTTTCTGAGAAACTGCTTAGTGTTCTGTGAATTCATCTCACAGAGTTACATGTGTATTTCGTGGATCTCTTTGCTAGCCTTATTTCTGTGGAATTTGAGAAAAGATATTTCGCATCCCTTTGAAGACTATAGGGCCAAAGGAAATATCCTCCGATAACAAAGAGAAAGAAGCTTTCTGAGAAACTTCTTTGTGTTCTGTGAAATCATCTCACAGAGTTACAGCTTTCCCCTCAAGAAGCCTTTCGCTAAGACAGTTCTTGTGGAATTGGCAAAGTGATATTTGGAAGCCCATAGAGGGCTATGGTGAAAAAGGAAATATCCTCAGATGAAATCTGGAAAGAAGCTTTCTGAGAAACTGCTTAGTGTTCTGTGAATTCATCTAACAGAATTACATCTGTATTTCGTGGATCTCTTTGCTAGTCTTATTTCTGTGGAATCTGAGAACAGATATTTCGGATCCCTTTGAAGACTATAGGGCCAAAGGAAATATCCTCCGATAACAAAGAGAAAGAAGCTTTCTGAGAAACTTCTTTGTGTTCTGTGAAATCATCTCACAGAGTTACAGCTTTCACCTCAAGAAGCCTTTCGCTAAGACAGTTCTTGTGGAATTGGCAAAGTGATATTTGGAAGCCCATAGGGGGCTATGTTGAAAAAGGAAATATACTCAGATGAAATCTGGAAAGAAGCTTTCTGAGAAACTGCTTAGTGTTCTGTGAATTCATCTCACAGAGTTACATGTGTGTTTCGTGGATCTCGTTGCTAGCCTTATTTCTCTGGAATCTGAGAAAAGATATTTCGGATCCCTATGAAGACTATAGGGCCAAAGCAAATATCCTCCGATAACAAAGAGAAAGAAGCTTTCTGAGAAACTTCTTTGTGTTCTGTGAAATCATCTCACAGAGTTACAGCTTTCCCCTCAAGAAGCCTTTCGCTAAGACAGTTCTTGTGGAATTGGCAAAGTGATATTTGGAAGCCCATAGAGGGCTATGGTGAAAAAGGAAATATCCTCAGATGAACTCTGGAAAGAAGCTTTCTGAGAAACTGCTTAGTGTTCAGTTAATTCATCTCACAGAGTTACATCTGTATTTCGTGGATCTCTTTGCTAGCCTTATTTCTGTGGAATCTGAGAACAGATATTTCGGATCCCTTTGAAGACTATAGAGCCAAAGGAAATATCCTGCGATAACAAAGAGAAAGAAGCTTTCTGAGAAACTTCTTTGTGTTCTGTGAAATCATCTCACAGAGTTACAGCTTTCCCGTCAAGAAGCCTTTCGCTAAGACAGTTCTTGTGGAATTGGCAAAGTGATATTTGGAAGCCCATAGAGGGCTATGGTGAAAAAGGAAATATCCTCAGATGAAATCTGGAAAGAAGCTTTCTGAGAAACTGCTTAGTGTTCTGTGAATTCATCTCACAGAGTTACATGTGTATTTCGTGGATCTCTTTGCTAGCCTTATTTCTGTGGAATCTGAGAAAAGATATTTCGCATCCCTATGAAGACTATAGGGCCAAAGGAAATATCCTCCGATAACAAAGAGAAAGAAGCTTTCTGAGAAACTTCTTTGTGTTCTGTGAAATCATCTCACAGAGTTACAGCTTTCCCCTCAAGAAGCCTTTCGCTAAGACAGTTCTTGTGGAATTGGCAAAGAGATATATGAAAGCCCATAGAGGGCTATGGTGAAAAAGGAAATATCCTCAGATGAAATCTGGAAAGAAGCTTTCTGAGAAACTGCTTAGTGTTCTGTGAAATCATCTCACAGAGTTACAGCTTTCCCCCAAGAAGCCTTTCGCTAAGACAGTTCTTGTTGAATTGGCAAAGTGATATTTGGAAGCCCATAGAGGGCTATGGTGAAAAAGGAAATATCCTCAGATGAAATCTGGAAAGAAGCTTTCTGAGAAACTGCTTAGTGTTCTGTGAATTCATCTCACAGCGTTACATCTGTATTTCGTGGATCTCTTTGCTAGCCTTATTTCTGTGGAGTCTGAGAACAGATATTTCGGATCCCTTTGAAGACTATATGGCCAAAGGAAATATCCTCCGATAACAAAGAGAAAGAAGCTTTCTGAGAAACTTCTTTGAAAGAAGCTTTCTGAGAAACTGCTTAGTGTTCTGTGAAGTCATCTCACAGAGTTACAGCTTTCCCCTCAAGAAGCCTTTCGCTAAGATAGTTCTTGTGGAATTGGGAAAGTGATATTTGGAAGCCCATAGAGGGCTATGGTGAAAAAGGAAATATCCTCAGATGAAATCTGGAAAGAAGCTTTCTGAGAAACTGCTTAGTGTTCTGTGAATTCATCTCACAGCGTTACATCTGTATTTCGTGGATCTCTTTGCTAGCCTTATTTCTGTGGAGTCTGTGAACAGATATTTCGGATCCCTTTGAAGACTATAGGGCCAAAGGACATATCCTCCGATAACAAAGAGAAAGAAGCTTTCTGAGAAACTTCTTTGTGTTCTGTGAAATCATCTCACAGAGTTACAGCTTTCCCCTCAAGAAGCCTTTCGCTAAGACAGTTCTTGTGGAATTGGCAAAGTGATATTTGGAAGCCCATAGAGGGCTATGTTGAAAAAGGAAATATCATCAGATGAACTCTGGAAGGAAGCTTTCTGAGAAACTGCTTAGTGTTCTGTGAATTCATCTCACAGAGTTACATCTGTATTTCGTGGATCTCTTTGCTAGCCTTATTTCTGTGGAATCTGAGAACAGATATTTCGGATCCCTTTGAAGAATATAGGGCCAAAGGAAATATCCTGCGATAACAAAGAAAAAGAAGCTTTCTGAGAAACTTCTTTGTGTTCTGTGAAATCATCTCACAGAGTTACAGCTTTCCCCTCAAGAAGCCTTTCGCTAAGACAGTTCTTGTGGAATTGGCAAAGTGATATTTGGAAGCCCATAGAGGGCTATGGTGAAAAAGGAAATATCCTCAGATGAAATCTGGAAAGAAGCTTTCTGAGAAACTGCTTAGTGTTCTGTGAATTCATCTCACAGAGTTACATGTGTATTTCGTGGATCTCTTTGCTAGTCTTATTTCTGTGGAATCTGAGAACAGATATTTCGGATCCCTTTGAAGACTATAGGGCCAAAGGAAATATCCTCCGATAACAAAGAGAAAGAAGCTTTCTGAGAAACTTCTTTGTGTTCTGTGAAATCATCTCACAGAGTTACAGCTTTCCCCTCAAGAAGCCTTTCGCTAAGACAGTTCTTGTGGAATTGGCAAAGTGATATTTGGAAGCCCATAGGGGGCTATGTTGAAAAAGGAAATATCCTCAGATGAAATCTGGAAAGAAGCTTTCTGAGAAACTGCTTAGTGTTCTGTGAATTCATCTCACAGAGTTACATGTGTGTTTCGTGGATCTCGTTGCTAGCCTTATTTCTCTGGAATCTGAGAAAAGATATTTCGGATCCCTATGAAGACTATAGGGCCAAAGCAAATATCCTTCGATAACAAAGAGAAAGAAGCTTTCTGAGAAACTTCTTTGTGTTCTGTGAAATCATCTCACAGAGTTACAGCTTTCCCCTCAAGAAGCCTTTCGCTAAGACAGTTCTTGTGGAATTGGCAAAGTGATATTTGGAAGCCCATAGAGGGCTATGGTGAAAAAGGAAATATCCTCAGATGAACTCTGGAAAGAAGCTTTCTGAGAAACTGCTTAGTGTTCTGTGAATTCATCTCACAGAGTTACATCTGTATTTCGTGGATCTCTTTGCTAGCCTTATTTCTGTGGAATCTGAGAACAGATATTTCGGATCCCTTTGAAGACTATAGAGCCAAAGGAAATATCCTGCGATAACAAAGAGAAAGAAGCTTTCTGAGAAACTTCTTTGTGTTCTGTGAAATCATCTCACAGAGTTACAGCTTTCCCCTCAAGAAGCCTTTCGCTAGGACAGTTCTTGTGGAATTGGCAAAGTGATATTTGGAAGCCCATAGAGGGCTATGGTGAAAAAGGAAATATCCTCAGATGAATTCTGGAAAGAAGCTTTCTGAGAAACTGCTTAGTGTTCTGTGAATTCATCTCACAGAGTTACATATGTATTTCGTGGATCTCTTTGCTAGCCTTATTTCTGTGGAATCTGAGAACAGATATTTCGGATCCCTTTGAAGACTATAGGGCCAAAGGAAATATCCTGCGATAACAAAGAGAAAGAAGCTTTCTGAGAAACTTCTTTGTGTTCTGTGAAATCATCTCACAGAGTTACAGCTTTCCCCTCAAGAAGCCTTTCGCTAAGACAGTTCTTGTGGAATTGGCAAAGTGATATATGGAAGCCCTTAGAGGGCTATGGTGAAAAAGGAAATATCCTCAGATGAAATCTGGAAAGAAGCTTTCTGAGAAACTGCTTAGTGTTCTGTGAATTCATCTCATAGAGTTATATCTGTATTTCGTGGATCTCTTTGCTAGCCTTATTTCTGTGGAATCTGAGAACAGATATTTCGGATCCCTTTGAAGACTACAGGGCCAAAGGAAATATCCTGCGATAACAAAGAGAAAGAAGCTTTCTGAGAAACTTCTTTGTGTTCTGTGAAATCATCTCACAGAGTTACAGCTTTCCCCTCAAGAACCTTTCGCTAAGACTGTTCTTGTGGAATTGGCAAAGTGATATTTGGAAGCCCATAGAGGGCTATGGTGAAAAGGAAATATCCTCAGATGAAATCTGGAAAGAAGCTTTCTGAGAAACTGCTTAGTGTTCTGTGAATTCATCTCACAGAGTTACATGTGTGTTTCGTGGATCTCGTTGCTAGTCTTATTTCTCTGGAATCTGAGAAAAGATATTTCGGATCCCTATGAAGACTATAGGGCCAAACCAAATATCCTCCGATAACAAAGAGAAAGAAGCTTTCTGAGAAACTTCTTTGTGTTCTGTGAAATCATCTCACAGAGTTACAGCTTTCCCCTCAAGAAGCCTTTCGCTAAGACAGTTCTTGTGGAATTGGCAAAGTGATATTTGGAAGCCCATAGAGGGCTATGGTGAAAAAGGAAATATCCTCAGATGAACTCTGGAAAGAAGCTTTCTGAGAAACTGCTTAGTGTTCTGTTAATTCATCTCACAGAGTTACATCTGTATTTCGTGGATCTCTTTGCTAGCCTTATTTCTGTGGAATCTGAGAACAGATATTTCGGATCCCTTTGAAGACTATAGAGCCAAAGGAAATATCCTGCGATAACAAAGAGAAAGAAGCTTTCTGAGAAACTTCTTTGTGTTCTGTGAAATCATCTCACAGAGTTACAGCTTTCCCGTCAAGAAGCCTTTCGCTAAGACAGTTCTTGTGGAATTGGCAAAGTGATATTTGGAAGCCCATAGAGGGCTATGGTGAAAAAGGAAATATCCTCAGATGAAATCTGGAAAGAAGCTTTCTGAGAAACTGCTTAGTGTTCTGTGAATTCATCTCACAGAGTTACATGTGTATTTCGTGGATCTCTTTGCTAGCCTTATTTCTGTGGAATCTGAGAAAAGATATTTCGCATCCCTATGAAGACTATAGGGCCAAAGGAAATATCCTCCGATAACAAAGAGAAAGAAGCTTTCTGAGAAACTTCTTTGTGTTCTGTGAAATCATCTCACAGAGTTACAGCTTTCCCCTCAAGAAGCCTTTCGCTAAGACAGTTCTTGTGGAATTGGCAAAGAGATATATGAAAGCCCATAGAGGGCTATGGTGAAAAAGGAAATATCCTCAGATGAAATCTGGAAAGAAGCTTTCTGAGAAACTGCTTAGTGTTCTGTGAAATCATCTCACAGAGTTACAGCTTTCCCCCAAGAAGCCTTTCGCTAAGACAGTTCTTGTTGAATTGGCAAAGTGATATTTGGAAGCCCATAGAGGGCTATGGTGAAAAAGGAAATATCCTCAGATGAAATCTGGAAAGAAGCTTTCTGAGAAACTGCTTAGTGTTCTGTGAATTCATCTCACAGCGTTACATCTGTATTTCGTGGATCTCTTTGCTAGCCTTATTTCTGTGGAGTCTGAGAACAGATATTTCGGATCCCTTTGAAGACTATATGGCCAAAGGAAATATCCTCCGATAACAAAGAGAAAGAAGCTTTCTGAGAAACTTCTTTGAAAGAAGCTTTCTGAGAAACTGCTTAGTGTTCTGTGAAGTCATCTCACAGAGTTACAGCTTTCCCCTCAAGAAGCCTTTCGCTAAGATAGTTCTTGTGGAATTGGGAAAGTGATATTTGGAAGCCCATAGAGGGCTATGGTGAAAAAGGAAATATCCTCAGATGAAATCTGGAAAGAAGCTTTCTGAGAAACTGCTTAGTGTTCTGTGAATTCATCTCACAGCGTTACATCTGTATTTCGTGGATCTCTTTGCTAGCCTTATTTCTGTGGAGTCTGTGAACAGATATTTCGGATTCCTTTGAAGACTATAGGGCCAAAGGACATATCCTCCGATAACAAAGAGAAAGAAGCTTTCTGAGAAACTTCTTTGTGTTCTGTGAAATCATCTCACAGAGTTACAGCTTTCCCCTCAAGAAGCCTTTCGCTAAGACAGTTCTTGTGGAATTGGCAAAGTGATATTTGGAAGCCCATAGACGGCTATGTTGAAAAAGGAAATATCATCAGATGAACTCTGGAAAGAAGCTTTCTGAGAAACTGCTTAGTGTTCTGTGAATTCATCTCACAGAGTTACATCTGTATTTCGTGGATCTCTTTGCTAGCCTTATTTCTGTGGAATCTGAGAACAGATATTTCGGATCCCTTTGAAGACTATAGGGCCAAAGGAAATATCCTGCGATAACAAAGAAAAAGAAGCTTTCTGAGAAACTTCTTTGTGTTCTGTGAAATCATCTCACAGAGTTACAGCTTTCCCCTCAAGAAGCCTTTCGCTAAGACAGTTCTTGTGGAATTGGCAAAGTGATATTTGGAAGCCCATAGAGGGCTATGGTGAAAAAGGAAATATCCTCAGATGAAATCTGGAAAGAAGCTTTCTGAGAAACTGCTTAGTGTTCTGTGAAATCATCTCACAGAGTTACAGCTTTCCCCCAAGAAGCCTTTCGCTAAGACAGTTCTTGTTGAATTGGCAAAGTGATATTTGGAAGCCCATAGAGGGCTATGTTGAAAAAGGAAATATCATCAGATGAACTCTGGAAGGAAGCTTTCTGAGAAACTGCTTAGTGTTCTGTGAATTCATCTCACAGAGTTACATCTGTATTTCGTGGATCTCTTTGCTAGCCTTATTTCTGTGGAATCTGAGAACAGATATTTCGGATCCCTTTGAAGAATATAGGGCCAAAGGAAATATCCTGCGATAACAAAGAAAAAGAAGCTTTCTGAGAAACTTCTTTGTGTTCTGTGAAATCATCTCACAGAGTTACAGCTTTCCCCTCAAGAAGCCTTTCGCTAAGACAGTTCTTGTGGAATTGGCAAAGTGATATTTGGAAGCCCATAGAGGGCTATGGTGAAAAAGGAAATATCCTCAGATGAAATCTGGAAAGAAGCTTTCTGAGAAACTGCTTAGTGTTCTGTGAATTCATCTCACAGAGTTACATGTGTATTTCGTGGATCTCTTTGCTAGTCTTATTTCTGTGGAATCTGAGAACAGATATTTCGGATCCCTTTGAAGACTATAGGGCCAAAGGAAATATCCTCCGATAACAAAGAGAAAGAAGCTTTCTGAGAAACTTCTTTGTGTTCTGTGAAATCATCTCACAGAGTTACAGCTTTCCCCTCAAGAAGCCTTTCGCTAAGACAGTTCTTGTGGAATTGGCAAAGTGATATTTGGAAGCCCATAGGGGGCTATGTTGAAAAAGGAAATATCCTCAGATGAAATCTGGAAAGAAGCTTTCTGAGAAACTGCTTAGTGTTCTGTGAATTCATCTCACAGAGTTACATGTGTGTTTCGTGGATCTCGTTGCTAGCCTTATTTCTCTGGAATCTGAGAAAAGATATTTCGGATCCCTATGAAGACTATAGGGCCAAAGCAAATATCCTTCGATAACAAAGAGAAAGAAGCTTTCTGAGAAACTTCTTTGTGTTCTGTGAAATCATCTCACAGAGTTACAGCTTTCCCCTCAAGAAGCCTTTCGCTAAGACAGTTCTTGTGGAATTGGCAAAGTGATATTTGGAAGCCCATAGAGGGCTATGGTGAAAAAGGAAATATCCTCAGATGAACTCTGGAAAGAAGCTTTCTGAGAAACTGCTTAGTGTTCTGTGAATTCATCTCACAGAGTTACATCTGTATTTCGTGGATCTCTTTGCTAGCCTTATTTCTGTGGAATCTGAGAACAGATATTTCGGATCCCTTTGAAGACTATAGAGCCAAAGGAAATATCCTGCGATAACAAAGAGAAAGAAGCTTTCTGAGAAACTTCTTTGTGTTCTGTGAAATCATCTCACAGAGTTACAGCTTTCCCCTCAAGAAGCCTTTCGCTAGGACAGTTCTTGTGGAATTGGCAAAGTGATATTTGGAAGCCCATAGAGGGCTATGGTGAAAAAGGAAATATCCTCAGATGAATTCTGGAAAGAAGCTTTCTGAGAAACTGCTTAGTGTTCTGTGAATTCATCTCACAGAGTTACATCTGTATTTCGTGGATCTCTTTGCTAGCCTTATTTCTGTGGAATCTGAGAACAGATATTTCGGATCCCTTTGAAGACTATAGGGCCAAAGGAAATATCCTGCGATAACAAAGAGAAAGAAGCTTTCTGAGAAACTTCTTTGTGTTCTGTGAAATCATCTCACAGAGTTACAGCTTTCCCCTCAAGAAGCCTTTCGCTAAGACAGTTCTTGTGGAATTGGCAAAGTGATATATGGAAGCCCTTAGAGGGCTATGGTGAAAAAGGAAATATCCTCAGATGAAATCTGGAAAGAAGCTTTCTGAGAAACTGCTTAGTGTTCTGTGAATTCATCTCATAGAGTTATATCTGTATTTCGTGGATCTCTTTGCTAGCCTTATTTCTGTGGAATCTGAGAACAGATATTTCGGATCCCTTTGAAGACTACAGGGCCAAAGGAAATATCCTGCGATAACAAAGAGAAAGAAGCTTTCTGAGAAACTTCTTTGTGTTCTGTGAAATCATCTCACAGAGTTACAGCTTTCCCCTCAAGAACCTTTCGCTAAGACTGTTCTTGTGGAATTGGCAAAGTGATATTTGGAAGCCCATAGAGGGCTATGGTGAAAAGGAAATATCCTCAGATGAAATCTGGAAAGAAGCTTTCTGAGAAACTGCTTAGTGTTCTGTGAATTCATCTCACAGAGTTACATGTGTGTTTCGTGGATCTCGTTGCTAGTCTTATTTCTCTGGAATCTGAGAAAAGATATTTCGGATCCCTATGAAGACTATAGGGCCAAACCAAATATCCTCCGATAACAAAGAGAAAGAAGCTTTCTGAGAAACTTCTTTGTGTTCTGTGAAATCATCTCACAGAGTTACAGCTTTCCCCTCAAGAAGCCTTTCGCTAAGACAGTTCTTGTGGAATTGGCAAAGTGATATTTGGAAGCCCATAGAGGGCTATGGTGAAAAAGGAAATATCCTCAGATGAACTCTGGAAAGAAGCTTTCTGAGAAACTGCTTAGTGTTCTGTTAATTCATCTCACAGAGTTACATCTGTATTTCGTGGATCTCTTTGCTAGCCTTATTTCTGTGGAATCTGAGAACAGATATTTCGGATCCCTTTGAAGACTATAGAGCCAAAGGAAATATCCTGCGATAACAAAGAGAAAGAAGCTTTCTGAGAAACTTCTTTGTGTTCTGTGAAATCATCTCACAGAGTTACAGCTTTCCCGTCAAGAAGCCTTTCGCTAAGACAGTTCTTGTGGAATTGGCAAAGTGATATTTGGAAGCCCATAGAGGGCTATGGTGAAAAAGGAAATATCCTCAGATGAAATCTGGAAAGAAGCTTTCTGAGAAACTGCTTAGTGTTCTGTGAATTCATCTCACAGAGTTACATGTGTATTTCGTGGATCTCTTTGCTAGCCTTATTTCTGTGGAATCTGAGAAAAGATATTTCGCATCCCTATGAAGACTATAGGGCCAAAGGAAATATCCTCCGATAACAAAGAGAAAGAAGCTTTCTGAGAAACTTCTTTGTGTTCTGTGAAATCATCTCACAGAGTTACAGCTTTCCCCTCAAGAAGCCTTTCGCTAAGACAGTTCTTGTGGAATTGGCAAAGAGATATATGAAAGCCCATAGAGGGCTATGGTGAAAAAGGAAATATCCTCAGATGAAATCTGGAAAGAAGCTTTCTGAGAAACTGCTTAGTGTTCTGTGAAATCATCTCACAGAGTTACAGCTTTCCCCCAAGAAGCCTTTCGCTAAGACAGTTCTTGTTGAATTGGCAAAGTGATATTTGGAAGCCCATAGAGGGCTATGGTGAAAAAGGAAATATCCTCAGATGAAATCTGGAAAGAAGCTTTCTGAGAAACTGCTTAGTGTTCTGTGAATTCATCTCACAGCGTTACATCTGTATTTCGTGGATCTCTTTGCTAGCCTTATTTCTGTGGAGTCTGAGAACAGATATTTCGGATCCCTTTGAAGACTATATGGCCAAAGGAAATATCCTCCGATAACAAAGAGAAAGAAGCTTTCTGAGAAACTTCTTTGAAAGAAGCTTTCTGAGAAACTGCTTAGTGTTCTGTGAAGTCATCTCACAGAGTTACAGCTTTCCCCTCAAGAAGCCTTTCGCTAAGATAGTTCTTGTGGAATTGGGAAAGTGATATTTGGAAGCCCATAGAGGGCTATGGTGAAAAAGGAAATATCCTCAGATGAAATCTGGAAAGAAGCTTTCTGAGAAACTGCTTAGTGTTCTGTGAATTCATCTCACAGCGTTACATCTGTATTTCGTGGATCTCTTTGCTAGCCTTATTTCTGTGGAGTCTGTGAACAGATATTTCGGATTCCTTTGAAGACTATAGGGCCAAAGGACATATCCTCCGATAACAAAGAGAAAGAAGCTTTCTGAGAAACTTCTTTGTGTTCTGTGAAATCATCTCACAGAGTTACAGCTTTCCCCTCAAGAAGCCTTTCGCTAAGACAGTTCTTGTGGAATTGGCAAAGTGATATTTGGAAGCCCATAGACGGCTATGTTGAAAAAGGAAATATCATCAGATGAACTCTGGAAAGAAGCTTTCTGAGAAACTGCTTAGTGTTCTGTGAATTCATCTCACAGAGTTACATCTGTATTTCGTGGATCTCTTTGCTAGCCTTATTTCTGTGGAATCTGAGAACAGATATTTCGGATCCCTTTGAAGACTATAGGGCCAAAGGAAATATCCTGCGATAACAAAGAAAAAGAAGCTTTCTGAGAAACTTCTTTGTGTTCTGTGAAATCATCTCACAGAGTTACAGCTTTCCCCTCAAGAAGCCTTTCGCTAAGACAGTTCTTGTGGAATTGGCAAAGTGATATTTGGAAGCCCATAGAGGGCTATGGTGAAAAAGGAAATATCCTCAGATGAAATCTGGAAAGAAGCTTTCTGAGAAACTGCTTAGTGTTCTGTGAATTCATCTAACAGAATTACATCTGTATTTCGTGGATCTCTTTGCTAGTCTTATTTCTGTGGAATCTGAGAACAGATATTTCGGATCCCTTTGAAGACTATAGGGCCAAAGGAAATATCCTCCGATAACAAAGAGAAAGAAGCTTTCTGAGAAACTTCTTTGTGTTCTGTGAAATCATCTCACAGAGTTACAGCTTTCCCCTCAAGAAGCCTTTCGCTAAGACAGTTCTTGTGGAATTGGCAAAGTGATATTTGGAAGCCCATAGGGGGCTATGTTGAAAAAGGAAATATCCTCAGATGAAATCTGGAAAGAAGCTTTCTGAGAAACTGCTTAGTGTTCTGTGAATTCATCTCACAGAGTTACATGTGTGTTTCGTGGATCTCGTTGCTAGCCTTATTTCTCTGGAATCTGAGAAAAGATATTTCGGATCCCTATGAAGACTATAGGGCCAAAGCAAATATCCTCCGATAACAAAGAGAAAGAAGCTTTCTGAGAAACTTCTTTGTGTTCTGTGAAATCATCTCACAGAGTTACAGCTTTCCCCTCAAGAAGCCTTTCGCTAAGACAGTTCTTGTGGAATTGGCAAAGTGATATTTGGAAGCCCATAGAGGGCTATGGTGAAAAAGGAAATATCCTCAGATGAACTCTGGAAAGAAGCTTTCTGAGAAACTGCTTAGTGTTCTGTGAATTCATCTCACAGAGTTACATCTGTATTTCGTGGATCTCTTTGCTAGCCTTATTTCTGTGGAATCTGAGAACAGATATTTCGGATCCCTTTGAAGACTATAGAGCCAAAGGAAATATCCTGCGATAACAAAGAGAAAGAAGCTTTCTGAGAAACTTCTTTGTGTTCTGTGAAATCATCTCACAGAGTTACAGCTTTCCCCTCAAGAAGCCTTTCGCTAAGACAGTTCTTGTGGAATTGGCAAAGTGATATTTGGAAGCCCATAGAGGGCTATGGTGAAAAAGGAAATATCCTCAGATGAATTCTGGAAAGAAGCTTTCTGAGAAACTGCTTAGTGTTCTGTGAATTCATCTCACAGAGTTACATCTGTATTTCGTGGATCTCTTTGCTAGCCTTATTTCTGTGGAATCTGAGAACAGATATTTCGGATCCCTTTGAAGACTATAGGGCCAAAGGAAATATCCTGCGATAACAAAGAGAAAGAAGCTTTCTGAGAAACCTCTTTGTGTTCTGTGAAATCATCTCACAGAGTTACAGCTTTCCCCTCAAGAAGCCTTTCGCTAAGACAGTTCTTGTGGAATTGGCAAAGTGATATTTGGAAGCCCATAGAGGGCTATGGTGAAAAAGGAAATATCCTCAGATGAAATCTGGAAAGAAGCTTTCTGAGAAACTGCTTAGTGTTCTGTGAATTCATCTCACAGAGTTACATCTGTATTTCGTGGATCTCTTTGCTAGCCTTATTTCTGTGGAATTTGAGAAAAGATATTTCGCATCCCTTTGAAGACTATAGGGCCAAAGGAAATATCCTCCGATAACAAAGAGAAAAAAGCTTTCTGAGAAACTTCTTTGTGTTCTGTGAAATCATCTCACAGAGTTACATCTTTCCCCTCAAGAAGCTTTTCGCTAAGACAGTTCTTGTGGAATTGGCAAAGTGATATTTGGAAGCCCATAGAGGGCTATGGTGAAAAAGGAAATATCCTCAGATGAAATCTGGAAAGAAGCTTTCTGAGAAACTGCTTAGTGTTCTGTGAATTCATCTCACAGCGTTACATCTGTATTTCGTGGATCTCTTTGCTAGCCTTATTTCTGTGGAGTCTGAGAACAGATATTTCGGATCCCTTTGAAGACTATAGGGCCAAAGGAAATATCCTCCGATAACAAAGAGAAAGAAGCTTTCTGAGAAACTTCTTTGTGTTCTGTGAAATCATCTCACAGAGTTACAGCTTTCCCCTCAAGAAGCCTTTCGCTAAGACAGTTCTTGTGGAATTGGCAAACTGATATTTGGAAGCCCATAGAGGGCTATGGGGAAAAAGGAAATATCCTCAGATGAAATCTGGAAAGAAGCTTTCTGAGAAACTGCTTAGTGTTCTGTGAATTCATCTCACAGAGTTACATCTGTATTTCGTGGATCTCTTTGCTAGCCTTATTTCTGTGGAATCTGAGAACAGATATTTCGAATCCCTTTTGAAGACTATAGGGCCAAAGGAAATATCCTCCGATAACAAAGAGAAAGAAGCTTTCTGAGAAACTTCTTTGTGTTCTGTGAAATCATCTCACAGAGTTACAGCTTTCCCCTCAAGAAGCCTTTCGCTAAGACAGTTCTTGTGGAATTGGCAAAGTGATATTTGGAAGCCCATAGAGGGCTATGGTGAAAAAGGAAATATCCTCAGATGAAATCTGAAAAGAAGCTTTCTGAGAAACTGCTTAGTGTTCTGTGAATTCATCTCACAGAGTTACATCTGTATTTCCTGGATCTCTTTGCTAGCCTTATTTCTGTGGAATCTGAGAACAGATATTTCGGATCCCTTTGAAGACTATAGGGCCAAAGGAAATATCCTGCGATAACAAAGAGAAAGAAGCTTTCTGAGAAACTTCTTTCTGTTCTGTGAAATCATCTCACAGAGTTACAGCTTTCCCCTCAAGAACCCTTTCGCTAAGACAGTTCTTGTGGAATTGGCAAAGTGATATTTGGAAGCCCATAGAGGGCTATGGTGAAAAAGGAAATATCCTCAGATGAAATCTGGAAAGAAGCTTTCTGAGAAACTGCTTAGTGTTCTGTGAATTCATCTCACAGAGTTACATCTGTATTTCGTGGATCTCTTTGCTAGCCTTATTTCTGTGGAATCTGAGAACAGATATTTCGGATCCCTTTGAAGACTATAGGGCCAAAGGAAATATCCTGCGATAACAAAGAGAAAGAAGCTTTCTGAGAAACTTCTTTGTGTTCTGTGAAATCATCTCACAGAGTTACAGCTTTCCCCTCAAGAAGCCTTTCGCTAAGACAGTTCTTGTGGAATTGGAAAAGTGATATTTGGAAGCCCATAGAGGGCTATGGTGAAAAAGGAAATATCCTCAGATGAAATCTGGAAAGAAGCTTTCTGAGAAACTGCTTAGTGTTCTGTGAATTCATCTCACAGAGTTACATGTGTATTTCGTGGATCTCTTTGCTAGCCTTATTTCTGTGGAATTTGAGAAAAGATATTTCGCATCCCTTTGAAGACTATAGGGCCAAAGGAAATATCCTCCGATAACAAAGAGAAAGAAGCTTTCTGAGAAACTTCTTTGTGTTCTGTGAAATCATCTCACAGAGTTACAGCTTTCCCCTCAAGAAGCCTTTCGCTAAGACAGTTCTTGTGGAATTGGCAAAGTGATATTTGGAAGCCCATAGAGGGCTATGGTGAAAAAGGAAATATCCTCAGATGAAATCTGGAAAGAAGCTTTCTGAGAAACTGCTTAGTGTTCTGTGAATTCATCTAACAGAATTACATCTGTATTTCGTGGATCTCTTTGCTAGTCTTATTTCTGTGGAATCTGAGAACAGATATTTCGGATCCCTTTGAAGACTATAGGGCCAAAGGAAATATCCTCCGATAACAAAGAGAAAGAAGCTTTCTGAGAAACTTCTTTGTGTTCTGTGAAATCATCTCACAGAGTTACAGCTTTCCCCTCAAGAAGCCTTTCGCTAAGACAGTTCTTGTGGAATTGGCAAAGTGATATTTGGAAGCCCATAGGGGGCTATGTTGAAAAAGGAAATATACTCAGATGAAATCTGGAAAGAAGCTTTCTGAGAAACTGCTTAGTGTTCTGTGAATTCATCTCACAGAGTTACATGTGTGTTTCGTGGATCTCGTTGCTAGCCTTATTTCTCTGGAATCTGAGAAAAGATATTTCGGATCCCTATGAAGACTATAGGGCCAAAGCAAATATCCTCCGATAACAAAGAGAAAGAAGCTTTCTGAGAAACTTCTTTGTGTTCTGTGAAATCATCTCACAGAGTTACAGCTTTCCCCTCAAGAAGCCTTTCGCTAAGACAGTTCTTGTGGAATTGGCAAAGTGATATTTGGAAGCCCATAGAGGGCTATGGTGAAAAAGGAAATATCCTCAGATGAACTCTGGAAAGAAGCTTTCTGAGAAACTGCTTAGTGTTCTGTGAATTCATCTCACAGAGTTACATCTGTATTTCGTGGATCTCTTTGCTAGCCTTATTTCTGTGGAATCTGAGAACAGATATTTCGGATCCCTTTGAAGACTATAGAGCCAAAGGAAATATCCTGCGATAACAAAGAGAAAGAAGCTTTCTGAGAAACTTCTTTGTGTTCTGTGAAATCATCTCACAGAGTTACAGCTTTCCCCTCAAGAAGCCTTTCGCTAAGACAGTTCTTGTGGATTTGGCAAAGTGATATTTGGAAGCCCATAGAGGGCTATGGTGAAAAAGGAAATATCCTCAGATGAAATCTGAAAAGAAGCTTTCTGAGAAACTGCTTAGTGTTCTGTGAATTCATCTCACAGAGTTACATCTGTATTTCCTGGATCTCTTTGCTAGCCTTATTTCTGTGGAATCTGAGAACAGATATTTCGGATCCCTTTGAAGACTATAGGGCCAAAGGAAATATCCTGCGATAACAAAGAGAAAGAAGCTTTCTGAGAAACTTCTTTCTGTTCTGTGAAATCATCTCACAGAGTTACAGCTTTCCCCTCAAGAACCCTTTCGCTAAGACAGTTCTTGTGGAATTGGCAAAGTGATATTTGGAAGCCCATAGAGGGCTATGGTGAAAAAGGAAATATCCTCAGATGAAATCTGGAAAGAAGCTTTCTGAGAAACTGCTTAGTGTTCTGTTAATTCATCTCACAGAGTTACATCTGTATTTCGTGGATTTTTTTGCTAGCCTTATTTCTGTGGAATCTGAGAAGAGAGATTTCGGATCCATTTGAAGACTATAGGGCCAAAGGAAATATCCTCCGATAACAAAGAGAAAGAAGCTTTCTGAGAAACTTCTTTCTGTTCTGTGAAATCATCTCACAGAGTTACAGCTTTCCCCTCAAGAAGCCTTTCACTAAGACAGTTCTTGTGGAATGGGCAAAGTGATATTTGGAAGCCCATAGAGGGCTATGGTGAAAAAGGAAATATCCTCAGATGAAATCTGGAAAGAAGCTTTCTGAGAAACTGTTTAGTGTTCTGTGAATTCATCTCACAGAGTTACATGTGTATTTCGTGGATCTCTTTGCTAGCCTTATTTCTCTGGAATCTGAGAAAAGATATTTCGGATCCCTATGAAGACTATAGGGCCAAAGGAAATATCCTCCGATAACAAAGAGAAAGAAGCTTTTTGAGAAACTTCTTTGTGTTCTGTGAAATCATCTCACAGAGTTACAGCTTTCCCCTCAAGAAGCCTTTCGCTAAGACAGTTCTTGTGGAATTGGCAAAGTGATATTTGGAAGCCCATAGAGGGCTATGGTGAAAAAGGAAATATCCTCAGATGAAATCTGGAAAGAAGCTTTCTGAGAAACTGCTTAGTGTTCTGTGAATTCATCTCACAGCGTTACATCTGTATTTCGTGGATCTCTTTGCTAGCCTTATTTCTGTGGAGTCTGTGAACAGATATTTCGGATCCCTTAGAAGACTATAGGGCCGAAGGAAGTATCCTCCGATAACAAAGAGAAAGAAGCTTTCTGAGAAACTTCTTTGTGTTCTGTGAAATCATCTCACAGAGTTACAGCTTTCCCCTCAAGAACCCTTTCGCTAAGACAGTTCTTGTGGAATTGGCAAAGTGATATTTGGAAGCCCATAGAGGGCTATGGTGAAAAAGGAAATATCATCAGATGAACTCTGGAAAGAAGCTTTCTGAGAAACTGCTTAGTGTTCTGTGAATTCATCTCACAGAGTTACATCTGTGTTTCGTGGATCTCTTTGCTAGCCTTATTTCTGTGGAATCTGAGAACAGATATTTCGGATCCCTTTGAAGACTATAGGGCCAAAGGAAATATCCTGCGATAACAAAGAAAAAGAAGCTTTCTGAGAAACTTCTTTCTGTTCTGTGAAATCATCTCACAGAGTTACAGCTTTCCCCTCAAGAAGACTTTCGCTAAGACAGTTCTTGTGGAATTGGCAAAGTGATATTTGGAAGCCCATAGAGGGCTGTGGTGAAAAAGGAAATATCCTCAGATGAAATCTGGAAAGAAGCTTTCTGAGAAACTGCTTAGTGTTCTGTGAATTCATCTAACAGAATTACATCTGTATTTCGTGGATCTCTTTGCTAGCCTTATTTCTGTGGAATCTGAGAACAGATATTTCGGATCCCTTTGAAGACTATAGGGCCAAAGGAAATATCATCCGATAACAAAGAGAAAGAAGCTTTCTGAGGAACTTCTTTGTGTTCTGTGAAATCATCTCAAAGAGTTACAGCTTTCCCCTCAAGAAGCCTTTCGCTAAGACAGTTCTTGTGGAATTGGCAAAGTGATATTTGGAAGCCCATAGAGGGCTATGTTGAAAAAGGAAATATCCTCAGATGAAATCTGGAAAGAAGCTTTCTGAGAAACTGCTTAGTGTTCTGTGAATTCATCTCACAGAGTTACATGTGTGTTTCGTGGATCTCGTTGCTAGCCTTATTTCTCTGGAATCTGAGAAAAGATATTTCGGATCCCTATGAAGACTATAGGGCCAAAGCAAATATCCTCCGATAACAAAGAGAAAGAAGCTTTCTGAGAAACTTCTTTGTGTTCTGTGAAATCATCTCACAGAGTTACAGCTTTCCCCTCAAGAAGCCTTTCGCTAAGACAGTTCTTGTGGAATTGGCAAAGTGATATTTGGAAGCCCATAGAGGGCTATGGTGAAAAAGGAAATATCCTCAGATGAACTCTGGAAAGAAGCTTTCTGAGAAACTGCTTAGTGTTCTGTGAATTCATCTCACAGAGTTACATCTGTATTTCGTGGATCTCTTTGCTAGCCTTATTTCTGTGGAATCTGAGAACAGATATTTCGGATCCCTTTGAAGACTATAGAGCCAAAGGAAATATCCTGCGATAACAAAGAGAAAGAAGCTTTCTGAGAAACTTCTTTGTGTTTTGTGAAATCATCTCACAGAGTTACAGCTTTCCCCTCAAGAAGCCTTTCGCTAAGACAGTTCTTGTGGAATGGGCAAAGTGATATTTGGAAGCCCATAGAGGGCTATGGTGAAAAAGGAAATATCCTCAGATGAACTCTGGAAAGAAGCTTTCTGAGAAACTGCTTAGTGTTCTGTGAATTCATCTCACAGAGTTACATCTGTATTTCGTGGATCTCTTTGCTAGCCTTATTTCTGTGGAATCTGAGAACAGATATTTCGGATCCCTTTGAAGACTATAGGGCCAAAGGAAATATCCTGCGATAACAAAGAGAAAGAAGCTTTCTGAGAAACTTCTTTGTGTTCTGTGAAATCATCTCACAGAGTTACAGCTTTCCCCTCAAGAAGCCTTTCGCTAAGACAGTTCTTGTGGAATTGGAAAAGTGATATTTGGAAGCCCATAGAGGGCTATGGTGAAAAAGGAAATATCCTCAGATGAAATCTGGAAAGAAGCTTTCTGAGAAACTGCTTAGTGTTCTGTGAATTCATCTCACAGAGTTACATGTGTATTTCGTGGATCTCTTTGCTAGCCTTATTTCTGTGGAATTTGAGAAAAGATATTTCGCATCCCTTTGAAGACTATAGGGCCAAAGGAAATATCCTCCGATAACAAAGAGAAAGAAGCTTTCTGAGAAACTTCTTTGTGTTCTGTGAAATCATCTCACAGAGTTACAGCTTTCCCCTCAAGAAGCCTTTCGCTAAGACAGTTCTTGTGGAATTGGCAAAGTGATATTTGGAAGCCCATAGAGGGCTATGGTGAAAAAGGAAATATCCTCAGATGAAATCTGGAAAGAAGCTTTCTGAGAAACTGCTTAGTGTTCTGTGAATTCATCTCACAGCGTTACATCTGTATTTCGTGGATCTCTTTGCTAGCCTTATTTCTGTGGAGTCTGAGAACAGATATTTCGGATCCCTTTGAAGACTATAGGGCCAAAGGAAATATCCTCCGATAACAAAGAGAA
Organism: Macaca nemestrina; assembly: GCF_043159975.1. Classification (NCBI taxonomy): domain Eukaryota; kingdom Metazoa; phylum Chordata; class Mammalia; order Primates; family Cercopithecidae; genus Macaca; species Macaca nemestrina. The sequence goes on from NC_092125.1 coordinate 91,575,129, forward strand.
AGAAGCTTTCTGAGAAACTTCTTTGTGTTCTGTGAAATCATCTCACAGAGTTAGAGCTTTCCCCTCAAGAAGCCTTTCGCTAAGACAGTTCTTGTGGAATTGGCAAAGTGATATTTGGAAGCCCATAGAGGGCTATGGGGAAAAAGGAAATATCCTCAGATGAAATCTGGAAAGAAGCTTTCTGAGAAACTGCTTAGTGTTCTGTGAATTCATCTCACAGAGTTACATCTGTATTTCGTGGATCTCTTTGCTAGCCTTATTTCTGTGGAATCTGAGAACAGATATTTCGAATCCCTTTTGAAGACTATAGGGCCAAAGGAAATATCCTCCGATAACAAAGAGAAAGAAGCTTTCTGAGAAACTTCTTTCTGTTCTGTGAAATCATCTCACAGAGTTACAGCTTTCCCCTCAAGAAGCCTTTCGCTAAGACAGTTCTTGTGGAATTGGCAAAGTGATATTTGGAAGCCCATAGAGGGCTATGGTGAAAAAGGAAATATCCTCAGATGAAATCTGAAAAGAAGCTTTCTGAGAAACTGCTTAGTGTTCTGTGAATTCATCTCACAGAGTTACATCTGTATTTCCTGGATCTCTTTGCTAGCCTTATTTCTGTGGAATCTGAGAACAGATATTTCGGATCCCTTTGAAGACTATAGGGCCGAAGGAAATATCCTGCGATAACAAAGAGAAAGAAGCTTTCTGAGAAACTTCTTTCTGTTCTGTGAAATCATCTCACAGAGTTACAGCTTTCCCCTCAAGAAGCCTTTCGCTAAGACAGTTCTTGTGGAATTGGCAAAGTGATATTTGGAAGCCCATAGAGGGCTATGGTGAAAAAGGAAATATCCTCAGATGAAATCTGGAAAGAAGCTTTCTGAGAAACTGCTTAGTGTTCTGTGAATTCATCTCACAGAGTTACATCTGTATTTCGTGGATCTCTTTGCTAGCCTTATTTCTGTGGAATCTGAGAAGAGAGATTTCGGATCCATTTGAAGACTATAGGGCCAAAGGAAATATCCTCCGATAACAAAGAGAAAGAAGCTTTCTGAGAAACTTCTTTCTGTTCTGTGAAATCATCTCACAGAGTTACAGCTTTCCCCTCAAGAAGCCTTTCGCTAAGACAGTTCTTGTGGAATGGGCAAAGTGATATTTGGAAGCCCATAGAGGGCTATGGGGAAAAAGGAAATATCCTCAGATGAAATCTGGAAAGAAGCTTTCTGAGAAACTGCTTAGTGTTCTGTGAATTCATCTCACAGAGTTACATGTGTATTTCGTGGATCTCTTTGCTAGCCTTATTTCTCTGGAATCTGAGAAAAGATATTTCGGATCCCTATGAAGACTATAGGGCCAAAGGAAATATCCTCCGATAACAAAGAGAAAGAAGCTTTCTGAGAAACTTCTTTGTGTTCTGTGAAATCATCTCACAGAGTTACAGCTTTCCCCTCAAGAAGCCTTTCGCTAAGACAGTTCTTGTGGAATTGGCAAAGTGATATTTGGAAGCCCATAGAGGGCTATGGTGAAAAAGGAAATATCCTCAGATGAACTCTGGAAAGAAGCTTTCTGAGAAACTGCTTAGTGTTCTGTGAATTCATCTCACAGAGTTACATCTGTATTTCGTGGATCTCTTTGCTAGCCTTATTTCTGTGGAATCTGAGAACAGATATTTCGGATCCCTTTGAAGACTATAGGGCCAAAGGAAATATCCTGCGATAACAAAGAGAAAGAAGCTTTCTGAGAAACTTCTTTGTGTTCTGTGAAATCATCTCACAGAGTTACAGCTTTCCCCTCAAGAAGCCTTTCGCTAAGACAGTTCTTGTGGAATTGGCAAAGTGATATTTGGAAACCCATAGAGGGCTATGGTGAAAAAGGAAATATCCTCAGATGAAATCTGGAAAGAAGCTTTCTGAGAAACTGCTTAGTGTTCTGTGAATTCATCTCACAGAGTTACATGTGTATTTCGTGGATCTCTTTGCTAGCCTTATTTCTGTGGAGTTTGAGAAAAGATATTTCGCATCCCTTTGAAGACTATAGGGCCAAAGGAAATATCCTCCGATAACAAAGAGAAAGAAGCTTTCTGAGAAACTTCTTTGTGTTCTGTGAAATCATCTCACAGAGTTACAGCTTTCCCCTCAAGAAGCCTTTCGCTAAGACAGTTCTTGTGGAATTGGCAAAGTGATATTTGGAAGCCCATAGAGGGCTATGGTGAAAAAGGAAATATCCTCAGATGAAATCTGGAAAGAAGTTTTCTGAGAAACTGCTTAGTGTTCTGTGAATTCATCTCACAGCGTTACATCTGTATTTCGTGGATCTCTTTGCTAGCCTTATTTCTGTGGAGTCTGAGAACAGATATTTCGGATCCCTTTGAAGACTATAGGGCCAAAGGAAATATCCTCCGATAACAAAGAGAAAGAAGCTTTCTGAGAAACTTCTTTGTGTTCTGTGAAATCATCTCACAGAGTTACAGCTTTCCCCTCAAGAAGACTTTCGCTAAGACAGTTCTTGTGGAATTGGCAAAGTGATATTTGGAATCCCATAGAGGGCTAGGGGGAAAAAGGAAATATCCTCAGATGAAATCTGGAAAGAAGCTTTCTGAGAAACTGCTTAGTGTTCTGTGAATTCATCTCACAGAGTTACATCTGTATTTCGTGGATCTCTTTGCTAGCCTTATTTCTGTGGAATCTGAGAACAGATATTTCGGATCCCTTTTGAAGACTATAGGGCCAAAGGAAATATCCTCCGATAACAAAGAGAAAGAAGCTTTCTGAGAAACTTCTTTGTGTTCTGTGAAATCATCTCACAGAGTTACAGCTTTCCCCTCAAGAAGCCTTTCGCTAAGACAGTTCTTGTGCAATTGGCAAAGTGATATTTGGAAGCCCATAGAGGGCTATGGTGAAAAAGGAAATATCCTCAGATGAAATCTGGAAAGAAGCTTTCTGAGAAACTGCTTATTGTTCTGTGAATTCATCTCACAGAGTTACTTCTGTATTTCCTGGATCTCTTTGCTAGCCTTTTTTCTGTGGAATCTGAGAACAGATATTTCGGATCCCTTTGAAGACTATAGGGCCAAAGGAAATATCCTGCGATAACAAAGAGAAAGAAGCTTTCTGAGAAACTTCTTTGTGTTCTGTGAAATCATCTCACAGAGTTACAGCTTTCCCCTCAAGAACCCTTTCGCTAAGACAGTTCTTGTGGAATTGGCAAAGTGATATTTGGAAGCCCATAGAGGGCTATGGTGAAAAAGGAAATATCCTCAGATGAACTCTGGAAAGAAGCTTTCTGAGAAACGGCTTAGTGTTCTGTGAATTCATCTCACAGAGTTACATCTGTATTTCGTGGATCTCTTTGCTAGCCTTATTTCTGTGGAATCTGAGAACAGATATTTCGGATCCCTTTGAAGACTATAGAGCCAAAGGAAATATCCTGCGATAACAAAGAGAAAGAAGCTTTCTGAGAAACTTCTTTGTGTTCTGTGAAATCATCTCACAGAGTTACAGCTTTCCCCTCAAGAAGCCTTTCGCTAAGACAGTTCTTGTGGAATTGGCAAAGTGATATTTGGAAGCCCATAGAGGGCTATGGTGAAAAAGGAAATATCCTCAGATGAACTCTGGAAAGAAGCTTTCTGAGAAACTGCTTAGTGTTCTGTGAATTCATCTCACAGAGTTACATCTGTATTTCGTGGATCTCTTTGCTAGCCTTATTTCTGTGGAATCTGAGAACAGATATTTCGGATCCCTTTGAAGACTATAGGGCCAAAGGAAATATCCTGCGATAACAAAGAGAAAGAAGCTTTCTGAGAAACTTCTTTGTGTTCTGTGAAATCATCTCACAGAGTTACAGCTTTCCCCTCAAGAAGCCTTTCGCTAAGACAGTTCTTGTGGAATTGGCAAAGTGATATTTGGAAGCCCATAGAGGGCTATGGTGAAAAAGGAAATATCCTCAGATGAAATCTGGAAAGAAGCTTTCTGAGAAACTGCTTAGTGTTCTGTGAATTCATCTCACAGAGTTACTTGTGTATTTCGTGGATCTCTTTGCTAGCCTTATTTCTGTGGAATTTGAGAAAAGATATTTCGCATCCCTTTGAAGACTATAGGGCCAAAGGAAATATCCTCCGATAACAAAGAGAAAGAAGCTTTCTGAGAAACTTCTTTGTGTTCTGTGAAATCATCTCACAGAGTTACAGCTTTCCCCTCAAGAAGCCTTTCGCTAAGACAGTTCTTGTGGAATTGGCAAAGTGATATTTGGAAGCCCATAGAGGGCTATGGTGAAAAAGGAAATATCCTCAGATGAAATCTGAAAAGAAGCTTTCTGAGAAACTGCTTAGTGTTCTGTGAATTCATCTCACAGAGTTACATCTGTATTTCCTGGATCTCTTTGCTAGCCTTATTTCTGTGGAATCTGAGAAGAGAGATTTCGGATCCATTTGAAGACTATAGGGCCAAAGGAAATATCCTCCGATAACAAAGAGAAAGAAGCTTTCTGAGAAACTTCTTTCTGTTCTGTGAAATCATCTCACAGAGTTACAGCTTTCCCCTCAAGAAGCCTTTCGCTAAGACAGTTCTTGTGGAATGGGCAAAGTGATATTTGGAAGCCCATAGAGGGCTATGGTGAAAAAGGAAATATCCTCAGATGAAATCTGGAAAGAAGCTTTCTGAGAAACTGTTTAGTGTTCTGTGAATTCATCTCACAGAGTTACATGTGTATTTCGTGGATCTCTTTGCTAGCCTTATTTCTCTGGAATCTGAGAAAAGATATTTCGCATCCCTTTGAAGACTATAGGGCCAAAGGAAATATCCTCCGATAACAAAGAGAAAGAAGCTTTCTGAGAAACTTCTTTCTGTTCTGTGAAATCATCTCACAGAGTTACAGCTTTCCCCTCAAGAAGCCTTTCGCTAAGACAGTTCTTGTGGAATTGGTAAAGTGATATTTGGAAGCCCATAGAGGGCTATGGTGAAAAAGGAAATATCCTCAGATGAACTCTGGAAAGAAGCTTTCTGAGAAACTGCTTAGTGTTCTGTGAATTCATCTCACAGAGTTACATCTGTATTTCGTGGATCTCTTTGCTAGCCTTATTTCTGTGGAATCTGAGAACAGATATTTCGGATCCCTTTGAAGACTATAGGGCCAAAGGAAATATCCTGCGATAACAAAGAGAAAGAAGTTTTCTGAGAAACTTCTTTCTGTTCTGTGAAATCATCTCACAGAGTTACAGCTTTCCCCTCAAGAAGCCTTTCGCTAAGACAGTTCTTGTGGAATTGGCAAAGTGATATTTGGAAGCCCATAGAGGGCTATGGTGAAAAAGGAAATATCCTCAGATGAAATCTGGAAAGAAGCTTTCTGAGAAACTGCTTAGTGTTCTGTGAATTCATCTCACAGAGTTACATCTGTATTTCGTGGATCTCTTTGCTAGCCTTATTTCTGTGGAATCTGAGAACAGATATTTCGGATCCCTTTGAAGACTATAGGGCCAAAGGAAATATCCTGCGATAACAAAGAGAAAGAAGTTTTCTGAGAAACTTCTTTCTGTTCTGTGAAATCATCTCACAGAGTTACAGCTTTCCCCTCAAGAAGCCTTTCGCTAAGACAGTTCTTGTGGAATTGGCAAAGTGATATTTGGAAGCCCATAGAGGGCTATGGTGAAAAAGGAAATATCCTCAGATGAAATCTGGAAAGAAGCTTTCTGAGAAACTGCTTAGTGTTCTGTGAATTCATCTCACAGAGTTACATCTGTATTTCCTGGATCTCTTTGCTAGCCTTATTTCTGTGGAATCTGAGAAGAGAGATTTCGGATCCATTTGAAGACTATAGGGCCAAAGGAAATATCCTCCGATAACAAAGAGAAAGAAGCTTTCTGAGAAACTTCTTTCTGTTCTGTGAAATCATCTCACAGAGTTACAGCTTTCCCCTCAAGAAGCCGTTCGCTAAGACAGTTCTTGTGGAATGGGCAAAGTGATATTTGGAAGCCCATAGAGGGCTATGGTGAAAAAGGAAATATCCTCAGATGAAATCTGGAAAGAAGCTTTCTGAGAAACTGTTTAGTGTTCTGTGAATTCATCTCACAGAGTTACATGTGTGTTTCGTGGATCTCTTTGCTAGCCTTATTTCTCTGGAATCTGAGAAAAGATATTTCGGATCCCTATGAAGACTATAGGGCCAAAGGAAATATCCTCCGATAACAAAGAGAAAGAAGCTTTCTGAGAAACTTCTTTGTGTTCTGTGAAATCATCTCACAGAGTTACAGCTTTCCCCTCAAGAAGCCTTTCGCTAAGACAGTTCTTGTGGAATTGGTAAAGTGATATTTGGAAGCCCATAGAGGGCTATGGTGAAAAAGGAAATATCCTCAGATGAACTCTGGAAAGAAGCTTTCTGAGAAACTGCTTAGTGTTCTGTGAATTCATCTCACAGAGTTACATCTGTATTTCGTGGATCTCTTTGCTAGCCTTATTTCTGTGGAATCTGAGAACAGATATTTCGGATCCCTTTGAAGACTACAGGGCCAAAGGAAATATCCTGCGATAAGAAAGAGAAAGAAGCTTTCTGAGAAACTTCTTTCTGTTCTGTGAAATCATCTCACAGAGTTACAGCTTTCCCCTCAAGAAGACTTTCGCTAAGACAGTTCTTGTGGAATTGGCAAAGTGATATTTGGAAGCCCATAGAGGGCTATGGTGAAAAAGGAAATATCCTCAGATGAAATCTGGAAAGAAGCTTTCTGAGAAACTGCTTAGTGTTCTGTGAATTCATCTCACAGAGTTACATCTGTATTTCGTGGATCTCTTTGCTAGCCTTATTTCTGTGGAATCTGAGAACAGATATTTCGGATCCCTTTGAAGACTATAGGGCCAAAGGAAATATCCTCCGATAACAAAGAGAAAGAAGCTTTCTGAGAGACTTCTTTGTGTTCTGTGAAATCATCTCACAGAGTTACAGCTTTCCCCTCAAGAAGCCTTTCGCTAAGACAGTTCTTGTGGAATTGGCAAAGTGATATTTGGAAGCCCATAGAGGGCTATGGTGAAAAAGGAAATATCCTCAGATGAAATCTGAAAAGAAGCTTTCTGAGAAACTGCTTAGTGTTCTGTGAATTCATCTCACAGAGTTACATCTGTATTTCCTGGATGTCTTTGCTAGCCTTATTTCTGTGGAATCTGAGAAGAGAGATTTCGGATCCATTAGAAGACTATAGGGCCAAAGGAAATATCCTCCGATAACAAAGAGAAAGAAGCTTTCTGAGAAACTTCTTTGTGTTCTGTGAAATCATCTCACAGAGTTACAGCTTTCCCCTCAAGAAGCCTTTCGCTAAGACAGTTCTTTTGGAATGGGCAAAGTGATATTTGGAAGCCCATAGAAGGCTATGGTGAAAAAGGAAATATCCTCAGATGAAATCTGGAAAGAAGCTTTCTGAGAAACTGTTTAGTGTTCTGTGAATTCATCTCACAGAGTTACATGTGTATTTCGTGGATCTCTTTGCTAGCCTTATTTCTCTGGAATCTGAGAAAAGATATTTCGGATCCCTATGAAGACTATAGGGCCAAAGGAAATATCCTCCGATAACAAAGAGAAAGAAGCTTTCTGAGAAACTTCTTTGTGTTCTGTGAAATCATCTCACAGAGTTACAGCTTTCCCCTCAAGAAGCCTTTCGCTAAGACAGTTCTTGTGGAATTGGTAAAGTGATATTTGGAAGCCCATAGAGGGCTATGGTGAAAAAGGAAATATCCTCAAATGAAATCTGGAAAGAAGCTTTCTGAGAAACTGCTTAGTGTTCTGTGAATTCATCTCACAGAGTTACATCTGTATTTCGTGGATCTCTTTGCTAGCCTTATTTCTGTGGAATCTGAGAACAGATATTTCGGATCCCTTTGAAGACTATAGGGCCAAAGGAAATATCCTGCGATAACAAAGAGAAAGAAGCTTTCTGAGAAACTTCTTTCTGTTCTGTGAAATCATCTCACAGAGTTACAGCTTTCCCCTCAAGAAGCCTTTCGCTAAGACAGTTCTTGTGGAATTGGCAAAGTGATATTTGGAAGCCCATAGAGGGCTGTGGTGAAAAAGGAAATATCCTCAGATGAAATCTGGAAAGAAGCTTTCTGAGAAACTGCTTAGTGTTCTGTGAATTCATCTCACAGAGTTACATCTGTATTTCGTGGATCTCTTTGCTAGCCTTATTTCTGTGGAATCTGAGAACAGATATTTCGGATCCCTTTGAAGACTATAGGGCCAAAGGAAATATCCTCCGATAACAAAGAGAAAGAAGCTTTCTGAGAAACTTCTTTGTGTTCTGTGAAATCATCTCACAGAGTTACAGCTTTCCCCTCAAGAAGCCTTTCGCTAAGACAGTTCTTGTGGAATTGGCAAAGAGATATATGGAAGCCCATAGAGGGCTATGGTGAAAAAGGAAATATCCTCAGATGAAATCTGGAAAGAAGCTTTCTGAGAAACTGCTTAGTGTTCTGTGAAATCATCTCACAGAGTTACAGCTTTCCCCCAAGAAGCCTTTCGCTAAGACAGTTCTTGTGGAATTGGCAAAGTGATATTTGGAAGCCCTTAGAGGGCTATGGTGAAAAAGGAAATATCCTCAGATGAAATCTGGAAAGAAGCTTTCTGAGAAACTGCTTAGTGTTCTGTGAATTCATCTCACAGCGTTACATCTGTATTTCATGGATCTCTTTGCTAGCCTTATTTCTGTGGAGTCTGAGAACAGATATTTCGGATCCCTTTGAAGACTATAGGGCCAAAGGAAATATCCTCTGATAACAAAGAGAAAGAAGCTTTCTGAGAAACTTCTTTGTGTTCTGTGAAATCATCTCACAGAGTTACAGCTTTCCCCTCAAGAAGCGTTTCGCTAAGACAGTTCTTTTGAAATTGGCAAAGTGATATTTGGAAGCCCATAGAGGGCTATGGTGAAAAAGGAAATATCCTCAGATGAAATCTGGAAAGAAGCTTTCTGAGAAACTGCTTAGTGTTCTGTGAATTCATCTCACAGAGTTACATCTGTATTTCGTGGATCTCTTTGCTAGCCTTATTTCTGTGGAATCTGAGAACAGATATTTCGGATCCCTTTGAAGACTATAGGGCCAAAGGAAATATCCTCCGATAACAAAGAGAAAGAAGCTTTCTGAGAAACTTCTTTGTGTTCTGTGAAATCATCTCACAGAGTTACAGCTTTCCCCTCAAGAAGCCTTTCGCTAAGACATTTCTTGTGGAATTGGCAAAGTGATATTTGGAAGCCCATAGAGGGCTATGGTGAAAAAGGAAATATCCTCAGATGAAATCTGAAAAGAAGCTTTCTGAGAAACTGCTTAGTGTTCTGTGAATTCATCTCACAGAGTTACATCTGTATTTCGTGGATCTCTTTGCTAGCCTTATTTCTGTGGAATCTGAGAAAAGATATTTCGGATCCCTTTGAAGACTATAGGGCCAAAGGAAATATCCTCCGTTAACAAAGAGAAAGAAGCATTCTGAGAAACTTCTTTCTGTTCTGTGAAATCATCTCACAGAGTTACAGCTTTCCCCTCAAGAAGCCTTTCGCTAAGACAGTTCTTGTGGAAATGGCAACGTAATATTTGGAAGTCCATAGAGGGCTATGGTGAAAAAGGAAATATCCTCAGATGAAATCTGGAAAGAAGCTTTCTGAGAAACTGCTTAGTGTTCTGTGAATTCATCTCACAGAGTTACATGTGTATTTCGTGGATCTCTTTGCTAGCCTTATTTCTGTGGAATCTGAGAAAAGATATTTCGCATCCCTATGAAGACTATAGGGCCAAAGGAAATATCCTCCGATATCAAAGAGAAAGAAGCTTTCTGAGAAACTTCTTTGTGTTCTGTGAAATCATCTCACAGAGTTACAGCTTTCCCCTCCAGAAGCCTTTCGCTAAGACAGTTCTTGTGGAATTGGCAAAGTGATATTTGGAAGCCCACAGAGGGCTATGGTGAAAAAGGAAATATCCTCAGAGGAAATCTGGAAAGAAGCTTTCTGAGAAACTGCTTAGTGTTCTGTGAATTCATCTCACAGAGTTACATCTGTATTTCGTGGATCTCTTTGCTAGCCTTATTTCTGTGGAATCTGAGAACAGATATTTCGGATCCCTTTGAAGACTATAGGGCCAAAGGAAATATCCTCCGATAACAAAGAGAAAGAAGCTTTCTCAGAAACTTCTTTCTGTTCTGTGAAATCATCTCACAGAGTTACAGCTTTCCCCTCAAGAAGCCTTTCGCTAAGACAGTTCTTGTGGAATTGGCAAAGTGATATTTGGAAGCCCATAGAGGGCTATGGTGAAAAAGGAAATATCCTCACATGAAATCTGGAAAGAAGCTTTCTGAGAAACTGCTTAGTGTTCTGTGAATTCATCTCACAGAGTTACATGTGTATTTCGTGGATCTCTTTGCTAGCCTTATTTCTGTGGAATCTGAGAACAGATATTTCGGATCCCTTTGAAGACTATAGGGCCAAAGGAAATATCCTGCGATAACAAAGAGAAAGAAGCTTTCTGAGAAACTTCTTTCTGTTCTGTGAAATCATCTCACAGAGTTACAGCTTTCTCCTCAAGAACCCTTTCGCTAGGACAGTTCTTGTGGAATTGACACGTGATATTTGGAAGCCCATAGAGGGGTATGGTGAAAAAAGGAAATATCCTCAGATGAAATCTGGAAAGAAGCTTTCTGAGAAACTGCTTAGTGTTCTGTGAATTCATCTCACAGAGTTATATCTGTATTTCGTGAATCTCTTTGCCAGCCTTATTTCTGTGTAATCTGAGAACAGATAATTCGGATCCCTTTGAAGAATATAGGGCCAAAGGAAATATCCTCCGATAACAAAGAGAAAGAAGCTTTCTGAGAAACTTCTTTGTGTTCTGTTAATTCATCTCACAGAGTTACAGCTTTCCCCTCAAGAAGCCTTTCGCTAAGACAGTTCCTGTGGAATTGGCAAAGTGATATTTCGAAGCCCATAGAGGGCTTTGGTGAAAAAGGAAATATCCTCAGATGAAATCTGGAAAGAATCTTTCTGAGAAACTGCTTAGTGTTCTGTGAATTCATCTCACAGAGTTACATCTGTATTTCGTGGATCTCTTTGCTAGCCTTATTTCTGTGGAATCTGAGAAAAGATATTTCGGATCCCTTTGAAGACTATAGGGCCAAAGGAAATATCCTCCGTTAACAAAGAGAAAGAAGCATTCTGAGAAACTTCTTTCTGTTCTGTGAAATCATCTCACAGAGTTACAGCTTTCCCCTCAAGAAGCCTTTCGCTAAGACAGTTCTTGTGGAAATGGCAACGTAATATTTGGAAGCCCATAGAGGGCTATGGTGAAAAAGGAAATATCCTCAGAGGAAATCTGGAAAGAAGCTTTCTGAGAAACTGCTTAGTGTTCTGTGAATTCATCTCACAGAGTTACATCTGTATTTCGTGGATCTCTTTGCTAGCCTTATTTCTGTGGAATCTGAGAACAGATATTTCGGATCCCTTTGAAGACTATAGGGCCAAAGGAAATATCCTCCGATAACAAAGAGAAAGAAGCTTTCTCAGAAACTTCTTTCTGTTCTGTGAAATCATCTCACAGAGTTACAGCTTTCCCCTCAAGAAGCCTTTCGCTAAGACAGTTCTTGTGGAATTGGCAAAGTGATATTTGGAAGCCCATAGAGGGCTATGGTGAAAAAGGAAATATCCTCACATGAAATCTGGAAAGAAGCTTTCTGAGAAACTGCTTAGTGTTCTGTGAATTCATCTCACAGAGTTACTTGTGTATTTCGTGGATCTCTTTGCTAGCCTTATTTCTGTGGAATCTGAGAACAGATATTTCGGATCCCTTTGAAGACTATAGGGCCAAAGGAAATATCCTGCGATAACAAAGAGAAAGAAGCTTTCTGAGAAACTTCTTTCTGTTCTGTGAAATCATCTCACAGAGTTACAGCTTTCTCCTCAAGAACCCTTTCGCTAGGACAGTTCTTGTGGAATTGGCACGTGATATTTGGAAGCCCATAGAGGGGTATGGTGAAAAAAGGAAATATCCTCAGATGAAATCTGGAAAGAAGCTTTCTGAGAAACTGCTTAGTGTTCTGTGAATTCATCTCACAGAGTTATATCTGTATTTCGTGAATCTCTTTGCTAGCCTTATTTCTGTGTAATCTGAGAACAGATAATTCGGATCCCTTTGAAGAATATAGGGCCAAAGGAAATATCCTCCGATAACAAAGAGAAAGAAGCTTTCTGAGAAACTTCTTTGTGTTCTGTTAATTCATCTCACAGAGTTACAGCTTTCCCCTCAAGAAGCCTTTCGCTAAGACAGTTCCTGTGGAATTGGCAAAGAGATATTTGGAAGCCCATAGAGGGCTATGGTGAAAAAGGAAATATCCTCAGATGAAATCTGGAAAGAATCTTTCTGAGAAACTGCTTAGTGTTCTGTGAAATCATCTCACAGAGTTACATCTGTATTTCGTGGATCTCTTTGCTAGCCTTATTTCTGTGGAATCTGAGAACAGATATTTCGGATCCCTTTGAAGACTATAGGGCCAAAGGAAATATCCTCCGTTAACAAAGAGAAAGAAGCTTTCTGAGAAACTTCTTTCTGTTCTGTGAAATCATCTCACAGAGTTACAGCTTTCCCCTCAAGAAGCCTTTCGCTAAGACAGTTCTTGTGGAATTGGCAAAGTGATATTTGGAAGCCCATAGACGGCTATGGTCAAAAAGGAAATATCCTCAGATGAAATCTGGAAAGAAGCTTTCTGAGAAACTGCTTAGTGTTCTGTGAATTCATCTCACAGAGTTACATGTGTAATTCGTGGATCTCTTTGCTAGCCTTATTTCTGTGGAATCTGAGAAAAGATATATCGCATCCCTATGTAGAATATAGGGCCAAAGGAAATATCCTCCGATAACAAAGAGAAAGAAGCTTTCTGAGAAACTTCTTTGTGTTCTGTGAAATCATCTCACAGAGTTACAGCTTTCCCCTCAAGAAGCCTTTCGCTAAGACAGTTCTTGTGGAATTGGCAAAGAGATATTTGGAAGCCCATAGAGGGCTATGGTGAAAAAGGAAATATCCTCAGATGAAATCTGGAAAGAAGCTTTCTGAGAAACTGCTTAGGGTTCTGTGAAATCATCTCACAGAGTTACAGCTTTCCCCTCAAGAAGCCTTTCGCTAAGACAGTTCTTGTGGAATTGGCAAAGTGATATTTGGAAGCCCATAGAGGGCTATGGTGAAAAAGGAAATATCCTCAGATGAAATCTGGAAAGAAGCTTTCTGAGAAACTGCTTAGTGTTCTGTGAATTCATCTCACAGCGTTACATCTGTATTTCGTGGATCTCTTTGCTAGCCTTATTTCTGTGGAATCTGAGAACAGATATTTCGGTTCCGTTTGAAGACTATAGGGAAAAAGGAAATATCCTCCGATAACATAGAGAAAGAAGCTTTCTGAGAAACTTCTTTGTGTTCTGTGAAATCATCTCACAGAGTTACAGCTTTCCCCGCCAGAAGCCTTTCGCTAAGAGAGTTCTTGTGGAATTGGCAAAGTGATATTTGGAAGCCCTTAGAGGGCTATGGTGAAAAAGGAAATATCCTCAGATGAACTCTGGAAAGAAGCTTTCTGAGAAACTGCTTAGTGTTCTGTGAATTCATCTCACAGAGTTACATCTGTATTTCGTGGATCTCTTTGCTAGCCTTATTTCTGTGGAATCTGAGAACAGATATTTCGGATCCCTTTGAAGACTATAGGGCCAAAGGAAATATCCTCCGATAACAAAGAGAAAGAAGCTTTTTCAGAAACTTCTTTCTGTTCTGTGAAATCATCTAACAGAGTTACAGCTTTCCCCTCAAGAAGCCTTTCGCTAAGACAGTTCTTGTGGAATTGGCAAAGTGATATTTGGAAGCCCATAGAGGGCTATGGTGAAAAAGGAAATCTCCTCACATGAAATCTGGAAAGAAACTTTCTGAGAAACTGCTTAGTGTTCTGTGAATTCATCTCACAGAGTTACATCTGTATTTCGTGGATCTCTTTGCTAGCCTTATTTCTGTGTAATCTGAGAACAGATATTTCGGATCCCTTTGAAGACTATAGGGCCAAAGGAAATATCCTCCGATAACAAAGAGAAAGAAGCTTTCTGAGAAACTTCTTTGTGTTCTGTGAAATCATCTCACAGAGTTACAGCTTTCCCCTCAAGAAGCCTTTCACTACGACAGTACTTGTGTATTTGGCAAAGAGATATTTGGAAGCCCATAGAGGGCTATGGTGAAAAAGGAAATATCCTCAGATGAAATCTGGAAAGAAGCTTTCTGAGAAACTGCTTAGTGTTCTGTCACTTCATCTCACAGAGTTACATCTGTATTTCGTGAATCTCTTTGCTAGCCTTATTTCTGTGTAATCTGAGAACAGATATTTCTGATCCCTTTGAAGACTATAGGGCCAAAGGAAATATCCTGCGATAACAAATAGAAAGAAGCTTTCTGAGAAACTTCTTTGTGTTCTGTGAAATCATCTCATAGAGTTACAGCTTTACCCTCAAGAAGCCTTTCGCTAGGACAGTTCTTGTGTAATTGGCAAAGAGATATTTGGAAGCCCATAGAGGGCTATGGTGAAAAAGGAAATATCCTCAGATGAAATCTGGAAAGAAGCTTTCTGAGAAACTGCTTAGTGTTCTGTGAATTCACCTCACAGAGTTACATCTGTATTTCGTGAATCTCTTTGCTAGCCTTATTTCTGTGTAATCTGAGAACAGATATTTCGGATCCCTTTGAAGACTATAGGGCCAAAGGAAATATCCTCCGATAACAAAGAGAAAGAAGCTTTCTGAGAAACTTCTTTGTGTTCTGTGAAATCATCTCACAGAGTTACAGCTTTCCCCTCAAGAAGCCTTTCGCTAAGACACTTCTTGTGGAATTGGCAACGTGATATTTGGAAGCCCATAGAGGGGTATGGTGAAAAAGGAAATATCCTCAGATGAAATCTGGAAAGAAGCTTTCTGAGAAACTGCTTAGTGTTCTGTGAATTCATCTCACAGAGTTATATCTGTATTTCGTGAATCTCTTTGCTAGCCTTATTTCTGTGTAATCTGAGAACAGATATTTCGGATCCCTTTGAAGACTATAGGGCCAAAGGAAATATCCTCCGATAACAAAGAGAAAGAAGCTTTCTGAGAAACTTCTTTGTGTTCTGTGAAATCATCTCACAGAGTTACAGCGTTCCCCTCAAGAAGCCTTTCGCTAAGACAGTTCTTGTGGAATTGGCAAAGTGATATTTGGAAGCCCATAGAGGGCTATGGTGAAAAAGGAAATATCCTCAGATGAAATCTGGAAAGAAGCTTTCTGAGAAACTGCTTAGTGTTCTGTCACTTCATCTCACAGAGTTACATCTGTATTTCGTGAATCTCTTTGCTAGCCTTATTTCTGTGTAATCTGAGAACAGATATTTCGGATCCCTTTGAAGACTATAGGGCCAAAGGAAATATCCTCCGATAACAAAGAGAAAGAAGCTTTCTGTGAAACTTCTTTGTGTTCTGTGAAATCATCTCACAGAGTTACAGCTTTCCCCTCAAGAAGCCTTTCGCTAAGACACTTCTTGTGGAATTGGCAACGTGATATTTGGAAGCCCATAGAGGGGTATGGTGAAAAAGGAAATATCCTCAGATGAAATCTGGAAAGAAGCTTTCTGAGAAACTGCTTAGTGTTCTGTGAATTCATCTCACAGAGTTATATCTGTATTTCGTGAATCTCTTTGCTAGCCTTATTTCTGTGTAATCTGAGAACAGATATTTCGGATCCCTTTGAAGACTATAGGGCCAAAGGAAATATCCTCCGATAACAAAGAGAAAGAAGCTTTCTGAGAAACTTCTTTGTGTTCTGTGAAATCATCTCACAGAGTTACAGCTTTCCCCTCAAGAAGCCTTTCGCTAAGACAGTTCTTGTGGAATTGGCAAAGTGATATTTGGAAGCCCATAGAGGGCTATGGTGAAAAAGGAAATATCCTCAGATGAAATCTGGAAAGAAGCTTTCTGAGAAACTGCTTAGTGTTCTGTGAATTCATCTCACAGAGTTACATGTGTATTTCGTGGATCTCTTTGCTAGCCTTATTTCTGTGGAATCTGAGAAAAGATATTTCGCATCCCTATGAAGACTATAGGGCCAAAGGAAATATCCTCCGATAACAAAGAGAAAGAAGCTTTCTGAGAAACTTCTTTGTGTTCTGTGAAATCATCTCACAGAGTTACAGCTTTCCCCTCAAGAAGCCTTTCGCTAAGACAGTTCTTGTGGAATTGGCAAAGAGATATTTGGAAGCCCATAGAGGGCTATGGTGAAAAAGGAAATATCCTCAGATGAAATCTGGAAAGAAGCTTTCTGAGAAACTGCTTAGTGTTCTGTGAAATCATCTCACAGAGTTACAGCTTTCCCCTCAAGAAGCCTTTCGCTAAGACAGTTCTTGTGGAATTGGCAAAGTGATATTTGGAAGCCCATAGAGAGCTATGGTGAAAAAGGAAATATCCTCAGATGAAATCTGGAAAGAAGCTTTCTGAGAAACTGCTTAGTGTTCTGTGAATTCATCTCACAGCGTTACATCTGTATTTCGTGGATCTCTTTGCTAGCCTTATTTCTGTGGAGTCTGAGAACAGATATTTCGGATCCGATTGAAGACTATAGGGCCAAAGGAAATATCCTCCGATAACATAGAGAAAGAAGCTTTCTGAGAAACTTCTTTGTGTTCTGTGAAATCATCTCACAGAGTTACAGCTTTCCCCTCAAGAAGCCTTTCGCTAAGACAGTTCTTGTGGAATTGGCAAAGTGATATTTGGAAGCCCATAGAGGGCTATGGTGAAAAAGGAAATATCCTCAGATGAAATCTGGAAAGAAGCTTTCTGAGAAACTGCTTAGTGTTCTGTGAATTCACCTCACAGAGTTACATCTGTATTTCGTGAATCTCTTTGCTAGCCTTATTTCTGTGTAATCTGAGAACAGATATTTCGGATCCCTTTGAAGACTATAGGGCCAAAGGAAATATCCTCCGATAACAAAGAGAAAGAAGCTTTCTGAGAAACTTCTTTGTGTTCTGTGAAATCATCTCACAGAGTTACAGCTTTCCCCTCAAGAAGCCTTTCGCTAAGACACTTCTTGTGGAATTGGCAACGTGATATTTGGAAGCCCATAGAGGGGTATGGTGAAAAAGGAAATATCCTCAGATGAAATCTGGAAAGAAGCTTTCTGAGAAACTGCTTAGTGTTCTGTGAATTCATCTCACAGAGTTATATCTGTAATTCGTGAATCTCTTTGCTAGCCTTATTTCTGTGTAATCTGAGAACAGATATTTCGGATCCCTTTGAAGACTATAGTGCCAAAGGAAATATCCTCCGATAACAAAGAGAAAGAAGCTTTCTGAGAAACTTCTTTGTGTTCTGTGAAATCATCTCACAGAGTTACAGCGTTCCCCTCAAGAAGCCTTTCGCTAAGACAGTTCTTGTGGAATTGGCAAAGTGATATTTGGAAGCCCATAGAGGGCTATGGTGAAAAAGGAAATATCCTCAGATGAAATCTGGAAAGAAGCTTTCTGAGAAACTGCTTAGTGTTCTGTCACTTCATCTCACAGAGTTACATCTGTATTTCGTGAATCTCTTTGCTAGCCTTATTTCTGTGTAATCTGAGAACAGATATTTCGGATCCCTTTGAAGACTATAGGGCCAAAGGAAATATCCTCCGATAACAAAGAGAAAGAAGCTTTCTGTGAAACTTCTTTGTGTTCTGTGAAATCATCTCACAGAGTTACAGCTTTCCCCTCAAGAAGCCTTTCGCTAAGACACTTCTTGTGGAATTGGCAACGTTATATTTGGAAGCCCATAGAGGGGTATGGTGAAAAAGGAAATATCCTCAGATGAAATCTGGAAAGAAGCTTTCTGAGAAACTGCTTAGTGTTCTGTGAATTCATCTCACAGAGTTATATCTGTATTTCGTGAATCTCTTTGCTAGCCTTATTTCTGTGTAATCTGAGAACAGATATTTCGGATCCCTTTGAAGACTATAGGGCCAAAGGAAATATCCTCCGATAACAAAGAGAAAGAAGCTTTCTGAGAAACTTCTTTGTGTTCTGTGAAATCATCTCACAGAGTTACAGCTTTCCCCTCAAGAAGCCTTTCGCTAAGACAGTTCTTGTGGAATTGGCAAAGTGATATTTGGAAGCCCATAGAGGGCTATGGTGAAAAAGGAAATATCCTCAGATGAAATCTGGAAAGAAGCTTTCTGAGAAACTGCTTAGTGTTCTGTGAATTCATCTCACAGAGTTACATGTGTATTTCGTGGATCTCTTTGCTAGCCTTATTTCTGTGGAATCTGAGAAAAGATATTTCGCATCCCTATGAAGACTATAGGGCCAAAGGAAATATCCTCCGATAACAAAGAGAAAGAAGCTTTCTGAGAAACTTCTTTGTGTTCTGTGAAATCATCTCACAGAGTTACATCTGTATTTCGTGAATCTCTTTGCTAGCCTTATTTCTGTGTAATCTGAGAACAGATATTTCGGATCCCTTTGAAGACTATAGGGCCAAAGGAAATATCCTCCGATAACAAAGAGAAAGAAGCTTTCTGTGAAACTTCTTTGTGTTCTGTGAAATCATCTCACAGAGTTACAGCTTTCCCCTCAAGAAGCCTTTCGCTAAGACAGTTCTTGTGGAATTGGCAACGTGATATTTGGAAGCCCATAGAGGGCTATGGTGAAAAAGGAAATATCCTCAGATGAAATCTGGAAAGAAGCTTTCTGAGAAACTGCTTAGTGTTCTGTGAATTCATCTCACAGAGTTATATCTGTATTTCGTGAATCTCTTTGCTAGCCTTATTTCTGTGTAATCTGAGAACAGATATTTCGGATCCCTTTGAAGACTATAGGGCCAAAGGAAATATCCTCCGATAACAAAGAGAAAGAAGCTTTCTGAGAAACTTCTTTGTGTTCTGTGAAATCATCTCACAGAGTTACAGCTTTCCCCTCAAGAAGCCTTTCGCTAAGACAGTTCTTGTGGAATTGGCAAAGAGATATTTGGAAGCCCATAGAGGGCTATGGTGAAAAAGGAAATATCCTCAGATGAAATCTGGAAAGAAGCTTTCTGAGAAACTGCTTAGTGTTCTGTGAAATCATCTCACAGAGTTACAGCTTTCCCCTCAAGAAGCCTTTCGCTAAGACAGTTCTTGTGGAATTGGCAAAGTGATATTTGGAAGCCCATAGAGAGCTATGGTGAAAAAGGAAATATCCTCAGATGAAATCTGGAAAGAAGCTTTCTGAGAAACTGCTTAGTGTTCTGTGAATTCATCTCACAGCGTTACATCTGTATTTCGTGGATCTCTTTGCTAGCCTTATTTCTGTGGAGTCTGAGAACAGATATTTCGGATCCGATTGAAGACTATAGGGCCAAAGGAAATATCCTCCGATAACATAGAGAAAGAAGCTTTCTCAGAAACTTCTTTCTGTTCTGTGAAATCATCTCACAGAGTTACAGCTTTCCCCTCAATAAGCCTTTCGCTAAGACAGTTCTTGTGGAATTGGCAAAGTGATATTTGGAAGCCCATAGAGGGCTATGGTGAAAAAGGAAATCTCCTCACATGAAATCTGGAAAGAAACTTTCTGAGAAACTGCTTAGTGTTCTGTGAATTCATCTCACAGAGTTACATCTGTATTTCGTGAATCTCTTTGCTAGCCTTATTTCTGTGTAATCTGAGAACAGATATTTCGGATCCCTTTGAAGACTATAGGGCCAAAGGAAATATCCTGCGATAACAAAGAGAAAGAAGCTTTCTGAGAAACTTCTTTGTGTTCTGTGAAATCATCTCATAGAGTTACAGCTTTCCCCTCAAGAAGCCTTTCGCTAGGACAGTTCTTGTGTAATTGTCAAAGAGATATTTGGAAGCCCATAGAGGGCTATGGTGAAAAAGGAAATATCCTCAGATGAAATCTGGAAAGAAGCTTTCTGAGAAACTGCTTAGTGTTCTGTGAATTCATCTCAGAGAGTTACATCTGTATTTCGTGAATCTCTTTACTAGCCTTATTTCTGCGTAATCTGAGAACAGATATTTCGGATCCCTTTGAAGACTATAGGGCCAAAGGAAATATCCTCCGATAACAAAGAGAAAGAAGCTTTCTGTGAAACTTCTTTGTGTTCTGTGAAATCATCTCACAGAGTTACAGCTTTCCCCTCAAGAAGCCTTTCGCTAAGACAGTTCTTGTGGAATTGGCAACGTGATATTTGGAAGCCCATAGAGGGGTATGGTGAAAAAGGAAACATCCTCAGATGAAATCTGGAAAGAAGCTTTCTGAGAAACTGCTTAGTGTTCTGTGAATTCATCTCACAGTGTTATATCTGTATTTCGTGAATCTCTTTGCTAGCCTTATTTCTGTGTAATCTGAGAACAGATATTTCGGATCCCTTTGAAGACTATAGGGCCAAAGGAAATATCCTCCGATAACAAAGAGAAAGAAGCTTTCTGAGAAACTTCTTTGTGTTCTGTGAAATCATCTCACAGAGTTACAGCTTTCCCCTCAAGAACCCTTTCGCTAAGACAGTTCTTGTGTAATTGGCAAAGAGATATTTGGAAGCCCATAGAGGGCTATGGTGAAAAAGGAAATATCCTCAGATGAAATCTGGAAAGAAGCTTTCTGAAAAACTGCTTAGTGTTCTGTGAATTCATCTCACAGCGTTACATCTGTATTTCGTGGATCTCTTTGCTAGCCTTATTTCTGTGGAATCTGAGAAAAGATATATCGCATCCCTATGAAGACTATAGGGCCAAAGGAAATATCCTCCGATAACAAAGAGAAAGAAGCTTTCTGAGAAACTTCTTTGTGTTCTCTGAAATCATCTCACAGAGTTACAGCTTTCCCCTCAAGAAGCCTTTCGCTAAGACAGTTCTTGTGGAATTGGCAAAGTGATATTTGGAAGCCCATAGAGGGCTATGGTGAAAAAGGAAATATCCTCAGATGAAATCTGGAAAGAAGCTTTCTGAGAAACTGCTTAGTGTTCTGTGAATTCATCTCACAGAGTTACATCTGTAATTTCGTGGATCTCTTTGCTAGCCTTATTTCTGTGGAATCTGAGAACAGATATTTCGGATCCCTTTGAAGACTATAGGGCCAAAGGAAATATCCTCCGATAACAAAGAGAAAGAAGCTTTCTCAGAAACTTCTTTCTGTTCTGTGAACTCATCTCACAGAGTTACAGCTTTCCCCTCAAGAAGCCTTTCGCTAAGACAGTTCTTGTGGAATTGGCAAAGTGATATTTGGAAGCCCATAGAGGGCTATGGTGAAAAAGGAAATCTCCTCACATGAAATCTGGAAAGAAACTTTCTGAGAAACTGCTTAGTGTTCTGTGAATTCATCTCACAGAGTTACATCTGTATTTCGTGGATCTCTTTGCTAGCCTTATTTCTGTGTAATCTGAGAACAGATATTTCGGATCCCTTTGAAGACTATAGGGCCAAAGGAAATATCCTCCGATAACAAAGAGAAAGAAGGTTTCTGAGAAACTTCTTTGAGTTCTGTGAAATCATCTCACAGAGTTACAGCTTTCCCCTCAAGAAGCCTTTCGCTAAGACAGTTCTTGTGGAATTGGCAACGTGATATTTTGAAGCCCATAGAGGGGTATGGTGAAAAAGGAAATATCCTCAGATGAAATCTGGAAAGAAGCTTTCTGAGAAACTGCTTAGTGTTCTGTGAATTCATCTCACAGAGTTATATCTGTATTTCGTGAATCTCTTTGCTAGCCTTATTTCTGTGTAATCTGAGAACAGATATTTCGGATCCCTATGAAGACTATAGGGCCAAAGGAAATATCCTCCGATAAAAAAGAGAAAGAAGCTTTCTGAGAAACTTCTTTTTCTTCTGTGAAATCATCTCACAGAGTTACAGCTTTCCCCTCAGGAAGCCTTTCGCTAAGACAGTTCTTGTGGAATTGGCATAGAGATATTTGGAAGCCCATAGAGGGCTATGGTGAAAAAGGAAATATCCTCAGATGAAATCTGGAAAGAAGCTTTTTGAGAAACTGCTTAGTGTTCTGTGAAATCATCTCACAGAGTTACAGCTTTCCCCTCAAGAAGCCTTTCGCTAAGACAGTTCTTGTGGAATTGGCAAAGTGATATTTGGAAACCCATAGAGGGCTATGGTGAAAAAGGAAATATCCTCAGATGAAATCTGGAAAGAAGCTTTCTGAAAAACTGCTTAGTGTTCTGTGAATTCATCTCACAGCGTTACATCTGTATTTCGTGGATCTCTTTGCTAGCCTTATTTCTGTGGAATCTGAGAAAAGATATATCGCATCCCTATGAAGACTATAGGGCCAAAGGAAATATCCTCCGATAACAAAGAGAAAGAAGCTTTCTGAGAAACTTCTTTGTGTTCTCTGAAATCATCTCATAGAGTTACAGCTTTCCCCTCAAGAAGCCTTTCGCTAAGACAGTTCTTGTGGAATTGGCAAAGAGATATTTGGAAGCCCATAGAGGGCTATGGTGAAAAGGAAATATCCTCAGATGAAATCTGGAAAGAAGCTTTCTGAGAAACTGCTTAGTGTTCTGTGAAATCATCTCACAGAGTTACAGCTTTCCCCTCAAGAAGCCTTTCGCTAAGACAGTTCTTGTGGAATTGGCAAAGTGATATTTGGAAGCCCATAGAGGGCTATGGTGAAAAAGGAAATATCCTCAGATGAAATCTGCAAAGAAGCTTTCTGAGAAACTGCTTAGTGTTCTGTGAATTCATCTCACAGCGTTACATCTGTATTTCGTGGATCTCTTTGCTAGCCTTATTTCTGTGGAATCTGAGAACAGATATTTCGGATCCCATGGAAGACTATAGGGCCAAAGGAAATATCCTCCGATAACAAAGAGAAAGAAGCTTTCTCAGAAACTTCTTTCTGTTCTGTGAAATCATCTCACAGAGTTACAGCTTTCCCCTCAAGAAGCCTTTCGCTAAGACAGTTCTTGTGGAATTGGCAAAGTGATATTTGGAAGCCCATAGAGGGCTATGGTGAAAAAGGAAGTCTCCTCACATGAAATCTGGAAAGAAACTTTCTGAGAAACTGCTTAGTGTTCTGTGAATTCATCTCACAGAGTTACATCTGTATTTCGTGGATCTCTTTGCTAGCCTTATTTCTGTGTAATCTGAGAACAGATATTTCGGATCCCTTTGAAGACTATAGGGCCAAAGGAAATATCCTCCGATAACAAAGAGAAAGAAGCTTTCTGAGAAACTTCTTTGTGTTCTGTGAAATCATCTCACAGAGTTACAGCTTTCCCCTCAAGAAGCCTTTCGCTACGACAGTTCTTGTGTAATAGGAAAAGAGATATTTGGAAGCCCATAGAGGGCTATGGTGAAAAAGGAAATATCCTCAGATGAAATCTGGAAAGAAGATTTCTGAGAAACTCCTTAGTGTTCTGTGAATTCATCTCACAGAGTTACATCTGTATTTCGTGAATCTCTTTGCTAGCCTTATTTCTGTGGAATCTGAGAACAGATATTTCGGATCCCTTTGAAGACTATAGGGCCAAAGGAAATATCCTGCGATAACAAAGAGAAGGAAGCTTTCTGAGAAACTTCTTTGTGTTCTGTGAAATCATCTCATAGAGTTACAGCTTTCCCCTCAAGAAGACTTTCGCTAGGACAGTTCTTGTGTAATTGGCAAAGAGATATTTGGAAGCCCATAGAGGGCTATGGTGAAAAAGGAAATATCCTCAGATGAAATCTGGAAAGAAGCTTTCTGAGAAACTGCTTAGTGTTCTGTGAATTCATCTCACAGAGTTACATCTGTATTTCGTGAATCTCTTTACTAGCCTTATTTCTGTGTAATCTGAGAACAGATATTTCGGATCCCTTTGAAGACTATAGGGCCAAAGGAAATATCCTCCGATAACAAAGAGAAAGAAGCTTTCTGTGAAACTTTTTGTGTTCTGTGAAATCATCTCACAGAGTTACAGCTTTCCCCTCAAGAAGCCTTTCGCTACGACAGTTCTTGTGGAATTGGCAACGTGATATTTGGAAGCCCATAGAGGGGTATGGTGAAAAAGGAAATATCCTCAGATGAAATCTGGAAAGAAGCTTTCTGAGAAACTGCTTAGTGTTCTGTGAATTCATCTCACAGAGTTATATCTGTATTTCGTGAATCTCTTTGCTAGCCTTATTTCTGTGTAATCTGAGAACAGATATTTCGGATCCCTTTGAAGACTATAGGGCCAAAGGAAATATCCTCCGATAACAAAGAGAAAGAAGCTTTCTGAGAAACTTCTTTGTGTTCTGTGAAATCATCTCACAGAGTTACAGCTTTCCCCTCAAGAAGCCTTTCGCTAAGACAGTTCTTGTGGAATTGGCATAGAGATATTTGGAAGCCCATAGAGGGCTATGGTGAAAAAGGAAATATCCTCAGATGAAATCTGGAAAGAAGCTTTCTGAGATACTGCTTAGTGTTCTGTGAAATCATCTCACAGAGTTACAGCTTTCCCCTCAAGAAGCCTTTCGCTAAGACAGTTCTTGTGGAATTGGCAAAGTGATATTTGGAAGCCCATAGAGGGCTATGGTGAAAAAGGAAATATCCTCAGATGAAATCTGGAAAGAAGCTTTCTGAAAAACTGCTTAGTGTTCTGTGAATTCATCTCACAGCGTTACATCTGTATTTCGTGGATCTCTTTGCTAGCCTTATTTCTGTGGAGTCTGAGAACAGATATTTCGGATCCCTTTGAAGACTATAGGGCCAAAGGAAATATCCTCCGATAACATAGAGAAAGAAGCTTTCTGAGAAACTTCTTTGTGTTCTGTGAAAACATCTCACAGAGTTACAGCTTTCCCCTCAAGAAGCCTTTCACTAAGACAGTTCTTGTGGAATTGGCAAAGTGATATTTGGAAGCCCATAGAGGGCTATGGTGAAAAAGGAAATATCCTCAGATGAGATCTGGAAAGAAGCTTTCTGAGAAACTGCTTAGTGTTCTGTGAATTCATCTCACAGAGTTACATCTGTATTTCGTGGATCACTTTGCTAGCCTTATTTCTGTGGAATCTGAGAACAGATATTTCGGATCCCTTTGAAGACTATAGGGCCAAAGGAAATATCCTCCGATAACAAAGAGAAAGAAGCTTTCTGAGAAACTTCTTTCTGTTCTGTGAAATCATCTCACAGAGTTACAGCTTTCCCCTCAAGAAGCCTTTCGCTAAGACAGTTCTTGTGGAATTGGCAAAGTGATATTTGGAAGCCCATAGAGGGCTATGGTGAAAAAGGAAATCTCCTCACATGAAATCTGGAAAGAAGCTTTCTGAGAAACTGCTTAGTGTTCTGTGAATTCATCTCACAGAGTTACATCTGTAATTACGTGGATCTCTTTGCTAGCCTTATTTCTGTGTAAACTGAGAACAGATATTTCGGATCCCTTTGAAGACTATAGGGCCAAAGGAAATATCCTCCGATAACAAAGAGAAAGAAGATTTCTGAGAAACTTCTTTGTGTTCTGTGAAATCATCTCACAGAGTTACAGCTTTCCCCTCAAGAAGCCTTTCGCTACGACAGTTCTTGTGTAATTGGCAAAGAGATATTTGGAAGCCCATAGAGGGCTATGGTGAAAAAGGAAATATCCTCAGATGAAATCTGGAAAGAAGCTTTCTGAGAAACTGCTTAGTGTTCTGTGAATTCATCTCACAGAGTTACATCTGTATTTCGTGAATCTCTTTGCTAGCCTTATTTCTGTGTAATCTGAGAACAGATATTTCGGATCCCTTTGAAGACTATAGGGCCAAAGGAAATATCCTGCGATAACAAAGAGAAAGAAGCTTTCTGAGAAACTTCTTTGTGTTCTGTGAAATCATCTCATAGAGTTACAGCTTTCCCCTTAAGAAGCCTTTCGCTAGGACAGTTCTTGTATAATTGGCAAAGAGATATTTGGAAGCCCATAGAGGGCTATGGTGAAAAAGGAAATATCCTCAGATGAAATCTGGAAAGAAGCTTTCTGAGAAACTGCTTAGTGTTCTGTGAAATCATCTCACAGAGTTACAGCTTTCCCCTCAAGAAGCCTTTCGCTAAGACAGTTCTTGTGGAATTGGCAAAGTGATATTTGGAAGCCCATAGAGGGCTATGGTGAAAAAGGAAATATCCTCAGATGAAATCTGGAAAGAAGCTTTCTGAGAAACTGCTTAGTGTTCTGTGAATTCATCTCACAGCGTTACATCTGTATTTCGTGGATCTCTTTGCTAGCCTTATTTCTGTGGAGTCTGAGAACAGATATTTCGGATCCGTTTGAAGACTATAGGGCCAAAGGAAATATCCTCCGATAACATAGAGAAAGAAGCTTTATGAGAAACTTCTTTGTGTTCTGTGAAATCATCTCACAGAGTTACAGCTTTCCCCTCAAGAAGCCTTTCGCTAAGACAGTTCTTGTGGAATTGGCAAAGTGATATTTGGAAGCCCATAGAGGGCTATGGTGAAAAAGGAAATATCCTCAGATGAAATCTGGAAAGAAGCTTTCTGAGAAACTGCTTAGTGTTCTGTGAATTCATCTCACAGAGTTACATCTGTATTTCGTGGATCTCTTTGCTAGCCTTATTTCTGTGGAATCTGAGAACAGATATTTCGGATCCCTTTGAAGACTATAGGGCCAAAGGAAATATCCTCCAATAACAAAGAGAAAGAAGCTTTCTCAGAAACTTCTTTCTGTTCTGTGAAATCATCTCACAGAGTTACAGCTTTCCCCTCAAGAAGCCTTTCGCTGAGACAGTTCTTGTGGAATTGGCAAAGTGATATTTGGAAGCCCATAGAGGGCTATGGTGAAAAAGGAAATCTCCTCACATGAAATCTGGAAAGAAACTTTCTGAGAAACTGCTTAGTGTTCAGTGAATTCATCTCACAGAGTTACATCTGTATTTCGTGGATCTCTTTGCTAGCCTTATTTCTGTGTAATCTGAGAACAGATATTTCGGATCCCTTTGAAGACTATAGGGCCAAAGGAAATATCCTCCGATAACAAAGAGAAAGAAGCTTTCTCAGAAACTTCTTTGTGTTCTGTGAAATCATCTCACAGAGTTACAGCTTTCCCCTCAAGAAGCCTTTCGCTGAGACAGTTCTTGTGGAATTGGCAAAGTGATATTTGGAAGCCCATAGAGGGCTATGGTGAAAAAGGAAATCTCCTCACATGAAATCTGGAAAGAAACTTTCTGAGAAACTGCTTAGTGTTCAGTGAATTCATCTCACAGAGTTACATCTGTATTTCGTGGATCTCTTTGCTAGCCTTATTTCTGTGTAATCTGAGAACAGATATTTCGGATCCCTTTGAAGACTATAGGGCCAAAGGAAATATCCTCCGATAACAAAGAGAAAGAAGCTTTCTGAGAAACTTCTTTGTGTTCTGTGAAACCATCTCACAGAGTTACAGCTTTCCCCTCAAGAAGCCTTTCGCTACGACAGTTCTTGTGTAATTGGAAAAGAGATATTTGGAAGCCCATAGAGGGCTATGGTGAAAAAGGAAATATCCTCAGATGAAATCTGGAAAGAAGATTTCTGAGAAACTGCTTAGTGTTCTGTGAATTCATCTCACAGAGTTACATCTGTATTTCGTGAATCTCTTTGCTAGCCTTATTTCTGTGGAATCTGAGAACAGATATTTCGGATCCCTTTGAAGACTATAGGGCCAAAGGAAATATCCTCCGATAACAAAGAGAAAGAAGCTTTATGAGAAACTTCTTTGTGTTCTGTGAAATCATCTCATAGAGTTACAGCTTTCCCCTCAACAAGCCTTTCGCTAGGACAGTTCTTGTGTAATTGGCAAAGAGATATTTGGAAGCCCATAGAGGGCTATGGTGAAAAAGGAAATATCCTCAGATGAAATCTGGAAAGAAGCTTTCTGAGAAACTGCTTAGTGTTCTGTGAATTCATCTCACAGAGCTACATCTGTATTTCGTGGATCTCTTTGCTAGCCTTATTTCTGTGGAATCTGAGAAAAGATATTTCGCATCCCTATGAAGACTATAGGGCCAAAGGAATATCCTCCGATAACAAAGAGAAAGAAGCTTTCTGAGAAACTTCTTTTTCTTCTGTGAAATCATCTCACAGAGTTACAGCTTTCCCCTCAAGAAGCCTTTCGCTAAGACAGTTTTTGTGGAATTGGCATAGAGATATTTGGAAGCCCATAGAGGGCTATGGTGAAAAAGGAAATATCCTCAGATGAAATCTGGAAAGAAGCTTTCTGAGAAACTGCTTAGTGTTCTGTGAAATCATCTCACAGAGTTACAGCTTTCCCCTCAAGAAGCCTTTCGCTAAGACAGTTCTTGTGGAATTGGCAAAGTGATATTTGGAAGCCCATAGAGGGCTATGGTGAAAAAGGAAATATCCTCAGATGAAATCTGGAAAGAAGCTTTCTGAAAAACTGCTTAGTGTTCTGTGAATTCATCTCACAGCGTTACATCTGTATTTCGTGGATCTCTTTGCTAGCCTTATTTCTGTGGAGTCTGAGAACAGATATTTCGGATCCCTTTGAAGACTATAGGGCCAAAGGAAATATCCTCCGATAACATAGAGAAAGAAGCTTTCTGAGAAACTTCTTTGTGTTCTGTGAAATCATCTCACAGAGTTACAGCTTTCCCCTCAAGAAGCCTTTCACTAAGACAGTTCTTGTGGAATTGGCAAAGTGATATTTGGAAGCCCATAGAGGGCTATGGTGAAAAAGGAAATATCCTCAGATGAGATCTGGAAAGAAGCTTTCTGAGAAACTGCTTAGTGTTCTGTGAATTCATCTCACAGAGTTACATCTGTATTTCGTGGATCACTTTGCTAGCCTTATTTCTGTGGAATCTGAGAACAGATATTTCGGATCCCTTTGAAGACTATAGGGCCAAAGGAAATATCCTCCGATAACAAAGAGAAAGAAGCTTTCTGAGAAACTTCTTTCTGTTCTGTGAAATCATCTCACAGAGTTACAGCTTTCCCCTCAAGAAGCCTTTCGCTAAGACAGTTCTTGTGGAATTGGCAAAGTGATATTTGGAAGCCCATAGAGGGCTATGGTGAAAAAGGAAATCTCCTCACATGAAATCTGGAAAGAAGCTTTCTGAGAAACTGCTTAGTGTTCTGTGAATTCATCTCACAGAGTTACATCTGTATTTCGTGGATCTCTTTGCTAGCCTTATTTCTGTGTAAACTGAGAACAGATATTTCGGATCCCTTTGAAGACTATAGGGCCAAAGGAAATATCCTCCGATAACAAAGAGAAAGAAGCTTTCTGAGAAACTTCTTTGTGTTCTGTGAAATCATCTCACAGAGTTACAGCTTTCCCCTCAAGAAGCCTTTCGCTACGACTGTTCTTGTGTAATTGGCAAAGTGATATTTGGAAGCCCATAGAGGGCTATGGTGAAAAAGGAAATATCCTCAGATGAAATCTGGAAAGAAGCTTTCTGAGAAACTGCTTAGTGTTCTGTGAAATCATCTCACAGAGTTACATCTGTATTTCGTGGATATCTTTGCTAGCCTTATTTCTGTGGAATCTGAGAAAAGATATATCGCATCCCTATGAAGACTATAGGGACAAAGGAAATATCCTCCGATAACAAAGAGAAAGAAGCTTTCTGAGAAACTTCTTTGTGTTCTCTGAAATCATCTCACAGAGTTACAGCTTTCCCCTCAAGAAGCCTTTCGATAAGACAGTTCTTGTGGAATTGGCAAAGAGATATTTGGAAGCCCATAGAGGGCTATGGTGAAAAAGGAAATATCCTCAGATGAAATCTGGAAAGAAGCTTTCTGAGAAACTGCTTAGTGTTCTGTGAAATCATCTCACAGAGTTACAGCTTTCCCCTCAAGAAGCCTTTCGCTAAGACAGTTCTTGTGGAATTGGCAAAGTGATATTTGGAAGCCCATAGAGGACTATGGTGAAAAAGGAAATATCCTCAGATGAAATCTGGAAAGAAGCTTTCTGAGAAACTACTTAGTGTTCTGTGAATTCATCTCACAGCGTTACATCTGTATTTCGTGGATCTCTTTGCTAGCCTTATTTCTGTGGAGTCTGAGATCAGATATTTCGGATCCGTTTGAAGACTATAGGGCCAAAGGAAATATCCTCCGATAACATAGAGAAAGAAGCTTTCTGAGAAACTTCTTTGTGTTCTGTGAAATCATCTCACAGAGTTACAGCTTTCCCCTCAAGAAGCCTTTCGCTAAGACAGTTCTTGTGGAATTGGCAAAGTGATATTTGGAAGCCCGTAGAGGGCTATGGTGAAAAAGGAAATATCCTCAGATGAAATCTGGAAAGAAGCTTTCTGAGAAACTGCTTAGTGTTCTGTGAATTCATCTCACAGAGTTACATCTGTATTTCGTGGATCTCTTTGCTAGCCTTATTTCTGTGGAATCTGAGAACAGATATTTCGGATCGCATGGAAGACTATAGGGCCAAAGGAAATATCCTCCGATAACAAAGAGAAAGAAGCTTTCTCAGAAACTTCTTTCTGTTCTGTGAAATCATCTCACAGAGTTACAGCTTTCCCCTCAAGAAGCCTTTCGCTAAGACAGTTCTTGTGGAATTGGCAAAGTGATATTTGGAAGCCCATAGAGGGCTATGGTGAAAAAGGAAATATCCTCAGATGAAATCTGGAAAGAAGCTTTCTGAGAAACTGCTTAGTGTTCTGTGAATTCATCTCACAGAGTTACATCTGTATTTCGTGAATCTCTTTGCTATCCTTATTTCTGTGTAATCTGAGAACAGATATTTCGGATCCCTTTGAAGAATATAGGGCCAAAGGAAATATCCTCCGATAACAAAGAGAAAGAAGCTTTCTGTGAAACTTCTTTGTGTTCTGTGAAATCATCTCACAGAGTTACAGCTTTCCCCTCAAGAAGCCTTTCGCTAAGACAGTTCTTGTGGAATTGGCAACGTGATATTTGGAAGCCCATAGAGGGGTATGGTGAAAAAGGAAATATCCTCAGATGAAATCTGGAAAGAAGCTTTCTGAGAAACTGCTTAGTGTTCTGTGAATTCATCTCACAGAGTTATATCTGTATTTCGTGAATCTCTTTGCTAGCCTTATTTCTGTGGAATCTGAGAACAGATATTTCGGATCCCTTTGAAGACTATAGGGCCAAAGGAAATATCCTCCGATAACAAAGAGAAAGAAGCTTTCTGAGAAACTTCTTTGTGTTCTGTGAAATCATCTCACAGAGTTACAGCTTTCCCCTCAAGAAGCCTTTCGCTAAGACAGTTCTTGTGGAATTGGCATAGAGATATTTGGAAGCCCATAGAGGGCTATGGTGAAAAAGGAAATATCCTCAGATGAAATCTGGAAAGAAGCTTTCTGAGAAACTGCTTAGTGTTCTGTGAAATCATCTCACAGAGTTACAGCTTTCCCCTCAAGAAGCCTTTCGCTAAGACAGTTCTTGTGAATTGGCAAAGTGATATTTGGAAGCCCATAGAGGGCTATGGTGAAAAAGGAAATATCCTCAGATGAAATCTGGAAAGAAGCTTTCTGAAAAACTGCTTAGTGTTCTGTGAATTCATCTCACAGCGTTACATCTGTATTTCGTGGATCTCTTTGCTAGCCTTATTTCTGTGGAGTCTGAGAACAGATATTTCGGATCCCTTTGAAGACTATAGGGCCAAAGGAAATATCCTCCGATAACATAGAGAAAGAAGCTTTCTGAGAAACTTCTTTGTGTTCTGTGAAATCATCTCACAGAGTTACAGCTTTCCCCTCAAGAAGCCTTTCACTAAGACAGTTCTTGTGGAATTGGCAAAGTGATATTTGGAAGCCCATAGAGGGCTATGGTGAAAAAGGAAATATCCTCAGATGAGATCTGGAAAGAAGCTTTCTGAGAAACTGCTTAGTGTTCTGTGAATTCATCTCACAGAGTTACATCTGTATTTCGTGGATCACTTTGCTAGCCTTATATCTGTGGAATCTGAGAACAGATATTTCGGATCCCTTTGAAGACTATAGGGCCAAAGGAAATATCCTCCGATAACAAAGAGAAAGAAGCTTTCTGAGAAACTTCTTTCTGTTCTGTGAAATCATCTCACAGAGTTACAGCTTTCCCCTCAAGAAGCCTTTCGCTAAGACAGTTCTTGTGGAATTGGCAAAGTGATATTTGGAAGCCCATAGAGGGCTATGGTGAAAAAGGAAATCTCCTCACATGAAATCTGGAAAGAAGCTTTCTGAGAAACTGCTTAGTGTTCTGTGAATTCATCTCACAGAGTTACATCTGTATTTCGTGGATCTCTTTGCTAGCCTTATTTCTGTGTAAACTGAGAACAGATATTTCGGATCCCTTTGAAGACTATAGGGCCAAAGGAAATATCCTCCGATAACAAAGAGAAAGAAGATTTCTGAGAAACTTCTTTATGTTCTGTGAAATCATCTCACAGAGTTACAGCTTTCCCCTCAAGAAGCCTTTCGCTACGACAGTTCTTGTGTAATTGGCAAAGAGATATTTGGAAGCCCATAGAGGGCTATGGTGAAAAAGGAAATATCCTCAGATGAAATCTGGAAAGAAGCTTTCTGAGAAACTGCTTAGTGTTCTGTGAATTCATCTCACAGAGTTACATCTGTATTTCGTGAATCTCTTTGCTAGCCTTATTTCTGTGTAATCTGAGAACAGATATTTCGGATCCCTTTGAAGACTATAGGGCCAAAGGAAATATCCTGCGATAACAAAGAGAAAGAAGCTTTCTGAGAAACTTCTTTGTGTTCTGTGAAATCATCTCATAGAGTTACAGCTTTCCCCTTAAGAAGCCTTTCGCTAGGACAGTTCTTGTATAATTGGCAAAGAGATATTTGGAAGCCCATAGAGGGCTATGGTGAAAAAGGAAATATCCTCAGATGAAATCTGGAAAGAAGCTTTCTGAGAAACTGCTTAGTGTTCTGTGAATTCATCTCACAGAGTTACATCTGTATTTCGTGAATCTCTTTGCTAGCCTTATTTCTGTGTAATCTGAGAACAGATATTTCGGATCCCTTTGAAGACTATAGGGCCAAGGAAATATCCTCCGATAACAAAGAGAAAGAAGCTTTCTGAGAAACTTCTTTGTGTTCTGTGAAATCATCTCACAGAGTTACAGCTTTCCCCTCAAGAAGCCTTTCGCTAAGACAGTTCTTGTGGAATTATCAACGTGATATTTGGAAGCCCTTAGAGGGCTATGGTGAAAAAGGAAATATCCTCAGAAGAAATCTAGAAAGAAGCTTTCTGAGAAACTGCTTAGTGTTCTGTGAATTCATCTCACTGAGTTATATCTGTATTTCGTGAATCTCTTTGCTAGCCTTATTTCTGTGTAATCTGAGAACAGATATTTCGGATCCCTTTGAAGACTATAGGGCCAAAGGAAATATCCTCCGATAACAAAGAGAAAGAAGCTTTCTGAGAAACTTCTTTGTGTTCTGTGAAATCATCTCACAGAGTTACAGCTTTCCCCTCAAGAAGCCTTTCGCTAAGACAGTTCCTGTGGAATTGGCAAAGTGATATTTGGAAGCCCAAAGAGGGCTTTGGTGAAAAAGGAAATATCCTCAGATGAAATCTGGAAAGAATCTTTCTGAGAAACTGCTTAGTGTTCTGTGAATTCATCTCACAGAGTTACATCTGAATTTCGTGGATCTCTTTGCTAGCCTTATTTCTGTGTAATCTGAGAACAGATATTTCGGATCCCTTTGAAGACAATAGGGCCAAAGGAAATATCCTCCGATAACAAAGAGAAAGAAGCTTTCTGAGAAACTTCTTTGTGTTCTGTGAAATCATCTCACAGAGTTACAGCTTTCCCCTCAAGAAGCCTTTCGCTAAGACAGTTCTTGTGGAATTGGCAAAGTGATATTTGGAAGCCCATAGAGGGCTATGGTGAAAAAGGAAATCTCCTCAGATGAAATCTTTAAAGAAGCTTTCTGAGAAACTGCTTAGTGTTCTGTGAATTCATCTCACAGAGTTACATGTGTATTTCGTGGATCTCTTTGCTAGCCTTATTTCTGTGGAATCTGAGAAAAGATATTTCGCATCCCTATGAAGACTATAGGGCCAAAGGAAATATCCTCCGATAACAAAGAGAAAGAAGCTTTCTGAGAAACTTCTTTGTATTCTGTGAAATCATCTCACAGAGTTACAGCTTTCCCCTCAAGAAGCCTTTCGCTACGACTGTTCTTGTGTAATTGGCAAAGAGATATTTGGAAGCCCATAGAGGGCTATGGTGAAAAAGGAAATATCCTCAGATGAAATCTGGAAAGAAGCTTTCTGAGAAACTGCTTAGTGTTCTGTGAAATCATCTCACAGAGTTACATCTGCATTTCGTGGATCTCCTTGCTAGCCTTATTTCTGTGGAATCTGAGAACAGATATTTCGGATCCCTTTGAAGACTATAGGGCCAAAGGAAATATCCTCCGTTAACAAAGAGAAAGAAGCTTTCTGAGAAACTTCTTTCTGTTCTGTGAAATCATCTCACAGAGTTACAGCTTTCCCCTCAAGAAGCCTTTCGCTAAGACAGTTCTTGTGGAATTGGCAAAGTGATATTTGGAAGCCCATAGACGGCTATGGTGAAAAAGGAAATATCCTCAGATGAAATCTGGAAAGAAGCTTTCTGAGAAACTGCTTAGTGTTCTGTGAATTCATCTCACAGAGTTACATGTGTATTTCTTGGATCTCTTTGCTAGCCTTATTTATGTGGAATCTGAGAAAAGATATATCGCATCCCTATGAAGACTATAGGGCCAAAGGAAATATCCTCCGATAACAAAGAGAAAGAAGCTTTCTGAGAAACTTCTTTGTGTTCTCTGAAATCATCTCACAGAGTTACAGCTTTCCCCTCAAGAAGCCTTTCGCTAAGACAGTTCTTGTGGAATTGGCAAAGAGATATTTGGAAGCCCATAGAGGGCTATGGTGAAAAAGGAAATATCCTCAGATGAAATCTGGAAAGAAGCTTTCTGAGAAACTGCTTAGTGTTCTGTGAAATCATCTCACAGAGTTACAGCTTTCCCCTCAAGAAGCCTTTCGCTAAGACAGTTCTTGTGGAATTGGCAAAGTGATATTTGGAAGCCCATAGAGGGCTATGGTGAAAAAGGAAATATCCTCAGATGAAATCTGGAAAGAAGCTTTCTGAGAAACTGCTTAGTGTTCTGTGAATTCATCTCACAGCGTTACATCTGTATTTCGTGGATCTCTTTGCTAGCCTTATTTCTGTGGAGTCTGAGAACAGATATTTCGGATCCGTTTGAAGACTATAGGGCCAAAGGAAATATCCTCCGATAACATAGAGAAAGAAGCTTTCTGAGAAACTTCTTTGTGTTCTGTGAAATCATCTCACAGAGTTACAGCTTTCCCCTCAAGAAGCCTTTCGCTAAGACAGTTCTTGTGGAATTGGCAAAGTGATATTTGGAAGCCCATACAGGGCTATGGTGAAAAAGGAAATATCCTCAGATGAAATCTGGAAAGAATCTTTCTGAGAAACTGCTTAGTGTTCTGTGAATTCATCTCACAGAGTTACATCTGTATTTCGTGGATCTCTTTGCTAGCCTTATTTCTGTGGAATCTGAGAACAGATATTTCGGATCCCTTTGAAGACTATATGGCCAAAGGAAATATCCTCCGATAACAAAGAGAAAGAAGCTTTCTCAGAAACTTTTTCTGTTCTGTGAAATCATCTCACAGAGTTACAGCTTTCCCCTCAAGAAGCCTTTCGCTAAGACAGTTCTTGTGGAATTGGCAAAGTGATATTTGGAAGCCCATAGAGGGCTATGGTGAAAAAGGAAATCTCCTCACATGAAATCTGGAAAGAAGCTTTCTGAGAAACTGCTTAGTGTTCTGTGAATTCATCTCACAGAGTTACATCTGTATTTCGTGGATCTCTTTGCTAGCCTTATTTCTGTGTAAACTGAGAACAGATATTTCGGATCCCTTTGAAGACTATAGGGCCAAAGGAAATATCCTCCGATAACAAAGAGAAAGAAGATTTCTGAGAAACTTCTTTGTGTTCTGTGAAATCATCTCACAGAGTTACAGCTTTCCCCTCAAGAAGCCTTTCGCTACGACAGTTCTTGTGTAATTGGCAAAGAGATACTTGGAAGCCCATAGAGGGCTATGGTGAAAAAGGAAATATCCTCAGATGAAATCTGGAAAGAAGCTTTCTGAGAAACTGCTTAGTGTTCTGTGAATTCATCTCACAGAGTTACATCTGTATTTCGTGAATCTCTTTGCTAGCCTTATTTCTGTGTAATCTGAGAACAGATATTTCGGATCCCTTTGAAGCCTATAGGGCCAAAGGAAATATCCTGCGATAACAAAGAGAAAGAAGCTTTCTGAGAAACTTCTTTGTGTTCTGTGAAATCATCTCATAGAGTTACAGCTTTCCCCTTAAGAAGCCTTTCGCTAGGACAGTTCTTGTATAACTGGCAAAGAGATATTTGGAAGCCCATAGAGGGCTATGGTGAAAAAGGAAATATCCTCAGATGAAATCTGGAAAGAAGCTTTCTGAGAAACTGCTTAGTGTTCTGTGAATTCATCTCGCAGAGTTACATCTGTATTTCGTGAATCTCTTTGCTAGCCTTATTTCTGTGTAATCTGAGAACAGATATTTCGGATCCCTTTGAAGACTATAGGGCCAAAGGAAATATCCTCCGATAACAAAGAGAAAGAAGCTTTCTGAGAAACTTCTTTGTGTTCTGTGAAATCATCTCACAGAGTTACAGCTTTCCCCTCAAGAAGCCTTTCGCTAAGACAGTTCCTGTGGAATTGGCAAAGTGATATTTGGAAGCCCATAGAGGGCTTTGGTGAAAAAGGAAATATCCTCAGATGAAATCTGGAAAGAATCTTTCTGAGAAACTGCTTAGTGTTCTGTGAATTCATCTCACAGAGTTACATCTGTATTTCGTGGATCTCTTTGCTAGCCTTATTTCTGTGTAATCTGAGAACAGATATTTCGGATCCCTTTGAAGACAATAGGGCCAAAGGAAATATCCTCCGATAACAAAGAGAAAGAAACTTTCTGAGAAACTTCTTTGTTTTCTGTGAAATCATCTCACAGAGTTACAGCTTTCCCCTCAAGAAGCCGTTCGCTAAGACAGTTCTTGTGGAATTGGCAAAGTGATATTTGGAAGCCCAGAGAGGGCTATGGTGAAAAACGAAATATCCTCAGATGAAATCTGGAAAGAAGCTTTCTGAGAAACTGCTTAGTGTTCTGTGAATTCATCTCACAGAGTTACATGTGTATTTCGTGGATCTCTTTGCTAGCCTTATTTCTGTGGAATCTGAGAAAAGATATTTCGCATCCCTATGAAGACTATAGGGCCAAAGGAAATATCCTCCGATAACAAAGAGAAAGAAGCTTTCTGAGAAACTTCTTTGTGTTCTGTGAAATCATCTCACAGAGTTAGAGCTTTCCCCTCAAGAAGCCTTTCGCTAAGACAGTTCTTGTGGAATTGGCAAAGTGATATTTGGAAGCCCATAGAGGGCTATGGTGAAAAAGGAAATCTCCTCACATGAAATCTGGAAAGAAGCTTTCTGAGAAACTGCTTAGTGTTCTGTGAATTCATCTCACAGAGTTACATGTGTATTTCGTGGATCTCTTTGCTAGCCTTATTTCTGTGGAATCTGAGAAAAGATATTTCGCATCCCTATGAAGACTATAGGGCCAAAGGAAATATCCTCCGATAACAAAGAGAAAGAAGCTTTCTGAGAAACTTCTTTGTATTCTGTGAAATCATCTCACAGAGTTACAGCTTTCCCCTCAAGAAGCCTTTCGCTACGACTGTTCTTGTGTAATTGGCAAAGAGATATTTGGAAGCCCATAGAGGGCTATGGTGAAAAAGGAAATATCCTCAGATGAAATCTGGAAAGAAGCTTTCTGAGAAACTGCTTAGTGTTCTGTGAAATCATCTCACAGAGTTACATCTGTATTTCGTGGATCTCTTTGCTAGCCTTATTTCTGTGGAATCTGAGAACAGATATTTCGGATCCCTTTGAAGACTATAGGGCCAAAGGAAATATCCTCCGTTAACAAAGAGAAAGAAGCTTTCTGAGAAACTTCTTTCTGTTCTGTGAAATCATCTCACAGAGTTACAGCTTTCCCCTCAAGAAGCCTTTCGCTAAGACAGTTCTTGTGGAATTGGGAAAGTGATATTTGGAAGCCCATAGACGGCTATGGTGAAAAAGGAAATATCCTCAGATGAAATCTGGAAAGAAGCTTTCTGAGAAACTGCTTAGTGTTCTGTGAATTCATCTCACAGAGTTACATGTGTATTTCGTGGATCTCTTTGATAGCCTTATTTCTGTGGAATCTGAGAAAAGATATATCGCATCCCTATGATGACTATAGGGCCAAAGGAAATATCCTCCGATAACAAAGAGAAAGAAGCTTTCTGAGAAACTTCTTTGTGTTCTGTGAAATCATCTCACAGAGTTACAGCTTTCCCCTCAAGAAGCCTTTCGCTAAGACAGTTCTTGTGTAATTGGCAAAGAGATATTTGGAAGCCCATAGAGGGCTATGGTGAAAAAGGAAATATTCTCAGATGAAATCTGGAAAGAAGATTTCTGAGAAACTGCTTAGTGTTCTGTGAAATCATCTCACAGAGTTACAGCTTTCCCCTCAAGAAGCCTTTCGCTAAGACAGTTCTTGTGGAATTGGCAAAGTGATATTTGGAAGCCCATAGAGGGCTATGGTGAAAAAGGAAATATCCTCAGATGAAATCTGGAAAGAAGATTTCTGAGAAACTGCTTAGTGTTCTGTGAATTCATCTCACAGAGTTACATCTGTATTTCGTGGATCTCTTTGCTAGCCTTATTTCTGTGGAATCTGAGAACAGATATTTCGGATCCCTTTGAAGACTATATGGCCAAAGGAAATATCCTCCGATAACAAAGAGAAAGAAGCTTTCTCAGAAACTTCTTTCTGTTCTGTGAAATCATCT
Organism: Macaca nemestrina; assembly: GCF_043159975.1. Taxonomy (NCBI): domain Eukaryota; kingdom Metazoa; phylum Chordata; class Mammalia; order Primates; family Cercopithecidae; genus Macaca; species Macaca nemestrina. Next base: position 91,613,934 of record NC_092125.1, read on the forward strand.
CACAGAGTTACAGCTTTCCCCTCAAGAAGCCTTTCGCTAAGACAGTTCTTGTGGAATTGGCAAAGTGATATTTGGAAGCCCATAGAGGGCTATGGTGAAAAAGGAAATCTCCTCACATGAAATCTGGAAAGAAACTTTCTGAGAAACTGCTTAGTGTTCTGTGAATTCATCTCACAGAGTTACATCTGTATTTCGTGGATCTCTTTGCTAGCCTTATTTCTGTGTAATCTGAGAACAGATATTTCGGTTCCCTTTGAAGACTATAGGGCCAAAGGAAATATCCTCCGATAACAAAGAGAAAGAAGCTTTCTGAGAAACTTCTTTGTGTTCTGTGAAATCATCCCACAGAGTTACAGCTTTCCCCTCAAGAAGCCTTTCGCTACGACAGTTCTTGTGTAATTGGAAAAGAGATATTTGGAAGCCCATAGAGGGCTATGGTGAAAAAGGAAATATCCTCAGATGAAATCTGGAAAGAAGATTTCTGAGAAACTGCTTAGTGTTCTGTGAATTCATCTCACAGAGTTACATCTGTATTTCGTGAATCTCTTTGCTAGCCTTATTTCTGTGTAATCTGAGAACAGATATTTCGGATCCCTTTGAAGACTATAGGGCCAAAGGAAATATCCTGCGATAACAAAGAGAAAGAAGCTTTCTGAGAAACTTCTTTGTGTTCTGTGAAATCATCTCATAGAGTTACAGCTTTCCCCTTAAGAAGCCTTTCGCTAGGACAGTTCTTGTATAATTGGCAAAGAGATATTTGGAAGCCCATAGAGGGCTATGGTGAAAAAGGAAATATCCTCAGATGAAATCTGGAAAGAAGCTTTCTGAGAAACTGCTTAGTGTTCTGTGAATTCATCTCACAGAGTTACATCTGTATTTCGTGAATCTCTTTGCTAGCCTTATTTCTGTGTAATCTGAGAACAGATATTTCGGATCCCTTTGAAGACTATAGGGCCAAGGAAATATCCTCCGATAACAAAGAGAAAGAAGCTTTCTGAGAAACTTCTTTGTGTTCTGTGAAATCATCTCACAGAGTTACAGCTTTCCCCTCAAGAAGCCTTTCGCTAAGACAGTTCTTGTGGAATTATCAACGTGATATTTGGAAGCCCTTAGAGGGCTATGGTGAAAAAGGAAATATCCTCAGAAGAAATCTAGAAAGAAGCTTTCTGAGAAACTGCTTAGTGTTCTGTGAATTCATCTCACTGAGTTATATCTGTATTTCGTGAATCTCTTTGCTAGCCTTATTTCTGTGTAATCTGAGAACAGATATTTCGGATCCCTTTGAAGACTATAGGGCCAAAGGAAATATCCTCCGATAACAAAGAGAAAGAAGCTTTCTGAGAAACTTCTTTGTGTTCTGTGAAATCATCTCACAGAGTTACAGCTTTCCCCTCAAGAAGCCTTTCGCTAAGACAGTTCCTGTGGAATTGGCAAAGTGATATTTGGAAGCCCAAAGAGGGCTTTGGTGAAAAAGGAAATATCCTCAGATGAAATCTGGAAAGAATCTTTCTGAGAAACTGCTTAGTGTTCTGTGAATTCATCTCACAGAGTTACATCTGAATTTCGTGGATCTCTTTGCTAGCCTTATTTCTGTGTAATCTGAGAACAGATATTTCGGATCCCTTTGAAGACAATAGGGCCAAAGGAAATATCCTCCGATAACAAAGAGAAAGAAGCTTTCTGAGAAACTTCTTTGTGTTCTGTGAAATCATCTCACAGAGTTACAGCTTTCCCCTCAAGAAGCCTTTCGCTAAGACAGTTCTTGTGGAATTGGCAAAGTGATATTTGGAAGCCCATAGAGGGCTATGGTGAAAAAGGAAATCTCCTCAGATGAAATCTTTAAAGAAGCTTTCTGAGAAACTGCTTAGTGTTCTGTGAATTCATCTCACAGAGTTACATGTGTATTTCGTGGATCTCTTTGCTAGCCTTATTTCTGTGGAATCTGAGAAAAGATATTTCGCATCCCTATGAAGACTATAGGGCCAAAGGAAATATCCTCCGATAACAAAGAGAAAGAAGCTTTCTGAGAAACTTCTTTGTATTCTGTGAAATCATCTCACAGAGTTACAGCTTTCCCCTCAAGAAGCCTTTCGCTACGACTGTTCTTGTGTAATTGGCAAAGAGATATTTGGAAGCCCATAGAGGGCTATGGTGAAAAAGGAAATATCCTCAGATGAAATCTGGAAAGAAGCTTTCTGAGAAACTGCTTAGTGTTCTGTGAAATCATCTCACAGAGTTACATCTGCATTTCGTGGATCTCCTTGCTAGCCTTATTTCTGTGGAATCTGAGAACAGATATTTCGGATCCCTTTGAAGACTATAGGGCCAAAGGAAATATCCTCCGTTAACAAAGAGAAAGAAGCTTTCTGAGAAACTTCTTTCTGTTCTGTGAAATCATCTCACAGAGTTACAGCTTTCCCCTCAAGAAGCCTTTCGCTAAGACAGTTCTTGTGGAATTGGCAAAGTGATATTTGGAAGCCCATAGACGGCTATGGTGAAAAAGGAAATATCCTCAGATGAAATCTGGAAAGAAGCTTTCTGAGAAACTGCTTAGTGTTCTGTGAATTCATCTCACAGAGTTACATGTGTATTTCTTGGATCTCTTTGCTAGCCTTATTTATGTGGAATCTGAGAAAAGATATATCGCATCCCTATGAAGACTATAGGGCCAAAGGAAATATCCTCCGATAACAAAGAGAAAGAAGCTTTCTGAGAAACTTCTTTGTGTTCTCTGAAATCATCTCACAGAGTTACAGCTTTCCCCTCAAGAAGCCTTTCGCTAAGACAGTTCTTGTGGAATTGGCAAAGAGATATTTGGAAGCCCATAGAGGGCTATGGTGAAAAAGGAAATATCCTCAGATGAAATCTGGAAAGAAGCTTTCTGAGAAACTGCTTAGTGTTCTGTGAAATCATCTCACAGAGTTACAGCTTTCCCCTCAAGAAGCCTTTCGCTAAGACAGTTCTTGTGGAATTGGCAAAGTGATATTTGGAAGCCCATAGAGGGCTATGGTGAAAAAGGAAATATCCTCAGATGAAATCTGGAAAGAAGCTTTCTGAGAAACTGCTTAGTGTTCTGTGAATTCATCTCACAGCGTTACATCTGTATTTCGTGGATCTCTTTGCTAGCCTTATTTCTGTGGAGTCTGAGAACAGATATTTCGGATCCGTTTGAAGACTATAGGGCCAAAGGAAATATCCTCCGATAACATAGAGAAAGAAGCTTTCTGAGAAACTTCTTTGTGTTCTGTGAAATCATCTCACAGAGTTACAGCTTTCCCCTCAAGAAGCCTTTCGCTAAGACAGTTCTTGTGGAATTGGCAAAGTGATATTTGGAAGCCCATACAGGGCTATGGTGAAAAAGGAAATATCCTCAGATGAAATCTGGAAAGAATCTTTCTGAGAAACTGCTTAGTGTTCTGTGAATTCATCTCACAGAGTTACATCTGTATTTCGTGGATCTCTTTGCTAGCCTTATTTCTGTGGAATCTGAGAACAGATATTTCGGATCCCTTTGAAGACTATATGGCCAAAGGAAATATCCTCCGATAACAAAGAGAAAGAAGCTTTCTCAGAAACTTTTTCTGTTCTGTGAAATCATCTCACAGAGTTACAGCTTTCCCCTCAAGAAGCCTTTCGCTAAGACAGTTCTTGTGGAATTGGCAAAGTGATATTTGGAAGCCCATAGAGGGCTATGGTGAAAAAGGAAATCTCCTCACATGAAATCTGGAAAGAAGCTTTCTGAGAAACTGCTTAGTGTTCTGTGAATTCATCTCACAGAGTTACATCTGTATTTCGTGGATCTCTTTGCTAGCCTTATTTCTGTGTAAACTGAGAACAGATATTTCGGATCCCTTTGAAGACTATAGGGCCAAAGGAAATATCCTCCGATAACAAAGAGAAAGAAGATTTCTGAGAAACTTCTTTGTGTTCTGTGAAATCATCTCACAGAGTTACAGCTTTCCCCTCAAGAAGCCTTTCGCTACGACAGTTCTTGTGTAATTGGCAAAGAGATACTTGGAAGCCCATAGAGGGCTATGGTGAAAAAGGAAATATCCTCAGATGAAATCTGGAAAGAAGCTTTCTGAGAAACTGCTTAGTGTTCTGTGAATTCATCTCACAGAGTTACATCTGTATTTCGTGAATCTCTTTGCTAGCCTTATTTCTGTGTAATCTGAGAACAGATATTTCGGATCCCTTTGAAGCCTATAGGGCCAAAGGAAATATCCTGCGATAACAAAGAGAAAGAAGCTTTCTGAGAAACTTCTTTGTGTTCTGTGAAATCATCTCATAGAGTTACAGCTTTCCCCTTAAGAAGCCTTTCGCTAGGACAGTTCTTGTATAACTGGCAAAGAGATATTTGGAAGCCCATAGAGGGCTATGGTGAAAAAGGAAATATCCTCAGATGAAATCTGGAAAGAAGCTTTCTGAGAAACTGCTTAGTGTTCTGTGAATTCATCTCGCAGAGTTACATCTGTATTTCGTGAATCTCTTTGCTAGCCTTATTTCTGTGTAATCTGAGAACAGATATTTCGGATCCCTTTGAAGACTATAGGGCCAAAGGAAATATCCTCCGATAACAAAGAGAAAGAAGCTTTCTGAGAAACTTCTTTGTGTTCTGTGAAATCATCTCACAGAGTTACAGCTTTCCCCTCAAGAAGCCTTTCGCTAAGACAGTTCCTGTGGAATTGGCAAAGTGATATTTGGAAGCCCATAGAGGGCTTTGGTGAAAAAGGAAATATCCTCAGATGAAATCTGGAAAGAATCTTTCTGAGAAACTGCTTAGTGTTCTGTGAATTCATCTCACAGAGTTACATCTGTATTTCGTGGATCTCTTTGCTAGCCTTATTTCTGTGTAATCTGAGAACAGATATTTCGGATCCCTTTGAAGACAATAGGGCCAAAGGAAATATCCTCCGATAACAAAGAGAAAGAAACTTTCTGAGAAACTTCTTTGTTTTCTGTGAAATCATCTCACAGAGTTACAGCTTTCCCCTCAAGAAGCCGTTCGCTAAGACAGTTCTTGTGGAATTGGCAAAGTGATATTTGGAAGCCCAGAGAGGGCTATGGTGAAAAACGAAATATCCTCAGATGAAATCTGGAAAGAAGCTTTCTGAGAAACTGCTTAGTGTTCTGTGAATTCATCTCACAGAGTTACATGTGTATTTCGTGGATCTCTTTGCTAGCCTTATTTCTGTGGAATCTGAGAAAAGATATTTCGCATCCCTATGAAGACTATAGGGCCAAAGGAAATATCCTCCGATAACAAAGAGAAAGAAGCTTTCTGAGAAACTTCTTTGTGTTCTGTGAAATCATCTCACAGAGTTAGAGCTTTCCCCTCAAGAAGCCTTTCGCTAAGACAGTTCTTGTGGAATTGGCAAAGTGATATTTGGAAGCCCATAGAGGGCTATGGTGAAAAAGGAAATCTCCTCACATGAAATCTGGAAAGAAGCTTTCTGAGAAACTGCTTAGTGTTCTGTGAATTCATCTCACAGAGTTACATGTGTATTTCGTGGATCTCTTTGCTAGCCTTATTTCTGTGGAATCTGAGAAAAGATATTTCGCATCCCTATGAAGACTATAGGGCCAAAGGAAATATCCTCCGATAACAAAGAGAAAGAAGCTTTCTGAGAAACTTCTTTGTATTCTGTGAAATCATCTCACAGAGTTACAGCTTTCCCCTCAAGAAGCCTTTCGCTACGACTGTTCTTGTGTAATTGGCAAAGAGATATTTGGAAGCCCATAGAGGGCTATGGTGAAAAAGGAAATATCCTCAGATGAAATCTGGAAAGAAGCTTTCTGAGAAACTGCTTAGTGTTCTGTGAAATCATCTCACAGAGTTACATCTGTATTTCGTGGATCTCTTTGCTAGCCTTATTTCTGTGGAATCTGAGAACAGATATTTCGGATACCTTTGAAGACTATAGGGCCAAAGGAAATATCCTCCGTTAACAAAGAGAAAGAAGCTTTCTGAGAAACTTCTTTCTGTTCTGTGAAATCATCTCACAGAGTTACAGCTTTCCCCTCAAGAAGCCTTTCGCTAAGACAGTTCTTGTGGAATTGGGAAAGTGATATTTGGAAGCCCATAGACGGCTATGGTGAAAAAGGAAATATCCTCAGATGAAATCTGGAAAGAAGCTTTCTGAGAAACTGCTTAGTGTTCTGTGAATTCATCTCACAGAGTTACATGTGTATTTCGTGGATCTCTTTGATAGCCTTATTTCTGTGGAATCTGAGAAAAGATATATCGCATCCCTATGATGACTATAGGGCCAAAGGAAATATCCTCCGATAACAAAGAGAAAGAAGCTTTCTGAGAAACTTCTTTGTGTTCTGTGAAATCATCTCACAGAGTTACAGCTTTCCCCTCAAGAAGCCTTTCGCTAAGACAGTTCTTGTGTAATTGGCAAAGAGATATTTGGAAGCCCATAGAGGGCTATGGTGAAAAAGGAAATATTCTCAGATGAAATCTGGAAAGAAGATTTCTGAGAAACTGCTTAGTGTTCTGTGAAATCATCTCACAGAGTTACAGCTTTCCCCTCAAGAAGCCTTTCGCTAAGACAGTTCTTGTGGAATTGGCAAAGTGATATTTGGAAGCCCATAGAGGGCTATGGTGAAAAAGGAAATATCCTCAGATGAAATCTGGAAAGAAGATTTCTGAGAAACTGCTTAGTGTTCTGTGAATTCATCTCACAGAGTTACATCTGTATTTCGTGGATCTCTTTGCTAGCCTTATTTCTGTGGAATCTGAGAACAGATATTTCGGATCCCTTTGAAGACTATATGGCCAAAGGAAATATCCTCCGATAACAAAGAGAAAGAAGCTTTCTCAGAAACTTCTTTCTGTTCTGTGAAATCATCTCACAGAGTTACAGCTTTCCCCTCAAGAAGCCTTTCGCTAAGACAGTTCTTGTGGAATTGGCAAAGTGATATTTGGAAGCCCATAGAGGGCTATGGTGAAAAAGGAAATCTCCTCACATGAAATCTGGAAAGAAACTTTCTGAGAAACTGCTTAGTGTTCTGTGAATTCATCTCACAGAGTTACATCTGTATTTCGTGGATCTCTTTGCTAGCCTTATTTCTGTGTAATCTGAGAACAGATATTTCGGTTCCCTTTGAAGACTATAGGGCCAAAGGAAATATCCTCCGATAACAAAGAGAAAGAAGCTTTCTGAGAAACTTCTTTGTGTTCTGTGAAATCATCCCACAGAGTTACAGCTTTCCCCTCAAGAAGCCTTTCGCTACGACAGTTCTTGTGTAATTGGAAAAGAGATATTTGGAAGCCCATAGAGGGCTATGGTGAAAAAGGAAATATCCTCAGATGAAATCTGGAAAGAAGATTTCTGAGAAACTGCTTAGTGTTCTGTGAATTCATCTCACAGAGTTACATCTGTATTTCGTGAATCTCTTTGCTAGCCTTATTTCTGTGTAATCTGAGAACAGATATTTCGGATCCCTTTGAAGACTATAGGGCCAAAGGAAATATCCTCCGATAACAAAGAGAAAGAAGCTTTCTGAGAAACTTCTTTGTGTTCTGTGAAATCATCTCATAGAGTTACAGCTTTCCCCTCAAGAAGCCTTTCGCTAAGACAGTTCCTGTGGAATTGGCAAAGTGATATTTGGAAGCCCATAGAGGGCTTTGGTGAAAAAGGAAATATCCTCAGATGAAATCTGGAAAGAATCTTTCTGAGAAACTGCTTAGTGTTCTGTGAATTCATCTCACAGAGTTACATCTGTATTTCGTGGATCTCTTTGCTAGCCTTATTTCTGTGTAATCTGAGAACAGATATTTCGGATCCCTTTGAAGACAATAGGGCCAAAGGAAATATCCTCCGATAACAAAGAGAAAGAAGCTTTCTGAGAAACTTCTTTGTGTTCTGTGAAATCATCTCACAGAGTTACAGCTTTCCCCTCAAGAAGCCTTTCGCTAAGACAGTTCTTGTGGAATTGGCAAAGTGATATTTGGAAGCCCAGAGAGGGCTATGGTGAAAAAGGAAATATCCTCAGATGAAATCTGGAAAGAAGCTTTCTGAGAAACTGCTTAGTGTTCTGTGAATTCATCTCACAGAGTTACATCTGTATTTCGTGAATCTCTTTGCTAGCCTTATTTCTGTGTAATCTGAGAACAGATATTTCGGATCCCTTTGAAGACTATAGGGCCAAAGGAAATATCCTCCGATAACAAAGAGAAAGAAGCTTTCTGAGAAACTTCTTTGTGTTCTCTGAAATCATCTCACAGAGTTACAGCTTTCCCCTCAAGAAGCCTTTCGCTAAGACAGTTCTTGTGGAATTGGCAAAGAGATATTTGGAAGCCCATAGAGGGCTATGGTGAAAAAGGAAATATCCTCAGATGAAATCTGGAAAGAAGCTTTCTGAGAAACTGCTTAGTGTTCTGTGAAATCATCTCACAGAGTTACAGCTTTCCCCTCAAGAAGCCTTTCGCTAAGACAGTTCTTGTGGAATTGGCAAAGTGATATTTGGAAGCCCATAGAGGGCTATGGTGAAAAAGGAAATATCCTCAGATGAAATCTGGAAAGAAGCTTTCTGAGAAACTGCTTAGTGTTCTGTGAATTCATCTCACAGCGTTACATCTGTATTTCGTGGATCTCTTTGCTAGCCTTATTTCTGTGGAGTCTGAGAACAGATATTTCGGATCCGTTTGAAGACTATAGGGCCAAAGGAAATATCCTCCGATAACATAGAGAAAGAAGCTTTCTGAGAAACTTCTTTGTGTTCTGTGAAATCATCTCACAGAGTTACAGCTTTCCCCTCAAGAAGCCTTTCGCTAAGACAGTTCTTGTGGAATTGGCAAAGTGATATTTGGAAGCCCATACAGGGCTATGGTGAAAAAGGAAATATCCTCAGATGAAATCTGGAAAGAATCTTTCTGAGAAACTGCTTAGTGTTCTGTGAATTCATCTCACAGAGTTACATCTGTATTTCGTGGATCTCTTTGCTAGCCTTATTTCTGTGGAATCTGAGAACAGATATTTCGGATCCCTTTGAAGACTATATGGCCAAAGGAAATATCCTCCGATAACAAAGAGAAAGAAGCTTTCTCAGAAACTTTTTCTGTTCTGTGAAATCATCTCACAGAGTTACAGCTTTCCCCTCAAGAAGCCTTTCGCTAAGACAGTTCTTGTGGAATTGGCAAAGTGATATTTGGAAGCCCATAGAGGGCTATGGTGAAAAAGGAAATCTCCTCACATGAAATCTGGAAAGAAGCTTTCTGAGAAACTGCTTAGTGTTCTGTGAATTCATCTCACAGAGTTACATCTGTATTTCGTGGATCTCTTTGCTAGCCTTATTTCTGTGTAAACTGAGAACAGATATTTCGGATCCCTTTGAAGACTATAGGGCCAAAGGAAATATCCTCCGATAACAAAGAGAAAGAAGATTTCTGAGAAACTTCTTTGTGTTCTGTGAAATCATCTCACAGAGTTACAGCTTTCCCCTCAAGAAGCCTTTCGCTACGACAGTTCTTGTGTAATTGGCAAAGAGATACTTGGAAGCCCATAGAGGGCTATGGTGAAAAAGGAAATATCCTCAGATGAAATCTGGAAAGAAGCTTTCTGAGAAACTGCTTAGTGTTCTGTGAATTCATCTCACAGAGTTACATCTGTATTTCGTGAATCTCTTTGCTAGCCTTATTTCTGTGTAATCTGAGAACAGATATTTCGGATCCCTTTGAAGCCTATAGGGCCAAAGGAAATATCCTGCGATAACAAAGAGAAAGAAGCTTTCTGAGAAACTTCTTTGTGTTCTGTGAAATCATCTCATAGAGTTACAGCTTTCCCCTTAAGAAGCCTTTCGCTAGGACAGTTCTTGTATAACTGGCAAAGAGATATTTGGAAGCCCATAGAGGGCTATGGTGAAAAAGGAAATATCCTCAGATGAAATCTGGAAAGAAGCTTTCTGAGAAACTGCTTAGTGTTCTGTGAATTCATCTCGCAGAGTTACATCTGTATTTCGTGAATCTCTTTGCTAGCCTTATTTCTGTGTAATCTGAGAACAGATATTTCGGATCCCTTTGAAGACTATAGGGCCAAAGGAAATATCCTCCGATAACAAAGAGAAAGAAGCTTTCTGAGAAACTTCTTTGTGTTCTGTGAAATCATCTCACAGAGTTACAGCTTTCCCCTCAAGAAGCCTTTCGCTAAGACAGTTCCTGTGGAATTGGCAAAGTGATATTTGGAAGCCCATAGAGGGCTTTGGTGAAAAAGGAAATATCCTCAGATGAAATCTGGAAAGAATCTTTCTGAGAAACTGCTTAGTGTTCTGTGAATTCATCTCACAGAGTTACATCTGTATTTCGTGGATCTCTTTGCTAGCCTTATTTCTGTGTAATCTGAGAACAGATATTTCGGATCCCTTTGAAGACAATAGGGCCAAAGGAAATATCCTCCGATAACAAAGAGAAAGAAACTTTCTGAGAAACTTCTTTGTTTTCTGTGAAATCATCTCACAGAGTTACAGCTTTCCCCTCAAGAAGCCGTTCGCTAAGACAGTTCTTGTGGAATTGGCAAAGTGATATTTGGAAGCCCAGAGAGGGCTATGGTGAAAAACGAAATATCCTCAGATGAAATCTGGAAAGAAGCTTTCTGAGAAACTGCTTAGTGTTCTGTGAATTCATCTCACAGAGTTACATGTGTATTTCGTGGATCTCTTTGCTAGCCTTATTTCTGTGGAATCTGAGAAAAGATATTTCGCATCCCTATGAAGACTATAGGGCCAAAGGAAATATCCTCCGATAACAAAGAGAAAGAAGCTTTCTGAGAAACTTCTTTGTGTTCTGTGAAATCATCTCACAGAGTTAGAGCTTTCCCCTCAAGAAGCCTTTCGCTAAGACAGTTCTTGTGGAATTGGCAAAGTGATATTTGGAAGCCCATAGAGGGCTATGGTGAAAAAGGAAATCTCCTCACATGAAATCTGGAAAGAAGCTTTCTGAGAAACTGCTTAGTGTTCTGTGAATTCATCTCACAGAGTTACATGTGTATTTCGTGGATCTCTTTGCTAGCCTTATTTCTGTGGAATCTGAGAAAAGATATTTCGCATCCCTATGAAGACTATAGGGCCAAAGGAAATATCCTCCGATAACAAAGAGAAAGAAGCTTTCTGAGAAACTTCTTTGTATTCTGTGAAATCATCTCACAGAGTTACAGCTTTCCCCTCAAGAAGCCTTTCGCTACGACTGTTCTTGTGTAATTGGCAAAGAGATATTTGGAAGCCCATAGAGGGCTATGGTGAAAAAGGAAATATCCTCAGATGAAATCTGGAAAGAAGCTTTCTGAGAAACTGCTTAGTGTTCTGTGAAATCATCTCACAGAGTTACATCTGTATTTCGTGGATCTCTTTGCTAGCCTTATTTCTGTGGAATCTGAGAACAGATATTTCGGATCCCTTTGAAGACTATAGGGCCAAAGGAAATATCCTCCGTTAACAAAGAGAAAGAAGCTTTCTGAGAAACTTCTTTCTGTTCTGTGAAATCATCTCACAGAGTTACAGCTTTCCCCTCAAGAAGCCTTTCGCTAAGACAGTTCTTGTGGAATTGGGAAAGTGATATTTGGAAGCCCATAGACGGCTATGGTGAAAAAGGAAATATCCTCAGATGAAATCTGGAAAGAAGCTTTCTGAGAAACTGCTTAGTGTTCTGTGAATTCATCTCACAGAGTTACATGTGTATTTCGTGGATCTCTTTGATAGCCTTATTTCTGTGGAATCTGAGAAAAGATATATCGCATCCCTATGATGACTATAGGGCCAAAGGAAATATCCTCCGATAACAAAGAGAAAGAAGCTTTCTGAGAAACTTCTTTGTGTTCTGTGAAATCATCTCACAGAGTTACAGCTTTCCCCTCAAGAAGCCTTTCGCTAAGACAGTTCTTGTGTAATTGGCAAAGAGATATTTGGAAGCCCATAGAGGGCTATGGTGAAAAAGGAAATATTCTCAGATGAAATCTGGAAAGAAGATTTCTGAGAAACTGCTTAGTGTTCTGTGAAATCATCTCACAGAGTTACAGCTTTCCCCTCAAGAAGCCTTTCGCTAAGACAGTTCTTGTGGAATTGGCAAAGTGATATTTGGAAGCCCATAGAGGGCTATGGTGAAAAAGGAAATATCCTCAGATGAAATCTGGAAAGAAGATTTCTGAGAAACTGCTTAGTGTTCTGTGAATTCATCTCACAGAGTTACATCTGTATTTCGTGGATCTCTTTGCTAGCCTTATTTCTGTGGAATCTGAGAACAGATATTTCGGATCCCTTTGAAGACTATATGGCCAAAGGAAATATCCTCCGATAACAAAGAGAAAGAAGCTTTCTCAGAAACTTCTTTCTGTTCTGTGAAATCATCTCACAGAGTTACAGCTTTCCCCTCAAGAAGCCTTTCGCTAAGACAGTTCTTGTGGAATTGGCAAAGTGATATTTGGAAGCCCATAGAGGGCTATGGTGAAAAAGGAAATCTCCTCACATGAAATCTGGAAAGAAACTTTCTGAGAAACTGCTTAGTGTTCTGTGAATTCATCTCACAGAGTTACATCTGTATTTCGTGGATCTCTTTGCTAGCCTTATTTCTGTGTAATCTGAGAACAGATATTTCGGTTCCCTTTGAAGACTATAGGGCCAAAGGAAATATCCTCCGATAACAAAGAGAAAGAAGCTTTCTGAGAAACTTCTTTGTGTTCTGTGAAATCATCCCACAGAGTTACAGCTTTCCCCTCAAGAAGCCTTTCGCTACGACAGTTCTTGTGTAATTGGAAAAGAGATATTTGGAAGCCCATAGAGGGCTATGGTGAAAAAGGAAATATCCTCAGATGAAATCTGGAAAGAAGATTTCTGAGAAACTGCTTAGTGTTCTGTGAATTCATCTCACAGAGTTACATCTGTATTTCGTGAATCTCTTTGCTAGCCTTATTTCTGTGTAATCTGAGAACAGATATTTCGGATCCCTTTGAAGACTATAGGGCCAAAGGAAATATCCTCCGATAACAAAGAGAAAGAAGCTTTCTGAGAAACTTCTTTGTGTTCTGTGAAATCATCTCATAGAGTTACAGCTTTCCCCTCAAGAAGCCTTTCGCTAAGACAGTTCCTGTGGAATTGGCAAAGTGATATTTGGAAGCCCATAGAGGGCTTTGGTGAAAAAGGAAATATCCTCAGATGAAATCTGGAAAGAATCTTTCTGAGAAACTGCTTAGTGTTCTGTGAATTCATCTCACAGAGTTACATCTGTATTTCGTGGATCTCTTTGCTAGCCTTATTTCTGTGTAATCTGAGAACAGATATTTCGGATCCCTTTGAAGACAATAGGGCCAAAGGAAATATCCTCCGATAACAAAGAGAAAGAAGCTTTCTGAGAAACTTCTTTGTGTTCTGTGAAATCATCTCACAGAGTTACAGCTTTCCCCTCAAGAAGCCTTTCGCTAAGACAGTTCTTGTGGAATTGGCAAAGTGATATTTGGAAGCCCAGAGAGGGCTATGGTGAAAAAGGAAATATCCTCAGATGAAATCTGGAAAGAAGCTTTCTGAGAAACTGCTTAGTGTTCTGTGAATTCATCTCACAGAGTTACATCTGTATTTCGTGAATCTCTTTGCTAGCCTTATTTCTGTGTAATCTGAGAACAGATATTTCGGATCCCTTTGAAGACTATAGGGCCAAAGGAAATATCCTCCGATAACAAAGAGAAAGAAGCTTTCTGAGAAACTTCTTTGTGTTCTGTGAAATCATCTCACAGAGTTACAGCTTTCCCCTCAAGAAGCCTTTCGCTAAGACAGTTCTTGTGGAATTGGCAAAATGATATTTGGAAGCCCATAGAGGGCTATGGTGAAAAAGGAAATATCCTCAGATGAAATCTGGAAAGAAGCTTTCTGAGAAACTGCTTAGTGTTCTGTGAAATCATCTCACAGAGTTACAGCTTTCCCCTCAAGAAGCCTTTCGCTAAGACAGTTCTTGTGGAATTGGCAAAGTGATATTTGGAAGCCCATAGAGGACTATGGTGAAAAAGGAAATATCCTCAGATGAAATCTGGAAAGAAGCTTTCTGAAAAACTGCTTAGTGTTCTGTGAATTCATCTCACAGCGTTACATCTGTATTTCGTGGATCTCTTTGCTAGCCTTATTTCTGTGGAGTCTGAGAACAGATATTTCGGATCCCTTTGAAGACTATAGGGCCAAAGGAAATATCCTCCGATAACATAGAGAAAGAAGCTTTCTGAGAAACTTCTTTGTGTTCTGTGAAATCATCTCACAGAGTTACAGCTTTCCCCTCAAGAAGCCTTTCACTAAGACAGTTCTTGTGGAATTGGCAAAGTGATATTTGGAAGCCCATAGAGGGCTATGGTGAAAAAGGAAATATCCTCAGATGAGATCTGGAAAGAAGCTTTCTGAGAAACTGCTTAGTGTTCTGTGAATTCATCTCACAGAGTTATATCTGTATTTCGTGGATCACTTTGCTAGCCTTATTTCTGTGGAATCTGAGAACAGATATTTCGGATCCCTTTGAAGACTATAGGGCCAAAGGAAATATCCTCCGATAACAAAGAGAAAGAAGCTTTCTGAGAAACTTCTTTCTGTTCTGTGAAATCATCTCACAGAGTTACAGCTTTCCCCTCAAGAAGCCTTTCGCTAAGACAGTTCTTGTGGAATTGGCAAAGTGATATTTGGAAGCCCATAGAGGGCTATGGCGAAAAAGGAAATCTCCTCACATGAAATCTGGAAAGAAGCTTTCTGAGAAACTGCTTAGTGTTCTGTGAATTCATCTCACAGAGTTACATATGTATTTCGTGGATCTCTTTGCTAGCCTTTTTTCTGTGTAAACTGAGAACAGATATTTCGGATCCCTTTGAAGACTATAGGGCCAAAGGAAATATCCTCCGATAACAAAGAGAAAGAAGCTTTCTGAGAAACTTCTTTGTGTTCTGTGAAATCATCTCACAGAGTTACAGCTTTCCCCTCAAGAAGCCTTTCGCTACGACAGTTCTTGTGTAATTGGCAAAGAGATATTTGGAAGCCCATAGAGGGCTATGGTGAAAAAGGAAATATCCTCAGATGAAATCTGGAAAGAAGCTTTCTGAGAAACTGCTTAGTGTTCTGTGAATTCATCTCACAGAGTTACATCTGTATTTCGTGAATCTCTTTGCTAGCTTTATTTCTGTGTAATCTGAGAACAGATATTTCGGATCCCTTTGAAGACTATAGGGCCAAAGGAAATATCCTGCGATAACAAAGAGAAAGAAGCTTTCTGAGAAACTTCTTTGTGTTCTCTGAAATCATCTCATAGAGTTACAGCTTTCCCCTTAAGAAGCCTTTCGCTAGGACAGTTCTTGTATAATTGGCAAAGAGATATTTGGAAGCCCATAGAGGGCTATGGTGAAAAAGGAAATATCCTCAGATGAAATCTGGAAAGAAGCTTTCTGAAAAACTGCTTAGTGTTCTGTGAATTCATCTCACAGAGTTACATCTGTATTTCGTGAATCTCTTTGCTAGCCTTATTTCTGTGTAATCTGAGAACAGATATTTCCGATCCCTTTGAAGACTATAGGGCCAAGGAAATATCCTCCGATAACAAAGAGAAAGAAGCTTTCTGAGAAACTTCTTTGTGTTCTGTGAAATCATCTCACAGAGTTACAGCTTTCCCCTCAAGAAGCCTTTCGCTAAGACAGTTCTTGTGTAATTGGCAAAGAGATATTTGGAAGCCCATAGAGGGCTATGGTGAAAAAGGAAATATCCTCAGATGAAATCTGGAAAGAAGCTTTCTGAGAAACTGCTTAGTGTTCTGTGAATTCATCTCACAGAGTTACATCTGTATTTCGTGAATCTCTTTGCTAGCCTTATTTCTGTGTAATCTGAGAACAGATATTTCGGATCCCTTTGAAGACTATAGGGCCAAAGGAAATATCCTGCGATAACAAAGAGAAAGAAGCTTTCTGAGAAACTTCTTTGTGTTCTGTGAAATCATCTCATAGAGTTACAGCTTTCCCCTTAAGAAGCCTTTCGCTAGGACAGTTCTTGTATAATTGGCAAAGAGATATTTGGAAGCCCATAGAGGGCTATGGTGAAAAAGGAAATATCCTCAGATGAAATCTGGAAAGAAGCTTTCTGAGAAACTGCTTAGTGTTCTGTGAATTCATCTCACAGAGTTACATCTGTATTTCGTGAATCTCTTTGCTAGCCTTATTTCTGTGTAATCTGAGAACAGATATTTCGGATCCCTTTGAAGACTATAGGGCCAAGGAAATATCCTCCGATAACAAAGAGAAAGAAGCTTTCTGAGAAACTTCTTTGTGTTCTGTGAAATCATCTCACAGAGTTACAGCTTTCCCCTCAAGAAGCCTTTCGCTAAGACAGTTCTTGTGGAATTATCAACGTGATATTTGGAAGCCCTTAGAGGGCTATGGTGAAAAAGGAAATATCCTCAGAAGAAATCTAGAAAGAAGCTTTCTGAGAAACTGCTTAGTGTTCTGTGAATTCATCTCACTGAGTTATATCTGTATTTCGTGAATCTCTTTGCTAGCCTTATTTCTGTGTAATCTGAGAACAGATATTTCGGATCCCTTTGAAGACTATAGGGCCAAAGGAAATATCCTCCGATAACAAAGAGAAAGAAGCTTTCTGAGAAACTTCTTTGTGTTCTGTGAAATCATCTCACAGAGTTACAGCTTTCCCCTCAAGAAGCCTTTCGCTAAGACAGTTCCTGTGGAATTGGCAAAGTGATATTTGGAAGCCCAAAGAGGGCTTTGGTGAAAAAGGAAATATCCTCAGATGAAATCTGGAAAGAATCTTTCTGAGAAACTGCTTAGTGTTCTGTGAATTCATCTCACAGAGTTACATCTGAATTTCGTGGATCTCTTTGCTAGCCTTATTTCTGTGTAATCTGAGAACAGATATTTCGGATCCCTTTGAAGACAATAGGGCCAAAGGAAATATCCTCCGATAACAAAGAGAAAGAAGCTTTCTGAGAAACTTCTTTGTGTTCTGTGAAATCATCTCACAGAGTTACAGCTTTCCCCTCAAGAAGCCTTTCGCTAAGACAGTTCTTGTGGAATTGGCAAAGTGATATTTGGAAGCCCATAGAGGGCTATGGTGAAAAAGGAAATCTCCTCAGATGAAATCTTTAAAGAAGCTTTCTGAGAAACTGCTTAGTGTTCTGTGAATTCATCTCACAGAGTTACATGTGTATTTCGTGGATCTCTTTGCTAGCCTTATTTCTGTGGAATCTGAGAAAAGATATTTCGCATCCCTATGAAGACTATAGGGCCAAAGGAAATATCCTCCGATAACAAAGAGAAAGAAGCTTTCTGAGAAACTTCTTTGTATTCTGTGAAATCATCTCACAGAGTTACAGCTTTCCCCTCAAGAAGCCTTTCGCTACGACTGTTCTTGTGTAATTGGCAAAGAGATATTTGGAAGCCCATAGAGGGCTATGGTGAAAAAGGAAATATCCTCAGATGAAATCTGGAAAGAAGCTTTCTGAGAAACTGCTTAGTGTTCTGTGAAATCATCTCACAGAGTTACATCTGCATTTCGTGGATCTCCTTGCTAGCCTTATTTCTGTGGAATCTTAGAACAGATATTTCGGATCCCTTTGAAGACTATAGGGCCAAAGGAAATATCCTCCGTTAACAAAGAGAAAGAAGCTTTCTGAGAAACTTCTTTCTGTTCTGTGAAATCATCTCACAGAGTTACAGCTTTCCCCTCAAGAAGCCTTTCGCTAAGACAGTTCTTGTGGAATTGGCAAAGTGATATTTGGAAGCCCATAGACGGCTATGGTGAAAAAGGAAATATCCTCAGATGAAATCTGGAAAGAAGCTTTCTGAGAAACTGCTTAGTGTTCTGTGAATTCATCTCACAGAGTTACA
This sequence comes from Macaca nemestrina, assembly GCF_043159975.1. Classification (NCBI taxonomy): domain Eukaryota; kingdom Metazoa; phylum Chordata; class Mammalia; order Primates; family Cercopithecidae; genus Macaca; species Macaca nemestrina. The sequence continues at coordinate 91,631,780 of NC_092125.1, forward strand.
TGTGTATTTCTTGGATCTCTTTGCTAGCCTTATTTATGTGGAATCTGAGAAAAGATATATCGCATCCCTATGAAGACTATAGGGCCAAAGGAAATATCCTCCGATAACAAAGAGAAAGAAGCTTTCTGAGAAACTTCTTTGTGTTCTCTGAAATCATCTCACAGAGTTACAGCTTTCCCCTCAAGAAGCCTTTCGCTAAGACAGTTCTTGTGGAATTGGCAAAGAGATATTTGGAAGCCCATAGAGGGCTATGGTGAAAAAGGAAATATCCTCAGATGAAATCTGGAAAGAAGCTTTCTGAGAAACTGCTTAGTGTTCTGTGAAATCATCTCACAGAGTTACAGCTTTCCCCTCAAGAAGCCTTTCGCTAAGACAGTTCTTGTGGAATTGGCAAAGTGATATTTGGAAGCCCATAGAGGGCAATGGTGAAAAAGGAAATATCCTCAGATGAAATCTGGAAAGAAGCTTTCTGAGAAACTGCTTAGTGTTCTGTGAATTCATCTCACAGCGTTACATCTGTATTTCGTGGATCTCTTTGCTAGCCTTATTTCTGTGGAGTCTGAGAACAGATATTTCGGATCCGTTTGAAGACTATAGGGCCAAAGGAAATATCCTCCGATAACATAGAGAAAGAAGCTTTCTGAGAAACTTCTTTGTGTTCTGTGAAATCATCTCACAGAGTTACAGCTTTCCCCTCAAGAAGCCTTTCGCTAAGACAGTTCTTGTGGAATTGGCAAAGTGATATTTGGAAGCCCATACAGGGCTATGGTGAAAAAGGAAATATCCTCAGATGAAATCTGGAAAGAAGCTTTCTGAGAAACTGCTTAGTGTTCTGTGAATTCATCTCACAGAGTTACATCTGTATTTCGTGGATCTCTTTGCTAGCCTTATTTCTGTGGAATCTGAGAACAGATATTTCGGATCCCTTTGAAGACTATATGGCCAAAGGAAATATCCTCCGATAACAAAGAGAAAGAAGCTTTCTCAGAAACTTTTTCTGTTCTGTGAAATCATCTCACAGAGTTACAGCTTTCCCCTCAAGAAGCCTTTCGCTAAGACAGTTCTTGTGGAATTGGCAAAGTGATATTTGGAAGCCCATAGAGGGCTATGGTGAAAAAGGAAATCTCCTCACATGAAATCTGGAAAGAAGCTTTCTGAGAAACTGCTTAGTGTTCTGTGAATTCATCTCACAGAGTTACATCTGTATTTCGTGGATCTCTTTGCTAGCCTTATTTCTGTGTAAACTGAGAACAGATATTTCGGATCCCTTTGAAGACTATAGGGCCAAAGGAAATATCCTCCGATAACAAAGAGAAAGAAGATTTCTGAGAAACTTCTTTGTGTTCTGTGAAATCATCTCACAGAGTTACAGCTTTCCCCTCAAGAAGCCTTTCGCTACGACAGTTCTTGTGTAATTGGCAAAGAGATACTTGGAAGCCCATAGAGGGCTATGGTGAAAAAGGAAATATCCTCAGATGAAATCTGGAAAGAAGCTTTCTGAGAAACTGCTTAGTGTTCTGTGAATTCATCTCACAGAGTTACATCTGTATTTCGTGAATCTCTTTGCTAGCCTTATTTCTGTGTAATCTGAGAACAGATATTTCGGATCCCTTTGAAGCCTATAGGGCCAAAGGAAATATCCTGCGATAACAAAGAGAAAGAAGCTTTCTGAGAAACTTCTTTGTGTTCTGTGAAATCATCTCATAGAGTTACAGCTTTCCCCTTAAGAAGCCTTTCGCTAGGACAGTTCTTGTATAATTGGCAAAGAGATATTTGGAAGCCCATAGAGGGCTATGGTGAAAAAGGAAATATCCTCAGATGAAATCTGGAAAGAAGCTTTCTGAGAAACTGCTTAGTGTTCTGTGAATTCATCTCACAGAGTTACATCTGTATTTCGTGAATCTCTTTGCTAGCCTTATTTCTGTGTAATCTGAGAACAGATATTTCGGATCCCTTTGAAGACTATAGGGCCAAAGGAAATATCCTCCGATAACAAAGAGAAAGAAGCTTTCTGAGAAACTTCTTTGTGTTCTGTGAAATCATCTCACAGAGTTACAGCTTTCCCCTCAAGAAGCCTTTCGCTAAGACAGTTCCTGTGGAATTGGCAAAGTGATATTTGGAAGCCCATAGAGGGCTTTGGTGAAAAAGGAAATATCCTCAGATGAAATCTGGAAAGAATCTTTCTGAGAAACTGCTTAGTGTTCTGTGAATTCATCTCACAGAGTTACATCTGTATTTCGTGGATCTCTTTGCTAGCCTTATTTCTGTGTAATCTGAGAACAGATATTTCGGATCCCTTTGAAGACAATAGGGCCAAAGGAAATATCCTCCGATAACAAAGAGAAAGAAACTTTCTGAGAAACTTCTTTGTTTTCTGTGAAATCATCTCACAGAGTTACAGCTTTCCCCTCAAGAAGCCGTTCGCTAAGACAGTTCTTGTGGAATTGGCAAAGTGATATTTGGAAGCCCAGAGAGGGCTATGGTGAAAAACGAAATATCCTCAGATGAAATCTGGAAAGAAGCTTTCTGAGAAACTGCTTAGTGTTCTGTGAATTCATCTCACAGAGTTACATGTGTATTTCGTGGATCTCTTTGCTAGCCTTATTTCTGTGGAATCTGAGAAAAGATATTTCGCATCCCTATGAAGACTATAGGGCCAAAGGAAATATCCTCCGATAACAAAGAGAAAGAAGCTTTCTGAGAAACTTCTTTGTGTTCTGTGAAATCATCTCACAGAGTTAGAGCTTTCCCCTCAAGAAGCCTTTCGCTAAGACAGTTCTTGTGGAATTGGCAAAGTGATATTTGGAAGCCCATAGAGGGCTATGGTGAAAAAGGAAATCTCCTCACATGAAATCTGGAAAGAAGCTTTCTGAGAAACTGCTTAGTGTTCTGTGAATTCATCTCACAGAGTTACATGTGTATTTCGTGGATCTCTTTGCTAGCCTTATTTCTGTGGAATCTGAGAAAAGATATTTCGCATCCCTATGAAGACTATAGGGCCAAAGGAAATATCCTCCGATAACAAAGAGAAAGAAGCTTTCTGAGAAACTTCTTTGTATTCTGTGAAATCATCTCACAGAGTTACAGCTTTCCCCTCAAGAAGCCTTTCGCTACGACTGTTCTTGTGTAATTGGCAAAGAGATATTTGGAAGCCCATAGAGGGCTATGGTGAAAAAGGAAATATCCTCAGATGAAATCTGGAAAGAAGCTTTCTGAGAAACTGCTTAGTGTTCTGTGAAATCATCTCACAGAGTTACATCTGTATTTCGTGGATCTCTTTGCTAGCCTTATTTCTGTGGAATCTGAGAACAGATATTTCGGATCCCTTTGAAGACTATAGGGCCAAAGGAAATATCCTCCGTTAACAAAGAGAAAGAAGCTTTCTGAGAAACTTCTTTCTGTTCTGTGAAATCATCTCACAGAGTTACAGCTTTCCCCTCAAGAAGCCTTTCGCTAAGACAGTTCTTGTGGAATTGGGAAAGTGATATTTGGAAGCCCATAGACGGCTATGGTGAAAAAGGAAATATCCTCAGATGAAATCTGGAAAGAAGCTTTCTGAGAAACTGCTTAGTGTTCTGTGAATTCATCTCACAGAGTTACATGTGTATTTCGTGGATCTCTTTGATAGCCTTATTTCTGTGGAATCTGAGAAAAGATATATCGCATCCCTATGATGACTATAGGGCCAAAGGAAATATCCTCCGATAACAAAGAGAAAGAAGCTTTCTGAGAAACTTCTTTGTGTTCTGTGAAATCATCTCACAGAGTTACAGCTTTCCCCTCAAGAAGCCTTTCGCTAAGACAGTTCTTGTGTAATTGGCAAAGAGATATTTGGAAGCCCATAGAGGGCTATGGTGAAAAAGGAAATATTCTCAGATGAAATCTGGAAAGAAGATTTCTGAGAAACTGCTTAGTGTTCTGTGAAATCATCTCACAGAGTTACAGCTTTCCCCTCAAGAAGCCTTTCGCTAAGACAGTTCTTGTGGAATTGGCAAAGTGATATTTGGAAGCCCATAGAGGGCTATGGTGAAAAAGGAAATATCCTCAGATGAAATCTGGAAAGAAGCTTTCTGAGAAACTGCTTAGTGTTCTGTGAATTCATCTCACAGAGTTACATCTGTATTTCGTGGATCTCTTTGCTAGCCTTATTTCTGTGGAATCTGAGAACAGATATTTCGGATCCCTTTGAAGACTATATGGCCAAAGGAAATATCCTCCGATAACAAAGAGAAAGAAGCTTTCTCAGAAACTTCTTTCTGTTCTGTGAAATCATCTCACAGAGTTACAGCTTTCCCCTCAAGAAGCCTTTCGCTAAGACAGTTCTTGTGGAATTGGCAAAGTGATATTTGGAAGCCCATAGAGGGCTATGGTGAAAAAGGAAATCTCCTCACATGAAATCTGGAAAGAAACTTTCTGAGAAACTGCTTAGTGTTCTGTGAATTCATCTCACAGAGTTACATCTGTATTTCGTGGATCTCTTTGCTAGCCTTATTTCTGTGTAATCTGAGAACAGATATTTCGGATCCCTTTGAAGACTATAGGGCCAAAGGAAATATCCTCCGATAACAAAGAGAAAGAAGCTTTCTGAGAAACTTCTTTGTGTTCTGTGAAATCATCCCACAGAGTTACAGCTTTCCCCTCAAGAAGCCTTTCGCTACGACAGTTCTTGTGTAATTGGAAAAGAGATATTTGGAAGCCCATAGAGGGCTATGGTGAAAAAGGAAATATCCTCAGATGAAATCTGGAAAGAAGATTTCTGAGAAACTGCTTAGTGTTCTGTGAATTCATCTCACAGAGTTACATCTGTATTTCGTGAATCTCTTTGCTAGCCTTATTTCTGTGTAATCTGAGAACAGATATTTCGGATCCCTTTGAAGACTATAGGGCCAAAGGAAATATCCTCCGATAACAAAGAGAAAGAAGCTTTCTGAGAAACTTCTTTGTGTTCTGTGAAATCATCTCATAGAGTTACAGCTTTCCCCTCAAGAAGCCTTTCGCTAAGACAGTTCCTGTGGAATTGGCAAAGTGATATTTGGAAGCCCATAGAGGGCTTTGGTGAAAAAGGAAATATCCTCAGATGAAATCTGGAAAGAATCTTTCTGAGAAACTGCTTAGTGTTCTGTGAATTCATCTCACAGAGTTACATCTGTATTTCGTGAATCTCTTTGCTAGCCTTATTTCTGTGTAATCTGAGAACAGATATTTCGGATCCCTTTGAAGACTATAGGGCCAAAGGAAATATCCTCCGATAACAAAGAGAAAGAAGCTTTCTGAGAAACTTCTTTGTGTTCTGTGAAATCATCTCACAGAGTTACAGCTTTCCCCTCAAGAAGCCTTTCGCTAAGACAGTTCTTGTGGAATTGGCAAAATGATATTTGGAAGCCCATAGAGGGCTATGGTGAAAAAGGAAATATCCTCAGATGAAATCTGGAAAGAAGCTTTCTGAGAAACTGCTTAGTGTTCTGTGAAATCATCTCACAGAGTTACAGCTTTCCCCTCAAGAAGCCTTTCGCTAAGACAGTTCTTGTGGAATTGGCAAAGTGATATTTGGAAGCCCATAGAGGACTATGGTGAAAAAGGAAATATCCTCAGATGAAATCTGGAAAGAAGCTTTCTGAAAAACTGCTTAGTGTTCTGTGAATTCATCTCACAGCGTTACATCTGTATTTCGTGGATCTCTTTGCTAGCCTTATTTCTGTGGAGTCTGAGAACAGATATTTCGGATCCCTTTGAAGACTATAGGGCCAAAGGAAATATCCTCCGATAACATAGAGAAAGAAGCTTTCTGAGAAACTTCTTTGTGTTCTGTGAAATCATCTCACAGAGTTACAGCTTTCCCCTCAAGAAGCCTTTCACTAAGACAGTTCTTGTGGAATTGGCAAAGTGATATTTGGAAGCCCATAGAGGGCTATGGTGAAAAAGGAAATATCCTCAGATGAGATCTGGAAAGAAGCTTTCTGAGAAACTGCTTAGTGTTCTGTGAATTCATCTCACAGAGTTATATCTGTATTTCGTGGATCACTTTGCTAGCCTTATTTCTGTGGAATCTGAGAACAGATATTTCGGATCCCTTTGAAGACTATAGGGCCAAAGGAAATATCCTCCGATAACAAAGAGAAAGAAGCTTTCTGAGAAACTTCTTTCTGTTCTGTGAAATCATCTCACAGAGTTACAGCTTTCCCCTCAAGAAGCCTTTCGCTAAGACAGTTCTTGTGGAATTGGCAAAGTGATATTTGGAAGCCCATAGAGGGCTATGGCGAAAAAGGAAATCTCCTCACATGAAATCTGGAAAGAAGCTTTCTGAGAAACTGCTTAGTGTTCTGTGAATTCATCTCACAGAGTTACATATGTATTTCGTGGATCTCTTTGCTAGCCTTTTTTCTGTGTAAACTGAGAACAGATATTTCGGATCCCTTTGAAGACTATAGGGCCAAAGGAAATATCCTCCGATAACAAAGAGAAAGAAGCTTTCTGAGAAACTTCTTTGTGTTCTGTGAAATCATCTCACAGAGTTACAGCTTTCCCCTCAAGAAGCCTTTCGCTACGACAGTTCTTGTGTAATTGGCAAAGAGATATTTGGAAGCCCATAGAGGGCTATGGTGAAAAAGGAAATATCCTCAGATGAAATCTGGAAAGAAGCTTTCTGAGAAACTGCTTAGTGTTCTGTGAATTCATCTCACAGAGTTACATCTGTATTTCGTGAATCTCTTTGCTAGCTTTATTTCTGTGTAATCTGAGAACAGATATTTCGGATCCCTTTGAAGACTATAGGGCCAAAGGAAATATCCTGCGATAACAAAGAGAAAGAAGCTTTCTGAGAAACTTCTTTGTGTTCTCTGAAATCATCTCATAGAGTTACAGCTTTCCCCTTAAGAAGCCTTTCGCTAGGACAGTTCTTGTATAATTGGCAAAGAGATATTTGGAAGCCCATAGAGGGCTATGGTGAAAAAGGAAATATCCTCAGATGAAATCTGGAAAGAAGCTTTCTGAAAAACTGCTTAGTGTTCTGTGAATTCATCTCACAGAGTTACATCTGTATTTCGTGAATCTCTTTGCTAGCCTTATTTCTGTGTAATCTGAGAACAGATATTTCCGATCCCTTTGAAGACTATAGGGCCAAGGAAATATCCTCCGATAACAAAGAGAAAGAAGCTTTCTGAGAAACTTCTTTGTGTTCTGTGAAATCATCTCACAGAGTTACAGCTTTCCCCTCAAGAAGCCTTTCGCTAAGACAGTTCTTGTGGAATTATCAACGTGATATTTGGAAGCCCTTAGAGGGCTATGGTGAAAAAGGAAATATCCTCAGATGAAATCTGGAAAGAAGCTTTCTGAGAAACTGCTTAGTGTTCTGTGAATTCATCTCACAGAGTTATATCTGTATTTCGTGAATCTCTTTGCTAGCCTTATTTCTGTGTAATCTGAGAACAGATATTTCGGATCCCTTTGAAGACTATAGGGCCAAAGGAAATATCCTCCGATAACAAAGAAAAAGAAGCTTTCTGAGAAACTTCTTTGTGTTCTGTGAAATCATCTCACAGAGTTACAGCTTTCCCCTCAAGAAGCCTTTCGCTAAGAAAGTTCCTGTGGAATTGGCGAAGTGATATTTGGAAGCCCATAGAGGGCTTTGGTGAAAAAGGAAATATCCTCAGATGAAATCTGGAAAGAATCTTTCTGAGAAACTGCTTAGTGTTCTGTGAATTCATCTCACAGAGTTACATCTATATTTCGTGGATCTCTTTGCTAGCCTTATTTCTGTGTAATCTGAGAACAGATATTTCGGATCCCTTTGAAGACAATAGGGCCAAAGGAAATATCCTCCGATAACAAAGAGAAAGAAGCTTTCTGAGAAACTTCTTTGTGTTCTGTGAAATCATCTCACAGAGTTACAGCTTTCCCCTCAAGAAGCCTTTCGCTAAGACAGTTCTTGTGGAATTGGCAACGTGATATTTGGAAGCCCATAGAGGGGTATGGTGAAAAAGGAAATATCCTCAGATGAAATCTGGAAAGAAGCTTTCTGAGAAACTGCTTAGTGTTCTGTGAATTCATCTCACAGAGTTATATCTGTATTTCGTGGATCTCTTTGCTAGCCTTATTTCTAAGTAATCTGAGAACAGATATTTCGGATCCCTTTGAAGACTATAGGGCCAAAGGAAATATCCTCCGATAACAAAGAGAAAGAAGCTTTCTGAGAAACTGCTTAGTGTTCTGTGAAATCATCTCACAGAGTTACAGCTTTCCCGTCAAGAAGCCTTTCGCTAAGACAGTTCTTGTGGAATTGGCAAAGTGATATTTGGAAGCCCATAGAGGACTATGGTGAAAAAGGAAATATCCTCAGATGAAATCTGGAAAGAAGCTTTCTGAAAAACTGCTTAGTGTTCTGTGAATTCATCTCACAGCGTTACATCTGTATTTCGTGGATCTCTTTGCTAGCCTTATTTCTGTGGAGTCTGAGAACAGATATTTCGGATCCCTTTGAAGACTATAGGGCCAAAGGAAATATCCTCCGATAACATCGAGAAAGAAGCTTTCTGAGAATCTTCTTTGTGTTCTGTGAAATCATCTCACAGAGTTACAGCTTTCCCCTCAAGAAGCCTTTCACTAAGACTGTTCTTGTGGAATTGGCAAAGTGATATTTGGAAGCCCATAGAGGGCTATGGTGAAAAAGGAAATATCCTCAGATGAGATCTGGAAAGAAGCTTTCTGAGAAACTGCTTAGTGTTCTGTGAATTCATCTCACAGAGTTACATCTGTATTTCGTGGATCACTTTGCTAGCCTTATTTCTGTGGAATCTGAGAACAGATATTTCGGATCCCTTTGAAGACTATAGGGCCAAAGGAAATATCCTCCGATAACAAAGAGAAAGAAGCTTTCTGAGAAACTTCTTTCTGTTCTGTGAAATCATCTCACAGAGTTACAGCTTTCCCCTCAAGAAGCCTTTCGCTAAGACAGTTCTTGTGGAATTGGCAAAGTGATATTTGGAAGCCCATAGAGGGCTATGGCGAAAAAGGAAATCTCCTCACATGAAATCTGGAAAGAATCTTTCTGAGAAACTGCTTAGTGTTCTGTGAATTCATCTCACAGAGTTACATCTGTATTTCGTGGATCTCTTTGCTAGCCTTTTTTCTGTGTAAACTGAGAACAGATATTTCGGATCCCTTTGAAGACTATAGGGCCAAAGGAAATATCCTCCGATAACAAAGAGAAAGAAGCTTTCTGAGAAACTTCTTTGTGTTCTGTGAAATCATCTCACAGAGTTACAGCTTTCCCCTCAAGAAGCCTTTCGCTACGACAGTTCTTGTGTAATTGGCAAAGAGATATTTGGAAGCCCATAGAGGGCTATGGTGAAAAAGGAAATATCCTCAGATGAAATCTGGAAAGAAGCTTTCTGAGAAACTGCTTAGTGTTCTGTGAATTCATCTCACAGAGTTACATCTGTATTTCGTGAATCTCTTTGCTAGCTTTATTTCTGTGTAATCTGAGAACAGATATTTCGGATCCCTTTGAAGACTATAGGGCCAAAGGAAATATCCTGCGATAACAAAGAGAAAGAAGCTTTCTGAGAAACTTCTTTGTGTTCTGTGAAATCATCTCATAGAGTTACAGCTTTCCCCTTAAGAAGCCTTTCGCTAGGACAGTTCTTGTATAATTGGCAAAGAGATATTTGGAAGCCCATAGAGGTCTATGGTGAAAAAGGAAATATCCTCAGATGAAATCTGGAAAGAAGCTTTCTGAAAAACTGCTTAGTGTTCTGTGAATTCATCTCACAGAGTTACATCTGTATTTCGTGAATCTCTTTGCTAGCCTTATTTCTGTGTAATCTGAGAACAGATATTTCGGATCCCTTTGAAGACTATAGGGCCAAGGAAATATCCTCCGATAACAAAGAGAAAGAAGCTTTCTGAGAAACTTCTTTGTGTTCTGTGAAATCATCTCACAGAGTTACAGCTTTCCCCTCAAGAAGCCTTTCGCTAAGACAGTTCTTGTGGAATTATCAACGTGATATTTGGAAGTCCTTAGAGGGCTATGGTGAAAAAGGAAATATCCTCAGATGAAATCTGGAAAGAAGCTTTCTGAGAAACTGCTTAGTGTTCTGTGAATTCATCTCACAGAGTTATATCTGTATTTCGTGAATCTCTTTGCTAGCCTTATTTCTGTGTAATCTGAGAACAGATATTTCGGATCCCTTTGAAGACTATAGGGCCAAAGGAAATATCCTCCGATAACAAAGAGAAAGAAGCTTTCTGAGAAACTTCTTTGTGTTCTGTGAAATCATCTCACAGAGTTACAGCTTTCCCCTCAAGAAGCCTTTCGCTAAGACAGTTCCTGTGGAATTGGCAAAGTGATATTTGGAAGCCCATAGAGGGCTTTGGTGAAAAAGGAAATATCCTCAGATGAAATCTGGAAAGAATCTTTCTGAGAAACTGCTTAGTGTTCTGTGAATTCATCTCACAGAGTTACATCTGTATTTCGTGGATCTCTTTGCTAGCCTTATTTCTGTGTAATCTGAGAACAGATATTTCGGATCCCTTTGAAGACAATAGGGCCAAAGGAAATATCCTCCGATAACAAAGAGAAAGAAGCTTTCTGAGAAACTTCTTTGTGTTCTGTGAAATCATCTCACAGAGTTACAGCTTTCCCCTCAAGAAGCCTTTCGCTAAGACAGTTCTTGTGGAATTGGCAAAGTGATATTTGGAAGCCCAGAGAGGGCTATGGTGAAAAAGGAAATATCCTCAGATGAAATCTGGAAAGAAGCTTTCTGAGAAACTGCTTAGTGTTCTGTGAATTCATCTCACAGAGTTACATCTGTATTTCGTGAATCTCTTTGCTAGCCTTATTTCTGTGCAATCTGAGAACAGATATTTCGGATCCCTTTGAAGACTATAGGGCCAAAGGAAATATCCTCCGATAACAAAGAGAAAGAAGCTTTCTGTGAAACTTCTTTGTGTTCTGTGAAATCATCTCACAGAGTTACAGCTTTCCCCTCAAGAAACCTTTCGCTAAGACAGTTCTTGTGGAATTGGCAACGTGATATTTGGAAGCCCATAGAGGGGTATGGTGAAAAAGGAAATATCCTCAGATGAAATCTGGAAAGAAGCTTTCTGAGAAACTGCTTAGTGTTCTGTGAATTCATCTCACAGAGTTATATCTGTATTTCGTGAATCTCTTTGCTAGCCTTATTTCTGTGTAATCTGAGAACAGATATTTCGGATCCCTTTGAAGACTATAGGGCCAAAGGAAATATCCTCCGATAACAAAGAGAAAGAAGCTTTCTGAGAAACTTCTTTGTGTTCTGTGAAATCATCTCACAGAGTTACAGCTTTCCCCTCAAGAAGCCTTTCGCTAAGACAGTTCTTGTGGAATTGGCAAAGTGATATTTGGAAGTCCATAGAGGGCTATGGTGAAAAAGGAAATATCCTCAGATGAAATCTGGAAAGAAGCTTTCTGAGAAACTGCTTAGTGTTCTGTGAAATCACCTCACAGAGTTACAGCTTTCCCCTCAAGAAGCCTTTCGCTAAGACAGTTCTTGTGGAATTGGCAAAGTGATATTTGGAAGCCCATAGAGGACTATGGTGAAAAAGGAAATATCCTCAGATGAAATCTGGAAAGAAGCTTTCTGAAAAACTGCTTAGTGTTCTGTGAATTCATCTCACAGCGTTACATCTGTATTTCGTGGATCTCTTTGCTAGCCTTATTTCTGTGGAGTCTGAGAACAGATAATTCGGATCCCTTTGAAGACAATAGGGCCAAAGGAAATATCCTCCGATAACAAAGAGAAAGAAGCTTTCTGAGAAACTTCTTTGTGTTCTGTGAAATCATCTCACAGAGTTACAGCTTTCCCCTCAAGAAGCCTTTCGCTAAGACAGTTCTTGTGGAATTGGCAACGTGATATTTGGAAGCCCATAGAGGGCTATGGTGAAAAAGGAAATATCCTCAGATGAAATCTGGAAAGAAGCTTTCTGAGAAACTGCTTAGTGTTCTGTGAATTCATCTCACAGAGTTATATCTGTATTTCGTGAATCTCTTTGCTAGCCTTATTTCTAAGTAATCTGAGAACAGATATTTCGGATCCCTTTGAAGACTATAGGGCCAAAGGAAATATCCTCCGATAACAAAGAGAAAGAAGCTTTCTGAGAAACTTCTTTGTGTTCTGTGAAATCATCTCACAGAGTTACAGCTTTCCCCTCAAGAAGCCTTTCGCTAAGACAGTTCTTGTGGAATTGGCAAAGTGATATTTGGAAGCCCATAGAGGGCTATGGTGAAAAAGGAAATATCCTCTGATGAAATCTGGAAAGAAGCTTTCTGAGAAACTGCTTAGTGTTCTGTGAAATCATCTCACAGAGTTACAGCTTTCCCGTCAAGAAGCCTTTCGCTAAGACAGTTCTTGTGGAATTGGCAAAGTGATATTTGGAAGCCCATAGAGGACTATGGTGAAAAAGGAAATATCCTCAGATGAAATCTGGAAAGAAGCTTTCTGAAAAACTGCTTAGTGTTCTGTGAATTCATCTCACAGCGTTACATCTGTATTTCGTGGATCTCTTTGCTAGCCTTATTTCTGTGGAGTCTGAGAACAGATATTTCGGATCCCTTTGAAGACTATAGGGCCAAAGGAAATATCCTCCGATAACATCGAGAAAGAAGCTTTCTGAGAATCTTCTTTGTGTTCTGTGAAATCATCTCACAGAGTTACAGCTTTCCCCTCAAGAAGCCTTTCACTAAGACAGTTCTTGTGGAATTGGCAAAGTGATATTTGGAAGCCCATAGAGGGCTATGGTGAAAAAGGAAATATCCTCAGATGAGATCTGGAAAGAAGCTTTCTGAGAAACTGCTTAGTGTTCTGTGAATTCATCTCACAGAGTTACATCTGTATTTCGTGGATCACTTTGCTAGCCTTATTTCTGTGGAATCTGAGAACAGATATTTCGGATCCCTTTGAAGACTATAGGGCCAAAGGAAATATCCTCCGATAACAAAGAGAAAGAAGCTTTCTGAGAAACTTCTTTCTGTTCTGTGAAATCATCTCACAGAGTTACAGCTTTCCCCTCAAAAAGCCTTTCGCTAAGACAGTTCTTGTGGAATTGGCAAAGTGATATTTGGAAGCCCATAGAGGGCTATGGCGAAAAAGGAAATCTCCTCACATGAAATCTGGAAAGAATCTTTCTGAGAAACTGCTTAGTGTTCTGTGAATTCATCTCACAGAGTTACATCTGTATTTCGTGGATCTCTTTGCTAGCCTTTTTTCTGTGTAAACTGAGAACAGATATTTCGGATCCCTTTGAAGACTATAGGGCCAAAGGAAATATCCTCCGATAACAAAGAGAAAGAAGCTTTCTGAGAAACTTCTTTGTGTTCTGTGAAATCATCTCATAGAGTTACAGCTTTCCCCTTAAGAAGCCTTTCGCTAGGACAGTTCTTGTATAATTGGCAAAGAGATATTTGGAAGCCCATAGAGGGCTATGGTGAAAAAGGAAATATCCTCAGATGAAATCTGGAAAGAAGCTTTCTGAAAAACTGCTTAGTGTTCTGTGAATTCATCTCACAGAGTTACATCTGTATTTCGTGAATCTCTTTGCTAGCCTTATTTCTGTGTAATCTGAGAACAGATATTTCGGATCCCTTTGAAGACTATAGGGCCAAGGAAATATCCTCTGATAACAAAGAGAAAGAAGCTTTCTGAGAAACTTCTTTGTGTTCTGTGAAATCATCTCACAGAGTTACAGCTTTCCCCTCAAGAAGCCTTTCGCTAAGACAGTTCTTGTGGAATTATCAACGTGATATTTGGAAGCCCTTAGAGGGCTATGGTGCAAAAGGAAATATCCTCAGATGAAATCTGGAAAGAAGCTTTCTGAGAAACTGCTTAGTGTTCTGTGAATTCATCTCACGGAGTTATATCTGTATTTCGTGAATCTCTTTGCTAGCCTTATTTCTGTGTAATCTGAGAACAGATATTTCGGATCCCTTTGAAGACTATAGGGCCAAAGGAAATATCCTCCGATAACAAAGAGAAAGAAGCTTTCTGAGAAACTTCTTTGTGTTCTGTGAAATCATCTCACAGAGTTACAGCTTTCCCCTCAAGAAGCCTTTCGCTAAGACAGTTCCTGTGGAATTGGCAAAGTGATATTTGGAAGCCCATAGAGGGCTTTGGTGAAAAAGGAAATATCCTCAGATGAAATCTGGAAAGAATCTTTCTGAGAAACTGCTTAGTGTTCTGTGAATTCATCTCACAGAGTTACATCTGTATTTCGTGGATCTCTTTGCTAGCCTTATTTCTGTGTAATCTGAGAACAGATATTTCGGATCCCTTTGAAGACAATAGGGCCAAAGGAAATATCCTCCGATAACAAAGAGAAAGAAGCTTTCTGAGAAACTTCTTTGTGTTCTGTGAAATCATCTCACAGAGTTACAGCTTTCCCCTCAAGAAGCCTTTCGCTAAGACAGTTCTTGTGGAATTGGCAAAGTGATATTTGGAAGCCCATAGAGGGCTATGGTGAAAAAGGAAATCTCCTCACATGAAATCTGGAAAGAAGCTTTCTGAGAAACTGCTTAGTGTTCTGTGAATTCATCTCACAGAGATACATGTGTATTTCGTGGATCTCTTTGCTAGCCTTATTTCTGTGGAATCTGAGAAAAGATATTTCGTATCCCTATGAAGACTATAGGGCCAAAGGAAATATCCTCCGATAACAAAGAGAAAGAAGCTTTCTGAGAAACTTCTTTGTGTTCTGTGAAATCATCTCACAGAGTTACAGCTTTCCCCTCAAGAAGCCTTTCGCTAAGACAGTTCTTGTGGAATTGGCAAAGAGATATTTGTAAGCCCATAGAGGTCTATGGTGAAAAAGGAAATATCCTCAGATGAAATCTGGAAAGAAGCTTTCTGAGAAACTGCTTAGTGTTCCGTGAAATCATCTCACAGAGTTACAGCTTTCCCCTCAAGAAGCCTTTCGCTAAGACAGTTCTTGTGGAATTGGCAAAGTGATATTTGGAAGCCCATAGAGGGCTATGGTGAAAAAGGAAATATCCTCAGATGAAATCTGGAAAGAAGCTTTCTGAGAAACTGCTTAGTGATCTGTGAATTCATCTCACAGCATTACATCTGTATTTCGTGGATCTCTTTGCTAGCCTTATTTCTGTGGAGTCTGAGAACAGATATTTCGGATCCCTTTGAAGACTATAGGGCCAAAGGAAATATCCTCCGATAACATAGAGAAAGAAGCTTTCTGAGAAACTTCTTTGTGTTCTGTGAAATCATCTCACAGAGTTACAGCTTTCCCCTCAAGAAGCCTTTCACTAAGACAGTTCTTGTGGAATTGGCAAAGTGATATTTGGAAGCCCATAGAGGGCTATGGTGAAAAAGGAAATATCCTCAGATGAGATCTGGAAAGAAGCTTTCTGAGAAACTGCTTAGTGTTCTGTGAATTCATCTAACAGAGTTACATCTGTATTTCGTGGATCTCTTTGCTAGCCTTATTTCTGTGTAATCTGAGAACAGATATTTCGGATCCCTTTGAAGACTATAGGGCCAAAGGAAATATCCTCCGATAACAAAGAGAAAGAAGCTTTCTGAGAAACTTCTTTCTGTTCTGTGAAATCATCTCACAGAGTTACAGCTTTCCCCTCAAGAAGCCTTTCGCTAAGACAGTTCTTGTGGAATTGGGAAAGTGATATTTGGAAGCCCATAGAGGGCTGTGGTGAAAAAGGAAATATCCTCAGATGAAATCTGGAAAGAAGCTTTCTGAGAAACTGCTTAGTGTTCTGTGAATTCATCTCACAGAGTTACATCTGTATTTCGTGGATCTCTATGCTAGCCTTATTTCTGTGTAAACTGAGAACAGATATTTCGGATCCCTTTGAAGACTATAGGGCCAAAGGAAATATCCTCCGATAACAAAGAGAAAGAAGCTTTCTGAGAAACTTCTTTGTGTTCTGTGAAATCATCTCACAGAGTTACAGCTTTCCCCTCAAGAAGCCTTTCGCTAAGACAGTTCTTGTGGAATTGGCAAAGTGAAATTTGGAAGCCCATAGAGGTCTATGGTGAAAAACGAAATCTCCTCACATGAAATCTGGAAAGAAACTTTCTGAGAAACTTCTTAGTGTTCTGTGAATTCATCTCACAGAGTTACATGTGTATTTCGTGGATCTCTTTAGTAGCCTTATTTCTGTGGAATCTGAGAAAAGATATTTCGTATCCCTATGAAGACTATAGGGCCAAAGGAAATATCCTCCGATAACAAAGAGAAAGAAGCTTTCTGAGAAACTTCTTTGTGTTCTGTGAAATCATCTCACAGAGTTACAGCTTTCCCCTCAAGAAGCCTTTCGCTAAGACAGTTCTTGTGGAATTGGCAAAGAGATATTTGTAAGCCCATAGAGGTCTATGGTGAAAAAGGAAATATCCTCAGATGAAATCTGGAAAGAAGCTTTCTGAGAAACTGCTTAGTGTTCTGTGAAATCATCTCACAGAGTTACAGCTTTCCCCTCAAGAAGCCTTTCGCTAAGACAGTTCTTGTGGAATTGGCAAAGTGATATTTGGAAGCCCATAGAGGGCTATGGTGAAAAAGGAAATATCCTCAGATGAAATCTGGAAAGAAGCTTTCTGAGAAACTGCTTAGTGATCTGTGAATTCATCTCACAGCGTTACATCTGTATTTCGTGGATCTCTTTGCTAGCCTTATTTCTGTGGAGTCTGAGAACAGATATTTCGGATCCCTTTGAAGACTATAGGGCCAAAGGAAATATCCTCCGATAACATAGAGAAAGAAGCTTTCTGAGAAACTTCTTTGAGTTCTGTGAAATCATCTCACAGAGTTACAGCTTTCCCCTCAAGAAGCCTTTCACTAAGACAGTTCTTGTGGAATTGGCAAAGTGATATTTGGAAGCCCATAGAGGGCTATGGTGAAAAAGGAAATATCCTCAGATGAGATCTGGAAAGAAGCTTTCTGAGAAACTGCTTAGTGTTCTGTGAATTCATCTCACAGAGTTACATCTGTATTTCGTGGATGTCTTTGCTAGCCTTATTTCTGTGTAATCTGAGAACAGATATTTCGGATCCCTTTGAAGACTATAGGGCCAAAGGAAATATCCTCCGATAAGAAAGAGAAAGAAGCTTTCTGAGAAACTTCTTTCTGTTCTGTGAAATCATCTCACAGAGTTACAGCTTTCCCCTCAAGAAGCCTTTCGCTAAGACAGTTCTTGTGGAATTGGGAAAGTGATATTTGGAAGCCCATAGAGGGCTATGGTGAAAAAGGAAATATCCTCAGATGAAATCTGGAAAGAAGCTTTCTGAGAAACTGCTTAGTGTTCTGTGAATTCATCTCACAGAGTTACATCTGTATTTCGTGGATCTCTATGCTAGCCTTATTCCTGTGTAAACTGAGAACAGATATTTCGGATCCCTTTGAAGACTATAGGGCCAAAGGAAATATCCTCCGATAACAAAGAGAAAGAAGCTTTCTGAGAAACTTCTTTGTGTTCTGTGAAATCATCTCACAGAGTTACAGCTTTCCCCTCAAGAAGCCTTTCGCTAAGACAGTTCTTGTGGAATTGGCAAAGTGAAATTTGGAAGCCCATAGAGGTCTATGGTGAAAAAGGAAATCTCCTCACATGAAATCTGGAAAGAAACTTTCTGAGAAACTGCTTAGTGTTCTGTGAATTCATCTCACAGAGTTACATCTGTATTTCGTGGATCTCTTTGCTAGCCTTATTTCTGTGTAATCTGAGAACAGATATTTCGGATCCCTTTGAAGACTATAGGGCCAAAGGAAATATCCTCCGATAACAAAGAGAAAGAAGCTTTCTGAGAAACTTCTTTGTGTTCTGTGAAATCATCTCACAGAGTTACAGCTTTCCCCTCAAGAAGCCTTTCGCTACGACAGTTCTTGTGTAATTGGCAAAGAGATACTTGGAAGCCCATAGAGGGCTATGGTGAAAAAGGAAATATCCTCAGATGAAATCTGGAAAGAAGCTTTCTGAGAAACTGCTTAGTGTTCTGTGAATTCATCTCACAGAGTTACATCTGTATTTCGTGAATCTCTTTGCTAGCCTTATTTCTGTGTAATCTGAGAACACATATTTCGGATCCCTTTGAAGACTATAGGGCCGAAGGAAATATCCTGCGATAACAAAGAGAAAGAAGCTTTCTGAGAAACTTCTTTGTGTTCTGTGAAATCATCTCATAGAGTTACAGCTTTCCCCTCAAGAAGCCTTTCGATAGGACAGTTCTTGTGTAATTGGCAAAGAGATATTTGGAAGCCCATAGAGGGCTATGGTGAAAAAGGAAATATCCTCAGATGTAATCTGGAAAGAAGCTTTCTGAGAAACTGCTTAGTGTTCTGTGAATTCATCTCACAGAGTTACCTCTGTATTTCGTGAATCTCTTTGCTAGCCTTATTTCTGTGTAATCTGAGAACAGATATTTCGGATCCCGTTGAAGTCTATAGGGCCAAAGGAAATATCCTCCGATAACAAAGAGAAAGAAGCTTTCTGTGAAACTTCTTTGTATTCTGTGAAATCATCTCACAAAGTTACAGCTTTCCCCTCAAGAAGCCTTTCGTAAGACAGTTCTTGTGGAATTGTCAAAGTGATATTTGGAAGCCCATAGAGGGCTATGGTGAAAAAGGAAATATCCTCAGATGAAATCTGGAAAGAAGCTGTCTGAGAAACTGCTTAGTGTTCTGTGAATTCATCTCACAGAGTTATATCTGTATTTCGTGAATCTCTTTGCTAGCCTTATTTCTGTGTAATCTGAGAACAGATATTTCGGATCCCTTTGAAGACTATAGGGCCAAAGGAAATATCCTCCGATAACAAAGAGAAAGAAGCTTTCTGAGAAACTTCTTTGTGTTCTGTGAAATCATCTCACAGAGTTACAGCTTTCCCCTCAAGAAGCCTTTCGCTAAGACAGTTCTTGTGGAATTGGCAAAGTGATATTTGGAAGCCCATAGAGGGCTATGGTGAAAAAGGAAATATCCTCAGATGAAATCTGGAAAGAAGCTTTCTGAGAAACTGCTTAGTGTTCTGTGAATTCATCTCACAGAGTTACATGTGTATTTCGTGGATCTCTTTGCTAGCCTTATTTCTGTGGAATCTGAGAAAAGATATTTCGCATCCCTATGAAGACTATAGGGCCAAAGGAAATATCCTCTGATAACAAAGAGAAAGAAGCTTTCTGAGAAACTTCTTTGTGTTCTGTGAAATCATCTCACAGAGTTACAGCTTTCCCCTCAAGAAGCCTTTCGCTAAGACAGTTCTTGTGGAATTGGCAAAGAGATATTTGGAAGCCCATAGAGGGCTATGGTGAAAAAGGAAATATCCTCAGATGAAATCTGGAAAGAAGCTTTCTGAGAAACTGCTTAGTGTTCTGTGAAATCATCTCACAGAGTTACAGCTTTCCCCTCAAGAAGCCTTTCGCTAAGACAGTTCTTGTGGAATTGGCAAAGTGATATTTGGAAGCCCATAGAGGGCTATGGTGAAAAAGGAAATATCCTCAGATGAAATCTGGAAAGAAGCTTTCTGAGAAACTGCTTAGTGTTCTGTGAATTCATCTCACAGCGTTACATCTGTATTTCGTGGATCTCTTTGCTAGCCTTATTTCTGTGGAGTCTGAGAACAGATATTTCGGATCCCTTTGAAGACTATAGGGCCAAAGGAAATATCCTCCGATAACATAGAGAAAGAAGCTTTCTGAGAAACTTCTTTGTGTTCTGTGAAATCATCTCATAGAGTTACAGCTTTCCCCTCAAGAAGCCTTTCGCTAGGACAGTTCTTGTGTAATTGGCAAAGAGATATTTGGAAGCCCATAGAGGGCTATGGTGAAAAAGGAAATATCCTCAGATGACATCTGGAAAGAAGCTTTCTGAGAAACTGCTTAGTGTTCTGTGAATTCATCTCACAGAGTTACATCTGTATTTCGTGAATCTCTTTGCTAGCCTTATTTCTGTGTAATCTGAGAACAGATATTTCGGATCCCTTTGAAGACTATAGGGCCAAAGGAAATATCCTCCGATAACAAAGAGAAAGAAGCTTTCTGTGAAACTTCTTTGTGTTCTGTGAAATCATCTCACAGAGTTACAGCTTTCCCCTCAAGAAGCCTTTCGCTAAGACAGTTCTTGTGGAATTGGCAAAGAGATATTTGGAAGCCCATAGAGGGCTATGGTGAGAAAGGAAATATCCTCAGATGAAATCTGGAAAGAAGCTTTCTGAGAAACTGCTTAGTGTTCTGTGAAATCATCTCACAGAGTTACAGCTTTCCCCTCAAGAAGCCTTTCGCTAAGACAGTTCTTGTGGAATTGGCAAAGTGATATTTGGAAGCCCATAGAGGGCTATGGTGAAAAAGGAAATATCCTCAGATGAAATCTGGAAAGAAGCTTTCTGAGAAACTGCTTAGTGTTCTGTGAATTCATCTCACAGCGTTACATCTGTATTTCGTGGATCTCTTTGCTAGCCTTATTTCTGTGGAGTCTGAGAACAGATATTTCGGATCCCTTTGAAGACTATAGGGCCAAAGGAAATATCCTCCGATAACATAGAGAAAGAAGCTTTCTGAGAAACTTCTTTGTGTTCTGTGAAATCATCTCATAGAGTTACAGCTTTCCCCTCAAGAACCCTTTCGCTAGGACAGTTCTTGTGTAATTGGCAAAGAGATATTTGGAAGCCCAGAGAGGGCTATGGTGAAAAAGGAAATATCCTCAGATGAAATCTGGAAAGAAGCTTTCTGAGAAACTGCTTAGTGTTCTGTGAATTCATCTCACAGAGTTACATCTGTATTTCGTGAATCTCTTTGCTAGCCTTATTTCTGTGTAATCTGAGAACAGATATTTCGGATCCCTTTGAAGACTATAGGGCCAAAGGAAATATCCTCCGATAACAAAGAGAAAGAAGCTTTCTGTGAAACTTCTTTGTGTTCTGTGAAATCATCTCACAGAGTTACAGCTTTCCCCTCAAGAAGCCTTTCGCTAAGACAGTTCTTGTGGAATTGGAAACGTGATATTTGGAAGCCCATAGAGGGGTATGGTGAAAAAGGAAATATCCTCAGATGAAATCTGGAAAGAAGCTTTCTGAGAAACTGCTTAGTGTTCTGTGAATTCATCTCACAGAGTTACATCTGTATTTCGTGGATCACTTTGCTAGCCTTATATCTGTGGAATCTGAGAACAGATATTTCGGATCCCTTTGAAGACTATAGGGCCAAAGGAAATATCCTCCGATAACAAAGAGAAAGAAGCTTTCTGAGAAACTTCTTTCTGTTCTGTGAAATCATCTCACAGAGTTACACCTTTCCCCTCAAGAACCCTTTCGCTAAGACAGTTCTTGTGGAATTGGCAAAGTGATATTTGGAAGCCCATAGAGGGCTATGGTGAAAAAGGAAATCTCCTCACATGAAATCTGGAAAGAAGCTTTCTGAGAAACTGCTTAGTGTTCTGTTAATTCATCTCACAGAGTTACATCTGTATTTCGTGGATCTCTTTGCTAGCCTTTTTTCTGTGTAAACTGAGAACAGATATTTCGGATCCCTTTGAAGACTATAGGGCCAAAGGAAATATCCTCCGATAACAAAGAGAAAGAAGCTTTCTGAGAAACTTCTTTGTGTTCTGTGAAATCATCTCACAGAGTTACAGCTTTCCCCTCAAGAAGCCTTTCGCTACGACAGTTCTTGTGTAATTGGCAAAGAGATATTTGGAAGCCCATAGAGGGCTATGGTGAAAAAGGAAATATCCTCAGATGAAATCTGGAAAGAAGCTTTCTGAGAAACTGCTTAGTGTTCTGTGAATTCATCTCACAGAGTTACATCTGTATTTCGTGAATCTCTTTGCTAGCTTTATTTCTGTGTAATCTGAGAACAGATATTTCGGATCCCTTTGAAGACTATAGGGCCAAAGGAAATATCCTGCGATAACAAAGAGAAAGAAGCTTTCTGAGAAACTTCTTTGTGTTCTGTGAAATCATCTCATAGAGTTACAGCTTTCCCCTTAAGAAGCCTTTCGCTAGGACAGTTCTTGTATAATTGGCAAAGAGATATTTGGAAGCCCATAGAGGGCTATGGTGAAAAAGGAAATATCCTCAGATGAAATCTGGAAAGAAGCTTTCTGAAAAACTGCTTAGTGTTCTGTGAATTCATCTCACAGAGTTACATCTGTATTTCGTGAATCTCTTTGCTAGCCTTATTTCTGTGTAATCTGAGAACAGATATTTCGGATCCCTTTGAAGACTATAGGGCCAAGGAAATATCCTCCGATAACAAAGAGAAAGAAGCTTTCTGAGAAACTTCTTTGTGTTCTGTGAAATCATCTCACAGAGTTACAGCTTTCCCCTCAAGAAGCCTTTCGCTAAGACAGTTCTTGTGGAATTATCAACGTGATATTTGGAAGCCCTTAGAGGGCTATGGTGAAAAAGGAAATATCCTCAGATTAAATCTGGAAAGAAGCTTTCTGAGAAACTGCTTAGTGTTCTGTGAATTCATCTCACAGAGTTATATCTGTATTTCGTGAATCTCTTTGCTAGCCTTATTTCTGTGTAATCTGAGAACAGATATTTCGGATCCCTTTGAAGACTATAGGGCCAAAGGAAATATCCTCCGATAACAAAGAGAAAGAAGCTTTCTGCGAAACTTCTTTGTGTTCTGTGAAATCATCTCACAGAGTTACAGCTTTCCCCTCAAGAAGCCTTTCGCTAAGAAAGTTCCTGTGGAATTGGCGAAGTGATATTTGGAAGCCCATAGAGGGCTTTGGTGAAAAAGGAAATATCCTCAGATGAAATCTGGAAAGAATCTTTCTGAGAAACTGCTTAGTGTTCTGTGAATTCATCTCACAGAGTTACATCTGTATTTCGTGGATCTCTTTGCTAGCCTTATTTCTGTGTAATCTGAGAACAGATATTTCGGATCCCTTTGAAGACAATAGGGCCAAAGGAAATATCCTCCGATAACAAAGAGAAAGAAGCTTTCTGAGAAACTTCTTTGTGTTCTGTGAAATCATCTCACAGAGTTACAGCTTTCCCCTCAAGAAGCCTTTCGCTAAGACAGTTCTTGTGGAATTGGCAAAGTGATATTTGGAAGCCCAGAGAGGGCTATGGTGAAAAAGGAAATATCCTCAGATGAAATCTGGAAAGAAGCTTTCTGAGAAACTGCTTAGTGTTCTGTGAATTCATCTCACAGAGTTACATGTGTATTTCGTGGATCTCTTTGCTAGCCTTATTTCTGTGGAGTCTGAGAAAAGATATTTCGCATCCCTATGAAGACTATAGGGCCAAAGGAAATATCCTCCGATAACAAAGAGAAAGAAGCTTTCTGAGAAACTTCTTTGTGTTCTGTGAAATCATCTCACAGAGTTACAGCTTTCCCCTCAAGAAGCCTTTCGCTACGACAGTTCTTGTGTAATTGGCAAAGAGATATTTGGAAGCCCATAGAGGGCTATGGTGAAAAAGGAAATATCCTCAGATGAGATCTGGAAAGAAGCTTTCTGAGAAACTGCTTAGTGTTCTGTGAATTCATCTCACAGAGTTACATCTGTTTTTCGTGGATCTCTTTGCTAGCCTTATTTCTGTGTAATCTGAGAACAGATATTTCGGATCCCTTTGAAGACTATAGGGCCAAAGGAAATATCCTCCGATAACAAAGAGAAAGAAGCTTTCTGAGAAACTTCTTTCTGTTCTGTGAAATCATCTCACAGAGTTACAGCTTTCCCCTCAAGAAGCCTTTCGCTAAGACAGTTCTTGTGGAATTGGGAAAGTGATATTTGGAAGCCCATAGAGGGCTATGGTGAAAAAGGAAATATCCTCAGATGAAATCTGGAAAGAAGCTTTCTGAGAAACTGCTTAGTGTTCTGTGAATTCATCTCACAGAGTTACATCTGTATTTCGTGGATCTCTATGCTAGCCTTATTTCTGTGTAAACTGAGAACAGATATTTCGGATCCCTTTGAAGACTATAGGGCCAAAGGAAATATCCTCCGATAACAAAGAGAAAGAAGCTTTCTGAGAAACTTCTTTGTGTTCTGTGAAATCATCTCACAGAGTTACAGCTTTCCCCTCAAGAAGCCTTTCGCTAAGACAGTTCTTGTGGAATTGGCAAAGTGAAATTTGGAAGCCCATAGAGGTCTATGGTGAAAAAGGAAATCTCCTCACATGAAATCTGGAAAGAAACTTTCTGAGAAACTGCTTAGTGTTCTGTGAATTCATCTCACAGAGTTACATCTGTATTTCGTGGATCTCTTTGCTAGCCTTATTTCTGTGTAATCTGAGAACAGATATTTCGGATCCCTTTGAAGACTATAGGGCCAAAGGAAATATCCTCCGATAACAAAGAGAAAGAAGCTTTCTGAGAAACTTCTTTGTGTTCTGTGAAATCATCTCACAGAGTTACAGCTTTCCCCTCAAGAAGCCTTTCGCTACGACAGTTCTTGTGTAATTGGCAAAGAGATATTTGGAAGCCCATAGAGGGCTATGGTGAAAAAGGAAATATCCTCAGATGAAATCTGGAAAGAAGCTTTCTGAGAAACTGCTTAGTGTTCTGTGAATTCATCTCACAGAGTTACATCTGTATTTCGTGAATCTCTTTGCTAGCCTTATTTCTGTGTAATCTGAGAACAGATATTTCGGATCCCTTTGAAGACTATAGGGCCAAAGGAAATATCCTGCGATAACAAAGAGAAAGAAGCTTTCTGAGAAACTTCTTTGTGTTCTGTGAAATCATCTCATAGAGTTACAGCTTTCCCCTCAAGAAGCCTTTCGCTAGGACAGTTCTTCTGTAATTGGCAAAGAGATATTTGGAAGCCCATAGAGGGCTATGGTGAAAAAGGAAATATCCTCAGATGAAATCTGGAAAGAAGCTTTCTGAGAAACTGCTTAGTGTTCTGTGAATTCATCTCACAGAGTTACATCTGTATTTCGTGAATCTCTTTGCTAGCCTTATTTCTGTGTAATCTGAGAACAGATATTTCGGATCCCTTTGAAGACTATAGGGCCAAAGGAAATATCCTCCGATAACAAAGAGAAAGAAGCTTTCTGTGAAACTTCTTTGTATTCTGTGAAATCATCTCACAGAGTTACAGCTTTCCCCTCAAGAAGCCTTTCGCTAAGACAGTTCTTGTGGAATTGGCAAAGTGATATTTGGAAGCCCATAGAGGGCTATGGTGAAAAAGGAAATATCCTCAGATGAAATCTGGAAAGAAGCTTTCTGAGAAACTGCTTAGTGTTCTGTGAATTCATCTCACAGAGTTATATCTGTATTTCGTGAATCTCTTTGCTAGCCTTATTTCTGTGGAATCTGAGAACAGATATTTCGGATCCCTTTGAAGACTATAGGGCCAAAGGAAATATCCTCCGATAACAAAGAGAAAGAAGCTTTCTGAGAAACTTCTTTGTATTCTGTGAAATCATCTCACAGAGTTACAGCTTTCCCCTCAAGAAGCCTTTCGTTAAGACAGTTCTTGTGGAATTGGCAAAGTGATATTTGGAAGCCCATAGAGGGCTATGGTGAAAAAGGAAATATCCTCAGATGAAATCTGGAAAGAAGCTTTCTGAGAAACTGCTTAGTGTTCTGTGAATTCATCTCACAGAGTTACATGTGTATTTCGTGGATCTCTTTGCTAGCCTTATTTCTGTGGAATCTGAGAAAAGATATTTCGCATCCCTATGAAGACTATAGGGCCAAAGGAAATATCCTCCGATAACAAAGAGAAAGAAGCTTTCTGAGAAACTTCTTTGTGTTCTGTGAAATCATCTCACAGAGTTACAGCTTTCCCCTCAAGAAGCCTTTCGCTAAGACAGTTCTTGTGGTATTGGCAAAGAGATATTTGGAAGCCCATAGAGGGCTATGGTGAAAAAGGAAATATCCTCAGATGAAATCTGGAAAGAAGCTTTCTGAGAAACTGCTTAGTGTTCTGTGAAATCATCTCACAGAGTTACAGCTTTCCCCTCAAGAAGCCTTTCGCTAAGACAGTTCTTGTGGAATTGGCAAACTGATATTTGGAAGCCCATAGAGGGCTATGGTGAAAAAGGAAATATCCTCAGATGAAATCTGGGAAGAAGCTTTCTGAGAAACTGCTTAGTGTTCTGTGAATTCATCTCACAGAGTTACATCTGTATTTCGTGAATCTCTTTGCTAGCCTTATTTCTGTGTAATCTGAGAACAGATATTTCGGATCCCTTTGAAGACTATAGGGCCAAAGGAAATATCCTCCGATAACAAAGAGAAAGAAGCTTTCTGTGAAACTTCTCTGTATTCTGTGAAATCATCTCACAGAGTTACAGCTTTCCCCTCAAGAAGCCTTTCGCTAAGACAGTTCTTGTGGAATTGGCAAAGTGATATTTGGAAGCCCATAGAGGGCTATGGTGAAAAAGGAAATATCCTCAGATGAAATCTGGAAAGAAGCTTTCTGAGAAACTGCTTAGTGTTCTGTGAATTCATCTCACAGCGTTACATCTGTATTTCGTGGATCTCTTTGCTAGCCTTATTTCTGAGGAGTCTGAGAACAGATATTTCGGATCCCTTTGAAGACTATAGGGCCAAAGGAAATATCCTCCGATAACATAGAGGAAGAAGCTTTCTGAGAAACTTCTTTGTGTTCTGTGAAATCATCTCACAGAGTTACAACTTTCCCCTCAAGAAGCCTTTCACTAAGACAGTTCTTGTGGAATTGGAAAAGTGATATTTGGAAGCCCATATAGGGCTATGGTGAAAAAGGAAATATCCTCAGATGAGATCTGGAAAGAAGCTTTCTGAGAAACTGCTTAGTGTTCTGTGAATTCATCTCACAGAGTTACATCTGTAATTCGTGGATCTCTTTGCTAGCCTTATTTCTGTGTAATCTGAGAACAGATATTTCGGATCCCTTTGAAGACTATAGGGCCAAAGGAAATATCCTCCGATAACAAAGAGAAAGAAGCTTTCTGAGAAACTTCTTTCTGTTCTGTGAAATCATCTCACAGAGTTACAGGTTTCCCCTCAAGAAGCCTTTCGCTAAGACAGTTCTTGTGGAATTGGGAAAGTGATATTTGGAAGCCCATAGAGGGCTATGGTGAAAAAGGAAATCTCCTCACATGAAATCTGGAAAGAAGCTTTCTGAGAAACTGCTTAGTGTTCTGTGAAATCATCTCACAGAGTTACAGCTTTCCCCTCAAGAAGCCTTTCGCTAAGACAGTTCTTGAGGAATTGGCAAAGTGATATTTGGAAGCCCATAGAGGGCTATGGTGAAAAAGGAAATATCCTCAGATGAAATCTGGAAAGAAGCTTTCTGAGAAACTGCTTAGTGTTCTGTGAATTCATCTCACAGAGTTACATCTGTATTTCGTGAATCTCTTTGCTAGCCTTATTTCTGTGTAATCTGAGAACAGATATTTCGGATCCCTTTGAAGACTAGACGGCCAAAGGAAATATCCTGCGATAACAAAGAGAAAGAAGCTTTCTGAGAAACTTCTTTGTGTTCTGTGAAATCATCTCATAGAGTTACAGCTTTCCCCTCAAGAAGCCTTTCGCTAGGACAGTTCTTGTATAATTGGCAAAGTGATATTTGGAAGCCCATAGAGGGCTATGGTGAAAAAGGAAATATCCTCAGATGAAATCTGGAAAGAAGCTTTCTGAGAAACTGCTTAGTGTTCTGTGAATTCATCTCACAGAGTTATATCTGTATTTCGTGAATCTCTTTGCTAGCCTTATTTCTGTGTAATCTGAGAACAGATATTTCGGATCCCTTTGAAGACTATAGGGCCAAAGGAAATATCCTCCGATAACAAAGAGAAAGAAGCTTTCTGAGAAACTTCTTTGTGTTCTGTGAAATCATCTCACAGAGTTACAGCTTTCCCCTCAAGAAGCCTTTCGCTAAGACAGTTCCTGTGGAATTGGCAAAGTGATATTTGGAAGCCCATAGAGGGCTTTGGTGAAAAAGGAAATATCCTCAGATGAAATCTGGAAAGAAGCTTTCTGAGAAACTGCTTAGTGTTCTGTGAATTCATCTCACAGAGTTACATCTGTATTTCGTGGATCTCTTTGCTAGCCTTATTTCTGTGTAATCTGAGAACAGATATTTCGGATCCCTTTGAAGACTATAGGGCCAAAGGAAATATCCTCCGATAACAAAGAGAAAGAAGCTTTCTGAGAAACTTCTTTGTGTTCTGTGAAATCATCTCACAGAGTTACAGCTTTCCCCTCAAGAAGCCTTTCGCTAAGACAGTTCTTGTGCAATTGGCAAAGTGATATTTGGAAGCCCATAGAGGGCTATGGTGAAAAAGGAAATATCCTCAGATGAAATCTGGAAAGAAGCTTTCTGAGAAACTGCTTAGTGTTCTGTGAATTCATCTCACAGCGTTACATCTGTATTTCGTGGATCTCTTTGCTAGCCTTATTTCTGTGGAGTCTGAGAACAGATATTTCGGATCCCTTTGAAGACTATAGGGCCAAAGGAAATATCCTCCGATAACATAGAGAAAGAAGCTTTCTGAGAAACTTCTTTGTGTTCTGTGAAATCATCTCATAGAGTTACAGCTTTCCCCTGAAGAAGCCTTTCGCTAGGACAGTTCTTGTGTAATTGGCAAAGAGATATTTGGAAGCCCATAGAGGGCTATGGTGAAAAAGGAAATATCCTCAGATGACATCTGGAAAGAAGCTTTCTGAGAAACTGCTTAGTGTTCTGTGAATTCATCTCACAGAGTTACATCTGTATTTCGTGAATCTCTTTGCTAGCCTTATTTCTGTGTAATCTGAGAACAGATATTTCGGATCCCTTTGAAGACTATAGGGCCAAAGGAAATATCCTCCGATAACAAAGAGAAAGAAGCTTTCTGTGAAACTTCTTTGTGTTCTGTGAAATCATCTCACAGAGTTACAGCTTTCCACTCAAGAAGCCTTTCGCTAAGACAGTTCTTGTGGAATTGGCAAAGAGATATTTGGAAGCCCATAGAGGGCTATGGTGAGAAAGGAAATATCCTCAGATGAAATCTGGAAAGAAGCTTTCTGAGAAACTGCTTAGTGTTCTGTGAAATCATCTCACAGAGTTACAGCTTTCCCCTCAAGAAGCCTTTCGCTAAGACAGTTCTTGTGGAATTGGCAAAGTGATATTTGGAAGCCCTTAGAGGGCTATGGTGAAAAAGGAAATATCCTCAGATGAAATCTGGAAAGAAGCTTTCTGAGAAACTGCTTAGTGTTCTGTGAATTCATCTCACAGCGTTACATCTGTATTTCGTGGATCTCTTTGCTAGCCTTATTTCTGTGGAGTCTGAGAACAGATATTTCGGATCCCTTTGAAGACTATAGGGCCAAAGGAAATATCCTCCGATAACATAGAGAAAGAAGCTTTCTGAGAAACTTCTTTGTGTTCTGTGAAATCATCTCATAGAGTTACAGCTTTCCCCTCAAGAAGCCTTTCGCTACGACAGTTCTTGTGTAATTGGCAAAGAGATATTTGGAAGCCCATAGAGGGCTATGGTGAAAAAGGAAATATCCTCAGATGAAATCTGGAAAGAAGCTTTCTGAGAAACTGCTTAGTGTTCTGTGAATTCATCTCACAGAGTTACATCTGTATTTCGTGAATCTCTTTGCTAGCCTTATTTCTGTGTAATCTAAGAACAGATATTTCGGATCCCTTTGAAGACTATAGGGCCAAAGGAAATATCCTCCGATAACAAAGAGAAAGAAGCTTTCTGTGAAACTTCTTTGTGTTCTGTGAAATCATCTCACAGAGTTACAGCTTTCCCCTCAAGAAGCCTTTCGCTAAGACAGTTCTTGTGGAATTGGAAACGTGATATTTGGAAGCCCATAGAGGGGTATGGTGAAAAAGGAAATATCCTCAGATGAAATCTGGAAAGAAGCTTTCTGAGAAACTGCTTAGTGTTCTGTGAATTCATCTCACAGAGTTACATCTGTATTTCGTGGATCACTTTGCTAGCCTTATATCTGTGGAATCTGAGAACAGATATTTCGGATCCCTTTGAAGACTATAGGGCCAAAGGAAATATCCTCCGATAACAAAGAGAAAGAAGCTTTCTGAGAAACTTCTTTGTGTTCTGTGAAATCATCTCACAGAGTTACACCTTTCCCCTCAAGAACCCTTTCGCTAAGACAGTTCTTGTGGAATTGGCAAAGTGATATTTGGAAGCCCATAGAGGGCTATGGTGAAAAAGGAAATCTCCTCACATGAAATCTGGAAAGAAGCTTTCTGAGAAACTGCTTAGTGTTCTGTGAATTCATCTCACAGAGTTACATCTGTATTTCGTGGATCTCTTTGCTAGCCTTTTTTCTGTGTAAACTGAGAACAGATATTTCGGATCCCTTTGAAGACTATAGGGCCAAAGGAAATATCCTCCGATAACAAAGAGAAAGAAGCTTTCTGAGAAACTTCTTTGTGTTCTGTGAAATCATCTCACAGAGTTACAGCTTTCCCCTCAAGAAGCCTTTCGCTACGACAGTTCTTGTGTAATTGGCAAAGAGATATTTGGAAGCCCATAGAGGGCTATGGTGAAAAAGGAAATATCCTCAGATGAAATCTGGAAAGAAGCTTTCTGAGAAACTGCTTAGTGTTCTGTGAATTCATCTCACAGAGTTACATCTGTATTTCGTGAATCTCTTTGCTAGCTTTATTTCTGTGTAATCTGAAAACAGATATTTCGGATCCCTTTGAAGACTATAGGGCCAAAGGAAATATCCTGCGATAACAAAGAGAAAGAAGCTTTCTGAGAAACTTCTTTGTGTTCTGTGAAATCATCTCATAGAGTTACAGCTTTCCCCTTAAGAAGCCTTTCGCTAGGACAGTTCTTGTATAATTGGCAAAGAGATATTTGGAAGCCCATAGAGGGCTATGGTGAAAAAGGAAATATCCTCAGATGAAATCTGGAAAGAAGCTTTCTGAAAAACTGCTTAGTGTTCTGTGAATTCATCTCACAGAGTTACATCTGTATTTCGTGAATCTCTTTGCTAGCCTTATTTCTGTGTAATCTGAGAACAGATATTTCGGATCCCTTTGAAGACTATAGGGCCAAGGAAATATCCTCCGATAACAAAGAGAAAGAAGCTTTCTGAGAAACTTCTTTGTGTTCTGTGAAATCATCTCACAGAGTTACAGCTTTCCCCTCAAGAAGCCTTTCGCTAAGACAGTTCCTGTGGAATTGGCAAAGTGATATTTGGAAGCCCATAGAGGGCTTTGGTGAAAAAGGAAATATCCTCAGATGAAATCTGGAAAGAAGCTTTCTGAGAAACTGCTTAGTGTTCTGTGAAATCATCTCACAGAGTTACAGCTTTCCCGTCAAGAAGCCTTTCGCTAAGACAGTTCTTGTGGAATTGGCAAAGTGATATTTGGAAGCCCATAGAGGACTATGGTGAAAAAGGAAATATCCTCAGATGAAATCTGGAAAGAAGCTTTCTGAAAAACTGCTTAGTGTTCTGTGAATTCATCTCACAGCGTTACATCTGTATTTCGTGGATCTCTTTGCTAGCCTTATTTCTGTGGAGTCTGAGAACAGATATTTCGGATCCCTTTGAAGACTATAGGGCCAAAGGAAATATCCTCCGATAACATCGAGAAAGAAGCTTTCTGAGAATCTTCTTTGTGTTCTGTGAAATCATCTCACGGAGTTACAGCTTTCCCCTCAAGAAGCCTTTCACTAAGACAGTTCTTGTGGAATTGGCAAAGTGATATTTGGAAGCCCATAGAGGGCTATGGTGAAAAAGGAAATATCCTCAGATGAGATCTGGAAAGAAGCTTTCTGAGAAACTGCTTAGTGTTCTGTGAATTCATCTCACAGAGTTACATCTGTATTTCGTGGATCACTTTGCTAGCCTTATTTCTGTGGAATCTGAGAACAGATATTTCGGATCCCTTTGAAGACTATAGGGCCAAAGGAAATATCCTCCGATAACAAAGAGAAAGAAGCTTTCTGAGAAACTTCTTTCTGTTCTGTGAAATCATCTCACAGAGTTACAGCTTTCCCCTCAAAAAGCCTTTCGCTAAGACAGTTCTTGTGGAATTGGCAAAGTGATATTTGGAAGCCCATAGAGGGCTATGGCGAAAAAGGAAATCTCCTCACATGAAATCTGGAAAGAATCTTTCTGAGAAACTGCTTAGTGTTCTGTGAATTCATCTCACAGAGTTACATCTGTATTTCGTGGATCTCTTTGCTAGCCTTTTTTCTGTGTAAACTGAGAACAGATATTTCGGATCCCTTTGAAGACTATAGGGCCAAAGGAAATATCCTCCGATAACAAAGAGAAAGAAGCTTTCTGAGAAACTTCTTTGTGTTCTGTGAAATCATCTCATAGAGTTACAGCTTTCCCCTTAAGAAGCCTTTCGCTAGGACAGTTCTTGTATAATTGGCAAAGAGATATTTGGAAGCCCATAGAGGGCTATGGTGAAAAAGGAAATATCCTCAGATGAAATCTGTAAAGAAGCTTTCTGAAAAACTGCTTAGTGTTCTGTGAATTCATCTCACAGAGTTACATCTGTATTTCGTGAATCTCTTTGCTAGCCTTATTTCTGTGTAATCTGAGAACAGATATTTCGGATCCCTTTGAAGACTATAGGGCCAAGGAAATATCCTCTGATAACAAAGAGAAAGAAGCTTTCTGAGAAACTTCTTTGTGTTCTGTGAAATCATCTCACAGAGTTACAGCTTTCCCCTCAAGAAGCCTTTCGCTAAGACAGTTCTTGTGGAATTATCAACGTGATATTTGGAAGCCCTTAGAGGGCTATGGTGAAAAAGGAAATATCCTCAGATGAAATCTGGAAAGAAGCTTTCTGAGAAACTGCTTAGTGTTCTGTGAATTCATCTCACGGAGTTATATCTGTATTTCGTGAATCTCTTTGCTAGCCTTATTTCTGTGTAATCTGAGAACAGATATTTCGGATCCCTTTGAAGACTTAGGGCCAAAGGAAATATCCTCCGATAACAAAGAGAAAGAAGCTTTCTGAGAAACTTCTTTGTGTTCTGTGAAATCATCTCACAGAGTTACAGCTTTCCCCTCAAGAAGCCTTTCGCTAAGACAGTTCCTGTGGAATTGGCAAAGTGATATTTGGAAGCCCATAGAGGGCTTTGGTGAAAAAGGAAATATCCTCAGATGAAATCTGGAAAGAATCTTTCTGAGAAACTGCTTAGTGTTCTGTGAATTCATCTCACAGAGTTACATCTGTATTTCGTGGATCTCTTTGCTAGCCTTATTTCTGTGTAATCTGAGAACAGATATTTCGGATCCCTTTGAAGACAATAGGGCCAAAGGAAATATCCTCCGATAACAAAGAGAAAGAAGCTTTCTGAGAAACTTCTTTGTGTTCTGTGAAATCATCTCACAGAGTTACAGCTTTCCCCTCAAGAAGCCTTTCGCTAAGACAGTTCTTGTGGAATTGGCAAAGTGATATTTGGAAGCCCATAGAGGGCTATGGTGAAAAAGGAAATCTCCTCACATGAAATCTGGAAAGAAGCTTTCTGAGAAACTGCTTAGTGTTCTGTGAATTCATCTCACAGAGATACATGTGTATTTCGTGGATCTCTTTGCTAGCCTTATTTCTGTGGAATCTGAGAAAAGATATTTCGTATCCCTATGAAGACTATAGGGCCAAAGGAAATATCCTCCGATAACAAAGAGAAAGAAGCTTTCTGAGAAACTTCTTTGTGTTCTGTGAAATCATCTCACAGAGTTACAGCTTTCCCCTCAAGAAGCCTTTCGCTAAGACAGTTCTTGTGGAATTGGCAAAGAGATATTTGTAAGCCCATAGAGGTCTATGGTGAAAAAGGAAATATCCTCAGATGAAATCTGGAAAGAAGCTTTCTGAGAAACTGCTTAGTGTTCCGTGAAATCATCTCACAGAGTTACA
Source organism: Macaca nemestrina (assembly GCF_043159975.1). Lineage (NCBI taxonomy): Eukaryota > Metazoa > Chordata > Mammalia > Primates > Cercopithecidae > Macaca > Macaca nemestrina. The sequence goes on from NC_092125.1 coordinate 91,665,563, forward strand.
GCTTTCCCCTCAAGAAGCCTTTCGCTAAGACAGTTCTTGTGGAATTGGCAAAGTGATATTTGGAAGCCCATAGAGGGCTATGGTGAAAAAGGAAATATCCTCAGATGAAATCTGGAAAGAAGCTTTCTGAGAAACTGCTTAGTGATCTGTGAATTCATCTCACAGCATTACATCTGTATTTCGTGGATCTCTTTGCTAGCCTTATTTCTGTGGAGTCTGAGAACAGATATTTCGGATCCCTTTGAAGACTATAGGGCCAAAGGAAATATCCTCCGATAACATAGAGAAAGAAGCTTTCTGAGAAACTTCTTTGTGTTCTGTGAAATCATCTCACAGAGTTACAGCTTTCCCCTCAAGAAGCCTTTCACTAAGACAGTTCTTGTGGAATTGGCAAAGTGATATTTGGAAGCCCATAGAGGGCTATGGTGAAAAAGGAAATATCCTCAGATGAGATCTGGAAAGAAGCTTTCTGAGAAACTGCTTAGTGTTCTGTGAATTCATCTAACAGAGTTACATCTGTATTTCGTGGATCTCTTTGCTAGCCTTATTTCTGTGTAATCTGAGAACAGATATTTCGGATCCCTTTGAAGACTATAGGGCCAAAGGAAATATCCTCCGATAACAAAGAGAAAGAAGCTTTCTGAGAAACTTCTTTCTGTTCTGTGAAATCATCTCACAGAGTTACAGCTTTCCCCTCAAGAAGCCTTTCGCTAAGACAGTTCTTGTGGAATTGGGAAAGTGATATTTGGAAGCCCATAGAGGGCTGTGGTGAAAAAGGAAATATCCTCAGATGAAATCTGGAAAGAAGCTTTCTGAGAAACTGCTTAGTGTTCTGTGAATTCATCTCACAGAGTTACATCTGTATTTCGTGGATCTCTATGCTAGCCTTATTTCTGTGTAAACTGAGAACAGATATTTCGGATCCCTTTGAAGACTATAGGGCCAAAGGAAATATCCTCCGATAACAAAGAGAAAGAAGCTTTCTGAGAAACTTCTTTGTGTTCTGTGAAATCATCTCACAGAGTTACAGCTTTCCCCTCAAGAAGCCTTTCGCTAAGACAGTTCTTGTGGAATTGGCAAAGTGAAATTTGGAAGCCCATAGAGGTCTATGGTGAAAAACGAAATCTCCTCACATGAAATCTGGAAAGAAACTTTCTGAGAAACTTCTTAGTGTTCTGTGAATTCATCTCACAGAGTTACATGTGTATTTCGTGGATCTCTTTAGTAGCCTTATTTCTGTGGAATCTGAGAAAAGATATTTCGTATCCCTATGAAGACTATAGGGCCAAAGGAAATATCCTCCGATAACAAAGAGAAAGAAGCTTTCTGAGAAACTTCTTTGTGTTCTGTGAAATCATCTCACAGAGTTACAGCTTTCCCCTCAAGAAGCCTTTCGCTAAGACAGTTCTTGTGGAATTGGCAAAGAGATATTTGTAAGCCCATAGAGGTCTATGGTGAAAAAGGAAATATCCTCAGATGAAATCTGGAAAGAAGCTTTCTGAGAAACTGCTTAGTGTTCTGTGAAATCATCTCACAGAGTTACAGCTTTCCCCTCAAGAAGCCTTTCGCTAAGACAGTTCTTGTGGAATTGGCAAAGTGATATTTGGAAGCCCATAGAGGGCTATGGTGAAAAAGGAAATATCCTCAGATGAAATCTGGAAAGAAGCTTTCTGAGAAACTGCTTAGTGATCTGTGAATTCATCTCACAGCGTTACATCTGTATTTCGTGGATCTCTTTGCTAGCCTTATTTCTGTGGAGTCTGAGAACAGATATTTCGGATCCCTTTGAAGACTATAGGGCCAAAGGAAATATCCTCCGATAACATAGAGAAAGAAGCTTTCTGAGAAACTTCTTTGAGTTCTGTGAAATCATCTCACAGAGTTACAGCTTTCCCCTCAAGAAGCCTTTCACTAAGACAGTTCTTGTGGAATTGGCAAAGTGATATTTGGAAGCCCATAGAGGGCTATGGTGAAAAAGGAAATATCCTCAGATGAGATCTGGAAAGAAGCTTTCTGAGAAACTGCTTAGTGTTCTGTGAATTCATCTCACAGAGTTACATCTGTATTTCGTGGATGTCTTTGCTAGCCTTATTTCTGTGTAATCTGAGAACAGATATTTCGGATCCCTTTGAAGACTATAGGGCCAAAGGAAATATCCTCCGATAAGAAAGAGAAAGAAGCTTTCTGAGAAACTTCTTTCTGTTCTGTGAAATCATCTCACAGAGTTACAGCTTTCCCCTCAAGAAGCCTTTCGCTAAGACAGTTCTTGTGGAATTGGGAAAGTGATATTTGGAAGCCCATAGAGGGCTATGGTGAAAAAGGAAATATCCTCAGATGAAATCTGGAAAGAAGCTTTCTGAGAAACTGCTTAGTGTTCTGTGAATTCATCTCACAGAGTTACATCTGTATTTCGTGGATCTCTATGCTAGCCTTATTCCTGTGTAAACTGAGAACAGATATTTCGGATCCCTTTGAAGACTATAGGGCCAAAGGAAATATCCTCCGATAACAAAGAGAAAGAAGCTTTCTGAGAAACTTCTTTGTGTTCTGTGAAATCATCTCACAGAGTTACAGCTTTCCCCTCAAGAAGCCTTTCGCTAAGACAGTTCTTGTGGAATTGGCAAAGTGAAATTTGGAAGCCCATAGAGGTCTATGGTGAAAAAGGAAATCTCCTCACATGAAATCTGGAAAGAAACTTTCTGAGAAACTGCTTAGTGTTCTGTGAATTCATCTCACAGAGTTACATCTGTATTTCGTGGATCTCTTTGCTAGCCTTATTTCTGTGTAATCTGAGAACAGATATTTCGGATCCCTTTGAAGACTATAGGGCCAAAGGAAATATCCTCCGATAACAAAGAGAAAGAAGCTTTCTGAGAAACTTCTTTGTGTTCTGTGAAATCATCTCACAGAGTTACAGCTTTCCCCTCAAGAAGCCTTTCGCTACGACAGTTCTTGTGTAATTGGCAAAGAGATACTTGGAAGCCCATAGAGGGCTATGGTGAAAAAGGAAATATCCTCAGATGAAATCTGGAAAGAAGCTTTCTGAGAAACTGCTTAGTGTTCTGTGAATTCATCTCACAGAGTTACATCTGTATTTCGTGAATCTCTTTGCTAGCCTTATTTCTGTGTAATCTGAGAACACATATTTCGGATCCCTTTGAAGACTATAGGGCCGAAGGAAATATCCTGCGATAACAAAGAGAAAGAAGCTTTCTGAGAAACTTCTTTGTGTTCTGTGAAATCATCTCATAGAGTTACAGCTTTCCCCTCAAGAAGCCTTTCGATAGGACAGTTCTTGTGTAATTGGCAAAGAGATATTTGGAAGCCCATAGAGGGCTATGGTGAAAAAGGAAATATCCTCAGATGTAATCTGGAAAGAAGCTTTCTGAGAAACTGCTTAGTGTTCTGTGAATTCATCTCACAGAGTTACCTCTGTATTTCGTGAATCTCTTTGCTAGCCTTATTTCTGTGTAATCTGAGAACAGATATTTCGGATCCCGTTGAAGTCTATAGGGCCAAAGGAAATATCCTCCGATAACAAAGAGAAAGAAGCTTTCTGTGAAACTTCTTTGTATTCTGTGAAATCATCTCACAAAGTTACAGCTTTCCCCTCAAGAAGCCTTTCGTAAGACAGTTCTTGTGGAATTGTCAAAGTGATATTTGGAAGCCCATAGAGGGCTATGGTGAAAAAGGAAATATCCTCAGATGAAATCTGGAAAGAAGCTGTCTGAGAAACTGCTTAGTGTTCTGTGAATTCATCTCACAGAGTTATATCTGTATTTCGTGAATCTCTTTGCTAGCCTTATTTCTGTGTAATCTGAGAACAGATATTTCGGATCCCTTTGAAGACTATAGGGCCAAAGGAAATATCCTCCGATAACAAAGAGAAAGAAGCTTTCTGAGAAACTTCTTTGTGTTCTGTGAAATCATCTCACAGAGTTACAGCTTTCCCCTCAAGAAGCCTTTCGCTAAGACAGTTCTTGTGGAATTGGCAAAGTGATATTTGGAAGCCCATAGAGGGCTATGGTGAAAAAGGAAATATCCTCAGATGAAATCTGGAAAGAAGCTTTCTGAGAAACTGCTTAGTGTTCTGTGAATTCATCTCACAGAGTTACATGTGTATTTCGTGGATCTCTTTGCTAGCCTTATTTCTGTGGAATCTGAGAAAAGATATTTCGCATCCCTATGAAGACTATAGGGCCAAAGGAAATATCCTCTGATAACAAAGAGAAAGAAGCTTTCTGAGAAACTTCTTTGTGTTCTGTGAAATCATCTCACAGAGTTACAGCTTTCCCCTCAAGAAGCCTTTCGCTAAGACAGTTCTTGTGGAATTGGCAAAGAGATATTTGGAAGCCCATAGAGGGCTATGGTGAAAAAGGAAATATCCTCAGATGAAATCTGGAAAGAAGCTTTCTGAGAAACTGCTTAGTGTTCTGTGAAATCATCTCACAGAGTTACAGCTTTCCCCTCAAGAAGCCTTTCGCTAAGACAGTTCTTGTGGAATTGGCAAAGTGATATTTGGAAGCCCATAGAGGGCTATGGTGAAAAAGGAAATATCCTCAGATGAAATCTGGAAAGAAGCTTTCTGAGAAACTGCTTAGTGTTCTGTGAATTCATCTCACAGCGTTACATCTGTATTTCGTGGATCTCTTTGCTAGCCTTATTTCTGTGGAGTCTGAGAACAGATATTTCGGATCCCTTTGAAGACTATAGGGCCAAAGGAAATATCCTCCGATAACATAGAGAAAGAAGCTTTCTGAGAAACTTCTTTGTGTTCTGTGAAATCATCTCATAGAGTTACAGCTTTCCCCTCAAGAAGCCTTTCGCTAGGACAGTTCTTGTGTAATTGGCAAAGAGATATTTGGAAGCCCATAGAGGGCTATGGTGAAAAAGGAAATATCCTCAGATGACATCTGGAAAGAAGCTTTCTGAGAAACTGCTTAGTGTTCTGTGAATTCATCTCACAGAGTTACATCTGTATTTCGTGAATCTCTTTGCTAGCCTTATTTCTGTGTAATCTGAGAACAGATATTTCGGATCCCTTTGAAGACTATAGGGCCAAAGGAAATATCCTCCGATAACAAAGAGAAAGAAGCTTTCTGTGAAACTTCTTTGTGTTCTGTGAAATCATCTCACAGAGTTACAGCTTTCCCCTCAAGAAGCCTTTCGCTAAGACAGTTCTTGTGGAATTGGCAAAGAGATATTTGGAAGCCCATAGAGGGCTATGGTGAGAAAGGAAATATCCTCAGATGAAATCTGGAAAGAAGCTTTCTGAGAAACTGCTTAGTGTTCTGTGAAATCATCTCACAGAGTTACAGCTTTCCCCTCAAGAAGCCTTTCGCTAAGACAGTTCTTGTGGAATTGGCAAAGTGATATTTGGAAGCCCATAGAGGGCTATGGTGAAAAAGGAAATATCCTCAGATGAAATCTGGAAAGAAGCTTTCTGAGAAACTGCTTAGTGTTCTGTGAATTCATCTCACAGCGTTACATCTGTATTTCGTGGATCTCTTTGCTAGCCTTATTTCTGTGGAGTCTGAGAACAGATATTTCGGATCCCTTTGAAGACTATAGGGCCAAAGGAAATATCCTCCGATAACATAGAGAAAGAAGCTTTCTGAGAAACTTCTTTGTGTTCTGTGAAATCATCTCATAGAGTTACAGCTTTCCCCTCAAGAACCCTTTCGCTAGGACAGTTCTTGTGTAATTGGCAAAGAGATATTTGGAAGCCCAGAGAGGGCTATGGTGAAAAAGGAAATATCCTCAGATGAAATCTGGAAAGAAGCTTTCTGAGAAACTGCTTAGTGTTCTGTGAATTCATCTCACAGAGTTACATCTGTATTTCGTGAATCTCTTTGCTAGCCTTATTTCTGTGTAATCTGAGAACAGATATTTCGGATCCCTTTGAAGACTATAGGGCCAAAGGAAATATCCTCCGATAACAAAGAGAAAGAAGCTTTCTGTGAAACTTCTTTGTGTTCTGTGAAATCATCTCACAGAGTTACAGCTTTCCCCTCAAGAAGCCTTTCGCTAAGACAGTTCTTGTGGAATTGGAAACGTGATATTTGGAAGCCCATAGAGGGGTATGGTGAAAAAGGAAATATCCTCAGATGAAATCTGGAAAGAAGCTTTCTGAGAAACTGCTTAGTGTTCTGTGAATTCATCTCACAGAGTTACATCTGTATTTCGTGGATCACTTTGCTAGCCTTATATCTGTGGAATCTGAGAACAGATATTTCGGATCCCTTTGAAGACTATAGGGCCAAAGGAAATATCCTCCGATAACAAAGAGAAAGAAGCTTTCTGAGAAACTTCTTTCTGTTCTGTGAAATCATCTCACAGAGTTACACCTTTCCCCTCAAGAACCCTTTCGCTAAGACAGTTCTTGTGGAAGTGGCAAAGTGATATTTGGAAGCCCATAGAGGGCTATGGTGAAAAAGGAAATCTCCTCACATGAAATCTGGAAAGAAGCTTTCTGAGAAACTGCTTAGTGTTCTGTTAATTCATCTCACAGAGTTACATCTGTATTTCGTGGATCTCTTTGCTAGCCTTTTTTCTGTGTAAACTGAGAACAGATATTTCGGATCCCTTTGAAGACTATAGGGCCAAAGGAAATATCCTCCGATAACAAAGAGAAAGAAGCTTTCTGAGAAACTTCTTTGTGTTCTGTGAAATCATCTCACAGAGTTACAGCTTTCCCCTCAAGAAGCCTTTCGCTACGACAGTTCTTGTGTAATTGGCAAAGAGATATTTGGAAGCCCATAGAGGGCTATGGTGAAAAAGGAAATATCCTCAGATGAAATCTGGAAAGAAGCTTTCTGAGAAACTGCTTAGTGTTCTGTGAATTCATCTCACAGAGTTACATCTGTATTTCGTGAATCTCTTTGCTAGCTTTATTTCTGTGTAATCTGAGAACAGATATTTCGGATCCCTTTGAAGACTATAGGGCCAAAGGAAATATCCTGCGATAACAAAGAGAAAGAAGCTTTCTGAGAAACTTCTTTGTGTTCTGTGAAATCATCTCATAGAGTTACAGCTTTCCCCTTAAGAAGCCTTTCGCTAGGACAGTTCTTGTATAATTGGCAAAGAGATATTTGGAAGCCCATAGAGGGCTATGGTGAAAAAGGAAATATCCTCAGATGAAATCTGGAAAGAAGCTTTCTGAAAAACTGCTTAGTGTTCTGTGAATTCATCTCACAGAGTTACATCTGTATTTCGTGAATCTCTTTGCTAGCCTTATTTCTGTGTAATCTGAGAACAGATATTTCGGATCCCTTTGAAGACTATAGGGCCAAGGAAATATCCTCCGATAACAAAGAGAAAGAAGCTTTCTGAGAAACTTCTTTGTGTTCTGTGAAATCATCTCACAGAGTTACAGCTTTCCCCTCAAGAAGCCTTTCGCTAAGACAGTTCTTGTGGAATTATCAACGTGATATTTGGAAGCCCTTAGAGGGCTATGGTGAAAAAGGAAATATCCTCAGATTAAATCTGGAAAGAAGCTTTCTGAGAAACTGCTTAGTGTTCTGTGAATTCATCTCACAGAGTTATATCTGTATTTCGTGAATCTCTTTGCTAGCCTTATTTCTGTGTAATCTGAGAACAGATATTTCGGATCCCTTTGAAGACTATAGGGCCAAAGGAAATATCCTCCGATAACAAAGAGAAAGAAGCTTTCTGCGAAACTTCTTTGTGTTCTGTGAAATCATCTCACAGAGTTACAGCTTTCCCCTCAAGAAGCCTTTCGCTAAGAAAGTTCCTGTGGAATTGGCGAAGTGATATTTGGAAGCCCATAGAGGGCTTTGGTGAAAAAGGAAATATCCTCAGATGAAATCTGGAAAGAATCTTTCTGAGAAACTGCTTAGTGTTCTGTGAATTCATCTCACAGAGTTACATCTGTATTTCGTGGATCTCTTTGCTAGCCTTATTTCTGTGTAATCTGAGAACAGATATTTCGGATCCCTTTGAAGACAATAGGGCCAAAGGAAATATCCTCCGATAACAAAGAGAAAGAAGCTTTCTGAGAAACTTCTTTGTGTTCTGTGAAATCATCTCACAGAGTTACAGCTTTCCCCTCAAGAAGCCTTTCGCTAAGACAGTTCTTGTGGAATTGGCAAAGTGATATTTGGAAGCCCAGAGAGGGCTATGGTGAAAAAGGAAATATCCTCAGATGAAATCTGGAAAGAAGCTTTCTGAGAAACTGCTTAGTGTTCTGTGAATTCATCTCACAGAGTTACATGTGTATTTCGTGGATCTCTTTGCTAGCCTTATTTCTGTGGAGTCTGAGAAAAGATATTTCGCATCCCTATGAAGACTATAGGGCCAAAGGAAATATCCTCCGATAACAAAGAGAAAGAAGCTTTCTGAGAAACTTCTTTGTGTTCTGTGAAATCATCTCACAGAGTTACAGCTTTCCCCTCAAGAAGCCTTTCGCTACGACAGTTCTTGTGTAATTGGCAAAGAGATATTTGGAAGCCCATAGAGGGCTATGGTGAAAAAGGAAATATCCTCAGATGAGATCTGGAAAGAAGCTTTCTGAGAAACTGCTTAGTGTTCTGTGAATTCATCTCACAGAGTTACATCTGTTTTTCGTGGATCTCTTTGCTAGCCTTATTTCTGTGTAATCTGAGAACAGATATTTCGGATCCCTTTGAAGACTATAGGGCCAAAGGAAATATCCTCCGATAACAAAGAGAAAGAAGCTTTCTGAGAAACTTCTTTCTGTTCTGTGAAATCATCTCACAGAGTTACAGCTTTCCCCTCAAGAAGCCTTTCGCTAAGACAGTTCTTGTGGAATTGGGAAAGTGATATTTGGAAGCCCATAGAGGGCTATGGTGAAAAAGGAAATATCCTCAGATGAAATCTGGAAAGAAGCTTTCTGAGAAACTGCTTAGTGTTCTGTGAATTCATCTCACAGAGTTACATCTGTATTTCGTGGATCTCTATGCTAGCCTTATTTCTGTGTAAACTGAGAACAGATATTTCGGATCCCTTTGAAGACTATAGGGCCAAAGGAAATATCCTCCGATAACAAAGAGAAAGAAGCTTTCTGAGAAACTTCTTTGTGTTCTGTGAAATCATCTCACAGAGTTACAGCTTTCCCCTCAAGAAGCCTTTCGCTAAGACAGTTCTTGTGGAATTGGCAAAGTGAAATTTGGAAGCCCATAGAGGTCTATGGTGAAAAAGGAAATCTCCTCACATGAAATCTGGAAAGAAACTTTCTGAGAAACTGCTTAGTGTTCTGTGAATTCATCTCACAGAGTTACATCTGTATTTCGTGGATCTCTTTGCTAGCCTTATTTCTGTGTAATCTGAGAACAGATATTTCGGATCCCTTTGAAGACTATAGGGCCAAAGGAAATATCCTCCGATAACAAAGAGAAAGAAGCTTTCTGAGAAACTTCTTTGTGTTCTGTGAAATCATCTCACAGAGTTACAGCTTTCCCCTCAAGAAGCCTTTCGCTACGACAGTTCTTGTGTAATTGGCAAAGAGATATTTGGAAGCCCATAGAGGGCTATGGTGAAAAAGGAAATCTCCTCACATGAAATCTGGAAAGAAGCTTTCTGAGAAACTGCTTAGTGTTCTGTGAATTCATCTCACAGAGTTACATCTGTATTTCGTGAATCTCTTTGCTAGCCTTATTTCTGTGTAATCTGAGAACAGATATTTCGGATCCCTTTGAAGACTATAGGGCCAAAGGAAATATCCTGCGATAACAAAGAGAAAGAAGCTTTCTGAGAAACTTCTTTGTGTTCTGTGAAATCATCTCATAGAGTTACAGCTTTCCCCTCAAGAAGCCTTTCGCTAGGACAGTTCTTCTGTAATTGGCAAAGAGATATTTGGAAGCCCATAGAGGGCTATGGTGAAAAAGGAAATATCCTCAGATGAAATCTGGAAAGAAGCTTTCTGAGAAACTGCTTAGTGTTCTGTGAATTCATCTCACAGAGTTACATCTGTATTTCGTGAATCTCTTTGCTAGCCTTATTTCTGTGTAATCTGAGAACAGATATTTCGGATCCCTTTGAAGACTATAGGGCCAAAGGAAATATCCTCCGATAACAAAGAGAAAGAAGCTTTCTGTGAAACTTCTTTGTATTCTGTGAAATCATCTCACAGAGTTACAGCTTTCCCCTCAAGAAGCCTTTCGCTAAGACAGTTCTTGTGGAATTGGCAAAGTGATATTTGGAAGCCCATAGAGGGCTATGGTGAAAAAGGAAATATCCTCAGATGAAATCTGGAAAGAAGCTTTCTGAGAAACTGCTTAGTGTTCTGTGAATTCATCTCACAGAGTTATATCTGTATTTCGTGAATCTCTTTGCTAGCCTTATTTCTGTGGAATCTGAGAACAGATATTTCGGATCCCTTTGAAGACTATAGGGCCAAAGGAAATATCCTCCGATAACAAAGAGAAAGAAGCTTTCTGAGAAACTTCTTTGTATTCTGTGAAATCATCTCACAGAGTTACAGCTTTCCCCTCAAGAAGCCTTTCGTTAAGACAGTTCTTGTGGAATTGGCAAAGTGATATTTGGAAGCCCATAGAGGGCTATGGTGAAAAAGGAAATATCCTCAGATGAAATCTGGAAAGAAGCTTTCTGAGAAACTGCTTAGTGTTCTGTGAATTCATCTCACAGAGTTACATGTGTATTTCGTGGATCTCTTTGCTAGCCTTATTTCTGTGGAATCTGAGAAAAGATATTTCGCATCCCTATGAAGACTATAGGGCCAAAGGAAATATCCTCCGATAACAAAGAGAAAGAAGCTTTCTGAGAAACTTCTTTGTGTTCTGTGAAATCATCTCACAGAGTTACAGCTTTCCCCTCAAGAAGCCTTTCGCTAAGACAGTTCTTGTGGTATTGGCAAAGAGATATTTGGAAGCCCATAGAGGGCTATGGTGAAAAAGGAAATATCCTCAGATGAAATCTGGAAAGAAGCTTTCTGAGAAACTGCTTAGTGTTCTGTGAAATCATCTCACAGAGTTACAGCTTTCCCCTCAAGAAGCCTTTCGCTAAGACAGTTCTTGTGGAATTGGCAAACTGATATTTGGAAGCCCATAGAGGGCTATGGTGAAAAAGGAAATATCCTCAGATGAAATCTGGGAAGAAGCTTTCTGAGAAACTGCTTAGTGTTCTGTGAATTCATCTCACAGAGTTACATCTGTATTTCGTGAATCTCTTTGCTAGCCTTATTTCTGTGTAATCTGAGAACAGATATTTCGGATCCCTTTGAAGACTATAGGGCCAAAGGAAATATCCTCCGATAACAAAGAGAAAGAAGCTTTCTGTGAAACTTCTCTGTATTCTGTGAAATCATCTCACAGAGTTACAGCTTTCCCCTCAAGAAGCCTTTCGCTAAGACAGTTCTTGTGGAATTGGCAAAGTGATATTTGGAAGCCCATAGAGGGCTATGGTGAAAAAGGAAATATCCTCAGATGAAATCTGGAAAGAAGCTTTCTGAGAAACTGCTTAGTGTTCTGTGAATTCATCTCACAGCGTTACATCTGTATTTCGTGGATCTCTTTGCTAGCCTTATTTCTGAGGAGTCTGAGAACAGATATTTCGGATCCCTTTGAAGACTATAGGGCCAAAGGAAATATCCTCCGATAACATAGAGGAAGAAGCTTTCTGAGAAACTTCTTTGTGTTCTGTGAAATCATCTCACAGAGTTACAACTTTCCCCTCAAGAAGCCTTTCACTAAGACAGTTCTTGTGGAATTGGAAAAGTGATATTTGGAAGCCCATATAGGGCTATGGTGAAAAAGGAAATATCCTCAGATGAGATCTGGAAAGAAGCTTTCTGAGAAACTGCTTAGTGTTCTGTGAATTCATCTCACAGAGTTACATCTGTAATTCGTGGATCTCTTTGCTAGCCTTATTTCTGTGTAATCTGAGAACAGATATTTCGGATCCCTTTGAAGACTATAGGGCCAAAGGAAATATCCTCCGATAACAAAGAGAAAGAAGCTTTCTGAGAAACTTCTTTCTGTTCTGTGAAATCATCTCACAGAGTTACAGGTTTCCCCTCAAGAAGCCTTTCGCTAAGACAGTTCTTGTGGAATTGGGAAAGTGATATTTGGAAGCCCATAGAGGGCTATGGTGAAAAAGGAAATCTCCTCACATGAAATCTGGAAAGAAGCTTTCTGAGAAACTGCTTAGTGTTCTGTGAAATCATCTCACAGAGTTACAGCTTTCCCCTCAAGAAGCCTTTCGCTAAGACAGTTCTTGAGGAATTGGCAAAGTGATATTTGGAAGCCCATAGAGGGCTATGGTGAAAAAGGAAATATCCTCAGATGAAATCTGGAAAGAAGCTTTCTGAGAAACTGCTTAGTGTTCTGTGAATTCATCTCACAGAGTTACATCTGTATTTCGTGAATCTCTTTGCTAGCCTTATTTCTGTGTAATCTGAGAACAGATATTTCGGATCCCTTTGAAGACTAGACGGCCAAAGGAAATATCCTGCGATAACAAAGAGAAAGAAGCTTTCTGAGAAACTTCTTTGTGTTCTGTGAAATCATCTCATAGAGTTACAGCTTTCCCCTCAAGAAGCCTTTCGCTAGGACAGTTCTTGTATAATTGGCAAAGTGATATTTGGAAGCCCATAGAGGGCTATGGTGAAAAAGGAAATATCCTCAGATGAAATCTGGAAAGAAGCTTTCTGAGAAACTGCTTAGTGTTCTGTGAATTCATCTCACAGAGTTATATCTGTATTTCGTGAATCTCTTTGCTAGCCTTATTTCTGTGTAATCTGAGAACAGATATTTCGGATCCCTTTGAAGACTATAGGGCCAAAGGAAATATCCTCCGATAACAAAGAGAAAGAAGCTTTCTGTGAAACTTCTTTGTGTTCTGTGAAATCATCTCACAGAGTTACAGCTTTCCCCTCAAGAAGCCTTTCGCTAAGACAGTTCCTGTGGAATTGGCAAAGTGATATTTGGAAGCCCATAGAGGGCTTTGGTGAAAAAGGAAATATCCTCAGATGAAATCTGGAAAGAAGCTTTCTGAGAAACTGCTTAGTGTTCTGTGAATTCATCTCACAGAGTTACATCTGTATTTCGTGGATCTCTTTGCTAGCCTTATTTCTGTGTAATCTGAGAACAGATATTTCGGATCCCTTTGAAGACTATAGGGCCAAAGGAAATATCCTCCGATAACAAAGAGAAAGAAGCTTTCTGAGAAACTTCTTTGTGTTCTGTGAAATCATCTCACAGAGTTACAGCTTTCCCCTCAAGAAGCCTTTCGCTAAGACAGTTCTTGTGCAATTGGCAAAGTGATATTTGGAAGCCCATAGAGGGCTATGGTGAAAAAGGAAATATCCTCAGATGAAATCTGGAAAGAAGCTTTCTGAGAAACTGCTTAGTGTTCTGTGAATTCATCTCACAGCGTTACATCTGTATTTCGTGGATCTCTTTGCTAGCCTTATTTCTGTGGAGTCTGAGAACAGATATTTCGGATCCCTTTGAAGACTATAGGGCCAAAGGAAATATCCTCCGATAACATAGAGAAAGAAGCTTTCTGAGAAACTTCTTTGTGTTCTGTGAAATCATCTCATAGAGTTACAGCTTTCCCCTGAAGAAGCCTTTCGCTAGGACAGTTCTTGTGTAATTGGCAAAGAGATATTTGGAAGCCCATAGAGGGCTATGGTGAAAAAGGAAATATCCTCAGATGACATCTGGAAAGAAGCTTTCTGAGAAACTGCTTAGTGTTCTGTGAATTCATCTCACAGAGTTACATCTGTATTTCGTGAATCTCTTTGCTAGCCTTATTTCTGTGTAATCTGAGAACAGATATTTCGGATCCCTTTGAAGACTATAGGGCCAAAGGAAATATCCTCCGATAACAAAGAGAAAGAAGCTTTCTGTGAAACTTCTTTGTGTTCTGTGAAATCATCTCACAGAGTTACAGCTTTCCACTCAAGAAGCCTTTCGCTAAGACAGTTCTTGTGGAATTGGCAAAGAGATATTTGGAAGCCCATAGAGGGCTATGGTGAGAAAGGAAATATCCTCAGATGAAATCTGGAAAGAAGCTTTCTGAGAAACTGCTTAGTGTTCTGTGAAATCATCTCACAGAGTTACAGCTTTCCCCTCAAGAAGCCTTTCGCTAAGACAGTTCTTGTGGAATTGGCAAAGTGATATTTGGAAGCCCTTAGAGGGCTATGGTGAAAAAGGAAATATCCTCAGATGAAATCTGGAAAGAAGCTTTCTGAGAAACTGCTTAGTGTTCTGTGAATTCATCTCACAGCGTTACATCTGTATTTCGTGGATCTCTTTGCTAGCCTTATTTCTGTGGAGTCTGAGAACAGATATTTCGGATCCCTTTGAAGACTATAGGGCCAAAGGAAATATCCTCCGATAACATAGAGAAAGAAGCTTTCTGAGAAACTTCTTTGTGTTCTGTGAAATCATCTCATAGAGTTACAGCTTTCCCCTCAAGAAGCCTTTCGCTACGACAGTTCTTGTGTAATTGGCAAAGAGATATTTGGAAGCCCATAGAGGGCTATGGTGAAAAAGGAAATATCCTCAGATGAAATCTGGAAAGAAGCTTTCTGAGAAACTGCTTAGTGTTCTGTGAATTCATCTCACAGAGTTACATCTGTATTTCGTGAATCTCTTTGCTAGCCTTATTTCTGTGTAATCTAAGAACAGATATTTCGGATCCCTTTGAAGACTATAGGGCCAAAGGAAATATCCTCCGATAACAAAGAGAAAGAAGCTTTCTGTGAAACTTCTTTGTGTTCTGTGAAATCATCTCACAGAGTTACAGCTTTCCCCTCAAGAAGCCTTTCGCTAAGACAGTTCTTGTGGAATTGGAAACGTGATATTTGGAAGCCCATAGAGGGGTATGGTGAAAAAGGAAATATCCTCAGATGAAATCTGGAAAGAAGCTTTCTGAGAAACTGCTTAGTGTTCTGTGAATTCATCTCACAGAGTTACATCTGTATTTCGTGGATCACTTTGCTAGCCTTATATCTGTGGAATCTGAGAACAGATATTTCGGATCCCTTTGAAGACTATAGGGCCAAAGGAAATATCCTCCGATAACAAAGAGAAAGAAGCTTTCTGAGAAACTTCTTTCTGTTCTGTGAAATCATCTCACAGAGTTACACCTTTCCCCTCAAGAACCCTTTCGCTAAGACAGTTCTTGTGGAATTGGCAAAGTGATATTTGGAAGCCCATAGAGGGCTATGGTGAAAAAGGAAATCTCCTCACATGAAATCTGGAAAGAAGCTTTCTGAGAAACTGCTTAGTGTTCTGTGAATTCATCTCACAGAGTTACATCTGTATTTCGTGGATCTCTTTGCTAGCCTTTTTTCTGTGTAAACTGAGAACAGATATTTCGGATCCCTTTGAAGACTATAGGGCCAAAGGAAATATCCTCCGATAACAAAGAGAAAGAAGCTTTCTGAGAAACTTCTTTGTGTTCTGTGAAATCATCTCACAGAGTTACAGCTTTCCCCTCAAGAAGCCTTTCGCTACGACAGTTCTTGTGTAATTGGCAAAGAGATATTTGGAAGCCCATAGAGGGCTATGGTGAAAAAGGAAATATCCTCAGATGAAATCTGGAAAGAAGCTTTCTGAGAAACTGCTTAGTGTTCTGTGAATTCATCTCACAGAGTTACATCTGTATTTCGTGGATCACTTTGCTAGCCTTATATCTGTGGAATCTGAGAACAGATATTTCGGATCCCTTTGAAGACTATAGGGCCAAAGGAAATATCCTCCGATAACAAAGAGAAAGAAGCTTTCTGAGAAACTTCTTTCTGTTCTGTGAAATCATCTCACAGAGTTACACCTTTCCCCTCAAGAACCCTTTCGCTAAGACAGTTCTTGTGGAATTGGCAAAGTGATATTTGGAAGCCCATAGAGGGCTATGGTGAAAAAGGAAATCTCCTCACATGAAATCTGGAAAGAAGCTTTCTGAGAAACTGCTTAGTGTTCTGTGAATTCATCTCACAGAGTTACATCTGTATTTCGTGGATCTCTTTGCTAGCCTTTTTTCTGTGTAAACTGAGAACAGATATTTCGGATCCCTTTGAAGACTATAGGGCCAAAGGAAATATCCTCCGATAACAAAGAGAAAGAAGCTTTCTGAGAAACTTCTTTGTGTTCTGTGAAATCATCTCACAGAGTTACAGCTTTCCCCTCAAGAAGCCTTTCGCTACGACAGTTCTTGTGTAATTGGCAAAGAGATATTTGGAAGCCCATAGAGGGCTATGGTGAAAAAGGAAATATCCTCAGATGAAATCTGGAAAGAAGCTTTCTGAGAAACTGCTTAGTGTTCTGTGAATTCATCTCACAGAGTTACATCTGTATTTCGTGAATCTCTTTGCTAGCTTTATTTCTGTGTAATCTGAAAACAGATATTTCGGATCCCTTTGAAGACTATAGGGCCAAAGGAAATATCCTGCGGTAACAAAGAGAAAGAAGCTTTCTGAGAAACTTCTTTGTGTTCTGTGAAATCATCTCATAGAGTTACAGCTTTCCCCTTAAGAAGCCTTTCGCTAGGACAGTTCTTGTATAATTGGCAAAGAGATATTTGGAAGCCCATAGAGGGCTATGGTGAAAAAGGAAATATCCTCAGATGAAATCTGGAAAGAAGCTTTCTGAAAAACTGCTTAGTGTTCTGTGAATTCATCTCACAGAGTTACATCTGTATTTCGTGAATCTCTTTGCTAGCCTTATTTCTGTGTAATCTGAGAACAGATATTTCGGATCCCTTTGAAGACTATAGGGCCAAGGAAATATCCTCCGATAACAAAGAGAAAGAAGCTTTCTGAGAAACTTCTTTGTGTTCTGTGAAATCATCTCACAGAGTTACAGCTTTCCCCTCAAGAAGCCTTTCGCTAAGACAGTTCCTGTGGAATTGGCAAAGTGATATTTGGAAGCCCATAGAGGGCTTTGGTGAAAAAGGAAATATCCTCAGATGAAATCTGGAAAGAAGCTTTCTGAGAAACTGCTTAGTGTTCTGTGAATTCATCTCACAGAGTTACATCTGTATTTCGTGGATCTCTTTGCTAGCCTTATTTCTGTGTAATCTGAGAACAGATATTTCGGATCCCTTTGAAGACTATAGGGCCAAAGGAAATATCCTCCGATAACAAAGAGAAAGAAGCTTTCTGAGAAACTTCTTTGTGTTCTGTGAAATCATCTCACAGAGTTACAGCTTTCCCCTCAAGAAGCCTTTCGCTAAGACAGTTCTTGTGCAATTGGCAAAGTGATATTTGGAAGCCCATAGAGGGCTATGGTGAAAAAGGAAATATCCTCAGATGAAATCTGGAAAGAAGCTTTCTGAGAAACTGCTTAGTGTTCTGTGAATTCATCTCACAGCGTTACATCTGTATTTCGTGGATCTCTTTGCTAGCCTTATTTCTGTGGAGTCTGAGAACAGATATTTCGGATCCCTTTGAAGACTATAGGGCCAAAGGAAATATCCTCCGATAACATAGAGAAAGAAGCTTTCTGAGAAACTTCTTTGTGTTCTGTGAAATCATCTCATAGAGTTACAGCTTTCCCCTGAAGAAGCCTTTCGCTAGGACAGTTCTTGTGTAATTGGCAAAGAGATATTTGGAAGCCCATAGAGGGCTATGGTGAAAAAGGAAATATCCTCAGATGACATCTGGAAAGAAGCTTTCTGAGAAACTGCTTAGTGTTCTGTGAATTCATCTCACAGAGTTACATCTGTATTTCGTGAATCTCTTTGCTAGCCTTATTTCTGTGTAATCTGAGAACAGATATTTCGGATCCCTTTGAAGACTATAGGGCCAAAGGAAATATCCTCCGATAACAAAGAGAAAGAAGCTTTCTGTGAAACTTCTTTGTGTTCTGTGAAATCATCTCACAGAGTTACAGCTTTCCACTCAAGAAGCCTTTCGCTAAGACAGTTCTTGTGGAATTGGCAAAGAGATATTTGGAAGCCCATAGAGGGCTATGGTGAGAAAGGAAATATCCTCAGATGAAATCTGGAAAGAAGCTTTCTGAGAAACTGCTTAGTGTTCTGTGAAATCATCTCACAGAGTTACAGCTTTCCCCTCAAGAAGCCTTTCGCTAAGACAGTTCTTGTGGAATTGGCAAAGTGATATTTGGAAGCCCTTAGAGGGCTGTGGTGAAAAAGGAAATATCCTCAGATGAAATCTGGAAAGAAGCTTTCTGAGAAACTGCTTAGTGTTCTGTGAATTCATCTCACAGCGTTACATCTGTATTTCGTGGATCTCTTTGCTAGCCTTATTTCTGTGGAGTCTGAGAACAGATATTTCGGATCCCTTTGAAGACTATAGGGCCAAAGGAAATATCCTCCGATAACATAGAGAAAGAAGCTTTCTGAGAAACTTCTTTGTGTTCTGTGAAATCATCTCATAGAGTTACAGCTTTCCCCTCAAGAAGCCTTTCGCTACGACAGTTCTTGTGTAATTGGCAAAGAGATATTTGGAAGCCCATAGAGGGCTATGGTGAAAAAGGAAATATCCTCAGATGAAATCTGGAAAGAAGCTTTCTGAGAAACTGCTTAGTGTTCTGTGAATTCATCTCACAGAGTTACATCTGTATTTCGTGAATCTCTTTGCTAGCCTTATTTCTGTGTAATCTGAGAACAGATATTTCGGATCCCTTTGAAGACTATAGGGCCAAAGGAAATATCCTCCGATAACAAAGAGAAAGAAGCTTTCTGTGAAACTTCTTTGTGTTCTGTGAAATCATCTCACAGAGTTACAGCTTTCCCCTCAAGAAGCCTTTCGCTAAGACAGTTCTTGTGGAATTGGAAACGTGATATTTGGAAGCCCATAGAGGGGTATGGTGAAAAAGGAAATATCCTCAGATGAAATCTGGAAAGAAGCTTTCTGAGAAACTGCTTAGTGTTCTGTGAATTCATCTCACAGAGTTACATCTGTATTTCGTGGATCACTTTGCTAGCCTTATATCTGTGGAATCTGAGAACAGATATTTCGGATCCCTTTGAAGACTATAGGGCCAAAGGAAATATCCTCCGATAACAAAGAGAAAGAAGCTTTCTGAGAAACTTCTTTCTGTTCTGTGAAATCATCTCACAGAGTTACACCTTTCCCCTCAAGAACCCTTTCGCTAAGACAGTTCTTGTGGAATTGGCAAAGTGATATTTGGAAGCCCATAGAGGGCTATGGTGAAAAAGGAAATCTCCTCACATGAAATCTGGAAAGAAGCTTTCTGAGAAACTGCTTAGTGTTCTGTGAATTCATCTCACAGAGTTACATCTGTATTTCGTGGATCTCTTTGCTAGCCTTTTTTCTGTGTAAACTGAGAACAGATATTTCGGATCCCTTTGAAGACTATAGGGCCAAAGGAAATATCCTCCGATAACAAAGAGAAAGAAGCTTTCTGAGAAACTTCTTTGTGTTCTGTGAAATCATCTCACAGAGTTACAGCTTTCCCCTCAAGAAGCCTTTCGCTACGACAGTTCTTGTGTAATTGGCAAAGAGATATTTGGAAGCCCATAGAGGGCTATGGTGAAAAAGGAAATATCCTCAGATGAAATCTGGAAAGAAGCTTTCTGAGAAACTGCTTAGTGTTCTGTGAATTCATCTCACAGAGTTACATCTGTATTTCGTGAATCTCTTTGCTAGCTTTATTTCTGTGTAATCTGAGAACAGATATTTCGGATCCCTTTGAAGACTATAGGGCCAAAGGAAATATCCTGCGATAACAAAGAGAAAGAAGCTTTCTGAGAAACTTCTTTGTGTTCTGTGAAATCATCTCATAGAGTTACAGCTTTCCCCTTAAGAAGCCTTTCGGTAGGACAGTTCTTGTATAATTGGCAAAGAGATATTTGGAAGCCCATAGAGGGCTATGGTGAAAAAGGAAATATCCTCAGATGAAATCTGGAAAGAAGCTTTCTGAAAAACTGCTTAGTGTTCTGTGAATTCATCTCACAGAGTTACATCTGTATTTCGTGAATCTCTTTGCTAGCCTTATTTCTGTGTAATCTGAGAACAGATATTTCGGATCCCTTTGAAGACTATAGGGCCAAGGAAATATCCTCCGATAACAAAGAGAAAGAAGCTTTCTGAGAAACTTCTTTGTGTTCTGTGAAATCATCTCACAGAGTTACAGCTTTCCCCTCAAGAAGCCTTTCGCTAAGACAGTTCTTGTGCAATTATCAACGTGATATTTGGAAGCCCTTAGAGGGCTATGGTGAAAAAGGAAATATCCTCAGATTAAATCTGGAAAGAAGCTTTCTGAGAAACTGCTTAGTGTTCTGTGAATTCATCTCACAGAGTTATATCTGTATTTCGTGAATCTCTTTGCTAGCCTTATTTCTGTGTAATCTGAGAACAGATATTTCGGATCCCTTTGAAGACTATAGGGCCAAAGGAAATATCCTCCGATAACAAAGAGAAAGAAGCTTTCTGCGAAACTTCTTTGTGTTCTGTGAAATCATCTCACAGAGTTACAGCTTTCCCCTCAAGAAGCCTTTCGCTAAGAAAGTTCCTGTGGAATTGGCGAAGTGATATTTGGAAGCCCATAGAGGGCTTTGGTGAAAAAGGAAATATCCTCAGATGAAATCTGGAAAGAATCTTTCTGAGAAACTGCTTAGTGTTCTGTGAATTCATCTCACAGAGTTACATCTGTATTTCGTGGATCTCTTTGCTAGCCTTATTTCTGTGTAATCTGAGAACAGATATTTCGGATCCCTTTGAAGACAATAGGGCCAAAGGAAATATCCTCCGATAACAAAGAGAAAGAAGCTTTCTGAGAAACTTCTTTGTGTTCTGTGAAATCATCTCACAGAGTTACAGCTTTCCCCTCAAGAAGCCTTTCGCTAAGACAGTTCTTGTGGAATTGGCAAAGTGATATTTGGAAGCCCAGAGAGGGCTATGGTGAAAAAGGAAATATCCTCAGATGAAATCTGGAAAGAAGCTTTCTGAGAAACTGCTTAGTGTTCTGTGAATTCATCTCACAGAGTTACATGTGTATTTCGTGGATCTCTTTGCTAGCCTTATTTCTGTGGAGTCTGAGAAAAGATATTTCGCATCCCTATGAAGACTATAGGGCCAAAGGAAATATCCTCCGATAACAAAGAGAAAGAAGCTTTCTGAGAAACTTCTTTGTGTTCTGTGAAATCATCTCACAGAGTTACAGCTTTCCCCTCAAGAAGCCTTTCGCTAAGACAGTTCTTGTGGAATTGGCAAAGTGATATTTGGAAGCCCTTAGAGGGCTATGGTGAAAAAGGAAATCTCCTCAGATGAAATCTGGAAAGAAGCTTTCTGAGAAACTGCTTAGTGTTCTGTGAATTCATCTCACAGAGTTACATGTGTATTTCGTGGATCTCTTTGCTAGCCTTATTTCTGTGGAATCTGAGAAAAGATATTTCGTATCCCTATGAAGACTATAGGGCCAAAGGAAATATCCTCCGATAACAAAGAGAAAGAAGCTTTCTGAGAAACTTCTTTGTGTTCTGTGAAATCATCTCACAGAGTTACAGCTTTCCCCTCAAGAAGCCTTTCGCTAAGACAGTTCTTGTGGAATTGGCAAAGAGATATTTGTAAGCCCATAGAGGTCTATGGTGAAAAAGGAAATATCCTCAGATGAAATCTGGAAAGAAGCTTTCTGAGAAACTGCTTAGTGTTCTGTGAAATCATCTCACGGAGTTACAGCTTTCCCCTCAAGAAGCCTTTCGCTAAGACAGTTCTTGTGGAATTGGCAAAGTGCTATTTGGAAGCCCATAGAGGGCTATGGTGAAAAAGGAAATATCCTCAGATGAAATCTGGAAAGAAGCTTTCTGAGAAACTGCTTAGTGATCTGTGAATTCATCTCACAGCGTTACATCTGTATTTCGTGGATCTCTTTGCTAGCCTTATTTCTGTGGAGTCTGAGAACAGATATTTCGGATCCCTTTGAAGACTATAGGGCCAAAGGAAATATCCTCCGATAACATAGAGAAAGAAGCTTTCTGAGAAACTTCTTTGTGTTCTGTGAAATCATCTCACAGAGTTACAGCTTTCCCCTCAAGAAGCCTTTCACTAAGACAGTTCTTGTGGAATTGGCAAAGTGATATTTGGAAGCCCATAGAGGGCTATGGTGAAAAAGGAAATATCCTCAGATGAGATATGGAAAGAAGCTTTCTGAGAAACTGCTTAGTGTTCTGTGAATTCATCTCACAGAGTTACATCTGTTTTTCGTGGATCTCTTTGCTAGCCTTATTTCTGTGTAATCTGAGAACAGATATTTCGGATCCCTTTGAAGACTATAGGGCCAAAGGAAATATCCTCCGATAACAAAGAGAAAGAAGCTTTCTGAGAAACTTCTTTCTGTTCTGTGAAATCATCTCACAGAGTTACAGCTTTCCCCTCAAGAAGCCTTTCGCTAAGACAGTTCTTGTGGAATTGGGAAAGTGATATTTGGAAGCCCATAGAGGGCTATGGTGAAAAAGGAAATATCCTCGGATGAAATCTGGAAAGAAGCTTTCTGAGAAACTGCTTAGTGTTCTGTGAATTCATCTCACAGAGTTACATCTGTATTTCGTGGATCTCTATGCTAGCCTTATTTCTGTGTAAACTGAGAACAGATATTTCGGATCCCTTTGAAGACTATAGGGCCAAAGGAAATATCCTCCGATAACAAAGAGAAAGAAGCTTTCTGAGAAACTTCTTTGTGTTCTGTGAAATCATCTCACAGAGTTACAGCTTTCCCCTCAAGAAGCCTTTCGCTAAGACAGTTCTTGTGGAATTGGCAAAGTGAAATTTGGAAGCCCATAGAGGTCTATGGTGAAAAAGGAAATCTCCTCACATGAAATCTGGAAAGAAACTTTCTGAGAAACTGCTTAGTGTTCTGTGAATTCATCTCACAGAGTTACATCTGTATTTCGTGGATCTCTTTGCTAGCCTTATTTCTGTGTAATCTGAGAACAGATATTTCGGATCCCTTTGAAGACTATAGGGCCAAAGGAAATATCCTCCGATAACAAAGAGAAAGAAGCTTTCTGAGAAACTTCTTTGTGTTCTGTGAAATCATCTCACAGAGTTACAGCTTTCCCCTCAAGAAGCCTTTCGCTACGACAGTTCTTGTGTAATTGGCAAAGAGATATTTGGAAGCCCATAGAGGGCTATGGTGAAAAAGGAAATCTCCTCACATGAAATCTGGAAAGAAGCTTTCTGAGAAACTGCTTAGTGTTCTGTGAATTCATCTCACAGAGTTACATCTGTATTTCGTGAATCTCTTTGCTAGCCTTATTTCTGTGTAATCTGAGAACAGATATTTCGGATCCCTTTGAAGACTATAGGGCCAAAGGAAATATCCTGCGATAACAAAGAGAAAGAAGCTTTCTGAGAAACTTCTTTGTGTTCTGTGAAATCATCTCATAGAGTTACAGCTTTCCCCTCAAGAAGCCTTTCGCTAGGACAGTTCTTCTGTAATTGGCAAAGAGATATTTGGAAGCCCATAGAGGGCTATGGTGAAAAAGGAAATATCCTCAGATGAAATCTGGAAAGAAGCTTTCTGAGAAACTGCTTAGTGTTCTGTGAATTCATCTCACAGAGTTACATCTGTATTTCGTGAATCTCTTTGCTAGCCTTATTTCTGTGTAATCTGAGAACAGATATTTCGGATCCCTTTGAAGACTATAGGGCCAAAGGAAATATCCTCCGATAACAAAGAGAAAGAAGCTTTCTGTGAAACTTCTTTGTATTCTGTGAAATCATCTCACAGAGTTACAGCTTTCCCCTCAAGAAGCCTTTCGCTAAGACAGTTCTTGTGGAATTGGCAAAGTGATATTTGGAAGCCCATAGAGGGCTATGGTGAAAAAGGAAATATCCTCAGATGAAATCTGGAAAGAAGCTTTCTGAGAAACTGCTTAGTGTTCTGTGAATTCATCTCACAGAGTTACATGTGTATTTCGTGGATCTCTTTGCTAGCCTTATTTCTGTGGAATCTGAGAAAAGATATTTCGCATCCCTATGAAGACTATAGGGCCAAAGGAAATATCCTCCGATAACAAAGAGAAAGAAGCTTTCTGAGAAACTTCTTTGTGTTCTGTGAAATCATCTCACAGAGTTACAGCTTTCCCCTCAAGAAGCCTTTCGCTAAGACAGTTCTTGTGGTATTGGCAAAGAGATATTTGGAAGCCCATAGAGGGCTATGGTGAAAAAGGAAATATCCTCAGATGAAATCTGGAAAGAAGCTTTCTGAGAAACTGCTTAGTGTTCTGTGAAATCATCTCACAGAGTTACAGCTTTCCCCTCAAGAAGCCTTTCGCTAAGACAGTTCTTGTGGAATTGGCAAACTGATATTTGGAAGCCCATAGAGGGCTATGGTGAAAAAGGAAATATCCTCAGATGAAATCTGGGAAGAAGCTTTCTGAGAAACTGCTTAGTGTTCTGTGAATTCATCTCACAGAGTTACATCTTTATTTCGTGAATCTCTTTGCTAGCCTTATTTCTGTGTAATCTGAGAACAGATATTTCGGATCCCTTTGAAGACTAGACGGCCAAAGGAAATATCCTGCGATAACAAAGAGAAAGAAGCTTTCTGAGAAACTTCTTTGTGTTCTGTGAAATCATCTCATAGAGTTACAGCTTTCCCCTCAAGAAGCCTTTCGCTAGGACAGTTCTTGTATAATTGGCAAAGTGATATTTGGAAGCCCATAGAGGGCTATGGTGAAAAAGGAAATATCCTCAGATGAAATCTGGAAAGAAGCTTTCTGAGAAACTGCTTAGTGTTCTGTGAATTCATCTCACAGAGTTATATCTGTATTTCGTGAATCTCTTTGCTAGCCTTATTTCTGTGTAATCTGAGAACAGATATTTCGGATCCCTTTGAAGACTATAGGGCCAAAGGAAATATCCTCCGATAACAAAGAGAAAGAAGCTTTCTGAGAAACTTCTTTGTGTTCTGTGAAATCATCTCACAGAGTTACAGCTTTCCCCTCAAGAAGCCTTTCGCTAAGACAGTTCCTGTGGAATTGGCAAAGTGATATTTGGAAGCCCATAGTGGGCTTTGGTGAAAAAGGAAATATCCTCAGATGAAATCTGGAAAGAAGCTTTCTGAGAAACTGCTTAGTGTTCTGTGAATTCATCTCACAGAGTTACATCTGTATTTCGTGGATCTCTTTGCTAGCCTTATTTCTGTGTAATCTGAGAACAGATATTTCGGATCCCTTTGAAGACTATAGGGCCAAAGGAAATATCCTCCGATAACAAAGAGAAAGAAGCTTTCTGAGAAACTTCTTTGTGTTCTGTGAAATCATCTCACAGAGTTACAGCTTTCCCCTCAAGAAGCCTTTCGCTAAGACAGTTCTTGTGCAATTGGCAAAGTGATATTTGGAAGCCCAGAGAGGGCTACGGTGAAAAAGGAAATATCCTCAGATGACATCTGTAAAGAAGCTTTCTGAGAAACTGCTTAGTGTTCTGTGAATTCATCTCACAGAGTTACATGTGTATTTCGTGGATCTCTTTGCTAGCCTTATTTCTGTGGAATCTGAGAAAAGATATTTCGCATCCCTATGAAGACTATAGGGCCAAAGGAAATATCCTCCGATAACAAAGAGAAAGAAGCTTTCTGAGAAACATCTTTGTGTTCTGTGAAATCATCTCACAGAGTTACAGCTTTCCACTCAAGAAGCCTTTCGCTAAGACAGTTCTTGTGGAATTGGCAAAGTGATATTTGGAAGCCCATAGAGGGCTATGGTGAAAAAGGAAATATCCTCAGATGAAATCTGGAAAGAAGCTTTCTGAGAAACTGCTTAGTGTTCTGTGAATTCATCTCACAGAGTTACATGTGTATTTCGTGGATCTCTTTGCTAGCCTTATTTCTGTGGAATCTGAGAAAAGATATTTCGCATCCCTATGAAGACTATAGGGCCAAAGGAAATATCCTGCGATAACAAAGAGAAAGAAGCTTTCTGAGAAACTTCTTTGTGTTCTGTGAAATCATCTCACAGAGTTACAGCTTTCCCCTCAAGAAGCCTTTCGCTACGACAGTTCTTGTGTAATTGGCAAAGAGATATTTGGAAGCCCATAGAGGGCTATGGTGAAAAAGGAAATATCCTCAGATGAAATCTGGAAAGAAGCTTTCTGAGAAACTGCTTAGTGTTCTGTGAATTCATCTCACAGAGTTACATCTGTATTTCGTGAATCTCTTTGCTAGCCTTATTTCTGTGTAATCTGAGAACAGATATTTCGGATCCCTTTGAAGACTATAGGGCCAAAGGAAATATCCTGCGATAACAAAGAGAAAGAAGCTTTCTGAGAAACTTCTTTGTGTTCTGTGAAATCATCTCATAGAGTTACAGCTTTCCCCTCAAGAAGCCTTTCGCTAGGACAGTTCTTCTGTAATTGGCAAAGAGATATTTGGAAGCCCATAGAGGGCTATGGTGAAAAAGGAAATATCCTCAGATGAAATCTGGAAAGAAGCTTTCTGAGAAACTGCTTAGTGTTCTGTGAATTCATCTCACAGAGTTACATCTGTATTTCGTGAATCTCTTTGCTAGCCTTATTTCTGTGTAATCTGAGAACAGATATTTCGGATCCCTTTGAAGACTATAGGGCCAAAGGAAATATCCTCCGATAACAAAGAGAAAGAAGCTTTCTGTGAAACTTCTCTGTATTCTGTGAAATCATCTCACAGAGTTACAGCTTTCCCCTCAAGAAGCCTTTCGCTAAGACAGTTCTTGTGGAATTGGCAAAGTGATATTTGGAAGCCCATAGAGGGCTATGGTGAAAAAGGAAATATCCTCAGATGAAATCTGGAAAGAAGCTTTCTGAGAAACTGCTTAGTGTTCTGTGAATTCATCTCACAGCGTTACATCTGTATTTCGTGGATCTCTTTGCTAGCCTTATTTCTGAGGAGTCTGAGAACAGATATTTCGGATCCCTTTGAAGACTATAGGGCCAAAGGAAATATCCTCCGATAACATAGAGGAAGAAGCTTTCTGAGAAACTTCTTTGTGTTCTGTGAAATCATCTCACAGAGTTACAACTTTCCCCTCAAGAAGCCTTTCACTAAGACAGTTCTTGTGGAATTGGAAAAGTGATATTTGGAAGCCCATATAGGGCTATGGTGAAAAAGGAAATATCCTCAGATGAGATCTGGAAAGAAGCTTTCTGAGAAACTGCTTAGTGTTCTGTGAATTCATCTCACAGAGTTACATCTGTAATTCGTGGATCTCTTTGCTAGCCTTATTTCTGTGGAATCTGAGAACAGATAGTTCGGATCCCTTTGAAGACTATAGGGCCAAAGGAAATATCCTCCGATAACAAAGAGAAAGAAGCTTTCTGAGAAACTTCTTTCTGTTCTGTGAAATCATCTCACAGAGTTACAGCTTTCCCCTCAAGAAGCCTTTCGCTAAGACAGTTCTTGTGGAATTGGGAAAGTGATATTTGGAAGCCCATAGAGGGCTATGGTGAAAAAGGAAATCTCCTCACATGAAATCTGGAAAGAAGCTTTCTGAGAAACTGCTTAGTGTTCTGTGAAATCATCTCACAGAGTTACAGCTTTCCCCTCAAGAAGCCTTTCGCTAAGACAGTTCTTGTGGAATTGGCAAAGTGATATTTGGAAGCCCATAGAGGGCTATGGTGAAAAAGGAAATATCCTCAGATGAAATCTGGAAAGAAGCTTTCTGAGAAACTGCTTAGTGTTCTGTGAATTCATCTCACAGAGTTACATCTGTATTTCGTGAATCTCTTTGCTAGCCTTATTTCTGTGTAATCTGAGAACAGATATTTCGGATCCCTTTGAAGACTAGACGGCCAAAGGAAATATCCTGCGATAACAAAGAGAAAGAAGCTTTCTGAGAAACTTCTTTGTGTTCTGTGAAATCATCTCATAGAGTTACAGCTTTCCCCTCAAGAAGCCTTTCGCTAGGACAGTTCTTGTATAATTGGCAAAGTGATATTTGGAAGCCCATAGAGGGCTATGGTGAAAAAGGAAATATCCTCAGATGAAATCTGGAAAGAAGCTTTCTGAGAAACTGCTTAGTGTTCTGTGAATTCATCTCACAGAGTTATATCTGTATTTCGTGAATCTCTTTGCTAGCCTTATTTCTGTGTAATCTGAGAACAGATATTTCGGATCCCTTTGAAGACTATAGGGCCAAAGGAAATATCCTCCGATAACAAAGAGAAAGAAGCTTTCTGAGAAACTTCTTTGTGTTCTGTGAAATCATCTCACAGAGTTACAGCTTTCCCCTCAAGAAGCCTTTCGCTAATACAGTTCCTGTGGAATTGGCAAAGTGATATTTGGAAGCCCATAGAGGGCTTTGGTGAAAAAGGAAATATCCTCAGATGAAATCTGGAAAGAAGCTTTCTGAGAAACTGCTTAGTCTTCTGTGAATTCATCTCACAGAGTTACATCTGTATTTCGTGGATCTCTTTGCTAGCCTTATTTCTGTGTAATCTGAGAACAGATATTTCGGATCCCTTTGAAGACTATAGGGCCAAAGGAAATATCCTCCGATAACAAAGAGAAAGAAGCTTTCTGAGAAACTTCTTTGTGTTCTGTGAAATCATCTCACAGAGTTACAGCTTTCCCCTCAAGAAGCCTTTCGCTAAGACAGTTCTTGTGCAATTGGCAAAGTGATATTTGGAAGCCCAGAGAGGGCTACGGTGAAAAAGGAAATATCCTCAGATGACATCTGGAAAGAAGCTTTCTGAGAAACTGCTTAGTGTTCTGTGAATTCATCTCACAGAGTTACATGTGTATTTCGTGGATCTCTTTGCTAGCCTTATTTCTGTGGAATCTGAGAAAAGATATTTCGCATCCCTATGAAGACTATAGGGCCAAAGGAAATATCCTCCGATAACAAAGAGAAAGAAGCTTTCTGAGAAACTTCTTTGTGTTCTGTGAAATCATCTCACAGAGTTACAGCTTTCCCCTCAAGAAGCCTTTCGCTAAGACAGTTCTTGTGGAATTGGCAAAGTGATATTTGGAAGCCCATAGAGAGCTATGGTGAAAAAGGAAATATCCTCAGATGAAATCTGGAAAGAAGCTTTCTGAGAAACTGCTTAGTGTTCTGTGAATTCATTTCACAGAGTTACATGTGTATTTCGTGGATCTCTTTGCTAGCCTTATTTCTGTGGAATCTGAGAAAAGATATTTCGCATCCCTATGAAGACTATAGGGCCAAAGGAAATATCCTGCGATAACAAAGAGAAAGAAGCTTTCTGAGAAACTTCTTTGTGTTCTGTGAAATCATCTCACAGAGTTACAGCTTTCCCCTCAAGAATCCTTTCGCTAAGACAATTCTTGTGGAATTGGCAAAGAGATATTTGGAAGCCCTTAGAGGGCTATGGTGAAAAAGGAAATATCCTCAGATGAAATCTGGAAAGAAGCTTTCTGAGAAACTGTTAGTGTTCTGTGAAATCATCTCACAGAGTTACAGCTTTCCCCTCAAGAAGCCTTTCGCTAAGACAGTTCTTGTGGAATTGGCAAAGTGATATTTGGAAGCCCATAGAGGGCTATGGTGAAAAAGGAAATATCCTCAGATGAAATCTGGAAAGAAGCTTTCTGAGAAACTGCTTAGTGTTCTGTGAATTCATCTCACAGCGTTACATCTGTATTTCGTGGATCTCTTTGCTAGCCTTATTTCTGTGGAGTCTGAGAACAGATATTTCGGATCCCTTTGAAGACTATAGGGCCAAAGGAAATATCCTCCGATAACATAGAGGAAGAAGCTTTCTGAGAAACTTCTTTGTGTTCTGTGAAATCATCTCACAGAGTTACAACTTTCCCCTCAAGAAGCCTTTCACTAAGACAGTTCTTGTGGAATTGGAAAAGTGATATTTGGAAGCCCATATAGGGCTATGGTGAAAAAGGAAATATCCGCTGATGAGATCTGGAAAGAAGCTTTCTGAGAAACTGCTTAGTGTTCTGTGAATTCATCTCACAGAGTTACATCTGTAATTCGTGGATCTCTTTGCTAGCCTTATTTCTGTGTAATCTGAGAACAGATATTTCGGATCCCTTTGAAGACTATAGGGCCAAAGGAAATATCCTCCGATAACAAAGAGAAAGAAGCTTTCTGAGAAACTTCTTTCTGTTCTGTGAAATCATCTCACAGAGTTACAGCTTTCCCCTCAAGAAGCCTTTCGCTAAGACAGTTCTTGTGGAATTGGGAAAGTGATATTTGGAAGCCCATAGAGGGCTATGGTGAAAAAGGAAATCTCCTCACATGAAATCTGGAAAGAAGCTTTCTGAGAAACTGCTTAGTGTTCTGTGAATTCATCTCACAGAGTTACATCTGTATTTCGTGGATCTCTTTGCTAGCCTTATTTCTGTGTAAACTGAGAACAGATATTTCGGATCCCTTTGAAGACTATAGGGCCAAAGGAAATATCCTCTGATAACAAAGAGAAAGAAGCTTTCTGAGAAACTTCTTTGTGTTCTGTGAAATCATCTCACAGAGTTACAGCTTTCCCCTCAAGAAGCCTTTCGCTACGACAGTTCTTGTGTAATTGGCAAAGAGATATATGGAAGCCTATAGAGGGCTATGGTGAAAAAGGAAATATCCTCAGATGAAATCTGGAAAGAAGCTTTCTGAGAAACTGCTTAGTGTTCTGTGAATTCATCTCACAGAGTTACATCTGTATTTCGTGAATCTCTTTGCTAGCCTTATTTCTGTGTAATCTGAGAACAGATATTTCGGATCCCTTTGAAGACTATAGGGCCAAAGGAAATATCCTGCGATAACAAAGAGAAAGAAGCTTTCTGAGAAACTTCTTTGTGTTCTGTGAAATCACCTCATAGAGTTACAGCTTTCCCCTCAAGAAGCCTTTCGCTACGACAGTTCTTGTGTAATTGGTAAAGAGATATTTGGAAGCCCATAGAGGGCTATGGTGAAAAAGGAAATATCCTCAGATGAAATCTGGAAAGAAGCTTTCTGAGAAACTGCTTAGTGTTCTGTGAATTCATCTCACAGAGTTACATCTGTGTTTCGTGAATCTCTTTGCTAGCCTTATTTCTGTGGAATCTGAGAAAAGATATTTCGCATCCCTATGAAGACTATAGGGCCAAAGGAAATATCCTCCGATAACAAAGAGAAAGAAGCTTTCTGAGAAACTTCTTTGTGTTCTGTGAAATCATCTCACAGAGTTACAGCTTTCCCCTCAAGAAGCCTTTCGCTAAGACAGTTCTTGTGGAATTGGCAAAGTGATATTTGGAAGCCCATACAGGGCTATGGTGAAAAAGGAAATATCCTCAGATGAAATCTGGAAAGAAGCTTTCTGAGAAACTGCTTAGTGTTCTGTGAATTCATCTCACAGAGTTACATCTGTATTTCGTGGATCTCTTTGCTAGCCTTATTTCTGTGGAATCTGAGAAAAGATATTTCGCATCCCTATGAAGACTATAGGGCCAAAGGAAATATCCTGCGATAACAAAGAGAAAGAAGCTTTCTGAGAAACTTCTTTGTGTTCTGTGAAATCATCTCACAGAGTTACAGCTTTCCCGTCAAGAAGCCTTTCGCTAAGACAATTCTTGTGGAATTGGCAAAGAGATATTTGGAAGCCCATAGAGGGCTATGGTGAAAAAGGAAATATCCTCAGATGAAATCTGGAAAGAAGCTTTCTGAGAAACTGTTAGTGTTCTGTGAAATCATCTCACAGAGTTACAGCTTTCCCCTCAAGAAGCCTTTCGCTAAGACAGTTCTTGTGGAATTGGCAAAGTGATATTTGGAAGCCCATAGAGGGCTATGGTGAAAAAGGAAATATCCTCAGATGAAATCTGGAAAGAAGCTTTCTGAGAAACTGCTTAGTGTTCTGTGAATTCATCTCACAGCGTTACATCTGTATTTCGTGGATCTCTTTGCTAGCCTTATTTCTGTGGAGTCTGAGAACAGATATTTCGGATCCCTTTGAAGACTATAGGGCCAAAGGAAATATCCTCCGATAACATAGAGGAAGAAGCTTTCTGAGAAACTTCTTTGTGTTCTGTGAAATCATCTCACAGAGTTACAACTTTCCCCTCAAGAAGCCTTTCACTAAGACAGTTCTTGTGGAATTGGAAAAGTGATATTTGGAAGCCCATATAGGGCTATGGTGAAAAAGGAAATATCCTCAGATGAGATCTGGAAAGAAGCTTTCTGAGAAACTGCTTAGTGTTCTGTGAATTCATCTCACAGAGTTACATGTGTATTTCGTGGATCTCTTTGCTAGCCTTATTTCTGTGGAATCTGAGAAAAGATATTTCGCATCCCTATGAAGACTATAGGGCCAAAGGAAATATCCTGCGATAACAAAGTGAAAGAAGCTTTCTGAGAAACTTCTTTGTGTTCTGTGAAATCATCTCACAGAGTTACAGCTTTCCCCTCAAGAAGCCTTTCGCTAAGACAATTCTTGTGGAATTGGCAAAGAGATATTTGGAAGCCCATAGAGGGCTATGGTGAAAAAGGAAATATCCTCAGATGAAATCTGGAAAGAAGCTTTCTGAGAAACTGTTAGTGTTCTGTGAAATCATCTCACAGAGTTACAGCTTTCCCCTCAAGAAGCCTTTCGCTAAGACAGTTCTTGTGGAATTGGCAAAGTGATATTTGGAAGCCCATAGAGGGCTATGGTGAAAAAGGAAATATCCTCAGATGAAATCTGGAAAGAAGCTTTCTGAGAAACTGCTTAGTGTTCTGTGAATTCATCTCACAGCGTTACATCTGTATTTCGTGGATCTCTTTGCTAGCCTTATTTCTGTGGAGTCTGAGAACAGATATTTCGGATCCCTTTGAAGACTATAGGGCCAAAGGAAATATCCTCCGATAACATAGAGGAAGAAGCTTTCTGAGAAACTTCTTTGTGTTCTGTGAAATCATCTCACAGAGTTACAACTTTCCCCTCAAGAAGCCTTTCACTAAGACAGTTCTTGTGGAATTGGAAAAGTGATATTTGGAAGCCCCTATAGGGCTATGGTGAAAAAGGAAATATCCTCAGATGAGATCTGGAAAGAAGCTTTCTGAGAAACTGCTTAGTGTTCTGTGAATTCATCTCACAGAGTTACATCTGTAATTCGTGGATCTCTTTGCTAGCCTTATTTCTGTGTAATCTGAGAACAGATATTTCGGATCCCTTTGAAGACTATAGGGCCAAAGGAAATATCCTCCGATAACAAAGAGAAAGAAGCTTTCTGAGAAACTTCTTTCTGTTCTGTGAAATCATCTCACAGAGTTACAGCTTTCCCCTCAAGAAGCCTTTCGCTAAGACAGTTCTTGTGGAATTGGGAAAGTGATATTTGGAAGCCCATAGAGGGCTATGGTGAAAAAGGAAATCTCCTCACATGAAATATGGAAAGAAGCTTTCTGAGAAACTGCTTAGTGTTCTGTGAATTCATCTCACAGAGTTACATCTGTATTTCGTGGATCTCTTTGCTAGCCTTATTTCTGTGTAAACTGAGAACAGATATTTCGGATCCCTTTGAAGACTATAGGGCCAAAGGAAATATCCTCTGATAACAAAGAGAAAGAAGCTTTCTGAGAAACTTCTTTGTGTTCTGTGAAATCATCTCACAGAGTTACAGCTTTCCCCTCAAGAAGCCTTTCGCTACGACAGTTCTTGTGTAATTGGCAAAGAGATATATGGAAGCCCATAGAGGGCTATGGTGAAAAAGGAAATATCCTCAGATGAAATCTGGAAAGAAGCTTTCTGAGAAACTGCTTAGTGTTCTGTGAATTCATCTCACAGAGTTACATCTGTATTTCGTGAATCTCTTTGCTAGCCTTATTTCTGTGTAATCTGAGAACAGATATTTCGGATCCCTTTGAAGACTATAGGGCCAAAGGAAATATCCTGCGATAACAAAGAGAAAGAAGCTTTCTGAGAAACTTCTTTGTGTTCTGTGAAATCACCTCATAGAGTTACAGCTTTCCCCTCAAGAAGCCTTTCGCTACGACAGTTCTTGTGTAATTGGTAAAGAGATATTTGGAAGCCCATAGAGGGCTATGGTGAAAAAGGAAATATCCTCAGATGAAATCTGGAAAGAAGCTTTCTGAGAAACTGCTTAGTGTTCTGTGAATTCATCTCACAGAGTTACATCTGTATTTCGTGAATCTCTTTGCTAGCCTTATTTCTGTGTAATCTGAGAACAGATATTTCGGATCCCTTTGAAGACTATAGGGCCAAAGGAAATATCCTCCGATAACAAAGAGAAAGAAGCTTTCTCAGAAACTTCTTTCTGTTCTGTGAAATCATCTCACAGAGTTACAGCTTTCCCCTCAAGAAGCCTTTCGCTAAGACAGTGCTTGTGGAATTGGCAACGTGATATTTGGAAGCCCTTAGAGGGCTATGGTGAAAAAGGAAATATCCTCAGATGAAATCTGGAAAGAAGCTTTCTGAGAAACTGCTTAGTGTTCTGTGAATTCATCTCACAGAGTTACATCTGTATTTCGTGGATCTCTTTGCTAGCCTTATTTCTGTGGAATCTGAGAATAGATATTTCGGATCCCTTTGAAGACTATAGGGCCAAAGGAAATATCCTCTGATAACAAAGAGAAAGAAGCTTTCTCAGAAACTTCTTTGTGTTCTGTGAAATCATCTCACAGAGTTACAGCTTTCCCCTCCAGAAGCCTTTCGCTAAGACAGTTCTTGTGGAATTGGCAAAGTGATATTTGGAAGCCCATAGAGGGCTATGGTGAAAAAGGAAATATCCTCAGATGAAATCTGGAAAGAAGCTTTCTGAGAAACTGCTTAGTGTTCTGTGAATTCATCTCACAGAGTTACATGTGTATTTCGTGGATCTCTTTGCTAGCCTTATTTCTGTGGAATCTGAGAACAGATATTTCGGATCCCTTTGAAGACTCTAGGGCAAAAGGAAATATCCTGCGATAACAAAGAGAAAGAAGCTTTCTGAGAAACTTCTTTCTGTTCTGTGAAATCATCTCACAGAGTTACAGCTTTCTCCTCTAGAACCCTTTCGCTAAGACAGTTCTTGTGGAATTGGCAACGTGATATTTGGAAGCCCATAGAAGGGTATGGTGAAAAAAGGAAATATCCTAAGATGAAATCTGGAAAGAAGCTTTCTGAGAAACTGCTTAGTGTTCTGTGAATTCATCTCACAGAGTTATATCTGTATTTCGTGAATCTCTTTGCTAGCCTTATTTCTGTGTAATCTGAGAACAGATAATTCGGATCCCTTTGAAGACTATAGGGCCAAAGGAAATATCCTCCGATAACAAAGAGAAAGAAGCTTTCTGAGAAACTTCTTTGTGTTCTGTGAAATCATCTCACAGAGTTACAGCTTTCCCCTCAAGAAGCCTTTCGCTAAGACAGTTCCTGTGGAATTGGCAAAGAGATATTTGGAAGCCCATAGAGGGCTATGGTGAAAAAGGAAATATCCTCAGATGAAATCTGGAAAGAAGTTTTCTGAGAAACTGCTTAGTGTTCTGTGAATTCATCTCACAGAGTTATATCGGTATTTCGTGAATCTCTTTGCTAGCCTTATTTCTGTGGAATCTGAGAAAAGATTATTTGCATCCCTATGAAGACTATAGGGCCAAAGGAAATATCCTCCGATAACAAAGAGAAAGAAGCTTTTTGAGAAACTTCTTTGTGTTCTGTGAAATCATCTCACAGAATTACAGCTTTCCCCTCAAGAAGCCTTTCGCTACGACAGTTCTTGTGTAATTGGCAAAGAGATATTTGGAAGCCCATAGAGGGCTATGGTGAAAAAGGAAATATCCTCAGATGAAATCTGGAAAGAAGCTTTCTGAGAAACTGCTTAGTGTTCTGTGAATTCATCTCACAGAGTTACATCTGTATTTCGTGAATCTCTTTGCTAGCCTTATTTCTGTGTAATCTGAGAACAGATATTTCGGATCCCTTTGAAGACTATAGGGCCAAAGGAAATATCCTGCGATAACAAAGAGAAAGAAGCTTTCTGAGAAACTTCTTTGTGTTCTGTGAAATCATCTCATAGAGTTACAGCTTTCCCCTCAAGAAGCCTTTCGCTAGGACAGTTCTTGTGTAATTGGCAAAGAGATATTTGGAAGCCCATAGAGGGCTATGGTGAAAAAGGAAATATCCTCAGATGAAATCTGGAAAGAAGCTTTCTGAGAAACTGCTTAGTGTTCTGTGAATTCATCTCAAAGAGTTACATCTGTATTTCGTGAATCTCTTTGCTAGCCTTATTTCTGTGTAATCTGAGAACAGATATTTCGGATCCCTTTGAAGACTGTAGGGCCAAAGGAAATATCCTCCGATAACAAAGAGAAAGAAGCTTTCTGAGAAACTTCTTTGTGTTCTGTGAAATCATCTCACAGAGTTACAGCTTTCCCCTCAAGAAGCCTTTCGCTAAGACAGTTTTTGTGGAATTGGCGACTAGATATTTGGAAGCCCTTAGAGGGCTATGGTGAAAAAGGAAATATCCTCAGATGAAATCTGGAAAGAAGCTTTCTGAGAAACTGCTTAGTGTTCTGTGAATTCATCTCACAGTGTTACATCTGTATTTCGTGGATCTCTTTGCTAGCCTTATTTCTGTGGAGTCTGAGAACAGATATTTCGGATCCCTTTGAAGACTATAGGGCCAAAAAAAATATCCTCCGATAACATAGAGAAAGAAGCTTTCTGAGAAACTTCTTTGTGTTCTGTGAAATCATCTTACAGAGTTACAGCTTTCCCCTCAAGAAGCCTTTCGCTAAGACAGTTCTTGTGGAATTGGCAAAGTGATATTTGGAAGCCCATAGAGGGCTATGGTGAAAAAGGAAATATCCTCAGATGAGATCTGGAAAGAAGCTTTCTGAGAAACTGCTTAGTGTTCTGTGAATTCATCTCACAGAGTTACATCTGTATTTCGTGGATCTCTTTGCTAGCCTTATTTCTGTGGAATCTGAGAACAGATATTTCGGATCCCTTTGAAGACTATAGGGCCAAAGGAAATATTCTCCGATAACAAAGAGAAAGAAGCTTTCTGAGAATCTTCTTTGTGTTCTGTGAAATCATCTCACAGAATTACAGCTTTCCCCTCAAGAAGCCTTTCGCTAAGACAGTTCTTGTGGAATTGGCAAAGAGATATTTGGAAGCCCATAGAGGGCTATGGTGAAAAAGGAAATATTCTCAGATGAAATCTGGAAAGAAGCCTTCTGAGAAACTGCTTAGTGTTCTGTGAAATCATCTCACAGAGTTACAGCTTTCCCGTCAAGAAGCCTTTCGCTAAGACAGTTCTTGTGGAATTGGCAAAGTGATATTTGGAAGCCCCTAGAGGGCTATGGTGAAAAAGGAAATATCCTCAGATGAAATCTGGAAAGAAGCTTTCTGAGAAACTGCTTAGTGTTCTGTGAATTCATCTCACAGAGTTATATCTGTATTTCGTGAATCTCTTTGCTAGCCTTATTTCTGTGGAGTCTGAGAACAGATATTTGGGATCTCTTTGAAGACTATAGGGCCAAAGGAAATATCCTGCGATAACAAAGAGAAAGAAGCTTTCTGAGAAACTTCTTTGTGTTCTGTGAAATCATCTCACAGAATTACAGCTTTCCCCTAAAGAAGCCTTTCGCTAAGACAGTTCTTGTGGAATTGGCAAAGAGATATTTGGAAGCCCATAGAGGGCTATGGTGAAAAAGGAAATATCCTCAGATGAAATCTGGAAAGAAGCTTTCTGAGAAACTGCTTAGTGTTCTGTGAAATCATC
Source organism: Macaca nemestrina (assembly GCF_043159975.1). NCBI lineage: Eukaryota > Metazoa > Chordata > Mammalia > Primates > Cercopithecidae > Macaca > Macaca nemestrina. The sequence continues at coordinate 91,703,110 of NC_092125.1, forward strand.
TCACAGAGTTACAGCTTTCCCCTCAATAAGCCTTTCGCTAAGACAGTTCTTGTGGAATTGGCAAAGTGATATTTGGAAGCCCATAGAGGGCTATGGTGAAAAAGGAAATATCCTCAGATGAAATCTGGAAAGAAGCTTTCTGAGAAACTGCTTAGTGCTCTGTGAATTCATCTCACAGCGTTACATCTGTATTTCGTGGATCTCTTTGCTAGCCTTATTTCTGTGGAGTCTGAGAACAGATATTTCGGATCACTTTGAAGACTATAGAGCCAAAGGAAATATCCTCCGATAACATAGAGAAAGAAGCTTTCTGAGAAACTTCTTTGTGTTCTGTGAAATCATCTCACAGAGTTACAGCTTTCCCCTCAAGAAGCCTTTCGCTAAGACAGTTCTTGTGGAATTGGCAAAGTGATATTTGGAAGCCCATAGAGGGCTATGGTGAAAAAGGAAATATCCTCAGATGAAATCTGGAAAGAAGCTTTCTGAGAAACTGCTTAGTGTTCTGTGAATTCATCTCACAGAGTTACATCTGTATTTCATGGATCTCTTTGCTAGCCTTATTTCTTTGGAATCTGAGAACAGATATTTCGGATCCCTTTGAAGACTATAGGGCCAAAGGAAATATCCTCCGATAACAAAGAGAAGGAAGCTTTCTCAGAAACTTCTTTCTGTTCTGTGAAATCATCTCACAGAATTACAGCTTTCCCCTCAAGAAGCCTTTCGCTAAGACAGTTCTTGTGGAATTGGCAAAGTGATATTTGGAAGCCCATAGAGGGCTATGGTGAAAAAGGAAATCTCCTCACATGAAATCTGGAAAGAAGCTTTCTGAGAAACTGCTTAGTGTTCTGTGAATTCATCTCACAGAGTTACATCTGTATTTCGTGGATCTCTTTGCTAGCCTTATTTCTGTGGAATCTGAGAACAGATATTTCGGATCCCTTTGAAGACTATAGGGCCAAAGGAAATATCCTCCGATAACAAAGAGAAAGAAGCTTTCTGAGAAACTTCTTTGTGTTCTGTGAAATCATCTCACAGAGTTACAGCTTTCCCCTCAAGAAGCCTTTCGCTAGGACAGTTCTTGTGTAATTGGCAAAGAGATATTTGGAAGCCCATAGAGGGCTATGGTGAAAAAGGAAATATCCTCAGATGAAATCTGGAAAGAAGCTTTCTGAGAAACTGCTTAGTGTTCTGTGAATTCATCTCACAGAGTTACATCTGTATTTCGTGAATCTCTTTGCTAGCCTTATTTCTGTGTAATCTGAGAACAGATATTTCGGATCCCTTTGAAGACTGTAGGGCCAAAGGAAATATCCTCCGATAACAAAGAGAAAGAAGCTTTCTGAGAAACTTCTTTGTGTTCTGTGAAATCATCTCACAGAGTTACAGCTTTCCCCTCAAGAAGCCTTTCGCTAAGACAGTTTTTGTGGAATTGGCAACTTGATATTTGGAAGCCCTTAGAGGGCTATGGTGAAAAAGGAAATATCCTCAGATGAAATCTGGAAAGAAGCTTTCTGAGAAACTGCTTAGTGTTCTGTGAATTCATCTCACAGAGTTATATCTGTATTTCGTGAATCTCTTTGCTAGCCTTATTTCTGTGTAATCTGAGAACAGATATTTCGCATCCCTTTGAAGACTATAGGGCCAAAGGAAATATCCTCCGATAACAAAGAGAAAGAAGCTTTCTGAGAAACTTCTTTGTGTTCTGTGAAATCATCTCACAGAGTTACAGCTTTCCCCTCAAGAAGCCTTTCGCTAAGAAAGTTCTTGTGGAATTGGCAAAGTGATATTTGGAAGCCCATAGAGGTCTATGGTGAAAAAGGAAATATCCTCAGATGAAATCTGGAAAGAAGCTTTCTGAGAAACTGCTTAGTGTTCTGTGAATTCATCTCACAGTGTTACATCTGTATTTCGTGGATCTCTTTGCTAGCCTTATTTCTGTGGAGTCTGAGAACAGATATTTCGGATCCCTTTGAAGACTATAGGGCCAAAGGAAATATCCTCCGACAACATAGAGAAAGAAGCTTTCTGAGAAACTTCTTTGTGTTCTGTGAAATCATCTCACAGAGTTACAGCTTTCCCCTCAAGAAGCCTTTCGCTAAGACAGTTCTTGTGGAATTGGCAAAGTGATATTTGGAAGCCCATAGAGGTCTATGGTGAAAAAGGAAATATCCTCAGATGAGATCTGGAAAGAAGCTTTCTGAGAAACTGCTTAGTGTTCTGTGAATTCATCTCACAGAGTTACATCTGTATTTCGTGGATCTCTTTGCTAGCCTTATTTCTGTGGAATCTGAGAACAGATATTTCGGATCCCTTTGAAGACTATAGGGCCAAAGGAAATATTCTCCGATAACAAAGAGAAAGAAGCTTTCTGAGAATCTTCTTTGTGTTCTGTGAAATCATCTCACAGAATTACAGCTTTCCCCTCAAGAAGCCTTTCGCTAAGACAGTTCTTGTGGAATTGGCAAAGAGATATTTGGAAGCCCATAGAGGGCTATGGTGAAAAAGGAATATCCTCAGATGAAATCTGGAAAGAAGCCTTCTGAGAAACTGCTTAGTGTTCTGTGAAATCATCTCACAGAGTTACAGCTTTCCCCTCAAGAAGCCTTTCGCTAAGACAGTTCTTGTGGAATTGGCAAAGTGATATTTGGAAGCCCATAGAGGGCTATGGTGAAAAAGGAAATATCCTCAGATGAAATCTGGTAAGAAGCTTTCTGAGAAACTGCTTAGTGTTCTGTGAATTCATCTCACAGAGTTACATCTGTATTTCGTGTATCTCTTTGCTAGCCTTATTTCTGTGGAGTCTGAGAACAGATATTTCGGATCCCTTTGAAGACTATAGGGCCAAAGGAAATATCCTGCGATAAAAAAGAGAAAGAAACTTTCTGAGAAACTTCTTTGTGTTCTGTGAAATCATCTCACAGAGTTACATGTGTATTTCGTGGATCTCTTTGCTAGCCTTATTTCTGTGGAATCTGAGAAAAGATATTTCCCATCCCTATGAAGACTATAGGGCCAAAGGAAATATCCTCCGATATCAAAGAGAAAGAAGCTTTCTGAGAAACTTCTTTGTGTTCTGTGAAATCATCTCACAGAGTTACAGCTTTCCCCTCAAGAAGCCTTTCGCTAAGACAGTTCTTGTGGAATTGGCAAAGAGATATTTGGAAGCCCATAGAGGGCTATGGTGAAAAAGGAAATATCCTCAGATGAAATCTGGAAAGAAACTTTCTGAGAAACTGCTTAGTGTTCTGTGAAATCATCTCACAGAGTTTTAGCTTTCCCCTCAAGAAGCCTTTCGCTAAGACACTTCTTGTGGAATTGGCAAAGTGATATTTGGAAGCCCATAGAGGGCTATGGTGAAAAAGGAAATATCCTCAGATGAAATCTGGAAAGAAGCTTTCTGAGAAACTGCTTAGTGTTCTGTGAATTCATCTCACAGCGTTACATTTGTATTTCGTGGATCTCTTTGCTAGCCTTATTTCTGTGGAGTCTGAGAACAGATATTTCGGATCCCTTTGAAGACTATAGGGCCAAAGGAAATATCCTCCGATAACATAGAGAAGGAAGCTTTCTGAGAAACTTCTTTGTGTTCTGTGAAATCATCTCACAGAGTTACAGCTTTCCCCTCAAGAAGCCTTTCGCTAAGACAGTTCTTGTGGAATTGGCAAAGTTATATTTGGAAGCCCATAGAGGGCTAAGGTGAAAAAGGAAATATCCTCAGATGAGATCTGGAAAGAAGCTTTCTGAGAAACTGCTTAGTGTTCTGTGAATTCATCTCACAGAGTTACATCTGTATTTCGTGGATCTCTTTGCTAGCCTTATTTCTGTGGAATCTGAGAACAGATATTTCGGATCCCTTTGAAGACTATAGGGCCAAAGGAAATATCCTCCGATAACAAAGAGAAAGAAGCTTTCTGAGAAACTTCTTTCTGTTCTGTGAAATCATCTCACAGAGTTACAGCTTTCCCCTCCAGAAGCCTTTTGCTAAGACAGTTCTTGTGGAATTGGCAAAGTGATATTTGGAAGCCCATAGAGGGCTATGGTGAAAAAGGAAATCTCCTCACATGAAATCTGGAAAGAAGCTTTCTGAGAAACTGCTTAGTGTTCTGTGAATTCATCTCACAGAGTTACATGTGTATTTCGTGGATCTCTTTGCTAGCCTTATTTCTGTGGAATCTGAGAACAGATATTTCGGATCCCTTTGAAGACAATAGGGCCAAAGGAAATATCCTGCGATAACAAAGAGAAAGAAGCTTTCTGAGAAACTTCTTTGTGTTCTGTGAAATCATCTCATAGAGTTACAGCTTTCCCCTCAAAAAGCCTTTCGCTAGGACAGTTCTTGTGTAATTGGCAAAGAGATATTTGGAAGCCCATGGAGGGCTATGGTGAAAAAGGAAATATCTTCAGATGAAATCTGGAAAGAAGCTTTCTGAGAAACTGCTTAGTGTTCTGTGAATTCATCTCACAGTGTTACATCTGTATTTCGTGGATCTCTTTGCTAGCCTTATTTCTGTGGAGTCTGAGAACAGATATTTCGGATCCCTTTGAAGACTATAGGGCCAAAGGAAATATCCTCCGATAACATAGAGAAAGAAGCTTTCTGAGAAACTTCTTTGTGTTCTGTGAAATCATCTCACAGAGTTACAGCTTTCCCCTCAAGTAGCCTTTCGCTAAGACAGTTCTTGTGGAATTGGCAAAGTGATATTTGGAAGCCCATAGAGGGCTATGGTGAAAAAGGAAATATCCTCAGATGAGATCTGGAAAGAAGCTTTCTGAGAAACTGCTTAGTGTTCTGTGAATTCATCTCACAGAGTTACATCTGTATTTCGTGGATCTCTTTGCTAGCCTTATTTCTGTGTAATCTGAGAACAGATATTTCGGATCCCTTTGAAGACTATAGGGCCAAAGGAAATATCCTCCGATAACAAAGAGAAAGAAGATTTCTGAGAATCTTCTTTGTGTTCTGTGAAATCATCTCACAGAATTACAGCTTTCCCCTCAAGAAGCCTTTCGCTAAGACAGTTCTTGTGGAATTGGAAAAGAGATATTTGGAAGCCCATAGAGGGCTATGGTGAAAAAGGAAATATCCTCAGATGAAATCTGGAAAGAAGCCTTCTGAGAAACTGCTTAGTGTTCTGTGAAATCATCTCACAGAGTTACAGCTTTCCCCCAAGAAGCCTTTCGCTAAGACAGTTCTTGTTTAATTGGCAAAGTGATATTTGGAAGCCCATAGAGGGCTATGGTGAAAAAGGAAATATCCTCAGATGAAATCTGGAAAGAAGCTTTCTGAGAAACTGCTTAGTGTTCTGTGAATTCATCTCACAGCGTTACATCTGTATTTCGTGTATCTCTTTGCTAGCCTTATTTCTGTGGAGTCTGAGAACAGATATTTCGGATCCCTTTGAAGACTATAGGGCCAAAGGAAATATCCTCCGATAACATAGAGAAAGAAGCTTTCTGAGAAACTTCTTTGTGTTCTGTGAAATCATCTCACAGAGTTACAGCTTTCCCCTCAAGAAGCCTTTCGCTAAGACAGTTCCTGTGGAATTGGCAAAGAGATATTTGGAAGCCCATAGAGGGCTATGGTGAAAAAGGAAATATCCTCAGATGAAATCTGGAAAGAAGCTTTCTGAGAAACTGCTTAGTGTTCTGTGAAATCATCTAACAGAGTTACATCTGTATTTCGTGGATCTCTTTGCTAGCCTTATTTCTGTAAAATCTGAGAACAGATATTTCGGATCCCTTTGAAGACTATAGGGCCAAAGGAAATATCCTCCGTTAACAAAGAGAAAGAAGCTTTCTGAGAAACTTCTTTCTGTTCTGTGAAATCATCTCACAGAGTTACAGCTTTCCCCTCAAGAAGCCTTTCGCTAAGACAGTTCTTGTGGAATTGGCAAAGTGATATTTGGAAGCCCATAGAGGGCTATGGTGAAAAAGGAAATATCCTCAGATGAAATCTGGAAAGAAGCTTTCTGAGAAACTGCTTAGTGTTCTGTGAATTCATCTCACAGAGTTACATGTGTATTTCGTGGATCTCTTTGCTAGCCTTATTTCTGTGGAATCTGAGAAAAGATATTTCGCATCCCTATGAAGACTATAGGGCCAAAGGAAATATCCTCCGATAACAAAGAGAAAGAAGCTTTCTGAGAAACTTCTTTCTGTTCTGTGAAATCATCTCACAGAGTTACAGCTTTCCCCTCAAGAAGCCTTTCGCTAAGACAGTTCTTGTGGAATTGGCAAAGAGATATTTGGAAGCCCATAGAGGGCTATGGTGAAAAAGGAAATATCCTCAGATGAAATCTGGAAAGAAGCTTTCTGAGAAACTGCTTAGTGTTCTGTGAAATCACTTCACAGAGTTACAGCTTTCCCCTCAAGTAGCCTTTCGCTAAGACAGTTCTTGTGGAATTGGCAAAGTGATATTTGGAAGCCCATAGAGGGCTATGGTGAAAAAGGAAATATCCTCAGATGAGATCTGGAAAGAAGCTTTCTGAGAAACTGCTTAGTGTTCTGTGAATTCATCTCACAGAGTTACATCTGTATTTCGTGGATCTCTTTGCTAGCCTTATTTCTGTGTAATCTGAGAACAGATATTTCGGATCCCTTTGAAGACTATAGGGCCAAAGGAAATATCCTCCGATAACAAAGAGAAAGAAGATTTCTGAGAATCTTCTTTGTGTTCTGTGAAATCATCTCACAGAATTACAGCTTTCCCCTCAAGAAGCCTTTCGCTAAGACAGTTCTTGTGGAATTGGAAAAGAGATATTTGGAAGCCCATAGAGGGCTATGGTGAAAAAGGAAATATCCTCAGATGAAATCTGGAAAGAAGCCTTCTGAGAAACTGCTTAGTGTTCTGTGAAATCATCTCACAGAGTTACAGCTTTCCCCCAAGAAGCCTTTCGCTAAGACAGTTCTTGTTTAATTGGCAAAGTGATATTTGGAAGCCCATAGAGGGCTATGGTGAAAAAGGAAATATCCTCAGATGAAATCTGGAAAGAAGCTTTCTGAGAAACTGCTTAGTGTTCTGTGAATTCATCTCACAGCGTTACATCTGTATTTCGTGTATCTCTTTGCTAGCCTTATTTCTGTGGAGTCTGAGAACAGATATTTCGGATCCCTTTGAAGACTATAGGGCCAAAGGAAATATCCTCCGATAACATAGAGAAAGAAGCTTTCTGAGAAACTTCTTTGTGTTCTGTGAAATCATCTCACAGAGTTACAGCTTTCCCCTCAAGAAGCCTTTCGCTAAGACAGTTCCTGTGGAATTGGCAAAGAGATATTTGGAAGCCCATAGAGGGCTATGGTGAAAAAGGAAATATCCTCAGATGAAATCTGGAAAGAAGCTTTCTGAGAAACTGCTTAGTGTTCTGTGAAATCATCTAACAGAGTTACATCTGTATTTCGTGGATCTCTTTGCTAGCCTTATTTCTGTAAAATCTGAGAACAGATATTTCGGATCCCTTTGAAGACTATAGGGCCAAAGGAAATATCCTCCGTTAACAAAGAGAAAGAAGCTTTCTGAGAAACTTCTTTCTGTTCTGTGAAATCATCTCACAGAGTTACAGCTTTCCCCTCAAGAAGCCTTTCGCTAAGACAGTTCTTGTGGAATTGGCAAAGTGATATTTGGAAGCCCATAGAGGGCTATGGTGAAAAAGGAAATATCCTCAGATGAAATCTGGAAAGAAGCTTTCTGAGAAACTGCTTAGTGTTCTGTGAATTCATCTCACAGAGTTACATGTGTATTTCGTGGATCTCTTTGCTAGCCTTATTTCTGTGGAATCTGAGAAAAGATATTTCGCATCCCTATGAAGACTATAGGGCCAAAGGAAATATCCTCCGATAACAAAGAGAAAGAAGCTTTCTGAGAAACTTCTTTCTGTTCTGTGAAATCATCTCACAGAGTTACAGCTTTCCCCTCAAGAAGCCTTTCGCTAAGACAGTTCTTGTGGAATTGGCAAAGAGATATTTGGAAGCCCATAGAGGGCTATGGTGAAAAAGGAAATATCCTCAGATGAAATCTGGAAAGAAGCTTTCTGAGAAACTGCTTAGTGTTCTGTGAAATCACTTCACAGAGTTACAGCTTTCCCCTCAAGAAGCCTTTCGCTAAGACAGTTCTTGTGGAATTGGCAAAGTGATATTTGGAAGCCCATAGAGGGCTATGGTGAAAAAGGAAATATCCTCAGATGAAATCTGGAAAGAAGCTTTCTGAGAAACTGCTTAGTGTTCTGTGAATTCATCTCACAGCGTTACATCTGTATTTCGTGGATCTCTTTGCTAGCCTTATTTCTGTGGAGTCTGAGAACAGATATTTCGGATCCCTTTGAAGACTATAGGGCCAAGGGAAATATCCTCCGATAACAAAGAGAAAGAAGCTTTCTGAGAAACTTCTTTGTGTTCTGTGAAATCATCTCACAGAGTTACAGCTTTCCCCGCCAGAAGCCTTTCGCTAAGACAGTTCTTGTGGAATTGGCTAAGTGATATTTGGAAGCCCATAGAGGGCTATGGTGAAAAAGGAAATCTCCTCACATGAAATCTGGAAAGAAGCTTTCTGAGAAACTGCTTAGTGTTCTGTGAATTCATCTCACAGAGTTACATCTGTATTTCGTGGATCTCTTTGCTAGCCTTATTTCTGTGTAATCTGAGAACAGATATTTCGGATCCCTTTGAAGACTATAGGGCCAAAGGAAATATCCTCCGATAACAAAGAGAAAGAAGATTTCTGAGAATCTTCTTTGTGTTCTGTGAAATCATCTCACAGAATTACAGCTTTCCCCTCAAGAAGCCTTTCGCTAAGACAGTTCTTGTGGAATTGGCAAAGAGATATTTGGAAGCCCATAGAGGGCTATGGTGAAAAAGGAAATATCCTCAGATGAAATCTGGAAAGAAGCCTTCTGAGAAACTGCTTAGTGTTCTGTGAAATCATCTCACAGAGTTACAGCTTTCCCCCAAGAAGCCTTTCGCTAAGACAGTTCTTGTGGAATTGGCAAAGTGATATTTGGAAGCCCATAGAGGGCTATGGTGAAAAAGGAATTATCCTCAGATGAAATCTGGAAAGAAGCTTTCTGAGAAACTGCTTAGTGTTCTGTGAATTCATCTCACAGCGTTACATCTGTATTTCGTGTATCTCTTTGCTAGCCTTATTTCTGTGGAGTCTGAGAACAGATATTTCGGATCCCTTTGAAGACTATAGGGCCAAAGGAAATATCCTCCGATAACATAGAGAAAGAAGCTTTCTGAGAAACTTCTTTGTGTTCTGTGAAATCATCTCACAGAGTTACAGCTTTCCCCTCAAGAAGCCTTTCGCTAAGACAGTTCCTGTGGAATTGGCAAAGAGATATTTGGAAGCCCATAGAGGGCTATGGTGAAAAAGGAAATATCCTCAGATGAAATCTGGAAAGAAGCTTTCTGAGAAACTGCTTAGTGTTCTGTGAAATCATCTCACAGAGTTACATCTATATTTCGTGGATCTCTTTGCTAGCCTTATTTCTGTGGAATCTGAGAAAAGATATTTCGCATCCCTATGAAGACTATAGGGCCAAAGGAAATATCCTCCGATAACAAAGAGAAAGAAGCTTTCTGAGAAACTTCTTTCTGTTCTGTGAAATCATCTCACAGAGTTACAGCTTTCCCCTCAAGAAGCCTTTCGCTAAGACAGTTCTTGTGGAATTGGCAAAGAGATATTTGGAAGCCCTTAGAGGGCTATGGTGAAAAAGGAAATATCCTCAGATGAAATCTGGAAAGAAGCTTTCTGAGAAACTGCTTAGTGTTCTGTGAAATCATTTCACAGAGTTACAGCTTTCCCCTCAAGAAGCCTTTCGCTAAGACAGTTCTTGTGGAATTGGCAAAGTGATATTTGGAAGCCCATAGAGGGCTATGGTGAAAAAGGAAATATCCTCAGATGAAATCTGGAAAGAAGCTTTCTGAGAAACTGCTTAGTGTTCTGTGAATTCATCTCACAGCGTTACATCTGTATTTCGTGGATCTCTTTGCTAGCCTTATTTCTGTGGAGTCTGAGAACAGATATTTCGGATCCCTTTGAAGACTATAGGGCCAAGGGAAATATCCTCCGATAACAAAGAGAAAGAAGCTTTCTGAGAAACTTCTTTGTGTTCTGTGAAATCATCTCACAGAGTTACAGCTTTCCCCGCCAGAAGCCTTTCGCTAAGACAGTTCTTGTGGAATTGGCTAAGTGATATTTGGAAGCCCATAGAGGGCTATGGTGAAAAAGGAAATCTCCTCACATGAAATCTGGAAAGAAGCTTTCTGAGAAACTGCTTAGTGTTCTGTGAATTCATCTCACAGAGTTACATCTGTATTTCGTGGATCTCTTTGCTAGCCTTATTTCTGTGGCATCTGAGAACAGATATTTCAGATCCCTTTGAAGACTATAGGGCCAAAGGAAATATACTGCGATAACAAAGAGAAAGAAGCTTTCTGAGAAACTTCTTTCTGTTCTGTGAAATCATCTCACAGAGTTACAGCTTTCTCCTCAAGAACCCTTTCGCTAAGACAGTTCTTGTGGAATTGGCAACGTGATATTTGGAAGCCCATAGAGGGGTATGGTGAAAAAAGGAAATATCCTCAGATGAAATCTGGAAAGAAGCTTTCTGAGAAACTGCTTAGTGTTCTGTGAATTCATCTCACAGAGTTATATCTGTATTTCGTGAATCTCTTTGCTAGCCTTATTTCTGTGTAATCTGAGAAAAGATAATTCGGATCCCTTTGAAGACTATAGGGCCAAAGGAAATATCCTCCGATAACAAAGAGAAAGAAGCATTCTGAGAAACATCTTTGTGTTCTGTGAAATCATCTCACAGAGTTACAGCTTTCCCCTCAAGAAGCCTTTCGCTAAGACAGTTCCTGTGGAATTGGCAAAGAGATATTTGGAAGCCCATAGAGGGCTATGGTGAAAAAGGAAATATCCTCAGATGAAATCTGGAAAGAAGCTTTCTGAGAAACTGCTTAGTGTTCTGTGAAATCATCTCACACAGTTACATCTGTATTTCGTGGATCTCTTTGCTAGCCTTATTTCTGTGGAATCTGAGAACAGATATTTCGGATCCCTTTGAAGACTATAGGGCCAAAGGAAATATCCTCCGATAACAAAGAGAAAGAAGCTTTCTGAGAAACTTCTTTCTGTTCTGTGAAATCATCTCACAGAGTTACAGCTTTCCCCTCAAGAAGCCTTTCGCTAAGACTGTTCTTGTGGAATTGGCAAAGTGATATTTGGAAGCCCATAGAGGGCTATGGTGAAAAAGGAAATATCCTCAGATGAAATCTGGAAAGAAGCTTTCTGAGAAACTGCTTAGTGTTCTGTGAATTCATCTCACAGAGTTACATCTGTATTTCGTGGATCTCTTTGCTAGCCTTATTTCTGTGTAATCTGAGAACAGATATTTCGGATCCCTTTGAAGACTATAGGGCCAAAGGAAATATCCTCCGATAACAAAGAGAAAGAAGCTTTCTGAGAAACTTCTTTGTGTTTTGTGAAATCATCTCACAGAGTTACAGCTTTCCCCTCAAGAAGCCTTTCGCTACGACAGTTCTTGTGTAATTGGCAAAGAGATATTTGGAAGCCCATAGAGGGCTATGGTGAAAAAGGAAATATCCTCAGATGAAATCTGGAAAGAAGCTTTCTGAGAAACTGCTTAGTGTTCTGTGACTTCATCTCACAGAGTTACATCTGTATTTCGTGAATCTCTTTGCTAGCCTTATTTCTGTGGAATCTGAGAACAGATATTTCGGATCCCTTTGAAGACTATAGGGCCAAAGGAAATATCCTGCGATAACAAAGAGAAAGAAGCTTTCTGAAAAACTTCTTTGTGTTCTGTGAAATCATCTCATAGAGTTACAGCTTTCCCCTCAAGAAGCCTTTCGCTAGGACAGTTCTTGTGTAATTGGCAAAGAGATATTTGGAAGCCCATAGAGGGCTATGGTGAAAAAGGAAATATCCTCAGATGAAATCTGGAAAGAATCTTTCTGAGAAACTGCTTAGTGTTCTGTGAATTCATCTCACAGAGTTACATCTGTATTTCGTGAATCTCTTTGCTAGCCTTATTTCTGTGTAATCTGAGAACAGATATTTCGGATCCCTTTGAAGACTGTAGGGCCAAAGGAAATATCCTCCGATAACAAAGAGAAAGAAGCTTTCTGAGAAACTTCTTTGTGTTCTGTGAAATCATCTCACAGAGTTACAGCTTTCCCCTCAAGAAGCCTTTCGCTAAGACAGTTTTTGTGGAATTGGCAACTTGATATTTGGAAGCCCTTAGAGGGCTATGGTGAAAAAGGAAATATCCTCAGATGAAATCTGAAAGAAGCTTTCTGAGAAACTGCTTAGTGTTCTGTGAATTCATCTCACAGAGTTATATCTGTATTTCGTGAATCTCTTTGCTAGCCTTATTTCTGGGTAATCTGAGAACAGATATTTCGCATCCCTTTGAAGACTATAGGGCCAAAGGAAATATCCTCCGATAACAAAGAGAAAGAAGCTTTCTGAGAAACTTCTTTGTGTTCTGTGAAATCATCTCACAGAGTTACAGCTTTCCCCTCAAGAAGCCTTTCGCTAAGAAAGTTCTTGTGGAATTGGCAAACTGATATTTGGAAGCCATTAGAGGGCTATGGTGAAAAAGGAAATATCCTCAGATGAAATCTGGAAAGAAGCTTTCTGAGAAACTGCTTAGTGTTCTGTGAAATCACTTCACAGAGTTACAGCTTTCCCCTCAAGAAGCCTTTCGCTAAGACAGTTCTTGTGGAATTGGCAAAGTGATATTTGGAAGCCCATAGAGGGCTATGGTGAAAAAGGAAATATCCTCAGATGAAATCTGGAAAGAAGCTTTCTGAGAAACCGCTTAGTGTTCTGTGAATTCATCTCACAGCGTTACATCTGTATTTCGTGGATCTCTTTGCTAGCCTTATTTCTGTGGAGTCTGAGAACAGATATTTCGGATCCCTTTGAAGACTATAGGGCCAAGGGAAATATCCTCCGATAACAAAGAGAAAGAAGCTTTCTGAGAAACTTCTTTGTGTTCTGTGAAGTCATCTCACAGAGTTACAGCTTTCCCCGCCAGAAGCCTTTCGCTAAGACAGTTCTTGTGGAATTGGCTAAGTGATATTTGGAAGCCCATAGAGGGCTATGGTGAAAAAGGAAATCTCCTCACATGAAATCTGGAAAGAAGCTTTCTGAGAAACTGCTTAGTGTTCTGTGAATTCATCTCACAGAGTTACATCTGTATTTCGTGGATCTCTTTGCTAGCCTTATTTCTGTGGAATCTGAGAACAGATATTTCGGATCCCTTTGAAGACTATAGGGCCAAAGGAAATATCCTCCGATAACAAAGAGAAAGAAGATTTCTGAGAATCTTCTTTGTGTTCTGTGAAATCATCTCACAGAATTACAGCTTTCCCCTCAAGAAGCCTTTCGCTAAGACAGTTCTTGTGGAATTGGCAAAGAGATATTTGGAAGCCCATAGAGGGCTATGGTGAAAAAGGAAATATCCTCAGATGAAATCTGGAAAGAAGCCTTCTGAGAAACTGCTTAGTGTTCTGTGAAATCATCTCACAGAGTTACAGCTTTCCCCCAAGAAGCCTTTCGCTAAGACAGTTCTTGTGGAATTGGCAAAGTGATATTTGGAAGCCCATAGAGGGCTATGGTGAAAAAGGAAATATCCTCAGATGAAATCTGGAAAGAAGCTTTCTGAGAAACTGCTTAGTGTTCTGTGAATTCATCTCACAGCGTTACATCTGTATTTCGTGTATCTCTTTGCTAGCCTTATTTCTGTGGAGTCTGAGAACAGATATTTCGGATCCCTTTGAAGACTATAGGGCCAAAGGAAATATCCTCCGATAACATAGAGAAAGAAGCTTTCTGAGAAACTTCTTTGTGTTCTGTGAAATCATCTCACAGAGTTACAGCTTTCCCCTCAAGAAGCCTTTCGCTAAGACAGTTCCTGTGGAATTGGCAAAGAGATATTTGGAAGCCCATAGAGGGCTATGGTGAAAAAGGAAATATCCTCAGATGAAATCTGGAAAGAAGCTTTCTGAGAAACTGCTTAGTGTTCTGTGAAATCATCTCACAGAGTTACATCTGTATTTCGTGGATCTCTTTGCTAGCCTTATTTCTGTGGAATCTGAGAACAGATATTTCGGATCCCTTTGAAGACTATAGGGCCAAAGGAAATATCCTCCGTTAACAAAGAGAAAGAAGCTTTCTGAGAAACTTCTTTCTGTTCTGTGAAATCATCTCACAGAGTTACAGCTTTCCCCTCAAGAAACCTTTCGCTAAGACAGTTCTTGTGGAATTGGCAAAGTTATATTTGGAAGCCCATAGAGGGCTATGGTGAAAAAGGAAATATCCTCAGATGAAATCTTGAAAGAAGCTTTCTGAGAAACTGCTTAGTGTTCTGTGAATTCATCTCACAGAGTTACATGTGTATTTCGTGGATCTCTTTGCTAGCCTTATTTCTGTGGAATCTGAGAAAAGATATTTCGCATCCCTATGAAGACTATAGGGCCAAAGGAAATATCCTCCGATAACAAAGAGAAAGAAGCTTTCTGAGAAACTTCTTTCTGTTCTGTGAAATCATCTCACAGAGTTACAGCTTTCCCCTCAAGAAGCCTTTCGCTAAGACAGTTCTTGTGGAATTGGCAAAGAGATATTTGGAAGCCCATAGAGGGCTATGGTGAAAAAGGAAATATCCTCAGATGAAATCTGGAAAGAAGCTTTCTGTGAAACTGCTTAGTGTTCTGTGAAATCATTTCACAGAGTTACAGCTTTCCCCTCAAGAAGCCTTTCGCTAAGACAGTTCTTGTGGAATTGGCAAAGTGATATTTGGAAGCCCATAGAGGGCTATGGTGAAAAAGGAAATATCCTCAGATGAAATCTGGAAAGAAGCTTTCTGAGAAACTGCTTAGTGTTCTGTGAATTCATCTCACAGCGTTACATCTGTATTTCGTGGATCTCTTTGCTAGCCTTATTTCTGTGGAGTCTGAGAACAGATATTTCGGATCCCTTTGAAGACTATAGGGCCAAGGGAAATATCCTCCGATAACAAAGAGAAAGAAGCTTTCTGAGAAACTTCTTTGTGTTCTGTGAAATCATCTCACAGAGTTACAGCTTTCCCCGCCAGAAGCCTTTCGCTAAGACAGTTCTTGTGGAATTGGCTAAGTGATATTTGGAAGCCCATAGAGGGCTATGGTGAAAAAGGAAATCTCCTCACATGAAATCTGGAAAGAAGCTTTCTGAGAAACTGCTTAGTGTTCTGTGAATTCATCTCACAGAGTTACATGTGTATTTCGTGGATCTCTTTGCTAGCCTTATTTCTGTGGCATCTGAGAACAGATATTTCAGATCCCTTTGAAGACTATAGGGCCAAAGGAAATATACTGCGATAACAAAGAGAAAGAAGCTTTCTGAGAAACTTCTTTCTGTTCTGTGAAATCATCTCACAGAGTTACAGCTTTCTCCTCAAGAACCCTTTCGCTAAGACAGTTCTTGTGGAATTGGCAACGTGATATTTGGAAGCCCATAGAGGGGTATGGTGAAAAAAGGAAATATCCTCAGATGAAATCTGGAAAGAAGCTTTCTGAGAAACTGCTTAGTGTTCTGTGAATTCATCTCACAGAGTTATATCTGTATTTCGTGAATCTCTTTGCTAGCCTTATTTCTGTGTAATCTGAGAAAAGATAATTCGGATCCCTTTGAAGACTATAGGGCCAAAGGAAATATCCTCCGATAACAAAGAGAAAGAAGCATTCTGAGAAACATCTTTGTGTTCTGTGAAATCATCTCACAGAGTTACAGCTTTCCCCTCAAGAAGCCTTTCGCTAAGACAGTTCCTGTGGAATTGGCAAAGAGATATTTGGAAGCCCATAGAGGGCTATGGTGAAAAAGGAAATATCCTCAGATGAAATCTGGAAAGAAGCTTTCTGAGAAACTGCTTAGTGTTCTGTGAAATCATCTCACACAGTTACATCTGTATTTCGTGGATCTCTTTGCTAGCCTTATTTCTGTGGAATCTGAGAACAGATATTTCGGATCCCTTTGAAGACTATAGGGCCAAAGGAAATATCCTCCGATAACAAAGAGAAAGAAGCTTTCTCAGAAACTTCTTTCTGTTCTGTGAAATCATCTCACAGAGTTACAGCTTTCCCCTCAAGAAGCCTTTCGCTAAGACTGTTCTTGTGGAATTGGCAAAGTGATATTTGGAAGCCCATAGAGGGCTATGGTGAAAAAGGAAATCTCCTCACATGAAATCTGGAAAGAAGCTTTCTGAGAAACTGCTTAGTGTTCTGTGAATTCATCTCACAGAGTTACATCTGTATTTCGTGGATCTCTTTGCTAGCCTTATTTCTGTGTAATCTGAGAACAGATATTTCGGATCCCTTTGAAGACTATAGGGCCAAAGGAAATATCCTCCGATAACAAAGAGAAAGAAGCTTTCTGAGAAACTTCTTTGTGTTTTGTGAAATCATCTCACAGAGTTACAGCTTTCCCCTCAAGAAGCCTTTCGCTACGACAGTTCTTGTGTAATTGGCAAAGAGATATTTGGAAGCCCATAGAGGGCTATGGTGAAAAAGGAAATATCCTCAGATGAAATCTGGAAAGAAGCTTTCTGAGAAACTGCTTAGTGTTCTGTGAATTCATCTCACAGAGTTACATCTGTATTTCGTGAATCTCTTTGCTAGCCTCATTTCTGTGTAATCTGAGAACAGATATTTCGGATCCCTTTGAAGACTATAGGGCCAAAGGAAATATCCTGCGATAACAAAGAGAAAGAAGCTTTCTGAAAAACTTCTTTGTGTTCTGTGAAATCATCTCATAGAGTTACAGCTTTCCCCTCAAGAAGCCTTTCGCTAGGACAGTTCTTGTGTAATTGGCAAAGAGATATTTGGAAGCCCATAGAGGGCTATGGTGAAAAAGGAAATATCCTCAGATGAAATCTGGAAAGAATCTTTCTGAGAAACTGCTTAGTGTTCTGTGAATTCATCTCACAGAGTTACATCTGTATTTCGTGAATCTCTTTGCTAGCCTTATTTCTGTGTAATCTGAGAACAGATATTTCGGATCCCTTTGAAGACTGTAGGGCCAAAGGAAATATCCTCCGATAACAAAGAGAAAGAAGCTTTCTGAGAAACTTCTTTGTGTTCTGTGAAATCATCTCACAGAGTTACAGCTTTCCCCTCAAGAAGCCTTTCGCTAAGACAGTTTTTGTGGAATTGGCAACTTGATATTTGGAAGCCCTTAGAGGGCTATGGTGAAAAAGGAAATATCCTCAGATGAAATCTGAAAGAAGCTTTCTGAGAAACTGCTTAGTGTTCTGTGAATTCATCTCACAGAGTTATATCTGTATTTCGTGAATCTCTTTGCTAGCCTTATTTCTGGGTAATCTGAGAACAGATATTTCGCATCCCTTTGAAGACTATAGGGCCAAAGGAAATATCCTCCGATAACAAAGAGAAAGAAGCTTTCTGAGAAACTTCTTTGTGTTCTGTGAAATCATCTCACAGAGTTACAGCTTTCCCCTCAAGAAGCCTTTCGCTAAGAAAGTTCTTGTGGAATTGGCAAACTGATATTTGGAAGCCCATAGAGGGCTATGGTGAAAAAGGAAATATCCTCAGATGAAATCTGGAAAGAAGCTTTCTGAGAAACTGCTTAGTGTTCTGTGAAATCACTTCACAGAGTTACAGCTTTCCCCTCAAGAAGCCTTTCGCTAAGACAGTTCTTGTGGAATTGGCAAAGTGATATTTGGAAGCCCATAGAGGGCTATGGTGAAAAAGGAAATATCCTCAGATGAAATCTGGAAAGAAGCTTTCTGAGAAACCGCTTAGTGTTCTGTGAATTCATCTCACAGCGTTACATCTGTATTTCGTGGATCTCTTTGCTAGCCTTATTTCTGTGGAGTCTGAGAACAGATATTTCGGATCCCTTTGAAGACTATAGGGCCAAGGGAAATATCCTCCGATAACAAAGAGAAAGAAGCTTTCTGAGAAACTTCTTTGTGTTCTGTGAAATCATCTCACAGAGTTACAGCTTTCCCCGCCAGAAGCCTTTCGCTAAGACAGTTCTTGTGGAATTGGCTAAGTGATATTTGGAAGCCCATAGAGGGCTATGGTGAAAAAGGAAATCTCCTCACATGAAATCTGGAAAGAAGCTTTCTGAGAAACTGCTTAGTGTTCTGTGAATTCATCTCACAGAGTTACATCTGTATTTCGTGGATCTCTTTGCTAGCCTTATTTCTGTGGAATCTGAGAACAGATATTTCGGATCCCTTTGAAGACTATAGGGCCAAAGGAAATATCCTCCGATAACAAAGAGAAAGAAGATTTCTGAGAATCTTCTTTGTGTTCTGTGAAATCATCTCACAGAATTACAGCTTTCCCCTCAAGAAGCCTTTCGCTAAGACAGTTCTTGTGGAATTGGCAAAGAGATATTTGGAAGCCCATAGAGGGCTATGGTGAAAAAGGAAATATCCTCAGATGAAATCTGGAAAGAAGCCTTCTGAGAAACTGCTTAGTGTTCTGTGAAATCATCTCACAGAGTTACAGCTTTCCTCCAAGAAGCCTTTCGCTAAGACAGTTCTTGTGGAATTGGCAAAGTGATATTTGGAAGCCCATAGAGGGCTATGGTGAAAAAGGAAATATCCTCAGATGAAATCTGGAAAGAAGCTTTCTGAGAAACTGCTTAGTGTTCTGTGAATTCATCTCACAGCGTTACATCTGTATTTCGTGTATCTCTTTGCTAGCCTTATTTCTGTGGAGTCTGAGAACAGATATTTCGGATCCCTTTGAAGACTATAGGGCCAAAGGAAATATCCTCCGATAACATAGAGAAAGAAGCTTTCTGAGAAACTTCTTTGTGTTCTGTGAAATCATCTCACAGAGTTACAGCTTTCCCCTCAAGAAGCCTTTCGCTAAGACAGTTCCTGTGGAATTGGCAAAGAGATATTTGGAAGCCCATAGAGGGCTATGGTGAAAAAGGAAATATCCTCAGATGAAATCTGGAAAGAAGCTTTCTGAGAAACTGCTTAGTGTTCTGTGAAATCATCTCACAGAGTTACATCTGTATTTCGTGGATCTCTTTGCTAGCCTTATTTCTGTGGAATCTGAGAACAGATATTTCGGATCCCTTTGAAGACTATAGGGCCAAAGGAAATATCCTCCGTTAACAAAGAGAAAGAAGCTTTCTGAGAAACTTCTTTCTGTTCTGTGAAATCATCTCACAGAGTTACAGCTTTCCCCTCAAGAAGCCTTTCGCTAAGACAGTTCTTGTGGAATTGGCAAAGTGATATTTGGAAGCCCATAGAGGGCTATGGTGAAAAAGGAAATATCCTCAGATGAAATCTGGAAAGAAGATTTCTGAGAAACTGCTTAGTGTTCTGTGAATTCATCTCACAGAGTTACATGTGTATTTCGTGGATCTCTTTGCTAGCCTTATTTCTGTGGAATCTGAGAAAAGATATTTCGCATCCCTATGAAGACTATAGGGCCAAAGGAAATATCCTCCGATAACAAAGAGAAAGAAGCTTTCTGAGAAACTTCTTTCTGTTCTGTGAAATCATCTCACAGAGTTACAGCTTTCCCCTCAAGAAGCCTTTCGCTAAGACAGTTCTTGTGGAATTGGCAAAGAGATATTTGGAAGCCCATAGAGGGCTATGGTGAAAAAGGAAATATCCTCAGATGAAATCTGGAAAGAAGCTTTCTGTGAAACTGCTTAGTGTTCTGTGAAATCATTTCACAGAGTTACAGCTTTCCCCTCAAGAAGCCTTTCGCTAAGACAGTTCTTGTGGAATTGGCAAAGTGATATTTGGAAGCCCATAGAGGGCTATTGTGAAAAAGGAAATATCCTCAGATGAAATCTGGAAAGAAGCTTTCTGAGAAACTGCTTAGTGTTCTGTGAATTCATCTCACAGCGTTACATCTGTATTTCGTGGATCTCTTTGCTAGCCTTATTTCTGTGGAGTCTGAGAACAGATATTTCGGATCCCTTTGAAGACTATAGGGCCAAGGGAAATATCCTCCGATAACAAAGAGAAAGAAGCTTTCTGAGAAACTTCTTTGTGTTCTGTGAAATCATCTCACAGAGTTACAGCTTTCCCCGCCAGAAGCCTTTCGCTAAGACAGTTCTTGTGGAATTGGCTAAGTGATATTTGGAAGCCCATAGAGGGCTATGGTGAAAAAGGAAATCTCCTCACATGAAATCTGGAAAGAAGCTTTCTGAGAAACTGCTTAGTGTTCTGTGAATTCATCTCACAGAGTTACATGTGTATTTCGTGGATCTCTTTGCTAGCCTTATTTCTGTGGCATCTGAGAACAGATATTTCAGATCCCTTTGAAGACTATAGGGCCAAAGGAAATATACTGCGATAACAAAGAGAAAGAAGCTTTCTGAGAAACTTCTTTCTGTTCTGTGAAATCATCTCACAGAGTTACAGCTTTCTCCTCAAGAACCCTTTCGCTAAGACAGTTCTTGTGGAATTGGCAACGTGATATTTGGAAGCCCATAGAGGGGTATGGTGAAAAAAGGAAATATCCTCAGATGAAATCTGGAAAGAAGCTTTCTGAGAAACTGCTTAGTGTTCTGTGAATTCATCTCACAGAGTTATATCTGTATTTCGTGAATCTCTTTGCTAGCCTTATTTCTGTGTAATCTGAGAAAAGATAATTCGGATCCCTTTGAAGACTATAGGGCCAAAGGAAATATCCTCCGATAACAAAGAGAAAGAAGCATTCTGAGAAACATCTTTGTGTTCTGTGAAATCATCTCACAGAGTTACAGCTTTCCCCTCAAGAAGCCTTTCGCTAAGACAGTTCCTGTGGAATTGGCAAAGAGATATTTGGAAGCCCATAGAGGGCTATGGTGAAAAAGGAAATATCCTCAGATGAAATCTGGAAAGAAGCTTTCTGAGAAACTGCTTAGTGTTCTGTGAAATCATCTCACACAGTTACATCTGTATTTCGTGGATCTCTTTGCTAGCCTTATTTCTGTGGAATCTGAGAACAGATATTTCGGATCCCTTTGAAGACTATAGGGCCAAAGGAAATATCCTCCGATAACAAAGAGAAAGAAGCTTTCTCAGAAACTTCTTTCTGTTCTGTGAAATCATCTCACAGAGTTACAGCTTTCCCCTCAAGAAGCCTTTCGCTAAGACTGTTCTTGTGGAATTGGCAAAGTGATATTTGGAAGCCCATAGAGGGCTATGGTGAAAAAGGAAATCTCCTCACATGAAATCTGGAAAGAAGCTTTCTGAGAAACTGCTTAGTGTTCTGTGAATTCATCTCACAGAGTTACATCTGTATTTCGTGGATCTCTTTGCTAGCCTTATTTCTGTGTAATCTGAGAACAGATATTTCGGATCCCTTTGAAGACTATAGGGCCAAAGGAAATATCCTCCGATAACAAAGAGAAAGAAGCTTTCTGAGAAACTTCTTTGTGTTCTGTGAAATCATCTCACAGAGTTACAGCTTTCCCCTCAAGAAGCCTTTCGCTACGACAGTTCTTGTGTAATTGGCAAAGAGATATTTGGAAGCCCATAGAGGGCTATGGTGAAAAAGGAAATATCCTCAGATGAAATCTGGAAAGAAGCTTTCTGAGAAACTGCTTAGTGTTCTGTGAATTCATCTCACAGAGTTACATCTGTATTTCGTGAATCTCTTTGCTAGCCTTATTTCTGAGTAATCTGAGAACAGATATTTCGGATCCCTTTGAAGACTATAGGGCCAAAGGAAATATCCTCCGATAACAAAGAGAAAGAAGCTTTCTGAGAAACTTCTTTGTGTTCTGTGAAATCATCTCATAGAGTTACAGCTTTCCCCTCAAGAAGCCTTTCGCTAGGACAGTTCTTGTGGAATTGGCAAAGAGATATTTGGAAGCCCATAGAGGGCTATGGTGAAAAAGGAAATATCCTCAGATGAAATCTGGAAAGAAGCTTTCTGAGAAACTGCTTAGTGTTCTGTGAATTCATCTCACAGAGTTACATCTGTATTTCGTGAATCTCTTTGCTAGCCTTATTTCTGTGTAATCTGAGAACAGATATTTCGGATCCCTTTGAAGACTGTAGGGCCAAAGGAAATATCCTCCGATAACAAAGAGAAAGAAGCTTTCTGAGAAACTTCTTTGTGTTCTGTGAAATCATCTCACAGAGTTACAGCTTTCCCCTCAAGAAGCCTTTCGCTAAGACAGTTTTTGTGGAATTGGCAACTTGATATTTGGAAGCCCTTAGAGGGCTATGGTGAAAAAGGAAATATCCTCAGATGAAATCTGGAAAGAAGCTTTCTGAGAAACTGCTTAGTGTTCTGTGAATTCATCTCACAGAGTTATATCTGTATTTCGTGAATCTCTTTGCTAGCCTTATTTCTGGGTAATCTGAGAACAGATATTTCGCATCCCTTTGAAGACTATAGGGCCAAAGGAAATATCCTCCAATAACAAAGAGAAAGAAGCTTTCTGAGAAACTTCTTTGTGTTCTGTGAAATCATCTCACAGAGTTACAGCTTTCCCCTCAAGAAGCCTTTCGCTAAGAAAGTTCTTGTGGAATTGGCAAACTGATATTTGGAAGCCCATAGAGGGCTATGGTGAAAAAGGAAATATCCTCAGATGAAATCTGGAAAGAAGCTTTCTGAGAAACTGCTTAGTGTTCTGTGAATTCATCTCACAGAGTTACATCTGTATTTCGTGGATCTCTTTGCTAGCCTTATTTCTGTGGAGTCTGAGAACAGATATTTCGGATCCCTTTGAAGACTATAGGGCCAAAGGAAATATCCTCCGATAACATAGAGAAAGAAGCTTTCTGAGAAACTTCTTTGTGTTCTGTGAAATCATCTAACAGAGTTACAGCTTTCCCCTCAAGAAGCCTTTCGCTAAGACAGTTCTTGTGGAATTGGCAAAGTGATATTTGGAAGCCCATAGAGGGCTATGGTGAAAAAGGAAATATCCTCAGATGAAATCTGGAAAGAAGCTTTCTGTGAAACTGCTTAGTGTTCTGTGAAATCATTTCACAGAGTTACAGCTTTCCCCTCAAGAAGCCTTTCGCTAAGACAGTTCTTGTGGAATTGGCAAAGTGATATTTGGAAGCCCATAGAGGGCTATGGTGAAAAAGGAAATATCCTCAGATGAAATCTGGAAAGAAGCTTTCTGAGAAACTGCTTAGTGTTCTGTGAATTCATCTCACAGCGTTACATCTGTATTTCGTGGATCTCTTTGCTAGCCTTATTTCTGTGGAGTCTGAGAACAGATATTTCGGATCCCTTTGAAGACTATAGGGCCAAGGGAAATATCCTCCGATAACAAAGAGAAAGAAGCTTTCTGAGAAACTTCTTTGTGTTCTGTGAAATCATCTCACAGAGTTACAGCTTTCCCCGCCAGAAGCCTTTCGCTAAGACAGTTCTTGTGGAATTGGCTAAGTGATATTTGGAAGCCCATAGAGGGCTATGGTGAAAAAGGAAATCTCCTCACATGAAATCTGGAAAGAAGCTTTCTGAGAAACTGCTTAGTGTTCTGTGAATTCATCTCACAGAGTTACATGTGTATTTCGTGGATCTCTTTGCTAGCCTTATTTCTGTGGCATCTGAGAACAGATATTTCAGATCCCTTTGAAGACTATAGGGCCAAAGGAAATATACTGCGATAACAAAGAGAAAGAAGCTTTCTGAGAAACTTCTTTCTGTTCTGTGAAATCATCTCACAGAGTTACAGCTTTCTCCTCAAGAACCCTTTCGCTAAGACAGTTCTTGTGGAATTGGCAACGTGATATTTGGAAGCCCATAGAGGGGTATGGTGAAAAAAGGAAATATCCTCAGATGAAATCTGGAAAGAAGCTTTCTGAGAAACTGCTTAGTGTTCTGTGAATTCATCTCACAGAGTTATATCTGTATTTCGTGAATCTCTTTGCTAGCCTTATTTCTGTGTAATCTGAGAAAAGATAATTCGGATCCCTTTGAAGACTATAGGGCCAAAGGAAATATCCTCCGATAACAAAGAGAAAGAAGCATTCTGAGAAACATCTTTGTGTTCTGTGAAATCATCTCACAGAGTTACAGCTTTCCCCTCAAGAAGCCTTTCGCTAAGACAGTTCCTGTGGAATTGGCAAAGAGATATTTGGAAGCCCATAGAGGGCTATGGTGAAAAAGGAAATATCCTCAGATGAAATCTGGAAAGAAGCTTTCTGAGAAACTGCTTAGTGTTCTGTGAAATCATCTCACACAGTTACATCTGTATTTCGTGGATCTCTTTGCTAGCCTTATTTCTGTGGAATCTGAGAACAGATATTTCGGATCCCTTTGAAGACTATAGGGCCAAAGGAAATATCCTCCGATAACAAAGAGAAAGAAGCTTTCTCAGAAACTTCTTTCTGTTCTGTGAAATCATCTCACAGAGTTACAGCTTTCCCCTCAAGAAGCCTTTCGCTAAGACTGTTCTTGTGGAATTGGCAAAGTGATATTTGGAAGCCCATAGAGGGCTATGGTGAAAAAGGAAATCTCCTCACATGAAATCTGGAAAGAAGCTTTCTGAGAAACTGCTTAGTGTTCTGTGAATTCATCTCACAGAGTTACATCTGTATTTCGTGGATCTCTTTGCTAGCCTTATTTCTGTGTAATCTGAGAACAGATATTTCGGATCCCTTTGAAGACTATAGGGCCAAAGGAAATATCCTCCGATAACAAAGAGAAAGAAGCTTTCTGAGAAACTTCTTTGTGTTCTGTGAAATCATCTCACAGAGTTACAGCTTTCCCCTCAAGAAGCCTTTCGCTACGACAGTTCTTGTGTAATTGGCAAAGAGATATTTGGAAGCCCATAGAGGGCTATGGTGAAAAAGGAAATATCCTCAGATGAAATCTGGAAAGAAGCTTTCTGAGAAACTGCTTAGTGTTCTGTGAATTCATCTCACAGAGTTACATCTGTATTTCGTGAATCTCTTTGCTAGCCTTATTTCTGTGTAATCTGAGAACAGATATTTCGGATCCCTTTGAAGACTATAGGGCCAAAGGAAATATCCTCCGATAACAAAGAGAAAGAAGCTTTCTGAGAAACTTCTTTGTGTTCTGTGAAATCATCTCATAGAGTTACAGCTTTCCCCTCAAGAAGCCTTTCGCTAGGACAGTTCTTGTGGAATTGGCAAAGAGATATTTGGAAGCCCATAGAGGGCTATGGTGAAAAAGGAAATATCCTCAGATGAAATCTGGAAAGAAGCTTTCTGAGAAACTGCTTAGTGTTCTGTGAATTCATCTCACAGAGTTACATCTGTATTTCGTGAATCTCTTTGCTAGCCTTATTTCTGTGTAATCTGAGAACAGATATTTCGGATCCCTTTGAAGACTGTAGGGCCAAAGGAAATATCCTCCGATAACAAAGAGAAAGAAGCTTTCTGAGAAACTTCTTTGTGTTCTGTGAAATCATCTCACAGAGTTACAGCTTTCCCCTCAAGAAGCCTTTCGCTAAGACAGTTTTTGTGGAATTGGCAACTTGATATTTGGAAGCCCTTAGAGGGCTATGGTGAAAAAGGAAATATCCTCAGATGAAATCTGGAAAGAAGCTTTCTGAGAAACTGCTTAGTGTTCTGTGAATTCATCTCACAGAGTTATATCTGTATTTCGTGAATCTCTTTG
This sequence comes from Macaca nemestrina, assembly GCF_043159975.1. NCBI lineage: Eukaryota > Metazoa > Chordata > Mammalia > Primates > Cercopithecidae > Macaca > Macaca nemestrina. The sequence continues at coordinate 91,728,703 of NC_092125.1, forward strand.
CTAGCCTTATTTCTGGGTAATCTGAGAACAGATATTTCGCATCCCTTTGAAGACTATAGGGCCAAAGGAAATATCCTCCAATAACAAAGAGAAAGAAGCTTTCTGAGAAACTTCTTTGTGTTCTGTGAAATCATCTCACAGAGTTACAGCTTTCCCCTCAAGAAGCCTTTCGCTAAGAAAGTTCTTGTGGAATTGGCAAACTGATATTTGGAAGCCCATAGAGGGCTATGGTGAAAAAGGAAATATCCTCAGATGAAATCTGGAAAGAAGCTTTCTGAGAAACTGCTTAGTGTTCTGTGAATTCATCTCACAGAGTTACATCTGTATTTCGTGGATCTCTTTGCTAGCCTTATTTCTGTGGAGTCTGAGAACAGATATTTCGGATCCCTTTGAAGACTATAGGGCCAAAGGAAATATCCTCCGATAACATAGAGAAAGAAGCTTTCTGAGAAACTTCTTTGTGTTCTGTGAAATCATCTAACAGAGTTACAGCTTTCCCCTCAAGAAGCCTTTCGCTAAGACAGTTCTTGTGGAATTGGCAAAGTGATATTTGGAAGCCCATAGAGGGCTATGGTGAAAAAGGAAATATCCTCAGATGAGATCTGGAAAGAAGCTTTCTGAGAAACTGCTTAGTGTTCTGTGAATTCATCTCACAGAGTTACATCTGTATTTCGTGGATCTCTTTGCTAGCCTTATTTCCATGGAATCTGAGAACAGATATTTCGGATCCCTTTGAAGACTATAGGGCCAAAGGAAATATTCTCCGATAACAAAGAGAAAGAAGCTTTCTGAGAATCTTCTTTGTGTTCTGTGAAATCATCTCACAGAATTACAGCTTTCCCCTCAAGAAGCCTTTCGCTAAGACAGTTCTTGTGGAATTGGCAAAGAGATATTTGGAAGCCCATAGAGGGCTATGGTGAAAAAGGAAATATCCTCAGATGAAATCTGGAAAGAAGCCTTCTAAGAAACTGCTTAGTGTTCTGTGAAATCATCTCACAGAGTTACAGCTTTCCCCTCAAGAAGCCTTTCGCTAAGACAGTTCTTGTGGAATAGGCAAAGTGATATTTGGAAGCCCATAGAGGGCTATGGTGAAAAAGGAAATATCCTCAGATGAAATCTGGTAAGAAGCTTTCTGAGAAACTGCTTAGTGTTCTGTGAATTCATCTCACAGCGTTACATCTGTATTTCGTGTATCTCCTTGCTAGCCTTATTTCTGTGGAGTCTGAGAACAGATATTTCGGATCCCTTTGAAGACTATAGGGCCAAAGGAAATATCCTCCGATAACATAGAGAAAGAAGCTTTCTGAGAAACTTCTTTGTGTTCTGTGAAATCATCTCACAGAGTTACAGCTTTCCCCTCTAGAAGCCTTTCGCTAAGACAGTTCTTGTGGAATTGGCAAAGTGATATTTGGAAGCCCATAGAGGGCTATGGTGAAAAAGGAAATATCCTCAGATGAAATCTGGAAAGAAGCTTTCTGAGAAACTGCTTAGTGTTCTGTGAATTCATCTCACAGAGTTACATCTGTATTTCGTGGATCTCTTTGCTAGCCTTATTTCTGTGGAATCTGAGAACAGATATTTCGGATCCCTTTGAAGACTATAGGGCCAAAGGAAATATCCTCCGATAACAAAGAGAAAGAAGCTTTCTCAGAAACTTCTTTCTGTTCTGTGAAATCATCTCACAGAGTTACAGCTTTCCGCTCCAGAAGCCTTTCGCTAAGACAGTTCTTGTGGAATTGGCAAAGTGATATTTGGAAGCCCATAGAGGGCTATGTTGAAAAAGGAAATCTCCTCACATGGAATCTGGAAAGAAGCTTTCTGAGAAACTGCTTAGTGTTCTGTGAATTCATCTCACAGAGTGACATGTGTATTTCGTGGATCTCTTTGCTAGCCTTATTTCTGTGGAATCTGAGAACAGATATTTCGGATCCCTTTGAAGACTATAGGGCCAAAGGAAATATCCTGCGATAACAAAGAGAAAGAAGCTTTCTGAGAAACTTCTTTCTGTTCTGTGAAATCATCTCACAGAGTTACAGCTTTCTCTTCAAGAACCCTTTCGCTAAGACAGTTCTTGTGGAATTGGCAACGTGATATTTGGAAGCCCATAGAGGGGTATGGTGAATAAAGGAAATATCCTCAGATGAAATCTGGAAAGAAGCTTTCTGAGAAACTGCTTAGTGTTCTGTTAATTCATCTCACAGAGTTACATGTGTATTTCGTGGATCTCTTTGCTAGCCTTATTTCTGTGGAATCTCAGAAAAGATATTTCCCATCCCTATGAAGACTATAGGGCCAAAGGAAATATCCTCCGATAACAAAGAGAAAGAAGCTTTCTGAGAAACTTCTTTCTGTTCTGTGAAATCATCTCACAGAGTTACAGCTTTCCCCTCAAGAAGCCTTTCGCTAAGACAGTTCTTGTGGAATTGGCAAAGAGATATTTGGAAGCCCATAGAGGGCTATGGTGAAAAAGGAAATATCCTCAGATGAAATCTGGAAAGAAGCTTTCTGAGAAACTGCTTAGTGTTCTGTGAAATCATTTCACAGAGTTACAGCTTTCCCCTCAAGAAGCCTTTCGCTAAGAGAGTTCTTGTGGAATTGGCAAAGTGATATTTGGAAGCCCATAGAGGGCTATGGTGAAAAAGGAAATATCCTCAGATGAAATCTGGAAAGAAGCTTTCTGAGAAACTGCTTAGTGTTCTGTGAATTCATCTCACAGCGTTACATCTGTATTTCGTGGATCTCTTTGCTAGCCTTATTTCTGTGGAGTCTGAGAACAGATATTTCGGATCCCTTTGAAGACTATAGTGCCAAAGGAAATATCCTCCGATAACAAAGAGAAAGAAGCATTCTGAGAAACATCTTTGTGTTCTGTGAAATCATCTCACAGAGTTACAGCTTTCCCCTCAAGAAGCCTTTCGCTAAGACAGTTCCTGTGGAATTGGCAAAGAGATATTTGGAAGCCCATAGAGGGCTATGGTGAAAAAGGAAATATCCTCAGATGAAATCTGGAAAGAAGCTTTCTGAGAAACTGCTTAGTGTTCTGTGAAATCATCTCACAGAGTTACATCTGTATTTCGTGGATCTCTTTGCTAGCCTTATTTCTGTGGAATCTGAGAACAGATATTTCGGATCCCTTTGAAGACTATAGGGCCAAAGGAAATATCCTCCGTTAACAAAGAGAAAGAAGCTTTCTGAGAAACTTCTTTCTGTTCTGTGAAATCATCTCACAGAGTTACAGCTTTCCCCTCAAGAAGCCTTTCGCTAAGACAGTTCTTGTGGAATTGGCAAAGTGATATTTGGAAGCCCATAGAGGGCTATGGTGAAAAAGGAAATATCCTCAGATGAGATCTGGAAAGAAGCTTTCTGAGAAACTGCTTAGTGTTCTGTGAATTCATCTCACAGAGTTACATCTGTAATTCGTGGATCTCTTTGCTAGCCTTATTTCTGTGTAATCTGAGAACAGATATTTCGGATCCCTTTGAAGACTATAGGGCCAAAGGAAATATCCTCCGATAACAAAGAGAAAGAAGCTTTCTGAGAAACTTCTTTCTGTTCTGTGAAATCATCTCACAGAGTTACAGCTTTCCCCTCAAGAAGCCTTTCGCTAAGACAGTTCTTGTGGAATTGGGAAAGTGATATTTGGAAGCCCATAGAGGGCTATGGTGAAAAAGGAAATCTCCTCACATGAAATCTGGAAAGAAGCTTTCTGAGAAACTGCTTAGTGTTCTGTGAATTCATCTCACAGAGTTACATCTGTATTTCGTGGATCTCTTTGCTAGCCTTATTTCTGTGTAAACTGAGAACAGATATTTCGGATCCCTTTGAAGACTATAGGGCCAAAGGAAATATCCTCTGATAACAAAGAGAAAGAAGCTTTCTGAGAAACTTCTTTGTGTTCTGTGAAATCATCTCACAGAGTTACAGCTTTCCCCTCAAGAAGCCTTTCGCTACGACAGTTCTTGTGTAATTGGCAAAGAGATATATGGAAGCCCATAGAGGGCTATGGTGAAAAAGGAAATATCCTCAGATGAAATCTGGAAAGAAGCTTTCTGAGAAACTGCTTAGTGTTCTGTGAATTCATCTCACAGAGTTACATCTGTATTTCGTGAATCTCTTTGCTAGCCTTATTTCTGTGTAATCTGAGAACAGATATTTCGGATCCCTTTGAAGACTATAGGGCCAAAGGAAATATCCTGCGATAACAAAGAGAAAGAAGCTTTCTGAGAAACTTCTTTGTGTTCTGTGAAATCACCTCATAGAGTTACAGCTTTCCCCTCAAGAAGCCTTTCGCTACGACAGTTCTTGTGTAATTGGTAAAGAGATATTTGGAAGCCCATAGAGGGCTATGGTGAAAAAGGAAATATCCTCAGATGAAATCTGGAAAGAAGCTTTCTGAGAAACTGCTTAGTGTTCTGTGAATTCATCTCACAGAGTTACATCTGTATTTCGTGAATCTCTTTGCTAGCCTTATTTCTGTGGAATCTGAGAAAAGATATTTCGCATCCCTATGAAGACTATAGGGCCAAAGGAAATATCCTCCGATAACAAAGAGAAAGAAGCTTTCTGAGAAACTTCTTTGTGTTCTGTGAAATCATCTCACAGAGTTACAGCTTTCCCCTCAAGAAGCCTTTCGCTAAGACAGTTCTTGTGGAATTGGCAAAGTGATATTTGGAAGCCCATAGAGGGCCATGGTGAAAAAGGAAATATCCTCAGATGAAATCTGGAAAGAAGCTTTCTGAGAAACTGCTTAGTGTTCTGTGAATTCATCTCACAGAGTTACATGTGTATTTCGTGTATCTCTTTGCTAGCCTTATTTCTGTGGAATCTGAGAAAAGATATTTCGCATCCCTATGAAGACTATAGGGCCAAAGGAAATATCCTGCGATAACAAAGAGAAAGAAGCTTTCTGAGAAACTTCTTTGTGTTCTGTGAAATCATCTCACAGAGTTACAGCTTTCCCCTCAAGAAGCCTTTCGCTAAGACAATTCTTGTGGAATTGGCAAAGAGATATTTGGAAGCCCATAGAGGGCTATGGTGAAAAAGGAAATATCCTCAGATGAAATCTGGAAAGAAGCTTTCTGAGAAACTGTTAGTGTTCTGTGAAATCATCTCACAGAGTTACAGCTTTCCCCTCAAGAAGCCTTTCGCTAAGACAGTTCTTGTGGAATTGGCAAAGTGATATTTGGAAGCCCATAGAGGGCTATGGTGAAAAAGGAAATATCCTCAGATGAAATCTGGAAAGAAGCTTTCTGAGAAACTGCTTAGTGTTCTGTGAATTCATCTCACAGCGTTACATCTGTATTTCGTGGATCTCTTTGCTAGCCTTATTTCTGTGGAGTCTGAGAACAGATATTTCGGATCCCTTTGAAGACTATAGGGCCAAAGGAAATATCCTCCGATAACATAGAGGAAGAAGCTTTCTGAGAAACATCTTTGTGTTCTATGAAATCATCTCACAGAGTTACAACTTTCCCCTCAAGAAGCCTTTCACTAAGACAGTTCTTGTGGAATTGGAAAAGTGATATTTGGAAGCCCATATAGGGCTATGGTGAAAAAGGAAATATCCTCAGATGAGATCTGGAAAGAAGCTTTCTGAGAAACTGCTTAGTGTTCTGTGAATTCATCTCACAGAGTTACATCTGTAATTCGTGGATCTCTTTGCTAGCCTTATTTCTGTGTAATCTGAGAACAGATATTTCGGATCCCTTTGAAGACTATAGGGCCAAAGGAAATATCCTCCGATAACAAAGAGAAAGAAGCTTTCTGAGAAACTTCTTTCTGTTCTGTGAAATCATCTCACAGAGTTACAGCTTTCCCCTCAAGAAGCCTTTCGCTAAGACAGTTCTTGTGGAATTGGGAAAGTGATATTTGGAAGCCCATAGAGGGCTATGGTGAAAAAGGAAATCTCCTCACATGAAATCTGGAAAGAAGCTTTCTGAGAAACTGCTTAGTGTTCTGTGAATTCATCTCACAGAGTTACATCTGTATTTCGTGGATCTCTTTGCTAGCCTTATTTCTGTGTAAACTGAGAACAGATATTTCGGATCCCTTTGAAGACTATAGGGCCAAAGGAAATATCCTCTGATAACAAAGAGAAAGAAGCTTTCTGAGAAACTTCTTTGTGTTCTGTGAAATCATCTCACAGAGTTACAGCTTTCCCCTCAAGAAGCCTTTCGCTACGACAGTTCTTGTGTAATTGGCAAAGAGATATATGGAAGCCCATAGAGGGCTATGGTGAAAAAGGAAATATCCTCAGATGAAATCTGGAAAGAAGCTTTCTGAGAAACTGCTTAGTGTTCTGTGAATTCATCTCACAGAGTTACATCTGTATTTCGTGAATCTCTTTGCTAGCCTTATTTCTGTGTAATCTGAGAACAGATATTTCGGATCCCTTTGAAGACTATAGGGCCAAAGGAAATATCCTGCGATAACAAAGAGAAAGAAGCTTTCTGAGAAACTTCTTTGTGTTCTGTGAAATCACCTCATAGAGTTACAGCTTTCCCCTCAAGAAGCCTTTCGCTACGACAGTTCTTGTGTAATTGGTAAAGAGATATTTGGAAGCCCATAGAGGGCTATGGTGAAAAAGGAAATATCCTCAGATAAAATCTGGAAAGAAGCTTTCTGAGAAACTGCTTAGTGTTCTGTGAATTCATCTCACAGAGTTACATCTGTATTTCGTGAATCTCTTTGCTAGCCTTATTTCTGTGTAATCTGAGAACAGATATTTCGGATCCCTTTGAAGACTATAGGGCCAAAGGAAATATCCTGCGATAACAAAGAGAAAGAAGCTTTCTGAGAAACTTCTTTGTGTTCTGTGAAATCATCTCACAGAGTTACAGCTTTCCCCTCAAGAAGCCTTTCGCTAAGACAGTGCTTGTGGAATTGGCAACGTGATATTTGGAAGCCCTTAGAGGGCTATGGTGAAAAAGGAAATATCCTCAGATGAAATCTGGAAAGAAGCTTTCTGAGAAACTGCTTAGTGTTCTGTGAATTCATCTCACAGAGTTACATCTGTATTTCGTGGATCTCTTTGCTAGCCTTATTTCTGTGGAATCTGAGAACAGATATTTCGGATCCCTTTGAAGACTATAGGGCCAAAGGAAATATCCTCTGATAACAAAGAGAAAGAAGCTTTCTCAGAAACTTCTTTGTGTTCTGTGAAATCATCTCACAGAGTTACAGCTTTCCCCTCCAGAAGCCTTTCGCTAAGACAGTTCTTGTGGAATTGGCAAAGTGATATTTGGAAGCCCATAGAGGGCTATGGTGAAAAAGGAAATATCCTCAGATGAAATCTGGAAAGAAGCTTTCTGAGAAACTGCTTAGTGTTCTGTGAATTCATCTCACAGAGTTACATGTGTATTTCGTGGATCTCTTTGCTAGCCTTATTTCTGTGGAATCTGAGAACAGATATTTCGGATCCCTTTGAAGACTCTAGGGCAAAAGGAAATATCCTGCGATAACAAAGAGAAAGAAGCTTTCTGAGAAACTTCTTTCTGTTCTGTGAAATCATCTCACAGAGTTACAGCTTTCTCCTCTAGAACCCTTTCGCTAAGACAGTTCTTGTGGAATTGGCAACGTGATATTTGGAAGCCCATAGAAGGGTATGGTGAAAAAAGGAAATATCCTAAGATGAAATCTGGAAAGAAGCTTTCTGAGAAACTGCTTAGTGTTCTGTGAATTCATCTCACAGAGTTATATCTGTATTTCGTGAATCTCTTTGCTAGCCTTATTTCTGTGTAATCTGAGAACAGATAATTCGGATCCCTTTGAAGACTATAGGGCCAAAGGAAATATCCTCCGATAACAAAGAGAAAGAAGCTTTCTGAGAAACTTCTTTGTGTTCTGTGAAATCATCTCACAGAGTTACAGCTTTCCCCTCAAGAAGCCTTTCGCTAAGACAGTTCCTGTGGAATTGGCAAAGAGATATTTGGAAGCCCATAGAGGGCTATGGTGAAAAAGGAAATATCCTCAGATGAAATCTGGAAAGAAGTTTTCTGAGAAACTGCTTAGTGTTCTGTGAATTCATCTCACAGAGTTATATCGGTATTTCGTGAATCTCTTTGCTAGCCTTATTTCTGTGGAATCTGAGAAAAGATATTTCGCATCCCTATGAAGACTATAGGGCCAAAGGAAATATCCTCCGATAACAAAGAGAAAGAAGCTTTTTGAGAAACTTCTTTGTGTTCTGTGAAATCATCTCACAGAATTACAGCTTTCCCCTCAAGAAGCCTTTCGCTACGACAGTTCTTGTGTAATTGGCAAAGAGATATTTGGAAGCCCATAGAGGGCTATGGTGAAAAAGGAAATATCCTCAGATGAAATCTGGAAAGAAGCTTTCTGAGAAACTGCTTAGTGTTCTGTGAATTCATCTCACAGAGTTACATCTGTATTTCGTGAATCTCTTTGCTAGCCTTATTTCTGTGTAATCTGAGAACAGATATTTCGGATCCCTTTGAAGACTATAGGGCCAAAGGAAATATCCTGCGATAACAAAGAGAAAGAAGCTTTCTGAGAAACTTCTTTGTGTTCTGTGAAATCATCTCATAGAGTTACAGCTTTCCCCTCAAGAAGCCTTTCGCTAGGACAGTTCTTGTGTAATTGGCAAAGAGATATTTGGAAGCCCATAGAGGGCTATGGTGAAAAAGGAAATATCCTCAGATGAAATCTGGAAAGAAGCTTTCTGAGAAACTGCTTAGTGTTCTGTGAATTCATCTCAAAGAGTTACATCTGTATTTCGTGAATCTCTTTGCTAGCCTTATTTCTGTGTAATCTGAGAACAGATATTTCGGATCCCTTTGAAGACTGTAGGGCCAAAGGAAATATCCTCCGATAACAAAGAGAAAGAAGCTTTCTGAGAAACTTCTTTGTGTTCTGTGAAATCATCTCACAGAGTTACAGCTTTCCCCTCAAGAAGCCTTTCGCTAAGACAGTTTTTGTGGAATTGGCGACTAGATATTTGGAAGCCCTTAGAGGGCTATGGTGAAAAAGGAAATATCCTCAGATGAAATCTGGAAAGAAGCTTTCTGAGAAACTGCTTAGTGTTCTGTGAATTCATCTCACAGTGTTACATCTGTATTTCGTGGATCTCTTTGCTAGCCTTATTTCTGTGGAGTCTGAGAACAGATATTTCGGATCCCTTTGAAGACTATAGGGCCAAAGGAAATATCCTCCGATAACATAGAGAAAGAAGCTTTCTGAGAAACTTCTTTGTGTTCTGTGAAATCATCTTACAGAGTTACAGCTTTCCCCTCAAGAAGCCTTTCGCTAAGACAGTTCTTGTGGAATTGGCAAAGTGATATTTGGAAGCCCATAGAGGGCTATGGTGAAAAAGGAAATATCCTCAGATGAGATCTGGAAAGAAGCTTTCTGAGAAACTGCTTAGTGTTCTGTGAATTCATCTCACAGAGTTACATCTGTATTTCGTGGATCTCTTTGCTAGCCTTATTTCTGTGGAATCTGAGAACAGATATTTCGGATCCCTTTGAAGACTATAGGGCCAAAGGAAATATTCTCCGATAACAAAGAGAAAGAAGCTTTCTGAGAATCTTCTTTGTGTTCTGTGAAATCATCTCACAGAATTACAGCTTTCCCCTCAAGAAGCCTTTCGCTAAGACAGTTCTTGTGGAATTGGCAAAGAGATATTTGGAAGCCCATAGAGGGCTATGGTGAAAAAGGAAATATTCTCAGATGAAATCTGGAAAGAAGCCTTCTGAGAAACTGCTTAGTGTTCTGTGAAATCATCTCACAGAGTTACAGCTTTCCCGTCAAGAAGCCTTTCGCTAAGACAGTTCTTGTGGAATTGGCAAAGTGATATTTGGAAGCCCCTAGAGGGCTATGGTGAAAAAGGAAATATCCTCAGATGAAATCTGGAAAGAAGCTTTCTGAGAAACTGCTTAGTGTTCTGTGAATTCATCTCACAGAGTTATATCTGTATTTCGTGAATCTCTTTGCTAGCCTTATTTCTGTGGAGTCTGAGAACAGATATTTGGGATCTCTTTGAAGACTATAGGGCCAAAGGAAATATCCTGCGATAACAAAGAGAAAGAAGCTTTCTGAGAAACTTCTTTGTGTTCTGTGAAATCATCTCACAGAATTACAGCTTTCCCCTAAAGAAGCCTTTCGCTAAGACAGTTCTTGTGGAATTGGCAAAGAGATATTTGGAAGCCCATAGAGGGCTATGGTGAAAAAGGAAATATCCTCAGATGAAATCTGGAAAGAAGCTTTCTGAGAAACTGCTTAGTGTTCTGTGAAATCATCTCACAGAGTTACAGCTTTCCCCTCAATAAGCCTTTCGCTAAGACAGTTCTTGTGGAATTGGCAAAGTGATATTTGGAAGCCCATAGAGGGCTATGGTGAAAAAGGAAATATCCTCAGATGAAATCTGGAAAGAAGCTTTCTGAGAAACTGCTTAGTGCTCTGTGAATTCATCTCACAGCGTTACATCTGTATTTCGTGGATCTCTTTGCTAGCCTTATTTCTGTGGAGTCTGAGAACAGATATTTCGGATCACTTTGAAGACTATAGAGCCAAAGGAAATATCCTCCGATAACATAGAGAAAGAAGCTTTCTGAGAAACTTCTTTGTGTTCTGTGAAATCATCTCACAGAGTTACAGCTTTCCCCTCAAGAAGCCTTTCGCTAAGACAGTTCTTGTGGAATTGGCAAAGTGATATTCGGAAGCCCATAGAGGGCTATGGTGAAAAAGGAAATATCCTCAGATGAAATCTGGAAAGAAGCTTTCTGAGAAACTGCTTAGTGTTCTGTGAATTCATCTCACAGAGTTACATCTGTATTTCATGGATCTCTTTGCTAGCCTTATTTCTTTGGAATCTGAGAACAGATATTTCGGATCCCTTTGAAGACTATAGGGCCAAAGGAAATATCCTCCGATAACAAAGAGAAGGAAGCTTTCTCAGAAACTTCTTTCTGTTCTGTGAAATCATCTCACAGAGTTACAGCTTTCCCCTCAAGAAGCCTTTCGCTAAGACAGTTCTTGTGGAATTGGCAAAGTGATATTTGGAAGCCCATAGAGGGCTATGGTGAAAAAGGAAATCTCCTCACATGAAATCTGGAAAGAAGCTTTCTGAGAAACTGCTTAGTGTTCTGTGAATTCATCTCACAGAGTTATATCTGTATTTCGTGGATCTCTTTGCTAGCCTTATTTCTGTGGAATCTGAGAACAGATATTTCGGATCCCTTTGAAGACTATAGGGCCAAAGGAAATATCCTCCGATAACAAAGAGAAAGAAGCTTTCTGAGAAACTTCTTTGTGTTCTGTGAAATCATCTCACAGAGTTACAGCTTTCCCCTCAAGAAGCCTTTCGCTAGGACAGTTCTTGTGTAATTGGCAAAGAGATATTTGGAAGCCCATAGAGGGCTATGGTGAAAAAGGAAATATCCTCAGATGAAATCTGGAAAGAAGCTTTCTGAGAAACTGCTTAGTGTTCTGTGAATTCATCTCACAGAGTTACATCTGTATTTCGTGAATCTCTTTGCTAGCCTTATTTCTGTGTAATCTGAGAACAGATATTTCGGATCCCTTTGAAGCCTGTAGGGCCAAAGGAAATATCCTCCGATAACAAAGAGAAAGAAGCTTTCTGAGAAACTTCTTTGTGTTCTGTGAAATCATCTCACAGAGTTACAGCTTTCCCCTCAAGAAGCCTTTCGCTAAGACAGTTTTTGTGGAATTGGCAACTTGATATTTGGAAGCCCTTAGAGGGCTATGGTGAAAAAGGAAATATCCTCAGATGAAATCTGGAAAGAAGCTTTCTGAGAAACTGCTTAGTGTTCTGTGAATTCATCTCACAGAGTTATATCTGTATTTCGTGAATCTCTTTGCTAGCCTTATTTCTGTGTAATCTGAGAACAGATATTTCGCATCCCTTTGAAGACTATAGGGCCAAAGGAAATATCCTCCGATAACAAAGAGAAAGAAGCTTTCTGAGAAACTTCTTTGTGTTCTGTGAAATCATCTCACAGAGTTACAGCTTTCCCCTCAAGAAGCCTTTCGCTAAGAAAGTTCTTGTGGAATTGGCAAAGTGATATTTGGAAGCCCATAGAGGGCTATGGTGAAAAAGGAAATATCCTCAGATGAAATCTGGAAAGAAGCTTTCTGAGAAACTGCTTAGTGTTCTGTGAATTCATCTCACAGTGTTACATCTGTATTTCGTGGATCTCTTTGCTAGCCTTATTTCTGTGGAGTCTGAGAACAGATATTTCGGATCCCTTTGAAGACTATAGGGCCAAAGGAAATATCCTCCGATAACATAGAGAAAGAAGCTTTCTGAGAAACTTCTTTGTGTTCTGTGAAATCATCTCACAGAGTTACAGCTTTCCCCTCAAGAAGCCTTTCGCTAAGACAGTTCTTGTGGAATTGGCAAAGTGATATTTGGAAGCCCATAGAGGTCTATGGTGAAAAAGGAAATATCCTCAGATGAGATCTGGAAAGAAGCTTTCTGAGAAACTGCTTAGTGTTCTGTGAATTCATCTCACAGAGTTACATCTGTATTTCGTGGATCTCTTTGCTAGCCTTATTTCTGTGGAATCTGAGAACAGATATTTCGGATCCCTTTGAAGACTATAGGGCCAAAGGAAATATTCTCCGATAACAAAGAGAAAGAAGCTTTCTGAGAATCTTCTTTGTGTTCTGTGAAATCATCTCACAGAATTACAGCTTTCCCCTCAAGAAGCCTTTCGCTAAGACAGTTCTTGTGGAATTGGCAAAGAGATATTTGGAAGCCCATAGAGGGCTATGGTGAAAAAGGAATATCCTCAGATGAAATCTGGAAAGAAGCCTTCTGAGAAACTGCTTAGTGTTCTGTGAAATCATCTCACAGAGTTACAGCTTTCCCCTCAAGAAGCCTTTCGCTAAGACAGTTCTTGTGGAATTGGCAAAGTGATATTTGGAAGCCCATAGAGGGCTATGGTGAAAAAGGAAATATCCTCAGATGAAATCTGGTAAGAAGCTTTCTGAGAAACTGCTTAGTGTTCTGTGAATTCATCTCACAGAGTTACATCTGTATTTCGTGTATCTCTTTGCTAGCCTTATTTCTGTGGAGTCTGAGAACAGATATTTCGGATCCCTTTGAAGACTATAGGGCCAAAGGAAATATCCTGCGATAACAAAGAGAAAGAAGCTTTCTGAGAAACTTCTTTCTGTTCTGTGAAATCATCTCACAGAGTTACATGTGTATTTCGTGGATCTCTTTGCTAGCCTTATTTCTGTGGAATCTGAGAAAAGATATTTCCCATCCCTATGAAGACTATAGGGCCAAAGGAAATATCCTCCGATATCAAAGAGAAAGAAGCTTTCTGAGAAACTTCTTTGTGTTCTGTGAAATCATCTCACAGAGTTACAGCTTTCCCCTCAAGAAGCCTTTCGCTAAGACAGTTCTTGTGGAATTGGCAAAGAGATATTTGGAAGCCCATAGAGGGCTATGGTGAAAAAGGAAATATCCTCAGATGAAATCTGGAAAGAAACTTTCTGAGAAACTGCTTAGTGTTCTGTGAAATCATCTCACAGAGTTTTAGCTTTCCCCTCAAGAAGCCTTTCGCTAAGACACTTCTTGTGGAATTGGCAAAGTGATATTTGGAAGACCATAGAGGGCTATGGTGAAAAAGGAAATATCCTCAGATGAAATCTGGAAAGAAGCTTTCTGAGAAACTGCTTAGTGTTCTGTGAATTCATCTCACAGCGTTACATTTGTATTTCGTGGATCTCTTTGCTAGCCTTATTTCTGTGGAGTCTGAGAACAGATATTTCGGATCCCTTTGAAGACTATAGGGCCAAAGGAAATATCCTCCGATAACATAGAGAAGGAAGCTTTCTGAGAAACTTCTTTGTGTTCTGTGAAATCATCTCACAGAGTTACAGCTTTCCCCTCAAGAAGCCTTTCGCTAAGACAGTTCTTGTGGAATTGGCAAAGTTATATTTGGAAGCCCATAGAGGGCTAAGGTGAAAAAGGAAATATCCTCAGATGAGATCTGGAAAGAAGCTTTCTGAGAAACTGCTTAGTGTTCTGTGAATTCATCTCACAGAGTTACATCTGTATTTCGTGGATCTCTTTGCTAGCCTTATTTCTGTGGAATCTGAGAACAGATATTTCGGATCCCTTTGAAGACTATAGGGCCAAAGGAAATATCCTCCGATAACAAAGAGAAAGAAGCTTTCTGAGAAACTTCTTTCTGTTCTGTGAAATCATCTCACAGAGTTACAGCTTTCCCCTCCAGAAGCCTTTTGCTAAGACAGTTCTTGTGGAATTGGCAAAGTGATATTTGGAAGCCCATAGAGGGCTATGGTGAAAAAGGAAATCTCCTCACATGAAATCTGGAAAGAAGCTTTCTGAGAAACTGCTTAGTGTTCTGTGAATTCATCTCACAGAGTTACATGTGTATTTCGTGGATCTCTTTGCTAGCCTTATTTCTGTGGAATCTGAGAACAGATATTTCGGATCCCTTTGAAGACAATAGGGCCAAAGGAAATATCCTGCGATAACAAAGAGAAAGAAGCTTTCTGAGAAACTTCTTTGTGTTCTGTGAAATCATCTCATAGAGTTACAGCTTTCCCCTCAAAAAGCCTTTCGCTAGGACAGTTCTTGTGTAATTGGCAAAGAGATATTTGGAAGCCCATGGAGGGCTATGGTGAAAAAGGAAATATCTTCAGATGAAATCTGGAAAGAAGCTTTCTGAGAAACTGCTTAGTGTTCTGTGAATTCATCTCACAGTGTTACATCTGTATTTCGTGGATCTCTTTGCTAGCCTTATTTCTGTGGAGTCTGAGAACAGATATTTCGGATCCCTTTGAAGACTATAGGGCCAAAGGAAATATCCTCCGATAACATAGAGAAAGAAGCTTTCTGAGAAACTTCTTTGTGTTCTGTGAAATCATCTCACAGAGTTACAGCTTTCCCCTCAAGTAGCCTTTCTCTAAGACAGTTCTTGTGGAATTGGCAAAGTGATATTTGGAAGCCCATAGAGGGCTATGGTGAAAAAGGAAATATCCTCAGATGAGATCTGGAAAGAAGCTTTCTGAGAAACTGCTTAGTGTTCTGTGAATTCATCTCACAGAGTTACATCTGTATTTCGTGGTCTCTTTGCTAGCCTTATTTCTGTGTAATCTGAGAACAGATATTTCGGATCCCTTTGAAGACTATAGGGCCAAAGGAAATATCCTCCGATAACAAAGAGAAAGAAGATTTCTGAGAATCTTCTTTGTGTTCTGTGAAATCATCTCACAGAATTACAGCTTTCCCCTCAAGAAGCCTTTCGCTAAGACAGTTCTTGTGGAATTGGAAAAGAGATATTTGGAAGCCCATAGAGGGCTATGGTGAAAAAGGAAATATCCTCAGATGAAATCTGGAAAGAAGCCTTCTGAGAAACTGCTTAGTGTTCTGTGAAATCATCTCACAGAGTTACAGCTTTCCCCCAAGAAGCCTTTCGCTAAGACAGTTCTTGTTTAATTGGCAAAGTGATATTTGGAAGCCCATAGAGGGCTATGGTGAAAAAGGAAATATCCTCAGATGAAATCTGGAAAGAAGCTTTCTGAGAAACTGCTTAGTGTTCTGTGAATTCATCTCACAGCGTTACATCTGTATTTCGTGTATCTCTTTGCTAGCCTTATTTCTGTGGAGTCTGAGAACAGATATTTCGGATCCCTTTGAAGACTATAGGGCCAAAGGAAATATCCTCCGATAACATAGAGAAAGAAGCTTTCTGAGAAACTTCTTTGTGTTCTGTGAAATCATCTCACAGAGTTACAGCTTTCCCCTCAAGAAGCCTTTCGCTAAGACAGTTCCTGTGGAATTGGCAAAGAGATATTTGGAAGCCCATAGAGGGCTATGGTGAAAAAGGAAATATCCTCAGATGAAATCTGGAAAGAAGCTTTCTGAGAAACTGCTTAGTGTTCTGTGAAATCATCTAACAGAGTTACATCTGTATTTCGTGGATCTCTTTGCTAGCCTTATTTCTGTAAAATCTGAGAACAGATATTTCGGATCCCTTTGAAGACTATAGGGCCAAAGGAAATATCCTCCGTTAACAAAGAGAAAGAAGCTTTCTGAGAAACTTCTTTCTGTTCTGTGAAATCATCTCACAGAGTTACAGCTTTCCCCTCAAGAAGCCTTTCGCTAAGACAGTTCTTGTGGAATTGGCAAAGTGATATTTGGAAGCCCATAGAGGGCTATGGTGAAAAAGGAAATATCCTCAGATGAAATCTGGAAAGAAGCTTTCTGAGAAACTGCTTAGTGTTCTGTGAATTCATCTCACAGAGTTACATGTGTATTTCGTGGATCTCTTTGCTAGCCTTATTTCTGTGGAATCTGAGAAAAGATATTTCGCATCCCTATGAAGACTATAGGGCCAAAGGAAATATCCTCCGATAACAAAGAGAAAGAAGCTTTCTGAGAAACTTCTTTCTGTTCTGTGAAATCATCTCACAGAGTTACAGCTTTCCCCTCAAGAAGCCTTTCGCTAAGACAGTTCTTGTGGAATTGGCAAAGAGATATTTGGAAGCCCATAGAGGGCTATGGTGAAAAAGGAAATATCCTCAGATGAAATCTGGAAAGAAGCTTTCTGAGAAACTGCTTAGTGTTCTGTGAAATCACTTCACAGAGTTACAGCTTTCCCCTCAAGAAGCCTTTCGCTAAGACAGTTCTTGTGGAATTGGCAAAGTGATATTTGGAAGCCCATAGAGGGCTATGGTGAAAAAGGAAATATCCTCAGATGAAATCTGGAAAGAAGCTTTCTGAGAAACTGCTTAGTGTTCTGTGAATTCATCTCACAGCGTTACGTCTGTATTTCGTGGATCTCTTTGCTAGCCTTATTTCTGTGGAGTCTGAGAACAGATATTTCGGATCCCTTTGAAGACTATAGGGCCAAGGGAAATATCCTCCGATAACAAAGAGAAAGAAGCTTTCTGAGAAACTTCTTTGTGTTCTGTGAAATCATCTCACAGAGTTACAGCTTTCCCCGCCAGAAGGCTTTCGCTAAGACAGTTCTTGTGGAATTGGCTAAGTGATATTTGGAAGCCCATAGAGGGCTATGGTGAAAAAGGAAATCTCCTCACATGAAATCTGGAAAGAAGCTTTCTGAGAAACTGCTTAGTGTTCTGTGAATTCATCTCACAGAGTTACATCTGTATTTCGTGGATCTCTTTGCTAGCCTTATTTCTGTGTAATCTGAGAACAGATATTTCGGATCCCTTTGAAGACTATAGGGCCAAAGGAAATATCCTCCGATAACAAAGAGAAAGAAGATTTCTGAGAATCTTCTTTGTGTTCTGTGAAATCATCTCACAGAATTACAGCTTTCCCCTCAAGAAGCCTTTCGCTAAGACAGTTCTTGTGGAATTGGCAAAGAGATATTTGGAAGCCCATAGAGGGCTATGGTGAAAAAGGAAATATCCTCAGATGAAATCTGGAAAGAAGCCTTCTGAGAAACTGCTTAGTGTTCTGTGAAATCATCTCACAGAGTTACAGCTTTCCCCCAAGAAGCCTTTCGCTAAGACAGTTCTTGTGGAATTGGCAAAGTGATATTTGGAAGCCCATAGAGGGCTATGGTGAAAAAGGAATTATCCTCAGATGAAATCTGGAAAGAAGCTTTCTGAGAAACTGCTTAGTGTTCTGTGAATTCATCTCACAGCGTTACATCTGTATTTCGTGTATCTCTTTGCTAGCCTTATTTCTGTGGAGTCTGAGAACAGATATTTCGGATCCCTTTGAAGACTATAGGGCCAAAGGAAATATCCTCCGATAACATAGAGAAAGAAGCTTTCTGAGAAACTTCTTTGTGTTCTGTGAAATCATCTCACAGAGTTACAGCTTTCCCCTCAAGAAGCCTTTCGCTAAGACAGTTCCTGTGGAATTGGCAAAGAGATATTTGGAAGCCCATAGAGGGCTATGGTGAAAAAGGAAATATCCTCAGATGAAATCTGGAAAGAAGCTTTCTGAGAAACTGCTTAGTGTTCTGTGAAATCATCTCACACAGTTACATCTGTATTTCGTGGATCTCTTTGCTAGCCTTATTTCTGTGGAATCTGAGAACAGATATTTCGGATCCCTTTGAAGACTATAGGGCCAAAGGAAATATCCTCCGATAACAAAGAGAAAGAAGCTTTCTGAGAAACTTCTTTCTGTTCTGTGAAATCATCTCACAGAGTTACAGCTTTCCCCTCAAGAAGCCTTTCGCTAAGACTGTTCTTGTGGAATTGGCAAAGTGATATTTGGAAGCCCATAGAGGGCTATGGTGAAAAAGGAAATCTCCTCACATGAAATCTGGAAAGAAGCTTTCTGAGAAACTGCTTAGTGTTCTGTGAATTCATCTCACAGAGTTACATCTGTATTTCGTGGATCTCTTTGCTAGCCTTATTTCTGTGTAATCTGAGAACAGATATTTCGGATCCCTTTGAAGACTATAGGGCCAAAGGAAATATCCTCCGATAACAAAGAGAAAGAAGCTTTCTGAGAAACTTCTTTGTGTTTTGTGAAATCATCTCACAGAGTTACAGCTTTCCCCTCAAGAAGCCTTTCGCTACGACAGTTCTTGTGTAATTGGCAAAGAGATATTTGGAAGCCCATAGAGGGCTATGGTGAAAAAGGAAATATCCTCAGATGAAATCTGGAAAGAAGCTTTCTGAGAAACTGCCAAGTGTTCTGTGAATTCATCTCACAGAGTTACATCTGTATTTCGTGAATCTCTTTGCTAGCCTTATTTCTGTGTAATCTGAGAACAGATATTTCGGATCCCTTTGAAGACTATAGGGCCAAAGGAAATATCCTGCGATAACAAAGAGAAAGAAGCTTTCTGAAAAACTTCTTTGTGTTCTGTGAAATCATCTCATAGAGTTACAGCTTTCCCCTCAAGAAGCCTTTCGCTAGGACAGTTCTTGTGTAATTGGCAAAGAGATATTTGGAAGCCCATAGAGGGCTATGGTGAAAAAGGAAATATCCTCAGATGAAATCTGGAAAGAATCTTTCTGAGAAACTGCTTAGTGTTCTGTGAATTCATCTCACAGAGTTACATCTGTATTTCGTGAATCTCTTTGCTAGCCTTATTTCTGTGTAATCTGAGAACAGATATTTCGGATCCCTTTGAAGACTGTAGGGCCAAAGGAAATATCCTCCGATAACAAAGAGAAAGAAGCTTTCTGAGAAACTTCTTTGTGTTCTGTGAAATCATCTCACAGAGTTACAGCTTTCCCCTCAAGAAGCCTTTCGCTAAGACAGTTTTTGTGGAATTGGCAACTTGATATTTGGAAGCCCTTAGAGGGCTATGGTGAAAAAGGAAATATCCTCAGATGAAATCTGAAAGAAGCTTTCTGAGAAACTGCTTAGTGTTCTGTGAATTCATCTCACAGAGTTATATCTGTATTTCGTGAATCTCTTTGCTAGCCTTATTTCTGGGTAATCTGAGAACAGATATTTCGCATCCCTTTGAAGACTATAGGGCCAAAGGAAATATCCTCCGATAACAAAGAGAAAGAAGCTTTCTGAGAAACTTCTTTGTGTTCTGTGAAATCATCTCACAGAGTTACAGCTTTCCCCTCAAGAAGCCTTTCGCTAAGAAAGTTCTTGTGGAATTGGCAAACTGATATTTGGAAGCCCATAGAGGGCTATGGTGAAAAAGGAAATATCCTCAGATGAAATCTGGAAAGAAGCTTTCTGAGAAACTGCTTAGTGTTCTGTGAAATCACTTCACAGAGTTACAGCTTTCCCCTCAAGAAGCCTTTCGCTAAGACAGTTCTTGTGGAATTGGCAAAGTGATATTTGGAAGCCCATAGAGGGCTATGGTGAAAAAGGAAATATCCTCAGATGAAATCTGGAAAGAAGCTTTCTGAGAAACCGCTTAGTGTTCTGTGAATTCATCTCACAGCGTTACATCTGTATTTCGTGGATCTCTTTGCTAGCCTTATTTCTGTGGAGTCTGAGAACAGATATTTCGGATCCCTTTGAAGACTATAGGGCCAAGGGAAATATCCTCCGATAACAAAGAGAAAGAAGCTTTCTGAGAAACTTCTTTGTGTTCTGTGAAATCATCTCACAGAGTTACAGCTTTCCCCGCCAGAAGCCTTTCGCTAAGACAGTTCTTGTGGAATTGGCTAAGTGATATTTGGAAGCCCATAGAGGGCTATGGTGAAAAAGGAAATCTCCTCACATGAAATCTGGAAAGAAGCTTTCTGAGAAACTGCTTAGTGTTCTGTGAATTCATCTCACAGAGTTACATCTGTATTTCGTGGATCTCTTTGCTAGCCTTATTTCTGTGGAATCTGAGAACAGATATTTCGGATCCCTTTGAAGACTATAGGGCCAAAGGAAATATCCTCCGATAACAAAGAGAAAGAAGATTTCTGAGAATCTTCTTTGTGTTCTGTGAAATCATCTCACAGAATTACAGCTTTCCCCTCAAGAAGCCTTTCGCTAAGACAGTTCTTGTGGAATTGGCAAAGAGATATTTGGAAGCCCATAGAGGGCTATGGTGAAAAAGGAAATATCCTCAGATGAAATCTGGAAAGAAGCCTTCTGAGAAACTGCTTAGTGTTCTGTGAAATCATCTCACAGAGTTACAGCTTTCCCCCAAGAAGCCTTTCGCTAAGACAGTTCTTGTGGAATTGGCAAAGTGATATTTGGAAGCCCATAGAGGGCTATGGTGAAAAAGGAAATATCCTCAGATGAAATCTGGAAAGAAGCTTTCTGAGAAACTGCTTAGTGTTCTGTGAATTCATCTCACAGCGTTACATCTGTATTTCGTGTATCTCTTTGCTAGCCTTATTTCTGTGGAGTCTGAGAACAGATATTTCGGATCCCTTTGAAGACTATAGGGCCAAAGGAAATATCCTCCGATAACATAGAGAAAGAAGCTTTCTGAGAAACTTCTTTGTGTTCTGTGAAATCATCTCACAGAGTTACAGCTTTCCCCTCAAGAAGCCTTTCGCTAAGACAGTTCCTGTGGAATTGGCAAAGAGATATTTGGAAGCCCATAGAGGGCTATGGTGAAAAAGGAAATATCCTCAGATGAAATCTGGAAAGAAGCTTTCTGAGAAACTGCTTAGTGTTCTGTGAAATCATCTCACAGAGTTACATCTGTATTTCGTGGATCTCTTTGCTAGCCTTATTTCTGTGGAATCTGAGAACAGATATTTCGGATCCCTTTGAAGACTATAGGGCCAAAGGAAATATCCTCCGTTAACAAAGAGAAAGAAGCTTTCTGAGAAACTTCTTTCTGTTCTGTGAAATCATCTCACAGAGTTACAGCTTTCCCCTCAAGAAGCCTTTCGCTAAGACAGTTCTTGTGGAATTGGCAAAGTGATATTTGGAAGCCCATAGAGGGCTATGGTGAAAAAGGAAATATCCTCAGATGAAATCTGGAAAGAAGCTTTCTGAGAAACTGCTTAGTGTTCTGTGAATTCATCTCACAGAGTTACATGTGTATTTCGTGGATCTCTTTGCTAGCCTTATTTCTGTGGAATCTGAGAAAAGATATTTCGCATCCCTATGAAGACTATAGGGCCAAAGGAAATATCCTCCGATAACAAAGAGAAAGAAGCTTTCTCAGAAACTTCTTTCTGTTCTGTGAAATCATCTCACAGAGTTACAGCTTTCCCCTCAAGAAGCCTTTCGCTAAGACAGTTCTTGTGGAATTGGCAAAGAGATATTTGGAAGCCCATAGAGGGCTATGGTGAAAAAGGAAATATCCTCAGATGAAATCTGGAAAGAAGCTTTCTGTGAAACTGCTTAGTGTTCTGTGAAATCATTTCACAGAGTTACAGCTTTCCCCTCAAGAAGCCTTTCGCTAAGACAGTTCTTGTGGAATTGGCAAAGTGATATTTGGAAGCCCATAGAGGGCTATGGTGAAAAAGGAAATATCCTCAGATGAAATCTGGAAAGAAGCTTTCTGAGAAACTGCTTAGTGTTCTGTGAATTCATCTCACAGCGTTACATCTGTATTTCGTGGATCTCTTTGCTAGCCTTATTTCTGTGGAGTCTGAGAACAGATATTTCGGATCCCTTTGAAGACTATAGGGCCAAGGGAAATATCCTCCGATAACAAAGAGAAAGAAGCTTTCTGAGAAACTTCTTTGTGTTCTGTGAAATCATCTCACAGAGTTACAGCTTTCCCCGCCAGAAGCCTTTCGCTAAGACAGTTCTTGTGGAATTGGCTAAGTGATATTTGGAAGCCCATAGAGGGCTATGGTGAAAAAGGAAATCTCCTCACATGAAATCTGGAAAGAAGCTTTCTGAGAAACTGCTTAGTGTTCTGTGAATTCATCTCACAGAGTTACATCTGTATTTCGTGGATCTCTTTGCTAGCCTTATTTCTGTGGCATCTGAGAACAGATATTTCAGATCCCTTTGAAGACTATAGGGCCAAAGGAAATATACTGCGATAACAAAGAGAAAGAAGCTTTCTGAGAAACTTCTTTCTGTTCTGTGAAATCATCTCACAGAGTTACAGCTTTCTCCTCAAGAACCCTTTCGCTAAGACAGTTCTTGTGGAATTGGCAACGTGATATTTGGAAGCCCATAGAGGGGTATGGTGAAAAAAGGAAATATCCTCAGATGAAATCTGGAAAGAAGCTTTCTGAGAAACTGCTTAGTGTTCTGTGAATTCATCTCACAGAGTTATATCTGTATTTCGTGAATCTCTTTGCTAGCCTTATTTCTGTGTAATCTGAGAAAAGATAATTCGGATCCCTTTGAAGACTATAGGGCCAAAGGAAATATCCTCCGATAACAAAGAGAAAGAAGCATTCTGAGAAACATCTTTGTGTTCTGTGAAATCATCTCACAGAGTTACAGCTTTCCCCTCAAGAAGCCTTTCGCTAAGACAGTTCCTGTGGAATTGGCAAAGAGATATTTGGAAGCCCATAGAGGGCTATGGTGAAAAAGGAAATATCCTCAGATGAAATCTGGAAAGAAGCTTTCTGAGAAACTGCTTAGTGTTCTGTGAAATCATCTCACACAGTTACATCTGTATTTCGTGGATCTCTTTGCTAGCCTTATTTCTGTGGAATCTGAGAACAGATATTTCGGATCCCTTTGAAGACTATAGGGCCAAAGGAAATATCCTCCGATAACAAAGAGAAAGAAGCTTTCTCAGAAACTTCTTTCTGTTCTGTGAAATCATCTCACAGAGTTACAGCTTTCCCCTCAAGAAGCCTTTCGCTAAGACTGTTCTTGTGGAATTGGCAAAGTGATATTTGGAAGCCCATAGAGGGCTATGGTGAAAAAGGAAATCTCCTCACATGAAATCTGGAAAGAAGCTTTCTGAGAAACTGCTTAGTGTTCTGTGAATTCATCTCACAGAGTTACATCTGTATTTCTTGAATCTCTGTGCTAGCCTTATTTCTGTGTAATCTGAGAACAGATATTTCGGATCCCTTTGAAGACTATAGGGCCAAAGGAAATATCCTCCGATAACAAAGAGAAAGAAGCTTTCTGAGAAACTTCTTTGTGTTTTGTGAAATCATCTCACAGAGTTACAGCTTTCCCCTCAAGAAGCCTTTCGCTACGACAGTTCTTGTGTAATTGGCAAAGAGATATTTGGAAGCCCATAGAGGGCTATGGTGAAAAAGGAAATATCCTCAGATGAAATCTGGAAAGAAGCTTTCTGAGAAACTGCTTAGTGTTCTGTGAATTCATCTCACAGAGTTACATCTGTATTTCGTGAATCTCTTTGCTAGCCTTATTTCTGTGTAATCTGAGAACAGATATTTCGGATCCCTTTGAAGACTATAGGGCCAAAGGAAATATCCTGCGATAACAAAGAGAAAGAAGCTTTCTGAAAAACTTCTTTGTGTTCTGTGAAATCATCTCATAGAGTTACAGCTTTCCCCTCAAGAAGCCTTTCGCTAGGACAGTTCTTGTGTAATTGGCAAAGAGATATTTGGAAGCCCATAGAGGGCTATGGTGAAAAAGGAAATATCCTCAGATGAAATCTGGAAAGAATCTTTCTGAGAAACTGCTTAGTGTTCTGTGAATTCATCTCACAGAGTTACATCTGTATTTCGTGAATCTCTTTGCTAGCCTTATTTCTGTGTAATCTGAGAACAGATATTTCGGATCCCTTTGAAGACTGTAGGGCCAAAGGAAATATCCTCCGATAACAAAGAGAAAGAAGCTTTCTGAGAAACTTCTTTGTGTTCTGTGAAATCATCTCACAGAGTTACAGCTTTCCCCTCAAGAAGCCTTTCGCTAAGACAGTTTTTGTGGAATTGGCAACTTGATATTTGGAAGCCCTTAGAGGGCTATGGTGAAAAAGGAAATATCCTCAGATGAAATCTGAAAGAAGCTTTCTGAGAAACTGCTTAGTGTTCTGTGAATTCATCTCACAGAGTTATATCTGTATTTCGTGAATCTCTTTGCTAGCCTTATTTCTGGGTAATCTGAGAACAGATATTTCGCATCCCTTTGAAGACTATAGGGCCAAAGGAAATATCCTCCGATAACAAAGAGAAAGAAGCTTTCTGAGAAACTTCTTTGTGTTCTGTGAAATCATCTCACAGAGTTACAGCTTTCCCCTCAAGAAGCCTTTCGCTAAGAAAGTTCTTGTGGAATTGGCAAACTGATATTTGGAAGCCCATAGAGGGCTATGGTGAAAAAGGAAATATCCTCAGATGAAATCTGGAAAGAAGCTTTCTGAGAAACTGCTTAGTGTTCTGTGAAATCACTTCACAGAGTTACAGCTTTCCCCTCAAGAAGCCTTTCGCTAAGACAGTTCTTGTGGAATTGGCAAAGTGATATTTGGAAGCCCATAGAGGGCTATGGTGAAAAAGGAAATATCCTCAGATGAAATCTGGAAAGAAGCTTTCTGAGAAACCGCTTAGTGTTCTGTGAATTCATCTCACAGCGTTACATCTGTATTTCGTGGATCTCTTTGCTAGCCTTATTTCTGTGGAGTCTGAGAACAGATATTTCGGATCCCTTTGAAGACTATAGGGCCAAGGGAAATATCCTCCGATAACAAAGAGAAAGAAGCTTTCTGAGAAACTTCTTTGTGTTCTGTGAAATCATCTCACAGAGTTACAGCTTTCCCCGCCAGAAGCCTTTCGCTAAGACAGTTCTTGTGGAATTGGCTAAGTGATATTTGGAAGCCCATAGAGGGCTATGGTGAAAAAGGAAATCTCCTCACATGAAATCTGGAAAGAAGCTTTCTGAGAAACTGCTTAGTGTTCTGTGAATTCATCTCACAGAGTTACATCTGTATTTCGTGGATCTCTTTGCTAGCCTTATTTCTGTGGAATCTGAGAACAGATATTTCGGATCCCTTTGAAGACTATAGGGCCAAAGGAAATATCCTCCGATAACAAAGAGAAAGAAGATTTCTGAGAATCTTCTTTGTGTTCTGTGAAATCATCTCACAGAATTACAGCTTTCCCCTCAAGAAGCCTTTCGCTAAGACAGTTCTTGTGGAATTGGCAAAGAGATATTTGGAAGCCCATAGAGGGCTATGGTGAAAAAGGAAATATCCTCAGATGAAATCTGGAAAGAAGCCTTCTGAGAAACTGCTTAGTGTTCTGTGAAATCATCTCACAGAGTTACAGCTTTCCCCCAAGAAGCCTTTCGCTAAGACAGTTCTTGTGGAATTGGCAAAGTGATATTTGGAAGCCCATAGAGGGCTATGGTGAAAAAGGAAATATCCTCAGATGAAATCTGGAAAGAAGCTTTCTGAGAAACTGCTTAGTGTTCTGTGAATTCATCTCACAGCGTTACATCTGTATTTCGTGTATCTCTTTGCTAGCCTTATTTCTGTGGAGTCTGAGAACAGATATTTCGGATCCCTTTGAAGACTATAGGGCCAAAGGAAATATCCTCCGATAACATAGAGAAAGAAGCTTTCTGAGAAACTTCTTTGTGTTCTGTGAAATCATCTCACAGAGTTACAGCTTTCCCCTCAAGAAGCCTTTCGCTAAGACAGTTCCTGTGGAATTGGCAAAGAGATATTTGGAAGCCCATAGAGGGCTATGGTGAAAAAGGAAATATCCTCAGATGAAATCTGGAAAGAAGCTTTCTGAGAAACTGCTTAGTGTTCTGTGAAATCATCTCACAGAGTTACATCTGTATTTCGTGGATCTCTTTGCTAGCCTTATTTCTGTGGAATCTGAGAACAGATATTTCGGATCCCTTTGAAGACTATAGGGCCAAAGGAAATATCCTCCGTTAACAAAGAGAAAGAAGCTTTCTGAGAAACTTCTTTCTGTTCTGTGAAATCATCTCACAGAGTTACAGCTTTCCCCTCAAGAAGCCTTTCGCTAAGACAGTTCTTGTGGAATTGGCAAAGTGATATTTGGAAGCCCTTAGAGGGCTATGGTGAAAAAGGAAATATCCTCAGATGAAATCTGGAAAGAAGCTTTCTGAGAAACTGCTTAGTGTTCTGTGAATTCATCTCACAGAGTTACATGTGTATTTCGTGGATCTCTTTGCTAGCCTTATTTCTGTGGAATCTGAGAAAAGATATTTCGCATCCCTATGAAGACTATAGGGCCAAAGGAAATATCCTCCGATAACAAAGAGAAAGAAGCTTTCTGAGAAACTTCTTTCTGTTCTGTGAAATCATCTCACAGAGTTACAGCTTTCCCCTCAAGAAGCCTTTCGCTAAGACAGTTCTTGTGGAATTGGCAAAGAGATATTTGGAAGCCCATAGAGGGCTATGGTGAAAAAGGAAATATCCTCAGATGAAATCTGGAAAGAAGCTTTCTGTGAAACTGCTTAGTGTTCTGTGAAATCATTTCACAGAGTTACAGCTTTCCCCTCAAGAAGCCTTTCGCTAAGACAGTTCTTGTGGAATTGGCAAAGTGATATTTGGAAGCCCATAGAGGGCTATGGTGAAAAAGGAAATATCCTCAGATGAAATCTGGAAAGAAGCTTTCTGAGAAACTGCTTAGTGTTCTGTGAATTCATCTCACAGCGTTACATCTGTATTTCGTGGATCTCTTTGCTAGCCTTATTTCTGTGGAGTCTGAGAACAGATATTTCGGATCCCTTTGAAGACTATAGGGCCAAGGGAAATATCCTCCGATAACAAAGAGAAAGAAGCTTTCTGAGAAACTTCTTTGTGTTCTGTGAAATCATCTCACAGAGTTACAGCTTTCCCCGCCAGAAGCCTTTCGCTAAGGCAGTTCTTGTGGAATTGGCTAAGTGATATTTGGAAGCCCATAGAGGGCTATGGTGAAAAAGGAAATCTCCTCACATGAAATCTGGAAAGAAGCTTTCTGAGAAACTGCTTAGTGTTCTGTGAATTCATCTCACAGAGTTACATGTGTATTTCGTGGATCTCTTTGCTAGCCTTATTTCTGTGGCATCTGAGAACAGATATTTCAGATCCCTTTGAAGACTATAGGGCCAAAGGAAATATACTGCGATAACAAAGAGAAAGAAGCTTTCTGAGAAACTTCTTTCTGTTCTGTGAAATCATCTCACAGAGTTACAGCTTTCTCCTCAAGAACCCTTTCGCTAAGACAGTTCTTGTGGAATTGGCAACGTGATATTTGGAAGCCCATAGAGGGGTATGGTGAAAAAAGGAAATATCCTCAGATGAAATCTGGAAAGAAGCTTTCTGAGAAACTGCTTAGTGTTCTGTGAATTCATCTCACAGAGTTATATCTGTATTTCGTGAATCTCTTTGCTAGCCTTATTTCTGTGTAATCTGAGAAAAGATAATTCGGATCCCTTTGAAGACTATAGGGCCAAAGGAAATATCCTCCGATAACAAAGAGAAAGAAGCATTCTGAGAAACATCTTTGTGTTCTGTGAAATCATCTCACAGAGTTACAGCTTTCCCCTCAAGAAGCCTTTCGCTAAGACAGTTCCTGTGGAATTGGCAAAGAGATATTTGGAAGCCCATAGAGGGCTATGGTGAAAAAGGAAATATCCTCAGATGAAATCTGGAAAGAAGCTTTCTGAGAAACTGCTTAGTGTTCTGTGAAATCATCTCACACAGTTACATCTGTATTTCGTGGATCTCTTTGCTAGCCTTATTTCTGTGGAATCTGAGAACAGATATTTCGGATCCCTTTGAAGACTATAGGGCCAAAGGAAATATCCTCCGATAACAAAGAGAAAGAAGCTTTCTCAGAAACTTCTTTCTGTTCTGTGAAATCATCTCACAGAGTTACAGCTTTCCCCTCAAGAAGCCTTTCGCTAAGACTGTTCTTGTGGAATTGGCAAAGTGATATTTGGAAGCCCATAGAGGGCTATGGTGAAAAAGGAAATCTCCTCACATGAAATCTGGAAAGAAGCTTTCTGAGAAACTGCTTAGTGTTCTGTGAATTCATCTCACAGAGTTACATCTGTATTTCGTGGATCTCTTTGCTAGCCTTATTTCTGTGTAATCTGAGAACAGATATTTCGGATCCCTTTGAAGACTATAGGGCCAAAGGAAATATCCTCCGATAACAAAGAGAAAGAAGCTTTCTGAGAAACTTCTTTGTGTTCTGTGAAATCATCTCACAGAGTTACAGCTTTCCCCTCAAGAAGCCTTTCGCTACGACAGTTCTTGTGTAATTGGCAAAGAGATATTTGGAAGCCCATAGAGGGCTATGGTGAAAAAGGAAATATCCTCAGATGAAATCTGGAAAGAAGCTTTCTGAGAAACTGCTTAGTGTTCTGTGAATTCATCTCACAGAGTTACATCTGTATTTCGTGAATCTCTTTGCTAGCCTTATTTCTGTGTAATCTGAGAACAGATATTTCGGATCCCTTTGAAGACTATAGGGCCAAAGGAAATATCCTCCGATAACAAAGAGAAAGAAGCTTTCTGAGAAACTTCTTTGTGTTCTGTGAAATCATCTCATAGAGTTACAGCTTTCCCCTCAAGAAGCCTTTCGCTAGGACAGTTCTTGTGGAATTGGCAAAGAGATATTTGGAAGCCCATAGAGGGCTATGGTGAAAAAGGAAATATCCTCAGATGAAATCTGGAAAGAAGCTTTCTGAGAAACTGCTTAGTGTTCTGTGAATTCATCTCACAGAGTTACATCTGTATTTCGTGAATCTCTTTGCTAGCCTTATTTCTGTGTAATCTGAGAACAGATATTTCGGATCCCTTTGAAGACTGTAGGGCCAAAGGAAATATCCTCCGATAACAAAGAGAAAGAAGCTTTCTGAGAAACTTCTTTGTGTTCTGTGAAATCATCTCACAGAGTTACAGCTTTCCCCTCAAGAAGCCTTTCGCTAAGACAGTTTTTGTGGAATTGGCAACTTGATATTTGGAAGCCCTTAGAGGGCTATGGTGAAAAAGGAAATATCCTCAGATGAAATCTGGAAAGAAGCTTTCTGAGAAACTGCTTAGTGTTCTGTGAATTCATCTCACAGAGTTATATCTGTATTTCGTGAATCTCTTTGCTAGCCTTATTTCTGGGTAATCTGAGAACAGATATTTCGCATCCCTTTGAAGACTATAGGGCCAAAGGAAATATCCTCCGATAACAAAGAGAAAGAAGCTTTCTGAGAAACTTCTTTGTGTTCTGTGAAATCATCTCACAGAGTTACAGCTTTCCCCTCAAGAAGCCTTTCGCTAAGAAAGTTCTTGTGGAATTGGCAAACTGATATTTGGAAGCCCATAGAGGGCTATGGTGAAAAAGGAAATATCCTCAGATGAAATCTGGAAAGAAGCTTTCTGAGAAACTGCTTAGTGTTCTGTGAATTCATCTCACAGAGTTACATCTGTATTTCGTGGATCTCTTTGCTAGCCTTATTTCTGTGGAGTCTGAGAACAGATATTTCGGATCCCTTTGAAGACTATAGGGCCAAAGGAAATATCCTCCGATAACATAGAGAAAGAAGCTTTCTGAGAAACTTCTTTGTGTTCTGTGAAATCATCTCACAGAGTTACAGCTTTCCCCTCAAGAAGCCTTTCGCTAAGACAGTTCTTGTGGAATTGGCAAAGTGATATTTGGAAGCCCATAGAGGGCTATGGTGAAAAAGGAAATATCCTCAGATGAGATCTGGAAAGAAGCTTTCTGAGAAACTGCTTAGTGTTCTGTGAATTCATCTCACAGAGTTACATCTGTATTTCGTGGATCTCTTTGCTAGCCTTATTTCTGTGGAATCTGAGAACAGATATTTCGGATCCCTTTGAAGACTATAGGGCCAAAGGAAATATTCTCTGATAACAAAGAGAAAGAAGCTTTCTGAGAATCTTCTTTGTGTTCTGTGAAATCATCTCACAGAATTACAGCTTTCCCCTCAAGAAGCCTTTCGCTAAGACAGTTCTTGTGGAATTGGCAAAGAGATATTTGGAAGCCCATAGAGGGCTATGGTGAAAAAGGAAATATCCTCAGATGAAATCTGGAAAGAAGCCTTCTAAGAAACTGCTTAGTGTTCTGTGAAATCATCTCACAGAGTTACAGCTTTCCCCTCAAGAAGCCTTTCGCTAAGACAGTTCTTGTGGAATAGGCAAAGTGATATTTGGAAGCCCATAGAGGGCTATGGTGAAAAAGGAAATATCCTCAGATGAAATCTGGTAAGAAGCTTTCTGAGAAACTGCTTAGTGTTCTGTGAATTCATCTCACAGCGTTACATCTGTATTTCGTGTATCTCTTTGCTAGCCTTATTTCTGTGGAGTCTGAGAACAGATATTTCGGATCCCTTTGAAGACTATAGGGCCAAAGGAAATATCCTCCGATAACATAGAGAAAGAAGCTTTCTGAGAAACTTCTTTGTGTTCTGTGAAATCATCTCACAGAGTTACAGCTTTCCCCTCTAGAAGCCTTTCGCTAAGACAGTTCTTGTGGAATTGGCAAAGTGATATTTGGAAGCCCATAGAGGGCTATGGTGAAAAAGGAAATATCCTCAGATGAAATCTGGAAAGAAGCTTTCTGAGAAACTGCTTAGTGTTCTGTGAAATCATCTCACACAGTTACATCTGTATTTCGTGGATCTCTTTGCTAGCCTTATTTCTGTGGAATCTGAGAACAGATATTTCGGATCCCTTTGAAGACTATAGGGCCAAAGGAAATATCCTCCGATAACAAAGAGAAAGAAGCTTTCTCAGAAACTTCTTTCTGTTCTGTGAAATCATCTCACAGAGTTACAGCTTTCCCCTCTAGAAGCCTTTCGCTAAGACAGTTCTTGTGGAATTGGCAAAGTGATATTTGGAAGCCCATAGAGGGCTATGGTGAAAAAGGAAATATCCTCAGATGAAATCTGGAAAGAAGCTTTCTGAGAAACTGCTTAGTGTTCTGTGAAATCATCTCACACAGTTACATCTGTATTTCGTGGATCTCTTTGCTAGCCTTATTTCTGTGGAATCTGAGAACAGATATTTCGGATCCCTTTGAAGACTATAGGGCCAAAGGAAATATCCTGCGATAACAAAGAGAAAGAAGCTTTCTGAGAAACTTCTTTCTGTTCTGTGAAATCATCTCACAGAGTTACAGCTTTCTCTTCAAGAACCCTTTCGCTAAGACAGTTCTTGTGGAATTGGCAACGTGATATTTGGAAGCCCATAGAGGGGTATGGTGAATAAAGGAAATATCCTCAGATGAAATCTGGAAAGAAGCTTTCTGAGAAACTGCTTAGTGTTCTGTTAATTCATCTCACAGAGTTACATGTGTATTTCGTGGATCTCTTTGCTAGCCTTATTTCTGTGGAATCTGAGAAAAGATATTTCCCATCCCTATGAAGACTATAGGGCCAAAGGAAATATCCTCCGATAACAAAGAGAAAGAAGCTTTCTGAGAAACTTCTTTCTGTTCTGTGAAATCATCTCACAGAGTTACAGCTTTCCCCTCAAGAAGCCTTTCGCTAAGACAGTTCTTGTGGAATTGGCAAAGAGATATTTGGAAGCCCATAGAGGGCTATGGTGAAAAAGGAAATATCCTCAGATGAAATCTGGAAAGAAGCTTTCTGAGAAACTGCTTAGTGTTCTGTGAAATCATTTCACAGAGTTACAGCTTTCCCCTCAAGAAGCCTTTCGCTAAGAGAGTTCTTGTGGAATTGGCAAAGTGATATTTGGAAGCCCATAGAGGGCTATGGTGAAAAAGGAAATATCCTCAGATGAAATCTGGAAAGAAGCTTTCTGAGAAACTGCTTAGTGTTCTGTGAATTCATCTCACAGCGTTACATCTGTATTTCGTGGATCTCTTTGCTAGCCTTATTTCTGTGGAGTCTGAGAACAGATATTTCGGATCCCTTTGAAGACTATAGTGCCAAAGGAAATATCCTCCGATAACAAAGAGAAAGAAGCATTCTGAGAAACATCTTTGTGTTCTGTGAAATCATCTCACAGAGTTACAGCTTTCCCCTCAAGAAGCCTTTCGCTAAGACAGTTCCTGTGGAATTGGCAAAGAGATATTTGGAAGCCCATAGAGGGCTATGGTGAAAAAGGAAATATCCTCAGATGAAATCTGGAAAGAAGCTTTCTGAGAAACTGCTTAGTGTTCTGTGAAATCATCTCACAGAGTTACATCTGTATTTCGTGGATCTCTTTGCTAGCCTTATTTCTGTGGAATCTGAGAACAGATATTTCGGATCCCTTTGAAGACTATAGGGCCAAAGGAAATATCCTCCGTTAACAAAGAGAAAGAAGCTTTCTGAGAAACTTCTTTCTGTTCTGTGAAATCATCTCACAGAGTTACAGCTTTCCCCTCAAGAAGCCTTTCGCTAAGACAGTTCTTGTGGAATTGGCAAAGTGATATTTGGAAGCCCATAGAGGGCTATGGTGAAAAAGGAAATATCCTCAGATGAAATCTGGAAAGAAGCTTTCTGAGAAACTGCTTAGTGTTCTGTGAATTCATCTCACAGAGTTACATGTGTATTTCGTGGATCTCTTTGCTAGCCTTATTTCTGTGGAATCTGAGAAAAGATATTTCGCATCCCTATGAAGACTATAGGGCCAAAGGAAATATCCTCCGATAACAAAGAGAAAGAAGCTTTCTGAGAAACTTCTTTCTGTTCTGTGAAATCATCTCACAGAGTTACAGCTTTCCCCTCAAGAAGCCTTTCGCTAAGACAGTTCTTGTGGAATTGGCAAAGAGATATTTGGAAGCCCATAGAGGGCTATGGTGAAAAAGGAAATATCCTCAGATGAAATCTGGAAAGAAGCTTTCTGTGAAACTGCTTAGTGTTCTGTGAAATCATTTCACAGAGTTACAGCTTTCCCCTCAAGAAGCCTTTCGCTAAGACAGTTCTTGTGGAATTGGCAAAGTGATATTTGGAAGCCCATAGAGGGCTATGGTGAAAAAGGAAATATCCTCAGATGAAATCTGGAAAGAAGCTTTCTGAGAAACTGCTTAGTGTTCTGTGAATTCATCTCACAGCGTTACATCTGTATTTCGTGGATCTCTTTGCTAGCCTTATTTCTGTGGAGTCTGAGAACAGATATTTCGGATCCCTTTGAAGACTATAGGGCCAAGGGAAATATCCTCCGATAACAAAGAGAAAGAAGCTTTCTGAGAAACTTCTTTGTGTTCTGTGAAATCATCTCACAGAGTTACAGCTTTCCCCGCCAGAAGCCTTTCGCTAAGACAGTTCTTGTGGAATTGGCTAAGTGATATTTGGAAGCCCATAGAGGGCTATGGTGAAAAAGGAAATCTCCTCACATGAAATCTGGAAAGAAGCTTTCTGAGAAACTGCTTAGTGTTCTGTGAATTCATCTCACAGAGTTACATGTGTATTTCGTGGATCTCTTTGCTAGCCTTATTTCTGTGGCATCTGAGAACAGATATTTCAGATCCCTTTGAAGACTATAGGGCCAAAGGAAATATACTGCGATAACAAAGAGAAAGAAGCTTTCTGAGAAACTTCTTTCTGTTCTGTGAAATCATCTCACAGAGTTACAGCTTTCTCCTCAAGAACCCTTTCGCTAAGACAGTTCTTGTGGAATTGGCAACGTGATATTTGGAAGCCCATAGAGGGGTATGGTGAAAAAAGGAAATATCCTCAGATGAAATCTGGAAAGAAGCTTTCTGAGAAACTGCTTAGTGTTCTGTGAATTCATCTCACAGAGTTATATCTGTATTTCGTGAATCTCTTTGCTAGCCTTATTTCTGTGTAATCTGAGAAAAGATAATTCGGATCCCTTTGAAGACTATAGGGCCAAAGGAAATATCCTCCGATAACAAAGAGAAAGAAGCATTCTGAGAAACATCTTTGTGTTCTGTGAAATCATCTCACAGAGTTACAGCTTTCCCCTCAAGAAGCCTTTCGCTAAGACAGTTCCTGTGGAATTGGCAAAGAGATATTTGGAAGCCCATAGAGGGCTATGGTGAAAAAGGAAATATCCTCAGATGAAATCTGGAAAGAAGCTTTCTGAGAAACTGCTTAGTGTTCTGTGAAATCATCTCACACAGTTACATCTGTATTTCGTGGATCTCTTTGCTAGCCTTATTTCTGTGGAATCTGAGAACAGATATTTCGGATCCCTTTGAAGACTATAGGGCCAAAGGAAATATCCTCCGATAACAAAGAGAAAGAAGCTTTCTCAGAAACTTCTTTCTGTTCTGTGAAATCATCTCACAGAGTTACAGCTTTCCCCTCAAGAAGCCTTTCGCTAAGACTGTTCTTGTGGAATTGGCAAAGTGATATTTGGAAGCCCATAGAGGGCTATGGTGAAAAAGGAAATCTCCTCACATGAAATCTGGAAAGAAGCTTTCTGAGAAACTGCTTAGTGTTCTGTGAATTCATCTCACCGAGTTACATCTGTATTTCGTGGATCTCTTTGCTAGCCTTATTTCTGTGTAATCTGAGAACAGATATTTCGGATCCCTTTGAAGACTATAGGGCCAAAGGAAATATCCTCCGATAACAAAGAGAAAGAAGCTTTCTGAGAAACTTCTTTGTGTTTTGTGAAATCATCTCACAGAGTTACAGCTTTCCCCTCAAGAAGCCTTTCGCTACGACAGTTCTTGTGTAATTGGCAAAGAGATATTTGGAAGCCCATAGAGGGCTATGGTGAAAAAGGAAATATCCTCAGATGAAATCTGGAAAGAAGCTTTCTGAGAAACTGCTTAGTGTTCTGTGAATTCATCTCACAGAGTTACATCTGTATTTCGTGAATCTCTTTGCTAGCCTTATTTCTGTGTAATCTGAGAACAGATATTTCGGATCCCTTTGAAGACTATAGGGCCAAAGGAAATATCCTGCGATAACAAAGAGAAAGAAGCTTTCTGAAAAACTTCTTTGTGTTCTGTGAAATCATCTCATAGAGTTACAGCTTTCCCCTCAAGAAGCCTTTCGCTAGGACAGTTCTTGTGTAATTGGCAAAGAGATATTTGGAAGCCCATAGAGGGCTATGGTGAAAAAGGAAATATCCTCAGATGAAATCTGGAAAGAATCTTTCTGAGAAACTGCTTAGTGTTCTGTGAATTCATCTCACAGAGTTACATCTGTATTTCGTGAATCTCTTTGCTAGCCTTATTTCTGTGTAATCTGAGAACAGATATTTCGGATCCCTTTGAAGACTGTAGGGCCAAAGGAAATATCCTCCGATAACAAAGAGAAAGAAGCTTTCTGAGAAACTTCTTTGTGTTCTGTGAAATCATCTCACAGAGTTACAGCTTTCCCCTCAAGAAGCCTTTCGCTAAGACAGTTTTTGTGGAATTGCCAACTTGATATTTGGAAGCCCTTAGAGGGCTATGGTGAAAAAGGAAATATCCTCAGATGAAATCTGAAAGAAGCTTTCTGAGAAACTGCTTAGTGTTCTGTGAATTCATCTCACAGAGTTATATCTGTATTTCGTGAATCTCTTTGCTAGCCTTATTTCTGGGTAATCTGAGAACAGATATTTCGCATCCCTTTGAAGACTATAGGGCCAAAGGAAATATCCTCCGATAACAAAGAGAAAGAAGCTTTCTGAGAAACTTCTTTGTGTTCTGTGAAATCATCTCACAGAGTTACAGCTTTCCCCTCAAGAAGCCTTTCGCTAAGAAAGTTCTTGTGGAATTGGCAAACTGATATTTGGAAGCCCATAGAGGGCTATGGTGAAAAAGGAAATATCCTCAGATGAAATCTGGAAAGAAGCTTTCTGAGAAACTGCTTAGTGTTCTGTGAAATCACTTCACAGAGTTACAGCTTTCCCCTCAAGAAGCCTTTCGCTAAGACAGTTCTTGTGGAATTGGCAAAGTGATATTTGGAAGCCCATAGAGGGCTATGGTGAAAAAGGAAATATCCTCAGATGAAATCTGGAAAGAAGCTTTCTGAGAAACCGCTTAGTGTTCTGTGAATTCATCTCACAGCGTTACATCTGTATTTCGTGGATCTCTTTGCTAGCCTTATTTCTGTGGAGTCTGAGAACAGATATTTCGGATCCCTTTGAAGACTATAGGGCCAAGGGAAATATCCTCCGATAACAAAGAGAAAGAAGCTTTCTGAGAAACTTCTTTGTGTTCTGTGAAATCATCTCACAGAGTTACAGCTTTCCCCGCCAGAAGCCTTTCGCTAAGACAGTTCTTGTGGAATTGGCTAAGTGATATTTGGAAGCCCATAGAGGGCTATGGTGAAAAAGGAAATCTCCTCACATGAAATCTGGAAAGAAGCTTTCTGAGAAACTGCTTAGTGTTCTGTGAATTCATCTCACAGAGTTACATCTGTATTTCGTGGATCTCTTTGCTAGCCTTATTTCTGTGGAATCTGAGAACAGATATTTCGGATCCCTTTGAAGACTATAGGGCCAAAGGAAATATCCTCCGATAACAAAGAGAAAGAAGATTTCTGAGAATCTTCTTTGTGTTCTGTGAAATCATCTCACAGAATTACAGCTTTCCCCTCAAGAAGCCTTTCGCTAAGACAGTTCTTGTGGAATTGGCAAAGAGATATTTGGAAGCCCATAGAGGGCTATGGTGAAAAAGGAAATATCCTCAGATGAAATCTGGAAAGAAGCCTTCTGAGAAACTGCTTAGTGTTCTGTGAAATCATCTCACAGAGTTACAGCTTTCCCCCAAGAAGCCTTTCGCTAAGACAGTTCTTGTGGAATTGGCAAAGTGATATTTGGAAGCCCATAGAGGGCTATGGTGAAAAAGGAAATATCCTCAGATGAAATCTGGAAAGAAGCTTTCTGAGAAACTGCTTAGTGTTCTGTGAATTCATCTCACAGCGTTACATCTGTATTTCGTGTATCTCTTTGCTAGCCTTATTTCTGTGGAGTCTGAGAACAGATATTTCGGATCCCTTTGAAGACTATAGGGCCAAAGGAAATATCCTCCGATAACATAGAGAAAGAAGCTTTCTGAGAAACTTCTTTGTGTTCTGTGAAATCATCTCACAGAGTTACAGCTTTCCCCTCAAGAAGCCTTTCGCTAAGACAGTTCCTGTGGAATTGGCAAAGAGATATTTGGAAGCCCATAGAGAGCTATGGTGAAAAAGGAAATATCCTCAGATGAAATCTGGAAAGAAGCTTTCTGAGAAACTGCTTAGTGTTCTGTGAAATCATCTCACAGAGTTACATCTGTATTTCGTGGATCTCTTTGCTAGCCTTATTTCTGTGGAATCTGAGAACAGATATTTCGGATCCCTTTGAAGACTATAGGGCCAAAGGAAATATCCTCCGTTAACAAAGAGAAAGAAGCTTTCTGAGAAACTTCTTTCTGTTCTGTGAAATCATCTCACAGAGTTACAGCTTTCCCCTCAAGAAGCCTTTCGCTAAGACAGTTCTTGTGGAATTGGCAAAGTGATATTTGGAAGCCCATAGAGGGCTATGGTGAAAAAGGAAATATCCTCAGATGAAATCTGGAAAGAAGCTTTCTGAGAAACTGCTTAGTGTTTTGTGAATTCATCTCACAGAGTTACATGTGTATTTCGTGGATCTCTTTGCTAGCCTTATTTCTGTGGAATCTGAGAAAAGATATTTCGCATCCCTATGAAGACTATAGGGCCAAAGGAAATATCCTCCGATAACAAAGAGAAAGAAGCTTTCTGAGAAACTTCTTTCTGTTCTGTGAAATCATCTCACAGAGTTACAGCTTTCCCCTCAAGAAGCCTTTCGCTAAGACAGTTCTTGTGGAATTGGCAAAGAGATATTTGGAAGCCCATAGAGGGCTATGGTGAAAAAGGAAATATCCTCAGATGAAATCTGGAAAGAAGCTTTCTGTGAAACTGCTTAGTGTTCTGTGAAATCATTTCAAAGAGTTAAAGCTTTCCCCTCAAGAAGCCTTTCGCTAAGACAGTTCTTTTGGAATTGGCAAAGTGATATTTGGAAGCCCATAGAGGGCTATGGTGAAAAAGGAAATATCCTCAGATGAAATCTGGAAAGAAGCTTTCTGAGAAACTGCTTAGTGTTCTGTGAATTCATCTCACAGCGTTACATCTGTATTTCGTGGATCTCTTTGCTAGCCTTATTTCTGTGGAGTCTGAGAACAGATATTTCGGATCCCTTTGAAGACTATAGGGCCAAGGGAAATATCCTCCCATAACAAAGAGAAAGAAGCTTTCTGAGAAACTTCTTTGTGTTCTGTGAAATCATCTCACAGAGTTACAGCTTTCCCCGCCAGAAGCCTTTCGCTAAGACAGTTCTTGTGGAATTGGCTAAGTGATATTTGGAAGCCCATAGAGGGCTATGGTGAAAAAGGAAATCTCCTCACATGAAATCTGGAAAGAAGCTTTCTGAGAAACTGCTTAGTGTTCTGTGAATTCATCTCACAGAGTTACATGTGTATTTCGTGGATCTCTTTGCTAGCCTTATTTCTGTGGCATCTGAGAACAGATATTTCAGATCCCTTTGAAGACTATAGGGCCAAAGGAAATATACTGCGATAACAAAGAGAAAGAAGGTTTCTGAGAAACTTCTTTCTGTTCTGTGAAATCATCTCACAGAGTTACAGCTTTCTCCTCAAGAACCCTTTCGCTAAGACAGTTCTTGTGGAATTGGCAACGTGATATTTGGAAGCCCATAGAGGGGTATGGTGAAAAAAGGAAATATCCTCAGATGAAATCTGGAAAGAAGCTTTCTGAGAAACTGCTTAGTGTTCTGTGAATTCATCTCACAGAGTTATATCTGTATTTCGTGAATCTCTTTGCTAGCCTTATTTCTGTGTAATCTGAGAAAAGATAATTCGGATCCCTTTGAAGACTATAGGGCCAAAGGAAATATCCTCCGATAACAAAGAGAAAGAAGCATTCTGAGAAACATCTTTGTGTTCTGTGAAATCATCTCACAGAGTTACAGCTTTCCCCTCAAGAAGCCTTTCGCTAAGACAGTTCCTGTGGAATTGGCAAAGAGATATTTGGAAGCCCATAGAGGGCTATGGTGAAAAAGGAAATATCCTCAGATGAAATCTGGAAAGAAGCTTTCTGAGAAACTGCTTAGTGTTCTGTGAAATCATCTCACACAGTTACATCTGTATTTCGTGGATCTCTTTGCTAGCCTTATTTCTGTGGAATCTGAGAACAGATATTTCGGATCCCTTTGAAGACTATAGGGCCAAAGGAAATATCCTCCGATAACAAAGAGAAAGAAGCTTTCTCAGAAACTTCTTTCTGTTCTGTGAAATCATCTCACAGAGTTACAGCTTTCCCCTCAAGAAGCCTTTCGCTAAGACTGTTCTTGTGGAATTGGCAAAGTGATATTTGGAAGCCCTTAGAGGGCTATGGTGAAAAAGGAAATCTCCTCACATGAAATCTGGAAAGAAGCTTTCTGAGAAACTGCTTAGTGTTCTGTGAATTCATCTCACAGAGTTACATCTGTATTTCGTGGATCTCTTTGCTAGCCTTATTTCTGTGTAATCTGAGAACAGATATTTCGGATCCCTTTGAAGGCTATAGGGCCAAAGGAAATATCCTCCGATAACAAAGAGAAAGAAGCTTTCTGAGAAACTTCTTTGTGTTCTGTGAAATCATCTCACAGAGTTACAGCTTTCCCCTCAAGAAGCCTTTCGCTACGACAGTTCTTGTGTAATTGGCAAAGAGATATTTGGAAGCCCATAGAGGGCTATGGTGAAAAAGGAAATATCCTCAGATGAAATCTGGAAAGAAGCTTTCTGAGAAACTGCTTAGTGTTCTGTGAATTCATCTCACAGAGTTACATCTGTATTTCGTGAATCTCTTTGCTAGCCTTATTTCTGTGTAATCTGAGAACAGATATTTCGGATCCCTTTGAAGACTATAGGGCCAAAGGAAATATCCTCCGATAACAAAGAGAAAGAAGCTTTCTGAGAAACTTCTTTGTGTTCTGTGAAATCATCTCATAGAGTTACAGCTTTCCCCTCAAGAAGCCTTTCGCTAGGACAGTTCTTGTGGAATTGGCAAAGAGATATTTGGAAGCCCATAGAGGGCTATGGTGAAAAAGGAAATATCCTCAGATGAAATCTGGAAAGAAGCTTTCTGAGAAACTGCTTAGTGTTCTGTGAATTCATCTCACAGAGTTACATCTGTATTTCGTGAATCTCTTTGCTAGCCTTATTTCTGTGTAATCTGAGAACAGATATTTCGGATCCCTTTGAAGACTGTAGGGCCAAAGGAAATATCCTCCGATAACAAAGAGAAAGAAGCTTTCTGAGAAACTTCTTTGTGTTCTGTGAAATCATCTCACAGAGTTACAGCTTTCCCCTCAAGAAGCCTTTCGCTAAGACAGTTTTTGTGGAATTGGCAACTTGATATTTGGAAGCCCTTAGAGGGCTATGGTGAAAAAGGAAATATCCTCAGATGAAATCTGGAAAGAAGCTTTCTGAGAAACTGCTTAGTGTTCTGTGAATTCATCTCACAGAGTTATATCTGTATTTCGTGAATCTCTTTGCTAGCCTTATTTCTGGGTAATCTGAGAACAGATATTTCGCATCCCTTTGAAGACTATAGGGCCAAAGGAAATATCCTCCGATAACAAAGAGAAAGAAGCTTTCTGAGAAACTTCTTTGTGTTCTGTGAAATCATCTCACAGAGTTACAGCTTTCCCCTCAAGAAGCCTTTCGCTAAGTAAGTTCTTGTGGAATTGGCAAACTGATATTTGGAAGCCCATAGAGGGCTATGGTGAAAAAGGAAATATCCTCAGATGAAATCTGGAAAGAAGCTTTCTGAGAAACTGCTTAGTGTTCTGTGAATTCATCTCACAGAGTTACATCTGTATTTCGTGGATCTCTTTGCTAGCCTTATTTCTGTGGAGTCTGAGAACAGATATTTCGGATCCCTTTGAAGACTATAGGGCCAAAGGAAATATCCTCCGATAACATAGAGAAAGAAGCTTTCTGAGAAACTTCTTTGTGTTCTGTGAAATCATCTCACAGAGTTACAGCTTTCCCCTCAAGAAGCCTTTCGCTAAGACAGTTCTTGTGGAATTGGCAAAGTGATATTTGGAAGCCCATAGAGGGCTATGGTGAAAAAGGAAATATCCTCAGATGAGATCTGGAAAGAAGCTTTCTGAGAAACTGCTTAGTGTTCTGTGAATTCATCTCACAGAGTTACATCTGTATTTCGTGGATCTCTTTGCTAGCCTTATTTCTGTGGAATCTGAGAACAGATATTTCGGATCCCTTTGAAGACTATAGGGCCAAAGGAAATATTCTCCGATAACAAAGAGAAAGAAGCTTTCTGAGAATCTTCTTTGTGTTCTGTGAAATCATCTCACAGAATTACAGCTTTCCCCTCAAGAAGCCTTTCGCTAAGACAGTTCTTGTGGAATTGGCAAAGAGATATTTGGAAGCCCATAGAGGGCTATGGTGAAAAAGGAAATATCCTCAGATGAAATCTGGAAAGAAGCCTTCTAAGAAACTGCTTAGTGTTCTGTGAAATCATCTCACAGAGTTACAGCTTTCCCCTCAAGAAGCCTTTCGCTAAGACAGTTCTTGTGGAATAGGCAAAGTGATATTTGGAAGCCCATAGAGGGCTATGGTGAAAAAGGAAATATCCTCAGATGAAATCTGGTAAGAAGCTTTCTGAGAAACTGCTTAGTGTTCTGTGAATTCATCTCACAGCGTTACATCTGTATTTCGTGTATCTCTTTGCTAGCCTTATTTCTGTGGAGTCTGAGAACAGATATTTCGGATCCCTTTGAAGACTATAGGGCCAAAGGAAATATCCTCCGATAACATAGAGAAAGAAGCTTTCTGAGAAACTTCTTTGTGTTCTGTGAAATCATCTCACAGAGTTACAGCTTTCCCCTCAAGAAGCCTTTCGCTAAGACAGTTCTTGTGGAATTGGCAAAGTGATATTTGGAAGCCCATAGAGGGCTATGGTGAAAAAGGAAATATCCTCAGATGAGATCTGGAAAGAAGCTTTCTGAGAAACTGCTTAGTGTTCTGTGAATTCATCTCACAGAGTTACATCTGTATTTCGTGGATCTCTTTGCTAGCCTTATTTCTGTGGAATCTGAGAACAGATATTTCGGATCCCTTTGAAGACTATAGGGCCAAAGGAAATATTCTCCGATAACAAAGAGAAAGAAGCTTTCTGAGAATCTTCTTTGTGTTCTGTGAAATCATCTCACAGAATTACAGCTTTCCCCTCAAGAAGCCTTTCGCTAAGACAGTTCTTGTGGAATTGGCAAAGAGATATTTGGAAGCCCATAGAGGGCTATGGTGAAAAAGGAAATATCCTCAGATGAAATCTGGAAAGAAGCCTTCTAAGAAACTGCTTAGTGTTCTGTGAAATCATCTCACAGAGTTACAGCTTTCCCCTCAAGAAGCCTTTCGCTAAGACAGTTCTTGTGGAATAGGCAAAGTGATATTTGGAAGCCCATAGAGGGCTATGGTGAAAAAGGAAATATCCTCAGATGAAATCTGGTAAGAAGCTTTCTGAGAAACTGCTTAGTGTTCTGTGAATTCATCTCACAGCGTTACATCTGTATTTCGTGTATCTCTTTGCTAGCCTTATTTCTGTGGAGTCTGAGAACAGATATTTCGGATCCCTTTGAAGACTATAGGGCCAAAGGAAATATCCTCCGATAACATAGAGAAAGAAGCTTTCTGAGAAACTTCTTTGTGTTCTGTGAAATCATCTCACAGAGTTACAGCTTTCCCCTCTAGAAGCCTTTCGCTAAGACAGTTCTTGTGGAATTGGCAAAGTGATATTTGGAAGCCCATAGAGGGCTATGGTGAAAAAGGAAATATCCTCAGATGAAATCTGGAAAGAAGCTTTCTGAGAAACTGCTTAGTGTTCTGTTAATTCATCTCACAGAGTTACATCTGTATTTCGTGGATCTCTTTGCTAGCCTTATTTCTGT
This sequence comes from Macaca nemestrina, assembly GCF_043159975.1. Classification (NCBI taxonomy): domain Eukaryota; kingdom Metazoa; phylum Chordata; class Mammalia; order Primates; family Cercopithecidae; genus Macaca; species Macaca nemestrina. The sequence goes on from NC_092125.1 coordinate 91,771,773, forward strand.
GAAATCTGAGAACAGATATTTCGGATCCCTTTGAAGACTATAGGGCCAAAGGAAATATCCTCCGATAACAAAGAGAAAGAAGCTTTCTCAGAAACTTCTTTCTGTTCTGTGAAATCATCTCACAGAGTTACAGCTTTCCGCTCCAGAAGCCTTTCGCTAAGACAGTTCTTGTGGAATTGGCAAAGTGATATTTGGAAGCCCATAGAGGGCTATGTTGAAAAAGGAAATCTCCTCACATGAAATCTGGAAAGAAGCTTTCTGAGAAACTGCTTAGTGTTCTGTGAATTCATCTCACAGAGTTACATGTGTATTTCGTGGATCTCTTTGCTAGCCTTATTTCTGTGGAATCTGAGAACAGATATTTCGGATCCCTTTGAAGACTATAGGGCCAAAGGAAATATCCTGCGATAACAAAGAGAAAGAAGCTTTCTGAGAAACTTCTTTCTGTTCTGTGAAATCATCTCACAGAGTTACAGCTTTCTCTTCAAGAACCCTTTCGCTAAGACAGTTCTTGTGGAATTGGCAACGTGATATTTGGAAGCCCATAGAGGGGTATGGTGAATAAAGGAAATATCCTCAGATGAAATCTGGAAAGAAGCTTTCTGAGAAACTGCTTAGTGTTCTGTTAATTCATCTCACAGAGTTACATGTGTATTTCGTGGATCTCTTTGCTAGCCTTATTTCTGTGGAATCTGAGAAAAGATATTTCCCATCCCTATGAAGACTATAGGGCCAAAGGAAATATCCTCCGATAACAAAGAGAAAGAAGCTTTCTGAGAAACTTCTTTCTGTTCTGTGAAATCATCTCACAGAGTTACAGCTTTCCCCTCAAGAAGCCTTTCGCTAAGACAGTTCTTGTGGAATTGGCAAAGAGATATTTGGAAGCCCATAGAGGGCTATGGTGAAAAAGGAAATATCCTCAGATGAAATCTGGAAAGAAGCTTTCTGAGAAACTGCTTAGTGTTCTGTGAAATCATTTCACAGAGTTACAGCTTTCCCCTCAAGAAGCCTTTCGCTAAGAGAGTTCTTGTGGAATTGGCAAAGTGATATTTGGAAGCCCATAGAGGGCTATGGTGAAAAAGGAAATATCCTCAGATGAAATCTGGAAAGAAGCTTTCTGAGAAACTGCTTAGTGTTCTGTGAATTCATCTCACAGCGTTACATCTGTATTTCGTGGATCTCTTTGCTAGCCTTATTTCTGTGGAGTCTGAGAACAGATATTTCGGATCCCTTTGAAGACTATAGTGCCAAAGGAAATATCCTCCGATAACAAAGAGAAAGAAGAATTCTGAGAAACATCTTTGTGTTCTGTGAAATCATCTCACAGAGTTACAGCTTTCCCCTCAAGAAGCCTTTCGCTAAGACAGTTCCTGTGGAATTGGCAAAGAGATATTTGGAAGCCCTTAGAGGGCTATGGTGAAAAAGGAAATATCCTCAGATGAAATCTGGAAAGAAGCTTTCTGAGAAACTGCTTAGTGTTCTGTGAAATCATCTCACACAGTTACATCTGTATTTCGTGGATCTCTTTGCTAGACTTATTTCTGTGGAATCTGAGAACAGATATTTCGGATCCCTTTGAAGACTATAGGGCCAAAGGAAATATCCTCCGTTAACAAAGAGAAAGAAGCTTTCTGAGAAACTTCTTTCTGTTCTGTGAAATCATCTCACAGAGTTACAGCTTTCCCCTCAAGAAGCCTTTCGCTAGGACAGTTCTTGTGTAATTGGCAAAGAGATATTTGGAAGCCCATAGAGGGCTATGGTGAAAAAGGAAATATCCTTAGATGAAATCTGGAAAGAAGCTTTCTGAGAAACTGCTTAGTGTTCTGTGAATTCATCTCACAGAGTTACATCTGTATTTCGTGAATCTCTTTGCTAGCCTTATTTCTGTGTAATCTGAGAACAGATATTTCGGATCCCTTTGAAGACTATAGGGCCAAAGGAAATATCCTCCGATAACAAAGAGAAAGAAGCTTTCTGAGAAACTTCTTTGTGTTCTGTGAAATCATCTCACAGAGTTACAGCTTTCCCCGCCAGAAGCCTTTCGCTAAGACAGTTCTTGTGGAATTGGCTAAGTGATATTTGGAAGCCCATAGAGGGCTATGGTGAAAAAGGAAATCTCCTCACATGAAATCTGGAAAGAAGCTTTCTGAGAAACTGCTTAGTGTTCTGTGAATTCATCTCACAGAGTTACATGTGTATTTCGCGGATCTCTTTGCTAGCCTTATTTCTGTGGAATCTGAGAACAGATATTTCGGATCCCTTTGAAGACTATAGGGCCAAAGGAAATATACTGCGATAACAAAGAGAAAGAAGCTTTCTGAGAAACTTCTTTCTGTTCTGTGAAATCATCTCACAGAGTTACAGCTTTCTCCTCAAGAACCCTTTCGCGAAGACAGTTCTTGTGGAATTGGCAACGTGATATTTGGAAGCCCATAGAGGGGTATGGTGAAAAAAGGAAATATCCTCAGATGAAATCTGGAAAGAAGCTTTCTGAGAAACTGCTTAGTGTTCTGTGAATTCATCTCACAGAGTAATATCTGTATTTCGTGAATCTCTTTGCTAGCCTTATTTCTGTGTAATCTGAGAACAGATAATTCGGATCCCTTTGAAGACTCTAGGGCCAAAGGAAATATCCTCCGATAACAAAGAGAAAGAAGCATTCTGAGAAACATCTTTGTGTTCTGTGAAATCATCTCACAGAGTTACAGCTTTCCCCTCAAGAAGCCTTTCGCTAAGACAGTTCCTGTGGAATTGGCAAAGAGATATTTGGAAGCCCATAGAGGGCTATGGTGAAAAAGGAAATATCCTCAGATGAAATCTGGAAAGAAGCTTTCTGAGAAACTGCTTAGTGTTTTGTGAAATCATCTCACACAGTTACATCTGTATTTCGTGGATCTCTTTGCTAGACTTATTTCTGTGGAATCTGAGAACAGATATTTCGGATCCCTTTGAAGACTATAGGGCCAAAGGAAATATCCTCCGATAACAAAGAGAAAGAAGCTTTATGAGAAACTTCTTTGTGTTCTGTGAAATCATCTCACAGAGTTACAGCTTTCCCCTCAAGAAGCCTTTCGCTAAGACAGTTCTTGTGGAATTGGCAACGTGATATTTGGAAGCCCTTAGAGGGCTATGGTGAAAAAGGAAATATCCTCAGATGAAATCTGGAAAGAAGCTTTCTGAGAAACTGCTTAGTGTTCTGTGAATTCATCTCACAGAGTTATATCTGTATTTCGTGAAACTCTTTGCTAGCCTTATTTCTGTGTAATCTGAGAACAGATATGTCGGATCCCTTTGAAGACTATAGGGCCAAAGGAAATATCCTCCGAAAACAAAGAGAAAGAAGCTTTCTGAGAAACTTCTTTGTGTTCTCTGAAATCATCTCACAGAGTTACAGCTTTCCCCTCAAGAAGCCTTTCGCTAAGACAGTTCTTGTGGAATTGGCAAAGTGATATTTGGAAGCCCATAGAGGGCTATGGTGAAAAAGGAAATATCCTCAGATGAAATCTGGAAAGAAGCTTTCTGAGAAACTGCTTAGTGTTCTGTGAATTCATCTCACAGTGTTACATCTGTATTTCGTGGATCTCTTTGCTAGCCTTATTTCTGTGGAGTCTGAGAACGGATATTTCGGATCCCTTTGAAGACTATAGGGCCTAAGGAAATATCCTCCGATAACATAGAGAAAGAAGCTTTCTGAGAAACTTCTTTGTGTTCTGTGAAATCATCTCACAGAGTTACAGCTTTCCCCTCAAGAAGCCTTTCGCTAAGACAGTTCTTGTGGAATTGGCAAAGTGATATTTGGAAGCCCATAGAGGGCTATGGTGAAAAAGGAAATATCCTCAGATGAGATCTGGAAAGAAGCTTTCTGAGAAACTGCTTAGTGTTCTGTGAATTCATCTCACAGAGTTATATCTGTATTTCGTGGATCTCTTTGCTAGCCTTATTTCTGTGGAATCTGAAAACAGATATTTCGGATCCCTTTGAAGACTATAGGGCCAAAGGAAATATCCTCCGATAACAAAGAGAAAGAAGCTTTCTGAGAATCTTCTTTGTGTTCTTTGAAATCATCTCACAGAATTACAGCTTTCCCCTCAAGAAGCCTTTCGCTAAGACAGTTCTTGTGGAATTGGCAAAGAGATATTTTGAAGCCCATAGAGGGCTATGGTGAAAAAGGAAATATCCTCAGATGAAATCTGGAAAGAAGCCTTCTGAGAAACTGCTTAGTGTTCTGTGAAATCATCTCACAGAGTTACAGCTTTCCCCTCAAGAAGCCTTTCGCTAAGACAGTTCTTGTGGAATTGGCAAAGTGATATTTGGAAGCCCATAGAGGGCTATGGTGAAAAAGGAAATATCCTCAGATGAAATCTGGAAAGAAGCTTTCTGAGAAACTGCTTAGTGTTCTGTGAATTCATCTCACAGCGTTACATCTGTATTTCGTGGATCTCTTTGCTAGCCTTATTTCTGTGGAGTCTGAGAACAGATATTTCGGATCCCTTTGAAGACTATAGGGCCAAAGGAAATATCCTCCGATAACATAGAGAAAGAAGCTTTCTGAGAAACTTCTTTGTGTTCTGTGAAATCATCTCACAGAGTTACAGCTTTCCCCTCAAGAAACCTTTCATTAAGACAGTTCTTGTGGAATTGGCAAAGTGATATTTGGAAGCCCATAGAGGGCTATGGTGAAAAAGGAAATATCCTCAGATGAGATCTGGAAAGAAGCTTTCTGAGAAACTGCTTAGTGTTCTGTGAATTCATCTCACAGAGTTACATCTGTATTTCGTGGATCTCTTTGCTAGCCTTATTTCTGTGGAATCTGAGAACAGATATTTCGGATCCCTTTGAAGACTATAGGGCCAAAGGAAATATCCTCCGATAACAAAGAGAAAGAAGCTTTCCGAGAAACTTCTTTCTGTTCTGTGAAATCCTCTCACAGAGTTACAGCTTTCCCCTCAAGAAGCCTTTCGCTAAGACAGTTCTTGTGGAATTGGCAAAGTGATATTTGGAAGCCCATAGAGGGCTATGGTGAAAAAGGAAATCTCCTCACATGAAATCTGGAAAGAAGCTTTCTGAGAAACTGCTTAGTGTTCTGTGAATTCATCTCACAGAGTTACATGTGTATTTCGTGGATCTCTTTGCTAGCCTTATTTCTCTGAAATCTGAGAACAGATATTTCGGATCCCTTTGAAGACTATAGGGCCAAAGGAAATATCCTGCGATAACAAAGAGAAAGAAGCTTTCTGAGAAACTTCTTTCTGTTCTGTGAAATCATCTCACAGAGTTACAGCTTTCTCCTCAAGAACCCTTTCGCTAAGACAGTTCTTGTGGAATTGGCAACGTGATATTTGGAAGCCCATAGAGGGGTATGGTGAAAAAAGGAAATATCCTCAGATGAAATCTGGAAAGAAGCTTTCTGAGAAACTGCTTAGTGTTCTGTGAATTCATCTCACAGAGTTATATCTGTATTTCGTGAATCTCTTTGCTAGCCTTATTTCTGTGTAATCTGAGAACAGATAATTCGGATCCCTTTGAAGACTATAGGGCCAAAGGAAATATCCTCCGATAACAAAGAGAAAGAAGCTTTCTGAGAAACATCTTTGTGTTCTGTGAAATCACCTCACAGAGTTACAGCTTTCCCCTCAAGAAGCCTTTCGCTAAGACAGTTCTTGTGGAATTGGCAAAGAGATATTTGGAAGCCCATAGAGGGCTATGGTGAAAAAGGAAATATCCTCAGATGAAATCTGGAAAGAAGCTTTCTGAGAAACTGCTTAGTGTTCTGTGAAATCATCTCACACAGTTACATCTGTATTTCGTGGATCTCTTTGCTAGCCTTATTTCTGTGGAATCTGAGAACAGATATTTCGGATCCCTTTGAAGACTATAGGGCCAAAGGAAATATCCTCCGTTAACAAAGAGAAAGAAGCTTTCTGAGAAACTTCTTTCTGTTCTGTGAAATCATCTCACAGAGTTACAGCTTTCACCTCAAGAAGCCTTTCGCTAAGACAGTTCTTGTGGAATTGGCAAAGTGATATTTGGAAGCCCATAGAGGGGTATGGTGAATAAAGGAAATATCCTCAGATGAAATCTGGAAAGAAGCTTTCTGAGAAACTGCTTAGTGTTCTGTTAATTCATCTCACAGAGTTACATGTGTATTTCGTGGATCTCTTTGCTAGCCTTATTTCTGTGGAATCTGAGAAAAGATATTTCCCATCCCTATGAAGACTATAGGGCCAAAGGAAATATCCTCCGATAACAAAGAGAAAGAAGCTTTCTGAGAAACTTCTTTCTGTTCTGTGAAATCATCTCACAGAGTTACAGCTTTCCCCTCAAGAAGCCTTTCGCTAAGACAGTTCTTGTGGAATTGGCAAAGAGATATTTGGAAGCCCATAGAGGGCTATGGTGAAAAAGGAAATATCCTCAGATGAAATCTGGAAAGAAGCTTTCTGAGAAACTGCTTAGTGTTCTGTGAAATCATTTCACAGAGTTACAGCTTTCCCCTCAAGAAGCCTTTCGCTAAGAGAGTTCTTGTGGAATTGGCAAAGTGATATTTGGAAGCCCATAGAGGGCTATGGTGAAAAAGGAAATATCCTCAGATGAAATCTGGAAAGAAGCTTTCTGAGAAACTGCTTAGTGTTCTGTGAATTCATCTCACAGCGTTACATCTGTATTTCGTGGATCTCTTTGCTAGCCTTATTTCTGTGGAGTCTGAGAACAGATATTTCGGATCCCTTTGAAGACTATAGTGCCAAAGGAAATATCCTCCGATAACAAAGAGAAAGAAGCATTCTGAGAAACATCTTTGTGTTCTGTGAAATCATCTCACAGAGTTACAGCTTTCCCCTCAAGAAGCCTTTCGCTAAGACAGTTCCTGTGGAATTGGCAAAGAGATATTTGGAAGCCCATAGAGGGCTATGGTGAAAAAGGAAATATCCTCAGATGAAATCTGGAAAGAAGCTTTCTGAGAAACTGCTTAGTGTTCTGTGAAATCATCTCACACAGTTACATCTGTATTTCGTGGATCTCTTTGCTAGACTTATTTCTGTGGAATCTGAGAACAGATATTTCGGATCCCTTTGAAGACTATAGGGCCAAAGGAAATATCCTCCGTTAACAAAGAGAAAGAAGCTTTCTGAGAAACTTCTTTCTGTTCTGTGAAATCATCTCACAGAGTTACAGCTTTCCCCTCAAGAAGCCTTTCGCTAGGACAGTTCTTGTGTAATTGGCAAAGAGATATTTGGAAGCCCATAGAGGGCTATGGTGAAAAAGGAAATATCCTTAGATGAAATCTGGAAAGAAGCTTTCTGAGAAACTACTTAGTGTTCTGTGAATTCATCTCACAGAGTTACATCTGTATTTCGTGAATCTCTTTGCTAGCCTTATTTCTGTGTAATCTGAGAACAGATATTTCGGATCCCTTTGAAGACTATAGGGCCAAAGGAAATATCCTCCGATAACAAAGAGAAAGAAGCTTTCTGAGAAACTTCTTTGTGTTCTGTGAAATCATCTCACAGAGTTACAGCTTTCCCCGCCAGAAGCCTTTCGCTAAGACAGTTCTTGTGGAATTGGCTAAGTGATATTTGGAAGCCCATAGAGGGCTATGGTGAAAAAGGAAATCTCCTCACATGAAATCTGGAAAGAAGCTTTCTGAGAAACTGCTTAGTGTTCTGTGAATTCATCTCACAGAGTTACATGTGTATTTCGCGGATCTCTTTGCTAGCCTTATTTCTGTGGAATCTGAGAACAGATATTTCGGATCCCTTTGAAGACTATAGGGCCAAAGGAAATATACTGCGATAACAAAGAGAAAGAAGCTTTCTGAGAAACTTCTTTTTGTTCTGTGAAATCATCTCACAGAGTTACAGCTTTCTCCTCAAGAACCCTTTCGCGAAGACAGTTCTTGTGGAATTGGCAACGTGATATTTGGAAGCCCATAGAGGGGTATGGTGAAAAAAGGAAATATCCTCAGATGAAATCTGGAAAGAAGCTTTCTGAGAAACTGCTTAGTGTTCTGTGAATTCATCTCACAGAGTTATATCTGTATTTCGTGAATCTCTTTGCTAGCCTTATTTCTGTGTAATCTGAGAACAGATAATTCGGATCCCTTTGAAGACTCTAGGGCCAAAGGAAATATCCTCCGATAACAAAGAGAAAGAAGCATTCTGAGAAACATCTTTGTGTTCTGTGAAATCATCTCACAGAGTTACAGCTTTCCCCTCAAGAAGCCTTTCGCTAACACAGTTCCTGTGGAATTGGCAAAGAGATATTTGGAAGCCCATAGAGGGCTATGGTGAAAAAGGAAATATCCTCAGATGAAATCTGGAAAGAAGCTTTCTGAGAAACTGCTTAGTGTTTTGTGAAATCATCTCACACAGTTACATCTGTATTTCGTGGATCTCTTTGCTAGACTTATTTCTGTGGAATCTGAGAACAGATATTTCGGATCCCTTTGAAGACTATAGGGCCAAAGGAAATATCCTCCGATAACAAAGAGAAAGAAGCTTTATGAGAAACTTCTTTGTGTTCTGTGAAATCATCTCACAGAGTTACAGCTTTCCCCTCAAGAAGCCTTTCGCTAAGACAGTTCTTGTGGAATTGGCAACGTGATATTTGGAAGCCCTTAGAGGGCTATGGTGAAAAAGGAAATATCCTCAGATGAAATCTGGAAAGAAGCTTTCTGAGAAACTGCTTAGTGTTCTGTGAATTCATCTCACAGAGTTGTATCTGTATTTCGTGAAACTCTTTGCTAGCCTTATTTCTGTGTAATCTGAGAACAGATATGTCGGATCCCTTTGAAGACTATAGGGCCAAAGGAAATATCCTCCGAAAACAAAGAGAAAGAAGCTTTCTGAGAAACTTCTTTGTGTTCTGTGAAATCATCTCACAGAGTTACAGCTTTCCCCTCAAGAAGCCTTTCGCTAAGACAGTTCTTGTGGAATTGGCAAAGTGATATTTGGAAGCCCATAGAGGGCTATGGTGAAAAAGGAAATATCCTCAGATGAAATCTGGAAAGAAGCTTTCTGAGAAACTGCTTAGTGTTCTGTGAATTCATCTCACAGTGTTACATCTGTATTTCGTGGATCTCTTTGCTAGCCTTATTTCTGTGGAGTCTGAGAACGGATATTTCGGATCCCTTTGAAGACTATAGGGCCAAAGGAAATATCCTCCGATAACATAGAGAAAGAAGCTTTCTGAGAAACTTCTTTGTGTTCTGTGAAATCATCTCACAGAGTTACAGCTTTCCCCTCAAGAAGCCTTTCGCTAAGACAGTTCTTGTGGAATTGGCAAAGTGATATTTGGAAGCCCATAGAGGGCTATGGTGAAAAAGGAAATATCCTCAGATGAGATCTGGAAAGAAGCTTTCTGAGAAACTGCTTAGTGTTCTGTGAATTCATCTCACAGAGTTATATCTGTATTTCGTGGATCTCTTTGCTAGCCTTATTTCTGTGGAATCTGAAAACAGATATTTCGGATCCCTTTGAAGACTATAGGGCCAAAGGAAATATCCTCCGATAACAAAGAGAAAGAAGCTTTCTGAGAATCTTCTTTGTGTTCTTTGAAATCATCTCACAGAATTACAGCTTTCCCCTCAAGAAGCCTTTCGCTAAGACAGTTCTTGTGGAATTGGCAAAGAGATATTTTGAAGCCCATAGAGGGCTATGGTGAAAAAGGAAATATCCTCAGATGAAATCTGGAAAGAAGCCTTCTGAGAAACTGCTTAGTGTTCTGTGAAATCATCTCACAGAGTTACAGCTTTCCCCTCAAGAAGCCTTTCGCTAAGACAGTTCTTGTGGAATTGGCAAAGTGATATTTGGAAGCCCATAGAGGGCTATGGTGAAAAAGGAAATATCCTCAGATGAAATCTGGAAAGAAGCTTTCTGAGAAACTGCTTAGTGTTCTGTGAATTCATCTCACAGCGTTACATCTGTATTTCGTGGATCTCTTTGCTAGCCTTATTTCTGTGGAGTCTGAGAACAGATATTTCGGATCCCTTTGAAGACTATAGGGCCAAAGGAAATATCCTCCGATAACATAGAGAAAGAAGCTTTCTGAGAAACTTCTTTGTGTTCTGTGAAATCATCTCACAGAGTTACAGCTTTCCCCTCAAGAAACCTTTCATTAAGACAGTTCTTGTGGAATTGGCAAAGTGATATTTGGAAGCCCATAGAGGGCTATGGTGAAAAAGGAAATATCCTCAGATGAGATCTGGAAAGAAGCTTTCTGAGAAACTGCTTAGTGTTCTGTGAATTCATCTCACAGAGTTACATCTGTATTTCGTGGATCTCTTTGCTAGCCTTATTTCTGTGGAATCTGAGAACAGATATTTCGGATCCCTTTGAAGACTATAGGGCCAAAGGAAATATCCTCCGATAACAAAGAGAAAGAAGCTTTCCGAGAAACTTCTTTCTGTTCTGTGAAATCCTCTCACAGAGTTACAGCTTTCCCCTCAAGAAGCCTTTCGCTAAGACAGTTCTTGTGGAATTGGCAAAGTGATATTTGGAAGCCCATAGAGGGCTATGGTGAAAAAGGAAATCTCCTCACATGAAATCTGGAAAGAAGCTTTCTGAGAAACTGCTTAGTGTTCTGTGAATTCATCTCACAGAGTTACATGTGTATTTCGTGGATCTCTTTGCTAGCCTTATTTCTCTGAAATCTGAGAACAGATATTTCGGATCCCTTTGAAGACTATAGGGCCAAAGGAAATATCCTGCGATAACAAAGAGAAAGAAGCTTTCTGAGAAACTTCTTTCTGTTCTGTGAAATCATCTCACAGAGTTACAGCTTTCTCCTCAAGAACCCTTTCGCTAAGACAGTTCTTGTGGAATTGGCAACGTGATATTTGGAAGCCCATAGAGGGGTATGGTGAAAAAAGGAAATATCCTCAGATGAAATCTGGAAAGAAGCTTTCTGAGAAACTGCTTAGTGTTCTGTGAATTCATCTCACAGAGTTATATCTGTATTTCGTGAAACTCTTTGCTAGCCTTATTTCTGTGTAATCTGAGAACAGATAATTCGGATCCCTTTGAAGACTATAGGGCCAAAGGAAATATCCTCCGATAACAAAGAGAAAGAAGCTTTCTGAGAAACATCTTTGTGTTCTGTGAAATCACCTCACAGAGTTACAGCTTTCCCCTCAAGAAGCCTTTCGCTAAGACAGTTCTTGTGGAATTGGCAAAGAGATATTTGGAAGCCCATAGAGGGCTATGGTGAAAAAGGAAATATCCTCAGATGAAATCTGGAAAGAAGCTTTCTGAGAAACTGCTTAGTGTTCTGTGAAATCATCTCACACAGTTACATCTGTATTTCGTGGATCTCTTTGCTAGCCTTATTTCTGTGGAATCTGAGAACAGATATTTCGGATCCCTTTGAAGACTATAGGGCCAAAGGAAATATCCTCCGTTAACAAAGAGAAAGAAGCTTTCTGAGAAACTTCTTTCTGTTCTGTGAAATCATCTCACAGAGTTACAGCTTTCACCTCAAGAAGCCTTTCGCTAAGACAGTTCTTGTGGAATTGGCAAAGTGATATTTGGAAGCCCATAGAGGGCTATGGTGAAAAAGGAAATATCCTCAGATGAAATCTGGAAAGAAGCTTTCTGAGAAACTGCTTAGTGTTCTGTGAATTCATCTCACAGAGTTATATCTGTATTTCATGAATCTCTTTGCTAGCCTTATTTCTGTGGAGTCTGAGAACAGATATTTCGGATCCCTTTGAAGACTATAGGGCCAAAGGAAATATCCTCGGATAACATAGAGAAAGAAGCTTTCTGAGAAACTTCTTTGTGTTCTGTGAAATCATCTCACAGAGTTACAGCTTTCCCCTCAAGAAGCCTTTCGCTAAGACAGTTCTTGTGGAATTGGCAAAGTGATATTTGGAAGCCCATAGAGGGCTATGGTTAAAAAGGAAATATCCTCAGATGAAATCTGGAAAGAAGCTTTCTGAGAAACTGCTTAGTGTTCTGTGAATTCATCTCACAGAGTTACATCTGTATTTCGTGGATCTCTTTGCTAGCCTTATTTCTGTGTAAAATGAGAACAGATATTTCGGATCCCTTTGAAGACTATAGGGCCAAAGGAAATATCCTCCGATAACAAAGAGAAAGAAGCTTTCTGAGAAACTTCTTTGTGTTCTGTGAAATCATCTCACAGAGTTACAGCTTTCCCCTCAAGAAGCCTTTCGCTAAGACAGTTCTTGTGTAATTGGCAAAGAGATATTTGGAAGCCCATAGAGGGCTATGGTGAAAAAGGAAATATCATCAGATGAAATCTGGAAAGAAGCTTTCTGAGAAACTGCTTAGTATTCTGTGAATTCATCTCACAGAGTTACATCTGTATTTCGTGAATCTCTTTGCTAGCCTTATTTCTGTGTAATCTGAGAACAGATATTTCGGATCCCTTTGAAGACTATAGGGCCAAAGGAAATATCCTGCGATAACAAAGAGAAAGAAGCTTTCTGAGAAACTTCTTTGTGTTCTGTGAAATCATCTCATAGAGTTACAGCTTTCCCCTCAAGAAGCCTTTCGCTAGAACAGTTCTTGTGTAATTGGTAAAGACATATTTGGAAGCCCATAGAGGGCTATGGTGAAAAAGGAAATATCCTCAGATGAAATCTGGAAAGAAGCTTTCTGAGAAACTGCTTAGTGTTCTGTGAATTCATCTCACAGAGTTACATCTGTATTTCGTGAATCTCTTTGCTAGCCTTATTTCTGTGTAATCTGAGAACAGATATTTCGGATCCCTTTGAAGACTATAGGGCCAAAGGAAATATCCTCCGATAACAAAGAGAAAGAAGCTTTCTGAGAAACTTCTTTGTGTTCTGTGAAATCATCTCACAGAGTTACAGCTTTCCCCTCAAGAAGCCTTTCGCTAAGACAGTTCTTGTGGAATTGGCAACGTGATATTTGGAAGCCCTTAGAGGGCTATGGTGAAAAAGGAAATATCCTCAGATCAAATCTGGAAAGAAGCTTTCTGAGAAACTGCTTAATGTTCTGTGAATTCATCTCACAGAGTTATATCTGTATTTCGTGAATCTCTTTGCTAGCCTTATTTCTGTGTTATCTGAGAACAGATATTTCGGATCCCTTTGAAGACTATAGGGCCAAAGGAAATATCCTCCGATAACAAAGAGAAAGAAGCTTTCTGAGAAACTTCTTTGTGTTCTGTGAAATCATCTCACAGAGTTACAGCTTTCCCCTCTAGAAGCCTTTCGCTAAGACAGTTCTTGTGGAATTGGCAAAGTGATATTTGGAAGCCCATAGAGGGCTATGGTGAAAAAGGAAATATCCTCAGATGAAATCTGGAAAGAAGCTTTCTGAGAAACTGCTTAGTGTTCTGTGAATTCATCTCACAGAGTTACATGTGTATTTCGTGGATCTCTTTGCTGGCCTTATTTCTGTGGAATCTGAGAAAAGATATTTCGCATCCCTATGAAGACTATAGGGCCAAAGGAAATATCCTGCGATAACAAAGAGAAAGAAGCTTTCTGAGAAACTTCTTTGTGTTCTGTGAAATCATCTCACAGAGTTACAGCTTTCCCCTCAAGAAGCCTTTCGCTAAGACAGTTCTTGTGGAATTGGCAAAGAGATATTTGGAAGCCCATAGAGGGTTATGGTGAAAAAGGAAATATCCTCAGATGAAATCTGGAAAGAAGCTTTCTGAGTAACTGCTTAGTGTTCTGTGAAATCATCTCACAGAGTTACAGCTTTCCCCTCAAGAAGCCTTTCGCTAAGACAGTTCTTGTGGAATTGGCAAAGTGATATTTGGAAGCCCATAGAGGGCTATGGTGAAAAAGGAAATATCCTCAGATGAAATCTGGAAAGAAGCTTTCTGAGAAACTGCTTAGTGTTCTGTGAATTCATCTCACAGCGTTACATCTGTATTTCGTGGATCTCTTTGCTAGCCTTATTTCTGTGGAGTCTGAGAACAGATATTTCGGATCCCTTTGAAGACTATAGGGCCAAAGGAAATATCCTCGGATAACATAGAGAAAGAAGCTTTCTGAGAAACTTCTTTGTGTTCTGTGAAATCATCTCACAGAGTTACAGCTTTCCCATCAAGAAGCCTTTCACTAAGACAGTTCTTGTGGAATTGGCAAAGTGATATTTGGAAGCCCTTAGAGGGCTATGGTGAAAAAGGAAATATCCTCAGATGAAATCTGGAAAGAAGCTTTCTGAGAAACTGCTTAGTGTTCTGTGAATTCATCTCACAGAGTTACATCTGTATTTCGTGGATCTCTTTGCTAGCCTTATTTCTGTGGAATCTGAGAACAGATATTTCGGATCCCTTTGAAGACTATAGGGCCAAAGGAAATATCCTGCGATAACAAAGGGAAAGAAGCTTTCTGAGAAACTTCTTTCTGTTCTGTGAAATCATCTCACAGAGTTACAGCTTTCCCCTCAAGAAGCCTTTCGCTAAGACAGTTCTTGTGGAATTGGCAAAGTGATATTTGGAAGCCCATAGAGGGCTATGGTGAAAAAGGAAATCTCCTCACATGAAATCTGGAAAGAAGCTTTCTGAGAAACTGCTTAGTGTTCTGTGAATTCATCTCACAGAGTTACATCTGTATTTCGTGGATCTCTTTGCTAGCCTTATTTCTGTGTAATCTGAGAACAGATATTTCGGATACCTTTGAAGACTCTAGGGCCAAAGGAAATATCCTCCGATAACAAAGAGAAAGAAGCTTTCTGAGAAACTTCTTTGTGTTCTGTGAAATCATCTCACAGAGTTACAGCTTTCCCCTCAAGAAGCCTTTCGCTACGACAGTTCTTGTGTAATTGGCAAAGAGATATTTGGAAGCCCTTAGAGGGCTATGGTGAAAAAGGAAATATCCTCAGATGAAATCTGGAAAGAAGCTTTCTGAGAAACTGCTTAGTGTTCTGTGAATTCATCTCACAGAGTTACATGTGTATTTCGTGGATCTCTTTGCTAGCCTTTTTTCTGTGGAATCTGAGAAAAGATATTTCGCATCCCTATGAAGACTATAGGGCCAAAGGAAATATCCTCCGATAACAAAGAGAAAGAAGCTTTCTGAGAAACTTCTTTGTGTTCTGTGAAATCATCTCACAGAGTTACAGCTTTCCCCTCAAGAAGCCTTTCGCTAAGACAGTTCTTGTGGAATTGGCAAAGAGATATTTGGAAGCCCATAGAGGGCTATGGTGAAAAAGGAAATATCCTCAGATGAAATCTGGAAAGAAGCTTTCTGAGAAACTGCTTAGTGTTCTGTGAAATCATCTCACAGAGTTACAGCTTTCCCCTCAAGAAGCCTTTCGCTAAGACAGTTCTTGTGGAATTGGCAAAGTGATATTTGGAAGCCCATAGAGGGCTATGGTGAAAAAGGAAATATCCTCAGATGAAATCTGGAAAGAAGCTTTCTGAGAAACTGCTTAGTGTTCTGTGAATTCGTCTCACAGAGTTACATGTGTATTTCGTGGATCTCTTTGCTAGCCTTATTTCTGTGTAATCTGAGAACAGATATTTCGGATCCCTTTGAAGACTATAGGGCCAAAGGAAATATCCTCCGATAACAAAGAGAAAGAAGCTTTCTGAGAAACTTCTTTGTGTTCTGTGAAATCATCTCACAGAGTTACAGCTTTCCCCTCAAGAAGCCTTTCGCTAAGACAGTTCTTGTGGAATTGGCAACGTGATATTTGGAAGCCCTTAGAGGGCTATGGTGAAAAAGGAAATATCCTCAGATGAAATCTGGAAAGAAGCTTTCTGAGAAACTGCTTAGTGTTCTGTGAATTCATCTCACAGAGTTATATCTGTATATCGTGAATCTCTTTGCTAGCCTTATTTCTGTGTAATCTGAGAACAGATATTTCGGATCCCTTTGAAGACTATAGGGCCAAAGGAAATATCCTCCGATAACAAAGAGAAAGAAGCTTTCTGAGAAACTGCTTAGTGTTCTGTGAAATCATCTCACAGAGTTACAGCTTTCCCCTCAAGAAGCCTTTCGCTAAGACAGTTCTTGTGGAATTGGCAAAGTGATATTTGGAAGCCCATAGAGTGCAATGGTGAAAAAGGAAATATCCTCAGATGAAATCTGGAAAGAAGCTTTCTGAGAAACTGCTTAGTGTTCTGTGAATTCATCTCACAGCGTTACATCTGTATTTCGTGGATCTCTTTGCTAGCCTTATTTCTGTGGAGTCTGAGAAGAGATATTTCGGATCCCTTTGAAGACTATAGGGCCAAAGGAAATATCCTCGGATAACATAGAGAAAGAAGCTTTCTGAGAAACTTCTTTGTGTTCTGTGAAATCATCTCACAGAGTTACAGCTTTCCCCTCAAGAAGCCTTTCGCTAAGACAGTTCTTGTGGAATTGGCAAAGTGATATTTGGAAGCCCATAGAGGTCTATGGTGAAAAAGGAAATATCCTCAGATGAAATCTGGAAAGAAGCTTTCTGAGAAACTGCTTAGTGTTCTGTGAATTCATCTCACAGAGTTACATCTGTATTTCGTGGATCTCTTTGCAAGCCTTATTTCTGTGGAATCTGAGAAAAGATATTTCGCATCGCTATGAAGACTATAGGGCCAAAGGAAATATCCTCCGATAACAAAGAGAAAGAAGCTTTCTGAGAAACTTCTTTGTGTTCTGTGAAATCATCTCACAGAGTTACAGCTTTCCCCTCAAGAAGCCTTTCGCTAAGACAGTTCTTGTGGAATTGGCAAAGAGATATTTGGAAGCCCATAGAGGGCTATGGTGAAAAAGGAAATATCCTCAGATGAAATCTGGAAAGAAGCTTTCTGAGAAACTGCTTAGTGTTCTGTGAAATCATCTCACAGAGTTACAGCTTTCCCCTCAAGAAGCCTTTCGCTAAGACAGTTCTTGTGGAATTGGCAAAGTGATATTTGGAAGCCCATAGAGGGCTATGGTGAAAAAGGAAATATCCTCAGATGAAATCTGGAAAGAAGCTTTCTGAGAAACTGCTTAGTGTTCTGTGAATTCATCTCACAGCGTTACATCTGTATTTCGTGGATCTCTTTGCTAGCCTTATTTCTGTGGAGTCTGAGAACAGATATTTCGGATCCCTTTGAAGACTATAGGGCCAAAGGAACTATCCTCGGATAACATAGAGAAAGAAGCTTTCTGAGAAACTTCTTTGTGTTCTGTGAAATTATCTCACAGAGTTACAGCTTTCCCTTCAAGAAGCCTTTCGCTAAGACAGTTCTTGTGGAATTGGCAAAGTGATATTTGGAAGCCCATAGAGGGCTATGGTGAAAAAGGAAATATCCTCAGATGAAATCTAGAAAGAAGCTTTCTGAGAAACTGCTTAGTCTTCTGTGAATTCATCTCACAGAGTTACATCTGTATTTCGTGGATCTCTTTGCTAGCCTTATTTCTGTGTAAACTGAGAACAGATATTTCGGATCCCTTTGAAGACTATAGGGCCAAAGGAAATATCCTCCGATAACAAAGAGAAAGAAGCTTTCTGAGAAACTTCTTTGTGTTCTGTGAAATCATCTCACAGAGTTACAGCTTTCCCCTCAAGAAGCCTTTCGCTAAGACAGTTCTTGTGTAATTGGCAAAGAGATATTTG
Source organism: Macaca nemestrina (assembly GCF_043159975.1). Taxonomy (NCBI): domain Eukaryota; kingdom Metazoa; phylum Chordata; class Mammalia; order Primates; family Cercopithecidae; genus Macaca; species Macaca nemestrina. The sequence goes on from NC_092125.1 coordinate 91,789,298, forward strand.
GAAGCCCATAGAGGGCTATGGTGAAAAAGGAAATATCATCAGATGAAATCTGTAAAGAAGCTTTCTGAGAAACTGCTTAGTGTTCTGTGAATTCATCTCACAGAGTTACATCTGTATTTCGTGAATCTCTTTGCTAGCCTTATTTCTGTGTAATCTGAGAACAGATATTTTGGATCCCTTTGAAGACTATAGGGCCAAAGGAAATATCCTGCGATAACAAAGAGAAAGAAGCTTTCTGAGAAACTTCTTTGTGTTCTGTGAAATCATCTCATAGAGTTACAGCTTTCCCCTCAAGAAGCCTTTCGCTAGAACAGTTCTTGTGTAATTGGTAAAGAGATATTTGGAAGCCCATAGAGGGCTATGGTGAAAAAGGAAATATCCTCAGATGAAATCTGGAAAGAAGCTTTCTGAGAAACTGCTTAGTGTTCTGTGAATTCATCTCACAGAGTTACATCTGTATTTCGTGAATCTCTTTGCTAGCCTTATTTCTGTGTAATCTGAGAACAGATATTTCGGATCCCTTTGAAGACTATAGGGCCAAAGGAAATATCCTCCGATAACAAAGAGAAAGAAGCTTTCTGAGAAACTTCTTTGTGTTCTGTGAAATCATCTCACAGAGTTACAGCTTTCCCCTCAAGAAGCCTTTCGCTAAGACAGTTCTTGTGGAATTGGCAACGTGATATTTGGAAGCCCTTAGAGGGCTATGGTGAAAAAGGAAATATCCTCAGATGAAATCTGGAAAGAAGCTTTCTGAGAAACTGCTTAGTGTTCTGTGAATTCATCTCACAGAGTTATATCTGTATTTCGTGAATCTCTTTGCTAGCCTTATTTCTGTGTAATCTGAGAACAGATATTTCGGATCCCTTTGAAGACTATAGGGCCAAAGGAAATATCCTCCGATAACAAAGAGAAAGAAGCTTTCTGAGAAACTTCTTTGTGTTCTGTGAAATCATCTCACAGAGTTACAGCTTTCCCCTCTAGAAGCCTTTCGCTAAGACAGTTCTTGTGGAATTGGCAAAGTGATATTTGGAAGCCCATAGAGGGCTATGGTGAAAAAGGAAATATCCTCAGATGAAATCTGGAAAGAAGCTTTCTGAGAAACTGCTTAGTGTTCTGTGAATTCATCTCACAGAGTTACATGTGTATTTCGTGGATCTCTTTGCTAGCCTTATTTCTGTGGAATCTGAGAAAAGATATTTCGCATCCCTATGAAGACTATAGGGCCAAAGGAAATATCCTCCGATAACAAAGAGAAAGAAGCTTTCTGAGAAACTTCTTTGTGTTCTGTGAAATCATCTCACAGAGTTACAGCTTTCCCCTCAAGAAGCCTTTCGCTAAGACAGTTCTTGTGGAATTGGCAAAGAGATATTTGGAAGCCCATAGAGGGCTATGGTGAAAAAGGAAATATCCTCAGATGAAATCTGGAAAGAAGCTTTCTGAGAAACTGCTTAGTGTTCTGTGAAATCATCTCACAGAGTTACAGCTTTCCCCTCAAGAAGCCTTTCGCTAAGACAGTTCTTGTGGAATTGGCAAAGTGATATTTGGAAGCCCATAGAGGGCTATGGTGAAAAAGGAAATATCCTCAGATGAAATCTGGAAAGAAGCTTTCTGAGAAACTGCTTAGTGTTCTGTGAATTCATCTCACAGCGTTACATCTGTATTTCGTGGATCTCTTTGCTAGCCTTATTTCTGTGGAGTCTGAGAACAGATATTTCGGATCCCTTTGAAGACTATAGGGCCAAAGGAACTATCCTCGGATAACATAGAGAAAGAAGCTTTCTGAGAAACTTCTTTGTGTTCTGTGAAATTATCTCACAGAGTTACAGCTTTCCCTTCAAGAAGCCTTTCGCTAAGACAGTTCTTGTGGAATTGGCAAAGTGATATTTGGAAGCCCATAGAGGGCTATGGTGAAAAAGGAAATATCCTCAGATGAAATCTAGAAAGAAGCTTTCTGAGAAACTGCTTAGTCTTCTGTGAATTCATCTCACAGAGTTACATCTGTATTTCGTGGATCTCTTTGCTGGCCTTATTTCTGTGTAAACTGAGAACAGATATTTCGGATCCCTTTGAAGACTATAGGGCCAAAGGAAATATCCTCCGATAACAAAGAGAAAGAAGCTTTCTGAGAAACTTCTTTGTGTTCTGTGAAATCATCTCACAGAGTTACAGCTTTCCCCTCAAGAAGCCTTTCGCTAAGACAGTTCTTGTGTAATTGGCAAAGAGATATTTGGAAGCCCATAGAGGGCTATGGTGAAAAAGGAAATATCATCAGATGAAATCTGTAAAGAAGCTTTCTGAGAAACTGCTTAGTGTTCTGTGAATTCATCTCACAGAGTTACATCTGTATTTCGTGAATCTCTTTGCTAGCCTTATTTCTGTGTAATCTGAGAACAGATATTTTGGATCCCTTTGAAGACTATAGGGCCAAAGGAAATATCCTGCGATAACAAAGAGAAAGAAGCTTTCTGAGAAACTTCTTTGTGTTCTGTGAAATCATCTCATAGAGTTACAGCTTTCCCCTCAAGAAGCCTTTCGCTAGAACAGTTCTTGTGTAATTGGTAAAGAGATATTTGGAAGCCCATAGAGGCCTATGGTGAAAAAGGAAATATCCTCAGATGAAATCTGGAAAGAAGCTTTCTGAGAAACTGCTTAGTGTTCTGTGAATTCATCTCACAGAGTTACATCTGTATTTCGTGAATCTCTTTGCTAGCCTTATTTCTGTGTAATCTGAGAACAGATATTTCGGATCCCTTTGAAGACTATAGGGCCAAAGGAAATATCCTCCGATAACAAAGAGAAAGAAGCTTTCTGAGAAACTTCTTTGTGTTCTGTGAAATCATCTCACAGAGTTACAGCTTTCCCCTCAAGAAGCCTTTCGCTAAGACAGTTCTTGTGGAATTGGCAACGTGATATTTGGAAGCCCTTAGAGGGCTATGGTGAAAAAGGAAATATCCTCAGATGAAATCTGGAAAGAAGCTTTCTGAGAAACTGCTTAGTGTTCTGTGAATTCATCTCACAGAGTTATATCTGTATTTCGTGAATCTCTTTGCTAGCCTTATTTCTGTGTAATCTGAGAACAGATATTTCGGATCCCTTTGAAGACTATAGGGCCAAAGGAAATATCCTCCGATAACAAAGAGAAAGAAGCTTTCTGAGAAACTTCTTTGTGTTCTGTGAAATCATCTCACAGAGTTACAGCTTTCCCCTCTAGAAGCCTTTCGCTAAGACAGTTCTTGTGGAATTGGCAAAGTGATATTTGGAAGCCCATAGAGGGCTATGGTGAAAAAGGAAATATCCTCAGATGAAATCTGGAAAGAAGCTTTCTGAGAAACTGCTTAGTGTTCTGTGAATTCATCTCACAGAGTTACATGTGTATTTCGTGGATCTCTTTGCTAGCCTTATTTCTGTGGAATCTGAGAAAAGATATTTCGCATCCCTATGAAGACTATAGGGCCAAAGGAAATATCCTCCGATAACAAAGAGAAAGAAGCTTTCTGAGAAACTTCTTTGTGTTCTGTGAAATCATCTCACAGAGTTACAGCTTTCCCCTCAAGAAGCCTTTCGCTAAGACAGTTCTTGTGGAATTGGCAAAGAGATATTTGGAAGCCCATAGAGGGCTATGGTGAAAAAGGAAATATCCTCAGATGAAATCTGGAAAGAAGCTTTCTGAGAAACTGCTTAGTGTTCTGTGAAATCATCTCACAGAGTTACAGCTTTCCCCTCAAGAAGCCTTTCGCTAAGACAGTTCTTGTGGAATTGGCAAAGTGATATTTGGAAGCCCATAGTGGGCTATGGTGAAAAAGGAAATATCCTCAGATGAAATCTGGAAAGAAGCTTTCTGAGAAACTGCTTAGTGTTCTGTGAATTCATCTCACAGCGTTACATCTGTATTTCGTGGATCTCTTTGCTAGCCTTATTTCTGTGGAGTCTGAGAACAGATATTTCGGATCCCTTTGAAGACTATAGGGCCAAAGGAAATATCCTCGGATAACATAGAGAAAGAAGCTTTCTGAGAAACTTCTTTGTGTTCTGTGAAATCATCTCACAGAGTTACAGCTTTCCCCTCAAGAAGCCTTTCACTAAGACAGTTCTTGTGGAATTGGCAAAGTGATATTTGGAAGCCCTTAGAGGGCTATGGTGAAAAAGGAAATATCCTCAGATGAGATCTGGAAAGAAGCTTTCTGAGAAACTGCTTAGTGTTCTGTGAATTCATCTCACAGAGTTACATCTGTATTTCGTGGATCTCTTCGCTAGCCTTATTACTGTGGAATCTGAGAACAGATATTTCGGATCCCTTTGAAGTCTATAGGGCCAAAGGAAATATCCTCCGATAACAAAGAGAAAGAAGCTTTCTGAGAAACTTCTTTCTGTTCTGTGAAATCATCTCACAGAGTTACAGCTTTCCCCTCAAGAAGCCTTTCGCTAAGACAGTTCTTGTGGAATTGGCAAAGTGATATTTGGAAGCCCATAGAGGGCTATGGTGAAAAAGGAAATATCCTCAGATGAAATCTGGAAAGAAGCTTTCTGAGAAACTGCTTAGTGTTCTGTGAATTCGTCTCACAGAGTTACATGTGTATTTCGTGGATCTCTTTGCTAGCCTTATTTCTGTGTAATCTGAGAACAGATATTTCGGATCCCTTTGAAGACTATAGGGCCAAAGGAAATATCCTCCGATAACAAAGAGAAAGAAGCTTTCTGAGAAACTTCTTTGTGTTCTGTGAAATCATCTCACAGAGTTACAGCTTTCCCCTCAAGAAGCCTTTCGCTAAGACAGTTCTTGTGGAATTGGCAACGTGATATTTGGAAGCCCTTAGAGGGCTATGGTGAAAAAGGAAATATCCTCAGATGAAATCTGGAAAGAAGCTTTCTGAGAAACTGCTTAGTGTTCTGTGAATTGATCTCACAGAGTTATATCTGTATATCGTGAATCTCTTTGCTAGCCTTTTTTCTGTGTAATCTGAGAACAGATATTTCGGATCCCGTTGAAGACTATAGGGCCAAAGGAAATATCCTCCGATAACAAAGAGAAAGAAGCTTTCTGAGAAACTTCTTTGTGTTCTGTGAAATCATCTCACAGAGTTACAGCTTTCCCCTCAAGAAGCCTTTCGCTAAGACAGTTCTTGTGGAATTGGCAAAGTGATATTTGGAAGCCCATAGAGGGCTATGGTGAAAAAGGAAATATCCTCAGATGAAATCTGGAAAGAAGCTTTCTGAGAAACTGCTTAGTGTTCTGTGAATTCATCTCACAGAGTTACATGTGTATTTCGTGGATCTCTTTGCTAGCCTTATTTCTGTGGAATCTTAGAAAAGATATTTCGCATCCCTATGAAGACTATAGGGCCAAAGGAAATATCCTCCGATAACAAAGAGAAAGAAGCTTTCTGAGAAACTTCTTTGTGTTCTGTGAAATCATCTCACAGAGTTACAGCTTTCCCCTCAAGAAGCCTTTCACTAAGACAGTTCTTGTGGAATTGGCAAAGAGATATTTGGAAGCCCATAGAGGGCTATGGTGAAAAAGGAAATATCCTCAGATGAAATCTGGAAAGCAGCTTTCTGAGAAACTGCTTAGTGTTCTGTGAAATCATCTCACAGAGTTACAGCTTTCCCCTCAAGAAGCCTTTCGCTAAGACAGTTCTTGTGGAATTGGCAAAGTGATATTTGGAAGCCCATAGAGGGCTATGGTGAAAAAGGAAATATCCTCAGATGAAATCTGGAAAGAAGCTTTCTGAGAAACTGCTTAGTGTTCTGTGAATTCATCTCACAGCGTTACATCTGTATTTCGTGGATCTCTTTGCTAGCCTTATTTCAGTGGAGTCTGAGAACAGATATTTCGGATCCCTTTGAAGACTATAGGGCCAAAGGAAATATCCTCGGATAACATAGAGAAAGAAGCTTTCTGAGAAACTTCTTTGTGTTCTGTGAAATCATCTCACAGAGTTACAGCTTTCCCTTCAAGAAGCCTTTCGCTAAGACAGTTCTTGTGGAATTGGCAAAGTGATATTTGGAAGCCCATAGAGGGCTATGGTGAAAAAGGAAATATCCTCAGATGAAATCTGGAAAGAAGCTTTCTGAGAAACTGCTTAGTGTTCTGTGAATTCATCTCACAGAGTTACATCTGTATTTCGTGGATCTCTTTGCTAGCCTTATTTCTGTGGAATCTGAGAAAAGATATTTCGCATCGCTATGAAGACTATAGGGCCAAAGGAAATATCCTCCGATAACAAAGAGAAAGAAGCTTTCTGAGAAACTTCTTTGTGTTCTGTGAAATCATCTCACAGAGTTACAGCTTTCCCCTCAAGAAGCCTTTCGCTAAGACAGTTCTTGTGGAATTGGCAAAGAGATATTTGGAAGCCCATAAAGGGCTATGGTGAAAAAGGAAATATCCTCAGATGAAATCTGGAAAGAAGCTTTCTGAGAAACTGCTTAGTGTTCTGTGAAATCATCTCACAGAGTTACAGCTTTCCCCTCAAGAAGCCTTTCGCTAAGACAGTTCTTGTGGAATTGGCAAAGTGATATTTGGAAGCCCATAGAGGGCTATGGTGAAAAAGGAAATATCCTCAGATGAAATCTGGAAAGAAGCTTTCTGAGAAACTGCTTAGTGTTCTGTGAATTCATCTCACAGCGTTACATCTGTATTTCGTGGATCTCTTTGCTAGCCTTATTTCTGTGGAGTCTGAGAACAGATATTTCGGATCCCTTTGAAGACTATAGGGCCAAAGGAACTATCCTCGGATAACATAGAGAAAGAAGCTTTCTGAGGAACTTCTTTGTGTTCTGTGAAATTATCTCACAGAGTTACAGCTTTCCCCTCAAGAAGCCTTTCGCTAAGACAGTTCTTGTGGAATTGGCAAAGTGATATTTGGAAGCCCATAGAGGGCTATGGTGAAAAAGGAAATATCCTCAGATGAAATCTGGAAAGAAGCTTTCTGAGAAACTGCTTAGTGTTCTGTGAATTCATCTCACAGAGTTACATCTGTATTTCGTGGATCTCTTTGCTAGCCTTATTTCTGTGTAATCTGAGAACAGATATTTCGGATCCCTTTGAAGACTACAGGGCCAAAGGAAATATCCTCCGATAACAAAGAGAAAGAAGCTTTCTCAGAAACTTCTTTCTGTTCTGTGAAATCATCTCACAGAGTTACAGCTTTCCCCTCAAGAAGCCTTTCGCTAAGACAGTTCTTGTGGAATTGGCAAAGTGATATTTGGAAGCCCATAGAGGGCTATGGTGAAAAAGGAAATCTCCTCACATGAAATCTGGAAAGAAGCTTTCTGAGAAACTGCTTAGTGTTCTGTGAATTCATCTCACAGTGTTACATGTGTATTTCATAGATCTCTTTGCTAGCCTTATTTCTGTGGAATCTGAGAACAGATATTTTGGATCCCTTTGAAGACTATAGGGCCAAAGGAAATATCCTGCGATAACAAAGAGAAAGAAGCTTTCTGAGAAACTTCTTTCTGTTCTGTGAAATCATCTCACAGAGTTACAGCTTTCTCCTCAAGAACCCTTTCACTAAGACAGTTCTTGTGGAATTGGCAACGTGATATTTGGAAGCCCATAGAAGGGTATGGTGAAAAAAGGAAATATCCTCAGATGAAATCTGGAAAGAAGCTTTCTGAGAAACTGCTTAGTGTTCTGTGAATTCATCTCACAGAGTTATATCTGTATTTCGTGAATCTCTTTGCTAGCCTTATTTCTGTGTAATCTGAGAACAGATAATTCGGATCCCTTTGAAGACTATAGGGCCAAAGGAAATATCCTCCGATAACAAAGAGAAAGAAGCTTTCTGAGAAACTTCTTTGTGTTCTGTGAAATCATCTCACAGAGTTACAGCTTTCCCCTCAAGAAGCCTTTCGCTAAGACAGTTCCTGTGGAATTGGCAAAGAGATATTTGGAAGCCCATAGAGGGCTATGGTGAAAAAGGAAATCTCCTCACATGAAATCTGGAAAGAAGCTTTCTGAGAAACTGCTTAGTGTTCTGTGAATTCATCTCACAGAGTTACATTTGTATTTCGTGGATCTCTTTGCTAGCCTTATTTCTGTGTAAACTGAGAACAGATATTTCGGATCCCTTTGAAGACTATAGGGCCAAAGGAAATATCCTCCGATAACAAAGAGAAAGAAGCTTTCTGAGAAACTTCTTTGTGTTCTGTGAAATCATCTCACAGAGTTACAGCTTTCCCCTCAAGAAGCCTTTCGCTACGACAGTTCTTGTGTAATTGGCAAAGAGATATTTGGAAGCCCATAGAGGGCTATGGTGAAAAAGGAAATATCCTCAGATGAAATCTGGATAGAAGCTTTCTGAGAAACTGCTTAGTGTTCTGTGAATTCATCTCACAGAGTTACATCTGTATTTCGTGAATCTCTTTGCTAGCCTTATTTCTGTGTAATCTGAGAACAGATATTTCGGATCCCTTTGAAGACTATAGGCCCAAAGGAAATATCCTGCGATAACAAAGAGAAAGAAGCTTTCTGAGAAACATCTTTGTGTTCTGTGAAATCATCTCATAGAGTTACAGCTTTCCCCTCAAGAAGCCTTTCGCTAGGACAGTTCTTGTGTAATTGGAAAAGAGATATTTGGAAGCCCATAGAGGGCTATGGTGAAAAAGGAAATATCCTCAGATGAAATCTGGAAAGAAGCTTTCTGAGAAACTGCTTAGTGTTCTGTGAATTCGTCTCACAGAGTTACATGTGTATTTCGTGGATCTCTTTGCTAGCCTTATTTCTGTGTAATCTGAGAACAGATATTTCGGATCCCTTTGAAGACTATAGGGCCAAAGGAAATATCCTCCGATAACAAAGAGAAAGAAGCTTTCTGAGAAACTTCTTTGTGTTCTGTGAAATCATCTCACAGAGTTACAGCTTTCCCCTCAAGAAGCCTTTCGCTAAGACAGTTCTTGTGGAATTGGCAACGTGATATTTGGAAGCCCTTAGAGGGCTATGGTGAAAAAGGAAATATCCTCAGATGAAATCTGGAAAGAAGCTTTCTGAGAAACTGCTTAGTGTTCTGTGAATTCATCTCACAGAGTTATATCTGTATATCGTGAATCTCTTTGCTAGCCTTATTTCTGTGTAATCTGAGAACAGATATTTCGGATCCCTTTGAAGACTATAGGGCCAAAGGAAATATCCTCCGATAACAAAGAGAAAGAAGCTTTCTGAGAAACTTCTTTGTGTTCTGTGAAATCATCTCACAGAGTTACAGCTTTCCCCTCAAGAAGCCTTTCGCTAAGACAGTTCTTGTGGAATTGGCAAAGTGATATTTGGAAGCCCATGGAGGGCTATGGTGAAAAAGGAAATATCCTCAGATGAAATCTGGAAAGAAGCTTTCTGAGAAACTGCTTAGTGTTCTGTGAATTCATCTCACAGAGTTACATGTGTATTTCGTGGATCTCTTTGCTAGCCTTATTTCTGTGGAATCTGAGAAAAGATATTTCGCATCCCTATGAAGACTATAGGGCCAAAGGAAATATCCTCCGATAACAAAGAGAAAGAAGCTTTCTGAGAAACTTCTTTGTGTTCTGTGAAATCATCTCACAGAGTTACAGCTTTCCCCTCAAGAAGCCTTTCACTAAGACAGTTCTTGTGGAATTGGCAAAGAGATATTTGGAAGCCCATAGAGGGCTATGGTGAAAAAGGAAATATCCTCAGATGAAATCTGGAAAGAAGCTTTCTGAGAAACTGCTTAGTGTTCTGTGAAATCATCTCACAGAGTTACAGCTTTCCCCTCAAGAAGCCTTTCGCTAAGACAGTTCTTGTGGAATTGGCAAAGTGATATTTGGAAGCCCATAGAGGGCTATGGTGAAAAAGGAAATATCCTCAGATGAAATCTGGAAAGAAGCTTTCTGAGAAACTGCTTAGTGTTCTGTGAATTCATCTCACAGCGTTACATCTGTATTTCGTGGATCTCTTTGCTAGCCTTATTTCTGTGGAGTCTGAGAACAGATATTTCGGATCCCTTTGAAGACTATAGGGCCAAAGGAAATATCCTCGGATAACATAGAGAAAGAAGCTTTCTGAGAAACTTCTTTGTGTTCTGTGAAATCATCTCACAGAGTTACAGCTTTCCCCTCAAGAAGCCTTTCGCTAAGACAGTTCTTGTGGAATTGGCAAAGTGATATTTGGAAGCCCATAGAGGGCTATGGTGAAAAAGGAAATATCCTCAGATGAAATCTGGAAAGAAGCTTTCTGAGAAACTGCTTAGTGTTCTGTGAATTCATCTCACAGAGTTACATCTTTATTTCGTGGATCTCTTTGCTAGCCTTATTTCTGTGGATTCTGAGAAAAGATATTTCGCATCGCTATGAAGACTATAGGGCCAAAGGAAATATCCTCCGATAACAAAGAGAAAGAAGCTTTCTGAGAAACTTCTTTGTGTTCTGTGAAATCATCTCACAGAGTTACAGCTTTCCCCTCAAGAAGCCTTTCGCTAAGACAGTTCTTGTGGAATTGGCAAAGAGATATTTGGAAGCCCATAGAGGGCTATGGTGAAAAAGGAAATATCCTCAGATGAAATCTGGAAAGAAGCTTTCTGAGAAACTGCTTAGTGTTCTGTGAAATCATCTCACAGAGTTACAGCTTTCCCCTCAAGAAGCCTTTCGCTAAGACAGTTCTTGTGGAATTGGCAAAGTGATATTTGGAAGCCCATAGAGGGCTATGGTGAAAAAGGAAATATCCTCAGATGAAATCTGGAAAGAAGCTTTCTGAGAAACTGCTTAGTGTTCTGTGAATTCATCTCACAGCGTTACATCTGTATTTCGTGGATCTCTTTGCTAGCCTTATTTCTGTGGAGTCTGAGAACAGATATTTCGGATCCCTTTGAAGACTATAGGGCCAAAGGAACTATCCTCGGATAACATAGAGAAAGAAGCTTTCTGAGAAACTTCTTTGTGTTCTGTGAAATTATCTCACAGAGTTACAGCTTTCCCCTCAAGAAGCCTTTCGCTAAGACAGTTCTTGTGGAATTGGCAAAGTGATATTTGGAAGCCCATAGAGGGCTATGGTGAAAAAGGAAATATCCTCAGATGAAATCTGGAAAGAAGCTTTCTGAGAAACTGCTTAGTGTTCTGTGAATTCATCTCACAGAGTTACATCTGTATTTCGTGGATCTCTTTGCTAGCCTTATTTCTGTGTAATCTGAGAACAGATATTTCGGATCCCTTTGAAGACTATAGGCCCAAAGGAAATATCCTCCGATAACAAAGAGAAAGAAGCTTTCTCAGAAACTTCTTTCTGTTCTGTGAAATCATCTCACAGAGTTACAGCTTTCCCCTCAAGAAGCCTTTCGCTAAGACAGTTCTTGTGGAATTGGCAAAGTGATATTTGGAAGCCCATAGAGGGCTATGGTGAAAAAGGAAATCTCCTCACATGAAATCTGGAAAGAAGCTTTCTGAGAAACTGCTTAGTGTTCTGTGAATTCATCTCACAGTGTTACATGTGTATTTCGTGGATCTCTTTGCTAGCCTTATTTCTGTGGAATCTGAGAACAGATATTTTGGATCCCTTTGAAGACTATAGGGCCAAAGGAAATATCCTGCGATAACAAAGAGAAAGAAGCTTTCTGAGAAACTTCTTTCTGTTCTGTGAAATCATCTCACAGAGTTACAGCTTTCTCCTCAAGAACCCTTTCACTAAGACAGTTCTTGTGGAATTGGCAACGTGATATTTGGAAGCCCATAGAAGGGTATGGTGAAAAAAGGAAATATCCTCAGATGAAATCTGGAAAGAAGCTTTCTGAGAAACTGCTTAGTGTTCTGTGAATTCATCTCACAGAGTTATATCTGTATTTCGTGAATCTCTTTGCTAGCCTTATTTCTGTGTAATCTGAGAACAGATAATTCGGATCCCTTTGAAGACTATAGGGCCAAAGGAAATATCCTCCGATAACAAAGAGAAAGAAGCTTTCTGAGAAACTTCTTTGTGTTCTGTGAAATCATCTCACAGAGTTACAGCTTTCCCCTCAAGAAGCCTTTCGCTAAGACAGTTCCTGTGGAATTGGCAAAGAGATATTTGGAAGCCCATAGAGGGCTATGGTGAAAAAGGAAATCTCCTCACATGAAATCTGGAAAGAAGCTTTCTGAGAAACTGCTTAGTGTTCTGTGAATTCATCTCACAGAGTTACATTTGTATTTCGTGGATCTCTTTGCTAGCCTTATTTCTGTGTAAACTGAGAACAGATATTTCGGATCCCTTTGAAGACTATAGGGCCAAAGGAAATATCCTCCGATAACAAAGAGAAAGAAGCTTTCTGAGAAACTTCTTTGTGTTCTGTGAAATCATCTCACAGAGTTACAGCTTTCCCCTCAAGAAGCCTTTCGCTAGGACAGTTCTTGTGTAATTGGCAAAGAGATATTTGGAAGCCCATAGAGGGCTATGGTGAAAAAGGAAATATCCTCAGATGAAATCTGGATAGAAGCTTTCTGAGAAACTGCTTAGTGTTCTGTGAATTCATCTCACAGAGTTACATCTGTATTTCGTGAATCTCTTTGCTAGCCTTATTTCTGTGTAATCTGAGAACAGATATTTCGGATCCCTTTGAAGACTATAGGGCCAAAGGAAATATCCTGCGATAACAAAGAGAAAGAAGCTTTCTGAGAAACATCTTTGTGTTCTGTGAAATCATCTCATAGAGTTACAGCTTTCCCCTCAAGAAGCCTTTCGCTAGGACAGTTCTTGTGTAATTGGCAAAGAGATATTTGGAAGCCCATAGAGGGCTATGGTGAAAAAGGAAATATCCTCAGATGAAATCTGGAAAGAAGCTTTCTGAGAAACTGCTTAGTGTTCTGTGAATTCGTCTCACAGAGTTACATCTGTATTTCGTGAATCTCTTTGCTAGCCTTATTTCTGTGTAATCTGAGAACAGATATTTCGGATCCCTTTGTAGACTATAGGGCCAAAGGAAATATCCTCCGATAACAAAGAGAAAGAAGCTTTCTGAGAAACTTCTTAGTGTTCTGTGAAATCATCTCACAGAGTTACAGCTTTCCCCTCAAGAAGCCTTTCGCTAAGACAGTTCTTGTGGAATTGGCAACGTGATATTTGGAAGCCCTTAGAGGGCTATGGTGAAAAAGGAAATATCCTCAGATGAAATCTGGAAAGAAGCTTTCTGAGAAACTGCTTAGTGTTCTGTGAATTCATCTCACAGAGTTATATCTGTATTTCGTGAATCTCTTTGCTAGCCTTATTTCTGTGTAATCTGAGAACAGATATTTCTGATCCCTTTGAAGACTATAGGGCCAAAGGAAATATCCTCCGATAAGAAAGAGAAAGAAGCTTTCTGAGAAACTGCTTAGTGTTCTGTGAATTCATCTCACAGAGTTACATCTGTATTTCGTGGATCTCTTTGCTAGCCTTATTTCTGTGGAATCTGAGAAAAGATATTTCGCATCTCTATGAAGACTATAGGGCCAAAGGAAATATCCTCCGATAACAAAGAGAAAGAAGCTTTCTGAGAAACTTCTTTGTGTTCTGTGAAATCATTTCACCGAGTTACAGCTTTCCCCTCAAGAAGCCTTTCGCTAAGACAGTTATTGTGGAATTGGCAAAGAGATACTTGGAAGCCCATAGAGGGCTATGGTGAAAAAGGAAATATCCTCAGATGAAATCTGGAAAGAAGCTTTCTGAGAAACTGCTTAGTGTTCTGTGAAATCATCTCACAGAGTTACAGCTTTCCCCTCAAGAAGCCTTTCGCTAAGACAGTTCTTGTGGAATTGGCAAAGTGATATTTGGAAGCCCATAGAGGGCTATGGTGAAAAAGGAAATATCCTCAGATGAAATCTGGAAAGAAGCTTTCTGAGAAACTGCTTAGTGTTCTGTGAATTCATCTCACAGCGTTACATCTGTATTTCGTGGATCTCTTTGCTAGCCTTATTTCTGTGGAGTCTGAGAACAGATATTTCGGATCCCTTTGAAGACTATAGGGCCAAAGGAAATATCCTCCGATAACATAGAGAAAGAAGCTTTCTGAGAAACTTCTTTGTGTTCTGTGAAATTATCTCACAGAGTTACAGCTTTCCCCTCAAGAAGCCTTTCGCTAAGACAGTTCTTGTGGAATTGGCAAAGTGATATTTGGAAGCCCATAGAGGGCTATGGTGAAAAAGGAAATATCCTCAGATGAAATCTGGAAAGAAGCTTTCTGAGAAACTGCTTAGTGTTCTGTGAATTCACCTCACAGAGTTACATCTGTATTTCGTGGATCTCTTTGCTAGCCTTATTTCTGTGTAATCTGAGAACAGATATTTCGGATCCCTTTGAAGACTATAGGCCCAAAGGAAATATCCTCCGATAACAAAGAGAAAGAAGCTTTCTCAGAAACTTCTTTCTGTTCTGTGAAATCATCTCACAGAGTTACAGCTTTCCCCTCAAGAAGCCTTTCGCTAAGACAGTTCTTGTGGAATTGGCAAAGTGATATTTGGAAGCCCATAGAGGGCTATGGTGAAAAAGGAAATCTCCTCACATGAAATCTGGAAAGAAGCTTTCTGAGAAACTGCTTAGTGTTCTGTGAATTCATCTCACAGTGTTACATGTGTATTTCGTGGATCTCTTTGCTAGCCTTATTTCTGTGGAATCTGAGAACAGATATTTTGGATCCCTTTGAAGACTATAGGGCCAAAGGAAATATCCTGCGATAACAAAGAGAAAGAAGCTTTCTGAGAAACTTCTTTCTGTTCTGTGAAATCATCTCACAGAGTTACAGCTTTCTCCTCAAGAACCCTTTCACTAAGACAGTTCTTGTGGAATTGGCAACGTGATATTTGGAAGCCCTTAGAAGGGTATGGTGAAAAAAGGAAATATCCTCAGATGAAATCTGGAAAGAAGCTTTCTGAGAAACTGCTTAGTGTTCTGTGAATTCATCTCACAGAGTTACATCTGTATTTCGTGAATCTCTTTGCTAGCCTTATTTCTGTGTAATCTGAGAACAGATATTTCGGATCCCTTTGAAGACTATAGGGCCAAAGGAAATATCCTCGGATAACATAGAGAAAGAAGCTTTCTGAGAAACTTCTTTGTGTTCTGTGAAATCATCTCACAGAGTTACAGCTTTCCCCTCAAGAAGCCTTTCGCTAAGACAGTTCTTGTGGAATTGGCAAAGTGATATTTGGAAGCCCATAGAGGGCTATGGTGAAAAAGGAAATATCCTCAGATGAAATCTGGAAAGAAGCTTTCTGAGAAACTGCTTAGTGTTCTGTGAATTCATCTCACAGAGTTACATCTTTATTTCGTGGATCTCTTTGCTAGCCTTATTTCTGTGGATTCTGAGAAAAGATATTTCGCATCGCTATGAAGACTATAGGGCCAAAGGAAATATCCTCCGATAACAAAGAGAAAGAAGCTTTCTGAGAAACTTCTTTGTGTTCTGTGAAATCATCTCACAGAGTTACAGCTTTCCCCTCAAGAAGCCTTTCGCTAAGACAGTTCTTGTGGAATTGGCAAAGAGATATTTGGAAGCCCATAGAGGGCTATGGTGAAAAAGGAAATATCCTCAGATGAAATCTGGAAAGAAGCTTTCTGAGAAACTGCTTAGTGTTCTGTGAAATCATCTCACAGAGTTACAGCTTTCCCCTCAAGAAGCCTTTCGCTAAGACAGTTCTTGTGGAATTGGCAAAGTGATATTTGGAAGCCCATAGAGGGCTATGGTGAAAAAGGAAATATCCTCAGATGAAATCTGGAAAGAAGCTTTCTGAGAAACTGCTTAGTGTTCTGTGAATTCATCTCACAGCGTTACATCTGTATTTCGTGGATCTCTTTGCTAGCCTTATTTCTGTGGAGTCTGAGAACAGATATTTCGGATCCCTTTGAAGACTATAGGGCCAAAGGAACTATCCTCGGATAACATAGAGAAAGAAGCTTTCTGAGAAACTTCTTTGTGTTCTGTGAAATTATCTCACAGAGTTACAGCTTTCCCCTCAAGAAGCCTTTCGCTAAGACAGTTCTTGTGGAATTGGCAAAGTGATATTTGGAAGCCCATAGAGGGCTATGGTGAAAAAGGAAATATCCTCAGATGAAATCTGGAAAGAAGCTTTCTGAGAAACTGCTTAGTGTTCTGTGAATTCATCTCACAGAGTTACATCTGTATTTCGTGGATCTCTTTGCTAGCCTTATTTCTGTGTAATCTGAGAACAGATATTTCGGATCCCTTTGAAGACTATAGGCCCAAAGGAAATATCCTCCGATAACAAAGAGAAAGAAGCTTTCTCAGAAACTTCTTTCTGTTCTGTGAAATCATCTCACAGAGTTACAGCTTTCCCCTCAAGAAGCCTTTCGCTAAGACAGTTCTTGTGGAATTGGCAAAGTGATATTTGGAAGCCCATAGAGGGCTATGGTGAAAAAGGAAATCTCCTCACATGAAATCTGGAAAGAAGCTTTCTGAGAAACTGCTTAGTGTTCTGTGAATTCATCTCACAGTGTTACATGTGTATTTCGTGGATCTCTTTGCTAGCCTTATATCTGTGGAATCTGAGAACAGATATTTTGGATCCCTTTGAAGCCTATAGGGCCAAAGGAAATATCCTGCGATAACAAAGAGAAAGAAGCTTTCTGAGAAACTTCTTTCTGTTCTGTGAAATCATCTCACAGAGTTACAGCTTTCTCCTCAAGAACCCTTTCACTAAGACAGTTCTTGTGGAATTGGCAACGTGATATTTGGAAGCCCATAGAAGGGTATGGTGAAAAAAGGAAATATCCTCAGATGAAATCTGGAAAGAAGCTTTCTGAGAAACTGCTTAGTGTTCTGTGAATTCATCTCACAGAGTTATATCTGTATTTCGTGAATCTCTTTGCTAGCCTTATTTCTGTGTAATCTGAGAACAGATAATTCGGATCCCTTTGAAGACTATAGGGCCAAAGGAAATATCCTCCGATAACAAAGAGAAAGAAGCTTTCTGAGAAACTTCTTTGTGTTCTGTGAAATCATCTCACAGAGTTACAGCTTTCCCCTCAAGAAGCCTTTCGCTAAGACAGTTCCTGTGGAATTGGCAAAGAGATATTTGGAAGCCCATAGAGGGCTATGGTGAAAAAGGAAATCTCCTCACATGAAATCTGGAAAGAAGCTTTCTGAGAAACTGCTTAGTGTTCTGTGAATTCATCTCACAGAGTTACATTTGTATTTCGTGGATCTCTTTGCTAGCCTTATTTCTGTGTAAACTGAGAACAGATATTTCGGATCCCTTTGAAGACTATAGGGCCAAAGGAAATATCCTCCGATAACAAAGAGAAAGAAGCTTTCTGAGAAACTTCTTTGTGTTCTGTGAAATCATCTCACAGAGTTACAGCTTTCCCCTCAAGAAGCCTTTCGCTAGGACAGTTCTTGTGTAATTGGCAAAGAGATATTTGGAAGCCCATAGAGGGCTATGGTGAAAAAGGAAATATCCTCAGATGAAATCTGGATAGAAGCTTTCTGAGAAACTGCTTAGTGTTCTGTGAATTCATCTCACAGAGTTACATCTGTATTTCGTGAATCTCTTTGCTAGCCTTATTTCTGTGTAATCTGAGAACAGATATTTCGGATCCCTTTGAAGACTATAGGGCCAAAGGAAATATCCTGCGATAACAAAGAGAAAGAAGCTTTCTGAGAAACATCTTTGTGTTCTGTGAAATCATCTCATAGAGTTACAGCTTTCCCCTCAAGAAGCCTTTCGCTAGGACAGTTCTTGTGTAATTGGCAAAGAGATATTTGGAAGCCCATAGAGGGCTATGGTGAAAAAGGAAATATCCTCAGATGAAATCTGGAAAGAAGCTTTCTGAGAAACTGCTTAGTGTTCTGTGAATTCGTCTCACAGAGTTACATCTGTATTTCGTGAATCTCTTTGCTAGCCTTATTTCTGTGTAATCTGAGAACAGATATTTCGGATCCCTTTGTAGACTATAGGGCCAAAGGAAATATCCTCCGATAACAAAGAGAAAGAAGCTTTCTGAGAAACTTCTTAGTGTTCTGTGAAATCATCTCACAGAGTTACAGCTTTCCCCTCAAGAAGCCTTTCGCTAAGACAGTTCTTGTGGAATTGGCAACGTGATATTTGGAAGCCCTTAGAGGGCTATGGTGAAAAAGGAAATATCCTCAGATGAAATCTGGAAAGAAGCTTTCTGAGAAACTGCTTAGTGTTCTGTGAATTCATCTCACAGAGTTATATCTGTATTTCGTGAATCTCTTTGCTAGCCTTATTTCTGTGTAATCTGAGAACAGATATTTCTGATCCCTTTGAAGACTATAGGGCCAAAGGAAATATCCTCCGATAAGAAAGAGAAAGAAGCTTTCTGAGAAACTGCTTAGTGTTCTGTGAATTCATCTCACAGAGTTACATCTGTATTTCGTGGATCTCTTTGCTAGCCTTATTTCTGTGGAATCTGAGAAAAGATATTTCGCATCTCTATGAAGACTATAGGGCCAAAGGAAATATCCTCCGATAACAAAGAGAAAGAAGCTTTCTGAGAAACTTCTTTGTGTTCTGTGAAATCATTTCACCGAGTTACAGCTTTCCCCTCAAGAAGCCTTTCGCTAAGACAGTTATTGTGGAATTGGCAAAGAGATACTTGGAAGCCCATAGAGGGCTATGGTGAAAAAGGAAATATCCTCAGATGAAATCTGGAAAGAAGCTTTCTGAGAAACTGCTTAGTGTTCTGTGAAATCATCTCACAGAGTTACAGCTTTCCCCTCAAGAAGCCTTTCGCTAAGACAGTTCTTGTGGAATTGGCAAAGTGATATTTGGAAGCCCATAGAGGGCTATGGTGAAAAAGGAAATATCCTCAGATGAAATCTGGAAAGAAGCTTTCTGAGAAACTGCTTAGTGTTCTGTGAATTCATCTCACAGCGTTACATCTGTATTTCGTGGATCTCTTTGCTAGCCTTATTTCTGTGGAGTCTGAGAACAGATATTTCGGATCCCTTTGAAGACTATAGGGCCAAAGGAAATATCCTCCGATAACATAGAGAAAGAAGCTTTCTGAGAAACTTCTTTGTGTTCTGTGAAATTATCTCACAGAGTTACAGCTTTCCCCTCAAGAAGCCTTTCGCTAAGACAGTTCTTGTGGAATTGGCAAAGTGATATTTGGAAGCCCATAGAGGGCTATGGTGAAAAAGGAAATATCCTCAGATGAAATCTGGAAAGAAGCTTTCTGAGAAACTGCTTAGTGTTCTGTGAATTCACCTCACAGAGTTACATCTGTATTTCGTGGATCTCTTTGCTAGCCTTATTTCTGTGTAATCTGAGAACAGATATTTCGGATCCCTTTGAAGACTATAGGCCCAAAGGAAATATCCTCCGATAACAAAGAGAAAGAAGCTTTCTCAGAAACTTCTTTCTGTTCTGTGAAATCATCTCACAGAGTTACAGCTTTCCCCTCAAGAAGCCTTTCGCTAAGACAGTTCTTGTGGAATTGGCAAAGTGATATTTGGAAGCCCATAGAGGGCTATGGTGAAAAAGGAAATCTCCTCACATGAAATCTGGAAAGAAGCTTTCTGAGAAACTGCTTAGTGTTCTGTGAATTCATCTCACAGTGTTACATGTGTATTTCGTGGATCTCTTTGCTAGCCTTATTTCTGTGGAATCTGAGAACAGATATTTTGGATCCCTTTGAAGACTATAGGGCCAAAGGAAATATCCTGCGATAACAAAGAGAAAGAAGCTTTCTGAGAAACTTCTTTCTGTTCTGTGAAATCATCTCACAGAGTTACAGCTTTCTCCTCAAGAACCCTTTCACTAAGACAGTTCTTGTGGAATTGGCAACGTGATATTTGGAAGCCCTTAGAAGGGTATGGTGAAAAAAGGAAATATCCTCAGATGAAATCTGGAAAGAAGCTTTCTGAGAAACTGCTTAGTGTTCTGTGAATTCATCTCACAGAGTTACATCTGTATTTCGTGAATCTCTTTGCTAGCCTTATTTCTGTGTAATCTGAGAACAGATAATTCGGATCCCTTTGAAGACTATAGGGCCAAAGGAAATATCCTCCGATAACAAAGAGAAAGAAGCTTTCTGAGAAACTTCTTTGTGTTCTGTGAAATCATCTCACAGAGTTACAGCTTTCCCCTCAAGAAGCCTTTCGCTAAGACAGATCCTGTGGAATTGGCAAAGAGATATTTGGAAGCCCATAGAGGGCTATGGTGAAAAAGGAAATATCCTCAGATTAAATCTGGAAAGAAGCTTTCTGAGAAACTGCTTAGTATTCTGTGAATTCATCTCACAGAGTTATATCTGTATTTCGTGAATCTCTTTGCTAGCCTTATTTCTGTGGAATCTGAGAAAAGATATTTCGCATCCCTATGAAGACTATAGGGCCAAAGGAAATATCCTCCGATAACAAAGAGAAAGAAGCTTTCTGAGAAACTTCTTTGTGTTCTGTGAAATCATCTCACAGAGTTACAGCTTTCCCCTCAAGAAGCCTTTCGCTAAGACAGTTCTTGTGGAATTGGCAAAGAGATATTTGGAAGCCCATAGAGGGCTATGGTGAAAAAGGAAATATCCTCAGATGAAATCTGGAAAGAAGCTTTCTGAGAAACTGCTTAGTGTTCTGTGAAATCATCTCACAGAGTTACAGCTTTCCCCTCAAGAAGCCTTTCGCTAAGACAGTTCTTGTGGAACTGGCAAAGTGATATTTGGAAGCCCATAGAGGGCTATGGTGAAAAAGGAAATATCCTCAGATGAAATCTGGAAAGAAGCTTTCTGAGAAACTGCTTAGTGTTCTGTGAATTCATCTCACAGCGTTACATCTGTATTTCGTGGATCTCTTTGCTAGCCTTATTTCTGTGGAGTCTGAGAAGAGATATTTCGGATCCCTTTGAAGAGTATAGGGCCAAAGGAAATATCCTCCGATAACATAGAGAAAGAAGCTTTCAGAAACTTCTTTGTGTTCTGTGAAATCATCTCACAGAGTTACAGCTTTCCCCTCAAGAAGCCTTTCGCTAAGACAGTTCTTGTGGAATTGGCAAAGTGATATTTGGAAGCCCATAGAGGGCTATGGTGAAAAAGGAAATATCCTCAGATGAAATCTGGAAAGAAGCTTTCTGAGAAACTGCTTAGTGTTCTGTGAATTCATCTCACAGAGTTACATCTGTATTTCGTGGATCTCTTTGCTAGCCTTATTTCTGTGTAATCTGAGAACAGATATTTCGGATCCCTTTGAAGACTATAGGGCCAAAGGAAATATCCTCCGATAACAAAGAGAAAGAAGCTTTCTCAGAAACTTCTTTCTGTTCTGTGAAATCATCGCACAGAGTTACAGCTTTCCCCTCAAGAAGCCTTTCGCTAAGACAGTTCTTGTGGAATTGGCAAAGTGATATTTGGAAGCCCATAGAGGGCTATGGTGAAAAAGGAAATCTCCTCACATGAAATCTGGAAAGAAGCTTTCTGAGAAACTGCTTAGTGTTCTGTGAATTCATCTCACAGAGTTACATCTGTATTTCGTGGATCTCTTTGCTAGCCTTATTTCTGTGGAATCTGAGAACAGATATTTCGGATCCCTTTGAAGACTATAGGGCCAAAGGAAATATCCTCCGATAACAAAGAGAAAGAAGCTTTCTGAGAATCTTCTTTGTGTTCTGTGAAATCATCTCACAGAATTACAGCTTTCCCCTCAAGAAGCCTTTCGCTAAGACAGTTCTTGTGGAATTGGCAAAGAGATATTTGGAAGCCCATAGAGGGCTATGGTGAAAAAGGAAATATCCTCAGATGAAATCTGGAAAGAAGCCTTCTGAGAAACTGCTTAGTGTTCTGTGAAATCATCTCACAGAGTTACAGCTTTCCCCTCAAGAAGCCTTTCGCTAAGACAGTTCTTGTGGAATTGGCAAAGTGATATTTGGAAGCCCATAGAGGGCTATGGTGAAAAAGGAAATATCCTCAGATGAAATCTGGAAAGAAGCTTTCTGAGAAACTGCTTAGTGTTCTGTGAATTCATCTCACAGCGTTACATCTGTATTTCGTGGATCTCTTTGCTAGCCTTATTTCTGTGGAGTCTGAGAACAGATATTTCGGATCCCTTTGAAGACTATAGGGCCAAAGGAAATATCCTCCGATAACATAGAGAAAGAAGCTTTCTGAGAAACTTCTTTGTGTTCTGTGAAATCATCTCACAGAGTTACAGCTTTGCCCTCTAGAAGCCTTTCGCTAAACAGTTCTTGTGGAATTGGCAAAGTGATATTTGGAAGCCCATAGAGGGCTATGGTGAAAAAGGAAATATCCTCAGATGAAATCTGGAAAGAAGCTTTCTGAGAAACTTCTTAGTGTTCTGTGAATTCATTTCACAGAGTTACATCTGTATTTCGTGGATCTCTTTGCTAGCCTTATTTCTGTGGAATCTGAGAACAGATATTTCGGATCCCTTTGAAGACTATAGGGCCAAAGGAAATATCCTCCGATAACAAAGAGAAAGAAGCTTTCTCAGAAACTTCTTTCTGTTCTGTGAAATCATCTCACAGAGTTAAAGCTTTCCGCTCCAGAACCTTTCGCTAAGACAGTTCTTGTGGAATTGGCAAAGTGATATTTGGAAGCCCATAGAGGGCTATGGTGAAAAAGGAAATCTCCTCACATGAAATCTGGAAAGAAGCTTTCTGAGAAACTGCTTAGTGTTCTTTGAATTCTTCTCACAGAGTTACATGTGTATTTCGTGGATCTCTTTGCTAGCCTTATTTCTGTGGAATCTGAGAACAGATATTTCGGATCCCTTTGAAGACTATAGGGCCAAAGGAAATATCCTGTGATAACAAAGAGAAAGAAGCTTTCTGAGAAACTTCTTTCTGTTCTGTGAAATCATCTCACAGAGTTAGAGCTTTCTCCTCAAGAACCCTTTCGCTAAGACAGTTCTTGTGGAATTGGCAACGTGATATTTGGAAGCCCATAGAGGGGTATGGTGAAAAAAGGAAATATCCTCAGATGAAATCTGGAAAGAAACTTTCTGAGAAACTGCTTAGTGTTCTGTGAATTCATCTCACAGAGTTATATCTGTATTTCGTGAATCTCTTTGCTAGCCTTATTTCTGTGTAATCTGAGAACAGATAATTCGGATCCCTTTGAAGACTATAGGGCCAAAGGAAATATCCTCCGATAACAAAGAGAAAGAAGCTTTCTGAGAAACTTCTTTGTGTTCTGTGAAATCATCTCACAGAGTTACAACTTTCCCCTCAAGAAGCCTTTCGCTAAGACAGTTCCTTTGGAATTGGCAAAGAGATATTTGGAAGCCCATAGAGGGCTATGGTGACAAAGGAAATATCCTCAGATGAAATCTGGAAAGAAGCTTTCTGAGAAACTGCTTAGTGTTCTGTGAAATCATCTCACAGAGTTACATCTGTATTTCGTGGATCTCTTTGCTAGCCTTATTTCTGTGGAATCTGAGAACAGATATTTCGGATCCCTTTGAAGACTATAGGGCCAAAGGAAATATCCTCCGTTAACAAAGAGAAAGAAGCTTTCTGAGAAACTTCTTTCTGTTCTGTGAAATCATCTCACAGAGTTACAGCTTTCCCCTCAAGAGGCCTTTCACTAAGACAGTTCTTGTGGAATTGGCAAAGAGATATTTGGAAGCCCATAGAGGGCTATGATGAAAAAGGAAATATCCTCAGATGAAATCTGGAAAGAAGCTTTCTGAGAAACTGCTTAGTGTTCTGTGAAATCATCTCACAGAGTTACAGCTTTCCCCTCAAGAAGCCTTTCGCTAAGACAGTTCTTGTGGAATTGGCAAAGTGATATTTGGAAGCCCATAGAGGGCTATGGTGAAAAAGGAAATATCCTCAGATGAAATCTGGAAAGAAGCTTTCTGAGAAACTGCTTAGTGTTCTGTGAATTCATCTCACAGCGTTACATCTGTATTTCGTGGATCTCTTTGCTAGCCTTATTTCTGTGGTGTCTGAGAACAGATATTTCGGATCCCTTTGAAGACTATAGGGCCAAAGG
Organism: Macaca nemestrina; assembly: GCF_043159975.1. NCBI lineage: Eukaryota > Metazoa > Chordata > Mammalia > Primates > Cercopithecidae > Macaca > Macaca nemestrina. Next base: position 91,813,173 of record NC_092125.1, read on the forward strand.
AAATATCCTCCGATAACATAGAGAAAGAAGCTTTCTGAGAAACTTCTTTGTGTTCTGTGAAATCATCTCACAGAGTTACAGCTTTCCCCTCAAGAAGCCTTTCGCTAAGACAGTTCTTGTGGAATTGGCAAAGTGATATTTGGAAGCCCATAGAGGGCTATGGTGAAAAAGGAAATATCCTCAGATGAAATCTGGAAAGAAGCTTTCTGAGAAACTGCTTAGTGTTCTGTGAATTCATCTCACAGAGTTACATCTGTATTTCGTGGATCTCTTTGCTAGCCTTATTTCTGTGGAATCTGAGAACAGATATTTCGGATCCCTTTGAAGACTATAGGGCCAAAGGAAATATCCTCCGATAACAAAGAGAAAGAAGCTTTCTCAGAAACTTCTTTCTGTTCTGTGAAATCATCTCACAGAGTTACAGCTTTCCCCTCAAGAAGCCTTTCGCTAAGACAGTTATTGTGGAATTGGCAAAGTGATATTTGGAAGCCCATAGAGGGCTATGGTGAAAAAGGAAATATCCTCAGATGAAATCTGGAAAGAAGCTTTCTGAGAAACTGCTTAGTGTTCTGTGAATTCATCTCACAGAGTTACATCTGTATTTCGTGGATCTCCTTGCTAGCCTTATTTCTGTGTAATCTGAGAACAGATATTTCGGATCCCTTTGAAGACTATAGGGCCAAAGGAAATATCCTCCGATAACAAAGAGAAAGAAGCTTTCTGAGAAACTTCTTTGTGTTCTGTGAAATCATCTCACAGAGTTACAGCTTTCCCCTCAAGAAGCCTTTCGCTAAGACAGTTCTTGTGGAATTGGCAAAGTGATATTTGGAAGCCCATACAGGGCTATGGTGAAAAAGGAAATATCCTCAGATGAAATCTGGAAAGAAACTTTCTGAGAAACAGCTTAGTGTTCTGTGAATTCATCTCACAGAGTTACATCTGTATTTCGTGGATCTCTTTGCTAGCCTTATTTCTGTGGAATCTGAGAACAGATATTTCGGATCCCTTTGAAGACTATAGGGCCAAAGGAAATATCCTCCGATAACAAAGAGAAAGAAGCTTTCTAAGAATCTTCTTTGTGTTCTGTGAAATCATCTCACAGAATTACAGCTTTCCCCTCAAGAAGCCTTTCGCTAAGACAGTTCTTGTAGAATTGGCAAAGAGATATTTGGAAGCCCATAGAGGGCTATGGTGAAAAAGGAAATATCCTCAGATGAAATCTTGAAAGAAGCCTTCTGAGAAACTGCTTAGTGTCCTGTGAAATCATCTCACAGAGTTACAGCTTTCCCCTCAAGAAGCCTTTCGCTAAGACAGTTCTTGTGGAATTGGCAAAGTGATATTTGGAAGCCCTTAGAGGGCTATGGTGAAAAAGGAAATATCCTCAGATGAAATCTGGAAAGAAGCTTTCTGAGAAACTGCTTAGTGTTCTGTGAATTCATCTCACAGCGTTACATCTGTATTTCGTGTATCTCGTTGCTAGCCTTATTTCTGTGGAGTCTGAGAACAGATATTTCGGATCCCTTTGAAGACTATAGGGCCAAAGGAAATATCCTCCGATAACATAGAGAAAGAAGCTTTCTGAGAAACTTCTTTGTGTTCTGTGAAATCATCTCACAGAGTTACAGCTTTCCCCTCTAGAAGCCTTTCGCTAAGACAGTTCTTGTGGAATTGGCAAAGAGATATTTGGAAGCCCATAGAGGGCTATGGTGAAAAAGGAAATATCCTCAGATGAAATCTGGAAAGAAGCTTTCTGAGAAACTGCTTATTGTTCTGTGAATTCATCTCACAGAGTTACATCTGTATTTCGTGGATCTCTTTGCTAGCCTTATTTCTGTGGAATCTGAGAACAGATATTTCGGATCCCTTTGAAGACTATAGGGCCAAAGGAAATATCCTGCGATAACAAAGAGAAAGAAGCTTTCTCAGAAACTTCTTTCTGTTCTGTGAAATCATCTCACAGAGTTACAGCTCTCCGCTCCAGAAGCCTATCGCTAAGACAGTTCTTGTGGAATTGGCAAAGTGATATTTGGAAGCCCATAGAGGGCTATGGTGAAAAAGGAAATCTCCTCACATGAAATCTGGAAGGAAGCTTTCTGAGAAACTGCTTAGTGTTCTGTGAATTCATCTCACAGAGTTACATGTGTATTTCGTGGATCTCTTTGCTAGCCTTATTTCTGTGTAATCTGAGAACAGATATTTCGGATCCCTTTGAAGACTATAGGGCCAAAGGAAATATCCTGCGATAACAAAGAGAAAGAAGCTTTCTGAGAAACTTCTTTCTGTTCTGCGAAATCATCTCACAGAGTTACAGCTTTCTCCTCAAAACCCTTTCGCTAAGACAGTTCTTGTGGAATTGGCAACGTGATATTTGGAAGCCCATAGAGGGGTATGGTGAAAAAAGGAAATATCCTCAGATGAAATCTGGAAAGAAACTTTCTGAGAAACTGCTTAGTGTTCTGTGAATTCATCTCACAGAGTTATATCTGTATTTCGTGAATCTCTTTGCTAGCCTTATTTCTGTGTAATCTGAGAACAGATAATTCGGATCCCTTTGAAGACTATAGGGCCAAAGGAAATATCCTCCGATAACAAAGAGAAAGAAGCTTTCTGAGAAACTTCTTTGTGTTCTGTGAAATCATCTCACAGAGTTACAGCTTTCCCCTCAAGAAGCCTTTCGCTAAGACAGTTCCTGTGGAATTGGCAAAGAGATATTTGGAAGCCCATAGAGGGCTATGGTGAAAAAGGAAATATCCTCAGATGAAATCTGGAAAGAAGCTTTCTGAGAAACTGCTTAGTGTTCTGTGAATTCATCTCACAGTGTTACATGTGTATTTCGTGGATCTCTTTGCTAGCCTTATTTCTGTGGAATCTGAGAACAGATATTTTGGATCCCTTTGAAGACTATAGGGCCAAAGGAAATATCCTGCGATAACAAAGAGAAAGAAGCTTTCTGAGAAACTTCTTTCTGTTCTGTGAAATCATCTCACAGAGTTACAGCTTTCTCCTCAAGAACCCTTTCACTAAGACAGTTCTTGTGGAATTGGCAACGTGATATTTGGAAGCCCATAGAAGGGTATGGTGAAAAAAGGAAAGATCCTCAGATGAAATCTGGAAAGAAGCTTTCTGAGAAACTGCTTAGTGTTCTGTGAATTCATCTCACAGAGTTACATCTGTATTTCGTGAATCTCTTTGCTAGCCTTATTTCTGTGTAATCTGAGAACAGATAATTCGGATCCCTTTGAAGACTATAGGGCCAAAGGAAATATCCTCCGATAACAAAGAGAAAGAAGCTTTCTGAGATACTTCTTTGTGTTCTGTGAAATCATCTCACAGAGTTACAGCTTTCCCCTCAAGAAGCCTTTCGCTAAGACAGTTCCTGTGGAATTGGCAAAGAGATATTTGGAAGCCCATAGAGGGCTATGGTGAAAAAGGAAATATCCTCAGATTAAATCTGGAAAGAAGCTTTCTGAGAAACTGCTTAGTGTTCTGTGAATTCATCTCACAGAGTTATATCTGTATTTCGTGAATCTCTTTGCTAGCCTTATTTCTGTGGAATCTGAGAAAAGATATTTCGCATCCCTATGAAGACTATAGGGCCAAAGGAAATATCCTCCGATAACAAAGAGAAAGAAGCTTTCTGAGAAACTTCTTTGTGTTCTGTGAAATCATCTCACAGAGTTACAGCTTTCCCCTCAAGAAGCCTTTCGCTAAGACTGTTCTTGTGGAATTGGCAAAGAGATATTTGGAAGCCCATAGAGGGCTATGGTGAAAAAGGAAATATCCTCAGATGAAATCTGGAAAGAAGCTTTCTGAGAAACTGCTTAGTGTTCTGTGAAATCATCTCACAGAGTTACAGCTTTCCCCTCAAGAAGCCTTTCGCTAAGACAGTTCTTGTGGAATTGGCAAAGTGATATTTGGAAGCCCATAGAGGGCTATGGTGAAAAAGGAAATATCCTCAGATGAAATCTGGAAAGAAGCTTTCTGAGAAACTGCTTAGTGTTCTGTGAATTCATCTCACAGCGTTACATCTGTATTTCGTGGATCTCTTTGCTAGCCTTATTTCTGTGGAGTCTGAGAACAGATATTTCGGATCCCTTTGAAGACTATAGGGCCAAAGGAAATATCCTCCGATAACATAGAGAAAGAAGCTTTCAGAAACTTCTTTGTGTTCTGTGAAATCATCTCACAGAGTTACAGCTTTCCCCTCAAGAAGCCTTTCGCTAAGACAGTTCTTGTGGAATTGGCAAAGTGATATTTGGAAGCCCATAGAGGGCTATGGTGAAAAAGGAAATATCCTCAGATGAAATCTGGAAAGAAGCTTTCTGAGAAACTGCTTAGTGTTCTGTGAATTCATCTCACAGAGTTACATCTGTATTTCGTGGATCTCTTTGCTAGCCTTATTTCTGTGTAATCTGAGAACAGATATTTCGGATCCCTTTGAAGACTATAGGGCCAAAGGAAATATCCTCCGATAACAAAGAGAAAGAAGCTTTCTCAGAAACTTCTTTCTGTTCTGTGAAATCATCGCACAGAGTTACAGCTTTCCCCTCAAGAAGCCTTTCGCTAAGACAGTTCTTGTGGAATTGGCAAAGTGATATTTGGAAGCCCATAGAGGGCTATGGTGAAAAAGGAAATCTCCTCACATGAAATCTGGAAAGAAGCTTTCTGAGAAACTGCTTAGTGTTCTGTGAATTCATCTCACAGTGTTACATCTGTATTTCGTGGATCTCTTTGCTAGCCTTATTTCTGTGGAATCTGAGAACAGATATTTCGGATCCCTTTGAAGACTATAGGGCCAAAGGAAATATCCTCCGATAACATAGAGAAAGAAGCTTTCTGAGAAACTTCTTTGTGTTCTCTGAAATCACCTCACAGAGTTACACCTTTCCCCTCATGAAGCCTTTCGCTAAGACAGTTCTTGTGGAATTGGCAAAGTGATATTTGGAAGCCCATAGAGGGCTATGGTGAAAAAGGAAATATCCTCAGATGAGATCTGGAAAGAAACTTTCTGAGAAACTGCTTAGTGTTCTGTGAATTCATCTCACAGAGTTACATCTGTATTTCGTGGATCTCTTTGCTAGCCTTATTTCTGTGGAATCTGAGAACAGATATTTCGGATCCCTTTGAAGACTATAGGGCCAAAGGAAATATCCTCCGATAACAAAGAGAAAGAAGCTTTCTGAGAATCTTCTTTGTGTTCTGTGAAATCATCTCACAGAATTACAGCTTTCCCCTCAAGAAGCCTTTCGCTAAGACAGTTCTTGTGGAATTGGCAAAGAGATATTTGGAAGCCCATAGAGGGCTATGGTGAAAAAGGAAATATCCTCAGATGAAATCTGGAAAGAAGTCTTCTGAGAAACTGCTTAGTGTTCTGTGAAATCATCTCACAGAGTTACAGCTTTCCCCTCAAGAAGCCTTTCGCTAAGACAGTTCTTGTGGAATTGGCAAAGTGATATTTAGAACCCATAGAGGGCTATGGTGAAAAAGGAAATATCCTCAGATGAAATCTGGAAAGAAGGTTTCTGAGAAACTGCTTAGTGTTCTGTGAATTCATCTCACAGCGTTACATCTGTATTTCGTGTATCTCTTTGCTAGCCTTATTTCTGTGGAGTCTGAGAACAGATATTTCGGATCCCTTTGAAGACTATAGGGCCAAAGGAAATATCCTCCGATAACATAGAGAAAGAAGCTTTCTGAGAAACTTCTTTGTGTTCTGTGAAATCATCTCACAGAGTTACAGCTTTCCGCTCCAGAAGCCTTTCTCTAAGACAGTTCTTGTGGAATTGGCAAAGTGATATTTGGAAGCCCATAGAGGGCTATGGTGAAAAAGGAAATCTCCTCACATGAAATCTGGAAAGAAGCTTTCAGAGAAACTGCTTAGTGTTCTTTGAATTCTTCTCACAGAGTTACATGTGTATTTCGTGGATCTCTTTGCTAGCCTTATTTCTGTGGAATCTGAGAACAGATATTTCGGATCCCTTTGAAGACTATAGGGCCAAAGGAAATATCCTGCGATAACAAAGAGAAAGAAGCTTTCTGAGAAACTTCTTTCTGTTCTGTGAAATCATCTCACAGAGTTAGAGCTTTCTCCTCAAGAACCCTTTCGCTAAGACAGTTCTTGTGGAATTGGCAACGTGATATTTGGAAGCCCATAGAGGGGTATGGTGAAAAAAGGAAATATCCTCAGATGAAATCTGGAAAGAAACTTTCTGAGAAACTGCTTAGTGTTCTGTGAATTCATCTCACAGAGTTATATCTGTATTTCGTGAATCTCTTTGCTAGCCTTATTTCTGTGTAATCTGAGAACAGATAATTCGGATCCCTTTGAAGACTATAGGGCCAAAGGAAATATCCTGCGATAACAAAGAGAAAGAAGCTTTCTGAGAAACTTCTTTGTGTTCTGTGAAATCATCTCACAGAGTTACAGCTTTCCCCTCAAGAAGCCTTTCGCTAAGACAGTTCCTGTGGAATTGGCAAAGAGATATTTGGAAGCCCTTAGAGGGCTATGGTGACAAAGGAAATATCCTCAGATGAAATCTGGAAAGAAGCTTTCTGAGAAACTGCTTAGTGTTCTGTGAAATCATCTCACAGAGTTACATCTGTATTTCGTGGATCTCTTTGCTAGCCTTATTTCTGTGGAATCTGAGAACAGATATTTCGGATCCCTTTGAAGACTATAGGGCCAAAGGAAATATCCTCCGTTAACAAAGAGAAAGAAGCTTTCTGAGAAACTTCTTTCTGTTCTGTGAAATCATCTCACAGAGTTACAGCTTTCCCCTCAAGAAGCCTTTCGCTAAGACAGTTCTTGTGGAATTGGCAAAGAGATATTTGGAAGCCCATAGAGGGCTATGGTGAAAAAGGAAATATCCTCAGATGAAATCTGGAAAGAAGCTTTCTGAGAAACTGCTTAGTGTTCTGTGAAATCATCTCACAGAGTTACAGCTTTCCCCTCAAGAAGCCTTTCGCTAAGACAGTTCTTGTGGAATTGGCAAAGTGATATTTGGAAGCCCATAGAGGGCTATGGTGAAAAAGGAAATATCCTCAGATGAAATCTGGAAAGAAGCTTTCTGAGAAACTGCTTAGTGTTCTGTGAATTCATCTCACAGAGTTACATCTGTATTTCGTGGATCTCTTTGCTAGCCTTATTTCTGTGGAATCTGAGAACAGATATTTCGGATCCCTTTGAAGACTATAGGGCCAAAGGAAATATCCTCCGATAACAAAGAGAAAGAAGCTTTCTCAGAAACTTCTTTCTGTTCTGTGAAATCATCTCACAGAGTTACAGCTTTCCCCTCAAGAAGCCTTTCGCTAAGACAGTTCTTGTGGAATTGGCAAAGTGATATTTGGAAGCCCATAGAGGGCTATGGTGAAAAAGGAAATCTCCTCACATGAAATCTGGAAAGAAGCTTTCTGAGAAACTGCTTAGTGTTCTGTGAATTCATCTCACAGAGTTACATCTGTATTTCGTGGATCTCCTTGCTAGCCTTATTTCTGTGTAATCTGAGAACAGATATTTCGGATCCCTTTGAAGACTATAGGGCCAAAGGAAATATCCTCCGATAACAAAGAGAAAGAAGCTTTCTGAGAAACTTCTTTGTGTTCTGTGAAATCATCTCACAGAGTTACAGCTTTCCCCTCAAGAAGCCTTTCGCTAAGACAGTTCTTGTGGAATTGGCAAAGTGATATTTGGAAGCCCATAGAGGGCTATGGTGAAAAAGGAAATTTCCTCAGATGAAATCTGGAAAGAAACTTTCTGAGAAACAGCTTAGTGTTTTGTGAATTCATCTCACAGAGTTACATCTGTATTTCGTGGATCTCTTTGCTAGCCTTATTTCTGTGGAATCTGAGAACAGATATTTCGGATCCCTTTGAAGACTATAGGGCCAAAGGAAATATCCTCCGATAACAAAGAGAAAGAAGCTTTCTGCGAATCTTCTTTGTGTTCTGTGAAATCATCTCACAGAATTACAGCTTTCCCCTCAAGAAGCCTTTCGCTAAGACAGTTCTTGTGGAATTGGCAAAGAGATATTTGGAAGCCCTTAGAGGGCTATGGTGAAAAAGGAAATATCCTCAGATGAAATCTGGAAAGAAGCCTTCTGAGAAACTGCTTAGTGTTCTGTGAAATCATCTCACAGAGTTACATCTGTATTTCGTGGATCTCTTTGCTAGCCTTATTTCTGTGGAATCTGAGAACAGATATTTCTGATCCCTTTGAAGACTATAGGGCCAAAGGAAATATCCTCCGACAACAAAGAGAAAGAAGCTTTCTGAGAAACTTCTTTGTGTTCTGTGAAATCATCTCACAGAGTTACAGCTTTCCCCTCCAGAAGCCTTTCGCTAAGACAGTTTCTGTGGAATTGGCAAAGTGATATTTGGAAGCCCATAGAGGGCTTTGGTGAAAAAGGAAATATCCTCAGATGAAATCTGGAAACAAGCTTTCTGAGAAACTGCTTAGTGTTCTGTGAATTCATCTCACAGAGTTACATCTGTATTTCGTGGATCTCTTTGCTAGCCTTATTTCTGTGGAATCTGAGAACAGATATTTCGGATCCCTTTGAAGACTATAGGGCCAAAGGAAATATCCTCCGTTAACAAAGAGAAAGAAGCATTCTGAGAAACTTCTTTCTGTTCTGTGAAATCATCTCACAGAGTTACAGCTTTCCCCTCAAGAAGCCTTTCGCTAAGACAGTTCTTGTGGAATTGGCAAAGAGATATTTGGAAGCCCATAGAGGGCTATGGTGAAAAAGGAAATATCCTCAGATGAAATCTGGAAAGAAGCCTTCTGAGAAACTGCTTAGTGTTCTGTGAAATCATCTCACAGAGTTACATCTGTATTTCGTGGATCTCTTTGCTAGCCTTATTTCTGTGGAATCTGAGAACAGATATTTCTGATCCCTGTGAAGACTATAGGGCCAAAGGAAATATCCTCCGACAACAAAGAGAAAGAAGCTTTCTGAGAAACTTCTTTGTGTTCTGTGAAATCATCTCACAGAGTTACAGCTTTCCCCTCCAGAAGCCTTTCGCTAAGACAGTTTCTGTGGAATTGGCAAAGTGATATTTGGAAGCCCATAGAGGGCTTTGGTGAAAAAGGAAATATCCTCAGATGAAATCTGGAAACAAGCTTTCTGAGAAACTGCTTAGTGTTCTGTGAATTCATCTCACAGAGTTACATCTGTGTTTCGTGGATCTCTTTGCTAGCCTTATTTCTGTGTAATCTGAGAACAGATATTTCGGATCCCTTTGAAGACTATAGGGCCAAAGGAAATATCCTCCGTTAACAAAGAGAAAGAAGCATTCTGAGAAACTTCTTTCTGTTCTGTGAAATCATCTCACAGAGTTACAGCTTTCCCCTCAAGAAGCCTTTCGCTAAGACAGTTCTTGTGGAATTGGCAAAGAGATATTTGGAAGCCCATAGAGGGCTATGGTGAAAAAGGAAATATCCTCAGATGAAATCTGGAAAGAAGCTTTCTGAGAAACTGCTTAGTGTTCTGTGAAATCATCTCACAGAGTTACAGCTTTCCCCTCAAGAAGCCTTTCGCTAAGACAGTTCTTGTGGAATTGGCAAAGTGATATTTGGAAGCCCGTAGAGGGCTATGGTGAAAAAGGAAATATCCTCAGATGAAATCTGGAAAGAAGCTTTCTGAGAAACTGCTTAGTGTTCTGTGAATTCATCTCACAGCGTTACATCTGTATTTCGTGGATCTCTTTGCTACCTTATTTCTGTGGAGTCTGAGAACACATATTTCGGATCCCTTTGAAGACTATAGGGCCAAAGGAAATATCCTCTGATAACATAGAGAAAGAAGCTTTCTGAGAAACTTCTTTGTGTTCTGTGAAATCATCTCACAGAGTTACAGCTTTCCCCTCAAGAAGCCTTTCGCTAAGACAGTTCTTGTGGAATTGGCAAAGTGATATTTGGAAGCCCATAGAGGGCTATGGTGAAAAAGGAAATCTCCTCACATGAAATCTGGAAAGAAGCTTTCTGAGAAACTGCTTAGTGTTCTGTGAATTCATCTCACAGAGTTACATCTGTATTTCGTGGATCTCTTTGCTAGCCTTATTTCTGTGGAATCTGAGAACAGATATTTCGGATCCCTTTGAAGACTATTGGGCCAAAGGAAATATCCTCCGATAACAAAGAGAAAGAAGCTTTCTCAGAAACTTCTTTCTGTTCTGTGAAATCATCTCACAGAGTTACAGCTTTCCCCTCAAGAAGCCTTTCGCTACGACAGTTCTTGTGTCATTGGCAAAGAGATATTTGGAAGCCCATAGAGGGCTATGGTGAAAAAGGAAATATCCTCAGATGAAATCTGGAAAGAAGCTTTCTGAGAAAGTGCTTAGTGTTCTGTGAATTCATCTCACAGAGTTACATGTGTGTTTCGTGGATCTCTTTGCTAGCCTTATTTCTGTGGAATCTGAGAAAAGATATTTCGCATCCCTATGAAGACTATAGGGCCAAAGGATATATCCTCCGATAACAAAGAGAAAGAAGCTTTCTGAGAAACTTCTTTGTGTTCTGTGAAATCATCTCACAGAGTTACAGCTTTCCCCTCAAGAAGCCTTTCGCTAAGACAGTTCTTGTGGAATTGGCAAAGAGATATTTGGAAGCCCCTATAGGGCTATGGTGAAAAAGGAAATATCCTCAGATGAAATCTGGAAAGAAACTTTCTGAGAAACTGCTTAGTGTTCTGTGAAATCATCTCACAGAGTTACAGCTTTCCCCTCAAGAAGCCTTTCGCTAAGACAGTTCTTGTGGAATTGGCAAAGTGATATTTGGAAGCCCATAGAGGGCTATGGTGAAAAAGGAAATATCCTCAGATGAAATCTGGAAAGAAGCTTTCTGAGAAACTGCTTAGTGTTCTGTGAACTCATCTCACAGCGTTACATCTGTATTTCGTGGATCTCTTTGCTAGCCTTATTTCTGTGGAGTCTGAGAACAGATATTTCGGATCCCTTTGAAGACTATAGGGCCAAAGGAAATATCCTCCGATAACAAAGAGAAAGAAGCTTTCTGAGAAACTTCTTTGTGTTCTGTGAAATCATCTCACAGAGTTACAGCTTTCCCCTCAAGAAGCCTTTCGCTAAGACAGTTCTTGTGGAATTGGCAAAGTGATATTTGGAAGCCCATAGAGGGCTATGGTGAAAAAGGAAATCTCCTCACATGAAATCTGGAAAGAAGCTTTCTGAGAAACTGCTTAGTGTTCTGTGAATTCATCTCACAGAGTTACATCTGTATTTCGTGGATCTCTTTGCTAGCCTTATTTCTGTGTAATCTGAGAACAGATATTTCGGATCCCTTTATAGACTATAGGGCCAAAGGAAATATCCTCCGACAACAAAGAGAAAGAAGCTTTCTGAGAAACTTCTTTGTGTTCTGTGAAATCATCTCACAGACTTACAGCTTTCCCCTCAAGAAGCCTTTCGCTACGACAGTTCTTGTGTAATTGGCAAAGAGATATTTGGAAGCCCATAGAGGGCTATGGTGAAAAAGGAAATATCCTCAGATGAAATCTGGAAAGAAGCTTTCTGAGAAACTGCTTAGTGTTCTGTGAATTCGTCTCACAGAGTTACATCTGTATTTCGTGAATCTCTGTGCTAGCCTTATTTCTGTGTAATCTGAGAACAGATATTTCGGATCCCTTTGAAGACTATAGAGCCAAAGGAAATATCCTGCGATAACAAAGAGAAAGAAGCTTTCTGAGAAACTTCTTTGTGTTCTGTGAAATTATCTCATAGAGTTACAGCTTTCCCCTCAAGAAGCCTTTTGCTAGGACAGTTCTTGTGTAATTGGCAAAGAGATATTTGGAAGCCCATAGAGGGCTATGGTGAAAAAGGAAATATCCTCAGATGAAATCTGGAAAGAAGCTTTCTGAGAAACTGCTTAGTGTTCTGTGAATTCATCTCACAGAGTTACATCTATATTTCGTGAATCTCTTTGCTAGCCTTATTTCTGTGGAATCTGAGAACAGATATTTCGGATCCCTTTGAAGACTATAGGGCCAAAGGAAATATCCTCCGTTAACAAAGAGAAAGAAGCTTTCTGAGAAACTTCTTTCTGTTCTGTGAAATCACCTCACAGAGTTACAGCTTTCCCCTCAAGAAGCCTTTCGCTAAGACAGTTCTTGTGGAATTGGCAAAGTGATATTTGGAAGCCCATAGAGGGCTATGGTGAAAAAGGAAATATCCTCAGATGAAATCTGGAAAGAATCTTTCTGAGAAACTGCTTAGTGTTCTGTGAATTTATCTCACAGAGTTACATGTGTATTTCGTGGATCTCTTTGCTAGCCTTATTTCTGTGGAATCTGAGAAAAGATATTTCGCATCCCTATGAAGACTATAGGGCCAAAGGAAATATCCTCTGATAACAAAGAGAAAGAAGCTTTCTGAGAAACTTCTTTGTGTTCTGTGAAATCATCTCACAGAGTTACAGCTTTCCCCTCAAGAAGCCTTTCGCTAAGACAGTTCTTGTGGAATTGGCAAAGAGATATTTGGAAGCCCATAGAGGGCTATGGTGAAAAAGGAAATATCCTCAGATGAAATCTGGAAAGAAGCTTTCTGAGAAACTGCTTAGTGTTCTGTGAAATCATATCACAGAGTTACAGCTTTCCCCTCAAGAAGCCTTTTGCTAAGACAGTTCTTGTGGAATTGGCAAAGTGATATTTGTAAGCCCATAGAGGGGTATGGTGAAAAAGGAAATATCCTCAGATGAAATCTGGAAAGAAGCTTTCTGAGAAACTGCTTAGTGTTCTGTGAAATCATCTCACAGCGTTACATCTGTATTTCGTGGATCTCTTTGCTAGCCTTATTTCTGTGGAGTCTGAGAACAGATATTTCGGATCCCTTTGAAAACTATAGGGCCAAAGGAAATATCCTCCGATAACAAAGAGAAAGAAACTTTCTGAGAAACTTCTTTGTGTTCTGTGAAATCATCTCACAGAGTTACAGCTTTCCCCTCAAGAAGCCTTTCGCTAAGACAGTTCTTGTGGAATTGGCAAAGTGATATTTGGAAGCCCATAGAGGGCTATGGTGAAAAAGGAAATATCCTCAGATGAAATCTGGAAAGAAGCTTTCTGAGAAACTGCTTAGTGTTCTGTGAATTCATCTCACAGAGTTACATCTGTATTTCGTGGATCTCTTTGCTAGCCTTATTTCTGTGGAATCTGAGAACAGATATTTCGGATCCCTTTGAAGACTATAGGGCCAAAGGAAATATCCTCCGATAACAAAGAGAAAGAAGCTTTCTCAGAAACTTCTTTCTGTTCTGTGAAATCATCTCACAGAGTTACAGCTTTCCCCTCAAGAAGCCTTTCGCTAAGACAGTTCTTGTGGAATTGGCTAAGTGATATTTGGAAGCCCATAGAGGGCTATGGTGAAAAAGGAAATATCCTCAGATGAAATCTGGAAAGAAGCTTTCTGAGAAACTGCTTAGTGTTCTGTGAATTCATCTCACAGAGTTACATCTGTATTTCATGAATCTCTTTGCTAGCCTTATTTCTGTGTAATCTGAGAACAGATATTTCGGATCCCTTTGAAGACTATAAGGCCAAAGGAAATATCCTGCGATAACAAAGAGAAAGAAGCTTTCTGAGAAAATTCTTTGTGTTCTGTGAAATCATCTCATAGAGTTACAGCTTTCCCCTCAAGAAGCCTTTCGCTAGGACAGTTCTTGTGTAATTGGCAAAGAGATATTTGGAAGCCCATAGAGGGCTATGGTGAAAAAGGAAATATCCTCAGATGAAATCTGGAAAGAAGCTTTCTGAGAAACTGCTTAATGTTCTGTGAATTCATCTCACAGAGTTACATCTGTATTTCGTGAATCTCTTTGCTAGCCTTATTTCTGTGTAATCTGAGAACAGATATTTCGGATCCCTTTGAAGACTATAGGGCCAAAGGAAATATCCTCCGACAACAAAGAGAAAGAAGCTTTCTGAGAAACTTCTTTGTGTTCTGTGAAATCATCTCACAGAGTTACAGCTTTCCCCTCAAGAAGCCTTTCGCTAAGACAGTTCTTGTGGAATTGGCAAAGTGATATTTGGAAGCCCATAGAGGGCTATGGTGAAAAAGGAAATATCCTCAGATGAAATCTGGAAAGAAGCTTTCTGAGAAACTGCTTAGTGTTCTGTGAATTCATCTCACAGAGTTACATCTGTATTTCGTGGATCTCTTTGCTAGCCTTATTTCTGTGGAATCTGAGAACAGATATTTCGGATCCCTTTGAAGACTATAGGGCCAAAGGAAATATCCTCCGATAACAAAGAGAAAGAAGCTTTCTCAGAAACTTCTTTCTGTTCTGTGAAATCATCTCACAGAGTTACAGCTTTCCCCTCAAGAAGCCTTTCGCTAAGACAGTTCTTGTGGAATTGGCTAAGTGATATTTGGAAGCCCATAGAGGGCTATGGTGAAAAAGGAAATATCCTCAGATGAAATCTGGAAAGAAGCTTTCTGAGAAACTGCTTAGTGTTCTGTGAATTCATCTCACAGAGTTACATCTGTATTTCGTGAATCTCTTTGCTAGCCTTATTTCTGTGTAATCTGAGAACAGATATTTCGGATCCCTTTGAAGACTATAAGGCCAAAGGAAATATCCTGCGATAACAAAGAGAAAGAAGCTTTCTGAGAAACTTCTTTGTGTTCTGTGAAATCATCTCATAGAGTTACAGCTTTCCCCTCAAGAAGCCTTTCGCTAGGACAGTTCTTGTGTAATTGGCAAAGAGATATTTGGAAGCCCATAGAGGGCTATGGTGAAAAAGGAAATATCCTCAGATGAAATCTGGAAAGAAGCTTTCTGAGAAACTGCTTAGTGTTCTGTGAATTCATCTCACAGAGTTACATCTGTATTTCGTGAATCTCTTTGCTAGCCTTATTTCTGTGTAATCTGAGAACAGATATTTCGGATCCCTTTGAAGACTATAGGGCCAAAGGAAATATCCTCCGACAACAAAGAGAAAGAAGCTTTCTGAGAAACTTCTTTGTGTTCTGTGAAATCATCTCACAGAGTTACAGCTTTCCCCTCCAGAAGCCTTTCGCTAAGACAGTTTCTGTGGAATTGGCAAAGTGATATTTGGAAGCCCATAGAGGGCTTTGGTGAAAAAGGAAATATCCTCAGATGAAATCTGGAAACAAGCTTTCTGAGAAACTGCTTAGTGTTCTGTGAATTCATCTCACAGAGTTACATCTGTATTTCGTGGATCTCTTTGCTAGCCTTATTTCTGTGGAATCTGAGAACAGATATTTCGGATCCCTTTGAAGACTATAGGGCCAAAGGAAATATCCTCCGCTAACAAAGAGAAAGAAGCATTCTGAGAAACTTCTTTCTGTTCTGTGAAATCATCTCACAGAGTTACAGCTTTCCCCTCAAGAAGCCTTTCGCTAAGACAGTTCTTGTGGAATTGGCAAAGAGATATTTGGAAGCCCATAGAGGGCTATGGTGAAAAAGGAAATATCCTCAGATGAAATCTGGAAAGAAGCTTTCTGAGAAACTGCTTAGTGTTCTGTGAAATCATCTCACAGAGTTACAGCTTTCCCCTCAAGAAGCCTTTCGCTAAGACAGTTCTTGTGGAATTGGCAAAGTGATATTTGGAAGCCCATAGAGGGCTATGGTGAAAAAGGAAATATCCTCAGATGAAATCTGGAAAGAAGCTTTCTGAGAAACTGCTTAGTGTTCTGTGAATTCATCTCACAGAGTTACATCTGTATTTCGTGGATCTCTTTGCTAGCCTTATTTCTGTGGATTCTGAGAACAGATATTTCGGATCCCTTTGAAGACTATAGGGCCAAAGGAAATATCCTCCGATAACAAAGAGAAAGAAGCTTTCTCAGAAACTTCTTTCTGTTCTGTGAAATCATCTCACAGAGTTACAGCTTTCCCCTCAAGAAGCCTTTCGCTAAGACAGTTCTTGTGGAATTGGCTAAGTGATATTTGGAAGCCCATAGAGGGCTATGGTGAAAAAGGAAATATCCTCAGATGAAATCTGGAAAGAAGCTTTCTGAGAAACTGCTTAGTGTTCTGTGAATTCATCTCACAGAGTTACATCTGTATTTCGTGAATCTCTTTGCTAGCCTTATTTCTGTGTAATCTGAGAACAGATATTTCGGATCCCTTTGAAGACTATAAGGCCAAAGGAAATATCCTGCGATAACAAAGAGAAAGAAGCTTTCTGAGAAACTTCTTTGTGTTCTGTGAAATCATCTCATAGAGTTACAGCTTTCCCCTCAAGAAGCCTTTCGCTAGGACAGTTCTTGTGTAATTGGCAAAGAGATATTTGGAAGCCCATAGAGGGCTTTGGTGAAAAAGGAAATATCCTCAGATGAAATCTGGAAACAAGCTTTCTGAGAAACTGCTTAGTGTTCTGTGAATTCATCTCACAGAGTTACATCTGTATTTCGTGGATCTCTTTGCTAGCCTTATTTCTGTGGAATCTGAGAACAGATATTTCGGATCCCTTTGAAGACTATAGGGCCAAAGGAAATATCCTCCGCTAACAAAGAGAAAGAAGCATTCTGAGAAACTTCTTTCTGTTCTGTGAAATCATCTCACAGAGTTACAGCTTTCCCCTCAAGAAGCCTTTCGCTAAGACAGTTCTTGTGGAATTGGCAAAGAGATATTTGGAAGCCCATAGAGGGCTATGGTGAAAAAGGAAATATCCTCAGATGAAATCTGGAAAGAAGCTTTCTGAGAAACTGCTTAGTGTTCTGTGAAATCATCTCACAGAGTTACAGCTTTCCCCTCAAGAAGCCTTTCGCTAAGACAGTTCTTGTGGAATTGGCAAAGTGATATTTGGAAGCCCATAGAGGGCTATGGTGAAAAAGGAAATCTCCTCACATGAAATCTGGAAAGAAGCTTTCTGAGAAACTGCTTAGTGTTCTGTGAATTCATCTCACAGAGTTACATCTGTATTTCGTGGATCTCTTTGCTAGCCTTATTTCTGTGGAATCTGAGAACAGATATTTCGGATCCCTTTGAAGACTATAGGGCCAAAGGAAATATCCTCCGATAACAAAGAGAAAGAAGCTTTCTGAGAAACTTCTTTGTGTTCTGTGAAATCATCTCACAGAGTTACAGCTTTCCCCTCAAGAAGCCTTTCGCAAAGACAGTTCTTGTGGAATTGGCAAAGAGATATTTGGAAGCCCCTATAGGGCTATGGTGAAAAAGGAAATATCCTCAGATGAAATCTGGAAAGAAACTTTCTGAGAAACTGCTTAGTGTTCTGTGAAATCATCTCACAGAGTTACAGCTTTCCCCTCAAGAAGCCTTTCGCTAAGACAGTTCTTGTGGAATTGGCAAAGTGATATTTGGAAGCCCATAGAGGGCTATGGTGAAAAAGGAAATATCCTCAGATGAAATCTGGAAAGAAGCTTTCTGAGAAACTGCTTAGTGTTCTGTTAACTCATCTCACAGCGTTACATCTGTATTTCGTGGATCTCTTTGCTAGCCTTATTTCTGTGGAGTCTGAGAACAGATATTTCGGATCCCTTTGAAGACTATAGGGCCAAAGGAAATATCCTCCGATAACAAAGAGAAAGAAGCTTTCTGAGAAACTTCTTTGTGTTCTGTGAAATCATCTCACAGAGTTACAGCTTTCCCCTCAAGAAGCCTTTCGCTAAGACAGTTCTTGTGGAATTGGCAAAGTGATATTTGGAAGCCCATAGAGGGCTATGGTGAAAAAGGAAATCTCCTCACATGAAATCTGGAAAGAAGCTTTCTGAGAAACTGCTTAGTGTTCTGTGAATTCATCTCACAGAGTTACATCTGTATTTCGTGAATCTCTGTGCTAGCCTTATTTCTGTGTAATCTGAGAACAGATATTTCGGATCCCTTTGAAGACTATAGAGCCAAAGGAAATATCCTGCGATAACAAAGAGAAAGAAGCTTTCTGAGAAACTTCTTTGTGTTCTGTGAAATCATCTCATAGAGTTACAGCTTTCCCCTCAAGAAGCCTTTTGCTAGGACAGTTCTTGTGTAATTGGCAAAGAGATATTTGGAAGCCCATAGAGGGCTATGGTGAAAAAGGAAATATCCTCAGATGAAATCTGGAAAGAAGCTTTCTGAGAAACTGCTTAGTGTTCTGTGAATTCATCTCACAGAGTTACATCTATATTTCGTGAATCTCTTTGCTAGCCTTATTTCTGTGGAATCTGAGAACAGATATTTCGGATCCCTTTGAAGACTATAGGGCCAAAGGAAATATCCTCCGTTAACAAAGAGAAAGAAGCTTTCTGAGAAACTTCTTTCTGTTCTGTGAAATCACCTCACAGAGTTACAGCTTTCCCCTCAAGAAGCCTTTCGCTAAGACTGTTCTTGTGGAATTGGCAAAGTGATATTTGGAAGCCCATAGAGGGCTATGGTGAAAAAGGAAATATCCTCAGATGAAATCTGGAAAGAATCTTTCTGAGAAACTGCTTAGTGTTCTGTGAATTTATCTCACAGAGTTACATGTGTATTTCGTGGATCTCTTTGCTAGCCTTATTTCTGTGGAATCTGAGAAAAGATATTTCGCATCCCTATGAAGACTATAGGGCCAAAGGAAATATCCTCTGATAACAAAGAGAAAGAAGCTTTCTGAGAAACTTCTTTGTGTTCTGTGAAATCATCTCACAGAGTTACAGCTTTCCCCTCAAGAAGCCTTTCGCTAAGACAGTTCTTGTGGAATTGGCAAAGAGATATTTGGAAGCCCATAGAGGGCTATGGTGTAAAAGGAAATATCCTCAGATGAAATCTGGAAAGAAGCTTTCTGAGAAACTGCTTAGTGTTCTGTGAAATCATATCACAGAGTTACAGCTTTCCCCTCAAGAAGCCTTTCGCTAAGACAGTTCTTGTGGAATTGGCAAAGTGATATTTGTAAGCCCATAGAGGGGTATGTTGGAAAAAGGAAATATCCTCAGATGAAATCTGGAAAGAAGCTTTCTGAGAAACTGCTTAGTGTTCTGTGAAATCATCTCACAGCGTTACATCTGTATTTCGTGGATCTCTTTGCTAGCCTTATTTCTGTGGAGTCTGAGAACAGATATTTCGGATCCCTTTGAAAACTATAGGGCCAAAGGAAATATCCTCCGATAACAAAGAGAAAGAAACTTTCTGAGAAACTTCTTTGTGTTCTGTGAAATCATCTCACAGAGTTACAGCTTTCCCCTCAAGAAGCCTTTCGCTAAGACAGTTCTTGTGGAATTGGCAAAGTGATATTTGGAAGCCCATAGAGGGCTATGGTGAAAAAGGAAATATCCTCAGATGAAATCTGGAAAGAAGCTTTCTGAGAAACTGCTTAGTGTTCTGTGAATTCATCTCACAGAGTTACATCTGTATTTCGTGGATCTCTTTGCTAGCCTTATTTCTGTGGAATCTGAGAACAGATATTTCGGATCCCTTTGAAGACTATAGGGCCAAAGGAAATATCCTCCGATAACAAAGAGAAAGAAGCTTTCTGAGAAACTTCTTTCTGTTCTGTGAAATCATCTCACAGAGTTACAGCTTTCCCCTCAAGAAGCCTTTCGCTAAGACAGTTCTTGTGGAATTGGCTAAGTGATATTTGGAAGCCCATAGAGGGCTATGGTGAAAAAGGAAATATCCTCAGATGAAATCTGGAAAGAAGCTTTCTGAGAAACTGCTTAGTGTTCTGTGAATTCATCTCACAGAGTTACATCTGTATTTCGTGAATCTCTTTGCTAGCCTTATTTCTGTGTAATCTGAGAACAGATATTTCGGATCCCTTTGAAGACTATAGAGCCAAAGGAAATATCCTGCGATAACAAAGAGAAAGAAGCTTTCTGAGAAACTTCTTTGTGTTCTGTGAAATCATCTCATAGAGTTACAGCTTTCCCCTCAAGAAGCCTTTTGCTAGGACAGTTCTTGTGTAATTGGCAAAGAGATATTTGGAAGCCCATAGAGGGCTATGGTGAAAAAGGAAATATCCTCAGATGAAATCTGGAAAGAAGCTTTCTGAGAAACTGCTTAGTGTTCTGTGAATTCATCTCACAGAGTTACATCTATATTTCGTGAATCTCTTTGCTAGCCTTATTTCTGTGGAATCTGAGAACAGATATTTCGGATCCCTTTGAAGACTATAGGGCCAAAGGAAATATCCTCCGTTAACAAAGAGAAAGAAGCTTTCTGAGAAACTTCTTTCTGTTCTGTGAAATCACCTCACAGAGTTACAGCTTTCCCCTCAAGAAGCCTTTCGCTAAGACTGTTCTTGTGGAATTGGCAAAGTGATATTTGGAAGCCCATAGAGGGCTATGGTGAAAAAGGAAATATCCTCAGATGAAATCTGGAAAGAATCTTTCTGAGAAACTGCTTAGTGTTCTGTGAATTTATCTCACAGAGTTACATGTGTATTTCGTGGATCTCTTTGCTAGCCTTATTTCTGTGGAATCTGAGAAAAGATATTTCGCATCCCTATGAAGACTATAGGGCCAAAGGAAATATCCTCTGATAACAAAGAGAAAGAAGCTTTCTGAGAAACTTCTTTGTGTTCTGTGAAATCATCTCACAGAGTTACAGCTTTCCCCTCAAGAAGCCTTTCGCTAAGACAGTTCTTGTGGAATTGGCAAAGAGATATTTGGAAGCCCATAGAGGGCTATGGTGAAAAAGGAAATATCCTCAGATGAAATCTGGAAAGAAGCTTTCTGAGAAACTGCTTAGTGTTCTGTGAAATCATATCACAGAGTTACAGCTTTCCCCTCAAGAAGCCTTTCGCTAAGACAGTTCTTGTGGAATTGGCAAAGTGATATTTGTAAGCCCATAGAGGGGTATGTTGGAAAAAGGAAATATCCTCAGATGAAATCTGGAAAGAAGCTTTCTGAGAAACTGCTTAGTGTTCTGTGAAATCATCTCACAGCGTTACATCTGTATTTCGTGGATCTCTTTGCTAGCCTTATTTCTGTGGAGTCTGAGAACAGATATTTCGGATCCCTTTGAAAACTATAGGGCCAAAGGAAATATCCTCCGATAACAAAGAGAAAGAAACTTTCTGAGAAACTTCTTTGTGTTCTGTGAAATCATCTCACAGAGTTACAGCTTTCCCCTCAAGAAGCCTTTCGCTAAGACAGTTCTTGTGGAATTGGCAAAGTGATATTTGGAAGCCCATAGAGGGCTATGGTGAAAAAGGAAATATCCTCAGATGAAATCTGGAAAGAAGCTTTCTGAGAAACTGCTTAGTGTTCTGTGAATTCATCTCACAGAGTTACATCTGTATTTCGTGGATCTCTTTGCTAGCCTTATTTCTGTGGAATCTGAGAACAGATATTTCGGATCCCTTTGAAGACTATAGGGCCAAAGGAAATATCCTCCGATAACAAAGAGAAAGAAGCTTTCTCAGAAACTTCTTTCTGTTCTGTGAAATCATCTCACAGAGTTACAGCTTTCCCCTCAAGAAGCCTTTCGCTAAGACAGTTCTTGTGGAATTGGCTAAGTGATATTTGGAAGCCCATAGAGGGCTATGGTGAAAAAGGAAATATCCTCAGATGAAATCTGGAAAGAAGCTTTCTGAGAAACTGCTTAGTGTTCTGTGAATTCATCTCACAGAGTTACATCTGTATTTCGTGAATCTCTTTGCTAGCCTTATTTCTGTGTAATCTGAGAACAGATATTTCGGATCCCTTTGAAGACTATAAGGCCAAAGGAAATATCCTGCGATAACAAAGAGAAAGAAGCTTTCTGAGAAACTTCTTTGTGTTCTGTGAAATCATCTCATAGAGTTACAGCTTTCCCCTCAAGAAGCCTTTCGCTAGGACAGTTCTTGTGTAATTGGCAAAGAGATATTTGGAAGCCCATAGAGGGCTATGGTGAAAAAGGAAATATCCTCAGATGAAATCTGGAAAGAAGCTTTCTGAGAAACTGCTTAGTGTTCTGTGAATTCATCTCACAGAGTTACATCTGTATTTCGTGAATCTCTTTGCTAGCCTTATTTCTGTGTAATCTGAGAACAGATATTTCGGATCCCTTTGAAGACTATAGGGCCAAAGGAAATATCCTCCGACAACAAAGAGAAAGAAGCTTTCTGAGAAACTTCTTTGTGTTCTGTGAAATCATCTCACAGAGTTACAGCTTTCCCCTCAAGAAGCCTTTCGCTAAGACAGTTCTTGTGGAATTGGCAAAGTGATATTTGGAAGCCCTTAGAGGGCTATGGTGAAAAAGGAAATATCCTCAGATGAAATCTGGAAAGAAGCTTTCTGAGAAACTGCTTAGTGTTCTGTGAATTCATCTCACAGAGTTACATCTGTATTTCGTGGATCTCTTTGCTAGCCTTATTTCTGTGGAATCTGAGAACAGATATTTCGGATCCCTTTGAAGACTATAGGGCCAAAGGAAATATCCTCCGATAACAAAGAGAAAGAAGCTTTCTCAGAAACTTCTTTCTGTTCTGTGAAATCATCTCACAGAGTTACAGCTTTCCCCTCAAGAAGCCTTTCGCTAAGACAGTTCTTGTGGAATTGGCTAAGTGATATTTGGAAGCCCATAGAGGGCTATGGTGAAAAAGGAAATATCCTCAGATGAAATCTGGAAAGAAGCTTTCTGAGAAACTGCTTAGTGTTCTGTGAATTCATCTCACAGAGTTACATCTGTATTTCGTGAATCTCTTTGCTAGCCTTATTTCTGTGTAATCTGAGAACAGATATTTCGGATCCCTTTGAAGACTATAAGGCCAAAGGAAATATCCTGCGATAACAAAGAGAAAGAAGCTTTCTGAGAAACTTCTTTGTGTTCTGTGAAATCATCTCATAGAGTTACAGCTTTCCCCTCAAGAAGCCTTTCGCTAGGACAGTTCTTGTGTAATTGGCAAAGAGATATTTGGAAGCCCATAGAGGGCTATGGTGAAAAAGGAAATATCCTCAGATGATATCTGGAAAGAAGCTTTCTGAGAAACTGCTTAGTGTTCTGTGAATTCATCTCACAGAGTTACATCTGTATTTCGTGAATCTCTTTGCTAGCCTTATTTCTGTGTAATCTGAGAACAGATATTTCGGATCCCTTTGAAGACTATAGGCCCAAAGGAAATATCCTCCGACAACAAAGAGAAAGAAGCTTTCTGAGAAACTTCTTTGTGTTCTGTGAAATCATCTCACAGAGTTACAGCTTTCCCCTCCAGAAGCCTTTCGCTAAGACAGTTTCTGTGGAATTGGCAAAGTGATATTTGGAAGCCCATAGAGGGCTTTGGTGAAAAAGGAAATATCCTCAGATGAAATCTGGAAACAAGCTTTCTGAGAAACTGCTTAGTGTTCTGTGAATTCATCTCACAGAGTTACATCTGTATTTCGTGGATCTCTTTGCTAGCCTTATTTCTGTGGAATCTGAGAACAGATATTTCGGATCCCTTTGAAGACTATAGGGCCAAAGGAAATATCCTCCGCTAACAAAGAGAAAGAAGCATTCTGAGAAACTTCTTTCTGTTCTGTGAAATCATCTCACAGAGTTACAGCTTTCCCCTCAAGAAGCCTTTCGCTAAGACAGTTCTTGTGGAATTGGCAAAGAGATATTTGGAAGCCCATAGAGGGCTATGGTGAAAAAGGAAATATCCTCAGATGAAATCTGGAAAGAAGCTTTCTGAGAAACTGCTTAGTGTTCTGTGAAATCATCTCACAGAGTTACAGCTTTCCTCTCAAGAAGCCTTTCGCTAAGACAGTTCTTGTGGAATTGGCAAAGTGATATTTGGAAGCCCATAGAGGGCTATGGTGAAAAAGGAAATCTCCTCACATGAAATCTGGAAAGAAGCTTTCTGAGAAACTGCTTAGTGTTCTGTGAATTCATCTCACAGAGTTACATCTGTATTTCGTGGATCTCTTTGCTAGCCTTATTTCTGTGGAATCTGAGAACAGATATTTCGGATCCCTTTGAAGACTATAGGGCCAAAGGAAATATCCTCCGATAACAAAGAGAAAGAAGCTTTCTGAGAAACTTCTTTCTGTTCTGTGAAATCATCTCACAGAGTTACAGCTTTCCCCTCAAGAAGCCTTTCGCTAAGACAGTTCTTGTGGAATTGGCAAAGAGATATTTGGAAGCCCCTATAGGGCTATGGTGAAAAAGGAAATATCCTCAGATGAAATCTGGAAAGAAACTTTCTGAGAAACTGCTTAGTGTTCTGTGAAATCATCTCACAGAGTTACAGCTTTCCCCTCAAGAAGCCTTTCGCTAAGACAGTTCTTGTGGAATTGGCAAAGTGATATTTGGAAGCCCATAGAGGGCTATGGTGAAAAAGGAAATATCCTCAGATGAAATCTGGAAAGAAGCTTTCTGAGAAACTGCTTAGTGTTCTGTTAACTCATCTCACAGCGTTACATCTGTATTTCGTGGATCTCTTTGCTAGCCTTATTTCTGTGGAGTCTGAGAACAGATATTTCGGATCCCTTTGAAGACTATAGGGCCAAAGGAAATATCCTCCGATAACAAAGAGAAAGAAGCTTTCTGAGAAACTTCTTTGTGTTCTGTGAAATCATCTCACAGAGTTACAGCTTTCCCCTCAAGAAGCCTTTCGCTAAGACAGTTCTTGTGGAATTGGCAAAGTGATATTTGGAAGCCCATAGAGGGCTATGGTGAAAAAGGAAATCTCCTCACATGAAATCTGGAAAGAAGCTTTCTGAGAAACTGCTTAGTGTTCTGTGAATTCATCTCACAGAGTTACATCTGTATTTCGTGAATCTCTGTGCTAGCCTTATTTCTGTGTAATCTGAGAACAGATATTTCGGATCCCTTTGAAGACTATAGAGCCAAAGGAAATATCCTGCGATAACAAAGAGAAAGAAGCTTTCTGAGAAACTTCTTTGTGTTCTGTGAAATCATCTCATAGAGTTACAGCTTTCCCCTCAAGAAGCCTTTTGCTAGGACAGTTCTTGTGTAATTGGCAAAGAGATATTTGGAAGCCCATAGAGGGCTATGGTGAAAAAGGAAATATCCTCAGATGAAATCTGGAAAGAAGCTTTCTGAGAAACTGCTTAGTGTTCTGTGAATTCATCTCACAGAGTTACATCTATATTTCGTGAGTCTCTTTGCTAGCCTTATTTCTGTGGAATCTGAGAACAGATATTTCGGATCCCTTTGAAGACTATAGGGCCAAAGGAAATATCCTCCGTTAACAAAGAGAAAGAAGCTTTCTGAGAAACTTCTTTCTGTTCTGTGAAATCACCTCACAGAGTTACAGCTTTCCCCTCAAGAAGCCTTTCGCTAGGACAGTTCTTGTGGAATTGGCAAAGTGATATTTGGAAGCCCATAGAGGGCTATGGTGAAAAAGGAAATATCCTCAGATGAAATCTGGAAAGAATCTTTCTGAGAAACTGCTTAGTGTTCTGTGAATTCATCTCACAGAGTTACATGTGTATTTCGTGGATCTCTTTGCTAGCCTTATTTCTGTGGAATGTGAGAAAAGATATTTCGCATCCCTATGAAGACTATAGGGCCAAAGGAAATATCCTCTGATAACAAAGAGAAAGAAGCTTTCTGAGAAACTTCTTTGTGTTCTGTGAAATCATCTCACAGAGTTACAGCTTTCCCCTCAAGAAGCCTTTCGCTAAGACAGTTCTTGTGGAATTGGCAAAGAGATATTTGGAAGCCCATAGAGGGCTATGGTGAAAAAGGAAATATCCTCAGATGAAATCTGGAAAGAAGCTTTCTGAGAAACTGCGTAGTGTTCTGTGAAATCATCTCACAGAGTTACAGCTTTCCCCTCCAGAAGCCTTTCGCTAAGACAGTTTCTGTGGAATTGGCAAAGTGATATTTGGAAGCCCATAGAGGGCTTTGGTGAAAAAGGAAATATCCTCAGATGAAATCTGGAAACAAGCTTTCTGAGAAACTGCTTAGTGTTCTGTGAATTCATCTCACAGAGTTACATCTGTATTTCGTGGATCTCTTTGCTAGCCTTATTTCTGTGGAATCTGAGAACAGATATTTCGGATCCCTTTGAAGACTATAGGGCCAAAGGAAATATCCTCCGCTAACAAAGATAAAGAAGCATTCTGAGAAACTTCTTTCTGTTCTGTGAAATCATCTCACAGAGTTACAGCTTTCCCCTCAAGAAGCCTTTCGCTACGACAGTTCTTGTGGAATTGGCAAAGAGATATTTGGAAGCCCATAGAGGGCTATGGTGAAAAAGGAAATATCCTCAGATGAAATCTGGAAAGAAGCTTTCTGAGAAACTGCTTAGTGTTCTGTGAATTCATCTCACACAGTTACATGTGTATTTCGTGGATCTCTTTGCTAGCCTTATTTCTGTGGAATCTGAGAAAAGATATTTCGCATCCCTATGAAGACTATAGGGCCAAAGGAAATATCCTCCGATAACAAAGAGAAAGAAGCTTTCTGAGAAACTTCTTTGTGTTCTGTGAAATCATCTCACAGAGTTACAGCTTTCCCCTCAAGAAGCCTTTCGCTAAGACAGTTCTTGTGGAATTGGCAAAGAGATATTTGGAAGCCCCTATAGGGCTATGGTGAAAAAGGAAATATCCTCAGATGAAATCTGGAAAGAAACTTTCTGAGAAACTGCTTAGTGTTCTGTGAAATCATCTCACAGAGTTACAGCTTTCCCCTCAAGAAGCCTTTCGCTAAGACAGTTCTTGTGGAATTGGCAAAGTGATATTTGGAAGCCCATAGAGGGCTATGGTGAAAAAGGAAATATCCTCAGATGAAATCTGGAAAGAAGCTTTCTGAGAAACTGCTTAGTGTTCTGTTAACTCATCTCACAGCGTTGCATCTGTATTTCGTGGATCTCTTTGCTAGCCTTATTTCTGTGGAGTCTGAGAACAGATATTTCGGATCCCTTTGAAGACTATAGGGCCAAAGGAAATATCCTCCGATAACAAAGAGAAAGAAGCTTTCTGAGAAACTTCTTTGTGTTCTGTGAAATCATCTCACAGAGTTACAGCTTTCCCCTCAAGAAGCCTTTCGCTAACACAGTTCTTGTGGAATTGGCAAAGTGATATTTGGAAGCCCATAGAGGGCTATGGTGAAAAAGGAAATCTCCTCACATGAAATCTGGAAAGAAGCTTTCTGAGAAACTGCTTAGTGTTCTGTGAAATCATCTCACAGAGTTACAGCTTTCCTCTCAAGAAGCCTTTCGCTAAGACAGTTCTTGTGGAATTGGCAAAGAGATATTTGGAAGCCCATAGAGGGCTATGGTGAAAAAGGAAATATCCTCAGATGAAATCTGGAAAGAAGCTTTCTGAGAAACTGCTTAGTGTTCTGTGAAATCATCTCACAGAGTTACAGCTTTCCCCTCAAGAAGCCTTTCGCTAAGACAGTTCTTGTGGAATTGGCAAAGTGATATTTGGAAGCCCATAGAGGGCTATGGTGAAAAAGGAAATATCCTCAGATGAAATCTGGAAAGAAGCTTTCTGAGAAACTGCTTAGTGTTCTGTGAATTCATCTCACAGAGTTACATCTGTATTTCGTGGATCTCTTTGCTAGCCTTATTTCTGTGGAATCTGAGAACAGATATTTCGGATCCCTTTGAAGACTATAGGGCCAAAGGAAATATCCTCCGATAACAAAGAGAAAGAAGCTTTCTCAGAAACTTCTTTCTGTTCTGTGAAATCATCTCACAGAGTTACAGCTTTCCCCTCAAGAAGCCTTTCGCTAAGACAGTTCTTGTGGAATTGGCTAAGTGATATTTGGAAGCCCATAGAGGGCTATGGTGAAAAAGGAAATATCCTCAGATGAAATCTGGAAAGAAGCTTTCTGAGAAACTGCTTAGTGTTCTGTGAATTCATCTCACAGAGTTACATCTGTATTTCGTGAATCTCTTTGCTAGCCTTATTTCTGTGTAATCTGAGAACAGATATTTCGGATCCCTTTGAAGACTATAAGGCCAAAGGAAATATCCTGCGATAACAAAGAGAAAGAAGCTTTCTGAGAAACTTCTTTGTGTTCTGTGAAATCATCTCATAGAGTTACAGCTTTCCCCTCAAGAAGCCTTTCGCTAGGACAGTTCTTGTGTAATTGGCAAAGAGATATTTGGAAGCCCATAGAGGGCTTTGGTGAAAAAGGAAATATCCTCAGATGAAATCTGGAAAGAAGCTTTCTGAGAAACTGCTTAGTGTTCTGTGAATTCATCTCACAGAGTTACATCTGTATTTCGTGGATCTCTTTGCTAGCCTTATTTCTGTGGAATCTGAGAACAGATATTTCGGATCCCTTTGAAGACTATAGGGCCAAAGGAAATATCCTCCGCTAACAAAGAGAAAGAAGCATTCTGAGAAACTTCTTTCTGTTCTGTGAAATCATCTCACAGAGTTACAGCTTTCCCCTCAAGAAGCCTTTCGCTACGACAGTTCTTGTGGAATTGGCAAAGAGATATTTGGAAGCCCATAGAGGGCTATGGTGAAAAAGGAAATATCCTCAGATGAAATCTGGAAAGAAGCTTTCTGAGAAACTGCTTAGTGTTCTGTGAAATCATCTCACAGAGTTACAGCTTTCCCCTCAAGAAGCCTTTCGCTAAGACAGTTCTTGTGGAATTGGCAAAGTGATATTTGGAAGCCCATAGAGGGCTATGGTGAAAAAGGAAATCTCCTCACATGAAATCTGGAAAGAAGCTTTCTGAGAAACTGCTTAGTGTTCTGTGAATTCATCTCACAGAGTTACATCTGTATTTCGTGGATCTCTTTGCTAGCCTTATTTCTGTGGAATCTGAGAACAGATATTTCGGATCCCTTTGAAGACTATAGGGCCAAAGGAAATATCCTCCGATAACAAAGAGAAAGAAGCTTTCTGAGAAACTTCTTTGTGTTCTGTGAAATCATCTCACAGAGTTACAGCTTTCCCCTCAAGAAGCCTTTCGCAAAGACAGTTCTTGTGGAATTGGCAAAGAGATATTTGGAAGCCCCTATAGGGCTATGGTGAAAAAGGAAATATCCTCAGATGAAATCTGGAAAGAAACTTTCTGAGAAACTGCTTAGTGTTCTGTGAAATCATCTCACAGAGTTACAGCTTTCCCCTCAAGAAGCCTTTCGCTAAGACAGTTCTTGTGGAATTGGCAAAGTGATATTTGGAAGCCCATAGAGGGCTATGGTGAAAAAGGAAATATCCTCAGATGAAATCTGGAAAGAAGCTTTCTGAGAAACTGCTTAGTGTTCTGTTAACTCATCTCACAGCGTTACATCTGTATTTCGTGGATCTCTTTGCTAGCCTTATTTCTGTGGAGTCTGAGAACAGATATTTCGGATCCCTTTGAAGACTATAGGGCCAAAGGAAATATCCTCCGATAACAAAGAGAAAGAAGCTTTCTGAGAAACTTCTTTGTGTTCTGTGAAATCATCTCACAGAGTTACAGCTTTCCCCTCAAGAAGCCTTTCGCTAAGACAGTTCTTGTGGAATTGGCAAAGTGATATTTGGAAGCCCATAGAGGGCTATGGTGAAAAAGGAAATCTCCTCACATGAAATCTGGAAAGAAGCTTTCTGAGAAACTGCTTAGTGTTCTGTGAATTCATCTCACAGAGTTACATCTGTATTTCGTGAATCTCTGTGCTAGCCTTATTTCTGTGTAATCTGAGAACAGATATTTCGGATCCCTTTGAAGACTATAGAGCCAAAGGAAATATCCTGCGATAACAAAGAGAAAGAAGCTTTCTGAGAAACTTCTTTGTGTTCTGTGAAATCATCTCATAGAGTTACAGCTTTCCCCTCAAGAAGCCTTTTGCTAGGACAGTTCTTGTGTAATTGGCAAAGAGATATTTGGAAGCCCATAGAGGGCTATGGTGAAAAAGGAAATATCCTCAGATGAAATCTGGAAAGAAGCTTTCTGAGAAACTGCTTAGTGTTCTGTGAATTCATCTCACAGAGTTACATCTATATTTCGTGAATCTCTTTGCTAGCCTTATTTCTGTGGAATCTGAGAACAGATATTTCGGATCCCTTTGAAGACTATAGGGCCAAAGGAAATATCCTCCGTTAACAAAGAGAAAGAAGCTTTCTGAGAAACTTCTTTCTGTTCTGTGAAATCACCTCACAGAGTTACAGCTTTCCCCTCAAGAAGCCTTTCGCTAAGACTGTTCTTGTGGAATTGGCAAAGTGATATTTGGAAGCCCATAGAGGGCTATGGTGAAAAAGGAAATATCCTCAGATGAAATCTGGAAAGAATCTTTCTGAGAAACTGCTTAGTGTTCTGTGAATTTATCTCACAGAGTTACATGTGTATTTCGTGGATCTCTTTGCTAGCCTTATTTCTGTGGAATCTGAGAAAAGATATTTCGCATCCCTATGAAGACTATAGGGCCAAAGGAAATATCCTCTGATAACAAAGAGAAAGAAGCTTTCTGAGAAACTTCTTTGTGTTCTGTGAAATCATCTCACAGAGTTACAGCTTTCCCCTCAAGAAGCCTTTCGCTAAGACAGTTCTTGTGGAATTGGCAAAGAGATATTTGGAAGCCCATAGAGGGCTATGGTGAAAAAGGAAATATCCTCAGATGAAATCTGGAAAGAAGCTTTCTGAGAAACTGCTTAGTGTTCTGTGAAATCATATCACAGAGTTACAGCTTTCCCCTCAAGAAGCCTTTCGCTAAGACAGTTCTTGTGGAATTGGCAAAGTGATATTTGTAAGCCCATAGAGGGGTATGTTGGAAAAAGGAAATATCCTCAGATGAAATCTGGAAAGAAGCTTTCTGAGAAACTGCTTAGTGTTCTGTGAAATCATCTCACAGCGTTACATCTGTATTTCGTGGATCTCTTTGCTAGCCTTATTTCTGTGGAGTCTGAGAACAGATATTTCGGATCCCTTTGAAAACTATAGGGCCAAAGGAAATATCCTCCGATAACAAAGAGAAAGAAACTTTCTGAGAAACTTCTTTGTGTTCTGTGAAATCATCTCACAGAGTTACAGCTTTCCCCTCAAGAAGCCTTTCGCTAAGACAGTTCTTGTGGAATTGGCAAAGTGATATTTGGAAGCCCATAGAGGGCTATGGTGAAAAAGGAAATATCCTCAGATGAAATCTGGAAAGAAGCTTTCTGAGAAACTGCTTAGTGTTCTGTGAATTCATCTCACAGAGTTACATCTGTATTTCGTGGATCTCTTTGCTAGCCTTATTTCTGTGGAATCTGAGAACAGATATTTCGGATCCCTTTGAAGACTATAGGGCCAAAGGAAATATCCTCCGATAACAAAGAGAAAGAAGCTTTCTCAGAAACTTCTTTCTGTTCTGTGAAATCATCTCACAGAGTTACAGCTTTCCCCTCAAGAAGCCTTTCGCTAAGACAGTTCTTGTGGAATTGGCTAAGTGATATTTGGAAGCCCATAGAGGGCTATGGTGAAAAAGGAAATATCCTCAGATGAAATCTGGAAAGAAGCTTTCTGAGAAACTGCTTAGTGTTCTGTGAATTCATCTCACAGAGTTACATCTGTATTTCGTGAATCTCTTTGCTAGCCTTATTTCTGTGTAATCTGAGAACAGATATTTCGGATCCCTTTGAAGACTATAGAGCCAAAGGAAATATCCTGCGATAACAAAGAGAAAGAAGCTTTCTGAGAAACTTCTTTGTGTTCTGTGAAATCATCTCATAGAGTTACAGCTTTCCCCTCAAGAAGCCTTTTGCTAGGACAGTTCTTGTGTAATTGGCAAAGAGATATTTGGAAGCCCATAGAGGGCTATGGTGAAAAAGGAAATATCCTCAGATGAAATCTGGAAAGAAGCTTTCTGAGAAACTGCTTAGTGTTCTGTGAATTCATCTCACAGAGTTACATCTATATTTCGTGAATCTCTTTGCTAGCCTTATTTCTGTGGAATCTGAGAACAGATATTTCGGATCCCTTTGAAGACTATAGGGCCAAAGGAAATATCCTCCGTTAACAAAGAGAAAGAAGCTTTCTGAGAAACTTCTTTCTGTTCTGTGAAATCACCTCACAGAGTTACAGCTTTCCCCTCAAGAAGCCTTTCGCTAAGACTGTTCTTGTGGAATTGGCAAAGTGATATTTGGAAGCCCATAGAGGGCTATGGTGAAAAAGGAAATATCCTCAGATGAAATCTGGAAAGAATCTTTCTGAGAAACTGCTTAGTGTTCTGTGAATTTATCTCACAGAGTTACATGTGTATTTCGTGGATCTCTTTGCTAGCCTTATTTCTGTGGAATCTGAGAAAAGATATTTCGCATCCCTATGAAGACTATAGGGCCAAAGGAAATATCCTCTGATAACAAAGAGAAAGAAGCTTTCTGAGAAACTTCTTTGTGTTCTGTGAAATCATCTCACAGAGTTACAGCTTTCCCCTCAAGAAGCCTTTCGCTAAGACAGTTCTTGTGGAATTGGCAAAGAGATATTTGGAAGCCCATAGAGGGCTATGGTGAAAAAGGAAATATCCTCAGATGAAATCTGGAAAGAAGCTTTCTGAGAAACTGCTTAGTGTTCTGTGAAATCATATCACAGAGTTACAGCTTTCCCCTCAAGAAGCCTTTCGCTAAGACAGTTCTTGTGGAATTGGCAAAGTGATATTTGTAAGCCCATAGAGGGGTATGTTGGAAAAAGGAAATATCCTCAGATGAAATCTGGAAAGAAGCTTTCTGAGAAACTGCTTAGTGTTCTGTGAAATCATCTCACAGCGTTACATCTGTATTTCGTGGATCTCTTTGCTAGCCTTATTTCTGTGGAGTCTGAGAACAGATATTTCGGATCCCTTTGAAAACTATAGGGCCAAAGGAAATATCCTCCGATAACAAAGAGAAAGAAACTTTCTGAGAAACTTCTTTGTGTTCTGTGAAATCATCTCACAGAGTTACAGCTTTCCCCTCAAGAAGCCTTTCGCTAAGACAGTTCTTGTGGAATTGGCAAAGTGATATTTGGAAGCCCATAGAGGGCTATGGTGAAAAAGGAAATATCCTCAGATGAAATCTGGAAAGAAGCTTTCTGAGAAACTGCTTAGTGTTCTGTGAATTCATCTCACAGAGTTACATCTGTATTTCGTGGATCTCTTTGCTAGCCTTATTTCTGTGGAATCTGAGAACAGATATTTCGGATCCCTTTGAAGACTATAGGGCCAAAGGAAATATCCTCCGATAACAAAGAGAAAGAAGCTTTCTCAGAAACTTCTTTCTGTTCTGTGAAATCATCTCACAGAGTTACAGCTTTCCCCTCAAGAAGCCTTTCGCTAGGACAGTTCTTGTGTAATTGGCAAAGAGATATTTGGAAGCCCATAGAGGGCTATGGTGAAAAAGGAAATATCCTCAGATGAAATCTGGAAAGAAGCTTTCTGAGAAACTGCTTAGTGTTCTGTGAATTCATCTCACAGAGTTACATCTGTATTTCGTGAATCTCTTTGCTAGCCTTATTTCTGTGTAATCTGAGAACAGATATTTCGGATCCCTTTGAAGACTATAGGGCCAAAGGAAATATCCTCCGACAACAAAGAGAAAGAAGCTTTCTGAGAAACTTCTTTGTGTTCTGTGAAATCATCTCACAGAGTTACAGCTTTCCCCTCAAGAAGCCTTTCGCTAAGACAGTTCTTGTGGAATTGGCAAAGTGATATTTGGAAGCCCATAGAGGGCTATGGTGAAAAAGGAAATATCCTCAGATGAAATCTGGAAAGAAGCTTTCTGAGAAACTGCTTAGTGTTCTGTGAATTCATCTCACAGAGTTACATCTGTATTTCGTGGATCTCTTTGCTAGCCTTATTTCTGTGGAATCTGAGAACAGATATTTCGGATCCCTTTGAAGACTATAGGGCCAAAGGAAATATCCTCCGATAACAAAGAGAAAGAAGCTTTCTCAGAAACTTCTTTCTGTTCTGTGAAATCATCTCACAGAGTTACAGCTTTCCCCTCAAGAAGCCTTTCGCTAAGACAGTTCTTGTGGAATTGGCTAAGTGATATTTGGAAGCCCATAGAGGGCTATGGTGAAAAAGGAAATATCCTCAGATGAAATCTGGAAAGAAGCTTTCTGAGAAACTGCTTAGTGTTCTGTGAATTCATCTCACAGAGTTACATCTGTATTTCGTGAATCTCTTTGCTAGCCTTATTTCTGTGTAATCTGAGAACAGATATTTCGGATCCCTTTGAAGACTATAAGGCCAAAGGAAATATCCTGCGATAACAAAGAGAAAGAAGCTTTCTGAGAAACTTCTTTGTGTTCTGTGAAATCATCTCATAGAGTTACAGCTTTCCCCTCAAGAAGCCTTTCGCTAGGACAGTTCTTGTGTAATTGGCAAAGAGATATTTGGAAGCCCATAGAGGGCTATGGTGAAAAAGGAAATATCCTCAGATGAAATCTGGAAAGAAGCTTTCTGAGAAACTGCTTAGTGTTCTGTGAATTCATCTCACAGAGTTACATCTGTATTTCGTGAATCTCTTTGCTAGCCTTATTTCTGTGTAATCTGAGAACAGATATTTCGGATCCCTTTGAAGACTATAGGGCCAAAGGAAATATCCTCCGACAACAAAGAGAAAGAAGCTTTCTGAGAAACTTCTTTGTGTTCTGTGAAATCATCTCACAGAGTTACAGCTTTCCCCTCCAGAAGCCTTTCGCTAAGACAGTTTCTGTGGAATTGGCAAAGTGATATTTGGAAGCCCATAGAGGGCTTTGGTGAAAAAGGAAATATCCTCAGATGAAATCTGGAAACAAGCTTTCTGAGAAACTGCTTAGTGTTCTGTGAATTCATCTCACAGAGTTACATATGTATTTCGTGGATCTCTTTGCTAGCCTTATTTCTGTGGAATCTGAGAACAGATATTTCGGATCCCTTTGAAGACTATAGGGCCAAAGGAAATATCCTCCGCTAACAAAGAGAAAGAAGCATTCTGAGAAACTTCTTTCTGTTCTGTGAAATCATCTCACAGAGTTACAGCTTTCCCCTCAAGAAGCCTTTCGCTAAGACAGTTCTTGTGGAATTGGCAAAGAGATATTTGGAAGCCCATAGAGGGCTATGGTGAAAAAGGAAATATCCTCAGATGAAATCCGGAAAGAAGCTTTCTGAGAAACTGCTTAGTGTTCTGTGAAATCATCTCACAGAGTTACAGCTTTCCTCTCAAGAAGCCTTTCGCTAAGACAGTTCTTGTGGAATTGGCAAAGTGATATTTGGAAGCCCATAGAGGGCTATGGTGAAAAAGGAAATCTCCTCACATGAAATCTGGAAAGAAGCTTTCTGAGAAACTGCTTAGTGTTCTGTGAATTCATCTCACAGAGTTACATCTGTATTTCGTGGATCTCTTTGCTAGCCTTATTTCTGTGGAATCTGAGAACAGATATTTCGGATCCCTTTGAAGACTATAGGGCCAAAGGAAATATCCTCCGATAACAAAGAGAAAGAAGCTTTCTGAGAAACTTCTTTCTGTTCTGTGAAATCATCTCACAGAGTTACAGCTTTCCCCTCAAGAAGCCTTTCGCTAAGACAGTTCTTGTGGAATTGGCAAAGAGATATTTGGAAGCCCCTATAGGGCTATGGTGAAAAAGGAAATATCCTCAGATGAAATCTGGAAAGAAACTTTCTGAGAAACTGCTTAGTGTTCTGTGAAATCATCTCACAGAGTTACAGCTTTCCCCTCAAGAAGCCTTTCGCTAAGACAGTTCTTGTGGAATTGGCAAAGTGATATTTGGAAGCCCATAGAGGGCTATGGTGAAAAAGGAAATATCCTCAGATGAAATCTGGAAAGAAGCTTTCTGAGAAACTGCTTAGTGTTCTGTTAACTCATCTCACAGCGTTACATCTGTATTTCGTGGATCTCTTTGCTAGCCTTATTTCTGTGGAGTCTGAGAACAGATATTTCGGATCCCTTTGAAGACTATAGGGCCAAAGGAAATATCCTCCGATAACAAAGAGAAAGAAGCTTTCTGAGAAACTTCTTTGTGTTCTGTGAAATCATCTCACAGAGTTACAGCTTTCCCCTCAAGAAGCCTTTCGCTAAGACAGTTCTTGTGGAATTGGCAAAGTGATATTTGGAAGCCCATAGAGGGCTATGGTGAAAAAGGAAATCTCCTCACATGAAATCTGGAAAGAAGCTTTCTGAGAAACTGCTTAGTGTTCTGTGAATTCATCTCACAGAGTTACATCTGTATTTCGTGAATCTCTGTGCTAGCCTTATTTCTGTGTAATCTGAGAACAGATATTTCGGATCCCTTTGAAGACTATAGAGCCAAAGGAAATATCCTGCGATAACAAAGAGAAAGAAGCTTTCTGAGAAACTTCTTTGTGTTCTGTGAAATCATCTCATAGAGTTACAGCTTTCCCCTCAAGAAGCCTTTTGCTAGGACAGTTCTTGTGTAATTGGCAAAGAGATATTTGGAAGCCCATAGAGGGCTATGGTGAAAAAGGAAATATCCTCAGATGAAATCTGGAAAGAAGCTTTCTGAGAAACTGCTTAGTGTTCTGTGAATTCATCTCACAGAGTTACATCTATATTTCGTGAGTCTCTTTGCTAGCCTTATTTCTGTGGAATCTGAGAACAGATATTTCGGATCCCTTTGAAGACTATAGGGCCAAAGGAAATATCCTCCGTTAACAAAGAGAAAGAAGCTTTCTGAGAAACTTCTTTCTGTTCTGTGAAATCACCTCACAGAGTTACAGCTTTCCCCTCAAGAAGCCTTTCGCTAGGACAGTTCTTGTGGAATTGGCAAAGTGATATTTGGAAGCCCATAGAGGGCTATGGTGAAAAAGGAAATATCCTCAGATGAAATCTGGAAAGAATCTTTCTGAGAAACTGCTTAGTGTTCTGTGAATTCATCTCACAGAGTTACATGTGTATTTCGTGGATCTCTTTGCTAGCCTTATTTCTGTGGAATGTGAGAAAAGATATTTCGCATCCCTATGAAGACTATAGGGCCAAAGGAAATATCCTCTGATAACAAAGAGAAAGAAGCTTTCTGAGAAACTTCTTTGTGTTCTGTGAAATCATCTCACAGAGTTACAGCTTTCCCCTCAAGAAGCCTTTCGCTAAGACAGTTCTTGTGGAATTGGCAAAGAGATATTTGGAAGCCCATAGAGGGCTATGGTGAAAAAGGAAATATCCTCAGATGAAATCTGGAAAGAAGCTTTCTGAGAAACTGCGTAGTGTTCTGTGAAATCATCTCACAGAGTTACAGCTTTCCCCTCCAGAAGCCTTTCGCTAAGACAGTTTCTGTGGAATTGGCAAAGTGATATTTGGAAGCCCATAGAGGGCTTTGGTGAAAAAGGAAATATCCTCAGATGAAATCTGGAAACAAGCTTTCTGAGAAACTGCTTAGTGTTCTGTGAATTCATCTCACAGAGTTATATCTGTATTTCGTGGATCTCTTTGCTAGCCTTATTTCTGTGGAATCTGAGAACAGATATTTCGGATCCCTTTGAAGACTATAGGGCCAAAGGAAATATCCTCCGCTAACAAAGATAAAGAAGCATTCTGAGAAACTTCTTTCTGTTCTGTGAAATCATCTCACAGAGTTACAGCTTTCCCCTCAAGAAGCCTTTCGCTACGACAGTTCTTGTGGAATTGGCAAAGAGATATTTGGAAGCCCATAGAGGGCTATGGTGAAAAAGGAAATATCCTCAGATGAAATCTGGAAAGAAGCTTTCTGAGAAACTGCTTAGTGTTCTGTGAATTCATCTCACACAGTTACATGTGTATTTCGTGGATCTCTTTGCTAGCCTTATTTCTGTGGAATCTGAGAAAAGATATTTCGCATCCCTATGAAGACTATAGGGCCAAAGGAAATATCCTCCGATAACAAAGAGAAAGAAGCTTTCTGAGAAACTTCTTTGTGTTCTGTGAAATCATCTCACAGAGTTACAGCTTTCCCCTCAAGAAGCCTTTCGCTAAGACAGTTCTTGTGGAATTGGCAAAGAGATATTTGGAAGCCCCTATAGGGCTATGGTGAAAAAGGAAATATCCTCAGATGAAATCTGGAAAGAAACTTTCTGAGAAACTGCTTAGTGTTCTGTGAAATCATCTCACAGAGTTACAGCTTTCCCCTCAAGAATCCTTTCGCTAAGACAGTTCTTGTGGAATTGGCAAAGTGATATTTGGAAGCCCATAGAGGGCTATGGTGAAAAAGGAAATATCCTCAGATGAAATCTGGAAAGAAGCTTTCTGAGAAACTGCTTAGTGTTCTGTTAACTCATCTCACAGCGTTGCATCTGTATTTCGTGGATCTCTTTGCTAGCCTTATTTCTGTGGAGTCTGAGAACAGATATTTCGGATCCCTTTGAAGACTATAGGGCCAAAGGAAATATCCTCCGATAACAAAGAGAAAGAAGCTTTCTGAGAAACTTCTTTGTGTTCTGTGAAATCATCTCACAGAGTTACAGCTTTCCCCTCAAGAAGCCTTTCGCTAACACAGTTCTTGTGGAATTGGCAAAGTGATATTTGGAAGCCCATAGAGGGCTATGGTGAAAAAGGAAATCTCCTCACATGAAATCTGGAAAGAAGCTTTCTGAGAAACTGCTTAGTGTTCTGTGAATTCATCTCACAGAGTTACATCTGTATTTCGTGGATCTCTTTGCTAGCCTTATTTCTGTGGAATCTGAGAACAGATATTTCGGATCCCTTTGAAGACTATAGGGCCAAAGGAAATATCCTCCGTTAACAAAGAGAAAGAAGCTTTCTGAGAAACTTCTTTCTGTTCTGTGAAATCACCTCACAGAGTTACAGCTTTCCCCTCAAGAAGCCTTTCGCTAAGACAGTTCTTGTGGAATTGGCAAAGTGATATTTGGAAGCCCATAGAGGGCTATGGTGAAAAAGGAAATATCCTCAGATGAAATCTGGAAAGAAGCTTTCTGAGAAACTGCTTAGTGTTCTGTGAATTCATCTCACAGAGTTACATCTGTATTTCGTGAATCTCTGTGCTAGCCTTATTTCTGTGTAATCTGAGAACAGATATTTCGGATCCCTTTGAAGACTATAGAGCCAAAGGAAATATCCTGCGATAACAAAGAGAAAGAAGCTTTCTGAGAAACTTCTTTGTGTT
Source organism: Macaca nemestrina (assembly GCF_043159975.1). Lineage (NCBI taxonomy): Eukaryota > Metazoa > Chordata > Mammalia > Primates > Cercopithecidae > Macaca > Macaca nemestrina. The sequence goes on from NC_092125.1 coordinate 91,852,001, forward strand.
CTGTGAAATCATCTCATAGAGTTACAACTTTCCCCTCAAGAAGCCTTTTGCTAGGACAGTTCTTGTGTAATTGGCAAAGAGATATTTGGAAGCCCATAGAGGGCTATGGTGAAAAAGGAAATATCCTCAGATGAAATCTGGAAAGAAGCTTTCTGAGAAACTGCTTAGTGTTCTGTGAATTCATCTCACAGAGTTACATCTATATTTCGTGAGTCTCTTTGCTAGCCTTATTTCTGTGGAATCTGAGAACAGATATTTCGGATCCCTTTGAAGACTATAGGGCCAAAGGAAATATCCTCCGTTAACAAAGAGAAAGAAGCTTTCTGAGAAACTTCTTTCTGTTCTGTGAAATCACCTCACAGAGTTACAGCTTTCCCCTCAAGAAGCCTTTCGCTAAGACAGTTCTTGTGGAATTGGCAAAGTGATATTTGGAAGCCCATAGAGGGCTATGGTGAAAAAGGAAATATCCTCAGATGAAATCTGGAAAGAATCTTTCTGAGAAACTGCTTAGTGTTCTGTGAATTCATCTCACAGAGTTACATGTGTATTTCGTGGATCTCTTTGCTAGCCTTATTTCTGTGGAATGTGAGAAAAGATATTTCGCATCCCTATGAAGACTATAGGGCCAAAGGAAATATCCTCTGATAACAAAGAGAAAGAAGCTTTCTGAGAAACTTCTTTGTGTTCTGTGAAATCATCTCACAGAGTTACAGCTTTCCCCTCAAGAAGCCTTTCGCTAAGACAGTTCTTGTGGAATTGGCAAAGAGATATTTGGAAGCCCATAGAGGGCTATGGTGAAAAAGGAAATATCCTCAGATGAAATCTGGAAAGAAGCTTTCTGAGAAACTGCGTAGTGTTCTGTGAAATCATCTCACAGAGTTACAGCTTTCCCCTCCAGAAGCCTTTCGCTAAGACAGTTTCTGTGGAATTGGCAAAGTGATATTTGGAAGCCCATAGAGGGCTTTGGTGAAAAAGGAAATATCCTCAGATGAAATCTGGAAACAAGCTTTCTGAGAAACTGCTTAGTGTTCTGTGAATTCATCTCACAGAGTTACATCTGTATTTCGTGGATCTCTTTGCTAGCCTTATTTCTGTGGAATCTGAGAACAGATATTTCGGATCCCTTTGAAGACTATAGGGCCAAAGGAAATATCCTCCGCTAACAAAGATAAAGAAGCATTCTGAGAAACTTCTTTCTGTTCTGTGAAATCATCTCACAGAGTTACAGCTTTCCCCTCAAGAAGCCTTTCGCTAAGACAGTTCTTGTGGAATTGGCAAAGAGATATTTGGAAGCCCATAGAGGGCTACGGTGAAAAAGGAAATATCCTCAGATGAAATCTGGAAAGAAGCTTTCTGAGAAACTGCTTAGTGTTCAGTGAAATCATCTCACAGAATTACAGCTTTCCCCTCAAGAAGCCTTTCGCTAAGACAGTTCTTGTGGAATTGGCAAAGTGATATTTGGAATCCCATAGAGGGCTATGGTGAAAAAGGAAATATCCTCAGATGAAATCTGGAAAGAAGCTTTCTGAGAAACTGCTTAGTGTTCTGTGAATTCATCTCACAGCGTTCATCTGTATTTCGTGGATCTCTTTGCTACCTTATTTCTGTGGAGTCTGAGAACACATATTTCGGATCCCTTTGAAGACTATAGGGCCAAAGGAAATATCCTCTGATAACATAGAGAAAGAAGCTTTCTGAGAAACTTCTTTGTGTTCTGTGAAATCATCTCACAGAGTTACAGCTTTCCCCTCAAGAAGCCTTTCGCTAAGACAGTTCTTGTGGAATTGGCAAAGTGATATTTGGAAGCCCATAGAGGGCTATGGTGAAAAAGGAAATCTCCTCACATGAAATCTGGAAAGAAGCTTTCTGAGAAACTGCTTAGTGTTCTGTGAATTCATCTCACAGAGTTACATCTGTATATCGTGGATCTCTTTGCTAGCCTTATTTCTGTGGAATCTGAGAACAGATATTTCGGATCCCTTTGAAGACTATAGGGCCAAAGGAAATATCCTCCGATAACAAAGAGAAAGAAGCTTTCTCAGAAACTTCTTTCTGTTCTGTGAAATCATCTCACAGAGTTACAGCTTTCCCCTCAAGAAGCCTTTCGCTACGACAGTTCTTGTGTAATTGGCAAAGAGATATTTGGAAGCCCATAGAGGGCTATGGTGAAAAAGGAAATATCCTCAGATGAAATCTGGAAAGAAGCTTTCTGAGAAACTGCTTAGTGTTCTGTGAATTCATCTCACACAGTTACATGTGTATTTCGTGGATCTCTTTGCTAGCCTTATTTCTGTGGAATCTGAGAAAAGATATTTCGCATCCCTATGAAGACTATAGGGCCAAAGGAAATATCCTCCGATAACAAAGAGAAAGAAGCTTTCTGAGAAACTTCTTTGTGTTCTGTGAAATCATCTCACAGAGTTACAGCTTTCCCCTCAAGAAGCCTTTCGCTAAGACAGTTCTTGTGGAATTGGCAAAGAGATATTTGGAAGCCCCTATAGGGCTATGGTGAAAAAGGAAATATCCTCAGATGAAATCTGGAAAGAAACTTTCTGAGAAACTGCTTAGTGTTCTGTGAAATCATCTCACAGAGTTACAGCTTTCCCCTCAAGAAGCCTTTCGCTAAGACAGTTCTTGTGGAATTGGCAAAGTGATATTTGGAAGCCCATAGAGGGCTATGGTGAAAAAGGAAATATCCTCAGATGAAATCTGGAAAGAAGCTTTCTGAGAAACTGCTTAGTGTTCTGTTAACTCATCTCACAGCGTTACATCTGTATTTCGTGGATCTCTTTGCTAGCCTTATTTCTGTGGAGTCTGAGAACAGATATTTCGGATCCCTTTGAAGACTATAGGGCCAAAGGAAATATCCTCCGATAACAAAGAGAAAGAAGCTTTCTGAGAAACTTCTTTGTGTTCTGTGAAATCATCTCACAGAGTTACAGCTTTCCCCTCAAGAAGCCTTTCGCTAACACAGTTCTTGTGGAATTGGCAAAGTGATATTTGGAAGCCCATAGAGGGCTATGGTGAAAAAGGAAATCTCCTCACATGAAATCTGGAAAGAAGCTTTCTGAGAAACTGCTTAGTGTTCTGTGAATTCATCTCACAGAGTTACATCTGTATTTCGTGGATCTCTTTGCTAGCCTTATTTCTGTGGAATCTGAGAACAGATATTTCGGATCCCTTTGAAGACTATAGGGCCAAAGGAAATATCCTCCGTTAACAAAGAGAAAGAAGCTTTCTGAGAAACTTCTTTCTGTTCTGTGAAATCACCTCACAGAGTTACAGCTTTCCCCTCAAGAAGCCTTTCGCTAAGACAGTTCTTGTGGAATTGGCAAAGTGATATTTGGAAGCCCATAGAGGGCTATGGTGAAAAAGGAAATATCCTCAGATGAAATCTGGAAAGAAGCTTTCTGAGAAACTGCTTAGTGTTCTGTGAATTCATCTCACAGAGTTACATCTGTATTTCGTGAATCTCTGTGCTAGCCTTATTTCTGTGTAATCTGAGAACAGATATTTCGGATCCCTTTGAAGACTATAGAGCCAAAGGAAATATCCTGCGATAACAAAGAGAAAGAAGCTTTCTGAGAAACTTCTTTGTGTTCTGTGAAATCATCTCATAGAGTTACAGCTTTCCCCTCAAGAAGCCTTTTGCTAGGACAGTTCTTGTGTAATTGGCAAAGAGATATTTGGAAGCCCATAGAGGGCTATGGTGAAAAAGGAAATATCCTCAGATGAAATCTGGAAAGAAGCTTTCTGAGAAACTGCTTAGTGTTCTGTGAATTCATCTCACAGAGTTACATCTATATTTCGTGAGTCTCTTTGCTAGCCTTATTTCTGTGGAATCTGAGAACAGATATTTCGGATCCCTTTGAAGACTATAGGGCCAAAGGAAATATCCTCCGTTAACAAAGAGAAAGAAGCTTTCTGAGAAACTTCTTTCTGTTCTGTGAAATCACCTCACAGAGTTACAGCTTTCCCCTCAAGAAGCCTTTCGCTAAGACAGTTCTTGTGGAATTGGCAAAGTGATATTTGGAAGCCCATAGAGGGCTATGGTGAAAAAGGAAATATCCTCAGATGAAATCTGGAAAGAATCTTTCTGAGAAACTGCTTAGTGTTCTGTGAATTCATCTCACAGAGTTACATGTGTATTTCGTGGATCTCTTTGCTAGCCTTATTTCTGTGGAATGTGAGAAAAGATATTTCGCATCCCTATGAAGACTATAGGGCCAAAGGAAATATCCTCTGATAACAAAGAGAAAGAAGCTTTCTGAGAAACTTCTTTGTGTTCTGTGAAATCATCTCACAGAGTTACAGCTTTCCCCTCAAGAAGCCTTTCGCTAAGACAGTTCTTGTGGAATTGGCAAAGAGATATTTGGAAGCCCATAGAGGGCTATGGTGAAAAAGGAAATATCCTCAGATGAAATCTGGAAAGAAGCTTTCTGAGAAACTGCGTAGTGTTCTGTGAAATCATCTCACAGAGTTACAGCTTTCCCCTCCAGAAGCCTTTCGCTAAGACAGTTTCTGTGGAATTGGCAAAGTGATATTTGGAAGCCCATAGAGGGCTTTGGTGAAAAAGGAAATATCCTCAGATGAAATCTGGAAACAAGCTTTCTGAGAAACTGCTTAGTGTTCTGTGAATTCATCTCACAGAGTTACATCTGTATTTCGTGGATCTCTTTGCTAGCCTTATTTCTGTGGAATCTGAGAACAGATATTTCGGATCCCTTTGAAGACTATAGGGCCAAAGGAAATATCCTCCGCTAACAAAGAGAAAGAAGCATTCTGAGAAACTTCTTTCTGTTCTGTGAAATCATCTCACAGAGTTACAGCTTTCCCCTCAAGAAGCCTTTCGCTAAGACAGTTCTTGTGGAATTGGCAAAGAGATATTTGGAAGCCCATAGAGGGCTATGGTGAAAAAGGAAATATCCTCAGATGAAATCTGGAAAGAAGCTTTCTGAGAAACTGCTTAGTGTTCTGTGAAATCATCTCACAGAATTACAGCTTTCCCCTCAAGAAGCCTTTCGCTAAGACAGTTCTTGTGGAATTGGCAAAGTGATATTTGGAATCCCATAGAGGGCTATGGTGAAAAAGGAAATATCCTCAGATGAAATCTGGAAAGAAGCTTTCTGAGAAACTGCTTAGTGTTCTGTGAATTCATCTCACAGCGTTACATCTGTATTTCGTGGATCTCTTTGCTACCTTATTTCTGTGGAGTCTGAGAACACATATTTCGGATCCCTTTGAAGACTATAGGGCCAAAGGAAATATCCTCTGATAACATAGAGAAAGAAGCTTTCTGAGAAACTTCTTTGTGTTCTGTGAAATCATCTCACAGAGTTACAGCTTTCCCCTCAAGAAGCCTTTCGCTAAGACAGTTCTTGTGGAATTGGCAAAGTGATATTTGGAAGCCCATAGAGGGCTATGGTGAAAAAGGAAATCTCCTCACATGAAATCTGGAAAGAAGCTTTCTGAGAAACTGCTTAGTGTTCTGTGAATTCATCTCACAGAGTTACATCTGTATTTCGTGGATCTCTTTGCTAGCCTTATTTCTGTGGAATCTGAGAACAGATATTTCGGATCCCTTTGAAGACTATAGGGCCAAAGGAAATATCCTCCGATAACAAAGAGAAAGAAGCTTTCTCAGAAACTTCTTTCTGTTCTGTGAAATCATCTCACAGAGTTACAGCTTTCCCCTCAAGAAGCCTTTCGCTACGACAGTTCTTGTGTAATTGGCAAAGAGATATTTGGAAGCCCATAGAGGGCTATGGTGAAAAAGGAAATATCCTCAGATGAAATCTGGAAAGAAGCTTTCTGAGAAACTGCTTAGTGTTCTGTGAATTCATCTCACACAGTTACATGTGTATTTCGTGGATCTCTTTGCTAGCCTTATTTCTGTGGAATCTGAGAAAAGATATTTCGCATCCCTATGAAGACTATAGGGCCAAAGGAAATATCCTCCGATAACAAAGAGAAATGAGCTTTCTGAGAAACTTCTTTGTGTTCTGTGAAATCATCTCACAGAGTTACAGCTTTCCCCTCAAGAAGCCTTTCGCTAAGACAGTTCTTGTGGAATTGGCAAAGAGATATTTGGAAGCCCCTATAGGGCTATGGTGAAAAAGGAAATATCCTCAGATGAAATCTGGAAAGAAACTTTCTGAGAAACTGCTTAGTGTTCTGTGAAATCATCTCACAGAGTTACAGCTTTCCCCTCAAGAAGCCTTTCGCTAAGACAGTTCTTGTGGAATTGGCAAAGTGATATTTGGAAGCCCATAGAGGGCTATGGTGAAAAAGGAAATATCCTCAGATGAAATCTGGAAAGAAGCTTTCTGAGAAACTGCTTAGTGTTCTGTTAACTCATCTCACAGCGTTACATCTGTATTTCGTGGATCTCTTTGCTAGCCTTATTTCTGTGGAGTCTGAGAACAGATATTTCGGATCCCTTTGAAGACTATAGGGCCAAAGGAAATATCCTCCGATAACAAAGAGAAAGAAGCTTTCTGAGAAACTTCTTTGTGTTCTGTGAAATCATCTCACAGAGTTACAGCTTTCCCCTCAAGAAGCCTTTCGCTAACACAGTTCTTGTGGAATTGGCAAAGTGATATTTGGAAGCCCATAGAGGGCTATGGTGAAAAAGGAAATCTCCTCACATGAAATCTGGAAAGAAGCTTTCTGAGAAACTGCTTAGTGTTCTGTGAATTCATCTCACAGAGTTACATCTGTATTTCGTGGATCTCTTTGCTAGCCTTATTTCTGTGGAATCTGAGAACAGATATTTCGGATCCCTTTGAAGACTATAGGGCCAAAGGAAATATCCTCCGTTAACAAAGAGAAAGAAGCTTTCTGAGAAACTTCTTTCTGTTCTGTGAAATCACCTCACAGAGTTACAGCTTTCCCCTCAAGAAGCCTTTCGCTAAGACAGTTCTTGTGGAATTGGCAAAGTGATATTTGGAAGCCCATAGAGGGCTATGGTGAAAAAGGAAATCTCCTCACATGAAATCTGGAAAGAAGCTTTCTGAGAAACTGCTTAGTGTTCTGTGAATTCATCTCACAGAGTTACATCTGTATTTCGTGGATCTCTTTGCTAGCCTTATTTCTGTGGAATCTGAGAAAAGATATTTCGCATCCCAATGAAGACTATAGGGCCAAAGGAAATATCCTCTGATAACAAAGAGAAAGAAGCTTTCTGAGAAACTTCTTTGTGTTCTGTGAAATCATCTCACAGAGTTACAGCTTTCCCCTCAAGAAGCCTTTCGCTAAGACAGTTCTTGTGGAATTGGCAAAGAGATATTTGGAAGCCCATAGAGGGCTATGGTGAAAAAGGAAATATCCTCAGATGAAATCTGGAAAGAAGCTTTCTGAGAAACTGCTTAGTGTTCTGTGAAATCATCTCACAGAGTTACAGCTTTCCCCTCAAGAAGCCTTTCGCTAAGACAGTTCTTGTGGAATTGGCAAAGTGATATTTGTAAGCCCATAGAGGGCTATGGTGAAAAAGGAAATATCCTCAGATGAAATCTGGAAAGAAGCTTTCTGAGAAACTGCTTAGTGTTCTGTGAAATCATCTCACAGCGTTACATCTGTATTTCGTGGATCTCTTTGCTAGCCTTATTTCTGTGGAGTCTGAGAACAGATATTTCGGTTCCCTTTGAAAACTATAGGGCCAAAGGAAATATCCTCCGATAACAAAGAGAAAGAAACTTTCTGAGAAACTTCTTTGTGTTCTGTGAAATCATCTCACAGAGTTACAGCTTTCCCCTCAAGAAGCCTTTCGCTAAGACAGTTCTTGTGGAATTGGCAAAGTGATATTTGGAAGCCCATAGAGGGCTATGGTGAAAACGGAAATATCCTCAGATGAAATCTGGAAAGAAGCTTTCTGAGAAACTGCTTAGTGTTCTGTGAATTCATCTCACAGAGTTACATCTGTATTTCGTGGATCTCTATGCTAGCCTTATTTCTGTGGAATCTGAGAACAGATATTTCGGATCCCTTTGAAGACTTTAGGGCCAAAGGAAATATCCTCCGATAACAAAGAGAAAGAAGCTTTCTCAGAAACTTCTTTCTGTTCTGTGAAATCATCTCACAGAGTTACAGCTTTCCCCTCAAGAAGCCTTTCGCTAAGACAGTTCTTGTGGAATTGGCAAAGTGATATTTGGAAGCCCATAGAGGGCTATGGTGAAAAAGGAAATATCCTCAGATGAAATCTGGAAAGAAGCTTTCTGAGAAACTGCTTAGTGTTCTGTGAATTCATCTCACAGAGTTACATCTGTATTTCGTGAATCTCTTTGCTAGCCTTATTTCTGTGTAATCTGAGAACACATATTTCGGATCCCTTTGAAGACTAAAAGGCCAAAGGAAATATCCTGCGATAACAAAGAGAAAGAAGCTTTCTGAGAAACTTCTTTGTGTTCTGTGAAATCATCTCATAGAGTTACAGCTTTCCCCTCAAGAAGCCTTTCGCTAGGACTGTTCTTGTGTAATTGGCAAAGAGATATTTGGAAGCCCATAGAGGGCTATGGTGAAAAAGGAAATATCCTCAGATGAAATCTGGAAAGAAGCTTTCTGAGAAACTGCTTAGTGTTCTGTGAATTCATCTCACAGAGTTACATCTGTATTTCGTGAATCTCTTTGCTAGCCTTATTTCTGTGTAATCTGAGAACAGATATTTCGGATCCCTTTGAAGACTATAGGGCCAAAGGAAATATCCTCCGACAACAAAGAGAAAGAAGCTTTCTGAGAAACTTCTTTGTGTTCTGTGAAATCATCTCACAGAGTTACAGCTTTCCCCTCAAGAAGCCTTTCGCTAAGACAGTTCTTGTGGAATTGGCAACGTGATATTTGGAAGCCCTTAGAGGGGTATGGTGAAAAAGGAAATATCCTCAGATGAAATCTGGAAAGAAGCTTTCTGAGAAACTGCTTAGTGTTCTGTGAATTCATCTCACAGAGTTATATCTGTATATCGTGAATCTCTTTGCTAGCCTTATTTCTGTGTAATCTGAGAACAGATATTTCGGATCCCTTTGAAGACTATAGGGCCAAAGGAAATATCCTCCGATAACAAAGAGAAAGAAGCTTTCTCAGAAACTTCTTTGTGTTCTGTGAAATCATCTCACAGAGTTACAGCTTTCCCCTCAAGAAGCCTTTCGCTAAGACAGTTTCTGTGGAATTGGCAAAGTGATATTTGGAAGCCCATAGAGGGCTTTGGTGAAAAAGGAAATATCCTCAGATGAAATCTGGAAAGAAGCTTTCTGAGAAACTGCTTAGTTTTCTGTGAATTCATCTCACAGAGTTACATCTGTATTTCGTGGATCTCTTTGCTAGCCTTATTTCTGTGGAATCTGAGAACAGATATTTCGGATCCCTTTGAAGAATATAGGGCCAAAGGAAATATCCTCCGTTAACAAAGAGAAAGAAGCATTCTGAGAAACTTCTTTCTGTTCTGTGAAATCATCTCACAGAGTTACAGCTTTCCCCTCAAGAAGCCTTTCGCTAAGACAGTTCTTGTGGAATTGGCAAAGTGATATTTGGAAGCCCATAGAGGGCTATGGTGAAAAAGGAAATCTCCTCACATGAAATCTGGAAAGAAGCTTTCTGAGAAACTGCTTAGTGTTCTGTGAATTCATCTCACAGAGTTACATCTGTATTTCGTGGATCTCTTTGCTAGCCTTATTTCTGTGTAATCTGAGAACAGATATTTCGGATCCCTTTGAAGACTATAGGGCCAAAGGAAATATCCTCCGATAACAAAGAGAAAGAAGCTTTCTGAGAAACTTCTTTGTGTTCTGTGAAATCATCTCACAGAGTTACAGCTTTCCCCTCAAGAAGCCTTTCGCTACGACAGTTCTTGTGGAATTGGCAAAGAGATATTTGGAAGCCCATAGAGGGCTATTGTGAAAAAGGAAATATCCTCAGATGAAATCTGGAAAGAAGCTTTCTGAAAAACTGCTTAGTGTTCTGTGAATTCATCTCACAGAGTTACATCTGTATTTCGTGAATCTCTGTGCTAGCCTTATGTCTGTGTAATCGGAGAACAGATATTTCGGATCCCTTTGAAGACTATAGAGCCAAAGTAAATATCCTGCGATAACAAAGAGAAAGAAGCTTTCTGAGAAACTTCTTTGTGTTCTGTGAAATCATCTCATAGAGTTACAGCTTTCCCCTCAAGAAGCCTTTCGCTAGGACAGTTCTTGTGTAATTGGCAAAGAGATATTTGGAAGCCCATAGAGGGCTATGGTGAAAAAGGAAATATCCTCAGATGAAATCTGGAAAGAAGCTTTCTGAGAAACTGCTTAGTGTTCTGTGAATTCATCTCACAGAGTTACATCTGTATTTCGTGAATCTCTTTGCTAGCCTTATTTCTGTGGAATCTGAGAACAGATATTTCGGATCCCTTTGAAGACTATAGGGCCAAAGGAAATATCCTCCGTTAACAAAGAGAAAGAAGCTTTCTGAGAAACTTCTTTCTGTTCTGTGAAATCACCTCACAGAGTTACAGCTTTCCCCTCAAGAAGCCTTTCGCTAAGACAGTTCTTGTGGAATTGGCAAAGTGATATTTGGAAGCCCATAGAGGGCTATGGTGAAAAAGGAAATATCCTCAGATGAAATCTGGAAAGAAGCTTTCTGAGAAACTGCTTAGTGTTCTGTGAATTCATCTCACAGAGTTACATGTGTATTTCGTGGATCTCTTTGCTAGCCTTATTTCTGTGGAATCTGAGAAAAGATATTTCGCATCCCTATGAAGACTATAGGGCCAAAGGAAATATCCTCCGATAACAAAGAGAAAGAAGCTTTCTGAGAAACTTCTTTGTGTTCTGTGAAATCATCTCACAGAGTTACAGCTTTCCCCTCAAGAAGCCTTTCGCTAAGACAGTTCTTGTGGAATTGTCAAAGAGATATTTGGAAGCCCCTAGAGGGCTATGGTGAAAAAGGAAATATCCTCAGATGAAATCTGGAAGGAAGCTTTCTGAGAAACTGCTTAGTGTTCTGTGAAATCATCTCACAGAGTTACAGCTTTCCCCTCAAGAAGCCTTTCGCTAAGACAGTTCTTGTGGAATTGGCAAAGTGATATTTGGAAGCCCATAGAGGGCTATGGTGAAAAAGGAAATATCCTCAGATGAAATCTGGAAAGAAGCTTTCTGAGAAACTGCTTAGTGTTCTGTGAATTCATCTCACAGCGTTACATCTGTATTTCTTGGATCTCTTTGCTAGCCTTATTTCTGTGGAGTCTGAGAACAGATATTTCGGATCCCTTTGAAGACTATAGGGCCAAAGGAAATATCCTCCGATAACAAAGAGAAAGAAGCTTTCTGAGAAACTTCTTTGTGTTCTGTGAAATCATCTCACAGAGTTACAGCTTTCCCCTCAAGAAGCCTTTCGCTAAGACAGTTCTTGTGGAATTGGCAAAGTGATATTTGGAAGCCCATAGAGGGCTATGGTGAAAAAGGAAATATCCTCAGATGAAATCTGGAAAGAAGCTTTCTGAGAAACTGCTTAGTGTTCTGTGAATTCATCTCACAGAGTTACATCTGTATTTCGTGGATCTCTTTGCTAGCCTTATTTCTGTGGAATCTGAGAACAGATATTTCGGATCCCTTTGAAGACTATAGGGCCAAAGGAAATATCCTCCGATAACAAAGAGAAAGAAGCTTTCTCAGAAACTTCTTTCTGTTCTGTGAAATCATCTCACAGAGTTACAGCTTTCCCCTCAAGAAGCCTTTCGCTAAGTCAGTTCTTGTGGAATTGGCAAAGTGATATTTGGAAGCCCATAGAGGGCTATGGTGAAAAAGGAAATCTCCTCACATGAAATCTGGAAAGAAGCTTTCTGAGAAACTGCTTAGTGTTCTGTGAATTCATCTCACAGAGTTACATGTGTATTTCGTGGATCTCTTTGCTAGCCTTATTTCTGTGGAATCTGAGAAAAGATATTTCGCAGCCCTATGAAGACTATAGGGCCAAAGGAAATATCCTCCGATAACAAAGAGAAAGAAGCTTTCTGAGAAACTTCTTTGTGTTCTGTGAAATCATCTCACAGAGTTACAGCTTTCCCCTCAAGAAGCCTTTCGCTAAGACAGTTCTTGTGGAATTGGCAAAGAGATATTTGGAAGCCCCTAGAGGGCTATGGTGAAAAAGGAAATATCCTCAGATGAAATCTGGAAAGAAGCTTTCTGAGAAACTGCTTAGTGTTCTGTGAAATCATCTCACAGAGTTACAGCTTTCCCCTCAAGAAGCCTTTCGCTAAGACAGTTCTTGTGGAATTGGCAAAGTGATATTTGGAAGCCCATAGAGGGCTATGGTGAAAAAGGAAATATCCTCAGATGAAATCTGGAAAGAAGCTTTCTGAGAAACTGCTTAGTGTTCTGTGAATTCATCTCACAGCGTTACATCTGTATTTCGTGGATCTCTTTGCTAGCCTTATTTCTGTGGAGTCTGAGAACAGATATTTCGGATCCCTTTGAAGACTATAGGGCCAAAGGAAATATCCTCCGATAACAAAGAGAAAGAAGCTTTCTGAGAAACTTCTTTGTGTTCTGTGAAATCATCTCACAGAGTTACAGCTTTCCCCTCAAGAAGCCTTTCGCTAAGACAGTTCTTGTGGAATTGGCAAAGTGATATTTGGAAGCCCATAGAGGGCTATGGTGAAAAAGGAAATATCCTCAGATGAAATCTGGAAAGAAGCTTTCTGAGAAACTGCTTAGTGTTCTGTGAATTCATCTCACAGAATTACATCTGTATTTCGTGGATCTCTTTGCTAGCCTTATTTCTGTGGAATCTGAGAACAGATATTTCGGATCCCTTTGAAGACTTTAGGGCCAAAGGAAATATCCTCCGATAAAAAAGAGAAAGAAGCTTTCTCAGAAACTTCTTTGTGTTCTGTGAAATCATCTCACAGAGTTACAGCTTTCCCCTCAAGAAGCCTTTCGCTAAGACAGTTCTTGTGGAATTGGCAAAGTGATATTTGGAAGCCCATAGAGGGCTATGGTGAAAAAGGAAATCTCCTCACATGAAATCTGGAAAGAAGCTTTCTGAGAAACTGCTTAGTGTTCTGTGAATTCATCTCACAGAGTTACATCTGTATTTCGTGGATCTCTTTGCTAGCCTTATTTCTGTGTAATCTGAGAACAGATATTTCGGATCCCTTTGAAGACTATAGGGCCAAAGGAAATATCCTCCGATAACAAAGAGAAAGAAGCTTTCTGAGAAACTTCTTTGTGTTCTGTGAAATCATCTCACAGAGTTACAGCTTTCCCCTCAAGAAGCCTTTCGCTACGACAGTTCTTGTGTAATTGGCAAAGAGATATTTGGAAGCCCATAGAGGGCTATGGTGAAAAAGGAAATATCCTCAGATGAAATCTGGAAAGAAGCTTTCTGAGAAACTGCTTAGTGTTCTGTGAATTCATCTCACAGAGTTACATGTGTATTTCGTGGATCTCTTTGCTAGCCTTATTTCTGTGGAATCTGAGAAAAGATATTTCGCATCCCTATGAAGACTATAGGGCCAAAGGAAATATCCTCCGATAACAAAGAGAAAGAAGCTTTCTGAGAAACTTCTTTGTTTTCTGTGAAATCATCTCACAGAGTTACAGCTTTCCCCTCAAGAAGCCTTTCGCTAAGACAGTTCTTGTGGAATTGTCAAAGAGATATTTGGAAGCCCCTAGAGGGCTATGGTGAAAAAGGAAATATCCTCAGATGAAATCTGGAAAGAAGCTTTCTGAGAAACTGCTTAGTGTTCTGTGAATTCATCTCACAGAGTTACATCTGTATTTCGTGAATCTCTTTGCTAGCCTTATTTTTGTGTAATCTGAGAACAGATATTTCGGATCCCTTTGAAGACTATAGGGCCAAAGGAAATATCCTCCGATAACAAAGAGAAAGAAGCTTTCTGAGAAACTTCTTTGTGTTCTGTGAAATCATCTCACAGAGTTACAGCTTTCCCCTCAAGAAGCCTTTCGCTAAGACAGTTCTTGTGGAATTGGCAACGTGATATTTGGAAGCCCTTAGAGGGCTATGGTGAAAAAGGAAATATCCTCAGATGAAATCTGGAAAGAAGCTTTCTGAGAAACTGCTTAGTGTTCTGTGAATTCATCTCACAGAGTTATATCTGTATATCGTGAATCTCTTTGCTAGCCTTATTTCTGTGTAATCTGAGAACAGATATTTCGGATCCCTTTGAAGACTATAGGGCCAAAGGAAATATCCTCCGATAACAAAGAGAAAGAAGCTTTCTGAGAAACTTCTTTGTGTTCTGTGAAATCATCTCACAGAGTTACAGCTTTCCCCTCAAGAAGCCTTTCGCTAAGACAGTTCTGGTGGAATTGGCAAAGTGATATTTGGAAGCCCATAGAGGGCTATGGTGAAAAAGGAAATATCCTCAGATGAAATCTGGAAAGAAGCTTTCTGAGAAACTGCTTAGTGTTCTGTGAATTCATCTCACAGAGTTACATCTGTATTTCGTGGATCTCTTTGCTAGCCTTATTTCTGTGGAATCTGAGAACAGATATTTCGGATCCCTTTGAAGACTATAGGGCCAAAGGAAATATCCTCCGATAACAAAGAGAAAGAAGCTTTCTCAGAAACTTCTTTCTGTTTTGTGAAATCATCTCACAGAGTTACAGCTTTCCCCTCAAGAAGCCTTTCGCTACGACAGTTCTTGTGTAATTGGCAAAGAGATATTTGGAAGCCCATAGAGGGCTATGGTGAAAAAGGAAATATCCTCAGATGAAATCTGGAAAGAAGCTTTCTGAGAAACTGCTTAGTGTTCTGTGAATTCATCTCACAGAGTTACATCTGTATTTCGTGAATCTCTGTGCTAGCCTTATTTCTGTGTAATCTGAGAACAGATATTTCGGATCCGTTTGAAGACTATAGAGCCAAAGGCAATATCCTGCGATAACAAAGAGAAAGAAGCTTTCTGAGAAACTTCTTTGTGTTCTGTGAAATCATCTCATAGAGTTACAGCTTTCCCCTCAAGAAGCCTTTCGCTAGGACAGTTCTTGTGTAATTGGCAAAGAGATATTTGGAAGCCCATAGAGGGCTATGGTGAAAAAGGAAATATCCTCAGATGAAATCTGGAAAGAAGCTTTCTGAGAAACTGCTTAGTGTTCTGTGAATTCATCTCACAGAGTTACATCTGTATTTCGTGAATCTCTTTGCTAGCCTTATTTCTGTGGAATCTGAGAACAGATATTTCGGATCCCTTTGAAGACTATAGGGCCAAAGGAAATATCCTCCGTTAACAAAGAGAAAGAAGCTTTCTGAGAAACTTCTTTCTGTTCTGTGAAATCACCTCACAGAGTTACAGCTTTCCCCTCAAGAAGCCTTTCGCTAAGACAGTTCTTGTGGAATTGGCAAAGTGATATTTGGAAGCCCATAGAGGGCTATGGTGAAAAAGGAAATATCCTCAGATGAAATCTGGAAAGAAGCTTTCTGAGAAACTGCTTAGTGTTCTGTGAATTCATCTCACAGAGTTACATGTGTATTTCGTGGATCTCTGTGCTAGCCTTATTTCTGTGTAATCTGAGAAAAGATATTTCGCATCCCTATGAAGACTATAGGGCCAAAGGAAATATCCTCCGATAACAAAGAGAAAGAAGCTTTCTGAGAAACTTCTTTGTGTTCTGTGAAATCATCTCACAGAGTTACAGCTTTCCCCTCAAGAAGCCTTTCGCTAAGACAGTTCTTGTGTAATTGGCAAAGAGATATTTGGAAGCCCATAGAGGGCTATGGTGAAAAAGGAAATATCCTCAGATGAAATCTGGAAAGAAGCTTTCTGAGAAACTGCTTAGTGTTCTGTGAATTCATCTCACAGAGTTACATCTGTATTTCGTGAATCTCTGTGCTAGCCTTATTTCTGTGTAATCTGAGAACAGATATTTCGGATCCCTTTGAAGACTATAGGGCCAAAGGAAATATCCTGCGATAACAAAGAGAAAGAAGCTTTCTGAGAAACTTCTTTGTGTTCTGTGAAATCATCTCATAGAGTTACAGCTTTCCCCTCAAGAAGCCTTTCGCTAGGACAGTTCTTGTGTAATTGGCAAAGAGATATTTGGAAGCCAATAGAGGGCTATGGTTAAAAAGGAAATATCCTCAGATGAAATCTGGAAAGAAGCTTTCTGAGAAACTGCTTAGTGTTCTGTGAATTCATCTCACAGAGTTACATCTGTATTTCGTGAATCTCTTTGCTAGCCTTATTTCTGTGTAATCTGAGAACAGATATTTCGGATCCCTTTGAAGACTATAGGGCCAAAGGAAATATCCTCCGATAACAAAGAGAAAGAAGCTTTCTGAGAAACTTCTTTGTGTTCTGTGAAATCATCTCACAGAGTTACAGCTTTCCCCTCAAGAAGCCTTTCGCTAAGACAGTTCTTGTGGAATTGGCAACGTGATATTTGGAAGCCCATAGAGGGCTATGGTGAAAAAGGAAATATCCTCAGATGAAATCTGGAAAGAAGCTTTCTGAGAAACTGCTTAGTGTTCTGTGAATTCATCTCACAGAGTTATATCTGTATATCGTGAATCTCTTTGCTAGCCTTATTTCTGTGTAATCTGAGAACCGATATTTCGGATCCCTTTGAAGACTATAGGGCCAAAGGAAATATCCTCCGATAACAAAGAGAAAGAAGCTTTCTGAGAAACTTCTTTGTGTTCTGTGAAATCATCTCACAGAGTTACAGCTTTCCCCTCAAGAAGCCTTTCGCTAAGACAGTTCCTGTGGAATTGGCAAAGTGATATTTGGAAGCCCATAGAGGGCTATGGTGAAATAGGAAATATCCTCAGATGAAATCTGGAAAGAATCTTTCTGAGAAACTGCTTAGTGTTCTGTAAATTCATCTCACAGAGTTACATCTGTATTTCGTGGATCTCTTTGCTAGCCTTATTTCTGTGGAATCTGAGAACAGATATTTCGGATCCCTTTGAAGACTATAGGGCCAAAGGAAATATCCTCCGTTAACAAAGAGAAAGAAGCATTCTGAGAAACTTCTTTGTGTTCTGTGAAATCATCTCACAGAGATACAGCTTTCCCCTCAAGAAGCCTTTCGCTAAGACAGTTCTTGTGGAATTGGCAACGTGATATTTGGAAGTCCATACAGGGCTATGGTGAAAAAGGAAATATCCTCAGATGAAATCTGGAAAGAAGCTTTCTGAGAAACTGCTTAGTGTTCTGTGAATTCATCTCACAGAGTTACATGTGTATTTCGTGGATCTCTTTGCTAGCCTTATTTCTGTGGAATCTGAGAAAAGATATTTCGCATCCCTATGAAGACTATAGGGCCAAAGGAAATATCCACCGATATCAAAGAGAAAGAAGCTTTCTGAGAAACTTCTTTGTGTTCTGTGAAATCATCTCACAGAGTTACAGCTTTCCCCTCAAGAAGCCTTTCGCTAAGACAGTTCTTGTTGAATTGGCAAAGAGATATTTGGAAGCCCATAGAGGGCTATGGTGAAAAAGGAAATATCCTCAGATGAAATCTGGAAAGAAGCTTTCTGAGAAACTGCTTAGTGTTCTGTGAAATCATCTCACAGAGTTACAGCTTTCCCCTCAAGAAGCCTTTCGCTAAGACAGTTCTTGTGGAATTGGCAAAGTGATATTTGGAAGCCCATAGAGGGCTATGGTGAAAAAGGAAATCTCCTCACATGAAATCTGGAAAGAAGCTTTCTGAGAAACTGCATAGTGTTCTGTGAATTCATCTCACAGCGTTACATCTGTATTTCGTGGATCTCTTTGCTAGCCTTATTTCTGTGGAGTCTGAGAACAGATATTTCGGATCCCTTTGAAGACTATAGGGCCAAAGGAAATATCCTCCGATAACATAGAGAAAGAAGCTTTCTGAGAAACTGCTTTGTGTTCTGTGAAATCATCTCACAGAGTTACAGCTTTCCCCTCAAGAAGCCTTTCGCTAAGACAGTTCTTGTGGAATTGGCAAAGTGATATTTGGAAGCCCATAGAGGGCTATGGTGAAAAAGGAAATCTCCTCACATGAAATCTGGAAAGAAGCTTTCTGAGAAACTGCTTAGTGTTCTGTGAATTCATCTCACAGAGTTACATCTGTATTTCGTGGATCTCTTCGCTAGCCTTATTTCTGTGTAATCTGAGAACAGATATTTCGGATCCCTTTGAAGACTATAGGGCCAAAGGAAATATCCTCCGATAACAAAGAGAAAGAAGCTTTCTGAGAAACTTCTTTGTGTTCTGTGAAATCATCTCACAGAGTTACAGCTTTCCCCTCAAGAAGCCTTTCGCTACGACAGTTCTTGTGTAATTGGCAAAGAGATATTTGGAAGCCCATAGAGGGCTATGGTGAAAAAGGAAATATCCTCAGATGAAATCTGGAAAGAAGCTTTCTGAGAAACTGCTTAGTGTTCTGTGAATTCATCTCACAGAGTTACATCTGTATTTCGGGAATCTCTGTGCTAGCCTTATTTCTGTGTAATCTGAGAACAGATATTTCGGATCCCTTTGAAGACTATAGGGCCAAAGGAAATATCCTGCGATAACAAAGAGAAAGAAGCTTTCTGAGAAACTTCTTTGTGTTCTGTGAAATCATCTCATAGAGTTACAGCTTTCCCCTCAAGAAGCCTTTCGCTAGGACAGTTCTTGTGTAATTGGCAAAGAGATATTTGGAAGCCAATAGAGGGCTATTGTTAAAAAGGAAATATCCTCAGATGAAATCTGGAAAGAAGCTTTCTGAGAAACTGCTTAGTGTTCTGTGAATTCATCTCACAGAGTTACATCTGTATTTCGTGAATCTCTTTGCTAGCCTTATTTCTGTGTAATCTGAGAACAGATATTTCGGATCCCTTTGAAGACTATAGGGCCAAAGGAAATATCCTCCGATAACAAAGAGAAAGAAGCTTTCTGAGAAACTTCTTTGTGTTCTGTGAAATCATCTCACAGAGTTACAGCTTTCCCCTCAAGAAGCCTTTCGCTAAGACAGTTCTTGTGGAATTGGCAACGTGATATTTGGAAGCCCATAGAGGGCTATGGTGAAAAAGGAAATATCCTCAGATGAAATCTGGAAAGAAGCTTTCTGAGAAACTGCTTAGTGTTCTGTGAATTCATCTCACAGAGTTATATCTGTATATCGTGAATCTCTTTGCTAGCCTTATTTCTGTGTAATCTGAGAACAGATATTTCGGATCCCTTTGAAGACTATAGGGCCAAAGGAAATATCCTCCGATAACAAAGAGAAAGAAGCTTTCTGAGAAACTTCTTTGTGTTCTGTGAAATCATCTCACAGAGTTACAGCTTTCCCCTCAAGAAGCCTTTCGCTCAGACAGTTCTTGTGGAATTGGCAAAGAGATATTTGGAAGCCCATAGAGGGCTATGGTGAAAAAGGAAATATCCCCAGATGAAATCTGGAAAGAAGCTTTCTGAGAAACTGCTTAGTGTTCTGTGAAATCATCTCACAGAGTTACAGCTTTCCCCTCAAGAAGCCTTTCGCTAAGACAGTTCTTGTGGAATTGGCAAAGTGATATTTGGAAGCCCATAGAGGGCTATGGTGAAAAAGGAAATATCCTCAGATGAAATCTGGAAAGAAGCTTTCTGAGAAACTGCATAGTGTTCTGTGAATTCATCTCACAGCGTTACATCTGTATTTCGTGGATCTCTTTGCTAGCCTTATTTCTGTGGAGTCTGAGAACAGATATTTCGGATCCCTTTGAAGACTATAGGGCCAAAGGAAATATCCTCCGATAACATAGAGAAAGAAGCTTTCTTAGAAACTGCTTTGTGTTCTGTGAAATCATCTCACAGAGTTACAGCTTTCCCCTCAAGAAGCCTTTCGCTAAGACAGTTCTTGTGGAATTGGCAAAGTAATATTTGGAAGCCCATAGAGGCCTATGGTGAAAAAGGAAATATCCTCAGATGAAATCTGGAAAGAAGCTTTCTGAGAAACTGCTTAGTGTTCTGTGAATTCATCTCACAGAGTTACATCTGTATTTCGTGGATCTCTTTGCTAGCCTTATTTATGTGGAATCTGAGAACAGATATTTCGGATCCCTTTGAAGACTATAGGGCGAAAGGAAATATCCTCCGATAACAAAGAGAAAGAAGCTTTCTGAGAAACTTCTTTCTGTTCTGTGAAATCTTCTCACAGAGTTACAGTTTTCCCCTCCAAAAGCCTTTCGCTAAGACAGTTCTTGTGGAATTGGCAAAGTGATATTTGGAAGCCCATAGAGGGCTATGGTGAAAAAGGAAATCTCCTCAGATGAAATCTGGATAGAAGCTTTCTGAGAAACTGCTTAGTGTTCTGTGAATTCATCTCACAGAGTTACATGTGTATTTCGTGGATCTCTTTGCTAGCCTTATTTCTGTGGAATCTGAGAACAGATATTTCGGATCCCTTTGAAGACTATAGGGCCAAAGGAAATATCCTCCGATAAAAAAGAGAAAGAAGCTTTCTGAGAAACTTCTTTCTGTTCTGTGAAATCATCTCACAGAGTTACAGCTTTCCCCTCAAGAACCCTTTCGCTAAGACAGTTCTTGTGGAATTGGCTAAGTGATATTTGGAAGCCCCTAGAGGGCTATGGTGAAAAAGGAAATCTCCTCACATGAAATCTGGAAAGAATCTTTCTGAGAAACTGCTTAGTGTTCTGTGAATTCATCTCACAGAGTTACATCTGTATTTCGTGGATCTCTTTACTAGCCTTATTTCTGTGGATTCTGAGAACAGATATTTCGGATCCCTTTGAAGACCATAGGGCCAAAGGAAATATCCTGCGATAACAAAGAGAAAGAAGCTTTCTGAGAAACTTCTTTGTGTTCTGTGAAATCATCTCACAGAGTTACAGCTTTCCCCTCAAGAAGCCTTTCGCTAAGACAGTTCTTGTGGAATTGGCAAAGTGATATTTGGAAGCCCATAGAGGGCTACGGTGAAAAAGGAAATATCCTCAGATGAAATCTGGAAAGAAGCTTTCTGAGAAACTGCTTAGTGTTCTGTGATTTCATCTCACAGAGTTACATCTGTATTTCGTGGATCTTTTGCTAGCCTTATTTCTGTGTAATCTGAGAACAGATATTTCGGATCCCTTTGAAGACTATAGGGCCAAAGGAAATATCCTCCGATAACAAAGAGAAAGAAGCTTTCTCAGAAACTTCTTTGTGTTCTGTGAAATCATCTCACAGAGTTACAGCTTTCCCCTCAAGAAGCCTTTCGCTAAGACAGTTCTTGTGGAATTGGCAAAGTGATATTTGGAAGCCCATAGAGGGCTATGGTGAAAAAGGAAATATCCTCAGATGAAATCTGGAAAGAATCTTTCTGAGAAACTGCTTAGTGTTCTGTGAATTCATCTCACAGAGTTACATCTGTATTTCGTGGATCTCTTTGCTAGCCTTATTTCTGTGGAATCTGAGAACAGATATTTCGGATCCCTTTGAAGACTATAGGGCCAAAGGAAATATCCTCCGATAACAAAGAGAAAGAAGCTTTCTCAGAAACTTCTTTCTGTTCTGTGAAATCATCTCACAGAGTTACAGCTTTCCCCTCAAGAAGCCTTTCGCTAAGACAGTTCTTGTGGAATTGGCAAAGTGATATTTGGAAGCCCATAGAGGGCTATGGTGAAAAAGGAAATCTCCTCACATGAAATCTGGAAAGAAGCTTTCTGAGAAACTGCTTAGTGTTCTGTGAATTCATCTCACAGAGTTACATCTGTATTTCGTGGATCTCTTTGTTAGCCTTATTTCTGTGTAATCTGAGAACAGGTATTTCGGATCCCTTTGAAGACTATAGGGCCAAAGGAAATATCCTCCGATAACAAAGAGAAAGAATCTTTCTGAGATACTTCTTTGTGTTCTGTGAAATCATCTCACAGAGTTACAGCTTTTCCCTCAAGAAGCCTTTCGCTACGACAGTTCTTTTGTAATTGGCAAAGAGATATTTGGAAGCCCATAGAGGGCTATGGTGAAAAAGGAAATATCCTCAGATGAAATCTGGAAAGAAGCTTTCTGAGAAACTGCTTAGTGTTCTGTGAATTCATCTCACAGAGTTACATCTGTATTTCGTGAATCTCTGTGCTAGCCTTATTTCTGTGTAATCTGAGAACAGATATTTCGGATCCCTTTGAAGACTATAGGGCCAAAGGAAATATCCTGCGATAACAAAGAGAAAGAAGCTTTCTGAGAAACTTCTTTGTGTTCTGTGAAATCATCTCATAGAGTTACAGCTTTCCCCTCAAGAAGCCTTTCGCTAGGACAGTTCTTGTGTAATTGGCAAAGAGATATTTGGAAGCCCATAGAGGGCTATGGTGAAAAAGGAAATATCCTCAGATGAAATCTGGAAAGAAGCTTTCTGAGAAACTGCTTAGTGTTCTGTGAATTCATCTCACAGAGTTACATCTGTATTTCGTGGATCTTTTGCTAGCCTTATTTCTGTGTAATCTGAGAACAGATATTTCGGATCCCTTTGAAGACTATAGGGCCAAAGGAAATATCCTCCGATAACAAAGAGAAAGAAGCTTTCTGAGAAACTTCTTTGTGTTCTGTGAAATCATCTCACAGAGTTACAGCTTACCCCTCAAGAAGCCTTTCGCTAAGACAGTTCTTGTGGAATTGGCAAAGTGATATTTGGAAGCCCATAGAGGGCTATGGTGAAAAAGGAAATATCCTCAGATGAAATCTGGAAAGAATCTTTCTGAGAAACTGCTTAGTGTTCTGTGAATTCATCTCACAGAGTTACATCTGTATTTCGTGGATCTCTTTGCTAGCCTTATTTCTGTGGAATCTGAGAACAGATATTTCGGATCCCTTTGAAGACTATAGGGCCAAAGGAAATATCCTCCGATAACAAAGAGAAAGAAGCTTTCTCAGAAACTTCTTTCTGTTCTGTGAAATCATCTCACAGAGTTACAGCTTTCCCCTCAAGAAGCCTTTCGCTAAGACAGTTCTTGTGGAATTGGCAAAGTGATATTTGGAAGCCCATAGAGGGCTATGGTGAAAAAGGAAATCTCCTCACATGAAATCTGGAAAGAAGCTTTCTGAGAAACTGCTTAGTGTTCTGTGAATTCATCTCACGGAGTTACATCTGTATTTCGAGGATCTCTTTGTTAGCCTTATTTCTGTGTAATCTGAGAACAGATATTTCGGATCCCTTTGAAGACTATAGGGCCAAAGGAAATATCCTCCGATAACAAAGAGAAAGAAGCTTTCTGAGAAACTTCTTTGTGTTCTGTGAAATCATCTCACAGAGTTGCAGCTTTCCCCCAAGAAGCCTTTCGCTAAGACAGTTCTTGTGGAATTGGCAACGTGATAATTGGAAGCCCATAGAGGGCTATGGTGAAAAAGAAAGTATCCTCAGATGAAATCTGGAAAGAAGCTTTCTGAGAAACTGCTTAGTGTTCGGTGAATTCATCTCACAGAGTTATATCTGTATATCGTGAATCTCTTTGCTAGCCTTATTTCTGTGTAATCTGAGAACAGATATTTCGGATCCCTTTGAAGACTATAGGGCCAAAGGAAATATCCTCCGATAACAAAGAGAAAGAAGCTTTCTGAGAAACTTCTTTGTGTTCTGTGATATCATCTCACAGAGTTACAGCTTTCCCCTCAAGAAGCCTTTCGCTAAGACAGTTCCTGTGGAATTGGCAAAGTGATATTTGGAAGCCCATAGAGGGCTATGGTGAAAAAGGAAATATCCTCAGATGAAATCTGGAAAGAATCTTTCTGAGAAACTGCTTAGTGTTCTGTGAATTCATCTCACAGAGTTACATCTGTATTTCGTGGATCTCTTTGCTAGCCTTATTTCTGTGGAATCTGAGAACAGATATTTCGGATCCCTTTGAAGACTATAGGGCCAAAGGAAATATCCTCCGTTAACAAAGAGAAAGAAGCATTCTGAGAAACTTCTTTCTGTTCTGTGAAATCATCTCACAGAGTTACAGCTTTCCCCTCAAGAAGCCTTTCGCTAAGACAGTTCTTGTGGAATTGGCAACGTGATATTTGGAAGTCCATACAGGGCTATGGTGAAAAAGGAAATATCCTCAGATGAAATCTGGAAAGAAGCTTTCTGAGAAACTGCTTAGTGTTCTGTGAATTCATCTCACAGAGTTACATGTGTATTTCGTGGATCTCTTTGCTAGCCTTATTTCTGTGGAATCTGAGAAAAGATATTTCGCATCCCTATGAAGACTATAGGGCCAAAGGAAATATCCTCCGATATCAAAGAGAAAGAAGCTTTCTGAGAAACTTCTTTGTGTTCTGTGAAATCATCTCACAGAGTTACAGCTTTCCCCTCAAGAAGCCTTTCGCTAAGACAGTTCTTGTGGAATTGGCAAAGAGATATTTGGAAGCCCATAGAGGGCTATGGTGAAAAAGGAAATATCCTCAGATGAAATCTGGAAAGAAGCTTTCTGAGAAACTGCTTAGTGTTCTGTGAAATCATCTCACAGAGTTACAGCTTTCCCCTCAAGAAGCCTTTCGCTAAGACAGTTCTTGTGGAATTGGCAAAGTGATATTTGGAAGCCCATAGAGGGCTATGGTGAAAAAGGAAATATCCTCAGATGAAATCTGGAAAGAAGCTTTCTGAGAAACTGCTTAGTGTTCTGTGAATTCATCTCACAGCGTTACATCTGTATTTCGTGGATCTCTTTGCTAGCCTTATTTCTGTGGAGTCTGAGAACAGATATTTCGGATCCCTTTGAAGACTATAGGGCCAAAGGAAATATCCTCCGATAACAAAGAGAAAGAAGCTTTCTGAGAAACTTCTTTGTGTTCTGTGAAATCATCTCACAGAGTTACAGCTTTCCCCACAAGAAGCCTTTCGCTAAGACAGTTCTTGTGGAATTGGCAAAGAGATATTTGGAAGCCCCTAGAGGGCTATGGTGAAAAAGGAAATATCCTCAGATGAAATCTGGAAAGAAGCTTTCTGAGAAACTGCTTAGTGTTCTGTGAAATCATCTCACAGAGTTACAGCTTTCCCCTCAAGAAGCCTTTCGCTAAGACAGTTCTTGTGGAATTGGCAAAGTGATATTTGGAAGCCCATAGAGGGCTATGGTGAAAAAGGAAATATCCTCAGATGAAATCTGGAAAGAAGCTTTCTGAGAAACTGCTTAGTGTTCTGTGAATTCATCTCACAGCGTTACATCTGTATTTCGTGGATCTCTTTGCTAGCCTTATTTCTGTGGAGTCTGAGAACAGATATTTCGGATCCCTTTGAAGACTATAGGGCCAAAGGAAATATCCTCCGATAACAAAGAGAAAGAAGCTTTCTGAGAAACTTCCTTGTGTTCTGTGAAATCATCTCATAGAGTTACAGCTTTCCCCTCAAGAAGCCTTTCGCTAGGACAGTTCTTGTGTAATTGGCAAAGAGATATTTGGAAGCCCATAGAGGGCTATGGTGAAAAACGAAATATCCTCATATGAAATCTGGAAAGAAGCTTTCTGAGAAACTGCTTAGTGTTCTGTGAATTCATCTCACAGAGTTACATCTGTATTTCGTGGATCTCTTTGCTAGCCTTATTTCTGTGTAATCTGAGAACAGATATTTCGGATCCCTTTGAAGACTATAGGGCGAAAGGAAATATCCTCCGATAACAAAGAGAAAGAAGCTTTCTGAGAAACTTCTTTCTGTTCTGTGAAATCTTCTCACAGAGTTACAGTTTTCCCCTCCAGAAGCCTTTCGCTAAGACAGTTCTTGTGGAATTGGCAAAGTGATATTTGGAAGCCCATAGAGGGCTATGGTGAAAAAGGAAATCTCCTCACATGAAATCTGGAAAGAAGCTTTCTGAGAAACTGCTTAGTGTTCTGTGAATTCATCTCACAGAGTTACATGTGTATTTCGTGGATCTCTTTGCTAGCCTTATTTCTGTGGAATCTGAGAACAGATATTTTGGATCCCTTTGAAGACTATAGGGACAAAGGAAATATCCTCCGATAACAAAGAGAAAGCTTTCTGTGAAACTTCTTTCTGTTCTGTGAAATAATCTCACAGAGTTACAGCTTTCCCCTCAAGAACCCTTTCGCTAAGACAGTTCTTGTGGAATTGGCAAAGTGATATTTGGAAGCCCATAGAGGGCTATGGTGAAAAAGGAAATATCCTCAGATGAAATCTGGAAAGAAGCTTTCTGAGAAACTGCTTAGTGTTCTGTGAATTCATCTCACAGAGTTACATCTGTATTTCGTGGATCTCTTTACTAGCCTTATTTCTGTGGAATCTGAGAACAGATATTTCGGATCCCTTTGAAGACTATAGGGCCAAAGGAAATATCCTGCGATAACAAAGAGAAAGAAGCTTTCTGAGAAACTTCTTTGTGTTCTGTGAAATCATCTCACAGAGTTACAGCTTTCCCCTCAAAAAGCCTTTCGCTAAGACAGTTCTTGTGGAATTGGCAAAGTGATATTTGGAAGCCCATAGAGGGCTACGGTGAAAAAGGAAATATCCTCAGATGAAATCTGGAAAGAAGCTTTCTGAGAAACTGCTTAGTGTTCTGTGAATTCATCTCACAGAGTTACATCTGTATTTCGTGGATCTCTTTGCTAGCCTTATTTCTGTGTAATCTGAGAACAGATATTTCGGATCCCTTTGAAGACTATAGGGCCAAAGGAAATATTCTCCGATAACAAAGAGAAAGAAGCTTTCTGAGAAACTTCTTTGGGTTCTGTGAAATCATCTCACAGAGTTACAGCTTTCCCCTCAAGAAGCCTTTCGCTACGACAGTTCTTGTGTAATTGGCAAAGAGATATTTGGAAGCCCATAGAGGGCTATGGTGAAAAAGGAAATATCCTCAGATCAAATCTGGAAAGAAGCTTTTTGAGAAACTGCTTAGTGTTCTGTGAATTCATCTCACAGAGTTACATCTGTATTTAGTGAATCTCTTTGCTAGCCTTATTTCTGTGTAATCTGAGAACAGATATTTCGGATCCCTCTGAAGACTATATGGCCAAAGGAAATATCCTCCGATAACAAAGAGAAAGAAGCTTTCTGAGAAACTTCTTTGTGTTCTGTGAAATCATCTCACAGAGTTACAGCTTTCCCCTCAAGAAGCCTTTCGCTAGGACAGTTCTTGTGTATTTGGCAAAGAGATATTTGGAAGCCCATAGAGGGCTATGGTGAAAAAGGAAAAATCCTCAGATGAAATCTGGAAAGAAGCTTTCTGAGAAACTGCTTAGTGTTCTGTGAATTCATCTCACAGAGTTACATCTGTATTTCGTGAATCTCTTTGCTAGCCTTATTTCTGTGTAATCTGAGAACAGATATTTCGGATCCCTTTGAAGACTATAGGGCCAAAGGAAATATCCTCCGATAAAAAAGAGAAAGAAGCTTTCTGAGAAACTTCTTACTGTTCTGTGAAATCATCTCACAGAGTTACAGCTTTCCCCTCAAGAAGCCTTTCGCTAAGACAGTTCTTGTGGAATTGGCAAAGTGATATTTGGAAGCCCATAGAGGGCTATGGTGAAAAAGGAAATATCCTCAGATGAAATCTGGAAAGAAGCTTTCTGAGAAACTGCTTAGTGTTCTGTGAATTCATCTCACAGAGTTACATCTGTATTTCGTGGATCTCTTTGCTAGCCTTATATCTGTGGAATCTGAGAAAAGATATTTCGCATCCCTATGAAGACTATAGGGCCAAAGGAAATATCCTCCGATAACAAGGAGAAAGAAGCTTTCTGAGAAACTTCTTTGTGTTCTCTGAAATCATCTCACAGAGTTACAGCTTTCCCCTCAAGAAGCCTTTCGCTAAGACAGTTCTTGTGGAATTGGCAAAGAGATATTTGGAAGCCCATAGAGGGCTAGGGTGAAAAAGGAAATATCCTCAGATGAAATCTGGAAAGAAGCTTTCTGAGAAACTGCTTAGTGTTCTGTGAAATCATCTCACAGAGTTACAGCTTTCCCCTCAAGAAGCCTTTCGCTAAGACAGTTCTTGTGGAATTGGCAAAGTGATATTTGGAAGCCCATAGAGGGCTATGGTGAAAAAGGAAATATCCTCAGATGAAATCTGGAAGAAGCTTTCTGAGAAACTGCTTAGTGTTCTGTGAATTCATCTCACAGCGTTACATCTGTATTTCGTGGATCTCTTTGCTAGCCTTATTTCTGTGGAGTCTGAGAACAGATATTTCGGATCCCTTTGAATTCTATAGGGCCAAAGGAAATATCCTCCGATAACAAAGAGAAAGAAGCTTTCTGAGAAACTTCTTTGTGTTCTGTGAAATCATCTCACAGAGTTACAGCTTTCCCCTCAAGAAGCCTTTCGCTAAGACAGTTCTTGTGGAATTGGCAAAGTGATATTTGGAAGCCCATAGAGGGCTATGGTGAAAAAGGAAATATCCTCAGATGAAAACTGGAAAGAAGCTTTCTGAGAAACTGCTTAGTGTTCTGTGAATTCATCTCACAGAGTTACATCTGTATTTCGTGGATCTCTTTGCTAGCCTTATTTCTGTGGAATCTGAGAACAGATATTTCGGATCCCTTTGAAGACTATAGGGCCAAAGGAAATATCCTCCGATAACAAAGAGAAAGATGCTTTCTGAGAAACTTCTTTCTGTTCTGTGAAATCATCTCACAGAGTTACAGCTTTCTCCTCAAGAAGCCTTTCGCTAAGAGAGTTCTTGTGGAATTGCAAAGTGATATTTGGAAGCCCATAGAGGGCTATGGTGAAAAACGAAATATCCGAAGTTGAAATCTGGAAAGAAGCTTTCTGAGAAACTGCTTAGTGTTCAGTGAATTCATCTCACAGCGTTACATCTGTATTTCGTGGATCTCTTTGCTAGCCTTATTTCTGTGGAGTCTGAGAACAGATATTTCGGATCCCTATGAAGACTATAGGGCCAAAGGAAATATCCTCCGATAACAAAGAGAAAGAAGCTTTCTGAGAAACTTCTTTGTGTTCTGTGAAATCATCTCACGGAGTTACAGCTTTCCCCTCAAGAAGTCTTTCGCTAAGACAGTTCTTGTGGAATTGGCAAAGTGATATTTGGAAGCCCATAGAGGGCTATGGTGAAAAAGGAAATATCCTCAGATGAAATCTGGAAAGAAGCTTTCTGAGAAACTGCTTAGTGTTCTGTGAATTCATCTCACAGAGTTACATCTGTATTTCGTGGATCTCTTTGCTAGCCTTATTTCTGTGGAATCTGAGAAAAGATATTTCGCATCCCTATGAAGACTATAGGGCCAAAGGAAATATCCTCCGATAACAAAGAGAAAGTGCTTTCTGAGAAACTTCTTTGTGTTCTCTGAAATCATCTCACAGAGTTACAGCTTTCCCCTCAAGAAGCCTTTCGCTAAGACAGTTCTTGGGGAATTGGCAAAGAGATATTTGGAAGCCCATAGAGGGCTATGGTGAAAAAGGAAATATCCTCAGATGAAATCTGGAAAGAAGCTTTCTGAGAAACTGCTTAGTATTCTGTGAAATCATCTCACAGAGTTACAGCTTTCCCCTCAAGAAGCCTTTCGCTAAGACAGTTCTTGTGGAATTGGCACAGTGATATTTGGAAGCCCATAGAGGGCTATGTTAAAAAAGGAAATATCCTCAGATGAAATCTGGAAAGAAGCTTT
This sequence comes from Macaca nemestrina, assembly GCF_043159975.1. Classification (NCBI taxonomy): domain Eukaryota; kingdom Metazoa; phylum Chordata; class Mammalia; order Primates; family Cercopithecidae; genus Macaca; species Macaca nemestrina. The sequence continues at coordinate 91,881,475 of NC_092125.1, forward strand.
CTGAGAAACTGCTTAGTGTTCTGTGAATTCATCTCACAGCGTTACATCTGTATTTCGTGGATCTCTTTGCTAGCCTTATTTCTGTGGAGTCTGAGAACAGATATTTCGGATCCCTTTGAAGACTATAGGGCCAAAGGAAATATCCTCCAATAACAAAGAGAAAGAAGCTTTCTGAGAAACTTCTTTGTGTTCTGTGAAATCATCTCACAGAGTTACAGCTTTCCCCTCAAGAAGCCTTTCGCTAAGACAGTTCTTGTGGAATTGGCAAAGTGATATTTGGAAGCCCTTAGAGGGCTATGGTGAAAAAGGAAATATCCTCAGATGAAATCTGGAAAGAATCTTTCTGAGAAACTGCTTAGTGTTCTGTGAATTCATCTCACAGAGTTACATCTGTATTTCGTGGCTCTCTTTGCTAGCCTTATTTCTGTGAAATCTGAGAACAGATATTTCGGATCCCTTTGAAGACTATAGGGCCAAAGGAAATATCCTCCGTTAACAAAGAGAAAGAAGCATTCTGAGAAACTTCTTTCTGTTCTGTGAAATCATCTCACAGAGTTACAGCTTTCCCCTCAAGAAGCCTTTCGCTAAGACAGTTCTTGTGGAATTGGCAACGTGATATTTGGAAGTCCATACAGGGCTATGGTGAAAAAGGAAATATCCTCAGATGAAATCTGGAAAGAAGCTTTCTGAGAAACTGCTTAGTGTTCTGTGAATTCATCTCACAGAGTTACATGTGTATTTCGTGGATCTCTTTGCTAGCCTTATTTCTGTGGAATCTGAGAAAAGATATTTCGCATCCCTATGAAGACTATAGGGCCAAAGGAAATATCCTCCGATATCAAAGAGAAAGAAGCTTTCTGAGAAACTTCTTTGTGTTCTGTGAAATCATCTCACAGAGTTACAGCTTTCCCCTCAAGAAGCCTTTCGCTAAGACAGTTCTTGTGGAATTGGCAAAGAGATATTTGGAAGCCCATAGAGGGCTATGGTGAAAAAGGAAATATCCTCAGATGAAATCTGGAAAGAAGCTTTCTGAGAAACTGCTTAGTGTTCTGTGAAATCATCTCACAGAGTTACAGCTTTCCCCTCAAGAAGCCTTGCGCTAAGACAGTTCTTGTGGAATTGGCAAATGGATATTTGGAAGTCCATAGAGGGCTATGGTGAAAAAGGAAATATCCTCAGATGAAATCTGGAAAGAAGCTTTTTGAGAAACTGCTTAGTGTTCTGTGAATTCATCTCACAGAGTTACATCTGTATTTAGTGAATCTCTTTGCTAGCCTTATTTCTGTGTAATCTGAGAACAGATATTTCGGATCCCTTTGAAGACTATAGGGCCAAATGAAATATCCTCCGATAACAAAGAGAAAGAAGCTTTCTGAGAAACTTCTTTGTGTTCTGTGAAATCGTCTCACAGAGTTACAGCTTTCCCCTCAAGAAGCCTTTCGCTAGGACAGTTCTTGTGTATTTGGCAAAGAGATATTTGGAAGCCCATAGAGGGCTATGGTGAAAAAGGAAAAATCCTCAGATGAAATCTGGAAAGAAGCTTTCTGAGAAACTGCTTAGTGTTCTGTGAATTCATCTCACAGAGTTATATCTGTATTTCGTGAATCTCTTTGCTAGCCTTATTTCTGTGTAATCTGAGAACAGATATTTCGGATCCCTTTGAAGACTATAGGGCCAAAGGAAATATCCTCCGATAAAAAAGAGAAAGAAGCTTTCTGAGAAACTTCTTACTGTTCTGTGAAATCATCTCACAGAGTTACAGCTTTCCCCTCAAGAAGCCTTTCGCTAAGACAGTTCTTGTGGAATTGGCAAAGTGATATTTGGAAGCCCATAGAGGGCTATGGTGAAAAAGGAAATATCCTCAGATGAAATCTGGAAAGAATCTTTCTGAGAAACTGCTTAGTGTTCTGTGAATTCATCTCACAGAGTTACATCTGTATTTCGTGGCTCTCTTTGCTAGCCTTATTTCTGTGGAATCTGAGAACAGATATTTCGGATCCCTTTGAAGACTATAGGGCCAAAGGAAATATCCTGCGATAACAAAGAGAAAGAAGCTTTCTGAGAAACTTCTTTGTGTTCTGTGAAATCATCTCACAGAGTTACAGCTTTCCCCTCAAGAAGCCTTTCGCTAAGACAGTTCTTGTGGAATTGGCAAAGTGATATTTGGAAGCCCATAGAGGGCTATGTTGAAAAAGGAAATATCCTCAGATGAAATCTGGAAAGAAGCTTTCTGAGAAACTGCTTAGTGTTCTGTGAATTCATCTCACAGAGTTACATCTGTATTTCGTGGATCTCTTTGCTAGCCTTATTTCTGTGGAATCTGAGAAAAGATATTTCGCATCCCTATGAAGACTATAGGGCCAAAGGAAATATCCTCCGATAACAAGGAGAAAGAAGCTTTCTGAGAAACTTCTTTGTGTTCTGTGAAATCATCTCACAGAGTTACAGCTTTCCCCTCAAGAAGCCTTTCGCTAAGACAGTTCTTGTGGAATTGGCAAAGTGATATTTGGAAGCCCATAGAGGGCTATGGTGAAAAAGGAAATATCCTCAGATGAAAACTGGAAAGAAGCTTTCTGAGAAACTGCTTAGTGTTCTGTGAATTCATCTCACAGAGTTACATCTGTATTTCGTGGATCTCTTTGCTAGCCTTATTTCTGTGGAATCTGAGAAAAGATATTTCGCATCCCTATGAAGACTATAGGGCCAAAGGAAATATCCTCCGATAACAAAGAGAAAGTGCTTTCTGAGAAACTTCTTTGTGTTCTCTGAAATCATCTCACAGAGTTACAGCTTTCCCCTCAAGAAGCCTTTCGCTAAGACAGTTCTTGGGGAATTGGCAAAGAGATATTTGGAAGCCCATAGAGGGCTATGGTGAAAAAGGAAATATCCTCAGATGAAATCTGGAAAGAAGCTTTCTGAGAAACTGCTTAGTATTCTGTGAAATCATCTCACAGAGTTACAGCTTTCCCCTCAAGAAGCCTTTCGCTAAGACAGTTCTTGTGGAATTGGCACAGTGATATTTGGAAGCCCATAGAGGGCTATGTTAAAAAAGGAAATATCCTCAGATGAAATCTGGAAAGAAGCTTTCTGAGAAACTGCTTAGTGTTCTGTGAATTCATCTCACAGCGTTACATCTGTATTTCGTGGATCTCTTTGCTAGCCTTATTTCTGTGGAGTCTGAGAACAGATATTTCGGATCCCTTTGAAGACTATAGGGCCAAAGGAAATATCCTCCAATAACAAAGAGAAAGAAGCTTTCTGAGAAACTTCTTTGTGTTCTGTGAAATCATCTCACAGAGTTACAGCTTTCCCCTCAAGAAGCCTTTCGCTAAGACAGTTCTTGTGGAATTGGCAAAGTGATATTTGGAAGCCCTTAGAGGGCTATGGTGAAAAAGGAAATATCCTCAGATGAAATCTGGAAAGAATCTTTCTGAGAAACTGCTTAGTGTTCTGTGAATTCATCTCACAGAGTTACATCTGTATTTCGTGGCTCTCTTTGCTAGCCTTATTTCTGTGAAATCTGAGAACAGATATTTCGGATCCCTTTGAAGACTATAGGGCCAAAGGAAATATCCTCCGTTAACAAAGAGAAAGAAGCATTCTGAGAAACTTCTTTCTGTTCTGTGAAATCATCTCACAGAGTTACAGCTTTCCCCTCAAGAAGCCTTTCGCTAAGACAGTTCTTGTGGAATTGGCAACGTGATATTTGGAAGTCCATACAGGGCTATGGTGAAAAAGGAAATATCCTCAGATGAAATCTGGAAAGAAGCTTTCTGAGAAACTGCTTAGTGTTCTGTGAATTCATCTCACAGAGTTACATGTGTATTTCGTGGATCTCTTTGCTAGCCTTATTTCTGTGGAATCTGAGAAAAGATATTTCGCATCCCTATGAAGACTATAGGGCCAAAGGAAATATCCTCCGATATCAAAGAGAAAGAAGCTTTCTGAGAAACTTCTTTGTGTTCTGTGAAATCATCTCACAGAGTTACAGCTTTCCCCTCAAGAAGCCTTTCGCTAAGACAGTTCTTGTGGAATTGGCAAAGAGATATTTGGAAGCCCATAGAGGGCTATGGTGAAAAAGGAAATATCCTCAGATGAAATCTGGAAAGAAGCTTTCTGAGAAACTGCTTAGTGTTCTGTGAAATCATCTCACAGAGTTACAGCTTTCCCCTCAAGAAGCCTTGCGCTAAGACAGTTCTTGTGGAATTGGCAAATGGATATTTGGAAGTCCATAGAGGGCTATGGTGAAAAAGGAAATATCCTCAGATGAAATCTGGAAAGAAGCTTTTTGAGAAACTGCTTAGTGTTCTGTGAATTCATCTCACAGAGTTACATCTGTATTTAGTGAATCTCTTTGCTAGCCTTATTTCTGTGTAATCTGAGAACAGATATTTCGGATCCCTTTGAAGACTATAGGGCCAAATGAAATATCCTCCGATAACAAAGAGAAAGAAGCTTTCTGAGAAACTTCTTTGTGTTCTGTGAAATCGTCTCACAGAGTTACAGCTTTCCCCTCAAGAAGCCTTTCGCTAGGACAGTTCTTGTGTATTTGGCAAAGAGATATTTGGAAGCCCATAGAGGGCTATGGTGAAAAAGGAAAAATCCTCAGATGAAATCTGGAAAGAAGCTTTCTGAGAAACTGCTTAGTGTTCTGTGAATTCATCTCACAGAGTTATATCTGTATTTCGTGAATCTCTTTGCTAGCCTTATTTCTGTGTAATCTGAGAACAGATATTTCGGATCCCTTTGAAGACTATAGGGCCAAAGGAAATATCCTCCGATAAAAAAGAGAAAGAAGCTTTCTGAGAAACTTCTTACTGTTCTGTGAAATCATCTCACAGAGTTACAGCTTTCCCCTCAAGAAGCCTTTCGCTAAGACAGTTCTTGTGGAATTGGCAAAGTGATATTTGGAAGCCCATAGAGGGCTATGGTGAAAAAGGAAATATCCTCAGATGAAATCTGGAAAGAATCTTTCTGAGAAACTGCTTAGTGTTCTGTGAATTCATCTCACAGAGTTACATCTGTATTTCGTGGCTCTCTTTGCTAGCCTTATTTCTGTGGAATCTGAGAACAGATATTTCGGATCCCTTTGAAGACTATAGGGCCAAAGGAAATATCCTGCGATAACAAAGAGAAAGAAGCTTTCTGAGAAACTTCTTTGTGTTCTGTGAAATCATCTCACAGAGTTACAGCTTTCCCCTCAAGAAGCCTTTCGCTAAGACAGTTCTTGTGGAATTGGCAAAGTGATATTTGGAAGCCCATAGAGGGCTATGTTGAAAAAGGAAATATCCTCAGATGAAATCTGGAAAGAAGCTTTCTGAGAAACTGCTTAGTGTTCTGTGAATTCATCTCACAGAGTTACATCTGTATTTCGTGGATCTCTTTGCTAGCCTTATTTCTGTGGAATCTGAGAAAAGATATTTCGCATCCCTATGAAGACTATAGGGCCAAAGGAAATATCCTCCGATAACAAGGAGAAAGAAGCTTTCTGAGAAACTTCTTTGTGTTCTGTGAAATCATCTCACAGAGTTACAGCTTTCCCCTCAAGAAGCCTTTCGCTAAGACAGTTCTTGTGGAATTGGCAAAGTGATATTTGGAAGCCCATAGAGGGCTATGGTGAAAAAGGAAATATCCTCAGATGAAAACTGGAAAGAAGCTTTCTGAGAAACTGCTTAGTGTTCTGTGAATTCATCTCACAGAGTTACATGTGTATTTCGTGGATCTCTTTGCTAGCCTTATTTCTGTGGAATCTGAGAACAGATATTTCGGATCCCTTTGAAGACTATAGGGCCAAAGGAAATATCCTCCGATAACAAAGAGAAAGAAGCTTTCTGAGAAACTTCTTTCTGTTCTGTGAAATCATCTCACAGAGTTACAGCTTTCTCCTCAAGAAGCCTTTCGCTAAGACAGTTCTTGTGGAATTGGCAAAGTGATATTTGGAAGCCCATAGAGGGCTATGGTGAAAAAGGAAATATCCGAAGTTGAAATCTGGAAAGAAGCTTTCTGAGAAACTGCTTAGTGTTCAGTGAATTCATCTCACAGCGTTACATCTGTATTTCGTGGATCTCTTTGCTAGCCTTATTTCTGTGGAGTCTGAGAACAGATATTTCGGATCCCTATGAAGACTATAGGGCCAAAGGAAATATCCTCCGATAACAAAGAGAAAGAAGCTTTCTGAGAAACTTCTTTGTGTTCTGTGAAATCATCTCACGGAGTTACAGCTTTCCCCTCAAGAAGTCTTTCGCTAAGACAGTTCTTGTGGAATTGGCAAAGTGATATTTGGAAGCCCATAGAGGGCTATGGTCAAAAAGGAAATATCCTCAGATGAAATCTGGAAAGAATCTTTCTGAGAAACTGCTTAGTGTTCTGTGAAATCATCTCACAGAGTTACAGCTTTCCCCTCAAGAAGCCTTTCGCTAAGACAGTTCTTGTGGAATTGGCACATTGATATTTGGAAGCCCATAGAGGGCTATGTTAAAAAAGGAAATATCCTCAGATGAAATCTGGAAAGAATCTTTCTGAGAAACTGCTTAGTGTTCTGTGAATTCATCTCACAGAGTTACATCTGTATTTCGTGGATCTCTTTGCTAGCCTTATTTCTGTGGAATCTGAGAACAGATATTTCGGATCCCTTTGAAGACTATAGGGCCAAAGGAAATATCCTCCGTTAACAAAGAGAAAGAAGCATTCTGAGAAACTTCTTTCTGTTCTGTGAAATCATCTCACAGAGTTACAGCTTTCCCCTCAAGAAGCCTTTCGCTAAGACAGTTCTTGTGGAATTGGCAACGTGATATTTGGAAGTCCATACAGGGCTATGGTGAAAAAGGAAATATCCTCAGATGAAATCTGGAAAGAAGCTTTCTGAGAAACTGCTTAGTGTTCTGTGAATTCATCTCACAGAGTTACATGTGTATTTCGTGGATCTCTTTTCTAGCCTTATTTCTGTGGAATCTGAGAAAAGATATTTCGCATCCCTATGAAGACTATAGGGCCAAAGGAAATATCCTCCGATATCAAAGAGAAAGAAGCTTTCTGAGAAACTGCTTAGTGTTCTGTGAAATCATCTCACAGAGTTACAGCTTTCCCCTCAAGAAGCCTTTCGCTAAGACAGTTCTTGTGGAATTGGCAAAGTGATATTTGGAAGCCCATAGAGGGCTATGTTGAAAAAGGAAATATCCTCAGATGAAATCTGGAAGAAGCTTTCTGAGAAACTGCTTAGTGTTCTGTGAATTCATCTCACAGCGTTACATCTGTATTTCGTGGATCTCTTTGCTAGCCTTATTTCTGTGGAGTCTGAGAACAGATATTTCGGATCCCTTTGAATTCTATAGGGCCAAAGGAAATATCCTCCGATAACAAAGAGAAAGAAGCTTTCTGAGAAACTTCTTTGTGTTCTGTGAAATCATCTCACAGAGTTACAGCTTTCCCCTCAAGAAGCCTTTCGCTAAGACAGTTCTTGTGGATTTGGCAAAGTGATATTTGGAAGCCCATAGAGGGCTATGGTGAAAAAGGAAATATCCTCAGATGAAAACTGGAAAGAAGCTTTCTGAGAAACTGCTTAGTGTTCTGTGAATTCATCTCACAGAGTTACATCTGTATTTCGTGGATCTCTTTGCTAGCCTTATTTCTGTGGAATCTGAGAACAGATATTTCGGATCCCTTTGAAGACTATAGGGCCAAAGGAAATATCCTCCGATAACAAAGAGAAAGAAGCTTTCTGAGAAACTTCTTTCTGTTCTGTGAAATCATCTCACAGAGTTACAGCTTTCTCCTCAAGAAGCCTTTCGCTAAGACAGTTCTTGTGGATTTGGCAAAGTGATATTTGGAAGCCCATAGAGGGCTATGGTGAAAAACGAAATATCCGAAGTTGAAATCTGGAAAGAAGCTTTCTGAGAAACTGCTTAGTGTTCAGTGAATTCATCTCACAGCGTTACATCTGTATTTCGTGGATCTCTTTGCTAGCCTTATTTCTGTGGAGTCTGAGAACAGATATTTCGGATCCCTATGAAGACTATAGGGCCAAAGGAAATATCCTCCGATAACAAAGAGAAAGAAGCTTTCTGAGAAACTTCTTTGTGTTCTGTGAAATCATCTCACGGAGTTACAGCTTTCCCCTCAAGAAGTCTTTCGCTAAGACAGTTCTTGTGGAATTGGCAAAGTGATATTTGGAAGCCCATAGAGGGCTATGGTGAAAAAGGAAATATCCTCAGATGAAATCTGGAAAGAAGCTTTCTGAGAAACTGCTTAGTGTTCTGTGAATTCATCTCACAGAGTTACATCTGTATTTCGTGGATCTCTTTGCTAGCCTTATTTCTGTGGAATCTGAGAAAAGATATTTCGCATCCCTATGAAGACTATAGGGCCAAAGGAAATATCCTCCGATAACAAAGAGAAAGAAGCTTTCTGAGAAACTTCTTTGTGTTCTCTGAAATCATCTCACAGAGTTACAGCTTTCCCCTCAAGAAGCCTTTCGCTAAGACAGTTCTTGGGGAATTGGCAAAGAGATATTTGGAAGCCCATAGAGGGCTACGGTGAAAAAGGAAATATCCTCAGATGAAATCTGGAAAGAAGCTTTCTGAGAAACTGCTTAGTATTCTGTGAAATCATCTCACAGAGTTACAGCTTTCCCCTCAAGAAGCCTTGCGCTAAGACAGTTCTTGTGGAATTGGCAAATGGATATTTGGAAGTCCATAGAGGGCTATGGTGAAAAAGGAAATATCCTCAGATGAAATCTGGAAAGAAGCTTTTTGAGAAACTGCTTAGTGTTCTGTGAATTCATCTCACAGAGTTACATCTGTATTTAGTGAATCTCTTTGCTAGCCTTATTTCTGTGTAATCTGAGAACAGATATTTCGGATCCCTTTGAAGACTATAGGGCCAAATGAAATATCCTCCGATAACAAAGAGAAAGAAGCTTTCTGAGAAACTTCTTTGTGTTCTGTGAAATCGTCTCACAGAGTTACAGCTTTCCCCTCAAGAAGCCTTTCGCTAGGACAGTTCTTGTGTATTTGGCAAAGAGATATTTGGAAGCCCATAGAGGGCTATGGTGAAAAAGGAAAAATCCTCAGATGAAATCTGGAAAGAAGCTTTCTGAGAAACTGCTTAGTGTTCTGTGAATTCATCTCACAGAGTTATATCTGTATTTCGTGAATCTCTTTGCTAGCCTTATTTCTGTGTAATCTGAGAACAGATATTTCGGATCCCTTTGAAGACTATAGGGCCAAAGGAAATATCCTCCGATAAAAAAGAGAAAGAAGCTTTCTGAGAAACTTCTTACTGTTCTGTGAAATCATCTCACAGAGTTACAGCTTTCCCCTCAAGAAGCCTTTCGCTAAGACAGTTCTTGTGGAATTGGCAAAGTGATATTTGGAAGCCCATAGAGGGCTATGGTGAAAAAGGAAATATCCTCAGATGAAATCTGGAAAGAATCTTTCTGAGAAACTGCTTAGTGTTCTGTGAATTCATCTCACAGAGTTACATCTGTATTTCGTGGCTCTCTTTGCTAGCCTTATTTCTGTGGAATCTGAGAACAGATATTTCGGATCCCTTTGAAGACTATAGGGCCAAAGGAAATATCCTGCGATAACAAAGAGAAAGAAGCTTTCTGAGAAACTTCTTTGTGTTCTGTGAAATCATCTCACAGAGTTACAGCTTTCCCCTCAAGAAGCCTTTCGCTAAGACAGTTCTTGTGGAATTGGCAAAGTGATATTTGGAAGCCCATAGAGGGCTATGGTGAAAAAGGAAATATCCTCAGATGAAATCTGGAAAGAAGCTTTCTGAGAAACTGCTTAGTGTTCTGTGAATTCATCTCACAGAGTTACATCTGTATTTCGTGGATCTCTTTGCTAGCCTTATTTCTGTGGAATCTGAGAAAAGATATTTCGCATCCCTATGAAGACTATAGGGCCAAAGGAAATATCCTCCGATAACAAGGAGAAAGAAGCTTTCTGAGAAACTTCTTTGTGTTCTGTGAAATCATCTCACAGAGTTACAGCTTTCCCCTCAAGAAGCCTTTCGCTAAGACAGTTCTTGTGGAATTGGCAAAGTGATATTTGGAAGCCCATAGAGGGCTATGGTGAAAAAGGAAATATCCTCAGATGAAAACTGGAAAGAAGCTTTCTGAGAAACTGCTTAGTGTTCTGTGAATTCATCTCACAGAGTTACATGTGTATTTCGTGGATCTCTTTGCTAGCCTTATTTCTGTGGAATCTGAGAACAGATATTTCGGATCCCTTTGAAGACTATAGGGCCAAAGGAAATATCCTCCGATAACAAAGAGAAAGAAGCTTTCTGAGAAACTTCTTTCTGTTCTGTGAAATCATCTCACAGAGTTACAGCTTTCTCCTCAAGAAGCCTTTCGCTAAGACAGTTCTTGTGGAATTGGCAAAGTGATATTTGGAAGCCCATAGAGGGCTATGGTGAAAAACGAAATATCCGAAGTTGAAATCTGGAAAGAAGCTTTCTGAGAAACTGCTTAGTGTTCAGTGAATTCATCTCACAGCGTTACATCTGTATTTCGTGGATCTCTTTGCTAGCCTTATTTCTGTGGAGTCTGAGAACAGATATTTCGGATCCCTATGAAGACTATAGGGCCAAAGGAAATATCCTCCGATAACAAAGAGAAAGAAGCTTTCTGAGAAACTTCTTTGTGTTCTGTGAAATCATCTCACGGAGTTACAGCTTTCCCCTCAAGAAGTCTTTCGCTAAGACAGTTCTTGTGGAATTGGCAAAGTGATATTTGGAAGCCCATAGAGGGCTATGGTCAAAAAGGAAATATCCTCAGATGAAATCTGGAAAGAATCTTTCTGAGAAACTGCTTAGTGTTCTGTGAATTCATCTCACAGAGTTACATCTGTATTTCGTGGATCTCTTTGCTAGCCTTATTTCTGTGGAATCTGAGAACAGATATTTCGGATCCCTTTGAAGACTATAGGGCCAAAGGAAATATCCTCCGATAACAAAGAGAAAGAAGCTTTCTGAGAAACTTCTTTCTGTTCTGTGAAATCATCTCACAGAGTTACAGCTTTCCCCTCAAGAAGCCTTTCGCTAAGACAGTTCTTGTGGAATTGGCAAAGTGATATTTGGAAGCCCATAGAGGGCTATGGTGAAAAAGGAAATATCCTCAGATGAAATCTGGAAAGAAGCTTTCTGAGAATCTGCTTAGTGTTCTGTGAATTCATCTCACAGAGTTACATCTGTATTTCGTGGATCTCTTTGCTAGCCTTATTTCTGTGGAATCTGAGAAAAGATATTTCGCATCCCTATGAAGACTATAGGGCCAAAGGAAATATCCTCCGATAACAAAGAGAAAGAAGCTTTCTGAGAAACTTCTTTGTGTTCTCTGAAATCATCTCACAGAGTTACAGCTTTCCCCTCAAGAAGCCTTTCGCTAAGACAGTTCTTGGGGAATTGGCAAAGAGATATTTGGAAGCCCATAGAGGGCTATGGTGAAAAAGGAAATATCCTCAGATGAAATCTGGAAAGAAGCTTTCTGAGAAACTGCTTAGTATTCTGTGAAATCATCTCACAGAGTTACAGCTTTCCCCTCAAGAAGCCTTTCGCTAAGACAGTTCTTGTGGAATTGGCACATTGATATTTGGAAGCCCATAGAGGGCTATGTTAAAAAAGGAAATATCCTCAGATGAAATCTGGAAAGAAGCTTTCTGAGAAACTGCTTAGTGTTCTGTGAATTCATCTCACAGCGTTACATCTGTATTTCGTGGATCTCTTTGCTAGCCTTATTTCTGTGGAGTCTGAGAACAGATATTTCGGATCCCTTTGAAGACTATAGGGCCAAAGGAAATATCCTCCGATAACAAAGAGAAAGAAGCTTTCTGAGAAACTTCTTTGTGTTCTGTGAAATCATCTCACAGAGTTACAGCTTTCCCCTCAAGAAGCCTTTCGCTAAGACAGTTCTTGTGGAATTGGCAAAGTGATATTTGGAAGCCCTTAGAGGGCTATGGTGAAAAAGGAAATATCCTCAGATGAAATCTGGAAAGAATCTTTCTGAGAAACTGCTTAGTGTTCTGTGAATTCATCTCACAGAGTTACATCTGTATTTCGTGGATATCTTTGCTAGCCTTATTTCTGTGGAATCTGAGAACAGATATTTCGGATCCCTTTGAAGACTATAGGGCCAAAGGAAATATCCTCCGTTAACAAAGAGAAAGAAGCATTCTGAGAAACTTCTTTCTGTTCTGTGAAATCATCTCACAGAGTTACAGCTTTCCCCTCAAGAAGCCTTTCGCTAAGACAGTTCTTGTGGAATTGGCAACGTGATATTTGGAAGTCCATACAGGGCTATGGTGAAAAAGGAAATATCCTCAGATGAAATCTGGAAAGAAGCTTTCTGAGAAACTGCTTAGTGTTCTGTGAATTCATCTCACAGAGTTACATGTGTATTTCGTGGATCTCTTTGCTAGCCTTATTTCTGTGGAATCTGAGAAAAGATATTTCGCATCCCTATGAAGACTATAGGGCCAAAGGAAATATCCTCCGATATCAAAGAGAAAGAAGCTTTCTGAGAAACTTCTTTGTGTTCTGTGAAATCATCTCACAGAGTTACAGCTTTCCCCTCAAGAAGCCTTTCGCTAAGACAGTTCTTGTGGAATTGGCAAAGAGATATTTGGAAGCCCATAGAGGGCTATGGTGAAAAAGGAAATATCCTCAGATGAACTCTGGAAAGAAGCTTTCTGAGAAACTGCTTAGTTTTCTGTGAAATCATCTCACAGAGTTACAGCTTTCCTCTCAAGAAGCCTTGCGCTAAGACAGTTCTTGTGGAATTGGCAAAGGGATATTTGGAAGTCCATAGAGGGCTATGGTGAAAAAGGAAATATCCTCAGATGAAATCTGGAAAGAAGCTTTTTGAGAAACTGCTTAGTGTTCTGTGAATTCATCTCACAGAGTTACATCTGTATTTAGTGAATCTCTTTGCTAGCCTTATTTCTGTGTAATCTGAGAACAGATATTTCGGATCCATTTGAAGACTATAGGGCCAAAGGAAATATCCTCCGATAACAAAGAGAAAGAAGCTTTCTGAGAAACTTCTTTGTGTTCTGTGAAATCATCTCACAGAGTTACAGCTTTCCCCTCAAGAAGCCTTTCGCTAGGACAGTTCTTGTGTATTTGGCAAAGAGATATTTGGAAGCCCATAGAGGGCTATGGTGAAAAAGGAAAAATCCTCAGATGAAATCTGGAAAGAAGCTTTCTGAGAAACTGCTTAGTGTTCTGTGAATTCATCTCACAGAGTTACATCTGTATTTCGTGAATCTCTTTGCTAGCCTTATTTCTGTGTAATCTGAGAACAGATATTTCGGATCCCTTTGAAGACTATAGGGCCAAAGGAAATATCCTCCGATAAAAAAGAGAAAGAAGCTTTCTGAGAAACTTCTTACTGTTCTGTGAAATCATCTCACAGAGTTACAGCTTTCCCCTCAAGAAGCCTTTCGCTAAGACAGTTCTTGTGGAATTGGCAAAGTGATATTTGGAAGCCCATAGAGGGCTATGGTGAAAAAGGAAATATCCTCAGATGAAATCTGGAAAGAATCTTTCTGAGAAACTGCTTAGTGTTCTGTGAATTCATCTCACAGAGTTACATCTGTATTTCGTGGCTCTCTTTGCTAGCCTTATTGCTGTGGAATCTGAGAACAGATATTTCGGATCCCTTTGAAGACTATAGGGCCAAAGGAAATATCCTGCGATAACAAAGAGAAAGAAGCTTTCTGAGAAACTTCTTTGTGTTCTGTGAAATCATCTCACAGAGTTACAGCTTTCCCCTCAAGAAGCCTTTCGCTAAGACAGTTCTTGTGGAATTGGCAAAGTGATATTTGGAAGCCCATAGAGGGCTATGGTGAAAAAGGAAATATCCTCAGATGAAATCTGGAAAGAAGCTTTCTGAGAAACTGCTTAGTGTTCTGTGAATTCATCTCACAGAGTTCCATCTGTATTTCGTGGATCTCTTTGCTAGCCTTATTTCTGTGGAGTCTGAGAACAGATATTTCGGATCCCTTTGAAGACTATAGGGCCTAAGGAAATATCCTCCGATAACAAAGAGAAAGAAGCTTTCTGAGAAACTTCTTTGTGTTCTGTGAAATCATCTCACAGAGTTACAGCTTTCCCCTCAAGAAGCCTTTCGCTAAGACAGTTCTTGTGGAATTGGCAAAGTGATATTTGGAAGCCCATAGAGGGCTATGGTGAAAAAGGAAATATCCTCAGATGAAAACTGGAAAGAAGCTTTCTGAGAAACTGCTTAGTGTTCTGTGAATTC